>NC_070621.1:9203459-11603459 GCF_027172205.1 Podarcis raffonei | reverse complement strand
AAGATCCCATTTCAAATGTCCATCTTTCCAGAACAGATATATTTCTAGGTCTCTGATCACAAGAGGTACAAGCTGACAACCACGTTCTCCTATTCTTCTTTTTATTCTTTTTAATTTGAAACAGATGAGCCCTCTCTTCTAAATTGTAAATAATAGCTGGAGATAATTTTTTAAAAAAATAAAATAAAAATAAAACAAACATGGCTTAATAGTGCTTTATTGATATGCCATCTTGCAGAAATGCTAATTTTTTTCCCAGAGATTAAGGAGACGTTTTCGGGAGAGTAATATCCCCAAATCTATTTAAATAAACTGAGAGATGATAAGCAGTCCAACCGCTAGAGGAGAAGCGTTAATTAAAAATCTCCAAGGTAACTTACGTTCTTTGTTAACAAAATACAAATGTCAGGGGATGGATACAGTACCTGTAAACTGACCAATCCACAGCAGCCTTCCCTTGCAGAAAGAACTAAAACTAATTTATAGTGCTGTGGTTCTAAATATTCCATCTTATAAATGCATTGATGAATTCTGTCCTCACCCCACCCATCTTTTCATTTTATAAATGCCAGCCTCTGTGTTTCCATTTTATCTTTACAGTCACCCAGATCCTTTCATTTTTCCTGCTAGTACAATTAAAAGGAAGTTTATTTATACAAATATTTAAAATTAACAACCTAAACCACCTCACTGCAGAGTTCTAGGGAAGGAGAGAGAGAGAGAGAGAGAGAGAGAGAGAGAGAGAGAGAGAGAGAGAGAGACATAGAAAATTCCACAAGGAGAGGGAAAGAGCAAAATTAACTATTTATGAAATTTGGGCTGATAAATTTATAAACCTGTAGCAAATAGAGCCGATAAAAAATCTTTAGGGATGAAAAATGTGACTAGTGCCATTTCATTAATGAACTATTTTCTAGTGAATTTCATCGGGAAGAGCCTTAAGGGTGACCATGGATTTTTGTGTGGGGGTTTTTTAGTCATTGTTAAGCTTATTGTTCAAGGGTTAAACAGAGAATCTTTGAAGACCATCCTTTGGTATCATCAGTTATATGTTTCAAGTTAAGGACATAAGAATTGTCTGATGCACACGAAGAGCCCTCTCATCTGTTTCAAAACAACATTGGGTCAAATGATGCAATGCACAGCTCTAGCGACCCAACCTCTTATTAAATGTACTAATTAGTATCAATTAATTAATCACATTTTACCTGGCATGGGACTTTTTAAAGGTTGCATGGCATATTTACACCCAGTTCTATTTTTAATTTTTAATTTATCTACTGATATTAATAACATGGTATAGGCTGGTCTCACATTCTCAGCTTCTGTGGGTAAAAAAAAAGGTAAATATAAGGTAGTAAATACACTGTTTTTCTGATCATCTTAGTAAATTATACTCAAATGTATTTCAGACACAGATTTTTCTAGCTGCTAAGGATGGAGGAGTGAGGAAAATTCCATTCAGTCTGCATTTAAAGGCAAGCTTACCTATTTACATTAAATTCACATTTTATGAAACCATACTCAAACTGAAACACAAAATTCACACTTCTCCCAATTTTGCAGTTTTCCATGCACGTATTTTGCAGTTTTCCATGCACATACTAAATCTGCATGTTTAAATGAAAAGAACACACAAAAATGCATTAAATGAGTTGCAAAATTGCATATATGAGGCATAATTGCATACAAAAATGTGTTTATTAGGGGAAATTCACACGAAATGACACTACTGCTACTACAGCAGCACCTACACTTGGAACTCCCTGCCTATTGACATATCAGGCAGGCACCTTCACCGTACTCTTTTTGGTGCCTGCTAGAAACATGTTTTGTTTAGGTTGGTCTACCCAGACATGTAGAATGCTGATAGATGTTTTGATATGTCTTCAGGGTATTGCTGATTTTATTTTTTAATGTTTTAAATAGTTGTTTTAAACTTTTTAAACATAATTTTATTTTTTATTCTTTATAAACTGCTTTGAGGGGTTTGTTTGTTTTACAATCAAGCAGTATATAAATTTTATGGAATAAATAACTAATAACAAAAAGCTGATGAACCTTTATGAGGACTTTAAAAATACTCGCAAATGGGTGAGGAAATCTAGAGGACTGAATTTAAGGCTGGAAGAATGAAAAACATGGCAAAACCAAAAGGGACAGCTCTGCCTATCCCTACCACACCGCAACCGTAATTATGTTTACTCATAAGTAAGTCCTGCGGATTTCAATGGAAGTTATTTCCTGTTAAGTATGCTTAGGGTTTCAACCTTACAGAATAATCCTAGGCAAGTCTACTCAGACATCACCCGCACTGAATTAAATGAGTTTTACTTTATATGAGTTTGAGATTAGGGTGCACAGGATTGTGGCTAAACAGATAAGAGACGGATGTTGGAGCCTTGAAGAAACCAAATCAAGGGCTTTAAGTTATCCATCGGCTGCAACAGATGACTTGTCCTTTGCAACTAGGGCACAGGTAGGTATTTTATCTTATCCTCGCGGGTGAGAAAAGGCAGAGCGTCACATCATCAAAAGCCAGTTTGATTTATTGCACGAAATGTATATTAAAAAAACCCAACACAAGCGTGTCTCTTGAATAATCAATTGCCACGGTCTCTTTGCTGTTGACACAGAAGCTGATTCTATCAAACATCCCTGAAGCAGCAGCAGCAGCAGTCTGTTTTCCACAGCAGAATGCTGAGTCGAGGAAGAATGAACCGAAAGAAGGAGAGAAAGAAAAATGTGCTCCTATTTTCACGTGTCATATTTTGATCTACAAACCTCCAAAAAAATATATGGCAGTTGGTGGAATATTATGTAATTCCAATTTCCACAACCTATCCCAGATAGAAAGGGATAATTTTTGCAGGTAAGCACAAATATTAAAAGCACGAGAGGGGCGGGAGGAACACACAAAGAAACAAGCGTTGAAATTTATTTCTATTGCTGCCTCAAAGCAATCTGAACCAGAAACAAATATAGTCACTCTCATTAGCAAAGGCTTCCTGAGCCTGTTTTCATAAAATATGGTAATAGCCACATCTCCCCCCACCGCCGCCTGTTAAACAAAATAAAATGATTACTAAGGATTTACTTGCTTGTCATTTTCATTCCTTTACCACTAACCTTTTCTTTAGCAGTTATCTTAATTATAGCAAGGCCTGGCTCAATATATCCCCTTCCTTTTCTAGGATTTAACACAGGAAAAATAACTTTATTTCAAACAATAATGATTTTCTACTTACATAAATAATTCAGTCTTTCAGTTTAAACACACACACAAAGCCTTCAACGTAAAAGAATGGAGACTGGAACAATATACGCTAAGCCACTCTCTAACAGCATAATGCAGGCAGCGTTGGGGGTCAATCATAAGCATAATTTGTAATCTATGTTTGAGGTATAAATAATTCTCCCCGTAATAAAAAGCAGTTTTGCTCAGATTAGGAACCAGTTCATTTTCACATCAATATATAGGTATATACGGTTGCCATAGTTATTGAGCTTTTGTTAGGAAGACCCCCAAAAATTTGAGCTTTCTTGAGGAACCACCCCCCATAGTGATTTTAAGCTTTTGGAGCGGTTTCCGCTGCTTTTTCCAGCGCCTTGTCGTACATCCAGGTTTTCCATGGCATATTGTCAATTCGGCAAAATTCCCCCTGATGCCATTTTTATACCTGAAAACTAGGACATGCCAGGAATTTTCCTGATGTATGGCAAGCACACACACACATTTATATGAACATATTGTAAAAAAAACAAAACAATTTTAATGTAATGTATTTGAATTGCATAATACCAATCAGACACTTAATCTTCAGAGTCTTCTTTTTCATTATATTCAACTTGACTGTATTTTATATTTTAAATATCCATTCAGCAACCACATCCCTTTCTCTCCGAGAATCTAGATGCCCCTATGAACGGCAGCTTGTTTTGAGTGAAAGCGATGTGGTTATTACTTTGTTATAAAGCGTCGTCTTGACAAGGCAGCTCTCCTTTAATATATACCATCAGCATAAAGCTGCAATTCTCTGGCTTGCAACGGAGGTGGGTTTTTATCACAAGCCTGCCATTCGTCTGATTGAAAAGGCTACGGAGAAATGCAAATATGATTTATTTATCCCTGTCAAGCACTCGGCTTCACCGAAATGGGCTTGCAGGAGCTCTTTAATAGCGAGAGGAGGCCCAAGAGTTGAGGACCAAGTGTCAGAATAAAGGGCTCATTCCAAAAATTGAGTTATCCAACAATCCCTGCTTGTCCTCTTCCAGTGCTTGCTGGGCTCCATTGGGACTGGTAGGCCAGAAGGCAAGGAGACCAGCAGTAGGTGGTGCCAGAGCCAATGACAGACAGAGCCAAGTCAGTCTAGTTTTGTCCCCATCTTCTTCTCTGCAGAGTTCTATGACGACAACACTGAGATGAAGGAGGAGGGAGAAACTGGCAGTCAGGGCCACTGTCTGAGAACGTTGTAAGAAGGCAGCAGGTTGGGACCGGCCCAGGCCAGAATGAGGCTGGTGGGTCAGTGCCCAATTCTAACTAATGGACAAGCCTTCTCTGCAGAGGCGTAGCAAAGTCAGGTAGTACCTGGTGTGGAATATTTTTTGTCAAACCCCCCCCCCAATATCAACTGCTTGGGGTAGGCTTGGGAGTCACGGGTGGGCAGTGCGTCAAATGTCACCCCCCGCAGCGATGTCCACCCAGGGGGGTCCTCACTCCCTCCCCACACCCCCTTCCTATGCCTCTGCTTCTCTGTTCTCTTCAACCCTAACTCTCTCACATAACCCCATCACTGAGATGTTTACCCCAACCCCAAAAAAGAGATGAATGTTATTGAGTTGGAAAGAGCACTTTTCTACAAAAACACAGGGTGGTCTTAATGGTTCTCCACCACCATCACCACCATTTTATCCAAATAACCCGGCAAGATAAGCTAGGCTGAGAAACAGCAATTGGTCCCAGGTAACCCAGTGAGTAAGCTTCATGGCTGAGTAGGAATTTGACATCCTGTCTCCAGGGGTGGCTGGTGCTCTTTAGGAGTGATAAGACAGAAAGCTGAGAGATCAACAGGAGGTAGTGCCAGAGCTAATGACAGGCAGAGCCAACCAATTCTAGTTTTGTCCCCATTCTCCTCCTCCCTGCTGAGTTCTACAAGGATCCACACTGAAATTAAGGAGTAAGCTAGCAAGCAGTGTCATCCCCTAGGCAGTCAGGTGGGGTCTGGCTGAGGGCAGACTGAAGTCAGTGGGGCAGTGTCCAATTTGCCCTAATGGGGTAGCCCATCCTACTAGTCTCCAGGGTCCTAGTCCAATACTTTAACCACTCCACAGCACTGCCTCTGATAAATGTGGTGCCCTTTCACAACACCCAACATCAGCAGCCTAAGACAGCACCGCTACTCTGAAGGCCACGTTACAGATTGCAAAGGAGATCCACAACAGGATTTCCTGATATGTTTATTTTTATATTAAAAGCAGCTGAGGAAGGTTTCCAAACAAAAAAATAGAGCCATGGCCCTTGGAAGAGGGTGCTTTTCCTTGGTCTAATGAAGCTTCTAAATTATTGCTATCTTTGGGTGGGATTCAATCCCATACCAGCAAATTCAGATTGTGAAATAGATGATTGTGAGTTCTTGCACAACCTGGAACAACCGTGAAACTTGTAGATGTGGGTGGATACATTCATTTCTGAGAGGGATGCAAAGCTTTTTATGTCAGTCAGAGTTACAATATGCTTAATCAAGCATTAATAGATCACATTCCAACAGGATCCAGGAAGTGTTGGGGATCCAGGAAGTGATTCTCAACAGCTTCCTGAGCCTGGACCGCTTGCAATAACTGCAGTTGGTCACAGTGGGCAGTGCAGAACTAGCCTTGCTCAGTCAAGCACAAAGTAATGCAGTAAGTGTCCACTAGGATCACCACTGATACCAACTAAGAGTTGCCTGTTTCCTCCCACCAAAACATTTACTTCCTGACTACGGTATATACATTGCTCTCAGTTTACATGCAATTCTTGAGAGATCTATTTCAGTTAAAACCCTCAAAGCTTTGTTTTTCTTTCTTTCCTGGCAATGGTGTTTCTGTGTATTGTTGTAGTCAACAAATTCTTGGAAATAAAGAAGAGAGCAAGTGGGACTTCTGCAGCATGTGAGAGCAACCAATCCAAATTTTGAAAGGAGGAGGCAGAACAATATCCTGGTTTTGTCGCTGACAAGATCTTCTTCATAAAGAGACATAGAGGAATAAATGTTTATATAAGACTCTTAATTTTATGAGACTAGTTCCTTGCCAGATGACTATATCCATGCTACTGTTGGGGTCAAGTAGTGTAATGGCAAATTCAGAAGTGCAGGATCCCTTCATGATAGTCACAGCCACACAATAATTATAATATTTAGGGATACATTGCAACGATCAATGCAGATCTTCATGTGTTGCCTTTCAGCTAGATCTATTTTCTGTGTACATACATGGGCAAATGATTTGGAGTGCTCCAACATATTCTGTCAGAGTGACTTACCATGGGACATGGACTTGGGTCAGGAGGAGATTGAAGTTCTGGGGGCCTTTGGATTTGGAGGAATCTTGAAACATGTCCTGAAACACTTTATGGATCTTAACTTTAACTATGGAAATTTGGCTGACCTGTCGAGAAGGAATAAAAGCATTGTTAGGTGGAGTCTCCCCAAGATCTGCTCTTTAGCATTAAAGAATATGAAAAAGACCTGCAGAAGGGACTTGGAAAAGAGTTAAGAGCCTCGGACATAAGATCTCCAGGTTGATGGACTATATGGAATTGACGGAAAGGACTGGCAGAATCCGAGACCAGGGAGAAGAGAGGGTGGAAGAAGATTGGAAAATTTAAAGTTTATTTATAGAAATACTGTAAAATTAATGAGTGATAGAAAAATGTTGGAATGAAATTTTATGGCCTTAGTAGAAATGTTATAAGGAGTTAAGCATATATAAGTATTTTAGTTTTAATGGAAAATAAGGTTAAAAATATGTTAAGATATTTATAATATGACAGAAAATAGAGAAAGATGGAAAGGATTTGCTGAAACAATTAATAGAAGTGGAATACAAAAAGGGAGGTGAGAGGAGGTCGATGAAACAAGGGAATGAAAGATAGAGTGTGGAAAAGGTGTGATGTATGTTTTTAAATTGTTTTTGTTTTGTTTTGTTTAGGGTTAGGGTTAGGGTCAGGGTTTTGTTTAGTTTAATGTGTTTAGTTTAATGTGCTAAGGTTGTGCTTTGTATTGTTTATATATTGTATTGTGTTGTTTTGTTTTTTCCTTTGCTTCTTTTCCCTTTTTGTAAGCTTTAAAAGTAATAAATATTATTTTTAAAAAAACAGAGTGACTTACCTAAGTTGTGTTTCCTGTGAAGTTCCATTGTATTTAACAGAATTTGTACCCCCATTCTCTTGAAACTGAAGCACCTTGTGTTTCCATTATTCCTAAATGCTTCCCATTGAAGCATGCAGAATAACAACTCCTCAATCTTCCTCCTGTGCACTTCTCCTCAGCGACTCACCCACCTCCTTTCACTCTGATTGTCTCCAACCATAACAAAGGCTGATAAAACTTCTTCTCAGTGCCTTATGATGGTTGGGTGCCTCTAGGTCGCTGGAGACCCTGCTGCTGAATATTAACAGGTGACCCTACACCACAACACCTCTTGTTGATGTGTATCATCTTTGTCTAGTGACTCTTACACAATGTGCAAAGTACAGGCTGTAGCAGAAATTCTGAAAGAGAACCTTGCAGTGTTTGGCGCAACTGAAGGGCCTCATTTTTTTGCTATAAATCAAGCCAAATTCTAATGGGCAAGGTCTTGTACTGCCTGTGAAATTAAACAGCACGTCATGTTCCTGAGGGTTTGCAAACAAGCACTATGTGCTATTTCAAATGTTTTCCTCATTTTATTCTAGAGAGGAGATGCCTGCAGTTTCTTGAGTGGGTGCATATGCCCTAGCTGTCCCTCTTGACCCTGGGCACTGCCTATTTTCTGGTTTCTCTCCCTGGTGAAAAAAAGTACTATCCCTAGGTCATATGCAACTAAGTACTATTCAGAGTAAATCCATTGGAATTTATGTACCCAAGATACTGATGCTTATTCATTTCAGCAGGTCTACCCTGAGTAGGATTTAACAAGGGCTACAACCCTTTTTATTTTGGGGGGAAAGGATGGCTAGTGGTCTTAGTGTAAAGAGGATAGCATTGAGGAACCACCTTCAATTGGAAGGCCAGATCTGTACCTGCCCTACCTCCATGGACCAAATGTGAGGCACATTCACCTGACAGCACAATGGCACCAGGGAATGAGGCTCTTTGAAGGCACACTCCCAGCATGCCTTCATGGAGGTTTGGTCCAAGAGCAAAACGTGGCTTCCATTGAAACAACTCCTAAAATCAAAATTTAGCTGGGGATAGATAGATCATTCTCTTTCCATGCCATTTCCACATTAATATGCCATTTTAAAAATCTGCATAAATATCATATTAAGGTACTTCTCTTTAAAAAGCTGCGTACAAATTCATATTAAGGTATTTAAATATATATAATTGCAAAAGATGCATTTAAATATATTTTTATCTGGATGTATGCATTTTTAAATGTATGTATTTTAGCCTAAAATATCTAAATTGAATTTTAAAAGAAGAAGTTACCGTATTTTTCGCTCTATAAGACGCACCAGACCACAAGGCGCACCTAGTTTTTGGAGGAGGAAAACAAGAAAAAAAAATATTCTGAATCTCAGAAGCCAGAACAGCAAGAGGGATCGCTACGCAATGAAAGCAGCAATCCCTCTTGCTGTTCTGGCTTCTGGGATAGCTGCGCAGCCTGCATTCGCTCCATAAGACATACACACATTTCCCTTTACTTTTTAGGAGGGAAAAAGTGAGTCTTATAGAGCAAAAAATATGGTAAGTTTTAAAATCTTAAGTTGTAAAAGCAGCCAATAAAGAAATAAAGGATACTGCTATGTCAGAGGTTTTCAAGCTTTTTGAGTCCACGGCTCCCTTGACCAACTTCATTCTTTCTACAGCACCCCTGTGGGGCTCAGGAGCCCAGTTATGTCACCCCATGCCTGCCGAACTAGCAGTCTCTCACCCTTTTTCAAACACCCTCCCTTGTGGAGTGTTCCCCCAGCCTCCTCTCCTCTCCTTGCAACAAACAGCTGTGCAAGCCTTTGGGAGGCAGAGATCCGAGAGGGCATCAGAGGAGGGAGGGAAGGAAAGAGGGACAGAGGCCAGTGCTGCCCACAACACCCCTGGCCATCATTCAAGGCACCCCAGGGTTCCATGGCACACTGGTTGAAAACCACTGTGCTATGTGATTTATTGAATCAGTAATAAGATATACCAAGAGGGAAAGGAAGTGTCATCTATTATTACAAATGGTTCCAGGGTCTAAATCAAAACAATTAAAAAAATAGTTTGAAAAAGAAGATAAAAAGTAACCTTAAATTGTTTGCAATTAAAATATGCATTTTTGATACATTTCATTATGCTTTTTGAGTTAGGAAAATGCACTGCAAGATTCACAGGAATGAAAATCTAAACTGATAATTTCATTCTGAACTCACATTAGACTTTGATTGAAGTGCAGATCCAGACAGATGATATCTTCTTTGTATTCTTTGCATTGTGCACACATTATCTCAATACCCTTCAAACAAAACAGCCACCCTGTTAGGCAGATCAGTATTACTATTGTTTCCTATATTGCATATGGGAGAAATAGACCCTGTTCTCCATCATGCATGACTTCTGTGGTCTGAAAATAAAAGAGCCATATTGGGCTCTGATTCCACTAATATACACAAATTACTGCAAAGCAATTCCCTCACATATAACGCATTTTGCATGTCATTTTCACTCAAATATCCAAATACATGCACACCTTAATAGAGGCATTTTTGTACACATCACTTGACTGGAGAATTGCATTACAAAACTCAGAGAAGTGCAAATTTCGAAGGTTGCTGCGCTTCAGTTCACCTATCATTTCAGAAGGTACAAATTAGCCACATAGGTCATTAAATGCAAACCGGATGGGATTTCTCCCCCTTTTCTAACATCCAGCAAATGGCTCTGTTAAGGTCTGTAAGTCCAGGACTCCACAGCCCAGCCATGTCTCAAACAACTGCTAGAGGAGACAAATAGGAGCAGATGATGGGAGTGACCGGGGGGGGGAGTATAACACTTAGAAAACATAGAACTGTGAAGTTGGAAGGGACCCCAAGGGTCATCTAGTTCAAGCAGGGATGACAGCTAAGGATTCCCTAACAGGTGGCCATCCAACCTCTGTTTTAAAACTTTCAAGAATGAAGAGTCCACCACCTTCTGAGTCCACCACCTTATTTATTCATTCCTTGCTCCCTACCCCACCTTCCCCACAACAACCCAATGAGGTAGATTAGGCTGAAAGAGAGTAGCATACCTCCCCCCCAAAAAAACATTTCTCCGATGAAAATAGGGATGTCTCATTCCATAATGAATTTTTTACTATTTATATCCCACACATCTTACACGGTTGCCCCAGCCACTCTGCGTAGCTTACAACATATATAAAAACATAATACAGTGGTACCTCCAGTTGCGGACGGGATTTGTTCTGGAGCTGAGGTCAGATCCTAAGGTTTCCGCAACCGGAGGGACTGCTTCTGTGCATGCACGCGATGCGGTAGAGCACTTCTGCGCATGCGTGGGCGGTGAAACACTTCCAGGTTTGCTGCTTTCGCAACCCAAAGTTTATGTTACCCGAGGGTAACGTAAGCCGAGGCGCTACTGTAAAACTTTAAATATTTAAAAAAACTTCCCTATACAGTGGTACCTCGGGTTAAGTACTTAATTTGTTCTGGAGGTCCGTTCTTAACCTGAAACTGTTTTTAACCTGAAGCACCACTTTAGCTAATGGGGCCTCCTGCTGCCGCCACACTGCGAGAGCACGATTTCTGTTCTCATCCTGAAGCAAAGTTTTAACCGAAGGTACTGTTTCTAGGTTAGCGGAATCTGTAACCTGAAGCGTATGTAACCTGAAGTGTATGTAACCCGAGGTACCACCATACACAATTGCCTTTGGACGCTTCTGGGGTCAGATAACTCCATACCCTCCAACATTTCTCCAATGAAAATAGGGATGTCCTAAGGAAAAGTGGGACATTCCAGGATCAAGTCAGAAACTGGGAAAGCTTCTCTAAATCAGGGACATCCCTGGAAAACAGGAACACTTGGAGGGTCTGGAGTGGCTGGCCCAAGGCCACACAGTGAGCTCCAGGACCGAGTGGGAATTTGCACCCTGGAATTGCAGGCGGTAGCCCAGCTCTCCGAAACCTGTCCCAGACATTGAATCAAGTCTGTTCAGAATTCACAAACGAGGAGTCTAGGGGGCTGTAGTAAGAATGTCAAACTCACTTGACACACCCCTCCCACACCCCAGGCTCCAAGCAAACCACTTCTAGGGCCTTTTTTCGTGGGGTGGGGGGCAGAGAGAAACAAAGGCAACTCTCAGAAGCAGCTCAAGTGATGAGGACAGTGTCGTGATGGGTGATTTAAAGAGCTCATAAACAGCTGACAGTGGGCTTTGGAATCGTTGGAAAGCAATAAAGGAAAGGGGGCAGCCTGGTGTTGTTTCTTGCAGAAAAACTCGCCTATGGATTTTCCTTATCTGGAATTCCTCCCTGGAGCACATTGGCAGGGTGCATAGTGGGAATTTCCCCCCTTGCCCTGCTGGTTGAGACTCAGCCCCATTCTCTCTCCCCCCCCCCCCCCGGCCTGTGGGCCTACAGCCTCCACACGCACAGCGCATTCCCCCTCTTGGTTCCATTGCCCAGCCTCAGGGAGCTTGGCGAGAGTCTAGACATCCTCAGCGAGCCTCTCCCCACCCCCGCTCACTCTCCCTCCTGACATTCTCATGCCAGTGGTAATTTTAAAATTGTTTGGGATAAGCTGTGCTTCTTAGACGCGGGGAGCCAATAACACGCCTCAGTTCAGTGACCTCTGTCAGAGCATCAAAAAGACAGTACTGGCTCCTTCAGTTCAGCTGCGGGTCAGGAATCGCGACCTCTCCTGACCTTCCTTGTAGATTTAAAATTGTTTTGAGAAAGGAGAGAATAATAATCATCATTTTTTTGAGAGAGAGAGAAAGGGGGGGAGGCAGGGAGACCACTGCAGGCAATTTTTTGCTCCAGCTTCTCATCTTGTACACATATGTAGCAGCGACGTGTTTAAACAGATGCACCACTGGTAGCACTGAAAATGTAGATTTGGCTAAACGCTCCCCCTCCACCCCACCACCTCGCATCCACCTCTGCTTTTTTCGTCTTTTCTTAATGGAATGCACATTTCTTGTTGTGTATTGCCCAAAACCTCTAAAGGAAAAGAAGAAGAAGCGGCGGGGCGGGGAGATAATGCTTAGCAAAATTTGCCTTTGGCTGCATTTAACAGAAGCAAGTCCAGAAGGTTGTTTTAATATATATATTGTACTCAATGAAATGGAAAAGGCCATAGCTCCGTGACAGACCATCTGCTTTGTGTGAAGGAGGTCCTGAGTTCAGTCCTCCAGCATCTCTGCATAGGGCTAGGAAATCCTGGAGAGTCGCTGCTAGTCAGTGTGGACAATACTGAGCTATATGAGGCCATGGCCTGACTCAGTATAACGCAGCTTTCTTTCTGCTTCTCATCCTTAACCTTCAAACCTCAGCAGGGTTGTCACGTTTTCTAAGGCAGAATATGGGACAGGTCAAGCAAGATACAGGACAAGTTGGGTGGGTGGGAATCGCAGGGCACATACACTCTTATGACCTCAAATCCTCCCCCCCCCATTTGTGGAGTGGGTTTCCCCGCTTTTGGCCTCCCACCTCCCTCACCACCCTGGCACCTCTCTTTCCCTTCACATAGACAGGCAGGGGGCCATGGGTAGATGGTTGGCTCCCATGGGCAACCTGAGCTGCAGCTCCAGCCTCTCACCCATGCTGGAATTGGAAGGGACTGGAGGGAGGAGGAGAGGTCAGGTTGGGGCTGCAGTGAGGGCCTAGTGGTGGTGGACTCGCGCCATGCTAGACTGGTGGCGGTGCTTGAGGAGGAGGAAAGGAGGGTGGGTGGGGCAAGGGAGGGAGGGAGAGGAGCTTAGTCCCCCCCCACTGTTGCTCATGCCAAGCTCCCCAACATCGGCACCAACAGTGACACAGCCACTTTGGGGGCCAACCAAGCTCAAATAATGCATCCTGTTTGAAGTCCAAACAGGGCAGGGGACACTTTTGTCCAAAAACAGGGTGATCCCATTTTTCCACGGATGGCTGGCAACCCTAAACCTAGGTGTGGTCTTTCCTCCGAATCTCTCTGCTCTGATAGCTCAAGAAATGCATACAGTGGTACCTCAGGTTAAGAACTTAATTCGATCCGGAGGTCTGTTTTTAACCTGAAACTGTTCTTAACCTGAAGCACCACTTTAGCTAATGGGGCCTCCCGCTGCCGCTGCGCCGCCGGAGCACAATTTCTGTTCTCATCCTGAAGCAAAGTTCTTAACCCGAGGTATTATTTCTGGGTTAGCGGTGTCTGTAACCTGAAGCGTATGTAACCCGAGGTACCGCTGTACTCAGAATTACAGTTCACATGTTCACTGACGTCCAGTTCCCAGCTAGCATGTTTCAAGTTGCAACCTAAGTTTCAGCCCACCATTAGCAGATCAAGTTTTTCCGCTTGTGGAGTCTTATGTAGGCAAAGCAGCAGCATCCACACCAAAGAGGAAGGTATCAACAGGTTCAGGGAATCCCCAGGCCTCCAGGAAAAAGAAAGTTAAGGAGGCAGAAGCTCCCAAAGGGGTAAGTGACCGTGAGGCAGACAGAGGCAGCCACCTCAGGCTGCAGAATCCAAGACGTGCCTCCACGGGCGCTCTTGCCACAGAAGCTGCAGCGCCAGCTTCTGGGTTCCAGTGAGCTATCACAAGAGTCCTGCAAAATCTTATGGGACTCTTGTGAAATCTCACTGAAACCTGGAAACTACAGGCACGTTACCCCGATAAGCCAGGTGGCAGGCAGTGTGTGTACTTTTGCCTCAGGCAGTGGAATGGAACAGGCCACCCCTGCCAGTGACTACTGAGCATGCTCAGTGAGCATGGAATGCTGTTTGACTATTGTGGTGAAAGAACAGGAAAGTGGAGATGGAATATGGAATGGAGCTTAATGGCACATTGCTGGCTGGGTCTGAATAACAGAAGCCCTAGTTTTGAATTATATGCGTTTCGTTGATCAGTTAGTTAGAAAACTGAGGATAGGACCAAAGCCTTGGCCAAATAAGGCTGCAATCACTAAAGATTAAGACAAGTTGGTATGCCTTAGATTTCAGGGTTAGTTGAAAAATATGGATGGGATGAAATGAAATAAGACTGTCTGTAAGCCAGTGATGGCCCTAATGATTAAACTGATCATACTGGCTAAAGATATAAAGGACTTCCCTATACAGAAAGGCTGAACATTTTCCCAAATAGCTACTCGTTTTAATATGGGATTAATCCCCCAAATATATGAAGGCTTTTCAGATCTCCCATGCCCCAGCTGGAGGAACCAAAGAGGAAAGGTACAATGCAACCCTGTTCCAATGGTTTTTTGTTTTTGTTTTAATTGTCCATTCCACTGAGCATGGGTAGGCAAACTAAGGCCCGCGGGCCGGATCTGGCCCTATCGCCTTCTAAATCCGGCCTGGGAATCAGTGTGTTATTACATGAGTAGAATGTGTCCTTTTATTTAAAATGCACCTTTGGGTTATTTGTGGGGCATAGGAATTTGTTCATTCCCCCCCCCCGAATATAGTCCGCCCCCCACAAGGTGTGAGGGACAGTGGACCAGCCCCCTGATGAAAAGGTTTGCTGACCCCTGCTATTGAGTTATAGAGTATACTCCAAAATAATTTGCTTGATGTTAAATACAACTCTTTTGGGCACATGCAACAGAAACTGCCTAATCATTAGTGTGTAATTATTCTGTAACCACTGCAACCACTGGCAGTCACCAGGTTTTTCTTCTACCATCCCTCCCCCACAGTCAAATGCCCTTGGATGGGGAATTGGGCAGAGGAAAAATGACCACTGCCAATCTATTTGAGCTGCAAAGGAGTTTCTCTACATTCAAACACAAAGATACTGCATTCCCCACACTCCTGAAAGAAAAGTGCCCACCAATATTGCAAACTCTGAATTAGGACACAAAACTGGCATAAGGAGTAGTTGTGAATTTCAGCCCAGCTCAAGTTGACAGCTTCATCCATCCGTTGTTGTTGATGTTGTTGATGTTGTTGTTGTATACTGTATTGGACTGAATATCAGCCGCACTTTCCCCCCAAACTCTGACCGTGAAAAGTTAAAGTGCGGCTTATATTCGCAACCTCACAGTATGCAGCCAGGAGCGCGGGGGGGGGGAGCGCCAGGAGCGTGGTGAAGCAGCACCCGCCCCTCGCGTAGTCCCCTGTCCTCTCCCCCAAGGCTGGGAAGGGAGAGAGTGAGGAAGGGGAAAGGCCACTGGCAATGCAATGCAGCTCCCCCCGCGCATTATGCAGCTAGGAGTAGTGAGAAAGGGAACGGCTTATATTTGAGTTTTTTTCTTTTCCCTCCTCCAATTTTAAAGGTGTGTTTTATATTCGGGTGCAGCTTATATTCGGGCCAATATGGTATAAGTGCTTTTAGTTTTCAGCAAAGTACCAAATCTGTGGTTCTGCTTGGCTGGAACAAGCGATGAACAATCATTGCTCACTTGCATTTCAAAGGTGGCTTTTGTGTATATAGTACATGCAGTAACAACCAATAAACCAAAATATACTGGTTCTTTATTTGTAGTTTGAGAGGGTGGGCCTCTTATGAGGCATGGGGAGGGGGGAGTGTATCACCCAACGACTACCTACATCCTTGCTGAGCTTAAGTTTATAATGTTTGCTTAACTTGATTTTTCCACATGCCGTACCTGGAAAGTATGATCAGCATCTGCGTGAGATGTAATTGGTATGTTTTCAAAAGGAGTCAGGGAGGGCATTAAACCAGTTTATGGAGCAAAGCATTCAGAACCCAGAGTTGAGAGAGAAGGTTGAAGTGGGGAGGGGTGAAGAGTAGAAGTCTACATCCTGAATGAGTCATGGCCATTTCACTTAGCTGTGTGAAATCCTTGGTCATATCTACACAATACAGTCATACCTCTTCTTACGTTTGCTTCAGGTTGCGCGTTTTCAGGTTGCGTCCCATGGTGACCCGGAAGTACTAGAAAGGGTTACTTCCGGGTTTTGCCACTCACGCATGCGCAGATGCGCAAAATGATGTCATGCACATGCGCAGAAGTGGTGAATCGCAACCCGCGCTTGCGCATGCGTGGATTGCGTTCTGCTCATGTTGCGAATGGGGCTCCGGAATGGATCCCATTCACAACCAGAGGTACCACTATACTTTTAAAGCGCATTCAACTCACATACATGGCTTCCCCCAAGGAATCCTGGGAACTGTAATTTATTCCTCACAGTGCTACAATTCCCAACACCCTTAACAATCTACAGTACCCGTGATTCATCTACATTTGGACACTGAGCACTATTTTAAATCAATACGATTGACTGAAACGTAACTTTGGCATGACTTCACTCAGTGTTGTGTTAAAGGTCCAAAAAGTGTATCATCTGGAGGTATCATCGCCCAGTTTTATGCGACTTTGCCAATTTTGGTGTGAGAGTTCCAACCTGCACCGATCTGGATACCTTAGAAGATATTGTCACTGAGCACAAGGGTTGCCATGATGGGGGAGATGGTCTTTGTCTATGTTTTAGACACTAGATACCATGTTGACTCAAGATGACAGACCAAATAAACCCTAATCAAGTATTAGCTCACAAACCGATTCAGGGTTGCATCAGGTGTTACATGGATCAGGTTGGAACCCTGGGTTGGTGTGTGCATACACAGCCCTAAAACTCACAAATTCCAGTACACATATGAAAATCGCAATATGTTTTCATTTCTTCGAATTCCTGGGCAACATCAGGCACTTCCCGCTAGGTAAATATTAATCCAAATATGCTGTCTCAACCACACAGCAGGGGCACAGTCATCCCTGATATGGGACTTGTTTTAAGGTTGTAATCCTCAACTCACTTACCTGGGAGTAAGTCCCATTGAATTCAACAGGAATGTCACCTGAGTAAAAAAGGTTCAGCTTGCACTGCAGGTGCCTGAAATCTTGCCCTCATCAAGTCTCACAGCCATAAATTTAAAAGATTTCTACTGCTGTGGCGGAGTCCTAGAGCTCCTGGAACATTGCATTTGCCAGCCTTCCTCAACCTGATGCCCTCCCAGATATTTTGGACCACAATGTTTGTCACCCCTGACAATGGAGCCATGCTCCCTGGGGCTGATGGGAGTTGTAGTTTGAAACAGCTGCAAGACACCAGGTTAGAAAAGACCAGGCATAGGCAAAATCAGCCCTCCAGATGTTTTGGGACTACAACTCCCATCATCCCTAGCTAACAGGAACAGTGGTCAGGGATGATGGGAGTTGTAGTCCCAAAACATCTGGAGGGCCGAGTTTGCCTGTGCCTGGAAAAGACATTCCAAAAGAGAAATGCACTCTCCCCCCACCTTACAAAGAAAGCAGAGAACAAAGTATTTGTCACACTGTCATTAAATTTGCTAAGGGAGATGGATAAAATTGCTTTGGGAACTGAATTCAGCCTGGGGTCGTGGACTCATCCATCTCTGCCCTGGGCAAAGCAGAGCCACCAAAGGATCTGATAGCCAGCAGCCATTTGAAACAATGATCTTATTTTTATCCCAAAACATTCTTTGGAATAGACCATCGGTGACCAGCTCTTTGATGTGTCAACGTGTGTTCACCAGGGTGTGCAAACACCAGGAAACTGATCCAAGTGAAGGCATTCCTACCCGCCCCCCCCCCCCCGTCCCCGCCACCACCACCACCACAAGGCTGCATAAAACAAATTGGGAGGGGGGAGCTTTGGTTCTCGCAAAATGCCTCAGAGCTGCAAATTATTAAAGATTACCTGAAATTACTGTTATCCAAGCAGCCAATTATAAGGGAGAGAGAAAGAAGTACTAGGCTGAACTTCCCAGTGTTTCTTCATTAAGAGCCGATTTCATTCCCTACAGATGAGATGTTGCTGTTCCTAAATGGGGTGCGGGGTGGAATAATAGAGTTATGGAGATTAAAGTAATCACTGAGTCATAAAGAGGAGCCTCACTGAATGGACTGGAGGAGAGAGAAGGAGAGAAAGGTTCTTTGTGTGGAATGATAATGCTTTCATCAGGGTGGCGGGGGGTGGGGGGGAGTTGTGTTCTAAAATGCTGAATCAAAATGGTATTCCAGCTCTAAGGGAAGAATGGTCTCTTCTTACATAATTTTTAAATTATTATTTTATTTAGGGACCGCATCCTTGCTCGCACCACTCGCCAACCGTGCTGCCATTCCCCTCTGCAAAACCCCTAGAGTTCTCCTTCCCCTCCTCCCTTTTCACCTTCCCAATCCCATTTCTGAAGCCACTTCTGTTCTGCAGCCCTGCTTTGCACACCTGTTTTCACCTTCACCCCATGTCCATGCCTTCCCCTCCTTTCGTGCAGCCCCCCTCTGTGCACACAAACTACCCCCATGGTAACCTCCAGCACCCCATTCCTCCCACACATTGCAACCACGGAGTTGTTGTTGTTGTTGTTGTTGTTGTTGTTGTTGTTTTTATCATCATCATCATGCCCCACCCATCTGGTTGGGTTTCCCCAGCCACTCTGGGCAGCTTACTGCATATTACAAAAATAATAAAACATCAAACATTAAAAAGTTTCTGATACAGGGCTGCCTTCAAATGTCTTCTAAAAGTTAAGGTAAAGGTACCCCTGCCCATACGGGCCAGTCTTGACAGACTCTAGGGTTGTGCGCCCATCTCACTCAAGAGGCCGGGGGCCAGCGCTGTCCGGAGACACTTCCGGGTCACGTGGCCAGCATGACAAAGCTGCATCTGGCGAGCCAGCGCAGCACACGGAAACACCGTTTACCTTCCCGCCAGTAAGCGGTCCCTATTTATCTACTTGCACCCGGGGGTGCTTTCGAACTGCTAGGTTGGCAGGCGCTGGGACCGAGCAGCGGGAGCGCACCCCGCCGCGGGGATTCGAACCGCCGACCTTTCGATCGGCAAGCCCTAGGCGCTGAGGCTTTTACCCACAGCGCCACCCACGTCCTCTTCTAAAAGTTAGATAGTTGTTTATTTCCTTGACATCTGATGGGAGGGTGTTCCACAGGGTGGGTGCCACTACCGAGAAGGCCCTCTGTCTGGTTCCCTGTAACTTCACGTCTTGCAGTAAGGGAACCAGCAGAAGACCCTTGCAGAAGGACCTTCCACCCAGTTATAAAGCCAATGTGCCCTCCTTCATGCCCCTGCTTTTATTTTTATAAATATAGGAAGCATCTCTAAGAGGTGCAGAGAAAATGCAACACAGAAAAGGAAAAATTGGCTAAAACTATGAAATCAGACTTCAATTAAAATGTCCGCTGGAATAAAAGAAGGTAGCCTATCCAGTAGAAGTTGGATGTTGAACAAGGAGGGAGCCTGTCTGATCTCAGCTGGAAGGCAGTTCTATCAAACTGGGATAGTTTGATAGAATGCAGATCTCCTAGTCAACTGGAGGCAACTATGCTTCCAAACAGTGGCTGGAAACCACTGGAGGGGGAAATGCTCTGGTGCTCATGTTCTGCTCCCAGGTTTCCCATAGACATCTGGTTGGCCACTCATAGGGTTGACATATTCCAAACAGTGAACAGCTCTTGTTTTGTCAAAAACTATTTTTATGGACAAAAATGACACTGCCAACATGGGCTGCCATACGGATTTTCCCAAACATTTTGCCAGTTTCCACCCGGACACTGCTGCCGGACATATGGCAAGAACAGGATGCTGGACTAGATGGACCATTGGCCTGATCCAGCAGGCTATTCTTATGTTCTTAGGGTCATGCATCTGAGTCATGGGGAACCATAAACAGTGATTCCCTCCAAGACCTCAGTGACTGGCCAGAGATTTATGGGATTAGGCTGTCCTTGAGGTATCCTGGACCTAAGCTGTTAAGGGTTTTGTAAAATAATACCAGAATCTGGCCCAGTAGGATATGAGCAGCCCGTACAAGCTTTTGAGCACTGGAGTTGTGCGGCCAATAATCAACAGTCTAGACGTTTTGAAACAGCTGGAGTCCCTGGATCAGGGCCAAGGTTAGCCCCACACAGAGCACATTTTAGTTGTCTGCTTATGATTTAGAATAACAGAATCGTTGAATTTTAAGAGTTCAGAGGACCTTGGAAGTCATCTAGTTGGACCGGGAGAGTTTCGCCATAGCAGTTTATGCACTGGTTGCTTCAAGATTGGATTACTGCAATGTGCTCCAGGTGGGACATCCCTTGTGCTTGATCCAGAAGCTGCAGTTAGTGCAGAATGCTGCAGCATGACTGCTGACAGGAGTGAGGTCTTGTCGGCATAGAACAGCTCTTCTCAGACACCTGCACTGATAGCCAATTTGCTACTGGGCCAGGTTCATGGTGTTACTATTAGTATATATAGCCCTTAACAGTTTGGCTTGCCTTACCCTACATATGCCCTGATCTGCAGACATGGCACTGTTACAGGTGCCATATAATTCTCATTCTGCACTTGTAAGGAATCTATCTCTTCGTGTGGCAGCACCCACACTTGGGAATTCCCTGCCTACTGATGTCAGGCATGCACCTTCACTGCACTCTTTTCAGTGCCTGCTAAAAATACTTTTGTATAGGCAAGCCCAAGTAGAAGCTGTCATGTGCTTTAACCTAGATAAAGGTAAAGGTACCCCTGCCCGTACGGGCCAGTCTTGCCAGACTCTAGGGTTGTGCGCCCATCTCACTCTACAGGCCGGGGGGCCAGCGCTGTCCGCAGACACTTCCGGGTCACGTGGCCAGCGTGACAAGCTGCATCTGGCGAGCCAGCGCAGCACACGGAACGCCGTTTACCTTCCCACTAGTAAGCGGTCCCTATTTATCTACTTGCACCCGGGGGTGCTTTCAAACTGCTAGGTTGGCAGGCGCTGGGACCGAGCAACGGGAGCGCACCCCGCCGCCGGGGATTCGAACCGCCGACCTTTCGATCGGCAAGTCCTAGGCGCTGAGGCTTTAACCCACAGCGCCACCCGCGTCCCTTTAACCTAGTTTACACTTATTGTTGATTTTAATTTTTTTATATATTTTAAATACTTGTTTTGATTATTATTTTTTACTGATAATTTAATTCTTTTTGTGAACTACTTTGAGGTTTTATTACAATCAAGTGGTACATAAACATGGGGAAATAAAATAAATAGTTCCAGCATTCTGCTCAATGCCCATTGGTTGCCAGGACGGAGGCTAGAGAAAGAGTTGTAAGACTGTGTGCATAAACTAACCGCACAAAGATAAAATATGCATTGTTTGCTCTGCCAACTTCTGCCTCTCTCCCCAGCCATCACTGCCACGTAGGTCCGAGAAGGTTGCCTAGTCTGAAAAAGCCCCCACCGCTGACGCGAATGTTTCAGATTCGACACACAGAATCACAGAATCATAGAATTGTAGAGTTGGAAGGGACCCTTAGGATCATCTAGTCCAACCCTCTGCAATGCAACAATATGCAGCTGTCCCATATGAGGATTGAACCTGCAACCCTGGTGTTATCAGCACCATGCTTTAACCACCGGTTATGTACTGAGTTGAATAGGATTCAGAATGCAGCAGTCTGATTGGTCCTAGAACAATAGGATTCAGAATGCAGCAGTCTGATTGGTCCTAGAACAATAGGATCCAGAATGCAGCAGTCTGATTGGTCCGCAGGAGCCACCCAATCCAGCTCCAGGTGGAAGTGAATCCGCAACCTGATTGGCCTACAGGAGAATCCCGGAATTAGCCAATCACGTGGGGCCCATTGTGTAAATAATGTATACAAAGCAGACAGTTTGGAGGAACTTCAATTCCTCGCTACTATGAGCTGAATAAAGAGCATGAAATCCACACTCGACTCCGAGTATATTTCACCGACTTAGCTATCCAGTTCTGGTACGGCATTTGCTCGCATTAATTACTGCCTTGTTTCTGTTGGTTACCTCCAATCCCTCTCTTCATTCCTTCTCTTCTCTGGTATGCCCAGCCCTGACCTGGGGCCACACACTAAAGCGCATGCAGGGCCCTCTGAACCCAATGCTGAGGATCCTTTCCATGGATCCTCCAGAATCTAGGCCAATACCTGATGAAGAACCCCTGGAACTGTCAGAGAAGGTGGTGGGGCTGCCCCTCGAAAGTGTTGACACCCAAAGCAATGGCACAACATGCATCTAGGCACCCAGCATCATCAGTCTACTTGCAAGTAAGCAATCCTTGATGCTCCTTCACTGCCAGCAGCTGTGGTTCGGGTGTGGTTTAGGAAGCAAAAGTATTGTGAGTTTGTGGGGTTAGTCTGCAAGGGTTAAAAATCTAAGGGAGGACTCCTTAGTTGAATTAGTCAGACAAGTGTCCTATTACCAGCTAAGTACAGTGGGTTCTTAGTGTAACAAAGGAAGTTGCTCTGTGCCAGAGGGCAAGTGGATGGGCCCTCTCCCTCACCTGGCTGCCATGTGAGAAAGAGAAAAGCAAAGTAGAATGTTGTGAACTGGGCTAGAAGCAGGCAGAATCCAGAAAGTGCAAGCCATGCTTAATTTCTGCTGGAAATCAAGGCGGTTACTATGGGAGAAGCAAGACCTTCTGAGGTGTTAATACTACGAGCCCCTCCACCATAGGCTCAGGTTGTATGTAAATTTGTGTAAATAAACAATATAGCCTAAAGACACCACAGCCTCCACTGTCCCATATTCCAGGGAAATTAACCCTGGAATCTGGAATATTACTGCTCAGAGATTGGGGTGGCATGTGGCAGTATTTAAGGCCTCCCTCCTGAGCCTTCCTGTGGCTGGAGATAAGGCAGGCCTTTGGTACCTAGTGGTTGATGCTACACTTCCAGCTGACTTGAGTTGCCTGAATCTTGCCTGAATTCCCTGCCTGAACCTTGGGTCGTTGACTCTCTATGTCCTTGGATCATGTTTGGACCTAGAATGATTCTCTGTGGTTGATCTGAGTTTACCTGGACCGGGGCAGCAACTGCAATTGTAAACTCTTGCCTTATAAATGAATTGCCAGACAGCACAACCCCACTCATTTCTACACAGAAGTGGGACTTACTCTTTAGAAAGCACACTACGGATGGCAGCCTTAATTACAAGTTATACCAAACCACATTAAGAGGTAGAAGATACGGCAGTCTATCCAGTGGCATCGGGATCATCAAACAAACTCTAACAGGGAGGTCCACACCCCCACCCCCTCGCCCCCATTCCCTCTATTTACTTCATGAACTTGCTGGTGCCTGTCAGTTGTTGATGCACCTAACATCACATGGTATTTAAGCCCATAATTTTTAAATATTTTTTATAACTAGCATTATTTTTATCACCAGTGTTGTTATTGCTAAGCCAGGTGTGCACCTGCTCAGAATCCATGCCAGGTAATGTCTCAGGTCAGGTCCAGTCCAGCATCCTTCATGTTAAGCTGTTAAACTGTGGAACTCTCTCCCACAGGAGACAGTGGTGGCCACCAACCTGGGTCACTTTAAAAGAGGATTGGACAAATTCATGGGGGAAGACAAGGCTATGTTCTGCCTCCACAGCAGGAGGCCGCAATGCTTCTGAATCCTAGTTACTGGAACCTGCAGGAATCATAGAATTGTAGAGCTCTGAGGGTCATCTAGACCAACCCCCTGCAATGCAGGAAAACAAGGGTGTTCTTGTTCTGGGATTCTGTTTGCAGGTTTTCCACAGGCATCTGGTTGGCCACTGTGAGCACCGGTTGCTGGACTAGATGGGCCATTGGCCTGATCCAGCAGGCTCTTCTGATGTTCTTATCCTGGCTTGTATTCAGTGTTTGTCTAATAATAATAATAATAATAATAATAATAATAATAATATTTATTTATACCCCGCCTTCCCCAGCCAAGACCGGGCTCAGGGGAGCTAACACCAGATATAAAACAATTGATTGAAATACAACATTAAAATGCAGCCTCATTTCAGCAGAAACTCAAAAACTTTTTGGGGGATGAAAATGTCAAATCTTCACCAAGGCCAACTATCCAGACTGGTCCTACGTGGGCCAGAAAAAAGCCAGGGAAGTCCCCAAATAGGAGTTCCATCACAGAAGGAGAAAGGAAAAAAAGAAAGAAAGAGGGGGAGGGGATCAAGTTGATTCCAAGCCAAAAGCCAGGCAGAACAACTGTGTCTTACAGGCCCTGCGGAAAGAAATCAGATCCTGCAGGGCCCTGGTCTCATGAGACAGAGCATTCCACCAGGCCGGAGCCAGTGTTGAAAAGGCCCTGGCTCTGGTTGAGCAGACTCACTGAAATTAATAGCTCTGACTAATGTCAGTCCCTTATTTTAAATGTGCCAATTCTGAGTATAATTTAGTTGAATACAACCTCCTGTTTCACTCGGTCTGTTGGTATAAGAGCACAAACAGAGATCAATGTCAATAGCCTTCAATAATAAACAAAATAGTCAATAATTGGGTTTACCTCCCATAATATGTAGTGTTGGTCACCAACCTGGATGGCTTTAAAAGAGGATTATACAAATCCATACTACTAGCCACAAGGATGACTGTGTTCTACCTCCACTGTCAAAGGCATAATGTCTCTGAATAAGAATTGCTAGAAATTATAAGTGAGGAGAGGGATGCGGGTGGCGCTGTAGTGTAAACCACTGAGCCTTGGGCTTGCCGATCGGAAGGTTGGCGGTTCGAATCCTCGCGACGGGGTGAGCTCCCGTTGCTTGGTCCCTGCTCCTGCCAACCTAGCAGTTTGAAAGCACGTCAGAGTGCAAGTAGATAAATAGGTACCACTCTGGCAGGAAGGTAAACAGCATTTCTGTGCACTGCTCTGGTTCGCCAGAAGCAGCTTAGTCATGCTGGCCACATGACCCGGAAAAACTGCGGACAAACGTCGGCTTCTTCAGCCAATAAAGCGAGATGAGCACCGCAGTCCCAGAGTCGTTTGTGACTGGACTTAACAGTCAGGGGTGCTTTAACTTTTTTTTTATAAGTGAGGAGAGCAGCTGTGTTGCACTCAGGCCTTTCTTGTGGGCTTATCATAGGCATCTGGTTGGCCCCTGGGGGCACAGGAAGCTAGACTAGTTAGGCTGCTTGCATTCTCCATTAAGGCTCTTCTGATGTTCTTCAGCATCCCTAGTCAAAAAGAACTTAGCACCATGGAAGGGACATAGAAGGGACATAGCATCTGATATGGACACAGAAGGTCCCAGGTTCAATCCTCAGCATCTCCAAGCAGGGCTGAGAGAGGCTCCCTGCCTTAAACCCGACTCCCATTCAGTGAAGGCAATACTGAGCTACATGGACCAAAGGTCCAACACAGTGTTAGGCAGTTTCCAATATTCAGACTGTTGCAACTTACATTAACATACAGTGGTACTTCTGGATACGAACAGGATCTGTTCTGGATCCCCATTTGCATCCTGAAGCAAACGTAACCCATGTCTCCGAGTGCGCGGGTCACGATTTTCTGCTTCCACGCAAGCGCGTGACGTCATTTTGACTGTCTGCGCATGCGCGAGCAGCGAAACGCGGAAGTAACGTGTTCCGTTACTTCCAGGTCGGCGCAGAGCACAACCCGAAAGCACTCAACCTGAAGCATATTTAACCCGAGGTATGACTGTACTTACCTACCTACCTAATTATATTTGTATGCCACCATCCCGCAGTTCAAACCATGCTCAAGGGGGCTTACAACATGAAAAAATACCTAACTACAGCATAACAAAAGTAATTATAAACAAAAAATAAAACATTAAAAAATACACAACCAAACCCATGCTAGAGAAACCCAGCCTGAGAGTCCCAGTCAACAGAGGGCAAAAAAAGAGAAAATGTGTTGTTCAAATTTAACATTACGTAATTGATTAATTTTTGAGTCCTGGGTTCTTTCTTCCTCTGCTTCCCATGAGTGATGGAATAGCAGAAGAAGATAGAACTGGATATCCTTGAGTTTCTATGGTAACACACTCCTCTTGCAAACAGGGTACAGCATCCTGTTCTCACAGAGGCTGGCCAGAGGCCTGAGGCAACCAGCAAGCAGGACCCAAGAACAAGAATCACCTCCTGCAATTTCCAGAAACTAGTACTCAGAATAATAATAATAATAATAAATTTTATTTATATCCCACTCTCCCCAGCCGAAGCCAGGCTCAGGGCGGCTAACAACAATAAAATAATGCAACTTTCTAAAATCACTTCATTATAAAAATTAATTAAAATCAAATTGATGGCAACCATTAAGCAAAAATTCTGTGCAGATTGTCAAAGGAGGGGGTCAGACTGAGCCTTGGCCAAAGGCCTGGTGGCACAGCTCTTTCTTGCAGGCCCTGCGGAAAGATGTCAAGTCCCACAGGGCCCTAGTCTCTTGTCACTGCCTCTCACCAATATATGTAAAACACCCTTAAATATCAGAAACACTTGAAGAAAGAATGAAAATCATTAATGGGGGGGGGAGTGTTCCCTTTATTTTTCCGTGTGTGAGAGAGAGAATACACAATAGGTTAGATAACATTCATCAACAAATGAAGTCACCAAAATAATGAAGAAGAAATAAAAATGAAGAAACCAGAAATAATTGTACAGGGGTACATCTGCCAGTCAAGTGTATAAACTACTGAGCCAGATATCCCAGTGGATGGTGCAGTGGCAGAGCATCTGCTTAGGTTCCAGGTTCAATCCTCAGAATCTGAAGGTAGGGCTGGGAGAAACGTTGGCCTGAAGAGCTGCTGCCTGTCTGTGTAGACAATACTGAGCTAGATGGTCAGATTCAGTATAACACTGGTTCCCGACATCCCTATGCTGTTTGCCCCCCGCCCCCCATGGCTCAGATGCATGGCTCGTAACTACTAGAAGCTGTGCATTCACTGTTGTGGGCCCACACCTGTGGAACTCTCTGCCACATGAGATTAGACAAGCACTCCTTCCTGAACTTCAGGTGCACAACAAAGGCATTTTAAGATAGTGGTTTGTTTTATGATGCCTTTTTGTTGTTTAGATTCTCTGTGGGATTTATTTTTACGTACAGCGCTTAGAAATGCTAATGATTCAGTTTATATAAATGCCAGAAATAAAGAAGGAGGCATGGGTATGCCAACAGCAGAGAAACTATCAGGAAATCTCATGCCTTGTTTTGGGCAGTCTGCAGTTACCTCAGACACCATCTCCTGATCCCATGGAAAGCCTTGCAACCAAGGCGTGGCCCATTACCCCTGTGAAGGAGCCTTATCCAACTACCGGTAAGTGGCAAACCTGTCTTAATTGGAAGATTTGCCTTTCAGATTTCTGTAGAGAGAGCCGCCTGGTATAACCGGAAAAGTAGCTGGCTGGGGCGCTTAACAGCAGACCCAAGCGTTGCCTCCAACAGACTCCCCGTCTCTTGCTTTACAATACGCCCATCAGCCGTGGAGAGCCAGGCGCCACAGGGTGCGTCCAAGTGCACCAGGTAACAAGGGTTGTTGTTGGGGTTTATTTGTTTTTTTAAAAAAACCTCTTTATCAGCCATCTTTAGCATTTGCATAGAGAGGAGGTGCAAGATCAGAGTGGCAACTCCAGCAGCAACAGAGGAGGTGGAGGAAGAGAACACCCAAGTGGTGCTTGTACTCACTGTCATGGTGCCAGTTCACACACTTGGAGACAATCAAGTCATCTTCCCAAGGGGGATGACTAACTTTGTGAAAGTTATCATAGGAGTCAATCCAGTGTGTGGTGGGGGAGGGGCATATCCAGGGGAAGACTCCTGACTGGGACCCCTGGAGAGCCACTGGCAGTCAATGCAAACCAAAGGAGTGTTCACACATGACATTTAAGACATGCGCAATCTGTGCACACACGGCTAGCTGAGCTATACTGCATTGCAGGAGGTTGTACTATATGACCCTTAGAGTTCCCTCCCAACTGTACAATGCTGTGATTCTACATTAGTTATTGGCACATTACGTTCAGTGGATGCATACAATATGAACACAGCTGTGGAGCAGTGCAAATCAATGTGTGCACACTTTTACAGTGGTACCTCTGGTTGCGAACGGGATCCGTTCCGGAGCCCCGTTCGCAACCTGAACGGAACGAAACCCACGTCTGCGCACGCGCAGGTCACGATTCGCCGCTTCTGCGCATGTGTGTGATGTCCTTTTGCACGTCTGCGCATGCGCGAGCAGCAAAGCCCGGAAGTAACCCTTTCCAGTACTTCCGGGTTGCCGCGGGACGCAACCTGAAACGATTCCTGCAGCATTCACAACATGAGGTATAACTGTATATGTGCAGAGACAGATGGACTAGATGGACCATTGGTCTGCTCCCGCAGTCTGCTATTGCGTCCATAAGTGTGGCAAAACTCACCCACCATCCTTGACTTTAGGCAGACCATACACAAACACCCTTCCTAGAAATGAGAGTGTTGCACTCACAGAAAAAGGTTATATAAGGGTGGAGAAGCCATACCTCTCCAGATGCTGTTGGACTCCAACTCTCATCAGGCGCAGACACCATGGCCAATGGGAAGAGGCCAAAGGAGTTCTAGTCAAACAACATCTGGAGGGCCACAGGTTTCTCAATGCCGGTTGATACATTGCAAATCATGACCCATCCCAAACCTTTGAGAATTAGGTAGGCAGCAGATTTCCATTAAAAAAATTACAATGGGATCTAATTAGTCAGAGAGTGGGGAGAAGTCTACATGCATCCTCCTGTTCCTTGAACATTTCCCAGGAGCTCACAAGCACAGGCCATAAAAACAATGTAGTGACATTTCCCCATGGCAAACATTCCCGGATGACACCATGATAGCAAGCAGAAGAACAATTTAAGAGTCTGAAATACAAATTGAATAGATTAAGTCACCGTGTAAGCACATTTGTAAGATGCTATCTCAGGTCTGTAAATAGAAACCAGCCCTTAATCGCCAAAACAGATTCCCTGCTTTTGGCACCGTGCTGTAATAAACATTGTTTTTGCATAAATGTTGTCAGTGACACTAACTTACTATGGAGAGTTGAGTGAGCAGAAATGGATGGACTCAATTTGTATTTAGGGATGTATGTCAGTAGAGCATGAGACTCTTAATCTCAGGATTGTGGGTTTGAGCCTCAGAAAGGGCACATGATTCCTGCATTGCAGAGGGTTGGACTAGATTACCCTCACAGTCCCTTCCAACTAATTCACACACACACACACACACACACACACACACACACACACACACACGTGTGTTTGTGTGAAGGATCAATTGAACACCCTGGTTCCACTATTGCCAACTTATTCACCCACTCTTGCCGCTGTGCCTTGAACCATGACTTGATTGATATATGGTGATAAATGCTAGCTGCTCATTGGTGCAGGGCATTCCACTGTTGCAAGGCATAATTACAGGAGCTGGCTGAAAACTTGACAACCCTAGGTACAGGGATTCATTTATACTTTTGTGCATTGGCTTCTGGTCTGTTTGCCACCACAGTCGAAAGAAAACTAGCGCAGCCTTAAACATTGTTTAAAATAAATAAAATGCACCTCCTAGAGCATGGGTGAGGAACCTGTAGCCATCCAGATGCTGCAGGAGTGCAGCTCCGTTAGCCCTGACCACTGGGCTTGCTGACTGGGGCCAGGAGTGGCCCAAGCTATTTTGGCACCTGAGGTGAACCGCAAAAGGGTGTCCCCTCCCCCCTCCCCTGTGCCAGAGATGAAGAGGGGAGTGAAGATCTATATCTGGAACAAGCAGGGCTTTTTTTCAGCCAGAACTCACCAGAGCTCAGTTCCGGAACATTTCAGGTGAGCACCATTGCCATTATAAGAGAGCATAGTGAGTTCCAGCACCTCTTTCTCTAGAAAAATAGCACTGGGAACAAGGGCGGGGAATAAAGATTGACGTTGGGAATAGGGGACAGGAGACCAGTAGCACCACTGAGAAGCCTCCAAGGAGTTGTACTGCAGTCATCGTTACCACTACGACAACAGCGGTAGGCAATGCATTCCTTGGAGGCAAGATCTGGCACCCCTGTGTATCCTGTTGCCTGAGGCAGTCACCTCACTTTGCTGGGTGGGCCGGCCCTGGCTAGGGTTGATGGGAGTTGGAGTCTTACAACAACTGGAGGGTTACCAGGATTTCCTATACGCAGCTCACATCCTTGCAGAAAATTACAACACAGAGAAATCTTTTGCATGTGCTGTTTACTCCTCTGTGCACATGTAGGGAAGATATGGCTGGCTGAACGTGCTCAGAAGCCACATCTCTCTGTATTATTCATATTTCACAAGTCTATGTCCTGGCATAGGGAACAGATACTGGATCTGGGATCCGTGGTGGCAGGTTTGCCTATCTTGTAATGCTCTACTATCTTTTAGGACCTTCCTTGTCCGACAAGGCTTTCAAGGGCAGGCTTTTACCCCAGCCCATATCTGAGTTATATCTGTACTGTAATTGTTTTTACATATGAAAATGTTTTTAATTGTTTGTATCTACGGAATTGTTTTTCTATACAGAAACACTTTTTAAAATTGTTTTTGCATATGGAAAAAAATATTGTGTGGTTTTTTAAATTGTGTACTGTATTCCCTTCAATACGCTACAGGGGAAGAGGTTTCGTAAATGGAATCAAGTAAATAAATAAATAAAAACAACTCAGTCAACGTATTGCAAGCTGGACACATTCAAATCTTTCCCCTATCTCCAGTTGGGCTCCTGGGTCTATTTTAATAGCTGTGCAGCAGGCAGAAATTCAAGAGGTGATGCTTTACTCAGAATGAAGATGCGGTGCAAAGGGATCTCTACTTAGTCCCATTTAAGTATTCAAAGCAACTCACACATATTTTTGTAAGTAATATTTACAACTCCCCTATAAGACCGATATTATTTTCTCATAATCCTGACAAAGGGCTGAGGTTAGTGGTGACCGCTCTGTAACCACCCAGAATGTTTTGTGGCTGATGTAAAGATTTTAGTTCACATTATTTGCCACTACGTTTGCTTTTTTGCCCTTGAAGTTTCTTCCAATGCATTTCTGCCTGTCACAGAGGTATTAAAGGCACAGCAAGAAATGCTATCACAAGGCTACTGCAGAAATATAGGATTATATCCAATGCTATATGCATGCTCAGAGTAGATCTATAAATATTAATGGCCATGACTTAGGCCACATTCACACCATACATTTAAAGTGCTAAGATACCACTTTAAGCAGATATGACTTCCCCAAAAGAATCCTGGGAGATGTAGTTTGTAAGGGGTACTGAGAGTTGTGAGGAGGTCCCTGTCCCCCTCACAGAGCTACAGTTCTCAAAATTCCCTGTGAAGAGGGATTGATTGCTTAACAAATCTAGGAATTATAGCTGTGTAAGGGGAACAGGACTTTCCTAACAACTCTCAGCACCCCTTACAAACTACAGCTCCCAGAATTCTTTGGGGAAAGTCATGTCTGCTTAAAGTGGTATCTCAGCACTTTAAAAATATGGTGTGAATGTGGCCTAACTTGGTTCATTCACCTCAAAAGCTTGACTCCCGAGTAAAGAATTGTTGGATGCAACCCAGATCTGCAAACACATGGATTTTGAAAGGGCCAAACTGTTTTCAAATTCAGTGCAAAACGTGTCCCTTCCTAAAACCTAGCCTTTACGAAATAAAAATGGAAAAACACGCTATTATTTAAAAGACTCGCTTCTGCTTCCAAAGAAATTATGAGTCTGGAATTAGGTGAGGCAGGGAGGGAGAGCTGGAAACAAAAGTCCGGGCAACGTTTGGTAAAGGCCGAGACCATCCCAGATTGAGTTACTGACGGAATTACAGCTGACACTAAGAACTGTTTGAGATGACTTGAGGAGGGTGGGGGGGCAATGGTAGACAATGGTTTGTATTATTTAGTGGGATAAAGGTGACATTTCGGGGAATGTGGAAGACTAAGGAAGGCAGAGCCTCCTTGTCTGCCCCCTCAGATCCAAACATCAGTTGCTCTTGTACTCAAAGCCAGCAGGGATCCGGGAGGGAAAGACAAGCCGCTGTAATCAGTTTAAGCTTCCAGACAAGCCGGCCCCCAGGTTCTGTTTATGCACTTTCCACCTCGCCAGAGACCTCTTGATTTATCCAGGGGATGAACACTGCCTTCTTCTCTCCCTTCTCTCACCACTCTCTTACGAAACCTCCCAAATAATATTAAGGAGGGCTTCCTTTTCAGTGAATCACAACTTTAAAACATACACACAGGTCCTCATCAAAATGTGCCACCCTGCTTTCTGTAAGCAAAATACACGTGATGCAGAACAGGGGTGAGGAACCTCCAGCCCAGGAGCCAAATTGAGCCCTCCAGACCTCCATGCACCACCCTTAGAACTCTGCCCTGACCACCTCTCCTCTCCCCAGACGACATTTGTTAGGCTTGCCATACGTCAGGAAAATTCCTGACATGTCCTGGCTTTCGGGTGCAAAAATGGTGTCATGGGGAAATCCAGCAGTAAAATCACTGTCTTTGGGTTAGGTTTCCCTTAAAAAGCTCAACAACTTTGTAGGTGTCAGGAATTTTACTTTATGAAACACGGCAACCCTAGCATTTGTTGCTGTACCCACCAGTGACATGCAGTCCTCAGAAGGTTTCCCAGAAGAGGATGCGGCCCATGAGCTGAAAAACCTTCCCCAAGTGAATTCTAGTCCATTTGCATTTAAAGGTTAATCTATTAAATTTGCCCTTCCCAAAATAATAGGAGAAGCAAAACTATTTTGTAGTGCAGTGTTCCAGCTAACTAGGGTTTATGAAAAATGTGTCTGCTAGGGTAAAGTGTGCATAAAAATGAATATATTCATGAAAATAGCATACAAAAATTGCATTCTATTAAGGGGGGAAATTGCTTGCAAAAATGCACGTATTAGTCTAAACATCATACAGAAATGTATTCATTAGAAATTTGCACTGAAATACTGGTTAATCTTATAGAGATTTAAAACAAAAATAAATCACAATTTGTGGCAGAAATGTGGAGAACTGAACAAGAATAAACAAGAAACTGAGAGAACCAAAACTGACAGATCCTTCCATCTCTAATCCAGAGGGTAGGGCCTGATTTAACAGGTTTGAATTATGTGAAAGGGGATCTCAACATTTGGAAGACCTCCCTGGTGGTCCATCAGTGGAGCAGACAGCTTCATATGGTAATGGACTCTTTTCCTTTCCAGGTTTTTAAGATCGATGACCACCTAGCAGGGATGTCGCAGCAGCAGATTCCATGAATTGGCATTGGGGTAAGACTGGGTGATTTTTGAGATCCTCACCAAAGCTTTGATTCTATTAAATGGCCCCCACAAAATAGCATATCCTCCAGCATTTGAATAATGAAAAAAATAGCAGCAATGTAAAATGCCCCTGTTTTGATCATGAGAATCACACTCTGAATTTCATTATTAAACATTGCTGAAAGGTATAGTCTGTCTACTAATGTTGCATTCATTTGTTCTGCCATAGCCCCCTGCTCTGCTGTGGGGACAAGCAAGACAATACATGAGATGCATGATCAGATTTCACAGGTCTTTTTTAAAAGGGGAAGGGCTGGAGAAACAGGCATGGGAAAGATTTGTGGTAGCTTCCTTCCTGGACTGTACATAGGATGTGAGGACTGGTTTTTTTGTTTTGTTTTTAAAGACAATGGGGTGGAGTGTGGGAGAAGAAACCCCTCTTGTACACCATGGTGTGTGTGGAGGGGGTACTTTTCATTAGGGCCATGGTGCTAGAGGGAATAATTTTTTAATACCCCTTTTTGCTTGCTATGTATCCTGATGAATATAAGAACATACAAAGAGCCTTGTTGGATTGGGTCAATGGCCCATCTAGTCCAGCATCCTGTTCTCATAGTGACCACCCTGATGCCTCTGTTGGAAAGACCACAAGCAGGACGTGAGTGCAACAGCACTCTGCCCACCTGCAGGTTCCAGCAACTAATATTCAGGGACTTCCTGCCCCAAGCATATTTTAAACAAAATAAATAAGGGGGGGACACCAAGATTGTGCATTTCAATGATTGTTTAGTGTGGCCCTTTATAGGCTTATCTTCCATGTATTTGTCCAATCCTCTTTTAAAACCATCCAAGTTGATGGCTTCAGCTGTTTCATGTGGGAGGCAGGCGGCCCAGAAGTGACTTAGATGGCTTTGGTGTGTGGAATGGCAGGCTGTTATGTGCACAAGACAATACCTTGCATACGCATCTGTATATGCATCTGTGCACAAGACATTGTGTGTCTAGGGATCCTCAGGAGTTTCTCTCTCTTTCTTATAAACACTGCAGCTCATGGTTATCTAAAGAAGGTGAGTGTTGAAAGAATCAGGATAGATAAAAGAAACTTCTTTTTCACTCAGCACATGGTAAACCTGTGCAACTTTCTCCTGCAGCACGCAGTGATAACCACCAACTTGGATGGCTTTAAAAGAGGGTTGGACAAAGGCATGGAGGAAGACAAAGCTATCATTGGCTACTAGCCATAATGGCTATGGTCTGCCTCCATAGTCAGAGGCAGCAGTGTGTTGCAGGAGCATGCTGGTCAGTAATCACACAGTTTAAAGTTGGAGTTAACTCTTTATTAGTGAAAACATGATCCCCACAGACTTGGTTGAGTGTCAGGCCTAATGAACAGAGCAGTTCATTCCCAATGGTCTTACTCCATGAAAATCAGTTTCCAGGACTGTTTATTAAATGGGTAAAATCAATTTACACATTACAGACAGCACAGATAATTGTTAATGGAGAATTGACTGAAACCTGTGAGATACAGAAGAGGACATGGCAAGGGTGTCCATTGTTCCCATTACTTTTCATTCTGGTCTTGGAAGTTTTGCTTAGAGATATTAGACAAAATGAATTATAACAATGAAGATAAAAAAAATGAATATGACACCAAAAGATCAGAAGGTTTGGGAGAAAACAGGGTTTCAGAATGAAAAAAATGAAATACTTGGGTATTACTATGATAAATATGAACTGCTCGTTATTTCAAAATAATTATGTTATGAAAGGAGCTGAAACTTAAAAAGATATGTAAAGATGAGAGACATTAAAATTGTCATTATTAGGCAGAATTTCAGTGATAAAGATGAATGTTTTCCCCCAGAATGATGTTTTTATTTCAAACATTACCTATTTTGACTAATGACTTACCATTTAAACAATGGCAAAAAGATTTATCTAAGTATCTATGGCAAGAAGAAAAACCACAAGTCAAAATGAAAATATTTCAAGATGCGAAAGAAAGGGAAGAACTGGGTTTACCTGACCTGAAATAGTACTTTGCGGACTGTTGTTTAGTGTTGATGAAGGAATGGGTGACCCTGAGAACGAGAAGATCATGATTTAAGATTTGGATGGCATGGATATTTGTGGTATGGTAAGATCACAGCTAATGTAGATTTCAAAACCATTTTGTTAGATATACCATATTGAGAATTGGGAATAGATATAAATCTAGGTTATATGCAAAGATACCTTATGGATTTCAACATAAGCATTTCGTAGAAAACATAAGAAGCATTTCGTAGAAAACATGCACTCCACTATTAGAATGGAGTTAGGGAGACGGTAAAATTTAAAAAAAGGAACAAAGGAAGGTTATAGTCTTTAATTGTTTTTTTCTACCTACAACTAACAGAGAGATTTAAGTTGGAGAAAAAGACATTTGGTATAGAACAAAAAAGAAAGATTTTTAAATTAAGTTGTGTACAGATAATGAGCATGTTATTGAGAAAATTTCAACAAAACAAGTTAAATGGGCAAAAATGGGTATGATAAACAGATGGAACAGTGGGAACATATGTTGACTAAAGGGTTAAAATACACATTTTATTACAAAATGATGTATCATTGGGACTTAACTCCTGATAAGTTATTTAGAATGTATAAAAACATTCCAAATACTTGCTGGAAGTGTCAAGAAGGGACATTTTTTCATGCTTGGTGGACGTGTAAAAAAGCTAAACAATATTGGAAACACTGATACAGGAGATTTTTAAGGTCAATTTTCAACTAAAGCCAGAACTCTTCCTGTTGGGACTTACGGTATACAATTAGAAAAGGACTATGGAACTTTATTTCAAAATATATGCACAAAGATGGAAAGATTATAGCCTCCAGTGGAGGAATGGTTGTTAGAATTACTGGACTTAGTTGAGATGGCGAAATTGATGTGGTTAATCAGAGAAAAATTATTGTCAACATTTACTAAAGATTAGAAACTTCTGATAGACTTTGTTCATGAAAAAGAAAATGAACTTATGATATGTGGGTTTGAGGATTGAAGATAATGCTGGTTTATAGAAGGGAGATTTATTAGGTGTTATCTTAGAGTGAATGTGTTGAATAATTCTCTATAAAGCTGACAAATGAATAATTGGAAGTTCTCTTTTTCTTTCTTTTTCCTTCTCTCTCTTTTTGCTCTGTGTTTTTATTTAGATTAAATTTTTATAAAATTCATTAAAAATATATCCAATATTAATCATTGTATTTCCCCCCCAAATTTCAATAAAATTTATTCAGAAAAAAATAAACAAAAATCAGTTGCCAAGAAAGACCCTGTCTGCTCACAGCCATCTAAATCCCCTTCTCTCCAGGGCTTTCCCCAAGCAATCAGAGACTACGCCTGCATGCAGCCAACTTCTCCTCTGCCCTTTTCATGCCTCTTCTGGTTCTGGGAGACAAGGGGAGAGGGGAGCTTGTCGCAGCAGGAGGCGGAGACGCCTGTGACTCTTCACCAGCCTGACTCATTTCTGCCTCTTGGCCTCCCTCCTCCCACTCTCCTGCTTCAGCTTCTGGCTCTGATTCTGGACTTCTTTCTGCCACAGATTCTCCCAGCTTACTAAGCCCTGTTACCTCTTCAGCTTCTGACATCTCCTCTTCCTAGTCTTCTCCCTCTGGACCATTTATCGTTGTCCCACTACTACTCCTTGAGCTCTGAGCCTTCCTCCCTTGTGGTTCCCTGGCTTCCCTCTGCATCAAACCACTGTATGACACAGTGCTTCTGAATCCCAGCTGGTGGAAACAACAGGAGGAGAGGGTTTTGTGCTCAGCTCTTGCTTGCAGGTTTCCCACAAAAGGCATCTGGTTGGCCACTGGAGCAGGATGCTAGACTAGATGGGGCCATTGCTTGATGAAGCAGGGCTGTTCTTATGAATCACAGTCCTGAGGGGCAGAAATGCTAGCAACTCAAGTTAGAAACATTTTTCAAAAGTCATTCCTAAGAAGTGATTTAGCAGCAGCTACCAAAATACATAGGTGGTCTACAAAGGGACAGCTGCAAGGGCAGCAAGATATTCCCTGGCCCTTTCTTTGAGAGTCCAAAGGGTTGAGGTTTGCAGTCAGCAGTCTGTAATTTTATAAAGAAGCTTGTTCAAAGTACCTTTGGTTATTTTCCTTCACCTTCTTATTTTGATGGGGTGGTGGTCCCCAAAGCACACCCCATTTTGTCCTGTAATGGATTTTCATTAGAGCTCTCCTTTTACTGTCAGCACCTAATTATCAACCCATAATTGACCCCACCTTGCTATAAAAGCTAATGGCAAGCTCTGATTCCACCTCACAGCTCTTTCGAACTTTGCTTGTCCAGTCACCAGCTGTTCTCAGTGGCAGATCCCAAAGAGGCAGCCTGACAATTTGGCAAGGTTTCCAAGGATGAGTTGCTGTTGGAAAAACAAACAGGGACAGGGAGAGAGATTATGGTCTGGATTTAGCAAAATGACAGTTTTACAAAGGCGAGACCTCCTCTTGTCCAAGACATCCCCTCCCACAAAGAAATGCATACGGGACATTTCGCTGCTTTAGAGACATACAAGTGTCTTTGAGACAGAGGTCCACTGGCAGGAGAAGCTAGCGAGAAATATACTTTGCCCTTCTGTGCTACTCAGTCCCCATGTTTGTTTTTCCTGGGGCCGCCACTGCTGGTGGAAAGGAAGGGGAGCAAAAGGGAAGGAGCAAATGAAATAGTTAAGAAGGGAAGGGAAGGGAAGGGAGGAAGAGCAAAAAGAAAAGGGATGGAAGGAAAAGGAAAAAAAGGAAGAGGAGAAGGGAGGTAGGGAGGGTAAAGAAAAGCAGAAGGAAGGAATGAAGGGGTAGCAAAGAAAGACAGAAAATGTAAGTGAGTAAGAAAGAAAGAAAGAAAGAAAGAAAGAAAGAAAGAAAGAAAGAAAGAAATTATATATGGAACTGTTTGCAGCACAATTGTGAGCACATCTTACTCATCTAGAGAAGCGACGTAGAGCAAAGCCAGCGGAGAGACACGCTCCACCTAAGTACCACTGTCAATATTAAATTTATCACAGGAGACCCTTGAAATGGCTCCATTCCAGGGATGAGGTGAATTAGCTTTGCTTGGGAAAGCAGCTATTTTCCTAATAAATCTATCAGGTGCAGGTAGTAAAATGTTCTTAGCTGTGTCCGATGTGTCTCCTGCCTGTAATTAGCTATTAAAACATTACCAGCCTTGTGCTGTGTTAGCGGGTGAGGTTTATTGCATTGCGGATAGGGATGCAGGAGGAACAATTCCCTCCATGCCCTTCCTGGAAATGCTTCTCGACAAGCAAACTGCTACTTTGGGCCATTTCCAGCAGCAGGGGCAGGGGGTTGTGCCTCCTTATAAAATGGGACTCAGCTCGGTATCTTTTAACATGGAAGCATGCAAGGATTTCCGACAAACTGGCCCTCAGTTAAACAGACTGGAAACAATGGGGGGGGGAGGCGTGGATGATCCCCAGGGCTGGGGAATCTTGCTCAGCCCAAGAGCAAGATGCCCTTCTGGGCAACATTCTGCAGGTCAGAGGTAAAACTGGGCAGAGCAACAAATGTGAGTTTTACCTTTTGTAGAGTAGGCTAGTTTCTACTAGACACTTGCACCCCTCTCTGTCCTCCTTCCAGACCAGCACAATCACATCTGAGGGATGCATTCCAGCCAAGCAACAACACTCAAAGAGGGTGCAAAGCTAGACCTGTAAGGGGACCTAGCTTGGGAAAGAGGGTGTGGCTGGTGAGAGGCATGGGGAGTGCGAAGTGCTGAATATAGGGCCTTGGAGGGCTGAATTGCCCCACCCCAGGCCAGAGGTTTCCCACTTCTGCTGCAGAATAAGCTGGACCAGAAGAACATGGGCACGCAACTCCCTCTGCCCATACCCTGTTAAGTCCCAGGAGACACCATATAAGGAAAGTAGGGCCCGTTCAGTCTCACTAAGGCCACCTTTGCACCATACATTTAAAATGTTATGACACCACTTTAAACAGAATTCTGGGTGCTGTAATAATAATAATAATAATAATAATAATAATAATAATAATAATAATTTATTATTTATACCCCGCCCATCTGGCTGGGCTTCCCCAGCCACCCTGGGCGGCTTCCAACAAAATGTTAAAATACAGTAATGCATCAAACATTAAAAGCATCCCTAAACAGGGCTGCCTGCAGATGTCTTCTAAAAGTCTGGTAGTTGTTGTTCTCTTTGACATCTGGTGGGAGGGCATTCCACAGGGCGGGTGCCACAACCGAGAAGGCTCTCTGCCTGGTTCCTTGTAACTTGGCTTCTCGCAATGAGGGAACTGTCAGAAGGCCCTCGGCGCTGGACCTCAGTGTCCAGGCTGGATGATGGGGGTGGAGACGCTCCTTCAGGTATACTGGACTGAGGCCATTTAGGGCTTTAAAGGTCAGCACCAACACTTTGAATTGTGCTCGGAAACGTACTGGGAGCCAATGTAGGTATTTGAAAACCAGTGTTTTGTGGTATTGGTGGCCGCTCCCAGTCACCAGTCTAGCTGCCACATTCTGGATTAGTTGTAGTTTCCAGGTCACCTTCAAAGGTAGCCCCACATAGAGCGCATTGCAGTAGTCCAAGCGAGAGATAACCAGAGCATGCACCACTCTGGCGAGACAGTCTGTGGGCAGGTAGGGTCTCAGCCTGCGTACCAGAAGGAGCTGGTAAACAGCTGCCCTGGACACAGAATTGACCTGCGCCTCCATGGACAGCTGTGAGTCCAAAATGACTCCCAGGCTGCGCACCTGGTCCTTCAGGGGCACAGTTACCTCACTGAGGACCAGGGAGTCCTCCATACCCGCCCGCCTCCTGTCCCCCCAAAACAGTACTTCTGTCTTGTCAGGATTCAACTTCAATCTGTTAGCCGCCATCCATCCTCCAACCACCTTTGTTAACCCTTTGTTAAGGCTGCAGAGAGTTGTCAGAAGACCTCATTTCAACCTGGCCTTGTGCCAAGTCATGCTGTTGCTTCATCTCTGGCTGCAGTTCTGCAAGAGGGAAAGAGAGGCCATTCCCAACCCTCCCACTTCCGTATGGTCCTGTAACTTGAGATGCTACAGATTGGACCTGGAACCTTCCCCGTGATGCTCTCCTTCTGAGCTGTGGCCTTTCCTAGCCAGAAGGCAAGGGCACTACTGGGGGCTGCCCAAAGCCCTTTCCCAGTGGTGGAGTGGAAGGCAGGGACACCAACAGTAGGTGGCGCCAGAGTCAGTGGCAGGCAGAGCTGACTCATCGTAGTTTTGTCCCCATCCTTCCTGCTGAGTTGCCATATGTCCAGATTTTCCTGAATATTTCACCTGGACACTGCTGCCGACAGCAGTATTCCTGATATGTCCGGGAAATTCCGGACGTATGGCAATTCCTATGGCCTATTGGCACCACTTCCCCAGCTACATCAGGAATGCTTTTCTGTGACCAAGGAGGGACCAAGGTTGCTGAATTTTGTCAAACAAACATTGGTGGCCGCATTTGGAGGTTCCATGAGGACTCCAAAGAACTGGCTTGGGCCACAACTGCGCCTGACATATAAAGCACTCTTACACCACTTTAATCATTCATGACTTCCCCTTCAAGGACTGCTGGGAACTGTGGTTTGTTAAGGGTGCCGACAGTTGTTAAGAGACGCCCTATTCCCCTCACGGAGCTACTATTCCCAGGATGGTTTAACAATCAATCCTTCCCATGAGACTCTGGAAACTGTAGCTCTGTGAGGGAATAGGGGCCTACTAAAGATTCTCAGCACCCTGAATGAACTATAGTTCCCAGAATTATTTGGGGAAAGCTATGACTGTTTAAGAGGCATCATAGTGCATTAAATGTGTGGCCTTATTTCTTTCTTTTACAGTCCTAGTTTCTGCCCCACTTTGCCACCAGCGACTCAAATCCCTTTTTGCTTTGATTTCTTCCTACACTTTCCTCTCCTCCCCTCCTTCCTCCTCTCCTCTCTGTTCACAGGCAAGAACCGTATGGACAGACAGCAGGAAAGGATCCCTGCTACCGCCTGGGAGCCGTAGGAGACCTTTCTTCATGTCTTCTGTTTGCCAGTATTTTGACATTGTTAAGTTAAAACAAGCTCGCTCCGCACTTGAGGCCAGGCCTGAAACATTCTCCTTTGATCTGAAGGTCACCACAGCCATTCTGCCAGCCTCCTAACCCTGCTGGGCTGCCCTGTGGTTTTACTTTCAAACTGTACAGCGAGAGCTGGGGGGAGCCCAGGCAGAATCCGTCCAGACAAGGAAACCCAAGAGCAGCAAGGAGCGGCCTTAATTGCCACCGCCAAGGATTCGAGTGTGGGAAACACCTCTTGGAGCGAGGGGCGGGGAAGCCTTTCCAGCCCGAGGTCCACATTCCTTTCGGAACAACCTTCTGGGGAATGCATGTTAGCAGTGGGTGGGACCAGAAGCAAAAGTGGGTGGAGCAACAGATGTGAATTTGACCCTTTTTTTACAGTAGGCAACGCTCTCTCTATTCCCCATCTATGAAAGGAACGAGCATAATCGGCATTTAAAGTCACATTTCAGCCAATCAAGGAGGGTGCAAAGGAGGGCTTAGAGCAGGGGTCAGCAAGCTTTTTCAGCAGGGGGCTGGTCCACTGTCCTTCAGACCTTGTGTGGGGGCTGGACTATTTGTTTTGGAGGGGGAATGAATGAATTCCTATGCCCCACAAATAACCCAGAGGTGCATTTTAAATCAAAGCACATATTCTACTCATGTAAAAACACCAGGCAGGCCCCACAAATAACCCAGATGCATTTTAAATAAAAGGACACATTCTACTCATGTAAAAACGCGCTGATTCCCGGACCATCCGCGGGCCAGATTTAGAAGGTGATTGGGCCGGATCTGGCCCCCGGACCTTAGGTTGCCAACCCATGGCTTAGAGAGAGGGCTTATGGCCCCGGCAGAGTGCAGAGGGCGAGATAGAAAGGTATTGTGGGTCACATTTAGGGTTCCCCATTCTCCAGCGCTAGAGCTTGGGGACATTCAGTGAAGCTAAATGTTGAGAACAGATGAAAGAAATGACACAAAATTACACTACGGAACTTTCTCTCACAGGAGGCAATGATGGCTACCAACTTGGATGGCTTTAAAAGAGGATTATACAAATTCATGGAGAAGGCTACTAACCACATGACTATGTTCCCACTTGAAAGCAGGTTCAAATGATGTAAAAATGTGATGGTTTCCCCCCCCCCGGGGGGTGAGAAAAGAGGTGGGCGGGGGGAGTTCAGTTTGGTTTGCATTTAAAGATGAACCAACCCAATTGGGCACTTTTTGAAACAATATGCAAACCAACCTTCAAAATTGGCATTTCTCCAGTTTTTCAGTTGTTCAATTTTTCAGTTTTGCTCCAACCAAATAACATATACAAATATGGATATGCTAGAGGAAATTGTGCACAACAGTTCATACATTCATGAAAATAACATATAAGCACACATTATGTTAGAGTAAAAATGGATTTACCAAAGTTTGTCTATTAGACAAAAATACATACAAAATGTGTAAATTAGGAGAAATATGCACCAAAATACAGACCACCTGGTTTTTGGCACTCAAAGTGTTATATTTAGGCCCCACCTTATTCCTTTGATCATGTTGGTTTAAGCTGTTTTAATATTGTGGTTTAATGTTTTATCCAAGGCTTTTTTCAGCTGGAACTCACCAGAACTCTTTGGTGAGTTCCGGCACCTCTTTTGTGCATTCTGGTACCTCTCTAGGTGGCTGTGGGCAGCACAACACTCTTGTGTTGCGTGATGGAGGCTGCAGGTGGCACAGAGATTCTTGCAGTGCGGCAGACACACTGCAGTGTGGCTGCAACAATCAACAACTTTGCATGGGTGCCCTGGTTTTAACCTGCCTTGGGACCTTTGGGTGAAGTAACAGGTAGGGAGAAGGACGAAGAGGAAAATTTCCACAAGGACTTGTTAAAAAAAAAGTCACAACTGATGTAGAAATTTGGAGAACTGAAGTTAAGTTTGGAAAAATGAGCAAGGGAAAGTGAATTTGACAGGTTCATCCATCCTTAGTGCAGAATGTTCCCTTTCACATGCAGAAGTACCATCAAAGGCTCTTACAAGGAATAGAATCTGACTATAAATGAGCCACAACCCCCAGCAAAGTTCCTGTTCCCAAACTCTCCTCCACCAGGTCGTGGAGCAGCTCTTTGGTAAAATGAGAAGGGCCTGCTTTCCTCCCGTGTTTATTTATCTAAAATTATTTAACTTGGTCACCCTACCGAGATCAATCTGCCATTGACAGAGGCAACCTATCCCGCTGACTCCCTCACTCTCTCTTTGAGGGACTCAGCCAAGTCTGGACCGCTTCTGTGTGAAAGAGCACTACCTAACACACACACACACACACACACACTCCATCACCTCATCCACCTTCCAAACGCAACCTTACAAATTCAGTGCATATGTTGAAGGCTGGTGCCATCTGATCCAGATTAGAGCCAGGCCCACGCTGGGATCCTCTTGCCGGCTCTTGGTTCTAGCTGTGGTTGGCCACTAATGCACTTACACAGATTTCCTAATGAGAAGGCATCTCACATTTTGATATATTATTATGTCTGAACTTCTTTTTTCTATACCTCTTTGAAAGAATCAGTGGTGGGGAGAGGGGCGTTTTCCCACTCCGCAAAAGCTGGAGCACCAAGCAAGTCTCAAAAGGTATAAGCCAACTTTCTGTGCACAAATATCCTTTGAAAAGGTAGCCCTTTCTCACCCCAGTTTAAAGGGAAGGGTTTGATTTCAAGCATGGCTCTTCCCTAGATCCCATGTCCAGTATCAGAGCCTATGGGCCAATTCATATATTACGTTGTTCAGCTGTACAGTGGACCCTCCAGATACGAACTTAATTCATCCCGGGGGTCCATACTTACCCCAAAAAGTCCGTACCCGGAAGTGCTGCTTCTGTGCACATGCGCGGCCAGTAGCCATTGATAATGCCGCTAGAATATGTCACAAGCAGCAATAGACCCTGAATTGCAGCCTCTCACAGGGCACAGCCAAACATGAGATTCAATCAAAGTAGGCACTCCTGTAACACCCAGAGGGCACAGAACGTGCGGAGCCAGTAGCCACAATGATAAACATTGTGTGTGTTGCAATGTGCTTTTAGGAATGTTTCCCTGTTTCTAGGAAAAGCCAGGCATGAATAATCTGTTCTGTGCTTGTTTATTTCTTGAAGCCATTCTAGGCCATTGACTCCCATCCTGAAGAAGCACACTGGAGAAAAATCACAGTACGTGACTACTCAGAAATTAATCCCAGTGAATGTGACAGCCTAGCTGTGATCCAGTGTCCCCATCTTCCTCCTCCCCACTACTGAGTTCTACAAGGGGCAATACGGAGACTAAGGAGAAGGAAGCTGACTGGCAGGGCCACCCCCTGTACTGTTTATAGGTAAGAAGGCTGTTCAGCTTGGAGAAGGGATGGATGAAGCTGTCAATTTCAGGTTCTCATTTTTCCAATATTTTGCGTATTTCCACATCAGTTTGTGATATTTTCAAAGTCCTAATGAAAATACACCAGCATTTAAGAGCAAATTTCTTCTAATATATTTACATATGTATGTGATTTTGCATAACATAAATATTTTTGCAAAGCAGCTTTGCCTGATATAACACACTTTCAATACCATTTTCACTGTGTGACTTTTTATACACACTTCACCCTTGTACATGCAGCTTTTCAGTACAGTGGTACCTCAGGTTACATACGCTTCAGGTTACAGACTCCACTAACCCAGAAATAGTACCTCGGGTTAAGAACTTTGCTTCAGGATGAGAACAGAAATCGTGTTCCGGTGGTGTGGCGGCAGCAGGAGGCCCCATTAGCTAAAGTGGTGCTTCAGGTTAAGAACACTTTCAGGTTAAGAACAGTTTCAGTTTAAGAACAGACCTCCAGAACAAATTAAGTACTTAACCCGAGGTACCACTGTACACGTTATTTTGTTGGAGAACTGCACTGCAAAATTCAGACAAGTGAAAATTTTGAAGGATGCTTATGTTTCGGTTAGCGTAACTGAAAGGGTGGGTGGCAACATGAGAACGGGCCCCAGGGAGGCTCACATGGGGCCTTCATTACATATCTTTAGGTGCCAACCAAAAACATTTCTCTATGACCAGGCCCTTGGCTGATTATAGATTAACATTCTATGGCCTTTAAAATGTGTTTGTGGGATGGTGGACATTGGGTTGTATCTGTTTTATTATATATTTTTGTTCTCATTTTGTATTTTTATGTTGCGAACTGCCCTGTGATCTTCAGATGAAGGGTGGTATACAAATTTAATAAATAACAATAACAGATTTAATTTAAAGCACATTAATTTAAAGCACATTAATTTAAAGGCACCTTTAAAACACATGACTTTCACTAAAGTATCCTGGGAACTGTAGTTTCCCCCCTCATGGAGGGGGGATTCTCAGCACCATTAACAACAACAGTTCCTATGATTCTTGGGTGAGTGGGGGGAGCCAGGTCCTTTAAATGTGCCTCTCATGTGCTTTAAATGTATTGTGTGGATCAACACTAAGTCTTCCAAGATAAATACCTAACTTTTCACTGTTGTCTTATTGTTCAGTTAATGTACAGAAACTGCAGATTCTAGGCTTGGATTCTCTTTTTATCTTTTATTTTAAATGTTCACTGTTGTTTTATTCTTTTGACACCTGCTGAAGGGCTGCAATTTTATTGATAACCATTTCCTAGGAGATCTGAAGAAGTGTGCATGCACACGAAAGCTTATTCCAAGAACAAACAAGTTGTTGTTGTTTAGTCATGTCCAACTCTTCGTGACCCCATGGACCAGAGCACGCCAGGCACTTCTGTCTTCAAACTTAGCTGGTCTCTAAGGTGCTACTGGACAATTTATTTATATATATATTTCATTTCCTAGCAATTAGCCCCATCAAACTTAGCAGAGTTTACTTCTGAGCAGACACATAACTTATACACTTCATAGGATTGCATTGTAAATAAGTAAGTAAAAGAAGTAAGTTTTTTTAAGAAAGAAAAAGTACTAAATCTCAAACCAGCTTGGAAGATAAATACAAATGTTGTCCGCACATGGGAAGCAGGAGGATGTCTCTGAGCCCATACAAAGCGCCTTTCTCTCCCTGCTACTGATTTCACCACGAGGAAGCCTCCAGTACACTCAGGCTCAGCCCTTCTCTTTACACCAATTAAAAAGGCCCCTTCAGATGAAAGAAGGAAGTTACGGTTGCTCTGAGCAGGTGGCTGCCCTCCAGCTCCAGGCACACCTGGATAAGACTCAATTCCTAAATCCCAAAAGGTTTCCCGGGCCCAGTTCCAAAATTCAGACACAGGGGCCCCTCCCACTGCAGGGGGGGGAAGCACCAGAGACTGCAAATAAGCATGTGTGACAGTTCATATGATATATCAGGGGGTGACATCGTGGGGTTGGCTGCTGACCAGCACTAGTCAAAAGGCACTGGCTAGCTGCCGTCCAAAGGCAATACATTTTGCAGTCCCTATTACCTCTGCCTTCTTCTAAGACCCACCAGTATGAATATATATGAGAATGTCAACAAATCAAGCTTTGCTATTCCTTTAAAAGTAATTCTGGGCAGCACCAGCTAATTGCCTTTAAATACTTAACTAGCAGTGCTTAGTGGTTATGGAAGCCCATTGTAATGTGGGAATGTAATGTAAGAATAGGTTGCTGGATCAGACCAATGGTCCGTCTAGTCCAGCATCCAGTTCTCACAGTGGCCAACCCGAAGCCTGTGGGAAACCCACAAGCAAGACCCAAGCACAGTGGACTACTCCCTGTTGTTATTGTTGCTGCTGCTGCTACTGTACCACCACCATCATCATCATTAGGAGCCCAGGGAAACAAACACACAAATGAAACAACATTAAAGGTAAAGGTACCCCTGCCCGTACGGGCCAGTCGTGTCCAACTCTAGGGTTGTGCGCCCATCTCACATAAGAGGCCGGGGGCCAGCGCTGTCCGGAGACACTTCCGGGTCACGTGGCCAGCGTGACGAAGCTGCTCTGGCGAGCCAGCACCAGCGCAGCACAAGGAAACACCGTTTACCTTCCCGCTATAAAGCGGTACCTATTTATCTACTTGCACTTAAAGGTGCTTTCGAACTGCTAGGTGGGCAGGAGCTGGGACCGAAAGACGGGAGCTCACCCCGCCGCGGGGATTCGAACCGCCGACCATGCGATCGGCAAGCCCTAGGCACTGAGGTTTTACCCACAGCACCACCCGCGTCCCGATACAACATTAAAGCATCTCTAAACAGCAGGTGGCACTGTGGGTTAAACCACAGAGCCTAGGGCTTGCCGATCAGAAGGTCGGTGGTTCGAATCCCTGCGACAAGGTGAGCTCCCATTGTTCAGTCTCAGCTCCTGCCAACCTAGCAGTTCGAAAGCATGTCAAAGTGCAAGTAGATAAATAGATACTGCTCCGGCGGGTAGGTAAACGGTGTTTCCGTGCGCTGCTCTGGTTCCCCAGAAGTGGCTTAGTCATGCTGGTCACATGACCCGGAAGCTGTACGCCGACTCCCTCGGCCAATAAAGCAAGATGAGCGCTGCAACCCCAGAGTCGTCCGCGACTGGACCTAACGGTCAGGGGTCCCTTTACCTTTACCTTTAAACATCTAAAAACAACTCCAATATACAGATCCGGGCTAGGAAAGATCTCAATTTTAAAAGGCTTTTTGGAGAGGAAGATATTTAGTAGGCACTGAAAACACAACAGAGACAGAGCCTGTCTAATATTCAATGTGAGAGAATTGCAATGGCTAAGCACCACTGCACGAAATATCCAATTCTGATATTGTGCAGAACAGACATCTTGCTATATTGGCATTTGCAGGAGACCCTCACCTATAGATTGCAGGGGTGGTTGGGGTGTATGAGGGATGGGTTGACTTTTCAAGTATCCTGGTCCCAAGTGGCATGGGACTTTATACACTAAAACCAGCACCTTGAACTTAGCTTTGAGGGCTATGGGAGGTTAATGGAGAGAATTGGGGATAAAGGGGAAGCTTGTGGTTGGAGGAATTATCACCCAGGTGCAACATCCATGAGATGGGACAGTTCTTGGGAGTAAGGAGCAGTCCTCCAGGTCCTTGGTTGTACAGGAGCTCTCCATGGCATTCAACAGCTCTTCTTCAGAGGCGGTATCAGCAAGTCCTGATTTGTTGAGCACCCTTCTCCATCCTATACCTCACACTGTACATGTTTACTATGAGAAACACCCACTGGCATGGAAAGGGGAAAATAAAACCTCTCAGAGAACTTTTGTCAGCCCTCACCTGGCCTATAACTGTCTCAGTTGCAAAAAAAAGGGGGCATCACCTCATCCCAGGAGAGGCCTGCATTTCCCCTGTAGCAATTTCATTTGTATGAGACATCTGGGGGCGGGAAGCACACCAGTGCTTTCACCAAATGCACCCCACTGGGCAGAAATTATCTGAGCTTTCTTTAATCTTTGCTGCTGCTGCTTTTTTGCAGAGTTCACCGAAGGGAAAAGCGAATATAGCCAGGCAGATGCTTAAAGAGTACAAAAGAAGCCCGCGAGGTTTTGAAGTCACGCCAGCAGCAACTGGAACAGCCTATAAACTTGTACTTTATTTTATTTTTTTCAACAGAAAAAGAAAGGTAAATTGGAGCAGCAATTATTTTTTTTAAAAAAACATCCAGGTTGCTAAGAATTACTCAATTGCCAGCATTCACTCTGAAAACAGCAGAGGTTTTGTTGCTCTGATGGTGCTGTTTGTTAGCATTAGCTTTTATCATCACGATCATTATCATAAAGTTTGCTGCTGTTATTATTTTTACGACTATTATTAAAAACTATTATGTCAGCTTTGGCAAATATTCCTTTCTAAGGCTGTTTAATGCAAGACTGTTTTTACGTTGCTATGATGGGGACTTCCAAGCAATGGGTGGCATCCAAATATGTTCTGAGAGTGAAACAATTGAAATCAATGAACCTAAGACAAGTCATCAGCTCCAGTGCGTCAACTCTGAGTAGGAATAACATTGCCTATACAGCCCTAATGGTTACAAATGTGAGAAAAGCCAGCTAGATCAGGCCAATGGCCCTCCAAGGAATAGCTGTCAATGTTTCCCTTTTCTTGCGAGGAATCCTATTCAGAATAAGGGAATTTCCCTTGAAAAAAGGAAAACATTGACAGCTATGGTCCTAGGCCAGCATCCTGTTCTCACAGTGACCAACCAGATGCCTATGGGACACCTGCAAGCTGGATTTGAGTACAACAGGACTCTCTTGTCCTGAGCAGGGCCGTCTTACCCGTAGGCACTAAGGGTGCGGGGCACCCGGGCGCCGGGCTCTCAGTGGCACCAGGCCAAGAGTCCGGGGCCTGAGAGTTGAGTCCAGGGAAGAGCCCACCCATCGGTTGGAGCACCGCGGTGGACTCTTCTGCTGCGGGCGGCTTTGCGCCATGAGTTCGGTGGCAACCAAGCCAGCAGGATGCTGAGGCGGCCAGCTGGCTCTGACCTCCTGCATGCCTGGGACTGGGCAACTGGGGGGGGGGTGTACTGGGTGGATCTTTGCACCCCAGTACTGTGTATTCTTAAGACAGCCCTGGTTCTGAGGTTTCCAGCAACTGGCCCTCAAAAGCATTACTGCATCCGATAGTTCAATACTATGCATGTCTACACAAAAATTACTTCCATTGTGATCCCAAGCAAAAGGAAATAGGATTGCAGTCTATATTTAACAATACTACTGCTAATAACAATACTGGTCTGCCTTAGAGGACTGTTGTGTGCCGTACTCAGATTATGCATGTGACGTCCTTTGAATTCTTCACTTGCTTGATCAGGTTTATAGGCCTCCTCATGATCAGGAACACTGACAGAGCAGCCAAATGGGCCTAGAAGCCTGTTCAGACCTTCCTGCTCAACATTGGTGTGATCTAGTGTGCTAGGGCTTCAAGCTATGACCACAAAGACCAGGGTTTGAATTCAAACTCAGCCACGAAGCTTGCTAGTGAGCTTGGGCCAGTAACTGTCTCTTAGTCGTCCGTTCCTCCCTTGCAGGGCGGTTGGGAGGATAAAATGGTTGAGGGGGAGAGCCATGCACAACACCTTGAATTCCTTGGAGGAAATGCAATAATTAACAAATGTAAATTTAAAAAACAAGAAGGTGGAGTGGGTAGGTGGCACATCCCCCCCATCCTCTACACACATTGCCATTCCCTGTTTGACCATAACATCTGAGCAGGACTGAAGTGGTTGATGGAAGATGTATTTGAGCAGGTGAAGGACAACAAACTGTGATGAGGCCTGGCTGTGAGTAGTGTTCAGGAGGAATAAAAAATTAAGCGCCATCAGAATGTAAGAAACACCTATGTGAACAGAGGGCTCCACCAAAATACTTGCACTAGATAGAAATTAGCATAAGCCAATCCCCTTCCTGAGGGGTGGAGCTATTTTCATTTCATTTCATTTATTACGGCCATAGGCCCATACAGGTAAAAACATACAGGCCCATACAGGTAAAAACAACACACAAGTGACAGCCTGCGCCGTAGGGAAAAACCACTAAAACACCACTATAACAATAAAACACTAAAAGATGGAAAGGGGTGGAGCTATTCAAAATGGCAGTCTCGCCACCATAGCGTCCCCTACTGGATAGTACTGTAGTGGCAAATGATTCCTTTACAGCAAATGATTCCTTTACAGGAGTCATAGCCACACACCCTCACAGCCACACCCCTTCTAAGATTATACAACCTTCCAAGATTATACAATAACTTTATAATTATACAATAATTACAATTAAGCATGCATTGCAATAATCAATGTGTTGCCTTTCAGTTGGATCTACTGATTTCTGTGCATGCACACTTGCAAATGATTTGGAGTGTTCTAATATCTTCTTTCAATATCTTGAGTTGTGTTGTCCTTAAAGTTCCATTGTACGTATAAGAACTTGCACAACATTCTCTTGATCCTGAAACACCTTGTGTTTTGTGGGTTCCTAAATGTTTAGTTCTGAAGCATACAGAACTAATCCGCCTCAGAGTTCTTCCTGCACACCTTGTCCAGAGTGACCCCAAGAGCTATTCCTCATTGGGTGACGCAACTGCTTTCACTCCGATGGGCTGCAATCAAACAAAGATTGAGAAGAGATTTTCTCAGTCGCTAAAAAGCTGTGCTTTCATGCTGATTGGGTAGCTCTGGGATTCTGGAGACTGGGGCACTGCTGCAGAAATAGTAACAGGTCTTTAACCCTGGACCATTGGACCTCTGCTACTGGATAAAGCTAACAACAACGGTAGAAAAGCCGTCTTCTTGGATCAAGTCAATGGCACGCCTGATGTTAAGCAGTGGGAGCAATTTAGACAGCCTCTTATTTTAGAAAGGAACTCTTCTCTTTCTCCCCCCCCCCCGCACCCACAGAATTAAGCATCAAAGAATGCACCGTGAGGAACACTGGCATGGAACCTAAAAAATTCACAAAGAGAAAATGCAGGAGAAAGCCTTTAGCAGGGTTGGTAGTGGCATTCCAATCTCTCTCAGCGGAACAATATTTCATCCTGAAACATGCACAAAGGGACAGGCAACGGTACTTTGGTACGGCACCATTCTCCATCTCTCTCTCCAAAAGCATCTGCCTTGTGGGTGTTGCTCAGGGCTCTTTTCTGCATCTATGGTGTTAAATTGAGCCGCAGATGATTTTTCTCTACCTCTGCAAACTAAGAAGGGAGAGAAAATAAGGAGGAATGAGAAGCATTCTATGTATGGAAATACCTGGGAGGCCTGTACCCAGATTTCTTTTTCCCTGCCATGGGGGCGGGGGGGAATGAGTGGAATCTTCTCTTTCTGAATCACCAATACTCAATCAACAGTGCAAGGAGTCCCCAAAGGAAGATGTTCGGCAGGAACAGGGCCTTTGGTCATTGTTGTTTTTGTAGAGGTTCAGCATGTTTGTGATGGTTGGTTAGGGCTCAAATGAGATTAAGGGAACCTCCAGCTGAACATTTTTCATGCTGATAAATGGAACAGAGGAAACCGCTTGACAGATCACCAGCCTTTTATCAGGTGTGGGTTGAAGTCACCCTCCTCCCACACTATGCTAATTTAGGCATCCTGGCAAATCATAGGAACCTGCCCTATGCTCAGGCAGTGATGCCGTGTGGGTTGGGCCGCAGAGGTGGTTGTCCTGGGTACAAAATTATTAGGGGTACAAAATTTCAAAATGGGGGTGAGAGACTGAAGAGCAGATAATAGGCAGTAGCCAGTTGCTAGGGTCCACTCTGCGCGGGCTTCAGAAAAATACCTGCTGCCAGCATATCCCCTGTCCCGCTTTCTGCCATGCTCGACATTCACGGGGCACCACAGCTGCTGCTCAAATAGGTTGCAGAGCTATTGCCCCTTTGTTTCAGCCTATCGGTGGGTGGTGCCAAGGAACTCTAGCCCATGCTGCCACCCTCTTGCCAGCAGTGCCATTAACAACATGGAATAGGAGGGTTATCAGCTGCAGACCAATCAAAAGAGAGAGTTAGGGTAAGGGGGCAGTGCCAAGGAAGAATGAGAGTCTCCCCCACCCCTGTATCTCTGCAAATGGAAGCTGGTCTTGGCTCTGTAAAGGAAGCTGCTAGTCTCTGGGATGATGCAGGAGTGAGTGGGGCTGGTGGGGCAAATGTATCAAGTGATTCAATGTGTGCAGACTGAAGATACAGAAATCAGCGTGGTAGAGTCTTTCATTGACTTTATTCAATACTGAACTGGTGGAAGGGACTCAGGAAGTGCTAACGGTTCACAGGTTAGGGGGCGCAATAGTCTTGCCCTGGGTGATGCCGGCCCACGCTATGCCACTGTACCCAGAGAGGCTGTTCCATTAAGACAACAGGGCACTGCTTCACCAGCCTCTGTCTGCCCTCGGTCAACCTCTCCCCACACATCCGCCTGTCTTTCTTACTTACAACATGTCCAGGTCTGTGGACCGCCTCCTCCATAGTCTCAATGTTGCCCTTGTAGAACTCAGGAGGGAGGTGGACAGGGACAAAACTAGAAGGAGTTGGCTTTAACTGACTCCCAGCACCACCTACTGTTTGGTCTATTTGCTCCTTATAATTTTCAATGGATATTGCCCACCACTGCTTTTGCCAGATCAGAGCATTGGTCCATCTATTTCACTGTTGTCTGCACTGACTGGCAGCAACTTACCAGGATTTTAGATAAGAATCCCTCCTAGCTTGATCTGGTGATGGTGAGGATTGAATCTGGGATCTTCTGTGTGCAAAGCAGTTGCAGTGGTATTACTTGCAAGCAAGCCAAGTAAGATTTCACTAGGTATTACCAGCCAAATAAGGAGTTACTGGCTTAGGGCCCTCATATTTACAGGACCGCCTCTCCTGGTATGCCCTGCAAAGGACCTTAAGGTCCATGAATGATCATAGTTTAGAGGTCCCGGGCCCTAAGGAAGTCAGATTATCCTCCACCAGGGCCAGGGCCTTTTCAGTGATGGCTCCGTCCTGGTGGAATGCTCTGTCCCATGAGACCAGGGCGCTGCAGGATTTAACTTCCTTCCGCAGGGTCTGTAACACAGAGCTATTCTGCCTGGCTTTCAATTTGAACTTAGCCTGATTTTTTATTCCCCTTCCTTCCCTCCCCCTCCCCTTTTTATGAAGATTACGCGCTCTGGGATCCCACAGCTAATTCACCCCTGGTCTCCTCACTGGTCCAAATAGGACTAATTTAGCCAGCTAGCTCTGGTGATCATTTAATGTTTATTGGATGGATTTCACCCCTAAATTGATTCTGAATTTATTGTTATTCACGTTTTATACTATATTTTATGCTGTTTTTTCATTGCATCAATTAAGTGTTTTAAATTTGTTGTTAGCCACCCTGAGCCCAGTTTTCTGAACCTGGAAGGGCAGGGTATAAATAAAAAAAATATTATTATTATTATTATTATTATTATTATTATTATTATTATTATTACTAAAAATATCAAGTGTCTTAATGCCCTTAATAGCTTGCAACCAGTTTACTTGAAAGATCACCTTACCCCATTTATGCCCACTCAACTGCTTCAATTTGCGGAACTTCCACTGTTACTGGTTCCACATAATACTCATTTTGTGTGTGTGTGGCAGCACCCACCTTTGGAACTCCCTGTTTCTTGACATCAGGCAGGCTTCTATGCTGTGCTCTTTTTTTGCACCTGCTAAAGGCATTTTTGTTCAGGCAAGCCTACAGAGACATGCAGAATGTCTACATGTGATCTGATCGGGGTTTTTAACTTACTGCTGATTTTATTTTATTGTTTTAAATACAGTGGTACCTCGGGTTACATATGCTTCAGGTTACATACGCTTCAGGTTACAGACTCTGCTAACCCAGAAATAGTGCTTCAGGTTAAGAACTTTGATTCAGGATAAGAACAGAAATCGTGCTCCAGCAGCACAGCGGCAGCAGGAGGCCCCATTAGCTAAAGTGGTGCTTCAGGTTAAGAACAGACTTCCGGAACGAATTAAGTACTTAACCCGAGGTACCACTGTAGTTGTTTTTAACTGACAATTTTTTTGCTCTATTCCTTTTGTAAACCACTTAGAGGTATTATTAATATCAAATGGTGTATGAATCTAGTTAGAACAAATAAACAAATAAGCCTTCGAGCTGTAGATTGTGGCCCTGACAGGTGCTTGATGGCCCAAAGGCCCACACCCCATACCATGTGTTTTATACTCCCAGGGCACAAGCAAGAGCAAGAGGCTTATAAACCTGTAAATGATCAGAAAGCTGAGTTTAAGAAGAGCCTGGCTGTCCTGAAATACTAACCAATCAGCTTCACCAGATGACCTCTTGTTCTAATATTATGAGAGAGCAATAAAAGCTCCTCTCTTTTGAAAGCAGGCACCATTTTATACACCTCTGCCTTACTTGCTTTTTCTTTAAACTAAAAAGCCCCAAACACAGCAACTTTTTCTCATGGGGAGCGGCTCCAGCCGCTTGATTATGCTGGCTGCTCTTCTCGCAGCTTTTCCAAATCTGCTATGTACAGCAGAGGGAGAAATTCAGTTCTATTTGCATTTAAAGGCAAATCTATCAAATCTGCTCTTTCCGAAACAATCTGCCCTTCAAAATTCACACTTGGCCGAATTTTGCAATGCAATTCACCAACCAACCGAAGTTTACAAAAATGCAGATACTGGGGGGAAGTGTGCATAAAAACGTGACGTATTGGTGATAGTAACTTTAAAAAATGCATGATGTTGGAGAAAATTGATTGCATGAGTCAAAACTGCATAAAAATGTGTATTTTAAGGGGGGGGGAAATCACACAAAAATGCTGTTGAATTTTCATGATTTAAGTATTTTAATGTGCAGCACTAGGCAAGTGGTGAGTACCTCTAATTTCTTTTGCTCCCAAAGCTAGAAAAACCAAACACTCAAATGTGCAGATTGTGGAGAAGTGTCCCCAGAAGCAAAATGTTAAAAATTATTTGGGTCTATGTAGTAGGGGGTAGGGGTACAGGGAGCCACAAATGACTTGATGAATTTCTTGCATATTAAGGCATTTGCCCAGTTCATGCTTTTTAGTCAGGAAGAGACAGAGTAGGAGAGGTATGTTTTGACTGCAGAACTGTGTAATGTGACTACCTTGATAACAATACTTACCCACGTGCAATGGTGATTTATATTACGTAGCAATATTAACTAGTGTGTAATAGCAAGCCAGATCTGCACTTTTTAATGGGAAATGTTTTGACCTGAGAACTAATCCATTGTGTGACAGTTTGAGCATATTACACTGATCCTGACCTGACTTCAGTGGCTGCCAATTAGTTTCTGGGCCCAATTCAAAGAGCTGGTTTTGACTTATAAAGCCTTAAATGACAATACCTCCTCGCCACATATGAACTAACCCAGACCTTGCAATCATCACCTGAGGCTCTTCATTGTGTGCCTCCTCCACAAGAGGTCTGGAGGGTGGAAACACAAGAAAAAGCCTTTTCTGTGGTGGCTCCCCATTTGTAGAATGCTCCCCCAGGGTGGTTTGCCTGGCACCTTCATTACATGTCTTTAGGGGCCAGGAGAAAATATTTCTCTATAACCAGGTCTTTGGCTGATTCTATGACCTTTGCGGGGAAGTGGGGTTATTAGTTGGTTTTTGTATATTGTGTTCTCATTCTGTATATTTATGTTGTGAACCACCCAGTGATCTTCATGTGAAGGGCTACATACAAATTAAGTAAATAATAATAATATTAATAATACCTTGTGTGAAATAGCAGTGCTGACCAGGATGAAATATTGACTTGCATGCTATAGCTATACAGTGGTACCTCAGGCTAAGAACTTAGTTCGTTCTGGAGGTCCGTTCTTAACCTGAAACTGTTCTCAACCTGAGGTACCACTTTAGCTAATGGGGCCTCCCGCTGATGCCGCGCAATTTCTGTTCTCATCCTGAAGCAAAGTTCTTAACCCAAGGTACTATTTCTGGGTTAGCGGAGTCTGTAACCTGAAGCATCTGTAACCCGAGGTACCACTGTACTGATTAGTATAGACTAGATGGGTCTGCACTTTTGATGAACAATTTGCACAATGTAAAATGTTTGGTCACCAAATAGTAAAAGATTAATATATGTACAACTGCATATTTCAAGATCAGCAACTGTTGTGTTCCCCTTCTCTCCAGATATTTTTCTCCTGGCAGGGGATACTTCCAGCCCCACCTGAAATAAAAGAACTGTGGGGATTTGCTCCTATCATCCACTCATGCTAAACTGCAGTCCCCATCTGCCTCACTTTATGTGGAAGGAGCAGCAATTGTAGGGAATCTGGAGGAACACGTCAATCTGCCACCATATCATACAGCAGAGGTGGGGAAGCTTTTTCAGCTAGTGGGCCAGATACCCCTCCGGCCTAGCCAGCTTTCTGAGGGCTAGCAATGGGTGGGGCCAGGAAAAAAAGTGGTTGGAACAACAATCAACTTCATTTATGAGGCTCTCATAAATCCATCTAGGCAAGCATGAAACAGTATTAGAGTTCAATGACTCCTTGTAACCAGGTGAAAAATACTCTTGGAAGCTGAAAAACAGGGTGGGTGAAGGATGTGACTTGGAGAGGGTCCTGAGGACCAAATGGAGGTGTCTGAAAGACAATATTCAGGCTTGGCCCTAAACACAGGCAAATCCTATTAATATTGCTAGCCAATGCTTTCAGTTCCTCCATAAGGAAGATTCAAAAGAAGATGGAGTTGTTCCCACCTTTCCATATGTCCGCCACCAAGTTCAACAGACTAACATGAGCCTGTGCTCCGATCAAGGCAGATAGGCAACCAGAACAAAAGAAACAGTAAGGCCTCTTCCCGGAGGAAATGTATCGTCTACAGGATCATCTCCTGGCATGGGCAACATACCTTCACTTAGCCACGGAAGCCGTCTTGGGTTCAAGTATAGGTTCTGTAAACACAGCCAGAGACAGGGCGAGACAGACAGAGAAACAAAGCATGCATTCCCTAAGGAGGATGATTAAAGTTTATGATTTTTATTTTTTTAAAGCGGTGAGGGGGTTTCCACAGACCCTTTCGAGTGATTCCAAATGCAGGGGTCTGCACAAAGCAGTGATACTGGGGAAAACACATAACCTTTTTCACATGTGTCTCTCTGGATACAGTCATACCTCGGGTTACAGACACTTCAGGTTGCATTTTTTTGGGTTACGGATGCGCCGAAACCCAGGTTACTTCTGGGTTTTGGCAGTCACACATGCACAGAAGCGCTAAATCGTGCTTTGCGCATGTGCAGAAGCGCCAAATCACAACCCGCGCGTGTGCGGACGCGGCACTGTGGGTTGCGAATGCTGCGGGCTGCAACGTGCCTCCCGCACGGATCACGTTCGCAACCCAAGCGTCCACTGTATTTGAAAACCTGAGCATAAAGACCGTAAGAAGAGCTTGCTGGGTCAAGCCAGTGCCCCATCTAGTTCAGCATCTTGTTCTCACAATGGCCAACCAGTGGGAACACTCTCCCTTCCTGTTCCTTCTGGCAAGTGATGTTCAGAAGCATTGCTGCCTCTGACCGTAGAGGCATAGCACAGACATTGTGACTAGTAGACAATGATGGCCTTCTCTGAGAGGAGATGCGCTGGCCATCTTCAAATATCTCAAGGGCTGTCACAAGGAGGATGGAGCGAGCTTGTTTTCTCTAGCTCCAGAGACTAGGACCCATATCAATGGATTTGAGTCACAAGAAAAGAGATTCCAACAAAACAGCAGGAAGAACTTTCTGACAGTAAGAGCTGTTTGACTGTGGAATGGTCTCCCCCGGGAGGTTGTGGGTTCCCCTTCAAGGTTTTTAAGCAGAGGTTGAATGGCCATCTGTCATGTATGAACCAGCTGAGATTCCTGCATTGCAGCGGGTTGGACTAGATGACCCTTGGGGTCCCATCCAACTCCACAGTTCTGAGATTCCTCCCTGAGTTTGTCCAATTGTCTTAAAGCCATCTAGGTTGGTGGCCATCATTGCCTCCTGTGGGTTCCATGGTTTGACTGTGTGCTGGATGAAGACATCCTTTATTTTATCTCTCCTGAATCTTCTAACATGCAGCTTCATTGGGTATCCATGACTTCTAGCGTTATGAGAGAGGAAGAAAAACTTTTCTCTAACCATTTTTAGCAAACTGAAAAAAGTGGATCTCGCTGATGAGGTGGGCCGGGCTGGCCTTATCCAACCCCTGCATTCCACAGCAGGTGCCTGGGTTCCTTGACCTCTCCTGACACTTCCTTTAATCCTATTTTACAGTGTCCAATTGCAAAAATAACCTGAACTTAATAGGGCTGTTTTTATGCCTACTAAGAGTGACTGAGCAGCCACTGATAGGAAGAAGCCCCTCCCCAGCCCCATAACTGACTGCCCACCATTGTGCTGGGGAGTTCCAAGAACGAAGTACTAAGGGGTCAAGAGATAATCTCCACAACCATTGAATAATTTAAAGGGTAATTTTGTGGTCAGCAAATGTCAGGCCTCTATAATTCTGCAAACCATTGCCCCAAACGATCCCTAAATTGCATTAAGCAATGGATTTCACACCTCTTCCCTTTTTGCCTATTGATTGTTTTTCCCCATGAGGACATTGATTGTCGTTGGACAGCCGCAATCACTCCAGTTGTTCCAAGAACGATGCAGGCAGCAGCAAGAGTGATGCCACCTCAGCAAAACTCATTGGCAAAAGCGAACACTTATAAATGGACCCCCGTCCTGCTTCAAGAAAAGATCCACAGTATCAAACCCCACTGGAGCTACCCCAGCAGAAGCATCAAAATAAATCTAAGCCGTGGAAGTGGGGGAACTGGATGGATGCTGCCCAGAACCACCACCAGGAACACTGCTGAGAACGTGAGTTGCTTCGGCAGGAAAGGAAGACATCACAGTCCTAGTTAAAAAAAATAGGCGGATCTACTGTATTCAACATTGGAATCAAGGCCTTCTATGCATCCCACCTCATTCAGAAGGATGGTTCAGATTTCAAGCAGGACCTTCCCCATCGCAGCAAATCTTGCTAGATGGACAGTGGTTTGTAATAAATTTAACTATCATAGCACCCAAATTACGGAACCCTCCTGGGAGACTGAGAGAGCTGGGTTTGGCTCCAAAGCCTTGCTTCCAATATCATTTTATCTGACTGAGCTTTCCACAGTGAGAGCCAGGGTCATGCAGTGGATTGAATGTCAGACTAGGACATTAAACCAGGGTTTAAATCCCTACTCAGATGTGGACCTTTGGCCAATCACAGCATCTCAGCCTAACCTACCTCACAGGGGGGTTGTGAGGGGGTTGAGGGTTATGGTATGCCTTTTTGTGGTTTTTTATATTGTAAACTACCCTGTGATCTCCAGATGAAGAGTAGTATAGAAATTTAATTTCTTCTTCATCATCATAACCATATATGTCATCTTAAGCTCCATAGAGAAAAAGGTGGGACATAAATAAAATAAATAGTTAAATAATTAATGTCTTATATTAAACCTCTACCTTCTTATAAGCTTGTTTCAACCTACCCGTCTTATACAATGCCCTTTTTTTTGCTACTTTATATTTTCTTGATTGTTGCCTTTAATGATTTAGATGCATTTTAGTAATTTTGTAAACTGCTTGGAATTTATTTATTTTTTTAGAAAAGAAAAGCTGAACAGAAATCCCCAAATACAGTGGTACCTCGGGTTGAGTAATATGCAATCTGTCCTAAGTCCTAGACTAAGCTATCCAGTACAGTGCTACCACTGGTTATGAATTTAATTCATTCCGGAGGTCCGTTCTTAACCTGAAAGTGTTCTTAACCTGAGATACCACTTTAGCTAATGGGGCCTCCCACTGCCGCCACGGCGCGATTTCTGTTCTCATCCTGAAGCAAAGTTCTTAACCCGAGGTACTATTTATGGGTTAGCGGAGTCTGTAACCTGAAGCGTATGTAACCTGAAGCGTCTGTAACCCGAGGTACCACTGTAAACAAATTGATGCCCAGCTATTTCACATACGTTGTGGTGTGTTTTTATGTTGCTCAAAGAAGTAAAAGGAAGTTTCCCCACCTTTGGTGACTACACCCTGAAAACCCCAGCCCAGCATTTTCGTTTTAAAAAGTCATGTCTCATTTACAGTAGAGCTGCAATATCTTTGGGCATTATCAACAGTGGAAACTATTAAAATTTGCTTCTTAAATGACAAGAGAAAATATTCCTTTTGTTGAAAGAGTCTAAAATGGCTACCATATACGCAATATACTCCTTGTTAGCCACAGTAATGTGCTGGACTGGTTCTTGTGCTTAAATATGGAGGTGGAGAAAGAACATATTTCAACTGATATCAAAAATCTGGGTGAAGTTGAGAGGCCTGTGTGTGCTTGAAGTCTGCAGTCAGATCTTCCTGGAAAAAATCAAGGTGATCATCACAGCTCCAGTGCCACAGATAGAACTTTCGTATCTCCACCACCTCAATCATTTCTGCTGTGGAAATCCTCAGACAGATCACTGAGTGGCATTCAGCCTCATATAGTAGGTAGAGCTTGGATAGGAGCTTGGATAGGAAACATGTGCCCCTCTAAATGTGCCCCTCTATATGAATGGAAACTCCCTTCATCATGGGAACACCAGAAAAGCCTGCTGGATCAAGGCAACAACCTATATTGTGCAGCACCCTGACCAACCAGGTGCCTGTGGGAAGCCAGCAAGCAGGACCTGAGCTTTTCCAGCTTTTGGAAGCATTCTGCCTCCAACCATGGAAGAAGAGCGTAGCCATTGTGACTGATAGCCACTGATAGCCTTTACCTCCATGAACTTGTCTTTTATAGCCATCCTAGTTGCGGGAGTGAATTCCATTGTTTTTCCATTGAATTTCCATGTGCTGCATGAAGAAGCACTTTCTTTTGTCTGTCCTGGATCCCTTAACATTCAACCTCATTGGGTGCCCCCAAGTTCTAGTGGAGAGAGAGGGAGAGAGAGAGAGAGAGAGAGAGAGAGAGAGAGAGAGAGAGAGAGAGAGTTTTCTCTAGCTGCTTTCTCCATGCCCTTCTTATTTTTATGCAGTTCTATCCCATCACCTCTTACTCACATATTCTGTAATCTAAAAAGCCCCAATCACTGCACCCTTCCCCAGTAGCGGAGTTCGCCACTGGCCTTGATGAATGAGGCTGATGGGAGTTGGTGTGGTGGACCTCAGTGAAGGAATAATGTCCTACAACCTCAGGTTCCTGGCTAATATCAGACTGTTGTACATACATAAATACATACATACATACATCACATTATTTGTATACTGCCTTTCCATAGTTCAAACCTTGTTCAAGGTTAGGGCTCTTCTGCAGCCTCAGCTTCTGTAGTTGGAGTCAGTCAGGCCCCCACCCTCCCAGGCCAGGTGAGAAAAGGACTCAACCCATAATTTCCAGCCATGACATGTTGCTCTTGCCAACCAGTTTCCCCACACAATAATATTCTAGTAATAGAGGGACCCAGTATCAACCACTCAACTATGCATGGGTCAGTAGAGATTTGAACCAATGTCTCCAAGACCCATCCAACCACTACAACACAATGGGCAGAGAAGGGGAAACCTGCCCTCCATCCAGAGCCCTCACTGACAAGGATCCCCCAGTGGGTGGAGGTGTAAAACATGTTCCTCAACAAACACACTACAGATCATGAGTGACAGACATTTCAATCATCAGTATCACTGTATCCAGTTCCTACTTCACCTGGCAGAGCATTATTTGGAAGTTATCAGTCCAGTGGTGTAGCTGTAGGGTGGCTGAGGGGGAGGTGGTAGGCAGGTGCAAGCCCCACGCTGCCATTTTGGGCTGCGTGGAGCCTGCAGACGCCTGAGCCACTGCGTCACTCGTGTGCGCTGCAGGCCCTGTGGTAAGTGCCGCCCCCCACAGTGTGGCACCCAGTGCCCCCCGCCCCCTAGCTACGTCTCTGCATCAGCCAACTCTTCGTTGATTATTGATTATTTATTTTCTATACCACTTAATATATTAAATATATTTCCATGCAGTGTCCAGAGGACCAAAGCTACAACAGACCACTTAAACAAAAATATTACAAAAAGAAATAGTTACATTTAAAAAATGTTATACACTGAAGGTGGATGGTACTTTCTCACTTTCAGCTACACTCTCCCCTCCCAGTTTCAGGTACAGCAGGTTTCTTGAGTTTCCCAGGGGTCTAAATGATGGGCAAAGCCCTCCCCTCACGCACCCACCACAACTCTTTCTTCACCCCCTGTCCTCTCCTCCTCCTCCTCCTCCTCCTCCTCCAGCCTGCTTTATTGGGGGCAAGATATTCGATTCAGAGCCCCGAGCAGGATTATTATTTCTCAGGGGGTATTTGTCAAATTTCAAAGGCTAGACTGACAGCGTCTGAAAACTACCACCCCCCAAATATGCAGGGGAGGATGAGAAGGAAAGGAAAGCGCATGTGACTCAATTCACGATCCGGCAAAGCAATACCGTTAGAGGCCGGGCTGAGAAATCCTTCCCCGTTTTCCGAGGCTCAAGGGCTAACTAAACAGACAAAAGGAAGATGAGTGAGCTTAGAGGCATCTGAAGGCACATGGTTCATATTTGGTCTAAGCTGCTTGAGCTGCCTTGCAGACCGTAGGGCTCGCGGAGAGCTTTCAGACACAAAAACTATGCACGGAAGTCCAGATTTAGATACAACCCAAGATACATCCTCAGATATTTGGTGCTCCTGAGCAATCTGTATCGAATCGGGCCTGATTATATTAAAGTATTAAGTCCGTGTTGCCTTTAAAAATTTTCAAAGACATCTTTGGGAAGCTGTTATGTGGAAAATTTAAGTAATAGGTTTAGATCTAAAGGACAGGGGGCCATCTGTACAAACACAGCATCTCCTAGGCCTAGGGCCTAACTCGCTTGTAACTACCAAACCAATATCGTCAGGCTTTGTTTGCCTAGCACGCGCCATAAATGAAACACATTTTTCAAAGTTTCTTCTTTATTAAAACAAACCTTTTAAAGAAAAGAACTTGGCATTTCCCGCTCACCTCAACATTATCCCCTCTTCACAAAAGGAAAATAAAAAAAGAAGAAAGGTATGGCGGATGGATAATTTTCTTGGCTGGAATAGACACTGTGACCATGAATCTTGGCCTTTTAGGCTTTTAGGAACAATGGTATCCAGAGAGAAAGAAAATCCTTGTAGCAGTTTACTAAGGAAAACTGAACAAAAGCGGAGTATAATTTGAGGAGAAATTAACAGAGAGGCTTTGTCTTTCTTTGGTCAGGCCTTGTATATAACATGAAGGCATACAACCAAACATAGAGAAGAAAAACTCCCTCAGAATCATGCAACTAATCAAGGCACAGGCTACCTCAGCAAAGGTCATGCCATTTTGCCTGGTTGCCAACACCTCCACCCATCCCTCTCTTGGCTAGCTGACTTCCTAACAACAGAATTAACCCTTAGATTACAAACTGAATGGTCCCTGCTATTGCTACCTGAATGGACTAGCTGAGGCAACGCTAGAACGCCTGACCTGTTTGGTTGCAAACACCTTCTATACAAATCCCAAACAAGCCCAACTGCAGAAATGTGACATAATTGAAAATGCTGGCACCACATTAACAAAACAGTGGCATTCACAGTTATCTAACAAATATTTACTTACTGTATTTTATCCCACTTTTCAGACTATTATTGCCTCCCACACTGGCTCCCATCAGTAAAAGAGAGACAGGCTCTTAGGTCAGGTTTGCAAGGTAAGCCCACCACAACCATAGCTCAATGGGAGAACATCTGCTTTGCATGCATAAGTTTCAGCGTTCAGTCCCCCACATCTCTAGGTAGAGCTGGGAGAAATCCCTGCCTAAAACTCTGGTGAATTACTGCTAGTCGGTGTCGACAATACTGAGCTGGATGGACCAGCAGCCTGATTCAGTATAAGGCAGTTTTCTGTGTTCCTATGTTCTCCTTCTCTTTAACTTAAGAAAAGAATAAGCTTTGAGCTCACTCAGAGAAAGGCAAGACTCTCCTCAGCCTCCTGACTCATTCTTTCTGGAATGTTCATGTGACTGCAGTGCACCATGAACCCACCAGCCAAAACAGCAGAATATCACCTTCCACTTTTACAAGATAGTGGCAGATACGTCTGACACATCTCTACTCTAACAACTTGGTACTGGGACGCGGGTGGCGCTTTGGGTTAAACCACAGAGCCTAGGACTTGCCGATCAGAAGGTCGGTGGTTCAAATCCCCATGACGGGGTGAGCTCCCGTTGCTCGGTCCCTGCTCCTGCCAACCTAGCAGTTCAAAAGCACGTCAAAGTGCAAGTAGATAAATAGGTACCACTCTGGTGGGAAGGTAAACAGCGTTTCCGGGCGCTGCTCTGGTTCGCCAGGAGCAGCTTAGTCATGCTGGCCACATGACCCAGAAGCTGTACGCCGGCTCCCTCGGCCAATAAAGCGAGATGAGAGCTGCAACCCCAGAGTCAGCCACGACTGGACCTAATGATCAGGGGTCCCTTTACCTTTACCAGTTTACTTGAAGCATTGCCTAGCCCTATATGTTCCCATTTAGCCACCTCGAATTCTGGATAGAAATTTCATTTACAAGTACCATTTCATGATCATTCTACATCTCATAGCAGTCAATCTTTCAGTGTGGTAGCAGCACTTATAACTTTGGAGCATAATGTTTATGTACCTAAGTAAGCCTTCCCAAAGATATGCATTTAGTATTTCCTTTTTGGTTCAGCCATGAAGTGACCTTGGGCCACTCTCTGTCAGTCTAACCTACCTGACTGGGTTGTTGTAAGAATAATAAAACGAGGATGGGAGCACCATGTACAGTGCCTGGCGCTCTTTGGAGTACTAAATAAATAATGGTTTTTTGTTGGTTTTTGTGTGTGTGTGTTTTACATTTTTCTAAATAAACAAATAAAATAGCTCAGTGAAGCTATAACCTCTTAAGCTACAACATACTTTTCTTAGTAAATATGCACTAGCTAGGTTTGGTTTTGGGGTTTTTTAAACAACTTATTTCTCATAACTCCCACTGGTCCCCCCCCCCCCCAGTTCTCTTCTATTGCCTTCTATGAAAATCTATGAACTTGGGTATCATCATTTCAGTGGATCAACTCTTGAACCGGGCTTGGTTGAATGCAACCTTACACCTGACCACATTGGATTTGTACAGTTGTTCCTCACAAGCGCAGCAATGGACCCAACATATCACCAAGAAAAATGAAGAAAGATTTGCATAAAATTTGCACATGCTAACATATGGATAGATGGGTGTAATTTTAGATCTGATTATTAGTGTTTAAATATAAATGCAGTTCATTTATGTTTAAAGGAAGGCTCTGACCAGGTACGCTGGGTGGCCTGCATAGTCTGTTGACGGACAACTTCAAGGCCTCTCCCGCTCTTCCTTCTTTGCATTCACCACCTGAACATCATAAATCATGGGAAAATATTATCATTGGAAAGTACTATCATTCTTATATGTGGAGTTGGGCCGATGCGTGGAACGATTCACAGTCAGTGTGTCTGGATGATTTAGAAAGGATCAGTTAGCCTTTCATTGCATTTTAAGCATGTGAAATGCAACTGCCTGGCTAGAGAGCCTTAAGAAGCCTAGTTAACGAAGGATAGACCAAAGGAAGTATTACTGGAAAGGTAGCAGAGACGCCTGAGGATATAAGCCAGGTACAAGCCTGCCCCCATGTGGTCAGCTATAAAGAACACACAAGTGAAGAAAGAAATATTTCGTTGCATGCCATGTTTGTGGTCTTGAGACTGAATTCAGGGGGATGTTGGGTTCCAGAGGAGTTAATCAGAGGTTACTCACAAATAAGAACAGTAATAGTGGGAAAAGGTCCCTCAGCTATTCATTTCTCCCCAGTGATGTGTAGATGTTGAGAAGTGCTGTCTATACTGGGGATGTATTCTCAGTTTGTGTCGGTGGGTTTCAGCAACCCAGTTTAGTGACCTTGTTGAACAGTGTATCCTAGCTGGTTCTCAGCTGAGAACAAATCATAGTTAAACTACTGAGCAGACAAACCATAGTTTCCTGAGTCCCCATTTATGAAACCATGGCTTAGTGTTATGTGCAAACCAAGTCACTAAGTCAACACTAGCAGCATTCCCAAGGTGGGACCATCTCTTCTACTAGGCAGAGTGGGGCAGCTGCCTCACTAGTAAATTATCTAGGGCAGCAAATTGTGAGTTGTTATTGTTGCATATTTTTACTGCCCAGGATGGGGAAAGGTATTTGTGGAATTTTCCTGGAAAGAGGGACTGATTGTTAAACTACTCTGGGAATTGTATTTCTTTGAGGGAAAGAGGGGTGTTCTAGTAGCTCCCAGCTAGCAGGATTCTTTGAGGGAAGGTACATACAGGGCAGTTAGCCCATATGGGACAGCAGACTGAGGTGAGCTTGCCAAGTGTTATACTTATATACCCCCTTCCACGACCCATTCGACTCCACATGTCATTATGTCTGGAATGAGAACAATAGCAAAAGAAAAGAAAAGAATCTGTCTGTCTGAAAGGGGGGACATGATAAGGGAATATTCTGTAATATTCTTTAAAAGCCTTTGTTATCACTTTTGGGGGCCTTTATGCAAAGCGTTAGCAATGCAACAGTGGAGGAATTGCAAGGTGTTGGGAGGCCAGAATGTGAATAAAAGAAACTCCACAAAAAATTTACGACTTGGCCAATTCAGCCCACCCTCTGCAGGGCATTTTTGACAGGTGAGTGGGGCCCCAGAGACATCCAGGGATCAGTTTTCAATGGAAGAAGAGAGGTCCTTCTAAGCAGGGATTAGTTAAGAAGCAGGAAGCAGGGAAGAGGAATAATAAATGAACAGTTCTCCAAATGAAGAGATGTAGTGAGGCAACCAAGTTTGCTGATGATACTAAATTGTTCAGGGTTTTATTTTATTTTATTTTATTTTTTTAAAAGTTTGCTAAGAGCTCCAAAACGACCTCTCCTAACTGAGCGAATGGATGGCAAAATGGCAAATGAAATTCAATGCAAGCAAGTGTAAGGTGATTCATGGTGAGGGCAAAAATCTTAACTTCACATATACAGTGGTACCTCGGGTTAAGTACTTAATTCATTCCAGAGGTCTGTTCTTAACCTGAAACGGTTCTTAACCTGAAGCACCACTTTAGCTAATGGGGCCTCCTGCTGCCGCCGCGCCGCTGGAGCACGATTTCTGTTCTCATCCTGAAGCAAAGTTCTTAACCTGATGCACTATTTCTGGGTCAGCGGAGTCTGTAACCTGAAGCGTATGTAACCTGAAGAGAATATAACCTGAGGTACCACTGTATTCTCATGGAAGCTAATGAGACTTTGAGTTTGTAGAGGACAGTTTAATGAAGTTGTCAACCCAGTGTGCTGCAGTTGTGGAAAAAGTAAAAGTCCATACTAGGGACCATTAAGAGAGAATCAAAAAGAATCTGCTGATATCATAATGCTGTTGGATTACTGTGTATGATTCTGGTTGCCTCACCTCACGAAGGATATTGTAGAGTTGGAAAAGGTTCAGAAAGGTCACACAAAATGATCAAGAAAGTGGAGAGACTTCTGCTATGAAGAAAGGTTGTAGTGTTTGGGACTTTTTAGATTAAACAAAAGTGACATGATAGAAGTTTAAATAAATAAAAAGATTAAAAAATTGTCCGGTAGCACTTTAGAGACCAACTAAGTTTGTTCTTGGTTTAAGCTTTTGTGTGCTTATACAAAAGCTTATACCAAGAACAAACTTAGTTGGTCTCTAAGGTGCTACTGGACAATTTTTTAATTTTATTTTTATATTTCGACCACATCAGACCAACACAGCTACCTACCTGAATCTAGGAAAAAGCAAGGGACAGTATGCAGATGACTAAAAATAGCTTTAGCATGTGTAATGAGACAAGGATCCAGTATCTCTGTTCAGACCAGGTCTCCCCATAGTTTTCAGTTTAGTAATAAGTTGTAATTCAGCAACATCTCTTTCAAGACTATTTCTGAAATTCTTTTGTAATAAGACAGCTGCTTTGAGATCCTGTACTGAAAGTCCTGGGAGACTGAAGTGTTCTCTTACTGGCTTCTCTGTCTTGTGATTCCTGATGTCAGATTTATGTCCATTTATCCTTCGGCATAGGGTTTGGCCTGTTTATCCAATATAGAGAGCTGAAGGGCACTGCTGGCATTTGATGGCAAACACAGTGTTAGAAGATGAGCAATTAAATAGGCCTGAGATTGTATGTTTGATGTTGTTGGATCCAGTGATGGTGTTGTCTGGGTGTATGTGGCAACAAAGTTGGCATCTGGGTTTATTGCAGGCTCTGGTGCCAGTGTCCATGTTAAGTCTGGTTGCTGTATCATTGTGGGTGATGAGTTGTTTAAGATTGGGTGGCTGTCTGTAGGCAATGAAAGGTCTTCCTCCCAGAGCTTGAGAAAGAGAACTGTCGTTGTCTAGGAGAGCTTGTAAATCTCTGATGATAGAAGTTTATAACACTAGAACTTGTGGATATCCAATGAAACTGAAAGTTGGAGGATTCAGGACAAGTTTTTAAAAAGTAGTTCTTCATGCAGTGAATAAACTATGGAACTTGCTTCCCCAGGAAGCAGTGATGGCCACCAACTTGGATGACTTTAAAAGAGGATGAGGATGAGGTTATCAGTGGCAAGTAGCCATGATGGATATGTTGTACCTCCACTGTTTGGGGCAGTATGCTTTTGGGTACCATATGCTGGGAGAATGATGTTGCACTCAGGTTCTGCTAGCAAGTTTCTCGTAGGCATCTTGTTATCAGCTGTGAGAACAAGATGTTGAACTACATGGGTCTTTGACTGGATCCAGCAGCTGGCATCTTTTTATCTTAACTGGTCAATTTTTGTTTCTTTTATTTTCTCATTTTTCCAGGCTTAAGTTCAGTTATCTATATTTCCACATCAGTTTGTGGTTCGTACAAAAGTCCTCATGAAAATTCGTAAGAGTTTCTCCTAATGTACACATTTTTATATGCAATTTTGCATATAATCTTCATGTTTTGCAACCAGTTTCCCATAATATTATGCATTTTGTATACTATTTTTACTAATATATGCATTCTTAGCACACTTTACTCTTGTATATGCATTCTTTGTACCAATTATTTGGTTGCAGAACTGCGCTGCGGAATTTGGAACAGTGTGAATCTCGAAAGATGGCTGTATTTCAGATTCTGTATTGTTTGGGAGTGCAAACTAGGTTGGTCTTCTTATGTTCTTATGTAGTTTAACTCCCTACAATCCCATTTCAAAGAGGTTGTGGGATTCCCTCTCCTTGCATGTTATTTCCCAAACAATTTTGTCAAAGGGGTGGCGGGGGCCAGATTCGGTGCCCTCCAAATTTGGGGAAAGGAGGGGGGCCAGTGGTGTTGCCATGCCTGCCAGGGTCTCCTTTGCATGTGAAAATCATGATTGACTCTCCGAGCCTTCCTTTTAAATTAATGACCAGCTGGATGAATCTGTTTGGCACATTAACCCCAACTGGTCATTAATTTCCCAAGAAATGCTCTGCGTCAAGGTTGTGACTGTTGTTATAACCCTGTGCTGGGGAGGGTTGCAGATATGTTTGCAGTCAGCCTCTGGCTCCTGAACCCTACTGGAGACCTCTGCCTGCTCTGTCTAAGGTGTTTCAACACCACAGATCTGACATGCCACAGTTCAAGGATGGGGAAACTGTGAGGAACCCAGATGTTGTTGGACTGCAGTTCCCAATAGTCTCCTGATCACTGTCAATGCTGGCTGGAGACAATGGAGGGCAAAGTCAAAAATCTGGAAGATCATAGTTTTCTCCATCCCTAGTGTGTTGGTTAGTGTTTTGGATCAAAATTATAAAAAGCTAGGTTCAAATCCACACTTGGCTAGGAAGCCTATTGAGAGACCTATGGCCAGTTACAATTAGGCCTGTGCACAGTACCCCCTACCTGATCTGGAGCGCTGGGTCAACCTCGACGTCAGCTAGCTTGTGGGACACATAGCCTGGATCTGACCCTGCATAAATTTAGGGGTTGGATTAATTAATTAAACCTACAGTTGGAAGGTGGTGGGATGGGGAAGAAGGACATGCTGAGTCCCCTCCCCCAACCACACTGCAAGCAAGAGGGTTCAATCCTGCAGGTACTGCTTTGCAAGCACTTTCCTGGATACCTCTTAAGACACTGTAACCCAATTTTGCACAACAGTTCCTGAGGTCGTCTATTATTGGATATGTCTGGACAGCATTTTGAATCAATATGATGGACTGAACCTTTCAAAACTGCCCTGAATTTACTCACTGATTTCAAAAGAGCGCTGAATTTTTTTTTGTTTCTTAGAATTCCCAAGCAATGCTGGGTACGAGGCTGCTTAAAAACATATACAGGAAATCTCAAAAACTCTTGCTTCACCCCTCTAGAAGAGTTTCCCTCAGCAGTTGGAGTGCAGTGTGGGACATTTGTTCTGGATGACTAATTATTTGGTTTCAAAACAGGCCTCTTGTTTCTCCAAGTCTATAAAGGCAACATGACCACGTTCTGTACTTTTGACCCCCAAGAAAGAAAAGCTACAGATAATAGAATTAAACCCTCATTTCACTTGCGATAATATTTGCGTAAGCTCCCTTAGTAAAACGTTATGTCCATTGCCAAATCTACAGGTTATCACTTCCATGGGGCGAGTGTTTGGAGACGGGGCTCCAGGAGTGAGAGGTCTACGTGGGGAAGCGGCTCAAGAGAATTAGAGAGGCTGAAACCATAGACCTTTTTCCTTGCCCTATTTAGTCTGATGTTTCCTTTGAGATCTTTTGCTCAGACAAAAGACGTGATGGAGAGGATATTTTTTATTGGGCCAACAATTAAACATCCATCTAAGATTTCAAGGCCACACAGAATTTTTATTTTTCCTTTCTAAATCTTCATAGATTTTTCTCTCCCAGTATTTTCTTTTTGAAGGTAGGGGAGACAGTGTGAATTGCAGGAACGATACTTTCCAGTGTGAATGAGATCATGCATAGATGCTGTTGCATGTAGTTAGCAATCATGGAAAACAACAGCCTTGTATCCTCTCTGCTTCTCCTCCTTATAAATAATTAATATGGGGTGAGGAACCTCAAGGTCAGGACCAAATGTGGCCTGCTAGGCCTCTATCCAACCTCAGGATGCTCCCCTAAGCCACATCCCTCCCCTTCACTCCAGGATACCCCCTAACTGACCCTGCTCCACCACCACCACCCATCCTAGCTCCCACCCAGACCATCTACACTCTTCCTTGAGAGTAAAGAAGATATCTTTATTGAAGCAGAGAAGATTTACAGGCTCCACAATGGGCAATGAGTCACTACGCTTTGGCTAGAGGACAGGAAAGACTAGGCTAGCTGAGCCAAGTGGTCCACATTTAAGGAGTCCAAGATCAGGGCAAGGGATTCAGAACTGTACAGGTGCAATGGAGTTGTCGAATGGGTCAGCATACCCACCCGCCAAGCTTTTAAAGACAGGGCAAGGAGAGTCTGCTCATGATATTCTTCTGCCTTGTGAGATTGCTGAGCAGGCAGATAGCCACTTGGTCAGTGAAACTGTTCCCAGGGATGGGAACACCACTGGGTGCTGGGCAATCAGGCCTTGTCCTCCCTTCTGACTCTGGTTTCTCTTTCACTAGAGGTGAGCTGATGCACTCCCCAGATGGCATCACTGTGCTCTTTGCCCAGAAGGGTAGACAGGAGATGGGAGTCCTGCTTCCTATCTAGGGTAGCCACTGCCCCAGAGGAGCAAGCACTTCCTCCAGCCTCTGTATCCTGGGCTCATGCCTCCCATGTCCATCTCAGCCTGCCACTCCACTCCTGAGGCCAGCAACACCTCAGAACTAAGCTAGAACTCCCATCATCCCTCTCCATTGGCCCTCCTCACTGGGGCTGATGGGTGTTGCGAGAGGCCCATAGCTTCCTGCAGCAGATTACCAAACCTTCAAAAAGGAGAGATATAGTAGTCATGGGAGACTTCAAATACCCTAATATCTGTTGGAACTCAAACTCTGCCAAGAATGTAAAGTCTAACAAATTCCTCAGCCACCTTGCTGAATTTCATTTCCCAGAAAGTGGAAGAAGCAGCAAGGAGGTCATCTCTCTTGGACCTGATCCTAACCAACGGGGAGGAATTGATTGCCGAAGTGGAAGTACTGGGAACATTGGTAAGAAGTGATCATGTCCTCTTGGGTTTCATGATACAAAGCAGCTGTGTAGTGTGAGGTCCCGGTGCCCGGGATAGGCACATGTGTGCTGGAGGGTGAAGGAACCCACCGTGGCATCACAGCCATCACCGCCAATACCACTGGTGACCCCACCCTAGCACTGGAGCCAAGCAGGGTCGCACTGCTCCGCCGGCCTACCCATGCAGTAGGGAGCCAGGCCAGCCAACATGGCACTTGGTGGGCCCAAACCAAGCATCCCATGCCAGCGTCCCCCAGTGCACCCTGGCCCAGTGCTCCTCTCTACAAACGTTGTTTCCTCCAATGCCAATAGAGGAGAACTGCTCAACGCCTACTTTGCCCAACCTCCTTAAATAAGCAAATCAAGGAGGGAGCTGACACCCATGATAGGAAAAGAGGTGTTAAATGAATTCAGCTTTCCAGGGCATGATACATAAGGGTACTAAAGGAGCTTGCAGATGTAATCTTAGAGTCTATGTCTATAATCTTTCAGAATTCTTGGAGAACAGATTAGGTTGCTGCAAACTGGAGGGGGGCAAATGTCCCCATTTTCCAAAAAAAGGGGGGGGGAGAAGACTAATCAGTAAGCTTGACATCAATACCTGGAAAGATCAAATAATTAAACAGTCAGTCTATGCTATGCATTATTATAATGATTATTAAGACCCAGCATGGGTTTCTCAAAAAGAAGTCATGCCAGACAAATCTCATATCCCCCCCCCTTTTTGATAATGTTACGAGCTTTGTAGATTAGGGGGATGATGTGGATGTAGTGTATCTTGATTTCAGTAAGGCTTTTAACAGAGTGCCCCATGATATTCTTGCAAGGAAGTTGGTAGAATGTGGGCTAGACAATGTAACTGTTAGGTGGATTTGTAGCTGGTTGACTGACCAAACCCAGAGTGCTCACTAATGGTTCCTCCTCATCCTGGAAAAAAGTGACCAGTGGGGTGCTTCAAGGTTCTGGCCTGGGCCCACTGTTGTTCATAAATGACTTGGATTAAAGGTATTGAGAGGATGCTCATCAAATCTGCAGATGAGACCAAATTGGGAGGGACAGCCAATGCCATTGAAGACAGAATCAGGATTCAAGATGACCTTAACAGATTGGAGAACTAGGCCTAAATTAACAAAATGAATTTCATTAGGAACAAATGTAAGGTTCTACAAAGGAAGAACCATCTGCACAAATATAAGATGTGGAACACCTGGCTTGCCAGTAGTACATGTGAAAAGGATTGAAGGGTCTTAGTAGACCACAAACTTAACATGAGTCAACTGTACAGCAAAAGCTTAACATGAGTCAACAGATGCAGCACTAAAAAAAGCTAATGCTATTCTAGGCTGCATAAACAGAAGTATAGTGTCCCAATCAAGGAAAATAATAGTCCTCCTCTATTCTGTCTTAGTCAGACCACACCTAGAGTACTGTGTCCACTTCTGGACACTACAATTTAAGAAGGATATGAAGGAGGAGGAGGGGAAGGCAGCTTGGTTTCCAGACCCTTAATCATCTTGGTCACTCTCCTCTGGGCAGGGTAATAATAATAATAATAATAATAATAATTATTATTATTATTATTATTTATTTATTTATTTATACCCTGCCCAGAGGAGAGTGACCAAGATGGTTAAGGGTCTGGAAACCAAGCCTTATGAGAAACGGTGCTGGGTATGTTTAGCCTGGTAAAGAGGAGACTCAGAGGAAATACGATAGTCATATTCCAATATCTAAAGGGGCAAGCTTGTTTTCTCCTGCTATGGAGGCTAGGAAGCAAGCCAATCAATTCAAGTTACATCAGAAAGAACTTTCTAACAGTAAATGCTGTTTGACAGTAGAACAGACTCTCGCCAAAGATGGTGGCCTCTCTTGGAGGTTTTTAAGCAGAGGTTGGATGGCCATCTGTCATATATGCTCCAGTTGAGATTCCTGCATTGCAGTGGGTTGGGATAGATGACCTTTGAGGTCCCTTCCAAGTCTATGATGCTATGATTCTATTCCCCATCCTTGAACTAAAGCAAAGAAATGTGCTGGGGGGGGGCATGGCTCTGTGGTAGAGCACCTGCTTTGTATACGAAAGGTCCCCAGCATCTCCAGGGAGGGGTAGGAGAGACCCCTGCCTGAAATACTGGAGAGCTACTGCAGCCAGTCAGTGTAGACCAGCCTTTCTCAACCTGTGGGTCCCCAGATGTTGTTGAACTACAACTCCCATCACCCCTAGCTAGCAAGACCAGAGCTCAGGGATGATAGGAGTTGTGGTCCATCAACATCTGGGGACCCACAGGTTGAGAACCACTGGTGTAGACAATACTGAAGTGGAAGGATCAACGCTCTGATTCAGTAAGTCAGCTTCCTAAAATAACACCTTCTTTATGTATTATTCATTTGTAGATTTTAATTGTTTAATGGATTAAAACTCATACAGTCAATTGCATTTGTCAGTTGGATGAAAGTCACACATACCACTTGGCAGGTACACTACTTCTGAGGTCCTGCCCCATGTTCTTCTATAAACTAGCATATACTTGATGGCCACAAATGGTGGAGCCTTTTTAGCCATAGCACCAACCTTCTGGTATATCCTTCCCTAAAGAGGTCCCTCGCAATGGCTGATAAAGACTCTTGTCTTTTTAAATAAGCTTTCGGACTTGATTGAATATTGGGGGTGGGGTCTCCCGGTGCTGGTGCTGTGGCCTAATATTCCCTTTTACCTGCTCTTTTGCTGCACTGATTCGGATCTTGGCTACTTTTTAATTTGCTCCTCTGCCATTAAGAACATAAGAAAAGCCTGCATGATCAAGCCTGTGACCCACCTAGTCCAGCTTCCTGTTCTTATAGTGGCCAACCAGATGTCTTTATAGAAAGCCTGAAAGCAGGACCTGAGTGCGACAGCCATTCTGCTCACTTGTGATTCCCAGCAACAGGTATTCAGAGGCATACCGTCTCTGGAGGTGGAGCAAGAAGCTTGACTTCCCCTCCATGAATTTCTCTAATCCAATATGGTGACCATCACTACCATCATATGCATTTAAGACTCTTTGCATTTCATTTAAGGCTTTTCAATATAGTTAGCCACTGTGTCTTATTTGTTAAGATAAATATGGGGAATAAATGCAAAACAACAACAGCAACCCCATAGCACTATTTGGTAATCTGGACCCCAAAAGGCAGAGCTGTCACATCTTATTTTAAAAAATAAAAATACAACCACTTCCTGCTCTTCTGCTGGGTCACATCAGTCCACCAGGAGCCAACAAGACAGAGCATTACTAATGTAATTTGTCCTCCTCTTGCTTTCAAGATAAGACGGGGAATGTGGGATTGATTTGCCTTGTAAAAGAGACACCTTCCAACATGAGGAACCTATCTCTGTACAGCTTTGGAGCAGTGCACACACACCCCTCCTCCAAAGTCCTCTTCCTTGGACGTGTGAAGTTATTAAGCAGAACCACATTGGTAGGCCTGAAACTCAGATATGGTGGGAGGGGGAGTAGGTAGAGGACTGAATCAAAGAGCATGAGAAAGACCACCTTCCACAATGAGGCTGAACCGCAGGAATGTGTTCCTAAGCCTCCCCTCCTTCCTCTCCTGAAGAAGGATGTGATCATTTGCTGCCATTCCCCCCTCCCTCCAGCGCACAGAGGCACATATGCGTGCACATACACCTCCTCCTCCGGCTGGAATGGGTTAATTAATGATTAATTGCAGCTGCTTTTAATCCCAATTTGGTGACTCAAGAATGAGATGGAATGCGAGGGCTCTCCTAAGACCATTGTGAATACATGTGCGCTCTCTCACACACATACACAAGTGCACACCTCAGGACTCAGCCAGATTCAGAAAAAAACCAGGCGAGTTTTACAAAGCACCTGACTGGAGCTCTGGGGCAGACACATCGAGGGACACTCGGCATCCAGCACATAATTGGTTGCCACCAGTGGTCAAATGGTCAGCACTTCCTCTCTCAGAGGCCTGGGAACTGCTAACAATTAAGATTCGGGGCAGGGCAGGGTGGATTTTCCTTTTTCATTGAACTTCAAAGGGGTCAAAAGTAGAGGTTTGCCCGGGATTAATTTTAAGTCAGGCAGTGCATACAGCTAAACAGTTCCGGTTGCAGCTCCCCCATCCCAACATTCATCAAAAAAAGGGCAACATAGAGATCCTCAGCGTCTTCCATGGGAATATACCTTTCAGGAAATTCTCACACACCACACTGCGAACGAGAGGATCCGGAATCAACTTCAGGTGCAAATTAATAGATATATTTGATACTGGTTGCCGATTAGCTACCAAGCCAATTTCAAGCCTGTAATAGCTTGGGACCAGTTTACCTGCAAGATCAGTTTATTCTATATGTGCCCACTCAACCGCTTCAATCTGCGGAACTCTCACTGTCACAGGTGCTACATAGTACTCATTGCACACTTGTAAGAAATCTTTTAGTGGCAAATATACTTTGGAACTCCCCGCCTATTGACAGGGTATCTGCTTGAAATATTTTTCGTTAAGGAAGCCTATTCAGACATGTCGACACTGGCATGTGCTTTTATCTGTTTCTAGCTTAATTATTTTAATTATATTTTGATTAAAACGAAATACCTGTTTTTTTAACATTGCCTTTTACTGACAGCACTAACGTTTGTTTGTTTGTTTTTTGTGAACTGTTTAGAGACTCTGTTTACAATCAAGCGGTGTGTAAACTTTATTAAATGAAAATATAAATAAATAAAATCAAGTTGTTTCTTTATCTGTTCTCTGTGCATTTGGATACCTCTTAAAATCTCATAACCAATTTTGCATTATGGTTCCTGACATCAAGAAGTAAGTTGTTGTCTATGTTTGCATACAGTTGGCCACTGTTTCAAATCAATATGGCAGGTGGAACATTGCACTGATTTTTAGCAGATTTTGCATCGTGGTTGCTAAGATCAAGGTACAGGTTGTCATCGATGGATGGATACAGTTGGGTCCATTTTGCATCCCAATGGCAGATGGAAACTTTTCAAATGCTGCCTTACCAAAGAGTCATTCTCTTGCCTTGGATCATGTATATTTAGTCCTCCATATCACAGCAAATCTTGAGATTTGCTGGGGAATGTTAAACTACATAAAATAAGGGCTGAATTTCCAGCAAACAAAATCATAGCCATCATTATTGTGGGCTTGGGGGTGCAGTCCTATGCTGAGGCTACACCATACATTTAAAACATGATAATACCAATTTAGAATCAGTTCTGGCTCACCTAATGAATTCTGGAAGTTGCAGTTTGTGCTGAGAGCTGATAGGAGGCCCCTATTGCCCTCCTAGGATTACAATTATCAGAGTAGTTGAACAATCATTCCCCTTAACAGGGAACTTTGGTGACTGCAGCTCACCCTGAGGAATAGGTGTTTCATAAGAACACCACTGAGCCTAGGGCTTGCCGATCAGAAGGTTGGCGGCTTGACGGGGTGAGCTCCCATTGCTCGGTCCCTGCTCCTGCCAACCTAGCAGTTCGAAAGCACATCAAAGTGCAAGTAGATAAATAGGTACCGCTCTGACGGAAAGGTGAATGGCATTTCCATGCGCTGTTCTGGTTCGCCAGAAGCGGCTTAGTCATGCTGGCCACTTGACCCGGAAGCTGTATGCCGGCTCCCTCAGCCAGTAAAGCGAGATGAGCGCCACAACCCCAGAGTCGTCCGCGACTGGACCTAGTGGTTTTAAGAACTTTCAGGACTCTTAACAAACTACAGTTCCCATTATGCTCCAGGGAAACCATGACTGTTTAAAGTGCCATCCTAGTGCTTTAAATGTATGGTGAGTATGTGGTCCTAGTTCCCTACACCTATTTTTGGTTTTTTAAAAAGTTTGATCTGTTGAACATCTTGCCACATACGTTGGCCCTTACTGTGCATTTTTCTGAGAGTTCTCATTTTTCCTTGGTATTTTGGCTCCAAAACCTGCTTGCCTGTTCGATTTCCCCTGAAATTGACAGGAATGTGACTGTTTGCACGGCATCATTGCGATGGAACATATTTCCCCCCCTCGTGACCTGAAGCAGCTCAGAGTTAAAATACAACCCGCCGGCAACATTACAGCTCCCAGATGAAGCCACAGAAAGAACATGATGCTTAGGATAGTTGGGGCCACACCCAGCAAGGCCTCAGGGCCAAAGCACCACAGGTGAAGAGATGGAAGAGTCAGATTGCGGAGCGAAAGGTGCAAAGTTGATTTATGCAAAAGCAGAAAGGTATTTGTATGGGAGAGGAACACGCCACATAATTCTTTCTTCGTTGGGGGAAAAGAGAAGGAAGTTGATGATTCTCCATCAGATGCTGGCCTTGTAACCCCGTTATTGCCATCTTACATACCCTTCAACATTTCTCCAATGAAAACAAAGACATTCTATTTAACAACAACAACAAGAGCCCACCCATCTGACTGGGTTGCCCCAGCCACTCTGGGCAGCTTACAACATATTTAAAAACATAACAAAACATTAAACATTATAAAACTTCCATATACTTTAGGTAAATGTAAAAGGACCCCTGACCATTAAGTCCAGTCGTGGACGACTCTGGGGTTGCGGTGCTCATCTCGCTTTATTGGCCAAGGGAACCGACATACAGCTTCCGGGTCCTGTGGCCAGCATGACTAAGCCTCTTCTGGCGAACCAGAGCAGTGCACGGAAACACTGTTTACTGTCCCACCAGAGCGGTACCTATTTATCTACTTGCACTTCGTGCTTTCAAACTGCTAGGTTGGCAGGAGCAGGGACTGAGCAAGGGATGCTCACCCCGTCACGGAGATTCGAACCGCCAACCTTCTGATCGGCAAGTCCTAGGCTCTGTGGTTTAACCCACAAGGTTGCATAGTTACTTATCTCCTTGTCTCAGGGGTCGCATAACTCCATATCTTCCAATTTCTCCAATGAAAATAAGGAAGTCCTAAGAAAAAGCGAGGCATTCCAGGATCAAATCAGAAACTAGGATTGCTTCTATAAATCTGGGACTGTCCCTGGAAAATAGGGACACTTGGGGGGTCTGATCTTAGCAGGTGGCATTTCACCCCAAGCACAAGAAATTCTATATACTAGGGGTAGTGAAACTTTTCAACACAAGGGCCACATTCCCTTCTGGGCAACCTTCTGAGGGCCGCATGCCAGCGGTGGAAGGGAGCAGAGGACAACATGGGAGGAGCAATCGATGTAAATTTTACCTTTGTACAGTAGGCCAGTTTCTGCACACACTCGCACACCCCTCTCTGTCTTCCATCCACATAAGCAAGAAGCATTATCAGAGTTCAAGGACACATTCCAGTCAGGCAAAAAACACTCGGGATGCAAAGTGGGGCCAATGAGGGGTAGGGCCTGAAGAGAGTTCCATGGTCAGACAAAGAGAGATGCATTTGGACCCCGAGACAGAAGCTCCCCAGCCCTGCTATATTGAGCTACATTTTGTCCTATTCTTACCAGTACTGGTTGGTACCCATTGGAGACAGGTGGGGCAGAAGGCAGGCAGATTAATGGTAGGCAGAGACAGAGCCAATAACTTGCCAAATCAGACAATGGCAGAAAGAGCCAACTATTTCCCTTCTTCCTACCCACTGGGTTCTATAAGGGCAACACCGAGACTAAGGAGGAGTTACAACAACCCCATGGAGTACAAGGCTGGCTCAAGGTCACCTGGTAAGTTTCCTGGTTGAATGACCATCTGAGCCAGTGTGTGCCCAGTCTTGAGCTGACATCTTGTATTGGCTCTGAGTTTTACTTTTAAGTATGCATGCTAAGTTCACACTTGTTGTTGTTGTTTAGTTGTTTAGTCGTGTCCGACTCTTTGTGACCCCATGGACCAGAGCACGCCAGGCACTCCTGTCTTCCCCTGCCTCCCGCAGTTTGGTCAAACTCATGCTGGTAGCTTCGAGAACACTATCCAACCATCTTGTCCTCTGTCACCCTTTCTCCTTGTGCCCTCCATCTTTCCCAACATCAGGGTCTTTTCCAGGGAGTCTTCTCTTCTCATGAGGTGGCCAAAGTACTGGAGCCTCAGCTTCAGGATCTGTCCTTCCAGTGAGCACTCAGGGCTGATTTCCTTCAGAATGGATAGGTTGACCTTCTTGCAGTCCATGGGACTCTCACTAGGGGTGGACAAATTTGTCAGTTTTGGTTTCCCTCCATTTCTGATTTTTCCATACAGTACTTAAATCTTGTTCTTCACATTCCCACATCAATTTGCCATTAAAAAAAAAATCCTCAGCAGCACCTTAGTGCAAATTTAACTTAATAGACATATGTCTGTAGGCTATTTTGACTAATATACACATTTCAAGCAATTATCTCTACTATAATGTGTTTTGCTATGTTATTTTCACATACATGCATTTTTTTAAATTTTTTTTGGTATGCACTGTCTGGTTGGAGAACTGCATCACAAAGTTTGGAGCAGTACAAATTTCAAAGGAGAAATGTGATTCAGTTTGTGTATCAATTCAAGAAGCATGAATTAGCTAGTTTCTCATTAAAGTGCTGACATAACTGAATCCCTCCCTCATCCATGGTTTACACTGCAAACATCCTGTGCTGTGCTTGTGGCAATGGACACAGGAAGCTGCCTTTATGCAGACCATTGGTCTACCAAGCTCTGTATTGTCCATGCTGTGGCAGTCCAGAGTTTCAGGAAGGAATCTCCACCAGTCCCTCCTTGGAACCTTCTGCAGGCAAAGCAGATGCTCTACCACTGAGTCATGGTCCTTCCCCCAACACACAGTTGCCCTATATTAGACCATTGCTCTATCTAGTTCAGTATTGTCTGCCTTGGCTCTCCAGGGTTTTGGACAAGAGGGCATTCCCAGCCTTTCCTGGAAATTCTGGGGATTGAATCTGAGACCTCCTGCTTGCAAAGTAGATGCTCTGCCACTGGGTTAGGGCCTTTCCCAATTATACACGTTTTTTGTTCAGTTTTCGTCAGTCCAGTATTTTCAGGATTATTTTTCTCTGTGCTGTCACTGAGCCACAGCCCTTCCCTGAACGTAAGTGTGTTTGCATGCTGGCTTGCTTGTTTTTAAAGAAACACTTCCTGCAACAATCCTAAAAAGTGAAACACTCCAACAAGAAGCTCTCCCAGCCAGTGACTCAGATGGGGATTCATTATGGAATCAGTCACCACTTTACATGCAATCTTTTCAACTGCTGGAATCCTTCCCTCCCAACTCCTCCTCTCAGGTTTTAGTTTTATGGCACTACAGAAGAAAAGGGGGGAGGGGCAACAAAAAAAGAGAGAGAGCCTCATACAAGTTTGTATTGATCCTTTAAGGTTAAGATCTCAACGCACTTACATTATTCTAACCCAGAGAATTTGAAATTTATGGTCCCTCTTGAACCTCGCCAGCTTCCTCAAGAGAACTCTGTAGCCAGCCAAAAGCCAAACGCCGTAAAATTTAAGGAGGTGAGAGAGAAACTTCCCAGAAAAAATAAACATTTCATGGAAATGAAATAAGTCTTCCCTTCTAGGAACTCACCCCTGCGAGCTTGGAGATTAAATGGCAAAGTATTCAAAATGGTAAGCTGATATAAAAATGTTGTGTGTGTTAGGTACTGTTTGTTTATGGGTATGCAGCAATGGACATTGTCTTCTGAGGGTCAAATCTCAGAGCATGAGTTCTTCCCCTCCCCCAAGGCTCCACAGAATGGATTGGTTTGTTTAATGCCTTCCCCATTGCATAGATGGCAGCTGTTCATAATTCTTCCCCTCCCCCCATATTCTTCCACCCAAAGGAGCACACGTTTATCCCCACTCCCCATTCAGGGCAAGCCCCACTGACATCATCCATTCACTTGAGAAAAGTGGAGAGCGCTCTCGAATTCTGTACAACGAGTGCAGGACTTCCATCCCAAATCACATCCCACTGTTATGTCCTCCCAACATCATCACCCATAGCAGCCTTCCCCAACCTAGTGCTCTCAATATGCTTTTTTGGAGTACAACTCCCACCATCCCATGAATGAGCCAGTGCTGGCTGGGGCTGATGGGAGCTGTAATCCAAAACAGGTGTTTTTAGGGTAGTGCAATAAGTTCAGCCGCACTGGGTGTCATGCTGCAGGTGGCACCACAACAATGCTGTAGAAAGGAGTGTGATAGGCATTGCACACACCAAATTTTAGCATCACATAGGGTGCTGCTGAAATTTGAGAGCCCAAAGTTCATCACTAGCCCAAAACATCTGGTGTCACCAGGTGAGGAAGACTGGTGTAGTGTAACTTTCAATCCTGATGTCCTCCCTCACCAAATAACAGACAATGGGAGAGCAGATCATGGCTGGCAGCACAATACACAGCTACATCCCAGTACTATATTATTGTTGATGTTGCATCATTTATCTATAAATAACCTAAATTCAGTAAGTGTTGTTCAACAGTCTGGTTGCCACTTGCCTTTCTGTCACCTGTGAACCATGCATAACCATTGGACAAACTAATGTGACATTTTCCCAGTAGTGATGTATGGAAGTGAGAGCTGGACCATAAATAAGGCTGATCACCAAAGAATTGATGCTTTTGAATTCTGGTGCTGGAGGAGACTCTTGAGAGTCCCATGGACTGCAAGAAGATCAAACCTCTCCATTCAGAATGTGAAGAACAAGATTTAAGTACTGTATGGAAAAATCAGAAATGGAGGGAAACCAAAAGTGACAAATTTGTCCACCCCTAGTGAGAGTCCCATGGACTGCAAGAAGGTCAACCTATCCATTCTGAAGGAAATCAGCCCTGAGTGCTCACTGGAAGGACAGATCCTGAAGCTGAGGCTCCAGTACTTTGGCCACCTCATGAGAAGAGAAGACTCCCTGGAAAAGACCCTGATGTTGGGAAAGATGGAGGGCACAAGGAGAAAGGGTGACAGAGGACAAGATGGTTGGATAGTGTTCTCGAAGCTACCAGCATGAGTTTGACCAAACTGCGGGAGGCAGGGGAAGACAGGAGTGCCTGGCGTGCTCTGGTCCATGGGGTCACAAAGAGTCGGACACGACTAAACAACTAAACAACAACAACAAGTGTGAACTTAGCATGCATACTTAAAAGTAAAACTCAGAGCCAATACAAGATGTCAGCTCAAGACTGGGCACACACTGGCTCAGATGGTCATTCAACCAGGAAACTTACCAGGTGACCTTGAGCCAGCCTTGTACTCCATGGGGTTGTTGTAACTCCTCCTTAGTCTCGGTGTTGCCCTTATAGAACCCAGTGGGTAGGAAGAAGGGAAATAGTTGGCTCTTTCTGCCATTGTCTGATTTGGCAAGTTATTGGCTCTGTCTCTGCCTACCATTAATCTGCCTGCCTTCTGCCCCACCTGTCTCCAATGGGTACCAACCAGTACTGGTAAGAATAGGACAAAATGTAGCTCAATATAGCAGGGCTGGGGAGCTTCTGTCTCGGGGTCCAAATGCATCTCTCTTTGTCTGACCATGGAACTCTCTTCAGGCCCTACCCCTCATTGGCCCCACTTTGCATCCCGAGTGTTTTTTGCCTGACTGGAATGTGTCCTTGAACTCTGATAATGCTTCTTGCTTATGTGGATGGAAGACAGAGAGGGGTGTGCGAGTGTGTGCAGAAACTGGCCTACTGTACAAAGGTAAAATTTACATCGATTGCTCCTCCCATGTTGTCCTCTGCTCCCTTCCACCGCTGGCATGCGGCCCTCAGAAGGTTGCCCAGAAGGGAATGTGGCCCTTGTGTTGAAAAGTTTCACTACCCCTAGTATATAGAATTTCTTGTGCTTGGGGTGAAATGCCACCTGCTAAGATCAGACCCCCCAAGTGTCCCTATTTTCCAGGGACAGTCCCAGATTTATAGAAGCAATCCTAGTTTTTGATTTGATCCTGGAATGCCTCGCTTTTTCTTAGGACTTCCTTATTTTCATTGGAGAAATTGGAAGATATGGAGTTATGCGACCCCTGAGACAAGGAGATAAGTGAAGACTCCCTGGAAAAGATCCTGATGTTGGGAAAGATGGAGGGCACAAGGAGAAGGGGACGACAGAGGACTAGATGGTTGGACAGTGTTTTCGAAGCTACCAGCATGAGTTTGACCAAACTGTGGGAGGCAGTGGAAGACAGGAGTGCCTGGTGTGCATGGGGTCACAAAGAGTTGGACACGACTAAACAACTAAACAACAACAACAATGTGACATCACAGAGCGTTCACAACTATTCTGCCCTATGTCTCATTCATTTTTAATAAACACAGAGTCAAGCCTCGGGGGGGGGGTTTAACTATATGCAAAGCCAGGGCCACAAACTCCCACAGTTCTCTTTTTCATTTGAGAAAATCTCATTCAGGAGGCATCCATTTTGATCAGAGAAGTAGCCACACAGAGGCACAAAGCTACTTCCTCACCCTGCCAGGTCTCAGATTAGCATTTGGTGGAAATGTAAAGTAACAGAGGGGACATTTTTTTCATATGTGGGGGGACTGAAATATTGGGAAATGATTTATAATGAAATGAAGATGTTTAAAACAACCTTTGTTAAAAAAAACCCAGAAGCTTTCTTATTAGGTATTATAGGAATGGACCTATCAAAATCACAAAAGAACTTGTTTATGTATGCAACAACAGCCGCACAGACCTTATTAGCACAACATTGGAAAGAAGGTGTCCCTTCTAAAGAAGATTGGCTAGTTAAATTAATGGAATATCCTGAAATGGCAAAATTGACTATGAAACTAAGAGGAAGAGACAACAACGAATTTAAGGAAGAATGGAAGATATTTATTGCATATTTACAGGAGCAATGTACACAGGCTAATACATTGGCAGGGGTTTAAGATTACTTGTAATTTTGTTATGAATGGATAATAGGGATTTAAATAGGTTAAAATTTAACAATAGCCAGGCAGTATATTGATAAATAAGAGACCCAAGGAAGGGATTAGAGGGAAGTCAATTTGTTTTGTTTTGTTGCATTGTTGTTGTTTTTATTTTTGTTATTTTTGGAAAATCAATAAAATGTTATTAAAAAACAACAACCAGACTAACATTTGGGAGAGTAACTGCATGTTTGAAACTCAGCCAGGTAAAATACAGCTTGGGAGTGATTTGCTCATCATTGGGCATAGAAAGGATCAAATATCTCTGCTGCTACCGCCACCCTTCAGATTCCCTTCTGATGTTTGTAAGTTAAAATTGGTTTTTAAAAATGAATTAAATATAAAAAGGTTAAAAACTGGGGACAAGAACTTGTTGAACCAACAATTTGAATTGGAATACAAGAGGGGGAGGTATGGGGAAGTCAGGGAAATATGTCATTGAAAATAAGGACTTTGAACTTTATGTGTTTTTAAATTTTTTTGTTTCGTTTTTTTTTTTTGATTTTTTGATGTATTATAATGGAAAAATTTTAATAAATATCATTTTTTTAAAAAAAAAAACAGGTTCCCCTCTGAAAAGCACCCACTTCCACAGGTACTTTTGCTAAGAAGGAGGAGGAGGAGGAGGAGGAGGGATGTTGGGGAGCAGTTTATGTGAAACATGGCATTGCATCCTTAAATGCCTTTATTTTGGTAGGGGCTTACACAGAAACCCTTACATTCATAGAAGCTAGGAAAAGACTAGACAAAGCAGGAAGAGCTGAAATTTAAGAAGGGACATCTATTCCCATAGTCTTGGAGTCATGCCAGAAAAGCCAGAATCCTTGTTCCAAAGCACAATGCTGGCTGATTTGGAGAGTGTTGATAAAATCTGTCAGTGGACAAACACCAAATCTCACAGCACAGTTCTGCAACTCCTACTTCTCACTTGGCTCCCTGCCTCCCTCGACTTCAGATTCCCACTTACCCATTTCCCCCCTCCGTTGCACTATTGAACACTAACCACATTTTTTCAGTAAGAACCTAAGGAGATCCTGCTGGATCCACTTGTGAATTGCTCTTCAACCTCATCAATTTGATGAGCAGCCCCTCAATTCCTTCATCCAAGTCATTTATAAAGGACAGAACCTGCAGCACCTCACTCGTCCCTTTTTCCAAGATGACAAGGAACCATTAGTGAGCACTCTTGGGGTTCAGTCAGCTAACCAGCTACAAATCCACCTAACACTTGCCTCATCCAGCCAACATTTTACCAGCTTCTGCGGCAATTTAATTATCTGTTCTAGGACCTTTCCTGGTATCAACATCAAACTAACTGGCCAGTAGTTACCTGGGTCTTCTTTTTCCCCATTTTTGAAGATGTGGACAATAGTTGCCCACCTCCAGCCTGCAGGGACCTCACCTGTTCTTAAAGAATCCAGTGTTGTTGGTCTACAACTTTCATCATCCTTGACTATTGAGTAAGCTGTACAGGGATGATGGGAGTTGTGGTCCAACAGCATCTGGGGACTCAAGGTTGAAGAGCACTGCATTGGTCTCAGAGATCTCTTGCCTGGTTTCCCCACAACAGCCTCTTAAAGCACATCCAAAAGGTTCCTTTGTGACAAATTCAATGGCTACTAACCCTGATTGCTATATTTAGGGATGGGGGAGTTCTCTTTGGTTTACATTTAAAGTCAAATCTATCAGATTTGCACTTTCTGAAACACTATGAGAACTGAAACACAGCTACCATTCAAAATTATTACGCATCTGAAATTTGTTATGCAATTTCCAACCAAACGATATTTACAAAAATGCATATATCAGGGGAAAGGATGAATAAATGAATATATTAGTATAAATAGCATTCATAAATGCACAACAGAAGGAATTGTTTGCAAAAATGTGTACATGGATCAAAACTGCACACAAAAAATACATTTGATGAATCATTGTATTTTAATATTCTGCTGGAAGCTGCCCAGAGTGGCTGGGGAAACCCAGCCAGATGGGTGGGATATAAATAATAATAATATATTATTATTATTATTATTATTATTATTATTATTATTATTAGGTGTTTATTTGAATAAATTTGAAATTGCTAAAGAATTTTCATGAGCACCTTTTTTGTTTTTTTTAAAATCAATCAGATGTGAAACTGAGAGAATCGATATTGACAGATCCTTCTATTCCCACCCCTATTCTACTTCCACTGCAGGAGGCAGTTTGCTTCTGAATACCAATTGCTGGGAAATGCAGGAGAAGAGATTGCTCTTGCAAGCAAATCTTGCTTGTGTGCTTTTCACTGGCTAGGTGTGGGAAACCTTTGCCCCACCCCAGTTGTTAATAAACTACCACTCTCTTTATCCCTGGTCATTGGTCATGTGTGCTGATGGGAGTTGTAGTTCAACAACAGCTGGAGAGTCATAGGTTCCTCACACCTGCCATAGGCACCTGGCTGGCTACTGTGAGGAAAGAAGGATCTTATGTTATGTATGTACCTGCAGGAAGCCCCCCAAGCAGGGCTTGAAGGTCACAGACCACTTCCATTGATTCTTCCCAACAACTGGTGTTCAGTGGTACACTGCCTTTGAACAGTTCTAAATCACCTTCATGGCTAAGAGAGATTAACAGAGCTCTACACAAAGAGAGTTTGTCTTTAATCCCCTTTTAAAGCCATCTAAGATAGTGCTCAAGGGACGTGGGTGGCGCTGTGGATTAAACCACAGAGCCTAGGACTTGCCGATCAGAAGGTTGGCTGTTCGAATCCCCGCAACAGGGTGAGCTCCCATTGCTCGGTCCCTGCTCCTGTCCACCTAGCAGTTCGAAAGCACGTCAAAGTGCAAGTAGATAAATAGGTACCACTCCAGCAGGAAGGTAAACAGCGTTTCGAGTGCTGCTCTGGTTCGCCAGAAGCGGCTTAGTCATGCTGGCCACATGACCCGGAAGCTGTACACCGGCTCCCTCGGCCGGTAAAGCGAGATGAGCGCCGCAACCCCAGAGTCGGCCATGACTAGACCTAATGGTCAGGGGTCCCTTTACCTTTAAGATAGTGCTCATCTCTATTATGTTGTCAGGGCAGGACATTGGGGCAGATTTCAACTGATTAAGCAAGCCCTTCCCCCAAATGCCACAAGGCTGGCTTACCACATTTGAAAGAAGTAAAATAATATGCATAAGAACATTAGAAAAGCCTACGGGATCAGGCCAGTGGCTCATCTAGACCAGCATTATGTTCCCACAATGGCCAGTCAAATACCCTAATTGGAAGGTTGAAAGCAGGGTCCAAGCACAACAGCACTCTCCCCAGTTGTAATTCTCAGCAGCTGGTATTCCAAGGCATTCGGCCTCCAGCCATGGGAGCCATCATAGCTAGTAGCTGCTGATGGCATTATCTTCCAAGAATGTGTCTAATCCTCTTTTAGAGTCATCCAAGTTGGTGGTCATCACTGCCACTTGTAGCAGCAAATTCCATAGTTTAACTCTGCATTGTCCTTCCTCTTATCTGCCCTGAATCTTCCAACATGTCCATGATTTCTAGCACTGAGAGGAAGAAAAACATTTCTCTATCCAGTGTCTCCATGCTGTAGAGACACTTCTGTCATGTTTCCTTCTCACTTTCCTTTTCTCTATACTAACCCCCCCCCAATTTAGACACATTGCCATCTGAAGAAGGGGAGCACAAGACCATTAAATTGTGGAAATCTCAAGGAGACCTCTTCAGTGGAAGAGGCACGGGATGTTTTGCTAGCCCATCAGTAATCTTCGGTTGAGTGCTTACAGATGAAAGCGTGCGTGGTTACCCTTCTGTGAGCAGAGCAAACATTATAATTATCCAAATTCCCAGGCAAGCTGCTTGACACTCTCATGGTAAGCTGTGGCTTAATGGGGAATGAAACATCCATAGGAGTGTCTGAGCTGGTGGCTAAGTGGAGAAGATTATGAAGCAAATTGCTCCTGACGCCTTTAATGAACATTCTCCACAAATATTCGTTCTCTGGCACTTCACCCTTTAAAGATGCTCTGGAGCTTTTGCTACATCTTCTCATCTGGATCCAGGCACCACATGTCCAAGTTCAATACATTTAATTGTTTGCAAACTACCGTTGGTTAAGTGCAGGCGACCTTTGATGTAAGAAAACATCTGTGCTTGTGACATGGAAATGATTTTTTCTCTCTCTTTTTGCTACTCTGATATTTTAGTTTTTTTAAATTGTTCCAAAATGATGGGATGCTAATGGAATAGTTATGATTTAAATGGGAACGCCTCATACTAGTCATATATTATATACCATGTTGTGCTTCGTCAGCTCTACTCACCCTTTCCTGTTTGTGCTGCCACTGAAAGAGTCAACAGCTGGGGCAGTGCGGCGACATCAGCAGCAAAGTGAGTGGTACCCAACCTTTGTGGCTGCTGTTACAGTTGACTTCAAGGGAGATCGGTTTTTCACTAGGCTTCCTACCATAGGAGGCTGTCACCAAAGGGTTGGCTCCAAAGGATGAGTCACTCTTCAGGGTGTTGAAAGGATAAGGGCAGTGCTTTTTTTCTTAAAAAAATGTTTAGGGGTACAGTGATACCTCGGGTTAAGTACTTAATTCATTCTGGAGGTCTGTTCTTAACCTGAAACTGTTCTTAACCTGAAGCACCACTTTAGCTAATGGGGCCTCCCGCTGCTGCTGCGCCACTGGAGCACAATTTCTGTTCTCATCCTGAAGCAAAGATCTTAACACGAGGTGCTATTTCTGGGTTAGCGGAGTCTGTAACCTGAAGCATCTGTAACCCGAGGTACCACTGTTCTCTCATTTTGACTCAAGAAAAGCACCATTATATCGATCCAATCAGGGAAAATAAATACAGTAAATGGACTAAAGGACAAAGATTCACAAAATGTTTAGGGGTATGCGTACCCCTGCGTACCCCCAGAAAAAAGCACTGCCCGCTTTTGTATATTTATTACAGTGGTACAGACGCTTCAGGTTACAGACGCTTCAGGTTACAGACTCTGCTAACCCAGAAATAGTACCTCAGGTTAAGAACTTTGCTTCAGGATGAGAACAGAAATCATGTGGTGGCGGTGCAGCGGCAGCAGGAGGGAGGCCCCATTATCTAAAGTGGTACCTCAGGTTAAGAACAGTTTCAGGTTAAGAATGGACCTCCAGAATGAATTAAGTTCTTAACCCAAGGCACCACTGTATTCCACTCTTTTTAAAATATCTTCCTAGTATTTCCGACTCACTTCTTATTATTTTCTTGTCTATATTCCTTAACGTAGCCATCATATCGGCTAATTCTATAAATTCTATTACTTTGAACAGATATTTTGTCAGGATTGCCCTTTCTTTCCACATTTTCGTATATGATATCCTGGCCATTACAGTTGCATAGACAAATAGGTTGTTTTTTTTTTATTTTGTTTGGGAGTTCCTGTCCTATTAGTGCTAGCAAGAATGCTCCTGGTTTTGTGGGGAATGAACATTGGAGCATTTTCTTAAGTTCTTCATGGCTCATTCCCCAAAACTCTTTTGCCCTTTTGCACTGCCACCACATGTGGATTAACGTGCCATCTGCATTCATACACTTCCAGCATTGGTTGGATCCTTTTATTTATCTTTACCAGTTTGCTGGGTACCACCTAAAAACCATATTTAGTATATTGTCTCTAATTGTATAGCTTGCTGAAATTTTAATAGTATTGTTCCATAATTTCTCCTAGTCAGCCAGCTCTATATTATATCCAAAGTCTGCAGCCTAATGAATCATTGCCTCCTTCACCAGCTCGTCTTTTGTATCCCATTCCAGCAAAATGTATATATCTTTGATAACAACTTCTCATCCTTTCCTTGAATTGTTTTCCCAAATTCTGATTCCTCTTTTACAAATCCCTTCTTTTTATCTTCTTTCAATACAGGCATACCTTGGTTGCTGAAAGCCTTGGAACTTGTACGTTTCTGCTCCTGAACGATTGAAAACTGGAAGTGAGTTTTCAAACGATTTTTGGAAGCCGAATGTCCAGCATGGCTTCCGCAGCTTCTGACTGGAGCTTCCTGCAGCCAATCAGAAGGTGCGCTTTGGTTTCTGAATGTTCTGGAAGTCAAACAGACTTCCGGAAAGGATTCCGTTCGACTTCCAAGGTACAACTGTAATTCATTTATTTGAAAGTACTGAAACTAATCGCTCACAAATTCTGAAGTTTCTTCTCTTTCTTTAAGCCTTACTTTGTCTTGTTCAGTGGTCACCAGATATCCATAGGTTCCCCATTTATCTCCCATATTCATCTTCTTAACTGCCACTGTTTCAGTTGGTGATATCCAAAGAGGTGTTTTTCTTTCCTTATCTGCTCCATACATTATACAGACTTCTTCTTATTACATGATTGGAGAAGGCCTTGCGTGTTCTTGCTTTACCACAGTATAGGTAACTGTGCCAACCATACCTTAAATCATGTCCTTCTAGGTCCAGGGTTCCTGTGTCTTTTAGTTTGATCTATTCCTTCAGCCATACCAGGCAAGCCGCCTCATAGTACAACTTTAAGTCTGGTAGTGAAAAGCCTCCCCTCTTTCTATCATCAATATGTTTTTTATATTTAATTCTGGGCTTTGCATTTTAACACAGATTGTTATATTTTTTGTTTATTGTTCAGTTGGAGCATTTGTACCCTGCTCCTCAGCCAAAACAAAAACTCCCAGCATGGCTTACATACAATCCGTTAAAACAAGACAGTCCTTGCCTGAAGGTTTACAATCTAAAAGTACATGACACACAAGGAAAAATGGACAAGGGTAGACAAGGAAAACTTCAAACTCGGAGACCAATTCTTATGCAGTTGTCCTTAAAATGGACAGCTAGCACTGCTTAGGGGAAGGAGATGCCTCATGGAGTTGATCTTTTGGTAAAGCTGATCGAAATCAGCACCCTCTTTTGTCCTTTTGTGGGGATATGCATATCCTCTCTTTTTCCTCTTTCTTTCTTTCTTTTTTGATGATGTGTAAATGTGTAAAAGGGACACGAGTGGCACTGTGGGTTAAACCATAGAGCCTAGGACTTGCTGATCAGAAGGTCGGCAGTTCGAATCCCCGCGACAGGGTGAGGTCTCATTGCTCGGTCCCTGCTCCTGCCAACCTAGCAGTTTGAAAGCACGTCAAAATGCAAGTTGATAAATAGGTACCGCTCCAGTGGGAAGGTAAACGGCGTTTCCGTGCGCTGCTCTGGTTCGCCAGAAGCGGCTTAGTCATGCTGGCCACATGACCCAGAAGCTGTATGCCGGCTCCCTCGGCCAATAAAGCGAGATGAGCGCCGCAACCCCAGAGTCGCCCACGACTGGACCTAGCAGTCAGGGGTCCCTTTACCTTTACCTTTAAATGTCCCCACCCCTTAAGTGCCTTGATTGAAGCCACTGGATAAAATGGAGGCTGCTAGATTTATGATGTATTGATGACTCTTAGGTCCCCAGATGTTGCTGCACTAGAACACTCATCATTCCTAACCATAGTCTAATCAGGCCGGGGATGATGGGAGCTGTAGTCCAGTGACAACTGGGGATCCAAGAATGGAGAACACCGCAATATGAGATGATGGCTGGGGACTTTAATGGTTGTCACACAGGTATTTCAAGGCAGAAAGGAGCCTCCTCAAAAATATAATTGCCCCAACCTCCCTACCATTCTTTATCTGACCCAGATGGCAAACAAAGGAATTGGCAGCAGCTGGGTCTTTCAGAAGACAGGCCCTAAACTTGAAAAGCTTGTGGGGAGAAAATGTGAAATGTTTGGCAATGCACCCATCTCTTTAAATCCTTCAGACCAAAGAGCCTGCAAGTTTTTCTGGGCCAGTGATTTTTTTAAAAAAATATATTATTTCTCCCCCCCTTTTTTATGCTTTTGAGGCTTTGAAATTAGCCATGACAGAGAACCTGGCAGAATTCAAATCCAGCCTCTCCTCTTCTATGCATGGAGAGCGTGAAAAGTTCAGCAGGGGGGAAAGGAGCCCCCCAAAAAGATATTTTGGACACGGTATCAGTGTCTGCTGCGTGCAGAGTCTTTGAACCTCTTGCCAACAGCCAGTCACTTACTGGAGTTTTATGGCCTCTGTTTAGTAATGGCCACCGTCTAAAGCTGTCATATCTTGTTTTATTTGCATCAGAGAGTCTGTAATTATATTCATGCAAACTTTCCTTTTTCTTTTTCATTCTAAGCTGAGAACAGACCTTGATTTATGCTCCCTATCAGGCAATTCTTTCTCCCATGGTTGCATGGTATGCCACCCCAAGAAAGGAGGGGAGAAGAGGAGGGGAATCCAAACAACCATGCAAAACACAATCTCAAACAAGAAAGCTTGGGTTCTTAACCCCCACCTTTCACCAGCTCTGTCTTCAACCCACAACAGAGATAGATTGTGCTGAGACAGCAAACTCTACCTCCTTTGCACATGCACCTTCCCTCGATTGCTGATATCAGGAGACGTTCCCTGTTTGAAACCAAGGAACGCAAAGCTTTAAGGAACAAAATGCAAGCAGCTAACAAGGGATGCAAATAATAATTTTTAAAAACGTAAGGTAAATAGTGAACAACATAAAGACCAAAAACAATTAAAATATATAAATTAGTAGCAGGCAGGGCCAAAACTAGGGTAGGGCAAGTAGTGCCCCTGATCTGGGTGCCTGATTCAAAGGGGTGCCAAAATAATGATTAATGCTATGTATTGTTACAAAAGTTGGGTGCCATCCCCCCACCCCCTCTGCTGGACAGTAGTAAGATTCCAGGGGGTTCCAGGCAGTAACCCAGTGTTTTTTCTCCTTTGGGGAACTGAAGACGCAGCAGAGACTGTCATAGCTTTAAGAAATATGATTTATTCACATACAGTCATACCTCGAGTTGAATGTGCTTCGGGTTGAGCGCGTTCGAGTTGCGCTCCGCGGCAACCCGGAAGTAACAGAGCATGTTACTTCTGGGTTTCGTCACTCACGCATGCGCAGATGCTCAAAATGACATCACGCGCATGCGGCGAAACGTGACCCGCACACACACGCCGTCACTACTTGCGTTCCGTTCGGGATGCGAACAGGGCTCCGGAACGGATCCCGTTCGCATCCCGAGGTGCCACTGTATTTTCACTTGCAGTCTGCATGGAGGGAGTCCAGATCTTACAGCATGGTCATTTCAAGAGGGGCTTTTCCCCACAGCAGTGAAGCACTAGTGTCAAAGGCATCTCTCTCAGCTAGACTGCAGCTAGACTGTCCAAGCTAGATCTTAGTCTTTCTTCTCCACAACCTTCTTTCCAGCACACCTTGCTAGAAACTCTTTTCCTGTCACCTCATGCCCAGTAACCCTGGCAAACTTCTTTCTGTCCAGTCCCAAGATTCCTCTTAGACGGACCATCAACACCTTTTGTCATGTTAATGCCTCTATCCCAGGTGAGGCGCTGGCTTGGAAAGAAAGCTTAGCCTGTATTTTCCCACTGGCCTGCAAGTTTCCCTTCAATACTCCGAATAATCAGAATCCTACCATTTATTAATTTCTAGGGTTTAGGGGGTCCACCATTAAACTGTTATAGTTTTTTAAAAGGCATTTGTGCTAACACACTGATTAATTTACTACTATTACTATTTGCATACCGCCCTTCATCTGTAGATCTCTGCAGTTAACAATATAAAAATAATGTATAAAAAGCACATACTAAAAATAAGAACAAAACAAACCAAGAATCCTCCCCTCCCACAGATACATTTAAAAGGTCCATTCTTGTGTTGCCACCCTCTGGAACACTCTTGGAGGAGGCACATGAAGAAGGGCCTCAGAGGATGATCACAGGCTCTGGGTCTGTTCATATGGAATGAGGCAGTCCTTGAGGTATTGCAGTCCCGAGCTGTTTAAGGCTTTATAGGTCAAAACCAGCACTTTGAATTGGGCCTGAAAACTAATTGGCAGCCAGTGCTATCAGGCTGGCATCAGTGTGATATGCTCAAACTGTCTTGCTCCAGAGAGCCACCTGGCCACCAAATTCTGCCCCCGCTGAAATTTCTGAGCTGTGTTTTCACGAGGATTCTTAAAAACAGAAGCACACAAACACAAATTGCTGTGGAGACTAGAATATAAGGCTGAGGAAGCACAAAACAGAGAGAAGCCAAAATGGATAGACTGGCTCACCCTTTTCCACCAATAAGATTCCTATGCCCAGTTTCTTGCATTTGCGTGACAGCTTTCTAAGCCACACACAATGACACTGGACTCTGCATGCCACTCTGCATGTTGTTTGAAATATTTTGCACACACACACACCATATTTAAAGATGGCACTTTTGAACCACTACGCAAAGATGCGACCATTTTTCTCCCTCTGAGAGGGAGCTTCCCTTTCTACCCATAAGCACCCAATCCATCATTGACCATGCAGATGAGGATGGGCAAGTCTGACACTTCCAGCCTCTCGTTTTTTCCAATCGCATCTTCAGTTCACAACATTTCCATATCACTTTGCAGAAATAAATAAATAAATAAATAAATAAATAAAGTCCTCGTGGAAATTCATCAATGAATTTCTCCACGACAAAAGGCCCATTTGAAAGGCTAATGTCCTGATTGGAAAAGGAATTCCAGGAGAGGTTTGACTGACTTCAGAATGCAGCAGCCAGTAGGTTATCTAGAGGAGGCACATGGAACGTATCACCCCAGTGTTATTCCAGTAACAGTTATTCCTACAACTAAGTAGGCAAACGGGACAGTTTTCCAACCACTGTCTGCATCGCACAGGCTGCCAATCTGCCTCTTGGCCCAACACACAGACACAAACAACAAGCACACACATATATCATCTCTAGGCAAGGGGTACTTTTGAACTGCCCGGCAAGCTGAGAGGCAGGTGCCTCTCAGAAGGAGTTGCCTTCTCTACCCATAAGTCCGCAATCCATTATTGACGCTCATGTTCCACAACTAAGATAACATTCTCAAGAAAAGTAAATCACAAGAAGACGTTTCCAATGAGCACCTTGTCATTACAACTGAGGTTTACAATTTGACCCTGCAATTTGCAGTCATCTCAGCCAAAACTACGTTAATATCGTAATACTTTTTTTAAGTGTTGAGCGGGGCGGGGAATCCATGTCAAGTCCTAAAAACCTTGGACAGATTAAATGACTTACAGGTGCAGACAAACGTAACATTTGTGGATATGCGGGCCAGTTTGGAAGCAGTCCTCGTCACAATAAGGCCACGTCCATACCATACATTTAAAGCACTATGATGCCACTTTAAACCATCATGGCTCCCCGCCCCGCCCCCTGGCAAAGAATTACAGAAGCTCTAGTTTGTTACAGGTGTTGAGAGTTGTTAGGAAACCTGTTGCATCTCTCCGAGTAGTTTAATAGTCAATTCCACTTCGCAGTATCATGGTATAATGGTGCTTTAAAGGTGGAGGAGGAGGAGTTTGATATCCTGCTTTATCACTCAAAGCGGCTAACAATCTCCTTTCCCTTCCTCCCCCACAACAAACACTCTGTGAGGTGAGTGGGGCTGAGAGACTTCAGAGAAGTGTGACTGGCCCAAGGTCACCCAGCAGCTGCATGTGGAGGAGCAGGGAAGCGAGCCCGGTTCATCAGATTACGAGTCCACTGTTCTTAACCACTACACCACGCTGGCTCTCACTACACCAAAGGTATGGTGTGAATGTGGCCTAAGAATCTATGAAAAGTCTGCTGGATTGGGCTAGTGGCCCATCTAGTCCAACAGCCTGTTCTCTGTGTGGCCAGGCAGATACCCCAATAGGAAGCCCAAACGTACACAGGAAACACAAACACATTTCTGAAAAGTAAAGGGAAAATGCTATGTGAATTTGCATCAAAAAGTGGCTTTCGGCAATGTTGATTGGCCAGCACTCATAATGTCATCCTCTCCCCCACCCCCCTATCTCCGGTCTCTAGGGCAGCATTGGTTGTTTTTTTTCTGGGTGGAAGTGTTAGGTTTGCTTTTCGCCTCCCTGCCTTTTTGCACTGCGCGGTACTGCTCAATCTTCACCTCCTGCATAATGGGGAGACAGGGTGAAATTGCTGCTCTTTTCTTTTTTCCACCCAGTCGGAGCAGTATTAAGTTTCAGCCAGTCGTTCCCTGTGTTCAGAGTAATAAAAGTTTTGCAAATTGCCCATTTTTCAACCCTATTGAATAAGAATCTCTGGTAACCTAATCCACTCCTGGACCAAATAACAACGCTATTTTCCCCTGGCATTAAGGAAAACTCTAAAGGCTGCCTCCTCCTCCTCCTCCTTCCATCAGAAGGGGAAGTAATGGAAGGGGGGGTGAGGAAGGGGCTTTAAAGGACTGATTTAGAGGTTGTTAATCAGGCCTGCCTGTTCTTCCCTCCCCATTAGTATTTTTTTTTAATGATATATTTATGCACTCCAGAACTCAGAGCTCCATTTTATTTAGAGACTATTTCATCTAAGACCTGTTGTGGAAGGGCTCAGTGGAGACCATATACTTTGCAAGTAGAAGGTGTCAGGTTCAATCCCCAGAGTTTCCTGGGAAAAGGGATTGGTGGTTAAACCACTCTGGGAATTGTAGCTCTGTGAGGGGAACAGGGGTCTCCAAACAACTCTCAGTACCTTTAACAAACTACAGCTCCTAGAAATCTCTGGGAGAAGCCATGAGTGTTTAAAGTGGCACCATAGAGCTTCAAACGTACAGTGTGAATGTGGCCCTAGTCATAATGTCTAGAGCATAACCCAATAGTAGAATATCACTGGGCGTATTTTTCTGTCTCAAGACATAAGTGTTCAGTGTTCCAAGAACACTCTTGCAAATGTTTTCTCTCATGCTTCTGCTTTTTTCTTTAAATAAACGTCTTGTTATTTTCAAACTTCTCTAGGGACTCATTAACAACCTCTTTTTAATAGGAAAGAAGCAAGGTTAAAACTGGCACAAAAGGCAAAAAAAAAAAGGACTTCAGCAAGGATACAGTGTTCTTATTATTATTTTTAATTTCCAAAATAGCAACAGTTCAGAGTTTTAATTGCATTTTTATTACTCCCCCCTCAATTATTAATGTGAAAAGATGTAATGTATAACTGTGAACAGCTTTTACATCACTTAAAAGTGGCATTAGATCCTTCTTATCCTAACTGATGATGGTTATTTCATGTACTCTTTCACCTCGGACCAATAATTTCCTATGCACAGGGGGATTCTGAAGCACATGTGGTTCACAAGTAGAAGGTGTCACCCATCTGCCCATCCTTCAGTGTTTTTGCCTTTTGCCTTGGCCGCCACTGGCATGTGGGCCTCAAAATGTTGCCCAGAAGGGAAGGTGGCCCTTAGGCTGAAAAAGTTTCTCCACTTCTGTCATAAAGGGAAATGCCTCATTGGCCCAAACAGGTGGCAGCCACCACCAACCAAACAGGGGGATGTAACACATCCCTACTCCCATGTTGCTCTACATGGGATCCTGCAGCCACCACAAAGACAAAGGATGTGCAAAAGCTGATCGACAGCAGCTTCAACTCCTGCTTCCTTTGCCCAAACAGTTTGAAACCAACCCACACAAACAAATGAACGTTTTCCTTTTTCAGAGGAAAATGCTTCCCTGATGTCATGGTGAGATCAGGTGACTGAATGCAGGGATGTCAGAAAATTCATATGGAAAGAGGAACAGGTATTCCCAGTTCATCCCATGTCTGAAACAGAAATCAATCTAGCAAATGCAATAGGTTGTAGCTGTTGCTTTTCAGACCACAAATGATAAATGGTTGATTATGCTCTCTCCTACATTTGCATTGCCTTTGCACTGAAATGAATGAAGTGGGATAGCATAATGACAGCATAATTTACCTAACTGATGTAATTAATTATGTAAATTACATAATTTCACCTCAGCAGACAGTGAGATGAATAACATTGGTTTTGGCAGAAGATGAACTTCAGTGAAAGACCACTCACCCTCATTGGTGGACGGTGTTGCAGCCAGGCCCCAGACCCACAAGTGACCCAACAAATGGCAGGTCAGATCACCCAACTGCTGGCTATTGGCCAATGCCAGCAGCCCTTGGATGGGCGTTCCCCTGGCAGTGGGCCCAACCAGCCAATGGGGACACTTGGGCCCACTCCCAGGGGTGGTTAAATTGCAGCCTGCCCAGCAGTTTTTTCTGCCTTTTTTGTCAGATCTCCTGCCTATCAACCCTCAATCTGTTTGCTTTTTCTTGTGCTTTGACCTTGCTATGGCCTAAGTTGGCTACAATAAACCTACCATTACAATTATGGACTGGTCATTTCTACGTCAGAGGGGAAACGGGCAAATTTAGCAGGGGGTCAAATACTTTCCCCCCTCACTGTAGATCTTTGGTGGAGGGGAGGTTGTAGTCTCTGTCTGCCCCTCCTCCGGAAAAAGAGCATCCTGTTAAAAGGAGTGGCTTCTGCCCAGGTGGGGGCTAGGGCCATACCACTCCTCCAACATAAGGATGTAAGTCATAGGCCCTCCCACCCCCCAAGGTTTACCCTTAGATGCACTCCTAGCAAACAGGCTGGAGTGGAATGGCCACGGTTTTACTCAATGCCTACGCCAAACCATTCTCTACTGTAACCAATAAAGTTGCGACCATATTCAAGCCCCAAACCCAAAATGCTGTTGTCTTGTGTGGTTATTCATTTCCCCTAGGGAACTGTGGGGTAATGGGGTCTTGGCACACAAACAGCACTGCATGTGACGAATGCAGGGTGGAACAATGTCCTGTTACATCCCATGAAGATGTACTGGAGAGGGTGAATGAATGAGGTGGGGAACTTGAAGAGCTAGGTCTGATGATCCTTGGGAGGGTCCCAGCAGGGCAGAGAAGATCCATTCAGGACCCCAAGAAGCATCAGAGCTGGAAGAAGAGGAGGTCACAAGACAGCAGAGTGTGGGATTAGATTACAAGAAGAAGTCCCGCTTCTGTGCCATTCAGACACTGCTACTCAAGCCCCTCCTGAGCCAAAGGGGTTGGCATCTTCTCCTGTTTGCAAACCTCTGCCCTTGTAGGAGAACCTTGACGGCAAGCACAGTGCTTAGCTGGCAGTGTTTCCTCTTCAATCTCCTAGGACATGGGGATGCCAGTGCCAATATGAACAGACCACCCAAGCCCAACCCTCTCATTTGCTTGCCCAGTCAAGGGACGCTTCTCGCTTGCTGCACTGAAGCTGCAGCCACCCTGTTCTTCAGAAGCAAAGGGCAGGAGCCAGCCACTTGTTGGATGAACATTTTAGCTAGGCTAACCAAGTTATCTGCCTGCCATGCCTCTTGACTCTTGTCTAGCCTATGTATTATACTGGTTTCAGCACGAAAGATTTGGGCAGAAACTGAAATCCAAAATCAAGTTCCTCATTCAGCAAGAGCCAGGACACCTACTGAGGGGTGGGTGGCCCATCCATCTGTCAAAGTAGTTGACAAGGGTTGGGGGATGTCAGCTGGAGGGCTGGATCCACTTCCCCACCCCTAGTATAGAAGATTACAGCCAGGCTGTATTCCTCCACATGCTTAAGTCCCACTGAATTCCCTGTGGCGCATGGATAGGATCACAGTGGATCCAAATGTCACACACATTGTATTGCAACAACCACATACAACCACACGCACGCACAGTGATTTGCACCTGAAATAAGTCTTACATTGGCTCTTGAAGTTTCAGCACCAGGTGGCTGCCCTAAAGCTTTGGCTCCAGCAACAGACAGCTCTATTTGATCTGGAACCAAAGGAGCATTCAGTGTGAAGAGCGGAATTTGGAGAGCAGCTCAGGGAGCGGGTCGTTTTCCGCAAGCCTTTCCTTGCTGACGGAGTGTCATTAACTGCAATCAGCTTTGCGGCTGTACTGTGGCCAGCTTGTAATACTGCAATCAAACCCTTGTAGTTATTTCCATAAGAGGGTCTCTGGACCTAAGGCTTGCTTTGTTCCTCAGCCGCCACTGGGCAGATTCAGGTAGTTGCAGAGACACTGCCTGTCAACAGATCTAAACCGTGCACACCTGGCCAGCAATAATGATAATAATGGTGATGGCAGTGGTGACAGACATCATAATCGTAGTAAAATGGATTATAAAATTCTATGGGTATGTATCAGCCACATAATGTTGCATGCATCAACTACTGAAAGGCACCTGTAAACCAGAGGATGGGGGGGGAGAACTCCCTTAGGCTTTGTTTCATGATCCATGATGCTTAGGGATTATCATTACGCCTTCTGCCTGCTGTTGTGGTTTACTTCTATCTTATGTATTTGTAATGAACATATTTAAGCTTATATTTATGGAAAATAGGCACCCGTTTTTGCATTATGAAGGGGGGAAGGTAGAGAGGGCCATGAAGAATTGAAGAAACCCCAGGAAGAAACGTAGCAAAGTGGTAGAGCATCCGCTTGGAGCACAGGAAGTCCAAAGTTCAACCCCTGCCCTGGTCTCTCCCGGTGGGGCTGAAATCCTGCCTGAAGCCCTGGAGAGCCAGTGTCAGTCACTGTAGCCAATACTGGGTTAGATGGACGGTATTCCTATGTTCCTATGTCATTACTAGGGATGGGTGAGTGTGTCTAATTTTGTTTCTGTCAGTTTCTCATTTTTCCAGTCTCCAGTGCTCCATATTTCCACATCATTTTGTGGAGGGTTTTGTTCACACACACACACACACACCTGTTTGTTTGTTTGTTTGTTTGTTTGTTTGTTTGTTTGTATCCCACCTTTCCCCCAAGGTGCTCAAGGCAGCATACAGTTTTCCTTTTCCCCACATTATTCTCACAACTACCTTGTGAGGTGGGTTAAGTTGACAACCAGTGACTAGTCCAAGGTCACACAGGGAGATTCCTGGGATTGGGATTTGAACCCTGGTCTCCCAGGTCCTAGTCCAGCACTTTAACCACCACACCACATTTTGTACTTGCAGCCCATTCTATCCCTCATTTGGCTCACGTGCGGAATTCATTTAAGTGCTGGGACAGATTCCAGGCGTAGTGGGCAAGGATGGAGATATAGCAGACTAACAAAATCACAGAATAATATAGAAGCATATAATCTAAAACAGCCTTGAAGGTCACCCAGCCCAACACCACTAAAGGCAAGATGCAACTACAGCATACCTGGAAGATGCCCTTTTGAGACTCTGCTTAAAATTCCTCCAGTAAAGCAGAGCCTACCACTTCCTCGAAAGAGAGACTGTTCCAGTGTCAAATGGATCATACACTGGGATGTTTCCCTCAATGCTTAGCCAATTTGTTTCCCTGCAATTTCCACCCAAAAAAAATTCTGGAGCAGGGTGGGCAACATTTTCTTCTGGGCAACATTCCAGGGACCAGGTACTAAAGGTGAGTTGGGCCAGGAGCAAGAGTGTGTGGAGCATCATATTTTACATTGTTACAAGAGGCTGTTTTCTACACAGACACACACATCCCTCCCTAGTCTCATCCAAGAGGCATTATCATCACAACATAAGAAAATAAAAAGAGCCCTGCTGGATCAGGCCAATGGCCCATCTAGTCCAGCATCTTGTTCTCACAGCGGCCAGCCAGATGCCACAGTAGAAAGCCTGAAAGCAGGACCTGAAGAAAACACCCTCCCCACTTGCGACTCCTGAGAGCCAGTGTGGTGTAGCAGTTAAGAGCAATAGACTCGTAATCTGGTGAACCGGGTTCGCTTCCCCACTCCTCCACATGCAGCTGCTGGGTGACCTTGGGCTAGTCACACTTCTCTGAAGTCTCTCAGCCTCACTCACCTCACAGAGTGTTTGTTGTGGGGGAGGAAGGGAAAGGAGAATGTTAGCCGCTTTGAGACTCCTTCCGGTAGTGCTAAAGCAGGATATCAAATCCAAACTACTACTACTACTACTACTACTACTACTCTTCTTCTTCTTCTTCTTCTTCTTCTTCTTCTTCTTCTTCTTCTTCTTCTTCTTCTTCTTCTTGGCAACCAGCATTCAGAAGCGTTACTGCCTCTGGCTGTGGAGGCAGAGCATTGCTTCCACCGTGGCTAATATCCATTGATACTACACAATACTCCTCCACAAATGTGTCTAATCCTCTTTCAAAGCCATCCAAGTTGGTGGCCATCACTGCCTCTGGCAGGAACAAGTTCCATGATCTGCTATGCACTACTCAAAGAAGTGCTTTCTTTTATCTGCCATGAATCTTCCAACATTCAGCTTCATCGGCAGTCCTTAAGGACAGGTTCCAGCCAGGCAAAAACACATGAGGAGGGGGGAAAGCAAGGCCGGTGAAGGGTGTGGCTTGAAGACAATTCCAAGGGCCAGGTTGTTGTTGTCATATAGTTAAAGCTATACATTCCCAGTAGTGATGTATGGAAGTGAGAGCTGGACCATAAAGAAGGCTGATCGCCGAAGAATGGATGCTTTTGAATTATGGTGCTGGAGGAGACTCTTGAGAGTCCCATGGACTGCAAGAAGATCAAACCTCTCCATTCTGAAGGAAATCAGCCCTGAGTGCTCACTGGAAGGACAGATCCTGAAGCTGAGGCTCCAATACTTTGGCCACCTCATGAGAAGAGAAGACTCCCTGGAAAAGACCCTGATATTGGGAAAGATGGAGGGCACAAGGAGAAGGGGACGACAGAGGATGAGATGGTTGGACAGTGTTCTGGAAGCTACCAGCATGAGTTTGACCAAACTGCGGGAGGCAGTGGAAGACAGGAGTGCCTGGCGTGCTCTGGTCCATGGGGTCACAAAGAGTTGGACACAACTAAACAACTAAACAACAACAACAACCTGGCTCTTGGAATTGTCTTCAAGCCAGGGCCAGGTAGAGAGGACCAGAATGTTGCATTCAGCCCCCAGGCCTCAGGTTCCCCAAACCCTGTTCTGCAGCAGCAGAGAACAAGCCTGCTCCATCTTTAAGAGACGTTCAAGGCAGATGGGTAAATTTGGAATCATGAGTCATAAAGCCCACCAAAACTGAGTCTGCGTCAATCCGCAAGCCTCTTTGACTCCCCTCTCCTCTTTAGCATTACTAGTATTGTTGGCTCATGCAGGATGTGGTAACAAATCCCTCTAATCTCCTTCTGACACCAGAACGACAAATAATGCACCTACAGCCTCATCATGTTTCCCACAGCGGCCTGGGAGGGGCTGGGAAAGCTATTAAACCCCAGCTCCTCTCACATCACGATGGGCTGCTGATTTATTCCTGCTTCCAGCGTTGCTTCCCTTAAGTGGGGTCCGTGTGCCGTTCGGGCTCCTCTGGGGCATAGTGAGAGACCTACGGCATGATATTTCCCAGCCCTTAGCCCTGTATCATATCCCTCTCACTTAAGCATTGCATGCTGGGAGAAAGACAGAAAAAGAAAAGGCATGCATTGGCTCACAGCTGGAGAAAAGAACCACAGAGAGCTTAGGGAGGGCCCTGTTTGAAATGCCATCTGTAGAGGCCCAAATCCTGAGGTCATCACAGGCTCACTCAAGCTATGGCTGGGTGTTGTGAGTGAGCAGCCAAAAATATGTGACACACATAGAATCATAGAATCATAGGAAGAGACCACAAGGGCCATCGAGTCCAACCTCCTGCCAAGCAGGAAACACCATCAGAGCACTCCTGACATACGGTTGTCAAGCCTTTGCTTAAAGACCTCCAAAGAAGGAGACTCCACCACACTCCTTGGCAGCAAATTCCACTGTCAAACAGCTTTTACTGTCAGGAAGTTCTTCCTAATGTTTAGGTGGAATCTTCTTTCTTGTAGTTTGGATCCATTGCTCCGTGTCCGCTTCTCTGGAGCAGCAGAAAACAACCTTTCTCCCTCCTCTATGTGACATCCTTTTATATATTTGAACATGGCTATCATATCACCCCTTAACCTCCTCTTCTCCAGGCTAAACATGCCCAGCTCCCTTAGCCGTTCCTCATAAGGCATCGTTTCCAGGCCTTTGACCATTTTGGTTGCCTTCCTCTGGACACGTTCCAGTTTGTCAGTGTCCTTCTTGAATTGTGGTGCCCAGAACTAGACACAGTACTCCAGGTGAGGTCTGACCAGAGCAGAATACAGTGGCACTATTACTTCCCTTGATCTAGATGCTATACTCCTATTGATGCAGCCCAGAATTGCATTGGCTTTTTTAGCTGCCGCGTCACACTGTTGGCTCATGTCTAGTTTGTGGTCAACCAAGACTCCTAGATCCTTTTCACATGTAGTGCTCTCAAGCCAGGTGTCACCCATCTTGTATTTGTGCCTCTCATTTTTTTTGCCCAAGTGCAATACTTTACATTTCTCCCTGTTAAAATTCATCTTGTTTGTTTTGGCCCAGTTCTCTAATCTGTCAAGGTCGTTTTGAAGTGTGATCCTGTCCTCTGGGGTGTTAGCCACCCCTCCCAGTTTGGTGTCATGAGTTCATCATCCAAGTCGTTGATAAAGATGTTGAATAAGACCGGGCCCAAGACAGAACCCTGTGGCACCCCACTAGTCACTCTTCTCCAGGATGAAGAGGAACCATTGATGAGCACCCTTTGGGTTCGGTCAGTCAGCCAGTTACAAATCCACTGAGTGGTAGCATAGTCAAGACCGCATTTTACCAGCTTCTTTACAAGAATATCATGGGGCACCTTGTCAAATGCCTTGCTGAAATCAAGGTAGGCTACATCCACTGCGTTCCCTTCATCTACCAGGCTTGTAATTCTGTCAAAAAACGAGATCAGGTTAGTCTGACATGACTTATTTTTCAGAAATCCATGCTGACTATTGGTGATCACAGCATTCCTTTCTAGGTGCTCACAGACTGTTTGCTTAATGATCTGCTCCAGAATCTTCCCTGGTATTGATGTCAGACTGACTGGGCGGTAATTATTTGGGTCCTCTCTTTTCCCCTTTTTGAAAATAGGGACAACATTTGCCCTCCTTCAGTCTGCCGGGACTTCGCCTGTTCTCCAGGAATTCTCAAAGATGACTGCCAGTGGTTCTGAAATCACATCTGCCAGTTCTCTTAATACTCTTGGATGCAGTTCATCTGGCCCTGGAGACTTGAATACATCTAGACTAGCCAAGTATTCTTGTACTATCTCCTTAGTTAGTCTGGGCTGTGTTTCCTCTGCTGAATGCTTTGCTCCAAATTCTTCAGGTCGGGCATTGTTTTCTTTATCGGAGAAGACTGAGGCAAAGAAGGCATTGAGGAGTTCAGCCCTTTCTGTGTCCCCTGTTTGCATTTCACCATCTTCTCCTCTGAGTGACCCCACTGTTTCTTTGTTCTTCCTTTTGCTACGAACATACCCATAAAAGCCTTTTTTGTTGCTTTTAACCTCTCTAGCAAGCCTGAGTTCATTCTGTGCTTTAGCTTTTCTGACTTTGTGTCTACACGTGCTGGCTATTTGTTTGAATTCCTCTTTGGTGGTTTCCCCCCTTTTCCATTTTTTGTACACATCCTTTTTTAATCTTAACTCAGTTAAAAGTTCTTTAGATAGCCACCCTGGCTTCTTTAGGCACCTTCCATGTTTCCGTCTCATTGGTATTGCCTGAAGTTGTGCTTTTACTATCTCCCTCTTAACAAACTCTCAGCAATCATGAACTCCCTTTCCTTTTAGTATTACTGTCCATGGGATCTCACCCAGCACTTCCCTAAGTTTTATGAAGTCGGCTTTCTTAAAGTCGAGAAATTGAGTCCTAGTATGCTTGGCTGCTCCTTTCCGCTGTATAGTAAACTTCAGAAGAGCATGATCACTCGCGCCTAATGATCCTTCCACTTCTACCCCACTAACCAGGTCATCAACATTGGTTAGGACCAGATCTAAAATGGCTGTTCCTCTTGTTGCTTCTCCCACTTTCTGGACAATGAAGTTGTCTGCAAGGCCAGTGAGGAATCTGTTTGACCTTATGCTCTTGGCTGAGTTTGACATCCAACAAATATCCGGGTAATTGAAGTCCCCCATTACTACTATCTCCCTTCCTTTTGCATGCTTGGCCATCTGTTCCAGGAAGGCATCATCTATGTCCTCCGTTTGGCTTGGGGATCTATAGTAAACTCCCACAATGAGGTCACTGTTATTCTTCTCTCCCTTAATTTTGACCCAAATGCTCTCACTTTGGCTTTGAGGTTCTAAATCTTGGATCTCTTCACAGGTATACACATCCCTGACATATAACGCCACTCCTCCTCCTTTCTTGTCTGATCTGTTTCTCTGAAATAGATTGTATCCCTCCATTATTACATTCCAATCGTGGGACTTATCCCACCAGGTTTCAGTGATTCCTATTATGTCATATTTAGTTTGCTGTACCAAGAGCTCAAGCTCATCTTGTTTATTTCCCATGCTTTGTGCATTAGTGTACAGACATTGAAGTCCATTAATCATTCCCCCATGTCTCTTATTTAAGGATTTTTTCCTCCCACCACTAGGTCTGCGTGCTGTTTACTCCATTCGGTCTACGACATTTGGATGATCATCTTCATCAATTGATAGACTCCTACCTTCAGGAGCACTGTCTCCCTCCCCCACATTAGTCAGTTTAAAGCCCTCCTGGTGAGGTTTCTGAGATTTTTTGCAAAAACATTCCTCCCAACCATTGTGAGGTGCAGCCCATCACTTGCCAGAAGTCCATCTTCAAGAAACTGCATTCCGTGATCTAAGAATCCAAACCGTTCCTGTTTACACCATTTGCGAAGCCAGTTGTTCACTTCCACTATTTTCCCCTCTCTCCCTGGGCCACGTCGTTCAACTGGGAGGACAGATGAGATGACAATTTGATTCTGCAATGATTCAGATTTCTTCCTTAAGATGGGAAGCAGAAGTAGCTTCAGGAAGCAGAGACCTTTGCATACTCAGAAGCTATTGGGGGGCACAGAAGAGAGTAATAAGATCCTGCTGAGTTGCTGAAAGTCTTTCAGGGCTGATTAGGCCATGGAGGGAATTACTTTCCAAGCCATTATCTCCAAAGATTCAGCTTTGTGCTTTGGAGGCTGAAGAATTGAAATTGTGCCAGATGGAAAAATCACCTATCAGCTGCACCAGGCCCTCAGGGAGCAAAGAGTTAAAGAGATGTCACAGTGGTCTGGGCTTTGTAGTTTGCATGGAACATGAGCATGAACCCTGTGATCATCTTCTGAGGCCCTTTTTTGCATGCCTCCTCTGCAAAGGTCTGGAGGGCAGCAACATAATACCTGGCCTTCTCTGCTGTGGCTCCCTTTGTGGAATGCTCTCCAAACAGGGCTCACTTGGCCCCTTTGTTACATATATTTAGGCACCATGCAGAAATGTTTCTCTGTAAGGAGGCCTTTGCCTGACTGAACATTCTATGGCCTTTTTAAATGTGTTTGTGGGAGGGGGGCTTTTGGTTCGCTTTTGTTTAATGCATTTTGTGCTCTTGTTCTGTATTTTTATTTAAAGTAATTTTTATTAAAGATTTTCTTTGTTTACAAAAGCACATGCATTGTCTCTTTCTTCAGGTTGTTTTTTTCTACCAATCAGTTATATTTGTTGAAATACATTAAAAAATTTTATGTTTTATGTTGAAGAACCTCCGGGGGATGGGGGTAGGCCAAGGGTTTGAAAATGGTATAGGTGCAATATATTCTGAACAGAAAGCAAAATTAATTGTAAATAATGTGGTTACAGAAGAGTTCAAGATTGAAAAAGGGACACGTCAGGGGTGCCCTATCTCCCCATTACTTTTCATATCGGTCCTGGAGGTTTTGCTAAATATGATTAGGAAGGACCAGTTGGTTAAAGGGGTTCAGGTCGGAGCTAAACAATATAAATTGAGAGCATTTGCAGATGACCTGGTACTTACATTACAAGAGCCAGAAGCTAGCACGAAAAGAGTTTTGGAAATAATTCAAGAGTTTGGTCAAGTGGCAGGATTTAAATTGAATAAGTTAAAGACTAAGGTATTGGAGAAAAATTTAACACAGTTTGAAAAAGAAAGGTTTCAGAATGTGACAGGGTTGACTGTGGTTAAAAAAGTGAAATATTTGGGGATAAATATGACAGCTAAGAATGTGAATTTATTTAAAGATAATTATGAAAAAACTTGGATAGAAGTGAAAAAAGACTTGGAGATCTGGTCAAATCTGAAGCTTTCCTTGTTAGGTCGAATTGCAGTTATAAAAATGAATGTATTGCCAAGAATGTTGTTTTTGTTCCAAGCATTGCAAATAGTGGATAAGACGGATTGTTTCAAGAAGTGGCAAAAAGATATATCTAAATTTGTCTGGCAGGGCAAAAAGCCCAGAATAAAGTTTAAGATACTAACGGATGCAAAGGAAAGAGGGGGATTTGCCCTGCCAGACTTTAAACTGTACTATGAAGCGGCAGCTTTCTGCTGGTTAAGAGATTGGCTGCTTCTTGAAAATACAGATATTTTGGACTTAGAAGGTTTTAATAATATCTTTGGGTGGCATGCATATTTGTGGTATGACAAGGTTAAAGCACACAAAGGTTTTAAAAACCATATTGTCAGAAAAGCACTATTAAATGTCTGGATTAGATATAAAGATTTGTTGGAAAACAAAACCCCAAGGTGGCTGTCGCCAATGGAAGCTAAGGCAGTTAAAAAGTTAAATATGGAGTCTAAATGGCCAAGATATTGGGAAATTCTGGAAAAGGAAGGGGACAGACTGAGATTGCAGAGCTTTGAGAAATTAAAAGGGAAAGTGAGAGATTGGCTGCACTATCATCAAATAAACGAAGTGTTTAAAATGGACAGTAAAATTGGCTTCCAGGTGGAAAAATCAAAATTGGAGACTGAACTGTTAGAATCCAGCACTAAAAATTTGTCAAAAATGTATAATTTGCTGCTCAAATGGAATACACAGGATGAAATGGTCAAATCAAGCATGATTAAATGGGCTCAGGACATTGGTCATAACATTATGTTTGCTGACTGGGAGAAGTTGTGGACCACCGGGATGAAATTTACGGCATGTAATGCCTTAAGAGAAAATATTATGAAGATGATCTATAGGTGGTACATAACCCCAGTCAAGCTAGCAAAGATTTACCATTTGCCTGATAATAAATGTTGGAAATGTAAGGAAAAGGAAGGTACATTCTTTCACCTCTGGTGGACGTGCCCGAAGATTAAGGCATTCTGGGAAATGATCTATAATGAACTGAAAAAGGTATTTAAATATACCTTCCCTAAGAAACCAGAGGCCTTTCTCTTGGGTATTGTCGGCCAAGGGGTGTTAAAGACGGATATAACTTTTTTTATGTATGCTACAACAGCAGCAAGAATACTCATTGCGAAGTACTGGAAGACACAAGAGCTACCCACCCTGGAAGAATGGCAGATGAAGGTGATTGATTACATGGGTTTAGCAGAGATGACGAGCAGAATCCGAAACCAGGGAAGAGAAGCAGCGGAAGAAGAATGGAAAAAATTCAAGGACTATTTAAAGAAATATTACAAAATTAATGAAAGTTAAAATGATGTTGGATTAGAAAATAAATGGTTACTATTAGTAATGGACAAGATAAGGAGAATAAGGAAGAGTAAATTAAATTAAAATAAGGGAAGATTTGCTGAATAATTGATTAGAAATTGGAATACAGAAATGGGAGGTATGAGGAAGTCGGAGAAGAAAGGTATAAGAAAATAAGATCTGAAATTGTACTTGTTTTTGTTTTTGTTTGTTTGTTTGTTGTGTTTATTGTGTTGTATTGTTATGTTTTTGTGGTTATAAAAATTTCTTAATAAAAAGTATATTAAAAAAAATAAATAATTAAAAAGAACCCTGCTGAATCAGACCAATGGCCCACCTAGTCTAGCATCCTGTTCTCACATCTCTCAGTCAGCCAGATGTCTGCAGGAAACCCACAAGCAGGACCCAACACAAGAGTACAGTGGTACCTCAGGTTACATACACTTCAGGTTACAGACTCCGCTAACCCAGAAATAGTACCTCGGGTTAAGAGCTTTGCTTCAGGATGAGAACAGAAATCACACAGCTGCGTCAGCGGGAGGCCCCATTAGCCAAAGTGGTACCTCGGGTTAAGAACAGTTTCAGGTTAAGAACGGACCTCCAGAATGAATTAAGTTCTTAATCCGAGGTACCACTGTACTCTCTTCTGCTGCTGTTTCCAGCAAGTAGTTTTCAGAAGCACTGCTGCCTCCAACTGTGCAGGCAGAGCGTAGCCATCATGGTTAGTAGCCATTGATAGCCTTGTCCTCCATAAATTTGTCAAATCCTCTTTTCAGTCTCATGAATTTGACCAAACCTCTGTTCAAGGCAGGGGTCTGCAAGGCTTACCAGGCACAGGTCGGATCACTCCCCTGGAGATCCTCTGTGGGCTGGACCATCGCAGCATGATGCCGGAAATCATGTCTGCTCATGTCCGCAGCGCCGGAAATCGTGCCTGCGCAGAAGCAATCTTCAGCTTCTGGGCATGTGCAGAAACGATTTCTGGCATCTGGGCATGCACAGAAGTGTTTTCCGGAGCCACGGAAGAAAGTCCCCGTGCCGCGCTGCATCGGTTTAGCGCAGCACGTGGGGACTCGCCGAGTGGGTGGCTCGGTTCGGGGGCGGCTCGGGGGCCGGTAAACAACCTCCGTGGGCCGCTTCTGGCCCATGGGCCTTAGGTTGCCAACCCTGGTTCAAGTCATCCAAGTTGGTAGCCATAACTGCCTCCAGGAGAAGAGAAGTCCATGGTTTAACTATGTGCTGCATGAAAAAGTCATTTTATTAGCTGCCCTGAATCTTCCAACATTCAGCTTCACTGGATGTCCATGAGTTCTAGTGTTAAGAGAGAGGGAGAAAAACTTCTCTCTCTTTCCAATTTATGTTAGTTCAAAAAAAGGTGAAGAATTTCCTGGAGCCAAGATCCAAGTGTGAGGCAAGTACATTTTGGCGATAGAACCTCAGCAGATATTTAAAATCACAAAATATGCAGAAAAATAAAGTGTGGAAATATGGGCTATGAAGTCTTTACAATATGCCCTTTCAAGTGAATTCCAAAATTCTCCCCTTTAAAAGTTCGTTCCAAAGTTTCCCTCTTCCCCCAGCATAGGAAAAAGACCATGTTTGGTAAGTGAAAATGATTTACTTACAAACTCTCCAAAGGTTAGATTCATGTGCTTTTCCATACATCAATCAGAAAGGTAGCACAGGTAGTAAAATGTAGCTTAGTTACAAAGTGGTAAAAGCTCCTAAACTACACTGCATGTGCCTGGTTATATGAGGCTGGTTATTCTACACTTTCTCCATGCCTCTCATAATTTATCTTTATTAACTTCTATAATGTCACCTCTTACTTGCCTATTCTCCTAACTGAAAAGTCCCCAAATGCCTGGAAGATAGCCTCTTCACTGAGCCTCCATCCTGGTTTGCTTTTGTTTTTGCACAAAGCTTGTGCAGTGGTTGCAACATTTGGGACTTTAAAAAAGAGGATTGGACTGTAAAACGGTGCAGTCATTTGCCATCTCCCTGAAAACAGGCTGCACTCTTCTCTCTTCTTCATCAATTAGCCTTGACGACTTTTCTGCATGTTATCAAATAAGATAAAAGATGCAAAAAGAAAGAAAGAAAGAAAGAGCAATATATATGGTATTTGACACTGGTTAAATGGCCAAAATGGCCAAAATGTACAAAATAGGCTAAAAGTTTGTTGGAAATGCCTAGAAGTAGATGGTACATTTATTCATTTATGGTGGAAATGCAACCGGGCAAAAGATTTTTGGGAAATGGTGCATAACAAAAAAAATTAAATCTTTAAATTTACATTCCCCAAGAAACCAGAATCGTTCCTTCTAGGCATACTGTACTTGGGAATGAGGTACCAAAAAAAGGCCGCAACCTATTTTTATATGCAATGACAGTGGCAAGAATAGTATAGGTGAAATATCTGAAACAAAAAAAGAGACCCCAGGAAAAGAACAATGGTTAAATAAATACACTGAATATGCAGAGCTTGCAAGTATGACATCTTAAATAAGAAAACCAAGATGACAAACAGAGGAGGAGTGAGTGGGAGTATTTAGAGAAATACTTACAAAAATTTGATCTTAAATATAAATTCCAGGCAGGGGATACCTTGTGACCAACAGTTGACAATATAAAAGGGTTATGAGAATGTAGAAAATAAGTTGAAGGAACTAATGTCGTCTTCTTCTTCTTCTTCTTCTTCTTCTTCTTCTTCTTCTTCTTCTTCTTCTGTGATCACTCATAGCCGTATAAGATTGTCTTCCATAAACACGGTTTTAACAATGAGTCCATAAGTGACTGTGGAGGCCAGTTCTGGATCCACACTTCCTTCCACAGTGGGGACATTGGTTTCTGGGTGGGAGTTGATCACGGTGTGGATTTGCCAAGCGTGCCTTCCTCCTAGCACATTTCTCCCTTGCGTCCTGAGTTCGAGTGTCTTCAAAGCGCATGACACCTTTGGTAAAGGCTGTTCTCCAACTGGAGCACTCGCAGGCCAGTGTTTCCTAGTTGTCAGTGTTTATACTACATTTTTTTAGATTTGCCTTGAGACAGTCTTTCAACCTCTTTTGTTGACCACCAGCATTAAGCTTTCCATTTTTAAGTTCAGAATAGAGTAGTTGCTTTGGAAGACGATTATCAGTCATCCGCACAACATGACCAGTCTAACAAAGTTGATGTTGAAGAATCATTGCTTCAACACTGGTGATCTTTGCGTCTTCCAGTACACTGATATTAGTTCACCTGTCTTCTCAAGTGATTTGTAAAAATTTTCAGAGACACCGTTGATGGAATCTTTCAAGGAGTTGGGGATGGCATTTATAAGTGGTCCATGTTTCACAAGCATATAGTAAGGTTGGCAGTACAATAGCTTTGTAAACAAGCATTTTGGTTTCCCTGCGAATGCCCCGGTCCTCAAACATTCTGCACTTCAATCGGGAGAAAGCTGCACTCGCAGAGCTCGGGCGATGCTGGATTTCGGCATCAATGATGGCCCTTGTGGAAAGATAACTGCCTAGGTAGGAGAAGAGATCAACATTTTCCAATGTTACGCCATTGAGTTGGATTTGTGGCGCTGCAGAGGGGTTATTTTGTACAGTGGTACCTCAGGTTACATACACTTCAGGTTACATACGCTTCAGGTTACACACTCCGCTAACACAGAAATAGTGCTTCAGGTTAAGAACTTTGCTTCAGGATGAGAACAGAAATTGTGCTCTGGCGGCGCGGCGGCAGCAGGAGGCCCCATTAGCTAAAGTGGTGCTTCAGGTTAAGAACAGTTTCAGGTTAAGTACAGACCTCCGGAACAAATTAAGTACTTAACCGGAGGTACCACTGTACTTGTTGGTGCAGCACTTTGGTTTTTTGGATGTTAAGTGACAGGCCAAGCTTTTCGTGAGCTTCTGCAAAGATATTTAGGATGGTTTGGAGGTCATCCTCTGAGCGTGCACACACTACATGTCATCAGCATACTAAAGCTCTGTGACGGAAGTTACGGTAACGTTACTCTTTGCTTTTAGCCTGCTCAGATTGAAGAGCTTTCCATGTGTTCGATAAAGTGGTACCTCAGGTTACATACACTTCAGGTTACATACGCTTCAGGTTACAGACTCCGCTAACCCAGAAATATTGCTTCAGGTTAAGAACTTTGCTTCAGGATGAGAACAGAAATCGTGCTCCGGCGGCGTGGCGGCAGCAGGAGGCCCCATTAGCTAAACTGGTGCTTCAGGTTAAGAACAGTTTCAGGTTAAGAACAGACCTCCAGAATGAATTAAGTACTTAACCCAAGGTACCGCTGTATATGATTTCTACTCCAGTGGAGAGTTTCCCTTCGACAAAGTGTAGGATCATGGCAATGAAAACAATGAGTAGAGTTGGGGCAATAACACAACCCTGTTTAATACCTGATCCCACTGTGAATGGTTCACTTTGAGAGCCATTGTTATCTGCGATTGTTGCTGTCATATTATCATTTATCTGGGCAGCCAATTTTCAGAAGGACAGTCCATAGGGCATTATGATTTACAGTGTCAAAAGCCTTAGTCAGGTCAACAAATGCCATATACAGGGGTTGGTTTTGCTCTCTGCATTTTTCTTGAAGCTGTCAAGCGGTGAAAATCATGTCCACTGTCCCCCTAGAAGGCCGAAAACCATTTTGGGATTCAGGAAGGGTCACCTCGGATATTGTTACAGGACGGTTTGCTAAGATCCTTTAAAGAATTTTGCCAGCCACAGCTAATAGAGAGATGCCTCAATAGTTTCCACAATCAGTTCTGTCACCTTTTTTAAAGAGATTGATAATTTTGGCATCTCTAAAGTCTGCTGGGATTTCTTCTCTTTCCCAGATTTTTTTCAATGAACTTGTGAAGTTGTTGTGTAAGTTCAGTTCCGCCCACTTTGAAGATTTCGGCAGGTATCCCATCAGGTCCACTGGCTTTGTTGTTTTTCATTTGGTTAATGGCTGTACACAACTCTCCCAGATTTGGAGATACTGCATGCTCATCTCTAACTTGTTTTTGCGGAATTTGTGAGAGGACCTCAGCAGCTACAGGGGAGTTGTGGTTAAGGAGATGTTGGTAATGTTCTTTCCAGTGCAGTGCGATAGCTTCTTTATCTTTTAGAAGTGTGATACCGTCTGTATCACATGTATATAATGTATATGCATAAAATGTATATGCAGATAAGCAAGATGTGTAAAGAATTGACATGGAACGCTGGGTGGGAAGTCTAAAAGATCTATGTATAAGAATGGGAAATGATGTAATTGCAAAGCTGAAAACTTAAAAATAAAATAAAGCAGGGGTTGGCAAGGTTTACCTCGCCTGGGCTGGTTCACTCCAGCAGAGATCCCTCTGTGGGCTGGATTGCACACACGCGTAAGCACGCCTGCCTGCGATTTTCAGGGTCTGTGTCTGTGCAGACACAATTTCCGGTGTCATGGAAGCGAGTCTAGACGCTGCGCCTGTTTAGCACAGCGTGCGGGGACTCGCTGAGCGGAAAGCTCGGTTCGGGGGTGCCTCATGGGCCAGTTAAACGACAGCCGTGGGCCACTTGTGGCCCATGGACCTTAGGAATAAGCTGCTGTGTGAATTAAGCCCTAGCTGTGGCATTCTGCACCAACCACAGCTTCCATGTTAAGCAAAGGGAAGCACCACATATATCCCTGCTTGCAGGTATAGGGTTTATGGTGGGGGGGGGGTTCCTTAGAAAAGATGGAGCTGATCAACCATGAGCAGAGATCCAGCCATTATCACCCATTTACCTCACACAGACAACCTTCCATGTACAATATCTTGGTGCACAACCACAATGCTACTGACGCCGGTGGGGGTCTTCCGGAATCTAATTTCATCATAGCACGAATGTGCAATTTTCCCCCTTTGATCATTGCCTTGCAGGAAACTCCAGGCAGCCAGAAGTCTTTCAAGGCACATGAGAAATGGTGATTCCTAAAGAGGACGCCCTGCAGCGTTTTTCAGTTTATCGAAGCATCTCACTATCATGCATCAGAAGGTTGAAAAACGCTGTGACTTGCAACAGGAATCTTATTGCAGGATACAGCAAGATGAAGGCTGGGCTAACACATTGATCTGACAAATGAATGACACATTAGTTATGTTAAGCAACTGGAGAATGCATATCATTAGGCTCCTGGAAACACAACTAAGGAAGGAATAGGGGTGCCATTAGTGCTTTTTTCCCGGGGAGACGTGGGGGGATGCATACCCCTAAACATTTTTTGAATCTAAGTTTTGCCTCATTGAGGGGCAGTATTTCAATATGAGTAGGAAAATGAGAGTACGCCTAAACATTTTTTTAGAGAAAAACATACCAAAACAGATAAGCATAGGCTGATAGAATTCTTTGTGTGTTTGTGTGTCCGTGTGTGCACGTGTCCCCTCCAACACTTCACAGAGGTTAGTAGGAACGTGTTTATGTATCTGTAACATCCCTAACTGCACACCAAGAACCACTGTCTGTTAGTAGTGAGCCACAGGCAGCTGCTGGAAGCAGTGGTGGCTGGTGCCCATTGGAACTGGTAGGGCAGAAGGCAGGAAGCCGGTGACAGTCAGATCCAGAGTCAATCAGAGCCAGAACAAAGGACAGGCAGTGCCAGCTTATTCTAATTTTATCCCCATCCTCCTTCCTCTACAGCTCCCAGAATTATTTGGGGGAATCTATGACTGTTTAAAGTGGTACCATGGTGCTTTAAAAGTGTGATAAGAATGTGTCCCTTATGGGGTGAGGTCTCTTATCCTTAGTGACATTGGAGATGATTTGTGAGAAGCATATTATATTAACACAGAGCTGTAAAAAAAATCCCTCCGTTAAATCAACATATTGAAACAAAATTATAAGAAAGAAAAAGCATTCCCTTGCAGAGCGAAATTCCTAAATCTAAGATGTCTGATAACTAACGGCAGCCAAGGTGAATTTGGAAGAGAATGCCAATATTGACAAACTTAAAGGATTAGGTGATTGTAAGGTATTGTTGGAAAGGTTCTCTCTCTCTCTCTCTATTTTTTTAAATTATTTTTTTGAAGAGCAATTTTGTGTAACTCAGAACTTTAATACATGGCAAAATAGCCTGGTTCAGGCTAATGAAACTGACATCTGGTGCTTGGAAAGAGCCAAGTTATGTTACTGCGGAGGTCACAAGGTGAGTTGCCTAGTCAGCAAATGAAATGAGCCCAGAGATCACATGTATGGCGGTATCACATTTCCGAACATGTCAGACTGACATCCCGTCATACACAAATCACCACTGTTCTAAATGAGTCGTAATAGTCAGCTCCCTTTGAATGTTTGGCTTTAAAAAGGCTGCCTTTCTCCAAAGGGAAAAATGTCCCATTTTCAAGACCACGTCCTTCTTTCTTTCTTTCTTTCTTTCTTTCTTTCTTTCTTTCTTTCCTAAAACAAGGTGCTTCACTGAGATGGCAAAATTAGCAAAGCCAAACGCCACTATTTCTGCAACAAATCACTGCACGATCAGATTGAGGCCCATCCGCACATTACATTTAAAATGCCATGATACCACTTTAAAGAGCCATAGATTCCCCTGAAGAATTCTGGGAACTTCTAGTTTTTTAAGGGCGTCAAAAGGTGTGAGAGATCCCCATTCTCCTCCAAGAGGTACAATTCCCCAAGTTCCCTGTGAAGTGGGATTGATTGCTTAACCACTCTGAAAATTGTAGCTGTGTTATTTGGTAAAATGGATTTTACATTCAATCTGTGTATGTTTAGTTCTCAGTAGGGCTGCAGGTCAGGGGAATCCCACACCTTGAGATTTCAGGGCCCAAATGATGTCCTTAAGCATGACACATTAAGCATGCACCAGAGTTGCTGAAAGCATATCTTTCAAACGAAAAACAGAAAGTGATGAGTAAATACAGTCATACCTCATGTTACGTTTGCTTCATGTTACGTTTTTTCAGGTTGTGACCCGGAAGTACTGGAAAGGGTTACTTCCGGGTTTCGCCGCTCGCGCATGCACAGATGTGCAAAATGACATCATGCACATGCGCAGAAGCAGCGAATCACAAGCTGCTGCGGGTTGCATACCTTTCATGTTGCAAACAGGCCTCCGGAACGGATCCTGGTTGCAACCAGAGATACCACTGTATGTCAGTGATTGTGTGGTCAGTGGTTGTAAATTAATACAGAAACCTTGCCCATACCCATCTCAAACCTTCCTTGTGCAAACCTAGCCCTTATTGCATCTTTAAGCTTGACCATTAGTCTCATTTATTTTAAAACATGGCTCTCACCAGAGCTTTTATGCATCCATATTTGCTTTTCACTTTAACTCTGGATCAGACAAGTTGTTCCTTCAGCATCAGTGCCTCTGCTTCTTTCACACAGACTTCTACATGTCCAGCTTGCAGAAAGAGGGTGGGTGCAGGAGAGCAAATGGGGAATTCAGTTTTGGATAAAACAGAGCTAAGGAGGGGATGGTCTGCCTTGAAACTGGAAATATTACCGGAATTATCTTGTACGTCAAAGTCGCTCTCTCCAGTCACTTAACAATCGCTCAAAGAAATGATATAAAATATCACTTTTTTACATAGCCGAAATAATAGAGTGTTTGTCAGCCAATTCCTGGATGACTGAGACCCTTTAACTCCCTGAAACTAGATGCCCTTCTTTCTCCTCTCAACCTCCCGAGAAAATGTTGACAAAACAGGCAATTTTCTGTAATTTCTCCGCAACCTTCTGTCATCGCAGGGAGGGACCTGCACCCCACTCATTTCAGATAACACCGGCAAGTAACCTTTGACATTTCTCCTCTCTCCGCCTTGGAAGGCTCCTGCAAGTGTAACAGTTGTGCCTTTCAGGCCCTTCGAATACTCGGCCGCAATTTAGGCTTCGCCGTGCTGAAGGCCGCCTTTGTTCCCTCCGCTGACTAAGAACCTCTTATAAAAGGGATAAGAAATGCTGTTAATAGCTCGAGAGTGGGCTAATCAGTGAGTGCTATTACCCCTCCAATATTAGGAGGGATGACAGAGTTATCAATAACCCAGCCCCCAGGTGAGGTACACCAGCCGATAATGTGAACTCTGCCCTGATCTCTGCTTGGCTGAGCGCTCATTTAAAAAGAAGCACCACTGTCTGTTTCCCTCTCCCCCTTTCTTTATAGCTTGCCAAGTACATACATCAGCCACAAAGCTTTCGTTGTGTGGGTGTGTGGTGTTTTCTCTTTCTCTCCCCCTCTTTCCATCTTAAAGTACAGTGATTTGGCAGCTTTAAACAGATTCCATTTTTTAAAAAACAATGAACCATGCATTCTCCATGCAAAGGCACATCAAAACGGCCTGTTTGTTTGTTTGTTTCTTAGGGTAACTTTATTTAAAAAGCTGGGTTTGCATCCAGTGTTAGTCATCCTCAACGTAGACCCATTGGAAATGAATGGACATGACCAAATGCAGTCCATTGATTTCAATAGCTCTGTTGGGGTTGTTGTATCCAACTAAGTTCTACTCAGAATAGACCCACCAAGAATTAATGGACCAAAATCAGACATCTCCACTGCTTTAAATGGGTCTGCTCCGATTGTAACTCAGTTGGATAGCAATGAATGGCCGTTGTGTTATATTCCCAGGGCAGTTAATAACAATAATAAAATAAATAACATGGTAATATGACAAATATAGTGAGCTAAAAGTAGTATAGCCATAAAAACAGTTTGGGGAAATTAAAATGGTATTTGCCTGGTGTTCAAAGGAGAATTCTACCATTCCATGATTCTAATATTCACTGTGGATAGCATTCCACAACCAGGGTACCACCACTGAAAAGGCCCTATTTTTCAGATGATGGAGGCTCTACAGCAGGCCCTTCACTAAAGATCTTCATTTTCGGGTAGATAAATGATGGATACAAGTGGTCCTTCATGTGTGGATATGGACTTCTTGTAGCCATTTTGATGTTAGAATAGAGCAGTGTCATTCAACTAATTTAGATCCATTAATTTCAAGGGGTCTGACGGAGTTGTATCCAACAAAGTTCTAACATCAACAGGCCAAATTTAATTACAAACATTAATTTCAACAGATTTGCTTGGAGTATAGCTTAGTGGGAGATAACCCATGGCCTTGCAGGCCACAGTGATCCCCACCACCAATTTTATTTTTAAACAAAGATGAATGACCTATCATGGACCAGCAAAGGCAGAGGAGATGTAGGGAGCTTGCTTACCCTTCTCTGTCAGAAGCTCCTACTGCCAGTTACTCAGGGAATACAGAGGTGGGGCATCTTTCTTTGGCTAATGGATGGGCCAGACTGGTCTCCCTTCACAATTGTGTTCTCCTTTAGAGGCAAAGGATTTAAACTTCCAGGAGCCCTTGACTTCCTTGCTCATTGCAGTGACCAGAGTGTGCTTTCCTTCTATTCAGCAGTCAGAATTTACATGATGTTGTAGAGTAGTCAAAGCTATGGGTGTAAAGAGACCTCTCTTATTCTACCTTGTATTTGTTGCATGCAGCTCTGCTTCCATTCCACTGCATCTACTGCCCAAAGCTACTTTATGGTGAAATTACATAACTTACATAATTAATTTACATATTACATTCCATTCAATTATTCCATTCCACTATTACACCCCATTCATTTCAGTGCAAAGGAATCAGAATGCAATGCAATGCAAATAGGGGAAAACATAATCAATTACGTATCATTTGTAGGCTGAAAGAAACAGCAGCAGCAACTGCTGATTGTATTAAATGGATTGATTTCCATTCTGGACATGGGAAGACTAAGCAAACATTGTCAATTTCTGTTCCCATTTCTGCTTTTCTCAGAATTCTCCCAACATCCCTTGTCAAAGCACTTCATTGGTAATTAGTGGCCTTGTAGTTAGTCATTAATAATATTACTTATTGTTTTCAACTAATTATTCCATGTTTTTAAGGCTACTTAATTGTGATGTCGGTGGCATTCATCACCTTAGGCATGTTTTCTCTCAAAAGACAGCATGGGTAGAATACAGCCAAATTAAATACTTTTTTATTTAAGTCACCATTTCAATGCCAAGAATTCTCCCACTGGAATCAACACAAGATGAGCTCTGCTGAATCAGGCCAATAGCCCATATAGACCAACAACCTGTTTTCACAGTGCCCAACCAGATAGCTATGAGAAGCCTGCAGGAACACTTAACACAAATGCATATTTTCCTCTTCAGAGTTAAGCAAAGAGAAGAGAAGAGAAAGCTACATGACTTTGCATCAAAAGCCGGCTGTGAGCATTGCTGATTGGACAGCACTTGTGATGTCGTCCTCTCTCCAATCCCTCCCTCTGGTCTTTAGGGCTGCCTTGCTTTTATCACGTGGCAGTGTTGGGTTGGGTTTTTAGCCTTCTTGCCTTTTCTCCCTACACACTACAGCCCAGTCTTCACCCCCTTCATAACAGGGAACCTATGGAAAGCCCTTAAGCACGTTCTGAGCACAACAGCACTCTCAACTCCTGCAGTTTCCAGCAACTGACATTCAGAAGCATATCAAGGGCACTTAAGAACTCTGAACATTCAATGGATTGTGCCCTGTGTATGGCTTATCAATTAATTAACAAAATCTGAAAATAATTGCAAATAATCGCAAAATGGTGGGCTTTGATTGTCAAGCTTCTTAACATTTGCTTTATTTTTCTTTTCTTTTTCAAGGGAGAGGCTCTTGAAAAAAAGGCATTTCTTCCTAATCCCATCTTTTGATATCAGGGGATCTTTCATACAGCCCCAGGGTGTGTTGCTTTTAAACATACCCCCATCTTTTAAGAATGCCTTGTTTTCATCAGGTACTTGACTGGAGTTTTGTTACTAATTCTAGACTTATAGTAGCTAAAGCCAATATAATACTTTCCCGAAATATTACTCAGAACTGCTTAGGCTAGTATTTCCAAAAGCCCAGAATACTTTAAGGAGCTCAGGATACAATCTCAAATGGCCAGGAGCCACATACCACAATGTCTGACAAGAATACTTTCCCAAGCTCTGTATTTTAAATATCTACTCTTGCATCAATATGTTTTATTTTTTCAATAAAAAATAGAGCAGCATTGTGGAATTAAAATAACACTTGCCTTGCCTTTTCTTCTATGCCAATGTTTCCCAAAGTGGGTGATACCACTCCCTGGGGGGTGCTGGAGCAATCCAGGGGGATAGCAGTAGCCTTGGGTGCACTTGGAGGGCATTGAATATAAATAAGGGGGCAGTGGAAGCATAAAGAAGAGGATAAAAATTTGAAAAACCGTTCATACATATTACATCTGTTCTGTAATGATGCAGACTGAGCACTGCTGTAGGACAGCAACAGCGCCTCCCCTGGACCCAGCGGTCGGGCTGGAGGCAAGGGGTTTCAGCTTCACCTAGGCCCAGGAAGTGGATTGCAGCTGTCTGCCAATTTGGCCATTGGAAGGCGGGCTGCGGCGCTGGCCCTGCCCTACCCTTGGGGGGGGGGTTGGAATGAGCTGACAGGCTTCATTCTGGTCTACCCCCTGGGTTTTTAATCCTGGAGCCTAGTCCACCTTCTCATCCAGTTTTGAAAAACCATTTGTACATGTTTCATCTGTTGTGTAATGACGCTTACTGATGTAACATAGAATTAGTCATAGTGATCAGTGTTTTGTTTCTAGAAAAAAAGGTGGCAGTACTCACCATGAAGTTGTTATGGTAAGTGCCACACTTTTTTCACCAGTACAGCCATACCTCAGGATGAATACGCTTCGGGTTAAGCATTTTGAGGTTGCGCTCCGCAGCGACCCGGAAGTAATGGAGCGCGTTACTTCCAGGTTTCACCGCGCGTGCATGCGCAGACCGTCAAAATGATGTCACGTGCATGCGCAGAAGTGCCGAAACATGACCCACGCATGCGCAGACACATGGACACGGGTTACGTTCGCTTCGGGAAGTGAACGGGGCTCTGGAATGGATCCCGTTTGCATCCCAAGGTACCACTGTAAAGGTAAAGGTAAAAGGACCCCTGACCATTAGGTCCAGTCATGGCCGACTCTTGGGTTGCGGTGCTCATCTCGCTTTATTGGCCAAAGGAGCCGGCGTACAGCTTCCGGGTCTTGTGGCCAGCATGACTAAGCCGCTTCTGGCGAACTAGAGCAGCGCACGGAAACGCCGTTTACCTTCCCACAGGAGCGGTACCTATTTATCTACTTGCACTTTGATGTGCTTTCGAACTGCTAGGTTGGCAGGAGCAAGGACCGAGCAACGGGAGCTCACCCCATCATGGGGAGTCGAACCGCCAACCTTCTGATCAGCAAGTCCTAGGACTTACTTTATTTTCCAAAAACACACAAAATGCAAGTTATAACTGATCAATGGTCAAGTCAGTTGACAGAAGGTAAATTTCCAGGGAGGCACGGAGTAGTTTTTCTCTGAAAAGGAGGCGGTAGGCCAAATAAGTTTGGGAACCGCTGCTCTGTGGCATGTGTAACCAATGTGGTGCCCTCCATATATTGTTAGACTACAACTCCAATCAGCCCCAGCCAGCATGGCCAATTGGTCAGGGATGATGGGAGTTGGAGTCCAGCAATATTTGTTGGGCACCTGCTCTGAGTAAATCTTTTGTACACAGAGAAGGAAGAGTTTTCAAGATGCCTAATGGCAAAAAAATACCAAAAATAAAAATCAAATTTGTGAATAATCAGTAACAGGAGAAGTGAGTTCAGGAGAACACAGTGAACTCTCTACCAGGGAAAAACCAGGCACATTACCCCTTAGGCCATCATGGTGGGTTGCCAGGGAAAGGAGCTGCTGATTGGCTCTCCCTTGCATTGAATAACAAGCATTGCAAGTGGTCAGAGGGTGGTTCTGCAGTTATCAAAGCAAAGTTCAGGGGATACAGGGAGGCCAATGGAGTATATTTGGTCCCATAAAGCTGTTTACTCTGGCCTGGTTCCCCATTCTGTGTACAGTGGTACCTCAGGTTAAGAACTTAAATCATTCTGGAGGTCCGTTCTTAACCTGAAACTGTTCTTAACCTGAGGTACCACTTTAGCTAATGGGGTCTCTCGCTGCCATTGTGAGATTTCTGTTCTCATCCTGAAGCAAAGTTCTTAACCTGAGGTACTATTTCTGGGTTAGCGGAGTCTGCAACCTGAGGCGTCTGTAGCCTGAAGCGTCTGTAACCCGAGGTACCACTGTAATTTATTACTTGAGTGCAGATGGAATGGCTTTTTGGTGACACATATCAGCTTGATTCCTTGTTTGCATCCAGACGGCAAAACATTTTAAAACATTGTTGTGACACTTGTCTCCCACTATTCCCTTGAGGAGTTCAAGGCATCCATGAGTTTAATTTGCTTTGTCTTCACAACAAAGGAGATTGGACCAAGAGACAGTGACAGGCCCAGGGCACTCTTCAGAACTGTGTCAAGATTTCAGTGTAAGCCTTATAAGAATATAAGAAGATCCCGCTGGATCAGGCCAGTGGCCCATCTAGTCCAGCAACCTCTTTTCACAGTGGCCACCTGGATGCCTGTGGGAAACCTGTGAGCAGGACCGGAGGACAAGCGCTCTCTCCCCTCCTGTGGCTTCCAACAACTGGTATTCAGGACCTTTACTGCAGAGCGTAGCCATCATGGCTAGAAGCCATTGACAGCCCTCTCCACGAATTTGTCAAATCTTTTAAAGCCACCCCTTGACTAAGAAAAGCCACCCACACTATTCCTACACTATACTGGTTCACTGATTAAAGTTGGTTCAGACACACAACTCTGCTTTTGCAGGAAATATGGCTGTGCTTGGGCCTTAATATGTCTTTTACTTATTATGGGCTGAGCTTACAAAACACACAAGCTCCATAAAAATTACAAACGAGCTGCAAACCTCATTTTTCCTTCTGTGTGCCCTGTGTTTGCCCTTTATGCGCCCACTTTCCCCCTGCCCCCGGTTGTGCAATCATCTTCCCAAATATGTCACCCCAGTCTGTCTTCAAATTACCCTTTTTATTGAAATCGATAAAATAAAATAAAAAGTGTAGGGAGGGGAACGCAACACTAAAACATTATGGTGGCAGCTTTGTTATAAACTCATTAATGGAGGAACGGCCAACTAGATAGACCTTTAACCACCCTGTCATTGATTCCAGTGCAAGGAGAATGATTAAGTGTGATAATCAATGGACAGTTGCTGCATTTGTGCGCTGGAAAGGGTTACTTCTGGCTGGGGTCCTGCCAGTGTACCTATTACCAATTGTTTGAAATATAAGGCACAAATGATTATCACCTAGGTTTCTTTTATTTTACTTTTAAGGAAAGGGTTGATGTGCTTAGTTATTTAACAGAAGCCAATGTTCAGTTTGTACAGATCAGCACAAAGAGTAAAGCTCTTCCTGAATTTCTGTACTTCAGGCCACCAGGGGTTGGGTGATTCATGAACTGGAGGAAATGGAGGAGGAGCAAGCAGCCTTCTTCATTCTGGTACCGTCCTGATTGTCTTGGCCACATTAGCCCTGGCCAGCACAGAGAGAGCAGTTTGCAGGCTCAATGTACCTTCCAGCACATCACTTTTAAGTAATCTCTCTCTTAAATGTTTCCTTTCTTTGGAGGGAATGCGGAGCTCTTCAACCCATTACTGATAGTTGTCTCTGAACTAGTCTTGAACTAGAATTACTAATACTAAATGGCCTCATTCCAGTAAACCTGAAGGAGCGTCTCCACCCACATCGTTCTGCCCGGACACTGAGGTCCAGCACCGAGGGCCTTCTGGCGGTTTCCTTGCTGTGAGAAGCCAAGTTACAGGGAACCAGGCAGACGGCCTTCTCAGTAGTGGCACCCGCCCTGTGGAACGCCCTCCCACCAGATGTCAAAGAGAACAACAACTACCAGACTTTTAGAAGACATCTGAAGGCAGCCCAGTTTAGGGAAGCTTTTAATGTTTGACGGACTGTTGTATTTTAATGTTTTGTTGGAGGCCGCCCAGAGTGGCTGGGAAGGCCCAGCCAGATGGGCGGGTTTAATAAATTATTATTATTATTATTATTATTATTATTATTATTATTATTATTACAGTAAATCATTAGGTGTCTCTTTCTCAATCACTGAACTCTGAAACAAGAAAACAAGGACGTAACAAGTGAGACTGACAACAAATGTTTTGCATAGTTGCAAAATGGGGTAGTCCTCTCTAATAATAATAATAGTAATAATAATAATTTATTTATACCTCGCCCATCTGGTTGGGTTTCCTCGGCCATCCTGGGCAGCTCCCAACAGAATTAATGTTAATAATAATAATAATAATAAAGCGATAAAACACCAGACATTAAAAACTCTCCAGTGTTCTAGCCAGCCATGCTTTTTTCCCTAGAATAGTCCATTCCATACCCTCCCCACTAGTTTGCAGAGCCCACCCTCTCACAAATTCCATAGTCTGCAAAGGGAAGGAAATGGGGGGGTCCTTCCCTCTGCATAGAAAAGTAGCACATCATGAAGAAGCATTCAAACTCAGTTTTCTATGTGCAGGGAATACAGGCTTTTGAGTTACAGTATTTATTTTCCCAAGTGGAGCATTCAGACAGGAGCTGTCTCATCCACAAACTGAAATTGTACTATTCAGGAACTCTTTTATCACTTGCCTCTACCAGGTTCATATTTTAAATAAATAAATAAATGATAGAGATAGATGATAGATAGATAGATAGATAGATAGATAGATAGATGATAGATGATAGATAGATAGATAGATAGATATAGATAGATAGATAGATAGATGACAGATGATAGATATAGATAGATAGATGATAGATAGATAGATAGATAGATATAGATGATAGATAGATAGATAGATAGATGATAGATAGATAGATAGATAGATAGATAGATAGATATAGATAGATAGATAGATGATAGATGATAGATAGATAGATAGATGATAGATAGATGATAGACAGAGAGACAGATAGATATAGATAGATGATAGATAGATGATAGATAGATGATAGATGATATGATAGATGATAGATGATAGATGATAGATGATAGATAGATAGATAGATGATAATAGATAGATGATAGATAGATGATAGATAGATAGATAGATAGATAGATAGAGATAGATAGATAAATTTAGTTTTAGTGACTTGTTTTTCAAGAAAGCTTCCAGCTCTTTTTATGGAGTGGTAGGGGAGAGTATGTATGTAGTGTTTAGTCAGCTGGGACAGAATATGTTCTTGTAAACAAGTGCCTAGTTGCACTGTGATGAGTAGGTAAGAGGAAGAAATTTGATTCAGCTCGCTTTGAAAAGAGAGCCTATCTGATTTGTACTTTCTGAAACAATAGATGAACCAAAACACAGCCATCCTTTAAAATGTGCACTTCTCCAAGTTTTGCAAAGCAGCTCTCCAGCCAAGTAATGTGTAGAATTTGAACTAAAATGCATATATTGTGATTATCTTTGTCTTTAATTTGACTTGCGTTCTCTTGCCTTCATGTGCGTTCAAAGCATTTTCACATAGCCATTATTGGTGGCTATGTGACACTGCAATGTCATACTCAATTCACAGCATCATCCCTGATTGGCTAGTACCACATATGTGATTAATCTATAAAGCATTGCACCCACTCCCAGCTGCCCTAATTTGACCTCCATGTTTGTGTCTGAGGTCATAATGTAGGCAAATCTGATTGGATATATGCTACTCTGGTGCCATATTATCATGTGATTCCTAATTGGATGGGATCATCCATGAGATCATCCACTCACTAATCCTGGAAGGAAAAATAGGGAGTGCCAAAAGTAATGGTACCAAACAGTAACTCAGAAGAGGGTTTTCACTGTGGCTGCCCCTGTTCTGTGGAATAGAATTCGTGTTGAGATACATCCATTTTTTGCGCTTTCTGGAAACAACTGAAAATATTTTTGTCCCAACAGTCTGTCCCAGCAGGGTAAACAAATCTTTCCCATGTTTTTGTTTCATTTTAATGTTGTTTTAAATGTACAGTGGTACCTCGGGATGCGAACGGGATCCATTCCGGATACCCCATTCGCATCCAGAAGCAAACGTCACTAGTGACGGCACGTCTGCGCACACACGCGTCGCTTTTCGCCGCTTCTGCGCATGACATTATTTTGAGCGCATGTGCATGCGCGAACGGCAAACCCCGGAAGTAACGCACTCCATTACTTCGGGGTTGCCGCAGAGCGCAACTCGAACGCGCTCAACATGAAGCATATTCAACCCGAGGTATGACTGTATTGCCTGTTTTTAACTGTTTGTTACTGTTTGTCATACCTCGGGTTAAATGTGCTTCAGCATGAATATTTTCGGGTTGCGCTCCATGGCGACCCGGAAGTAATGGAGCGCATTACTTCCAGGTTTCGCTGCACACGCAGACACTCAAAATGATGTCACGCGCATGCGCGGAAGCGGCGAATCGCGACTTGCACACACACACAGATGTGCAGGCACGGGTTGCGTTTGCTTCAGGATGCGAACGGGGCTCCGGAACAGATCCCATTCGCATCCAGAAGTACCACTGTATATTGCCATGAGACAATTATGCAGAAGGCAATTAATAAAAGAAGTTTTTCTGGAGACACTCATCTGCTGTCTTTACCTGCTGCTCCCAGGGTGGATCTACACATGGGGGGGGACCTCTATAAATAAGTTAGAAATTAAATTGTTATAACAAAAGAAGAAGGAAAACGCTATGTAAAAATCACATAGAAAATTAATTTGCTCTCTGGCGCCATCTGGTGTTGCATTTTACAACACTTTCAAAGCATTGTGGAGGTTTTTTTTTAGTAAAGTGGCTGAGTCCTCAGTGGCTCCCAATATCCTAGTTTTGGATATAATGTTTCTATGTATGGTATCATAAGGGGAAATGGCAGCCATGCAAGGGGCACTGGAGGGGGAGGCAGGAGGAAGGAAGTAGTACAGGCAATTCCACCTTCCTACAGGGCTTGTATGAAAAGGCAGGGGGATGCGGACTGCCTGGGGGGCAGACAGAACTTTGTGGGGCCCTGCCCGATTTGCTCCAATGGAGTAGACTCCACTGTACTAGATGCAACCTATTGTTTCAATGCTCCATTTCAAAAGGTGTGGGGCAAAGATTGAGTTTCAAAAAGGCCAAATGGAAAATGCGAGAAAGGGAGGAGAACTGAAAGCCAGGAAGAAGTCGTAACCTGTGTCTGTGTGAAAGAAGTCTGAGAGAAGGATGAGCAGAGGATGGAAGAGAGATGCAGGTCAAGAAGAGATTTTGCCCTCCCCCCCCCCATCTGTCTTATGTACAGACATTGACTTCTTCCTTGGACACATCAACCAGGCTGGAACAGAAGCAAAGGAAAGATGGTTGCATCCCTGCCAACAAAAGAGGCCCGTAGGCCTCGCAGAGACCTGACCATGACCTGGAAAATGGCTGCAACGTGTAATGCTGGAAACCTTGACTCATCTCTGAATTACATTTCATAAAAAGCCCATTAAGGTTTGAACTTTGCAAAGCAGTGCATGTCTATATATGTGTGTGATGATGATGTTGGGGAGACTGAAAAGTACCTTTCATAAAGAGCTTATCTGGCCAAGAGATACACGGCTTTAGAACTGTCCAGCAGAAGCCTTGAGAAGCAAAACGGCTGTAATAGGAAACATGCAAACGCAATTAGGATCCAAATCTGGGGGCGGGGGCTCTGCTGCCACTGTTGGCTCTTTGATCAGATAAGGGGAGAAAAGTGCAGGCAGTTGCTTCGGCGCACCCTTTAAATAAAATGATGAATGCTGTCCAACCCAAAAATTATAAGCAATTTCCCATTCCATTACAGGACACTGTGTTAACTTCTTTGACTAACTGTCATCATTTCTTATCAATGGATTTTGCCCAATGCTATTCCTACTCAGAGGAGACCCAATTAAATCAATTGACAAGTTACTCATGCTTGTTGATTTCAACCCAATCAAGTTTTACTTCAAGCAGATGGGCCTAACTTAGGCTCCATCTCCACTATACATTTAAGGTGGTATGATACTACTTTAAATAGTTGTGGCTCCCCAAAGAATTGTTTCGTTTGTTCAGGGTGCAGTTTGTTCAGGAGCTCCTTCCAAACCCTTCTCCATAGCATCCATTTACCTGGAGATGCCAAGGACCTTCTGTATGTAAGAAATGTATTCCTATCCCTGAGCTACAGTCCTTTCATTTTCTGTATGAATTCTGTACATTTTCTATATGTGGGGTTTTTTCTGAAACTGAAGGACAACCCCCTCCAAATCTGAAATCACCCCAATGTAAAAATCCCAAACGTAAAGAAGCTCAGTGTCCGTGTAACATATTCCCAACCCCCTTGTCACTGATATCACTAATTTCCCGTTCATTGTATGATTTTTCATCATCGATCCTACATTGGGCAAAATTAGATTTACTGTCTTGGTTTCTTACAGAATTACATGGAAAGTGCTGTTTTCATTCCTCTCCAGGACAGTAAAAAGCAATAAAATTCTTGCAGATTTCGACAGCAGGCAATTCAATAAAAAGCTATGTATATTTTATAAGGAACAATAAAAATAAGTCTATAGCTGTATCATAAAGGGGTTGTGGAGAAGCAGCTCCCCCCCCCAGTTGTATTTTTCTACTTGGGTCATCTTTGGCGTTCTTGGCTTGTGAATTTGGCAGGCAAGAGTCAGACCAATATCCAATTCAGGGTCACATTGCTGAGACTGAAAGAAGGGTCTGCCCTCTTCACCAGCAAAATATAGTACAGCATTTATAGTATTTAGATTCAAGGCCTGTCCAATCCAGATCCTGCATACACAGAGGCTGATGTTCCCTGGACACCCTACCCAAATGCTATAGTTCTTGGTGACCTAACCATCAGCGCAGGTTACTTATCTTTTATACACCCAGTAGATCACTGCGGTCTGATGGAGAGTTTCTCCTGCAAGTTCCAAAAATCTCAAGAATCTCTCACTACAGAAATTCAGAGCAGGGCTTTCTCTCTGGCTGCCCCTGCTCTGTGGGATAGCATTCTTGTTAAGATACTACAGGAACTCACAACCTGCACTATCCAGGAATAAAATAAATATATTTTTGTTCTGAAAGGCTTTCCCACCCAGTTGGCTAAAATGGGCTTTACCATGAGTGCCTATTTTGTTCAGGTTCTAGTCTTGTTTTAAATGCATTTGTTGTTTTTAACTCTTTTTTAACATTTCAGTTCTTTATTGTGGTTATTATATTTATTATATGTAAATCGCTTTGAGGCAGTGGTTTAAACGGCAATTAATAAATCAATGATGATGATAATCAATAACCATGCTATGCAATGGAGCGCTCTTGTCACATTTCCCCATGGAAGAGTAACATGTAGGCAAGCAGGGAATGTGTTTTACGTGGTCGCCACTGGTCCACCTCGCTCACAATGAGTCTCCACCATTGTTATTTGACCTTGGGTCCCTAAATATACTTGGATTGCAACTCCCTATCACCCCATTAGCCAAACTTCTAATGGGAGTTGCAGCCCGACAATATCTGGGGACCCAAGTCTGAAGATCCTGGCCAGCATCCTGTCCCCAGTGTCCAGGCAGATGCCTTGCTGGGAAGCCACAAAGCGGGACCTGAGTGCAACAGAACTCTCCCCTCTTGTGGTTTCCAGCAACTGGTTTTCAGACAGTGGAGCTAGCACAAGCCACCAGGGTAAGGAGCCGTTGACACAGTAAATTCATTGAATCTTTTAAAACCTTGCACAACTCAGAACCTCAAGGACTACCTCTCTCCATACAAACCGACCTGAACTCCTGTGCTTGTCATCTGAAACCTTCCTATGTCTCCCTATCCCAAGAGGTTCAGAGGGTGGCAAAACAAGAATGAGCCTTTTCGGTGGTGGCAGCTCCCCATCAGTGGAATATTCTCCCCAGAGAGGCTTGCTTGGCACCACTATTACATGTCTTTAGGTGCCAGGCAAACCAGGTGGTGGTTTCACTTGCGATATACCGCCAAGTGAAGCGGCCATCGCAGTCTGCACCTCATGCCAGTCCTGGGCGATGTATCAATACATCACCTAGGCCTATTTAGTTGTGGGAAGCTATGTGGCTACATTTGTGGGTGGGAGAAAAAGATGTGCGGCAGAATCCTAATAAATTAAAACGTTGGTTGTTCCTATTGGGTAATCAGCAAGAATAAAAACATCACTCCAAATCAGTACTGTATATAAGTAATTAATCTTTTTAAGCCAGGGATGAAACTTGGGCACAGGAGGACTAAATAATAAATTACTACTACTACTACTACTACCACTACTACTACTACTACTATTACCAACATTACAAAATTCCTGCTGTTTTCTACTCAGTCTTCACCAGTACTTTATCAAGCCCTGACCAAGCCTTCACCTATATCTTGAAGGTGCAAGACCCCCTCAGTTAGCAGAATCATATGCTGCAAAGTTTTGCTAAAATGTACCATCTCAGATTAGAAGGAATAGCATGTTTGAATATTCTCTCATATAAAAAGCCTTCTGCATATAGAGCAATTGCAAGTTAGCTACACAATTACTTTTCTTTCTTTCTTTAGTTGTAGTGGAGCAATGGAGACAAGTTTTTCCTACTGTCTGGGGATAGGCAATTTGTGATAATATCACAAATTTTATGGTCTGGTGTGTGTGTGTTTTTAGTATACCTAAAATCCTTTGCTTATTAGGGGCTACCTGACATTTTCTTCAAAAAATTGCTTTGCACAGGTAACAACCATAGAGTTATCAACATTTTCAAAAGTAGGGGGTCCGTGGCTTGGCTTTTGAAAAATAGGGGGTCCTCAGTAATTAGCTAATTGGGAACCACTGCTTTATACCATGTTTTTATTATTATGCTTTGTAAAATACGTTCTTAATGTTGTGCACTGCCCTAGGATCTCTTGATAAAGAGCTGTATATAAATTAATTAAATAAATATTACAGCCACCTACTTTGATAATAATAATAAAGTCACCCACTAGTCTACCATGACTGGTAGTAGCTCCCCAGAATTTCAGACAAAGGCTCTCTACAAGCCTTAACTGGAAAAGCCAGAGATTGAACATGGGACCTTCTGCATGCAAAACCAGGCCTAACCCTTGACTGAAATGGATCTAGAAAATCAGTGTTTCTGATGTATGGTGTGAATGTGGCCCTGGTGTTGCCCTGAGACAAAGAGGAAGATGCTCAGAAAAAGGCTTAGGTTGGTATTTCTTCTGATTCCCACTTGCCCCATAGTGACAGCGCCTTCCTATTGGTACTTTAGGGCAGATATCTAGTTCCTTATTCAGCAAAGTGAGCAGGAGGAGCCCCCCCGACACCCTTTGAACTACTGTGTGTTATTGCAACCTTAAGTAATAAGGGTGTGGCTTCCAATATACAGTGGTGCCTCGCAAGACGAAATTAATTCGTTCCGCAAGTTTTTTCTTCTTGCGAGTTTTTCGTCTTGCGAAGCACGGTTTCCCATAGGAATGCATTGAAAATCAATCAATGCGTTCCTATGGAAACCGCCTTCAGACCAGGTCCGGGGACAGTCTGTCCCCCGACCTCTTCTGAAGGCTGGGGGGGGGACAAGGGCTTTTCTTCCCACCGCCAGCCTTCAGAAGGCTGTTCTGAAGGCTGGCGGTGGGAAGAAAAGCCCTTCTCCCCACCTCCCGCCCCGCAAGCTCCGGGGACAGGAGGGCTTTGCTGCCGACCACCAGCATTTTAAAAGCCCCCGGGACAGCGGAGGTCTTCTGAAGGGAGGCGGTGGGCGAAAGTCTTTGCTCCCCCCCCGCCTGCCTTCAAAAGCCGTCCGGGATAGCGGAGAAACGCGCTGCGCTTCTCCGCTATCCCGGGAAGGCAGGCGGCGGGGGAGCAAAGACTTTTGCCCCCCGCCGGCCTTCAGAAGAGGTCCAGGACCTCTTCTGAAGGCCGGCGGTGGGCAAAAGTCTTTGCTCCCGATGGCCAGCATTTTAAAAGCGGTCCGGGATAGCAGGAAAGCGCAGCGCACTTCCCTGCTATCCCGGACCGCTTTTAAAATGCTGACGGTGGGGAGCAAAGCCTTTCGGCCCCCGCCGGCCTTCCTGGACCTCTTCTGAAGGCCGGAGGGGGGCGAAAGGCTTTGCTCCCCACCGCCAGCATTTAAAAGAGGTCCCCGGAGATTTCCCTATGGGCTTTCTTCTTGCGAAGCAAGCCCATAGGGAAATTCGTCTTGCAGAACGACTCAAAAACGAAAAACTCTTTCGTCTTGCGAGTTTTTCGTTTTGCGAGGCGTTCGTCTTGCGAGGCACCACTGTATACAAAATTTTACTTAGTAAAGTATCAGGCACTTCTCAGGGACTAAAATCAGTGTGGGTGAGTGATTTGAGCCTCTGGATAGATGAAGAAATATGGGAAGAAATATGGGCTAAACCTCCACTTAAAGCTACCTCATTGTTGAAAACAATGTCTTCCTCTATTTTGAAGTTTGCAAAGTCATACACATTATGCCAGCTAAAGAAGAGGGAGGGAATAGGACCATTAAATCCAGTTCTTACATTGCTTAACAGGACCAAGACAAATCTATCCATTTCAGTTTTCCTCTGTTTCTTTTTTTCTGGTGTTAAGCTCAATTATTCTATATTTCTGCATCGTTTTGCAAATTTCAGTAGTGCTATAGTGCAAATTTTCTCTTAAGATGCACATTGTTGAATGTGATACTGCCTAATATGCACAATTCTGCAAAAAATTCTACCAGCAATTTAGTGCCGAAATTTCTCCTAAAGTATCTTTGTATGCAATTGTACCTGATATACACAGCTTTTTAAGCAATTTCTCCAATATAATGCATTTTACACATTATTTTCACTAAGACATGCATTTTATACATATGTTCACCTAATAAGCACATTTCCTTGAGTTGCCCTGGTATCAGAAATCTCAATTAAAAAGTGGGTGGCCATGAACAGACACAGCTCCAAGTAGCTCTCATGCTGACATTCTAGCTCATGATCAGTAAGATTTCTGGTTCAAGTTCTGGAATCCCTCAGTTAAACAGACTTCAATTTCTATCTGTACAATATTAAGTATAAGTTTAGCCCAAGAGATTTGGTGCACTTAGATTTGCCTTCAATATTTAAAGGGATTGTACTGTCAATCTAGTGTGTGTGTGTGTGTGTGTGTGTGTGTGTGTGTGTGTGTGTCTGAACTTGGTTGCATAATAAAATGTTTCTATCGGATCATGTAGCTATACCCTTCTTTTACGAGGCTGAGAATAAATTTTTGCTATGTAGATAATCTGATAGGAGGCACTATATCAACCGCAGGTTCTGAGTTGACTCTTTTATACATTCTCCCCATATAATACACTTATTTTATTCTATTTGATTAGTCAGTGTTTTTATATAATAATAATAATAAAAAATACAATGTATGAGTGGCATTAAGCAGGTGCTGGATGCAGAAGGTGGACCATTACGGGCAATGATTGAGTTGAAACCACCAAATTCCATGTATAATTCTGTTTAATATGGATTCCTCCTAGGAACATAGGAAGCTGCCTTATACTGAGTCAGACCATTAGTCCATCCAGTTCAGTGTACTTTATGCAACTGGTGCTGCCTACACTAACCGGAAATGTCCAATGGCTCTCCAGGCTTTCAGACAGAGATCTCTCCCAGGCCTACCTGGAGATGCTGAAAACTGAACCTGGCACTTCCTGTGTGTCAGGCAGATACTCCGAGCCTTGACTCAGTGAGATAAACAACAAGTGGTGCCCTCCAATTCCTCATGCAGAAGCCAACTAGACCAGCCATTGAATCTCACTGGTGACAGGATGTCTTCCAGAGCACATGAGGTCAGCAGGCTAGTTGATGTGGTATGGGGTAGCCCATGTACCACACACATTTTTGTCTACGAAGAGAGAGGAATGCTGCCCTCCAGCATCTGCCACCTGAAGCACTGGCCTCAATCTGCCATATGGTAGGGCCAGGCCTGCTCAGGATTCTGTTCCTCCCTGGAACCTATTGCTAGCCTTACACAGACACACACACACACACACACACCAGGAGGTGCCTCCACCCACAGTTTGAGAACTGCACAGACATAGCAACGAAGCTGCATGAGCCTGAGAAGTGCAGGCCTGGCTATAAGCTGTGCATTCAAGCATCTGGAGCTCATGGACTCCCCGCTCCCCCCCGCCCATGGGTACCACATTCTTGACCTGCTTTGTCCCTGGGGATTTGGGATGTTTACACATCTCACGGTCAAACATTGCAACCAGAAGCGCCTCGAGTCAACCGGCATCCTGCTTTAGCCTTTTGTCATCTGGGTTCAAGAAGCTCCACCGTGCCCCACCCGGGATGTAAGCAGGATGCGGCGTCTGTTTCCTATTGGGAGAATCTCTCTCTCTCTCTTTAATGCCCTCCTTTGATATATTCTTTAAAGTTTGTTCCCCTTTTTGTCAGTGGGTGGCTGTTATGAGGTGTTAACATGCATCGAACAGAGGCGGCGGCAGCAGCAGCAGCACAGATCCCACCAGCCTTTTCCCTTTTCCGGCTATTTATCTTAATTGTGTTAGCTCGTCCTTGAGTATCGTCCTGCTCTTTTTCTCTGCGGTTTTTATTTTCCGCCCAGCCACCCCGCCCCTTACCCCGCCCTACTCATCTCCCTGACCCACCCCAACCCCCAGCTTCTTCTGTGTTTTCTTCTAGGAATGGGAAGCTTTTAGGGATCCTTTGATGTATGAGTTAACAGCCACACTCAGCTTGCTTTGCACCATCCTCTGCTTCTTACAAAAAGAGCAAAGGTGCGGAATGAGATGGGCACAACTGCACAAAAGCCTGGTTTGTCAAGGCAGAGTCTAGGTAGAGTCACAGGGCAAAGGGTGGCAAGACAAGGCTCATAGCTTCCATCCTCTCTTCCATCCAAGTTTGGAACAAATGGAGCAAGCCTGCCTTTTTAGGCCTCAGAAGGATCTCTGGCTAAGTGTCTGATTCAGTTTCTGAGCATGAGAATAATAATACATCCAGCAAATATATTGTGGTATGAACCACACTCAACTTGAGCAATACATTGCTTGAGAAAGGGGTGGAAAATAGACCTGGGCTGGATCTAGACACATAAAAATGCAATTCAGTTAAATGCGTTGTAACCTTCATACAGGGAAATCCCGTTGGTGAAAAACGGGACTCAACAGCGCCATCTGGTGTCACAGTATAAAGTGCTTTATCTTCATGAATGTAGCTGAGTCCCTGGTCTACACAGGAGACAAAATGAAGATGTAGACCAAGGATGCAGGGATGCTTTTGCGCTCCCCCCACACTCCTCTTCCTCCGCCAGTGCTGTGGACTAGGCTCATTTAAAATGAAAACAGCATAGAATCCCTGAGTTGTTTAATCTCACAATGGATATGCTTGTATTCAGTACAAAATTGCTGCTGCAACTCAGATAGGTTCAGTAGGGATGTAAGAAGGCAACCATTTCTATCCTGACTTGTATTAATCAGAATTAACCCTGCTTCCGTTCTGCTGCAGTTCAGTTCCTGCCAATTGCTATATTATTGGTCTCGTTACATGCCTTATGTAAGTTACATAAATATTTACATAACACAGTCATTCCAACGCAAAGGAAATGTCAAATCAATGTACAAAAGAAGCCATCGATTATGTATTGTTTGTGGACTTAAAAAACAACCCAGCGACAATGTGAACGAATACCAGTCATATTTGCTTGAATGATTTCTATTGCTGATGTCAGACAAACATGCAAACTGCAACAATTTCCACTTCCTTTTAGGCTTTTCACTAAGGTTCAGTAATGTTTGTTATTTGGAGGGATAGAAAGAATGCTAGAATGCACCTGTGTGTGTTCAATTAACAAGAACAGAAAATAATGTAAGAAATCCCAAAATTCTGCACAAAGCAAAATAGGAGCATGATACACTAGGGACTTGTGCCAGGAATAGCTAATGATCATGAAATTAATGTATCACATCATGGCTATTTAAGAACATAAGAGCATAAGAAGAACCTCACTGGATCAGGCCAATGGCCAACGAATCCAGTAGTTGTTCCCACAGGGGCCAACCAGATGCCTGTGGGAAACAAGCATGCAGGACCTGAGCCCAAGAGCACTCTGCCCTCCTGTGTTTCCCAGCAACTGGTATTCAGAAGCGTTACTGCCTCTGACTGTGGTGGTGGAGCATCGCAATTGTGGCTAGTAGTGATGACAGCCTTATTGTCCATGAATGTGTCCAGCCCGCTTTCAAAGCCATCCAAGCTGGTGGCCATCACTGCCTCCTGTAGGACCAAGTTCCATAGTTTAACAATGTGCTTGCTATGTGAAAAAGTACTTTCTTTTATCTGCCCCAAATCTTTGAACATTCAGCTTCAGAATTTGTGTTTATGTACTACATTTCAAGGGACACGGGTGGCGCTGTGGGTTAAACCACAGAGCCTAGGGCTTGCTGATCAGAAGGTTGGCGGTTCAAATCCCCACGACAGGGTGAGCTCCCGTTGCTCGGTCCCTGCTCCTGCCCACCTAGCAGTTCGAAAGCATGTCAAAGTGCAAGTAGGTAAATAGGTACCGCTCTGGTGGGAAGGTAAACGGCGTTTCCATGCACTGCTCTGGTACACCAGAAGCGGCTTAGTCATGCTGGCCACATGACCCGGAAGCTGTATGCTGGCTCGCTCGGCCAATAAAGCAAGATGAGCGCCACAACCCCAGAGTCAGCCACAACTGGACCTAACAGTCAGAGGTCCCTTTACCTTTACCTTTTACTATATTTAAATCCCTCCCTCCAAGGTGCTTGGGGTGCTGTACATGGTTCTGCTTCTCCCTGATGTCCCCCACTCCCATTTTATCCTCATGACCACCCAATGAGGTTGACAAGATTGAGAAATAGTGTCACCCAATAAGCTTCACAGATGACTTAAACCTGAGTCTCTGCAGTCCTAGCCTAACACTCCAATCTAGAGGCAGACAACATGGTGCCTTTCAGATGTGGACCACAACACCCATCATCTCCCAACATGGCCAGTGATCAGGGTGTAGTGGTCCAGAGTCATGGGGGCATTGAAGACACATTACTAGTTCTGCAGCAGGGTCACTGTCTTCAGCATCCTAGAACCACCCAACCAGCATACAAGGGGAGCCTTTTTTTGCCACTGTACACTCAAAAGCCAAGACTTTAGGAACAACAAAAACACAAGGTGATTCCATTTCAGGAGAATGGTGTGCAAGTTTTGTTCATGGAAAACACGATTCAAGTCACTTCGAAGGAAGATATTGGAGCACTCCAAAACTTTCCCCCCATGTACATACAAATAAAATTGTGGATCTAGCTGAAAGGCCAGGTCTGGACTGATTGTTGCAATGCATTTATTTATTTGTTTGTTTGTTTGTTTGTTTGTTTATAATTATATTATTTTATTGTCTTAAAAGGGGCATGGCTGTGAGGGGCACGGCTGTGGCTATCATGAAGGGACCCTGTACTTCTGAATTTGCCACTACACTACTGGCAGCCCCTAATATCTGAAAGGCACTGCATTGGCTACCCCAGATGTCACTTCTACACCACACTGTCAGCAATGTGTGTAGTGAAGGCACCACGTGGCATCCTCATTCAAACCCAGAGAAAACCTTCACAGTCTTCTACATGGATTCCAGTTTTTCAACTTCCTGCCCCAGTCATTCTTCCAGGTGTGTTTACCTTTCTGATTCTTATTTTGCAGCCACTCCACAATGCTCTTAATCCTTCACATTTCTTTCCTACTTTCTTTATATAAAGAGAATCTAACAGAAGTGAAATCGTGGCATCAGCCTGGCCGTAATCATACAGGAGAAATGCCCATTGCTGGGCAGTAAATGTGTACCAAGGTTTACAGAGCAGTATGGGACTCATTCCAGCTCCAAAGTGCCTCTATTTCAAGCAGTCGCCCCTGGATACCAGTCATTTCGGAAGCTGATGGGAAATTGCATCTGTCCCATTTCTTAGTATATATAAAAAGCCACCACAATTCTCATCGTGACCACTACCCCCAGGCTCATCCTCATTGCAAGTGACATTCTGTGAACCCTTCTGAAGTTAATAGGGAGGGAGAGAAGAATTCAAAGAACTGCTTTACATGGAGTAGACAAATTGTTCCTTCCTTCCTTCCTTCCTTCCTTCCTTCCTTCCTTCCTTTCTTTTTCTTTCTTTCTTGTAAAATCAAATGAAGCTATTTTGTCAGTGGGTGTTCATCCTCTCCAGTAGGGATCAGAGAGATATTTGATTCAGTTCTCATTTGAAAAGAATATATTACCGAATTTGCACTTTCCGAAACAACACAAAGGCCACCCTTTGAAATTCGCACTTCTCCAAATTTTGCAACTGCTTCGCCAGCCAAGTAATGTATACAAAAAGGTATGCACACAGGGTAAGGTGTGCATATATTCGTGAAAACAGCACACAGAAATGCATTGCTTTGGAAAGATGTGTGTATGAGGCACAATTGCATACAAAAGAGTGCATACGAGAAGAAATTCACATGAAAATGCTGGGAGGGGGGTTCATGAGGACTTTTAAAAAAAACGCAGACATGGAAATGTGGGAGAACTGTTAAAATGAAAAAAATGAGAGAAAACAAAAACTGACATATCCCCCCTCCCTGCTCTAGTAGTACGCACGCATGTTGGTGCACACTCACGGACACAAAGGCCCTATGAAGCAAAAACCCAGAGCCCCTTTAGCATCATGGCTCCAGCTGCAGAGTCCATGGGATTCTGGCCAAATCTATAGTGCCGGAGAGACCGCTAGCATGGGCAGACCCTCTTTTGCTAAAGTGTTTGGAGCACATCATCCTGAGGAATACGCCAGCCATTGGCCTCACTGAATTTTGCTTTTATTCTCATTGACTCCCTGCAAAGTCATTCCACATAAAACAATGGCCGCACTCCAAACTGGCTGAAATTGACAGAACAGTTCTGCTCCTGCCAGTGACGCAGGCCAAGAAAGCGTCTGAAAAGAGTTTTCTCAAAGGTTTCCCTGCTGGGTCGGCTTAAGTGCTGCTTTCATATCCTTCTCACCTAAGTCCTTTTTTCTTCCATTAGTTGTAAGAGATACATCTCAACAACCAGACGGTGTAATGAGCCTACCTGAATGGGATCATTTCCTTGGAAGCACACCCAGCCCAAGGAGGACAAAGGGACAGTAGTTTTAAGTCTATTGACAAAGCGCGTGCTTACAGTAGCTCCTAAAGCACACAGAAGACACACACACATGCTTCTGGCGAGTAAGTACTGTATTTTTCGCTCTATAGGATGCACTTTTCCCCCTCCAAAAATTAAGGGGAAATGTGTGTGCATCCTATGGATCGGATGCAGGCTCCTTGGCTTCAGCGATAGCAATGCGAAGTCTCCGAAGCGCAGAGGGAGCGCTCCCTCCGTGCTCTGGAGGCTTCGCGTTCCTTTTGCTGAAGCCTGGAGAGCGAGAGGGGTCGGTGCACACCGACCCCTCTCGCTCTCCAGGCTTCAGGGATAGCTGCCTGAAGCCTCCGGAGCGTGGCAGGAACTCGCGCTGCGTTCCGAAGGCTTCGGGTTCCTTTTGCTGAAGCCAGGAGAGCAAGACTCTCCTGGCTTCAGCAGAGAGGGAGAGCTGCGCAGCTCTCCGTTTCTCCTGCCGCTTCACTGAAGGGGCGCTGAGCAGAGAGTGGGAGAAGTTTTTTTTCTTGTTCTCCCCCTCTAAAACAAGGCGCGTCCTATGGTCGGGTGCGTCCTATAGAGCGAAAAAGACGGTACCTAGCATCCCCTCTCCAGGCTTCTCCGAGCTGGACAGTTGGAGCAACAGTACAACTGCACCTCCACCCAGACTTAAGTGCCCTCACCTGTAGGGGCACATGCAAGCAATTTCTCCTGCACAGCGACTTCTACACAGAAGCTGCTGCTGTGACTGCCTTTTCAATCCATCCTGGTCCTTGGGCATAGCAGGGAAAGGGGTGGAAGGGCTTCTACTGACCTGGCTCACTCTTCCTCCATTTCTGATGACCCTGACACCTCCTGCCCTGTCTTCAACTGCTCAGAGTGACTCTTCAGCCCTGGCTCCTGCCTCGCAGGACTGGATCTGCCTCATAGACTAGATCAGCCTCTGCCACATACACCTTGGAGCCCTGCCAGTCCCTGGCATTGCCACACCGCAAGAAAACAGAATGCACTGAGCATTTTTGGCTGCAGATATTGTGGGGCTCATCCTTCAAAACCATTTCCTCCGCTGCTGCTTTCCAGCAGTTTAAAAATTAAATAAAAATCAACATTGTACACACCTCCTCTCCTGTCCATTGATTAAAACTCAAGGCAATGAAAAAGGGAAATCCTCCAGCATTTTAATTCTATAGGCTTGGGGTGGTGCCTTGAAAGAACAACTTAGCCAGGAGTTCAAACTTTACTTGGTCTTGAATCAGAACAGAACTTGAACCATCATTAGAAAGTCCCTGCTAAATGCGATACAAGAACAGAGTTGTTGTTTTATGTTGTTTATGCAAATGTCCAGAGATGAGAAGGACCAGTTTGAAAGGCTAACAATCCAATCCACTGAAATTAAAGAGATTTCAGGAGAAGTTTGATTGGCTTCATAATGCAGCAACCGGACGGTTACGTAGAAGGAGACATTCTGAACATATCACCCCAGTGTTATTCCAGTAACTAGTTAGGCCCAAGGGGCAGAGATTGCCAACCACTGTCTGAGTCACACAGGTTGCCAATTTGCTTCTTGGTGTGACTCAAACTGCGACTCTTAAGTTAGACTTAAAAGAAAGGGGTATCTGTAATTGGGAGACTGATAGGGTGATGCTTTTGGAGAAGCCATGTGAACTCTCAGGCATGACTGCAAAGTGGGATGATGAGGAACGGAGAGACTCCTTCGTGGGGATGGTTGAACCTGTTGATTTCATTTCTCCATTTCTCACTTTTTTGCTCTTAGGTTCAGTTCAAGACATTTCCAGATGGGCTTCCAATTTTTTATGTCCTTACAAAAATTCAGCAGCAAATTTCCCCTCATATATACATGTCTACATGCAATTCTGCCCAGTACACAAAGCAATTTTTGTAAAGCAAATTCCCCTGATAACAATGCATTTTTGTATGGTATTTTTAAAATTACAGTGGTACCTTTGGTTAAGAACTTAATTCATTCTGGAGGTCCGTTCTTAACCTGAAACTGTTCTTAACCTGAGGTACCACTTTAGCTAATGGGGCCTCCCACTGCTGCTGCACCGCCGCTGCCCAATTTCTGTTCTCATCCTGAAGCAAACTTCTTAACCCGAGGTACTATTTCTGGGTTAGCGGAGTCTGTGACCTGAAGCGTCTGTAACCTGAGGCACCACTGTATATGCATTTTTATGCACACTTTACCCTAGTGTGTGCATTATTATATGGCTTGGGATGCCAACAACTAACTTCTACTCAAAGCAGATCCAAGGAAATGAATGGGCCTAAGTTGATCATGCTCATCAATTTCAATGCGCCTACTCTGACTGGGACTAAAATTGAATGCAACCCATGACACAGCTGGATAACTGCACTGTGAAATTCACAGAGCTGCCAGTTTCAAAGGATGGGTGTGTTTTGGTCCATGTATTGTTTTGGAAAGTGAAGGGTAAGTTCATTCCTGCATTGCACAAGGTTGGACTAGATTGCCCTTGGGGTCCCTTCCAACCCTACAATTTTATAATTTTATAGGCAAACAGAATTTATTTTCTCCACCACCCCTAGTCCTGGGGTAAACTGATGAAGTTAAGCAGGTCTTAGTGCTGTTGGTGCCTGGATGGGAAACTGCCTAAGACATGTAGGCCACCTTAGGTTCCCTAATGGAAGGAAAGTGGGGTATTAATGCAATAAATTAAGTAAAGACAATGAGAACACTGCAGTTGCTCATGCAAACTCAGTGAGAGAGCATCTGGCTTGCCTGCAGAAGGTCCAAAATTCAACCCCTGGCGTCTCCAGATTACAGCAGGATCTAGTTTAAGGAAAAGGGTACAGTCATACCTCATGTTGCGTTTCTCTCTTCTTACGGACTTTCAGCTTACGAACGCGGCAAACCTGGAAGTGTTTACTTCCGGGTTCACCGCCCATGCGATCTGCGCACTTCACTCATGCGCAGAAGCGCTCAATCGTGCCATGCATATGCGCAGAAGAGGCGCTCTAGTTGCGGACTTTTCGGGGTGCAAACAGCACCCCGAAACAGATTAAATCCGCAACTAGAGGTACCACTGTATCTTGACTTGAAACTCTTGAAGAGCAGCTGCCAATCAGAGTGGCCCATGCTGAGTGGATGCACAAGTAGCATTAAGCAGCTTTCTGCATTTCCCAGGGCAAATATATAACCGAATTTTCTACCCAGCAGGTTAAATTGGAGAGATACAACCTTGCAATAACAATAATGATGATGTTGATAATAAAATCAAAGGACTAATACATGTTTGAATGAACAAATAACCTCTGTTTTGGAACATTTCACTATCAAGATCATTTTGTGGGGAGGGGTCTTTGCAGGTGGTTGAGCAAAGCTCTCGGGACCCAAAGGGGAAACTGTCAGCACCTCTGAAGCTCCGTCTTTTTCTCCCTTGTTTTCAAATTAAGTCCATTCTTCAAATGACAAAGAGAGATAAGCCCTCTGAACCACCTGCCTGCCTCCTCTGCAGTAGCAGGACCCAAGGCCTAATCATCTCCTAGTCCTAGGCCAGATATTTTATGCTCACGAAAGGCAAGATCCTAGATAAGGGCCGAGGAGAGGCCAGCTGGCTTTCCAGGAAGCATTTTCTAAGGACAGTGCCCATTTCTTTCAGCCTTTGTATCTGCTTTCCACATGTGACAGAGTCACAAAGAAAATAAATATCCAAAATGACCATCCCCAAATGCTGTGTTTATTTGTTTATGCCCTGCCTTTAAGAACAGAAACGCTTCCAAGGCAATTTACAAAGAAATAAAAGGAACAATATTTTAAGGTAAAAATGCAGCAGCAGAAATGTATATGGACCTAATGTAAGATCAGTCCAGAAACAGCTTTGCCGACAAATCCATGGAGGATACACTTAACAATGACTAACTAATCATAATTCCTGTGTTTCCTCCAGTATGCCCTTCTGAAAACTAGTTGTTGGGAATACCAAGTGGGGAGAGCGCTGTTGTGCTCAGGTCCTGCTTGTGAGTTGAGCTGGATAACATAACACAGCAAAGCTCTTCTCAGGTTCTTATTATCAAAGCATGCTTAATTCCATACCTAAATGCCATGTGGCTCGATGTTAAGCTGTTAGGGGAGGGAATTCCACAGCTGTGGAGCCATTGCTAATAAGACCCTATCCCCGGTACTGATGAACCTAAATTCTGCTAATGACAGAGCAAAGAAAAGGGACTCTGAAAGCCTGAGTAAGTCCTTATGAGCCCGGACTATCCTCTGATATTAGACCATTCAGAGAAGAGGTAGCCAATGTGCTGGACTCTAGATATTTTTGGACTCCAAAGCCCATCATCCTCAACTATTGGCCTGTTGAGCTGGGCACTGGAGTCCAAAATTTGTAGGTCACCACATGGGTTATTTCTGATTTAGAACTCTAAAGTTTCACCAGAAGTTTAAACTGAGCCCAGAAACAAACTGACTTGCTAGCTTTCTGTACTAGCTGCATTTTGAACCAATTGACATTTCCGGCTGTCTTCTCCCAATGCAAGAGCAAAGTGTCATGTACTGAAGTTCTCACCCTGGGCCAGCAGGGGGACACTGTAGATAGTTATGCAAATGAAGGATCGAAAGTGGCGTTCAGTGATTGGATAGTTTGAGAAAGTTGTTACAGTAACGTGGTACTGGAGCTCTATATAAGCAGGCTGACTGAGCCCTTCAGTTCAGTTCTGTCCTGGCCTGTGAATAAACAAGAGCTGTTTGAAGAACCGCTGTGTCGTCTGATATGTTCACCCACAACTTGACACGAAGAGTGCCTCTCATAACACACACCCTGAAAGGCAATAAAAATGAGGCATAAAACAGCACAGAATTTTAAAAACTGAACAAACCCAGATTACCAGGGAGCCACCAATTAAAAGACAAAGACAGGATTTATTTATTTTTTGTTTTTTTAAAAAAAGGCTGGCGGGGGGGGGGGATAAAGCACTACATCTTTGGGGAAGTCATTCTATAATTAGTCTGCTATCCCAATAGGTTCTTTCCATGGTAGTCACCTATTGCAGCTATCTTTGGAGAGGCACCCAGAGAAGGTTTTCTGGCTTAGTAGGTATGGGAAGAGGCAAACCTTAAGGTAGCCTTGTCCCAAACCACAAGGAGGCTTATAGGTAGAAAAGCAGTATTATGAACTGCTCCTAGAAACAGACCGGAAGTAGGTGGTGGCAATGAAGCATTGGCATAATGAGTTGTATCCAATGTTAGTCATACTCAGAGTAGACCTATTGAAATTGATGGACATGATTAACTTGGCACCATTAATTTTAATGGCTCTACTCCAGCTAAATTCTACTAGTAGAAATTAGTTGGAGACAACCCAATATGTTCAATTGTCCAGTCCCAGTGAATAATCTTGCAACTATATTCCGGATTAACTGAAGGTTTCAAAGACAAATGGTGGATGTTTCAGTTCAAGTTAAGGATGAACCTACTAAAGCTTGAGGGTGGAGCAGCCACATTACCTTCAGAAAAGTCTACGGTTCAGTTTCCAACTACAAGGATCAATTCAGCTAGCAGATGACAAGAAAGACTTGGGAAGCCAATTTATGCTGCGTCAGATCCATTGGTCCATCTAACACAATATTGTATACATCAGAGGTGGGCAAGGTTTACCTCACCTGGGCTGGTTCACTCCAGCGGAGATCCCTCCTTGGGCCGGATCGCCTGCAATTTCCAGCATCTGCACAGACGCAATTTTCGATGCCGCGGAAGCAAGTCCCCACGCCACACTGCGCCAGTTTAGTGCAGCACGCGGGGACTCGTCGAGTGGACAGCTCGGTTCGGGGGCGGCTTGTGGACCAGTTAAATGACCCCCGTGGGCTGCTTGTGGCCCATGGGCCTTAGGTTGCCAACCCCTGGTTTACATTGTATGGCAGGGACTCTCTAGGATTTCAGTCAGAGGAGTCTTTTGCAGCCCAACCTGGAAGTGTCAGGGATTGAATCTGGGATTTCTGTATGCAAGCCAACTGCTCTACCACTGAGCTATGCCCTGCATAGCAACACAGGAAGTTGCCTTACATCCCATCCAATATTTCTGGATGGGCAAATGAGAAACACACACAGCCCAAACTCCTCGCTCTTTCTCCCAACCCTCGCATCTGAATTTGCATTCTTTCCCGCCTTCCCCCCGCCTGAATTCCTTACTCTTACTACCATCCATCCTGCCTGAAGTTGTGCTCTTTATTGCCCCCACCTGTCCAATCTTCATGAAGCAACCACCCCTTCCCTGCCGCTTTACCTTCACTGGCTGTCTTGCCACCGCTGTGGCTGCTGTGACTAGGCCTCAGCTGTAGGCCTTCTTTTGGCCTTCTTGTGGCCTATTCTGCCTTGCCACAGCCGGGGGAAGTGGTGCGCCCGCTTCCAGAAGAGTGCTATGCCCGCTTCCGGGTGTACTGTGGTGGTAGCAGAGGCCATGGTGACAGTGGAAGAGGTCATGGCAGAGGTTGCTCCGGCCACCCCAGAAGAGGTGGCAGAGGTGAGGAGGGAGAAGTGGGACCCGCTGGAATTCAAGCAGAAGCAGGAGCGGCTTCTGTTAATCCATTACTGTTAAGTTGTGGGTGAACATATCAGACGACACAGAGATTCTTCAAACAGCTCTTGTTTATTCACAGGCCAGAACAGAACTGAACTGAAGGGTTCAGCCAGCCTGCTTATATAGAGCTCCACTACAACGCAACAGTAACCACTTTCTGTAACTATCCAATCACTGAACGTCACTTTCAATCCCTTATTTGCATAAGTGGACCTGAGTGAAAACTATCTACAGTATCCCCCTGCTGGCCCCAAGGTGAGAACTTCAGTACATAACAGTTACATCCCACTCAATTCAGATGGACTGGGTACTAGGACCATAGTGTACACTGACCCGCAGCAGCTCTCCAGGATTTTAGACAAGGGACCTCATCCAGTCTAGAAATGCTGGGAACTGAACCTGGGACCTTCTGCATGCAAGGAAGATGCTCCCCCACTATGCTATGGCCCTTCTCCATGGCATGTCTCTCCCTGAGAAGCCACTGGCAGCTGGAGTACCCAATACTGGGTTAGATGCATCTGGTATAAGGCATATTTCCAAGTTCCTGATGCCTTCTAAAATAAAGGGCTGAGGGGTACACCAAAGAATTTCTGTGCTAAGCATTCATTCAACTTACGTAACAGTAATTTATTTCAGAGAGAGAGAGAAGCCACCTATTTCTAAAACAACAACAAATGGAATATGACCTTAATCTGGTGTGACACTAATAGTTTGCAGGTTGCACTCAGCAAGTAGGCTCTAAATATCTCACTGGCTCAATGCAAAATATCTGAATGACTCCTGGGCACACCAGCAGTGGTGTGTGCGCTCCCAGCACCAGCAAATTGCACAGAATGCCTGGAGAAAGAACACAGCCTGCTTTCGGATAGGCCAGCCAGAAAAAGCCGTTCTGCTCTGGCCAATGAGCTGCTCCCTTCTCAGCTGAAAATTCCCCTCCTGAAAAATGAGGTGTGGCCCAGTTTTTGCAGGGGGAAATCACATGATACGGGCATGAACCCCTTCGCTAGCCAAAAACAGAGTCTCAGCACAGCTGTTTGCCATTTTGTCTCTCATGTACATGCCGCCCTGCCCTCCATCTGAGCATTTCCCTATGTTCCCTTTAATATTCCTCTCTTGCTTTCAAACACCTCCCTGTGCCAACTTCCTTCAAAACCCTTTTATGGAGTCACAATTTCGTATAAATAGCCTTTGCAGCTAGCCAGGTGCTCTACAGCCATCTGAAACCTTGAAGCTGGTGAGCCTTGGACTTGGTTATTTTAACACATTTGCAAATACGTGCCTATTTTATAGTTTTGTTTTTCATCTTTGCCTGATGTTATAATTGTTCTCTCCATTTTATAGACATTATAAAATATAATAATAATAATAATAATAACAACAACAACAACAACAATATCAATAATAATAATAATAATAATAATAATAATAATAATAACAACAACAACAACAACTTCACAAAAAGAATAAGAATAAGCTAGTGTAGTGGAGAAAGCCAAAGCCTCCTAGAGCCGACTGCATGTCACCTAAGCAGGCCTTTGCAATCTGCAGAAACGTTTTGTCCCAAGCCCCGGAAAAGCCCCAGCACGTTTTCTATTGGCTGTCCCAAGACAATCAACCCCATTAATTTATCAGAAAGGGACATGCTTTTTCACTTGTAAAGCCAACAGCCACTCAGCAAGCAACAAAGGCCACCTTCAAAAAAAAGTCGCAAGCGACAACAGATGGGCCTTTGATTAGAAAGCTGTTTGAAATATTTCTCAATATCTTGAATCACCTGCCGAAGGTCAAGGGAGCTCTCTGCCACTTCACTCAAACTCTCCTTTCAACCTGGGCACTGCCCTTTTGCAGCAAGTTCTCAACCCAACATCTAGAAGGAGCTGCCAAATGAATCAGACCTGGACATCAGGGAAATGTGAAGGTGAAATCCTGCCTGCCTTTTGGACCCGACTGCCTACCTTTCTTTTCAGGTGAATGCCGATATTCCATACGGCTTGCCAGCTTGTCAGCTGCAAGGCAGGTGACCTTCCAGCCTGTGATGTGACAAGTTAATTAAAAAGACCAACCCTATGAAAAATGAAAGGGACAATAGGAGCACAAGCCTACAAACTAGATTGGGCTGGAAGGATCTGCTCTGCACAGCAATGGGGCTTTTGAAGTCACTTAACTCACCTGTTAATTTGCTTTTACCTTCTTTTAAGAGGGATTGAAGGTTGCTTCAATAGGATAAAGATGGCAAACATCAGTGGAAGCGTTGTTTAACTAAAATAGTGTAAGATGAGCCCTGCTGGATCTGGCCAAATTGTTTTACTTGCTTTATTCATAAAAATGTCTCAAAGCAACTTACCAACACAATAGAAATACAGTGGTGCCTCGGGTTACAGACGCTTCAGGTTACAGACGCTTCAGGTTACAGACTCCACTAACCCAGAAATAGTACCTCAGGTTAAGAACTTTGCTTCAGGATGAGAACAGAAATTGTGTGGCAGCAGCACAGTGGGAGGCCCCATTAGCTAAAGTGGTACCTCAGGTTAAGAACAGTTTCAGGTTAAGAGTGGACCTCCAGAACGAATTAAGTTCTTAACCCGAGGTACCACTGTACTCTAATCAATTACATAAACACAAAAACATAAAAACAACTCTTGGGACATTAACAAACTGCAGCTCCCATAATTCTTTGGGGCATTCAATGTTGGGCAAGGAGGATGCGGTACTCCAGAGCAAATCCCTGTCTCAAATAAGATAGAAGCACCCCATACATAATCAGAGTTTATCATTTTTCTCTAAGCCACTTTCTTGATGGATGGGATAGAAATTAAGTAAGCAAGGGAACCAACAAACATAGGACATACCCAGCCAGACTATTATCGTTGGGGATCTGCTGCAAACAAGCAAATGTCGTGCCCCAAAAAAGAAAACGTCAATTTCCAAAGGAATCCATCATTGGCCCAGCCTCTGTGCCCATAAACACTGCTCTACAAAGTCTGAGCACACTAATTTTTACAGTCATTTAAGGCGAAAAAACATCCAAGTGGCAGTATTCCACAGCATGCTTTTGACTTAATTTGCAGGAAATGAAACAATATCACTCAAGGGAGCCGCATCTCGACAGCACCCTGCGCAAGGTAACCAAATTCTCTTGAATTGTATTCTTGTATTGTCACTGATGATCCCATAGGGTAATAGGAAAATCAAACACAGCCAGTCGCCAGAGTGACACAGTGGAGATTAATGTCAACTTTTATCTGTCAGTTTGACGAGCTTTCCCGCACTGGCATGAAATTTTAAAGGTGCAGTGTCAAAACAAAATGAAAAAGCCGTAATGTTCTCAATCTACTGTTCTCAGAGGGATAGGAGCAAAGGAGAGGAATAGAGAGAAATCAATTTAACGATCAAGAGCACGGATACTTGACTTTCTCTATTGCCTTGCTAGCTTGCTAGCTTTCCCCCTCCCACTCCCAGCCTGGAAATGGTTGTGGGTTTTATTTCTTGAAGCTAAATCACGAAACGATGCAAGGAAGGAAGGAGAAATAATGTGGAAAAAGAAGTACACTCCGGATTTCAAATGCAACAGTTCGATTGTATTTTCCTTCATGTCTTTTTAAGGACAGGGGCACACAACTGCAGCCAAAATGCAGTCCTATGTCATTCTCCTCCACTCTATCCCACCACCCCTGTGACAAAACCAAATGCACTCCATTAAACTGGCCACTGCTTCTAAAGATGGAGAAGGACGGAGAGCAATCATATCTCATCACCCTTTGTTGCTGTTTTCACATTCCGAGGAGAGGAGAAGAGAGGAGCTCACGACTGACATGCTTCACTCAGAGAAGGGCAAATCTGTCAATTTTGTTTTCCCTCAGTTTTTCATTGTTCCAATCTGAAGTTTCTCGTTGTTTCCAATTTTCCACATTTCCACATCAGTTTGCAATGTTTGTAAAACTCCTCATGAAAATTAGAACCAGCATTTTAGTGCAAATTTCTCTTAATATGCACATTCTGAATGCAGTTTTGACGTGCATGCACATTTTTGCACATTTTGCATTTTTTGCAATTATTCTTCCAGTTTTGTATGTTATTTTGCATTTTTGTATGTTATCCATGCATTCATATGCACACTTTCCCCTAGTATATGTATTTTTTTCCACATTACTTGGCAAGAGAACTGCATTGCAAAATTCAGAGAAGCGTGCATTTCAATGATTTGCATATTTTTTAAGGAAGTATGAATCAGTTATGTTCACCTTGAAATGCAAAGTGAATTTCTTCCCCCAGCTCTAATCACTCATATAGTTTAATACAGCCCTTCCGCTTTGAATGAATGAATGAATTTTTATTTGCGTCAGACATCGGCTTCCTTCCGCTTCCTATAGCTGTACATGTCACCATCTACCTGTCCCCATTCACACAGTGGTCACCTAGATGCTTCTACGGGAAGCCCACAAGGAGAACTTGAGCACAATAGCTCTCTCACCACCTGCAGTTTCCAGAAACTGGTATTCAGAAGCAATACTTCCTTTGACTGTGGAGGCGGAGCATAGCTATCATGGCTGATATCTAGTAGCCATTGATAGTTCTGGAGATCTTAAAAGAAACACACACTATTTTCGTTGGACTAATAAAGGTATTGTCCCACCATGGATTTGGGGTTTTCTTCTTCTTTATGAGTCAACACAGCTATCTCTACTTTTGATTACGTTGGCCAGAACACTGGAAATAGAAAGAAAACTGGTGGTTTTCATGAGTCCCCTGGAGAAGTTATGGAGAGGATGGTCAGGTTCTGAGGGGGAATGGAAAGAGCTTGGGGAGTGGGAGGACCTTGGAGAGGGTTCTAGAGGGATGGAGAAGTGACTGCTGGACCCTAAGAAGGGTCTGAGCATACGGAGGGGGCCAGAGATTCAGGAAATGAAGATCTGAATCCATGGGAGGAACCAGGTACAGTGGCAGAGGAGTGCTCTGCCCTTCTGACATTGGGTAGCCCTAGTCAGACACCTCCTGTGGTGGAGCTACCTCCAGCACCTCCTTCTTCAGGGGAGATGACTGAGACTAAATCAAACACTGAACCTACATTGCCATCACATCCATCTCCAAGGACATGAAGATGCCAGTGCTGACAGAATTCACAAACCCAACCCACTCAGAGGAGTGCCTGTTTGCTTGCCCAGTTCCAGGACATTGGCTGTTTGCCATGCTAAGGGCTGTGCCACCTCATTCTTCCAAAGGAAGGTGCAGGGGGCATGTTGCTTGTTGCATCAACATCTTAGCTTGACTTAGCCACCACTTATACACCTATTACACCTTGTAACTTTGCCTATGTACTGATCTGATTGATGCATTAAGGACTTTAGTGGAAACGGAACTGGGAATCTAAGTTCTTCATCTGGCAGTGGGGACCAGGACAGTGGTGGTGGTGATGACAGTGGTGGATTTAGGGCAGCACGACCAGTTTCACTACACTGGATGCCAAGCCTAGGGGGTGCTGCAAGGCATTGCAACTATGAAGTAGCGAACTGAGCAGAATGGAAGACGAGATGTGGGGGGCACCGAATTTTGTCCTCACACAGGGTGACACTGAAATTTGAAAGACCAAGAGCCAGTGTGGTGTAGTGGTTAAGAGCGGTAATCTCGTTATCTGGGGAACCGGGTTCGCGTCTCCGCTCCTCCACATGCAGCTGCTGGGTGACCTTGGGCCAGTCACACTTCTTTGAAGTCTCAGCCCCACTCACCTCACAGAGTGTTTCTTGTGGGGGAGGAAGGGAAAGGAGAATGTTAGCCGCTTTGAGACTCCTTAAAGGGAGTGAAAGGCGGGATATCAAATCCAAACTCTTCTTCTTCAAAGTCAGCCCCTGGTGATGATGATGAAAGCAGGAGTTGTTAGCTTAAGAAAATGTGAGCAAATGAAACTTATGGTGGGGTGGGGAGAAGAGCACACACAACAGCATCTGACCTTTGAAGTTCCCTTGAAAAATGCCTCATTGAAGGGAGTAATGAATGCAGGATTGAAACAATTTGATAAGCACCTACAGGTTATGCCTTTGGATAATTACAGGTTGTCACAGGGATGAGATGGAGATCTTGGACATGCTTATTACTTTAATTCACCGGTGGGAAGGTCATAACAGACCATCAAGGAGTTGTTTTTGATGGAAGGGCAACAGAGAAAAAACTCGGCAATTAAGAAGCACAATTCACATTTTTTTGAAATGAAGGAACTGGCCCTGTTCTCACAACCATACATAATGTTTTCACTCCGGGACAAAGGAGTGTACCCCAAACTCAGCATAAGGCAGAGATGATGCCAAATAGATGTGCTGACTTTGAAATGGTAGCTCAAGTTGTTTGTGATTGCTGTTATTTTAAACAGCATGATTTTGCAATTCCCAGGATCTCCATTTTGGGAAGGGCAAACTGGATGTCTATTTTTCTCTTTTGTCCCCCTCCCCCCCTCCGGCTGTTACATATTGGTGCACCTACGAATTCCTTGGGAATGGAATGACTGTTGAACCACTCTGGAAGTAATAGGTCTTGAAGGGAATAGGGGTCTTCTAAGGCATAAGTTTTCAGCCTTTCGGAGTCTATGGCTCCCTTAACCAACTACATTATTTCTGCGGCACCCCTGTGAGGTTCAGGAGCCCAGTTATGTCACCCCTTGCCTGCAGGGCTGGCAGTCTCTCACCCATTTTCGAACACCCTCCCTTGTGGAGTGTTCCCTCAGCCTCCTCTCCTCTCCCCTCTACTTGGGAGTCTTCTGAACAACTGCTGCTGCCATCCCTGGTCTCCAAGCTACCCCCCTGCCCCGCCCCAAAGAGAGGTGCCTCCCAGAGGCACCATTCATCTGCAGAGCTTATAGCCAGGGCTGCTGCAATAAACAGCTGTGCAAGCCTTTGGGAGGCAGAGATGCAAGAAAGCATCAGAGAAGGGAGGGAAGGAAAGAGGGACAGAGGCCAGTGCTGCCCACAACACCCCTGGCCATCATTCAAGGCACCCCAGGGTGCCACAACATACTGGTTGAAAACCACTGTCCTAAAGTAAAGGACCCCAGACCATTAAGTCCAGTCAAAGGCAACTATGGGGTGTGGCACTCATCTCGTTTTTCAGGCAGAGGGAGCTGGCGTTTGTCCACAGACAGCTTTCTGGGTGGCTAACATGACTAAACCACTACTGGCGCATGGAGGACCATGATGAGTGCCAGAGTGCATGCAAATGCTGTTTACCTTCCTGCCACAGTGGTACCTATATATCTACTTGCACTGGTGTGTTTACAAACTGCTAGGTTGGCAGGAGCTGGGACAGAGCAACAGGAGCTCACCCCATCTTGCAGATTCGAACTACCAACCTTCCTATCGGCAATCCCAAGAGACTCAGTGGTTTAGACCACAGTGCCACCTGCATCCTTGTAGGGTCTCCTAATACCACTCAACTCCCTTAACAAACTACAGCCCCCCGGGATGCATTGGGAGAAGCCATGACTGTTTAAACCAATATGATACTGCTTTAAATGTATAATGCAGATGGGGCCAAAGTTCATCTTTGGGCAGTTAACACTTTGTCACATCCTTGTAAATACCCTTAAACTGCTCCTTCTGCTAGTTACTGAAGTAAGGCAGATTCATAAATAAATCTTCACTGTATCGTAGTTACATTAAGAAAACTATCTCCTGTGGAGAGGTTGCCACTGATACCAGGTGTAAGAAAGGAGCAAAGCCCCTTTGTGTTCATTCAGCTCCTTTTTAGTGTGAGAAGTCAAATGGGGAAATTTTGCAGCTGGAAAATCTGCTTTAAATATACACACATACTACCCACCTGGTGCATGAGTGTCCAGAGCTTTACCAGGAAAAGTGATGCTTTGGATGGGGAAATAACTTTCTGAAATACAGACAAAAACAAAAACCAGGTCACCATCTTCAGAATTTTTTTTGCACAGCAGTATTCAAAATGCAAATAGCCGAGGCACATTAAATATTAAACAAAAAAGACGCACTTCCTGTTTTGTAATTAAAACTCTTATTTCATATTTCACACTGTGCTATGGAGAGGTCACAATGTAATTCTGCAAGGTTTCACATCTTCCTTGTTTGCAAATAAAGTGTGTGGGAACAAGTAGAAAAGGAGGGGTGGGGTGAAGCATCCATCAAAATTCATATATCAGTGAAAATAACATACAAAAATACATTATTTGGTGGGAAATTGTTTTGCAAAAAAAGGTGTGTATTAACCTAAATTGCATACCATTGTGTATATTTGTATAGTTCACTGCTTTAAAATGCTGATGAATTTTCATGAGGACCAGTGCTTCTGTATAAAAAAATACAAAAAAGCAAAATGATGTGGAATTGCAGAGAACCTAACTTAAGTTTCAGCAGGTGAGAAACAGAGGCACCAAAATTGAACAATTTGCCCATCCCTAATGATCTTCCATCACTCTGCCCAAACTGTAATCTCCATAGGCAGTGGTCTGACTTTTTACATATATATATAATACTGGAAAATGTTAGGTTTGTAGATGATGCTGTAGAAATAACTGCAGTGGCAATAACAGAAATGTTATTGTCATTGCAGGAGGAGAGGCTCAGTGGCAAAGCACATACACAAGGTCTCCAGTTAAATCTTTGGTGTCTCCTGTACAAAGAATCAAGGCACAGGTAATGTGAAAATTTGCCTCTGCCTGAAACCCTAGGGAGCCCCTGCAAAGAAAAGCAGTCAGTGATGGGATAGATGGACAAAACATGTGACATGTTATAAGGCAGCTTTCTATGTCCTGTCACAGGATGGGAATCCCTTAGGGAGGAAAGTCATTACACAATGATGCAGAGCATGCTTTGCAAGCGGAAGGGCTCAGGTTCAGCCCTCAGTATTTTCACCAAGAGCAGCCTTTGCAAAGCCGGTGACCTCCAGATGTTTTGAATGACAGCTCCTGCCATTTGCAGCCAGCATTGGGAACGTTGTGCTGGCAGGGACTGATGATGGGAGTTGTGATCCAGATCTCTGAAGAGCACCACGTTGACGAAGGTTAAGTTAAAGGACTTCCATGAAGTGGTGAACCTGGATACTTCCCCCCCCCAGACCCTGGACTTAATGGTCATATGTGAGCCCCCCACTCTTTAAAGATGGGGAAACCTGTAGTCTTCCAGATGCTGCTGGACTCCCATTATCCTTGATGGCCATGTTGGCTGGGGGCAATGGGAGTCAGAGTCCAGCGTCTAGAGTCTCAACCACTGCTTTAGATTCCCTCTCTTTAGATTCTAAAGTTTAGATAGAAAAGTATATTACTTTCCTTACTTCAAAACGTGGTATGTTGGTCCTGCTGTGTTAGGGGGCTCTCCTGCTTATTCTGCTGCAATTGTGCACCAAAGTCTTGCCCTGATCTTCAAGGATACCATTGTGGTGAAGGACCACAGTGGAAGAGCATCTGCTTTGCATGCAGAACATCCCAAGTTTAATTCCAAATTGCATCTCCAGGTAGGACTGGGGAAGAACCCTATCTGAAAGCTGCTGCCAGTCACTATTGACAATGCTGAGGTAAATGGACCAGTGGTCTGACTCATTGTGGGGCAGTTTCCTATGTTCTGAAGATCATAGGAAGCTTCCATCTACTCAGTCAGACCATTGGTCCATCTAGTGCAGTATCATCTACACTGACTGGCAGCATCCCTCCAGGGTTTCAGGCAGGAAGCATCCACCAGCCCATCTTGAAGATGCCGGAGATTGAACCTGATTGCAAATCAGATACTGTACCACAGAGTTTTTGGCTATAATGAATCTGACTACAGCTCTCCGGCATCCCGGAGGAGGTCTTTCCCAGCTCTGCCTGGAGATACTGGGGACCTTCCGCATGCAAGGCAGATCATTTACCGCTAAGTTACAGTCCTTCCCCTGTGTAAGGGTAGCAAAGCTGGGGAGGCCGCCAACCTGAGAGCCAACTACCAGTCGAGGAGACAAAACATGACTGGGATTGAACCAATAATCACAGAATCATAGAATCAGTAAGGAAAAAACTTTGACAATGCACAGTTGAGCCACTGCAGCACCAGAAGCCAGTAGACGCACTCTTCATTTCCCACCACTTTCTTTCCTCTTTGCCTGTTCCAAGCTTCCAAATTCTACAGGGCAAACTGGGCACTGGTGCAGGTTTCAGAGCATCCTCATCCCATCAATTGATGGGTCTCTCTCTCTCTCTCATGGGTAATCACATCCCCAGGGGATACGGGTTCACATATGTCCTAGGGATGGGCAAATCTGTCCATTTCAGACTCAGTTTCTCAGTTTCCCCCACCTCTTAAGTTCAGTTCTCCGCATTTACACATCTGGCTGCATTAAAAAAATGATAATTCATCAGCCTTTCCATAGGAATTTCTCCTCATATACAAGTTTTTGCATGCAATTTGGCTAGTAAACACACTTGCAAAGCAACTTCCCTGAATTGTAATGCATTTGTGTGTGTCTTATTTTCCCCAATGTATGCATTTTATGCACACTTTACCCTAGTATTTGCATTTTTCTACTCATTGCTCAGCTGGAAAACTGCACAGCAAAATTTGAAAGACAACTGTGTTTTGCTTTGTGTATTGTTTTGGAAAGTGCAAGTTAGGTACGGTTCACCTTTAAAATGTGAACTGATTTCTCCCCTCATTCCGAAACCTTTTGTGCCTGTTGAGCTGGCATATGCAGGTTATAGGAGACTGACATGAGGTTCTGCATAACAACATAACATAACATAACATAACATAACATAACATAACATAACATAACATAACAACATAACATAACATAACATCACATCACATCACATCACAACACAACACAACACAACACAACACAACACAACATAACATAACATAACATAACATCATTACAGTGGTACCTCGCAAGACGAAATTAATTCGTTCCACGAGTTTTTTCTTCTTGCGAGTTTTTTGTCTTGCGAAGCACGGTTTCCCATAGGAATGCATTGAAAATCAATCAATGCATTCCTATGGAAACCGCCTTCAGACCAGGTCTGGGGACAGTCTGTCCCCCGACCTCTTCTGAAGGCTGGGGGGGGGACAAGGGCTTTTCTTCCCACTGCCAGCTTTCAGAAGGCTGTTCTGAAGGCTGGCGGTGGGAAGAAAAGCCCTTCTCCCCACCTCCCGCCCCGCAAGCTCCGGGGACAGGAGGGCTTTGCTGCCGACCGCCAGCATTTTAAAAGCCCCCGGGACAGCGGAGACTTCTCTGCTGTCCCGTGGAGATTTTAAAATGCTGGCGGGCGGCAGCGAAGCCTCCGCTGTCCCGGGGCGATTTTAAAATGCTGGCGGGCGGCAGCGAAGCCTCCACTGTCCCGGGGGTCCAGGACCTCTTCTGAAGGCCGGCGGTGGGCCAAAGTCTTTGCTCCCCCCCCCCGCCTGCCTTCAAAAGCCGTCGGGATAGCGGAGAAATGCGCTGCGCTTCTCCGCTATCCCGGGAAAGCAGGCGGTCAGGAGCAAAGACTTTTGCCCCCCGCCGGCCTTCAGAAGAGTTCCAGGACCTCTTCTGAAGGCCGGCGGTGGGTGAAAGTCTTTGCTCCCGACCGCCAGCATTTTAAAAGAGGTCCCCGGAGATTTCCCTATGGGCTTTCTTCTTGCGAAGCAAGCCCATAGGGAAATTCGTCTGGCGAAGCACCTCGAAAAACGGAAAACTCTTTCTTCTTGCGAGTTTTCCGTCTTGCGAGGCATTCGTCTTGCGAGGTACCACTGTATCATCATTTGAAGCAGAATTTCAATGTCTCCTGTTTTATCCAATGATTCTTCATTCATTAAATAAGCTCTGTGCTCTTTTTGCACCAAATGCTGGGGAGGTGAGTAGTGGTTTGGCAGCCTTAGGCTTCAGCGCCATCTGCTGTTCAGACAACATATGTAGCTTCTTTTATAGCAAGGTGAGCTTTTCTTCTGCCTCTATTTCTTTTGCCTGCAAAATACTTGCCCGCCTGCGTGTCTTATCTATTTATTTCACAATATATCCTACCTTTTTCCCCATAGAGCTCAATATGTGGAGCCCAGAATTCTCCCCACTCCTCAGTCCCTGCAGCAACTCTGTGAGATAGGTTAGGCTGAGAGGCAGCGACTGGCCCAAGGTCACCCAGTGAGCTTCACAGCCGAGTGGGGATTTGAACCCTGATCTTCCCAGCTCCTAGTCCAACACATCACTGTCTGTTCCCCAAATGGCAATTGGAGACACACAGAGCACATTGAATATTTTCGTTTTTTCCCTTTGGCAAAGTGGGTGTGATGTATAGTGGTTAGAGCATTGGTGCGGAGCCTCAGACACAGCAGCCAAATGCAGCCCTCCAAGTTACTCTATTCAGCCTTTGGGACTCTCTCCAGGCCACAACCCCTATCCAGACACTCGCTCTCTTCTCAAGTCACACCCCTCAGCAGCCCCCCTCCACGCCCTCCTTGAGTGTTTTTGCCTGGCTGGAATGGGTCCTTGAACATCCTGTTCTCACAGGGGCGAACCATATGCCTGTGATTTAAGGACAAGGATTTAAGGATTTAAGCACAAGGACACTCTCCTCTCTTGGGGTTTACAGCAATTGGTATTCCAGAAGCATTCTGCCTCTGACAACGGATTGAGAGCATAGCCAACGTAACTAGCAGCCATTGGCCATTGTTAGTTCTGGAGAGCTTAAAACAACACACATTATTTTGGGACATTTTTGTTGGACTAATAGTTTATGCCCTAACTGTGGATTTACCTTTTTTCAAATAGATCAGCACAGTCATCTTTACTTCTTGCATAAATAGCTTGTGTGCTTTACCTCTCACTTCTTTTTGTTCATCACTTTGTGAGAGCCAAGCTTTGGAAATCTGGTGATAGTCCAGATGTTGCTGGGCGACAAATCACATCATCTCTGACCACTGGCCATCCTGGCTGGGGCTGATGGGATCCAACAACATCTGGAAGGCCACGGGTCCCCCTCCCAGCTTGAAAGAAATTGAAGCTGACCTCAGCTGGAAAGAAAATGCTAAGCCAGAGAGAGGCTTTGGTTTACGCCAGCAAGGCAGTTCTTAGGCTATTATGATTAATCAACTATTTTTTAAAAAAAAATTCTCTCTAATGAGTTGACAGGCCTAATTTACAGCATGTGTAGATATGCACAATGCATGTTGTGTCAAGAACAGGCCACACGGGAGCCCCTAGCTTGCCTGGGGTGGAAAGGAAAGAGATGTGTCTGGATGGTGTTCTTTTCCTCATGCACATGATAAAGAAATGTGCTGTCACAACGAAGCAGTAGATTCAGCCTCACAGCATGCGAGCACAAGAGAGAGAGAGCTCCCAAGTATGCGCAGGATTCCACAGGAGCAATTTATGGGCTGAAAATAGATCAAAGGCTCGCTTTGAATTCTCTCTCTCTCTCTCTCTCCTTCGTCAGAAAACAAGCCTGTGGCATTCCTTGAGCACCTTCATGTGCCAGGATCTTGAAGTGTGCTCTCTTCGCTTGTTGTAATGAGTCAAGCTGGATTTCGGCTGAACACAGATTGACTGCTGTTGCCGGCAGCTTTCCATGCTCACCTCCTGAAAAGTTTGCACAGCATCTGCAAATGCAAGGGAGTCTCAAAATCGCTTACAACATTTCCAGCTGGTCCTGTTTTTTGTGCGGGGCAATCTCTAGTAAGCCACTGTACCTATTTTTGGTTTTTTTCTAAACAGCCTTATTAAAACATTTTTAGTAGTGCATTTCATCAAATCATCAATTTTTAGAGTTGGAGGAGAGCTCAAAGGTCATCTAGTGACCTAACCCAATTCAATGTGTGTGTTCTGCAAGGCATGGTTCAATTACATTATCCCTTGCATTTCTCCATTTTTCTCCTGTTTTGAGGGAGGGCTCCCTTTCAACTTGGTGGTTCTCTACAGTCAGAAATCACAACAGGAAAATATTGCTGATGCCTCATATTATAAGCACAAGACTGTCAGTATTTTGCAGAAGTTATACAATCACATACCAGGACTTTGCACAACTAAAGTAGGATAAAATGTCCTGTCATCCTAGTGCAACAAATCCAGTTCCTTCCCCAGGGTGTCTTGAAGATAACCATACGAGTCAGAAATCAATGTGCATCCTTAGCTAGCAGCACCGCCCCATGTAAATGTATGTAAATGAACACAAAAGGAAACATCAAGCACCACATATAGACTTTTGTTTCACACACGGCACCTCCTGACGTTTATTTCAAACAGAACTGTTGACAACACGCTTTGCAGGATGATCATGCTTTTCTAGTACACTTTTTTTAACCAAAAGAACAATCACCCCCTTGGCTTCTAAATCAACAGAAGGCGGGTTATTGTAGAGTAAATTAATTCAGCAAGCATAATAGAGCCTTCAGCAACATGCAACAGTGAAAGGACCAGAGGTCATGAAGTGATCCTTTGATGGAGGATTCTCTGTAACAGGGGTGGGAAAGCTGTGACCCCCTCCAGATGTTCGAAAGGCATAGAAATTCATAGAATCATAGAGTTGGAAGGAAACATGAGGGTCATCTAGTCCAACCCGCTGCAATGCATGGATCTTTCCCCTGAAAGTGGGGCTTGAATCCACAACTCTGAGACTGGGAGTCTCATGCTCTATAATAATAAACATATTCTTATTTATACCCCACCCATCTGGCTGGGTTGCCCCAGCCACTCTGAGTGGCTTCCAACACATAAAAACATAACCCAGCATCTTGGCTTAGGGCCCTCGTATTTACAGAACCACCTCTCCTGATATGCCCCACAGAGGACCTTAAGGTCCATGAATAACCATAGTTTAGAAGTCCCAGGCCCTAAGGAAGTCAGACTATCCTCCGCCAGGGCCTTTTCAGTGATGGCTCCGACCTGGTGGAATGCTCTGTCCCATGAGACTAGGGCCCTTCAGGATTTAATCTCCTTCCGTCAGGCCCGTAAGACAGGGCTATTCTACCTGGCTTTTAATTTGAACTCAGCCTGATCTTATATTTCCCTTCTCTTCCCTCCCACCTCCCCTTTTATGAGGATTACCCGCTCTGAGACCCCACAGCTAATTCTCCCCTGGCCTCCTCGCTGGCCCAAGTAGGACCAATTCAGCCAGCTAGCCCTGGGGATTATCTATTTGATTTTTGAATTTTATTGTTATTCATGTTTTTATACTGTATTTTATGCTGCTTTTATAATTAAGTGTTTTAAATTTGTTGTTAACCACCCTGAGCCCGGTTTTTGAACCGGGAAGGGCGGGGTATAAATAAATAATTGTTGTTGTTGTTGTTAGACTCCCACTGCCACCATCTCTGACTACTGGCTATTCTGGCTGGGGCTGGTGTTCACCAATATTCAGAGGGCACTGGGTTCCCCATACCTGGTCAATTGGCCGCCTGGCTCTCCCATACAGTAGAAAGCTCAGGAAAGGTGGTGGCATTCGCAGGCTGAGTTTCACAGTGAGTAGAGCATACCAGAGACTTACGATGGGAATTTGGTTGTTTAGGAGTGGAGCTGGGTCAGAATAGACTGTGGCAGATCGTAAGAACATAAAAAGAAGCTGCTGGATCAAGCCAATGGCTGATCTAGACCAGCATCCTGTTCTCACAGAGGCCAACCCAGATGCCTACGGGAAGCCCACAAGCAGGATCCAAGCACAAGAGCACTGTCCCCTCCCATATTTTCCAGCAACTGGTATTCAGAAGCAGTACTGCCTCTATGCTCTACTTTCATAGTTTGAGGCAGTAGCCATTGATAGCCTTATCCTCTATGATTTTGTACACTCTTACTTTAAAACCATCCAAGTTGGTGACCATCACTACCATCAACAAACAAATGAACCACAGATCATATAAACAGATCAAATGAACAAAAACATTAAGGGCGTAGTATGAAGGGACACGGGTGGCGCTGTGGGTTAAACCACAGAACCCAGGGCTTGCCGATCAGAAGGTCGGCGGTTCAAATCCCCGTGACGGGGTGAGCTCCCGTTGCTTGGTCCCTGCTCCTGCCAACCTAGCAGTTCAAAAGTACGAAGTGCAAGTAGATAAATAGGTACCGCTCTGCCGGGAAGGTAAACAGCATTTCCGTGCACTGCTCTGGTTCGCCAGAAGCTGCTCTGGCTTAGTCATGCTGGCCACATGACCCGGAAGCTGTCTGCAGCTTCTTTTTTATGTTCTTACGATCTGCCACAGTCTATTCTGACCCAGCTCCACTCCTAAACAACCAAATTCCCATCGTAAGTCTCTGGTATGCTCTACTCACTGTGAAACGCTGGCTCCCTAGGCCTATAGAGCAAGATGAGTGTGCAACCCCAGAGTCAGCCACGACTGGACCTAATGGTCAGGGGTCCCTTTACCTTTACCTTTATGAAGAAATAGCATATACTGAATACAGTCATACCTCATGTTACGGACACTTCAGGTTATGTGTTTTCGGGTTGTGGACTGCGGAAAACCTGGAAGTACCGGAACGGGTTACTTCCAGGTTTCACCGCTCGCACATGCGCAGAAGCGCCAAATCGCACCAGCGCCAGCACAGACGCAGCCCTTCAGGATGCGAACGCTGCAGGTTGCGGACGTGCCTCCGTCACGAATTACGTCCGCGACCCGAGGTTCCACTGTATACATATGTGTCAGGGGCTCAGGAGCAGAAGCACAGGGGAGAGAGGAAATGGAGAGCGAAGGGGAGGAATCCGAGGGCAGCGTAGGGGAGTATGACAGTGACCCGAGAGATTCCATGAGCTTCTCCAGCGAATCAGAAGATTCCCAGAAGGGGGCGCCGATGGTCAGGGCAAGGGGGGTCCCAGGGGGGACGCACCAGAAACAAGGGGCCAGCGGGGAATCCCAAAGCAGCAGTGGGGGATCAGGACCAGCTTCCCCACCAGAGCGTAGTGGGGGGGAAGAGTCACATGTGTCAGGACCAGCGTCTCCTCCAGTGGGGAGAGAAGATGAGTCAGGGCTGACCACGCCTCCATCGGAAAGTGGGGGAACGGAGGGGAGGTCAGTTCCAGCTAGCCTCCCCGAAGGGGGGAGCAGTGACAGCAGCAGTGTAACGGTCAGGAGGAAGGTTGCAGGCTGGGCGCGCGCGCCAAGTTCAAATGTACAGGCGCGCGGGACAGCAGGAAACCCGGATTGGGACCTAGGTCCTAAAGCCCACCGGAGGGAGGGGGAAGATTCAGGGGACTCAGCGTCAGAAGAGTCTAGGAAGGGCGAGACCCCGACGGACAGGCGGAACCAGAGGAGGAAAGAGCAAAGGAAGAGGTGGAGCAAGGCTAGAGTCTTAAACTGGTGTCTGGGGGGAGGAGATTCAGACGGAGCTTCAGCGGTCTAGAGTTTGAGACGTAGGGCTGCACGCTGCGGCTGTGAAAGTGAAACTGAACTTCAATAAAGACTTTTATACTTAACAACGAAGCGGCGTTGGTCCTTTGTGAGCTGGGACCTCGGGCAGCTCTGACAATATGGAACCAAAATACCTTTCAGTATTCAACAGTAAAGAAAATGGATGAACCTGATAGTATAACAATGCAGTGTATCAAAGGAATATCAAATGCTCAAACACCAAAAGACCTTCAGTGGGAAATAAACACACATCACGTGCCAGTTTTTTCTTTTAGAAAAGCAACATGACTCTTTCACTGGCTACTTTCCAAATGGCCCACTGTTTCTCTCCAGTAAAACAAAAACAGCAACCCAGAACCAAAACCATTCTCCCTTTGAGATGCATATCCTGGAACAACTGTGCAACCCCATGCATGTCTACTCAGAAGTAAATTCCATTTGAAGGGCCTCAGAAATGGAAATTCCCAGCATCCAGTTATCATGCAGCTGTTACAAGATGAGCAAGGCCATAGCAGGTAGACAAACAAGGCAACTGTTGCGAGGTGATCAAGGCCATAAGCAGGGAGATAAACAAGAATGAATAAATTAAGAATTTAACCTTCAAAAGGAGATGTTAGAGCCTGATAGGATAAGAAGGTAAAAGTTTCACTCTCTGTTTATTTGCATAGTCTATAAAATGTGGGCGCACACAGATTGGGGTGCAGATTGCAATGTATTGCGCTGCACCATTTGCTTTGCATATGCGAACCAAATAAACTCTGCTTAAAACCTGAATTGGTGTTTGCCTCCAGAATATCCAAGTCACTTGAGGTCAAACATTTCACAGGTGCCTTGATGTTGGATAGGAGGACACCAGGACTCCACAAGGACAGGTCTGTGTTTTCGACTTGGCGCTTCGGGGACACATGACGTTTCAGTGTGCACCAGCCACTATTGGGTAGGAAACTGAAAGTAAGTTGCCACACTCCCTGTGCTGTGGATTTGAGGGACAGACATAACGAACGGAGCAGAAAAGGTGTGCCAGCTGGGAAACAAGACATCTCAACCCCAAGGACAGGTGAGTAAAGGGACCCTATTACAGAGAGAGAGGAGTGTAAGCACAGGATGTAAGATGTGACCGAATGGCTCCCTTGGAGAAAGGAGAGGCTGACCAATAAAAGGAGACCGGCTAGGGTTTTAGGTTAGGCTGGGAGGTATTGGTGAGTGGCTCCAAGAGCAAATGATTGTGTGGATGAAAGGGGGACCGTAGAGGAAACCCAACCTGAGTGTGGGCCAATAGGTATTCCCAATTGGAATACCTAGATGTTTATCAGCATGCCCTGAAGCACGAGGAACATGAAACATTGAAAGGGAGGGCAAAGTCACAAGATGAAAGCATGACAATAGGGAGTCCCAGGGAAGCCCAGATTATGCCCCACCACCAGCCCCAGTGCAGGGACAACCGCCACAGCCCCGGACCAGTACTTTCCAGTATATACCCCTTTCCACTACTGACTTAATGAACTGGTCAAATACCACCCCACCATTTGAAAAGGACCCTGGCAAGGGTATCATCTTAATAAATTCCCTGATGAGGACCCACACCCCAACTTGGGATGACTGTCAGCAAATTCTGCAGCATCTCCTGACAGGTGAAGAAATTCAGAGAGTACATGCGGAAGCTCATCGACATCTAGCCACCAATGGCATAGGGGCAGCCCAGATCCTGCTCCAGTACCCGCTGGGGGATCCCAATTGGAATTATGATCAGGCTGACCATAGGGCCTTAGTACAGATGAACAGGCAAACCCTGATACAAGGTCTAACACGTGCAGCCAGAAAACCTACCAATATGGCAAAAATTTCTGTAGTACAGAAGCCAGATGAAAGTCCAGCAGCATATTTGGAACGTCTGAAGGAGGTATTTAGGATCTGGACACCGCTAAACCCAGAGAACCCAAACAAGAGCACAGAGCACAGCAGACCTTGTGAGGCTTCAGGCCCCACCCTGGGCCAGGTGGTAAGTGGCAGGAAGGAGCAGGACCCTCAGGCACTCACACAGGGGAGTCCTCCTGGGCAGCAGAGCACAGCAGTCCTTGTGAGGCTTCAGGCCCCGCCCTGGGCCAGGAGGTAAGTGGCAGGAAGGAGCAGGACCCTCAGGCACTCACACAGGGGAGTCCTCCTGGGCAGCAGAGCACAGCAGTCCTTGTGAGGCTTCAGGCCCCGCTCTGAGCCAGGTGGTAAGTGGCAGGAGCAGGGCCCTCAGGCACTCACACAGGGGAGTCCTCCTGGGCAGCAGAGCACAGCAGTCCTTGTGAGGCTTCAGACCCTGCCCTGGGCCAGATGGTGAGTGGCAAGAGCAGGGCCCTCAGGCACTCACACAGGGGAGAAGAGGCAAGAGAAATATAGGGAAAAGAAGTTGAATATGTTGGCAATGGCAATTGGAGAGAAGGAAAAGGGGAAGCATATCTCCTTAGAGGGAAAGGAAAGGGAAGAGGACGTGGAACCAGAGAAAGAGGTAGAGGACGAGGGACAAGACTAGGGAGGAATCAGTGCGCAATATGCAGGCAAGAAGGACATTGGAAAGGTGAGTGCTCAAATAAGGGAGCCCCAGGCCAATGGGGACGGAATCGCAGAATGAGGCCCGGACGAGGAAGAGGAGAAGGAGGGTACGGGCTTCCTGATTGGCAGCACTGGGAAAACCCAACCAATCTGATTGGGTTGGCTAATTATTAATCGCAACAGGACAGCCTGGGTTCACGGCAGGGTTCCCCGGAGCCCACGGTCTCATTACAAGTGGGGAACCGCTTTGTGAATTTTATGATTGAGACTGGAGCTGCACTATTTTCAGCTAAATGATATGCTTAAAAAAGAGTTTTCAGAGAGGGGTTATTCTGAAAAAGAATCTAGATTTCAACAAGAAATTTTGAATAATGAAGTGGAAATTTTATCTAAAATGTATAAAATATTGTTGGAATGGAATACAATAGACGAAGAGGTTAAATCTGTAATGATTAGCTGGGCTAAAGATTTTGGATATAATATTGAATTTGAGAAGTGGATTAAATTATGGAAGTATGTCGACCCAACAACTGCAATCGAATCCAATGTTGGGTCGAATTGCAGTTATAAAGATGAATGTATTGCCTAGAATGTTGTTTTTGTTTCAAACACTGCAAATTTTGGACAAAATGGACTGTTTCAAGAAGTGGCAGAAATACATTTCTAAATTTGTCTGGCAGGGCAAGAAGCCCAGAATAAAATTCAAGATATTAACTGATGTAAAGGAAAGGGGTGGATTTGCCCTGCCAGACTTTAAACTTTACTATGAATCAGCAGCATTCTGCTGGTTGAAAGAGTGGCTGCTTCTTGAGAACACAGACATTTTGGATTTAGAAGGTTTTAATAATGTGTTTGGGTGGCATGCATATTTGTGGTACGACAAGGTTAAAGCACATAAGGCATTTAAAAACCATATTGTCAGGAAATCATTGTTTAACGTTTGGATAAGATACAAGGATTTACTAGAAAATAAAACCCCAAGGTGGTTGTCACCAATGGAGGCTAAGGCTCAGAAAAAACTTAACATGGAGGCCAAATGGCCAAAATATTGCGAAATTTTGGAGCAAGAAGGGGACAGATTGAAATTGCAGAGTTTTGAGAAATTAAAAGATAAAGTGCGAGACTGGCTTCATTATTATCAGATAATGGAGGCTTACAATTTGGATAAGAAAGTTGGCTTCCAGGTGGAAAAATCTAAATTGGAAACAGAACTGTTAGAACCCAAAACTAAGACTTTATCAAAAATGTATAATTTGCTGTTGAAATGGAATACTCAGGATGAGACGGTTAAATCTGCTATGATTAAATGGGCACAAGATGTTAGACATAATATTATGTTTGCTGACTGGGAACAGTTATGGACCACAGGTATGAAGTTTACGGCATGTAATGCCTTAAGAGAGAATATTATGAAAATGATATACAGGTGGTACATGACCCCAGTCAAGCTTGCAAAAATCTATCATTTGCCCGATAATAAATGTTGGAAATGTAAGGAAACCGAAGGTACATTCTTTCACCTTTGGTGGACGTGCCCTAAGATTAAGGCTTTCTGGGAAATGATATATAATGAATTGAAAAAGGTATTTAAATATACCTTCTTGAAGAAACCAGAGGCTTTTCTCTTGGGCATGGTCGGCCAGTTGGTGTTAAAAAACGATAGAACTTTCTTTATGTATGCTACAACAGCAGCAAGAATACTTATTGCAAAGTATTGGAAGATGCAAGATTTACCCACTCTGGAAGAATGGCAGATGAAGATGATCGGCTGTATGGGATTGGCAGAAATGACTGGCAGAATCCGTGACCAGGGAGAAGAGTCGGCGGAAGAAGACTGGAAGAAATTTAAGGACTATTTACAGAAATATTGTAAAATTAAAGAATGTTGAATGATGTTGGATTGAAATTAAGGGGTTTCCAGCTGCAATGTTTTGAGATAAGGATTTGCTGAGTAAATAATTTGAATTGGAATACAAGAAGGGGAGGTATGAGGAGGTCAGGGAAATATGTCATTGAAAATTAAGTATTGTGAACTGTATGTGTTTTTAAACTTTTTTGCTTTTTTCTTTTTGTTTGTATAAAATTGGAAACTTAATAAATATCTTTAAAATAAATAAATAAATAAATTATGGAAGTATGGGTTAAAATTTACAGCATGTATTACGATAAAAGAAAATGTTATGAAGATGTTATACAGATGGTACATAACACCAGTAAAATTGGGTAAAATGTATAAAGTTTGCAATAAATGTTGGAAGTGTCGGGAGCAAGAAGGAACATTTTACCATATGTGGTGGGAATGTAAGAAGGTAAAAAGCTTCTAGGAGATGATCGATAATGAGCTAAAGAAAATGTTGAAATACACTTTTGTTAAAAAACCAGAAGCTTTTTTACTGGGAATACTGGGAAATGAAATTAGTAAAAAAGATGTGAAATTAGTTTTGTATGCAGTAACAGCAGCCAGAATTTTGCTGGCACAGAAATGGAAACAGGAAGAAATGCCCACGAAAGAAGAATGGAGGATGAAACTGATGGAATACGTAGAAATGGACAAATTGACGGGGAGAATTAGGAACCAACGTGACCAGAGATTCTCCGAGGACTGGAAGAAATTTACAGAGTATATCAAAGGTGTTTGTGATGAACAAATAACACTTGTTGGTTTTCAAGAAGCTCTGTGAAATTAATGTTAGAAATTAATGTAAGAAATATTAAAAAACATGATGTGATTAAGAGTGTTTGAGTGCAATATAATATTGAGAAATGTGAGATGAAGATATAATATGGAGAATTATCAGACAAGCTGAGGGAAGTTCTGGAAAAAGGGATTAAGTGAAGATTGGATGTTTGATTTTATATAAATTTTTGATGGGAAAACTACCGTATTTTTCGTTCTATAGGACACACATTTCCCCCTCCAAAAATTAAGGGGAAATGTGTGTGCGTCCTATAGAGCGAATGCAGGCTGCGCCGCTAAGCCCAAAGCCAGAACAGGAAGACGGAGCACTGCGGAGCGCTCCGTCTCGCTGCTCTAGCTTGGGGATGGCTGCGCGCAGAGCCTCTCCAGGGCAGCGGGGTGCCTTCACCCCGCTTTCCTGCAGAAGCTAGCAAGGCTGTTCCCAAGCCAGAACAGCGAGACGGAGGGCTCTGTCTTGCTGCTCTAGCTTGGGGACGGATGCGCGCACAGCCTCTCCAGGGCAGCGGGGTGCCTTCACCCCGCTTTCCTGCAGAAGCTAGCAAGGCTGTTCCCAAGCCAGAACAGCGAGACGGAGGGCTCTGTCTTGCTGCTCTAGCTTGGGGACGGATGCGCGCACAGCCTCTCCAGGGCAGCGGGGTGCCTTCACCCCGCTTTCCTGCAGAAGCTAGCAAGGCTGTTCCCAAGCCAGAACAGCGAGACGGAGGGCTCCGTCTCACTGCTCTAGCTTGGGGACGGCTGCGCACAAAGCCTCTGCAGGGCAGCGGGGCACTGCGCTCCAAAGGCTTCAGGGATCTTTGAGGCTGGCGGTGGGGGAAAGCAGCGCTTCCCCCCACTGCCAGCCCCACAAGCTCTGGTGAATGTACCTTGAACGCACCTTGTTTTAGAGGGGGAGAACAAGGGGAAAAAAATTTCCCCTGTTCTCCCCCTCCTATGGTCCGGTGCGTCCTATGGTCCGGTGCATCCAATGGAGCGAAAAATACGGTAATAAAAATAATTAAAAGAGAGAGAGAGAGAGAGAGAGAGAGAGAGAGAGAGACTGGAGCTGAATATTCTGTGCTCCCCTTACCCCTAGGAAACCCCAGCAAGCCAACCATTAAGATCACCGGGGCCACAGGGGACTCTTAGGTGAAACCCTTCTTACAACCAATGGACTGTGTTATAGGGGGAAGGGCAGTAATACACAAGTTCCTGTATATTCCAGAATGTCCAATGCCATTGATGGGAGAGATTTGTTGTTCAAGCTCCATGCCCAGATCATTTTCAAACCCCCCCCAGATGTAATATGGCCCTGCCTTCAGCTGGTACAGGCACAGGAATTATGTCTCTCATGGTGCCCAGAGAAAATGCCTGGAGATTGGTGGCAGCCTTAATGGGGGACAATAGAGAAGAGGAGGGCCAGGATTCAAAGCTTATAAGAATGATCAGTGCACCCCCAACGGTATGGGCAGAAAGCCCATCTCCAAGAATGGCAAGGAATAATCATACCAAGGTTCAGGCTGCCAAGAGCAATAGGGAGCGACAACGGACCAGCATTCATACACCACATTGTACAAGGAGTCAGTCAGGTTCTGAACATCCCATGGAAACTGCATACGGCCTGGAGGCTGCAGAGCTCGGGAAAAGTAGAACGGATGAATAGAACATTGAAAAATCAACTTGCCAAACTCACTCAGGAGACAGGAGCCTCCTGGCTCGATATGCTCCCTATAGCCCTTTTCAGGGTTCACTGTATTCCTAATAAGCGTACCCAATTGTCTCCATTTGAATTACTATATGGGCGTCCACCCCCGTTTGAGCTTCCCCTGTGTACTCAACTCTTGGGGGACACTACGACCCAAGACCAAATTTAATCTCTCTTACGTGTCTTCTCATCTCTTAACAGGTGGTCCCTCCAGCGGATGCCGTGCAGCATGGCTGAGGCAATCCACCCCTTTAAGCCCGGTGACTCTGTATGGATAAAAGAGCGGAACGCAACGGCCCTAAATCCTAAGTGGCAAGGCCCTTTCGTAGTCCTGCTAGTTTCCCCAATTGCAATTAAGGTAGCCGGGTTGACCCCCTGGATCCATCACACGCGAGTAAAACCTGCCCATGGAGAGTGGACTTGCGAACTCTTACCCAATTCTCTGAAGCTCAGAATCCGGAGAGGTCCTGCTCCTGATCCCACTGGGAGTTGATCAGGACACAGCCCATCCCCAGTCCAGAGGCCTGCTACCATCACACCGGAAGCTGATAGTTCTACGCATGCCTGAAGATCTGGATGGGAGGTTCCGAAGATATACAACCTACCTGTGTAGATAAGTTACCAGATAACGTTCTGAGCAAATTAGTCACAGTAGTCTCAAGCCGTAACGCGCGTGAGAAAGGGCACTTGACTGAGCCGGTGGCCATTGTGTCCCCCGTAGTTACTGAAGAACGACCATTTGGCCAGCCAGAGTGTTATGGGATTGGGTGTTACACGTGTGGTTGTATGCACTTGGGCAAATCGTTCGGTTCTAGGATAATCCCATTTGCTCTGATTGGGGTGCAGATTGCAATGTATTGTGCTGCACCATTTGCTTTGCATATGTGAACCAAATAAACTCTGCTTAAAACCTGAATTGGCGTTTGCCTCCCTGTGTCCAGTCCATGCTCCAGAATATCCAAGTCACTTGCGGTCCAACACATTGAATCCAATGTTTACTTCCAGATACATGGCTATAGAAATTGCAACTCTTAAGACTGCTGCTTGTCGTCTCTGGCTGAAAACATAACTAGAGAGAGATCAAATCCTAACCCTGCTGACTTTAAATCTGCTACTGCAATGGGCAGCCTGTGGAAACTGCACTGAGTTCATTTTTAAAATAAAATGTGGCGTAAATGTACTAGTCCCGGGGGGGGTGTTACCGTGAGGCGTGGTCAAAGTCCGGTCCTGGGCCGAGGGTCTGGAGCCTATCCACCAAGGGGGAAGCGGGGTCCAAAGCAAGACACCGGGCGTGGTCGGGAACTCCGGAGAAACAGGTCTGGGTGCTGGCAGAAACAGGTCTCCAACGTCGTTGCTCCCGCAACCTGGGACTGGGCTGACTGGCCTTTATCTCCTCTGAGGCCAGGGGGGTCCCGCCCCACAGGTGACCCGCCCTATACTCGGAGGTCTCAGAGTGGTTCACAAAACAAGAGCAACATAAAACACCACAATATATATTATCAAAAGAAAAACAACCCTTCCTCCGAAGGAAACCCCCAACAACTAGGAACTCTTACAAGTTACTAAAAATGCTAAAAAACAGGGGTCTCTGTGACATTTGGGGTGAGCAAAACCCGGGAGACACCAGCCATACATTCCAATCTGGACGCCATGGTACAGTGTCCAGACTGGACAGCATTCTGCTCACACAGCGTCTGATCCTCTCAGTGGAATCAACATTAAAATCACAGATCACGCCCCAGTAGAAGTCACCGTTAAAATAGGAGAAGGAACACAAACCACCCCATCATGGTCCTTCAGTCCCATCCTAACTACAAACAAACAAATTAGAGAGAGTCTCACAAAAACTCTCCAAAACTACTTCAAATAAAACGATGTAGACAATATAACAACCCCCCTCCTATGGGACACAATGAAAGCGGTCACCAGAGGAACTTGCATAAAAGAGAAAGCATTCCTTAAAAAACAAACCTCCTCAAAAATTAGCAAAAAACTCCTCAAACGTATAGAACAAAAAAGGAGAGACTCCCTAGAAATCAACAAAACAATGATCAGCATTCTATACTCTAAACAACGTTTCTATGAATATGGAGGGGGAAACTCCAGATTACTAGCAAATAGATGTAGGGAAAAAGCACTCAAAACAAGAATACACTGCATAACCAAAAAAGATGGCAACATAACATTCTCTCCTCAATAAATTGTACCTCCACAACTACAAGCCGCTGTGGCGACAAATTAACAAAGACCTAAAGAGCTGGGACGCGGGTGGTGCTGTGGGTTAAACCACAGAGCCTAGGACTTGCTGATCAGAAGGTCGGCAGTTCGAATCCCCGCCACGGGGTGAGCTCCCATTGCTCGGTCCCTGCTAGTGCCAACCTAGCAGTTCAAAAGCACATCAAAGTGCAAGTAGATAAATAGGTACCGCTCCGGTGGGAAGGTAAATAGCGTTTCCGTGCGCTGCTCTGGTTCGCCAGAAGCGGCTTAGTCATGCTGGCCACATGACCCGGAAGCTGTACGCCGGCGTCCTCGGCCAATAAAGTGAGATGAGAGCCGCAACCCCAGAGTCGGTCACAACTGGACCTAATGGTCAGGAGTCCCTTTACCTTAAAGAGATGGAACAACATGAACTTCACTCCCTCAGACAAAATAGCCATGATCAAAATGATCACCCTCCCAAAACTAACCTACCTATTCCAAACCCTCCCAATCTGGATTCCCCCAACCCAACTCCGCAGATGGCAGAGAAAACTACACTCTTTTATCTTCTCACGTAAAAAACCAAGAATAAGCCCCAAATACCTGCACCTCCTCACCTCAGAAGGAGGATGGGGAATCCCCAACATAGAAGCATATTAGATTGCCAACCAAATACACCATATAATCCCATATAAACTAGAAGATGAGACAAAACAATGGGTATACCTAGAGAGGGACACAATTGAAAATACCTGCACCACAGCGTACCCACTCCTCCCAAACAAACTAAAGAAAATTCCCACAACACTTAACAGGTACACACAGACCATGCTCAAAGCATGGAAAACAGAAATAGGCAAACTATCCCCAACCCCATCCCCACTAATCCCCCTGGCGTACCACCCATTATTCCACAATGCAGCACAAAACCTCCAGATAAAAACCTGGCAAACCAAAGGCTTATATCGCCTAATAGATTTATAAAAATAACAAACCTTTGTCAACACAAGAAATACAAGACAAACTAGAAGACACCCAAATGCCCTTGTCAGGGAACTGCCATCGGAGGAGCAGGAGGTGAAAGGGCTCACAGAGGCTGAGAGAGACTATTCAGCTGAGGAGGGAACCAGCAAGGGGAGAGGTGGAGTTCCAAGGGAAAGTGAGTCGGAGGGAGGGCTCAGAGACACTTCCAGCGAAAATTGTGGGGAGGTTTCAGGACCTCCCATAGGGACACCTACTCCTCGCCGGAAACTGTCACACCGAGAGTCCAGAAGACGCGTTTCCGTTAAGGAGCTTTTATGCTGGAAGAAGTTCCGTAAACGCCCACTGTCCGATTCTACGAGCGACTGATGGAGCCATGCTTAAGGAGCTCCGTCACAGACAGAGGTTTGTGGACTTAGCCAAACTCTGAGGGACTAGGATTTTACGCACAAGCAGCTCACCATCCCATCACAGCAATCGGACAGTCCCTGAAAGCAGCTTGTGCAGAGAGGCATCATGAGCAACCCAGCCGGAGCCGGGGGAGCAGGAGGAGCTGGAGAGGGTCCAAGCCTGGAAGAAAGGTACAGGGTGTTGGAAGTCCAGCTAGCGCTGCAAACGGCGAGGCTAGAGGAAAGGAGGGCGCAGGATGCAGAAAAGGCAAAAGGCGCTACACTAGCAAGAAAGATGCCAGGATTGGTGCAGAAGTTTGGGGGGGACCCCAGGAACTATCAAGCCTTTAGGACAGAGATGCAGTATGCTCTCGAGCTGCAGTTTGACGACTTTCCCGACGAGGCATCGCGAGTGGCGTTTGTGGTTGGCCATCTCGAAGGGGGGGCGAGAGACTGGGTTAGACCCCTGATGGCAGGGAATAGTGAAATGCTGAAGGACACGAGGAAGTTTTTTCGCGCCATGGATTTGATGTTTTCCAGCGAGATTGAACAGGGACTGGTGCGCAGACAATTGATGGCTTGTAAACAGGGGAGCCGATCGGTTCGTGAGTACTGGACTGAGTTTACAATGCTGATACATAAATTGGGGTGGGACCTATCGGCGGAACCCATTCAAATGCTTTTTGAAGAGGGGCTTTCTTCGGCGGTGAAAGACGAACTTTCCCGGGCGCCCAGGGCGGAGTCTATGGACCAGCTGACCAAATCAGCGCTGACCATTGGAGCGCGCCAGGAGGCAAGAGCCTTGGAGAAGCGGGAAGGGAAAGGAGAGCGTTGGAGGGATTTCCGCATTCCAGAGATTCCGGAGCCAAATTTCCTGCCAGGAGAGCCGATGGAAATTGGAACAGCGCGCGCGCGCGCAGTTTCAAATCCCAGTGAAGGGAGGAAGAAGGAGGGGAAGAGCACCAAGAAATGTTATCTCTGCCAGCAGCCAGGTCACTTTGCCAGAGTCTGCCCGCAAAGAAAGGAATGGCAAGGGATGGCGGGAGCTGTTGGGGGGAAGGAGGAGGGAGTCCAGGAGCCAGTAAAAGCCAACGCCTGGCTGCCACCGTCAGGGCACAGCAGCCAGGCCAAGGAGCAGTAAAAGTGCCCACTCCGGAACCTCCAAGACCAGCCCTAGTAATAGAGGTGTTGCTAGAGCTGGCAAACGGATACCCACTAAAGACAAAGGCGCTGTTGGACTCAGGCAGCTCCTGTAATTTTATGAGTAAGGAGTTTGCAGCTGAACACCAGATACAGATACTCCCTTTAAGCAACCCCCTGCAGGTGACCACGATCGATGGGAGGGAGCTGTTGGGAGGAGAAGTTAGCCTACAGACCGTCCCAATGGTTATGAGGGTGGCCAGGCACACCGAAAGGATAGCGTTCAATGTGGCCACCCTGGGAGGGGCTCCCATTATTTTGGGAATGAGCTGGCTAGCGTTGCATGATCCGCTAGTGGGCTGGCATCAGAGAGTGGTCTCCTTTGGGTCAGCACATTGCCTGGAACACTGCAGAGAGGGAAAGGTGCCGGAAGGGGCAAAAGCCTTTCTAGCAGGTACGGAAGTGGCGGACAAAGGGAAGGTGCCCAAACAACACGCTGACCTGAGCAAGGTCTTCAGCGAAAGGGAAGCAGATAAACTACCACCGCATAGAGCCTTTGACTGCCAAATTAACCTGGTCCCTGGAGCCCAGCTCCCTGTGGGCAAGCTGTACGCCATGTCAGACAGGGAAATGCAGGAGTTAAGGGAGTTTATTGATAAAAACCTGAAGAGGGGCTTCATCAGAGAGTCCAGAGCGGTGGGGGGGAGCCCAGTGTTTTTTGTGGACAAAAAAAACACGGATAAACCCAGGCTTGTAGTGGACTACCGGGCCCTAAATGCAGTGTCAGAACCAGTGACTTTCCCCATGCCCAGAATTGATGACATTTTGACCAGGGTGAGGAAGGGAAAGATATTCACGAAACTGGACCTGAGAGGGGCATACAACCTGATACGAATAAGGAAAGGGGATGAATGGAAAACCACCATGTTCACCCCTTTGGGGGCTTTTGAATATTTAGTTATGCCCTTCGGATTGCAATCAGGCTCAGCATGTTTTCAATCGTTCATGAACCACGTCCTGGGACCTCTGCTCTACAAGAATTGCGTGGCCTTCCTCGATGACGTGTTGATATATTCAGAGAATGAGGAGCAGCATGTAAAGGATGTCAGGGAAGTGCTGAGCCAACTGCAAGCAAACCAGCTGTGGGTGAAAGTGGAGAAGTGTCAGTTTCACACCAAGGAGGTGGAATTCCTGGGGTACCGCTTATCAGACAAGGGATTAGCCATGGATCCAGGCAAGGTCCAGGCGGTGCTGGAATGGAAGACACCGAAAACGAAAAAGGATGTGCAAAGGTTCTTAGGGTTTGGGAACTTTTACCGTAAATTCATCAAGAACTTTGCCCACTTAACGGCTCCCATCACGGACTGTCTCAGCAGCAAGAAGAAATTCGTTTGGACGGCGGAGGCGGAGCAAGCATTTGAGGAATTGAAAAGGGCATTCGCTTCGGAAGAACAGCTCCTGCATGTGGATTTACAAAAACCCATGAGAGTGGAAACTGATGCCTCAGACCGGGCGGTGGGGGCGGTGCTGCTTCAGCCGGGGAGGAATAAGTCGGAATGGAGACCGTGTGCCTTCTTTTCGCGTAAGCTGAACAAATCCGAGAGGAACTACACCGTATATGACCGAGAACTACTCGCCATTCACGAGGCGTTCCGGAGATGGAGACATTTACTAATTGGCGCACAGCATAAGGTGCAAGTGTGTACGGACCACAAGAATTTGGAGTATTGGAGAACGGCACGAGTGCTCAACCAACGACAAGTGAGGTGGGCCCAGGAGTTCTCCAAATTCCATTTTGAAATTTGCTATGTGCCAGGTCCAGAAAACATCAGAGCGGACGCTCTCTCACGCAAACCTGAATATTTGGAGGGGGAGGGAGCGCCTGAAGAGAGACATATTATCCCAGAGGACCGCTGGGTGTGTGGGGCGGCCTGGGTGGGGCAAAGGGAACTGGTAGAGGGAACGGTAAATGATGAATACGCCCAGAATAAGCTCAGAGGTTTAAGGAGAGAGGGAGAAGACCCCGGAGGTTTTGAAGAAAGAAACGGGGCATTGTATTACAAAGGGGCACTATATATACCCGAAGGGGAATTGAGGGGGAGAGTACTCAAACAGCTGCACGACAACCCCACAGCGGGGCATTTTGGGCAACACAAGACCATGTGGTTGGTGACCAGGGAGTTTTGGTGGCCCAAGGTGAGGGAGGATGTACGGGAGTATGTAAGAGGGTGTGACCAATGCCAGAGAGCCAAAGGAGAAAGGCGGGCGCCAGCGGGGTTATTAGAACCGTTACCCACACCAGAACGACCGTGGGAGGCGGTATCGATAGATTTTATGACTGATCTGCCTAAATCCCAGGGGGAAACCGCCATACTAGTCGTAGTAGACCTGTTAACTAAGATGGGTCACTTTGTAGCTTGCTCACATGCAGTCACGGCGGAAGAGACAGCGAAATTGTTTGTAGAACATATTTTTAGGCTGCATGGCGCCCCCTTGAGGGTGGTCTCCGACAGAGGGAAACAGTTCACATCCAGGTTCTGGAGGAAACTTATGAGCTTGTTGCACGTAGAGGTCAACTTTTCGACTGCCAGGCACCCTGAGACCAATGGGCAGGCGGAGAGAGCAAACGGTATCCTCCAACAATACCTGAGGTGTTATGTCAATGACAGAGAGAACGATTGGGTCGAAAAGTTGGCGCTAGCGGAATTTGCCTACAATAATGCGGAGAATGTGTCCACCGGGATGAGCCCCTTTTTGGCTAATTATGGGTGCCACCCCAGGGCGTTTCCAGGGGGAGGAGGGGAGAGATGGAGTGTCCCGGCCGCCGAACATTTTGTAGAAGAAATGGAAGCGATCCATCGTCAACTCCAACTCAACTTAGAAAGGGCCAAAGAAGAATATAAGAGGCAGGCAGACAAGAGCAGAAGGGAAGGTGAAACCATTAGGGTGGGGAGTCAGGTCTGGCTGTCAACCCAAGGGTTGCCGTTCAAGGGGGGTTGCAAGAAATTGAGACCCAAAAGATTGGGACCATTTGAGGTCATCCAACAGGTCAACCCAGTGGCTTTCAGACTCCGGTTACCGAACCACATGAAACTGCACCCAGTATTCCACAGGTCATTACTGTCACCATATAGGGGGGAAGGTGAAGGGGTATCCACACGGGGGCCAGTCTTAGAAGAAAGGGAAAGCAGCAACCATGTGGCGGAGATCATCGACTCCAGGTGGAAGGGTAATCAGGTCGAGTATTTGGTCGCGTGGGAAGGGGAACCGGAGTCGGAAAACACCTGGGTGACGGCAGAGGAGGTCAGTGACGAGATCTTGATCGAAACGTTCCACCAAAGGTTCCCCAGGAAACCTCAGCCAGTAGCGAGGTTCCGGAGGGAGTACTTTGGCACCACCGACGATGAGGAGGAACTGGAAGGATTCAGGGAATCGGAGTTGGAAGAAGGAACAGACTCCGATGAGGAGGAGTACTTGGAAACCGGAAACAGCAACCGGTGGAGGGAAGTGTTCGAAACTTCGGAAGATGAGGGAGGTTCTTTCAGGGGTTTTGCTCCCTCGCCTCCCGCAGAGGAGGGGAGGGAAGGGGGTGAAGGGGGCCCTGGAGGGGAGGTGGATGTCAGGGAACTGCCATCGGAGGAGCAGGAGGTGAAAGGGCTCACAGAGGCTGAGAGAGACTATTCAGCTGAGGAGGGAACCAGCAGGGGGAGAGGTGGAGTTCCAAGGGAAAGTGAGTCGGAGGGAGGGCTCAGAGACACTTCCAGCGAAAATTGTGGGGAGGTTTCAGGACCTCCCATAGGGACACCTACTCCTCGCCGGAAACTGTCACGCCGAGAGTCCAGAAGACGCGTTTCCGTTAAGGAGCTTTTATGCTGGAAGAAGTTCCGTAAACGCCCACTGTCCGATTCTACGAGCGACTGATGGAGCCATGCTTAAGGAGCTCCGTCACAGACAGAGGTTTGTGGACTTAGCCAAACTCTGAGGGACTAGGATTTTACGCACAAGCAGCTCACCATCCCATCACAGCCCTGGTTAACACAACACCAACTACATGCCCTCTTAAACAACCCAACAGTAAAAACAGCAGCAACTTGGCCCCTGACAACCTTCAAAAACCTCCTCCTAACAACAAAGGGAAATGGTAAAGGGATGCTATTCGCAATATACAAAATACTGCTCCAAAATCCCACAAACCCCCTAGATGGAATAAAAAAACAATGGGAGAATGACATAGGCTATGAGATTAATCCCACTCAATGGACCAGAGTGTGGTCTAAACCCCCCTTTAAATCCATATCAGTGAAAAGAAAAGAACTCCCTCTGAAACTCACCTACAGGTGGTACCTAACACCAAGAAAACCAGCACTAATACGCCCAGGAACCCCACCAAAATGCTGGAGAGGGTGCACCTCCACAGGCACATACCTCCACATGTGGTGGGAATGCCCCAAAATCCAACTATTCTGGACAACAGCCCTATGAGAAATATGTAAAATAACTAAGCAAGTATTAGACATCACCCCAGAATTGGCCCTACTAAACATCTTCAAAGACAACAATACCCATTTATACCACAAAGAACTCATAACCCACCTACTTTCAGCAGCCAGAAACACCATAACCAGACACTGAAGAGACCTGTCAGGAGTAAGCATGGACCAATGGTACCAAATAGTATGGGAAACAGCCCTACTTGAAAAATTAACCAATAAACTGAAACTGACATGGAGACAAACAGAAGAAGACGCCTATACCCCGGTATGGCTCCCCTTTATCACATACACAGCCCAACAAGACAATGACAATAATCCACCAACAGCATACAAATCAATATCCAAAACACCCACCCAACTCACACACGAAAACAAAGATCACCACAGCCAATCACAAACAAACAACCACACCCTAGGCCAACCCCAACCTCTCTCACCACCAAAGGAGCACAAGTGAACAGCACAAGCAACGCTGACACCAAACCCTACATACATTAAGCAAAATAGAAACATTGCCACCCGATCCCACCCCCACCCATCTCCCCCCCCACACTTTTCTTCCTAATGTCTCATCAAATGAAACTGATCTGTAAAAATGTTACATGGAAAAAATACGAGAGACATTACACATACTTCTGTAAAACAAGAAAATCTTTAATAATAAAAAAATAAACATTTTCCAATCTTGAAAAAAAAGAAAAAGAAAAACAACCCAATAACAATCTCCCCCCCCCCCCAAAAAAGAACCACATATTAAAAGGGCGTAGGATGTCAATCAGATCAACCAAAGACCTGGTTAAAAAGAAACGTTTTTGCCTGGCGCCTAAAGGTGTGTAATGAAGCAGCCAGATGAACTTCCCTGGGGAGAGCATTCCACAGACGGGGAGCCACTGCAGAGAAGGCCTGTTCTTGTGTTGCCACCCTCCGGACCTCACAAGGAAGAGGCACACAAAGAAGGGCCTCAGAATATAATCTTGGTATCACTGGCGGAGGAACAGGGGGCGGGGGGAGCGCAGCGCCCCCGGCACCATCGGAGAGGGCGGTACCATCAGCATGCCATGCCCCCAGGACGCATGCCACGCCCCCCATGGGTGACATACTACTCCCCCGGGACGCGCGGCATGCCCCCCAGGACACACGCCAGCCACGCCCCTGCCTGCTCTCCGCCGGAGCATTCAGCTTCCCCACTACTTGGTATCTGAGTAGGTTCATATAGAAAGCGGCAGTTTTACCAGTACTTTTTTTCTTTAAAAATGTTTAGGAGTACTCTAATTTTCCTGGTTTTCCCAGTAGTGATGTATGGAAGTGAGAGCTGGACCATAAAGAAGACTGATCGCCGAAGAATTGATGCTTTTGAATTATGGTGCTGGAGGAGACTCTTGAGAGTCCCATGGACTGCAAGAAGATCAAACCTCTCCATTCTGAAGGAAATCAGCCCTGAGTGCTCACTGGAAGGACAGATTGTGAAGCTGAGGCTCCAGTACTCTGGCCACCTCATGAGAAGAGAAGACTCCCTGGAGAAGACCCTGATGTTGGGAAAGATGGAGGGCACAAGGAGAAGGGGGCAACAGAGAACGAGATGGTTGGATAGTGTTTTCGAGGTTACCAGCATGAGTTTGACCAAACTGCGGGAGGCAGCGGAGGACAGAGGTGCCTGGCGTTCTCTGGTCCATGGGGTCACGAAGAGTTGGACATGACTAAACGACTAAACAACAACAACAACAAAATTTTCCTACTCATATTGAAATACTGCCCCTCAATGAGGCAAAATTTAGATTCACAAAATGTTTAGGTATGCGTACCCCTGCATCCCCCCAGAAAAAAGTCCTAGGTATTACGGTGTTGTTGTTGTTGTTGTTGTTGTTGTTGTTGTTGTTGTTGTTGTTGTTGTTGTTGCTTTAAAGGTCCAAAGCAGCACTTTGAATTGGGCCTGGAAACTAATTTTTTTAAATGTATTTTTTATTAAAGATTTCTTGGTTTACAAAATTATGTGCAATGTCTCTTTTTTCAAGTTACATTTTCTACAATCAGTTTCATTTGCTGAGACATCAGTGTTACATTAGGAAGAAAAGCGGGGGGAGGTGGAGTGGGGCCATGGTAGGTGGAGGTGGGGTCGGGTGGCGATGTTTCTATTTTACTTAATGTATGTGTGGGGTTTTGTGTCAGCGTCGCTTGTGCAGGTTCTCTTTGCTATTCGCTGGTCTTCTTTTGGTGGTGTGAGAGATTCAGGTTGGCCTAGGGTGTGGTTGTTTGTTTGTGATTGGCTGTGATGAATTTTGTTTTCGTGTGTGAGTGGGCTGGGTGGGTGTTTTTGGATCAGGTTAACCATATTGATCTGTATGCTGTTGGTAGATTCTTGTCGTTGTCTTGTTGGGCTGTGTATGTGATAAAAGGGAGCCATACTGGGGTGAAGGCATCTTCTTCTATTTGCCCCTGTGTCAGTTTCAGTTTAGGCCCGGAAACTAATTGCATTGCAGCTGGACCAGGAATGGTGTATTATGCTCAAACCATCTTGCCCCAGTGAGCAACCTGGCCTCTGAATTCTGCACTAGCTAGTTTCAGAACTGTCTTCAGAGGCAGTCCTACATATAATCTAACCTAGATGCGACGTGGGTGGCGCTGTGGTCTAAGCCACTGAGCCTTGGGCTTACTGATCAGAAGGTCTACGGTTCGAATCCCTGCGACAGGGTGAACTCCCGTTGCTCGGTCCCTGCTCCTGCCCATCTAGCAGTTCGAAAGCATGTCAAAGTGCAAGTAGATAAATAGGTACTGCTCTGGCGGGAAGGTAAACGGTATTTCCGTGCGTTACTCTAGTTCGCCAGAAGCGGCTTAGTCATGCTGGACACATGACCCGGAAGCTGTCTGTGGACAAACACTGGCTCCCTTGGCCTATAGAGCATGATGAGCATGCAACCCAAGTCGTCTGCAACTGGACCTAACCGTCAGGGGTACCTTTACCTTAACCTTTAATCTAACCTAGAGGTTACCAGAGCATAGACCACAGTAGTTAGGGGCGTAGGTGTGCCACCAGTCAAAGCTGATGGAAGGCACTCCTGAGCCTCAAATGACAGCAAAGATTCCAGGAGGACCCCCAAACTAAACTTCAGAGGAAGTGTAACCCCATCAAGAGCAGGAGACCTTGATGGGCAGGCCTATCTGGTCTACGTATGCAGTCCATAGCTGTCAACTTTCAGATTTGAAAATAAGGGACCAGCAGCCTCACCTGTCCCGGGGACAGTCTACGGGATATCTAACAATCCGGGATAGCAGCGGGAAACGGTGCTGAAATAAGCGAATTTCCCGCCAAAAAAAGGGAAGGTTGACAGCTATGATGTAGTCTTCTTGAGAAGCTGAAACAAAGGGCCGGAATACAGCTCTTTCTAACTCGTATTTCATAGAATCATAGAGTTGGAAGAGACCACAAGGGCCATCGAGTCCAACCCCCTGCCAAGCAGGAAACACCATCAGAGCACTCCTGACATATGGTTGTCAAGCCTTTGCTTAAAGACCTCCAAAGAAGGAGACTCCACCACACTCCTTGGCAGCAAATTCCACTGTCGAACAGCTCTTACTGTCAGGAAGTTCTTCCTAATGTTTAGGTGGAATCTTCTTTCCTGCAGTTTGGATCCATGCGATTTATTTGTGTGCGCGGGGGGAGGGGGCAGAAATTAAACTGGCAAGTTACTTAACTTTTATTTTTTCGCTTTCCATTTAGACAACATCGGACCGCCTTGCAAAATATCGGACCTGACGAAATCGCATTGCTGATAGGGAACTTGCGCGCTCCTCCTTACCCCGCCCCGCCTCATTGCCAGAGGCTGCTGGACTACAACTCCCATCACCCCCCGCCGCTGCCCATACTGGCTGGGGCAATGGGAGTTGTAGTCCAGCAACACCTGCAAGGATGCAGCCACACCCCTTCCACACACACACACACACACACACACACACCCGAAGTTTGACTGAGCTCCTTGGAGGAAAGGCGGGATTAACATGCCGAATGACTTAAGGAGCCACATAGCCCCTTTCTTGCTTTCCCTTGGAATGGCCCGACTCTGTGGTCGAACACTCTCTACCTCCTCCCACCTCTATGGTTACCGGCGGGGCGGGGGGGGGGAGATAATCCTTTTCCGCCACGTGACCTGGAAGCGGATGTACGATAGAGGAAGAGAAAGAAAGCAGGCACTCACGCTTCCGGGTCTGGTTTGCTTGCTGCTGGAGGAGAGGATGCGGAGCTGCGAGAGCAGCGAGAGCAGGAGAAGCGCGGATATCTCGTCCACCATGTGAAAGAGGAGCGCCCGACGCCCCACTCCGAGGCTCCTTCCCCCCTGGTCAGGTGAGGGGTTCTCCTGTCCATCAGGCTAGTGTTTATTTATTTTTGTGGGGGTGAGGATCCCTGAGAAGTGTAGGTAACGATGCTGTGGAAACAACACTAATTCTGAGGGGGGGGAGAGATGTCATGAGCATCTTTTTTTTTTAATGGAGCCCTCTTGTTCAGAGGTAGTCTACCTCTGAAAAGCAATGTTGCTCGGGTGGGGTGCGAAGCAGTGGTGCAGAGTTTTCTCCTTGATGTCATTTTTATTAGTATTATCATTTCTGTGGTGCGTGCGTGTGTGTGTTTAGTCTGGCTAACGAGAAAGGGGTGTATCTATTAGCCCCCAGAGTTTAATGGATGCTCCCTGCCCAGAAGCAGTCTATCTCGAATGCCACAGTTCAGCAGCAGAACATGTGCCTGTGCATGTGGCAGAGCTCAGGTTCAATATTTGTTTTGCCTAGGTAAGGTGGTGGTAAGAACCTCCTGCCTGCCTGAGAACCTTGGACAGCTGCTGCCACATCAGAATAGACAATACTTTAGCTGACACAGAAGACTAAGAATTTGACTTGTATCATGTTATGCATTTAGGAGGTGGGGAAAACCAACAGGGAAGAGTGTTCACCATCATGTCCTCCTTCATTTCCTTCATTTGCAAGAGATGTGTAATAATTATTTTTAGTGCTCATGCACTTTGAATCAAGAGACTCATCCTTGAGACAGCAAAACTAGCTTCTGCAGAGGAGTTGCTTAAACAGTGTTGCATGCTATCTGATAAATTAACCTTTATCATGTAGCAATGAACTTTTTATCATGTGGTATGCAAGGCTGCTTAAGCAGTTCCTCTGAAGCAACTGGTTTTGTTGTGTCTAAAAACACAGTGAGTCCTTGTAAAATCTGATTCCTATGCACTTTTGAGGTTTTCTCCTTGAGAACTAATGCCTCTTCTCCCTCCCTCCCTCTCTTTTCTTTTTGCTTACTCTGGAAGCAGAAGCTGGACTAGATGAACCCCTTATCCAATCCTCTGAGGCTTCTATTTCATATTAAGCTGCTCCCCAGAAAGTGTTGAGTATTAGTAATGCTGTGGCTACAAACCAACTTTCTTAGAAGTCCCAGCTAAGTTATTCTGAGTAATCATGTATGCATGAGATATCTCAGTTAAAAGGTGGACCTTAATGACCCTCTAAGGTAGGTCAGTATTATCTCCATATTGCAAACAGGGGTTTGACTGAACTTGGGAGAACAGTGAAATATTTATAGCTGTCTGGCTTTTGGTAAGATTTGAACTGGAAAGCTTCAAGTTCACAGCTCAGTCTCTTACTCACTCTGCTGCTTTGTGGCGGCAGCAGATGGGAAGTTGTAGTTGAAAACATCTGGAGGAAACAAGGTTGGCAAAGGCTGCTTTATATTAATTGGGGAGGTGATGAGAACTACATTTCCCTTCCCTGAGGAGGAGGAGAGCAAAGCTCATGTGGATCCACGGTCCCATTTGATGTGTACGTTTGGGATGCAAGTGCTGGGTTTGTTTGGATTGCTAGTTTTTGATCCCCTTGCCTTCCTTACTCTTACATGCACATCAAGTCTTCCTGGAATGCATCCCTTTTACTTTTCAAGAAATCATACAGTTTCAATTTGTTTGCCCAAATTTCTCAACTAGTCTCTAGCATTGTTATGTAGCCTGCAATTCTTTCAAAAAGTCCAATGAAATGTTTCCAGTAAAACTCCTCTTTTTTTGGCTGAAAGTATCATTTTACTAGTTCTTTTAAAAAATCACAGATCTCTCCCATAAGAAAAGCCCTGCCAGATCCCAAAAGGTCAAGCTAATTCACTGTTCTTCAACCCTGGGTCCCCAGATGAGGTTGGACTACAACTCCCATCATCCCCAGCTATTTTAGCCAATGGGAATTGTAGGATGATTGGAGTTGTTGTCCAACATATGGGGACCCGAAGCTGAAAACCATTGGCTGTAATCCACCATCTTGCTTCCTGCAGTGGCCAACCAGATACTTCTGGAAGCCCTTAACCAGAGCATAAGATCAACAGCTCTACCCCAGCCTCTGTTCTTTAGAGACATACTGGCTTTGAATACAGAGTTTCTAAATAGTCATCCTGGCTTAGAGGGATTGATAGACCTCTGCTTTCCCATGCTTTCGGCTAATCCCTTTTTAAAGCCATTTAATGTAGTGACCAAAAGCATGTCTTGTGACAGTGGGAAGAGTTCTGCTGTTAGTTGTCTTTTAATTTTACCAAAGCAAAACTCTAGAATTTGAGTTATTTATCTTGTTTTACTGTGCTGCCTTTTCTCTTGGCACTTTTATTTAATTTATTTATTTTTATTTATTTTTGCTTTAGAAAAGCCATAAGCACTTTCTCATGATTTAGCAAGTTGCTGTTGCTATGGCAACAGGTGTTTTCTCAACAGAGCCAAGTTCCTTTCTACCTCAGAGATGCTCTTAATGCATTCAGAGCTGCTTAGAGTTTGTCTGCCTGTGACATTAGAGTAGTCATTACTTGCTCTACCTCTGTTCCTTAAATCCCCTGTTTCTCATACATGTCTGCAATCTGAGACCTAGGTGTAGCATCACCATAAACCATAAACGATGCCTTCTGTTGTGTGGCTGATGCTTATAGCAGTGAGTAATTTTAAAAATAGACCACATGGAAAAGAAATAGAGGAATGAAGCCTGATTACGTCTGATTACTAGTGGTTTTACTATTTATACCTGGGTTACCTGTTCATGCTGTCTTCGAATTATGTTGGATAATGTTAGGAAAGTTTTTAATGTTTGAAGTTTTATTCTGTTTAATACTCTGTTGGGAGCCGCCCAGAGTGACTGGGGAAACCCAGCCAGATGGGTGGACTATAAATAATAATTAATAATAATGTAATTATTATTATTATTATCAAGCACCAACAATGTTATAAAATAAATAAAAAAGAAGAGTTTTATTTATACTATATCTGTATACTATTTTATCTTATATTTATTAAGGGATTGTTAGTTTAACTTCATAATAAAGTTCCATTTTGTGATATAAGCCAATGTGATATTGACAGATAAAGCAGGGACAGGGAGCTGAAGCCAAACCCAGCTTCCAAAGGCTTCTCAGCACAGGTCCTGAACCTAAGCCCTGTTTCCTTTTATATAATTTATTGCTTCAGTGGGACAAATCTATTTCAGAACTCATTGGCTTGGATTCTTTTTTCCTTGCAAGTTTTTGTATTTGTTTCTGATTTAACACTTGGCAGATTTCTCTTGAGCTTGATAGACCTCAATTTAAAACTTATGCACCCAAAATCAAAAAGGTGCTAAACTGATATACCGTTGTTGTTGTTGTTTTCCTTTTTTTAGTACTTACTCCTAAGATGTGAACTTTAGGTGTCATGACAAGTAATTGTCTTGCAGCTTCATGCCGCCAGCAGCTGCCTTTTCTGTTTAGAAAATCCTGGAGGAAGTGCTGGCTGGCTGGCTGGAAACCTGAACAGGAACACTCATGGGAAGGGGCAGAAGATACTCTTAAACATTTTGCTGCAATTCCCATTTGTTACTTAACACTGATTTACAAAAACTACTAGGCTTATAAAACATGAACAGCATATTTATGTTCTCATAGAAACAGAGCTGGAAGGGATCTCAGAGGTCATCCAGTGCAACCCTCCTTCTCATGTGGAAAATCCCATTACACATCACTAATTAAAAAAAAAGGCAGCCCGTTAGAAGATGGAGGCAGATCCCAGGCAGTCTGTTAGATTGCCAAGTAGCTTATAAAGTCAGGACATTTTTACTAACATTTAGTCAAAGTCCCCTTCCTTGTTATTTGAACCTGTTGAGTCCCTATCCTCTGGAGCAACAGCAAACAAACCTGCTCTGTCAACTGTGTCTGGAGACACTTGCAGTGACATATCAGGTGTCAAATGGGAGAAGCTGCTCCAACTGCTCTTTGCTTCAGACAGCTACAGGGCTAGGGGACAAAGGTGCCCCTCACTCCTTCTCTTGCTAACAAGAACAAATAAGATAAGCTGTTTATAGTGTCATTCTTGGAAATGTGACAATAATTGACCAGTCAGTTGACTAGCAGGCTTTACCCTAATCCAACAATAGTGAGCGGGGTGCCTCTCCATTTTTTCTGGGCTATAGCACCCAACAGTGACAGACAGCAAGGCCTATTGAAAGGAAAGATGGGCGCAGTAGTCTGTAACATTTGAAAGGCAATACACTGGGTACCCCTGTACTACTCTTGTCCTGTGTGCCACTCTGACAGCACAGGGCCACTGCAGGGCTTAGATCTTAGATTCTCAAAATCAGAGAAGATCTTTACTTGTTCTAAGATGTTAAACCAACCTTTAATCCTTATCTTAATTAGCCTCAGCTACTTGTATTCTGTGCAGATCCCATGCATTATACTGACTTTCTTAGTAAAGGTTGGAGGGTTTAATATGGATGGAAACAAGAATTGATATCTGCTTTTTTCTGCTATATATACTTAGAATGTTTCTAGTACCAGATTGTACAGCACCTATAATTTGAGAGAGATGCAGATCAGGGCTGAGAAAACCCCAGCTCCCAAGTTCCCCTTGGAGTGCCAATAAAATGTGATGTAGACATTTAGAAATAGTGGCTTTTCTTCCCATGCCCTAACTCCAAGCTGTCACCTGAGATCAGCCTTTCAAAGCCCAGTGCCCTCAAGATATTTTGGACTACAACTTCTATCACCTCTGACCTTTGGCTATGCCTAGCTATTGGAAGCAGATTGTAGTTCAAAACATCTGGAGGGGCAGTAGGTTGGCAAAGTCTGCCCTAGACCCTTCTGAGCATTTGTGTTACTATTGCTACCACTAAAGCTTCCATTTTATAGTCCTTTCATGGATGCATTCTTGTGAGAATCTTTGGTGCATATTTATGCATTTATTTGGGTTTCTAGCCTGCCCCATCCCAAAGTACTCAGAGCTCATAATATTTAAGTGGATCTGCCCTCTCCTAATGTTTGACTGCTAAAAGACAGTTGGAATGAAAATATTTTATGTGTACAAAAGCTTGCAGTACAGTGGTACTACTGGTTATGAACTTAATTCGTTCTGGAGGTCCGTTCTTAAGTTGAAACCATTCTTATCCTGAGGCGCACTTTCGCTAATGGCGCCTCCCATTGCGCAACTTCCGCTCGCATCCTGGGGCAAAGTTTGCAACCGGGAGCAACTACTACTTCCGGTTTAGCAGAGCTTGTAACCAAAAGCATGCATAACCAGAAGCGTTCGTAAACCAGAGGTCCCACTGTACTGAAAAGTGGAGATGGAGAAAGTCTGCTTCAAGTTTGCAAATAGCTGCAAACTTGCAAATAGCCATTCATCTGTGGCAGGTCGCAATTGGATCCAAATTTTGAAAACTCATAGAGAAAGTTGGTTCTTTCAGGTTTTCAGAATGGCAGAAATGGACATGAAAGGCTTGTAAAAAAGTGTGTGCGCGCGCGCGTGCACGCGCATGCACACATATGCTAATACATTTGGGGGGATTTATTTATTTGCAAAGTTGGGTCCACTTTCATAGTCTTGAAAACCAATGTTCATCTTTTGCAGCACACTGATGAAATGGAGCCTGGAACAAATTCTTTCAGAGTGGAGTTCCCTGACTTCTGTAGCACCGTTTTGCAGAAGCTGAACCAGCAACGCCAGCAAGGGCAGCTCTGTGATGTTTCTATTGTTGTTCAGGGACATTTGTTCCGAGCCCACAAAGCTGTCTTGGCAGCCAGCTCCCCTTACTTCTGCGACCAAGTGCTCTTGAAAAACAGTCGACGGATTGTTCTGCCTGACGTCATGAACCCCAGAGTGTTTGAGAACATCCTTCTGTCAACTTACACTGGGCGTCTGGTGATGCCTGCGCCAGAGATTGTCAGCTACCTCACAGCGGCAAGTTTTCTTCAGATGTGGCACGTGGTAGACAAATGCACTGAGGTGCTGGAAGGAAACCCTTCCGTTCTTTGTCAAAAGTTGAATCGTGCCAGTGACCACCAGTCCCCCAGCAGCAGTAACTACAATGGCCTGGTGGAGAGCTTTGAGATAGGGTCTGTGGGGCAGGCAGACTTCCACAAAGTGCAGGATGGTGAAAATGAAGAGGAAAGCTCGAAAGATGAACTGCTGTCTCAACTCACAGAACATGAGTATCTCCCCAGCAATTCTTCAACGGAACATGACCGTCTGAGCACAGGGATGACAAGCCAGGATGGAGAGGAAGGAGCAAGCGACAGTGCTGAGTATCAGTACGCCAGGCCCCTTTACAGCAAACCGAGCATCATGTCTCACAAGCGGTGGATCCATGTGAAGACAGAGAGGTTTGTGCAGGACTGCGAAGGGGTGGAGGTGCATGGCCCTTACGATGAGCAGCAGGTGTCTGAATCCATGAATGCCATTCAGGTGAGCCACTCTGTCCCGACGTCTGGCCCCGAAGACCTTCGTGTCAATGAAAAAAAGATGGAGACAGAGTTTGGTGAGCAAGCCAATGAAAGCAATTACGATGAGCAAGTGGACTTCTACGGCTCTTCCATGGAAGAGTTTTCTGGGGAAAGGGCCGATGGGACACTCAGCCTTCAGAGACAGGACGCTGGGGTTGCTGCAGGTTATGGAGATAGCATGGACGTTCCCTCAGGGATCAAGGAAGAAAATGCCCTGTCTGGGTTCTCCACAGCTGACAAACTTTACCCCTGCCAGTGTGGCAAAAGCTTTACCCACAAAAGCCAAAGGGACCGCCACATGGGCATGCACCTCGGCCTGCGGCCTTACGGTTGTGGCGTGTGTGGTAAGAAGTTCAAAATGAAGCACCACCTTGTTGGCCACATGAAAATTCACACGGGCATCAAGCCTTATGAGTGCAACATTTGCGGGAAAAGGTTCATGTGGAGGGACAGTTTTCATCGGCATGTAACGTCTTGTACAAAGTCATACCAAGCCTGTAAGGTGGAGCAGAACACTACTGAGATGAATTGAAAACAGGTGCCAGGCAGTGGGGTGGGGAGAGTGTATGGGAAGGGAAAAGGCAGAGAGAACCAGATTACATAACTGCATCATAGAGTAACAGAGGAATGTATATGTTGCACAGAGTGTGCCATGTACTACGCTGCTGAGATTCTGAATGGTGGTTTTTTTTAAAAAAAATCCTATAGCACAAGTGGGATCACCTGTGGAGGCAAGCAGGGAATTCTGCCCAGGCTACAAGTAAGGAGGCAAGTTTGAGTGGCGGTACTTTAGTGTAATTATAATTATTGCTATTTATTATTCTTTGTGTTTTGGTAGCACTTGAGGAGAGGGGTTCCCTCTCGTCTCATTAGTGTTCTCTGCTCTCAGTGAGTCTGCATATAGATAGCTGCACATCCTGAGCGCCTTGGTTGGATGACTGTAGTCCCATGTTCAGAAGTCCTTGTGATTTTGTTCAGCCAAATAGATATATGAGCAGTTACCTTTTTTGAACCAAAGGGGCAATTATAGATACTTTAACACAAGTTGCTAGACAACTTTCAGGGGCCGACAGCTTTAACAAGCGGCTGCTTTTTTAATCAGTCAAGCTTTGAGTTCCATTGACTGGCTCTGTTTATCTTGGCAGAGTGATTCTGCGTCATGCTTATTTTTTAATTCTTTTGTAAAGCAGTTGGCTATTTTGTGATGGACACTTTATATAGAGACAGATTAAACTATAACCTCATCTCTCTCCAACTCCTCAACCCCTCTCCCTCTTGTGCCTCATATAGCTAGCCAGTCTGCACTTTTGGCTGCCACAATAGTGAGTATCATGTTTGCTCCCCAGTTGGAGATTAAAATGCTCTTTTTCTGGCACTTGAGATTCCTGGCAGACATTTGTCCAGTTTTCATTTTTTTCTGTTTTGGGGTATTTGCTTTGGGAAGTGTTGGTTAGGTACCAGGACTTCAGAGAACAAAATCCAATGTACTGAATTCTGTGTCACGGTTTGCAATGAACACTTTTGGTACTGATCTCCTCACTTAACTCAGGTGGGGAGCCATGAGGGACTGAGGCTGGGGAAACAGCTCTAAAGGAACTTACTCTGCATCACTCTCTAAGGAAGCTGCTTGATGATTAAGAATCAAAGAATGGCTACTGCTGGATGCTCCCCAACGGTGCTGTGCAGACATCTCCAAACCTGAAAGCAGCTTATGGATTTCTGAACATGATTCTTATCCTCTGTGAAGGAAGAATTTTTAAACACTGGATACCTTTTTTTGTAACCACAAGTAGTTTTAAATTTTTAAAACTAGAACTGCTGTTATATTCCTTCCTTCTCACTCATTTCGTCACCCCAACTACAGGGTGAATGCACAAGATGGAAGAAACTTGGAACGGTCAAAGCATTTGTGCTGCTGTTTGATAGTAATTGGGGTGCAGAAATCCCCCATATTTGCTGTGGACAGAGGTTGTCATATATGTTGATTGGCAAATGAGGTGTTTCCTTAACAGAATACTCTGCCAGTGCCAAGGAGGCTTGCTAGTGCCAAGGCATGTCATTCCGCCCCCCAAACTTCAGCCTGAATAGAAAAAGAGGTGGGGAGATTGGTGGACCTTGTGCATATTCACATAGGCAAACATTTCTGGGGTTATTACCCTCTTCCCTTAACTACAGAGTTTAAACAAACTTTTCATGTGATAAGCTGGGCCTGGAATATGAGTGTCTGGCACAAATATGGGTTTGGTTGTTTGGTAAGGTTGTAGTGCTGCAACTTCTCCTTTGGTGGAACTATTTAATGGCTTTTACTTACAAAAAACATGTTAAAAGCTTTTCTAAATCAACACAAGATCAATTTTTGATATATCTTTCCCCCCCTCAGTCATCGGCAATCCATTTATGATATTGTTGTTGTTGGCACATGCAACAAGAAATACCATAATCTGCTGTTTTCCCTGCTTAGATGAGCTCAGCAGCTCACCAGGGCGGAAATGGCTGTCACTAACTTGAACCCTACCAAACAAGTTAGCCCAACAGGGATCTTCTTGCTAACACTGTAACCTGCTAAATGTATAGAAGCACTTTGTATTTAAAAACAAAACAAAAACCATTTATAAATTTTTTTTTAGAACTTCCAAGATAGATATATATATTCCCTCTGGTTTGTTTTCTTATTCATGTTGTCCGTTCAATTTTTTCCTTGTCTTCAATCTTGAAATTTTATATTGATAAGAAGCTTTTGGTTTATATGAGCACAGGGTCTGGGGTTTGTGTAAGAAGAACTGATCCTAAGGGTCTGCTTTTAGTTTTGTCTTCTTTTTTTAAAAAAAAATCCTTATTGCCTTAGAATCTCCAGGAAGCCATTTTATTTGCAGGTGTGGGGAAACTTGGACTGCCCGGTTGCTGCTGAACTACAGTTCCCATCATCCCTGACCATTGGCCATGGTTGCTGGCTGATTGGAGTTGTAGCTCAAATATTCCCTGCTCCTGTTCTTTGGGCTCTGTTAGGGAAAAGAGGGCCTGTACTTCTTATGGCTCCCCACAGCATTTCTCGGCTTTCCTTGCGCTGTGACCTCACTCAAACGTTTCCTCTGTGCTGCCAATCTAGCCATAGCAAATGGAAGGAAGGCTCAACCTGCCCCATTCTGGCTGCCAACATTTTCTACCTGCCCTGCTATTGTGCTCTTAACTGCTTCTTGATGTGACACATTTAAGCAGGCAAAGCTTTTCCTGCAATGGAGAACTGGGAGTGGGGAAACCTCACCTGTTTAAATGTTGCATGTTAATCAGCTGCAAGAGTCACTGGAGCAGAGGTCTGAAAACCCTACTCCAAACCAGAGTTCCTTCAGGCCTGCCACAAAAGCTGTTTTGCTTAATCCACTGGGGAGTTCTTCTGTACAGGCACCATAGATGGGAAGCAAATGGTTCTCCTTTTGCTTCATAAGGACTTGTGCATATAGACTTCTTGGCTGGATTATCTCCCTCTATTAGCTTGATGCCTTCTCTGGACAGGACATACAGAGGTCAATTGAGTTTAGGAACAGTTTTTGAATAACCTATGACTACAGAGCTTTGAAATGTAGGTAAGATGGTAAGGGGTTTCCTACTGGAGTGTAAGATATAAAAGAACCTTTTACTGTCCCAGTTCTCATGTCATGGTAACCCAATGGCACCTGCTTCGCTTCTCCCCTTGGCTTAGTGGTATGTCAACCTGTCTTGATTTGCTCCAACCAAGACTGTGATTGGTAAACCAACAACAAACCTTAGTTTCACTTTGTGGTTTGTTTTGGAGCAAAACAAATCACGTTCCGCTGTTCAGTCATAATGTTAAGCCCAGAGATTGTGGTTTCTTGCTCTTGACTTGTGCTAATGGAGGAGGAGTAAATCAGGAGCTATAGGTTAATTATGGTTCACCATGATGTGTGAATACTGCCATTTTCACTTTCAGTGTTAAATACATTGGGGGGGGGGATATTCTCTCCAGGAACTTGGACTGCAATCCTGGGCCAGTTCAGAAAATGGGCGTGATGGGGGCAGTTCCAAACTGACTGGCTTACACATAGTTGACTGGTCATTATTCTTTGGCCCTTTCTATTGGGTTGTGTGGGAAATTCCACCACAAGTAGCTACTGGGAAAGGTTAGGCCCAAAGCTTGGAATTTGTACCCTTCCCAACAGTTCTGTTCATGGGCCCATAATTTTGTGCATAAGAGAGATGAAAGAGCAATATAATTTACCACCATGCTATGCTAAGTTCCCTTTATTAATAAGGGAAGTGCTAACTAATGATGCCTTGCCAACAAATCTGTAAAAATTTTATGCTACTACCATCCTTGTCATATTTGGGGTGCTTTATGTGACTTACATTCAAAAATGAAACACGACTTTGAAATTGTATAGAATGCTTTGGTATCAGGGACATGCTTCACTTTTAGAGCAACCTTCCTCAACCTGGTGCTCTCAAAATGTATTGGACTACAACTCTAGTCAGCGCCAGACAACATGGAAGCGCACCGGGGTAAGGATGGGAAATGGGGAGAAAAAGCCCTTGGATACATTTGAAGTAAAGCCCCATCTGCACTATAGATTTAAAACAGCATCATACCACTTTAAACAGTCATGGCTTCCTCCAACGAATCCTGGGAACTGTAGTTGATTGCAGGTGCTGAGAGTTATTAGAAGACCCCTTATTCCCTTCATAAAACTACATTTCCTGGAATTCTATGGGAAGAGGTATTGATTGTTAACCTAGAATTCTTTAGGGGAAGCCAGGACTGTTTAAAGTGGTATGATACTGGTTTTGCTTTATAGTGCAGATGGGAGTTGAGTCTTGAAAAGAGCAACTAGGATAGTATATCACTTTATTTAATTATAGCTTTTGGTGGTCCGAAAGCACACAGTGCAAGTAGATAAATAGGTACCACTCCGGCTGGAAGGTAAACGGCGTTTCCCTGCACTGCTCTGGTTTCGCCAGAAGCGGCTTAGTCATGCTGGCCACATGACCTGGAAAAACTGTCTGTGGACAAACGTCGACTCCCTCAGCCGAGATGAGCACCGCAACCCCAGAGTCCTCTGCGACTGAACTTAACTGTCAGGGGTCTCTTTACCTTTACTATATTCATGCTGATTTGTGAAGCTAAAACTGCTGGGTTTGGGAACTCTGTTTTTCCTGATCCTTAAAGGATTTTAAGAGGTATTAACCACAGACCCTGAGTGCTTAACGGGTGATTTGTCAACACTTTGCTAACACAGCATGCTTCACAAGTTGAAAAGAGTGTAGATTTACTGTAAAGACTGCTTCTGGCATTCCCCACCCCTTCAAAGTGGCAAATCTTATGTGTTGAATGTTTTAGGGCAGATGCTATTTCTAAATATAAGAGTCTATTTTAAAAAAAATATTTGTTTTTATCTGGTAGTGGAATGTTCATACATTCTGTAAGCATACACATTTTAATTCAAATATTTATATTTAATTTGGATAGTTAAAATCATTAGGACCAGCAGCTGGAGCCCTGAAGGCAAAGAGCTGAAAAATGAATTGCATATTAACATTTCTTTTTAAAGCAGGGTCATTGTCATACTTCTTTGCTTGAAAGCTGCTTCCTGCATCAGCCACTGCTGCTTTTCTTCAACTTTCCCTTCTGGGCTCCACTATATTTCTTAAATAAATGTAACTGTTCATATGCGAGTGAGGTGAACCTTTCTTGTTCCTTTAAAAAAATTCCCCCTCAAAAGCATTGTCACTTGTAATATTACAGTTCATATCCTGTTGATCTTCTGTGAGTTGTTACACCTATATTGCAAAGGATGGATAATTTGATATCTCTTTTAATATTGCTGTCCTAATAATGTACAGCATGGTTTTATGTGACATTACTGTTTCATTGTTTTCTTCTTATAGAAGAGTCTGTTGGTCTTTTGTATAACATGTTTTAATAAATGTTATCTGTCTTTCCCCCCCTGGATTTTTACATTTATTTATCAAAAATATCATTGCACTTGATAATACACATTATAGGTCTTGAAAACTTTATTGTGCCTTAATGGACTTGCTGCAGGATGGAAGTCTGTGAAAGCTTATGCTAGACTTGTAAATACGCCAACAATTATTACTATCCTGCCACCACCTCCCTCCAGAAAAATACCAACCCTGATTTCCATGCTGCATGGAACTGAAGAACTGCATTGCAAAATTAGGAGAAGTGCGAATTTGAAAGGTGACCTGCATTTTCGATTGCTTGTTTCAAAAAATGCAGGTTAGGTAGGTCTGTCTTTAAGGGCAGACAGAATTGAATTTCACCCTGATTTCTGCTCTTAGATTACTAAAAAAAAAAAAGTTGACCAGTTGGACTGGCAGAGGAAGAATGGATCACTTGGTCCCCTCTCCATCAAACTCCATTGTGTTTCCATGCCAATCATGGAAGAAGGGACTTTCCTTCCTCTGGCTAACACAGGAACCAAATGGGCTGGCAGAGGAGGAATGAGCCAATGCACCCTTCATCCACCAGCCTGGATACTCGCCTACATGGAATTCCTCGTCACCTATGGCTATCAAGTGAGTTCTTAAGTAAAAAACCTGACCCAAAGTGGAAAGAAAGTTACAACTTGTAAGATGCTTTGTGTGTTTGTTATAACAAGCTAACATGACTACCACTCTGAAACACCTCTGATTAGGAAGGACCTTAAAATGGAAATTGAAGCCCGGGCTTGTGCTAAATTTTGTATCAGAATGGGTGCTTTGTTGTATTTTTGTTTTACGTACAGAGCCTGGTGAGAAAAGCAGGAAAAGAGAAGCAATAGATGAGCTTTTGTCTGCTTACGCACCATGCATTTAAAGCACAAACCTACATAAAAAAACACACCTGGGAAGTGTAGTTTGAGGCTGCTGAAAATTGTAGATCTTTGAGGGGTAAACTACAGTTTCCAGGATTCTTTGGGGAGGGTGCTGTTATGACATTTGCTTACGTTCAGCGTTGCGCTATGGTGAATTTTCCATCAGTGCAAGGTTTCCCCTTGTGCAATTGAATGTTACCTCCCTTTTTGCCCCCTGCATGCCCACTAAATCTACTCTGGGGGTTCGCCAAACACACTGGAACAGTTTGGGAGATGGTGCAGGGCACAAGGTGGCAGAAGTGTTGGGAGAAAGATGGCAGATAACTGGTTTCTGATATGCACAAAAATAATGTGATACCATTGTGATGAACAACATGAAGACTAGCCTCAAGGAAGGATGTCCAGTTCCACTCATCAATGTTCAAATGAATACAGGGAAAAATACAAGGATAAGTAACTTAACACTGTAGTCACAACAAACGGAATTTAATTACCCCATTTTGTCAGGGTATTCATATTTGGAAGTTTCTTTCCAAAACATTAAAAAGATATATCCAGTCTCAACAAATTTGCCCTCTATACAGCTGTCATAACTGGCATTCCGTGCTCTGGACCAAGAAGAATGTTTGCTTTCCAAACAAAGTGGGTGAACTTCAACTTAAATCAGGTCACTTTGCTAAATCCACAGTAAATTCAATATTCATGCAAAAGAACCTTCTTGCTCTACACAGTTTTGAAATAGTGAACATGTTGATTCAGTGCCCTTTCCAAGTTTCTTCACAGAGGGGATATTGTGTGCTGTATATATATATATATATATGATCTGATGTGCATGAATAGTTCAAGTCTAGCATGTAGAAAACCTGCAGGAAAAGCTAGAATAGGGATTCAGCGTAAATTATACACATTTAAACATTTAAAACAAAAGAAACCCCTCTCTTAGTACCATGTCAACGTTTTGACCTAGCTGTTGATATAACCAAATCCTGAAGCAAAATTGAGATTAGGCTGTTCATGGTAGGATTAATTGTACTATAATCATGTGGCATTATATTGCTTGCTGAATATGGCCATAAATATTTTTCAAATCACAGAAGCATCCTACAAGGTCTATTGAGATGAGGTCTTAGTTAACATCACCTAACCTTTGGGTTTGCCTTTCTGGCCTTTGCTGATTTGCTCAGCTGGTGTGATGTGTTTAGAAACATTACTTTTCTTCTTACTGAAAATATCTACATGATTAATTCGAAGCTGTGTGAAATCTTTGCTTTACGCTTCATAATCAGGCTTGCTAGTGATGTACCTGAGACACTTTGGAAATTCTACCACGTTGAACAGTTGTGAAAGTTATTTATACTGTATAGTTCACGTTTCCTAAAGGAGAGGAATTTCTGGAGCATAACACAACTTTTTTTACCCTACATGCCAGTTTTAATAGGAAAGCAGAATTACTTTATTACCTTATTCCAACAAATACTAAAAAGCTCACACCATAGAAACCCACAGTGTAAACACCCACATAAATACTGGTTTTTAAGTACACACCAAGCCAGAATGAATTGTGATCTTACTAACCTCCATGTCCCTGGAGATACCAGTCACTGAGAGTTCATGATTATAAGAATCTAATGCTCAGCTTTAATCAGTTTATAAACTTTGGACCCCCAAAATGGAAACCATTTAAATTAGCTTATTTTTGCAGAACAGGAAGACAAATACAGATTAGAAATGTTAAATCTGCAACACATGCTTGTTGGGGAAAACCCCAAGAAGTGTGATTTTTAAAAATTTTTGTACAGGAGGCTAGGTTCTACACACCATCCTTCTTCCAGACAAGCAGTATTCACTATCAGTTAAATGACATATTCCAGCCAGGCAAAAATATTTGGAATGCAAAGCAGAGCTAGTGAGGGATGTGACCTGGAGAGAGAGGATGCGGACTGTGACATTTCAAACCAGTGTCCACATTTTTCAGGTTTTCCCCTGTGTGCAGACTAACACCTTGTGATTATTCTCTTATATATGCACCCCCTATTGGGTCAATAGGCTACATGGCAGTATAAGCTCACACAGTGCTCTCCTATGATCATGTCCCACCCACAAGGTTGGTAGTGGCCCCACACATTAGTAATATATTTACAGGAGGGCCATCTCAACCACCAAGGCTTGTTTACTACATTAAAAAAGAAATACTTAAAACACATTCTGGATTTAATCATTTTGCTTTGAGTTTGTGGGCAGCTACTTTCAGTTTTCTTCATTTTTATAGTTCCATCTTTTTTATATAATAGCAATGTGTGTGAACGAAGCCCTGTTTTATTGAGTGCAACATTATCGAAGGAAAAAGCACAGCATCTTAAATGCCACTTTATGATCATTTCAAACTTACACATTATAACAAAGCAAAAGTCCATTTTCACTGATCCTCCTCCTGAGGTAAGCTTGAAGATAAGGGGGGGGGGGAGAGCACAGTGAAGTAAGGATCGATTTCGCCACAAAAACTTCAGGAGTGTAGAAATTCTGCATTACAAGGCAAATATTAATAATGTCATCCACTACTCTCAAGAAAGGCTGTTATTCCGCCAAATAGAATACTCCCATACTCAATGTCAAGTTATTCAAAAAAATAGAAGGTTGATGCTTTATTCAGTAGTTAACATTGAGAAAAAGCATTTCACATTATGTTTATATCTTCAACTGATGCAGCCAAGATCCTTCAGGTTATCTAAAAACGCTCATTGGAAAATGCAGATTGGTTTAAGTGCCAATGAGTTGCAGTCTGCAAATTTGGTTGGAGGCCTTCGCAAATGTTTGGTGACAATTGCAAACGACAGCCAGGCAAATAGGAATGATACAGTGGCCCACCGCTTTGGGATCAGGTCTTGTACAGGCATAAAGGAACAAGAACATTTGTAAATAAGGGATTAAAAAGATGATAGCCAAAAGGGTACGGACAGCAGGCGTGTTTTTAAGCAGCGCGTTCAGGTAGTTTATTCTTTCATTTTTTCCAAGTCCAACACAGGTGCCAACTTGGACAAAGAGCTCCACTTAGAAGCCTTGTTAATAATATAGGGTTGTGTGCAATGTTAATCTTACTCGGAGTAGATCAATTGAAAATAATTAATTAAATGAAGTAAAATAACATAACATAATGGAGATAAAGCCTTTTGTCCCCCTCAGTCCTGTTCGGCGCCCTTCCCCCCCCCCCCCCAGGAAATAAAAAGAGAGGGCAGGAACCTCTCCAGGTATAGCGGGTGTCAGAACAGCCAGCGGGGGGCGCGGAAAGATGAGAGCGCATGCGCGCCCTTCTATCACCACCCCTCAGCCCGTTGTTGTGAGGCGCCGGAGAAAGAGCGGTTGCCGAGAAGCGGGCGTGGCCGTCGCGAGGGTGGGCGTGGCCGCGCAGGTCCGCCCCCGGCCCCACATGCCTCCTTGTCTGCCTCCCAACCGCTCCTCCCATTGCCTGTGGCGCTCCGGTAGCGGAAGTGCCTCTTCTTGAGAGTGGAGGATTCGCTTCCGGGCGCTGCTGGCCGAGGGAACTGAGGGGGGAGCAGCGTCGGCGGCGTCGGCCGGGGGGAAGGTGGCACTCGGGCCAGGACCGAGCTCCCTCCGGCGGACCCGCCATGTGAGGAGACTCCCGACGCCCCCTCAGGTGAGAAATGTGGGGGAGGGGATGGGTGCTGGGGTTTACGGTTCTTCCAGCTCCCATATTGGGCACGCCGAAGGCATCAAAGGACGGTGTTCGCAGCAGCACCACCCCTCCGCCCCCGTTAGGCTGTGGGGCTGCGAAGGTGTAAGACTCCTGTATAGCTGCTTCCCTGTTGGATGCAAAACGATGTGGGGATTAATGGATGGTGATTTATTTCATTATTTCATTAATTAATTTTTTATACCGCTCTTCACCTGAGGATCACAGGGCGGTTTAAAATATAAAAACAAAAATGCATAACAAATTATCAATCAAAAACAATGACGGCCCTTTTGTAGGGGTTGATTGAATCCAGGTTAGTTCTTTTGGGCGTGGGGCTTTGTTCGTTACTCTTGCAAACATATCCTGCTTTTCTTCTTTGTGTTTTAGCCTTAAACTTCCTAAAAATGAAAATGTGTGTTCGATGCACACACATTTCTGCACAGGCAACGTGCTTGGTTTTTCTCCCTCCCATGTACAACAACAGCCCCCTGAAGCAGACTAACTTGAGTGTGTGGGGTGTGTGTATGTGACCCCAAGGTAATCTTCATGACTGACTGCTAGTTTATACATGGGTGTACTTGGCATCAGATCTGACACTGAACCCCAGCACCACATTGACCATGGGTAGGCAAACTAAGGCCCATGGGCCGGATGCAACCCAATCTCAATCCGGCCCCCAGACGGTCTGGGAATCAGCATGTTTTTACATGAGTAGAATGTGTCCTTTTATTTAAAATGCATCTCTGGGTTATTTGTGGGGCATAGGAATTCGTTCATATTTTTTTCCAAAATATAGTCTGGCCCCCAACAAGGTCTGAGGGACAGTGGACCAGTCCCCTGCTGAAAAAGTTTGCTGACCCCTGACATTGACTCTGCAGGTTGGGCACTGGTTGTCTGTTGAGTATTTTGAGTTTCCTTCAAGAAGAAGCAAGAGTGTGCTATAAGTGATAGATGAAACGGTAGTTGTAGGGAGCCTTTGGCACTCTGGTTGCTGTGGAACTACAACTCCTCCCAGCCCTAGCTAGGATTGCTAGTGGCCATGGGATGCTGGGAGTTGTAGTTCTAGAGGGCCAAAGGTTTGCCACACCTGATTTATGAAGTACCATCAGTGTTCATATGGATCCTTATATAAAAGTATAGTTTCCTCTCCCAAGGGGCTTACAATCGAAATCTTGACAGGAGGGGAAGGCAGCTGAGTGGTGCCAAGGTAGCAAGGGACATATGTGAGCTGATACAGTTATGCATTAATATATTTTGTTCCAGTTTAGTCTGGGGAATTGTGATTTAGTTGAAAGATTCATGGAAGAGTGGGCTTTGGGAAGGAGTCTGAAGAAATAGGGGAAGGTGGCATCATATAGGTGATCTGGATAGTGCTTGCCTGTCTGCAGTCTTTGCCACCTGGCCTGGAGGCTGTTGCTGCTCCACATTACTCCAAATTATTTATAACTTGAGTGGTAGTGACTGACCCAAGGTGAGCTTCATGGCCAAGAGGGGATTTGAACCCTTGTTTCTCAGGTACAATACTGACAACTGCACTACACTTGTATCATGGCTCCTCAGTAGCACAGGAAAGGTGCTTGTGGCTCCCCTCCTTAGATGCGGTCCAGTGCAGGTGATGGAAATCCCAGGCAGGTGTAAGTCCCCCCCAGGTTACCTAATTGGTTTCACCTCCCACTTTTTCTACAGATTCTTCCTCAATACCAGTTTCTCTGAGCGTTTTTCAACTGAATCAGACAGCTGGTGGAAAGTGGCACACAAATCATTGGGGAAAAAAGTTCCTTCTCCCCACACCCATATGAGTACAGTATCTATGACCTGGTATTTGAAAACAATTAGTTCTGAATCTTTACTAATTAAAATCTGCCTCAGAATGTGAATACCATCATTTGATGGAGAGGAATAGATTCTGTATGCCCTATAATTCTGTTATGTTTGAGTAGAGGTGAATTGTGAAGTGTAGTAATGCTTATCTCATCAACAAGTTCTCTGGGCATCATTCTCTAGGTGTTGCACTGGGTTAATAACTTTAAAAGTGACCATATTAACTCCTCTCTACCCCTAGAACATAATCAACATTCCAAATTAGCTGTGCCTTTGTGTATAAGTACCTGTGCCTAAGGTGTGGTTCGTTGTTCTTGAGTTTCCAAGCCTGTGGGTGAAGTGTACATTTGCAACTACTAAACTCAACTCTTCTGTTAGTAGAGCTTCCTCCCCAATAAGACTGGAGGTGGGGCAGGGGTTGTTGTTTTTGCAAACACATGGTAAATGTAAATCCCTGGACAGGCCCAGCCCAAGAAATGAGCAAATGAGTTTGAAAGGCAGCTGGCAGCAGTGCAATTGTGCTCTCGTTGCCACTGACCTCACATGTGCCTACCAATATCTCTCTTGTGCTAAATCCACACCTGCATCATGTTCTACCTTTCTGCAAAAACATTTAGCTTTTCATTTTGTGTACTTGGTACAATTTTGGTCTGGGAAGTGGGAGTGGGGGATGTTGGGTTAAAAACCAAAACCCTGTTATAAATAACACATCTTTGTATTTACTTCTGTTGGTTATTTTCACAAAGTGTCCCAAGATTGCATTCCTTGTTTTATAGTAAGCTAGCATATATGGTTTATAGCAGTGGTGTCCAGATTTGATGAAGTGGAGGGCCGACCAAGGTTTGAAGTTGTTGAGCTTTTTTTGGGATGGAAGATTTACCCCTAGTGTTACTTTTAACTATATATTTATAGTCCATAAATTATATATTTAACTGGCCAACCTGCACAAACCTATTGGTGATATGTGGCATACTGATAACATGTAAAAATGTGGGGTGAGGACATTTTTTCAATTTTCCAATGCATCACTGTATGTGGTTCTCTGGAGGTGAATCTTCCTTGCAAGGCATGACAAAGCAAGTGACTGTTCGCGAATTTGATTTATCATCTCTATGTGCTGACCTAATTGGGCCTCTCCGGTTTATAGACTTTTTTTTTTAGAAGTCCTGTTTATTGATTTGTAAAATGTGAACATAGTTAAATAAAACGAGAGTCCGTACGTTCAAGGCTGCTTTATCTTCTCTGTATATTTATTTGCTCTTATTGCTCACTGCAAGACCAAAATGCACAGCTCGGAGGCCCCCTTCTGCTCCGAAACCACATGACTTTTTGTGGAGGTATGATAAACATACCTGTCCAATGTATGCTGCGTAAGAAAGTACAGTGAGAGGCTGCCTTTTTCTAAATCCAATGGTTCATGTAGAAGCAACTACACCAACACAGGATAAACAGGAGGCAAGTAGAAAAGGTGCCATCAAAGCACCTTAAACAACAATTTCACATGCAATGGCATAGTTGAGGAGCAGAGCAGGCACTTTCCCTTAACCACAGAGCTGGTCATCTTTCTGAGTGAGGTTCTCAGTACATGCGACTGCACAGAGGAATAACTATGGAGAGAGACTGATTTATCAATGACCCCTTTTTGAGATGGATGGTTTTTTGCCTTTGTGTGTGCCTGGCTTTTTGCGTGGCTTACAAGGATGGCTATCTGCATAGTGGAGAGGAAGGACTTGTGCCACTATTGCACCATGCAGTTCAGAAGCTGTTGCTTGCAAAAAAAATTTTTTTAATGCAAACCTCTAATATGTATGTTCTTGGGAGATAAAGACTGCTGCTACTTTAAAGTTAGAAACATTTAGCTTTGCACTTGGGTTTCTATAAATGCTTTGTATTTAGAAGATTCCAGAATCAACCTCTACCTTCACAGGTAGTCTGGGTAGCAGGGCTGGGGAAAACTTCTGCCTGAATCTTGGAGGAGTTACTCTATCTGTAGTAAATAGTATGGATTAATGGTTAATGGTTTTTTTCTGCATAAAGTAGCACTATATAGTCAACCCGTCCAGGAACAAGAAATGAAAATATAGTTTTCACACTTCCTTCTTTACCCAAAGAAACTGGCTCTTTCTGCTTGTAATTAGGCAGCCCTCATCTTAGGTCAGTCTTTCCCAACCTGGTAGCTTCTAGACATTCCATCAGCCCCAGCCAGCATGGTCAGTGGTTAGGAGTGATGGAAGTTTTAGTCCAGCAGCATATGGAGGGGGCACCAGGTTGTGGAAGTTTGCTTTAAGTATGATTAATTATGATAAATCTAAAGTTTTAGTTTTTACTCAGAGATGATGCAAACATTGCTGGCAAATCAATGGACAACCAATTGAACAGGTTAAATTTTACAAATATCTGAGAATAGCATTTCAAGCTACCAGCTCTTGGAAAACACAAGTGTTGTATGCGACTGTAGATACACAACAGAGCTATAATTCACTCATCTCTTTCTTTTATGTCAAGGTAGGCCAGCACGCCCCCTTATCAATTCAAGTGTTCAGTTTTAAGATATTACCACAAATGCTGTATGGAGCACAAGTATGAACGTTTAACCGGATTGAAGCTTTATAATCTGTCTAAACAAAATTTTTGGAAAGTATTCTTGGCCTTTCAAGATGTGTGTCCAATGTACTTTTATGATTGGGGGCTGGACAAATTTCTATTGAATCTCAAGTCTTGATATATAAGCTAAAATTTTGGTTAAAACTGCTGTTCATGCCTAAAGACTCCTGCAGCCATTCGGAAGCCCCGTTGGATGTTCGGCTTCCAAAAATAGTTCACAAACCAGAACAGTCACTTCTAGGTTTGCAGCGTTCAGGAGCCCAAACATTTGAGAACTAAGCTGTTCGAAAACCAAGGTATGAGTTTATAGGTGAAGAGTGTCTCTTGGCTGCTCAAAAACTAGTGTTGACTATTTAAAATCAAGGCAAAGTTTCTGTTATGTCATAACAGAAGCCCTTTCATTTGGCATTGCTCAGAGTTGGAATGCTGTATCCAGCATTTCTTCCTCCTCAATCTACAGTGAAATTGCTGTGGATAAATTTATGATTAATTGGTTCTGTTTAAGAAAATATTGGAAAGCTATTTGTACAATTTTTCTACATTAGCCTTATTCCCCAGTGTCATTTTCTGTCGAAGATGTTTGTTGGTACTTTTTTTAAAATAATAGGTTAAGTTGGGGCCCCTAGAAGGTAGGAGAGGGTGATATATCAATATAGCATCCAAAACCAGTTTAATGATATTGGTTGCATAATTTTTGACCTGGCAATATATCGCAAATTGTGAAATGTGTGCGCTAAGCAAAAATCACAATGCGGAAAAAACTGGAGTGAGACAATGCATCTACATAGCTCCATCCTTATTTCAGACATTGTGATATATCAGTATATTGTGATGTTTAACTGGTGATATATTGCAGTGTTGAAAATCAGATATCACCCAGCCCTAGAAGGTAGGGTATGGACCATCAAATTATCTCTTTCTTGATGGGATCCTTGCAAAAAAAAAGGGGGGGTAAACTGGGTGTGCATCAATCCAGTTGAGCAAGTTTTGCTCCCAGGCAAGGTGGAGCTCATGAGTTCTGGCAGAATTGATCTGGGATGAGATCCTAAGTATGCGCTCATGTGCTGTGTATCTTAAGATAATTTGGTGGATGGCCTTGGATATGCTGTGTCTCAAGTACTTGCTGTTCATCATACAAAGAGTATACATGCAACTCTGACATTTAGTACAGAATTGTGATCACTTTGATGGGTAGGTTTCTAGTTCTCTTGATGGTGAGGATTTGTGCAGAAACTGGCTTTGAGTTGGTCATAATTAAGTATAACAGAGTGTGGGGCAGACAGATCTGATGTTCAGGGCACAGTTCATGGAGAACTTCTGTGGCAAAAGCATTACTGAAATGAAAGGAAGCTGTACAACAGCACACTGCACTACTTGATTTATTTTTAATACTGTACATATTTATGGTACTTTGTAAATGTGTCAAGGTTCATGTAATAGAGTTCTTGTTCCTTGCATGGATATATACCTGTCCCATATAGCTTTCACTTCTGTAAATTAACTCATCAAGAAAAGAACAGATTCCCACCCCCCACAAAAAGGTTGCATATTGATTTTATTCATACAGAATGAGCAAACTTGCATAACTTATTCTAACTGCACAATTTGCATTTTCAAGGCCCAAATCGGGATTTGGTTCTTTTATAGCCATTTCAGCACAACAGTTCAGCAATTTTGCTATTACAGGAAATGCAAATATATATTTAATTCATCTGTTGTGAAACTATTGTTATACCTTTGGGATCATGTACAGTGGTACCTCGGGATACGAACTTAATTTGTTCCGGGAGTCCGTTCTTACCCCCGAAACATTTGCATCCAGAGGCGTGCTGTTCTGCGCAGGTGCTGGTGGCGGAAAACTTTCCTTTACTTCCGGGTTTGCCGCATGTGTAGCCCAAAGCATTCCCAAAGGGGGCGGTTCGTATCCAGACGTACCACTGTACATGCCTTTAATTCCTAAGCAACCAGATGGCTCTGACAATGCACAGCTTTGAGACATCATTAATATGCAAGATGATGCATATGCATTCATCATATAAATCTATTTGAATTGGCTTTTAGAGCTCTCTCTGAGTGTTGTGGAATATATATGATTAGTTTTTGTGTGCAGTGTAGACCATATACAGAACTGTGCTTTTTTTTATATATAAAAAAAGAAGTAAATAATAATGTTTTCTCTGTTTGGAAAAAAACTAAATCACAAGAAGGAAGGAATTGTATTGGGGAAAGGAGAATTGTGCTGCTTTGTTCTTTCCCGAGAAGGCCTCATTTGGGTGGAAATAATTGAATTTTCCCATTTAATAAAAACTGAATATTGAAATCTACTTCTTAACAGTAAAGTTGGCTTGACTATATTGTCTGTGCAGCTCAGATACTGAACTGTGGAGGGAAAGACTTCTGAAGTTTGGTCAAATTGAAAAGATGGCAGCATTTTACTTCATCTGTCCTCTATTTGCCATTTTCTGTAGATTTTAAATTATTTCAAAATAAAAAAGGCTTTTGTGTCTTCCGATATCTGAGAACAGATGAAGTAGGAAACATTAATGTGATTAATTTGGTAGAAAAGATAACTCTAATGCTTAATACTGTATACTTCTGATTTTTTTGTATTGAAACTTGACTGTTAATACAGCAACTTATATTAGATAATTCCTTTTATATCTCCTTTATTTTAAAAGACAGTTTATTTATCTCATTGTTATATTTCTCTACTACCTCTCATGCAAGGTGATCACAGTAGCATATGTGGCCTTCCTATATAAGCTCCCATCCAGGTACCAGCCTAACCCAAAAATGGAATTATATCAGGTGCTTGCAGATAATATTCTGTGCTGGCTGTAATATACCAACAACTAATGACCAGCAAAGCCAAATGCAGTCCACCAGCTAAATATAACATCCCATCATAATCTCCATAAAACACCTGTTTTTGCATGCTTGAGATAGCCATAATATAGAGACTATCCAGCATCTGCCAAACAATAATATGGACCTGGTGGGCTATGCCTGGTTGTGTAAGTTGCAAGTCAGTGCCCTCTGCTTTTGGTACAGGTGTCGTCATCACTCACTCCAGTACTAAACTCTGGTGATCCCATGCCTATTGGTTTGGAAGCAAAATGGAGCCTGAAATATTTTCACCTAGGAGGAAAGGCTGCAGCTTTGGGGACTTTTTAGTTTAGAAAAAATATGAGTAAGAGGTGAAATGATAGAAGTTTATAAAACTATTAATGGTACAGAAAAAGTGGATAGAAAAGTTTTTTCTCCCTCATAACACTAGAACTTGTGGACAAGCAGTGAAGCTGAATGTTAGAAGATTCAAGACAGATAAAAGAAAGCAATTCATGTAGCTCCTAGGTAGACTGTGGAACTTGCTCCCATAGGAGGCGGTGATGACCACCAGCATGGATAGCTTTAAAAGAGAATTGGAAATGTTCATGGAGGAAAGGGTTATCAATGGCTACTCTGCCTCCACAATTGGAGGCAGAAATGCTTCTGAATACCAGATGCTGGAAACCACAGGAAGGGAGAACACTCTTGTGTTTGCGTCCTGCTTGCAGGTTTCCCACAGGCGTCTAGTCCCATTAGAACAGGAAGCTGGACTACATGGGCCATTGGTCTGATGCAGCAGGCTCTTCTTATGTTCTTATTGAGTCATAAATAAAAAGAGAGGTGTATTTAAAAAGAGAAGGGGGTGCAAGGGCTTATGTTCAATGACTTACAGACCTGTGGAATATTGGGAAGGGGAGAACACAAGAGCTAAGAGCATGCATAGACAAACTAAGATCCAGGGGCTAAATCCGGCCCGTGGACAGTCCCGGAATCAGTGTGTTTTTACATGAGTAGAACGTGTAATTTTATTTAAGATGCATCTCTGGGTTATTTGTGGGGCCTGCCTGGTGTTTTTACATGAGTAGAATGTGTGCTTTTATTTAAAATGCATCTCTGGGTTATTTGTGGGGCATAGGGATTCGTTCATTCCCCCACCCCCAAAAAAATATAGTCCGGCCCCCCACAAGGTCTGAGGGACAGTGGACCGACCCATGGCTGAAAAAGTTTGCTGACCCCTGGCTAAGGGGGTATGACTGGCCTGCTTGAATTGCTAACAATGTATAGTGTATAGTGTACTAGAAGATCATTTATGGTTAGGGATGTGTGCTGTGAGGTTAAAAAACATCTATTTGTTCTTTGAGGTGGTTTCCAGAACACCACTTCTTTTCCATTTGTTATACAGCAATAAGGTGCTTGGGATCAAGGCTGGCAGCCAGCACAGTATGTAGAAAAGGTTTCAGGGTGGTAGGAAATAAAGGCTTCCTCTCCCTACCCCTCCCACATGAGACCTGAACAGTTTTACATGGCTCCACACTTGTTCCTACAAAGCATTAGGGCAAATGACCATTTAACAGTTCAATAAATTAACTAGAAAATCTTTACCATAACCATAAGGAAAAGAATGTTTTTATGGCTGCTAATGTGCATTAACGAGGGACGCGGGTGGCGCTGTGGGTTAAACCACAGAGCCTAGGACTTGCCGATCAGAAGGTCGGCTGTTCGAATCCCCGTGATGGGGTGAGCTCCCGTTGCTCGGTCCCTGCACCTGCCAACCTAGCAGTTCGAAAGCACGTCAAAGTGCAAGTAGATGAATAGGTACCGCTCCAGCGGGAAGGTAAACGGCTTTTCCATGCGCTGCTCTGGTTCGCCAGAAGCGGCTTAGTCATGCTGGCCACATGACCCGGAAGCTGTACGCCGGCTCCCTCGGCCAATAAAGCGAGATGAGCGCCGCAACCCCAGAGTCGGTCACGACTGGACCTAATGGTCAGGGGTCCCTTTACCTTTACCTTTAATGTGCATTAATAGCTTGCAATAAAGCAAATAACTTTAGTTTGGCAAAAGTTGTTGTTTTTCTTTCACCTAGCAGCTTTTGAAAGGAAAACACTTGAGATAGGCTATCTCTAAACCACAAAAGGAAGGAACCTCAGTGTATTGCAAGATCATCTGTAACCCATGGCATCTGTAATGTTGCATGACATACAAGTTTGCTTCAGCAATACTTGGGATCAACAGTGCTGCTTAAAGCATTTGTTCAGATTGTGTTTCCTTTCCTTGCCTGTCCAGCTCTGCACTCAGTGTACTCTTTCAAGGCTTGATTCCCAATCAACTAGGAGGTGAGAGTCCTTAAGATTTCTGATACGAACAAGTGTTAGTAGCTTTGGGTCACTGAAACTACTAATTGCAAAATTATGTAGAGAAAATGTTCACTAGCAAACTACCTACTCACAAACTTGTCAGTTTAGTACTACTACATGTAACACTACACAAGTCACATCCCACATTACTTTGGATTTAACATTTCAGATGTATGTAAAAGGGAAAGTCTTATTGTTGCATGTAAAAACTATTGTTTGCTACTGCTTGTATTTTCGGTCTCAACAATGTATAGATTGTATGCAGTGTAAGTTACTGTGCGTGTCAATAGACTGCTTTCAATCTTTAAAGCACCAGGCATTTTTAAGTTCAGATTTATAAGTACTTCTTTTTGTGGCTTTTGCAGGTTACACCATACACCAGAAGACATGGACAGCAGCAGTTTAATCCAGTTTGACGTTCCGGAGTACAGCAGCACCGTACTGAGCCAATTGAATGAGCTCCGCCTGCAGGGAAAGCTTTGTGATATCATTGTGCATATTCAGGGTCAGCCGTTTAGAGCTCACAAAGCTGTCCTAGCTGCCAGTTCTCCATATTTTCGTGACCATTCTGCATTAAGTACCATGAGCGGCCTCTCAATATCAGTTATTAAAAATCCCAGTGTCTTTGAACAGTTGCTTTCTTTTTGTTACACTGGAAGGATGTCTTTGCAACTGAAGGATGTTGTTAGCTTTCTAACTGCAGCTAGTTTTCTGCAGATGCAGTGTGTCATTGATAAGTGCACACAGATACTTGAAAGTATCCATTCAAAGATCAGTGTCGGTGAAGTTGACTCTGTCACTGTTGGTGCTGAAGATGCTCCGGAAAACCACAACGGTGTTAAAGATGACAGTTATTTTGCCAATCCAGTGGAAATCTCTCCTCCCTATTGCTCTCAGGTGCGGCAGTCTACTTCAGGCAGTGATTTAAGAATGGAAACAACTTCCAACAAATCTTTCCGTAACCGTCTACAAGAAGAAGGGCACTCAGACCGTGGTAGTAGTGGGAGCATTTCAGAATATGAGATTCAGATTGAAGGTGATAATGACCAAGGGGACTTGGTAGTCAGAGAGAGCCAGGCTGCTGAGGTGAAAGTTAAAATGGAAAAATCTGACCGGCCAAGTTGCTCAGATAGCTCTTCTCTTGGTGATGATGGATACCACACTGAAATGGTGGACGGCGAGCAAGTAGTGGCTGTTAACATTGGCTCCTACAGTTCTGTATTGCACAATGCCTACTCTCTATATTCCCATGGCTCATCCCAATCTGCTAATGCACCTGACACCTTTGGAAGCCTAAGAAACTCAAGCTCTTCAAGATCCATGCTAGGTTCTCTTAGAGGCCGCGGCCGTCAAAAACGGATCTCTACTAGCTACTTACATAGTGATGTTTCAGCACAAGGAGCTGATGGAGAATCTGCAGCGAATCACCCAGGTTATGAAAACAGTCCACGGGAAAGGAATTCAAGAGGTCACTGGTATGCATACAGTGAAAGATTAATCTGTATATACTGTGGGAAGTCTTTCAACCAGAAAGGGAGTCTTGATAGGCACATGAGGCTGCACATGGGAATAACCCCCTTTGTGTGCAAATATTGTGGGAAGAAGTACACGCGCAAGGACCAACTTGAGTACCATATCCGTGGCCACACAGATGACAAACCTTTCCGCTGTGAGGTCTGTGGAAAATGTTTCCCTTTCCAGGGAACTTTAAACCAGCACCTGCGAAAGAATCATCCTGGTGTAGCAGAAGTAAGAAGCAGGGTTGAGTCTCCAGAAAGAACAGAAGCCTATCAAGAACAGAGAGATGATGATGCTTCAGCCTCTGAAACGCTGGATTATAGCATGGATATACAGACATCTGATTAAAATTTACTGCGTCCCTCAGTGCAACTCAAACAAAGCACATTGATCAACGCATTTCCTTCTCGTTTCTTTGATAAGTTTTGTAACAGGTATAACAGCATTGTCGTTTTCCTGATTTTGCAAGTCTTCTGGTCCCTGTTCCTGGACAGAAGGTTACTGACTTTTTTCTTTTTCTTTTTCTTTTTTTTGGAAGGAAGTAGGGTTAGCTTTACTCCTAAAAATGTTTATAAAGAGCATAATATTTTGCAAACAATACATGAAGAAGGAGGGAGGCTGGGGCTTCAACAGTGAAAGATAATAAAAACAAGCAGATACGGCCGAATAGTATAGCCTCTCCTTTTGTGCTTTGTGCAGCCTAATCCTATGTAGATATACTTGGATGCAAGCCCTACTGAATTCAATAGGACTTGCTTCCAGTAGTGTGCTAGGATGGCAGCCTTAACAAACATGTTATGTAGGAGCATAAGGTATACCTCCCAGGGTCCCATCTATGTGTCATACTAAGTTGTGGGTTTGGGTGGGTGTTTATTTGTTGTTGTTTGAATAACTATTTTGATAGCTTTGAATTTTATATAATATATATTATTATATATAAACATATATACGATGTTCACTTTTTCTCTTTTGGTTGGGGTGAATGTAGAAGTATCTTAAACGGAAAGGAAAAAAACCTCTCTATAAAAGGCTTTCAACTTTTAATCTTCTCTTTAGGGTTTTTTCCTGCTTTTTCATGAAGCTTTGCTCCCCCCCCCCCCCATGTTCATATATTGTGTCCAAAAGTGAGCAATGCTTTGAAATAACTTTGCTCAATAAGCATGCATAAACCAAATGCCATAATTGTATTAACTTTACAATGGGGATTGTTTGGGTTTTTTGTCTAGAATATAAACTAGACAACCTGTGGTGCTGCCCCTTTTTTATATAGAAATGTGTTGTTATACTAGCCAACCCAAAAGTAGCATTGTGGTTTTAAATGTTTTTACTATCCTCAGAATCTACCTTCATTTCGTACTGTAGAAAGCATACCAGGTAAATCAGTCTTACTTTAATCACTCTGATTATATAGTTGGTTTAAAGAAGGCTAAGCAGGATGTTGCAGTCATTTCTGCAATATTTCTGTACAGTGTTCTAGTGAATCACTTCCACAGAGCTGTTTTCAGGTGCGCCATAACTTCCGATTTACCATTTTCAAGTGAAATTAAAGCACTTGTATTTTTACTTTTTGTAACAATGCCATGCGGGATTTATGAGCAATATATCTTATTGTATTAGAGAAGTTCTTTTGGCTTCTCCATAATTTCAACAGCTGCTCAGTATTTTATTTTTCATAAAGAGCCAATGACAAACACATTTACACATCCTTTTAGAAATTATTATTTTTTCTCCTTCAGACGTTTGGTATCTTTCTAAAGTGGTGCTAACTTTTTTCTATTACATCCATAATAGATATAAAAAAATGTGAAACCTTACTATAGTGGAATCACAGATTTTTCCAGTTATTTATCTGCCTGAAAACACCTCACAAAAGTGTGGGCTGGCAAATAATTGCTGTATGAAAACTCTTATCAAGTAAATAGAATACAGATGTTTGTGAATAATATTTTTAGTACGTATATACTTGGATATATTTATGCTTGGCAGAATGAGAAACTTCTTGGTAGATATATTCATCAGGATAGAAAGCTGTTAGTGACAGAAGCTGCATGACAAGAGAGACCCCTCCCCGCCGCCCTCCACCTACCTGTCTCCTCTCCTGGTTCTGCTTCAGTTTCTGCCTTATATTCCCTAAGCTAGTGCTGCTGTAGCTTTAAGGTTTCCTGGCAGAGCAGTACAGAGGCATTAAAATTATGCTGGAACAAGCCTGGGCAGTGAGACACAGTGAGATGCTTACTTGGCCGGTAGCCATCAAAAAGGATCCTTCTGCAGGTACTGTATATGGAATTATTGGAACCCGTTTTCTCTTTATTAGAGTTTTAAATCTTCACCCACTTTTAGGAGCATTCTGTTCCCTCTTAAAACAAATTGGATGTTTGCTTCTTTCCCCACTGAGTGAAATAGGGAGTGCTGCACAAAAATTTGTTGACACCTCTCCCAGATAGGATATTCAGAATGTGTGGATTTCTTGCTGCCTTCAAGATTTTGTGTGTTTGTAATTTAATGTGTTGACTTTTGAATCTGAGCCTCTGTTCTTAATTCTTGTATGATTCCCTAAATTTCTCACAACTGTGAATTTTAATCATATAAAAGTGTATGGGTTTTCTTAATAGGAAGTCATAATCCTTCAAAATTCTCATTCTTCAGGAGCTACTTCTATTTTTCACTTATATTCTATGATTTAAAACACTGAGAAAATAGTTGTGGTTATACTATGGGTGGCTGATAGATACAGTGTTTGGAGCTTTTGAAGATCTGTACAAAGTGCTCCATAAAAAGTACTTTAGCTGGAGAGCAAGTGATTTATACAATTTGTAACCAGCACCCCATATCAGCTTTCATTTTCCAAATCACTTAAGAAAAATGAAGCTTGGATGCTTGCAGTGGTTTTGAGGGCTTACAGCTTTGTTTGAGATTTTAAAAGAATAGACTTCTGCAGTATTTTTAGAATGGACTTTTCTTTACTGTTTATCAAAGCCAGTAATAAGGATTAATGTTAACAGTAAATCAGGTTTGTTCTTTAGACGCAGTTTTAGTTAGACAAAATGATCATTCTTTTCCTACTATAGCTGCCTAAGAGATTCTTTCCCAGGGAAATACTAACTTCCCTCCTTTTCCCTTTCTACTATTAGTATAAACAAGGGCTGGAGCCCCAGAAAAGCCAATTTCAGTGCACATTCCATATGTGCACACAGGCCTTTCCTGCTTTCTGACTTCCTACTACAGCCCCACCCCCATCCACTTCTGAGGATCAGGAGGCTAGAGCGGTGTAAAATGAAATGGGAGGGATGCAGCTGGGCAGGTAGAATGGAATTGGTGACAGACCCATCCCAAGCATGCAGAGAAATGCTTTTCACAGGCCTCTGGATTTCCAGCCTGCTTCAGGGAGGGTACATGTCTGTTCATTCATTCTTATAACACATTAAGATACAAATCAATTTTATTCTACCTTTTGATATGCTTGCATTTGAGGCCATCAAACAAAAGTCTGGACATGCAGAGTTAAAAATGTAACACTTTACAGTGAACCTGTGCTGTGGTGCCTTTTAAGCCACTTGGGTTTACGCCATAGTAGTATTAGTCAAGGAAAGAGGGGAAAGGCAGTTAACTTTGTATTTCCCTGACTTTTGTCTCTGTGTCAATCTTAAAAGTTGTTTTAAATATAGTTTTTGAATCTGTAAACATGGTTGAACTGGTTTGAGTTTACCAAAGAGTGACTTAACATAATTTTGGATATTTTTGATTGTACAGCTTTCAGGTTCAAATGTTGTGGTGGAACTGTTAAAAGCCTAGGAGTTATCAATCTCCTGACTTTTGAGAGATTTTTGAGTTCCATATACTCATTCATGTTGATGGCCAAATTCACATAATGCTAAATCATGGTTTAGTGCTGTGCGCATGAGCCGCAGCAAGTCCAAACAAAGCCTTGGGCACCTATACTTCTCCCTCTGATTTCCATGCAGCTGAAAAGACTTATGCAGCATTTAGCTTCACTTTCACAGAATCACTGGTGGTGATTTAAAATAAGCTCTGGTCAGTTTCTAAAGAAGGCAACTTCAAACCATAGAAAGTAGGGACTGCACTGCCCATTTTGCACAAAGCTCTAAGCCACTGTTCAGTGTAGCATAGGAACAAGGCCGGTATGTTTTTCCTCTTTCTGCTGCCTATTGGGGTTCAAAATTATCAAGCCATAATATAGTACTGTAAAGATCAAGAGCTTCACTGGACATGTAGGCAGCTCTAGAGATCTAATCTGGAGTAGTTAACTTGCGTATCTTCCATTTGTTTCCCTGAATTTGAAATGTGCCTAAAGGCCAGTTCACAGAAGACACAAGCCACCTTGAACACCCATTTGGTGAAAAGGTGGGATATAAATCTAGCACACAAATACAGTGGTACCTCGGGTTAAGAACTTAATTCATTCCGGAGGTCCGTTCTGAACCTGAAACTGTTCTTAACCTGACGCACCACTTTAGCTAATGGGGCCTTCTGCTGCCACCGCGCCGCCGGCGCACAATTTCTGTTCTCATCCTGAAGCAAAGTTCCTAACCCGAGGTACTATTTCTGGGTTAGCAGAGTCTGTAACCTGAACCGTCTGTAACCCGAGGTACCACTGTAAATGGTGTTCTCATACACTCTGTAGGTGCATTTGTGTAAACAATGCAATATTCATACAAGGCAATTATAGGAGGTGCAGAACTGCAGACATGTGCAGTTTTCTATTTTAGTGGTAGTCCCATGTCCCATTTTCACCCCACCCCACATGCAGCATCTATCCTAAGTTGATGCATCATCACATTATGCATTCCCCTCCACATCATCAATGGGTGAAGATACAGCACAACATTACACACTGTGTGTACACATTTCTGAAGGAATTTGACATAGGAATACTGTTTTAGCATTCTACCCACACTCAGCAGTACCTCCGGAGATTGTAGCAGCTGGCAAAATGCTGTTTGATTGGAGGAGCTGCTGGCTTCCTGTAGCCTCCCAGTTCCCTGTCTCAGTTGTCTACATTAATGCACCGTGTCTGTAAAATGGCTGGGGATTGCCTGTGTGTAGGGCAGAAAGTTTTGTGTTGAAGCAGCTTTTGTCTTCCTTGGATTTTGCCCTAGATGTGCTGCAACACACAAGAGACTAGCAGACAAAGCTTCAAGTCAGGCAGCAGCATCTAAATCGTGCCTTGTCACATTATGGTTCCATGGTAATGGGGTGCCATCTTTTTATCCTTTGAAATTCATATCTTATGTCCACCAGGATGAAAAGCATGCAGTGAATTATTTTAGGTGAATTCTGAAAATACTGTGCAGTACTGATTGCTGTACAGTTTTGATTAGTGTGCAACTGTTAGTGTATTTCATTTAAAATGAACACAAAAGCCAAGAAAACCAGTAAGATTAAATATTGGGTTGAAAATATGTGAAATCATGCAGGCTGGTTCATAATTGAGTCTCTCAAACTACCTTTTTAGCTACATAGACAATGTGAAGAAGAATAAAAACAGTGACAGTGTCATTTTTTTCTCCTCTAGATGTTTTAACCTATTTACAAACTGTGAAAAACAAAAATAAATTTTATACTTTTTGCTAATATTTGTGGTTTTAAGCAGCTGTTATTTTTTTCTTAACTGGTTTATCTTCCATATAATTTTTATTGAAGTTGTAAATAAGACTCAGAAAATAGCTTTGTAAATACGTGAGATTTTTTTTTTTTAAAGCAACGCAGCGCCTCACAGTTGGTTCTGTATTCAAGTGTGAATGCTTTTAATGGCAGAAAGGATACTGTCTTTCACTGTTGGCAGAATTTACTGTTTAAGTTGAAATCAGGGATGCTCATCTTAAGGGGAGACATGTGGAATTTCAGTAGCCTCTAGCCAGCCTTTTATTTATGCTTTGCAGCATAATAAGTTACCAGATTTGTCCATGTTTTGCTTATTTAGAGTTGTTGCAGACCTGACCTCTTTTTAGCCACAGTTCAGAGGTCAGGAGCAAAATCTCACCATACCACCTTGATCCTGGCCAAGAGCAATGTTTGAATTGATGTTAATTATGAATAAGACTATAACCAGGTTTCCATCTGGTTCTTAACCTGGCTAGTTCAGCATGGTTAAAGCTAGTCAATCTTAATCATAGTTAATCTTAATCATAGTTAAGTGGGAGGGGATAATGTGCACTCCTCTCAAGAGCAAAATCCAGCAGTCCACACATACACACAATTTCTTTTAACCATGGATAAATGTTCTTTTTACATATGCATCACCCCACAATGGCACAGACACCATGCATGTAGGAAAGAGCCAATTACCTACATGCAGGGTTGAGATTAAAGTGCACATAAACCACCTCTGGGATTGAGCACTCCTAGCCTAAATTGGATTATTTACAAGTCTCTTTTAAGGTTCCCAGAATAACTAAATATATTCTGAAAGTCTTTCATTTATTTCTGGTCAGAATTAAGTTGTTTTGATGTAACTGTTATGGGTTAACATAAGATTAGCACGAATTTTTAAACAAGGGCTGGGAGAAGAGGGTGTGACAGAGCTTTATCTTGACTGAAATCTATCTTATTTGAAATGTATGTTTTTAGTTTACTGTGACTTCTGTTTTATTTTTGTCATCTGAAAGGGTTTCATGTTGAAGCCACTGAAAAGGGACTCAAATATGCAACACCTAATCTATTTTCTAAGGGAATTTTACCCTTGAATGGTGCTTTTAGACTGGTCAGGGTTATTTATTAAATTTTTATATATTTTAAAGTATTTGGGAATTGTGTAAATCCTTTATATATATAATATATAGTATATATATATATATGAATGAGTCTATTTAGTTCCATGAATTGTAAGCAACAGTAATACTCAGCAACTGAACCCGAAGTTCAGTGAAGTCATTCAGAATGTTCAGAGTTTGGCAGTCATGCATCTCTTTTTTCAGTTAAATACCCTTAAAGGACTTAAAACTATACAGCCTGTTGCGCTCTCAGACATCCTTAAAATGGTGCATTAAATCAGTTATGCAAGCTTACATAATAAATGCTAAATGGAAATTGGGTCTGAGAGAGTTGTTCTGTGTCCCTACTTGGAGATATGGAGCAAAGTGTCAGTAACATGGCTGTGGTTATAACCTTTATAAATATCTGCTTTTAAGACACAGGACACAGCTGTCCTACTGTCAGCATGCTGCAGTGGTTTTCAAAATTTTCAAAGGTTTTCTCAGAATAGATCCATTGGAATGAATGGGCCCCAGTTAACCCAAATGACTAACATTGAATACAACCCTGTGCTCTGGAGAACCCTTGCATTCCCTAGAAGTTTGGGGCTCTTCCGTGGGAAAATGCTTGCCATTCCTAATACTGCAGCCAGCAGGGGAGTACTGCTTGCACGCTACGCTGAACTTTCAGTTCATGCAGGACATAAGGCCCAACATGCAGCTTAGAGAGCACTTAGATTGAACATGATAATACATCCCAGAAGAGCTTTGCAGCCACCAAGCATGGTCCCCCCCTTCCCCCCCCTTTACCCTAGAAGCCTCAAGTACACACAACAGAAGCAGGTACAAAACAGTGGCTCAGTGGAGTGGACAGATATTTAACATAAAGGTGTAGGGTGCCTCTGAACAAATACTAAGCCAGTGGTGAGGAACTGCTAGCCAGTGGGTCGAATTCAGCCCACAAGGCCAATTATCCACCTGATGTCATAAGCTAAGAAATTTAATTTTGGTACCAGAACTAAGCTCCAGTCCTTGCAAACCAAAATCCACTCCTGCTTCCTTCCCCTCACCAGTTTTGTTTCAGTAGCTGTGAGAGCTCTTTGGTGCTGTCAAAGAGCTAGGAATAAGAAACCCTTGCTGGTCTACTGCAAGCCACCCAGTAGGTTCTGATCTTCCTTCCATTGTTCCAGAACATGCCTCAGAATCCAGCAGTCCCCTAACAGATCAGTCCAATGCAGGAAATAATCCCTGAAGAGTCAAAAGAGTGAAAACCACTGGGCATACTGGGAGATTAGTCTTTGGACTTTGCTAAAGGCCTGTTTACACATCTTTCAATTTAGAGGAGAAACTCATGGCTGATTTGCATGATCTAGCTACACTTGTTTTATCAGAAAATTGTACTATTAAGTAAACATCTACCATTTATAGATTGATTTTGTTTTTCCTCATAAATATTTGAACACTTTGAATGACTAACCTCAATGTCAATACCTTGCAATATTAAACCGGTAACCTCACAAACTCCACACTTCATCACCATATGAAGTAAATGAAGCTAGCTAAAGCGGATGCTGTTAAAAGCAACTAACTTGCCATTAAGGATTATTTTATAGCATGAAATATTTTAGAATATTTATTCAAATGATTATTTTAATCTTGTACTCGGTTTTTTGTTTTGTTTCTAGATTTTGTGACATGAATATTTCAGTGCTGCTTTGTTTTGTTCTGATGGATTTCTTGTTTCTTGCTTGTAAATTGCCTTTTTTATGGTATAAATAAAGTCAATGGGAATTGCTGTTTATAAATTAAAATGCTTCTGAAGCACACATTCTGTCTTTGAATTCTGTTTTTTTAAAAAAAAATTGGAAGACTATCAATGGGGCTTTATCTTCTCCTTGTGACTGGCTAAAATCATTATGAATCCAGACCAAATTTGGGTTTTCCTTGCCCAAATGATGTCACTACTGTCCAAAACTGCCTCCTTTTGTCCATATTTCCCTTGTAAAACAAACTTCATAACTCTATGAGGTAGGTCAGCATTAGAATTTTACAGATAATACTAATTACAGGTGCTTAATTACTCATGCATCAGCACATATTAGTGCTACACTTGGAACTTTTCCATTCTGTAATATTGTGCCATTTTTGTTCCAACACAGGTGGAGACTTGCCAGAACTTGTTAAAATGTGAAAAAAGACCTGATCTGTTTTGGGTTCTTTCTAGTGTAGCCTAGCAGTGTGCAGTATGAGGTTTAAGTGCACTAAATCACAGTCTTTGATTTTTCAGGAGACTAACCCCTACGTACATTTGTATCAATAAAGTCTTAATCACCCTGCCCCCCCTTAAAACCTGTGTATGTGGTGTTCCTTTGGGAAACCCCAGCTAGGGCAAACCCTTTACAGATCTCTCCAACATTGCCATTTTTGTGTAATGATCCTGTGTGTACCTTCACCTACTATGCTAGGGGAGGAGAACCTGTGGCCCTCCATATGCTGTTGAGCTTCAGCTCTCATAAGCACATATGAGTGTTACACTTGGAACTTTACATTCCCAAATATCATGTTCTTTCTTTGTATAAATACAAACAAAATAAATCCTTCCTTACACTCGTCTCCACAGACTGGCTTCTGAGAGGGGGACAAGCAACTTGCCTGGCCTGGGCCTCCAGGGCTTGTTGCTCATCTACTGTTTTTTTTTCTTGTTTAGGCAAAGTAATGGATGCTTCCCCCTCACACTATAGGCAGCATTGGATTGTCCTCCATAGTGGCAGTAGCAGTATAATGAGAACTGCCACCCCAGAGGCTTTAATTTTCAGCCCTTACGGTGGTGGCATTGGCTAGGGAGGATTCCTAAAGATAGTCAATGTACAGGATGCCCATTATCACCTTTGTTTCTGAATTTCTGTTTAAAAGCCCTAGCCTGTATTAAACAACATGATGAGATTCATAGAGCAGTCCATTACTCAGCTGAATATAAATTAGTTTTATTTTCAAATGATATACTCTTACTTATTATGAAACCTCATACTACTATTCCATCACTGATGCAAACAATAAATACTTTTGGTCAAATTTCTGGATAGTCTATTAATTTGGCAAAGTCAGAATTGGTACCTATAATAGGGTTGCCATATTCTAAAAGGCAAAAAAGAGGACACATTTGCCACCTTCTAGGTCAGTATTGTCTACACTGACTGGCTGCAGCTGTCCAGGGTTTCAGACAGGAGCCCTTTTCCCACCCCACCTGGAGATGGGGGCCTGCATTCAGAGCAGATACTCTGCCACTGAGCTATGGCCCTAAAACAGAAGATGGGATGAGCAGGGAGAGTTTTAAAGAGATTGACAGACCCTGGATGAGGCTTTCACAGCAAGTCATTAGGCAGAGGCTGGGCAGGGTAGGGGGTAGAACACTGTATTTGGAGGGAGGGGGGAGAAAGGGACGCAGCCGGTGGTGGAGGGGGATGGGGGAAGACCTCGGTGGGAGGAGGGAAAGCAGAGAAAAGGCAGAGAATGGAAGAGAGATCCCTCCAGAAGGAGAGAGGGAAGGGAAGGAAGAGGGGGGGGGCGTCCAGACATGAGGCAGAAGGCAAAGGACTGAAAAAGCTATGCAATGGCGAGAGGCGGCGGGGGGCGGGGGGAATGAAACAGCAGAGAAAAGGAGAGGGGGGGAGCGAACGGAAATCGCCAGGGGAAAAACGTCAGGAAGCGCAGCAGAGACGTGGGTAAATCAATAACTCCCAGTTAGAGGAAAGGAGGGTCTCCCTGAGCCAAAGACAGCCTTATTTTATGGAGGGCGCCCCCAAAAGGGGAGAGAAGGGTGGTTGTGCGGGGTGGGGAGGGATCATTGGCTGGAAGAAGAAAGCGTGAGAGGAGGGATGCTGAGGAGGCGCGCTGGGGAGCAGGGGGAGCCAGAGAGAGAGAAAAAGGCTGCTATTGATTTTGTCCTGGGGGGCGTCGATCGGGTGCCGAGAGGTGGCTGCCTAACTCTCGGTCCCCCTCTCTCCTGATCTTTGCCTCCTTTCCCACACGAGGATTCACAATTTTCCCAGCACTCGCGCGCGCGCACCCCAACGGGTTTTGCAAATAACCACACGCTGCTGCAGCTGTCTTCTCCCCTCCATGCTGGAGCGTCTGCTCTCCGAGACTACCTACTTACCTGGCCACACAGTGCCTTCCCCCTTTTGCCAGCAGCCCCCTTACTCCCACCCCATCCCCACCCGACCAGACCAGACCAGACCTAACGACAGCGCCTCTCTAACCTCCATGGCAACCACCACCAGCCCCGTCGCGCGGGCTGTCACTCAAATCCATGGTGGAGCAAAGCTGGGAGGGAGCGAACTACCGGCTGCAGCACCTCCAAACCCGGTCCGCATCTTCACGCTCTCCTGCCCAAGCGCTTGAAACTGGCGCGAGAAAAGAGACCCAAGTGCTCCCCACAGTGGAGCAGCCAATCCGAAGTCGCAGTGACGATATTCGCCCTCCTTATTCCGCTTTCAGGGTCGAAGGGAAAGAGCAGCGGCGCCTTGCCGCTGGGTTCTAGCGCCCCGCCGCCGCCACCTACAAGGCTTGACCCAGCAAAAAACCTGGACATTTTGGGAAATTATAAAAATCCCCCCCCCGAAAAAAATGTGGAACAATTTGCTGGTTGTGTCCGGGGAAAAACCGGACATAGGGCAAGCCTACAAGTAGCGGTGGGAAGCAGACACTCTAGTACATAGCTGTCAAGTGTCCCTTATTTGAAGGGACAGTCCCTTATTCCAGCGCCATGTCCCGCTGCTGTCCCTTATTGATGGATGTCCCTTAAATGTCCCTTAAATTTCAAAGGAAGCAGCTCCTCTCCCTCCCTCCCTCCCTGCCGGCCAGGGAGGAGGGAGGCTCCAACTGTGTTGCTTGGCTGTGTTGCTCACCCAATAAGAAGTCTAAGAACGACTGGGGGGTGGAGCTTGCATGCCTTGTGTGTGGCTAGTTAATGCAAGCTGAGGGGTTTTTGAATGCTGGGCGCCATTTTGTTGCACATGCTGCTGCAGACTTTGCAGTGCAAAGCCAGGCCGGGGAGCCATCTTAAGTCGAGGCTGCATAGGCCTTGTGGTGCATGTGATTCAGATTCTATTCAGTTGAACCTCTGGTTACAAAGTTGGTTGGACAGTGTTTTAGAAGCTACCCAGCATGAGTTTGACCAGACTGCAGGAGGACAGGAAGACTGGAGTGCCTGGAACAGGTGAGGCTGCAGGTCCCTTATTTTGGCTGCTGGTCCCTTATTTTCAAGGCTCCTAGTCCCTTATTTTCAAAACTGTAAGTTGACAGCTATGCTCTAGTATCTTTCCATGGATCGATGCTTACTGGATCTAAAGACAAAAGAATAGTTTTCTTCCCCGAAAGAGAAGAATGGTGCAGCCCACAGAGTCTCCGAAATCAGTGCCCTTTAGTGGTAAAGCATCTCTGTATCTTCCATAGCGACATAGTGATTCACCGATTGGATCCCAATCTCCTTGCCAATGTGCTGTCAAAGTTCTATCTTCAACAAGAAGTAATCTTGTCCACCTTCTGCCCAAAGACATCACACAATGGTCGCTGGTCTCTGAAGCTTTTGAGTTTGGGGGGAACCCCCTAACCCTAGAAATTAGAAAATGGTGGGATTTTGATTATTTTGGATATGAATGAAATTACATGCCTGCAGAACTGGGTCAGACGAGGAATCCCTGGACTGGCTTATGCAAACCAGCCTGGCCAAGCAGAGGTTTTAACATGACAAAAGGTGTGGATGGAGCATCCAAGAGGAATCTTGGGCCTGAGTGAAGAGAGATTGCCAAGGTGATGGTGTATGAGAGAGAGGTCACAGGAAAAGGATATCTTTAGTATGCTGGGAAGAGAAGGGGAGATCCATCCTTCAGCATTCTCGCTGGGAGAGATGCCTTTAGTGCTGCACTGCTGTAGGGTAATGCCCCTCTTGAAATTACTATGCGGTAAGATTTCGACTCCCTCCAGCAGACTGCAGGTGTAAATATGTGAATAAATCATATTTCTTAAAGCTATGACAGTCTCCACAACATCTTCAATTCTCCAAAGGAGAACAAACTCTGGCTGAGCACCTGGATCCCCCTGCAAACTTGCTACCGATTGGCAGAGTGTGGGGGTGGTGCCCAACTTTTGTAACAGTATATATTACCTGTATAAAGGACGTACAACAAACTTCTCTTTGTCTCATTTTATCCCTCCTCCGTGAGGCAGAGGGTAACACCAACTACTCTTTCCAGAAGCTTAAGGGTGTGTCCTATGAGGCACAGAAACTGCCTCTTCCCAAACATCTGACTGCCCATTCCATGAGAGCAGCCACAACTTCAGCTGCTTTTTCTACAAATGCCTCCTTAGAAATATGCAGAGTAGTGACCGGGCCATCCCTCAGCACTATAGGCACCATAAGATGAATCCCTTATAGAAAGCTTTCCGACAATAAAAACTTGCAGCTGGGACCCACACTAGTTGGGTAAACTTTTGTACGTCCAAACCCAGTGATGCTACACTGCAGAAACACCAACTTGCACCAAGGATTGGGGGTGTGGGTGTGATGTCCCGTGTGTGTTACAACGCGCAACGTTGCGTTACGATATCAGGAAGAGCCAGGGGCAAAGCTGAATGCAGCGCCAGCGCAGCTTCAATGACCAACAGCTCCAACTCTCTGGCGCTCAGCCTCCTCTTGCAGCTGCTACCATGGGGGGAGGCGTCCCCCCAAATAAAATATTGGGGAGGACCAAATGAGTTTGGCCTCTAGGTAGCGGCACCCCTGCTGCACTGTCAAGCGAAGTTGTAGCATTGCACCTTCCTGAAGGTAGGTTTACTTGTCCAGTTTAGCATCACTGGTGCCACACCCTTAACAGGCTGTCCAACAGGTCGATCACGATCTACTGGTAGATCTCCGCGAGGTTTGGGTAGATCGCGGTTGATCTCTGGCTCCCTTTCCTTAGCGTTGATAAAACTGACTCCTGCCACGCCCCCTCACCCCGCCCTCCATTGTTGTATGAGCTCCGGAAGGGAAGACGGAGCTTTCTCTGTGCTGCTGTTTTGATCCATAGCGATCTTTTTGTGAGTGACTTTACCCCTTCGTCCCTTGCCTTTAATCCCCCCCACGGAACTTCTCCCCCCCAAAAAAAGCATTTTAAACCCCTAAAAACGGGGCTTTTCTCCTCCCTAAAAAAAGCTCAAAAGCTTTGAGCTGAACCCCCCAAAAAGGGGGTAGATCACTGCCAGTTTTTAATTCTAAAAGTAGATTGCAGTTTCTTGAGAGTTGGCCACCCCACAACACCTCTTCCCACCTCTGTTTGCATGGTTGGCTTTGAGTTAAAGGATTGTTGTCGGAAATATGTTAATACTATTTTGAGTTTCAGTTCTGGACTGTTTATGCTCAGTGAGTATGCAAAACTGTAGAAGGGCCAACCTATTCCTTGTAAAAACTACTCCTGCCTTCATTCACCAGAGGCGCAGGTAAGCCCAACCCAGTGATGCTACCCTTCAGTACAATGGTACTTTTCCTCTTTACCATGCATGCATAACTTCATCAACGTCTGTCTACTTCAAAGTGTTAAACACAAAATTTGTCCAGGGCTAGGTAACCTCAAATGTGGCCTTCCTATAGCTGCGTTGCTCAGTGAGGGTGGGTATGATGTGTTGAAAGCTATTCCTGTAGCAAATGGGTGGATGCTTGAATCCAGTGGAAAAAAAAATGTATTTCAACAAGCCTCAAACCAAATATAGCAGCAACAAACTAATGCAGCTGTGGTTCAGGAACACTTAATATATATATACATGTATTTGAGCATGAAAACCAAGCTCAGTGCCCATCCCGTTCCCTTGAAATACTGCACCTGAACAGACCCAAGAGAAGATGGTTCATCAATTGAACTGTGTTTTTTCCTTACCACTAGAGGGTGCAGAAAGACCTTTCTAAGGAATTATTTCATTTTAGTCCTGTGACATTGAAGTGTACATCAGGAACCTGTAATCTATACCTTAGTATGATTTTGACAGATTTATAGAGATGCTGAACGCCATTTTGAAAATGGGAATAGGCCACAGTCAGAAGCTGAGAAAATCAAAGTAAGGTTAAACTTAAAAAACGACAACCCCTAATGCAGTTTGTTTCACTTTATAACTCAGTTATATGCCAGAGGGTAAAGGTAAAGGACCCCTGGACGGTTAAGTCCAGTCAAAGATGACTATGGGGTGCAGCGCTCATCTTGCTTTCAGGTCAAGGGAGCTGCCATTTTTCCACAGACAGATTTCAAGGTCATGTGGCCAGCATGACTAAATCGCTTATGGCACAACGGGGCACCATAACGGAAACCAGAGAACATGGAAACACAGTTTACCTTCCCGCCACAGCAGTAACTATTTATCTACTTTCACTGGTATGCTTTCAAATTGCTAGGTTGACAGAAACTGGGACAGAGCAATGGGAGCTCACCCAGTGGCATGGATTCAAACTGCCAGCCTTCTCATCGGCAAGCCCATGAGGCTCAGTTGGTTTAGACTCAGAATAGGCTTGCTGAGGTAAGGTTTTAGGAGGCACCTGGAACAGTAGTGCCTCCTAAATACAGTGATATTTATCTCTAAACACGGCTATACATTTAACAGTACTGGAAGAGTGGCTTCTTAATTCTTTCCCTGTACAGTGGTACCTCGGATTAAGTACTTAATTCGTTCCGGAGGTCCGTTCTTAACCTGAAACTGTTCTTAACCTGAAGCACCACTTCAGCTAATGGGGCCTCCCGCTGCTGCTGCGCCGCCAGAGCACGATTTCTGTTCTCATCCTGAAGCAAAGTTCTTAACCTGAGGTACTATTTCTGGGTTAGTGGAGTCTGTAACCTGAAGTGTCTGTAACCTGAAGCGAGGTACCACTGTAATTAGTTTCTCCTTCCAAAGCTGCTTTCTCACCCATGAACAATGAGTTGGGGTGAATTAGCACTTTGCACAGCCTTGCTCTTGGGTTAATTTTATCCCAGAAAAATATGCAGAGTTGAATCATACGTAAAAGCTGATCCATGCCACATCTGACCCTTTCTGTGAAATAGCCCTTTAAAGCCTATCTCAAAATCAGTAGCTTACTATCTCTCCTTTTAGCCATAGCTACCCCCTGCAATAAAAGGGACACGGGAGGTGCTGTGGGTTAAACCACAGAGCCTAGGGCTTGCCGATCAGAAGGTCGGCGGTTCAAATCCCCGCGACGGGGTGAGCTCCCGTTGCTCAGTCCCTGCTTCCCACCTAGCAGTTCAAAAGCACGTCAAAGTGCAAGTAGATAAATAGGTACCGCTCCGGCGGGAAGGTAAAAGGCGTTTCAGTGCGCTGCTCTGGTCATGCTGGCCACATGACCCGGAAGCTGTTCGCTGGCTCCCTCGGCCAATAAAGCGAGATGAGCGCCTCAACCCCAGAGTCGTACGCGACTGGACCTAATGGTCAGGGGTCCCTTTACCCCCTGCAATGACTGGTGAACTGAGCTTTATCACATTTTAAGCCATTTCCTGTTCTTTAGCAAATACACATCAACTCTAGGCACCATTTTTATGTGCTAAGCAGTTTTGAAAGAAATGTGATTACTCTCATAACACTGTTCTCATAACATAATAAAGAGACTTTAAACTGGGAGATGTACTAACTGAGTTTTCTGAGGCAAGGATGTGTTCAGATTCAGGTCCAGCTCTGTCAGCATCTGAGGTGTTTAGTTTATAAATGACCCAGAATTTTGGTGTGCCTATTTTAGGTTAGGACAACTTGATTAACAGCTAATTTATTGAGATGGCAATTTTGAAGAAGGGATGATTTGGTGGTAGGCCCAGCTTCTTCCATCCTTCCTACCCAGGGGATTGCTGGAACCTCATTCCAGACTTCTAAGTACTCTTGCCAGTGGGTTATTAGTTCTGGGGTCCAACTACAACTTGGTCAAATTTGTGTCTTACAGTTGCTGATGCCTAATGTAGAACTAATGTTTGGCCCTCCCATGTTAAAAGAACATTTATTTATTTTTGCAAACCGATACCTGGGCTGGACCCATTATGTGTCAATCTCCTGTGTTCTGGAGGTTTATTGCAAGACTATAAATCAGGTGGTCTTCTTATCTCCCTTCCCCTTTGCCCAGACTTGCCCTGCAGGGGTGTCCAAACTTTTTTCAAAGAGGGCCAGATTTGATGAAGTGAACATGCATGAGGGCTGACCAAAGTTGTGAGCTTTTTTTTTTTAAGGATTGAAGTTGTTAAGCTTTTTTAAGGATTTAACCCCAAGGTTGTTGAGCTTTTTTGAGGATTGAAGTTGCTGAACTTTTGGGGGGATTTTACCCCAGGACATATACTGCCCCGGGGCCAGATAAAATCAACTGGCAGGCTGGATTAGGCTGCCAAAATGGACTTTGGACATTCCTGCCTTAAGGCAAAGGTGGGGAATCTAAAGTCCTTCAGATGATCTTGACCATTGGGCTGTGCTGGCTGGGACTAATAGGACTTGAAGTCCAACAACATCTGGAGAACCACAGGTTCCCTATCCCTGCTGTTTGATAAAGCTAGCAACAACACAATCAGTTGACCTGTCAGTCTTTTTATTATAAATTGGGAGGTTTTTGAAGTTTTCTTTAAGTTTTGGCCCCCCTTGTTTCTGACGTGACCCTGCCCCCCGCTTCTGAATTGAAGTGGGCCCTGACCATGAAGCTTCAGGTGGCTGTTTTACAAATGGATTACCATTAATTGATGCAGTTTCTGACTTTCTCATGCTTTCAAACTCTTCTCTGAAGAACCTGGAGTTTCCCAAGGCCAATAATAGCAGCCAAAGTTCTTTGAAAGATCTCTTGCTCAGTGCTACTGATCTTCCCCTCCAAGACAACAGGACTATTGGATGTTTTCTTGGACACTCTCTCCATTCCTGTGGGGCAACTGTGATGCCAAAGAGGCCTTGCTAGTGAAGTGTGCACCCTAGAATATGCCCCAGGATCCATAGTAATATGCATGGTTTCTGTAGTAGACAAATTAATGTGGAAAGCATTCTCTGAAGGTAATAGATTTGTTTAAAACATTGTTCTGACATGGAGACAGAAAACAGAAGAATATAGTTGCTGTTGATTGGTGGTTGATTCCCAGTGTCCTTGGTATAGGCTTTCAGAAAGTGAAAGAGTGTGCTGTAACAAGGTGGAAGCCTCTGGATGCAACACAACAGCTTTAAAAGACAAAACAACCAATTATTTAACCAGAAATTAATAGTATGATGGTGAGTATGATCCCATGACAAGCTGAAGAATGCCATCAATGCTCAGGTACATGGTAAAGCCCCAGGAAAGAAAGGAATCCCAACAGAAGTTCTGAAAGCCAGCTTCAGTTCTTCCCACATGACACACCTCTACTGTAGTGTTGCAGTGTTGAGAACAAGGATCCATGCCACAAGACATGTGTGACTCCAAAATCATGAGCCTTTAAAAGAACAAAGGTGACCACCAAGACTGCAACAACTACTGTGAGATCTCCTCGCTAAGTACTGTGGGGAAAGCTTTCACTCTTGATGTTCTCAATAGATTACTGTACAGGCACTTGCTGACATGGTCTACCTCAAGTCACAATACTGCTTTAGAGCTCAGAGGTGAACAGTAGACATGATTTTCTCACTGCGCAAGCTGCAGGAGAAATGCCAAGAGCAGAGATGCCTCTTGTACATTGCCTTCATAGACCTGATGAAGGCCTTTGACCTCGTCAGCCAAAAAGGACTATACACTGAACAAGACAGAGTGCTAGGATCCTATCCAAGATAGGATGCCACAGGATGATTGTGTCCTTCCATGACAACATGTGTGGCACTGTCCAATATGATGGCTCTCAGATGCCTTGCCTACAGATAGCAGTGTGAAACAGGGCTGTATTCTCACCAACAGTCTTTGGCATATTCTTCTCTCTGTTGCTCTCACATGCCTTCAGCTCAACCGAAGGTGGTGTGCACAGCCGTACAAGGAGCGACAAGTGTCTGTCTTTGCACCAAGACAAAAGTGTGGTGAATCCTTATCCAAGAGATGTTGTTAGCCTTGATAGCACAATCAAGGAACCTCTACAGAGACTCATCAGCTGTTTTGCCCAAGCCTGCAGGGAGTTCAGCCTTACCATCAGCCTAACAAAGATCAACATATTGGATCAGGATGTCACCAGCACTCCATGCATCAGCATTAGTGACCACATGCTCAAAGTGGTAGACAATTTTGTCTACCTGGAGTCCACCATAACCAGCAATCTCTCAATTGATGCTAAGCTGGACAAGTGTATTGGCAGGGCAGCTACGGCAATGACTCGCTTCTCCAAAGTGGTATGGGAGAATGGAATGCTAACAACCAATACCATCATCATCATAAACTTTATTGCACTAGCCAAAGGCCATGGCATCATTCACAAAGGGAACAAAAAGAAAAGCAACAATAACCATAAAAACCATAAAAACATCAGGCACTGCAAATACAATAAACCACGGTCACGTCTCCTAGAAATTATTTGTTGCATACAATAGAATAGCAGGGGGTTCTCAGGTAGAATGTGCCAGCTTAAATGTCTGAATCACCTTTGCAATTGACCACTATTTTATCTAGTTCTTTTCTCCTGATCTTCTTAGCTGCCAACGCATATAATGTTACTTTATAAGTTACGAAATCATCAGCATCACTCAGCAGCCATTTCACCCTTTGCACCCTGTTCGAGTGTGTTCCGTTCGTAAGCAGGGGTTTTTATAAATCAGTCTCTTGGTTCTATATATAGTGGACATTGCAATAAATAGTGGTATAGGTCCTCCTTCCAAGGTTGCCCACACAGACAAAGCCTCTCCTTGTACTGTTCTTTGCCATACCGACCATCCACCATCGCCAAGGGCATCAATTGGAATCGTAATTCTGTAAAGGCGATTCTTAGTACGGCAAGTGGGAGCTTTGTCAGATAACTAGCTCGGATGTGCTCCGTTTTGATAAGTCGGAACCATGGTGAGCTTTTGGTAGAGGCAATCATGGTTAAATCCCTTTCTGCATTGGACCTGAAGAGACAATCTCTTAAGTGCCTCTTATCCATCATCATGATCACCTGAAGATCTTGTAATTGATATTGGGTCAAGAGGGGTTGGATGACATCCTTCCAACATTTGGTCTGTTCCCGTTCTGTGTGGGACATAGCGGGGAATCTCTCCTCCAAAGAGAGATTGGAGTCTTTTCACATAGTTTAGACACAGATAGTCAGTTCTAGCCTGTATTGTTGTCACGTCCGCTTCCACGCGGAGAAGAGCAGCTGGGGTCCCACTGGGGAGCAAGAACACTTTCCTGAGGAATTTGTTCTGCACTATTTCATATATATAGAAATATATATAATAAAATGTACCACAAAGCTTATCACTTATACAATCTTTTTAGATTTCCATCAGCACCTCTGATGATCCACCGTTTTAACCACTACTTATGCATTTCTTAACTTTATATTGCCTTTACATCTCTTAACAAATCATCCTTCCCCTTCTCCATTTTTGCAATACTTCCAATAATACTCGTCACAAAACTTATTGCAAACCTACAAACGTTATCTGATCTTCACAAATACTTTTCAAGTAGTCCGTAAATTTACTCCAGTCTTCCGTGAATTTATGGTCCCGCCGGTTTCGAATCCTTCCTGTTAGTTTATCTAGTTCGGTATAGTTTATCTAGTTCTGTATAGTCCATTAACCTGTTCTGCACTATTTCTAAGGCTTTGTTAGCATTTGGATCCATGCCCCATATCGCTACTCCGTGGAGCATCTGGGTAATACCAAGATGAAGGTCTACCAGGCTTGTGTATTGAGCACACTGCTTTATGGAAGTGAATTGTGGGCAACTTACAACCGCCAGAAACTATGCCTCAATGCCTTCCACAGGCGCTACATCAGGAGGATTTGGGGTATCACATGGCAGGACAGAATTCCAGACAAAGATGTGCTCTCTCAAGCTCGCATTCCAAGATTGTTTGCACTCCTGTCTCAGTGACATCTACACTAGCTTGGTCACGTCCACAGAATGGAAGATGGCAAGATTCCCATGGAATATCTACAGGAAGCTGGCTTCTGGTACCGGGCCAATTGGCAGACCAATTCTGCATTACAAAGATATCTGCAAATGTGTCCTGAAGGCTGGCAACATCAGCCTTCCCATGTGGGAATCTCTTACAGACAACTGCAGTGCCTGGAGACAGGCAGTCAAGTCATGTATCCCTAGCAGTGACCAGAAGAAAAATAACCACTGGGAGGAGTGCAGAGAAAAGAAATGACATTGCGCATCTGTTATTTTATCCTGAATAAATATTTGGGCAATTTGATGATATTGTAGCCATGTGGTATAGTATTGGTTCGCCTCCTCATACGATCGTAATTTTAATTGACCCTGTTCCTCTTTTAGAAGTTGCTGATATGTGGCAAGTCTACCTGCCGTGTTTACTTCTAATGGTGATACCCACTATGGGGTTTTCGGTTCTAACAGCCTATGATGTCTCACCTAGACCTTGTACAGAGATTTCCTATTTATATGTCTTAGAAATTCTTTATGTACCGCCACTTTATTGTAAATTAGATAAGCACGCCAGCCATATCTATTATTCCAGCCCTCTAAGTCTAGAATGTCCTTAATCCAGCTAAAGAATGTGGCGTCATAATATATTCTCAGGTCTGGAAGCCCAACCCCCCTCCCCCCGCTCCTTCTTGTCTGTTAGTAATTTGTATTTAATCCGCAGCTTTTTACCTTGCCAGATAAATTTTGTCAAATCCGATTTCCATTTTTAAAACATTCTTCTTTACCCATTATGGGGTTATTGTTTTTTTTTAAAGCTTTTTAAAGCTTTGTTTGGACTGGTAGCCTTTCTAGCTTTTGAGACACTGGAGATACTGGAACAATCGGATACATTTTTTGAACTTGAAAAACCAGCAACTTCTTTATTTAGATATCTGTTGTTAGCAAATAAGTTTGACACCCAGATTCTAAGAAATGACTGAGATAAAGAATTATACATTTCATTATTACCTAGACAGTAATGAAAGCCTCAATACCATTTATATTGATGGATCTTATATGACAACTTATACAACAGAAAATAATATTCAAAATTTATTGGCCTCCACTAAGTTTGTATAAAAAGGACTATCCAATGTAGTCCTCCAACGCTTTGCTGGAGATGTAATAAGCATAATGCCTCTTTGAAACATATGTTCCTGCAGCGCTCTGTACAATAGGTTTTGAGAGAAAGTGCTGGACTATATAAATACTATTACAGTGGTACCTCTGGTTACAAACACTTCAGGTTACAGACGCTTCAGGTTACAGACTCCGCTAACCCAGAAATAGTACCTCGGGTTAAGAACTTTGCTTCAGGATGAGAACAGAAATCGTGCTCTGGCAGCGCAGCAGCAGCAGGAGGCCCCATTAGCTAAAGTTGTACCTCAGGTTAAGAACAGTTTCAGGTTAAGAATGGACCTCCAGAACGAATTAAGTTCTTAACCCGAGGTACCACTGTATTTGGAAAAACTTAAACTTTTCAGAGGAAAACATACTTTTGGACCATATACCTATCGTTTGGAAGAGGACAACGAAAATAGATTCTATGTCCCCTAACTGTGGCTAAGAGACTGGCATTGATGAACTGGAAGAATATATAAAGGTAAAGGGACCCCTGACCATTAGGTCCAGTCGTGACCGACTCTGGGGTTGTGGCGTTCATCTTGCTTTATTGGCCGAGGGAACCGGAGTACAGCTTCCGGGTCATGTGGCCAGCATGACTAAGCCGCTTCTGACAAACCAGAGCAGCGCACTGAAATGCCTTTTACCTTCCTGCAGGAGCGGTACCTATTTATCTACTTGCACTTTGACGTGCTTTCGAACTGCTAGGTGGGCAGGAGCAGGGACCAAGCAACGGGAGCTCACCCAGTCATGGGGATTCAAACCGCCGACCTTCTGATCAGCAAGTTCTAGGCTCTGTGGTTTAACCCACAGGAATATATATCATCTCCTTTAATCAGTGTACAGTGGTACCTCAGGTTAAGAACTTAATCTGTTCTTAACCTGAAACTGTTCTTAACCTGAAGCACCACTTTAGCTAATGGGGCCTCCCGCTGCCGCCGCGCTGCCACTGCACAATTTCTGTTCTCATCCTGAAACAAAGTTATTAACCCGAGGTAATATTTCTGGGTTAGCGGAGTCTGTAACCTGAAGCATATGTAACCTGAAGCGTATGTAACCTGAGGTACCACTGTATTGATGATATGACAACACTTGCAACATATGGATTGCTTATAGATGTAGACTTTGTTTGGATAAATATACTGACATTTGGAATGAGTTTATACAAAATATAGTAGGTTATATGTATTTTGACAATACAGTTGTACCTTGGATCTCAAACGCCTTGGCTCCCAAACCATTGAAACCCGGAAGTGAGTGTTCCGGTTTTGAACGATTTTCAGAAGCCGAACATCAAGCACAGTTCCAATGGGTGGCAGGAGCTTCCTGCAGCCAATCAGAAAGCACACTTTGGTTTCCAAACATTTTGGAAGTCGAATGGACTTCTGAAACTGTAATTTATATCTATCTAATAATGTATGGAAATGTAACTAATTATGTTTACCATATTACACTATATCTTTTTTTCTTATTGTATTTTTTGCACTTTTTCTTTCTCCCTCTTTTTTCTTTCATCACTTACTTTATCTTTTGTAACTGAAATTATTTCAATAAAATATTAATAAAAAGTTCAGTCTGCATTATTAAAGTTCATTGGGCAAGAAACCTGCTTTCTGCATAAATTAGACTTTTTCCGTAAGTGATGTGTATAGGCATTATAAAATATGGGATAACAGTTGTTTGACACAATGTAGTATATAACCTGTATAACATCAGATTGTTCAGTAAGTAGTTGATGTTGTCTAATCTCCCCGCACACAATTCAGGGTGAATCTCCATAAACAGGTTACCTGGAAGCAATATTAGACAGAAATCCTAAAGAACATTTTCTCTGAAACCTAGGGACTGTGCCCTTTACAGAGCTACAACTACCAGCAGCCTCAACACACTACAGTTTCCATCATTTTTCTTTGGGGGAGGGCACAGGGAGAATATGTTTTAAATGCATGGTGTGTACACAGCCCAAGACTGAAAGTGGAGCCCTGATGTGGAAAGGTGTGTTGGCTGGGACTACTTGAGTGACTACATACAGCAGTATAGATCACAGGTGTGTAAAAGGAACTGGGGCGCAATCTGGAATAATTGCAACTGTAGATCTTCTACTCCAAATTAAAAGACTCTGGTCTGTGGGCTAATCCTTGGTTCCCATCAAGCCCATGTACTGGACTGTATAGCCTAACACAGTGGTGGTGAACCTATGGCATGTGTGCCAGAGGGGGCACTCAGAGCCCTCTCTGTGGGCACGCATGCCATCGCCCCAGCACAGAGCCGGCAGAAGGCGAGGACAGCAGATCAGCTCAAATTGGGCAGCTGAGTAGCCTTCCTCCTCCAATGGCACCAATGGAGACGCCAGGCAGGACATGCGTCATGCGGGAGCCGGCAGGGGAGGATGGCATCGCTGGCGAGCCTCAAGAAACCACTTTGTTCCAGTGCTGGGTAGCCAGGCAGGGCCACCTCTGCCTCTACCCCATCCTCGTCACCCCTTACCCGGCACCGAGGCTCCGGGCCCCACCGGCCTTGCAGCACCATGATCTCCTCCCACTTGCTGGTGTACTTCTTCACTGAGCTCAACCACAGCCAAGGGCAGCGGATGAAGGCGTGCCTGGGGCGTAGGGGCAGGTTGGGGTTGGGCAAGAGAGCAGGGTTAGCACATGGGGCAGCCCCCGAGGCCCTTTCAGGAAATGGCGGCGTGATGGGGGGGGGCACTGCTCTTCACATGCTCAGAAGGCCACACCGAGAACGCTTGCTTACCACACCGAGAACCTGCTTGCTTGCTCGGGCTGGAGCTTAAAGGCAGGGAATTCCCGTTTGCACGGTGGACGCAGAGATCTTGTGAAAATGAAATCCTTAAAGTGTGGAATTCTCTGCCAAATAATTTTAAGTCAATGAAGCACTTGGGATTGCTTTCCTCACTTTGTTTGGATCATATGCTTGTGAGCAGTTGAAAGCTCTGTAATTGTGTTTTTCTTTTAAGACTGAAGATGTTAATGTATGAGTTGTTTTTTCTAAACTAAAACCTCAGTATTCAGGTTAAATTGCCGGGTTGGCACTTTGCAATAAATAAGTGGGTTTTGGGTTGCAGTTTGGGCACTTGGTCTCTAAAAGGTTTGCCATCACTGGCCTAACACAACAAGAAGTTGTGTTATTGGGAAGGGCTGTGGCTCAGTGATGGAGGACATGCTTTGCATGCAAAAGGTCCCAGCCTCAATCCCTGGGGAACCATTGCCAGACAGTGTTGACAATACAGTACTGAGCTTATATGGAGCAATTGTTTGACTTGATATAAGGCAGGTTCCTAACTCAGGATCCCGGTCATTATATTGGGGGAAGATCCATATCTCAGTGGTAAAGCACCTGCTTTGCACAGAGAAGTTCCTAGGTTCAGATTCTTGGCATCTCCAGGTATGGCTAGTAAAAGACTCCTGGTTATTGGTTTATGTTTTGTTATGTATTTTGTCTTATTTAGTATTCTTTTTTATGGGAACCACCTTGTGATCTTCGGACGAACAGCGGTATACAAATTCAACAGCAACAAACTGGAGAGCAGCTGACAGTGAAAACAAACACTGCTAGATGGACCTAATGGTCCATTTGTGATCTACATCAGAACCTGCTGCCCCTGTGGATCCAGTTGCCTCACCTTTCTTCATTGGGGGGAGGCCTGCCTGTCCATCAGGGCACCCGCCAAGCTTCCTCCCTGCTCCCCTTTCGCACTCAGTTTGCTGGCTTTTCGACTCCTTCTCTCAGCAGGGCCAACTGCCACCTGTCAACGGACACACCGACCTCGCGCGCTCGCCCCGCCCCTAAAAAAAAACACACAAAAAAACCTCTCAAGGAGGCTGCGGCTCCTACGCATTCGGTCCTCATTTGCATTTCCCCACCCGCCGCGAATGCGACTGGCGGCGGCGCGGCCGCGGCCCGAGCTAGGATTGGCGGTTAGGCTTGCCAATCCTCCCGGAGTAAACACCGCCCTCCCGAGTTGGCATCCCTCTGAGCGCCCTCCGGCTTTCTTGTCTCCCTCGCAGCAGCCTACCCCCCCGCCCCCATTCCCTTCTCCGGCTCTCGTCACCCCGCCTTCCCTCCCTCCCTCGCCCGGCCGCGTTTGGCCTTGTCGGCGTCAGCGGCAGCTGTCGCTGCGGCGTAGGAAGCGAAGCGGTCTGGCGGCGGCTGTGGTGGGGACTCTCCAAAGCCAGTCGGCTCGGCCCGTTCGCTCTTCCTCCCCGTCTTCGTCAAGGGGGCCCCTGGTGGCCTCGAGGAGAAACCACGGGCGTTCTGGGCCGGTGGGGGCGGCGGCAGGTGGGGGCCACTGCTGCTGCCGCCGCGAGCCCCGCCCCTCCAGCAGGTAAGGCGCACAGACGAGCACCCCCGCTTCACCTCTTTGCCCACTAGACACGTCGCTGTTTCAGGACTGAAAGCGCCAAAAAACCCCTCCAAGCTCTTATAAGCCGGCACGCCCCCCTCCCACCGCATCTTGACAGGTGAGGATAATTTTACACGCACCCCCATTTCACTCCACCAAAGGTGTGGGGGCCTCTTTCTAGCTCCCTCTTTCTCCGCCGAATCCCCCCCACACAGCCGCCGCCGCCCCGCCTTCATTACAGCCAAGAGAAAGATTTAAAGCTCCTTTTTCTAGTCTAGTGGACACATTTACATTTCTCAAATGGCACCTACTTCCCGTTTAAGGTGTGTGTGGGGGGTGGCGGTGGCGGATGCAAATAGTTTATTGCTCATATAGGCCAAGTCCATACATGCAGAACAGGTGCATACGCTCAGCGCATTTCACGCTCTGTATGTTATAGGAATAAGCTTGTGCACCTGTTTGAAATTGGGTTTATATAGGCCAGGGTATACTTGCAGACAGATGTATACACTCATGCACATGTTTATGTTGTAGGGATAAGCTTTCGTATCTGTGCACAGTTATATCTGTATTAAAAAATACTATGCATTTATAGTATTATATAAAATCTTGTAGTATTTTGCACATGCCTCAAGGAAGCTAGCCATGTTACATATTTTTACGTCATAAAGCAATGTGTGTGGGGGGGTTGGCTGTCTTGAGGGTTATGTGAAAGGCAAGTTAATATGATTTTTAAAATTTATATACATGTACTTTTTGTATAGAAACGTTATTAGTTCTGAGGGTGAGATTATATACAATCTTGCGCCTTTTGTATAAATGTCACACAATAGCAAAAATTGCATGCATAGAAAATTCTTTATTTTATATTCTTGTAAAAATGTATTAAAATTAATAGTATCTGCATGTGTGTGGTATGTACACACACACACACACACACCACACACACACACACACAGACACTATTATAGTTGTATGTGTTTACATGTGTGGAATTGCTGTACAGGAGTTGTTTGGAAAGGAAAGGGAAATTATAACAGTGACTCTTCCATTGACCTATATTCCCTCTCATGAGAATTATAAGTGCAGCCCTGCTACATCAGAGTGCAGCATCCTACCTCATGTAGTACCTGTTGGTTGCCTCCAGAAGGCCAGCAAGTTGGATTTCAAGGCAGCAGCCCTTGCCCTTTGACTTTCCCTGCTAGTGCCCCCTTGCAGCATCTTTATCTCATGAAATACTGCCCCTGACCATGGAGGTTCCATCAAGCCCTACATGTGGTGATTGGCTTTGACTTCTGCCTTCCTCCATCAATCTGTATAATTTCCCTTTTAATACCATGTTGATGATGATAATATAAACCTTTAGTGTGTTCAGGTTCATCAGATGTTTTCTCAAAGTGCATGGTAGGGTGAGGCAGTACACATACAGGCATCCCCCCACTTGCACATGATCGACTTGCACGTGACCATATATACGTGCAGCGCCAAGAAAAGTTTTAATAGTTTAATTCATACTGAAAATGGAGAGAGCGAGCTGGAGAGTCCTTGTGGCTCATGAGGAGACCCTCCCTGGAGCCCAAGGAGGATGTCTAAAGAGGGCAGAAAAGAGACTAGAGGTGCAACAGTGCTTTGTTTAGGCTGCTTAGCCTCCCCCCTAACAGCTGATGCATGTGGTAGTGCAGCAGCAGATGCTTTTCCTCATGTCCTCCAGTCTCCTGTTGACCCCAGAGCTTCAATTCCAGTTGTGGATATTTTTGGTACAGGGTTGTTAGGTTGTTCTTTTTTTTGGAGTGTAGTATTTTGGAGAGAGAGTGGCTTCATAGTACTGCCTTCTGCTACTGTTTTTTAAATCCACTGTTTGCTTCCATTTGTCAACTCTTTAAAGATTGTCTAAGGCAAAAAACCCCACTCTGTTTCCTATTTAGTAATAAATAACTGACACTTAGCCAGTGCCTTGACATTTGTCATGGTTCTCCGTGTGCCACATGACCCAGAAAGCTGTCTGTGGACAAACACCGGCTCTCTCGGCCTGAAAGGCAAGACAAGCACTGCACCCCATAGTCATCTTTGACTGGACTTAACCGTCCAGGGGTCCTTTACCATACCTTACATAATAGCACCTGAGAAGATTAGCTCAAAGCAAGGCTAACCCTGAAATGCTCGTTAAACTGTCATGGCAGTGCCCCCTACTACTTGTGCCATCCTTATATCTTATATGTCTTTCCAATGACAGGGGGGAAACAGACTTTTATCTCACATATAGAGCCCATTACCATCCACCTAACAGAATCATATAAATTCTCCTTTTAGGCTGAGGATTCTCACTAGTTATTTTACTGGAGCCATGGTAATAAATTGTGTTTTATGTCAAGTGGGCATCCAGTATCTCTAGAATATATTATTTGAGGTTGTTGCAACCTCTGTCATATATAGCCTACTGTTCTGACGCATCCCTTTCAGAGGTGCAGGGGCTCAGTTCTGCCTGCTAGCTGTGTGATTTGAATGTTTGTTCTCTGTAGCTACTCAGCATCATAAGGTAAAGGTAAAGGGGACCCCTGACCATTAGGTCCAGTCGTGACCAACTCTGGGGTTGCGGCGCTCATCTCGCTTTACTGGCCACTGATTAATTTGTTATTGTAATTAACAAAAGCATCAAACCTGTTGAAAGACAGGGCATAAAATCTATTCCATTCAGACTGCAACAAATGAGAGAAAGCAGGGCCAGGTCAACAGCTCTGCAGAGAATCTAGCACCATCCTCCACCTATTTATATTAATCATAAAAGTTCAAGCACACATTTTCAGTGGGCTTTTAAAGTTCAAGTACTCAGTTGTCCAGAACTGAGTGATAGTGTGCAGAAAGTTAATGGTAAAGGTAAAGGAACCATTAGGTCCAGTCGTGACCAACTCTGGGGTTGAGGCTCTCATCTGGCTTTATTGGCTGAGGGAGTCGGCGTACAGCTTCTGGGTCATGTCGCCAGCATGACTAAGCCGCTTCTGACAAACCAGAGCAGCGCACTGAAACGCCTTTTACCTTCCCGCCGGAGCAGTACCTATTTATCTACTTGCACTTTGACGTGCTTTCGAACTGCTAGGTTGGCAGGAGCTGGGACCGAGCAACGGGAGCTCACCCCGTCGTGGGGATTTGAACCACCGACCTTCTGATCGGCAAGTCCTAGGCTCTGTGGTTTAACCCACAGCATCATAGAGAAAAGCAAATTGTCATATATTTAATGTAATCACAAACCAGGGTGTGCCTTATCCCATGTGCTGACATGTGAGGGCTTCTTGCTTGCCTTTGTCATTGCCATGTTTCTTTACCCAATATTGCCACCCACCCCACACCAGTACACCTGTCTCTAGCCCCCTCTGTTACATTTTCATTGGTCTATAGAACATGTATATAATTTTGGTGAAGGTAGACTGGCAGAGGAACAATGACTGTGTTTGCTATTGATAAATGTTAATGTGTAACTGGAGCAATTTCATTCTTGAAATAAGTACTTTGGGACAAACTGGAGTGACAGTGATGGCTATTTTGCAGCTTTTTGAGCACAAATGTGTTTGTGGAACATGTATGTAAATAAATTAACAGTGACCATTGTGGCTGCAAGCATAAACATAAACTTGTCAGGGCATTCTTCCATTCTTCTAAATGTTCATCTGACATATAAATTGGAAATATCTCCTATGAGGTTACTGAAATGGAAATCTTTAAGATTGTCAAAATGATAAATATTTGCCATAAATGTAACTTTGTTGTGTTATTGTTTCTTCTTGCAATAAGTATTACTTTCCATTGCTTCTGATGTGGTATGACATGGTATGTTCAAGAAAATTGAGAGCAGCAAGTTCAGAAAGCAGAGATGTACAGAGCCTGTGTACTAATTAGTAGTATCCACAGCCTTCCTTACTCTTAACTTCCTTACTCTTAACTTCCTTACTTTGTGGCAGTAACATTGTTGATCTTTAACCTTTGTTTGTTTTATTCCGATTCTCATTAGAATGACCAACAACATTTTGGGTTGTCTCGGACCAGATCCAGTCATTCTTGTAGGAATTTTATTTTATAGATCCATTTCAATTGGGGTTATGCCCGGTTTTTGGCATGGAAACTGCTTTATTCACCCTGTATGATGAGCTATTTTGGGAGAGAGTGGTGGGGAGGATGTGTCCCTGTTAATTCTTCTCGACCTCTCAGCAGCTTTGGATACCATCAACCATGCTATCCTTCTGGAGTGGCTCTCTGAGTTAGGGGTGGGTGGCACTGCCTTGCGGTTGTTTCAGTCCTACTTGGATGGTTGTTCCTAAAGGGTGTTGCTTGGTTTTTCAGTCCTGTGGAGCCTTCATTGTGGGTGCCACTCCTCATCTAGCCAGTCTCTGACAGTGGGGTTCCACAGGGCGCTTGATTCTATCCTCTGTGCTGTTCAATATCGGCATGATACCACTGAGTGGGGTTATCCCAAATTATGGAGTACATTGTCAGCACTATGATAATGACAAACAGCTATATTTCTTTACATTTGCAGGTGGGGCAGTGGGTGTGCTGGACAATTTCCTTGCCTCAATAATGGATGAGATGAGAGCCAACAAACTGAAACTCAATTCAGATAAGACTGAGGCACTGTTAGTGGGTGGTTGCCTAGACCCGAAGGGTGGGAGGTTGCCTGCTCTTGATGAGGTTTGTTGTTGTTTAGTCATTTAGTCGTGTCCGACTCTTCGTGACCCCATGGATCTCAGCACGCCAGGCACTTCTGTCTTCCACTGCCTCCTGCAGTTTAGTCAAACTCATGCTGGTAGCTTCGAGAACACTATCCAACCATATCGTCCTCTGTCGTCCCCTTCTCCTTGTGCCCTCCATCTTTCCGAACATCAGGGTCTTTTCCAGGGAGTCTTCTCTTCTCATGAGGTGGCCAAAGTATTGGAGTCTCAGCTTCAGGATCTGTCCTTCCACTGAGCACTCAGGGCTGATTTCCTTAAGAATGGATAGGTTTGATCTTCTTGCAGTCCACTTGATGAGGTTACTCCCTGTAAAGCAGTGGTGGCCAAACTTGGCCCTCCAGCTGTTTTGGGACTACAATTTCCATCATCCCTGGCCACTGGTCCTGTTAGCTAGGGATGATGGGAGTTGTAGTCCAAAAACAGCTGGAGGGCCAAGTTTGGCCACCACTGCTCTAAAGGAATGGGTATGCAACTTGGGGGTATTTTGGAATCTTTGCTGTCATTTGAGGCTCAGGAGTGCCTTCCATCAGCTTTGACTGGTAGCCCAGCTATGCCCCTATCTGGACAGAGACAGCCTAACTACTGTGGTCTATGCTCTGGTAACCTCTAGGTGAGATTAAAGGTTAAGGTAAAGGTACCTGTGACTGTTAGGTCCAGTTGCAGATGACTCTGGGATTGCATGCTCATCTCGCTCTGTAGGCCGAGGGAGCCGGTGTTTGTCCACAGACAGCTTCTGGACCATGTGGCCAGCATGACTAAGCCGCTTCTGGCAAACCAGAGCAGCGCATGGAAATGCCGTTTACCTTACTGCCAGAGCAGTACCTATTTATCTACTTGCACTTTGACTTTGAATTGCTAGGTGGGCAGGAGCTGGGACTGAACAACGGGAGCTCACCCCGTCGCGGGGATTCACACCGCCGACCTTCTGATCAGCAAGCCCTAGGCTCAGTGGTTTAGACCACAGTGCCACATGCGTCCCATCTAGGTTAGATTACTGCAGCACATTATATGTAGGACTGCCTCTGAAGACAGTTCTGAAACTTCAGCTAGTGCAGAATTCAGAAGCCAGGTTGCTCACCAGGGAAAGACGGTTTGAGCATATTACACTGATCCTCATCCAACTGCACTGGCTACCAGTTAGTTTCTGGTCCCAATTCAAAGTGCTGGTTTTGACCTATAAAGCCTTAAACTGGTCAGGACAACAATACCTCAAGGGCCACCTCTCTCCATATGAACCTATCTGGACCCTGGGATAATCTTCTGAGGCCCTTCTTTGTGTGCCTCGTCCTCCTTTGTGTGCCTGGAGGCTGGCAACACGAAAATGGGATTTTTTCTCTTTCTTTTGCAGTGGATCCCCATTTGTGGAACGCTCTCCCTAGGGAGGTTTGGCTGGTGCATTCCTTATACACCCTTTGGTGCCAGATGAAAACGTTCTTCTTTAACCAGGCTGATTGACATAAAATTATGAGGGTGGGGGAGGGTGGTGACATGCTGTGGGGATGCTTTTAACCAGCTGGATTGGATACTGAGATCTGGGGTACAGATTTATATCAGCAAACTAAGTGTAATGCTTGGTCTGTTTTGAGTGCATTTATAACTGGACATAAAGGTGGCATCTAACTCTTCAGTGCTGTAAAGATCCAAGCTTTTTATTGGTGCTGATGTAATTAGCATTAAGTGTAAAAAGAAGCACAAAGCTTCACGTAATATTCATCTCACATATTGAAATGCTTATATGTGAAGATTAATACTCTAGATGCTATTGATTCATGATTAGCATATGTACTTTGTGCCAAACCTAAATCTCCATTGTTTGGTGTGAAAATAGTTCATTTATCTTTAGTTCATAAATAAAAATAGTTATATTTTAAAATGTTAAAAGTGCCTCACATAAATTTATAGTAATCTTTACAACAACTGCAATAGATAGGTCAATAGGATACTAATATATTTTCTGCAGTTGTAAACATCCAGTACAGTATGCCCTTTTCTAAGTAGCTTATATGTAGGTTTAATTAAGCGGGTTTCACTTTTCCTCTAGTTAATTTCACTTTCTGCTTCCTGGTTTAATAAATGTTGGGAATGTTAAAAAGTAACTTGCTACGTTAAATGTGTTATGATTTTGATAAAGGAGCACTTTATACATTAGAAACTGTGAAATAAAATTACTAGAAATATCATAACTAGAGCTAGAAATACCATAACTAGACAGTGGAAGGACCTATCAGAAGTGAACATAGACCAAAACATAGGGGAAACTGCCCTACTAGAAAAGTTAACCAACAAATTCAACTAGCATGGGGACAATCTTTGGAGGATGCCTTCACCCCAGTGTGGTTCCCCTTTATTACAGTAACCTATCCCCTCCAACAGCATACAGTGGTACCTCTGGATGCGAACGGGATCCGTTCCGGAGCCCCATTCGCATCCTGAAGCAAATGTAAGACGCGACTGCATGTCTGCGCGGGTCGCGTTTCGCCGCTTCCGCGCATGCGCGTGACATTATTTTGAGTGTCTGTGCACGCGTGAGTGGCGAAACCCGGAAGTAACGCGCTCTGTTACTTCCGTGGAGCGCAACCTGAAAATATTTAAGCTGAAGCGTATTCATCCGGAGGTATGACTGTACAGATCAATATGGGTAACTTGACCCAACAACCTAGCCTGCCTTCCTCACATAAAGAAGCCACACCACAATCAACTAAACACAACCAACCAAGCTCAGGAACCCGTAACCTTTCACAATATCAATAAAAATGAATAAATACACAACTAAAGGACCTACCCATGTGATGCTGACATAACCCCCCCACACACACTATGAATAGGCATTAGAACAAAAGAACAATATCCCCATCTCTCTCCCCCTCCCCTTCCCTGCAACTGTAAGATTATGACAAAAATGTATTTCACCAAATGTAAACGATCAGCGAAAAAGGCTATGAATTGAAAGTGGAGACAACGGATACACAGTTCCCTCTTTATCTGCTTGCTTTGTAACACAAAAAACTAATAAAAACTAATTAAAAAACAACACTGGATTGTTGAAATATTTTAGGGCAATTAACTGGGAAATTCTTCAGTGCAAACTCCATTGTGAGTGGCATTGTATTCGTGAATCCCCTTGTGTGCTACCAGTGATTGTGCCATTGCCAGCTTTATATGCCACATTCATTCACACACTTCTGAAGAAGAAATTATAACCAGTGCTTATTTATGGGGGCACATGGGTACACATACCCCTAAACATTTTCTGAATCTAAGTTTGGCCTCATTGAGGGGCAGTATTTCAATGATTAGGAAAATGAGAGTACCCCTAAACATTTTTTTAAAGGAAAAAAGCACTGATTATAACCATACTTGGACAAATGTCTTTGGTGCATCTAGAACTGGTAATAATGACAAGACTAAAGTACAATACTAATGATATGACTCAAAACTTCATTTTGTTGATAATCTTTCTTGTTCAAAAACAGTATATAATGATAAAATGAAACAAAAGCCCAAATGATCAGTATTGTAGAAAGTTATGGTTTTACCTAGTGTGTAACTTTCTGCATGGACGCGGGTGGTGCTGTGGGTTAAACCACAGAGCCTAGGACTTGCCGATCAGAAGGTTGGCGGTTCGAATCCCCATGACAGGGTGAGCTCCCGTTGCTCGGTCCCTGCTCCTGCCCACCTAGTAGTTCGAAAGCACGTCAAAGTGCAAGTAGATAAATAGGTACCGCTCCTGCAGGAAGGTAAAAGGCGTTTCAGTGCGCTGCTCTGGTTTGTCAGAAGCGGCTTAGTCATGCTGGCGACATGACCCAGAAGCTGTACGCCGACTCCCTCAGCCAATAAAGCCAGATGAGAGCCTCAACCCCAGAGTTGTTCACGACTGGACCTAATGGTTCTTTTACCTTTACCATTAACTTTCTGCACACTATCACTCAGTTCTGGACAACTGAGTACTTGAACTTTAAAAGCCCACTGAAAATGTGTGCTTGAACTTTTATGATTAATATAAATAGGTGGAGGATGGTGCTAGATTCTCTGCAGAGCTGTTGACCTGGCCCTGCTTTCTCTCATTTATTGCAGTCTGAATGGAATAGATTTTATGCCCTGTCTTTCAACAGGTTTGATGCTTTTGTTAATTACAATAACAAATTAATCAGTAGGTGTTTTGTTGAATAAATAAATTATCTTCTTCACAGTTTTTAAATTCATTGTTAGTTTCAAAAAGGTGATCATATTTGGAGAGCCTGAAATTATACCCAGGTATCAGTAGGAGATGCTCTGCTGTGTTTCTAGGTTTGTCCCTTGCTAAGAAATATCACCATGGTGAAATTTAAAAAGATGAGCTGCCACCAGTACTGTGGCATTCTTGGTTTTTTAGAATATTTGACAATAGTCAAATAATATATTTGATTGTTCAGCTGACTTCTCTGTGGTTTTCAATGCCATTGATCATGTTACTCTTGTGGATAGGTTCTGGGATGGGGATTAGAGTACTGCATTGCAGCTCTTTTAATTTAACCCATGTGTGGTAGTGAGATTTCTGAAACAGTGCCTGTACACAATAATCAACTGGGGTGAGGGACAATAAATAGAGACTCAGTCCATGCAAGATAGATGTACTGTCGGCAGATGGTTCGTCTGCCTTCTTAAGTAATATTCAGTATTCTTTGGATGTAGTTGTACTGTCCCTAAAGGAACTGGTTTGTATTTTGTGGGTGATCTTAGATCAAGCACTATTACCTGAGGCCCAAATGGACTTTATGGCTCAGAGTATATTTTGTCTACCCACTGTGACCCCTGTCTGGTTGGAAATTGCCTTGCAGTAATGCATTATGCATGAGGCTACCTTTGAGGAAAGCTCCAGAAACTTCAAAATAAGTCAAAATAGGGCAACTATGTTTTTAATAGGTAAATATGATTTTTTCATGCCATTGTTTCATCATTTTCACTGCCTTCCAGTCTGTTTCTAGGTACAATTCTAAGTTATGGTGGTTGTTTTTTTTATTGTCATGTTTCATACAGAATGGTTATTGATATAAGCATATACAAAATTCAATAAGAAAAGTGTGTGTAACAAATAATAAATAGAAAAAATAAAGAGGGGAGGGGGAAACCAGGAAACAACTGAGAGTGCAATGCCATATACAACTATTACATATAAGAAGAAAAAGGTCAGTCCATATTGTTCCAAATAAAGCCTTTCCACATAATTATTTGTAGAGCGGGGGGTTTAGTGGGCTATTCAGTTAACATAGGAGAAAAAAACTTACACCATATTGAATAAAAGTGGTCTATTTTTGAAGAACCAGTACAGGCCCTCCATTTGTGTGTCAAATTTTCTGACAGTGCAATGTTCCATACTTTCCCTAGTCTCCTCTCGTGAAGGAGGTGAATTGGATTTCCAGTGGGAAGCCACTGACATTCTGGCTGTGGCAAGAAGCATAAACACAAGAGATTTATGCATGATGGGTGTGTTGGTACCATGCTCCAAATATAGGAACACCAGGCTAGGTCTACGGACAGTACCTGATCGGTGATGGTGGAAATATGTAAAAAAAATCCAGAGAATCTCTGAGTCCACAGAATTTCTGAACTATATAGCTGAACCCAACCACATTATGGATAGATGGAGTCGGGTCCAATGCCAGCTTAACACTGTTTTAAGTGTGGCTTCCTGTATTCTATAGAAATCATTTGAAGTGGGAGTTTAGACTACAGTGCTTCCTATACTTGTTGCTCTGACCCAGGCAGTTCCAAAATCCGTCTCGGGGGCCTAATCCTGCCTGCCGGTCAGTTTAATCCGGCCCCTGTGGCAGTTAATTTCCTGGGGTAAAATCCTAAAAAACCTCTACAACTCCCATCCTAAAAAAAGGTCAGTTGGCCCCCACGACCCTTCACTTCATCAAATCTGGCCCTCTTTGAAAAAAGTTTTCACACCACTGCTCTAGCCAAAGACCCAGATCACTCTCCCATAATGACCGTAGTCCCTGAGAAGAGCATGATTCTGTGTTAAGTATAATGCAACATATATAGGAAGCCATGCCCTTGTTACTTGAGGTTTCTTTGAGACAAAGTGATTACCTTTTCCTTTGCGCAGCAAGAATGGAGCAAAGGAGGAGACCTGTGTTAGTTGGAGCTAGTTGGGCAGGGTATCTTTTAGTTTTCCCTTTAATGAAGTTTCTGAAATAGGACGACCATTTAGGCATAATATCTTTGATGCTACAGTTGCAATCGAAATTATTCAACCCCCATTGCAAATCAGGTTTATTATCAAAATTTACAGACTTTCAGCTGTTTTCAGTGAGCAAATCAAACAAAAGCAATTGAAAAAGCTCAACACAACGGATGCTTCAAGTGATTTCCCCAAATCAGGCTGAAATTGCAACTTATACTGGCTTTTCCAGTCTCACTATTATTCAGCCCCTCCATGGCAAGCATATTTAGTGCTTAGTAGAGGCAGCCTTTTGCTGTTATGACCTGCTGCAAACAAGATGCATAGCCAGAAAGCAGCTTCCAGCAGTGTTCCTGAGGAATCTTAGCCCATTTCTCATGAGCAATAGCCTCCAGTTCAGTAATATTCTTGGGTTTGCGTGCTGCAACCACCTTCATCAAATCCCTCCAAAGATTTTCTATGATGTTTAAGTCAGAACCTCCCAGGACTTCTTCTGCAATCAAGGCTTGGTGGAATTTGAGGTGTGCTTGGGATCATTGTCCTGTTGGAAGTTCCAATGGTGCCCAAGCTTCAGCTTCCTCACAGACGGCATTATGTTTCCTCCTAGGATTTCCTGATACTTCAATGAATCCATCCTGCCTTCCACACACTGCAAGTTTCCAGTGCCAGTGGATTCAAAGCAGCCCTAGAGCATCACTGAGCCACCAACATGCTTCACTGTAGGCAGCGTGTTCTTTTCAACCTATGCTTCATTCTTCCTCCAGACATAGTGCTGACCATTGGGGCTGAAAAGTTCCAATTTTTTTTCATCACTTCACAGAATCCTAGAATCTTAGAGTTAGAAGGTACCCAAGGGTCATCTAGTCCAACCCCCTGCAATACAGGAATCTCAGCTAAAGTATCCATGACCGATGACCATCCAACCGCTGTTTAAAAACCTCCAAAGAACTAGAGTCCACTACCTCTCGTGGGAGTCTGTTCCACTGCTGAACAGAATCCCAAAACTTCTGTGGCTTGCTTATATGATTTTGAGCATATTGGAGCTGACTTTTATTGTGCGTTTGGGTCAGTAGTGGTGTACATCTTGGAGTTCTGGCATGGAAACCTTCTGTGTTTGGTACATGCCTTACTGTGCTCAGTGAAACCTCAGTGCCAGCTGCCAACAAATCTTACTGCAGCTCTTTTATAGTAACTTGAGAATTTTTCCCAGCCCGCCTTCTCAGAAATCTGGTTGCCGCCACAGATAGCTTCCTTTTTCTGTCCCGTCCAGGTAGTGTAACCACCTTGCTTTAACTTTGACACTCAGCAAACTTTTACACGCACCTCATAGAGGTGCCATATGTCCTCTTTTTCTGTGACATGTCCTCTTTTTCATAGGTATGTAAAATAAGAGTTGTCATAGCGATCCATAGTTAAAAGTAGAAGTTGGCAAATGTGTCCTCTTTTTTGCTCTTCAAAATATGGCAACCGCACATTAAATGAGTTGTATTTAAGTCCTCAATAGTTGTGTAGTAGGTCATTAAACATAAATGTTTTAGTTTTGTAGCATTCAAAGCAGACAACAGTGTTTCTTGGTACTTGTCTCTTGGTTTCTTGTTCTCTGTGTGCCTGTTCAATGTCAGGGAGAGCAAGGCAGGGGTCTATCTTCAAACTGTCAAACCAACTTAAAATAAAAGCAATCATACCTCCCCCCTCCTCTTTTTTTGGAATCCCACATAGTTTAACCCCCCCTTTATCTCTATCCAATTGAGTTGCAAACTTTAAATCTAAATCTTCAATTGCAATTTTATGTGCTTGCAGTTTTTTTGGGGTGCTTAATCTGGTTAAGATTACCAGTAGGTAACATTGCAATCTTGTTTTCAAGTGAATGCAAAGCAGCTGCCTGTCTTTATGAATAAACACTTCTGAGTCTTTTTCACAGCTCTAAGTAATTGGTAGCTTCTTGCCATTCAAGCTTTAATTTACTTTTCAGGCCACACAAGCCCTGCAGCATTACCTTTCAGGAGGTGTACTTAGAAAGGTGAGGAATAGTGATTTTGCAGTCCTTCAGAGTGATTTCATTCCCAAGAGTGCTGAAGACTTGAAATCAACCCATCATTTGACTCTGCAGCAAGCTATGCCCCAAGTGATAGTTTAAAGCCCTAAATGACTTGGGGCTAGGTTACTTGAAGAATTGATATATTCTCCCAGACCTTGAGATCTTCACCACAGGCCCTTTTCCAAGTTTCTCTACCCTGTAAAATGGGATGAATAGCCACTGGGGCAGGGGTGGATGTTTGTGGCATAGCTGTCAAGTGTCCCTTATTTGAAGGGACAGTCCCTTATTCCAGCGCCATGTCCCTCTGCTGTCCCTTATTGATGGATGTCCCTCAAATGATGTCCCTTAAATTTCAAAGGAAGCAGCTCCTCTCCCTCCCTCCCTGCCGGCCAGGGAGGAGGGAGGCTCCAACTGTGTTGCTTGGCTGTGTTGCTCACCCAATAAGAAGTCTAAGAACGACTGGGGGGTGGAGCTTGCATGCCTTGTGCGTGGCTAGTTAATGCAAGCTGAGGGGTTTTTTGAATGCTGGACGCCATTTTGTTGCACCTGCTGCTGCAAACTTTGCAGTGCAAAGCCAGGCCGGGGAGCCATCTTAAGTCGAGGCTGTATAGGCCTTGTGGTGCATGTGATTCAGATTCTATTCAGTTGAACCTCTGGTTACAAAGTTGGTTGGACAGTGTTTTAGAAGCTACCAGCATGAGTTTGCAGGAGGACAGGAAGACTGGAGTGCCTGGAACAGGTGAGGCTGCAGGCCCCTTATTTTGGCTGCTGGTCCCTTATTTTCAAGGCTGCTGGTCCCTTATTTTCAAATCTGTAAGTTGACAGCTATGAAGGCACCCTGTTTATCAAATGTCTTTCTCCGAGAAGTTTGTCTGACACCTACATTATGAATCTGTACAGGTAGGTACATCCATTGTTTCTAATGGATTTACCATTGTTACTGGTAACGGGAAATACATGTACCTAGTATTGAGATTCACCAAAGAGGGAATATTTTGTTTTGCTGTCCATTTTCCGTGTTCAAAGGCACACAAGTAAGTTAGAACAAGGAGGTTGTTAACTCTATTTATCTACACTACTATAAAAGCTCCAGTGACGCTGTTCATGAAAGCAGTAACTTTTTCAGTTTCTCACTTTTGATAAGAATTAGCATATAGGGATCCTCTTTGTTGCCTTTGCTGTCTTCAGATGGAAACCTCAGTGGTTGTGATGGTGGGCACAGTAAGGTCATTCCAGTTCTGTCCCACCCCACTTCAACAGGAGTCACAAGTCAGCATCTTGTCCACACTCAGGACACATGAGCACCAGCTTGGATAAGGAGGTTGCCTGCTCACTATTCTATATATTCTATATTCAGCAATAAAATTCACACAACAATTAAGGGAGTTTCACATAAAATTTAATACATGCATAAGAGAAAAGGAGCTGGGCTCTCTAAAGAGAATTTTCTTTAAAGAGAATAGGATCCTTCCAACTTCCCCATCTCTTTTTACCAGTATTAGAAATTCCCCAGGTGCCAGGTGTGTTTTGCGACTGGTGTGGATCCAACTGTGACCATGTGGGGATTTCTGGGTGCTTGGTTGGTGACTGACATCTGACTGGCTGTTCCAACTTTCTTAAACACGTATACAGAGGAACATATTTATTGCATTTATATCCCACCTTTTTCTCCAAGGAGCACATAGTTTACTCCCCTCCTCAATTAATCCCCACAAAGACCCTGTGAGGTAGGTTAAGAGGCTGTAATTGGCCCAAGTAAGCTTCATGATTTAGTGGGGATTTGAACTTTCATCTCCCAGGTCCTAGTCTGACACTCTAACCACTATACCACACTGGCTTCCTAGAGTACTTCTGCTATGGGGCAGCTATATAAATTAAGTAGGTAAATAAGTATGGAGAAAGCAAATGTCTCTTTGAGAAGGCTCTGAAATATTTTACTTGAAGCTTGAATTTGTTTTAATTTGGATTGTTTTATTTGCTGTTTTAATGTATTGTAAGCCACTTGGAGATTGTTTTTCTTTAAAATATAAAGTGGTAGAAATGAAATGAATAATGATGATGATTATAGGAATAATAAATCCTACCACTTAAAAAAAAAGCACCTAGACATTCTGTTTTGGTGACTGTAACCTAGGTTTAAGGTGCCATTTGGTGATTAGCTTATATATCTCAATTTCTAACACTGCCTATTACCACTGATGCCTCACTATTTGCTGTGCCTCTGTTACCACTTGGGCACACATGAGTTTCTGTTGGGGTGTGTGTGTGTGTGTGTGTGTGTGTGCGCATGTGAAGGAACACCAGTTAACCAATAGGCATTGACAATGTAATGAATACGGGGATGACTGATGGAATAAAGGGTCTAGGTAAAACAAAAGACATCCTTTGTGAGGCATGTAGGTGAGCAATTAATTGCCCAAGGCAAATTTATTCATTTATTTCCATCCAACCATTCTAGATTGGCAAACCTTACAATACAAACTTCTCAAGTTGACTTACAATATCCCATAAATCAACTAATATTTAATAATAATAATAAGCAGAAACACTGCAGCAATTAAAAGCCTTAGTTAACCTATCAAAAGTTATTAAAAGTCTGAGAAGCCAAAACAGTTTGTACTTGATGCCTAAAAGCTGTTTGATTCAGCATCAGGTAAGCAGATAAGACAAGGGAGTTCTGTAGATGTAATTGGTTCATGCCCTGTTCTTCATTAACCAATTACATCATCCCACTAGGTTTGTATGAGGAAATACAGTATAGTACTTGAGCAAGCTGTAATGCTCTGTGGTAGATGTTGTATGATTTATAATTGTAATTTTATTGGTTTAATTGTATTTTTTCACATCATATTTTCTTGTATTACAATGCACATTCCATAATATATAAATTACAATACAATAAAATACCATGTAAGAAATAAAAAGCAACTAAAATACAATTAAGAATCAATATGAATATTTAACATGGGTCATCTGAATGAGTGTTCATGATCCACAGTTTAGGAACTTGCTCCTTATAATTTGCATTTGTATATCTGTTTGCCTGATGACATTGCAACATTTTGGAAGATTTTAGTTGTCACTTTATTAGAACTGAAATATGTAGTTCAAATTCTCAGGGTCCAGCATAAAAAAATATAAGTATATTGATGATCTGATGCCTGGAATCTTTACATCACTGATAACATTACCCTACCATACAGCTGGACATGGGTGGCGCTGTGGGTTAAACCACAGAGCCTAGGACTTGCCAATCAGAAGGTCAGTGGTTGGAATCCCCATGGCGGGGTGAGCTCCTGTTGCTCAGTCCCTGCTCCTGCCAACCTAGCAGTTCGAAAGCACGTCAAAGTGCAAGTAGATAAAAAGGTACCGCTCCGGTGGGAAGGTAAAAGGCGTTCTGTGCGCTGCTCTGGTTTGCCAGAAGCGGCTTAGTCATGCTGGCCACATGACTTGGCTCCCTCGGCCAATAAAACGAGATGAGCGCCGCAACCCCAGAGTTGGCCATGACTGGACCTAATGGTCAGGGGTCCCTTTACCTTTACCCTTACCATACAGCTAGATGTACTGGTAATATTCATACAGCATATTTTGTCTCAAATAAAGCGCAAATAAAACAAATAAAATACAATCACATCTTACACAGGGGTTTGGTTCCACATATGCACGAAAATCACACATACTCAAACCCTTGGAGCCATGCTGTAGCTAGTGGGGGGAGAGAATCCCCAGTACTCCTATAGCTACACACCAAGCTCTTTTTAAAAGCTCTTTTTGTGGCTGGTATCCCAAGCATGATAAAAGGCTTTAAACTCTGCCTTGCTTGTGGCCAATTAGGCACGCTGGCTCTGGAAGGCCAGGGATACTTGTGTGAGATCTCACAGGAGTGCTAATGGCCCCACAAGATCTCATGAGAGCCTTGTAGGTGCTGAGAGCCTTGCCCTCAAGCAAGGTGGAGAACTTAAAAGCTCTTTCCATGCTGGGCAACCACAAGTCAACCAGTTAAAAAAAATGAGCTTTTAAGCTCTCCAGCCTGCTTCGATTTAACTTGTGCAATTTCAACAAGTCTGCCTTCAATGACATATGGTTGAAATCAGTCAAATTAAATGCACATAAGATGTGATCATACCCTATAACAATGTTAATCATTTTTGTAACTTTACAGAGATTTTTAAATGTTGGCACAATTAACATTTAGGCAATAGTTCTTAACAGTATGCAATTATTCACCCTATCAGAAGTCATGTGAGGCTACCACCCTTGCTGAAGCTAAGCAGGTCTGGGTCTGGTGACTTCCAGGGAAATGCTGTATTTTTCCATCTATAGGACGCCCCCATGTATAAGACGCCTCCTATTTTTGGGGACTCAGATTTAAGAAAATGGGGCGAGATGACCCAATGTATAAGATGCCCCCTAATTTTTGACATTTTTTAGGGGGAAAACCTAGTCTTATACACGGAAAAATATGGTGCATGTAGGCTGACTAAAGAAAGATGAGGTGTAAATGAAATAAAGCAAATAAACAAGTTTAAGGAATGCAACATTCAGTTTCAGCACTTATTCAAAATAATGACACTAGCAGCAGAAACCATATGCTCTAATTCAGCTAATTAGGCAAGCTATTTCTTTAGTACATTAAACATTTGGATGCCTTTAAAATTCTGTTTTGATAAGCTTTATGAAAGTTAACATTAAGGTGTGCCTTACATTTCTAAAAAATCAAAAAACAAAAACACCAAACAGTAATGAGTTGTTATTGGCATTCTTAGCAGTATTACTCACCTTCATTGTAAACATTGTGAACCATTTTCTTCAAGCTAATTCCAACAGAACTCCTCTCTTGCACAGTTCTTGGCTCTCATAATAGGGATTATGCTAGTCTGTTCATTTAATATTATGCAATATGTGTTAATCATTTCAAAAAATGAGTTGCTTTTTTCTAAAAAGCCCTTTAAAGTAAGGTTACCAGACATCCCCGTTTCCCAGGCACAGTCCCCAGATTTACAAATCAGTCCCCTGACAAAATCCTATCATTCCTATTGAAGTTGAAAAGTGCCCCCCGGATTCATTGAAAAAAATCTGGTAACCTTAGGGAAGGTGCTTCAAATTATTGACCATGTTGCCTGCTGTTTTCTGTACCATTTTTGGATATGGGCCATTCTGAATTGTACACAAAATTCCAAATACAACTAACTTTGCTGTAGATTTAGATAGTTATGATATTGACTGTCTTAATTTTCAATCCCTTTCTTAATCATCCCTAGCATGGCATTTACTCCTATCACTGCCAGTGCATTCTGAGTTGATGTTTTCATTGAGTTATCCACTGTGATCTCTTTCCAGATAACTCATATGCTTCATAGAATTACTTCAGCAATGCTCTGTGATTTAGGCAAGTATTCTCCCCATATTCTGTATTTGAAAACCATACTGCGATCATAGTGGTTTAGCTAAGGCCACCTAGTGAGTTTATGGCTGATGAGATTTGAATTAGGGACTTCTTGACTCACCCTGCTAGCTACTCTATATTATACCAGCTGATCATATAATAACCTTTACAGTGCTGCTGCTTAAACATTTCCTCTTGTCTATTGCTGTGGACTTTGTCAAATGGTTGGGATTATAGCATGGGAATCCATCGTGAAATGTGAAGTGATTTACATTTTGCTACTCCTAAGAGCTAGCATTTACTTTTTCATTAGTTTCAATTATCCCTCACACTTTGGAGTTGCACAAAGGAAGATAAATCTAATATAGGCGTAGAGAAATTTTCCAGTGTATAACAAATTTTCTAAATGAACAGGAGAGGGGGCTTGATCAAAGGTGATTTGGTACTGATAGTACAACCACAACTATTTCAACAGAAAACACTATGGATTAAGAGGCAATTTAACATTTTTGTGCAAGTTATGCAGGTTCAGTATGCATCAGAATAAGTATCAGCTTGTGGAAACAAGAATAAGTATCAACATGCTCTAAAGCAGTCTTCCCCAACCTTATGCCCCTCAGATGTTTTGGAGTATTACTATGGGAAAGCTGGCTGGAGCTTATAACCTAAAACAGCTGAAGGGCCCCACTATGGGGGAAGCCTGGCCTAAGGCATCTTTTTTAGCATTCCCTGCCTAAGGAGCTATTCAACAGTTTGGCTCCACCTGCTGTACTGTGTGAACCTTACCAGAACTGTATTCTGAAATTTAGGATCTTCTGATGTGAGTTTCCAGCTTCGCTTCTTTTTCCTTGTGTAACAAATACGTCGTGTGCCAACAGTAAAGCTGTAGGAAGAACTATGATTCCTTCAGACCAAGTAGTCCATGAACCACAGGTCTAAAAACTGGGCGGTCATTACCACCTGGAATACTTAAATAGGCTAGCTTTTTTTTAAAAAAAGAAAAAGCCCACAACCATAGTTGATTATTAGCCATGGTAATATTGGTAACTAGTAGTTTTCATTAAGAAAGCTCCGTAACAGCTAATGATTTTACTAGGGTCAAAGGCTATCAAAAATAGTACCCAATCTTTAAATGAGGTCATTGATACTTTGTTGATGGATTATAGTATCAACACCATTTAAAGACTAGCATCTTTGGAAAGATGAGCGCTGACAGATGAAGGGTGGAAAGTATTGTTTTAGATCAGGATTTCACCACAATGGTTGATAAGTGTCAGTAGGCCAAACATGGAAAATTTGGGTGGATAATATACAGATGAACTTTGGCTTTTGAACAATGTTAACCATAATGAAAACCCAAAAGACAATGGGTGGTATTTGGTGCTAGTTCTACAGATAGTAAACTAATTGAAGATAGTGGACCTGACCAAGTTAGCGGGGCTACCCTGAGTAGGAGTAGCACTGGCTTCAACCAGGTTTTGCATAGTCCTGAATATTTTTCAGTGATGCTTCCCAAAATAATTTCAACACATTACTGGATCTTCTCTGGTCAAATTGAGTTCTTATGGGTTCTAACTGGGCCAAAAGTATTAAACTTCTCTCTAGTCTATGGACTCTTCTGTTCCCTTCCAAAACAAACATTATTTTTTTTAAAAAACCCAAACTTATCTGAGTATGTTATATACTCAGGGCTTTTTTTCCAGCCAGAACTCACCAGAACTCAGTTCTGGCCCCATCTCAGATGGGTGCCATTTCCAGTATAGGAGAACAAGAGAGGGGTTCATTGTGGGTTCTATCACCTCTAGAAAAATAGCACTGGATGTACTTAATAGGACAGGATAAGGTGCAGCACTTTAGTAAATTTCATTTTAACAAGTAATTCTGCACTCTCCTGATTCACAGAGCAGCAAATTGTCTGTAGCTCTAGAAATAAAGCAAAAAATTCTCTTGCGTTTTACAGAGCCTCTTGTCACTGGCACTGCATTTTTCTCCCACCTCTTTCACAGTTGAGAATATAGTGCCACCATAATGCGCATACTAATATCCATATTTTGAGAATGCAAAGAAAAACCATACAGAAAAGTCCCCGTTTGGTTTATTTTTTCTGGTGATATATCATAGAAAAGTATGCCTCCAGGAAATTTCCCTTAAAATTATTGGACCCCCACATCTTGCAAAAATAAATACTTGAAGCTCACCATCTCTGTGGAGAATGAGGTTCCAATTTTCATGTTTGGTGGGAGTGTACCATGGTCCATGCCTTTTGGGGAAAAGTTTTTTATTTGACCTCCAAAATGACTAAACAGTCTATCCCTTCTAATTCAGCACTTGCCTTATTATCACTAGATACGACCCCAAATTCTACCCTTAAATCTTAAGAATTACTGTATTTTTCGCTCCATAGGGCGCACCGGACCATAGGGCGCACCTAGTTTTTAGGGGGGGGAATAAAGAAAGAAAAATTATTCTCCCCCCCCCCCCGCCGCGGGGCTGGGGTGAGGGAAGCCCGAGCTGCATTCGCTCCATAGGACGCACACACATTTCCCCTTCATTGTTGGAGGGGGAAAAGTGCGTCCTATAGAGTGAAAAATACGGTAATTTTCTTCCAGTTCACAGCAGCTAGACTAGTTATTCCCCAATGATGGAAGGAAACTTAGAGGCTTGGGTTAATAACATCTGGAGTATTGCTCTATCAGAATCCTCCCAAACCATCAGCGACTAATCAAAGGAATCTCCAAAAAAGATACCTTTGACACAATTTGGTCTCCCCTTTTCTCTTTTATTGAAGAACAGCAGAATATTTTAATGTCATCATCATTGCAGAGGTGTCTGTGGAGGGGATATATTGATTGAAAAGGGGGGGAGGGAGAAAACACTAGATGGAATACCATGTTTAATTAATCCTTGTTAATAGCTGTCAGTTGGCAAGCAGCCACATCATCTATCCATCTTAAGTGTAAAGGTTTTAGAAATTGTGCTAGAAACCTGTTAAGTATTATATTTCAAAAATTGGTGGATTGTAAAGTGATTCAGCATAGGCAAGAATATTGTTTAGATCTCTTGGTAGTTTTACATGAATGCTTAGCATGAAACTGTTTTTTAAACATTGGTTTCCAGTAGCAAAACTTCAGGTTTAATCATTGAATTGGTTAGAGATGACAGGTGGAAAATTGTCCTTTAAAATGTTTTATCAGTATTAAACAATGCACATATTATCAGATAAAGTAACCTGATAGACCCTGAATATTTGTTGTTCATTGAAGTTGCATTGTACATGGCTTGTTTTCGAGGAAAACAAGCCAACAGGTGTCTGAAAGCTAGTGCAAGCAGTCTGAAAGCTTGTAAAATGATAGATAAAGGTGGACTGCATTCTTCTGAAATCACAGCCAATTATAATAGTCAAATAATTCCATTACAATAGCATCTTAAAATGTTCTCTAACTGCACTATAGTGATAAACTGTCACAGTCCTATGCTTTACAGCCATTTTTATTCCTGAGTTAAGATGCCATTGAAATAGCCTCATCTTATTTTCTTTCATCATTTCTTCAGAATTCAGCAACAAAAATAGTAGAGAGTAAAATGCTGACATGACTATGAACACTGAAATTTTAATTCAAATTTGGTTGGGATCCTTGAAAAATTATCCTCTAAACATATGAGTAAAAGCATGGGAAAATGCCTCATGATACACTAGTCTCTAAAGTGAAAACAGGGCCAACTCATGCAGCTCTTCTGGATTTTAATAGTAGTAGCAGTATGGTTGAAGTACAGTAGTACAGTTGTACCTCGGAAGTCGAACTCCTTGCAAGTCGAACATTTTAGCTCCTGAACGCCACAAACCCGGACGTTAGTGCTCCAGTTCCAAACGTTATTTGGAACCTGAACGTCTGGTGCGGGTTCCGCAGCTTCCGATTGGCTGCAGAATCTTCCTGCAGCTAATTGGAAGCCACGCCTTGGTTTCCAAACATTTTGGAAGTCAAATGTACTTCCAGAACAGATTCCGTTCAACTTCGGGGGTACGACTGTATACTACTACCACCAAAGTAGTGAATGAAATGCTGAATCACAACTGAGGGCATGTTAAAGAGAGAATGTGTCATATGATTCTTTTCTTAAGAGGCAGATAAAATGGATTTTTGTTTGACAGGTAAACAAAACAATTTTGCACATCATGCTGTGAATGAGAGAGATTCAAGGATATGCATGACTTTCCTGCACATGTATCCAGCAGCTGTAATATAGGCTTCAAGCTATGACTCCTCTTTATATATAAGGGTTGTGCAGTGAAAGATCAAGCTTGCATTAACAGTTCTAATAAAAATGTTGCGATGAATTTTGCTTTAAAATAAAAAAGTCTCATTTAAATGCTTTTGCATAGTGTAAGTGTAGGAGCTCTTTCAAGTGGCAATGTATTCACTGTAAAAAATGCAAAATATTTTAAGCTATTTGCTCATAGCTATTGAGATTCTAGTTTGCTGAAGACAGATTTTTTTCTGCAGGAAATGTGTTTTTTGTCTAAAACTGTTAAATGAAAAGATTAGGGTTGGTTGATTGAGGGATTTATTTAATTGAACCAAGATGTAGCCTTTGCAGTTTTGAAAATAGGAAACTAATCTTAAGCAGTTCGTTTTAGTGGGGCTCTCTAGAATGTATTTCCTCCAGCAGCTGTTAACAGTGCTATTCATAGATCACGGTTGGCATTAATCAGTTGTACTGCTGCCATTGCCATAAATCTGTATTTCCAAGCTGCATAAGATTTTGTTACACACTGCACTGGATTTAAATTTAAAGGGGCAAAAAATGTATTGATCTGGTAATCATATCCTTAAACCATTTCTTAGAAAATAGTTCACAAATTTGAAGGACTTGGTCTCATGGTGGGTTTTTTTGTTACATGAGCAGTTCCTGTTCACTTTGAAGTGCTTGATGTTCAAATTCCAGGTAATTCGCTATTTTTTCCATTTCTTCAAAGCCTTTGCAAATATTTAAAATATCCATATCTAACAATATAGTTGCAGACTCCTTCAAAGAGCTTTCATCCCTTTGAATTATAATTGTGTACTGGTCACACAGTTTATATGTTATTTGATTAATAACATGATTGCTTGCATAATGCTGGATACCAGCCTTCTGCAGAAAGTCTTCCATGGTCATGTTTGCTTCATCCTCAAATTTCAAATCTATGTTAAGAAAGTCTGCCAGATGTGTAATTATCTCTCTCTCCCCCACTAGTTCAGTATATGCAGAACTGGCTGCTGCACATGTATATATACTATCTGTTTCAATCAAATCAAGTTGCTGGTCATTTTGATTGTTAGGCTCAAATTGTGTTTGCTTTTTTTCTTCATAGACAGTAGGTTTCGCACTCTGAATATTTTCTGGTTTGTTCTGGTTTGCAACATTATCTCTATCCATCTGCTCCTGAGATTCTAGTATAAGATGCCACTGTTGATTTCTTTGACTAAGCCATAATTGAGCCATTGCTAGGTCATCTGAAGTAGTATCGTAATAATGTTCTCTGTGAGTGACTAGCTCCAAACATTTGGCACCAACCGCCAGCAGTTTAGCTTTACTATCTTCTGTTACCCAATACTTCTGTTGAAGTTGGACTTTTGGGACTGAGGAGAATTCTTGTGTTGCTTCCATGTTCCTGTTGAGGAAAAGGTGTACATTAAGGCAAAAACTTGATTTATACAAATTCTGATTACTATATAAAACAGCCAATAAAAGGGCTGGGAGGAGAATCATTTTAATTCATAGAATCATAGAATTGTAGAGTTGGAAGGGACCCTGAGGGTCATCTAGTCCAACCCTCTGGCATTCATTCTTTAGTCATTGGATTTATATCCTATTTTTCAGCTAGAGTCCTCAAAGCAGCTAACAACTTTTGCAAAACACACCAAGAAGCACATGCTCAAAAGCACAATACAACCAGCCTCACTGTTCTTCTGAACGGGGCAGCTACTCTTAAGTTGGCCCTATAAGTGGGTGGGGATGGTATAGTTTGAGTAGGCCCTGAGGTTGTCTTTGTCTCCCTCCCTCTTTTCTACTTGCTGTGGTGGTGTAATTTGCTCTTCACTTATTTGACGGGGGACGGGGGGAGCTTTAAACACTTCCTTTCACACTCTTCTCCTTTTAGCCTGCCACATATGATTTTCCAATCTCTAGGGATGGGGAGAGATTCAAATTCAGTTCACTTTTAAAGGTGTATCTATCAAATTTGCACCTTTTGAAACAATACGAGAACTGAAATATAGCTGTCCTTTGAAATTCACACTTATCCAAATTTTGCAATACAATTCTTCATAAGAATGTAAGAAGAGTTTGCTGGATCACACCAGTGGCCCTTCTAGTCCAGCATTCCGTTTCTGCAGTGAAAACCAGATGTTTATGTGAAGACTCAAATCAGGACCTGAGCACAATAACACTCTTCCCACTTGTGATTCCCAACAACTAGTATTCAGAAACATACTGTCTCTTGGACAACCTATATTTACAAAATGCAAAAAATGTGCCTAAAAATTAATATATGAGTGAAAATAAAAATGTATGTATGGGGAAATTGCTTGCAAAGGGGTGTGTTCATTAGTTAAAATTGCATATAAAATGTGTGTGTTATATTCTGAAAAACATGGAAATTTTATTTTAAAAATGCAGATTGTGGTAAAACGTGGACAACTGAATTTAAAATAAGGAAATTAAAATACCAAGAAAGCTTTGGATTTTCATCAGTTGTTTGGATGATGTCTAAGATATATAGCATTTATCTGAATGATAGGAATAATAACTATTGTGATAGGGAGATGGCAAATTTAAATAAAGATATATTCCAGAGAAGGTGAAGGTGAAGATATATTCCAGAGAAGGTGTAGTAATTTTATCAGGTTTTTACATTTGCTTTATTTTTGGTGGTGGTTATCTAACAAATGGCAGTATAAAAGTGAAATTATGCTTAGAAATGTAATTTCTTTCCTCTTAAAATTAATTTTAAGTGCACAACAGAAGGCTAGAATCAAAACAACAGTTCAGTTACTTCTATGAGCTTAGTGGGGATATGTATCCTCAACAGCAACCCCCTTTGTCACAAGCAGAAACCCAGATAATTTGAAAAGTAGTGTGTGATATGGAATATGGTCTGCTGTTTAAAGGGAAATAAGTTCAGACATTTCACTGCAAACCCTTGCATATGCCTAAAGTACCGTAGTTACTGGACTCCAAATATATATGATCATGTTATAACATGGACAATCAATGTCTAGTGTTCCCTTTTCTTTTTTTAAATGTATTTTTCACTGAAGCTTTAAAAAAATACACACAAAAGAATACAAAAATATTATGAGGCCCTAGTATATGCACAGCTCTTTGTTGTCAACTCCCCTACCTCACATCAAACACATGAATAAACAAACATGACTATGCTGTCTTGTTTAGTTTTATCAAACTTTACCTAGGGAAATGGGGGAGCATCCTAATTTTTTCCCCATCTGATATATTCAGGTTTGGAAGAAAATATATAGTTGCACAGTCTCCTAAGAATTTGGTGTCAACAGAGCTGTGAAGGATTTTATGTAATATGTGAATGAGTTGTTATCTAAAAATAGGTGCTGATTCCAGAAGCATGTCTGGCATCCTACCCTGAACATGATGACTTTACCCTGAAATATTATGGTTTTATCAAGAAGGCTAAAACTTTGTGATAGTTGTCAGGCATGCCTCCAGATGTTTTGGGACTACAATTCCCATCATCCCTGACCACTGGTTCTGATAGCTAGGGATGATGGCAGTTGTAGTCCTTTTCTCCCAAAAAGCAATTTCGTGACTGCTGTCACCATCTGCAGTGATCATGGAACCCAAGAAAGTAAAATTCTTTGTTGTTTTAGTTTTCATGGTGGTGTCCAGCAATGTTTGCATAGAACAACTATTAATAAATATGACAACATTTAGATAAACTGCTTCAAAACTTTTCCAAATCTTCTCTCCTTTAAAGGTGAAGATAGGCAATTTTTCACACACCCTGTACAGAAGTTTCCATTTGTTTTATGCAACTTTATTTTCTTAACTGAACAGCTCATTTTAGCATATATAGTGTTTCTTAGTACTTATTTACAACTGTTCTTAAGTAGTTCCATACACATATCAAAAGCCTACAATACACCAGCCACCTCCCTTTTTTATGCTGCTTTATAACTACTTTTGACTAATAGGTGTTAATTATGTGGTTCCCTCCATTTTTAGCAAATCACATTATACGATCGGAAGAGAAACCAGAGTATCAATATTTACTTTCATTTGAAATGTTTGAAGTGGCCTACCTTGTCATCTGTCTCAGAATGAAAGGGCATGGAAGAAGTTTAGGAGAGTTCCCCTGCCGCACCACTGTTTAGTTCAATTTTTTTGAGTTGTAAACCCAAGTTTTCTTGCCAACAATCCGCTTCCTTCAAAGCAGCATGCATGGATCACCCCCACCCCTGGTTTATTTTTAGTTACTAGTTGAGGCTACCATAGAAACAGTGCATGTGGCAACAGTTTATAGTTACTGTTTATAGATTGACACAGAGGTGCTTTGAAGAACCAGCCCAGTACATTTGGCTGAAATCAATGTTACCAGTAGATAGCTAACTGGGTAGATACTCATAATTTCTTAACATAATGTATGCTAAGCTAGTGGAGAAGGGAAAGGCCTTTTAAAGAAATATTTTTGTTAGGGTTAGAACTCCAGCTGTTAGTGAAATCAAATCTTGTTAATTGCCTTTTACAGACTGCATTCAAGTATTCCTGATGTAAAAGCCAGACTTCATTAATGGCATCCTGGTGTCATTTGATTGCAAGGGCAAGAGTGGTCTTTTTTTGTGCAGCCCTCACAGAACTAATTTAGGCTTGCCAAAGCATTTGGACATGCTCCATGGCATTTCCCCTCCTTTCCCTTTGAACTACCCACCATGGCTGATTCAATATGGCTGAAGGGGGTTTTCTGAGTAGCTCCAGAGCAGTGATGTGGACTTTCTAGAAAATATTCATATGCAAATCAGGGTAATTTGCAGTTTGAAAACTAAATGCTCTAGAGAAGGAGTGGGAAACCTTTTTTTTTACCCCTGGCAGGCTAGATCAAAAAGTGCTCACCCCTCTGAGCCACTTTTGACAGGTTGGTGAATCCACCCACTTGATATTAGGTGAATCTGAGCCTGCCAGAAGTCAGGAGAACTTGTATTTGGCATCTCTTGATTATTAGTAGTAATAAGTTTATGAAACTGTTTTTTTCCTGGTGGAAAAACAAAGCACCAGAAAATTTCCTTCTCCATATCACTGGTTTAGCAGATGATTAACACTTCTTTGCATAAAGGAATGATGTCTACTGGCTACTACCCTTAAAGTGCTATGTTTGAAGAGTTATTTTCAGACCCTGACCACTTACACCTGGGACTAGAGTGTCCTTTACAGAGGACAGTCTTATTTTTGAATGGCTGTCCAGTTCAAGCTTCTTTTAAATATAACCATTAGGAGGGAGAGAGCAGGGGTTTTTGAAGTTGCCCGGCAAATGTTAGCACCTGGACAGTAGCATAAGCAGGGATATGGGTCACCTGGTCATAGTCTTGCTCACTATGTTGAGATACAGTGTATTTCTCTTTATATTGCAGTAATTAGTTCTAAATTTGCATCTGTGCATATAAATTAGCACATGCAAATATTTTGCATATGTGTCCCCATTTGTTTTTGTGATGCATTTACAGTGGTACCTCGGGTTACATACACTTCAGGTTACATATGCTTCAGGTTACATATGCTTCAGGTTACAGACTCCGCTAACCCAGAAATAGTACCTCGGGTTAAGAATTTTGCCTCAGAATGACAACAGAAGTCATGCAGCGGCGGCGCAGCGGCAGCAAGAGTCCCCATTAGCTAAAGTGGTGCTTCAGGTTAAGAACAGTTTAAGAACAGACCTCCAGAACGAATTAAGTTCTTAACCCGAGGTACCACTGTACTCTCTTTTTTGGCACTGTATAAGTGGCTGCCCAGTTAGGACTTCCAAACTGTGGTTTGGCCATGGTCTCTGAAGAAGACAAACTGATTCTGGCAGCTCATTTTAGGACACATTTTCTTATATCATATGCAGGTGCAGTTTGAAACCAGAAATATGTATATAGAGCAGGGGTTGTGAACCTGGTCCCTACCGCCCACTAGTGGGCGTTTCAGGATTCTAGGTGGGCAGTAGGGGGTTCTACGGCACAAGCTGAATCCTCCTTCCAGTGAGCACTGGTGGGCGGAAAGGAAATTTTACAAGAAAGGCATGAAAGATGCATTAGTGGGTGGTAGGTATAAAAAGGTTGACTACCCTGATATAGAGAAATATAGTGTACAATCAGCAATATATTAGCTTGGGACTTATAGGTGAATGAGAATTGGCAATTACTCACAGGAAGGTACATAACCAGTTAACCCAGTAGGCCAATCCATGTTGAAAATCTTCATTTCCACAGTTATCACAACATGGCTTTTAGGAACGTAGGTGAAGGGAATACAGTGGGTGATTATTATTTTTAATCCAGCTGTCCATATACAGATGAAATATCCAAATGAACTGGGTGTCAGAAGCATTTTTGATAGGATCATGTACCAATTGCTCCCAGTATGTTTCCAAGCACTATTCAAAGTGTTGGTGCTGACCTTTAAAGCCCTAAACGGCCTCGGTCCAGTATACCTGAAGGAGCGTCTCCACCCCCATCATTCTGCCCGGACGCTGAGGTCCAGCGCTGAGGGCCTTCTGGCAGTTCCCTCATCGCGAGAAGCAAAGCTACAGGGAACCAGGCAGAGGGCCTTCTCGGTAGTGGCGCCTGCCCTGTGGAACGCCCTTCCAGCAGATGTCAAAGCGATAAACAACTACCTGACATTCAGAAGACATCTTAAGGCAGCCCTGTTCAGGGAAGTTTTTAACGTGTGATATTTTACTGTATTTTTGGTTTTTATGGAAGCCGCCCAGAGTGGCTGGGGAGGCCCAGCCAGATGGGTGGGGTATAAATAAATAATAATAATAATTATTATTATTATTATTATTATTATTATTACATAGTTTGGTTTTCACTGCTGTGTAAGCCAGCTAATTGTGACCATTTATTTGCATATTGCCAAGTCAATGGTGATTTTATTTCTACCCTGATTATTGAAAGTGATATGAAGCTTTCTTACTGCATTCTCATCTTGAAGCATGCTAATTATATTGAGTGGTGACACCTATTGTATTGAAATTTGTAAAGAAAATTCAGGAGAGGTCACCCATATCACCCCTTCTACTGCTGATTACATCTTATTCTTTATGTTACCTTACTGTAGCTGGCAATAAGGAGATGGAGAACAGTCTCACAGTAAAATGACCAAACTTCCATAGTCAACTCAGATCAAATCAAAAGTTGAAAAAAACTGCAGTGTGGGGGGAAATGGTCTGTTATCTAAGATCTTACAGGTTAATCAGAAAGAGTACAATATTATAGTTAGAGGATACCACAAGGAAGGTGAAAACATGCCTTTCCCCAACTAATTCAGATGACATTTAAAAAAATGCCTCCTGGCCCTCAAAAAAAGCAACTGATTATAACACGGGTGTCAAACACAAGGCCCGCGGGCCGAATCCGGCCCGCCAGACCTTGTCATGTGGCCCGTGTAGCTGCCGCCGGCCGCCAGCCTTCACCTTTTATTCTCGCTTCTTCTTTTTTGACACAAGAAAGCCGCCTCTTCAGCGCATGCGCGGCACCGTACAAGCCAGAGAACGTCTGCCCTCTAGCGGCGCCGGCCGTTCTACACAGGAAACCTCCACTTTACATGCATTCCTACAGATACAACCGGCCCTTTGAGGGTGACCAAACTGCTGATGTGGCCCCCGATGAATTTGAGTTTGACACCCCTGGATTATAACATGAGGTAGACCAAATCCAGGGGGAAGTGGCCTGTACCATCCACTCAGCTCCGACAGAACAGTTTGCTTGTGTGCAGTATGTATGTCCTGCAGATCGAAACCTCAAAGGATCCAGAGATCTTGCAAGATTCTGGCCTTTTATTTGCTCTCATAAAAGGGGAGAGGCTGCTTGGGCAGTAGCCACTGTTCTACTCAGAGCAGACCCATTGAAATTGAGAGACACTACGAATTTAGATACATTCATTTCAATAAGTCTACTCTAAGTGGATCTTTTGAGGATATGGCCTCTTGTCACTGTGAGAGTCATATGCAGTCACATCACTGCTGAGGAAAAAGCAGGGAAGTACCATGAGATGTTTCCTCCTGTTGTGCAAACCTCCCCACTGTACACAAACACCACTGCAGGCTGGGTGAGGGGACAATTTGGCTATGTTGTGTTGAGGCTGGAAGCAGGGATAGATGCTAATATTATGGAGGCTATGTCTAACCTAAGAGCTAGTAGCACTTCCTTGTTCCCTCCTAGCCTTACATAGTAATTGTACCCAGGAAAAGCAGCAATCAATTAAAAATAATATAATACACACACACACAAGTGAGTGCTGCTGTAGATGTGCACCTGGCTTTATCCCAGTTGCCAGTGTGCAATTATTTGTTGTTGTTGTTTAATCGTCCTAGTTGTGTTTGACTCTCCATGACCCCATGAACCAGGGCATGCTTTGGAAACTCACTTTCTTCTCAAAGCTTCTCCTTTTTTATGTCCATGGAGTTTTCTTGGCAAAATACTGGAGTGGTTTGCCAATTCCCTCTCCAGGTGGATCACATTTAGTCTAAACTCTCGGCTATGACCTGTCTGTCTTGGGTGGCCCTCCAGAGCATAGCTCATTGCTTCTTGGAGTTATTCAAGCCCCTTCGCCACGACAAGGCAGTGATCCATGAAAGGGTGCAATCATTTACGGTAGGCCTTTTAGAGAACTTTGTTACAAATGTTAGAAACATAGTTAAGATTAATAAATTATGGTAGCCATAGAGATGTGCCTGAACACCAGGCATCCCCCTCTTCATTGGCATAGCTGGGGGGGGGCAGAGAGAGGCAGCTGCCCCCATCAATAAAAAGCAATAAAAATACATAGCTAACTGAGGTTCTGCCCTCCCCCCCAACAAAAGGCCTGCCCCCCTAACAAAAATCCTGGCTACACCCATGCTCCTCTCCATAGGGTTGTACCATTTATCTTTTGACAGAACCCTGCCATTCTTAAGGGACCCAAAAAGGAGTTACCTCCTAGGATCCCCTCTTGGCATTCAGCTCTTCTCCCTCTGTGCTGCTATTGCCACCTTTCTAGTCTCATAGTGATGATCTTTTCCTCCTTCTGTCCCTGGCTGAGAAGTTGAAGGGTAGCAAGCAGGAAGGGTGGGTGGTGAGGGCAAGGCTACTTGCCAGTCCTCATTGCAAAGCTCTTTGTCAGCCAACTTCTCTGAGTTTCCAGCTGCCCACCATAATAAATTAAAACATTTGTGTCCCCAAGGAGAAAGCTGCAGCAAGGTCAAACAATCTCTCACCACCACTGGAGTTAAGGGATCAATGAGATTGCTGCAGGGGTGAGGGAGTAGGCAAAATTCCCTTGCGTACCCCACCCCCCCATAATAGTGGACACCTGGAGTTTCATCTGTCAACACAGCCTTTTGTTTCCACGGGCATTTGAAAGCCATCTGGGCTATGAGGACTCCTGATTGAATCTGGTAGTCTCATCCTAGTAGTAACACTGACTTTGGAGAGCCCCCCCCCCCCCCCAGTTGATACAGTATTAACTTTTCATGCATTTAAAAATGCAGTTCAAATGGTTGTGGCTTGAAAGTTTTGTAGAAATAAATGTGGATTGCGGTTAATCAGATAAAGGAAGGCAAGGTTAAGAAATGGGGGTAAGGACTGCAAAAACTTTTCAGTGGTTCAGTTTTACAGTTTCATTTCCTTTTAGTTAAGTGAGAAATGCAGGCCAGTTATGTTTTGTGTACATATATGTAAAACATACGGTGTGCATAAAAGCTTCTGAGTATAAGGGGAAAACTTTAACACTTCAAGTACAGTTTTCAAATTCCTAGGTACCAAAATCATATATTTAGGGAGCTTGGACAATGGGTGACTGAGGTTCTTCCAGTCTGAAAATACAGTTTTAAAATAGATCATAAAAGTATGTGCAGGAAAGCAGTTGCAGGTGATCAAAATCTCATCTGCTGCAGATGATTTGTAGCATCTGAAGCATCAAATGTTTACAGTTTGCAATATTGTTGGTAGAGTGGTTTAAAAGCTGCATGTTGAGTATATTGTAAGATTAGGCATAACATATCTATTTGTGCTCCAGTGGGTTAGTTCAGAAAGCCTTCATCTGTGACTTCCTCCTTTTAGTTGCAAGTTGAAAAGGCAGCAAATAGTGTTATGTCCTGGATGATGAAATTTGATTATCTAGTTCACATTGTAAAAACAAAGCACAAGTTTGTACAGCAGCCATTATCTATTCACATGATTTTAAAATGTTCCTTGAAAATTAATTTTTCTTCATCCCATGTAAATTATTTTTTCAGGAAGTGGGTTGTCTGGGGGGGGGGGATTCACTCTGGTTAATAAGTAACCATATGGTGCATTTGGTAATGAGAATGCACCTCGCTATACCAGTGTTTCCAAATTGGTGGTCGGGATCCACATAACCCACCTAGGGGGTCCATGACACATACCTGTCAACTGCCTGGGACATCCCATCTTTGGGCATTATGCTCTCATGAGCGTGACCTGGAAGACACACAGTTTTGCACTAGGAGATGTGGGAGGGTATGGTGGCAGCATTCACACAGAGATATAAATATTTTCAAAAGTAGAGGATCCATGGCTTGGCTTTTGAAAAATAGGGGGTCCCCAGTACTTGACTAATTGGGAGCCACTGCTCTATATGTTATATACCCAGTCATTTATTTTTATTATTTTATTATTTATTAAATTTATATACCACCCTTCATCCAAAGAAGGATGTTTTGTTAGAACAAAAACAAAACAATCACCACCACCACCCCAGAAACACATTTAAGAGGCAGTAGAATATTAATCATCCAAAGGCCTGGTTGGAGAGGAAATATTTGAAATATTTGTTATAAATGACAATCATAACTAAAAAAGTATAAAAAGATGTATAATGAAGGGACCAGACCAACCTACCTGGGGAGAGCATTCTGCATATGGGGAGCCACTGCATAAAAAGGCTTATTCTGGTGTTGCCACCCTCCGGATCTCCTGTGGAGGAGGCACACGAAGAAGGGCCTCCAATAATGATTGCAGAGTCCAGGTTGGTTCATATGGGGAGAGATGGTTGTTGACATATTGAGGCTTTAAGAATCAAAGCCAGCACTTTGAACTGGGCCTGGAAGTTAATTGGCGGTCAGTGCAGTCAGACCAGGATTGGTGTCATATGCTCAAACCATCATGCCTCTTTGATGGTTTCTGCACAAATCATGTTCAAAAGCAGCCCCACATATAACGTGTTGCAGTAATCCAACCTAGAAGTTACCAGAGCATAGACAACAGAAGTTTGGCTATCCCTATCCAGATGGGGCGCAGCTGGGTCACCAGCCGAAGCAGATGGAAGGCAGTCTGCACCATCAAGACCACCTGAGCCTCAAGCAACAGCAAAGTATCCAGGAGTACTCCCAAGCTACATACCCCATCCTTCAGAGGAAGTGTAACAGCATCAAGAGCAAACAATCTCCCACCCATCTGGTCTAGGGAGCCACTTACTAACAGTGCCTCAGTCTTATTTGGATTAAGCTTCAGTTTCTTGACTTTCATCCAGTCCATTACCAAGGCAAGACAACGGTCTAGCACATCCACTGCCTCATCTGCAGATGTAAAGGAGAAGTAGTGCTTTGTGTCATCAGCATATTACTGACAATGTACTCCATAACTTGGGATGACCCACTCAGCAGTTTCATGTAGATATTAAATAGCACAGGGGATAAAATTGAGCCCGGAGGAACTCACATATTGAAGGCAGCATCAGATAAAAAGGTTTTACTCTGAACAGTTTGATTTAATTATATTCCATACTTGCCGAACGGGATACATAAAAGTCATAAGTTGGTTGACTGTTGAGGAACAAATAGGAAGGTTTTGTCTTGTTCAAGAAAACCCTATGGTCTAAGCCTAGTCTATTTATATATCAATTTTCCACAGATACATTTCTGCCCAAAGTTGTTTTAATAAAATAAAGCATAAATATAAAATAGTATTATTGCCATTATATATAATATTTTTATTATTATTTTCCCTTTCCAGAAATGTCCATTCTGAAAGATGTGCTGCAAGACTTCATTTGTGTTTGACTATTGGTACTTAAAACTGGAAAGGAAAATACATAATGGGTAAGTTAATCTGCTTTCATTTTATCACTGAAGAGGAAACTGATTTGTAGAAGAGTGGCAGCATAGTACAGAGGCATTTTTAGAATGTCATATTGAACTAAAGCTATTGAGGCTTGAAATATGTTTGCAGGATGAGAATCTGAATAATGTATGAGATTTGAACATAGCAAACATAGGGAAATGCATGTTTTTTATGTTCTGTTAGTTTCTAACAAAAGGCTTTTCATGCTTGGTACATTGGAAGTATCAAATGAGGGACTTTCAGAATCTATTGGAAGCCAATTTGCTACCTTATATAAATTGCTTCCCATGAAACATCCTGAACTGATGTAACAATAAAAGCATTTTAAAACCATTTCAAGTCCACTACAAATAAAGACTGGGGTAAAAATTTCTTCTAAAAAGGCTTGTTGGGAAAGGGTGGTGTTCAGTTGGCACTGAAAAGACAATAGAGACAGAACCTGTCTAATAGTAATGGGAAGGAGTTCCAAAGGGTAGGTGCTGTCACACTAAAAGCCCAGTTCCTATATAGTCCAGAACATATCTCCTCATGAGAGAAAAGGTCTCATGGGGCTCTAGTGACAGAATGGATCCAGCAGCCCCCTTAGACTATGAAAGGGGAGTATGACCTTGTACAAAGTAAGCAATTGGCCAGTTATCTGGGCTTGGGAACAGCTCACCTATAATACTTCAGTCTTACTAGAACTCAGACTCAGTTGTTTGGCCCTCATCCCATGCACCACCAATTTTATACAAGAAAAGGAAAGCAGTACAAATGTTGACTTTGTTCCCCAGATATCCTTCTTATAGATCAATGGACTGCTGTCATAGGGAAAAGGTTTCCTGATGTTTCCCCCAATCACAAACTTGAAGCCAACAGAGAATTACTAAAATTGATTGTGCAGGCATTGAAATTGGAGACCAGTGCTAGGCACTCCTATATTTTTGTTGAACCATGAATGGATGCTGTTACTATTGGTCTCGGAACTCATTCATTGCACTGTGGATTATGCTACCACTGGTTTTCCAAATTCTGAGTTCTAGCATTTCTAATTTTTATTCACTAGATGGCACTGCTGAACAAGATAAGATTTTAGGATTCTGTTTTTGTAGTACATGGCAAGTCTAGTTTTTTAAAAATGTGACAAATGTATGAAGAACCATTTGTTTGTCAGGGCCATCAAATTTAAATGTAAACTATAATTGTTTTGATTTGAAAATTATTTTTGAAAGCTTTAGGGTTTCTGATACTGCTTTTGTATAAAGAGCTATGAAATTTTCAATAACATATAAATGTGTAGAAAAATGAGTAGCCTTCTGTTGAAAAATATGTTTGTCATTAGGCACTACATTGGAAATATATTCGACCATATATTAAAATACATTTTCGTAAACATGAGACCTTATATTCTTATTGGTCAACAACTAATTATATCTCAACAACAATATAATGTACCATATTTACTTGATTGTATTTCACACCTTTTTTGGCCAAATTACATCATGGAAATTACAGTGCACATTAGATTTGATGGCACATTTACATTTGCCATCAAATACTTGTTTGGTTTCAAGGTCTTGAAAATTGGGGTGCACATTAAATTTGATGGCACATTATATTCAAGTAAATACAGTATAACCTGGGACATGGGTAGCGCTGTGGTCTAAACCACTGAGCCTTGGGCTTGCCGGTCAGAAGGTTGGTGGTTCGAATCCCCACAACAGGGTGAGCTCCCGTTGCTCTGTCCCAGCTCCTGCCAACCTAGCAGTTTGAAAGCACGTCAAGTGCAAGTACAGAGGTACCTCGGGTTACATATGCTTCAGGTTACATACGCTTCAGGTTACAGAATCCGCTAACCCAGAAATATTACCACGGGTTAAGAACTTTTCTTCGGGATGAGAACAGAAATTGTGCTTCGGCGGCGCAGCAGCAGGAGGAGGCCCCATTAGCTAAAGTGGTACTTCAGATTAAGAACAGTTTCAGGTTAAGAATGGACCTCCGGAACAAATTAAGTACTTAACCCGAGGTACCACTGTAGATAAATAGGTACCACTCCGGTGGGAAGGTAAACAGCATTTCTATGCACTGCTCTGGTTCACCAGAAGCGGCTTAGTCATGCTGGCCACATGACCCAGAAGCTGTCTGCGGACAAACGCTGGCTCCCTCGGCCTATAGAGGGGATGAGTGCTGCAACCCCAGAGTCATTCGCAACTGGACTTAACTGTCAGGGATCCTTTACCTTTACAGTATAACCTACAGTATTTTTTCCTTTTATCTAATTGAGAATAAATTGAGAATCAAAGCAATGCTATCTAAGAGTGTCTCTTAGTACAATATGTACATTTTCATGGATTCATTCTCCAATATATAACAAATCATAGAACCAAAAAATTCTAGAGTTGGAAGGAACCCTGAGGATCATCTAGTCCAACCCCCTGTAATGCAGGAATATGCAGCTGTCCCATATAGCGATCAAATCTGCAACCTTTGCGTTATCAACTCCATGCTCTAACCAATTCAGCTATTGAGGCATAAATTCAAAGTTTCAACAAACAAGTTACTGCAGGCATTTTCAGCCTTTTTGAATCTGTAGTTCCCTTGAGTCCACTGCTCCCTTTACATTCTTTTTGCGACTCCCCTGTGTGATACAGAGGAATCCCCACTTAAGTGGGAGTTCCTTTCTGGGCCACTGCACATGTCACCAGGACACCTTCCTTCCTTGTTTTTGAAGGTTGCTGAGGAGCTCCGTCTTGCTAAGTTCTAACCCCTGACTGGTTTACTGGAGAACAATGACACTGCCAATCATAACTATCAATTTCAATGGGCCTACACTGAGTGAGATTAACACTTGCTACAACCCAATATAAATTGGTTTTATCCTACTCAGGGAAGACCCATTGGAGGCCAGTGATCCTTGAGTCAGCCACACCCATCAGTTTCAGTAGATCTCCTCTTGGACACTATTATTATTATTATTATTATTATTATTATTATTATTATTCCAGTTTATTTCCCATCTATTACCTACCTATTTCAATGGGTTTCCTCTCAAGCAGGACTCAACACTGCCTGCAACCCAATGAGGATGGGCTTCGCCCAACAAAGTTCTGCTCGAGAGTAGAATGCACTGGGTTCAATGGGTCACAGTTGCCTCACTATCTTCCAGTGGGTCTCCTGCCAAGTAGGACTTACACTGGCCACAGCCCAGGCAAGAAGAAGTTGCCTTGTCAGGTTCAACTATTGCCTCACACTCACCATACTGGCCCCATGAACCATCTGCTTCCCTCCTCTCTTCTCCCTCCTCTCCCTCTTGCAGGCTCCCCTCATGTCCCCCCTCAGAAGCTGGGATCATAGAGTAGGGCTAGAGAAGTGCACACTTGGGCAGCACTCTTTTGAAAGTGACTGGCGTCACATAGCACAGTCATATATGGAAAAGTAAAGACGCTCATCTCATTTGTCTGTTTGAGTAGGGAGTTTCCAGCTTTGTTGGAAGCCATTTTTTTCATCAGAGGAGGGAAGGAAGGAATGAGGGATGGTGCCCATTGCTGCTTATGGTGCCCCTGATAATCATTAAAGGACTCAGTTGCACTCGTCAATTATATCATTATAACCGCATTATAAACATGTGACACCAGATGACGCTGTAGAGCAGTGATCCATTTTTTTTCTATAATTTTTTTTAAGCGGTATAGATCCAGCCCAAGTCAGCCCAGGGTGCCATGGCACACTGGTTGAAAACCTGGGAGTTACTCAGTTGTCTTCTTTCCCTTACTCTATATTAACTATACAGGTCAGATCCTACATACTTAAGATCCAGTCTAATATAAGTGTGCCTGATTTTTCCAACTGGAATTCATGGTTGAATATGTTGCATTTAATAAATGAGTTATCATTTCAATATCCTCAACTATGGAAAGCCCGTAAGTAGGACCTGAGTGCAACACCACTTCTCCCCAGTTGTGATTCCCAGCAATAGGTATCAGAGGCATACTGCCCCAGACAGTGGAGGTGTGGGTCAAAGCCATTGTAGTTAGTAGCCATTGCTAGCTTTATCTTCCATGAATTTGTCTAAATCTCTTTTAAAGTCCTTCAGGTTGTAACCATCACTACATCAAAGCAAATTCCACAACTATGCCCTATATCAGGCATAGGCAAACTCCGGCCCTCCAGATTTTTGGGACTACAATTCCCATAATCCCTGACCACTGGTCCTGTTAGCTAGGGATGATGGGAATTTAGTCCCAAGCATCTGGAGGGCCGGAGTTTGTGTATGCCTTCCCTATATGAAGACTGACTCTTTAGCTTTATCGTATTAAAAAAGAGGAAGAAAAAGCACCCTGTTGCTACTTTCTCCTTACCATGCATCTTTCTATCATAACAACACCTTTGCTACTTTTTTTGTGCCAGAGAAACCTACTCTGCCTGAAAGGGGTTATTTCAGCAGTTTGGCTCAAAAAAAGATCTGCTAATTACATAGTGTCTGGTAAGTCCCATTTAAAATGGCACATTTTAGGCATTTGTATTGTATGCATTTTAGAACAGGCATATACATTTTTGGAGCAAATCTCCTGTTTATTTTGTATGAAGCTCCTCAAGTTGCACTCTTTCTTTGAAACAACTGCTTAGTATTGGGGGAAGTTATATTGGTTCTTTTAGAACTGGTGCTCTCATTAAGTTTTCCATGATGCTTCCTTGTATCATTTAATTGGTTTACTTGTATCATTGAAAGCCAGAACTCAAGCTGGATTTGATACAAGGTCACATATGGAATTTTCTTTTGCTTTCATGAGAACATTATTTGAGCCTACACTCACCAAAAATGCAGTCAGGAGGTGGACAGAGGAGAGGAAAGGGAATATTTAGTGTTTCTGATATGAAAACCATATTTTTAAGTTCTTCTACCTCACTGGCTCATTTTCAGCAGCCATTTCATATATAGGGATATGTAATGATAATGATAATATAACAAAGGCTATCATATCCTTGCCCACTTCTGAAAAGTTATTGCCAGTGCTTTTTTTCTAAAAGAATTTTAAAGCTACTCTCATTTTCCTACTCATACTGAAATACTGCCCCCAATGAAGCGAAACTTAGATTCACAAAATGTTTAGGGATATGTGCACCCCTGCATCCCCCCCTGAAAAAACACACTGGTTATTGCACCCTAATACATCTCTGCATCTGCTCTTAGCTTTCCTGCTTGGCCACATTCAGCCATCCGAAGGCTGTCTGCTGCCTCAGATCTTCTTCCCTCTTACTGCCCTTTATGTCTGGAACTGCCTCCCAGATCACCTGCATGATGTCATTACTCTCCAACACCCACATTTCCCATGAAGCCTTTGGGACAGTTATCTAGCTCCATACCCTACTGTAACTAAGCCTAAGAATGCATTGTGTTCTGCCTTGCCCTTGTCTGTCCCTTTTAAGATGCCCAAGTTCTGTAGTCCTTCATCTTGTCTCTCCTCCTGTACCCAGGCTGATGAAAAATTGCTGCCTGCCAGTGAGGTTGGACAACTTCAACAGTAGTGGACACTCTGACTCCCCATCTCCTAACTTCCCACAAGTGTTAAGCCCTTCACTTCCCTGAAGTACTTGCCCATCCTGCATCCTGTGATTGGGCCTAACAACCTGTCACTCAAAAGCACATGAGCCCCATAGACCAGATATATCAATGTGGTTCCTTTGTTCCTCTTCCTGCAACCAGCTCTAGACAGACGTTCCCAGGCCAAGAGACTTGGAATTTAGTTGGCAGTCCCCCTTCTCCTGAGTGGGCTATATGATCATAGGAAGCTACCTTTATGTCTCTGAAGACCATCAACTCTGTTTCAAAAGCTAACAGCTAGTGGGCATCATATTAACACTATGAATGCACCCTGCTAAAAATTAGTAATATTTATGGGACAAGTGATTAAAAAAATACATCTAGCCTGTATATATATATATTGAAGGGATGGAGGTAGGGGAAATGACTGGACAAATCAGAGAGTGTTTTTCCTGGGTTTTCCTTTCCCCACTTTTTTTGCTTTTGGAGGTCAAATTCCATGTCCAGGAACATACAGTGGTACCTCTGGTTGCATAAGGGGTCCATTTTGGAGGTCCGGTCGGATCCTGAGGTTTCCGCAACCTGAGGACCACTTCTGCGCATTTGTGTGCAGTAAAACTTGGTCAAATACTTCCTAACAAATGATTTATAGGGAATACATTTTGTTCTGTAAGTGGGACTGTTAATCAATTTGGTTTTCTTCAGGAGCAAGGTGTACTCACATCATCCTTGTATTTGTTTTGCCTTTCCAGAATATTGTATGATGGTAAGTGTTGCTTGTGAGTTCACACAACTTTAAGTTCATATATTTCATTGAGAACTAAGTGTACATTTCTTATGTATGCAATTGTGATTTTTTTTTAAATTCCCCTTTCCTTCCCCAAAGGCAGAGTATGTTCTAATATCAACCAATATCGAAAATACAGAGGATGATACCTCATTTAAATCAGTGGACCTAAGTCCATTAATTTCAATGGATCTATTCTGAGTAACACTGGATATTACCCAGAGTTAATTAAAACACCACAATACCAGTTTTAACCCAAACTTCCCAAAGAAAAAGGTAATATACTGCTCCCAGGAAATGTTTGGGCATTCAGCATCTACCAAAAGGAGTGTTTACTAGTTGACCAAGCCTCCTTCAATGTCCTTTAATACAAACATGAAGGCTGAAGAGTTTGCTCAGCTAGTATTAAGGGTTGAATTGGAACATAAAGAAGCAGGTGTCCTCTCACTTGATATATGGTACACTTTGCAAATAATCTTTGTGTCCCCTCAATAATGATCTTGCGCTCCTCACTGGTGGCCTCTTTTAAATCAGTTTCTCATAAAATGTATTTTTCTTGCAGCAGTTCTCCATCCTCTTGTGTCACCAGTGGTGGCTGAGCTGAAATTTCCTGCATCCTAAAGAAGAGTATGTATAAAAGGAATGGCCTCATGGCCAACGTGACAGTGACCTCCGCCACACCAGAGGTACACATTTGGTATTCTGTTACCATTTGTATGTTTTAATTTAATTGTTGTTTATTTTGGCATCTCTCTAAGACTTTCTGCCATTAATTTGTCTTGCCTAGTATCATACTTGTATGTATTTTACAGATAATGTAAATTGAACAGCTGCAGCCAACGTGGCTAATGGGCAGGGGTGATTGGGCCTGTAGGTTAAGGAGAGGCCAAATGGGGAACAAACTAAGATCTCAACTCAGGGATGGGGAAGACATTTGATTCAGTTCTCTTTTAAAGACAAACCTACCTAATTTGCCTTTCTGAACAATATATAAACTGAAACACAGCCACCCTTCAAAGTCCACACTTCTCTGAAATTTGCAGTGCCATTCTTCAGTCAAGTAATTTGTACAAAAATGTGTATACTTGGGTAATGTATGCATTAAAATGCTTATATTAGCAAAATTATTATTTATTAAATTTATGTACTGTCCTTCATCCAAAGATCACAGTGTGGTTTACAACATAAAAACACAAAATACGTAACATGATAACAAAAACAAATAAACGAAAACAACAAAGCAACCCTATTCACTCATTCCTACCAGCCCCTCATCACTCATGAAAGCACCCAGTTTATCCTCTTACTGGAGGCTTAATCAGAAAGTGGGCCCACGCCTTGTTGGTTCACAAAAGGGAAGATCCCATTTGGATGTCACCTGCTGTTACAACAGTTCCCCAAATACTCTTGCCCCTGCAATCAGCTACTTCTGTAGCCTAGTGATGCTGTTCTCCAAGGGCAAGGCTTCAGGGTACACAGTGCAGATGATTGGTGAGTCTTAGCACCCAACTTGCACTCTGTTTCCTGATCCAACAATGTCTAATAAGCTCTGATGTCTAGGAGCTCTGATACATGTGTGACATGTGGCACTTTTCCACCTGGTTCATTTTAATGGACACAGCAGGTCCACACCTGTTCTCCATTTTGAATGTGAATCTGCTTTGTTTATTGAATGGGAAAAGGCAGTCTGCATGCATATAGTGTGGAAATCCTTCTGTATCCATGTTAATGTTTTTCCATGTGATCCCGTACTTGGAAGGGATTCCATACACAGAAGGAAGGGGAAAGTGGTAAATGAGTATGTGAAATGTCTGTAGAACTGAAACAGTCACGTATTAGCAGCTAGGACCTCCTTCCCCCTGAGATTCTAAAGTGCTGTGAATCAGAAAGACCCAGTTTTGGGGATATTGCAGTGGTAAATTTAACTCTATTGTGCACTCGACTCCATAGAGTATGTCTTTTTGCATGTTTTTCATGAGATCCCCAAGCCTTGGAAGGCTGGAAATAATAATACAAGATTATGAAAAAATGCATTTTGTTGAGTTTTGTTTACTTCAGCTTTCTGTGGAAAAGCAGTACAGAGTTACTGGAATTTACAGTGGATTTAAACCAGCAACTTACATGAAAAAATAGACAACAGAACTATGCAGTTCATTTCAATAATTTAGTATTATCATGCTGAAAAATAGTCACTGAGTTGAAAACATTGGAAATGGATGAGAAATGAAGACTGGCATCTTGTGGTTAGGATTTATACCATGTCCCAAAATTGTAAGAACCTAACTCCTAGCTGGGTTTTATACTTTTTGAGTGGAAGGTGAGAATGCATCTTCTATAAACATTACATTGCGAAGTTACAGTAAATCTGTAATGTCCATTAGAAACTATTGAAATTTGAAAAGGTTCCTTTGTGATTAAGGGTCTAAGTTCATATTTGACAGATCTAAGATATAATTCTGATTTTGCCACAGTCTTCCTGCATGGTTTTGAATAGCATACTGGTGAACAGTTATATTTCTGGGAATCTGAAGGGAAACCTCAGACTAAATAGAGTGTTTTCTGTTTAATGTAACAGAGAATGATCTGTGTGAATTCCCGTATTTATTAAAAACAGTAGCCTCCTTCCATTTTATTTAGTTTTCACAACTTACTATGTCTTCATAAGCATGTTTACTCAGAAGTAGGTTCTGAGTTCAATGGGACTTACAGCTTAGTATATTTGCTTAGGATTTTCTAAAATGTGTCCAGTAACCAAAAGACTTTGGTCATATACCCCAATATCTAGTTCTGTCCATACTTAGATTATGTCACAAATATTTGCAGATATTGGTGTATGCCCAATTAGTCACTTCCTCTTCTTGCTGCCATCACTGCCTGCCTGCCCATGTACTGCCACAGCATTTGGGGATTTCTAGTTTTGAAAAAACAAAAGTCAGGGGGAACATGATGGGGGATAGAAGATTTTGCATGGTGTGAAGAAAGTGAAGATGAAGACATTTTCTCTCCCTTTGTCATAATACTAGAACCTGGGGCCATCCAATGAAGCTGGATTCTTGAAGATCCAGGACAGATAAAAGAATGTTCTTCTTTACAAAGTGAAATTACCGTATTTTTCGCCCTATAGGACACATTTTCCCCCTCCAGAAATGAAGGGGAAATCTGGGTGCGTCCTATGGGGCGAATGCAGGCTTTCGCTGAAGCTTGGAGAGCGAGAGGGGTCGGTGCGCACCGACCCCTCTCGCTCTCCAGGCTTCAGGAACACATCCGCAGCCTAGGCAGCCCTGCGGGAGTTCCCACAGGGCTGTCTAGACTGCGGATAGCAGCCTGCCGCCCGGCGCGAGGGTTGCCCTGAAGCAGAGCATCCCTCGCGCTGGGCAGACATCTGCAGCGTGGGGAGCCCTGTAGGAGTTCCCCGCAGGGCTTCCCACGCTGCGGATAGCAGCCTGCTGCCCGGCGCTCAGGGCACCCTGAAGCAGAGTGCCCCGCGCGCCAGACAGACATCCGCAGCCTGGGGAGCCCTGCAGGAGTTCCCCACAGGGCTCCCTACGCTGCGGATAGCAGCCTGCCGCCCTGCGCCCGGGGCACCCTGAAGCAGAGCGCTCCGCGCCGGGCAGACATCGGCCAGCCCCACAAGCTCGGGGACAGGGAGGCGCAGCGCCGCCATCCCACTGTTCCTCGACCTGGTTCGGTTTCCCCGACCTGGTTTTCGGGGGGGAAATAAAGGGGGGGGAATTCCTTTATTTCCCCCCCAAAAAACTAGGTGCGTCCTATGGGACGGAGCGTCCTATGGGACGAAAAATACGGTATGTCATTCACTCCCCCAAGATATAATGGTGGTCCCGTACTTGGATGGCTTTAAAGACGATTAGACAAAGTCATTGAGGATATGGCTATCAGTGACTATCAGTCATGTTCTACCTCCACTTTTGAAGTCAGAAATTCATTTTCTGTGAAGAGTGCTATTGCACCCAAGTCCTGTTTGTGGCCTCCCCTTACGCATCTGATTGGCTATTGTAAGAATAGGATGCTGGACTAGATGGGCCTTTGGTCTGATCCAGAAGAACTCTTGTGTTATTCTCCTCATGGTTAATGGCAGGCTGCTTAGCCCAACCCTTTAACTCTTTAAGTCAGCGGTTCCCAAACTTTTTGAGTTGCATAGCACTTTTCAGAAGATAAATTTGCCATGGAACACATTCGTTGTCCTTATGCCAAAGGCACATGTGCATTTTGGGCTGTTTTTACATTTATTTTACTTCAGATTTCTTCGCAGAGCACCAAGTGCTTTGTGGAGCACTGTCTGGGAACCACTGCTTTAAGTTTCTGGGGGACAGTAAGCGACTAGGTGTGGGGGACTCCCTGGTCCTGAATGGGGTGGTAACTGTGCCCCTCAAGGACCAGGTCCGTAGCCTGGGGGTTATTTTGGACTCACAGCTGTCCAGGGAGGTGCAGTTTAATTCTGTGTCCAGGGCAGCTGTTTACCAACTGAGACTTTACCTGCCTGCACACTGTCTCACACCAGAGTGGTATATGCTCTGCTTTGACTACTGAAATGCACTGTACATGGGGCTACCACTGAAGGTGAATTTGAGACTACAACTAATACAGATTGTGGCTGCTAGACTGGTGACTGGGAGCAGCTGCTGGGGCCATATAATACTGATCCTAAAGGATCAACATTGGTTTCCAGTACATTCCGTGCACAATTCAAAGTGTTGGTGCTGATGTTTAAAGATCCCTAAATGGCTTCAACCCTGTATACCTGAAGGAGTGTGTCCACCCCCATCATTCAGTCTGGACACTGAGGTCCACCTCCAAGGGTCTTCTGGTAGTTCCCTCACTGTGAGAAGTAAAGTTACAGGAAACCAAGCAGAGGGCCTTCTTGGTAGTGGCACCCACCTTATAGAACACCCTCCCATCAGATGTCAAACAGATATACAACTGCACAACATTCCGAAGACATCTGAAAGTAGATGTATTGGGAAGTTTTAATGTTTGACAATTAGCTGTGTTTTATTTTGTTAGAAGCTGCCAGAGTGACTGGGGCAAAACTGTCAGATGGGCAGGGTACAAATACCATCATCATCATCATCATCATTATTATTATTATTATTATTATTATTACTACTACTATTATTATTATTATTATTATTAATTTCCTAGAGAGTTCTAAAAGTAGCCCAGCCTCTTCATGACTGTATTCACTTTTTTCTAGCCTTAAAGAGAAATTGGTAGGAAGTACTACTGGGATATCTCTGCCACTTTCCTAGTTTCACAAAGCAAGGAAATGCAGCTTCAATAGTGTTTCAGTGGTACCTTGGTTCTCGAATGGCTTAGTTGTCAAACAAATTGGCTTCCAATCACTGCAAACCCAGAAGTAAGTGTTCCAGTTTGCAAACATTTTTTGGAAGCCAAATGTCCGATGCGGCTTCTGCTTGAGTGCAGGAAGCTCCTGCAGCCAATCAGAAGCCACGCCTTGGTTTTCAAACTGTTTCAGGAGTCAAATGGACTCCCGGAACAGATTAAGTTCGAGAACCAAGTTATCACTGTATTTTGTTCTTAGCTTGGAAAGGAATACAGTGATTAATTAGAGCAGGCAAATGTTGTTACTTTTTGGTTCACCAATTCAAAGCTTTTGAAACGTCTAAGAATAGAGGCTTTACAAGATCCATTGCTGGGGAAAACCCTACTGATATATATACCAAACTTTATATTGAAAGCTCTTTCTAATCTTATAGCTGCACACCTCTTCTCTTGCATTAGCCAATATGAGCACCAACTTGAATAGCTTTTGTTTAATAAGCAGAGGGGAGAATTGGATAGAAACCCAAGTTAGTAAAAAGTAAACTGGCATAAGGCTCAGCTTTGCTTTTTTCTTTGTGAACGCAATCATTAATTAGCTGACTGGCAAATTTCTGGTTTCATGTAAATCTATTCCTCCCATCCCTTTCCATAGGGCAGCAGCAGTTCTGACTCTCTGGAAGGACGGAGTTCAGATTATGCCCATAAAAGCTATGATGCAGTTGTGTTTGACGTATTGAAAGTAACTCCAGAGGAGTTTGCAGTAAGTAAAATGACTGATTTCATATTTGTACTAAAAGTATTGACATGATCATAAGAATAGGTTCTCATTCAAATTTCTGAAGTAAATTAGTGTTCATCAAGCTATCTCGGGGGTTTACTTGATTTACATATAAAGTTTTTAATTCTTATACCCAACTGCAGTATAACTAACACTTTTTTCAGTGAAGCTTCTCCTAAGCTGTAGCCAGAGCACCATGTTCACTTTTATAGAAAACTTTTTTAAAACATGAATGCAGAAGTGGAAACATAGTGCTCAGGTTATTTGGGGCTGCTGGAGAGGCTTCAGCAGCACGTCCACCCACCATTGACTACATTTTCTCCCTTCCCCCAGGCATTGGAGCAGTTTAGGTAAAGAGGACCTTTCCTGCCTTATTTTTTATATTCAGGTGTTTGCTTGTTTGAGGTGTGTGTGTGTTTATTTAAAAAAAAAAGGACTTCTCTGCAAGCCTTTTGTCCAGTTGGAACTTACCAGAACTCAGTTTCAACACCTCTCAGGTGGGCACCATTGCCATTCTAAAAGAACTAGGGAGGTGTTCATGGTGATTTCTGGCACTTCTTTTTCTAGAAAAATAGAACTGCTTCTCTGCCTGATAACGACAGACACTTGGGATTTAAGCAGAGATAATGTGACCAGGAGAGATTCTGCTTCGCTCTTCTGATTCTGCCAAAACTGAAAAGGCAGTAGCCAAAGCAGTCAGCTACTTTGCCTTTATTTCAGTTAAATGAGGTTTACTATTAGAAAAATGCACAAGAAGAGAAAGGGAACTATAGCCCAGGAATTACAGATGGAAAAACTGAAATTAAATTGAGGAAGCAACATATAAATACTTTCCCTTCTGTGACCCTGCACTTTAGGATGTATCCTACTATGTTTTACTGGTTCTACTCTAAATATGACTAACATTGGATGGAAAGCTAAATGTCTACATTGCAGAATCTGTGAATAGTTTCCAATATTTGTCTTACACAGAGTAGAGCCATTGAAAGTGATGGACACAACCAACTTAGGTATATTAATTTCAATGGGTCTATTGAGTAAGGAGCAAAATTTAGCTGGATGTCACACAACCCTTGTTGCCTTGTTTGGTCAAGAATGTGGGGAAAGGAACACTTAAAAAGGGTCAGAAGTGAGCTATTGAATCACAAATTACTTTAACAATGCATTTCATCACAGCAGTGTGAAGATTTTTGTACAATATCAGCTTTTCTGAAGACTACACACACATGATCCGGGGCCTGAGTGTTGTCAGAATTTTCTGTCTTGGGCAAAAGTATCTTGGACTAGCACAGAATCAAGTATTTGTAAATTTGTAATTGTTCTTTCTCTAACTTTTGTTACAGAGTCAGATTACATTGATGGATATGCCTGTGTTTAAAGCTATTCAGCCAGAGGTATGTGCTCTGATATTAACTTTTAATAAATGTTGGAAGTCAACAATGACCATTTGAATAACTTTATATGTATTTCAAGGGAAAATAACTGTTATTAACAAAAGACCCAAACTGTACCTAGCGCTGCACAGTGAAGTACCTATATAAAGGCTGTAAGTGCAAAGTGACCATTTAACCTGCATCAGGAAATGCAAATAATTTTTCTGAGAAGTTGGGTCCCCTCTGAGATTTTTCATGTGTTTCTTGTGCTGAAAGTCCCCCCACTCCTACTATAAATGCTATCAATCAATCAATCAATCAATCAATCATATACACCTCCCCCAAGGGCAAAGAGAGGAGCTGCAAGAGAAGCCCAATCATTTAAAATTCCCAACAGGATGAGAATTCAGCCTCCCTACTATCTCTTTCCATAGAAGAAAACATGACAGGCAGAGGAAGCAGGATGGGGCCCAGCATAATTTTTTCTCTGGCATGTTGGCGAATATGAACAAGCAGCAGTATGTAAGTGGAAGCCATAGCAGATTTCAGGGACACTCCTTGTGCCACTCAGTCATTTGCTCAGTTTTGTACCACTGTGTTTACTGCTGCTGCTGAGGAATAACAAACAACAACAACAACAACAACAACAACAACAACAACAACAACAACAACAATTTATTATTTATACCCCACCCATCTGGCTGGGTTTCCTCAGCCACTCTGGGCGGCTTCCAACAAAATTTTAAAATACAATAGTGTGTCAAACATTAAAAGCGTTCCTAAACAGGGCTGCCTTCTGATGTCTTCTAAAAGTCTGGTAGTTGTTTTTCTTTGACATCTGGTGGGAGGGCATTCCACAGGGTGGGTGCCATTACTGAGAAGGCCCTCTGCCTGGTTCCTTGTAACTTGGTTTCTCGCAGCAAGCGAACCGCCAGAAGGCCCTTGGGGCTGGACCTCAGTGTCCGGGCGGAACGAGGAAAATAAAACCGAGGAAAGGAGCACTATTAAAAGATAAAAAAACCAAATGTCAATGAACAGGGTTAATTGGAAGTCCTTTTTGAAATATTGTATAACTATATCAGTTTTTCTCCATTTATTTCTTTTAAAAAAATCTATGGTCCAATGAAGACAATTATCACCCACCCACCCGACAATGCCCACTGGAACCCAAACAACGTGATCATGCAATGTCAATTCCTGAAACATTCATCTGGCTCCATTTAGAAAGTGTGCAGCAGAAGCTGCATGTCTTAGCCACTCAGGGAAGCTTTTACATTTAATGATGTTTTTGTTGTTGCTGTTGAAAAAAGAAATAAATAAAAAGGCCATTGGCCACCTTTTATTATTGTAAACTAACTAGTACCTCCATCACCCAAACGCCCCACGCTGCCTTCACTTCCTACAAAATGTTCTGCCAAATGTTCTGCTGCAGGAGTGTTCAGATCAGCCCTAGTCAGATTGATTGTGGTCAGCTTAAAGACAGACAGGGCATTGGCAGGTCTTATTCAGGTTCGTATGTTGATGTTGACTGACAGCAGTAGGTGGAAATGTGGTTTGAGACAAACTCTTTAAAATTGCTTGAATTTTCTATTTTAGAAGTTAGAATAGGCCTTCTAGGAAGCAGTGTAGACGCTGAGTTAAAGCTTGGCAGAAGGCTAGGAAAACTTAGAAGTCTTGCAAGTGTTGTAATACATAGCTGTCTTGTTCCCTGATGACTATAAGAAGTGACTAATTTTATCAGGAGATGTCTGGTGAATGCAGTCAGAGCTCTGACATATATAATTGCTTCCATCTGTACTTACGCATACAGCATGTGTTCTAAGACCAATTAGATCTCAGCTGCTGATATTGCTAACAGTGGCTTTTCCAGCTGTCTCTTTTAATTCTATGTAGTCAAATTAAAATTTGTTACATTCTGGCATGTGTTATTCTTTGAACTTAGTTTTGATGTGGCATCTTACTGATAGAATGATAACATAATTCTATGGGCTAGATATATTTGTGTCCTAATAATGGTTTTAACGGGCTACTACATTTATATATGAGGGAAGGCTATTTCCTAAGTGCTTCTGCCTATTTAGATTTGGAAATGTTCTCCCCAGAGAGGCTTCACAGGCACCTACAATGTATTTATATCAGCATCAGGTGAAAAGCTTTGTATTCTACCAGGCTTTAGGGCTTCTGAGAATTTCTGCAATTCTGGCATTCTGAAGCTGTGAGAAAGTTATGGTACTGGTTGATATTTGTTTTAACACTGCTGCTGTTTGGTTTTATGCTGGGTTTGTATTTGTATTTTTTTGATAGTTCATTTTTACATGTTTATGTCCATCCACAGACTGCTGGTAATGGGAGTGGGAGCTCAGAAGTATCATAAATTAATGATATGTACAATACTTCATGGCCCTAGGAAATTTTATTTCTAAAGAAGTTTGTGGCCATTTTCTTACTGATTCTGCATCTTGGACTCCTCAAAGACCCCACTGTATTCTTCCTGCAGCAGGAGCTCCTGGAAGAAATTACGCATGGCATGAATAGATAAAAGTTTTTCCACTCTCTCATCACACTAGAACTCGTGGACATCCAGTGAAGCTGCATGTTATAAGATTCAGGACACGTTAAAGAAGTACTTCATTACACAGCACATGGTGTTATGTAGCCCATAACTATGGCACTTGCATGTCTTTAAATGATGATTAGACAAATTCATGGAGGGGAGGGCTATCTGGGGCTACTAGCTGTGCTCTATCTCCAGAGCTGGAAGCAGCAATGCTTCTGAATACCAGTTGCTAGAAACAACAGGAAGGGAGAGTGCACTCATTCTCCAGTCCTGCTTGCAGGTTTCCCACAGACATCTGGTTGGCGGCTGTGATAACATGATGCTGGACTTGGTGGGCCATTGACCTGATCCAGCAGGCTCTTATGTTCTTTGCGGGAAGTTATGTGCTTTAAATGTATTGTGTGTATGCAGCCTGAGATACAAAATACTTAAGTGGAGAAGGGCATGAACTTTGATTCTGAGAGCTTGCAACTCAGAACCAGCAACATATTTTCCACCCAAAGACTTGTTATAACAAATTGCAAAGGCAGCCTATTATTTGGCTTTAGCAAAAGGAATAGTAATGTTGTCATTCGTTGGTCGAGAGCCACTTACTGCTTTTCCTCACTGTGTTTATGCCATGAATTTTAAGGATAACAAAAAAATCATCAGTCCTCAACGTGGTGCTTGACCTTTTCTGATGTCAGTTTTTATCCAGTCCTGAATGTAAGGCATTCCAGAGCACAGAGAGAGGTGTTGGATGTTCTACGAACATTAACAAGTGCCGTATGTTTGCAGATATTAAGTCATTTTTCCTTTAAAAATAAAGAATATTTTAAAATAAGAAAGTGATCTAGGGCAGATTAAAAAATTTTTTTCTTTCCAGTAGCACCTTAAAGACCAACTAAGTTAGTTCTTGGTATGAGCTTTCGTGTGCATGCACACTTCTTCAGATACATGCACACGAAAGCTCATACCAAGAACTAACTTAGTTGGTCTTTAAGGTGCTACTGGAAAGAAATTTTTTTTTTTTGTTTTGACTATGGCAGACCAACACGGCTACCTTTCTGTAACTGGAACTAGGGCAGATTGTCAAAGTTGCAGTCCCTTGGGCTGTTTACAGCACACTATGTATTGCAGCCCATCAACTGCTTAATAAAGCCCCTGAATTTTAGCAGTCTATTAGCATATATGATCACATCACAATTTATTCTGAAGAGGATTGATACACTACAACCTTGACAGTACTTGTATCAGGTTGCTCTAATCAGCTTAAATAGTAAACAGTTTTTGTTCATCTTGTTCATCCGTAAAGATCCCTAATTCCTGTCTGTTACTGTTTTCTCCCCATATTCTTCCTTATCTTCCTTATCTTCTTCTGGTTTTCTTCATTTGGGCAGATGCAGTCTAGCTCGTAAGAAGCAAGAACTCAGGAAGTGGTTTTTGCAGCTCAGTGTTCATTTTGGGGCTACATAAATATTTATACTAATCATTCTTTTTTTGAGTAACTGGAGTGACTTATGAGATAATTTTCATATCCTTAAGTAACAAGGGAAGCCTTGTAAGTCATCATTTGATCATTGTTCACACAGCTGTTATCTTCCCAAAATTTGTAAAATGTGTCACACCCACCCACCAACCAAATTATTTTATGCATTTAGTAGTAGACTGTGGAAACTACCGTAAATAGCAGGATTTATTGCACTTGCATGATAATATGATTGATTACGTCTTTACAATAGACCTTAGGGGCTAGTTGCCTGCTACCCATTGCCCACTCCCCTGTCAGGATTCTTTCTCCCACCCCCACCCCCCAAATATCTAATGAGATGAAAAATGTACCCAGTATAGTTGTGTTAGTGGTAGAAGGATGTGTTGGTAGGCAGATGGGACAATTTACTACAACTGCTAGTATATGATAAGTATTACTTAACCTAGGTGAGTAGGCCAGTGGTAGGTTGTATAGGATTGTTTTTATTTGTGATAGCTAAGATGTGGAATGTTCACAGAATCATGTTTACTCGTAAAGGAGGTTCTTATGATAAGCTCCTTTTCTTACTGATTTTAATTGCAAGTAACAAAACATATAAGGAAAACACAGCCTAATAGTGTTACAGAGAATAAATAAAAAATAGTGACTGATGTAGTTTTGGACATTCCAAGAAAGGCAATCAGAGGAAAGTGTCTCTTCATAAGGTTCCATGAGTTGATGGAGGGTGAAAATCAAGTTCAATTGTCTTAACAAAGTCAGTAAAAGGATACCAGATTGTATAGGTGTGAGTCTTTCCACCACTCAGATTGATTTTCTTTTTGTGAAATGGTTAATTTGTTCATAAGCATAATATTGCTTGCAGAATCCAGGCTTCAAGAAGATTTGCATTTAAAGTTTACTAATTTTGCAATCACTAATCTAGCTGCAATTAATAAATGGAGGATGAGGTCTTTACTGGTAATGTTCTTAATCTGAAGAGTAAAATAAGATAGGAGTACTCATTTTTGGTCTGGTTGTAGCGATTGTCCCATCATTTGATTAACTGTTTGATAAACTTTTCCCCCAAAACCACCACATGTGTACTAGAGAACCAGGTAAATTGCATTCCCACCAGCAGAAATTGGACGTGTTGTGATTAATTCTGTGTAGTCTAGCTGGGCACAAGGACATGTGATGTGCTATCTATAAAGCATTTTCTTAAGTTCTAACTGAGATGGATCCAAATGGTAGATAAGGGCAGATTTGTTCCCAAAGGTTTTCCTCTAATTCTGCTCCAGAATCTTTCCCCCATTTTAATCTTAATGAAATGAGAGGAAGGGTAGCTATTGTGTGAGGAGATTTCTCTTTCCCAGTGGGTTGGTTGAGTTGAGAAGTTGCTCAAAAACTATTTCAGCTGGATAATGCTTGTGTCCTTGCATTTGGCTGATTTAGAAAATATATAACCAGGTCCTGGTGTATCTCTAACCAGCCACATGGTATATGTCCCAATATAAAATTTATTTCTGGAACTGTAAGGGGCTTTTGGTTAGCATAGAAGTCTTTGAGATTATATAAACCCACATTTTCCCAAGCAAATGAGCCTGATTTGGCTGCTGTACAAAAGGAAGGCTGTTGAGTTATTGAGATTAAAGGAGAATCAACATGCAAAAGTTTCAGTCTCCATTCTTTCCGTATGGTCAAATCTGATTTTAGAAGGGGATTAATAATGTTCTCTATTGTATTGTCCATAAACTATTTCATCTGAAAAGGTGAGATGTTCTCCTTTTATCAAAATGATCATTAAGTACAAGGTTTACTTGTACTTAATGGTTTACCACCTATCACCACTTCACCGTGTTTAAATGAGTGTAGTAATGTAAAGGTTTCATCCTGAAATTGTTATTGTTGGGTAGACCATTATCTTCTTTGCTTAATTGGCATACCCAGGCCATTTACTTTCCAAGTGATTGCCATTAAGTATGACAATGTAAATTTAATTCAAAGTTATGCAGCTTATCCCAGGTAATGGATCTGTTAGGCAGCATAGTAATTTCAGTGTTGTTATCATATTCCATCAGCAAAAAATAAAGATGCTCTGAATTCCAAACTCACCCCTCACTAATTTCTCCAACCTTCCCAACAGAATCATCCCTACACCTACGCTTGAGAGTGAAAATAGTCCATCTCTTCCTTCATAAGCCAAATGCTAATGAAATGAAATGAAATTGGGGGACATAAACATTAGCCCTCCTCCCCTCTTCCCCCAGAAGCAGAAAACATTTTGCATGATTATATTGCAAACAAAAATAAGAGACCAATAGCCTAATTCTTGCCTGTTTTGGTTATAGAGCCCATAGCTCTTGGGTCCACCTTAGTTGGTAGTTTCAGTGGGACCTCAAGCAGAGAAGAAGCCACCTGTGTGTTGTTTTTGCTGCTATTGTTTTTTCTGAAGGCCTTTTTTGTCTTTGCTGCCAATCTCATTTGAGTTCTGTGCCTTCCTCTCCAGTGCCTACTTCTCTCAGTTATTTGTCTTCATTTGGTTGCTGTCCCAGTTGATATAATAATTTTCTAGCTTTGAGTTGTGTGGAGGCTTTAGCAACTGCTTCATAAGTTTGAATGAGTTTGAATGAGTAACCCTATCGGTACATTATGCCTGCTTCACAAAATGCTGTGATGTAAATTTTAAGTTCACATCTGCATTGCAACATTCTTGTGCAGAGATTCTGGTAGATGTTTATCATTGAATTTTCTATTATGATTTTTCCAGTGTTCTGAACTTTTGAAATAAGTCTTTACATTATGAAGGCTCTAAAGCAAACAATAATGTCTCTCAGGGGCTCACCATTTTTTGGTTTGTGACGGAGTGTTCTATGTATCCTCCTAATATGACCTGCTTGTATAATGGCGTCATTTCTTTTATTCCGGACATAATAACCTTATGTAGGTTGGTGTCTCCAAAAATTTTCAGAGCCCCTTGAAGGCATAGATTCTGGCAGCGATCCCAATCCTGTGCATTCTTGAGCTACAGCTTGATGTCAGATTTTTTAATATTCTAAATCTTGATTCTGTTGTTTGTGCTGGGTTCCATTGCTTCATTAGCTGTTGCAGAAGCATCTGAAACTGGAGGTTTTTAAAAATATATTCTCTCAGCAGTTTCAGTGCTTACCCCAGTACAGTGGTCCCTCGGGTTACAGGCGCTTCAGGTTACAGATGCTTCAGGTTACAGACTCCGCTAACCTGGAAGTAGTACCTCGGGTTAAGAACTTTGCTTCAGGATGAGAACAGAAATCGCGTGGCGGCGCAGCAGCAGCGGAGGCCCCATTAGCTAAAGTGGTGCTTCAGGTTAAGAACAGTTTCAGGTTAAGAATGGACCTCCAGAACGAATTAAGTATTTAACCCGAGGTACCACTGTACTCAGTTCTTTTTTAATTAGGTCAACTAAATTGCCATGTCAAATGGAACTTCTGGTCTCTCTGAGTTGTTTTTCACTACCTTGAGCCCTGGTGGCCATTTTGGAAATGTCTGTGGCCTGGGCTTGTGAGTCTCTGATGATCTGAGATGGAGGTGACAACTAGTTGTCCAGAGTACTACTTTGTGACAATCTAATATTGCAGCTCAGTGCCTGCTTGTGGCTGTTAGGAGTTTGAGCAAGACTTTGTTTTGGAGCAAGCTAGGCCAGCAACAGATCAAAATGTCATCTTGCCTTGGTGACGTCTCGACCCCCAAAATATAATTTCATTTTCAACACCTGATGCCTGGAGTGATTCTGGATGGAACATTTTACAGGAAAATTTTGAACTCCCTACAAATTGGTTATGTAATTTGACAGCTGGTTTTCACATATAGAATTTGTGGGGCTGGCTGACACTCCCCCCCCAAAAAAAATCTCTGTCTCTCTTTTTTAAAAAGTATATAACTCAGAAATGTGTTGGTACATTTACAAAATAGTTTGAGCATTTTTCCTTCTGAATATAAAAAGGACAGCATTGATAGATTGACCTTTTTAAAATATATGGCAAGACACTGCAGAAACAAATGCTTCGGTAAATCCAGCTTCTGAAATTAACTTTTCAGTAAGAAAAACACCCCAAGTTTCATTTCTGGGTAGACTTTAAAACACCTGTGATTTTCACATCCTAAAAGAAATAGTAACCAAAATGTTAGGTTAGCTGGAACAAATTTAAGAGTTTATTTGCGAATAGACTGACTTGAAACTAAACATGTAATGCAATCCTATGCGTGTTTATTCAGAAGGAAGACTCACTGTTCATTAGGACTTCAAGTGTGTTTAGGATTGCAGCCACTATGAAAATTTGTTTATTCCAGTTATTTATTAGTTGCTTTTCAGAGCCAAGCCTTCACAAAGCAACACACAGAGAGAAATAAGAAGCGAAAGAAAGAACCTTTGGCAGAGTATGAAGCGCTGGTGTGAATATAGACAAATAAATGATTGAAATGTGAAATTAGATCATCAAAATTCTCTCAAGGAAAGGCATACTAAAAAGATCAGTTCTGTTATTCAAGAAGGCCTTAACACTTGTTTGGCTCCCCCCCCCTTTTTTTAGCATAAGAGAGTTTCACAACTGCAGCAACTGTACCAATTTCACTGGTGAGCACACAACAGGACCTCAGATATGAATCCTGAATCACAGGCAGGGTCATGTGGGTGTAGCTGCTCCATAAGGTAAACAAACTGCTGGCACTTTGAATTCGGCCCAGAAATGCCCTGGGAGCTAGTGCAGCTGGTGCAAAAGTAGTGTCACACCCCACCAAACCTGAGTAGCCTCCATGTTAAAGTGCACTGCATTAGTTTAGTTTCAAGATAATTAAAGCATGAGTACTAAGAACGGTTTCTGATGTTCCAGATAGGCCTGCAGCTGGCATAGCAGCCTGAGCTGATACAATGCATTTGCAAACTGCGCGTTTGGTCCTACAGCAGAAATCCAATCCCACCAAGGTCCAGATTAATCCTGACCAGATTGACAGGTCTACCAAGCCTCTATCCTTGACATCCATAGGTGAAAAAGGAAGGTAGAGTTGTGTGTCATCAGCAACATAGACTTGTTAAATTAATATGACGGTCTGAAGTAAAAAAAAATTCGAAATAGAAGAAGTTTAGATGGTTTTCTCTTCCCTGATGCTTAATGCATATATTTTGTCAATAGTTGCCCCCAAAGCCAGAACAGACATAATGAGGCTAATCGAAGAGGAGACAATAGATGTACATTTCCCTGTTTATCTGTTTGTTTTGTAACACAAAAAAACTTTAATAAAAACTTATTTAAAAACCTGTGATTAAGAGACCAGCAGAAAGCCCTGGGATCTTATACCCTAACCCTAACCCTAACCCTTAATATGAATTTCCCTTCAAGTCTTACTGCAGTTAATGGACACATTGGTACTGACATTAACAATGGTGAAAGTTAACAATGCATCCTGCTTAACCATGGTTTAAAGCTGGTTAAACTGAGAACCTAATTTAGCGTTTACCCCAGATAATAGTTTTGCTGGCATGTCATTTTATGCCAGGACATAATTAATTCACTCTGGGAAGGCAGCAATCCCTAGAACCAAATTTAATTACAGCCCTGCTGTGGTGCCTGCTAGTGACATGAAACAAGCATTTCACTGAACTGGAGTACAAAGCAAAGTGGAAAAACAGACACATTTCTAGTCTGAGAGCAAATAGAACCCACCATTGTCCAGTCCTGTCCTCAAATGTATTAGTGTACACATTTGTGTGTTTGTGTTCAATGCCATTTATTTATTTAGTAAGTAAGTAAGTAAGTAAGTAAGTAAGTAAGTAAGTATGCCACATTTAGTGTAGAGTAGAAAAGGGGATTTCCATTGCACTTGTAATTTTGTTCACATCATGATTTAGGCCTGGGTGATGTATCACCCAGGACCGATATGAGGGGCAGAGCGCGATGGCAGCTTCACACAGCCGTATATTGCATGTGGAAAATTAATCCTGCTCCTGAGTCCCTCTGCTACCAGCGCCGCTTTCAATATTGGGCCACTAGTAGCAGAGGGACTTAGGAGCAGCAGTTTCACCCAAGATAAACTGCCGGGTGAAGCCACCATCACGTTCTGCCCCTCATACCACAGAGGGAGGAGCAAGCTGTATTACCGCCCCCCGGCTTCTTTAAACTGCTCCGCTGAGGTACCGGCAGCCACGCTCCTCAGTGGAACAGTTTACAGAAGGCCCCAACTCTGGCTCATGTGAGCCAGAGGCGGAGTGGGGGCTCCATTAAACTTTCCCCACCCCACTCCAGCTGAGCAAGCCCTGGTGCCTTTTGTGTGAGTCGGAGAGGCACTGGGCCTCACTCAGCTGGGGGCTGGGAGCCCTCCCACACACTCTGCTGAGCGGCGGAAAGAAGGCCTGATGTGCCTCCAGCTCACGCACAAGCAAGAGGAACTTCGGATATTGCTTAGCTGGGGACTGGAGCCTTCCCACCCCCTGGCTGAGCAGGGCAAACAGGCTGCATCAAGACCCCGCCCTGCAAGGCACTGGAGTGAAAGCACTTCAGGTCCCTCCTTCGTGAAAGCTGCAGAAGTTTCACCCTGGCACCTCACGGGGTTGGGGCCAATGCAGCTTGTTGTTACAACATTGCTGTGTATTGCCAGATTGCAACCTTTGGCTGGTGATACATCGTGTTGTTGAAAACCTGACGTCGCTCAGCCCTAATCATGATTTTGTTGGATAGACCCTGTTTAAAAAATGTTTTAGAAAACATTTGATCTTGCTTGTATTTGTGTGTGTGGAATGTGTATCACATTTAGAAGCAGTGGGCAATTTTTTTGCTGAAAAGCATAAAATGTATTGGAAGGTTAGAAGTTAATGGTAAAAACACATAATGAGGAAGTTCTCTTCTTGTACAACACAATGCTGATGGCATGTAGACAAATACTATGGGGCGGGAGTGTGTGTTGTTTAAGACCTTTCTCTGGTAAAATCTGCTGGTAAATAATCAAAATGTAAACTTTCAAATGCATTTTCCAGGCACAAATGTGTTTATTTTCCTGGCCTGTACTTATTGTAGTGATAATTATTTCTGCTGATATTTACAGGCCTGTTTTTACTATTTTTGTAGCCCGCCCCTTCAATCTCATTTCAGTTCTGCTATCATGCTTAGCAGATTTGTGCCACGTGAACAAATGCTTTCCAGGCTCTTTGACCACCAGACATCTGTTTATCACATGGGGGAGACACGAGTCTTGACAGGTGTGAACTGGCACCATTATTCACAGCAAATACAAGTTGGAAACTTGTGTTGAGAAGCGTGGGTGGAGATGAAGTGATTTTCCCGCTGTTCTCAGCACATGTGGGCTTTTGGATTCCTACAGGACATTCTATCACATGCCTATAGAATTCTTTAGAGGCAGACTTCTAGCGCTTTGGCTAGCTCCCTGTCTTGGGCTGCATAACCTCCACAGTGCAGAGCTGATGTTGGAGAAACTTGCATAACAGAGTTGTTTGAAGCTCTGTGGTTGCTAATAGTGGCTTAGGGTAGATAATCTGGTTAACTCATTTCCAGGATGTTATATACACAGTAGGTTAATTCTGAATGCAAAAGCTATATAGATTTGTAGTAACCTGAGCTAGAAATTGTGGAGGCAAGCTGTAGAATGTATTTGGAACATCAAGGGATAATGTGAAATTATCATTTTTCCCTTGGCAAAAATAATGTTTCTTTTTCCCTTTTGTATTATATTTGTGCGTGTGCATAGCTCTGAAGTATGCATATATATCCAATTTAAAGTAAAAGCATTCAAATACACTGCAATGTTTTGTTTGTGCTACATAAGACCCACTGTCTCCAGAGCTCTATGTTAACAGGACTAGGAAAATGCATCAGCCACTCAAGCACTATACAAAGCCAACCTTTTGGATGATCCTGACTAGCTCTCCTAATCTGAGAAATGAACGTAACAGGAATGGTCTGGGTACTATGGTATTACCTGTTTTCAACTTTCTCAGCTGGTAGCAGAATAGTTGAGGTTCCAGAAAACGATTTGTGGGAGATAGCTATAGATTAGGGTGGCCAAAGTGTGGCTCATGAATTCCATGGGGCTTTTAGGCATTTAAAAGAAATTCCTAGTGTATGCATAGCTGCACATATGCTTTGGGCAATTGCCCTTTCCTCATCTGAAGCATCCATTGATGACTGAGGAACCAGAGCCAATGTTAGCCCACATCCCAAAATGAGTTTGTAGTGTTTGGGCAATAAGATGACAATATAGTGGTCATTATATTATGTTGACAGCATTTAAGCACATTTTAATGGTCATACTGTATTATATTCCCATCCACACTGAAAATTCAGTGATATTTTGTAGGAATCTTAAAATGATAGATGCAAAAATCATTGTCCTATATTTCTCAGTATCCTTTTACCGTGCGAGAATCTGGCAGAATCATAAAGGAGGACTGTTACCTTGAGGTAGTGATGGGTAGAAGCATTTCCAGGCCACTGAGGTTGAATAAAGACATTCATTGCACTGACATCACTGTAATAAAACCTCCAAGTCAAATAAAGTTTACGTGGCATTTCAGAAGATTTTCTTTTCCGTTAAGAATATATATAGAAGGTGCTTTTGAAATATTATTGCAGAAGTGCTAACATTTGCTGATGCTCTCTAATTATACAAAAATGGGTTTTTATTGTGGTACCAGTCACAGTGCTACCTTCTCCTTTGCAGTGAGTACTGTGATGTGCGATAGAATGAACTCAGACAGACAATGATCTGGATTAAAAATGGTCTCAACTTTATTGATTACAGGTATAGGTGGAATTTTGGCTCAGATATTGGGTGTATATCCATTTCAGCCTCCTACCAGAGGGTTGAAACTAGCCATCTGCCATGTGCATCTTGCAACTGGCTTTCAACCACTTGCGATCAAGTGAAGGTGCCTGGGCGCCAGGATGGTGCCTGAAATCTCCACCATCTGGGGATCATTGGATCTGGACTGTTTCCACACCCTAATACCCCCATCCTGTAGCACTCTATCAGTTATATTTTATCTGTACAATCAGAATGGATTTCTGGAACCAAAATGCTTTTATTGTGCAGCCTGAACAGGAGCAGTCACCATTAAGAAAAAGAGGTCAGAATAGGCCAATATATATGTGAACTGTCCTTGGATCAAGTGACTTTTCTTCGTTAAGTTCTCAAAGTTCTTCACCAAGCTCAAGATTATCATCTTAACTGGCTAAATGTTTAGCTGATGATCAATCATAGTCAGTGCATCATTTGAAAAAACAGCAACTAGACATTCTGTTTTGGCGACTGCAACCCTGGTTTAAGGAGCCATTTGGCACCTAGCTTATATATCAGGGTTGTGCCCAGGAATATGGCCTCCCCCAATATGCCGATTTACCAAGGTAGCGATCCTAAGGCTGCCACTGGTATCTCTATGGCCTGTCTGCGCCACACTTGGGTTCTGGACAGAGACTTCCACCAAAACTCCTCTAACAGAGTACCCTGATTCAGCGGCAGAGTGTATGCTGCCACCACCCGGCACAGGGGCAGGGTGTGCACTCATGCCAAACTGGCAGCCCTGTGTGACTGGGGTCAGACTCTCCAGTCGCAGCCTCGGAAAGTGGTGTGGTGGGGATGCACTCAGAGCAGATGGGCACTGCCTCCACTTCCGCCTCTCCTCCTCTCTGCCACTTCGGCTGGCAGCATTGGGCCATTGGATGGCGGAAGGCCTGGCCCGGGCATGACTTTCCTCTCTGTGGCTCTGGCCTCAATGAAGAAGCCTGTCATGTGGGAACCTCGTTATGTGCCCAGGACCATGGCCCCCCCAGGCCCCCATGCTACACCACTGCCCTGATTAAGTCTCTGATTCAGGACAGGGTGATGCACCACTTCACCCAAATGTGTGAACACAAGAAACATTGATATTGCAAAAGTGCTAACATGTGCTGATGCTCTCTAGTTATACAGAAATGGGATTTCATTAAAATACCTTCCATTAAACAAGCAGCTGTAATAAGTTCATCCAGTGAAAATTAATTATGGTGGGCTTTACATATACTGCCCTTGCTTAATTGGTCATCCTTTTAATCCATCCAATTCACAGCAAATCTCATTAGACGCATAGAATGTTTTGCCTTTGTTGCACATTACCCCCGTGGAGCTGACAATTAAGTCAAACATAGCTGCCTTATAATGTCCATAGTGATACTGAAAAGTAGTTAAGATGTAGGAAAGCCACAGAGGTGTTTGACTATAATATACAAAGCACAAAATTCAGGATAATTTCATCAGAATAGGGAGCCAAATTATTTCCTTAGAAAATACAATTTCAGTTTTGTTTAGCGACAAGGTGTCACTTGGTCATAAGATGCTTTTCTTAAATAAAGTGGTAGATTGCAAAACAGGATTTGCATTGCAATCAACGTTTCTAACAATTTTAGAAAAATAGGGATGGGTCTATATAAAGAATAGGAAAATCACTTTTAATTTTTAATATGCTTAGAAAAACCAACACATTTCTCACAGAAGATTAGCTGTCATCCTAAAGAGGGTACCACTGTTGTGTTCTGTCCCAGAGGTTGTGGGAGCTCATGGTACCCTGTCCCTTGGCTTGGAGAGTGGGATGCACCAACTTGGGCCCCAGATTGGAGAGTCAGAGGCACCAACTTGGGCCCCAGATTGTGGGTGCCCAGTGGCATGCATGCAACGTGACACCATGCTGTCACATCCCACTGGTGCACACTGCTCAACCTGTGCTGGCTCTCTGGAGTCATGGCGGTGACTTGGTCAGGGCCTCCATCTCTGCTGTGGGGCTTCTGTTGGGGGCCACTGTGGCTGCGTATGTGCTTCTGGAAGTGTGGCCCTGCTTCCAGGCTGAGTCTGTGTCCGTGACAGGCCTTGGTAGGACACCCAGAGTGGAAATTTGTGAGTGCCAAGGCACCTACGCCTCCCCCCCAGATGGCATCTATGGACATGCTTGAGACTTTTCTTCTCTGTTCATTTCCATCCTAAATTGCAGCAAAGAAGAGATCAAGGTGTGCCTATGTGCCTGCCCACCTTGAAATATGCAAAAACATAAGAATAGACTGCTGGTGCAGACCAGTGGCCCATCTAGTTCAGCATCCTATTCTCTCAGTGACCCACAGTTACTGTGGAAAACCAGCAACAAAACATTGGCACAAGAGCACTCTCCCCTTCCGTAATTCTCAGCAACTGTTATTCAGAAGCATTGCTACCTCCAACTTGAAGTAGAGCATATTCATTGATAGCCCTTTCCTCCCTGAATTTGTCTAATTCTCTTTTAAAGTCATCCAAGTTGGTGGCCATCGTTGCCTCCTAGGGGAGTGAGTTCCATTGCCTATGTGCTACAGGAAGGTGTACTTACTTTTATCTGTCCTAAATCTTCCAACATTCGGCTTCATTGGATGTCAGTGAGATACGGTTTCTTCCTTTGCTAAAGTCTCACTATGGAGCAAAGTCTCTGGTCTCATCAGTGACATTTAAAAAAAACACAAAAAAACCTGGCCTTGGTATTCCTCATTCTTTGTATACTGTCTGTGCTATTACATCTCACTTTAGCATTGGACTCAGGCGTTAACTTTTAGGGTATGGCCTGAATGCGCATAAGACCACCACACTGCTGAAACTATAAGCAGGTCTGAATCCTGCTAGTGCCTGGATGGGTGCCTGTATGCTGCCTTAGTTTCCAAGGCAGAAGAAAGGCAGGATTTAAAAATAAGATAATGAATTATAGGGGACATACCTGTTGTGAGTACAAGGAAAATCAAAGGATCCAGTGACTAGATTTTAGTAGAAGCTATAATAGTTTTCCAATTCTGTCCATTTGGAATTTTAAAATCCTGTTTCTTCGCTGGTGTGTTTTCTTTATGGAAAGTTTTATTTAATGCTGTGAAAGGTATTTTAAAAGATGGTATTATGTTATATTTTCTAGGAACTAGCAAGTTGTGGATGGAATAAGAAAGAAAAACACATCCTTGCCCCCAATGTTGTTGCCTTTACAAGGAGGTTTAATCAGGTAAAGATTCCAATTGGTTAATACATAATAATTGTCTCTCAGCTTAATGCAGGTTGGATTTGTAACTGTACTGTACAGTTAGATACTTGCTATATCTGGATTTTTAACAACTGTCTTTGATTGATTAGCTGATTATGAAGTAATCAAACCTTCATCTTGTTTCCTATCTTGTTAATAGTTAGAAACTTACAGCTGCCTGGGATTTCAGGAAGTTACCCTTTCTAGATGGGGTTGCACTTCTTCTAAAGGAACAGGGAGGTGGAATAGGAGTATTCCTTGATCCATGAGTGAAGGCTCATGTGGCCATGGTGGCTAGGACTGCTTTCTTCCAGTGTTAGCTAGTGTCCCAGCTATAGCTGCTCTTGACAGGGAAAGCTTAGCAACAGTCGTCCATGCATTGCTAACCTTGAGATTGGATTATAGGGCTGTCCTACTATTATTGTGTGGAAGCCCGTCTTGTGGCCAGGATTGCCTTCTAGTAACACATAACACCAGTGCTGAAGGAACTGCACTTGTTGCCAATATGGTCCCAGCCCAAATTTAAGGCTTGGCTTTTGGTGTACAGAGTTTTCAACAGTTTGGGACCAGGGTATCTGAGGGATTGCCTTACCGTACAACTGCCTGTTCACAATGGTCATCTACAGAGGCTTTCCTTGTGGTGCTGAATGTTCCAGAGGTTTCTTCCATAACAACTCATACCAGGTCCTTCAGCACAACAGCACCTGCCCTATGGAACACAGTGCCCATTGAAGATTAGACAGTCACCAGGCTATACACATTTCATCAGATACAAAAAGCTTTTTATGTTGACAAGATTTTCCAGAAATATTAGTTTACTTGTGGGCAGCATTTTATCATTATTTATTTTTAGAATGATTTTTTTCTGTTTTCACTTGTTTTGTTTTTATTGTTGCATGCCGCTATGGGAAGGGTGAAAAACCTGAAGCTTGTCTGCTAGTCTTGGCCTGCTGGGCCATTTTGATCAAACAGCACCCACCTATCCTACACCTGATGTCATAAGGGAGGGTCTTGTCCAAAGCCCACTTAGCAGCTTCCAAAGTGTCTTGGTCCAGGCACACGTGCACTCTGTTATGCCCAGTTCTAAGCAGGATGGCCCTCTCTTTGCACACACCCCGTCCCGTTTCAGTTGATGCGAACAGAGGGCAACTCTGCTTGGTCCAATTGCATGAGAGAGTTTCCTGCCTGGAGGTATCTTGTGCACCTGAACCCAGTGCTTAGCAGGATTCCACCCCTCACCAGCGGATGCAACGGAAGGAAATCCTGCTTAGTCTGGGTATTCCTCCTGGCTTTGTTTCATCAGCTGTTTCATTGTAGATGGGTTTGCAAGAAAGCTCCTAAAAGGGGAGGGAGCTTACTTTTAGCAGCAATACTTTTGATATGTGCTAGTGCCCCCTCCCCTAGTTTAAGTGATTTACTAGTCAAGTTGCATCTGCTTCCTCACTCAGAGGTCTAAGTGAAATCTATACATGCATAAGCCCAACTGAGTTCAACTAAACTTAATTCTACTTTCCTGGGAGTAAGCCTCAGTAAATTCAGTAGGGCTTGCTTGTGAGTAGACATGCATTTGCTTGTACTGTTTACCAAAAAACACCCTCGCCATAATTCTCACATAGTACCCAACCTCTCATTTCAGCATAAGGTGGCCAGCTAATTCTTCTCCCCTCCACCCCCCCCACAGAAAGCCCCCACAAAAGCTCTCATCCCACCAAGCTCTCTCTTTTTATCAAAGGGAGGGAGAGAGGGCAAGCAAGCAAAGAGATAGCCTCCAATAAATAAATAAATCCATCCATCCATCTTAATATGGAGGAAAGCTATTTAGGGGAAACCAACAACATAAACACCACCAGAAAATAAAAACAAAAACTCATCCCCCTCTTTTTTTCACTGGTGGGGAGGGAGTGGGAGGAAAGAAAGAAGTGCTTTCCAGTTCTTTTTTACATTCTTTCTTTACTTTGCTGCTGGATCTTTGATTGTCTAGCTGTGGGAGGTTCCGCCTGGATTGTTAGCAGGCTTTGCAGAATTAACTGAGCTCTAAGTGGAAAGAAAGGGACGCGGGTGGTGCTGTGGGTTAAACCACAGAGCCTAGGGCTTGCCAATCAGAAGGTTGGCGGTTTGAATCCCTGCGACGGGGTGAGCTCCCATTGCTCGGTCCCTGCTCCTGCCAACCTAGCAGTTTGAAAGCACGTCAAAGTGCAAGTAGATAAATAGGTACCACTCTGGTGGGAAGGTAAACGGCATTTCTTTGTGCTGCTCTGGATCGCCAGAAGTGGCTTAGTCATGCTGGCCATATGACCTGGAAGCTGTATGCCAGCTCCCTCGGCCAATAAAGCGAGATGAGCGCCGCAACCCCAGAGTCGTTCACGAATGGACCTATTGGTCAGGGGTCCCTTTACCTAAGTGGAAAGATACTGTGAAGATGAAAGAGGGAGGGAGGGAGGAGGGAGAGAGCAAACAAAGCTGAAGACACCTTGCCTGCTAATTACCTGCAAAGTGTCTGTAAAGTATCGTTCAGCTAAGCTACCCCTAGGAAGCTGTTAAGTCTCCACCTTTTGTTCACTGGTATATTGCCTTGTTGAAACACATATCATGATGTTATTTCAATACTTGCATTCATCGATATGACGATTTATAGCACAGCCCTATCATATATATATAGATGTTAACTGGAGTAGAAAATAAATGATTTTATCAGTAAAGAGCAGGCATAGGCAAACTCCAGCCCTCCAGATGTTTGGGACTACAATTTCCATCATCCCTGACCACTGGTCCTGTTAGCTAGGGATGATGGGAATTGTAGTCCCAAACATTTGGCGGGCTGGAGTTTGCCTATGCCTGGTAAAGAGCAATGAAGTTACTAGGCTCAATAGAATACCAAGAAAACTTACATCATCCTTCTGTAATCCAAAACTGAACTCAGTTCAGGAAAGAAGCACATTCAGACAACTGTGCTTGGGTCACAGTAATGTTCATACCTTACTGTGCAATCACTATGATGAATTCAGGTGGTTATTAATAACTCAGTAGGCACGACTTCTTAGAGCGGTTCCACAGGGTTGTATATGATAGAGAATTACAGTGCTTATTCTAAATAGCAATACCTTTTCATATCAACAAAGGTTCTGGTACTTACGTAGCTTGTATGAAATACCTTGCATTGGGGTTAGTTAGCTGCAACTGCCTCCTGTGGATGTTTCAACACACTCTTTCTCTAAAACAGAGAATGTCTATCTCTCTGTCCTTTTGACATAGGAATATGCTTATTTGTAGACATAGTGGTTTGCACTATTATATGCTTTGCACATCTGAGCCGGTTATTTAAGATTGTTAAGTGGTACCAAATTTGTTTTAATTCAATGAAGCCTGCTTTTTTTCATTAAATTAAAGTCAATATTTTTATTTTTATAGGTCAGTTTCTGGGTCGTACGAGAAATTTTAACAGCACAGACATTAAAAATAAGGGCAGAAATATTGAGCCATTTTGTGAAAATAGCAAAGGTAAGCTTTTTGCTTTTAAATAAAAGTCTCTCTAAATATTTTTGCTACTTCATAGCCATCTTCTGTTTCTCTTATACTGTTGAAAAAGAAAATGTGTTCTGTAGAAACCAGGGGCAATTTAGCCAGCAGAAAAATTGTTGTTAGTTACAGTGGTACCTCTGGTTATGTACTTAATTTGTTCTGGAGGTCCATTCTTAACCTGAAACTGTTCTTAACCTGAAGCACCACTTTAGCTAATGGGACTTCCCGCTGCTGCTGCGCCGCCGCCACGCAATTTCTTTTCTCATCCTGAAGCCAAGTTCTTAATCCGAGGTACTATTTCTGGGTTAGCAGAGTCTGTAACCTGAAGCGTATGTAACCTGAAGCGTATGTAATCCGAGGTACCGCTGTATTACATCTATCCATATTACATCTATCCATATCCATATATATGAACAAATAATACCTACTGTGTTGGCTAATTCTAATATGAATTCAGTCAATTAATTGTTCTCATCCACAGAGCTTTAGGCTAAGTGACATTTTACCAAACACAAAATCCCAGGGTAAATTTACTCAGTACCTTAATAGAAGTGCTTATGAACATTTCAAGTTCTCAAAAATATTGAGTAAACTACTTATTTTGTATTGAGGTATCTTGGAATTACATACAAGGTAAAAGAAAATTCAAAATCTAGCTTTTTGACCAGTAAATTGCAGTTGAGAAACGTGTGATAGAGACTCATGTGATTCTGCCCACACATTAGCTGTTCAGTTTTTAGGAGTGATTTGTGTTTACAGTAGAACACTTTATTAAATTAAAGAGGCACTTTAAGAAAGTGGCAAGGAAAAAAACCTAATTAATATAAGTAAACAAGAGTTTGGATGAGAGTCTGCTGCATAACTAGCACCATGAAAAGCAGTATATCACTGCAAGCTGAGCCAACACTCTGTAGCCATATGTCAAATCCGACTGTTTCCTCATATTTTACTTACCTCCTCTCCCCTTCCTGTTTCATTATTGGCTTTGTAATCATTCTAATCATCTCATCTCAATTTCACTCTTGTCTTTGGAGACATATTTCAAACCAGCACCTGCCTTCTAGCTCAGACTTAGACTCATCACATGTTCCTCCCACCTGTGGAGGCTGTTAATCAAGTAATGTATGTAACGTATCAAGTAACATTTCCAGATAAGGAAACAGCCTCAGAATCAAGATCCAGATAAAAACAAATCCAGATATGCTTTGGAACAGGGAACAGTCCCTTTTGAGCAGTTTTCTTTGCCCATACAATGAACAACTGAGGATTGCAAAGACAGTGTAGAAATTTCCCATACTCCCCTGCAGGAGGTAAACTGAATGACATATTTGGCTAAGCCAGTGATATTCATCAACTCTTCCACTTTAAAAGGGCAAAATCCATTTGAGAAGACAGCGAAGAAATCAGTCAATCCTAGCGCTTATGCATGCTACCTACACAACAGAATCTAGCACTTTCCCCTTCACTTCCTGCCCAAGTAATGATTATCCTTTTATATTTTTGTAAATGACCTGAAATGTTTTAAAGAATGCCCCAATTCCTAGCCAAAGTAATCTGAGAGAGATGTAAAATCAGAATTCTGTCTTTCTTCCTAGACTAACATTTAATGTTAGTTTTAATTAACCCATATTAGCATGGGGAATGGCAACTTCATCTTTTTTAAAGACCTTCTTGCACTCTTGGAACTTGTAACAGATTGATTGGTCTGTGTCACAAGGACCAATGCCTTGCATGCCCACCTTTCCCCAGGTCCAAGCTGGGGAAGACTGAAATCACCTGGGAGATTTGCCAGCTATAGGATAATTGATAATTTTTGTTCCCATTTATTTTATTCTCTGAAAATGTAAGTTTGAATTAATATCATTTAAAAAGACTTAGAAATGTGTTATTTTGAATTCCAGGTGCTCTGATTTTATTATCAGTTGCACTACTATCCCTCTGATATTTATCAATTGTGCTAATATACTGTTGTATACAGTGGTGCCTCGCAAGACGAAATTAATTCGTTCCATGAGTTTTTTCGTCTAGCGAATTTTTCGTCTTGCGAATCACGAATTCCCATAGGAATGCATTGAAAATCAATTAATGTGTTCCTATGGTCAAAAAAAGTCCAAACAAAGCCAAATTTGGTACAACAAGAGTTTATTAAGTGCTCTTTAAAGTCACACATACTGTAAATAGCATTTCAAAAATTGAAGGAACAATAATTTAAGTTTCTAAACATGACAGAAAAACATTTAAAAATCAACAAAGTGTACAGTACATTTTCTAAGACTCTGGGGGACAACTCGAAGAAGGTTCCTCTTCCACTCTTTGCTTCTTGCTGAAGAACCTGTCCATGGTCTGCTGCTTCATCCGCCTTTTCAGCACCTCCCTGAAAGGTGACATGACCCTCGTATCAAAAGTGTTCACAAGGTCATGTGCCACGTGCTTGTCAGGGTGGTGCCGCTGTGCAAAAGCCTGCACATCTTTCCACTTCAGGCAAATGTCCCTCAGTTCTTTGGAGGACAGCCATTCCTCAGTTGCTTCCTCCTCTTCCAGCGAGGCCTGCTCCTGTGCAGCCTCTGCCTGCAGTTCGACCAGCTCCTGGGTGGTCAGCTCGTGGTCGTGCTCCTCCACCAGCTCGCTGATGTCCTCCTCTGTGACCTCCAGGCCCATGGTCCTCCCCAAGGCAACAATGTCCTGCACCACTGTTGTCTCTGGTGCATCAGAGTCACTTGGTGCCACACAGTCCGGCCACAGACTGCGCCAAGCGCAATTCAGATTTCTCTGGCTGATCCCGTTCCAGGCCGTGGTGATCATCTTCAAGCAGGTGACGATGTCGAAGTGGTCCTTCCAGAATTCCCGCAGGGTGATGGTGGTGCAATCAGCCACCTCGAAGCATCGCCTGAAAAGCTCCTTGGTGTAGAGTTTTTTGAAATTGGCGATGAGCTGCTGATCCATCGGCTGGAGCAGTGGCATGGTGTTAGGCGGCAGGAACATGATGCTGATGAAGCTGAACTCCTCCAGCAAGTCCTCCTCAAGGCCTTTAGGATGAGCAGGAGCATTGTCCATCAGAAGCAAAGCCTTCAGCGGCAGGTCGTTGTCCAGCAGGTACTGTTTGACAGCAGGGCCAAAAGCATGATTGACCCAGTCCACAAACAGCACACGCGTGACCCAAGCCTTACTGTTGGATCGCCACATGACACTCAGCCGCTCCTTGTCGACCTTGTGTTTCTTGAAGGCCCGTGGGTTCTCCGAGTGGTACACCAGCAGGGGATTGATCTTCAGGTCGCCGCTTGCGTTGGCACAGAAGAGCAGGGTCAGACGGTCCTTCATGGGCTTGTGGCCAGGCAACTTGGCCTCCTCCTGTGTGATGAAAGTCCTTTTGGGCATCCTCTTCCAAAACAGCCCGGTCTCGTCGCAGTTGAAGACCTGCTGTGGAATGTAGCCCTCCGCCTTCACAACCTCCAGGAACTCCGCTGCAAAGTCTTCAGCCGCAGAAACATCAGAACTAGCAGCCTCTCCATGCCAGAAAAAAACACACAAGCTTCCAGATTCTTGCAAACCCCTCCCCAACTGTTCCCCCAGCCACCCACCACACAGAAATTCAAATCCAGAAATTTTTTTAAAAAACAGCAGAGTGGCCCAATGGTCACAGAAAATCATAAAAATGCAGAAAAAAACACACAAGCTTCCAGATTCTTGCAAACCCCTCCCCAACTGTTCCCCCAGCCACCCACCACACAGAAATCCAAACCCAGATTTTTTTTAAAAAAAAAACAGCAGAGTGCCCCAATGGTCACAAAAAATCATAAAAATGCAGAAAAAAACCACACAAGCTTCCAGATTCTTGCAATCCCCTCCCCAACACCAAGTCCTTGAATTCCAAACACCCCAACCCAAAATCCAAAACCCCCCCAAAAGTTTTAAAAGCTTAACTTACCAAATGGCTGCAAAATAAGTTTTGGAAAAGCTTCAAAAATCACCAAAGTCTTTAAAAACCTCAAAAAAGGCTACTATGTACACTGCGTTCTATGAGTTGCTCCTCGAAGTCAAGTTGCAACTGTATTAACGGTGTTAAGAAAAAGGAAACAAACTTGCAAGACGTTTTCGTCTTGCGAAGCAAGCCCATAGGGAAATTTGTCTTGCGAAGCAACTCAAAAACGGAAAACTCTTTCGTCTAGCAAGTTTTTCGTGTTGCGAGGCATTCGTCTTGCGGGGCACCACTGTATGCTACTTGGGATAGTGATATTTTAATTTGTTAGGGGTGTGCTAAATCTCTGAAGAGAAATTGATCAGATCCAAATGCTAGCAGGCTAAAAGTAAACTCTGAATACCCATTTGGAGTGATGGCAAGAAATTATTATCATTTGTATGACTTCTCTTTTTGTTTTTTAAATTTTTTTTTAATGAGTGATAACCCTAAGAATGCAAAACTAAGAAGTTGGTAAAACGTCTCTGCTTCATCCCCAGACTCCTTATATTTATGAAGTAAGATTCCCCACCACAGCCCAAACATGTAAGGAAGCTCTCAGATCTATGGGAATATGATAAACTTTAGCAACAGTGGAGGGGAAGGCCCTTCTGTGTTAGAGAATAAGTTTGTCGTAAGCCGGTCCAGAAGTAACTTCGATCTATTGAGTTAAGATCCATGCCTCACCAGCTAAATCAGAGTATTTGCTCATCTGTTTTCACACACCCAAATCAAAACCCCTTTTAAGTGAATAGGGCAAAGACTTTCACGAAGGAGACCAGACATTTTGTAAAACAACAAACAAACGCAAGAGCCATTCCATATATAGTGAATATCGCTTATTACTCAGTTTTGTTTATCTAACACATTGCCCACTTTGAAGGGAGGAGGCGAACCTATTGGCTTCACGTTTATATTTCTGAATTGTACAGTAAGTTATTATTCTCTGTATAGCAAAAAAGTTCCTAATGAGTGTTGTGCTTGCTGAATTTTGTAATTTGCTCATTACTTACTTGCATTATAAGCATTAAAAGTGAACACTAAGTAATAGCGCAATCTGTTTCCTTTGCATCTGGTCTTTACATTTTGTAGTTTCATGTCACAATGCATTCAATTCTTTTGTATGTTCTATATTTTACAATATTAAGAGTGAGGTCTTGGAACATATTTTATTTTGTTGAATGAGCTAGGACATTCCAACCCCATATGGAAAACTGATGGGTTTTTGGCCTGTTTTTCCTTCCTCCTCAGAAACTTCTAGAACTGAACAACCTTCATTCCCTCATGTCTGTGGTATCAGCTCTGCAAAGCGCACCTATTTTCAGACTGACGAAAACCTGGGCAGTAAGTTGTTGTGGACTTTATTTTGTATACTCCCCTCCCTCAATCTCTGAGGTACTGTATGCATAAAATTGACTACATGTTAAATTCAAAAAATTATGGTACTGTTCTGTAATGCAGACCATTTGAATGGCCTAAAAAACAACTCATTAAAGCTTAGCTTCCTGTTTTATTTCTGTACTAGTATGTTTGCTATGCATTATTTCATGGAGCTTGGAAGGGAGAAGAGGTGAAGTTTTGATAACCATGACTGGAAGTTGGTCAGCCCCCAGAGAGTGATAGAAGCTAATGGATTATCAAAAGATTCAGGAAATTTTCCAGAAAGCATGTCTGGTACTCTTTTCAAGACCCTAGCCTTGCAAGATGGACAGGGCCATCAACACAATCACTTATAAATACCCTGGACTTCCATGTGGCAGCCAGGTGGCTCCTTGATTTTCTCAGGAGCTCCAGTCAACGAAGTGGGCCATCCCAACGGCTAGAGCAGATGTGGCTTAAGTATTGATGTGGATTTGTCTCAATATAGGCAGTAGAGGCAGCTTCTTAGCTTCCACTGTGTATTCAGTAAACCACCCAGCAGAGCTGTTTCGAATTGTTGTAGCCTCAGGATTTGGGCAGGACCTTTGCACTGATGATGACAACTACACGCCCTCTTGATCCCTGCTCATTATGGTTGATAACACTGTGTGAGGGAGTTGGTGCTGCTCTCCCTCCAGATTAGGCCCTCCATGGACCCTGAGATTTTAGAAAACTATTATCCAGTCTCCAGGGTGTTCAAGAAAGCAGTTGCCAATTTGCTAGTCAGCTGCAGATATGTTTGGGAGAAGCAAATTACAGGTTATCAAGATACCTGTAGGTGGGCCTTGACCCATTTCAATCTGGTTTAACACCCAGGTTTAGCACCAGAACAGCCTTGGTCACCCCGATTGATGGGGTGGAATCAACCCTGTTGCTTCTGCTTGATTTCTCGGCAGCTTTTGACAGATTCACTATAGTATCCTTCTGGAACAACAGGATTGGGAGTTGGGGGCACTGTATTAGAGAGGTTCTGCTACCTACAGGGTCACTACCAGAAAGTAATACTAGGGGACTATTGACATAGGCTCCTATGACAGGAGCCTATTCTGTCTCCTGTGCTATTCAACATCTATGTGAAACATTTGGGAGTTACCATTTGGGGATTTGGAGCATGGTCCTGCTCTGTTTTCCCTTCTGAATGAGAGGCTAGAAACAGTGATGGCCTGAGTGGGGTCAATAAACTGAGATGAATCCTAATGAGATGAAAGTGCTGTGGGTGAGTGGTTTTCATGTGCAGGATTTAGGTGGGTTTCCTGCTCTGGGAGCATTTTCATTCCCACTGGGGGATGTTCTTGGATTTTAATAGTCTGGGGATGTTCCTGGATTTCTGTCACCAGAGTCTGAGGTGGCCTCTGTAATCAGGATTGTGTATGCCCTGCTTATGCTGTTTCACCAGCTACAGCTGTTGCTGGACTGGGATAGACTGTCACCAGTAGTCTATGCTATAGTGACTTGTTTGTCAGAACTACTGCAACATATTCTGTGTTGGACTGCCTTGGTCTGGAAATGCAGGATGTGACTGCCAGGATGATAAGCCTAATGAGACTAGGTGTCACCAATTTTGAAAGTGTAGCATGCTGCCAGTGTGAGATTCTGGGCCCAATTAAGAGTGTTTGTACTAGTAAGCCCTAAACTAGCTTATTATCCCTAAACAGTACTTAAAAGTTTACCTCTCACAATATCAACTATCCCAGATCTTACAGTTGTCAGGAGACGCTATGATGGTGGTGCCACTGGTAGGTGTTGCCCAGCTGGAGCTGGCCTGAAACAGAGCCTCTTCAATAGAGATTCCTCACTTATGGAATGCCATCTCTGATTAGTTGTGTTTCCTTCCCTCATTATTAACATTTAGATGTTGTTTTAAATCTTCCTTTTCACCCGGGCATTTGTTGGCTGAAATAGATTGTTCCTGCCAACCTTGAGATTGTTTATCTTTGAGAATATAGATTGGTTTTTTAAAAACAAAATAAATTGTATTTGTTGTTTACCGTCCCAGGCAGCTTTGGGAGGAAGGCCAGAATAAATACATACAGTTGGTGACCATTTTGCATGAGGGTTTCATTCCTGGCCACTGTTCACATCAGCGGAGCATGTATAAGCACCCCCCGTTCTGCTCTGCCCCCGTTCCACCCTTTTAGATACCTGTTTAGTAACATTTTCAGGTCACTTCCAGGTTTGGCACCTTGCATGCATGCACAATTGTGCATTGTTCAGATGCACATTAATTGGTCATTGGCTGTAATAAGTAAATAAGAGAAGCCAGTACAGTAGTTGTTCTAAATGTATATTGGAATGAGACCATGTGACTCATTCCACATGGTGACCAGTTTGGCCATCACTTTATCTACAGTGTCAGAATGGATGAGTTGATGGGAAATGCTTTTGCAAGTACCGGCACTTGGTCTGTAAAAGGCCCACTAACCTTCTTCCTGATATTAAGATTCAGAAACAAAAGTTGCTTTGGCAAAAATTCAAAGTAACTAAAACAGTTCAAAAATAGTTCAAACAGTGAGAAGCATGAAATAGCAAACACCATTCCCATTTCTTGCAATTGTTTAACATTTTACTGGTTGCAATTTAGGTACGTTTTCTCAGCAGCAAATCCTTTATGAGTTGAGGTGATGTGATGTCGTGGGAGTGCGAATAGGTGGGAGAGAGACTTTTATATGTAATAGCTGGGCTCCAAAAACAGCAGACCCACCACTTCAAAAATATGGGGGGGACGGGGACGTTAAAGAATCCATTGAACATACAATATTAATCTCATAGTGCCTTGGATCCTGACTGATATCTTCCTATATCTCCTTTTTTAAAGTGTACATTCAACCTATGGGCTTTTTCTTTTCTTTTTTCTTTTTTGAAACTTGATTTAGTAAATTTTTACACTGGTTATTGTCAAGATAATGATGAGACATAAGGGAGGATCCAGTCATATCTGTTTGTCAGTCCCAAGATGTTGAAACTTTATAAGCAACTTTAATTATAAGCAAAAGGCTACAAAGAGGTAGTAAAGAAGATAGGTCCCTGGACCAGTGAACAAATCAGCCGCAACCTATTACTTGATGATATGTTGCCAGTGTGGCTTTTGGGTTCTGAACAGACCTCCCAGTATTGGAAGATATCTAGTAGCTTTTACATATTATCTTCCTTATGATTGTTTACATTTTGTACTGATTGTCTAAAATAAAACTAGGAACAATAGTCCCCTTAGAATCTAGAAATCCAACTTTTGTGCACATAGAGATGCCTCCCCCCCCACTTATGTTTTAGGAAATGAGGCTATTTCCATTGGAAAACTCATGTTTTTATTATCCACCACAAAAATAATATTTGCCTTTATGTGTCTAATGTTTGATTTAGCCCAATTTCACAGTTTAATGATCAGTGTTGTTTTGTGGATTCTGTATGTGCGTATGGATCTATATCCACAAAGCAGGAAATGGCACTTGGGTTGCTATGTATGTATCTGTAGTTTTTTTTGGATTCTAAGCTATTTGCACTGGATATCCTACTAACAATTTTCCTGTTTATATAGTAGTCAGTCTTCTGTCAAATATATTTGGATACATTTCTTCTTTGTATTAAAGGCAGAGTTGGAGGTGGCTGTAACAGTTCCAAGTGATTACCAAAATGAATAGAGCCAATGACCTTTTGGATGAAAACACTGTTAGTTTTGGACTGAAGTGCAAGATTCAGAAGCCTGTGGTGGTGCTGGGGAGAATCTGCTTGAATGAGTGTTTTAAAACGTGTAGCCTGAAAAGAACAACTGTACTTTCAAACAAAGCAAACTTATTTCTAAAAGGATTGTCATTGTGGGACAAAGTTGTGAACTGATGCCCTCTGCTTTGTATATGATGAATAATATATTACAACCTGAATCATTCTAGATCTGAAACAAAATATAGCACCAATGGGAACCTTGGAAAAGCGTTGTTTCACATTTTTGCTTTTTAAAACCAGCTTTTAAGGATCACTTTAAAATATTTACTGTACAATGCTGTTTTAAATCAACTGCAATTTAAGACCAGTTGAATTTACTTGCAGGCAAATGTGTATAGGATTTGAGGTTAAAGTTATTGTTGATGAATTGTTTACAATTTTTTCTATTCCTCCAGTTTAGTTGCATCCATAATTCGAGAGTAATTTGGGAAATCTAAATTTTCTTCTTACCCCAAGAAATGCTGTTTAAATAAATGTATTATCCACTCTAGTATGGTCATACTCTTGATTGATAAGCTCTCTCTATTTGTAGAAGAAGGCATCATTTCAGAGAATCAATAAATGTTTGTATTGGGTAGGTGTACGCTGCTCTGCTCCAAAATTATGTGATAATAAGTCTCTATTCTGCTGGTTCTAGAGGACTCTCTTGTGGGCACCGGTCATGTGCAAATATCTTCTAATCATGTGATAAGCTTTAGGCAGTTCGGCATACAATGGTACCTCGGTTTATGAACTTAATCCGTTCCGGAAGTCCGTCCTTAAACCGAAACCGTTTTTAAACCAAGGCACGCTTTCCCTAATGAGGCCTCCCGCCGCTGGTGCCCTTCCACTGTTCGGCTTCTGTTCCTAGACTGAGGTAAAGTTCACACTACTTCCGGTTTTGCAGAATTCGTAAGCCGAATGGTTCGTAAGCAGGGCTGTTCTTAAACCAAGGTACCATTTTACTGGCTTGCTCTGTCAGAAAGAGATGTGAGAGCTTAGAAAGGGAAAAGAATGTTACATGTAAATTATCACTTTTTTAAGGGATGCAGCCCAACCTGGAGACTTTTCTTGATGGAGCTTCTGTGCACATGAGCATTTTATATATGTGGCCACTTCCATGTGTACACTGAACACTGAAATAACTAGAGCTGCTGCATGACGTGAGCAAATCCTGTAAGGGTGTAGAATGGAGTGTTAACTGTTGCAACAGACCAATTTATAAATTGTTACTTTACATCCTTATTGTAGGTATCTCAATGTTGCAGGTAGGCACATTCATTCAGAGTTTGTGGTTCAGTGCAGTAGTTTGATATTAAGAAAAGCATATGGTGCTTTACAAAGGTAAAGGTAAAGGTACCCCTGCCCGTACGGGCCAGTCTTGACAGACTCTGGGGTTGTGCGCCCATCGCTGCTCTAGCGAGCCAGAGCTGCACACGGAAATGCCGTTTACCTTCCCGCTAGAAAGCGGTCCCTATTTATCTACTTGCACCCGGAGGTGCTTTTGAACTGCTAGGTTGGCAGGCGCTGGGACCGAGCAACGGGAGCGCACCCCGCCGCGGGGATTCGAACCGCCGACCTTTCGATCGGCAAGCCCTAGGCGCTGAGACTTTTACCCACAGTGCCACCCGCGTCCCCAGGTGCTTACAAACCTTTCTTTAATTATAGTTTCACAATATTTAACTGACCAAGGGATGAGTGGATGTTCCTGTTCTTTAAACTCACAAAAAGTCTAAATACATCCTTGTTCCGCTTTGCTATTAGCCAGAAAAGAGGTGTGTTAAGAGAGAATTGGGAGCAATTCTGATTTCACTAATGTTTTATACACATTTTATGTCTCTAAGTATTTTCTCAGAACAGGAAAAAAAATATACTAGATATATACTAGAGGAAGGTTTCAGTTCATAGCAGTCAACACGTTGATATTATGGCATTAAGTTTTACGGTTCTGAGAATTATTTTCAAAAAAGAATATAAAGTAAGCAGGGAAAGCTTTCCTTGAAACTAATTCAGTAGCAGTTTGCACATATTAGTGCTTGTAAGATGCTTCATTGAGGGATTTCCTCAAAAAAGGTATAAATTATAAAATGAAAAATGAAATAAAAATGGATGTTTGTAGACATTGGGGGCAGTGTGGGAGTCCATGATTCAGATTTCCCCGTACTTTCCTTTAGCAGTGCTGGGTAGCTGTACAACTAGAGCACACACAGAATAGTGCAGAGAAGCAGAAATGGCAGCTCCAACATGAACTTTCCTGATTTTTGGAGAGGTGCTCTCTTGTCATTTTTATTGTGTTGCTGGTCTGTTGGAAACAGTGGTAGTCAGAAAACAGTGGTGGTCAGCCTTCATATGAGGCTAATGTTAATGCAGAATTTAAAAAGAAAACTTAGGTCTTTTTGCAGCTAGTTGCTAATGAGAGAGTAGAGCTTTGTGTAGTTTATGCTGCTGAGTCAACAAAGTTTTGGCACCACACTTAATTGGGTGAGTGGCATCTGGCAGTTTTAAGAAGTTGGGAATCAACCTCTGGTATAGATGGGCCCTTTGTACAGGCACTTTAAGATGACTGTTCTCTTCCCTTTGGACAGATTCGTTCATACTAAGGTTTAGCAGCTGTCCAGTAACCCCTTGTGACAATATATGTGATTCCTATCAGTCATAAAGGCAAATACCCTAGTCATGCAGATCTGCCATTGCACAATTTTCTTCAGTCTACAGTGGCAATATTTACAGCTGTTGTTACAGTGAAATCAAGTGTTGCTCAATATTTCAGCAAGCAAAGTAAATACATTCCTTAAATGAATAATTTCAGTACAAACCTATGTTGTTTAACATTTTTTAAAGGAAGGAAGGAACCAGAAGGGAAGGCAATATACATGCAATTATATTGAGGGCTTTTCTGTTTTCTAAGAAAATGATTTTTAAAAAATAATTATTTATTGGAAACATTTTGTGCATTTTAATTTTAAATATCAAAAAGCAAGCAGTTTTTGCTGAGGTTTGTAACTGAACACCTCTGGTAGGACTGAGTACAATTCTAAAATTTATACACCAGAATAAAAAGCCAAGGTTACCATATAAAGCATTATATCAACCAGCCAAAGGAGGTGGCATGGCAGTACCTAATATCATGTGGTACTATGCAGCAGCCCATCTACATAGCATTTTTCTGGTAATTCAAGGAGCTCAACAAATAGCTTGGCTAAATATGGAAAACCCAAATGATCAGAATTCAGTAAGAGGGGACCCATTTTGGTGAATTAATAATTTTTTTTTATTGAGATAGAAAACCCCTTTTTATTATATAATCTAAAAGTTTGGAAGAAATGGTTCCCATGGGTGGCCTCTCAGCCTTCTCCTGTAATACCATTGGCATTTCACCCTACTTTCTATAACAGAAACAGAACATCCCCCTTTGAAAAATGGGAAAATGTGGGCCTGTTTTGGCTTAAAGACTTTTACAAAGAAAACACCCCTTTGTCTGGATTAATACTATAAGAATTGGTTCAAAACTTGTAAGTTGTGACTTGTGAATAATAATAATATCTTTCTTACTTTATAAAAACCAAATAACACAGATATTGCAAAAGTAATGACATTTTACATCTTATAGTATTATAATGTAAAGTTATCATTGTGGAACAAATCAGTATGATATTGTTTGTATGTTTCATTTAGGCCTATCTGTGTATTGGTTTACAACTGAATTACATAAAAAAAACCCTCTCAACTGACATCAAAATGTCATTTTCTTTGCTGAAACCTTTTATTAAGAAATAATAAATTAAATATTGGATTTTCTGCGAAAGGTGAAGTGCGTGAGGAATTAAATGGGTGGAGGGGAGTTGGAGGAGAGGAGGAAAGAACAGCTAATTTGTCCTTGGCTAGGGGATGCAATCTGGACGGTTCTGCCAGGGGCACAAGATCACCTAGCTATGGCTCTGGACTGGGGGAGTGTCAAATTTTGGCTTCACTCCCCCCACTGCACACAATAAGGCAGTATGTCCCACAGGTTCTGTGTTGAAGTACTCTGGTGGCCCATTTGCTATGAAAAGTTGGGCCACCCTGCTCTAAGAGGAGCCCAGGATGGCCATACAACATCAGAGTTAATAATACAAAAATGAAAATGTCAAGAATAAAATTCTGCCATGTGCAGTAGTAACCATTTCTGCTAAAAACCATGGAACTGAGCAGCAGTCCCACAATGCTACTCTTTGGTAGCAACCTTGCAGGTAGGTGTGGAGTTAGTTTAATACAGTGGCAACCCTCTGGGTTGCTCCAGATTGACACCATGTTTAATGGTGTGAAAAGCCGCAGAGAGATCTAGGAGAATCAACAGGATTGAACTCCCTCTGTCTCCTGATAAAACTTATCAGTCAGGATAATCAATGCTGTTTTGGTGTCAAAACCAGATCTGAAGCCAGATTGAAATGGGTCCAGATAGGCTGCTTCTTCCAGGCACACCTGCAGCTTGCTGGCCACTACTCTTGATGATGTTGCCCAAGAAGGGAATGTTTGAGAGTGGGCATCAGTAGACTGGGACCAGGGATTTGTCTGTTCAGGAGGGGTTGTGCCACTACTTTCGTAGTGGAGGGTGTTACTCTGCCTGTAGTGAATCACTTCCTGGACCCATGCTGTCTCTCCCTGCTAGATATTACCAGCTGTGAAAGGGTCAAGGAAGCATCTTCTCTACATTCTCAGGCTACAGTAACTGAGACTAATTCTATAATCTCTGACCAGATGGTGCTCTGTTGGCCTCCAATAGACCTGCAGTAGCTGTGGCACCAAGTCTGGAAGGAGTAGGAGGATTTTTGACCTCACAGAAGACGGCTGCATAGTTGCTTGTTTCTGAAACTGAGCTGGACTAAGCCAGTTGCTTCATGGCATGAAGCAGCTCTTCTGTGCACTTCACCAAGGACTCAGTGGATGCCTTTGCTGCCACCACCCCATGCTAGGTGCAATTATGCACTCTTAACTATGTTTGATCATTTTTGTAGCGAAACCTATGCTACCTACACTCTAACCATTGGTCGGCCTGCTTCACTGTCTGGAGCTCTTCAGGAAGCTAAGGTACCTTCCCAATTCCATGAAATCAGTGGTAGCACTTTTGAATAATTGTTTTTGCTTGGTGTCTCCATCTTGCCATTCTACAGCAAGACTAGGGCCTCAACAGGTGTGTGAGCCATATTGCCAGGAATGTCATCCATGCCATTACCCTGGGCTTATGCCCCTTATTTGAGGGATGAGGCCAGAACGAGAGAGGGAATTGTCCTCTGAGCCAGTGGGGGGAAAGAAAACTGGAAGCATTTCTGCAAGATGAACCCATGGTACTACTACCTCTCCATTCAAGGAATAATAATAATAATAATAATTTATTATTTATACCCCGCCCATCTGGCTGAGTTTCCCCAGCCACTCTGGGCGGCTCCCAATCAGTGTTAAAAACAGTACAGCGTTACATATTAAAAACTTCCCTGAACAGGGCTGCCTTAAGATGTCTTCTGAATGTCAGGTAATTATTTATCTCTTTGACATCTGATGGGAGGGCGTTCCACAGGGCGGGCGCCACTACCGAGAAGGTCCTCTGTCTGGTTCCCTGTAGCCTTACTTCTCGCAATGAGGGAACCGCCAGAAGGCCCTCGGCACTGGATCTCAGTGTCCGGGCTGATTGATGGGGGTGGAGACGCTCCTTCAGGTATACAGGACCGAGGAAGTTGTATTATCCTCTTCTGACATGGAACTGCAGTCTTCACTCTCCTTTGGGGCCCACTACAGGTAAAGCAAGGGACGCGGGTGGCACTGTGGTCTAAACCACAGAGCCTAGGGCTTGCCGATCAGAAGGTTGGCAGTTCAAATCCCCATGATGGGCTGAGCTTCTGCTGCTCGGTCCCTGCTCCTGCCAACCTAGCAGTTCGAAAGCACGTCAAAGTGCAAGTAGATAAATAGGTACCGCTCCAGCGGGAAGGTAAACCGGCGTTTCTGTGCGCTGCTCTGGTTTGCCAGAAGCTGATTAGTCATGCTGGCCACACGACTTGGAAGCTGTCTGCGGATAAACACCGGCTCCCTCAGCCAATAAAGCGAGATGAGTGCGCAACCCCAGAGTCATCCGCAACTGGACTTAACGGTCAGGGGTCCCTTTACCTTTATCTTTACAGGTAAAGCAATTCCCCTCCCTGCTGGGGTATCATTCACAGCTATCTGAACATCACCATGGAGTGATCCTTCCATGAATACCCCTCCAACCATTGGATCACTCCCAATCCACTCTGTAGCAAATACTAGGTTACTTTGCTTCCTCTTCTCCTGTAGCTGACTTATAACTGATAAAGAAGAAATAACTATTTATGTGTGCTTGAGAATTAGGAGACACTGGAAATGTAGCTACTCTTACGAGAAGAGAAATTCTAAAGTGTAGTTCATGAAGTGACAGTTGGTGTTTGGTCAAGTCAAACACCACTAATCAAATACCATAGATACCATAGATGTTCACATTTAAATAAGTAAATCAAGGCTGTACACTTCTCAGAAATGCTCCAGATTTCTATGAAAGGGGACTGATACATTTTGTTAAGAGATGGCTAGTACAGTAGCTTGTTCATTAGGCATAGGAAACACATGAATAGTCTTTAGTGTGGTGTCTGTATGGAAAGGAAGGCAAACCAGATTAGCGGGAGGAGATTTATGTTTGTATATTAAAGAGTTTGACCAAACTGCGGGAGGCAGTGGAAGACAGAAGTGCCTGGCGTGCTCTGGTCCATGGGGTCACAAAGAGTCGGACACGACTAAACGACTAAACAACAACATTAAAGAGTTCAGCTTACTGCATTATATCCTCACAATAATCATGAGATAGTTACTGGTCTAAGGTGGTTGAATGAACTTCATAGGCAGGAATGGATTTGAATGCAGCCTCCCCAGTCCATATTCACTGCACCAAGAGAAATTAACACTGAGAAAAGATGGGTGATTATCATTTTGTTGCTGAATCATGTAGAGGGGAAGGTATAACTGATGCTTCATGCTTGGATTAGATTTAGTCATGGACTGGTTTTGCTGCAGCTCCAAAAGTACAAATCAAATTGCAGAGTCTACAGCCACAAAGAATTAACTGATATTATCAGAATTACATTTAGCTCTAAGCCCGGTGGTGTTAGTCACTGTCTCAACCTCCATTATTTAAAATGAAAATCTTATGTTTCTGACTTACACGGTAGATATAGATTAATGAGCTATGGGGTGCAAAAGTGTCTGTTTGTTAAGGATCGAGAGCTAGAGCTCTAGTACTAATGTAAGAAACACATGTGTCCAGCTATAGCGCTGAGAGCTGCTCCTTGGTAAAAGCCATTATATGGTACTGGTATGCTGCTCAGATTTCTGCATTATGGGGCAGATGTAGCTGTGGGTGGGGTGGGGGTGGAGCAAGGAGGTGAGCAATCTTGTAGCACAGAATCTTGAAAGTTTCCTGCCCTAAAAGTCAGGATATGAAAATAAAACATAACTCCACTAAATCCTAAGGGTAGAAAGGCAAGAGACAGAGATGGACTGCCTCATAGGATGGTTGTTTGTTTATTTGTTTTGCTAACTCTGAAACCTAGCTCTTACTGTGCCCTTTTGGCAATAAAGTTTAGCATGTGGGAAAGAAACCAGAACAGGTATATATCATAGTTCTCCCACCTCCCATCATGCTCACTTTGTGCCTTGGACCCCAGGAGCTTGGAGGAAAATGATGAAGCTGCCTATAATTATTTGATATTGCACCACCAGATCCTGTGACAGTAATCTGCATGGTTTGATTTTCTTGCTGTCACTATAAGTGATGCCCTTACAAGTGACGCCCTGTTTCATATTGTCAAATATCTTGATATGGTTTCCTACTGGCTATCCACTAAACAGGAGAATTTTTTTCAGAACCTCACCAGTCATGGCATGTGCAGCTTCCACATCTCCAACCCTCCAAATATCTGGACAGTGTGGGGCACCAGGCAGTGCTGCCTTCTAGTTGATAGGTAAAGGAGACCCAGGACTCTAAGTTGCTCTTTTAAGAAACACGCTTGACTGGGAGGTCACTCCTGATACTGCTCACATGCCTAAGCACGTGAACTATATAGAAAACTGGGCTTAAGAACCAACATTTCTGAATTATTCAAGCCATGAATTTGACAAAGTGTTGGGAGGAAAAGCCAAACCAGTTTGATAGCAGTTTTTGGAAGGAGTTTACAGCACGGCAAAGGCTTGTCCCAGTTAACAGTTGATCATCGGAAACATTCCATTCTTATGACATGTTATTTTTTTGAGAGGATATATGCGTCCAACTATAATAAGATGGAGCCCTTTTCTTTAACATCTGGAGTCCAGTGAATAATGGTATTAATTATAAAGAATAAAGAGTTAATAGCAAATTCTGCACAACAGAGGTTTTAACTTTTTCCATAGAGTTTATTGTATTTTGGCTTGTAGAAGTGAATACTTGTGGAAAATGTGCATAGTGACATAAGCAGTAAATTAGAATATTACACTGCTCGGATTTTAGGTACTAGAAATCTGCCATCAAACCTTGGCAGTCATTTCAAATCCATGCAGAGTTTGGTTCCTCCTCCCTGATCCCCTTGCTATCTTAGTTCTTTTGCCTCCACTGCTGCATTCCCTCTATCAGTCCAGGTTTTTGTCGCAGATGCTTTGTCCTTGAACAGTTAGAAAGCTTATGGACATTTTTTTTGAGTTATACCCTCTACTATAAAGTTACATCTAGGAACCCAGTAAACTTGATAAAATATATTAAACACTCACCAACTCAATACAAATTGAGCATTTATTAGCTAACATGGATGAACCCTTACCAGAAGGGCTTCATCTGTCTTTGTGGCTGTGTGCATCCAGTAGAAATATATATTTAAAATAAAGGTTTTGTACTGTGTTTAAACATGAATGTATACCTTTATCAGTGGGCAAAACATACAGTTTCATTATGGCTTGCATTCTGAACCAATGTCCTTAAACATTCCATGACATCAAAGCAGTTCAGCCAACAAAGTCGTGGAGGGATTAGGCTATCAATGCCTAGTAGTGATAATGGCTGTATTATATCCCATATCATAGTCAATATGCTTATGAATACCAGTTGCTAGAAATCACACATGGGAGGGTGCTAGTGTGCATTTTGCTGATGGCCTTTCTTTAGGCATGTGGTTGGTTACTGTGAGAACAGAATGCTGGACTGGATAGGCTTCCTGGTTTGATAATAATAGTTTATTATTTATACCATGCCCATCTGGCTGGGTTTCCCCAGCTACTCTGGGCTGCTTCCAACAAAGTATTAAAATACAATAGTCTTGTAAACATTAAAAGCTTCCCTAAACAGGGTTGCCTTCAGATGTCTTCTAAAAGCAGAGCTCTTCTTACATTGTGTCCAGTGTTTAGCTGCATACATATACTAGTCAAGACTAACATACAGTGGTACCACGGGTTAAGTACTTAATTCGTTCCGGAGGTCCATTCTAAAAAAGGTCAACCACTTTGGTCAGCCCTCACACATGTTCACTTCAAATCTGCCCCTCTTTGAAAAAAGTTTGGGCACCCCTGATAAAGTATGCAAGGGTGATAGTGGTTTATTGTCTGAAGGAGGACATAATCCTTAAAGATCCAGGGTAAAGTAAGAAATATGCACCAGGAGTCAATCTACATGATAAAAGAGAGAAGAAGCAAAAAACAGCACAGCAGCTAAATTTTAGAGGGACCTCCCTGGGGTATTTCTTTGCCATAAGCTGATTGCCTCTTGCATTTTGGCACAAATTGTAACGTTTTATCACGTGTTAAGCTTTGTCTTTATCCTTCCATAATTTCCTGTGTCTTCTAGTTTATAGCAACCTGTGGTAAGACATACATACACATATGCTGATTACTACCACTTGTAAGCGAGTCTGCCAAAACCACAGGCTTCCCTCCTTTTCTCACATCGTGTATTTGAAGATGTACAAAATAGTCCAAAAACATGTCAACCTGTGGTTTTTAGGAGGACTTTCCAGTGTACCACTATTATCCCCATCGCAGTACACATAAATTATCAGCTGAAAATATTTGCCACTGAAAATTATTTGATTCTACAGAACAGAAAACTTCAGTGTGGCCAGAAGAGAAAATACGTTCTCTTGTGTCCTCCTTAGACACTATCTCCTAACATAAACCTTAAATAGTGGCAAAAAGATTTAATGAGTTTCAACTGCTACAGCCAGCCAATTAGTAAGAATAGATTACTCTAGGAGAGCTGCTTTTCCGCATTAGGAATCTTCAGACATAAGGGAAGTACACTTCCATTTATGTTTAACTAGGCACCTTTTGTTTGGCTTATTTCCTTCACTGACTTAGCAAGGCTACCTTCCTCCTTCTAAGACATTTTGGCTCTAGATATGTATTTCCCCGTCACATCACATAAGAACTTCACTGCTGGTAAAGCCATACATATTTTTTTTTGGGGGGGGGAGTGACACAGTAATATAGTTTTACCAGCCTGCATGTCTTGGCAGTTCTACAAAGTAGGTGCCAAAGGAATTCTGTGGCAAAATGCTCATGCATATGCTCACAGGATGTGTATGTTACAACATGCATTGGTTTTAACTCTTATGACTTCACTCAAAAGAACCTGGGAATTTTAGTGAAGTATTGATAATTATTTGTTATGAAATACCAACTGCCTTTCCTATCCCCCTCTTGCAGTACCACAGTTCCCAGAATTCTCTGTAAAGAGGTGATAACTGCTTTAACTTAGTAGTATAGATTTGCCATCGGTGTGACTGCCTGGAAAATGAGAAAGCTGTGACATTTCTTCTGTGATTTATGTCAAGTGCCCTTCATATGTATGTGGTTGCTAGCCACATCTATAGCATTCATTCAAGTTCTCTTGGGATGCAGGTTTTATAGGGAAGAAACACATACTGCTTTATTGCTGTAAGATCAAATATTCTGTATTTTGTCTTATTAAGTATGCATATAAGGTGAAGAAGAGTATTTTGCATTTTTGTGGCAAATCTTTGGGCTGTATCCGATGTTAGTCCTACTCAGAGTAGACCCATGAAAATTGATGGCTATGACTAACTTAGGCACATTAATTTTAATGGGTCTGCTCTGAGTAGGACATTGGATACACCCATTTGTGTTCAATGTAAAAAACCCTAGGGAAATGACTTGCAGTATCCCAAGTGTCTGCATGCTATGAAATGACAAAGCGTGTTCTCCTTCATGGAGAGCACGTGTTGCGGTGGGGTCTGCCGAGCCACCCCTCTGTTACCAGGCAGGGTCTCTAAAGATGGCCTGGGGCAGTGATTGGTTCACTGGGTTGCTGGGGTAAAAGTTATGTTGCAATTTTGGTGGGAGGGGTAAAATGTTTAAATACTCTGCTCGCAGCCTGGAGCTTTCTCTTTGCTGTGTGCAACGGATCACCTGCCCACCCACCCTAAAGTAAGGGGTTGTTGCATTGACCTTGCTATGCCTGTCATGGGGTCGTCTGCCGTTGGGGCAGGGGCCTGGTAGGAATTTTGTCCATCTGGCTGATTGGCTGGGCCATTTGGTTTTTGCCTACTGCGTAGCAAATCGTCACAACTTGTAAGGTTGCGGTTAGGCATTGGTTATAAATTGGTGGAGGAGGGGTTAGGATAGGCTGGGCCTGCCCCTCCATGGTTGCTGCGGAAAGGGAATTCCGTTAAAGGAATCCTGGGGCTTGCCATCTTTTCGTCCAATCCCTGGAATGGGACTAGGGCCGGCAAGCCTTCGGGGATCATGCGGATGAGAATTGAGGGTCTGTGACTCAGCTCCATTTCTCCCCAACTTGCTTTCCCCCGCACTGTCTTTCAGTGGTGCCCGGAAGTCAGTTCTGTCCCCAGGCGGGGGGACAGATAGTCTTAACCAATGCCTAAACAACCACTCACGGTTTTGTATTTAAATAAAGTTGTGGCCAAAATTATGCCAAAAACCTTAAACAAAAGTTAAATGTGCGTTGTGAGTTATTTGGGGGGTGGCTTGGGGACCTTGACACGCAAAACCTTGCTTGCTTTGAGAATACCATTATTGAGTTTATTTCTAAAGCACTATTATCCTCTTGATTAGATTCTAACAATTTTTAAAATAGCAAGTAAGTTCTTGTTCAACTGGCAGCTTAATTCCAGCAACTTCAGCATGTTGCTAATGGAAGTTTGGCAGAAATATTTAAACACAAGCAGGCATTGATTTATTCCCAACTTTGTTATATCTAAGCTTGTTATTCTACTGTCCATTTATGTGCATGCTTAACTGGGAGCACATGGAATATTTCACATGCTTTTAGTACATGTGTAGCCAACTTCAGAACTGAAAACAAAATAGTTTAAATAGTTTGGGATGCTTCACACATAATGAAAAGCTTAGATTAGCCAGGTTTGTAATGCACTAGGTCACTAACAGCTGTTTTCAAGGCGTGTACATTTCTTAATTTCTGAAATGTATATGTTTATATGTCAAAGTAATGCATGAAATACATCCAGTTAAATTTGTCACTGCAAAATTTCTATAACCAAGAGGGCAACCTATACCTTGCAGGCTGCATAAAGTGCTACACCAGTCCCAGCTCCCTCTGCCTGTTTCCCAACTAGTGTTCTAATTAAAACATGGGTGCTTAATTTAAACCCCAGGGACACACCTGCCATTTCTAACTTCACCCCCCCAACATACTGCATTTATGGAGCAAACTGGGTCTTTCAATCTTTTGTGCACTGATGTCTTGCTATGTTAATGCTGTGATGTTGCATACATTACAGGAAATTGCCTGTTTTGTTGCAGTGTATTCTTGCTGTATTGCAGGGGAAAGATGTCATTTAGAGTGTGGGTGTAGAATTGGGTGGACTGCCCAGAAGATATATTGAGCTAAAAGGCTGGTGCTTGGGTCTGGGGGTCTGTTGCAGGAAAGCAGAGTAGCTAGGTCTGGTGTGAGAAGTGGTACTGTAGCTTGGTGGTATTGGGTTCAAATCCTGGTTTCTTCAGGGTTTTTTTTTTTGTTTGTTGTTTTAAACAGATAACAAGTGATGAGAAATACCACTGTCAGTGAGAGGAGAGAATACATGAACATGCAGATGAACATGCAGTCTGGCTTTGTATAGGGCAGTTTCCTAATCTGGGTGGGAAGTGCATGAATGTATCAGACACCGGGATAAATTGCAGTTGTGAATCAGGATGAATCTGAGATTAGACAGCATTGAGTTGCTGATCCAGGCAGAACAGAGGTAGCAGCAGAGAGCAAGGCAAAGTTGGACTTAGAGCTCATCCAGACTTCTCTTGGGCCCCCGTTTCCCCCCAGGAAAACACTATCTTTACCACTGAATTGGAACTAATGTCAGTTGGGTTTTCAGTGGGTTCATGTTTGCACCAATTCAGTGCTAAAGAGTGGGTTTTCCTGGGGAAAGTGGGGGGGGGAGGGCAAATAGAGAACCACTTGGACCCATGCCTAGAATGCATGGGACAAGTTGAAAACTGCTTAGACCCAGGGGCATAGTGTGGGGAGGGCAAGGGGGCCTGGCCCCAGGAGCAGGTTTTTTGAAAGGGTGTGAAGGAGCACATCAAGGCGCTTCCATGGCAAGCTCCCTCACTTTCCAAGCTGCTCCTGGGCCGAGCCTTCAGGGTTGGGGCATTGGCAGTGCCTCCTTCACTTTGTGGCCATCAAAGGGACGCCCCTGCGTGCCCTGATGCCCCTTTTCCCCATCCTGGGCTGACCGAGAGGAGGTGGCCCCCCATTGAGGAGAGGTGAGAGGCTCTGGCAGCCTCCTTCTCTAGCTTTGAGCCTTTCTCCCTCCACTCGCCTCACTCATCGCCGACTCAAACAACCGCAGCTCGGTCAATGGTGAGAGCTTGGACGGGTGCAGCCACCCTCCATGCCCACCCCCTTAGCACTGTGCCCCAGGCACTGAGAACCCGCACCATGTGGCTGCTTGGGCCCATGCTTCCTAGGCACTGGGCAATCAGAAGTGTGGATGAGCCCAGAGTATGACTGAAATAGATGAAGGGAAGGTGAATTGCAATAGAGCCGAGCAGATGCAATGGTGTAAGCAGAAACAAGTTGCTTTGTTGTCTTGTTCCAAAAACTGTGACAGGGAGTACTTGTAGGATATATGTAGTATGAAACACACAGGATTGAATGAAACACTGCCTTTTCCTTTTAAAGTATTGTGAAAAGAGAAGATACTTCACAGTGTTTGCTATATCCACATTCAGGTACAGGGTTATGGCTGATACTGTGGACCGTTTAAAATTTGTTGCAACCCCTTAACCTCCTTAGCAAAACAGTATTCAGCCTAAAGAAACTTACTGCTTTCCTGTGTTCTAAGTAATTAAATTTTCATTTTGCAGAATGTTAATAGTTTTACTTGACCTTTCTTTTTTTAGCTTTTGAATCGCAAAGACAAGGCCACCTTTGAGAAGCTAGACTACTTAACGTCTAAAGAAGATAATTATAAGAGGATGCGGGAATATATCAGATGTTTAAAGATGGTCCCCTGTATTCCTTATCTAGGTAAGTCTAGTTGTTATCTATCAAATATAGTCTTCAATTAGATGCCTTTTCTGTTTCTGACTAACAAGTAAGCCCAGGCATGTCAGATCCAAACCACAGGTTAAACCAGTGTGGTTCAGTTAACCAGTGTTGTGAAGAAGTTTTACAAGTGGTAATGTGGCCATTACTTCTGCTATGCGATGAGGAAAAAGTCACTGTGGTCTGAGCTGTAGGGAATGTGAAAGAGGCACTACAGAATGGGCCTATTATCCTAGCACAGAGGTTCTCTAATGATGTTGCTACACTGGTGCCTTGAAAACTTATCCAAGGCCACTGGCTGATGGAAAATTCCTGCTTGGCCTAAATATGGTGAGTTTTATGCTCATCTGTCAAGTTTTCTTCAGAATAAAAATTTATGGGGTGCAAATGTCTCTGATTGTTCTTGATTCCATAGAAGAATAGAGGGGATTGGACTTAAATGGTAAACATATTCTTATGTAAAGGGACTGGAATTAGGCAAAATATATTCTTCCTTTGTGATCAGTTTCTTAGAAATTTATATCTTAATGCACTTCTCAGAGTTATTATCTTTTAGTAGTATCCTCAGATTATGGTAGTTCTACAGCAAGGGTTGGTTATCTGTGGGCCTAATCCTGCCCACCAAAGCCTGTCAGAGTGCTCTATAATCAGGAAGCGCATTCGGAACTGCTCCAATATTTCCATCACCAGTCTCTGGAAACAGCACATCAGAGTGCTCCTTCCTGTTTCTTGGGCCCGTCTATTCTCATTGGCACCAGAATATAAGAGATGCTGGCATTGTCAAATTGGGCTGGGCTCCTTTCAGTTGTGATATATTGACCCTGAAATACCTTCCTCGGGGAGGCTTGTTTGGTGCCAAGCTTCATATGCTTTTAGTTGTTTTGTAACTAACCAGGTATTTTATTTAAGCCTTCTGCTTTTTAAATTTTCTGTTTTAATTACTGCTGCTTTGCTGTTCTTACTATGTTTTTCTACTGATTTATCATTTTATTTTGTTTTAAATTGTTTGGAAGCTACTTTGAGAGCTCTTCAGACAAAAGCAGGGGGAAAAATACATGCATACTAATGCAGCATCCAAATTATAGAATTACCTGGAAACAAACCTTATGAATGTCTTAATGTTGCGGAAGAATATATTTATTCAGGAGTGTTAGACTCCTGCATAGGATGCCACTTGCATAGGATGTCACTTGCATCCTGCATAGGATTACCAATGAGTGCCACAATAAAAAAGAAAAATACTGGCAGGGTGGGAGGCAGATACTGGTGTATTGGATTAAAAGTAGTAACAGTTGTTGCAGATATTTCCTTGCAAAGCTCTAACTCACTTAAGTGTTTAAAGAAACTCAGTGTAAAAACAACATAGACTCCCATGTTTGCATAGACCTCATAAAATACTACTATTTGAATGTAGGGAAAAGATCCTTTGCTTTTGCTGTTCTGTGCATGCTTTGGCTTCAACCCCATTATATATATTATATACATATATAGATATGTTTCTGTGTTTACTTTATGACTTCTCTCTCTCTGCATTTTTAAAAACCCCAAATACTTTGATAATACTCACTTTTGTAGTTATGTCTCCTAACGGTGAGTTAAGGGTGTTTTTTTTTGTTAGGAGGGCATTCCTTTCATCAGTTGCAAGTGCTCTGTGCAATTTGTCATGTTGCAAGGGATTATTGGAGTGCAGTGACAAGTGTGGATCAAATATGTGAGAGGGAAGATGCTTCCCCCCCCTTCCCCTCTTCCTTTTATCTCAGAAAATAGTTGACTGTACATGGGCAGGACATTGCTAGGAAGCATGTGCCCATACTGCTTATTAGTCAGTTTTGCATATTTCTTTTCAGAGTCTCCTTCTCCACTGATGATACCAAGGGACTATTATGCTTAATTTGTGACCTCAAAGTTTTTAAATTTCATATGAGTCAGTCTTCATGGTAAAGGGATATGTTAAGCGTCAAAAGAAATTATGAGCAAAGTCTATAAAGAATGGCGGTTATCCTATACTACCCACTCCTTTATAAGGACATTGGAAGGATAGTGGGAAAGAGGGCTGTGCTCCTTGACAAGAAGCATTTCTCTTTCCACTGTTACTTGGTTCAGAAGACCTGCCAATGCCCTGTTCCTTTAACCATATTCTGCTGTGCTTTTCCTACTCCTATATCTTGGCTATATGTAATGCTACATATCATATTTCCAGTTTACGTTTGCGTTCTTGCTTAAGTACCCAGTTACCCTTTTGCTTATAATTCCTAGTCTCCATGGTTTTTCCTGCTGTGGTTTTTCCTTTTTTGCTTTGTTAGTATTACATGCTAGTTTCTGATTTAAAAAAAATAATATCCAGGATCTAGTGATCTCATTCTTATCCTTATGGGTATTTGCCATAGTACCAATAAAGCAAATAGTGCATTTTGTTTTGTTTCTCTGCTTCAGTGAACTCAATTAACTGTCATAACCTCAAGAAATAAGGATGTGTGTGGTATGCAGAAAACTAAGCATATTTCACAACCCTTAAAATGTGGTTTTTAATGCTGTGTAACAACCTTGCTTTTTGCATCGTCTCATTCAACATTTGAAAACACACATCTTATAAAGGCCTGCCAAGAGAGAGAAGTGCAACTGGGTAGTTGCTGCAGCTGGGGTGGCATGCAATGGAAAAATAACAGGGCTGGAATTAATGAAGTAGTATTAACATCAAAGGAACTGTGCATATTTCTAGGGTATTCTCTGCCTGTAATTTTTATAGCTGGAAGGAGAAAGGAAGGGAGGGGAAACACTAGATTCATATTCAGGGTTATGAGGTTCATTTTTAGTTGAACGCAGCACAATTTTGTGGTTTGAGGAAACAGCAGCTTTTGAGAACTTTCTTATAAAGATTCCAGAACCTTTTCCAAGACCCATAAGTTTTCATTCTTTTGGCCAGCCACCTCAATTATATATTGCCAGTGGATACTATCTTGCTTGGCCTTATCATAGGTCATTTCTAGGTTATTATACTGTATACAGTTAAGATAGATGAGAGATGAATGTAAGAGTTGGCTCATACTTACCATCAGAATACATGGATAACCTTGACTTCATACATATGTACAGCATATGAATTTTAGATATTGGGATTATAAAATGTGGCAAAAGGTAATTCTGCCAGTCAAAATTCCTGTTTGGTTAATATTTTGTTGCTGCCCCCTCATATGCAAGAGTTTTGCATATTTTCTTTCTGTTGTTACTAAGGAAGGTGGTGGGCTTTTGTAATTGATTTCATTGCAAGCCATACTAAATTCAAATTTAAAAACTGGCTTTTTTAACTTTTAGAAAGCATATGTATATGCATATAAATATATATTGCATACATTACCCATATGTTCAAGTCCACTTTTTATTCTAAAAACAGGAATCTTTTGACTGAGCAAAAAATAAAATTTTGGCAGTGTTTTCCTGCAAATATAGAAAGCTTCCAAGGGGTTCGCCCAGATTCAAATTTAAAAGGCTCTTCTTTCATATTGGCATATGTTACTTGTAGATATACATTGCTCTATCGGCCTGAATGAAGGAGACAGAGCTTCTTTTGTTTCTGTTGTTTGGGATCTTCTGAATGTAAAAGGTGATATGTTATTGTACACTGCTGTATCTTTGGCAAAGCCTCTTAACCCATATCCTTCCCAGGCAACAGTGATGTGAAATAATTGTAGTTATTCATAATTGTGCTTCTGATCACACACTTCAGGATACCTCATATTTCTTTTTGAGGGAAGGAGTGAGGGAGTGTTTGGCAAAGCTTTTGGGGTGTCCCTCAGCATCCTTTTTTTTCTTGGGAAGAATTCTTGGGCTTACCAAGCTTTTCCCATAAAACCTACCCATTCTAATTATTCCACGTTTGTGCATTACATCACATCATTACTGATTCTTCTTTTGGCAGGGCAGAACCCCTTCAGCATGAACCTCTGCTACTCTTACCTGATCTGCTCCTCATGGTGAATGACCCCATAACTTTCTGTGTCTGTGACTGGCACCGGCTACGCATGAGCCGTAAAGGCCTTGTTTATGGTACATTTGTAGTCTGCACAGATGCGGACCGAGCCTTTGGGCTTGGCGGGTGTGGCGATTGGGGTTTCACGGGGGGCATTAGGCACCGGCTCGAGCACTCCTTGCTCCATGAGCCGGTCTAATTCCTCGTCAATGCGGGGTTTAAGGGCGAACGGGACCTGGCAGGCCTTGAACCTGATGAGTCGTACGGCGGGGTCTAGTTGTAGGCCAATGGGGGGGCAGTATATCATCCCAATGCCCCGTCGAAAACCTCCGGAAACTCTTTGCAGATGGCGTCCACGTGGGAGCTGGTGCGGTTCACCCCAGTGATGGCTAGCCCCAGTGGCCCAATCCACGCCAACCCCAGTAAGCCAACGTAGGGCCCCTTGACTACAATCAAGTCTAATTGCCGCTTCCACCCTCGATATTGTACATTGAAGGTTCCCACCCCCAATGTGGGGAGGGGACCTTGTGTTTTTGGAAGTCCTGGAGGGTTAATGGGGCTGGCCTAAGGTTGGGGCCGCCGCTGGGACACAATTTCCTTAATGTCCGTGCCAAGATTATGGACAGGGTTGAGCCTGTATCAAGCTCCATGAGGCATGGGACTCCCTCTATCTGTACCTCGATGTAATTTTTTTCTGCATTAGAATGAGGCAACTGGTATACCTGACAGTCTGTGATCTCCGTTGAGTTGCCTTGGCGTGTTGGACTATAGGGCCTGGGACTCTTGGGTCAGCCATCTGATGCAAGGCGTCGGGCAGGGCGGGCGCAGCACACCCAGGCAATGTGTCCCACTTTTCTGCATTGTCGGCATTCTGCATTGTGGAAATGGCAAGTCCTCCGCTCTTGGCTCTCCTCACAGCTTGCACAGTTCCCCTCTTCCGGACAAGGCTGTCATGGTGGGTGTGCAGTTTGTGTGCACTGCTTCACTCGGTGCACGTCCTCCCGGTTGAATTCTGAGTTGTTGGTGAGGTTCTTATGGTGGACCCTTGGTTGGGACGACGCATTTGACTGGAATCCTTGCACTGACCTCTCAGCGGCTTCAGTTGCTAGAGCCTCCTCTAGGGCGACCTGGAAATTCAGGTCCTTCTTAGCATAGAGGCGCCACTGCAGCTTCTAATCCCTCAGGCTGCTCACGAGGCGGTCGCGGAGCATGTTCTCCAGCTCTGTGAAGTTGCAGAGCCGGGAAGCCTGGTGGAGGGAGGTCACATACCTGGTTATGGTTTCTCCGGGGGCCTGCCACTTTGCGTAGAAGGCGTTGCGACATGGGCTGTGGCAAGAAGTGCCCCTTCAGCCGTTGCTGAAGGGTGTTGCGACATGGGCTGTGGCAAGAAGTGCCCCTTCAGCCGTTCCATTATCATGTTGTAGGGAACGGTAGCGATATTTGCGGGAGTGAGGAGAGCTCAGGCAATCTCAAACGTTTCTTCTCTACAGACGCTGAAGAAGGTCGCCATCTTCTTGGCTGCATCAGTGACGTCCTTTGCCTCCAGGAGGAACTGGAAGCAGGTGACATATCCTTCCCAGTCTCCTGAGGCTGGGCCGAACGGCATGAAGCTGTTGTCTGTTGCCATTCTGAGTCCTTGGGTCCCAGAGCTGTAGCCTAGATGCGCGGTGCGATTGTGTGTGCAGTGCACGGCAGACAGCTCAGCAGGATCTCACCTTCGCCGTTGGTGAAATATACTTGGAATCCTGCAGTGATTTCATGCTCTTTATTGCAGCTTGTAAAACAGCAATTGAATTTCCCCGCAAACCTCAGGCTTTTATATACATTATTTACACAATGAGTCCTGTCTGATTGGCTGATTCTGCTTCCCTCCTGGAGCCTGATTGGTCTGCTCCTGCAGGCTAATCAGTTGTTGCATTCTAGGATCCTACCTGCCTATTGTTCTAGTATCCAAGCTTAGTACATAAAAATCTGTAATGTCGTACTGATATCTGCAACACACCTGGTCCCCATCCTTTTCACCAATAATATAATGGAGCTGCAACCACCTCTCCCAGACAGCTTCTTCTTTTATTTTATTTTACAGCGTCTCACATCCATCTTTGAATATATGCCACTTCAAGTTCTTTCCAGCATTCTCTGTTGTTTGTTTGCTGCATCCACATCATAAGCCCTACTGTTAGTTCTAGGTCATCTACCCACCACATAGGTGATTGTCCCTTTAGTCTTTTAAAATTGTAGGGGCTTGACACTAGCACTGCTTTATTCCACCAACCCGAGTTGTCTCTTGCCAGAAGCCCTGCGTATGTACATTTCAGCTTTGCGACCTTTCCTTCTAACGTTTATTCTCTGTCATATCCAATTATTAGTTTCCCTGTCTTTTAATTGCTCATTCCATTGCATATTGTGCTGTTCTTAAGCTGTTTATGTTTCTTTGTGTCATGGTTCAGCTTACACATTTGTAATCAATTAAATGAAGACAGCCCCTTACAACCCAAATATTTTCTCATTAAAAGAAGTTGCACTTGGAGCAGAGGTGAAAAACTGGACTTTGGCTAATATAAGGGAAGGGGCAAGTCAAGATTATATGGTTTGAAAAGGGGGGACAAAAAGAAAGGGGATTTCAGATAGCTGCCTGTTGGCTCAAGCCTCTTTCCACAAGACAGGATTCAGTAGCAGTTGCTCTGATTCTTTCAGCAACTTGGGCAGATGGTTCTTTGCCTTGAGTAGTAAATAACAAGCATATAACAGGGGACTCAGAGATGTTAGCAGGAGGCGAACTTGATTCAAACCGCAGAAGGACAATATGCCCCAAACTAATGGGCAATTAGAGCTTGTTGTCCAACACCCTCCAATAAAATGCAGAGGTAAAATATTCCATTAAATACACATGCCCTACAAGGTATTGCCTCTAATTGTGATGTTCCCAGAATGCTTTGTTGCCTATAGTTTCACATGTGCCTATAGGTTTAATCTTCAGAAGAATTCTGCTTCTGCTGTGTTCAAACTGATTATATAATACTATACAATTAATTCTCTGCTATGCACATATATTGAGCCTATACCTGTAGTATGTTTTGCAGTGTATATTCTATGTATGGATAAAAACTGGTGTAGATGAGTCTGAATCCCTTTGTGTTTGCATATTTTTGTTTGGGTGTGCTTATTCCCACAAGCACTGCAGATATTGGGGAGATGAAAAAGATCATGAGCAGCATGAAGAACACTAGAAAGAATTGGTATTTGTAGGTATCTTGTTTTGTTTTGGCACTTCTACCAAAATAATGCCAAGGTATGTCTGTTCTCCCTTTCACATCTTCTTTTGCTCATCCTTGTGCTATACTCAGTTCCTGATGGACACACACAAACTTAACTCTAGTACTTTCAATATAACTTTATACTGTAAACTTCACTGTGAACCTTGGATGAAGGAAGTTATATAAATTTAATTAATTAAATAACTTTATCTTGTTCTTGATTGTTGTAATGCTCCCCAGGTTCCTACAAGGCCCGTGTCCCTTGGAAGTCATCAGGTCAGTTCCTTAGCTACTTCATTGAGCCTAGACTTCCCTTAAAATCCCATCACTTGCTACCTACTGACTTGAAGAGAGCAGCCTTTATAATCCCTTTATAATCTTACTCAAGTACATTTACACTAGACATGTGGGATAAGCTATATTATCTGTAGAATCCATCCAGACCAGAATATAGACAGTTAAAAACATGAACACATATTTAAGGAGCGTAACACCCTGAACAAATACTCTTTTTATGTAGAGATTTTTTAGGATTTTAATTTCCTGACCTAACAGCTATTCTCAGTCTTCCCCCCCCCCATATGCTGTATTGCTCTCATCTCATTCTTCCTTTATCTCTCACCAGTCTAATATTCACTAAAATTTCCAACAGACACACTATCTGTCACTCACTCTTGACTCCATCCAACATTTTGTTCCACTTTTCTACTGTCAATCATTCTTCCATGCACTCTTCTGTCATAATGATGTTGCTGTTTGTTGTATCCTTTTAGAATCTTGAAGTACTTTCTGGTTTGTTTTCTTTCTATGTTTTGGATCTTACCAAGTTTTGTCATTTTAGTTGATTAATGTATCCAGTATTCACTCTTAACTTTCTACAGATTCTACCAAAATGTTTGCATCGTGAATATATAATTTTATTCTTTGATGGCTTTCTTGCTTCTGCTCTTTAAGTCTCTCTACTGCTATCAGTTGTTTGATATTTTCTACTCGTGGTTCAGATCAATTGACTCCCGTGTGCCATTCTCTTCATTAGCTTTCTGTTTCTTCACTTGTTTTTCACTCTTTCAAATTTCTCCATGGCCATCTTCATCTATATAGGTAACACTTTCTGTTTCTAAATGCTACTCCTCAGAATACACAGAGATACCAGTGCTAAACCTATTATTACCATCCCTCTTTTTTACCTTTGTCCCTTCCGCTTTGCAACTCCAAGTTGTTGTTGTTTGTATACTGCCCTACATCCAAAGATGACCGGGTACTTCTCAGCATAAAAATACAAAATGAGAACACAAAATACATAACAAAAGCAAAACAAAAAACCAACCAATAGCCTTCCTCCCACAAATACATTATTATTATTATTATTATTATTATTATTATTATTATTATTATTTATTACAATTATGGGAACGTCAGATCATCTACCCTTCAACTCTTGTTCTCTGTTTGTTATATTCAGATCCTTCAAGAAACCACATTTGATCAGCCTGTTTCTAAGGTGTTTCGTAAATAAATAATGATAGTATAATAATGAAATCTAGGTACATCAAAATAGCATTTGTTGCTTTTATTACACATTTGCATCATTACAAGGATAATCAGATAATATATTAAAATCCCTACTTTGATTTATATACAAGACATGCTACATCACACTCCAAACTTTTGACACACATTGTATGTTAGGAAAGAAATAATGAGGTAATAAGAGTTTTTAAATGTATGATTTTCACTGTTCCTATAACACAGCCTTATTCAACTGGTGCCCTTCAGATGTTCTGAGTCTAGCTCTCAGCTCCAGCTAGCATGGCCAATGGTTAGGAGTGATGGGAATTGTGGTCCAAAACATCTGGAGGGCACCAGGTTTGGGAAGGATGTTATAATGCAACATGTGATAAAATAATCTATTCTGGAAACTTACCTCAGCAGAATACTTGAATTCAAGTTTCTGCCATGGACTTTATTTATAAATATAATTGCATAATCACCTTTCAATATGTATACTTGGCAATAATAGTGAAATATGGCAAATACAGTTTTTAAATTTCACATATTCTCTCTCAAAGGTCACAATCTCATGTCCAAGGGCATTTAAATAAGTTCTATATCTATATCCATCATTTGCCTGCAAAATTGGATAGTTCTTTTTGTTGTTGCAATGACTACAGAGCAGGTAATGACTCTAATGGTACAAAATAACTTGAAACCAATAAGCTATCATTTAGGTGCAAACGTATTAGTGTTGGTTACAAAAGTATACAGTGAACAAGTAACATCTAAGATGCTTCTAAAATGACCAGATGTTTAACCGAAAAATGCTGAAACTGTTTTGTTTATGAGAAATATAGCTGTGTGGTCAGTTATGGATAATGCCTAGTGCATTAATAGTGAATATAACAACCAGGACTGTTTGTCCTGTACAAAATGATTCATTGTTAAGTTCTAAGAGTGCTTTGAGACCCAAGAAGAATAGGGGATTCTATTTGTGCTGGGCACAGTGTGGACGCTTCAAAGCAGACACTACGCTCTCTCAATATCTAAAGAAGTTTAAATTAGGAACAATCTAATATACCTGTACTGGCTACATAGTTTCAAAGGATATTATTTCCTGTGTCAAATGAATTTATTATTTTTAAAAGTCTTGCTGTACAGTTTTTAATATGTCCAGTATTTGAGAATATATAAAACATACAAAAATATTCAGATGATGTGGCAGTATTTTTAGCATCTCAGCTTATCTACAGTCCGTTTTACCTGATAACTCTTAAAAAAAACCTCTTAAGAAAAAAGGAAAAAATCATTTTGTGGTGACATTCTTAAAATCTTGTTATTTTGGTTCTGGAACGATTCTTGGAAAATACAATATACAAGTCCTCTGATTAATAGCAGTCCATGTACAATATATTACATTCTTTGCTGGTGCAAAGATGCGTTCTGGATAGCACACAAAACTGTTATATAAAAGGCTTGAGAAGTTCCTTTCAGTGGAATGTGTTGGGATTAGGTCTGATCATCATGATAACCTTCTTCAGTGAGTATGAGCCTCCACGGAACTCAGCCCAATAGACACCATCTTGGTAGCGACTTCGGTAGTGTCCTCCTCTGTACCAAACACCATTGAGATTCGAGTGTGCACATGCATTGTACCACCATCCCCCTTTCTGGTAATGAGCACAGTTACCTGTAATAGAAATGTGAATATCACTCTATGAATAAATGGATGAGTTAAATTTTGTGCTTTTCCATTTGCAAGGTTCTTGATGCTTCTGTCTCTCTTCAGAACAAAACCTCAGGACATGCAGCGAACTTGGCAGAGGAGGAAAGATTGGTGGCAACTACAGATATGGTTCACTACAAAGTCAGGTCAAAAACTGGGGCTCCTTGGTGTGTGGCTTGTATTCCTTGGTTGGGCTTTTCTGCCCTTGACAGTTTCAAGTGCATCAGCTCCACCAGTTGCTTGTTGGTATGTTGCAACATGACTGGCTACTGGAACTACTTAGCAAGCTTCTAAAGGTAAAGGTACCCCTGCCCATACGGGCCAGTCTTGACAGACTCTAGGGTTGTGCGCCCATCTCACTCAAGAGGCCGGGGGCCAGCGCTGTCCGGAGACACTTCCGGGTCACGTGGCCAGCGTGACATCGCTGCTCTGGCGAGCCAGAGCCGCACACGGAAACGCCGTTTACCTTCCCGCTAGTAAGCGGTCCCTATTTATCTACTTGCATCCGGGGGTGCTTTCGAACTGCTAGGTTAGCAGGCGCTGGGACCGAGCAACGGGAGCGCACCCCGCTGCGGGGATTCGAACCGCCGACCTTTCGATCGGCAAGCCCTAGGCGCTGAGGCTTTTAGGAAGCTTCTAGGAAGCCTAAATTAGGAGTGGACAGAAGGTAGATCTTGATCTGCTTGTAGATCTCTAGGTAATTGACAAAGCTTTCTTACTCCCAGTTGTTTAACAACAGAGAAGTGAAATGACTCCCCCACCCCAGTTATATTGCTGAAATGAAGGAAGCTTGGGACAGTCAAGCTTTGGGATTCTTGTGTGGAAGGACTGTGAGTGCCATCCAGTTTCAATGACGCAGAACAAATTCCTGGGCTCACAGTTCTTTAATTCTAAGTGTATGTCTTTTCTCACTAGGGTTTGCTTGGTGGGCCCCAGGGTTTCCAATAAAAACAAAATAGATCCTGCAAGCCTGAAGTCTGCCCATCTCTGGCTTGAGCATCTTAGGCAGTATAATATCTGGATAGGTCTCCAGGCTGTTACCTCTCCTGCCATGCCTGCTCTACCCTCAGTTCCTTTTGGCTGTTTTGTCTCACCCACTTTCCTGCCTATTTTGCTACTTCTAGAAATATAGAAGCATGTCAGATGGACTGCTTGCAGAATGCCTGGGAACTCCAGACAAGGATTTGGTTAAGAACTTATATCTGTAGTTGTACATTTGGTATGTTCCTGACATCCAGAATAATATATTTTTTCAATTTTTTTAATATATAAAAATAAAATGTTTTCATATACATTTTTATGTGCCTTCACATAGAGTTCATAGCTCATTTTAATTTTTAGTACCTGTGTATACATCATGGTCTCTGTCCAGTGTAGTGAATTGCTTCCCATTGTGCCATGTGAAAGAGTCTCCAGCATTGCCGTTGTATCGGCCCAGTCGCAACTTGTAGTATTCACTTTCTGGCTCAAGTCGGAAACTGGCATATTCAGCAAACACTTTCCGGCCTGACCAATCTTCCATGGTTATTAACAATTTGTAGTTGCCTTGATTTGTCAGCCAATAAATATTTTCTAAGCCCAACCAGTACTCTCCATCGATATTACCGAATCCTTGCTGTAGAAGAAAGAAAATAAAAAAGAAAATATGAATTAGCACTTGGCATTGATCTTTTGTAACACTCATACAGTGTACTTAGCTGCAGTGAGATTGTGATGTTTCTGGGCTGACAATCTGAAAATCACCATCTGGCTCTGAACTGTGGGTCATTTTCCAAACTTAGTAGATCACTGGCTTCCTGTGGATGTGTGCCTACCTCTTTGAGTTCATGCCCTGCTGCTTCTTTCTATGTTAGTTAAAAAAATAGTCAAAGAAGATTCCTCCCTCTTTTGGTCCATGAAAATCTAAGCACACTTCACACTTCATCTTTATATCACGGGAGTCTTATTTCCGATGGCTTATTCCCAGGTTGCCTGGTGGTGTGTATATCTTGGAACCCAATGTGTAGGGCCAATACTGTTGTTCTTTTCCTCCCAAACATTGTCCTGCCACGAAAGGGGGATAAAGTTTGGGAGGCAAGGAACCATGTCATTTGCACCAAAGACAGGGCTCCAAGATGCTCACTCACGCACTGACATTATTCTCTACTGGAGTGACATCAGAAAAAGTCTCAGGGAACCAGCCATTAGAATAAGGTGTGAATTGCGTCTCTGAGCTTATCCTTATATTAAACTATGTGTTTGAGCCCTCAAGGGTCTTGGACCTCAAACCAAGTTCTGCAATGGATGGCTTGCCCTTGCACTTTTTCTGGAAAGCTATTATCAGGCACAAAGGACCTTTTTGCTGCTCCCTGCAGTCCAAGCCAAATAGAATTATAGGATTGGAACTTCTTATCTTTTCCTTTTCCATATAAATTAGCCTTTCCATAAATACTTAGAGCACATGCAAAAAGTAGTAAGCAGCTTACTACTACAGATCTTTCATGGTCTTGATTGCGTGCCTTTAAGTTATGCTACCAGACTCCTTCACCTTCATTTCAACTCCATTCTTCACTTTGACTTTAATCGACCCATCTGCAGTCCCTATCTGCAGACTGCCTCTTTTGACTTAAATACTGCCAATACTTCAAATTGTGTGGTTTCTTGTTTCCTTGTACATTCTAATCCTTTTTAAAAACCAAATCTTTCTTTCTGATGGTTGTCCCCGCCGTATTATTTATTGATAACACTCAAGATACCAAATTCCTAGGAGAATATTGTTGAAGTCCAGCTGAAACTATATGATTAAGAGGCCCAGGGAGAATTGGTCCGTGTTTTGCTGCCTTTGACAGCGACATTTTAAATAGTTCAGGTACTCCTCCTTCTGTCATGGATGTAATCAAGTGCCCTAACTACTTCAGGTAAATTCTTGTTGGAAAGACTGAAACATGAATTCAAATAATGTTTCTTAGAATAAAAACTCACAGTTGTTTGTCCTAACCTTGTAAGTCTCCCAGTTCCTGAAAAAGTTGACAGATCCATCCAAACGTCTCTGAATGACTGTCCAGCCACCAGGATCTTGCCGTTGATCACACCAGACCTGCATCAATCGGTTTGTATTTTCAGGTTTCACAAGATATATGGAACTGGTGTCATGACCATCTTCTAAAGCTTGCAGGCAGTCTCTCCAAGGACCTTGTTGAAAAAAGAAACATGTCCATAACAAACACAGTTGCACATATTTCCAATTTGTTTTCACTTCCAGATTAGAATTGAATTTTTCTTTCTTTGTGCTGTTTCATACACAGTCATACACAGAGGTAATTAGTTCACCAGACTGAGCATCCATATTTCTATGCAGTGTGGACTGAAAAACAATTGTTCTAGAAAACCGTACTTCATAAAATAATTAAAGTTCCATTGAAAATCAGTTTAGATTACATAGGTGTAGGAGAAGATGCAGTATCCTATAGTGAGCCAGATTGGAGCAATATGACATTCTGTTGCTGAGAGTCCTTTATTTGTTTATATGTTGACAGTCTATAATGTGCTTTTCAGACTATTAAGTATGCCTGTCTGTGCAACCACAGCATAGAATGCATGACATATTGAGTAAAACCATGCTAGTCTTTTGATCTGTCAGCTTTGGATATATTTAATTAGCCTTGGTTGCTGTGGTCCTCTAAAGCATTTTGTTCATTAAAATGCTGTAGTCAGCAATTGACTGATTCTAAAATGTGAAACAGCACAATCCATTCTGCATGGGAGGATGGGGAAGTTCTTATTACTGAAAGCAGTTGTATCAATATGAGATGTTGCCTCTTCATTGCTAAACAGCTTCTTGGATGGGGAGAATTGGCTCTGAGAACAGGTGTTGTGTGGTCTGTACCCAAAAGTTGAATCCCACTCAATCCTGAATATCCCTTCAATAGTAAAAGTTTCTCTCTCATTGTAGTCCTTTCTGCAGGAATGGACAAGCATCTTCACCACCAGAAGGATAAATCAATCAACAGATTGTCCTCTTACGTTGACTTAAGCAACATCATTTCACATCCTCTGTGTGCATAGAGCTATAATCTGTATGAGCCTTCTCCTGCTGAGAGGTACTCCCTGGCAGAATTAGGGAAGTGCACACTAACAATCCTGACGGGTCAGTTTTAGAAGTTTGGGTTGGGATGCAGGAGGTATTTTTCAAACTTCGATATTTTTCTGCAAATGTTTGGGTTCTATTATCTGTAGAGATATTTTCTCACCCTCCCTACCTTCACCACCCCAACCCATTTAGGTTACCGAGATGCCCAAACACAGATAACCCAGTTTAGAAGTATGAAGATAAATTAGATGCTCTGCTATTTATTGCCCATCCCAAGTGAGGTTTTTTAAAAAAAAGTCTAGTTTGTCTGTTTGGCATCTTGTTTGTGTGTTTGCTTGTTTCTCTTCTGAACTTTGAGCAGGAATTGTTTGGACACAATTTTACTTTTTATGTTCAAACTCCAGCTCCTGTTTTCAAGAGGGCCGGGAAAGGTGCAAAATGCACTGTAATGCAACACGTCTCTTGAGTGCTCATCTTGGAAGCCTTTATTCTATTTAAGGCCACTTTGCATGTTGCAAGCTTCCTACTTTGGGACAGCTGTGCAAGAAACTACTTGTCTACCAGACTGAACAGATGGCAGTTGGAACTTGATTAAAATAGTTTTTGTTGTTTTTACATCTAGTTAATATATATTTATTTAAAATGAGTAGCATGAAAACTTCTTATTGTTATGAATTGCTTACTGTTTCATTTTCTTAGGGCAATAATGAAGGCATTAAGATGCAATTGCACCAACCAACAGATAAACAGTGCATATGTCTTCCACACACACACACACACACACACACACACCCGCTCTTGAAACCTCCACAGAGACTGTTAAAGTTGTCTTTGGCTTCCTATGCTGTGAAAGGATTTTACAGCTGAACTGCTTGCCAGAAATAACATTGGCATGGGAATTGATAATGGTGTCAGCTATGTTGCAAGAGAGTCATAGACATTTGTATTTTCAGAAGAGAAACTAGATTTAACCTTGGGCATTTTGCACAGGATCTGATGACTTTTATTTAGCATCCTGAGAATCTCAACAGGTTTTATGTGCAGAGATATAGGCACCCAAGCTGTTTTCAGACTAATCCCAAGGCAAGTCAGAACCCACACCTGTGATATGACAATGGCAAACCTTCGCTGCAGTGCAAACTATGCTGTAGTCTATTGCCTATCAAGGCCCTGCAGTGAGAGAGAGGCCGAAAGGCCCAACATATCGGAAATTTAAACTTGCCCTGGGTGTTGTGCCAAGGGCCACAATTGGTCAGTTGGTCCCGTGCCCAGGGGAACAACCACTAATTCCTGCCGCCATTGGCCAATTTGGTGGCAGGAGGACGATTCGGCCTGCAATAGGGCAGTTCACAAGGAGGCCCGGGGCCCTCCCGCAAAACCAACCGCCTGAGAAAGGGTGAACAAACTTTCCAAACTACTGCATACCTCTGTTGGGAATCTGTTCACCACTTTTGCACTACTTGAATTTGCTGCTGTTCTAGTGGACCTTGATTTTGGAAGAGTCTCACTTAAGTTAATCTGCACTGGTGCAATATGCAATAAGGGATGCGGGTGGTGCTGTGGTCTAAACCACTGAGCCTCTTGGCCTTGCCAACAGAAGGTCGACAGTTCGAATCTGCAAGATGGGGTGAGCTTCCGTTGCTCTGTCCCAGCTTTTGCCAACCTAGCAGTTCGAAAGCATATCAGCGTGAGTAGATAAATAGGTGGCAGGAAGGTAAGTGGTGTTTCCGTGCGCTCTGCCACTCGTCATGGTCCTCTGTGCACCAGTAGCGGTTTAGTCATGCTGACCACATGACCCAGAAAACTATCTGGACAAACGCCGACTCCTTCGCCCTGAAAAGTGAGATGAATGCTGCACCCCATAGTCACCTTTGACTGGACTTAACTGTCCAGGGGGTCCTTTACCTTTATATTAGTACCCACTATAATGTGCTTATAGTAAAGTAATACTGTGAATCTGGTATTTCAAGGCACCTAGAGGTATTTTTCTTCTCAGCTGTAGGACAGCTGTGTTCTACAGAATAATGAAGAAGTCGTTTTATTTTTTAAAAAAACTTATCTCCATGTTTGGGATAAATGTTAAAATATGTGCAACGGTATGCAGAGAATGATCTATGTAGGCTTTTATCAGAGATATTATAATGATATATTTCTTGGCAGCAAAAAATAGATGTCTCTATGGGTGGTTAATAAGATGCATGCTTATATCCATATGCCAGTCGAAATTTATAGAATAATAGTATCTTACGAGTTGGAAGGTACCCCAGGGGTCATCTAGTCCAATCCCCTGCAATGTAGGAATGTCAGCTAAAGCATCCACGACAGATGGCCACCCAACCTCTGCTTAGAAACCTCCAAGGAAGGAGACACCTAAACCACCTGAGGGAGACTGTTCCACTGTCAAACTGCTCTTGCGGTCAGAAAGTTTTTCCTGATGTTTAGTTGTAATCTTCTTTCTTGTAATTTGAAGCCATTGGCTTGAGTCCTACCCTCCAGAACAGGAGATAACAAGCTTATTACATCTTCCATGTGATTCCTTGCTTGTTCTTTTTAAAAAGCCACTTGAACCAACTTTGAGTTACTACATTTTTTATAATTTGAAGCTTTAGCAAGTATTTATCTCTACCATCATCACTCCCAAATCTTACAGATGTTGTGTTCTTAGAGTCCAAATGAACAGGAAAAATACAGATCCCCCCCTTGTTTGTTGTTCAAATTAGAATCAGTATTTTACCAGGCTTTCATCAACGGCGAAGCAAGATATAGATTGCAGTCCTGCTGCCAGTCAAAGGATGTTTGACGTTTCACAAAACAGTACAATGGATGCTCAGGTTGCGAACATGATCCATGTGGGGTGCACATTCGCAACCCGCAGCGGCGCATCTGCGCACGCGCGGGTTGCGATTTGGTCTTCTGCGCATGCGCGACCGCCGAAACCCAGAAGTAACCCGTTCCGGTACTTCCAGGTTTTGGCAGTCCGCAACCCAAAAAAACACAACCTGAAGCATCTGTAATTTGAGGTATGACTATATAAATGCTGCTGTGCCAAGAGGGGGTGGTGGCATTCAAGGGGCATGCTGCAGGCAATCATGGATTTGCAGAGTCTGAAGCCTTTTGTTCTTCTGACATGGCCGCAAAATTGGCCCCAAAGCATGTCAGTCTTTTGACTGGCATTGCCATTCCTCTCCCATTGGAGTCAGTGCGAGGAAACATAAAAAATTCTACCCCTCTACCTTGATGTTTAGCAGTTGCGCTGCCTTGGAATCCCTACTCCACAATTGCTCTATTTGTTTATTAAATCAAATTTAAAACAAAAAGACAACAGGCGCTAATAGTCACAAGAAGCAATACCGTACCCAAATACCATATTTTTTCTCAGAACATGGGAAAGAAAGCCATCAGAGAACATAAAATTAAACATTACATCCTAGGTAGAGTCATCCTTTCTTGAGGAAAACTTAAATTGCAGTTGAACATCTACTGGATGCCCTGCATGTTATTCTATTCAAACTGAGGGTGTGCCCCACAACACTCGCTTACGGCAATGCATTTTAGGGTAAGTTCTTAGCATAAAGTACTTTTTAGGATGCTTCTTATCAGAATGCTGTGATAGCCTTCAAAGAAAGGTTCATCAGGCATGGATAGTTTACTTTGTCATATGTAACAGAAATGCTTTTTATGATTAATGTAGTAATATGGCCTTCTTAATGAAAATATAATAGTGCCCCCCACCAGAACTCTTTGAGTTGTATACCCCTGGTCTACAGCTATATTAATGGAATGTTCTATGAACAATATTGCTTAATATGTATTACTATACATGAAAAACAGTGGGCCTTGTTACTGTAGTTTTTCTTGCAAAGTTACTTGATGAATGGAAATAATGGATGGAAGTGCTACAGAGGGTGCTACAAATACCACATTCTGACTGAGTTTGCAGTTGTCATGTCTTGGAGAATATTGTCATTTTCTAGTGGTGCTCTTCAAAACTCATAGAAGGCAGAGCGTATTGGTAGCATCCCTTTGATAGTGTTTGCACAGAATAAAAGAAAGGGCCACACTAGTTTTATTTCTAAGATGTAACTGAAAATAAAATATGTTGAATTTCAGCTACAAAACTAAGATGGAGAATAAATTCAACATAAGAGGGTTGCACACCGCAGTTAAAAAATAGTAATGTAAAACAGCATACTATATTACATACTGGAACCTCTCTTTTTTCTCTCTCCTCCATATCTTATTTAGAGTTAAGGAGTTTGTTGCAGCTGTACTTCTTGTCACATCATTTTTTAAAAAAACCAATGTGTCTATTTTGCAGCAATTTAATGCACTGTATGTGCACTGGGAAGTTGTGCCTAATGCCTATAGAGAGCTGCCAGAGAGAGCAGTGTTTAAGCTTATTTTTACAGGAGAATATATTTCTGCTGAGTTTCATCCTGCAATGCTCAGCATCTTTACAAAAAAAATGAATATTTGTATTCATTGGATGAAATTTCCAGACTATCTATTAAAGCAGGCGGTGGACATCATAGTTGCACTTGAATTTTTTTTCCAGGCAAATTTTGCAATAGATAAATTCCTTTTTAGAAATGCTATAATCTCAGTTCATTCTTCCTATCCCCCTTTCCCATTGCTGATGTTTAAAAAAATAACTTATTTAAAAATGGTGGGGAAGATAAATTAATCAGATAGAGCTTTGCAAAATTGTTAGTTAAATGATACTATAGAAGGGCTTTAGGAGCTCTGCAGTTTATGATACATTTCCAGCATCTCCCTTGGAGCCAAGGACGTTTTCCATGACTGAATAAAGGAAAATACAGTTTTGTAGGTACTGCATTCAGATCCAAGTTCTTTAGAGTGGGAAGTAGGTGTCCCTAAGGAGGTGCTAGTAAGTTGGAAGAGCAAATTATTCTTGGTCCCCTGGCAGTATGAACAGTAGAAAGAATCTGTAGTAATAAGGTAATTGTTTAATCTCTCTGCAGGGGTGCAACTCTAGCTCCTGCAGGAATAACACAGTTAGAAATTTCCTGGGTAGGTGGGTTGCATCCAACTGTTTCCAAACCTAAGCCAAGGACACTATCCTTAAATTTTAGGGAGGGTTAGGTGATTTTCTTAACATTTAGAAGCTTCATTTTGTTAAGAATTGTGAAGTTTGCCTTGGAATGATGTTTTTTTTTAAAGGTTTGCAACAACAAAAATCACATTTTATTTCCCTATTCTATAAAATGTATTTCACACATTTTAGAAAATATATTTCACACAGGGTTACTTGGGCAATAAACAAAAAGAATTGAAAAACTGTAGTCCTTATGTAATAGGACTCAGAATTAAAACTGGTATCTTGCAGCTAATGATGCGTTCCTGTCAGGGATGCAAACAATTGGGAGGAAAAAATGTATTAATGCTATATTTTTGAATCTTGCGCAAGCAGTAGCAGACATCCTCTTGCAGTGCAACTATTATATTCTATGGGTTGCATCAAAGGATGAGAAACATGGTGAGATAAAAACACAGGCTGAAGCATATGCACGCTAGCAGGTCATCAAATGTATTGTAAGGAGCTCATACAAAGTTTTTCAGAGGAGCTTGTGCAAATGCAACAGTTTATTTGGCTCTAGGCTTGTTTTTCTCACCCAACATTCTTTACTAGCTCAAAATGGCCCTTCCATATGCAGAAAATGCTTTCTGCCAATGGAAGTGTGGTATTGGATTGAAGGTACAAATCTAGTGTTTGGTGCTGTGAATTCCTCCTATTTCTGAATAAGAAATGGTTTCTGTTCAACTGCTACCTTTTGGGATCATGGAGAAGAAAAAGTGGGGGAAAGCTCCTATCAACCATATAAACACCGAAATGTATTTTTATATAAATAGTACAGCCATACCTCGGGTTGAAGACGCTTCGAGTTGAGCGCGTTCGAGTTGTGCTCCTCAGCAACCCGGAAGTAACGGAGCGCTTTAGTTTCGGGTTTCACAGCTTGCGCATGCGCAGATGCTCAAAATGACATCACACGCATGCGCAGAAGCGGCGAAAAGCAACGCGCGTGTGCGCAGACGCGCCATCGCTAGTTATGTTTACTTCTAGACACGAACGGGGCTCTGGAATGGATCCCGTTCGTATCTAGAGGTACCACTGTATTTAAATTTAGGTATTATTTGTGCTGTGGCTAAGAAATATGCAATGTGTTATACCTGGCCACAATAATGGTCTTTTTAGATCTTGACATTAAATGATTGCAGAAGGGCCATGTGAATTCACCATCAGTAGTCCAGAGTGCTGTAGTTTTAGTTATTGACTGCATTCTTCCAGGACCTAGAGCAAATTTGTCTGGAGTATGGTGCTCTAAAAAACCTCTATTTCTATTCCTTGCCATGAAAACCAGTACTTTGCAGCATTAATAAATCATACAAATGAATGTAATTATAAACATTGCCTTGTAATTCTTTATTTACTACATGGCTGTTTTCAGTTTTGCCAGTCAAGGGACTAGCAGAACAAGGAATCTTGCAAGGCATTGAAGCCATGCCCTTGGAAATCTTATTCAGCCTGATTTCAACAGGCTACCCACTTTCAAGCATATTTTGCTAGGAAACTAGCAAGGGACTACATGCTTGCTTTTTAAAAGAAACTGGAAGTTGTTTATCTCAGGAAACTGAATTCTGCGACTTCTCTGTGTTCCCCTAGAATTGCAGCATACTCAAGACTGGAGTCAACTTAACCCAGTATTGCTTGCATAAGCCAGCACAAGGGGACTTTCCTCCCTCTCCTCCCCCCATGCTTCCCCCAAATATGCTCTGGAGAGTTGGGAGAACCCCAGAACAGCACATAGGAAGAGATCTAGCAAGCCATCTAGCAAGCAGAAATGCTTGTGTTGATGGAACAATTGTATTAGTGTATTGAATTCCACCCTCACAATTGTGCATATTAGACATAGTTTAAGGGCCCTTTTAAAATATAGTAACAGCTTTGTTCGTAGCTCTATTCAAATGTTTTGTTGTAGAATGAGACCATTTGGCAAGTAGTTTGACAAAAACGTATTACTTTAATCCTATCCACAGAAAATAATTTATGCAGTCCAAAAAGCAAGTCTAATAAATTATGGCACTACGAAAGCTACTCCTTTATTCTTAGTGACGTTCATGAGAATGTTTTTCTCCAGCACTACTGTCTGAGGCTTATGTGCAGCTTCTTTCCAGTTTTTGTTGTGGAACACTCTTTCCTGGCTCTTGAAAAATTGTATCCGCCACGTTTTATTTTCTCCTGGGATTTGTAAAGAAGTTTAAACTCACTGTGACACTATTAATGAAATTTTGCCCGAATTGTGTTTCTGTTGAATTTATGATTTACCACATATGTCATGTTGACAAAATATCTTTCTGTATATATCTTTAAAATATGATGCCATATTTCTCCCTCCCTCCCTCCCTCTCTCTCACTCACACACACACACAAACCACATTTGGTCCAGTTATGGAATTAAATGTTGAACATGTAGTGCTGTTGTTCTTACTTTGTCATAGTAATGATTATGTATAGATTTGCTTCACTAAATTTGGAAGGGTATTTCAGTATTAACAAAATGTGTTTACAGGTAAGATTTTATATCTTGCCTTCAGTGATGGGATAAATATAGATGTTCCCAGGTGGTTTTCCATCCAGGCACTTGTCAGATTCAGACCTCATCAGACTATGTTCTGGAAACTTTGATATGAATTTCTCATTTCTGTTTCCTAAGACCAAGATTATGATCTGAAAATACACATCATACTAAACTCTGTCAGAAGCCCCCCTTTTAAGCAACTACTAAGTTACTGAATTTGAACACTATGCTAAACTATAGTTTAGCAGTACAGAATGAGTCTGAACAAGATAGGGCTTATATACCCACCTCTTTTCCTCTGACATGGCCATGAGATTGGAAGGTTTTGCTTCCATTTTCAACTTCCAGTAGTTATGTACTTCCATCCAAATTAGAAACTGTGCCAATATTTACTATGGTTCAGGGAAACAAGCTAGCATAGTTAACTGTGTTTTGACATCGGCTTGTTCTTCAACCAGGGTGGCCAACATTTGGCCCTCCCGATGTTGTTGGACTCAATCTCCCATCAGCTCCAGCCAGCATTGCCATTGACCAGGGATGATCAGATTTGTAGTCTGGTAACAACTAGAGGGTCAAAGGTTAATACCCTCACACAAAACCATAGTTAACACAAATTATTGTTTGTTTGGGCACAGCCATAACATTCAGCTATGCTTAGTTGGAAATGGAAGCAACAGGTTGTATCTCTTTTTGGCTGTACTAGAAGAGAACAGATTAATGGGGAAGAATGTGAGTATCACTAAATCATAGTTTAATGTTACGTATGAATCTGACAATATGCCATGGTGGCAATGGGGAAAAGCTTAGGGCAAGTTAAAGTAGTGTTGGCTTTGTTTCTGCATGCTTCTGCATTCAGTCTTGATTGGCCTTCAGTATGAATATGCTCTCATCTGCTAAAAACCTACCTGGTGTCATACCAATGACAGTCTGATGAAACTGGAATTCAGCACAGCTTGATTCTTTTCTTTTGTTCCCATGTGCTAACATTCATGTGAATAGTCCCTAAGACTACAGTCTTTACACACATTCTAAGAAGTAATCCTCATTAAGCACTCGGAAGCATACTTTCAAGTCAATATGCATAGACTAGACAATAGGATGTTCCTATCTAGTCCAAATATCTTAAAATCCCTCACGCCGAGCAGAGCTACTGCTTCAGCTGGATGGAAGAAGTAACATGAACTAATGGGACCACATCACTTCTCAGCAGAGATTTGTGCAAGTAAATGCCTATGCCTCTCATGCAATTTCAAAACTCTATGTAGTCCCATCTATGCATATATCATTTATTTGATGTGGCTATAGCTTTGCGTGTCTTTTTAAACATTTGTTTATGAGATCTTGCTGCCTAACTTTATTCTTCCCCTCATGCTTCCACTTAGGTTCCTCTTATGGGCCATGATAAAGCCAAACTATTGCCTCTTGTTTATTAGTGCTTTCAGACTGTGTACAGTATATGGCAAACGATTCTCTGATGAAATTTTGCGCTCCTCTTCTGAGTAACACAATACCCAAAGATGCAGTCATCCAGAAACCTGTGGCTGAACAATGTAATGCTTAAGTACTTTTTTTTTTTTTTTTTTTTGCTTTCCCCCCCTGCTTGTAGCATGACTTTTAACAATGGACTCAAGTATCAATAACAGGGAATTTTTCTTCTTGCTACTGGTATTAGAAACAGTGTTTTACCTGTTTTTTTATTTTAATTCTTTAATTGCTGCCAGGTTGCTCTATTTGATGTCATGTCATAGCCTGGAGCAAAGGTTTCTGGCCAAGTTATAATCCATTTGAAATCAAGGAGTTCATAATGGAAAAACTGATAATAACAATAATAACATTGCTATTTGGAGTGAGGTCACCTTTTACCACTAACCATTCCCTTAGTAAAAACAATACTAGCAGAAAACACAACCATGTCTATTTAAACATGCCTGCTTACAGCCTGGTTTCTTTGGGCCAAAAGAGCCATGAATAGTCTTTTTGGTTGTTTTACTTTTTTTAAGTAACCTCTGAAATGGTCGATGCATTAAAAAAATAAAAGTTATGACTCCTTTTTAATAAACCTTTTTATTTGGTTATTTTATGCTGTACATTAAAGGACCCTGGAATGTTTACGAGGCTTAATAAACTCTCCAAATCATCCTAACCCAATATTTCACAAATGAGTTGATTATTTTTTCCTGCCCTTGCTATATCCTCCCACCTGTCAGACTGTTTTATTTGGCTGTGTGTGTGTGTGTGTGTGTGTGTACAAGGGGTGGGGAACATGAGGCCCTCCAGATATTGTTTAACTCCCAACTTTCACCACTCTCAGTCAGCATGGCCAACATCTGGGATTGGTGAGAGTTGTAGTCCAGCAACATCTGGAGAACCACAGGCTTCCCACCCCTAGTCTGTATAAACACATACTCTTACAAGATGAAAAAGGTAAACTCATACAACACTGGATTGGATCCATGCTAATCTAGTTGAATTTAAATAAATGGGACTTAATTTTCAAATCATGAGTAACTTGTTCCAGTGATTTTGATTGGATCATTCTGCATCAACTTGAAGAACTAATTAACTTACCATTGCATATAAAAATTATGGAGCATAGGACCCTTGGCAGACCCATGATGACAAGGAGATGCAACCTTGTACTCAGAATCGCTATAGCAGGGATGGGGACAATTTTTGAGCCCAAGGGCTGCATTTCCTCATATGCAGCTATCCATGGGCTACGTACCAGTTGTGAGTAGGATCAGAGCCAACAAGTGGGTTACATTGAACCCACACAATAGTTAGAGGTGGCTACCCATACACACCCTACATCTCTCCAGCCTGGCAAGAACTACACATTATCAAAGCAAAGCAAGCTGCAACCCCTGGTTTGGACATAACCACTAAGCTGTGGATAATGGTTTATTACCCTTGAACTTTAGTGGGAGGAAAACAACTCAGAAAGGCACATTATTGGTAAATCATTATTGTTTACCATAACATGTGAACTGGGCCAAGACAGGTGCCTACAATTTTAATATTTCATCCCTTGCATAAAAGTGTTTTTCTTTTGCCAAGTGTTTTTAAATAATTAATTTGATTCCGTGTTGGTCATTTGTTATGTATCATATTATTTTGTGTAAAGATTTTATTGTACACCACTATTATATTTTCTATGAGTTAATGGTTTATAAAGGCTCATATGAATGAATGAATGAATGAATTGAATGAATGAATGAAATACCAAAATTTTCTGCATTGTAGGTGTGGCAACATGCAAAGCATCTTTAGAAAATAAGCTAATCCCATCTTTATCACAAAGTATTGACATGTCAAATCCTATTATTTTAAAGCAAGAATTTAAAATGTATAAAGCGGTTTCATAGCACTATCATTTGCTCACTTCATGCCTTTGATACTGACCTCAGTGATCCCATGCCTATGCAGCAAAATGAGGCTACTGAAACGTTAAGGATGTCAGTTGGATGTGACAGGGAACAAGGTGGAGTTGGATGAAATTGGCCTGACCTGCCCCTCACAGCTTCTGGTATTCTGGAGGGAGGATTAAGGGCAGTCCAGAATGCTCCACAGTGGCGTAGCGTGGGTTGTCAGCACCCGGGGCAAGGCAAGTAATTTGCGCCCCCTAACCCATGGATTTTAGCACTCGAGTGCGAGCGCCCCCCCCAGATGTTGCGCCCGGTGCGGCCGGCCCCCCCTGCACCCCTACGCTACGCCACTGATGCTCCATGCTTTTAAGAAATCAGTCTGATCTGAAGATAGTGAGCAAAAACTACACCTCTAGCTCCAGGGCTTAGTTGTCTTGCACTGTTGCACTATGGATTTTTTTCCAAAGAGCTCAACCCTGCCCTGCCTGATAATTCTCATAGGTCCCCATCTTGTTATTGCAGCTGGGTGTTTATCTCACTCTTTTAAGCTCTGAGGTGTCATCATTACAACTTATCCACAATAATGAGATTGAGACTTTGTTTTATAAAGCTGTTTAGGCATTAGTGATATTTAGGTATATTGAGTACTCCACTTACCTGATGGTTTGTCAGTGGAAGTTGGGATACTGGTAACTGAAGACATGGTTGGGAGAGTCGGTGGTAGAATCTTTAAATTCTGGTCACTCTGGATCTCATTGGTGGATATTTGGTTAATGATACGATTGTAAGTGGGAGGCTGGTAGACTCGATTTGGTGGCTGTGGAGGTTGTGGGATTGGTTTAATGGAGGGTGTTCTTTGGCAGTACTCTTCTAGCTGTGCAATTATTATAGACTGGTTATTAGCAATGGATACCAAATGTTGGTACTTGTGCTCCAGGTCTTTGTATTTATTTGCAAGCTGCAACATGTCAGCAGTCTGATTCAGTATCTTATTTTCCAGTTGGGAAAGTTCTAAAGCATTGTCCCGTTTTCGGATGATCTCATGCAGCAGCTGCATGTACAACTGGGTGACCCGCGAGTTCATGTTGCGGCTCTCTTTTCGTAAAAGCTTCACCTCATTAACAATTCCTCCATCTACCTCCACCAGCTGCTGGAGGGTTTCTATTTGCCTCTTTTGCTTTAACAGCTCATTGTTCAGTAGCTCTAGTTCTTGCTTATTTACCCTGTTTTCAAGTACTTCGGGTTCCTTTGAATTAACACAAATCGCACCCGTCACTTTCTGCTGAGGTACAATGAAGGTATAAGTGCACTTGTCTTGTGTGTCGCTGGAGCGCTTATACCTGTTTGTGTAAATGAATTCTTGCTCCTCTCCCTCATCGCTGCCTTCGAAATCTTGGGTCTTGCTAGCACGCACTCCCACAATAGCCATTAGCAATAAGCAAACTGCTGCCTTCATGGTCCCTTTATTTTTGAATTGGCTTGTATGAAAAGCGCTTTGTGATCTGTTTTAAATATGAAGTACATACACAATATTAAATACCCAGTAATAAATCACAGCAAACAAAAAAGCAGTACTGTTCTACAAGGCAGTAAATGTGTTTTAAAAATGGTAACTGATCCTTAGAAATACGTCTTTATTTAAAAGTATGAAACTGTTGTTCAAAATCAAGTTAGCAGTTAGGCAAATTTAACCAGAAGGTGGTCTTTGGATGAAGCAATTTTCCAAGTTGCTCTTCATCATTCTCCCAAAGTTGATAAACAGGCAAAATTGAGATGGCTCACTATTCCTGGCTGTATTTTGGCCTTTGCTAATCTTGATTTGTAGGTGTGTTGCCTTGAGAAGATGTTTTGCATCTAATGACAGTATCTGGAAAGTCAGCACAGATTTGGCTTTTTCACATATCATCACAACTGCCTGAAAATAGCCAATGGTCAGTAATACAAGTCGTGTGTTACTGTCCTGGCAATCTTAAGCAAGAAAAAAACACACACCCCAAAAAGTTGTTCTATTGGCCTTCTAAAAAGAGAATGGACAAGGTTGTCATAAGCCTCATTATCTGTAGTGACTAGGTGTCTCCCTCGTGATGGGGGAAATAAATAAATATGTATATACAGACAGCATGTTAGTAGATTACAGATTCTTTTGAAGTAAATAGTAACACCCTGGGCTTTGTTCTGATGATTGCTTACATCTCTCCATCTCTCCCTCCCTTGCTCTCTCTGATATGTAGTTTGCTGGGGTCAGCAAACTTTTTCAGCAGGGGGCCGGTCCACTGTCCCTCAGACTTTGGGGGGGGGGCTGGGCTAATTTTTTAAATAATAATGAATGAATTCCTATGCCCCACAAATAACCCAGAGATGCATTTTAAATAAAATGACACATTCTACTCATGTAAAAGCACGCTGATTCCTGGCCCATCCACAGGTCGGATTTAGAAGGCGATTGGGCCGGATCCAGCCCCCGGCCCTTAGTTTGCCTACCAATGCAGACTGAATGGCTGTTTACAACTGTTAGAAGCAGAGATAGAAAGAGCGCCCTGCACAACTCTGTTTAATGTTCGTGGGAATAGCAGGCTGAGATGAGTGGAAGAAGTGGTAGGTGAGAGCTCACTGGTTGTTGTTTTACTAGTAAATTGGGATAGATTAGCTTCATACAATGCCCTCTTGTCCTATCAAAGACTGAGTAAACCCAGGAGGGCCAGGAAAAGTTGGAAAAAAAGTTGCTCCAGTGCTTGGGCTTCTTCAGGGAGAGCCCTCAGTCTGATTTGATAGATGATTTGAAATAAGAGGAGGCATTTTGAAGATGTCTCCATATTCTGCTCTTCTGCAAGAAAGATAGTCATTAGACTGAGTGAGGCAGCCACCTCACATGATTGATTTTGGATGTTATTAAATGGCAACAAATATTTAATTGCTGTGTTTTTATTGCCAGGGAGAGGCATGTGTGGGGTTTTCTGCCTCAAGTGCCAAAATAACTTGACCAGCCTTGTTTACTATAAATCTTAATTAGGTTGGGTGGAGGAGTACAATCCGGTGCTCTGCCTCAAGAAGAATATATTGTGACAGATGTAGTGCCTGGTGCCTTCAGTTACTGAATGCTCAGTTTTACTCATTGCTTCATTTTCATTTACTATGGCTTACAGCAAATGAGTAAGTGTACTGGTGGCCAGTGATAAAATGGTGGTTGCTTTGTTCCTCCCATGGACCTCCTGCTGCCATTCTATAACAAGCTACACAACAAGTTTGTTTAGTGTTAGCTGTAAAAATGGGCCCATGGTTTGTCTTGCTCAAAGCAAACCATGAGCTGTGTAACCATGGTGTAGCTCCCGAGCTAGGTTCAATTCTAATGTTCTGCAAAGTTCAGTCCTAAAGAAAGTCTTTAAAATAGTGAGCATTTAATAAAAATGATTTGAGGGGGAAATTATAGTGAGCATTGGTTCTATTTTCTCTTGATGTGTATTGCAGAGTCCTTTGGCGGGAATATCTAGAAGTAGCACCCCAAAATGTTTCTGGGTTCCCAAGAAAACCTCTCAGATTGATTATACAATTAAATTTCTATTCAGACCTTTCGGAAAGCCTACAGCAAGGTAACAGCAGTTTTAAAAAAGGAAATACAATAAAACAGAATACTCAAAATATCTACTTAATAGATGTGAAGATTTTGTAATGCCTAACTAATTCCCAAACCAAAAGCCAATCCAAATTAGACAGCACTTTAGTAAGTACTTGAGCTCAGACTATGACGACATCAAGAAAGGATTTCTAGTGTTAACATAATGCATGATAGAACTGTATGACAAAATTCTTTTGTGAAAGGAAGAAGGAACTGTTATAAACTCTGTGTAGTCTTTAAAGCAATGCCAGTCAAATTCTTGAAGAAATTTGAAGCATAAATTAAAACTCCCTCAGACAGCTTTAACTTGCATTTGCACAGTGGGTCACACTTGGTGACCCTGGCAGGCTTCCAGCCCTCTTACTTTACACAGTTGAACTATTCTTGAAAATGTCTTCAGCATAGTAGTTGTTAAAAAGCAGGCTCGGGGGTGGGAGTGAGGACTTGCTTCAATGTATAGCTTTCAGGTCTTTCTTTTCCCTCTTTCTCCTTTCAAACCCTTATTCAACATGACTAGAATCTCAGTTTTTCTGTTGAAATTCCTTCATGTTGTATTTTTACAGTGTTTCTCCATTTTAAGAGTAGGCTAGCATAAAGGCCATAATGCCTTTATGTTCTAGTTTTGCTGCAACAAAAGCTCCTCCTCCAACAACAACAAAAGTGCCCAGATAAAGATCATTTGCATGAAGATAAGTCATAATATTAGCAATGATTTTACTTAGATGCACTACAGCAGCAACTGTTGCTATTTCAACCACTGGTAATTTATGTAGCATTTTATATGACAGTGTTTATGTCCCTTTGCTGTGCCAGCTTTGCTGATGTTAGTGCCATGGGCCCCTTGGCTCTGACATGATATGGCGTGGAGGAGGAAGAAGGAGCAAATGGGGGACTGGAAGACTGGCATCCAGGAATGAAGAAGAGATGTCCTCCCCTTGTGACTCTAGATGTGAGAGAGGGAGAAGCAGAGCTGCCAGCTCTCCCCTCTGCTCCTCCTGAAAAGTTTCTCATCAGGGAGGAGGGGAGGACTTTGGCCAGCAAGAAGAAGGATCTGAACAGAAGGAGGTGGCAGCCAAGCTAGAGGCAGAGGTGCAGGACACAATCTTGTCGCCAAGAACTAGATGGTGCCTTTGAACGTGAGATCAGATGCACCCAGCCAAACAGCACACTTTGTGCGTGTTGCAGAACTATAGGACGAACAAGTCTTCTGAGTGAGCTCACCCTGCTTCATCTTTAAAAGCTTTGTGGGAGGGGCATGTCAACTGTTGGGACATATTCATAGGTTTTGTTCTATTGTGAACCTTGCTTATGAACTTTGGAATCTTGACTTCTGGCCTTTGTGCTTGCTGCTGAGCCTGTACTGCTATTAGCCTGAATAAAGATTTCTTCTTTGTTTACAAGTAAGAGTTGTTATCACTGTACTTTGGGACAGGAGCCTGACAGTAAGAATGGTTGTTGCTATTTGTATTTAAAGATGGGAAACTGAAGCTGAAAGTGACTTGTCCAAGACCACATAGTGAGTTTATAGCTGAGGTGGAACTTTAGCCAGATCAGATTTCAGCTCCATAGCCACTCAACCCTACTGGCTCTCTTTAACAGTTCTACCTTTCACCTTTCCTTCACACATTTTTTTAAAAGCACATTTCATGCTCTGAATCCAAAAGAAAAAAAACCCATGCCTTTGAACTTGGTTTACTGGTTTGGAGAAGTTCTTTTGCTGTTGTGTTTTAGTGTGGAATTTTGAGTATGCTGAAATCAGTGCCTGAGCTTCCATTAACACAAGTAGGGCTGGGATTTCTTCTAACCATCTGGTCTTGGCTATTCAAATGGCTGGCAAAGGGGTAAGAAGAGTGAGGCAGTAATGGACCTTGCTGTGTTTACTCTTAAAGCATTTGTTCAACTAATTGTGTCTCGAGGGGCACAACTGAAAATGTTCTTATCTAATAAGTAGAGGGGAAACAAGCTTCCAAAGAAAATATATTACTTTTCTCCCCTGTTCCTGACAAGGAAAAACAAAACTAGATATTTTCCTTGGCACTTCAAGTTACAAGTGAGAAAACCAAGACTCACTGTGGGAATTATCATGTTGCACTGTAAGGCTTTTTTACATATACTTTCAGCTTTTAAGTTATAGCATGTTTTGCTACTTTTGTTAAAGTTGCAAATAAAATTTCTTCAAGTTCTATCAAATTATCATTGTGATGCTAGATAAAGTTTTCCTTCCTATGCCAGGACCTCATTTATATTATATTTGTAGCTCAGTGCAAGTTAAGGGTCCACCAGCCAGGAGAGGAGAGTACTTTATTTCTAAATGCTAGAGAGAATAAAAAACAGAGCTTTTTTCAGCCAGAACTCACCAGAACTCAGTTCCAGCACCTCTCAGGTGGGCACCATTGCCTTTATAAGAGAACCAAGGAAGCATTCATGCTGAGTTCTGGCACCTTTTTCTAAAAAAATAGCGCTGATAATAACTATATGATAACATTTAGCAAGAGCTCAGATCGATTGGACCCCAGACATTTTGCTATCCCAAGGGGCTATATTATACGATTTGAGGACAATGTCCTAGAATCTTTAATGGTGTCACAAAGCTTGCACTGACATACCCCTCAAAAATATTCTTCATCCCCAGTAATTTTGTGTGTTGATTATACAATTAAGACTAAAATGCTTGAGATAATATGATGTTGGAATAGTATGTTATTTCTGACACAAGAGACACCTCCTAGGAACCTCCCCCCACCCATTGAAAAGCACTCTGCCTTTTATGCAATTTTTCGGATACCCTTTTTGTTTTAGATATTTTTTCATGGGGAGATCAGAGAGAAAGTACCACCTCAGCTTACAAATCTGTGTGTGCATGTATATTATAGATAGATAATGCACATCACATGTACAGCAGCCTGCACTTACTCCCATCCCTTTGTATTTGGCTTTCAGGTGGTAGCTCTGTTGGGAACCTTTTTGAAGACCAGACCTGATGCAGTTTCAACACAATTTTTTATTTCAGTTGCCCAGCATCCTTGTAATAATGATGCTGTCACATAGCCAATCACATTTGGCTAGGCAATACTACTTCAGAGGCCAAACAAAGCTAATTGGGATTGAGAGCAATGTTTCTGTTCCTTCTGAATTAGCTTCAGTTGCCCTTAGTTAACATTGTCACATAGCCAAATCTGATTGGATACATGACAGTGTCACACTTGGACCAAAAAAGTTTCACTAACAAATAGATATAAAAGGGATAAGGTTAGGCATTCTTTCAGGAAACATATTTCACCTGAAAACCCACTTTTCACACTGAAAATATTGTTTGGATAATATGTGGCTCAGTCCTAATATCCTGTTCTATATCCTGTGACTATTTATATAGTCACAAAGTCGTAGCCTGCAAGTGGTGGCTTGGTATTTCATGAGACATTTCATGAGAGCTCTTACCTTTGTTATCTTCACAACGGTAGAGTTTTCAAAATAGGAAAAAAGAATTGTGGGTAATCTTATTTATGCAGTTTTAAGGACTACAAATTACTATGAATTATATGTTTGAGGGAGAACATTTTGTAATTTAAACAAAGATTCTTCTATGAGTCTTTGCAGAATTCTTTTTAAGTGACAGAGCTGATGTTTGGAATGCTAAAGTCAACACTGCAAGAGACTAATCTACTTCAGATCCCATAGTAAAAGAAACAGGTTATACTTTGTCTTTACTAGCATATGTATTTACTAGGGTTATATTAAAATTTCTTACTAAGACAAATGGAAATCCCCACAGCCATAAAATATCATAAAGGTATTTTCTGTGCCTAAACATTAAATCTATTTATCTTAAAGATATTTTGTTTGTTTTGCTATGCTAAAATGTAAAGAGCTGTACAATAGGAATTTATCAGTGCAGAGTATGCAGGTGGCACAATGCAGTGTTTTATGGGAAGTTACATTGCGCTTTGGAGAGAAGCTAAAAAAACAAACCCACTAAGCATTCTGGTCCATTAAATGTGACCTCAGCTAGGGGTTTTTTGGGGTGGTGGTGTTTGTTTTGTAGGCGGGGAAAGGAGGATTGGGCAAGACACCTTCAATATGTTCTCCTCTCTCAATAAGTGTACCCCCTCACTACTATTGTTGCCTGTTGGTGCTTCTCATCTGCTTCATCAGTGCCATCCCATAACTGCTTGCTAGACAAAGCCAATAAGAAAGCAGACAGTGACAGCTACTGCTCATAACTGTTGTATTGCTTGCTGAGCCAGAGCAAGAGGCAGGTGCGGAAGCAGGTTGCAGTAACAAAGAGATGGAACAGGTCTAGGTGATTCTAATCAGTAGACCCTATGCTGGGGTGTGGGCATTCACCAGGTGCCCACCAATGCCAGCCTTGATTCTGCACCACTTCTCTCGGGCCACTGCTAATTTGCCTGCTTGCTGTCTCCCTAGCTAGCACACACCTGTTGTCTTTAACTCACTGTTTCTCTGCAATTTAACTATAGTTTTCAGAAACATCAATTGTTGACCTAGCAAGCAGGACTGCCATAGTATGTTTCTGTGTGGAAGATATTTGTGTGTCATAGGCACTTACTGGAATGTGTGGATTATATCATCACTGAGTTTCTTGCTCCATCTTTCCTGTTTACCTGCACTATCTTGAAATACCACTGAAATTTCAGCAGTTTTACTTCTGCTCTTTGGAGGTTGTTGATCTACTTTGTATTTCGCTGACACTCTGGCTTGACTAACAACTCAGCTATACCCCGGCACCAAGGCAGGCTTTTATGTCTTAGAGGCGTATTTCAGTGTATAGCTACTATTATTGCTGTACTAAGAGAGGGGTGCAATGTCTCTGGAAGGCCCCATGCTGTACTGAATCAGAGTCCATTGCTGGTTTAGATGCAGCCACTTTGAGGTTCTATTTCCCATGGTGCACATTGAAAACATACAGAAAATACCTAACAAGAGTTCAGAATGCATACCTTTAATGCCTGAACAATTAATACTCAGGTAAGAAGATAATTCTACAAAGTTTTAGAAAGTTTGTCAAAATTAAATCAGCCTTAGTAAGTCAGGAAAACATATTTTTCACAGATATAACAAGCTCAAAGCAAAGATAATCAATCTGCCCAGCAATTCCCACTTCACTCCTAACATCAACAAAAGCAGATCATGGTTAAATAAATGTGATCACAATCACATTTAAGGATAGATGGAAACCTAAGTTAATTCCCAAGTGAATATGAAAGTTCATGGTCTTTCCCCTTTCAATATATGTATGTCATAAATTGGTTGGGCAACTGGGTACCAGTTTTTGGAGGGTTTTTCTCCATAAAAGTTCACAGGCTGAGTAGTGTATCAAAATGTTTTGGCCCAGTTTTCATAAGCAGCAAACCTTCATACCCAAATGAATGAGAATTCATGAAAGACCTAGTGTTTAGCCATGTGGTATTTTTCCCTGAAAAAATAAACCTGAGTCTCTGACCATTTATGAACATACCAGATTGCAGTAGGCAGTTCATTGGGGTATTATTCCCTTTTTCTGGGAATAATGTAGAATGCAAAGCTGTAATGGGTGTTTTCTGTGCAAATGTCCTTTAAAAAAAATCACAGTGACAGCAGTCAGTTAAATTATGCTGGACACCCAACTGCTAGGTGCTAGTATATATGTAATTATATAAAGATGCCACTTATTTTGCGTTATTATACATTCTGTCATAGCTAGAATGTAGAAAAAACTGGTTTGATATCTAATCTGAATTTTGTAGAATTTGTAATTGTGACAAAAGTATTCTAATTATAGATACTCTAACTAGTTTCCCATCTTATTGTAGATACTGTGTCATACAATTTCACATTCTCCATCTTTCCCACTTCCCCTAAGCAACATAGACCTTGACATTTTGTTATAGTGAGAGTTCCTAGATGTTGGGTTAGGGGCCACCACCAGAAGACCACTGAAGTATTTTGTTTCTGTCGGTAGACTTTGATCAGTTAGCAATATGAATGGTGCAAATTCAGGGAGCTTTCTGAATGTTTGCTATCCTGGTGAAAGTTTGGAACCATAGATGACTCAGTAGTAGATGCTTATGTAAAATATTTGGAGCCTGTGAGCTATAAAGCAGTTTGCACCCAAACTATAGAGTGCTTTGCTTCTAAACAAAGGGCTACAGGGGCCAGTCTTCAAATCATCCACTTTGGCATAGAGCTCTGCTTCTTAATGATAGAAATGTGCTAGCAGGTGCACATAGCTGGTAGAGAGGAAAGGTCACTCTGTACATGATCACAAGAGCTCTTTTCTTTACAGTTGCTTCATATATAGCTGAAGTTTAAATTGGATTCTTCTTCTAATAATAATATAGAAGATAATCACTCATATCATATTCGTCAAAGAGAGGGACTTAAGACAGTATTAACATATTATAAATCCCTAGACATTTGAGTGATTGTATTCCACATTGCTATATTGGACTAGTTCCTTGTACTGCCGGTCTTATTAGTATGAAAAATAGAATTGCTGCTTTCTTGCAAAAAAAAAGAAAGGAAAAAAAGGCACCTGGTTTGCTCTCCCTTGATGACTTGGATTTCATTAGTAAGTTTCTCCATCCACAATGGCAATTTGCCAAAAAATACTGTACCAGAGATATATGAATAGAGTTGTATTGTTCTACCACAGTTTTGTTATCACAAATCTAGCAGCAAGTAACATGAATCTAATAAAATTCTTAAATACAGTGCTCCCCCAGGCTCAAACAGTGAAAATAGCTGACTAAGTTTTTTTAGCAACTGTTTGCCTAGTTGTGGTGTTGACCTCCTTAAGTACCTCATCCCATAATCTTACTACATGCAGACACTCCCAGCACAGATGAATATAAGTACCCTGTCAATAAGTGCTGAGTATTGTTTTGTTCTGCTGGAGCTCAAATTAGATATTTAAGGAATGAAAAATTATGTGAGGTACTTTTAATGACTTTTTAAAATCATTTTCTCTCCCATTCTGACACAGCCTTTGTTGTCACCCTAATTCCATGTAGAATGGGTTCTTGTAAAAAAATTCAACAGGGGTTAATCTCCCAGGTACTCATGCATTTCTCAATCCAGTGTGCATAAAAGCAGAAGGGCTCAAGAGCCAAATAAGATTTTTGCAAGACAAGGTTCTAGATGGAACTTGCTGTAGAGTATGTGGAAACACTCCTCTTAAGACAGGAGAAAAATAATTATATGAGGCCACTTCATTGTGTTGGATATTGTAAGGAGCAGACAGATAGATATTTTTTAATGTTAACTATCATAACAAGCATATTGTACTCCTCAAATGTGAAACATGGTCTGGCAGTTAATTATCCAAAATAAGTAACACCAAACAGACACACACACACTTTGTTACTGAACCCCTGTGTGGCAGAAGCAGTCCCGTTTTTCTGTGTACCGGTAATTTAAACTATGCAGGTAAATGCAGCCCCCTTCATTTGGTTGAGAGCTCCTCCATCTCATTTCCCACTTGCTGAGGAGTGGTATAGATGCCCCAAAAGACAGGGATCATTGATTAATTCTGCAAGGGCATTGTTTTGAAATGGTACCGAATGCCTTCAGAAACTTTAAAGGATTACCTATCCCAAACTTTGTATCCTTCCTCTTTGAGATTGCTGACAAAAGATGGCAGGCCCTATAACTGCCCCTGCAACCTTTGTTTGAGATAAGCAGGAAGTTATCAGCATTTTGTTAGAAATGTTAGAAAGCTAAACCCAAATGTTACATTTGTTCTTACTCCCCTTTAACAGTGGCCTCACTTTATTTTCTTTTAAGCCTATCCATGCTGAAAGATGTGTTAACATTTTCTGCTTTCTGTTTCATGTGTTAAGAACTTTGCAAAATAAGAGCTTTCCAACACTGTTTGATCATATCTTGCTTGCTTCAGATTTCCCACTTGGCATCTATTGCAAAAGCTGTTGCGAGGACTATTCCCAGCTCTACTTAGCTTTGACATTTTAAAAAATGAGTTTTCACTTAAACATGCAAACACTATGATATTCTAGGAGCTGCTACTTAGAGGAACTTTCTGTATCTTTGATCAGTGTGTCAAAGGAAAGTAAAGACCAGCTTCCTGGGTTGTAATACAATAGTCCTTTCAAATAAGTGACACAAAGTGTAGAGGATTTTGCTGTGTTATATTTAGGAAGGAAAAATTATTTTGCACATAAACAATCAATATTGTGATGGACTGGTTGTTGCTGATTTTACTTTAAGAAATGCTTAGAACTTTGGCACATCAACTAAATTAACAAACATTCATTTTGATATTTTTTTTAAAGTCTATGCATATCTAGTAACATTTCAATGTTTAGATGAATTCATTTTAATAAGAAAACCACATTTTAAGATTTCTAACTCAAATTTATCAGCCTTATCAAAAATCTGGCATTGTTCTTCTAAATCAAGAGCACTTTTGAAATGACTTTGCAACTAACACTGAAAATATAAATATATGTTAAATGTGACACATCTCAAATTCTTACCCTGTTTCCTTCTGGTTTCTCTCTTCAATCTTGAGACTTGCTTTAAAGATAACAATAAAAGATTCACTGACTAGATCATCCAGAGAAATAGTGACATCACTGATTGCAGCAAAATAAATGCATTCATTCGCGATGAGGGTTATCTAGTTTCTGTTGCATGAAAAGCTTCATGCATTTGGTACTGTGCCTGGACGGATAACATAAGAAGGCTATTGCAGTCCTGTTACTTCCTTATTGTTTAAATTCTTGTTCCTTTAACTTGCTTGCTGAATCAAAGCCGTCGGTCCCCATGCTATGGACACTCAGGGACAATAGGCTGCAGCACCGACTTGCTTTTCAGGAGCTCTGCCTCTTTGCATTTCAGTTTTGAAGCTTTCAATCCATCATTTCAAGCGAAGCTAAAACAGCCCTATTTGAACTTCAGCTTCTTTGTGGTGGATTTACATGCTGGAGGAGGGGGGGGGGAGATAATCAAGCATGCGGTAAGCAGACAAGTTCTGGTTGGATAAGCTCCGCTTCCCCCTCCCACAAGGGCAAGGGATCCACCAGCAAGAGACACATTCAGGGCCTCCCCTTAACCACAAACAGTAGAGGGCTGGCTGAAGCCAAACTTTTACCCGGTGATGTCACAGCTCTCCACAGCTTGGAGAAATCTAAATGTGCAGGAGACTGCCTCCCTGGACTTTGTCAGAGAGCAATGCTGAAAAGCTACAGACGGCTTTAGATATGAATGCTTCATACAGCTTTAGCCGCTTCTGTTCAAGGCAGGGTGTAGTTCTCTGGGATTATGTAATAGATTTTTAACTAACCCCCCACCTAAAAATAAAAGTGGGTGGTGTGTGTGTCTGTGTATGTGTGTGTGTGTGATCTGAATAACTGTGACTCATTCTTTATAATTGAGTGTAGAACTTGCATTATAATACCTAGAAATGAGATTAATGGCTAAGCATTCACTATTTTCATTGTAATAGGGCTGGATGTCTGTGCTTTCTCCCTCATCCCACCCCATGCATTCTCTCTCTCTCTTTCTCTCTCTGTCTCTCTCTCCCCCCCCCCTCTCTCTCTCACACACACACACATACACACTCACACACTTTTCAACTCTCTGTTTCTCCCTGCATACCCACATGCCCTTCATTTTCCTGGAAGTGCAACATAATTATCCTTCAAATTTGCCCAGGGGGCTGTTTTTAACTATTCCTGCCCCTAGGGGAAGCAGTAGTCTCAAAACCTGAGAGAACCTGCTTATTGGTCCAGGCCCAGGGGATGAGATTTACCTGTTACAACTATGTACAAGTTGCTACACAATTTCCGTAGAAAGAATCATTTCATTGCTTGCATGATAGACTATATGTGTTTTAGGTTCTTATTCCATCCTAAGTGAGTGGTGCCCAGTGCAACCCACCCCCAGCTACGCTGTCTCACATGACCCAGAAAGCTGTCTGTGGATAACCACTGGCTCCTCTGCCTGAAGTGAGATGAGTGCTATACCCCTTAGTCGTCTTTTGCTGGACTTAACTGTCCAGGGGTCCTTTACCTATTCATTGTGACCCTATGTGAAGTCAGCTGGCTTTTAATGTACTTCAGATTGCATGTTAGTGGCTGCCTGCTTTGTCATGCAAATTCTGGGACCAATTTCAAACTGTTAACTGATTTCCACACCTCGCACACTGACATTAACCTTAGGCATGGAACTATGTTAGCAATGCTTCTAAGTGCACATTTGTCATACTGAAAAAATGTACAGTTCTGGAAAATGTTTCCCTTATCTGTCTGTCTTTGAAAGGCACTTGGTTGAGAATAAGCGGGAAAGATTTACTGAAGAAAGTACCAAGCTTTTTGAATCCTTAGGTTGGTAGTTCAAACCTACTTTGCTGGATGATCAGTGTTCATCTGTAGCAGCAATACTTTGATTTGTATTGCTGTGATTACAGTGAAAATTTGTGGGCTATAGACTTCCAGTTTGCCGCAGATCGCATGCAACAACCTCTCTGGATGATGGTCCCTTTGCCCACCTGGCCCTCTTTTCAAACTCAACTTTAATTTATTTCATACTTACACTTACTAGACACCTTATTTAAAAAAAATGTGTAGACATCATACAATACATTCTAAACATGACAATTATACAATAAAAATCAACAACAGGATAAAAGTGAGGTTAAGACTATCAATGGCTAATGACCACAATAGCTATGTTTTGCTTCCACTGTCAGAGGCAGTATACCTCTGAATACCAGTTGCTAAAATTTGCAAGTGGGAAGAGTTGCTGTTGCACTCAGCTCCTATTTGTGGGCTCCTCATAAACATCAGGCTTGACCCCCGTGAGTATGGGATACCAGACTAGATGGGCTGATGGGATTGTCCAGCAGGGCTCTGGATAAAACCCTGCACAAAACTTCCAATTAGAAAGCAGAGATAGGGAGATGGTTTGAGATGTTTTTCTTTTCTGTATTTCCTTTCTGGGGAAACTCTTCTAAATCTCTCTCAGAATGGAAACCATATCTTTGGCATTAATATGTATGCTTCAGTCATATGTAAATTACAGAATAATCTTAGATGCCATGATAATCTTTGATCAGTTGGTAATTGTTGTTATAGTTAAAATTATTGACCCATGTGTTTAATTCGCATGAGTTCTCACTATAGGTATATTAAGCAGCAGGCTAGCTGATGGTGACTAGAGGGCTCGAGAGGAGTTATTTCCCCATTCTTAAACTCCATAGTTCTTAAGTGCCTCTCGGCTTGTGAACAAGGAGAATCTTAAAGTGTACCTATGAAGAACTCCTGGCTGTATTCTGGTCAGACATTTCAATGTGGAAAAACAGTTCAAGGTAAGGGAAGTGTACATTTTTCCAAAAAGGAAAGGATATTGGTGACCTTTCCAATGTTTATGATACTATCTGAGGAAATTTCATATTAGTAGAACTTGGCTGTACCTCAGTAGTTGCTTGCTACCGATGGTAAGTGATTTTGCAGGGTTCATTTGATTGATCACTATTCATCTTTGAAAAATTACAATTCACTGACAATTTGTGAAATTGCAAAACCTGCCACCCCATAAATCTCATGCATTTGGGTTCATTTTGTTTGTATCTGAAGGCTAGGCTACAAAGCACAAATAATCCTGATGGAGCCAATACGTGGGCCTGTGGAGATTATATGTAGCCTTTCCAGATGAAATCTGTTAAGCCCCAGCATTGACTGCTTTTAAAAAGAAGATCCGGAAACCTGTAGCTTTCAGTTGTTTTTGGACTCCAGTTCCCTTCAGCCCCAGCCAGCTTGGTCATTGATACTGGTAGCAAAGAAGTGGGTGATAGGAGCCGTAGACTGGCAACAATTGGAGGGTCATAGGTTCCTTATACCTGTGGTTTTATGAATTGTTTGTTGCTTTTGCAGCTTGTTGAAATTTTTGGCTTGTCATTCAAATGATTATTATTCTCTCTCTGTGTGTGTGTGTGTGTGTGTGTATATATATATATATATATATATATATATATATATACACAGTCATGCCTCGGGTTGAATACGCTTCGAGTTGATCATGTTGGAGTTGCGCTCCGCGGCAATCCCATGGGGTTATGGGGAGCGCGTTACTTCCGGGTTTTGCTGCTTGCACATGCTCATACGCTCAAAATGACGTCATGCGCAGAAGCGGCAAAAAGCGACGTGCGCATGCCCAGACGTGCCCTCACTAGTTACGATTGCTTCTAGATGCGAATGGGGCTCCGGAACGGATCCCGTTCATATCTAGAGGTACCACTGTAAAAATCATTCCTTCTGAAACAGGTGTGGTGGTCTCAGGCCGCGGTGCATAATGCAGCCCTCAGGGCTTCTCTTTCTGGCCTTCAGGACTATCCCCAGACCAGACTCTTCACTGGTTCTGCTCTGACAGAGCAGCAGCCCTTAGGTGCAGTTGCCTGGATAGAATGTGTCCTTGAATTGTGGTGATGGGGCTTGCCTGGGTGGAGCGGGGTACGAGGAGATGCTTGTTTATAGAAAGCTCTGAATTCTTTGTGCCTGTAATGTAGCCTATTATACAAAGTTGCATTGCATCTATTACTCTGCCCACTGAGTCATGCCCACCACTATCATGCAGCTCTGGAAGGTTTCCCAGCCCTGCTGCAAAAAATACAGGGTGATTCATAATGAGGCATACAGTTTAAACACACTATAAAAAAGAAGAATGTAATATATCTTATGTTACCTGCAGGGGAATGTTTAAAGTTTTTTTTTTAGAAACAGTCACAGATGTTCTATGTGTGCACCCTTTGTCACATGGCACAAACTGAACTGGTAATCCACGTCTACCCAAACGCAACTCACCCTACATGTTGATTTTCCCGGGCTTCATTGAATGGTGGTGCAAACACTATTGACAACTTCTTCTGATATACACAGTCGTCCAGGACTTCTAAGTTTGCACAAACAGCCCATAGTTTCAAATATTTTATGCCAATCATAGATACATTTTCTGCTTGGAGGTTTTTTTTCCAAATTGCGATTTAAACTGCACAACAGTTACAGATTCCATTTTGCTCAATTCAAGAAAACAAAATGCCTTCTCCATTGCAGACGCAGCCATTTTGCCTGACTTGTCACATGACACATGCACTATCACCTGCATCATTTCCCTCAGTGGCAGAACACAAACTTTATTAGTACATCTGCCTCACGGTTCGCAGTTGTGGTCCATGTCATTGCCTTTTAGTGTCTTACAGCATCTGGAAACTATATACTTCATTTTGAATCATCCTGTACTTACCGTGTTTCTCTAGTGTTCACAAATTACATTTGTAGTTCAGTAAAGAAGTTAAAAAAAATTAAAGCCATTTGTTAGAAGGAAACTACTGGTTTGTAATATATGAATGCAGTGAACTCATGGCTAGCTACTGTATGGCAGGAGTAGCCAACCTGGTGCTACAGTTATCATCCCACTGGCCATTCTGGCTGATGCTAATGAAAATCAGGGTCCACAACATCCGGAAGCCACCTTATTGAGCTGGCCAGTTTGTGTTGATAACTACAAACGGAATCTTTGTGTGAAAGCCTTGCCTTATTTGTGCAGGACCTTGAATGTCAACTGTTTGGATGCCAGTCAGACCATTGAAACGCCAGGTTAACCTTTCCTGACCATGCTGTGACCCCTTGTTAATTGAAGCTGTTCGGTGATGGTTTTGCTGAATTAAACATCTATCCAAAATTAATCCAGTATTGGTTAAAGACAAAACAACAGCCCAGACTGCTCCTTTAAAGTGGCCCCAACAACCATAAGGAAAAATATGTCATTGTTAAAGTCTGACAAAATCAATATTAACAAATGGTTGACCCCAGAGTGTCAGTGTTCAGGGCAAGCTTCATTAATATAAGAGCAGCCTGGAAGGTTCCAGCTGGCTTTAACTAGCAGGACCAAATTCTTGGGACAGCTATATAATAGATGTAGCATATCTCATAAATGGAAAACTAAACGCCAATAAAAATAACAACTATGCTTTCATGCAGCCTTTAATTCCCTTTCTCAAACCATTGTTTTCAGCACTTCCTGTTGATGAACAAGAACCATTATTGCTTAGACTCCAAAAGGTTCAAAGCTTAATTTACTTGCCTCTGGGCTTAGGGAACAAGTGATTCATCAAACATGTGATTTATCTGAGACTGGGATTGTCTATAGGGTAGAATTTCTCAAGTGGATAAGCATGATTGAGATTGTGTTCTCTTCACAGCATCCTGATACAAATTTCCATTCAGAAAAGGAACACAAATTTGTAAACCATTTGTAAGAAGATGCTGTGCTATATGCGTAACATTATCACATGTTATAGATCACAGGAATCTATGTTACAATATTTTGCTTGGTCTGTTTCTTTCAATTTCCTTATTGTTCAAGTTGCTGCTTCGAAGGAGAATTCTAAGCACAAAAGAAATTTTGCAATACTGTTCTGTTTACTGCACTTCAAAAGTAATGAATCTGCAGTTATTACTAGCTGAAGTTAAGGTTTTATGTCTCCTTTAATAACGATAGTTGGCTAGTAGAACAAACTAGATGCTTCTCATGGAGAAAAAACCAAGAGGAATTGGGTTTTTATTTTTACAGCAGCTGACAAATTAGCAGCTGACAAATGTGACTTTGCATTTTCCTGTTTATATGAGATATGCAGATTACACTATGATATAGTTCACCCAAACAAATGAAAGAAGCCAATGTTTAATTACAATGACTTGGACCCCAAATATCTGCAAGAGTGCATTCTCTCCTTTTACAGCCCGCAGAAAAGACTCTTCTTATAGTGCCATCTCCTTTGGAACGGAGAGGTGATGGCTTGCAAGAGAGCCTCCTCCGTAATGACCCCAAACCTAGAATTCACTCCCATTCACCTGTGTCAGGGGCCAACTTTTTTTAACCTTAGGCAGTCACCGAGGATGCACCTATTCTTCCTGGCCTTTGCCTTTTGGATTTAACTTCATATCCCTCTATATACTGAAAGCTGACAGCTTTCAAACGGAAGAGTGATAGGAGCACCACATCATCAGCAGACAGCAGACAATATATCTTTTTATTCTTAATTGTTGGGGCAGGAGATTATACCTGTGTTAAGCATGGCATCATGCAATTTATATAAAAGTTAAAGGGGGCAGTATGCAGCCTTGTTTCACATCTTTTGATGTTTTGAATGCCTCCAACAGGCATCCCCTTACACCCACTCTAACTCCGGTTTCAGTGCCGCAATATAGTTCACGGAATAATAATAATAGTCTAAGGTCTATATTAGCATTTGAGAATTTCTCCCACAGTTCTTTGAAGTTTAGCCTAGGTGAGAATTTACCACTAGCACTTGAAACCTAGAGTGGCCTATATTCCCATACTTATATAACAGAAATATGTTTTCATATTCCCATGAATTACCATTACATTATGTATTTAGCGGGAAAGTGTGCCTTATTGGGAAGGACTGGATATCCCCTGGTACACTATTAACTAAAATCATATAATGAGAACAACCCATAGCCTAATCATTGATGTCAGTGGTTTTGATTCTAAAGAGTGAAGCAGTGAACTTTTAACAGGAAAAAAGTATTGCATGCAGATGACAGTGTTGACTGAAGCATGTTCTGCTGACGAGCTGTTTCGTGAACTATTTAGAGGAAAACCACAAAACAGCTCTATCAGGGGAAGCTCCTTTCCTTTGTGAATTATTTGAAAGTCAAACCATTGTTCGTAAACTGAACTAGACATTTTTCTTTTGCAATGATTAGGATATGTGACATCCTACCTCAGCGCTTGCTTTTCCAATTGTATTTGCCAGAACTGATCCAGAACTCCTTAGGCTTCATATGGAAAAGGTCTTGTGTGTTCAGCCTGAAGGTGGGGGTGAGGGAAAGATGAATGCCTAGGTTGTATAAACATTCACTTTGATGCACAAAAGACGAAAGGTGAAATGATAAAGGCATCAGTGACTCATTGGGGAAATCAATACAGGCTAAAACATAGAAATGAAGGCGTGGGAGAAACTATGGAAGACAACAATGAACTTCTTGGCTTGTTATACTATAAAGGAAAATATGCAAAAAAAATTAAAATATGTATAGGTGGTACCTAACCCCAAGCAAGATTGTAAATATGTACAAAAATGGATCCAGAATGTGAGGGGGATGCCAAGAGACAGAGGGGACTTTCATGCACATGTAGTGGTTATGTAAGCAGGCCAAAGAAATTTGGGAAATTATTTATGTAGAACTAAAATAGATGTTTAGGTGCACATTTCCCCCCCAAAAGAGGCCTTCTTACTAGGTATAATAAACAGTGACATCCCCAAGAAGATACTCTGTCTCTTCCTATACATGACTACAGCATCTAGATTAGTGTATGTGCAGAAACCAAGTGATTAGTGCATGCATCAGAAACCAAGCTCACGTATTAATGCATGTGAACAATTGTTTAGCAGGGGAAGCCCAAATATTGTGGAATGCATTTGTCTTAACCAGAAAACTTATTTTAAGTAGAGACCCTGTCATTTAAGTCAATTGTTTTAATGTTTGCTTTATACTCTACCATTCAGTTCATTGAAGGGCCGATCCACACATTCGTTTGTTCCATGTTTTCTAGTATTTTGTGTCAATCTATTATCACCTTTCTGAGAAGTTGGGGGGGTGTCGCGTTGCTTTCCCCGGGGAAACCCACAATTTACTGCTGAATTGGAACAAATGTCAATCCATGGAAAGCCAAAAGAAAAATTTGTCCCTCTTCTGAACTAAAATAGTTTCTGAAGGGAATTTTGCATGCTTTCCCAAGAACTGTATTGGAGATGGCCTGCTCCTACCTCATTTCCCCACCCCCACCCCTGCAGGATAATTTTTCCAGTTGTCTCTCCAGCATTGAGCTGTATACTTCTGGTTTTCTCTGTATGCTTAATTTTTATATTCATTTTTTCTTTCTCTTGTTTAGCACTCATATAAAAATTGTGACCAAACTGTATATGTGCTACCAAAAAAAGAGAAATGTGTGTGTGTGAAACGTGTGTGTGTTCCCGCTCAGTTGGTTGTGATGGCTCCAATAGTAGCTTTATTTTCTGTCTTTAATAATACATATTGAAAGGGTCCTGGTTCCTTTTGTATACGTCAAATGATTGTCCGATTAGCCAGTGTTCTGATTCTCTGGTTTTCTGATCCTTTGACTCTCTGCCACAGATGGTTAGAGCTGAAGGTGGAGGCAACATTAAAAGTGGATTATTGAATATAGGAATAATTAATGGGGAAATAGGGGGTTTCAGTGACTTTCCCCAAGTAAAATATGAGGCAAAAATCACCAGTTTTCAGGGCTGGTTCAGATGCAGGTCAGCAATCAAGACACAGAGACAAGCAGAAAAGTTAGCTCTTTATTCAAGAAAACATACAGCACAGAAAGGCTTCTGGACAGGACTGGCCCCTACAACACAATTGCTAGGACTGAAGCTCTTCGCCATCTACTTCCCTCTAAGTCTGCTCCTCAGCCAGACATTTCCCAAGCATCCTTAAATTACGCTGGTGAGGAATCTGTGCTCTTTCTTCTGCTACAAGAATAGCCCTCCATGTCCTTGGAGACAAGTGGGGAGGGGAGCTTAGTACAGTAGGAGCTTGAAGCTCCTGTGATGTTTCTGCAGCTTCTGTTCCCTCCTCCTCTGCTTCATCTGCTGAGTCTGAACTGCTATCTGCACCTGGCTCTTGCTCACAAAAGCCTGTTGTCTCTTCAGCTTCCAACCATTCCTCCCTGCCCCTTTGCCCTCTGACTGGTCTTCAGTGTCCTGCCACCACTCCCAGGGCTCTGAGTCTTCCTCCTTTGAGGTTTCCCTAGGTATTTCCCCAACTGGTGCCTCTCACCACTTCTCTTCATCCATCCAGTCCATGATACCAGTGGGAACATCCAGCCCTAGACCAAATTGAAAGGCAAGGGCAAAAAGGTATGGACTTACGGGAAAGTGTGGCTGGGCCCAAATGTTTGTGGAAGTACATCACTAAACCATCAACTGAATATACATTATCCCAAACTGTATAAATATTTGCAAAATCCTTACATACACATATCAATGAATCTTTCTGGTTAAGAATGTTACTAGTCATACCTTCAGAAGTTTTTGATTTTTCACTGCAACACAGCTGCTGTGAAATCTGCATTCTGTATTTTTTTGATATTGCTGTGTTAAAAGGCTTTTATATAATCCTGTTGATTTCCATGACATTTTCTTGGTAAAATCTGTGTGTTTTAACATGTCAAACATTAGTCATTATTTTGAAGCAAAACACTTGCTTCAGGGAATTGAATTTTAAACCATAATATATGCCTGTTCCTCTTGTCTGCTTCAGGTCTACTTTATGCTATATATTTTCAAATGGAATGTTATATGTTGGACAATTTGGAAATAGCACTTAAATGAGATACTGTAAACTTTTTTCTGATTGCTATCTTAACATGTGAATAGACTTCTTGGAGCAGTTATAACTTGCAGAAGAATCATCTGGATCCTAAAACAAGTCATGCAAACAAATACCATTTCTTTTTTGATAGAGTTACAAGCCTGGTAGATCAGGAGAATGCTGTGGACACAGTGTATCTTGATTTCAGTAAGACTTTTGACAAAAGTCCCCTATGATATTCTTGCAGAGAAGCTGGTAAAATGTGGCCTGGGTGAGGTAACTGTTATGTGAATTTGTAACTGGTTGACTGACCAAACTCAAAGAGTGTTCACTAATGGTTCCTCATCATCCTGGAAAAAAGTGACAGGTGGGGTGAAAATATAGCAATGCGTGGTGTGTGTGTGTGTGTGTGTGTGTGTGTGTGTGTGTGTGTGTGTAAAACAGAATAAATTTGATTGAGCTAAAGCTTAATAAAAGTGGGAAGAAATTTGACATCTGCCTAATTTCGCATGCAGATATGGGAGTGTTGAGGTGTATGTGAAACTTTGTCATAGGTAGTTCTAAATGCTGCTTCACAAACTTCTGGTATCTTAATAGTTTTGTTTATTTTTAAAGCAATACAATTTGTAATTTAATTTTGGAAGTTTCCACTGAATGGTGTAGTTTTCCCTCATGTACAAAATATCAATGTAACTCAGAGCTTTCCAAAATTTTCACATTGGTGACACACTTTCTAGACATGCATCGTTTCGTGACATGGTAATTCAGTTTTACTAACAAACCAGAGGTAAAGCTAGCCCCTTTCCAGCCCTGTGATGAATGCAGGGAGTGTTTGGTGACACACCTACACACTGCAGCCACCATGCTAAAGTGTCGTGACACACTGTTTGGAAAGTTCTGGTCTAACTGATTGCCTTCTTTCCTTGAAAGACATGTGTTGGCCAGAAGAATTGAAGTGAATGAAAAGTTGTCAAGTTTTAAATTATTCCTATAGATTAGTTTTTCACTCGAAATTCACTGACTGTAAGTGGTTGGGAGGGAAAACCATAAAGGAATGATTATTTATTTTGAAGTTAATGAAAGGAACTCCAATGGAAGCTGCAAAGTTAGCTTTCTAAAAATAGGTAATTCTCTTATCTCTCCCTTATATGGTTTCTCTAATGACTACTTGTCTGACCTTCCAAAAGCATCTTCTGATCTCATATCCAAAAGATCTCAACAGCTGAAGTAATTCTATGTATTTATTTAAAATCATGAACTTAAATGTAAAGACCTCATCTCATAAAACATTTACTTTTAGCCCTGTAATTTTCCGTCCTTGCATTGGATTTCTAATTCAGTAGTGGCCCGAGGCTGCAAAAAGTAAACCTCACTGGGAAAGAGCTGAATGAAGAGTCAGGGCCACAGATACGCCTTTTTAAAAGCTGACTTGATATTGCTTTAATTGTTGTGGCACCTCCACAGAATGCTTTAACTGTTTAACTCTAACTGTATTCTAACTGTAGCTCCCTTAGAACTATATAATTCCTATGGCTTTCTATAGGAATGCCGTGACAGGTGAGCTAATCTTAAATTCATAGGGTAGATGAAACATATACTCTGAATTTGCTCCAGGAAGTGATGGATTTTTTGATTTTCAAAAAGATGAAATGAAACTCCTTTGTAGAAGATATCCATGTGTAAGGTTCCTTCATAAGCCTTTAAACTTGGGACAAGTTAAAGTATTGCTGCAATGCAGCTGCCTCATAAAGCATATTTAGTATATTTAGTATATTTACGCAATGCTAGGACCTGGCCTAGTGTCCTGCAACCAATATATCAGAGAGCAGTTGAAATATGTGCATCTTTGTTGGTTGTCCCAGGTAAGTGTTCAGCAAATCCCCTGGAAGTCAACAGATTGCCCAGTGATCAACAATTATTAGTTGCAAAGCTGCATATGTCTTGTTGTCTTCTCAATACATGCCCTCAGAACATGTCATAAAATATAATACAATGCAGACAATAACTTGCAGCAAAAGCTTTAATTTTAAGCAGATCTCCTTTTGATTAAAATACTTAATGAACAGGAGATATAATTTTATGCTAAACAATATGCTCTGGATTCTTATAAGCATTTAAAATTATTTTAAATATTATACTTTAAAAAAATTCCTGTAGGTTTTTGGAATTGGTCATCTTATTACATATTCACATGTGTAGTGCTTCTCTTGACCAGTACTGTCTTCTAGCCAGATGGCCCTAGATTAAAGCAAGGAATCTGGTCACAATTTCTTCTTTACACTTTCCTCTGACTGATCCCATTCATTTGACCACTGGGGTGGCATTTTGTATTAGATGTAACAATTTTATTGGCTTGGCAAAAATCCACCCTCAGTTTACCATTAACATACCACAAGCCCTACCAAGACTAACCAGTCTGTTGATTCATCTCAGCAGAAAAGTTTTCCTGCCCCTTCATTCACGGAAAGCTTCATCCAAATTTCTGCAAACCAAAAAACCCACAGACTTTTTGGCTTCCCCTTCTGACTCTGAGCTAACCTTTTGAAAATGGTGCCTCTGGTTTTGCAGTCTGCTGACGCAGTGCTTTGGGGGTTTTACCAGTCAATGGTAAATTGATAAGTTGCTCTTTCTTGGTGTTCTGTGTTTGATTTAGTACACTGCAACATTGCAAAATGATGTGGAAAAGGTTGTAATGAATAAAGTCTATTAGAGCCAAAGCATTTTTTGTCCTTTCTGTTTTTTCTATCAACGCACTGTAATTACTTCTCTCTTGGAAAAGGGGGGTGGGTGGGTATTATCACGCTGTGCCCTAGTGCTTAAGTGTGCCAATTACAGTGTGCCTGTTACAAGAGTCAAAGAAGTGCATTGCTAGTAGCAGTGCTGCTTTCAGACAGTAACAAAAGGTGGTTTTGTATAGTTTTGTTACCACTATGTTAGAGCCGTCCTGGCAGTTTTGTGTTATAAAGAGTACCTCCAGACTGTCAGTATTTTGTAGGAGGGATTCAGACACATCAAGTTGGATTGGCACTATCGCACCTTTATATGCTTGGAGGCCATCCAGCTTATATTGCACAAATTAAATGACAAACCTCTCATACTTGCTTACTGGGCTCTGAGAAGGCCTCATGAGATCTTGCAAAGTCCTGAAGAGCCACACAGACCACACCTTTGAGGAGACTCCCTATAACCACTGATCAGATGGTCACTGGTTACAAGGAGACACTTTCCTAAACTCCTCTGCAGAAAAAGCAGCTTATCGTCAAAGTGCTTCCTCCAGTGCTTTAAATGAAACAACTTCCTCTTGAAAGAAAATGCATAATATTTAAATTGGAACAATTTTTTCCTTTCAACAGAAAACAGTTTTCATTTCTTCTTTTATTTCTACAGTGGTACCTCAGGTTAAGAACTTAATTCATTCTGGAGGTCCGTTCTTAACCTGAAACTGTTCTCAACCTGAAGCACCACTTTAGCTAATGGGGCCTCCCGTTGCCACGCCGCCGCCGCTATGTGATTTCTGTTCTCATCCTGAAGCAAAGTTCTTAACCCAAGGCACTATTTCTGGGTTAGTGGAGTCTGTAACCTGAAGTGTCTGTAACCTGAAGCGTATGTAACCCGAGGTACCACTGTATTTGCATTCAAAGCACTGGAGGAAAATCTCCACCTTTGGTCTCATGTTGCTCCTTATGCCTCCCATAAGCCTTTGTCATGCCACTTCTTCCCTCCTCTTCAAATGGTTCTTCAAATCCCAACTTTTTCCTGAAGCCGCAAACTCTTAGTCCCTATCCTGAAATGAAGCCTAAAGTGTTCTTTCCCTTCCTATCCTTGCTTCCCTTTCCTCCCCTACGTTAAACGTAAGATTGGAAGTTGCTTTTAATACTCTACAAAGTGTCATGTACATTGATGCCACTACAGAAATAATAGTATTAGGATATTTAGCTCTATGTAAATAAGAACGTTAGAATATGTGGATCATCTGTTTCAGAAGACAGTGTTGTGCCATTGAATCTGAATCTCCCATGTTTCTATAGTTGCTTCTGTTAGCTAACCGGAGAGTAGTTTACCTCTGAGGATGTTCCAGGGCATTGTGTCATCATATAGCCACCTTTACACACATGTGATTAAGAAGAATGGCATGTGATTCTGGCTTCTTTCATTTTACAAAATAAGACCTGAAAGTACAGGGAACATTTATAAAGGGACTTAGTTACATAAATTACATTACACAGAAACAGTGATTTGAGTCATGTATGTACTTGTTTAAAACTACTACTTCTGCTGTCCTTTTTCTGATGTTTGTTTTTTGTTTATGGTTGTTATGGTAATATTATGAATTCTTTTTTAATTGATATCCCTGGGACTTGGTTTCATGACCTAGGGGACAAACAGTTACTATGGGAGATGGCTGAATGAGACAGTCATTAGCAGAGGACGCTATGGGGGGCATTACTGGAGCTTGGAGGCAGGCAAATAAATGCAACACCGCCCTGATGATGTTCAGGAGTTTGTATCAGATACACCTCAAATAATTGCTGCTGCTTAATGCAAAGGTGGGGAAAATATACTATCATGTTTTTAAGTGTTCTTACTCATCCTTTGTCATAAAAGTCCCGGGGTGGGTTACAATAAAACAAAACAAAATACTAAAAACAGCTAAAATCAGAAGAATGCCCCCCCCCATATAAATATCACAAGAGTTAAAGCGCAGGATAAAAAAGTTCATATTCAATTTAGGGGCTTCCACAGAGAATGCCCTCTCTCATGTCACTACCCACCCCAATTTCCAAGGATGGTGGAACTGGCAAGAGAGCCCCCTCTCCCGAACTCAACCCAAGAGGGTTTGTAGGGGAGGAGACAGTTGTTCAGGTATCTGTGGCCTTAATTGCTTAGGGCTTTAAATGCTAATATTAATGTGAGCATCTTGAATTTGCCTGGAAGTGAACCGGCAACCTGTGCAGCTGTTTTAAAACAGGGATTATATGAATTCCAAATGGAATCTTGGCCAGTACTGGCCTCTGTATTTTGGACCAGTTGAAGTTTCTGAGTCATCCTCAGGGGCAGCCCCATGTAAAGCACACTGCAATAATCCAGCCTGGAAGTTACCAGCAGAGTGGCCAAGTCATCTCTGTCCAAAAGTGACTGTAGCTGGCAACAGATAATGTCACCATGGACAGCAATTTATAGTAATGCAGAATTTGAAAAGAAAGAACTACTGGACAATGTGCAGTTTTGGATATTGAAATCAAAAATATATTAAAAGTTAGTAAATCAAATGTGAAGCCAGGTGTCATTTCTTTAGTATCTTCAGATAAAGCAGTTATTAAACCATTCACTGGCACAACACAGATCCCTAACAGAGTATACTATGTTTGAAAACTTATTGTCAGGTGACCAAACATGAAGAGTATTATGTATCATATATAACATTATCTCTAATTTGGAAATAGTAAAAAAGCCAAAACTCCCCAAAATGGGAGACAGACCTATTGAGGCTTAAAGATTATATGTGGTCAAGTCTTTGACAACTTCATAAGTTTATAGTTTCCTTGGTAGCTATCATTTGTCCCAAATAATAACTGATCCTGCATATGTGGGAGTCATATTAGATTCTGCCTATTGCCACTGTCTGCAATTGCAGAACAATAGGGAGATACTGAGAAGGCACTGTTGTTAAGGTTGGTCCATTACCTCCTGAGTGTGTCAGTCCATCAAGTCCAGGCCTCTGTGTTCAACAGAGGCCAATCAGATGCCTGCAGGAAGATCACAGACAGGACGTAATAGAAGCACTTATCCCCTGATTACTTTGCCTCCACTTGTGAACATGGAGGTACTTTGTTTCGGTGTCATGTCTAACAGCCGTTGAGAGACTTATTCTCCATTAATTTGTCTAACCTGTTTTTACTGTGACACACTATGCATGTTTACTCAGAAGTCCCATTGTGTCCAGTGGAGCTTACTCTAGGCAAGTGCATATAGGATTATGTAAAAGGAATGCTGAATTCCACATGTCAGTATTCTGCTGCTTGAAAAAATACTCTTTCGTCACTGTGTTTCAGCTCTGTATCACCACTTTCAGGTTAACAGGAGTTCAGTACTCTTGTTCTAAATTCAGAACTTAAAGCAAAGGGGCAGTTCTGTGTGGCATAAGACCCTCCTGATGTTTACTCTTTGCTCATGATGGTAAGCACAAAATTGGGGGGTGTCATCACATTGTGGCATTAAGTTGAAGCTAACATTCCTGAACGCTGTTATCCTGTAATTGTTATGTATTGAAGTTCTCACCCTTGCCAAAAGGAGTATTGTGTATGTAGTTTTCACTCAGGTCCACGTTAGTTACTTTAGGCGGGAAACCCTGGGTTGTTGTTGCTACAATGTTGACAGCCGGCTGCCTATAAAAGCAGGCCAGATGAGCTGTTTGCTGTTCAGTTCTGTTCTGGCCTGTGAATAAACAAGAGCTGTTTGAAGAATCGCTGTGTCATCTGATGTGTTCACCCACAACTTAACAGTAATAAAGGTATTGAAGGGTGACACCTTTTAGGCAATGGGGTGAATCTTGTGGAAACAGACTGCTGCTTCCCTTCTTTCCTTCAAAAAAGAAGCTCACATATCTGCAGCTGCTATTTGAGCATTTTCAAGCCAGCTGGTCTGCTTCTCAACTCTATTAATCAATGGGCATGTTTCCAGTGACATGGCGTGATGCGATCTGGATCCTCAACAGGATACTTTTCCTGATCCCTACAGCCTACAGATCATTGACTGTTCTGTGATGAGGGATGTAGGGCATCGCCAGAGTCAGTGAATTTCTTTTCTTTCTCAGGCATCTCAAACTTATTTAAGTATGAGGAGGAAGAACAGCAAGTAAGTGTCCTGGTGTACCCTTCCTGCTGAGAGCTGCATTTCCCACAAATTCCCTTGTTATTCAATTTAGCAGCCACAGACTCCCTTCTGCCAAGTTACCTCCTCCTCATGTATGCTATGCCTATCTGTTGATTAATTGAATTGCAGGGTGTCAGAACATGGTGCTTCCTTCCCCCAGGTGATTATTTGCCTGAGTTCATGATACACTAATGAATGCTGCTATACTGCCCACATATCCTAAGAGTCTGGCTTAAATAACAATGGAAAAGTGTTTGTGTAGATGGAAAATATTTTTTGCCTATGGAAGCAGCTGCCCATGAGCTCACTCTCTGGAAAGCATCCTGATAGCTTCTCATCTTATGGAGCCTCCCCCCACCCCTGTCCTCTTCTCCGCACAGTAGCATGTTTAGGAGCCAGGAGTTTAGAAAACTAACCATTCGAGTGCTTTCTTTGGCATCCTTGAATCTGCCTGTTGCAAAAGAGACATTTCAGGCAATCCTGTCCTTTCTAGGGAATGCACGACTGTTAGGAAATGTACTTTATTTCAGGACATTCTCTTTCCACAAAATAAGTATCCTTAGCTCCATAAATCCCCCTGGAACAGGAATTCTAGCTGGAAGAATTGGAAGAAAGATAGCCTTCTTGTACAAAGACCATCAGTTCTCCATAAAGCACTTAATGTACTCCATAAAGTATGTTAATCAGAGTAGACTCGCTGAAAGTAATGGACCTAAATTAGTCATGTTCATTAAGTTCAGTGTGTCTACTCTGAATAAGACTAACAGTGGACTCAGCCCTAAGTCTGTAAATAAAATGTGGTATTTCTTCATTTAAGTGGCTTTAATACATTTTAAAGATTATGGGGTAGAAACCTGATTTAAATGTGTACTCCATTGCTGTGGAAGGCAGCGAAAGATGCTCCAAGCATAGGAGCCAACTCCTAGGGGCTGAGATCCCTTTGCTCCCCCCTAAAATATTTGAGGGGGCTGCCCCTCCCCAAGTTGATAAGCATTGCCATTCAAATGGTGTGCAAGCGCTGTGTCTTGTGATTGATTATGCAGGACAAGACTTTCCTGGGCCACCCCAATTTTTGTTTCAAGCTGGCACCCTTGGCTACAAGTAAGACAATATGGCGTTCATAATAAAAAGTTGGTTGTTGAGGGTACAAATTCAAGAACAGCCATATCAACCCCATAACAGTCATGTGATAGAAGTTGTGCTGCAAGCACAACTTGAACACTCAGTAAACCTCATCAGCAGGCAGGGATTTGACCCTGGGTTTCCCACATCAGAACTAGCACACAGTAAAGGCACCCCAGCCTTTAAACTTCTTGGTAGCAGTAAATATATTATTTGTAATATCCTTATCAGGAGATGTTGCATGGCATACTTTGAATCTAGAATGGGGCAGTGGTTCCTTTGACCATTAGCTGTTCATTATTGCACTAGATATCTGATGGGAAGAAACAGGGCCTGCACCACTTGTAACTTGTTGAATGCAAGCTACCACCTGTGTGTTGTGGTCTTAAAGGTGCTTCACAAACACACCTGCTTCTACAGTCTCAAGCAGATGGAGGAAACAAGAAAGTTATGCTTGAGATAGATATTTTTATTATTGCAAGTTTTTAAAGCAGTTTTTAACATTATGTTTTAATGTTGTAACCTGCCCTGGGTCCTTAGGGTAAAGGGTGTGTAATTATTATTATTATCATCATCATTAATTGGATAACTATAGAATCACACTATTCTTCACCCTATTCTTTTTACATATGAATGGGAGGCGGCGGTTTGATTTAGATTAGTGTTCTATATTTTCCATCTTCTCATTCCAATGTAGCTTCAGCTGCTTATTTATTATCTTTGACTTTATTTTGACAGATAATATGTACCTCTTTGTTAATTTTTTCTTGGGACAGACATATGTTAATTTTACAGTTACTTCACTTGCTGTGTATCTAGCTGAGTTTTTATATTAATGTATTTTCATTCTGTAAAGTTTTATACTTCCCCCATTGTTTAACCTACAGTATAACACTTCTAGATTTTGCTTCTATACCACCACATACACTTTTATCTAACCAGAAGAAAAAGCAGAAACAGAATATCAGAAATGAGAAGAAACACTAGAGAAAACATTTGCTAATTTTTTGGAAAGTACAAACTATTTCCATACTTTTGGGCAACAGTTTGGGAATAAGATATTTTTCTCTATCCACAGTCACTTGCTGTTGTGTCCCCTTGGTTCATTACTGACTTTTATTTGTAAAGAAATGATTGTCCCAGCTAGGAATTCAGTTAAATTTTACTCTGGGTCAGCAAGGCAACAATTACAAAAAAATATGACCAGTTAGTGCATGGTTTCACAAGTCTTTTGTTTTTTCCAACCACACATAATTTAAAGCTTTTGGAAATTGAGCTTACCATCTCAGACTTCTTTAGGTAGGTGTTCCCAGGTCTGCATGCCAACGAGAAAGACTACCCACACAAGATGTTGCCACTGTAACATTTCCTGCTGGCTATATTTCCTTTCACACCAGAGTTACAGGTGTGGGGGGTGGATGTTTTTACTTCCATGACAGCTTTAGTGCAGCTCTAGAAACCATATGAAGCATATGCCTGCTTAGTTCAGCTGCAGTCTCACCCTCATGGGAGTATTTAAGGTGCTCTGAAATACTTAATACATTCTTTTTCTACCCAGTGTTCCAAAGTTACCAATTTTAGCCTGCCTGTTCTGGTCACACTTAATTGTAGTGAATGTTCAAAAACTTCCACCACATCCAATTCCACCACCATCATTCTGTTCTCTTTTTCCTCATTTCCATATCCTTTTGTCAAGTTTCAGTGTCCCCAAATATTTTCCCCCCAAAAGGAACCATGAATGGTGTAGAACTCATAAATTTATTGTAATATGTAGCTTAGCTGTTATTCGTCAGGAATAAAACAGAGCAAATGAAATAATTTTTATTCTTAAAGACGGACATAATTGCTTCATATCTCAGAATTGTTTTAACTATCCATTTATTGCAGTTGTTGTACTAACAGAACAAAAATGTAGTGAAAGGGAACACACATTGGTTTCTTATGAAGTCATGCAGTATTAGGGCACATTTGGTGACGATACTGGTTCTAAAGAGCACGTTGTCCTGAAGAGCATCTAAGTAGTGATGTTGCCTTTGAAAGCAAACAGTGAGTTATTTCCAATATGTAAAAGCATCAACTAACAGGCAAGATTCTATGCAGGTTGCACAGGCATTATGAAAGTGGTGAAATTGTTGAGCAAACCTGTAACAGCTCAGGCAGGAATGGGAACCAGCAACATAGGAATATATATATATATATATATATAGAGAGAGAGAGAGAGAGAGAGAGAGAGAGAGAGAGAGAGAGAGAAATATTTATTAAAGTTTTACAAAATATATTTTTTATTACCTATTGAGAAAAGTTTCAAAAGAAGGAGAAAGAGCAGCTTATTGTATTGGGCTCCAGCACCTCCAGCTACAAGAAATCATTGGCTGTGAGAGCTGCTGTGTATTCTTTTGACCCCCCCACCACACATTAAGGAAGTTCTGCAAGCTGGTACAAGTTACATGGTCTTCCATCATTTATCTGAGTTGGGCTACATATTAAGGGGTTGTCTGAAAATGCTAAAATACATCAAATTTGTGGGAACAAGTGCCAAATTGCCAGATAAAAAAACCAGTTCCTGGATTCTGAAGGATTTTTTTTTAAGTTTCCCTGAAGAATCAGCATTGAAATGTTGAAAGAAGTGGTATATCCACAAATATAAAATCAGTGAAATCAAGTTCATTTGACAAATTGCAGAAAATGCAGTTCTTCATGCCAGAAGGGAAAATGCAACAGGCACATGCAGTTCTCATCCATGACTTGGCACTTGGTGACATGAAGTGGTCTTTTTAATGTCAGAGTTACTGTCTGCCTCCAACCAGGGAAAGCAGCAATTTCAGTATTCCCATGCTCTGTCTTGCAGCTTTTGATCACTTAAACTATAACAGTGCAAAATACAGAACAAAGTATCATGCTTAAATTAATCCACGTCACACACTAGGTTGAGTTAAGAAAATGAATGTCCATTCAGTTGGAAGAAGGACAGTTAAGAGTTCACAGAAATTGCAAAAAGGCCACTGTTTCCTCAGGTGTGCTGCATGCTGGGAGGAGAAGAAAAAACAAATTAAGAATGGCTTTCAGAAATAATTTTCTCAGCAGAAAACACCTTTTCAGCCAAAAATGAAATAGCTGCTAGAGAGTATCTTGAACCCCGCTATCCAAAAGGACTAGACTAAGCATGTTTAAACAACCTGTATGATTTGTTACATGGACCTGTGGATTTGTGTTTTAAAACATGCTTCCATCCTAGATGAAAAGATGTGGCTGCTCCCTGTCTCACCATTTGCTTTTCTTGGGATTATTCTAGTATTAGTATGTTGACAGAGTATCACTTCACACTGTGTCACTAGGGTTACTGTGACACCTAGAATGCAAGCATCAACTCTTCTTCAATAAAGGTGCCCAGTTAGATGTGCCTTCCATCATTCTATATCATGGGTAGGCAAACTAAGGCCTGGGGGCCGGATGCGGCCCAATCGCCTTCTCAATCTGGCCCGCGGATGGTCCGGAATCAGCATATTTTTACATTAGTAGAATGTGTGCTTTTATTTAAAATGCATCTCTGGGTTATTTGTGGGGCATAGGAATTAGTTATTTCTTTCTTTTTCAAAATATAGTCCGGCCCCCCACAAGGTCTGAGGGACAGTGGACCAGCCCCCCCTGCCGAAAAAGTTTGCTTACCTATATGGTTCTATATGGTTGAAGAGGACAGATATTCTGGTTTGTTGGAGGACAAAAGAAAAGAGCCAGGAAAAGCCCATTTATGCAGGAGGACCTTCCCAGGGGAAAAAGAAGTGCTCCAGAATCCAGACTGATAGGATTCTAACTCACATTGGATTTTTACAATGATCAAATACACATGTTGAACACAGAAAAACAAACCCATCTGAATTATTTGGTTGTGTTAATTTACCCTAAAGTTGCAATTCTAAGCATGCTTGTGGGGAGAATGTTGAATGTGACTCACATGAAAGAAGGGAATATATTTCCAAGAAGTATTTTGAGTAAATGGTATGTTATGTATTTTTCAAATATTTAACAACTCTGTTGAGCCGCTTGACTTTCCTTCGGTTCCCATTACTTCTTATGAAATTAAATCATTTAGGATTGTAGGTCGCATTCCCAAAACTTTGCTGAGAAAAATTCATCTGCAGGAATGAATTTCAGTTTCCCAGACGGGAAAATGATTTTTAAAAAATATTTGAAAATTCAAAATATTGGGTTATATTTGGTTCGATTATAAGCAGATTACATTGACATAAACTATTCACCCCCAAAATGTGGTGTGCTTTTATTTTCTACATGTGTTACTGCATTAAGTTATAATAACATGCTAATTATTATCAATGATCCTTTCAAAGCTTCCCTATATTGTCCAGGCCTCCTGGAGGTTTTTTGCTTGAGATGTGCCCTATTCAGTATTTTGTGATGGCTTGCCGCTGCTCTGAGGGGGACGGAATTTACATTTGACTCTCACAGCTGCTGTTCCTGTTATTTTAGTCTTTGGAATTTATCATGATAGTTTGATGTTTTAAAACCCCACAAGTGTAGCTTTAGGAGCAAGCACAATTCATTTCTGAAATCTTAGTGTGTTCTTTTCCAAGGCAGGGCAAGAAAACACAAAAAAAGTATTTAATCATAACTGCATTCTCTCTCAAAAAACAAAAAGATGAAGCCACCTTCTGTGAGTGGATTTCCCAATTTTCTGATATTTTCTCCTTTCCTATCAGTACCACATGGACATAGCCAAGGAGAGCAGGGGGGCAGTTGTCGTGTCCCCCGAAGCCTGACCCCGGCAATGGGATTTTGGGGGGAATTTTACCTCAACAACTTTCTGTGTCCCCCCGCCAAAAAAATCCTGGTTACGCCCATGAACCAACCCCTTTCAGTAGGGTTCCCTACTATTCAGGAACAGACATAGTCATATCAGTAAGTGCAGAGATTAAAAGCTTAAGAAAAAGGAATGTTGTTACAAACTTTTAAAAAGCAGCCAGGAGATGGAATTCTGAAGACCAGGTGCCATAGCTGAGAAGGCTCAAGAGTTAGCATCTCAAAACAAGCAGTGATTACCATCCACAAAACAAGGTTTTGTGAAGCTGCCTAAGGTTTCCTAGTATGAATAACATGGGGTTGGACTTCTCAGCAGCTGTAGTGTCATTCCATCCATTGAGAGTTTGGGTTTTCTAAACGTTTCATTTGACAACAGCTGCCTCTGTGTGCATACTGCCCACTTGCAAATGCTGCTCATTCACATATACAGTTGTCAGTGTATTATGTTCCATAAGGAGCAATTGAGCTTGAAAGCACAAGGGAGTTATATAGAAATGTTTTAACTTGAGCTAGCAGGAAACTATAATAATTGTGAAGCTATGTAGTAAAAAAAAATCAGTTCCATTTCAGAGAATGGCACAATCTCAACAAACTGCATGGAGAAGACAACATGAAGATGTTATATTACCCAAGACCTTATAACAATGTTTTACAACATGGTTTTGCAGTACAAATGTCAAAGTCTGTAACTATTTAATAAATAATACCACACTCCCAAATTAAAAGTAGTGTTTTAAGCTGTGAGGTTCTCAATAAAATAGGCAAAATAACATATTGTAGGGCAGCGATGAGAAAACTTTTCCAGCCTATGGGCTGCATTTCACTCTGGGCAACCTTCCAGGGGCCACATGCCAGTCACAAGTGGTTCAGAAGTAAATGATGTTGGAGCAACTAGTGTACATTTTACCTTTGTACAGTAGTCTAGTGTCTACATACCATCACAGATCTCTCTCTATCCCTCAGCCAGGGAAGGAAGAGGCATTATCAGTATTCAAAGATACATTCCAGGCAGGCAGAAACATGCATGGAAGATACGAAACAGGGACAGTAAGTGACCTGAGGGGGAGTCCTGGGGGCCAGATAGAGATGCTTGGAGGGCCACATTCAGCTCTGGACTTGAGGTTTCCCACCCCTGATGTAATGGAATTGTTAGAACTTTGCGGCAAAGCTTGAAATGTGGAAATAACAAGCTTCAGTTTTAGATTATATTACATGGTTTCCTGCATGCCACTTTCCACTCGTAGAGGTTTTTCTTTGGACAAACACAAAGAGGAGGTGTGGGGAAAGGAGAGGAAACTACATGGAACATTTTCCTGGACAATTTGGGAAGGATTGGGCTTGGTGCTGCTTTTATAAGGCAGAAGCCACCAAGAGTCCTTGCCCCACTAGTTTCCTGTGTTTCTGCAAAGGCACTTTTCAGAATAATATTAGCTGCCTATGGTAATGGAAAACCAATAAATGAGTCAGGCTGGCCTAGGGCATCTAGTAGGTAACTTGAACATCCTTTCTTTCTAATACTTTTGCTCATTAAGCTTTTATTAGAATTCATCTTTTAATTTATTTTTGAAGATACCCTATTATGTTGAAACCGATTTTCCCGTACTTCTGTGCCTGTGAACCATTGTAAATGTAGCAAGTCCATGTGAAAGCAAAAAGAAAAAAAAAAAATTAAAAAAATTCATTGGGTTCCCATTCCAAACCATGAATGCAACTCCCCCATCTTCACAGTCCTCTAGCATCCTCCCCCAGCTGTGAGCCCTCCAGACATCTTGAACTATGCACACTTCAGTCTCAGCCACCGCAGCCAATGGTCATTGATGACAGGAGCTGTAGTCCAGAACACCAGCATGAGGGAGGTTCCCTTATGTACCAGGCAGTATGGTTGACGTTCAGAAAGGTAGGCATAGCCAGGGATTTGCATAGATAGAAGTGGAATTCTTTTCACTTTTCTTTGAATTGCATGCGCGCGCGCACACACACACACACACACACACATACACACACTAATATCAGGAACTAATTTTGAAATATATTTTAGATTGAAGGTGATTTGGCAGAGGATCCTGCCAAGTTCAGAGTTCCCCTGAACAAACAAAATTAGTGGCATGGCTTTTGAGTTCTATTTTGTATCACCAAGAACCAGTGAACACTAGTACAGTTTCACCAGAAACTCATGAATTAAGGTTTTATTCTTCTTCTAACAAAACTCCTTAGATGTTGTATGCATCACAAACTTGGGGGGGCGGTGAAGTTAAAAATGATGGCTCTGGCAAACACAAAGCATTTATTGTTTGTTCTCCTTTATAGAATATGTGCTACTCTAGAAACATCACTCAATAGTTTCTTGTTTCATCTTAAATATACCATTTGTTTTGAACCATACGGAAAACATAGGTGTAACATAACTATATTCTTCTCTTGATCATCATCCTGTTCACTTATTTCGTGCATGCAGACATCTCAACAATCCCCAAATATCTAAAGTGTCAAGATGAGTGGGTGGTCATAACCCACTAGCAGAGCAACTATAAGGTCCCTATCATTTCCACTTAAAAGGATCTTTGTCTCAGAGCATGGAGAGCCACTGCCATTCAGAAAAAACGGCACCAGGCTAGTGAGTCCCAGTGGTCTGACTTGCTACAAGGTAGCTTCATATGAATTCCTTAGCATTCACACAAAGGCAAAACTAATTTATGCTGCACTCTCCCCCCCCCCCAAGAGAGAGAGAGAGAGCAGCAACTTCAGTGACAATCTCTTAAGACCATGCTTTTTAATAGCTGGACCTTTATCCCCTCAGTGACAGGGGTCACTAGCAAGATTCACTAAGGCTCACTTTTTTCCTGACTAGGGTTATGGGGTTGGATCATTCTCAGCAGCTATAATTTTACCAAATAGCCGAATATAATGTTTCTTGGTATTTGTTGCTATCAGCAACAGAAATACTGGAAACACTCCATTCACAAAAATGTTCAAAATCAGTTTAGTTAAAAATAGTAAAACATACAATTTAAAATGCAGTCAATAATTATACATAATTCATGCAAAATCAAAGACTATGGGGAAAATATTATGGGCAGGATTCATCTAACACGCCTCACCAATGGAAGACTTGCACAAGGACTGCTTGTGCAGTGGGGCTTTCCCGCTCTGTTTCTTCTGCAACCTCCCTTTGCCCCCAAATTGGCTCAGGGCAGGTTAGGAGAATAGCCTGCAGGGGGAGGAGAGGGGAGCTGCAATGCATGCACAGATGGAACGTTCAGAAGTGCACAAAAGTTGAAGACCACCCAATAAGTTGTATCTAATGCTAGCCCTGGTCAGATTAGACCCATTGAAATTAATGGGCATGGCTAACCTTAGACCCTTTAAACTCAATGGGTCTATTCAGAGTAGGACTTAGTTGGATCTAATTTAATGACTATTTTGACCTGAATTACCCAAACAAGATGCAATCCTAATTTGTATTCCTATATTCAACTTCCTGGAAGACTCCCTAAGTACAAGGCAACCATGCTTTCTTTCCGCCTGCCCTTACTATGTTTCATTTATCCTTTGCAAGTTCTCACAGGTAGGCATAATTCTCTGTCATCTGTTTAAAGTGATGGTGACTCTTGGATATATCTTGCAAAAATAATAACATGCTTGCCGTTCATTTTTGAGCAAGAACCCACAAATGACTAACGCTTTCCCCATTAAATTGTGGCTTCTCCTGTTGAGTCACAAACTTAATAAATGTCTCTTCTAGCCCAGAACAGAAAACATGCAACCTCAGCATGATTACTTGCTATATTTTACACCAAGCAAGATCTGCAAACAATAAGATTGCTCTGAAATGATGCCAAGAATCAAATTGTGATGACAGGACTGAAAAACATTTTGGTTGTGAAAAGGGAAGCAGAATTCAATGTGGATTTGCTTTTGGGGGGTGGTGATAGGACATTGTTTAGGTGAAGTATGGAATTCCCATCATCACTATTAATTCACTTTTAAAATGAAGGTTTGAAATTGAATTAAGTTGAGAAATGATATTACAAGAGGAATGCGAGAGTAGATAAGCTTGTTTTCCCTTACAGTTCTTTTTTCTCTCAGTTCCCTCTGGGCCAGTCCAGACATAATTCAGACCACCTCTTGACCTGGCTGTGAGCTGTTCTATCCCTCTTCTTTCCCCTCTATCAATTCCCCTCAACTTTCTTTGTCAACATTAGCCAAGATGCGTGATTACATATATCCTGGCATAGGCCATAGTTTATGTTAGCAGGGTTTGTCACGAGCATGGTTAATATTAGCAATGCACAGCTCCAAACTACTGAAAAGCTTAGCCTGGTTAGCATTCATCAACATTAGTCTTGGTACAGATGTGCAAGCTTGATGCCAGTCCTAATTCCATGGTTAAATTCCTTGCATTTTGTATGCACTTTGTACTACAAACTTAGCATCTACGATATTTCTCTTTTCTTGTTAAATACCAGTCCTTGGAACAAATAACACTTAAGAAAATATACTGGTGCAGTGTGGTAGAAAATTTGGCCAATAGTAGTGTGCAATCCTGAACATGCTGAGATATCAGTGACTGAATAAGGGAAGAAGGTTCTCTGTGCCGAGTAGGATGAAAACTCTGCGGGCCTTTTCTTTATAATTATTCAGCTCTCATTTGTTTTTTAGTAAGATTATTCAAGTGGATAGCCAGGGGTTCCTTGATTTTTTGTTTATTGCAACCAAGTTTCCCTGTATCTTTATAAAGCACCTGATTTAACCTTCCTTCTTTAATTTCAGGGATTTATTTGTTGGATTTAATCTACATTGATTCAGCATATCCTGCTTCAGGCAGCATCATGGAGAACGAACAAAGATCCAATCAAATGAACAATATCCTCCGAATAATTGCTGATTTGCAAGTCTCCTGTAGCTATGGTTGGTAATTTTCCTCTTCACCAATATTTCTTTAATATAGTAAATTAGCACCAGATGTCTGCCTCATACAAAGAGGGGCCTTAAGGGATAATGTAGATCAGGAAGCTTTGTGCTACTGAACCACTTAGCTTCTGCCAAATTAGGAAATTAGATAAAGTGATTGTTGTTCTGGCCCAGCTTAAGTCTGCAGACATGAATATATACACCCCATCTTTACCTTTTTATTACAGTCAAACTTTACATAAATTGCATTACATTTTCGTTATGGCCAAATTCCACTTGAGAGGTTCAGTGCTTCCTATGAGCTTGTGGCCTACTCTGATTTCTAGAAAATCTTTGCTTTTTTTCCTGCCAGAATTTGTGGCATGGCTTTTGAATTCTCATAATAAATAATGTCATGTAGACTTGTTCTATAGCTGCAGTTTCCCTTGCAACCTGTCCTCAGTCTTTTCTAGCTGTGCCTCTTTGTGTTATAAACTCCCTCCATTTCCCTTATGAATATTATTTATATTCTATTATTTACAGTATTTATATACCATTTATTTCATCCATTCATGAGAGATCTGGAGGGGAGACTGAAAAAATGTGATTTTCTACCAATTGTCATTTTCTACTACATATTTCCATAAAAGCTATTGTGTTCATACCTAATGAGAGAAGATTTGATCTCAGTACAGTACTTACATTCTCTGCCCAATGAAATCAGATTTTTCTGAGGCTCCAGAGGGCATTAGACTTCTTTGAGGTGGCACCTCTAATGGAACTTGTAGGTAGGGCCAGTCTCGAATGCATCTCCAGTGGGAGGAGCCACTCAGATCTCCCAATGTAAGGAGCTGAACTGTTGAATCTTGTTACAGCAACTAGGAGCCCTGCCATAAGTAGTTTAGGCTTTGTCATGATCCACTTGATCCTGACTGGCTCAGGGCAGGAGTAGTGGTTGCTGTCAGATGAGGAAGAAGAAGAGGAGAGTGTGAAGGATGCATGAGCAGGGAACAGCCAAGAGGGAGGGTGGAGTCTCTTCCCCTTTGTGTTTAAAAGCCAGGAAATGCAAGGCAGTTCCCAACAATGGGTCAACCAGCCAGGAGGGGAGACTGAACAACTACAGACTTGTCCAACTTCCAAGAGACTGCAGTCTATTCCCACAATTAAAAAAACTGCCAGTGATCTACCCACTGGATTGACCAAAGTTGTTCAGATTTTTTTTGAAGGGGGATGGGAGTGGTCCCACGATCTACTGTGATCTACCACAGGCACCCCGTGATCTACCAGTAGATTACGATCTACCTGTTGGCCTTCCCTGACCTAGATGAACTGCCCTGAGACCTTCAGGTATAGAGCGGTATATAAATTCAATAAATAATAATAGAGGGGCTGACCTCTTTCCTGTTGCCAAGAACTTGGTGCCACCTCTGCGATTGGTAACAGACCCATGCCCCTTGGAGGAATGCACGCCTCCAAGAACACCATTCTCATAGGGAGAAAGAGTCTCATGAGCAAGCATGCCATATCTCGCCTTTAAAAGGTGGCAGGAGGGATATGACAGTTTGTCGAGATATCTTCACAGCTTCCATCAAGTTTTGGGTCCATGATGCTGTTCTCAAACTCTTGATCCATCCCTTTTGTGACAGAGATGGAGGAAGTTTCAGTCTCTCCCACATTGCAGATGATTGCCATGCTACTTTTTGATTCTGACAGGCTTCCCTCTCCACAGGACAGGCAGGGAACATAAGGAGTCCAGTGTGGAGAATCAGACTGCAGTGAACTTGGCAGGGAAGGGTTTGGCACCAAGTATAGAGTATATCTCTAGTCAGAAGAGGGTTGAGTTTTGTGCCACCTTGCACTCATCTTTCATTCTAAAGATGTCTAATGCTCTCTGGCAATTTTGGAGATGAGAAATTCATGGTGAGGAAATTTCCGTTTCACTAGCCTATCTATCTGTCCTTGGTGGGAAAGCTTGGTGTTATATTTCAGCATAGACAGTTCAAGGAAATAAAAGTTTGAAGCATGTGGTTGAAACTGCTTTTGTTCTTGACAGTTATGGGATTTATATGTGCTTTTTTTAAAAAATGCAGATCACCTTATAACGTTACCCCATGTGCAAAAATACTTAAAGTCTGTCCGGTACATTGAAGAGCTTCAAAAGTTTGTGGAAGACGACAACTACAAGTACGTAGCATCCTTTTCTTTGGCCCAGTTGAGTTCATGGAAAAGATGGCCTAGCCTCAGACTTGAATAAAAGGGTTTTTTAAAAGGTGCTCCTGGCAGGGATATACTTAGATTTTTGTTGTTGTTGTTTTAAAAAATGATATTTAAACAGTAATGATATTGTCAGGGGTTTGAGTGAAACCCCAGATGGAACTTGTCTATGAGATCTAACCTCATTTCCAAAATGAGACCGTTTTGTGAAAACTTAAAATAAAAACCAGATAGGCCTACTTGTTGTTTTATTGCATTACAGCCCCATGCACTTAAATTGAAGAATTCATGAATGAGGCCCACAGACTAAATTCAGAAGACCTCTTCTGAATTCTGTGCAATTATATCTTATTAGAAATTTAAGTAGAGTAGATGGTTCATCATATGGTGGATGTGCTCCTTCAGGAAAAGGCAGGATAAAATTGTAATCATCATCTTCTAAAATTCATAGTGCAAAGCAGAATAAAAATATAAGAATTGCCTTGTGACTGTTGCCTGATAGTTGGAGATGTGTGACAACAAACTTCACAAAGGTAGCAGTACCTCCATAATCCAGAAGGAAGGCATGACACCATCTGCAGTCACATGTTGGGATAAGCCAAGTTTTCTGACATATCATGGTTTATGTTGAACAAGTAGCATAGTAGGGCATGCTGCCTAATCAGGTGTGCTTTGCTCCTCTCCTAGAGAAAATAAGAGAAACAAATCAGGAAACAACAAATAAATGTAACTTCCTATGATGTCTAAATACACGATCCCAGGATTACTAGCCAGCCTAAACTATGGTTTACTGTTTATGAACCTGACTTGTTAGGAAGCAACAAACTAGGATCCCAGAGTCAGGTATCGCAGGAAGCCAAGCTTAATTGCAGTTCCCTTGTTTGTGGAAGTGATTAGGCCATGTGCTCCAGCAAATATTAGACATAATCTCACAAATTTTAGGGCACACCTTAGGGTTTCATCCTTTATTATTGCTTCTTCATGTAGTTCAGGATAACATCACCAATAGCCCCAAAGTCTGAAAATTAATTTCTTAATTTCTACTAAAAAAAAATGTTTGGGTTGAACACTAGAAACATATTCAGATCCCATGATATTGTGTGAATGGAAAAATTAATGGATTCAATCAAGAAAGAGCAGTATACTGCAGTTAAGCTGGCATAGCAGACAAATCTCTTGGTTGACATCTCTGCTAAATTTTGTTATTGTAATTTTTCAGTGTTGGTGTTGGGAGGGTGGCTCTGTAAATTCTCCTTATCACAAGTGCTGCTTCTGCTTATAGTAGGTTTTTACTTTCTGATGTGACTCATAAACTATTCTGACATACATAGCAATGAGCCAGATGAGCGCCCATTTCATCCCACAATCTCACCTCCTACCATATGCATCAGGCAGGCTGTTTGTTTGTTTTTAAGCAGTACACAAGCTTATTTTAAAAGCGGCGCACATTTAATTTTTAAAACTGAAAAATTATCTATGGATCACAGAAGAGTGGTATGTCAGTGACATCACAGGTACTAACCAATATGTACATTCTAAAGCCAGCATTTACCCATACAATCATGAGCCACTCTGAAAACTTGTAGAACTGGTGTTTCCAGAGCTCAGTCTTAGAGATAAAAATGCATTTGCCACTCCTGTGTCTTCCACCTCTCTTCTTCTGGAATCCACACCAGGACTGCACAAAATACCATGGAGTAGATTTCTGCTGGGAGAAACATGCTGCAGAATATCTCCCCATTTCATCATGTTGGACAGCAGCTAGAAAAATCAAATCAGTGCTGGCCTTTTTGCTGCTGAAAACCTTGTTTATCTTATCAACAGGTTTAGTTTTTGGATCAGATTGAACACAGGCATAGGAGTAATGATGTTTTTGTATCAGAATTCTGTTTAATGTATCATGCTGTCTTCCAAAAAGCTTTGTCTGCAAAATGTTTTCAATATAGCTTATCACTTCTATTTTTTAAAAAAAGATGGGGTGAAATTTTGTACAGCTTACTTGTGGCAGGATGTACGTGTATGAATGTGTGTATAAGCTCTTCTTGCCTCTAGGTTCCTAGGGAAAGGAGTTTGTGGTTTTACACTCTAAAAATATAGTCTGCAAACATTTACATGTTGAAATCAGTTTGAGTTTGACAGGTATTCATGACTAAATGGCACACAGTGTTAAGAATGAGAAGACTCTGGAATCCCCAGTGGGCTAATAAACTCCCTACAATACATTATTAACAGCCATTAGCAAATATAGAATTAATCTGCAAGCAAGAATAATGCACTACAACACTGGAAATTGTACACACACTGAGCTCACAGACACACACACTCTTATGTATTTACTATCATGGTATTAAAGAGATACATTTTGTTCTCCTCCTTACCTCCTCTTTAATATTTTCTTAGTTTAACTATTCTGTCTTATGCATTGTATCCAACACGTAGGCTGTGGGCTGCATTACCATTTACTCGGGCTTTAATGCACCCCCTCCGCTGGTATTTGAATCTGTGTAAACATGACATTAACCAGAATCTATATCTAGCTTGTCGTTTCTTGAGAAATACTGCTGTTTGATATGTTTTCCCTCAAACCAGTTTCCATCTGATTTGTTAACATAAGCCACACTTACTTCACAATTAAGCTGAGTTGTGTACATATGAGACTGCCATTGCACATGTTTAGATGATAGTGCATGGACAGATGGTGGCTTCACAAATAGGAGTTGGGAAGGTTGCAGGAATGGGGAAACAAAGCAAGTAATGCACAACAGATAAAGATATTCCTGCTCCATCTCTGGTTTGTGCAACAATGTGCCAATGCAACTTAAAATGCATTGGGGAAAACAGCCTCACTCCATTTTAAGCTGCTAATGTGTACCTAGGCACAGTTTCCCAAAGATTTGTTTTGTTTGCATTTCTTGGTTTTATAAATACTTTAAATGCATAAATGATAAATAAAAGGTTTATATCTTAACATTATAAATAAAACAAGCTTTAAAAAAAACAGCCTCAAAAAGTATGAGTACTTGAACACACGCTTCTGGTAATACCTTCCATTCAATCTCCATTGAAATAAATGGGAGCTCTGTTTGCAAGAATATGTGCTCTTTCCAGCTCCCAGACATACTAGTGGGGTCTACATGCGAGAGATTTTTTGTTACCTTTCTGTTTTCCTGTGGTGTTTGTTTGAAGGCATAGGGAGCATTCTCCATAACACTAGTGAAAAGTGAGTAATTGCAATTGGTGTGTGTGTGTGTGTGTGTGTGTGTGTGCCTGTGTTGTGGTTCATAGATGGGATGCCAGAAATTTAACCACATTGCCTAATTTAGTTCTTGGACAGCGATTCACATTCATGCGATGATGTTAAGATTATATATACAGTAGGTTTCCATTAGCTTGAATATTATGTGTGGGACAGAACAAAACAAAGGGTTCCTCTAAATATTTAGGGGCATGACATAATACTTGGAAGTGGGACAAAACATGAGTAATTTAAAAATGTTTTTTTCTTAAACAGCTTCTAATCTCCACAGAGGCCTTTCTAGCAACAGTGAGCAGTATTTACATACATTTTGGTACAGGCCAACCTTTGCTCTTCCATCTGATCTGAATGTCCATTTTCTAAGTAGCTGTGCTGTTTTTAGCTACAAATGTATTACAGCACACCTTAGAAAGACTGAATAGCAGGAATCAAAATAAAGAGGAAAGGGGGGGGCGGAATCAGAGTTTGACAAAGTTCTCAGAATGAGGCTGAACCCTCTAGACATTTCTTTGGAGGAATACAGACCCTACATGACCATGTTTGTTGGCTCAGCAATGCAGGTTTTTCTCTGCAGGTGGTCTTGGAATGGCATCCAGACTGTGTCCTGCGCTGGGTTTCTTTTCTGTCTCTGTACTGATTCTGAAGGTATGAATTTCTTTAAATATTCATCAGAATCTCTTCCTCTTGGATAACTCAATCCACATACTATTTGAATTTCTCCTCATTTCTGGTGCTGTGCCAAAAGGATGCATAAGCCCTGTAGAGATAGCAAGCACGCTCAGGCCTTATAAGGGGAAAAAGGCCTCTCGACATTCTGTCTTTTCATGCCTTTTTTATTGAAACAGGAGCATTCGTTAGACTCAGGAGGGGCTACTTCTTATCCTTGGCAGAATGTAAGATTCATCCTTGTATTATATTACTCCGTTACAGGAAATATACTGGAAACTTCCTCCAAGCCTGTCTCTTCTGGCTGAAATCTCTGCAGAGAAAAAGAAAGAAATGCTTTCTTTGTTCCATTTAGTGGGCCTTTCTATTCCACGCATCTCTTTTGTAGAAGAAAATTGTATTGACCAGCCAAGTTGCATAGATGTATTAATACTTTTTTTAAAAAATCTGCAGTCTAGCATTTCCACCTATATGTGGAGGGTTCTGGAGCATAGACAAAGCCAAGGTGCTCATGGGCTCCTTTCTTCCAACTGCCTGGGGGGTCTATTTCCACAGCTACTTTGTAGTTATATAATGTGAGATGAAGGCAACCCTTTGCAGGGCTGAACATTTGTGCAAATGGGGCTTTGGTTTCCCCTTGCGCTATACATTGCGCAGGCCTATTTTAGGCATATTTCTGAGATGATTTTAAAGGAAAGGTCTGTGGTTTATCATTATTTTTAGGGTCTGTTCTCTGTCTAGTCTCCCCTGCTATACCAAGCACCCCACTCAGATGCTAAATGTAGCTCAAACACCCTGCCCGGAAAGCTTCAGTTTCTCTATTTCCACCTTGACTATCCACTGAACAGCTGCAGAACAAATTACCAGCTAGTGCCTGTGTAAGCAATACAGCTCTTGAAATTGTGTTGACCTTGGAACATTCATTTCTTTCCATTTCTTCAGTCCTCAGCCTCCCAATTGGATTCCTCTTTTCTTTAGGTTTCAAATGCAACCAAGCCTCTCTGCCTCTAATTGACAACTTCAAGTTGGCAAGGCCCAGGGAACCATCTCCTTCATGACTGGTTTCCCAGCAATGTGAATTTATTTCAGCTTCCCACAGAGCACATTTGAGCTTATCTAAGCGACAGATCCTAGCATCTTGTAGGAGCTGTAGCAAACAGCATCTCTGCTCTTTGCCATCAATAGTTTTTGTCCAATGTGGAAAAAATAGCTTTTGAGAAGGCAAAGCATCTGCTTGGATGCAGAAGGTACCAGGTTCAATTTCCAACATCTCCAGCTGTGACTGGGAGAGACTCCCTGTTTGAAGCCCTAGGAAGCCACTGTCTATCAGTGCAGACCAGGGGCAGTCAACCTTTTTATACCTACCACCCACTAATGGTGAAATTTTCCTTACCACCCACCAGTGCTCGATGGAAGGAGGATTCAGCTTATGCCATAGAACCCCCTACCGCCCACCTAGAATCCTGAAATGCCCACTAGTGGGCAGTAGGGACCAGGTTGACAACCCCTTGTGTAGGCAATGTTGAGCTAGATAGGCCAATGGTCTGACTCCACATAATGCAGTTTCCTCTGTACTTTTTTGCTTTTGGTCCTGTAGACACTGAAAGTGGGACAGCAAAGGCAACACTCCTATCTCTTGGAGAAGCTAGACTGTAGTCAGTCTCCTAGCCCAGGTTTACTGTATAGTTGTGGGATGCAGCAAGCACCTCCTCTCTTGGGGAATAGTGCTCCTATGGTTCATCTGTACAGAGGGCTCTCTTGCACAGACTTCAAATCCAGAGGCCTGGGAAGAAATTGTGGGAGAAGTCAAAATTATGTGGCAAAGGAATGCTTTTCACTAACAGAATTCCTCAGGTGATTCAGCGTGCACCATCTCACATTCATTCATTCAATTTATTACAGTCAATAGGCTGGAAATAAAATAAAAACATAAAGCATACCAGAATCTAATAGCAAAACAGATTCAGAACTGTGACATAATAACAGTTATATAGAACTATTATAATCTCTGGTTAGTCTTAGTCCAGATTCAGGTGCTGTGTTGTTCGTATGTTTTCACAGCTACTGACAAAACTTTAGCCACTATCAATGATAATCTCGGGATTTTATCTTCCATCAGATATTAAAAATAAAGTTGAGCTGATCTTCCTGGTAATTTGGTGAGCAAAGGGTTGAAAAACATAAAGATTTACTCTAAAGATTCTACTTCCTGATTATTACATGGGCATAACCTTGAGTAAAGAGGGGTGCAAGTGTATCTGTCTCAAAGCATTTGAGATGAGAAAACATGAAATCTGGGCAGAGTAGAAGCTCTGTAGTACATAACTACAACAGATTTGTGAAGTACCGTATTTTTCGCCCCATAGGACGCACCTAGGTTTTTGGGGGGGAAATAAAGAAAAAATTATTCCCCCCCCCCCAGGCGCTTGTGGGGCCGGCAGCAGGGAGAAGCGCTCTTCTCCCCGCCGCCAGCCTTCAGACCACATCAGGAGACAGCGGGATGGCGGCAGGGAGAAGCACGCGTCTCTCCACCGTCAGCCTCCAAACCACATCAGGAGACAGCGGAATGGCGGCATTCGCCCCATAGGGCAAAAGCCTGCATTCGCCCCATAGGACGCACAAACATTTCCCCTTCATTTTTGGAGGGGGAAAAGTGCGTCCTATAGGGCCAAAAATACGGTAAATAATCAATGAAGCAGCTATGACTTAATTAATTGTATACCACCATGATAGTGGTGTTGAATAGTGGCAATTTACAAACAAACAAACTAATTGTTCCTGGGAAGCACCAGCCAGCCTCTATTTCCAGCCATTATTGTTGTGTAAAGAGCAAACTTTGTAAACAACTGAACTGTTCCCCTTCAAATAGCAAATTTACACTTAGCTATATTTAGAGTTCCATTAGTCACAGCAGTCTAGGACTTTTAGCTCTTACACTCAAAAGACATGTGAAACTATTACCCTTTAGTTTGTTTAATTGGTCACAGATGCGGGATGGCTAAGAATTAGCTACTGCATAAGACAAGAAGAGTAATTAGAACCTTTCACTCTTCCACCTTCTCATCAATTTACTTCTTCCTACTTTGCTTGCTCTCTGAGGTTGTATAGTTGTTTCAGAATAGCCATGGGAGCAAAGGACTTGTTTGTTTAGTTAATGGCTACGGGTTGTTCTTCTCAGAGTAGATCCATTGAAATTAAAAGGCATGACTAACATGAATACATTACTTTAGATGAGTCTACTCTGAATAGGACTAGCCTTGGATCCAGCGCTTTCTCTTTTTTTCTTCTCTCCTTCATTGCAGGAAGTAGAGAACTGAAGTCTTCTGCAGGGTTTCATACAGATCAGGGGAGAAGGCAGAGTAGAAATAGGATAATGAACTACCCTTGTCTGTACCTTACCATAAAGACTAGAGAGACTGTTGGTTAGAAGGTACTTCTGCTCTGAATGCATTAGCCTGTTAAAAGGGGGTTAATTTCCTGCCAACAAACACTCTACTTCAAGACACAAAGAAGGGAAGGGATGTTCAAACTATTTCTTTACATTATATTTTATATCATTAAGCTCTTGAAACAAGGCCTTCTTGGTTGTTCCATAGCCTGCAGAGATCTGTCTTGTGACAACTAGAAGGAATGCCTTTTCTATTGTGGCATGCAGCCTGTGGATTGATTGCTCCTGAGAGATAAATTAAGTACCTACTGCTTTTTTGTTTTTGGTGCCTGCTAAAAAGTTATTTATTCTTCCAGGGCTTTGCTGACCACTTGTACCAGCATATTTAGTTCATCCTAACTTGGTTGCTATTGTGTTCATTGTTTTTGTTGTATTTTTAATGTTTTATTATGAACCTGGTTGATTTATTTTTTAAGGGAGGTGATATGAAAGTATTTAAAATAAGTAAATATCAAGGGGGAAAGAGCAACCTGAAAAGAAAGTTGATACCATGTGGGGCGGGGAATCTTCTTATATGCAAGTACAGCAGCTAGCGTAGTGATTGCTGCTAAGTGGAAGTCACAAACTCTACCCTTAAGGGAGGAATGGATTTGTAAACTAAATGAATATTTAACTCTGGCAAAACTAACAGCTATTATAAGAAACCAATCGAATCAAAATTTTAAAAGGAGTGGGAATGTTTTGATGAATATATGGTAAAATACTACTCAAAAAAGATGTGCTAATATGCCTAGATTAAAATGTAAAGTATCTGAGGGAAGATAAATTTGTAAGGAAAGATAATAAGAATATGCAGAAGATTGGAGAAGATTGTAAAATGCAAAGATAAATGTAATCTCAGAATGTAGAGGAAATCGAGTGGGGGCGGAGGGAAGCTGGGGGAGGGACAAAAGAATATTAGCTTTGATTGATGGATATATGGGAGGATGGAGAGGATGTGGTGATGGCTTTGGTTTATTTGTATTGTGATGTAATATGGAAAAAACAATAAAATATTGTATTGGAGAAAAAAGAAAAAAAGAAAAGAAAGTTGTTGTTGTTGTAAACATTAGCTGACATACTGCTCGCAACTGATTCATTTCTTTTCTTAATCAAATAGGCTTCATGTTTACCACTACCTTTTCTTACATTCTTTGAAGTTGAGAGTCACCTGAGAAATGAGCAATTCCCTTCAAAATTTCATAAAAATGTTGCATGGTGTGCTGTGGTCCCAGATGCAGTTAAAGTGTCTTCAGGTCTCTTTGAATCAGTGTAACTGATATTAGAGCAGGCTTCCTCAGCCTCGGCCCTCCAGATGTTTTGAGACTACAATTCCCATCATCTGTGACCACTGGTCCTGCTAGCTAGGGATCATGGGAGTTGTAGGCCAAAAACATCTGGAGGGCCGAGGTTGAGGAAGCCTGCATTAAAGCTACTGAATATGGTCAGAAATTTTGGTATGAATTTCAGTCTGGTGAAATTGTCAAAATAATTTCCTGTAAGGTTTGCACTATTTACATTAGGCTTCGGAGAACAGCTTTTGCAGCTTGCAGAAATTAACATGTTTTGCTAAAGATAGAGTCTTCCCCTATTTTGTGATACAGTTTCATATTATCAGTTTTGGTTTAAACAGGTGCTTGCATTGTAGGTGGATAGAGCTATGCAATAAATATGGTGCCTTCTTTGTTTTGAATTGTCAGTAGTAATTTAATGAGATGCTCAGTGTATTTTCTTTGCATTTCTAAATTCATAAACTGTGAATAAAAATAAAGAGTGTTAAGGGGAAATAAATCAGTGAACATGATCTTGAACCTACAAACAGATTTTTATAAAACTCCCCCTTACTCTTTGCTTGCCTGGAATGATTAGAGATACATCTCAGCCAAATGCTTAACAAATTGTAAGTGGTTGAACTTTAAGCACAATTGATAGACGTATTCTGTGCCAGAGGGTAGCGTGCCATGCTTCCTCACCAGGGCACCCGTCTGGGAACTGAATTCTGCTTCCTCAGATCTGAAAGTTCAAGTAAGAGTAGTGCCAAATCAAACATCAAATGGTTTCTCCAAAGTTTTTTCTTGCTTTTTCCCCCTTTTCCTTTTTCCTTTTAACAAAACCACCTGCAGAGGTACTAACTGAACTCTGTTCTCCATTTAAGTTCCATAGAGTGGAGTTGCCAATATTTAGAGACACCAGGCAGATATCCAGGCCAGTAATGAGTGGCAAAACCCACTCCCGCCCTTAGGAAACAAGATATACATGTTTGTGATAATAATAATTTATTCGCCCATAAAATCTCTTGAATAATCAGGTCATGGACCAAGACTCTGAGAATAATTTTGTAGGCTTGAAAGCAGAATGAAATACTGATGGAACAAATTTTCAGGATTTGGACCAGGATATGATTACAGTAGGTTACAAACTCAGTTGTTGACATTTAAAAAAGGAAGCAAGAAGTATCATCACAGTTTAAGAACACTATCCAACTTGTCAAAAGCACTCAGTGGGTGTGGAGAAGAACCATTGAAGAGGGTGGCATGGGTTGTGGTTTAGGAAGAGTCCCAGGGGACTGTTAGAGAGGTTTGGAGGACTGCATTTGTCCCCTGGGTCTCAGGTTCCTTATCCCTGCTACAGTTTTTTTATTCAACCAATACGCATGTGTAGCAGATGTCAGAGAGCAGGGCTGTAGGATACTCTGTTAAGTAATGGAAAGAAAGAGGAGAGACTGGCTGGACAAAATGACTGGTGGAGTGTGAGGGAAGAAAAGGAGGAAATGGGAAGGAAGGAGGCAAAATGAATGGACTGAGGGAGAGAAAGAGAAGCAAATTCCAGAGAAGGGTTAGATATCAATAGAAAACAACCACAACTGATGAGTCCAAACTCAACCTCCATCATTTTATGACTGGTGGGTGGGCCACAGTAATTCTGAACTAACTTTGGATACATTGCTAAACCATATTTTGAACTCATGCCAAGATCCAGCTAACATACATTCAAACAATCTGGAGTTTCTTTCACTGTCTCCTCCTTTCTCTCTCTTTAGAATAATTGATTGGTTTCATAGTAAAATAGCACTGAGCTACTCCAACAAAATCTGTGGAGTATCACATGCATCAGTCTCATGTAAGAAAAAAAATGAGTGAGAACACTGTCAAATAATTGAATACAGTGGTACCTCTGGATGCGAACGGGATCTGTTCCGGAGCCCCGTTCGCATCTTGAAGTGAACGCAACCCGTGTCTGCGCGGTCACAATTTGCCGCTTCTGCACATGCGCATGACGTCATTTTGAGCGTCTGCACGTGCACGAGCGGCAAAACCCGGAAGTAACACGGTCTGTTACTTCCAGGTTGCTGCGGAGCACAACCTGAAAATGCTCAACCCAAAGCTACTTCAACCCGAGGTATGATTGTAATTAAATACATCACTAGGGATTCAACTATCTGTGACATAGGCTCTCTCTAGTAAGCATGAGTGACCAGAGGTCTTACATTAATGTCACTTTGGATGCAGTGCTAAACCATAGTTTAAACTGGTGTTGAACAAGCCAAGATTCAGCTGACAGACATTCATTCAAACTGCAGTTTGTCTCACCAAGTTCTGGTTTGCTGTCTCACCACCTCCTCTGTGACTATCCAATACCCGCCATGAATCCTTTTGCATTGTTGGAGGACTGTCAAGGCGTTACAATGCCACCAGTTCTTTTAATGCTGGCTAACTGCAAAAACAGGATGGAAAATGCTGATACTCTCCACCTCTGCTTGACACGCCCTTGAGCAAAAAGCCCAAACATATCTGAAGCTTCTATCCCTTCCTTCTTTCACTCCCAAGCCATGCAAGGAAAAATAACAGTGATGCAGCAGCAGATAGGGGAAGTAGAATCAGCAAGTAACTTCAGAAACAACAGCAGCAGCAACAACATTAAATTAATTAAAGTTTTCTTCAGGAAATGCTTCTCCAGCTCTGCACTCCAAACTACTTTTGACACGAAAACTGAAATGAGCACAAATGCAGGGCAGCCTTATACTACACTGTTGCCATGACTTTCACTTTGGCCAATATGCAAGTAATTGTGTGAAGTGAATCCAAGATGAAGGAAAAAATGCCTCATGTGTAAGTTTTTTAAATCTTAGATTACACCCTGAAACTGCACAATTGTCCAAGATCAGCCAAGAATCTGTTCCAACAGGAGGCCTGAAATAAACTCATAAAACCTTTTCATAAAGAAAACAGTCATCCAGACTGGATAAATAAACATCTGGAATAGTATGGAAAAGGCCAGCCTCCAAAGCTATATGAGGTTAAAAGAGGATCTGCACAATAATGAATTGACAATCACTAGAACCCTTGTATAGCCACCATAGTGGATGAAGGTCTATTTCCAGGGACAGGATGCTATGAAAGCTGTTAGATTATTTATGCGTGTTTTGGGCAATTCCCCAAAGATGAGCATTTAATTACATCAAGTTTAAAAACTTAACATTGTGGGGGAAAACCTCCCCTCTAAAAATTCCTTTAACCACATCAGAGGCGGTGTGTTGTGGGCTGTATTTATTGTAACTTCCTCAGCATTGCTTGCTTTTTACAAGAAGCATGTTGTCATTTTTCAGATGCTGAAATCCAACAAATGGGAATTTAAAAATATGTCTTTTGAGCTTTTCCTTCCATGAAAATGAGGGATTCATTGACAATAATAACTTTATAAATAACAAATCTATACATTTTAAAGCCTAAGATAAGAGTCAGTGCAAGACTATCCACTGCATTTGTGTCTTTAATCTGAATGTCTTAACTTTTTATAAAACTGAAACTTGGGTAATAGATTTGCTCTGTGCTCAAGTAGTTATTGTGGGACCAGTTCTTCACAAAGTTCTCATGCATAAACCATTGGTTTGAATGAGAGCCACACAAGAACTCTCTTTTACATCTTTCATTTTAATGGGGCTTGAGCAGGACAACCTCCTAAGATTGTGTCATATATTTTTCACATTGAATTTTTAACCAATGGCAGATTTTGGTGGCCCTAATTTCCCAAACACACTGCTTTTCTTGATGCTAGATGCATCCTTCCCACCCACTGAGAATGTTCACCAGGGGTCGGCAAACTAAGGTCTGCGGGCCGGATCAGGCCCACCTGGGTTGTAAATCCGGCCTGCGCCGTGAAGATGGAACCCGCCGTGAAGCCAAGACTCCCGGCGATGCAGCTCTGCCACTCAATCACCGCGCCTTGTTTACCTCAGTGTGGCGTGGGATCGTCTCTGCCAATCAAACGCTGCGCCTAGTTTACCTCAGCGGCATTTGATTGACAGAGACGTCCCCGCACCGCACTTAGGTAAAGCAGATGCGGTGTCTGATTGGCAGAGCCGCTGCCACTCAGCCTCTTCCTCCCGTCGCAAGGAGGCAAGACAGCGCCCACTGCCTGCTCTGGCTCCTCCCCAGCTCTAGAAGTCCGCTTTCCCTTTCCCGCCTGCTTCCACCTGCGCCAGGAGATGCCACATCTTGGCGTGTAGCCAAACCCTGCCCTGTCGTTGGATGCATGGACACTAAGAGCCCTAAAGACCCACTTACTCGCAAGTAAGCCACAATCATTTCAAGGCTGTTTGTTCAGCGCCTGAAGAACTGCTGAGAATGAAATGTGCTATGGATCGTGCCCCTGGGAAGGTAAGCACAATGGTTGGCCCCCCTCGCCTCTTCTTCCAGCTCCCTCTCCCCCCCCCCCCCGTGCTGCTTCTCCTGCCTGCCACAAGGTCTGAGGGACAGTGGACCTGCCCGCAGTTAAAATTTTTGCTGACCCCTGATGTTCATGAATTGTAGACCCAGCTGGCCTGAAATGGAATTGTACATGCAATGGTTTGTTTGTAAGGCTCCTAAAGTTTTATTGTTGCTGGACAAACATTTAAAAGCAGCACAGCCCTTCCTACATGCTTGCAGTCTAATACATGGACTACATTTAAGGCATTTACTGTTATTGCAATGACCTAAGTGGAACAGCCATTGAAAGACTTGAGTTGAGTTGCTGCTGAGCTTGCAGCCAATTAAAGAAAAGTTCGTTCTTGGAGATTGGAAGCAAATGAGACACTTCTAGTACCAAGGCTACACTAGGGAATTTTAACCGTTGTGAATGGTGTTCTTGTTCTTGATGGGGTCACATTCCCTCTGAAGGAACAGATTTGCAGCCTGGGTATGCCCTTGGATCACCCTGGTCACTGGTGGCGCAGGCTGCCTCCACAGCATAGAGCAGCTCTACTTGCTTAGTTTGTGCGCCAGCTGTTGTCCGTACTCTGGCAATTTTTAGAAGGCTTGGTTGGACTCCCTATAAACAAACAAGGGTCATAATAACACCACTGGTATTATACCAGTTTTAAAAAACCACTGTTCCTGGTGACAGGTACCTAACCATCTTATTTTGACACCTGGGAAATTTATATTTTTTTGCAGTTTACAGGGGTATCTTACAAACGCCTACAGACTAGAACTGAATCTTAGAAAAAGGAACATTTCCAGCATTGTTATCACTCCTTTTCTGGAGTATGACAACAACCATAACTGCACACTTCAACATTTAGCAGAGCAGGTTTTATGTTTTAGAATCACATTTATATAGTACTTAAACAAAATGTGTGTGTGTGTGTGTGTGTGTTACCATTCAAAATAGCCCTCTGGGTATTTTTCTACTTAGTATAACTAGTACTGTATTTTTCGCTCTATAGGACACACTTTTTTCCCCTCCAAAAATGAAGGGGAAATGTGTGTGCGTCCTATGGACTGAAGCCTGGAGAGCGAGAGGGGTCGGTGCGGGTTCCCGCCGGGCTCTGAAGGCTTGCGGATAGCAGCCTGCAAAGAATTTTTTTTCTTTATTTCCCCTCCTAAAAACTAGGTGTGCCCTATGGTCTGGTGCACCCTATGGAGCGAAAAATACGGTAAATCCTGCCTGCAAAAAGAAAAAAGAAAGAAAGCACAAAAAGAACCCAGTTGCAATGCTATACATACTTGCCCTGAAAGTAAATGCCATTAAATACAGTGGGACTTACAGGGGGAGTGAATATGCAGATGTCTGTGTTGTAAGAGTGATATTCATTAATTCCCCCTTATGCTCTCACAATAAGAGCAATGCAAGATAGTATGAGATAGCCACAGCTTCTTTCTTATCCTCTAAAGAAATGAAGGAATGAAAGGGATACATGCTATTAATCAAGAAAGAAAGAAAGAAAGAAAGAAAGAAAGAAAGAAAGAAAGAAATTAAATTACTAAAATAGTCCAAAAACAGAATCAAATGAAAATAGTTGGTTTTATTATTATTATTATTATTATTATTATTATTATTATTATTATTACCTAAACTGTAGCCTTGAGGCAATTTACACTTAAGATAATTTAAAACAGTTAAAAACAAAGAAGCAGTCAATGTTTGAATAAAGAATTGGTTGTAGTTGCTGTTTCAAAAGTGTATAATCCTCTTCGTTGTGTGTAAAACTCTGCAAAGCTCTTCTCTTTGCATAAATTAGGTTATTGGTGAGTCCTAGATTAGTCATGCCTAACAAAATGCTGTGGGGGGAAAGAGGGTAATCAAAATTTCATTCAGCTGCAGTAACAATGCCCTTGAACTTTGTGCTAAAGACAAAAAACAACATCTTCAGGGAACTTCCTCTTAAAGGTAGCAGGAGGTTAATCTGTATTCCAGAGACAATCTATCTGTTGGCACCTTGTGCATTCTCTCTCTCTCTCTCTCTCTCTCTCTCTCTCTCTCTCGGGGGGCGGGGTGTCCACACCATTTCAGAAGTGGAACAGGTTGCATGTTTGTCTGGCCTTACAGAGTGAATGTTTGTTTCTCTCAAATAATGTGATCCACACTTGTCAACATATGAATATAGCTCACCAAGACTTGGGGTAGTCTTAGCCAGTGATATTCTATTGCTTTGCAGTGTTTGTGAGTTATACATGAAGACTGTGACAACTGAGAATTAATAGAATATGTTCAAGGGTCTGCTGAGAGAATATGTAGCTATTAAAGTTATTTAATGCTATTTGTAAGGAAAAGTGCATTTTCATGGATGTCTTCCCTGCAGACATGTGTGCATAGCTCCTACTTTGGGGGTGGGCAGTGTTTTGATAATGTTGCACTCGACGCCAGAACTCTGGAACATGAGCTGGCTTATTACAATGCATTCTTTGTCTTTTGTGTTTCCCTTCTCTTTCCCTTCTCATCTTTCTCTGCCTGCACAGGACCCCACCTCTTGCTTCCCCATGGTTAAAATAACTTTCATATGAGAGTGGCAGTTTACAGCTCCATACCCTCCAACATTTCTCCGATGAAAATAGGGACATTCCATTCCATAATGATAGTTTTACTATTTATACCCCACACATCTTACTGGGCTGCCCCAGCCACTCTGGGCAGTTTCCAACATATATAAAAACATAATAAAACATTAAACATTTAAAAAAACTTTCTTATACCGGATTACCTTCAGATGGCTCGGGGGTCAGATAACTCTATACCCTCTAACATTTCTCCAATGAAAATCAAGACATTCTAAGGAAAAGTGGGACATTCCAGGATCAAATCAGAAACCAAGGCAGCTTCTCTAAATCAGGCACATACCTGGAAAATAGGGACACTTGGAAGGGTCTGCAGCTCACTTCTGGAGGACTATAAACCAGGCTCTTAATCAAGTGTGTAGAGATTTGTATCAGGAATGCACACATCAGAGGCTATCTAACTACAAACCTCAAGCTTCTTGTTTGTCAAACCACATACCACCTTCAGTCCCTCCAGAACAAGATCTACCGTATTTTTCGCTCTATCAGACGCACAAGACGCACAAGAAAAAAAAACATTCTGAATCCCAGAAGCCAGAACAGCAAGAGGGATCGCTGCGCAGTGAAAGCAGCAATCCCTCTTGCTGTTCTGGCTTCTGGGATAGTTGCGCAGCCTGCATTCGCCCCATAAGACGCACACACATTTCCCCTTACTTTTTAGGAGGGAAAAAGTGAGTCTTATAGAGCAAAAAATACAGTATTTTCATGTATACATGTGCAGTTTTCCCTGATGCACCGTGATGCTTTTTTTCTTTTTCATGTTTACTTCAGTTAGTAGCCCACATTTTCCCAAGAGCAATGACAAATAAATATAGAAGACAAGGTCCTGTTCTGGAAAGAGGAATGGTAGGAAGAAAGAAGGGCAACTGGAAAAAAACAACCAATCTGCTGCTGCCCAGCAAGCCAGAGGATCAGTGGACAAAGGAGTGGAGATATGGCCTCCTGGCAATTCTCATTACAGCAGTTGCCACTCCCTTCACATCTCTTTTGCCTCTTTGTTTGAAATTTTGCTGTCAGGAATCACTTTTTGGGGAGTGGAGGCAGACTGGTTCCAATCACTAGTTACCAATCCTTACGCATTACAGTATAAGCAAACAAAAAGGGCTGTTTTTCATTCATGTCTTACCTAGTGTGGCTGCTTAAACATCTTCTCAGTAAAGATCTGTGTTTACCAAGTGTAAAAAAAAGATCTGTGTTTACCAAGTGTAAAAAATTCTGTTGGGCTTCACACTGCAAGGATTTAATACTTTAGTATGCACCCGTCATATCCAAAGAATGTAAGAGATGTCCAGGCTAAGCTAGATTTCCTGCTTTCAACCGATAACATAAAAAACGTTTATCCCTTTGCTTTTGTTAAGCTATTTAATTCCTGACATGTCACCATTTCTCTTTTCTAGATTATCCTTAAGAATTGAGCCAGGAAACAGCTCTCCGCGACTGGTATCTTCAAAGGAAGATCTTGCAGGTATGATTAAATTTATTGGGAATGTTAAGAACCTTACAACATAGCATTACTTAACTCTACAATTTCACAGTCTTTTTGCTATTGGTCAGGGCTGCACACCATTTTCTATCCAAAGACCACCCTGGTGATTCCTTTTTCATAGGCGCCCTGATGTTTATGTGGTTGTGACACACACTTGGGCCTGTTTGTTTTCCTTTGACAGATGTCCTCAGATGCTGAAAAACTATTTCTAATGTATAGTGAAGGGTCAGATTCCACAGTGTTTATGGAGATGAGGTGAAATTACTGGAGTGTTTCGTAGCATTCAGAGCTACTGTACTGGGACTATGGTTTTCAGAAAGCCTTACTGCAAAAGTTTTATCTTAGATCAATAATGGTTGAGAAGACTGGTTATTGCATAAGACATAAAATCCATCGATCAATAGTCTGATCCCAATTTGAGAAGTGTGCTTTCTCTGTCACAATCAATATTCAAAATTTAGTGATCAGTGGCATTCACGTGTGAATGCTTGACAATGCCTGATAAAATTTGTGAATGCCTGAGCCTGAAAATAGATTTCTGTTTCTTCAGTTCTTGGATATTAACAAGTAAATGCTGACAATGATATTAACCTGAGAATTACTTATGAATTCCTTATAGTGATGATGCTTCCTACTGGAAGGAACAAGCAGGGTCTACTGAAAGCTTTCTTCTCCTCTCTAGGAGGAGGAAGAGTCACCCTTCTCACCTGACCAGTTCTGGTGATGGTTGGGGCCGTGGATGGATGGTTAACCAGCACAGATTTGAGCTTTCAGAACATTGACATTTATCAGGGATTGTCAACATACAGTGATTGTTCGTATTAACTGTTGTAATTCCATAATTTTGAATATTTACCAGCCAACAAACTTGGGTAGTTGTGGTAGTTTTTGCATTTTGAATGTTCACTGTAGAATGTATAAAAAAATGACAAAGCTGTCTTCATTCATTTTACAAATAATAATTAGGATTATAATATACCTGAAACTTAAACACATATCTTAGCAATTCAGCTGTCATTAAGAATAGACTTGCATGCAAAAAACAAAACAAAACTCCATTTGTGAATAGGAAAGTAGGTTGGAAAATGATTGGGAAACTGGATAGGTCATTTTGTGTGTTGCGTTGGAAGAGACTTAGTATTATTTATTCATTTATACACTGCTTATATGCCAAAATGGCTTCTAGATGGTTTTCAACTATAAAACCAATTAGAAAAAACATACATAATTAAAATATACAATAACAATTCCATTAGGATATTAAAACACCCATAATTAAAATGCACCCTAAAACAACCATCTAAAAAGCATGATAATTAAAACAGTTGAACAGTTAAGACAGTAAGATCAGAAGTTGAGTTCATGGAACACTTTCCTAAACAGGTTTTTCTTCAAGAGCTGGCAGAATGACAATAATGATTGGTCTCTCGTATTTCTGTAGGGAGAGCATTCTACCATACTGTTGCCACCAGTTCAGAAACTATAATGGCTATAGCAATGTCCATCAGTGGAGTTACATGCAATAAGCTGGAGTGCCTTGAGCAGAATAGCTCAAGAGAACACATAAAAGTGAACTGAGACCAAGCCAACTCCATGCCGCTAAACACCATTGTGTAGCAGATACACAACGCAGATAAATGTTTGTATATAGAATATATACAATAGAGGGAAGAACAGAAGCCGCCACCAAAATATATAGCAAATACGAAACAATAGGCAGATGTGTTGGAATCTCTATAATATAAACTTTGCATTTTTATATTAAGGTGGCTTTTTAAAAAACACCCACTCATACATAGGTTTCTATGCTTGCCTTCTGCAATGGGTTTTAGTACTAGTTTCATCTTTCAGCTTGTTGTCATAGCAGCAGCAGTGTGTGTCTTCAAGGTGCCTGGGGCAGGCGGGCACATCAGGGGGATATGGAGGGCGATGTGAGGAGGATGCAGCGGGGCAGGCGTACACCCTTAAAAACAGTCTGATTGGGCTGATTGGAAGGGCACAATTCTGTTGTGTCCTCCTGATGCCCTGCCAGCTCCACACTGCTTTGTGAGGCTGAGATGAGGGTCAGACTTGCAAAGCGGTGCAGGGCTGGCAAGGGCGACGTGAGGAGTAAAATGCACCCTCAAAAATCCTGTGCCTGTGGTGACGGCCCCCCTCACCCTATCCATGCTACACCCCTGTGTCATAGAATACATATATTGTATTTTTCTGCCTATAAGACGCCCCCTATTTTGGGGGACTCAGATTTAAGAAAATGGGGGGAGATGGCCCAGAGTATAAGACGCCCCCTAATTTTTGACATTATTTTTAAGGGGGGGCCTAGTCTTATACACGGAAAAATACAGTAGTTCAGCTTGAGTAGTTTTGAAGAAGTAGAACAAACTTCTGAACCACACAGAGAGTAGCTAGAAGCATAGGTTGTCAGAACATGTAAAAGTTTTTCATATATATATATATGGTAAATTGGTAAGAGTTTTAATCCAGTTTCTGTCTCTCTCTCTCTTCTATCTCTTTCTCACATGCACACAAACATGCACGATAAAATGGAACTGTTTCTAAATATGTGGGCTTGGCCAGAACAGTTTGGCACAGGGGCAAGATTAGCTAGCCAAGCCCACCTCACCAGCCCCCATGGAGACTGCCAGAGACCAGTTCTCCTGGGTGGCATTGATTCAGAGCCTCGTTGTTAGGTTTATTTCCACTGTGCATCCCACTGGTTTGAACAGGAGATGATTTTAAAAACCCAAACTGCTGTTGTATAAAGGAACATAGCCATGGGGTAGAAGTGAATGCTCTGCAACTACCATAGTTTTTATTTTTATTTTATTTATTTACGGCTATTAGCCCATAAAATATGTACAAACATAAAAACACAGAGACATAAAAACCGATATATTCTACAACAGAAGGTGAACACCACGATGCAAGGGTGGGTCATTGAGCAGAGCCAAATGACAGCTTGGGGCCAGGAGAGCTCCAAGGGACGGATCACAGAAAAAGGAAAACTGAAGACGAAATCCGACATACACTCTCATCATAACAGTCCGATTAGTTTTGATGTTGTTGTTTTTTGGTGGTTTTTGAGTGTGAGATAACCGCATTCAGGAATCTCGCCACCTGCAGAGTTACAGAAGGATCTGTATCCTGCAAAAGCAGTGCGGCGTGTGAACTACCATAGTTTGATGTGCTTGAGGTTGATTATATACATTTACCTTTTTATCAGCCCCTACCAACAAATCAGAAAGCAAGGCAATCTCCCATGACATGCCTCCTTCAGGGTTTATAACTATTTAAATTCTTCTTTCTTTGAGAGCTGTCTAAGTGGTTCTTGCATGAAAAATCAGCGTTGTTAAATTGGTTTAGTGTGCAGTATAAATGTTGCCATGCTGATGTGTTCATACTGTTGTATCTTTCTCAGTAGACTTAATACTGGCAATGAGTTTAGCTAACTTTCACTTGTGCTGAGGCATTATGTAATAGGACACACCTCTTACGCCTGATATGTTAGGGCATGCTCTTCTTAAGTGTTTTGCTCCTGCAGTTAAGCTGATAGTATCCCATCCTATCAATATTTCCATAGTTTGTTTGAATTATACAGTATCTGTCTTCTGGGTCTATGCAACTGGACAAACATGCACATCCATAGGGCATGCAATAGATAAATGCAATTGGCAGACTTGAAGTAAAATTACTTCCAGTACATGGCATAGAAAATGCAATGGAAGATACCACTAGATTCTTCGAATAGTCATACATTGGGTTACAAACGCTTCAGGTTGCATTTTTTTGGGTTACGCACCCGCCGAAACTCGGAAGTACCGGAACGGGTTACTTCCGGGCTCTGGCGCATGCGCAGAAGCACTAAATCGTGCTTTGCGCATGCACAGAAGCGTCGAATCGCAACCCGCGCGTGCGCAGAAACGCCACTGCGGGTTGCATCCCGCACAGATTACATTCGCAACCCGAGCGTCCACTGTACATTCCTCAGGATAATTCTGCAATATTCCCACCACAGTACATCAAATGGAGATACAGGAAAAACATCTTATGAGTAAGGCTCCACAGATTACATCTTTGTGTAAACCAGAGAGCTGTAATCTAGTTCAGAATGACTGGTCACTTTTCACAAGAATGTTCCCTGTCTCAAAGGACAGTAAATCCTGCATTTTCAAGAACCATTTTTATGTGTGTGAGTGTTATATAGTGGCTATGAATCATCGAGCCTTAGCCACAAACTCACAAACACAAAGTACAGCTTCTCAGCCTCATTCCCATCCCCTCTTCTCCGCAAATGCTGACCTACCTGATAAGATTGCTGTAATGATTACTAGCAACATTTGTGAAGTGCTAGGCACAGTCAAAACATTCCTCAAAAATCCGCATTATGACTAGAGGCCAAAATCTTGCAATTTTGGGGGTAGATAGTGATGCTATCAAAGAAAGTTACCAAACTACCTTAATATGTGGCACCAATAGTTACCTCCCACTGCTGACATCTAGATTAAATAGTGTGATTTCTAGGCAGTGACACAGGTCCTATCAATTTAAAAATCAAATACTGACTAGTTATTCTGCAACTTCACTGCTAGCTTCAGGGTCTTGGTTTGTACAAAGTCCTCTTCCTAAACTACACCTTTGAAGATTGCCCATCCTGTGGAAGTGAAGTATTGCAAAGATAATTCTATAGATACAATCACTTTTTGTTCATTGTTTGCTCTATAAAAATATCATGACTATTTTTACTGAAATTGCTTAATTCCATTCATGACAAAGTTCACAATATATGCATATTGACTTCCCCCCCTTTGAAACAGGTATCTGTGAGATTTTCCTGACATCTAGAATTCTAGAATCTAGAATTCATAATGAGCAGCGGGTTGAAATAATAGATTTCTGAATTGTTGCTGACTTCATTTTCAGTGTTTCCTCACAAGCTTCCATTTGCATTCTTAAGTATGTGTAAGTGATACCCAGCTCCCTGTAATTGCCAGTTGACTGAAGTATCCAAATTAACTGTGCTGTATCCTGTTTCTGTGATATGCATGGACAAGAGGAATGTGGTATGCACAACGTTCCTAATTCCCTAATTCAGAAGTTCGTTTTGGAACACGAGAGGTAGTATAAATATGTCTTTAAACCAGACTAAACAAATCAGGACATGCAAACTGATATACCAGCTATTATCCTGAAGGCAGTTTCTGTTCAAAACTGTCATTGATGTGCCAGCTTTGTGTTTTGCCATATTGACAGAAATAAGTTTAACTGCTTTGGAAGTACCCATGTAAGATATGGAGAAGGATTTCACTTGATGTTTAGAGGTGCTTTTGTATGAGTTTGTCTTGTATTTCAGTGGGAACTATTTGAACATATTCCTTTGTAAGAAGAAATCATTGAATTTACAAAATGTGTCTGCTTCTGATTGCCACATTTTCCTTTTCCTTTTTCGTACAATCCATTGCTGCTTTTAGATCATCATAATGTTACAAAAGTTGGGTGCGTCCCCCTCTTTCTGCTGAGCAGTGGCAAGAGTCCATGGGGTTCCAGGCACTCCCTTGGGGTCTGTGTTCCTTTGGAGAACTGAGACACTGTTGAAGCTTTAAGAAATATAGCATATTCACTTATTTACACCTGCATGGAGGGAGTCCAGATCATACAGCATGGTCATTTCATGAGAGGCTTGTCCCCCCACAGCAGTGCAGCCAGCCTTCAGCCAGCCTGCCAAAGATGGATTCTTCCTCCTTCTTCTCAGAACACCCTACTAAAAACTCTCTTTTCCTCTAAACCCAGTTACACTAGCAACCTTCTAAACCCCCAGTCTCTGTTCACACCTCAGGGCAAGGAGGGAGGATAGTTCTCTTGCATTGCCAATAGATTTCAATGACCCTGTATTGTCTCTTAATGGCACTAGCTTGGCCAGGTCATTTTGCATAGGCTAGCTCAGGAATTCCTCTGCAGATTGTATCTCTCCCTTCACATCCCAAATAATAAAAACGCTACCATTTATTAATTTCTGGGGTTCAGGAGGGTCCCTCCAAAATCTATAACACCATCACCCCTTCAGCAAAAGGGACTGCTTTCCACAGCTATGCAAGAAATAAAAGAAAAGTTACTAACAGTATTCAGAACACAACATCAAAGTAGATCATAGAAACATGACACATTTAAAAACACAGTAACAGCTCCTCTTCAAGCAATCTCCAGCTTCCCTGGAATCCTCCAGGCTTTCTCTTTCCTCTTGGGGTACACTCTGGTCACTGTTCCACATCCCAATGCAGCTTACCCAATCGCCTACACTTGGCAGCGAAGATGATGGGTTTCCCCGATATATTTAAGCCAGGATGCCAGTTGTCTCACCCAAAGGCCCTTCTTTATCGCTATCATAATTACTAATCAGAACAATTTGTAGGGTTGCAATATGTCCTCTCTTTCCTGGACACATCCTCTTTTTCAATATTAAAATGATCCCAGCTTTGCAAAGCTGCACAGGGCTCTGATCATATCCTCTCGCCCCCAGCTTGGGCAGGGTGGTGCAAGGACACCATTCACCCTTCAATCCCTGCCCCTCAAGGATGAAGTTGGGATTGAAGGGCACATGACATCCTTCCCTGAGCTGCTTTGTGAGGCTAGGATCTGATCAGTTCTGTGTCACATTCACTTTTGCCTCTGGCCCCACCCATCACTGGCATGCAGCCCATGGAAATTTGCCTAGAAGTGGATATGGCCATTGGGATGAAGAAAGTTCCCCACCCATGATAGAGATTAATACATTGAGACAAATAAGAAAAGTTCAGTGGAGCCAAAGACCTGAAATACATGGAGTGGCAGTAGGTCTGCATCATGGAAATACATGGCCCCAATGAATTCAAGAGAGCAAAAAAGTGGTCCATTCACAATTGTTGTTACTGATTATCAAAACTTACTAGCTATGTTGATTCAACACTGGTAAAAGAAACACAAAGTGCCAATTAAGTCCCAAACTGAATTAAATTCACTGATTAAATAGTCCAGGGGGTGTGATCTGAACCAGGCTGCAGCAGCAGTTATCTCCCACCCCTCAGACCACAGACTAAGGGTTCTGCAATTGTTTTTACAAAAAGAAAATTAATGTCAGAAGCACCAAAATTATTGCTCTAGTATCACATGTAGTTTGGCCCACATTGGCCCTGTTTATTTATTTTTAAAATAGTCCTCGTGCATTATAGGAATGATGAAAGAAAGTTCAAATTTAAAAAATAAAGTTTTAGAAAGAAATGTTGAGCTGGATGCAAAACAGGATCCTTCGACATTGTTGTATCCAGGAAAGATTATCATCCATCTCTTTGAGATCAAAATCCTTTGGAACAGGATGAGTGTTTATTTTGTCACATAAGTGAATGATACTGAATAATTCCTGAAGAACAGATTCTTTGCAAACTGTGAGCTTTATCACTTTGTCACCATAAGCTTTCAGTAGCATCTGTTGTGGTTGGGCTTGATCAGGCCCACGTCTCTCCCATATAAGCTTTTTGTGGCGGGGGGGCGGGGAGGTAGGTTTGTTTAGTTGAAGGCTGCCCACAGTGGCCTTTGGAAATACTCCTGTAGCTCCATTCTTCCATTAGGTTTTCCATCTGAGGCTGGCTCTAGCATGCAGTTTTGACAGGCTCACCACTGCCTTTTGGTCCTTGCCCAGCTGGAAAGCTCTAATCTGCTGCCAATAATACAATAAATGCCATCGGTTTTTCATACGTATGTGTGTTAGTGCCCACTAAACAAGAAGCACTTATAGGACTATAAAAGTGTTGTTAAACAGATCAAGAAATGAACATTTCTGAAGCTTAAATGCATTCCTGAACCAAGTTGTTTAAGCAGAGTTGCTTGTGTGGTGTGATACTGAGGACAACTAAATAAACACAAAAAATTCAGCTGTTGCCCCAGCAACAAAAACGTTCAGTGTGGTCAATACATTGTATAGTTGGAACTGGAGCAGACATTTTTTGTTAAGGTGTTCCAAGATATTTCTATTAGAAATCCCTATTTTTAGTGGCTCATAATTTTCCCTTAGTTCATGCTGGAATATCCTGGACCATGGAGCTTATCTCAATCACTACTAAAAATGAAGAGAGGGGGATTTCTTTATTGTCTCCATTCTTTGGATTCTAGATTTGCAACGTGGTAGGGTCAGCGTGTCCCTTTTACATCAGCCGTACTGGCTTTTGCAGCATGTGTGAAATTCTGCCCAGGGTCAGCCAAGTTACAGTCCTCTGAAAGACAGGGGTTAGTACGTGTTCAGCAGAGAGGGTTGTTCAGTAAAGTTCCATTCCACTAAGACTGTTTTTAGCTTAGAGGAGACACAATTATTCTTTCCCTCTGCCCCCCAACCCTGGCAGTGGTTCCTTCAGTCCACCAGGGCTACCTGATTATGAAAACTGTTTTCTGTAATCTTACTCATACTGCAGAAGACAAAGAGCTTTCACAGAAATAATAAAAAGACTGGGTTTCTGGTACTAAATAAAAAGCAGTGTGTGCCAGTCAGGACTGCATAGGGGCATATAGACTCATTAGCCTGGAAAAAAGGAAGCTACCAAAGGAAAGAGACATGGGAAAGTTGAAGGTTGAAAAGGAAGATCATTATCACTATCACTATCATTATCATTATCATTTATTCCCATCAGATGTCAAGGAGATAAATAACTACAACCTTCAGAAGACATCTGAAGGCAACCTTGTATAGGGAAGTTTTTAATGTCTGGTGTTTTATTTTGTTTTTATGTGCTTTGGAAGCTGTTCAGAGTGGTTGGTTCAACCCAGCCAGATGGACAGGGTATAAATAACGATGTTTTTTGCTAAAAAAAATAGTAAAAAATTGGGGGTTGTCTTATACATGGATGGTGAATGCACAGGGGTTTGAGCTCTGGCGCAGGTGGCCTGGGCTTGGGTTCAGACTCTGATGCAGGTGACCTAGGTGGCCCAGGCTAAGCCTCTTGAAATATGGCAATCCAAACTTTGGGCCACCTCCCACCAGAATTATTCTGTTTGATGTTTAAAATACTGATTTCTTAATTTTGTGTTAAAATAAAAAAGTGTTGTCTTATACATGAGAGCATCTTATACACACAAAAATACAGTAATAACATTATTATTATCATCATTATTAATAAAATGTCTGTGCTGAGGTCACACATGGGGTGTTCTGTAGTGCTAATGAACTGAGTTATCATAATCCATTCAGGTGAGCAGCAGCTTCTTTGATTCCTTTTCTTTAGTGAAGTTTGTATGTTGGCCATCTGATGACTGCAGAATTAAGGGTTCGTTCCTACCCATCTTTAGCAAATGCCTGCTCCTACTCCACTGAAGATCATTTCATTGAAATGTGGTTTTCTTGCGAAGTGTCCTGTGACAACATGAAACTCAGTCAATACAGCTTTATTCTTCGACAATTTTGGCTTTGACATGTCAGAGCAAACCAGCTGTCCGCTTGTTTGCCAACCAACTTTCCAGAAATCAGACCAAGTGATGGACAAGAGACAGAAGTACTTTTCACAACAGAGTAGTTTTATATTGATGGCTGGTTTTCTGTTTCTGCTGCCACCATTCATGCTAAATTCTGAATGCAACCCATAGAGTAAAACTAGCCTATTAGTACCATTTATATGTAGTAAAAAGCTTTCAAATTCAGGGTTGTACAAAGTACCTACGTTTCTAGAAGTTGTAGAATTCTAATGGGGACATTTTAAGTTCTTTAGTGGTGCCACAGAATCATGAGGACTGGGAGACAATATCTATTTGGACAGCATTTAAAATATTTCAACTGTTCACATTTTCCAATCAAGTCTCTTATGATGAAAAAAGCCATCTGTGTTCCTGTAACGTAGACGAAAAGATGTCCAACATGAGCACCATAGCCAGCAGACGGATTGTTTTGGAACATGTGCTTCAATAATTTTTCCCAGAGAATGTTTTAACGTAATACAGAGCAGAAATTGTGTATGTTCCCAGCATCTGATAGCTCTTAAATGTAGAAAAGTGTTAAAGAATTGTCCTCATTCCTAAAACCTCACCATTAAGTTTCTAGCAGCTTTCCGTGTTCCTCAGTAATGCATTTTGGTCTGATGCAAACCTGCTTTGCATTTTTGCTGTATGCATTTCAATATGATCAGTGTCATTTTAAGAAACCAAACATATTAGTGGATACAGTACATATAAGACTCATTTCACACAAGTTATTTTCTTACACAGAAATAATGTCAGTGATGAAGTTAAAATTGATTTACTAGCTACTGTATATTTTTAGAAAGAAGTATTAATTTAGGTGCAAAAACATGACCCAGGAAGCCAGGGTCTGCATCAGCATCACAATCCATGTCCTTGTGATTAGAATAAAAATCCAACCCAAAAGACAGTGTACACTCTCCACACACCCCTCCCTTTGTAGAGATTATCTCACCATAGGTAAAGCATTATCTGTGAAGCATTCCATAGTCTGGACTGTTGTGTGTTAGGTCTTGGCACTGTTTGACCCTTGAACTTCCAATACAGTCTCTAGGAAGAATCATGGAGGATAGAAGAAAATGGCCAATCATTACATACACTGTAGTGTTTATTTGAGAGGTGAAGGACTAGGTCAAGCAGGTCATGTTCTTTTCAAGGCAGTAGGCAGTGCTCCAGCCATAAATAGATCCTTTTGTTTCTTCAATTTCTTCAGGCTAAACTCCGTGAAACCACATCACTGTTGAGGCCCCATAATACTTCCCGACAAGAGCATTCTCGTTTCCATTACCCCACTGTGAATGCAGAAGAGCAACTCCCTTAAGTCAGAGGAATTACATTACTGTAATGAGGTGGAAATTGGCCCAGTCATGCTCAATATGTCTGACCCTGGAACGAGCTTGCAATGAGCGCACTTTGTTAGATCTGGAGTACATGCAAAATAAGAGTTAAAAAGAAGAAAAATGAAAAGAGAGAATAAGCAAAGATGTTTGTGCATTTATATTCCTTTGGCCAGTCAGGCTACTACACTGGTGACGTAATCCGGATGGAACTTCCTTCATTTTGGATTCAAAGGAAAACATCATTTTCCACGTAAACAATTAGTCTGACATTTAGTTATGCAGTTTGTGTTAGATGTAACCTTGGATACTAGTAAATAGCTTTGTTGTGGATGTTTTAGTAGCAAGTCATTTACTGCAAGCCAGAAGTGCCTAATTGTCATGCCTGTTCTTAATTTTGGTCTTATGGCTTTGATAGCTTATTTTCTGGTAGTCATTAAAGAGACAGGAATGAAATGTCCATCAGAACCCTTCCTCCCATCTCTGGCGCTGACAGTGGTACAACTTCAGTAGTTTCCTAATCTTAACAGATGCCCATTTGATTTATTTCTCTGTGTTTGGGGGTTTGGAATATTGTTTTTATCTGCTCCCAAATTTATTGACAAATTTCATTTGTCTGCTTTAAGCCCAGGTGAAGAAAGCTTCATGCTGCAACTGAAGGCAGTGCCACCACCAGCGGTAGTTACTTATTAGCATTACTGAAGACTTAAAATCCTTCACCAGACATAAAAACTCAGAATCCTCTTTTGCACCCCACCCTTGGTGGCAAACTTAGTTCCTCCTGCTATTCAACTACCCTCCCCTTGGTGACTGAACCTATATCTTCGCTAAGCCAAGGGTTGTCAACATGGCAATGACAGGCACCAGTTTGCCTACCCAAAAAGGTCTCAGTAAATATCCCTTCAAAAATCCATGAAGCATGAGAGACTTTCATTTTCTTTCTCAAATTCTGTTTGTACTGGTCCAGCCACTCCTAATTTGAACATGACCCCTTAAATATGCCCAGATTTCATTGGACTGGAACCCTTCCTCCCTTCTGTTCTGAATAGAGGAGAGGTGGAAATTGCTTTGTGAGCAAGTATGGCAGTGGTGCTTTCTCCAAGTCTGTGCCTGTGGAGTAATTGCAACAACAGTGAGACCATGCCCCCGCTTATGTACCCTCATCTGATGGGGTGTGTGCAACCTGAGGCATCTCCTACATAAAAGGTATCACTGCTGTTCACTCTTCAAACCCCTCCTGGTACTAGGAAACAGTGGGGTGGGGAATGGTAAGGAGTCTGCTGGCCCATCCCTTGCCTGAACAATCTCTTCCTCCTCTTCCGACACTTCCTGTGTGCCTCTCTCTGTCTCAGATCACTCTGACCCTTCTTCCTCCACTCGGCCTGGCTTCTACCTTATGGGCGGTGCCAAACCCCATAAATCACTGGATCCCTCTCCTGGTGCCAAACCCAATAAACTCCCATGGCCCCCTGCCTCCACCACACACTGCCAGTTGCCGCCACATAGTGCATAGTAAAACCATGGGATTCACTTTGAGAGGTAATGATGGCTACCAACTTGGATGGTGTTGAAAGCCAGTTAGGCATATCCATGGAAGATAAAGCTATCAAGGGCTACTAGCTACAATGAGTATTTTCTGCCTCCATTGTTGAAGGTAACTTTGAATACCAGTTACAGGGAATCTCATGTGGGAGAATGCTGTTGTGTTTGAGTCCTGCTTGTTGGTAAAAAAATTCTTAAAATTTGCATTCGTACATGCAATTAATGAACATTAATGTGAATGTTGTATATTAATTGGAGATTGTAAGCCACACTGATACAACTGCTAAGCTATTACACCTCTTGTTACATCATGCTAGAGCTCAATTGTAGCCAAAATGAAGCTGTTTTAAAATATAAATGAAGGTACCATTTTTCTTTTAAATGTATGTGACATGTGGGATGCTATTGTGATACTTGTCTAGTTGTTTGCCACATAAATGTCCACTTGTTTGAGCAGTAAGGCACTTTCCAGTGTTTGGTAGAAGAACATAACAGATGAAGTTTGGGCAACATATTTAAGAGGATATATTTAAAGCTGGTCAAGGCTAAACTGAGGCACAATAACAGGCTGTTTCATTTTGTCATTTTTTCCCTGGACAAAGTAAATTTTCCTATGGGAGCAAAACCATGAAGGACACTGACATTAGGAAGGAAATGCTTTCTGTAAACTAACAATGATTTATCTCTTTGGGGAATTTATAATGAAATAGCTTGATCTTTATTTAATGATGTCATCCACTTTTTAAAGCCTTAGGTCTTTGTAGTTATTTGAAATTAAAGATTTGAGAAGTATCACACTTCAGATTTCAGCATGTATAGATGTATAGGAGCACTTCGCATATCACAAAGGGACTTCTTCTGTACAGGTACAGGCTGTCTCCGTTCTTCAGGAATTACCTGCAATACATATCTCTATAAAAAAAACGCATAACGTTATATACAATAGAGATACGTGCTGAAAAAATGTAACAGAACTAGCAGCCCTCAGAAACCAGAGTGGATAGGTGGCCACCTTAATGCTGCTATATATTAAGAAAGTAGAAATATGGAGGGGAGAAATGTTTCTAAGTTACTGAGCCTACTTTGGTGTTTGCTATCATTTGTAACTGATTTATTACCCAGTGTGCCTTATTTCATATGCTGTACCATAAGATTCTTTAAAGAGGGCAGAATGGAACTCAAATGTTTATTTCTTACATTTATACCCCTCATTTCTGCAATCATGGAATCCAAGGTAACATACCTATGGCCCCCAGGAGCTCTCCATTCAGGCACTGACTAAACCCAGACTGGCTTAGCATCAGCAAAGGTGGTAGCTTCCTGTGCCTTCAGAGCACACACTGGGACTTTCAGAATGAAATAGCAGTCCAAGGCGACAATTTCCAAAGGGAAAATTGGGGTGGGAGGAGAAGCACCATAGTCCTGATCCAGATTACAACCCCTATGCCTTCTTTTTATAAATAAAGAAATGTGACCATTTCTAAGCTTCCTAATTAAAAATGCATTTAATGTAATTTGTCCCTCAAGCAGAGATGACTGTCTGTGGCAGTCTAAAATGTATCTTCCTGGCTCCCTGTTGTTTTCATTGGTCATCTCTTTGCATCTTCTTTCACAGAACTGCCTAGTTAGAGTCAAAACAGGGATTTGATTTGATTTTTAAAAAAACACCAAACATGTTCCTTTTATTTGTCTCTCTTTGGTGCCTGCAACACAGCAGATGTAACTTGCAGGCTTTCCACATATTGTACATTTTAATAGACTTTAGTGGGCATTTAGCAAAACACTGAAACAAGGAAAACTATGATTTTGCAATAGCCAGAGCTAAAGGCTTAACCCTTTTTACAACATGCTTATATTTTTCTTCTGTTTGACAGATTTCTTCTCTGATTTTCTTAAGCGTCTGTTTTGTGCCTGGTTCTTAACCAGGCCCAGAGTTATGGTTACATTAGCAATTAAGTAGGTAAGTATCTGGCCAAATTTCACATAGGCTGTGTAGACCTTTACCCAACTTAGCATCAATAACACTTTTATGCACCAAACCCAAAAGTTCCTTTAAAAACTTAAAATGTCTTCTGCTTGTTACTCAGTTCAAACTATGAGATTTGTGGCTCCCCATTCAGTCATTTCATCAGCTTGAGATCTATCAGCTCCTGTTTCGTTTTATTAGGGCAAAATTAGTGAACTAAAAGTTTACACTCTGGAGGCTTAATGTGCTAATAAAGGATTGCATAAGTTACCATTTGTTTATAGCACTTGAATGATTATTCATGGAAAAATTATGCAAAGGAAAAAACAGTGAGATCCTTGGGGATATTAAAGCTACGTGGTCAACTTTTCCGAATGTTCCTGCCACAGCTTTCTAAACAGCACTCGTCAGCTTCTGCTGGGCTTTTCTCAAGTTCCCCAAACAGTTTGTAATAATGTTTTAATACCTTCTGTATGTTATTTCAGTGTATATGTCAGTGTCATCTTGACAATAATGTAAAGAAATAATGAAAACCAAGCATGTGTATTCCTGTGCCGAGTGATTGGAAAATCATGCTAGACATCATTTGTTTCATTGGGAGGTATATGAACATTAATAGTATGCACATGAAGTGGATAGGGTGGGGAACTAATAAACAGGAGGAGTATTTGGTAGCAGTTGACATCATTTAGTGGGAACAAGCAGCCAAAATTACTTGCTCTCACGTGTATTTAAAAGCTGGAACTTCTGTCAATAAGACCAGTAACTCTGAAAAGGAGCTACAGAGATTAGTGTGAATACAGAGATTACACAATGTAGCAAATAAATTTTATTTCTCAATTGAGTGGTCTGCTGCTATGGTTGAGCAACGGATTTCGGTAAACCCAGAACAGGGTTAACTTCTCAAAAGATCTAAAACAAAAAAAAGCAGCATTTTGATTTATAAGAAAAAGAACAACCAAAGTGTTTCAATTGGATTATGAGTAAAGCAACAAATCATACCACCTAATCCCTTATACAATAGAAAGGGTTTGACCGCGCAACTAGTTGTTTACTTTGGGTCAGCACTGAGTTTCCACTGGTTTAGTCACCAGCTGATCTATGTTGAAAACTTAAGGGCCTTGATTCAGGTGCCATGGAAAGCTCATTGTTTTAACTGCATTGTTTTGAATAATGCAGTTGTAGGCTGAGCTTGTCTGTGTTCAGCTGCCTCCTCCATCTCTTTGCCTACTGCCATCAAATCAAGTCATAGGGTTGACTTCCATTGATTTCTGCACAAAAACAGGATGTTGCACTGGCTTTGCATGCAGAGGTAATGAGCAGATGTTTGTTAACCAGTTACTGGCCTCAGGATACTGTAGTGGAACTGATATTGCTTTCAGTGATGTATTATTGTCAATAATGGGGAGCAGTGGCACTCTGTTGCCTTTGGGGCTTGGCTTTCTGTGAATATTTGTTTGTTTGTTTTGCTTTTATTTTGTGTATTCTGAATTGTATAGCATCAATACCACTCAAATGTTTAACATATTTTATACTTTCCTGTGTGGCAGTGGAATAAAAATACCAAAAAAAATGGACCTGATCGCTGCCTTCATTTGTAGAAAATTAGCAACGTAACTGTTTATGGGTATGCATTGCATGCTGGGACTCACTGGTAACATAGATTCAGATCACAATAGCACCTGAAGGTCTCCTTCAATCTTTCACTTTTGTTTATGCACATGGGATGTAAACAATACTTTCAGACACCTGGTCATCAATCTTATGTAAGAGATAGGGATCATGTTGAAGTGTGCTCTCAGATTTTGGTTGAGGAAATGCTCTCCTTTATTAAAGTGTGACTAGTAAAATCCTGGTGAAACCAAGTGCTACATTTAGAAAATGTACCACAAAGTTGTCCCAGAACTCATCTTTTGATAAATTCTCCTCACTCCACTCACTAGCCCCATATCTCCCACCATGACAGGCTTCAGAATGGATTCATAATCTCTTAACTGACAGTCTGCTACAATGGTATCAACAAGACTGAAGTAGAATGTCTAAGGGCTTATATTGCAGGACTGAACCAATGGAACTTTGAGAAGCAGCAGTTAGTACACAAAATTCTACACACAAACACACACGACAGTGTTTCTCATGCAACAACTTCTAGTGTGTGGTTCTGGTTACACCCCTGGACAAGAAATGAGCAGAGCTGCATTTTTGGAAAATGTTCTTGACCTTTTAATATAAGGCCTTCTCAGAAACTGCATAATGCCAAAGTGACTCACCCTTCTAGAGTGCTGAGTGCTTCAAACCCTTATTGATCCACCAGGGCAGACATGCAAGAAGCTGCTTCAGTCACGTGTATGTGTGTGTGAGTGAAAGACAGAGAACAAGAACACATAAAATACACTTTCTTTTTCTGCAGTGACTGTAGCATAGAAATGTCCAAGAGGTTTCATTCCATCTCCACTTTAGATCCTTACACTAGTTTTGTATCCTCCTTTCCAAAACAGGCCTTTCATTCTTCTGCTTATTTTTTGTGTCAAATATAAGGCCTGGAAATGTGAAGGTTTGCTTAGTTTGCTTTCACCAATGGCACAGCTAAAATCTAGGACTTTGAGAAATAAAAAGAAAATAAAAGTAAGTTTCCACAAGAAATCTATGCCTTCTATATTTCTGTAACTCCAGACTGGAGACTGGGCATAGAATATAAGTATGGTATAGTACCCTACTTTCACTAGGTGGCATCCAACATCTGTCAGTACATTCTTTCTTCTGTGGGAAAGAGTTGCCGCTCTTTTTTTCACTGTAGTCAATGCCATGAATCCCAGAGTTCAAACTTTTTTTTAAGGAAACATGCTTGCCCAACTTCCCTGCTTCATGCATGGTTTACCTGCCATTAGCGTATCTGAACCAAGTTTTCACCAGATGCAGTGTAATGTTAGTTTTAGATTAAGGTTCACATATATTTACTCTGATGCACTTCATCACTGCCGAAATTGAAACCCACCAATGTGATTTTGGGCCACTTAAAGCAAAAATTCCTACTCAGATAGTACTTTCATATAGCAAGAGCATCAAACCCATATTTATATTTGTCACATGTTGATTCCATGCATGCCTGTTCCACATGTACAGGCTTTGGTCAGCCAGAGTGAATCCCATCTTCTCAGTGTATATAAACCTAGTTGTATAGATGCAAGCGATCATTGCACTATGTCCAGGTTTCACCCTTTTTCATATATGTACTGTTTCCACTGTAGGATATGCAGAAGACTTGAAGCAGTCCTTACCCCTCTCCTCTCAGCTGCCTAAATCCTAAAGCCCCTATAGAAACCAGTCCTTTCGTGGAGCTTTTTAGCAGAGTCTGAAATGTCAATAATATGTAGGAGCTGAACTCTCTTTCCATTCCTTGGACATTATTGCTTTAGGACCTGTTGTCTCAGCTGAGACAATCTTGTTTCCATCTGGTAGCAATTCTTCAGCCACCTATAGCTAATTCTGTTTCTCCTCTCTCTCTCTCTCTCTCTCTCTCTCTCTCTCTCTCTTTCTCTCACTCACTCACTCATTCACACACACACACACACACACACACACACACACACACACAGAATTATCTTCAGCCAACTTGAGGAAACCACTTAAAAACTTGATAACTCTGTTCCATCTCTGTTGCTTTGCGTGTGTGCTAGCTAAAAATGTGTAGCTTGTTGGCACAAAGACCTTCTCAAAGTTCCAGAGCTGACATCTGTCTGGCTGTGATTTACATGGAACATCCTTGCGTTTCCCATAGATACTCATGCTACAAGTCAATACTAACAAACTGTTTACAGACGGGTAGGGTTACAAACCAAACTCAAAGCATATGTTTTTGTTAGAAATTGAAGATTTCTAACAAAAAACGTATTGTTCTGGCTCTGTATGTATGCTTTTGACAAGTCTCATTAAAGTAATAGAAAAGCCAGTATTTTTTGTGTGGGACTTGGTCTCAAAACTATTCTTGCACATAATTTTGATGACAAATTGCTATTTTTGTTTAATTGGATAGATTCTTAAGAGGAATGGATGGTGTAATTCCAGCAGGCCAGAAGCAGTGTTTGGGGAAGCACCTACCATTTGACGTCAATGACAATCGTCTTTAAGCAGATGCCACTTTCCTTCCTTTCCCCCCCACATACTTTCCATCTGTCTCTACAGGGTCATTCAGCTCTTCCAAAAGCAAATAACATGACACCTAGCAATGTCTTTCCTCAGCATCAGTTTAGCATTAATTGGTGTCTATTTTGTAGGTCCGTCAGAGGTGTCAGCAGCTATGAGGTTCAGCAGGAGACCAACTTGTCCTGATGCCTCGGTGGCAGCCAGCCTGCCAACTCCTCCTGTACCACGACACAGGAAGAGTCACAGCCTGGGAAACAAGTGGGTGTTCCAATCTGCATCATCTTTCTCAGCTCTTACAGTTTACTCAGACATCATTAAGGTTTAATTCAGCAATTGAAAACTCACTGAGAGCAGAAATATTCTTCCCAGTGGTCCCACTCCCCTTTTCTAATCTTACAGGAGTGACACTCATTACTAGTAAAACATCTACCTCAGAACCTCCTTGTCTTATCTTGCAAGTGCTGGACTTTCTGCCTTTTTAGACAAATTCTAGTGCCATTCTTACCCCCAAACTCTGTGGGAGTTGGTATATCACCAGATATACCATTTTTGTTTGTTTGTTTAGTTTCCAATTTACAGGCCAAATAAATTGTGCCTCTGCCTCACCTAGGCTTTCTGAAATAAGTTTTACCGATAGATTTGGGAAGTTTCAACACAGTGGGAAGCATCAGCTTTTCAGATAAGATTTCCAGCATTCTACTTATTCTACCACTGTTAGGAATCTTTGAATTAATACTTATTACTTGCCCAGCATCATCTCATTGAATTTGCTTGGATAGGAATTCAGGACTATTGAATCTCATGGCCTGCAACACTGTAACCAAGCAACTTTTGTAGAAACATCGGAGGAAGAACTTGAATACTCCCAGATCCCCATCCTATGTTAAGGCAATAACCACTTAATTATACAGGCTGCTTGACCTCACTTCTTAAATAGATTATCAGGCAGCCAATGAGGAGCGTATTAAAGGTCCCATTAGCTACCTTCCACTTAGGACTTGCAGACATTTATGATCTTCATACAGTGAGATGATGTCCATGTGGAAAAAAAAGCAGGGAATAAATGGATGTTATCAGATTACATAAGAACATTTTGCTTTTTCCCTCCCCTTTTCCAATTTTCCAGTATGATGTGTCAGTTCAGTGTAGTTGAAAGTAAAAGCGCAACGTTCCCAACAGAGAAACCACGCCACCTGCTGGATGACAGTGTGCTAGAGTCCCACAGTCCTGTCAGAAACAACACATTAAACTCTGTTTTCACCAATGGTATTTCCATAGGTAAGTATTCAATGGTTTGGATACAAAAGTCTCACTGATTCTCTGCCTGCTTTGAAGCTCAGAGAGGCTCCTAGAAATGCAGAATCAGGAGATAATAATTTCAGGACTAACAGTAATTGGTCATTTGGAGAGAAACATTTTAAAAGTAGTGAAGATCTGCTTTTTGCTTGCCTAGAAACCTCACATGACTCACCTCTCTCTTGTTTGTCTCTGTCTTCCTATCAAGAAGTAACTTGCTAGATTGTGGCAGCTGTGTCATAGGGAGTACTCAGTTCTTTTTCAGTATTGTTTTTTTTCTGTGAGTTGTGGCAGCACTTCTGTAAAATAGAGAAATGCTACTGAAGCCAGGAGAGCACAAGCTACTTGTAGGAATGGTCTCGGTAGGAAGTGGAAAGGTGTTTCACAAAGCTTAGCATAAAGTTTAACTTTGGCTGCAGATAAAATACATTATCAGCTGTTAGGAAAGAAACAGCTATTTTGAGGGGTGTTTAATGGCCAGCACCTTTCAGTGTGGATTTTAGTGGAGTAAAAACTCTTCTGATTTAGACACTGAGGAAAACCTGTCTGATTTAGAGGCTGGTTCCCAGGGCATGAATTTCCGTTTGCAAGAACCTACTTCGTTGGATGCATGATGCACTGTGCTTATCACTTAATAACCTGAATGTGAAAAAGTGCCATTGTCATCTATTGCCTGATCAGCCATCACAGTTCATTGTCATGTTGTGCAGTTCCTTTGCAGTGGAAACCAACCTGGGATTTGGGAATCTTCTGTTGCTGTGGTGGCTGCTGCTTTACTGAGCACCTGAACAAAAGAAAATCCAAACAGTCCAAATTTGGAAAAGCAAATGAATTGGTTACACTGGTAACTTTAAGTTGCCTTTGAGTAAATGTAATGGGAAATTACTGGTTTAAAAAGCTCTGATTGAGTAATAAGAGGATGAGGAGAAGTAAGGCATCAGGCTGATTTGTCATGGCACCGTCACCTGCTTCATGTTACCTGTCCTGTGTCTTGACTAAAGGGAAATCAGTCATATATTTGGTGTTTGTGCTTTCTCTTTGGCTGGTATGATTATGTTTAATCAGTGATGTAGCAGTGTTAATCAGAAGGTACTATACAACATGCAGCTGTGTGAAGATAATAAAAACTGAAGGACAATTTTTAAATATTTTATACCTAGAAAACTGCAGTGCTACATTGGTCAGGGTAACATTTTCCCCAGGAGCAATTTCTTACATCACTTTCACTCTGGCCTCTTAAGTCTGGCTTCTGTGGTGTATTCTGGAAGTTTCCTAAGGCAAGTGGACTTCTTCTGCATTTACTTTTTCTTGTTAACAGATCCCTATGTCCTTTTGTTTTGTAGGAAGCAGTGAAAGCTCAGAATTTAGTGAGGAGCCTTCTTCAGGACTTGAAAGGTGAGTGTCCTCTTCGCCAATAAATAACCTTCAATTAGTGGTATAAGATGTTGGTTGCACTGTAGTTTATATGTATTGAACCCATGTTTCAGTTTACTTCAAGGAATTAATCAGGTCCTGCAGGGTATTTGTGGCCATAAATGCAGCCATTCTGAGGTTGGGTGGAAGCTCTGTCGCTCCAAATATTCACTGTGTATATCCCCTATATTTTGTGCTTCCTACACTACATTTAGCTCTTATTATCCCATCAAGCTATAAAATAAACATTTTTCAAACCTACCTTAATAAGAAAACATGACATCTAGAATCATAGAATCATAGAATCATAGAGTTGGAAGAGACCACAAGGGCCATCGAGTCCAACCCCCTGCCAAGCAGGAAACACCATCAGAGCACTCCTGATCTAACTTGTCAATATTGGGCTTTTGTCATAAACCAGAGTCCACATACCCTTTCTGCTTACAACACCTTCTTAGAAAGCCACAAATACAGCCCCATTTTCATTAAGCAAATCATGTTCAACTATGTTGAATAGCTAATTCCTCATAAGAAATTAAGCCAAATACATCTGCCTTTGTCTAGCACATGATATCAGAGGTGAAATCTGGTCCAGTTCAGACTTGATAGGCCTTAGTGCAAATGGACTGAGTGGCCTTGAGAAATCCCACAACTTTATTTACTAAGCTACAAAATTTTCCAACAAAAGAGCTTTGAGATAAATAAGAGCAAAATTGTTGAGTCCTTTCCACACTGGAAAAAGGTGTAGTAAAATGATGTGTTAGAAATTATTCAGGAAAATATCTCTCTCATAATGATCCTTCTTTTGCTGATTTGATCCTTCCAAACAACATTTGGAAGGTCACCAGTAAAGTGTACAGATTCTGGTACCTCATCTTGCCAGTCACCCTTAGGAATGGGCCTCCCTCCCGCCTGCACACAGTGGCAGGAGCACACCTCCATCAATACTTTCACTGACACCTGCTGGGGAAAATATGTTTTTATGCCTTTTCTGGGGTGATGCTTATTTCTTATGCCTACAATCACCAGGCACTATATTAAAAGAGGATGCAAGAAATATTTCATGGAGCGCAATGATCGTAGTTTCTCACTCTCAGAATAGTGCAAGGAGGGTATGGCCACCATCTTGTTTCATATTTACTGGGTGCACAGTACTTCTGTTTATTATACTGTACATGATATCACATCCTATTTCAAGAAATAAAATTCAGGTTTTCTTTTTCTTGCTGAATGTGTCCTTATTTAAAGTGCAGTAAATTGGCAAAGGTAGGGAGAGTTGCACTTAGATAAAGCAAATATTATATTTTTGAGTTTAGAGCCTTTTGTGTGAGTAACGAAGTCAGGATAGAAAATGTCATTTATAATCTTAAGAGGGTTGGTCTTCCATTGAAACTGTTTGCCTGAGTTCTGTGTGTTGATAGTTGTAAATTAGGAATAGAAGAAATTGATACAAGGGACACAGTGTCCAAGAACACATTACAAAATTAAGTTATGCAGCTTCAACACAGCCAGATTCATTATTCCAACTGATGAACTAAAAAATAATAATACATTGGTATTTGTTATTTTTAGGAAATCTCAAATTTTGGCCATGCCATTATTCAGAAATTTAGCAAAAAAGGGCAGGAGAACTGAAATGTTCACCTCTGAGAAATGCCTTCATTGTAGCCTACATCGCTTGTGCTAGGGATATTCTCCCCTCAAACAGAATCTCCCACACTGTAAGGAGTCAGGTACAGCTTGCTGATTGACTCCTTCTGCTGAAGGGCTCCCAACCACCCAGTGCAGTCCTGCTTAGCAACACAGAAGCTAGATTTTCTTTGAACTCAACAGTCTGATGAACATTTAAGCATGCTACCCCTACCCCTACCCCACAAAAAATCTCTCCCCAACTGATATATCCTAGGTAGAGCCTATTACAGGTAACACAGGGAAGTTTTTTTGTGGTGTGCCTTCGGGCTTCTCCCTCCCCTCCACTGCCTTTTTCTCATGACCAGGGCAGGAAAGGAGCTCATAGATTGCTTCAATTTGATGCTTGGAGCTGGAGGCATATGTTTTGGTATCAAAACCGGGGAGCAAAGGACGTTCCAGCCTCAGGTCTAGGCAGGTGTACGGGTTTCGAGCGGAGCTACTAGAGCTCCTTGCCTGGTTCCTTTTCCTTTAGCCTAGCTGCCTTGCAGTGAAATGGTGGGAGATGCAGCTGTTCCCCCCACCCCCCAGCCAGCATCAGGTAACATGCAGTCAAGGAGAGCCCCCTGAAGGTGCGAGTTATTTTAGATGCCCAGAGGGTGGATTCTTCAGACTGGAGTAATCAGAACTGTTTCTTCAGGCTTTGTTCTGCCTTTCTCTGATTTAAGAGGGGATAAGGCACATACCCAATTTCTGTTACAAAGATGCTATCCAGCAAGGCATTTAAAAGGCAGTTTCATGTTTCAACCTTGCCCAGACCACAAATCCTAGGTGCCCTCAGGCAATGAGCAAGGGTAGTAAATGCCTTAAGAACTAATTGGATTGCACCGCATCCTCCCATATCTTGCTTTATTGCTGTCTACACACCCAAAATACACAGTACAACAATAGTAAATATCAACAGTTATTAAGGTGTAAAATTGGCCTTGCTAGCCAACATAGGAGTTTTAGCCTATACATAATGGTTTCTGATTTTTACTGCCTCCGAGAGGAATTTTGCTACAGCCAGTGTAGTAGTATCAAACTTATCCTCAAGGAGAACCTTGACATGAAATGAGTCAGCAATTCCCGGTTGTTCTGTTAGTATTAGATTGATTAGATGCTTTCTAACCCGTTTATATAGACTACAATGCAATAAAATGTGTTCCATACATTCAACACCCTGGGAACATGGGCACAGCCTGTCTTAGTATGGGAAACCAGCCAATCTTCCCCTCAGCACTTCAGAACAGAAAACATTTAATCTGGCTTTGGAAAACAGATGCCGATAGTTAGATACAGTCAAATTCTTAAGGTAGGGAGATGACAAAAGAACCCTGAAGGTATTGGATTCCTGACACAGATGGACCACAGGGCAAATGTGAGCAACATGCAAATTTGTGAACCATTCCATATTTTTTGTGCTTGCTTGGGCAGCACATAAACTAAAATTGGAGCAATACAGAGAAGATTAGCATAGTCCCTGCTCTTCATACTCAGAGTAGACCCATTGAAATTAACATGCATGACTAACTTAGGTTCATTACTTCCAGTGAGTCTACTCTAAGTAGAACTGAGTTTACTATAAGCTTTTGATTGTCTTTGCTGAAAGAGACAAAAAAAGGCTACCACTATGGAAATTTTCACAAAGAAGTTGAGGACTTCTCCCTGGGACTGAGAGTCCAATTACAGAATGTTGTGGAGTGGTTTTGTCTACATTCCATCCTCCCTTCCTTTCAAGAAGAAAGCACTTGCCAGATTTGATTGTTTCCCATTCTAGGCAGGGTGAGGAAGTCACTGGACAGGTGGTTGTTAGGGAATAGGCTGTTAGAGAATAGGGGTGAGTTTGGCCACATAACCTGGCTGAAGATCACTACACACACAGTTCTGTCAGATTGGGGAGCACACATGGGGCTCAGGGCAACTGGAGTAGTCTGAAAGCCAACACAGCATCAACTTCCTGGAGCTTCATACTGTCTCTTTTGGCCTTCTAGAAAAACCTATGGGTCACCATGTGTTTATTCAATTAGTTCAGCAAACACATATAACAGTGGGATGCAAGGGGAGGGTGTTACTCAGCCACACACTCTCCATAAGGAGACCTTCACTGTAATTGTTTGGGCCATATATAACCTGGTATGGAATGACTGAGCAGGACCATCATCCAGGAGTCCAAACACTCAAATATTCAAAATGGTGACACAGCCCTTTGGGAGACCCACAGACAGACAGGTCAGAAGCTTTGTATCACAATGCCAGTATGTGGAATCAGAATACATAGACTGGCCAGCTGTGTGCCTTTTTCTTCTCTCACCCTGATTCCTATGCTCCTCAGAAAGATGAAAGAAAAGTGGTATTTATACCAATTGAACTCCACTGGTCGAAAAGGCCTTGGTTCTCAAAGCTAGTCAAAATGTCCATGAAACAACATTGGAACATCATGTCCCAGAGACCATTTTTTCAACAGCAACTGCATATATTCTAGCTGGCAGCATAGATGTTAAGCAAAAGTGGCTAAATTGTTTTTGCTACTCTGATAACTCTTTTGGCATCTAAGCATTTGTTCAAAGTTACAAGTCTTCCTGGAGAGATTTATAGCCTGCTGTAATCATAAATCCAGTCCATTCTATAATTTTTACAGAACAGACTAGAAATATCTCAGGACCAGCACTTTGAAAAGACAGCAGTTCTCAACAGTATCTCTGGTATAAAGGATAACCTTTGCAGCCATCCACACATAAAACACTTTCTTAAAGGGGTAGTGCTGATGAATCCGTCTGCAGACAAGCTGTTCCTGAACTAGAACCTCAGCTGGGTTCTGTCAGCTCTGCTGAAGCCACCTATTAGAAATTATGAACATGGTTCTCTCAGAACTTTATTTTTAGCCAATACCTCACCACATTGGTTTTAGAGCTAAGGGTGCTATTAAAAAAATAAATAAATCCTACATTTGGGCTTATTTTATCTTGGCAAACTGTGCTGAGAGAAACCCATCCTTTCTGCCCAAAGTCAACTTACTGTTCCATATGTTCCATATTCTGCCTTCCTGTCTGAACTTTGCACAAGAAAACCTGAAAACAGGTTGGATGTGTTTAGGACCCTGGGCATGTTTTTGAGCAAGACCTTGGTTTTTAGAAAGTCTGAAGGTCTTCATTGAATTGGCATCTCCCTCCCTGGGAAAGCACCCTTCCTCAGGTGATTACAGTTCGTTCTCTAAGGGGGCAGTTATCATGGTTGCTGCCTGGGGTAGATTTTCTCTGGAAGAAATTTACAGGGCAATCACATAGGCTGTCCAATATTGTAAAATCAATTCTTTTTCCTTAGCAGTTGTGGCATTTGGGTGGATAATTCTTCAGAGGGTTCTGAGGTCTTTAAATTATTTTCTTTTATTGGAGTCCCACCTTAAGGGATTGTGCTGTTACATGCTTAAAGGATGAAGAATGCCCCCTGACTCTACCAGAAAAAACAAGGATTCACATTTTTGGCATCATGTGTATGCATATTAGCAGAATAACTGGAATGCCTTGTGCAATGATACCATTAGAGCTTGTTGTGCCACACTAACTTAGGTGTACAACTGTTTGAAGACTATGGAAGCCAGTTAGTTGCTCATGATAGCATACTTTTCACATTCAAACATTAAAGGATCTTGTTTAGTTCCTGAAAAGTCACATGCCCCATTCACCTAATCAAACATGCACAATTTCATTAAGTAGGGTTCAGCTAAGCAGCCAAAAGTTTTGCCATCACAACTGAGTTGGAGGAATGACTGGATGGGGAGGCTTGGGGCTAATCTTCAGGGCCCTTAGACTAAGTCGGTCTTCCCAAATAGATTGCTTCATCTTTTCTTCAAACGTGTTTTTTTTTGCTGGGCCAAAGCATTGCATTAAATAACACTTTTATCCATGACCCCAGTAGTAATGTTTTCAAAGAGATGTCAGGGCTTCAGCCTCCTTGTGAGCAACCGCACCTGATCCCTGAAACCTTGATTTTTTTGGAGCTAGCTAATGTTATTCATTAATGCTGAAAATGTATCCTTCTTTGTGTGGTTAGAAGTATACTCTTCATTATTACTTCATATGCTCTGCAATCAGTTCCTAGCTGGTTCTGATCATCTAGAGCTGTTCTTACGGTGGTGCCTTAATGTTTTTATTTCTAAAGATTCTTCTGCTTTGCACTGTGATATGATTGGACAAATCCTACTTTCCTAAAACTTCTCTTATTCCCATTCAGAAGATCAATAAACATTACAAAAGTCAGTGAGATGGAAGCAGCATCACAAAGATCGGTTCTGAATTCCTTTTTAGACACTTGATTCTTGCCCCCATATTCTTTTGCTCAGCATTACTTGCTTTGTTCCTATGTGTTAAAATGAGCATTATTTAATGGGCATTCAGCCCTTCACTAAATACACCTCTCCAATTACTGAGAGCATCAAATACATGTGTGTCCCATGTTTCCTTGTATGCTTTGTTTTGTTGGATGTTACCACAGTACCTGCACTATAAGAAAAGAACTTACATGTAAATTTATAAACAGGGGTCGGTTGTACGCCACGCTGGGGCCCAACTGGCGGGTACCAATTCGGAATTCTCCCAGAAGTCGGAGCTGTGTCTACAGGTACAATTAGGTGGTTGGTTGGTGTGTCTCTCCCTAGACTGTGGTGTTAATTCTATTTTCAGTCTGTTTTCCTCTTGCTAATTAGGAGAGCTTATTTTCAACAGCTTTTTCATTGTTTCCTTCCATCTGTGCAAAGACTTTCCTTCCATTCTCATAAGAGTTGCCAGGAGTAAGAAGATTGTTCATTCATATGCTTTCACCTTCATAAGCCTCACCATATTTATATACCACACTGCATATAAATATACTTCATATAAGTGCTGACTGTTCCTCTTCCTTATCATACTGAGAAATGCAGGGTAATTAACGGCACCACCACAAAGTTAAACACTTTTAAAGCCTCATTGATTTCAATGGAAGCATATTAAGCATATGTTTAACTTGGGGCCCAGTGAATATTCTAGGAGCATTTTGATGCTGCAGAACAGCTGAAGCAAAGCCATAATAAATTGCTAAGAACCTTGGTTGGGAACTTACGGAGAGCCCCACCTAAGAGTGTGTGTGAATATGTATATTAAAGCACTGCACCTTATCTGTCCCATTGAAATGAACAGAACTTAGCTTTCATAGGATCATACCATAATTTAAAGGGAGGTTCTCATTTTTAAAAGCAGTTTCTGGTTTAAATAATACACATACACGTGGTGAAGCTCTATTTCTTATGCTTAACTTTCGTTATCTTATTATGTAATGAATTACACTGGGTTTCAAGTTGATGCTTCCTTTTCCAGTCTCATCACAACTCAGTTTGCTGTTTGATGACTTCCTAAAAAACCATGCATTTCCTTCAATAAACAGAGGGGGTCTAAAATCCAAGTGCCTCAGTACCCTCTTACACAAAAGAATAGCAGAACAACTTAACTCTTAGAGTAATTAAACAACTTGATACCTGTGGTTCCACCTGTAAGGGTAAAGGGACCCCTGACCGTTAGGTGCAGTTGCGGACGACTCTGGGGTTGCGGCGCTCATTTTGCTTTACTGGCCGGGGGAGCCGGCGTACAGCTTCCGGGTCATGTGGCCAGCATGACTAAGCCGCTTTTGGCAAACCAGAGCAGCGCTCAGAAACGCCGTTTACCTTCCCGCTGGAGCAATACCTATTTATCTACTTGCACTTGACGTGCTTTCGAACTGCTAGGTTGGGAGGAGCAGGGACCGAGCAACGGGAGCTCACCCCGTCGCGGGGATTCGAACCACTGACCTTCTGATCGGCAAGCCCTAGGCTCTGTGGTTTGGACCACAACGCCACCTGCGTCCCATAGTTCCACCTGTAGAACTCCTCAAATCGAACTGATATCTGTGGGAAGCAAAGAAATGTGACTTGGAAAGAAATAGTACACTGACGCAAATTATCTTGCAGTCATTCTAACAAGTTTGTTTAACGTTACCCAGAAGAAAATATTAGTTTTTTATAGTGCACCTTCTCATGGCTTCTTCTATTCTTCCTTATACTGTCTTCTATTCCTCTTCATAATTACTGATTTTTTTCGCTAGGCTTGCTTTCTGGTGCAGCCTTTGGGGGGAAATCTAGCAAAGGTGATGTGAGCAGATATGCAAGCCTTCTAAATAATCTCTTTCAAGCATTTTCCATTTCAATCCTTATTTTGTCTGCTTTCATTTCATTATATATTTGTAACTTTCTGATAAATATCTCCAAAAAATCCTATTTGTATACACCCTGCATTTGCTACGATACTCAGTGAATATCTATGGTAAGATAGATTTCTAAGAGATATTGCAGGTATGCTTATTTACACATAAAAGTGTGGTGTTTCTCTCTCTTGACACTCAGAATTATACTCCAAACATCTTGTGAAGTGGGCTCTGGCCCATAAGTGTTTCAGCCATAATCAGTTTAAAGACTCTTTGTTAATTTGCAGCAAAGGCTCCAGACTGTGGCAAATCATAACAGCTCACCCTCTGTTACACCATTAACAGATAAACTTACCTTGTAAAAATGGCAGGTGTCAGTTTGCTGTACAAAAACCAGTTTCCTTCCAAAGCAATTCACTCAGTCTGCTGTGTTATATATGCTCAACTTCGAAGTATAATTGCAGAAGACTCCTTGTTTTATAGAGAAAGAGAGAAATAGAAGAAAAAGGACAAGTATTCAGATAATGGCCTTGAACCAATGCACGCAGAAACAAATAGTTATGTGGACTATCTATACAAATATGTTAATAATTAATAGGCTACAGTTCAAACAACTGCCAGTCCCAGATTCAGCACTCACAGTTTAATTCACAAGCTTGTGGAATTTGGCTCATGTCCTTTGTGCAGTTAACACATGCTCATCTCCAGGTGGTTCACACAGAGCTGTGAATTGCATAGCCAGTTGCATATAGGCTTAGCAGATGAGGTCAAAGAGAACCCAAGTTAGCTTGTTCTATATGCATTTATTGTCATGTCTTTCCCATGACTGAAATAGCTACTCTACTGTTTGCTTAGAACTAAGTGAAAGCAAACATATTTCTGCTTGAATTGGTCCCTTTGTGTTTGACATCCTTATATATATGGGACTATGAAGTGTTCTGGGCAATGAATGTTTATTAAGTAGGAAATTCCTCCTGGGCAAGCTTCTAACTCAATCAATATTTCCCTGCTGTTAAATCTTCCAGAATCTAACTTAAGTAATGGATGTGATGGCTGCTAGCACTCATTTAATAACGTAGTGGGGTTTATGGTTCACTTGGCATTGTATATTGGCATCCATAAACCATTTAGTTGGCATTCAGTAGCATGACAGCTTTATTCATTCATTCATTCATTCATTCATTCTTAGGAAAATATACTTAAATGGTTTAATAAAATAAAAATCTATTAAGAAGTGTGCATAAAATTTATTTATTTATATTCATAATAGTCATAATGACTTAATTGGATGGCAGAAGACAAAGAATGATGGGCTCAACACTGGCCACGTATCTCTAAACCTTCACCAGCTCACAATATGATGGGGGACATACTTTACCATATGTTGGTCTCTTTCTTGGTTGACACTGTCTCCACCAGTTTCTTTAAGGATTCCTTCTGTGTTGTGAAAAAGAAGCATGTTTCCTGTCCACAGTTATCATAATCTGGTTAATGTGTTTCCATTGTTTTTTATGTTAGAAGGTCATATTACTTGTATGGTTCATATTGTAACATGATCTGAAAAAGTTCTACCAATTTTTTTATTATTATTAAAAAAATCTATATATTAATACAAATTAGTCTTCCTGGGCTCATGTAGCCAAAACTTTCCTTTAAAAAAAGCTGTTTTGAAGGGCAGAAACAACCATTTCATTGTCTGCATAGGCTACTTTCTGGTTCATGCCAAGAAGTTATTTCTAATGTCCTTGTTTATGCACTTCAGTGGAAAACTTACATTAAATTTCTTTTTTAAAACATGTTTACTGTAATACTAGTCATGAACTACAAAGTCTGCAGCCAATGTTTAGGACAATATTGATGGCACGAGGAAAGGCCTGTGTAAATTTTTGAACAATTTAATCACTGGATTATTTGATTTTGTTTGCTCCCACCAAAGAGTTGACATTTGTTATTTCAGTCCAACAGGTGCCTGCAGCTGCGCATCAGGGAGTTCCGTGGGGGTTGTTACCATGGAAGGGCCTTTAAGAAGAAAGACATTACTAAAAGAAGGCAGGAAGCCTACAGTAAGGGGTTCTCCTCCCCCCCCCCTTGCTTATGCTTTTAAACCCCTCATTACAATTTGAATAATATTTTATGGTTGCTAAAGAAAGCAGTAGAGTGTCAAAAACAGCATGGCAGCTAACTCTGGCTGAACAGAAAGAGCCATGGGCTATGTCTCATGTTGTTGTTAATAATATTTATTTATTTCTTGCCTATTTCCCAGAACTCAGACTTAAGGCACCTTGCAAAAATCGAAATGAGCACAACTAAACCACAGAAAGCTAAAAACACATAAAAGTAATTACCTTCAAGGTAATTAAACAATAATGGAATTAAAACAATGTTAAGAACAAATTACTTAAACACTACCATTTTCCTAAAAAGCAGTCAGTTCCTGAAAGCCTGCCTGAATAAAACAATCTTCACCTGCCAAGGAGAAGGTTCAACAAGGAGGAGGCCAGTCTAGCCTCACTAGGATAAACACACTTGAACCAAGCAGACTGTAGGAGAGGACACATGGTCAGGGAGATGCAATCATGGTAACCCCACTGCAACTCTGCCTCCTCAACCCCCAAGACTTAGATGCTGTTCTGCAGCGAATCCTGGTTGACAGAGCTGAGAGAAAATAACCTCCCCCGTTTCATCCCACCAGTTTTCTTTAACACAAGATGGGTTGGCATGCTTGTCTTGTTGTTTTACCATTTACTGGCCTGGCACCGACCAACAACATTTTCTTTTTTAAAAAAAAAGATATTTATTGAGTTTTTCCACCTTTATACATTAAAAAATCAAAAAAACAAAAAACAAAAAAGTTAAAAACACATAGTTTACAATCCTTATTTTCAATAACATATTTCCCTGACTTCCCCACACCTCCCCTTCTTATATTCCAATTCAAATTGTTAATTCAACAAGTTCTTGTCCCCAATTTTTGACCTTTTTATATTTAATTCATTTTAGAAAAACCAATTTTAACTTATAAACATCAGTATTTAAACATCAGTGCTCATTCTTAAAACTTTTTTCTAAAGTCGACCCAAATTCCCTTCCACGAATTCCCCAATTTTCATACTAATAACAAAACAAAATAAAAAAACAGATTATAATTATGCACCCTTTGGATTCCCAAACCCCACCCCACCCTTTCCCGGTTTCAATCCCCAACAAATGTCCATCAGTCTTAATCTACTATCAGCCTGGAGACCTCACGTCCGAGGCTCTTAATTCTCTCTCAATTCCTCTCTGCCGGTTTTTTTGGTAGTCCTTAATATTAAACACCAGATCTCGGAGAAGCTCTGTCCCAATAGGGTCCATATTTCTACCAGCCAGACCTCCATACTTAAAAGTGGAGCCCGAATCTTGTTTCTTACTCCTTTTAAGTCCAAATGTCCCAAAAGCTCCAACTTCCACCTTAATCAAATTTGTAATCCATAGGTCTTCAGATCTCCACATAAGGAGATCTCTCCATTCTTCAATCTTCAATTCAAAACAGATTTTCATAATCTAGTACTTATTTTCCTTTGTAGCCATCATGTCAGGCCTCTGGCTCTCCTTTGTCATCTGCAACATTACATCTCCTCCTTCCTTTTCCTCAGAAACAACATATATCTCTTTCTCCACACTCTCAAATCTTTCAAGTTTCTCTTGTCCAGCTGCATGAACTTCATGAGTCAAGTCCTTATCAAATTCAATGAATTTGTTTACTGTTAAGTCCAGAGTTGCAACATTTGTAGCCAAAACATCAATTTGGCCTTGTAACTTTCCCAAGAAAAGAAACACTCTGTCCAATTTAGCTTGAATTTTTCCTCCTTCAGCCATTCTTGTAATGTCCCAAAATCCCCTCTAGAGGGATTTTGGTTACTTTATCTTCCTTCCAGTTCAAATCCAAAAATCAAGTTAGTTTGTATCAGTTCTTCCTTGTTTTCAACAAAATATAACCAAATTGTAGCAAATATATCCAGCAGAGACAGCAGAAACAAAGTTCTCTTTTTCCTTCTTGACAGCTAATTTGACAGCTGTCAAACTCTTCTATATCTCCTCAACAGGCTCTCTCGCGGATCACTCCCGGGTCCGGGGGGGGTGGCACTTCAGCTCTCAAAATTAGCTCTTATCCTCCAGTAAAATTACTTATACTGCCAAATCGTGAAATTAATGTCTTTTAGCCAATAAAGAAGAAGAAATTCTCTCGACCTTAGTTAGCTAGTCCTTGCTTTAGATTATTTATAAGACGGGGAGATGGACTTCCTGTTTGCGCCTTCCCCGATCGTGCCTAATTCAAAAAAAAATTTTCTTTACAAATCCAATTTCCGTATTACTCACGGGTTGTTGCTTTTAGAGTCCAATTGTTCACAAGAAGAAGTCAGCGCTCTCCGACCATGGCATGCGGCTTCACTCCGCAGGAGAAGCAGTCGACTCTCAGCACCGCGCCGCTCACCCCGTCCCCCGTTCCGAAGCCTTTAAAAAGGCTCCTTCGCGGGTCAGGGGGGCGCAAATGGTGCCCACCGAGTCACCAGGTTCACAGGCTTCAGCGCCTGTGATTTCTGAGGGTCCCCACGTCGCCGCAGCGGCAAGACCCGGATCCTGCGGAGCCGATTCCCTCCAGAGCTCGGAGGGAATCCGCCATTAGCCGATGGCGCTAACCCGGAATATCTGACCAACAACATTTTCAACCTAAGATGGCTGTCTCCAAGGCTATACATGCTATTTGAACTAGTGGACAGTACAGGGACAACCAGCACCCTATTGCAGTACCCTCTTTCATAATAACCCTCTGTATCTCCCTCTCCTTTCTATGGTTCTGATGTTCTTCTTACAAGTATGTCATGACCAAACCTACAACGGTTGCACATAGTGGCAATAGAGGTGCCTGATTCCCATTGGGACAGGCAGGATGGAAAGCAGGGAGGCCCAATAGTAGGAACCAGCACTAAGGACAGATCCATGTAACTCTACAGTAGTTTTGTCCTCCTCCCTGCTGACTTCTACAAGAGCAGCATGAGACTCAGATGGAAGCTGACAGCCAGAAGACACTACCTGGACTAGTTGCAAGTTGTAAGACAGACAGGTGGTGGCTGGCTGGGGCAGACTAGGGTTGGTGGCATATGATCAAATGTGTTGCAGGTTGGGCTAAATATGGGTTCCAGATCTGGCTGCTGTTTTAAGAGACGCTCCTGGAAACACCCAAACAAAAGAATCTGCCACCACGCATCCTACACCATATAGAACTTTTGTTTAAATTTCAAAACCAGGTTATATTCCACACCCTGGAACCCTTCTCTCCATAAGTTTTTCTTTTAGAAAAAAAAGTGCCAGTAATGTGTACCCTTATGTACCCCCAGAAAAAAGCACTGAGTATATATGAAATGGCATTGGTTTGGGTGGAATGGAAGAGTTTTAGGCCAAGGATTCTTTCTTATATGGCAACTATTTCCTATTGGCAGTAATTTTCACTGCCTTCAAGAGGGTGGGGGGGGGGAGGAGAAAGGCAGACATGTACAAGAAAGAGTACAAAATGAAGAGTACATATCTGCTATTTTTCGCATTCTGTAGGAGAGGACTCAGGCCTTTAGGCTTTGCCCCACATACCGCTACATTTCCTCATGGCCTTTTCTGAAAATGCCATTGATTGATCCTAAAGGTTTGAAGTGCATTTATTATTATGCTGACTGGAGCTGAATTACTGAGCTGTAATGCATCCATCCCCACCAGCAGGGGACAGCACATAACCTTGTTTTTCAAAGTGAAGGCAGAATAGCTGGGTTTTCTTCACGGCAAATGCAGCCTCATAGTTGATAGCATGTCTGAAGCATCTCACCTTCTTTCATGTTAGTTCTGGAAATTTATGTATGCTTTTGAAAGTTTTTTTTTAATTTCCTCCTTTCAGCTTTCCTCCTGGACTAGATATTGGGTAACCCTTTCAGGATCTACTCTGATCTACTTTGGAGCAAAGTCATTAAGAGGCACTGAAAGAAAGCATGTAAGCAAATAATTTGCCTTATTTTGTAGACCAAGTGCACATCCTATCTGCAATTGTTTCAGAGAATCAATTGGCTGCAGTATTCACAAAAACACAAAGCAGCCCAGGGTAGCAGAATAAAGGCAACTCCCAACTTGCATGCTATTGCGTACATGCCCGGTGCCAGGAAGCTAGAAATGGAACCTGGAAGTGGAAGTACCCTGGAGAGTCCTTGTGGCTCACAAGAAGACCCTCCCCAGACAGTGGGGCAGCAGGTCTTTGTAGAGGCTGCTCAGCCTCCCTGCCTAACAGCTGATGTGCAGGGCTGCTCAGCTGATGTCCTCTTTGGGCTCTAGGGAGGGTCTCCTCTGCGGGGCTTTGTTGAGGCTGCTCAGCTGACTTATGGGGAAGCTTTCCCGCATGTCAACTAAGCAGCTCAAAAAAGCCCCACTGTGCCTCTGGCTTGGGAGGAAATTCTCCCCAGAGGACATCCTCTTTGGGTTCTGAGGAGGGCCTCCTCATGAGCCACAAAAGGACTCCCCACTTACGTAAGGGTGCTCCCCACTTACACACATTTCAGTTATGCATAAGGGGCCCGGAATGCAACCTTTGCGTAAGTGGAGAGTCGCCTATACTTCACAATTCAGCTCATTGATATTCTTCCTTGACTTTTTCTCCTTTAGTATAAATCTACTCCGGGGAAAAAGGTTTCTATTGTGGGCTGGATGGTAGCACTGCCTGATGACCCTGAACACCCTGATATTTTCCAGCTAAATAACCCAGATAAAGGTGGGTGTTTTATTTTTAATTGGACTTTCTTCAGAACAGTAAGTGTGCTAAGTAACAGTAAGCTTTCCTATCAGTGGCATGCAGTGAAATTTTTCAGAGGGGAACAGTTAAGGCCAGAGGCACTAGCTTGTGTGGGGTGTCAATGTCATGCATGTGATGTTGTACACGTGAGCATCATGCCTCCCTCCCTAAGCCAGGTAGAAACTTCCCAGGCTTTGTGAAGGAGGCGCCAGGGGAACATTTAGGGGACTAGCCTAGTCCCCTTAATCCAATGACCGCACACCATCATTTACTATGCTTTTGTTAAAACAACCAAAAGCCCTATAGCACAAGCTTTTGTGTACTGTACTAGAGTCTACTTCATCAGATAATATAAAGCATTATCCTTGGCTGACGGGTATATACCCACATGGGAACATTCAGAAAAAATGCTGTTTATAATTCAATTTACATTCAAAACTGTAAAATGCAAAGGAAACGATCAGGATCTGTTAAAACGGGTGTAGGGAACATCAGGTCTGAGGATTGAATGCAATCTTCCAGCCCTCTCTTATCTAAGCTGTTCCCCTTTCCAGGCCACACCCCTCTCACCAAGCCACACCCTTCATTACTTCTCCTCTACAGCTTCCTTAAGTGCTTTTGCCTCATTTAAATGTGTCTGATAATGTTTGCTGGGATGAAGGATTGAAAGGTGGGTGATTGGGTGTGAAGCCCTGGCTTTTGTGTGGCTGGAATGTCTGTACATAATAATAGTCACATCCATTGCTTTGCCCACTTTTGCAGACCCTCCAAGTGTCTCCATTTTCCAGGGACAGTACCAGATTTACAGAAGCCATCCCAGTTTCTGATTTGACCCTGGAACATCCTGCTTTTTCTTAGGAATCCCTATTTTCATAAGAGAAATGTTGGAGGGGTTTGGAGTTATCCAACCCCTGAGACATCTGAAGGCAGCCCTGTATAGGGAAGGTTTTTGTTTAATGTTTTCTTATGTTTTTATATATGTTGAAAGCTGCCCAGAGCGGCTGGGGCAACACAGCCAGATGGGTGGGGTATAAATCTTAAAATTATTACTATGAAGTCCCTATTTTTATCAGAGAAATGTTGGAGGGTATGCTTTTGCCCTGCCCATACTAACATGTGACGCCACAGAAGGTTCCCCAAAAGGGAACACAGCCCTCATGTTGAAAAAGTTTCCTCACCCCTCCATTAAACACTCCTCAGCAACAAAAAGGTGCTGGGTTTCCACCCGCACGCAACACAAGTTTCAGATTCTTTCATAATTGCCCAAGTAAAGTATTTCATTGCCTGTCCAGCTAGCCTGCCTGCTATGAAAACTGGCAAGGCAGGAGTCAATAAGCTGCTCCTGCTTCAGCATGCTAAACAGTATATCCCCCAGCTCTTATAAATCAACAAGGTAAATACTGAATACATTCTTAAACTACCAGCTTTACTCAGTAGAAACAAAGACAGCGAGGCTGGTTAAGATTTTTAGACTGGTTGGTGTTCTGATCAATTCATACTCACTCTTTTGAGTACTCTGACATTTCAGACTAAGGTTCTTCAGTGGTCACCCAAACTGGTCATTACCAAGATCTTCTCTCTTACCAGATAAAGTGTTGGCTTTTTTAAACCTTTCAGCATCTTGTTCTGTTTCTTCCAAAGCTCAAGGGCTCCTTCTTACCTTATATTTTTAACTTGTAGGCAATGTTTACAAGTTTCAGACTGGTTCAAGGTTTCATGCAATACTGTGGCACAAACATTTGGATGACGCATGCAGAAGCAACAGGCCTCAGGTAAGGTTTTTCTTCTGTTTCTGTTTGAAGCTAAAATAGTAGCCATGTGGAAACTTTTTGAATGGGGTTATAACCACAACAAAAGCCCTAGGCAAATTAGGAGTGCTTACACCACCTGCATCTGAGCTCTCAAAGTTTCTCCAAAATTGCATTGTTTGCGAATGGTTGTAAAATATTATTGTATGGATTGTAACCGATATTAGTTTTATTTCAAGTGTGTCCATTAAAATTAATGGGCAAGGCTAACTTAGATTCATTAATTTCAGTGGGTCTACTCTGAGTAGAACATAGTTGGATACAACTATTATTTATATATTTAAAGTAGTGTAGTTCAACACACAGGTCATAAGGCCTTTTTTTGGCACCCCTCAGCAACAATGTCAACATCTTATCACCAAGCTCAGCTACAGCACCCTTGGGCCTGCTACCTCCAGACTGCCTTTTCCAGGGGAAGAGGAAGAAGCAGCCGGCTTGACAGTGGTCTTGGCTATTTGTATTCATCCACGAGGGTTGTGGGGGAAGCTGCTCTTTTCTGCAAGACTGCATACTAAAAAAGTTGCTTTATAGACTTTTGAATCTGCCCTGAGCAGAGCAGGTAGCAAGTGATGGCTGGTGGGTAGGGCAACACAGAATCACTGTCCCATGTCTTCGTGCAGTTTCTTATGTCTTGTGGTGGAGGAATGTTAATTTGCCACACCATGCTTTGATCCCACCTGTCTCTATGCGCCTTGCCCCTCCCTTTTAAAAAATGCTTTATTACACCCCCTTCCCGGCAAGAGGCACTCTGCCTGGTGCTCCCCAGGGTGTTCCGCCTAATAATGTGTCATGTGCATACCACACTTTTGCTTCCTTGACTCTGGCAGCTGAATGTCATTTTAGAGCAGGGGGCAAGGGGAACGAGATGTTGCTGCACCAAAGCCCCTTACACATAAGGAGCACTGAGAGGACCTGAGCCCGGCCCAGCTACTCGCTAACTATGCAATACTAACTATATTGCAAACATTTTAATTTATGATATGGAAATTTAATTCAGTGTGCAGTGCATGGTTTCTCTGTTAAAGTACTCTTACTCTTGGTCTGAGAAGATTTTTACCCTGCTCTTCAGCCAAAAAGACTTCCCGAGCCAGGGCTTTTTTTCAGCCGGAACTCACCAGAACTCAATTCTGGCACCTCTCAGGTGAGCGCCATTGCCATTATAAGAGAACAAGGGAGGCATTCATGGTGAGTTCTGGCACCTCTTTTTCTAGAAAAATATCACTGTCCAGAACCATTTTCAGATATCAAAAATAAAGAAGTCCCCACGCTCAGGCTTACAACAGAAAAGGGATTGGGGTGAGGAGGGGAGAAAGCAAACTCAGCCACTCTGGTTAATGATTTCAGAACATGCAGCAAATCACTCAGACCACGCATTAAGCTGTTAATCATACATTCCTGGTTGATGAAACTATTGCTGGTGTACGCAACTTCCTCTGGTTTTCTTATGTTTAAATAAATAAATAGCTTTTATAGATGTAGAACCAATTTATAACTTCCTTTTTTTCTTTTTGCATGAGCACTTCCACTGCCTTGGGATGCTGACGTCTTCTATCCATGATAGGCTGACCATTCATTGTACTGACCAGTTTACTTTTCTCTGCCAGGTACCTGCAAACCTTATGTCATTTGAATAACGTGCTCCAGTATGTGATGTGACTTCAAGTGCCAAACTGCAGGATGGGAAAATCATTCCCACAGGAAAATGGAGGAAGGGGACTCTAGAGTGAGCCAGCTGTCTGTAACAGTGACTTCAGCACTTTTCTTATATAACTTGAAAGTAATTATGACACAGCTTCTAAAAGCAGAAAGTGAATGTTGTCCTTAGGACAGGATCTAACTCAATGCACTGATGAGAGAGGTGATTTAGACTGATTGAAGATACAACCTGCTTAGTGCAGGATCCTTGACTTTAGCTTTGTGGTCACAGACTACCGTGGATTTCTGTTCTGCCACAAACTGTGCATCACATCTTCTGCGGATTTTTTTTTTAACTGCTCTTTTTATTGTTGAGCTGCTTTATGTGACTGAAGAACATTTAGCCCATGTTGGGTTTTCAATTATTTCTAATGCACAAAATGATGACAGTGTTAACTTTGCTGCAAAGTGTCAATTAGAATAGGACATTGTGGAACAACGTTTTTATAACCTTAAGTGCACTGAGTTGCTTGGCAATGTGGCTGCCTCAGATTTTGTATCAAACATAGGGACAAACCAATGTTCATACCTGAGCTATTTGAGAAATGTGTATTTTGGCACAAGATAAACCACCTTCAATTTAGTGTTTGTTTCTTGTAATTGGTTGTGCTGCTTTGTTTTAATTAACTACAGGTGCCCAGGCAAATGAAGGGTCTCTTGCTGCTGAAAAATCAGTTGGTGTTAACGCTCCTCCTGGGTTCTTTCACTCCAAAAAGAAATATTTGCCTTAAATTATTCGTTTTTCTTTTTACTGTGGGTGCTATTCATCAAAAATGTCTAGCTGTGTGTTGGGCACAGGGCATCTGCTCGATCAGTTAAGTTGCAAGAGCATTCCTGCCTTGGGACGAGGGGTTACACCCTCTCCCTTTCTCTGGGGGTGGGGGGGCGGTTGCCAGTATATCCTTCCTGAGCCCACCTTTTTTGATACTTCACATACCTTTCTTTCACAGAAAATCAGTGTTAAGGCTGTATTCAGCAAGGAAAGAATACATTGATTATCTCCCTTTCCCTCATTTCCTAACATATGAATAGCAGTCAGTAAGCACTCAGCCACTGAACATCTGCAAGACTACAACTGAGTGGTACAGCTTTTAATAAACTTGGGAAGCCATTTCAGATTAACAGAACTCTGCATCTGAAGAAAGCTCTGGCAAGGGCATGCTGTCTATTGATCTAATTGGATATTGTTAATCTTTGAATATTTTTATTTTAAATAATTTCCTTTAATGTTCAGTGTCTGTTGACTGTGTTGTTTTTAAATGTTATGTTGTATGCTTGTGTCATAGATCTAAGACTGAAATCCAGTATGAAACTGGCTGTCAAAGAGAACCTAGTTACTGAATCTAGTAAGCTACCCAAAAGGGGCAATAGGCAATTTTACAGCAAGATGTATCCCCAAACACCCTTTTTACAGTTGGGAGCTGCACAGCTGGCTTTCTTGCCAATCCAAAAGCTAAATTCATGAGAGTGAGGTAGCTGTAATAGGATATCTATAGGTCTATCAACAAACTCTTATCATCGGCCAATGAATGGAATTCTCTTTTCAGACATCACCATCTCATAATGTGTTGGGATACAATTTTGAAGGGTTCTCTTGTACAGAGAGATGGAGTTTACATGTTTGGATTGTTTTTTCAAGAAGAACATTTCTCTGGATTTGCCATCAAAAGCAAAGGTGTATGATTTTGTAACTTTTCTGCGTATATGTGCTGATAATATCCCACCTACCTGCAGGATGCAGAAAGAGACACATCTTGCCAGCTGAATGATGGTTATTAAAAGTCTGATCTCCAAACCTCCTACTTAATGCTGAAAAGCCAACACCATCCTTTTATACTAAATAATTAGCCTCATCCAGGCGTGTACTCAAGTTTTAAATGTCCGTATTTAAGCCAGAAACTCATTACAAAACCATGGATAACATTACCATCACTTCTACAGTTGTAATAAATCAAAGGATCTTTCCGTTGACAGCCCAGCCTGAATTTTATCCTTTGTAACTTCCAAGGATGCCAAAAATGCAAGGAGCACCCACCTGATGCAGGGAAACTAATAAATGGTTAAAAGGACTAGGCCTTCTCATGCTGCCAAAGACCAAATGCTATAGAAAGGGAATTATGACATGCATAATTTAGTGACTCCATTGTCAACGAATGGCTTAAGGAAAAACAGTGGTGTTTGGGTTGCCTACCAATCAAATAATCGGATGGAGAAGAACAATCTGTAAGTCCCTTAGGGATTAAAATATGCATTGGTTAGAATACTAACTGTAGCTCTTTCGTCAAAACATATTTGAAGCAAAATAAATTTGAACTGCTCAGAATAAGTTCCAAGACCTAGTTATATAATGATTCATCAGTAATCCAGGTGCTCACAGTTAGTCAGAAGAGCAACATTTAAACCTAAATAATAAATGCTTACACTTACTGGCTTGTTCATAAGTCAGTGTGAACCACAAACTGAAATCACAGTGGCTACATCCAAAAACCACACACTATTGAAGGCAAAGGGAGTTTATTAGATGCCTCTGAGTGGACAGAAACAGCTGTCAAACATGAAGGCTGGAAAATAAGGTAAATTATGAGGAAATAAGTCCCATTGAATCTAGTGGGCCTTCTAAGTAAGAATGTGTGGTATTTGGCTGCAAAACTCTTTCAGAACAAACACTTACAGAAAGCAGATCTGTATTTTGCTTTATATTTTACTTACTGGATAAACAAGGGAAAATATTTTGGCTTGTGAAGAATCCCCACATCACAAGAAAAATGCCTCCCAAAACTCATCAGCCTCCACCCTTTTACATCAAGCACCTCAGTCCAAAGGAATTTGGATCAGAAATCAGCACAGTCCTTGATAATGACATTGCATTAATGAAAATAACACTTGTCATGGTGACACCCATGAGAGGGGAAATCTCCTTTTGTAATGAATGAAACTTGCATGCATCTGTAGAGGGGGGAAATCTCTTGGAATTAAGCTACTTGAAAGTCCCTCTGCAAATCTGCATTTGGAATGTTTTGTTTTGTTTTTGTTTTTAAGAAAAGAAAGCAAGAACCAGTGATGCAAATGGCTGGCCATGATTTTGATTTGTTGTATATGGACATTGAAAGTTGTACAATAATGAGTTGTATGATAATGGTGATATGATGCAGTATTCAGCAATATAAGCATCTTTGCTGCAGTGTTTTGAGAAGATGAAATAAACGAGTGTTAGTACAGTATATGGAAATTGTTATTAGCATAATCCACATTTAAATGGTTCTCGTCCTATAAAAGCATGAAGCTCTACTTAGCTACTGATTTTTTTGTGTGTGCACCTTTTACTGTGAATTCAAGTGATGCATATTGGTACTATTTAAAATACCACCTCCCTCAAAGCATATCACAAAAACTGTGCCCTGGCGTGTGTGTGTGTGTGTGAAAATACACACAAACTCACACTCAGCTCTTGTGCTTGAAAACAGTTCAAATAATTTCAATGGTGGCAACAGATCCACGTGTGCAAAGGCAAATTGGCTTTGTCCTTTGAAATGAATAGTGGTGCTGGTGCAGGTGAGATACTGCATACTGCACATCAGTATTCCTATGCCCAGAACAGACTACTGGATCAGGTCCTAGTGAACAGTGATAATTGTACAAAGCTAGTCTTTTTGTTCAGCTATTCTGCAAAAGGGTCCCTATCAAATTATTTTCAGGATGACTGTTAATGATTTGTTTAGCTGTATTGAGCAATATTATTTATTATTAATTTATTAGCGTGTATGTAATTTAAAAGTAAACTTAGTGCCAAAATGCATGTTTTTCCAATTAGCACTCAGTCAAGGTATAGACAATAGTATTCAATTTTTGACCCATTTGTCACATTGTGATGTAAACCAATTTCTATATTTCAATTTGTTTCTTGTGAGAACTGTTGCACTATTTTATTTTATTTTTACTTTTAGCTGTATTCCAGCAGCCCACTGCATGCCATTTGTGTAAGGCCTCTTTCTAAAAAATCTTGTGAATTGTCTCTCATAATAACCACTGAACTTTTAACTCTTGTGTGGGAGTCTTTTAGGTTTTTGGCACAGTATTTTGTTACCTCAGTCTTCTATCAGGTTGCTGTATTTTTCAGCTTGTTACATTGATGATAACTGTTTCACTAATTAAAAACTTTAATGTAAAAATAAAATATAGTTTTCTTTCTTTAGCACATATTTTACACATATGGTTTATAACTGCTTTTTGACCCAAAGGCCCCCAAAGCTATGAACATATTAATACAAAAGAAAAATGCAATTAATATAAAATAGCAGATCACGATTACACTGGTTGTGCATTCGTCAGCAGCATCCATGCTGTCACTTAACATGCAGCTCCCCAGCATTCCACCTTTTGCTTGGGAGCCAGGTTAACTAACACACATACACCTCTTGCCCAGCTCATCCAATCTCTCACATCCACAAGCAGTCATCCAGCAGCAGTACCCTCATCCTCATCACCCCCCAAAGGAGTAACACAAAGGCGTGATTTCCACTTGCAGCTACTCACATGCAATAGGTTGTTGTTTACCAGGTGCAGATAAAAAAGTCTGGGGAGCCAAGTTAGCATTGTCAGGCTCCTGCCAAGGCCCATATTCCTGAAGAGGATGTTTACTGATCAAGAACTTTCTGGCCCTGCTGCTTTTGCCCCTTGAAGTTGCTGCCCTCGGTGAATGGACAACTAACTACATTAAGTGAGGATATAGAGCAGCACGCCCAACTTGCATTGCACTCCCCCTCCTAGTTGCTGAGTGGATTGGGCTGAAAGTGGGGAAGCACATGGGCAGCAGTGGCAGGGTTAAAGAAGAGACAGCCCGATTCAGAGACAGTTGGTCCACTTGCCCAAGAGTTTCCAAAACCTAAAAACTTTGCAGAATTAGTGTTCTTGAGGATTTCAACTTTTCTTGTTTTTTAAAAATAAAAGGCTTCTATCCTTTGTGATATCCGTGAAATTTATATTTGAAACTGCAATGGGTATTGGCAGAAGCCTCCAGGGTTCAGGAAGTTGAATTTGTTTCTGTTGAGGTTCTGAAGAATAAAAGACAATTCCATAAAGCCTGACAAGAACAAAATATGTATAAAGAAAACTAGGAAATGTTGGGGTTAAACAATCAGGCAAAAGACTTTCATCAAGCTGTTCACACAAATTTGCTGGCATTTTAGAGTTAATTCTCAACTACATGCTCCCCCCCCCAAAAAAAAACCTGAATAGGCAAAAACAACATTAGAAGTGGTCCTTGGTGTCAAGTGAAGCTGTGAATAGCACTATACTCAATGATACTGCAAACAGAACTTTGACAGTTATTTGCCACCGAATTTCAGGTGTGGGGGATAAATGTTAGGAGAAAGCTCTTTAATGTCCTGCATGCAGGCTTCCTAGAGGCATCTGGTTGGTTACAGTTTTATGTACATAAAATGTTTTCTCGGGGAAAACTAAGAACAGACCAAAGGCCTGCTGAGGTGGCCTCCCATGTGACTATGGGAAGCACACAAGCAGGATGTAAGTGCAATATCCTTCTCCTACTGTTGGTCCCCTGAGAGAGACTAGTATCCAGACGCAATGTATCTCTGTTCCCAGAGGTTAGGGCTGGACGATATCAGCTGTTCAACACTGCCATGTGTCGCCAGCCAAACATTGTGCTTTGGTGGTATACTGCAATGTTGAAAAAACATTCTGCATTGGCCTCTGCCCACAAGACACCGGATGAAACTTTTCTAGCTCTCACCTCGAGAGCTGAGGTGGTTTCACCCAGGCTTGTACGAGTCTGGGACAATGCAGGTCTCTCCATTGTATGAAGGCAGATTGGGATGGTGGTTTCATCCTTGGCAAAGAACTAAAAGCACCACTGGCCAAACGGAGGGGGTCTTGCAGGGCTGCTGCAATGGAGCCAGTTTTTGGCCTGCAACCTTAGGGGCCAACCCCTAAATACACTCCTGACTTGACCTGACTAGAACAAATTATATTGAAAGAGAAATAGGCATTCCCCTTTTGCTTTATACTTTTTTAAGCAGTCTTAAGTTGGTGAGTATCAGCACATCTTTGTGTTAATACATTCCATAGTTTAATTGTATGCTGTCTCCATCCTCAATTTCCCACCATTCAACATGACTGGATAACTCTGGGTTCCACCAATACAAAAGACACAGAAAATGTTGCTTTAAAAAAGGTCTTACTCAGCATAAGGTAGCTCCTTCTGTTCATGTGTAGTTTTTCTGTAACCTAGTAAACACTGTTTTCTCACTGTGCCAATTATAGGCAAGTATTGGGCATCATTTTGCTTTTCTTTCTGTAGCTAAATTATACTTTGCATTCTCCCTTCACTTTCAGAGGCACCGTGCCTTCTGAATGTGTTACTAGGAATCACAAGTGCGAATTACCAGAGGCATCTTAAGTGGCCACTACAAAAACAGGATGGATTAGATTAACCTTTGGCCTCATACAGCATGGATCTTCTTATGGGTTACAATAAATAAAACTAGTGTTTTGGTTAAGTGACTCTGAGTGTTCTGAGAGGGGGAAGTCCAAACAGGCTTATCAAGGTGAATGCATTAATCCTTTCAGTCAAATTATTAAAGTAGACTTAGGGTGGGAACACTGAATGATTGAAAACTGGGAACTGGCCTGTTTACGCCTGAGGCCTACTCCTACTGTGCTCTATAGTGCTGGGTGCCTCAGATTAGTGGCTGCCAACCCTAAATCTAAATATTTATACAGTGGTACCTCGCAAGACGAATGCCTCGCAAGGCAAGAAACGCGCAAGACGAAAGGGTTTTTCGTTTTTTGAGTTGCTTCGCAAGACGATTTTCCCTATGGGCTTGCTTCGCAAGACGAAAACGTCTTGCGAGTTTGTTTCCTTTTTTGTTAAAGCCGCTTGAAGAGGTGCAGTTGCGACGGACCGTGCTTCGCAAGACGAAAAACCGCGCAAGACGAAAAGACTCGCGGAACGAATTAATTTCGTCTTGCGAGGCACCACTGTACCTTATGGCATTGGGGAAGGGTCCTAGAAAGTAGGGAAAGTGCCCTTTGAGATTCCTGCATTGCAGAGGGTTGGGCTAAATGACCCTTAGGATCCCTTCCAACTCTATGTTCTATGATTCTTTTATTATCGGTGGGTAGGATGCTTTAGTCCTGCTGACTTTTAAAAATATGAAGGTGTTTGAGATTTTTATGTGTTTTGTTTTATGCTGGTTTTCATGTGCATGTTTTAAGATGCCTTGAGCTACTTTTATAAAAAGAAACCGATAGGTTACATATTCATCACCATCATTATAACTGTTATTTAAAAGGCAGGTTTTACCAAGAGTTTGTCTCAATTTTCTTCCCATCCCACCCTGAGGAAAAGCAGTTGGAGGCTTTAAAAATCCCCTCAGGCTTGCTCTCTTTTTTCTGAGGGGATTTTTAAAGACTCCAACTGCCTTCCCCCGTCCCCTTTTTGAACAGATTTTATTTTATTGTATTGTATTTCTATGCCGCTTTTCATTCAAATGAATCTCAAAGCAGCTTACAATCAAGAACAATAACAGAGCATTGCAAATACATGGCAAGTCCTATAAGATTAAGAAAACATCAACAATTACAATCTGTAAAACACTATTAACAAAACAACAACGAAAAATAAGCTAAACATTGCAGTTAACACAAAAGGCATATTATATGGCTGAAAAAATCAATACGGCATTAATGATCTCTAAAAAAATACAGTGGTTGGACAGGGGCAGATGGAGGGGAAGTGAGAGGCTACATTTTGAGGGCAGAACAGAAAAGGGCCCCCAGATTTAAACCACGTGAGCGAAATGAGATAAATAATAATGTTATCTTCTTGATCCATTTATCCACTGTCGTCGTCGTCGTTACACGTGTTAATCTATTTAAACTGCTATCTTGATGGCAGGGTTCCCCACTCCTTGTGCGCCTGCGCCATATGGGGGAGGCCATATTCACAGTCTAAAAACAGTTAGCTTCTTGATCTATTTTAAACTGTTACCTTGAAGAAGATTGTTCATTTGTGTTGTTGTTTTTTTTGCTCCCTAGACGGATATGTCCGTTTTCTTTCCATCGCACTCACCTAGGAGCCATTTCAGGGGAAAGATGACTTGAAGAGGGGGGAAAAGGCGGGAAGCGTCCCTTTAAGTGCAGCCTTAAAAAAAAAAATATCCCCTCAGGCTGCAGTTAAAGGGACGCTTCCCGCCTTTTTCCCACTCTTCCTTTTCTTTCTGTCTTCAGAGGCCTTAAAGTGCTGGGAGGTAGGAGGGCAGGAAGGAGCAGGTCTTAAGTTTCTTTTAAACCGCACTTTCTTCCCCCTTCGTGGCAAAGCCTTGTATAAGAGGTAATTCTAACCGCCGCCCCCCCGACCCAAGTTGGTGAAAAATACGCTCCCTCGTTATGGGGGGAGAGGAGAGCAGATCACAACAACCTTCTATAGCTGGGGAAACAGGCCCCCACCACCACCACAAACACACTTTGTATATTGGGGGGGGGGGTCCTGGATCCATGAACAAGGAAGGGAAGCGCGCATATTAATGGAGGGGGGGGTGCCATCCCCTTACCAGTTTGGGGAGCGTGTGGTAACTTTATTAATACAGTAGTAGCAGGCATGACCAAACGCCATTTTGAAAGGAAAACGGATAGGAACCCTTTATGAATTCGGGGTGGGGGGAGAGAGACAGAAAATCCCGAATTTGCAAGAGTTGAGAGGTATTTCTCACAGACTAGGAGGGCGAATGAGAGAAACCCACATAAATAAGTATGGGGCTAGCTAATAACTTTTTCTTTGGGGTAAGGGATAGCTTTTTAACATGGGCCAGAGAGCTCATCTATAAAGGTGGAGTAACTTGTGTTTTTTGGGCAGGGATTATATTGTCTTTTTGTCAATACTGTACAGTATAGAAGAATTATCCCACATTTATTGGTGTTGGGGAGGGGGGAGGAGATACAGAAAGTAAAGGGGGGGTCATTTATAGCAGAAGGGAAGCTTATTTAAATCACTCCCCACTCCCATCCTCTCCAGGAGGACAAAGCAAAGTCCCCCTTAGTAGGAGTGTGAGGAACTAAACTGGACTAATTTACGGTTAGGGAGTGTGGATTCCTTTCAAGCACACACTGAGAAGATATTTCATATATGGGAGAGCTGATCACACATAATATCATCATTATGAGTTGGCATGTATTCCAGTGTCACAATTATTCAATATTTTAAGGCCTTGTTAAGCATCTTTCTAAGTCTATCCTTAAAATTGGTTTCTTGGTTTTGAGTAAGTTGATAATAACATTCTCTCCCTGCTTTTCCATTTCAGTTACAGGCACTTTGTTGCAAGGCCAGGAGTTAAAGATGTATTTCTGTAGAAGAAACAATTTTATGGTGGTAGTTTCCTTTCTAATTGTACTGTCCTTTGAAGCATACTTGTGGCTGATGCAAACCCCTTTGCTGCCACAAACAATACAGTCAACGGATCTCTGCAAAGGTGAGATTGCCAATGATACAATAACAGCTTTAAAATATAATAAAACATTTATCATTTCACCGTATCACGATGACAGAGAAGGAAACCTAACTCGTGTGATCGCAGTAGTGCGCTACAAGAAAATACAGGACCTTTATTGTTGGTTTTGCTGTAGTCATGATGGCCATGTCTCCATAATAAGAGCAGCCATAGACATTCACTTGGATAGAACTGATTTCCCTTTTGGTCCAGCAGATATCGTGTGCTTGGAACCCAAAAAGTGCTCTCCAAAATACGTGTCAATTCATTCATCTCCTAGAGGGAAAATTGACAAGCTACCAAGGTTTGAAATTAAGAACCGTGTGCCCAAGGATTCATTTTCTGCTGAATTCACCCTTTGTCTCCCTGTCATGTTTGGAAACTACAGCAATGTCTTGCAGTTCATACAAAGCATGGAAATGTATAAAATTCTTGGTGCACAGAAAGTGCTGGTCTACATGTACAACTGCAGCCAACTCATAGAGAAAGTATTGGAATTTTATGTTGCAGAAGGTACCATTGATATTATTCAATGGCCAATTTTTTCATATGTTAATTTCTCTTCTTTCTGGTATTCTTCCAAAGACTGGGACTATGGGAAAGCTACAGTCCTAAATGATTGCATCTACCGCAATATGTACAGGAGCAAATATGTGGTTCTTAATGACATTGATGAAATTATCCTACCCATTAAGCATCTGAGTTGGAAAACAATGATAAGCGATCTTGAGGATCGAAATCCAGAGACAGGCATCTTCTTGTTTGAGAACCATTTATTTCCTCAGCATATCTTTTCCTCTACAGACACACTCAACATTTCATCCTGGAAAATGGTCCCAGGAACTAATATACTGCAGCATATTTACAGAGAGCCCATTAAACTGAAGTTTAGTAATCAGAGAAAGATGATCGTTAATCCAAGAGCAGTGGTTCAGACTTCAGTCCACACCATTCTCAAAGGTTATAGTAAGACGCTGGTAGTTCCCAAAGAGATTGCAATTCTTTATCATTGCAGACAGTATGTTGAAAAAGAGGTCCCTGGAAAATACCTCATTAGGGACACAACGATCTGGAGATACAATGTTTCTTTGATTAATAATGTTAACAACATACTTGAAAAACAATTCCCTAGAAAGAGTTCCAAGTTTAGATGGAATAAATTCTAGGAGGCATTGTAGCTTTTATAAACAGTTGTATTTTTACACATACAAAATTACTTACTAACAAAGTGCTGGTACAATCCATATGCTAAATTTGTAGAACTTAATTCTACAATTAGAAATGTACAACCACCTACTGTATGCTCAGTAAAGTTGTAAGGATTTTTTAAAAAAACGTATTTCCCCCGGACATCAGTTTCTATTCACTGTTACCTGGACTTAAATCTACACTATAGATTGCCCTAAGGTCATACTCTTAGAACTGTCATGGCTTTCTTCAAAAAATCCTAGGAACTGTAATTCACCGACTGTTTCTCTATTCCTCTCCCTTTTCACTGTTTCACTGTTGCTTAACATCCTGTCCAATGAATAGTTTTGAAAAACTTGCTTATCATTTTGTGCAGTTTATTTGGTCCTGAATAAAGAATTTATCTGATGGTTTCGGATTTTCTTCTTTTTCCTCCAAACTGTGGCTGGAACTAATAATACAAGCTGTGGCAGAAACTCTAGGAGTCTCTCTGAGTGGAAAAAGAACTTGCAGGGTATGGGACCAAAAGCCCTTTCCTCTTGTTAGCCTTTACAACCCCACATCTCCATTCTGCATAACTCTTAAAAATGCAGGAACCCTTCCTAGCCTCACCCTAACAAATATGGTAATCAATTCTGTGTGTCCCTGCTGAGAGAGATTTCAGGAAAGGAGCTGGTGCAAATATCTCTAAAGAAGTGTGAAGCAGTTGGGGAGTGGCCTTAGCTCAGTAGCAGAGTATCTGGCACCTTGTGGGAGCCACAGTGCCTCATCCCCCATCCCCTATACTGGAAATTTAAAATTATGAGCACAGATCTCCAGATTGCATCTTTTTCAAACCAATCAAGCCAAATACGCTATTGGCTGAGAACATTCAGGAAGCTTGTACAGTACCTTCCTAAGAACTAGAAACAGGAAGCTGCCTTATACTGTGTAACACAACTTATTGACACTTCCTATTTTCCTGCTAAACAGCGTTTCCGTGTGCTGCTCTGGTGCTGGTTCGCCGGAGCAGCTTCATCACGCTGGCCACGTGACCCGGAAGTGTCTGCGGACAGCGCTGGCTCCCGGCCTCTAGCGTGAGATGAGCGCACAACCCTAGAGTCTGGCAAGACTGGCCCGTACGGGCAGGGGTACCTTTACCCTTTATTGTCCTGCTGCTTTCTCCCATGGCAACTGCTATTTAGTGCTCAATCAGAGCAAACAGCCATTCGGGTTTTCCCTGGATTGTCATTTGTTCCAATCTATCACTAAAGAGTGGATTTTCCATTGGAAAGGATCTTGTCAGAGGGAAAACTGCTCCAACCTGCACCTAGAAAGCATGGTTCAAGTGCAAAACTGCTCTGACCCATGCTTTCTAAGCGCAGCACTAGCGGAAGTGTGGACAAGTCTTTAGTCAGACCAAATCTAACTTGAGTTTGTCTATATTGACTGGCAGCAGATCTACAGGGTTTCAGGCAGGTGTTTTCCAAAGCCTTGCCCTCCCACAAACATTTAAAAGGCTGTAGAATATTAATCATCCAAAGGCTCCAAGCGAACCTCCCTGGGGAGTCACTGCAGAAAATACCTGTTCTCATGTTGCCACCTAAGGACATATTTCCTCGCTATCTCCTGACAAAGGTCTTCATGCAAGGCGACCAAAGCAGTTTCTGTGCCAAAACCAGGCCTGAACCCTGATAGAAAGGGAGCTACAAAATCTGCTGCTTCCAAGAGCACCTGGATCTGGCCTTAGATTATTTGTCAGGTTATGTCTGTTTGTTTTAAAAGAGCAAATAAGGTACTTCTGTGTGAACTAACCCACACAGAACATTCACTGTAGACATGCAGGGCAGTCATACTTTCAGGCTTCCCATTTTGGCATCTGGATGGCCACTATCAGTGCTTTTTTTCTGGGGGAATACAGAGGTGTGCATACCCCTAAACATTTTGTGAATCTAAGTTTGGCCTCATTGAGGGGCAGTATTTCAAAATGAGTAGGGAAATGAGAGTACCCCTAAACATTTTTTTTTAAGAAAAAAAGCTCTTGCCGCTATGAGAACAGAATGCTGGACCAGATGGGCCATTGGTCTGATCCAGCAGGACTCTTCTTTTCCAGGCATTCCTAGTGCCTCTACAGAAAGGAGAGATTGGTCAATCACAACTGTTGTCGCTTGCTTGCTATATTGCTTCCATGTATTTCTGCACTTGCATTGCAAAGTGGAGTGGATCTGGAGTGGCAAGGTGATACACGTATATTGAGAGTGTGTGAACATCTCTTTTCATTTGACATATTCCTGCATAGCCAGGGTTATCTGCCAAGGATGCATTAATCTAATGAAATAATCCAAGCCTAGTATCTGCAGCAGAGGTTTGGGAGTGTGCATTTGTGTGGAAAGCATGCAGAGGGAAAAGGAAGCATGGAAATTCCCGCCCCAGATCCATGTGAGTCATTGCCAGTGAGTTCTATTCTTCTCTTAGTTGTTGCTTAATATTGCTCTCTTTAAGCAACAGCATCCAAAACAGGTTAGAGTAGCTGAATGGCTCTGTTGAACCACATCTTTGCCCACATGGTTGGAACCCAGAACAAGTTTTGCCGGTCTGGCCTGTGTGAGAGAGTGTAAACACTTAAGAGATCCTAATCTAGGCACTGATGATGGAATGCATACGCTCCAACATTTCTCCAGTGAAAATAGGGACATCTAATTATACATCAGAAGGCTTCTCCCATATTTGATCTCACTATATACATAGATGTCATATGCACACCTACGTACATTGGTCCCCTTGAGCCAATTACACCACCTTCCACAGATAAATGGAATTACCGTATTTTTTGCACCATAACACTCACTTTTTTCCTCCTAGAAAGTAAGGGGAAATGTCTGTGCGTGTTATGGAGGAAATGCCTACGGGTGGCATGCCTACGGATTTTCTTCCTCTAAAAACTACGTGCGTGTTATGGTCGGGTGCGTGTTATAGAGCGAAAAATACGGTAAATAAAAAATTATTTTATTTTAAAAGTTTTATTTATAATTTTTCATGATAACATAAACAAAGCAAAACATTGAATTAAACAACCCCCCCTTCCATAGTTCCTTCTGATTACCCCTTACTGCTGCATATTCTAGTCCAGGTTTTTCCCTTTCTCTATTTATATCAACATATATTTTACTGCTGGAAGGGGAAATGTGTGTGCGTCCTATGGGGCGAATGCAGTCTATCGCTGAAGCCTGGAGAGCGAGAGGGGTCAGTGTGCACCGACCCCTCTCCCTCTCCAGGCTTCAGGAAGCTATCTGCAAGCCGTGGGAGCCCGCGGGAGTTCCCCCTGGACTCCCCCGGTTTGCGCAGAGCTGCCTGCATCCCAAAGCCCCGGCGCGCTGAGCAGTTGCGCCGGGGCTTCGGGTAGCTCTGCGCAAGCCGCGGGATGGCTCCCCTGGCTTGCGCAGCGCTGCCTCCTTTCCCGAAGCCCTGGCGCGCTCAGCAGTTGCGCCGGAGCTTCGGGTAGCTCTGTGGAAGCCGCGGGAGGGCTCCCACAGCTTGCGGAGAGCAGCCTGTTCTGGGGTCGGGGGAAGCTCGGGCTTCCCCCGTCCCAGCCTCGCGCCTTGGGGGGGAAATAATTTTTTCCCCTTTATTTCCCCCCCAAAAAACTAGGTGTGCCTTATGGGCTGGTGCGCCCTATGGGACGAAAAATACGGTACTCTAAACCTGCTAATGTTCTAACCAGTTTACAATGATTTTTCAAATATTCTACAAACATTTTTCAATCTTCCTTAAATACCCTTTCTTCTTGATCTCTTATTTGACTGGTTAGGCTTGCCAATTCTGCATATTGGATCATTTTCATCTGCCATTCCTCTGCTGTTGGTACTGCTTCCTTCCTTCATTTCTGGGCATATATTCTTCGGGCTGCTGTAGTTGCATAGAGAAGAAAATTATTTGGGTCTCTGGGACATCTGAGTTACTCCTAAAAGAAAGGAAAAAGTTATAATTATGATAATAATATTAGTAATAATAATAGTAATAATAATAATAGTAGTAATAGAAACTGCGAGAATGAGCAGGAACATAGGTAAAGGTAAAGGTACCCCTGCCCGTACGGGCCAGTCTTGCCAGACTCTAGGGTTGTGCGCCCATCTCACTTAAGAGGCCGGGAGCCAGCGCTGTCTGGAGACACTTCCGGGTCACGTGGCCAGAGTGACAAGCTGCATCTGGCGAGCCAGCACAGCACACGGAACGCAGTTTACCTTCCCGCTGGTAAGCGGTCCCTATTTATCTACTTGCACCCAGGGGTGCTTTCGAACTGCTAGGTTGGCAGGCGCTGGGACCGAGCAACGGGAGCGCACCCCGCCACAGGGATTCAAACCGCCGACCATGCGATCGGCAAGTCCTAGGCGCTGAGGTTTAACCCACAGCGCCACCCGCGTTCCAGGAACATACCAGACAGTGAATCCTATTGAGCTCAGTGGGGCTTAGGTAAAGGTAAAGGTACCCCTGACCCTTAGGTCCAGTCACAGACGACTGGGGTTGCTCGCTCATCTCGCTCTATAGGCCGAGGGGGGCGATGTTTGTCCGCAGACAGCTTCTGGGTCATGTGGCCAGCATGACTAAGCCGCTTCTGGGGAACCCGAGCAGAGCACAGAAACACCATTTACCTTCCTGCTGGAGCAGTACATAGACGTGCTTTTGAACTACTAGGTTGGCAGGAGCAGGGACCGAACAACGGGAGCTCACCCCATTGCAGGGATTCGAACCGCTGACCTTCTGATCGGCAAGTCCTAGGCTCTGTGGTTTAGACCACAGCGCCAACCATGTAAAAATGCTTTGGATTACAGTGTAAGGCTGCCCAGTCTTTACCGAGTCACTAGGGAGTAAGCTCCATTTAATACAGTGGGACTTACTTCTGAGTAGATAGGGTAAGGCTCCATTTACAATAAAAGAATAAACACTTCATATGTTTCCTAAGAAATGGTTGGCAGTTGAAGCATTGCAATTAAAGCGATCCTCGCCTAGGATCTTATTATTATTATCATTACCCCTGCCAAGTTTTAAGTACTGAGATTATTTTATCATAACTATTTCCGTATTGTCAGGGAACTGCCATCGGAGAAACAGGAGGTGAAAGGGCTCACAGAGGCTGAGAGAGACTTATCCGCTGAGGAGGGAACCAGCAGGGGGAGAGGAAGAGCTCCAAGGGAAAGTGAGTCGGAGGGAGGGCTCAGAGACACTTCCAGCGAAAATAGCGGGGAGGTTTCAGGACCTCCCATAGGGACACCCACTCCTCGCCGGAAACTGTCACGCCGAGAGTCCAGAAGACGCATTTCCGTTAAGGAACTTTTATGCTGGAAGAAGTTCCGTAAACGCCCACTGTCCAATTCTACGAGCGACTGATGGAGCCATGCTTAAGGAGCTCCGTCACAGACAGAGGTTTGTGGACTTAGCCAAACTCTGAGGGACTAGGACTTTATGCACAAGCAGCTCATCATCCCATCACAGCAATCGGACAGTCCCTGAAAGCAGCTTGTGCAGAGAGGCATCATGAGCAACCCAGCCGGAACCAGGGGAGCAGGAGGAGCTGGAGAGGGTCCAAGCCTGGAAGAAAGGTACCGGGTGTTGGAGGTCCAGCTAGCGCTGCAAATGGCGAGGCTAGAGGAAAGGAGGGCGCAGGATGCAGAAAAGGCAAAAGGCGCCCCACTAGCAAGAAAGATGCCAGGATTGGTGCAGAAGTTTGGGGGGGACCCCAGGAACTATCAAGCCTTTAGGACAGAGATGCAGTATGCTCTCAATCTGCAGTTTGACGACTTTCCCGACGAGGCATCGCGAGTGGCGTTTGTGGTTGGCCATCTCGAAGGGGGGGCGAGAGACTGGGTTAGACCCCTGATGGCAGGGAATAGTGAAATGCCGAAGGACACGAGGAAGTTTTTTCGCGCCATGGATTTGATGTTTTCCAGCGAGATTGAGCAGGGAGTGGTGCGCAGACAGTTGATGGCTTGTAAACAGGGGAGCCGATCGGTTCGTGAGTACTGGACTGAGTTTACCATGCTGATACATAAATTGGGGTGGGACCTATCGGCGGAACCCATTCAAATGCTTTTCGAAGAGGGGCTTTCTTCGGCGGTGAAAGACGAACTTTCCCGGGCGCCCAGGGCGGAGTCTATGGACCAGCTGACCAAATCAGCGCTGACCATTGGAGCGCGCCAGGAGGCGAGAGCCTTGGAGAAGCGGGAAGGGAAAGGAGAGCGTTGGAGGGATTTCCGCATTCCAGAGATTCCAGAGCCAAATTTCCCGCCAGGAGAGCCGATGGAAATTGGAACAGCGCGCGCGCGCGCAGTTTCAAATCCCAGTGAAGGGCGGAAGAAGGAGGGGAAGAGCACCAAGAAATGTTATCTCTGCCAGCAGCCAGGTCACTTTGCCAGAGTCTGCCCGCAAAGAAAGGAATGGCAAGGGATGGTGGGAGCTGTTGGGGGGAAGGAGGAGGGAGTCCAGGAGCAAGTAAAAGCCAACGCCTGGCTGCCACCATCAGGGCACAGCAGCCAGGCCAAGGACCAGTAAAAGTGCCCACGCCGGAACCTCCAAGACCAGCCCTAGTGATAGAGGTGTTGCTAGAGCTGGCAAACGGACACCCACTAAAGACAAAGGCGCTATTGGACTCAGGCAGCTCCTGTAATTTTATGAGTAAGGAGTTTGCAGCTGAACACCAGATACAGATACTCCCTTTAAGTAACCCCCTGCAGGTGACCACGATCGATGGGAGGGAGCTGTTGGGAGGAGAAGTTAGCCTACAGACCGTCCCAATGGTTATGAGGGTGGCCAGGCACACCGAAAGGATAGCGTTCAATGTGGCCACCCTGGGAGGGGCTCCCGTTATTTTGGGAATGAGCTGGCTAGCGTTGCATGATCCGCTAGTGGGCTGGCATCAGAGAGTGGTCTCCTTTGGGTCAGCACATTGCCTGGAACACTGCAAAGAGGGAAAGGCGCCGGAAGGGGCAAAAGCCTTTCTAGCAGGGACGGAAGTAATGGACAAAGGGAAGGTGCCCAAACAATACGCTGACCTGAGCAAGGTCTTCAGCGAAAGGGAAGCAGATAAACTACCACCGCATAGAGCCTTTGACTGCCAAATCAACCTGGTCCCTGGAGCCCAGCTCCCAGTGGGCAAGCTGTACGCCATGTCAGACAGGGAAATGCAGGAGTTAAGGGAGTTTATTGATAAAAACCTGAAGAGAGGCTTCATCAGAGAGTCCAGAGCGGTGGGGGGCAGCCCAGTGTTTTTTGTGGACAAAAAACACACGGATAAACCCAGACTTGTAGTGGACTTTAGAGCCTTGAATGCAGTGTCAGAACCAGTGGCTTTCCCCATGCCCAGAATTGATGACATTTTGACCAGGGTGAGGAAGGGAAAGATATTCACTAAACTGGACCTGAGAGGGGCATACAACCTGATACGGATAAGGAAAGGAGATGAATGGAAAACCACCATGTTCACCCCTTTGGGGGCTTTTGAATATTTAGTTATGCCCTTCGGATTACAAGGAGGCTCAGCATGTTTTCAATCGTTCATGAACCACGTCCTGGGACCTCTGCTCTACAAGAATTGCGTGGCCTTCCTAGATGACGTGTTGATATATTCAGAGAATGAGGAGCAGCATGTAAAGGATGTCAGGGAAGTGCTGAGCCAACTGCAAGCAAACCAGCTGTGGGTGAAATTGGAGAAGTGTCAGTTTCACACCAAGGAGGTGGAATTCCTGGGGTACCGCTTGTCGGACAAGGGATTAGCCATGGATCCAGGCAAGGTCCAGGCGGTGCTGGAATGGAAGACACCGAAAACGAAAAAGGATGTGCAAAGATTCTTAGGGTTTGGGAACTTTTACCGTAAGTTCATCAAGAACTTTGCCCACTTAACGGCTCCCATCACGGACTGTCTCAGCAGCAAGAAGAAATTTGTTTGAACGGCGGAGGCGGAGCAAGCATTTGAGGAATTGAAAAGGGCATTCGCTTCGGAAGAACAGCTCCTGCATGTGGATTTACAAAAACCCATGAGAGTGGAAACTGATGCCTCAGACCGGGCGGTGGGGGCGGTGCTGCTTCAGCCGGGGAGGAATAAGTCGGAGTGGAGACCGTGTGCCTTCTTTTCGCGTAAGCTAAACAAATCCGAGAGGAACTACACCGTATATGACCGAGAACTACTCGCCATTCATGAAGCGTTCCGGAGATGGAGACATTTACTAATTGGTGCACAGCATAAGGTGCAAGTGTGTACGGACCACAAGAATTTGGAATATTGGAGAACGGCACGAGTGCTCAACCAACGACAAGTGAGGTGGGCCCAAGAGTTCTCCAAATTCCATTTTGAAATTTGCTATGTGCCAGGTCCAGAAAACGTCAGAGCGGACGCTCTCTCACACAAACCTGAATATTTGGAGGGGGAGGGAGCACCTGAAGAGAGACATATCATCCCAGAGGACCGCTGGGTGTGTGGGGCGGCCTGGGTGGGGCAAAGGGAACTGGTAGAGGGAACGGTGAAGGATGAATACGCCCAGAATAAGCTCAGAGGTTTAAGGAGAGAGGGAGAAGACCCCGGAGGTTTTGAAGAAAGAAACGGGGTATTGTATTACAAAGGGGCACTTTATATACCCGAAGGGGAATTGAGGGGGAGAGTACTCAAACAGCTGCACGACAACCCCACAGCGGGGCATTTTGGGCAACACAAGACCATGTGGTTGGTGACCAGGGAATTTTGGTGGCCCAAGGTGAGGGAGGATGTACGGGAGTATGTAAGAGGGTGTGACCAATGCCAGAGAGCCAAGGGAGAAAGGCGGGCGCCGGCGGGGTTATTAGAACCGTTACCCACACCAGAACGACCGTGGGAGGTGGTATCGATAGATTTTATGACTGATCTGCCGAAATCCCAGGGGAAAACCGCCATACTGGTCGTAGTAGACCTGTTAACTAAGATGGGCCACTTTGTAGCTTGCTCACATGCAGTCACGGCGGAAGAGACAGCGAAATTGTTTGTAGAACATATTTTTAGGCTGCATGGCGCCCCCTTGAGGGTGGTCTCCGACAGAGGGAAACAGTTCACGTCCAGGTTCTGGAGGAAACTTATGAGCTTACTGCACGTAGAGGTCAATTTTTCGACTGCCAGGCACCCTGAGACCAATGGGCAGGCGGAGAGAGCAAACGGTATCCTCCAACAATACCTGAGGTGTTATGTCAATGACAGAGAGAACGATTGGGTCGAAAAGTTGGCGCTAGCGGAATTTGGCTACAATAATGCGGAGAATGTGTCCACCGGGATGAGCCCCTTTTTGGCTAATTATGGGTGCCATCCCAGGGCGTTTCCAGGGGGAGGAGGGGAGAGATGGAGTGTCCTGGCCGCCGAACATTTTGTAGAAGAAATGGAAGCGATCCATCGTCAACTCCAACTCAACTTAGAAAGGGCCAAAGAAGAATATAAGAGGCAGGCAGACAAGAGCAGAAGGGAAGGTGAAACCATTAGGGTGGGGAGTCAGGTCTGGCTGTCAATCCAAGGGTTGCCGTTCAAGGGGGGTTGCAAGAAATTGAGACCCAAAAGATTGGGACCATTTGAGGTCATTCAACAGGTCAACCCAGTGGCTTTCAGACTCCGGTTACCGAACCACATGAAACTGCACCCAGTATTCCACAGGTCATTACTGTCACCATATAGGGGGGAAGGTGAAGGGGTCTCCACACGGGGGCCAGTCTTAGAAGAAAGGGAAAGCAGCAACCATGTGGCGGAGATCATCGACTCCAGGTGGAAGGGTAATCAGGTGGAGTATTTGGTCGCGTGGGAAGGGGAACCGGAGTCGGAAAACACCTGGGTGACGGCAGAGGAGGTCAGTGACGAGATCTTGATCGAAACGTTCCACCAAAGGTTCCCCAGGAAACCTCAGCCAGTAGCGAGGTTCCGGAGGGAGTACTTTGGCACCACCGACGAGGAGGAGGAACTGGAAGGATTCAGGGAATCGGAGTTGGAAGAAGGTACAGACTCCGATGAGGAGGAGTACTTAGAAACCGGAAACAGCAACCGGTGGAGGGAAGTGTTCGAAACTTCGGAAGATGAGGGAGGTTCTTTCAGGGGTTTTGCTCCCTCGCCTCCCGCAGAGGAGGGAAGGGGAGGTGGTGAAGGGGGCCCTGGAGGGGAGGTGGATGTCAGGGAACTGCCATCGGAGAAACAGGAGGTGAAAGGGCTCACAGAGGCTGAGAGAGACTTATCCGCTGAGGAGGGAACCAGCAGGGGGAGAGGAAGAGCTCCAAGGGAAAGTGAGTCGGAGGGAGGGCTCAGAGACACTTCCAGCGAAAATAGCGGGGAGGTTTCAGGACCTCCCATAGGGACACCCACTCCTCGCCGGAAACTGTCACGCCAAGAGTCCAGAAGACGCGTTTCCATTAAGGAACTTTTATGCTGGAAGAAGTTCCGTAAACGCCCACTGTCCGATTCTACGAGCGACTGATGGAGCCATGCTTAAGGAGCTCCGTCACAGACAGAGGTTTGTGGACTTAGCCAAACTCTGAGGGACTAGGACTTTATGCACAAGCAGCTCATCATCCCATCACACGTATGTATTTTTGTTTTTGTCTGTCCTTTGATGCTATGGCCTGTTGGCTATGCAAATAAAGTCTATTCTATTGTATTCATTGCAATTAAAGAATTTATAGTGGAATGGTGACATTTTCCTTTGAAATTGTAGGAAGGACTTTGTATGCCTTAATTTGGCACAGGTATTTTATTTTCGTTATAAAAACAAATATACACCCCCACCCCCCCGCTTCACTTTAATTGTTCTCCGAGACATGGAGGGGGAGAAAAAGGCAAACTGGGACATTCTGGGATCAGACGCTTCTGTAATTCTGGGACTGTCCTTGGAAAATTGAGACAATGATTCCATGGGTTAAATCATTTTCCATGGGACAATTAGGTTAATGACAATGATTCCATGGAATGGAACTGACTGGTTGTCCCTAGGCCAGTCTGGATGGGGAAGATTGGAAGAGGAGGAGGGATGGTGCACAGGTATGAAATTTACGGCATGTAATGCCTTAAAAGAGAATATTATGAAAATGATATATAGGTGGTACATGACACCAGTCAAGCTTGCAAAAATCTATCATTTGCCCGATAATAAATGTTGGAAATGTAAAGAAAATGAAGGTACATTCTTTCACCTTTGGTGGACGTGCCCAAGGATTAAGGCTTTCTGGGAGATGATCTATAATGAAATGAAAAAGGTATTTAAATATACCTTTCTGAAGAAACCAGAGGCCTTTCTCCTGGGCATGGTCGGCCAATTGGTGTCAAAGAAGGATAGAACTTTCTTTATGTATGCTACAACAGCAGCAAGAATACTCATTGCAAAGTACTGGAAGACACAAGATCTACCCACCCTGGAAGAATGGCAGATGAAGGTGATGGACTATATGGAACTGGCGGAAATGACTGGCAGAATCCAAGACCAGGGAGAAGAGTCGGTGGAAGAAGATTGGAAGAAATTTAAAGACTATTTACAGAAACACTGTAAAATTAATGAATGTTAGAATGATGTCGGAATGAAGTTAAGCGGTTTTAGCAGCAATGTTACAAAGGAGTATGTAAAAATGGATTGTTAACAGGTGAAAATGTAAAGTTATAATATATTAAGATAAAGGATTAAGATAAAAACAAAGAGGGAAAGGATTTGCTGAATTAACCAACTGAACTGGAATACAAAAAAGGGAGGTGTGAGGAGGTCAGGGAAATAAGTAAATGAAAGACAAGACATGGAAAGATGGATTTATTTTTAATTGTTTTTATTCTTTCTGTATTTTGTATTTTTTGCTTCTTTTCTCTATCTTTTTCTTACTTTTGTAACCTTTTCTGAAACTTCAATAAATATCATTTTAAAAAAAAAGGAGGAGGGATGGTGCTCCAATAGCATCAACAGTAGAATATATCCTTTATTGCCATACTTAAAGACCCAGGTTGAAGTTCTGGGGGCATATGATTCAAAGTCAGGTACATTTCTGTTGGGGAAGAGGCATAGTCCATTAGTAGAGCATGTGCTTTGCATGCAAAATGTCTTAGTTTCAATCTCTGGCATTTTTAGGTAGGGCTGAGAATGTTGGAAACCCTGTTGGAAACCCTGGAGAGCTTCTGCCAGTCAGTGTAGACACCACTAAGCTAGATGGACCAATGGTCTGACTCAGGATAGGACAGCTTCCTATGTCCCATCAGTGGGGATACCACCACTGAATAGATTATTTCTTTAGTCACCAGGCCATGACTAAGGTCCGAGTCTCTAGAAACAAACAGTTTTGTCTCAATGTAGCCCAGAAGTTCCAGTTCTGATCATAGTTATCTGCATAATATTTGAGAGAGGAGGGTGGGAGAGAAGTAGCTCCCCACAAGGTCCCCCCCCCCGCCTGTCTTTTATCTTCTCTTTTTTCAGAAATTTAACATGTGGAACAAAGCTAACCCCTGTTGTAAATAAAAATATGCCCTTTTCCCTTATGGGGTATCCAAGAGCCCATTTAGAGTCCTTACATAGGTTCCCTATTGGTAGGAGAAAATAACAGAGGCCAACCAGAGAATATTGAGAAGCAAAGCAGCTAGTAAGCTTGATCTTTATTGATCTGTTGCAACAGGGTACTCCCCTCACACGCAGGAGAGGAAGAGGACCCCCAAAAAATGCTGTGCAAGGGCTTATAAAGACTTTTGAAATTCCCATCCTCTAGATCCAGACCACCCCCAGAAACATTATGCATTCATCACAGAAGGGGTGTAACCTAAGACCACCCCCCAGATAAGGAGGTCTAAAACAGAACATTTGCATGTTGTTTTCTCCTGTCGCTTTGTTTATTTCCTGTCTGGCAGGTTACTTGATTGGATTTCTTGGGGAGCCTGGGCAGTCTTTTGTAATGATAAGGCTCACACCCTTATTCAAACACAGATTAAGACAGGATTTGTGAAGGAAGAGACAATGGGGAGGCTTTTCCATTTTGACCATGCAGAGAAACATTTGCTCAGTTTAGGAATCAAAATGGTTCCAGGTTGGCTTTCCTGTGCTGATCTATGTATGTGTGTTTATGAATGTTGCCATATATCTAAGACCATAAAATTCCTATCACACCCCCTCATCAGAATATGCTCCTCTATTTATTTGTTTATTTTGTCCTGGCCTGCATGTATCATTGTACAGTGGATGATAGGGTTGCAAAAGTGATCGGTGTGGGATGCACGTCCCACAGTGTTCACAACCTGAACAGTACTGCATGTGTGTGAAAGGTCATGTATTTAAACTCTGGTTAGCAAAGCACAGAGATTTACAAGTGGGTGGGAGTGTGTGTGTGTGTGTGTGTAGACAGTGGCGGAGGAAGAGGAGTGCGGGGGGAGTGCACCGCCCCCGACAACGTGCTCCCAATGGGGTGCCATTGCGGCTGCACCACCCACCCACACTGGGCACCACGCCCCCACAGGCGCCACGCCACGGCCCCAGGATGCGCGCCACACCCCTGGGATGCGCACCAGCCCTGTCCTGTCTGCTCTCCGCCCCCGGTGAGGGAGCATGAAACTCAGCCACTATGTGTGGATTGTATTGTATTGTATTGTATTGCATAAAAGTCATTCAGCACCAGCTTGGAGAAAAATGATCTCACCCCTCCACCACACCCTGTCCTGTTTTGCCAGAACAAAGATGGCAACCTTATACTTAACACACTCTGGACACTTACGCAGAAACAGACTGGCAGCTGGCCAAGATGTTTAAGAGTTTCGCTGTTCTGAGGGCAGGGAAATCCTAGGGTTGAGATTAAAAGTTCTCTGTCACTCTAGAACCACAACTCTGCTCTTAAAAAAGAGCCAGACTTTGTGTGTGTGTTAAGTGACTAGGAAATGCATAGAAACGTATGGGATGAACGAATAACCCATGGGAACACTTAAACAGCCCAGAAGCAAATAAGCTTGAACACAGGAAAAATGCTCATTATCATATAAGCATCCTGCAAACAAGGGACGCGGGTGGTGCTGTGGGTAAAAGCCTCAGTGCCTAGGGCTTGCCGATCGAAAGGTCGGCAGTTCGAATCCCCGCGGCGGGGTGCGCTCCCGTCGTTCAGTCCCAGCGCCTGCCAACCCAGCAGTTCGAAAGCACCCCCGGGTGCAAGTAGATAAATAGGGACCGCTTACTGGCGGGAAGGTAAACGGCGTTTCCGTGTGCGGCTCTGGCTCGCCAGATGCAGCTTTGTCACACTGGCCACGTGACCTGGAAGTGTCTCCGGACAGCGCTGGCCCCTGGCCTCTTAAGTGAGATGGGCGCACGACCCCAGAGTCTGTCAAGACTGGCCCATACGGGCAGGTGTACCTTTACCTTTACCTTTATCCTGCAAACAAATCAGAACAAATTCTCCATAAACAGGCCATCTGGAGAAAGTCCCAAGAACTGAAAATATGACCCCCATTCAGCTGGTCCCAGTGAACAATCTAGCATCTGTGTGGATGCTTCTGAATGGTTTGAAATCTCCTCCCAGTTTATTTATAAATAATATTTATAGACTGCACCTTGTCCAAAATGTAATTTGAAGGTGTAACTCGGTGGCAGACCTGAATCTGGCATGTTGCAGTCATTTAATCTGTGGATTTCCAGAACATGAGAACCACTTTCATTCTTTGGTAATATGTTATTACCTAACAGCACTTCTTATTTGCGTGGATCAAGCTTCAGTTCATTCACCCAAATTGAGCTCATTACTGGTTCCAAACAGCTGCTCAGGACAGGCAGGGTGACACCTGGATTAGATGAAAAGGAGAGAGGGAGAGATCAGGAAAATGTGAACTGCACACTGAAAGCTCTCCCATCTAATTCAGTTCATGATGCCCAGGTATGTCTCTTTTCTCTCCCTTTCCTGGGTCAACATCGCAGTCAGATGGTGAATCACAGCTAGACTTTCCTTCAAAGAACAGCAGATTATGATCTCCTTGCCTCAGCCACTTGTTAGGCTTGTTTTTCCACTGAACTCAAATTTTACATCATGCTAGCTGTTCCTGCTAAACTATTTTGCATACTGTGATGTGTCTCTGGATCTTCTCATCTCTTACTTTTCTCCTGCGATGAACAAGACAAGACATCAGACTATTGGCTGATGGTCTTATACATATTTTTGGGATAAATTGGAAGAGCTGGGGATTCTTTGCATTAACTTTTCTTTTTTTTTTTTGAAACGTGCTTGCTCTGGCGGATTTTCTGGTTTTTTATTTGTAGGGTGAAAAGGAGGAGGGAAATAGACAATTGGCACTTTCCTGTGTGACCTGAAGACAAAAGCAGGTACTGTGTCCCATTTTACCTTTGTCTTGTTGTGCTAAATGGTGCTAAATGTGCTAAATAATTATGCTCCTTGGTGGTCTCTGAAAAACATTTTAAAAAATGTGCTTTGCTTAATGGTAGTAACATTTTAATAATATATGTAGGAAGTACATAAACCTGGATCTTTCAGAAGACATTAGGAGTTACTTGAAGCTGTCTGGAGGGTTTTATCTTTGGCTGATGACTTTTCTCTTCTCCGGTAATTGCTGTTTTTACTGATATTTTTTATTAATTAATTAATTTTGCTTATGTCCTGCTGCTATGCATGTTATAGAACTGAGGTCTTTGTGTGTGTCTCATCTGCTTACTTATTTAGTATAAATGTGATCCTTTACAGCCTCTGTGCTACTGACTCTCAAACTATGGGATTATTGAAATATATACAGTGGAACCTCAGGTTGCGGACATAATCCATGTTGGGGGAACGTCTGCAACCCGCAGCGTTCGCAGTCTGAAGCGCTGCGCCGGCGCGGGCACGATTTGACACTTCTGCGCATGCGCGAGCTGCGAAACCCGGAAGTAACCCGTTCCGGTACTTCTGGGTTTCCTGCGGTCCGCAATCCGAAAATGCGTAACCTGAAGCATCCGTATCATGAGGTTTGACTGTCCAAATATATACAACAAAAATTAATCTATTTGAGTCAAGCCACTAGACCCAATTTTTTAAAGCAATGCAGACAAAAGTTGCTTCTGCCCCCCCCCCGATTAGGAGCCCTGAAGCTTAAGCATCATTAGTTTCATAGTAGATCCATTTGTGTGAGAGTGTGTGTGTGTGTAGATAGATGATAGATAGATAGATTATAGAAAAATTATTAGATATATATTATTTATCCCAACAAAATATATAAAAACACAGTAAAAGCTCAAACATAAAAAACTTCCCTGTACCAGTGGCTGCCTTCAGATGTCTTCTAAAAGTTGTGTAATTCTTTATCTCCTTCACATCTGATGGGAGGATGTTCCACATGGTGGGTGCCACTATGAATAAGGCCCTCTGCCTGGTTCATAGCTGTCAACTTTTCCCTTTTTTAAAGAGAAATTACCTTATTCCGAATAGGATTCCTTGCAAGAAAAGGGAAAAGTTGACAGCCATAGCCTGGTTCCCTGTAGCTTCACTTCTCGCAGTTAGGGAACCACCAGAAGACCCTTAGAGCTGGATCTCAGTGTCTGGGCTGAACAATAGGGGTGCAGACACCCCTTCAGGTATATGGGGCCAAGGCTGTTTCGGGCTTTAAAGGTCAGTACCAACACTTTGAATTGTGCTCAGAAATGTACATGTGTTTCAACATTTCTCTGATGAAAATAAGGACATCCCATTCCATAATGATAATTTTACTGTTTATTCCCCACACATCTTATTGGGTTGCCCCAGCACTCTGGGCAGCTTCCAACATATATAAAAACATAATAAAACATTAAAATTTAAATACCTTCCCAATACAGGATTACCTTCAGACGGCTTGGGGGTTGGATAACTCCATACACTCCAACATTTATCCAGTGAAAATAGGGACATCCTAAGGAAAAGTGGGACATTCCAGGATCAAATCAGAAACCAGGACAGCTTCTCTAAATCAGGGATGTCCCTGGAAAATAGGGACTATTGGAGTGTCTGAATGTACTGGGAGCCAATGTAGAGCCTTTAGGATTGTTGTTCTATGGTCCTGGCAGCTGCTCCCAGTCACCAGTCTAGCTGCTGCATTCTGGATTGTAGTTTCCAAGCCGTCTTCAAAGATAGCCCCACATAGAGCACATTGCAGTAGTCCGATAACCAGAGCATATACCACTCTGACGAGACAGGGTGCAGGCAGGTAGGGTCTCAGCCATTCTACCAGGTGGAACTAGTAGACAGCTACCCTGGACACATAATTAACCTGAGCTTCCATGGACAGCTACATGGGTGTAACTAATGGGGTGCAGGGGGCAGCCCCCCTGCCCCCAGGTCAAGTAAAACTATCTAACTGACCAATCATGTTCCCCTTAACCAAGCCCTGTCCCCCCAACAAAAATCCTGGCTACACCCATGGACAGCTAAGTCCAAAATGACTCCAAGGATGTGCACAGTTATTCAGGACCAGGGAGTCCCCCACACCTACCCATCCTGTGTCCCCCAGAAACAGTCCTACCATCCATCCTCCAACCGCATCCAGTCACTCACTGGTTCCGATTTAAACAAGAGGTAGAGCTGGGTACCATCCACATATTGGTAAATACACAGTCCAAACCCCTGATGATCTCCCTCAGTGGTTTCATATAGATGTTAAAAAGCATGGGGTAGAGTACGGAGCCCTGAGGCACCCCACAAGTGAGTGCTCAGGGGTCCAAACACTCATCCCCCTACACCACTTTCTGGACATGGCCCAGAAGGAAGGAGCCTAGGTTGATGGTATCAAAAGGTGCTGAGATCCAGCAGAACTAGGAAACAGCTTTCACCTTTGTCCCTAGCCTGCTAGAGATCATCTACTAGGCAGTTTCAGTCCCATGATGGGGCCTGAATGCTGATTGGAAGGGATCCAAATGGTCCACATCCCTCAGACGTGCCTGGAGTTGTTCTGTGACCATCTGCTCAGTCACCTTGCCCAGGAACGGAAGATTTGAGACTGAGCAATAATTGGCCATAATGGCCAGGTCCAAATCGGGGCAGAAGAAGGGGTGGGGTGGGGCAGACCGCCCCAGGTGTCTTCGCTGAGGATCCCAAGCCTACCCTGAGCTGTTGGGGGAAGGAGGAGGAGCTGCGCCACTTTGCCAGCAGCATTCCCCCCTTCCCCTTCATTCTGACAGCTTGAGGGAGGCTTGGGAGTTGCGACAGGAGGTGTGCCAAATGTCCACCATCGGTGGCTCACTCTGCCCCCAGCTGCAGGGCACACATGCTGCTCCATGCACCCAAGCAGCTATCCTGCGCCATGGAGGGCACCCTCTGCGCCCCGCGCCCCTCAGGAGCACGCCTGCCCTGGGCAGCGCGGGCATATGCTCCACCACTGGTCCAAATATGGTTTTTAAAGAAGCAGTTTTATTATATAATTTGTGTGTGCATGCTATAATATATATTGGTGGTGCACAATGAGATAGTTAAACTTTATGAAAAGTATAAAATCATAAATTGCAGAACAAATTACCAATGCTGAAACAAATTAATTCTCTAAAAATGTTAGATTAAAGCTCTCTTGCTGTTGTTTTTTGCTCACACCTATATTATGGAATAGGAGGGCACAGTGAGCCATAGACACAATTGCACCTGAGTGCCGTCTATGGTTCTGTGGAGTTCTGGCAGCTCTCGTGTTTATTGGGGAGCTCCAGGAAAGGATAAAGGCTTGGAAACAGCTGGAGTGCAAGGGGTGCAATATCTGTTATAGGTGTGACTGCCGAAACATATGTAAGACCATATGATTGTGCCTGCTATTGTGACAAAGAAGGCCTACTTTGCTGCGTTCACTAAATCCTCAAGTAGCTGCCTACTAGAGCCTTTCCCTGTAGCACAAGGTTTGCTTTCATCTACTCCATTGAACCCAGCTTTGGAGCCCTTGGAAGCCTGCTGAGACACTTGAGCAAGAAGGGCGGGGCGGGGGTGGAGAGAGAGATGCTCTATTCCATTCTCACTTAAAGGCAAATAACATAATTTCCATTTTCTGAAACAGTATAGGAACTGAAACATGGCCATCTTTCAAAACTTTCCCTTCTCCAAATTTTGCAGTGTAGTTCTCCAGCCAAGCTATGTGCACAAACTTGCGTAGACTAAAGTACACATTAAAAATACACATATTTGTGAAAATATCACATGAAAATGCATTATGTTAGACCATATTTGACTCCTTGTTGCAGAAGAAAGGCTTTTTGGTTTGGGATGGTCTTTACTGACCATTTCTCCCCAAAAACAGCTTGTGGAGAATAAGTTGAGGGGAGTCAGGGATGGAACTTGGACTTCGCATTCCTCTCCCTCCCATCAAATAAAACAAGTCTTCAGCTAGTATTTAAGAGTATCTGCTCTACATTTAACCTGGAGAAGAGACATTTTAGAGGCAAGACAACAGCCACCTTTAAATATTTAAATATTTTAAGATGGAGTCAGCTTTTCTCTTGCTCAGGAGGGGAAACTTGAACCAAGAACTAGGATCTCAGCTAAACTTTATGGCGCGACCTTAAGAAGTGCATCCCCCACTGACCTCCAACTCTGAGCAGGTATATAATGGACCACGAAGCCTTTCAGGTTTCTGCCAGTCTTTATGGGCTGCAAAACTCTTTGCTGCAACCAACTAACATGATTACCTCTCTGTACAGTTTTAAATTTTATCGCTTATATACAGTGGTACCTCTAGTTACAAACGCCTCAGGTTACAAACGCTTCAGGTTACAAACTCCACTAACCTGGAAGAGTTATCTCGAGTTGAGAACTTTGCCCCAGGATGAGAATGGAAATTGTGTGCCTGCGAAGCAGTGGCAGCAAGAGGCCACATTAGGGAAAGTGTGCCTCTAGTTAAGAAAAGTTTCAGGTTGAGAATGGACCTCTGGAACTAATTAAGATGTGGTACCTCTAGTTACGAACCTAATTTATTCCAGAGGCCACCGGCACACGATTTCCATTCTCATCCTGGGGCAAAGTTCTCAACTCAAGGTAACTCTTCCAGGTTAGCGGAGTTTGTAACCTGAGGCGTTTGTAACTCGAGGTACCACTGTACTGTACCCTTTATCAAAAGACCACAGGGCGGTTTACATTACAACATAGGTTTCCAAGCTCCCCACCACCTGAGATGGGCTACTTGAAAACTGCAGGGGTTCTTGGCAGACTACCTACCATATTTTTCGCTCTATAAGATGCACCTGACCATAAGACACACGTAATTTTTAGAGGAGGAAAACAAGGAAAAAAATATTCTGAATCAAATGTTGTTGAAGAAGAAGGAGGAGGGAGGATCAGGCTAAGGCATCAGGACAAGAGTGATCTTATGGAGTGAACGCAGGCTGCGCAGCACTGCCTCTTGCTGTTCTGGCTTCAGCGAAAGGAACGCAAAGCCTTTTCAGCAAAGCGGGACAAGCAAGAGGGAGAGCTGCGCAGCCTGCGTTCACTTCATAAGACACACACACACTTCCTCTTACTTTTTAGGAGGAAAAAAAGTGCATCTTATAGAGCGAAAAATACGGTAATTGTTTTCTGCCTGCTGTAGCAATGTGCTGCAGTAGATGCTGTATGCTTTTACATTTTATTTTTATTGCTTGCTTCATGTATAGAGCATTTTATTGGAATACAGTTTGAGTCCACCTTGTCAGGAAACAGCACTAACATGCCTTTGTCATGTGCACCCAGTATATGTATACTGATGCCCTGATATAGCAGGCGTGATATTTCCAGCCCAAGGGCCACATTTCCTACTGGGCAGCCTTCCGGGGGCCACGTGACAGTGGTGGGCAGAGCCAGAAGCAAAAGCAAGTGGAGCAATTGATGTAAATGTTGCCTTTGTATAACAGGCTAACATCTTCACACTCACCCATTCCTCTCCACTCAGTCTAGTAAGAGGCATTGCCAGAGTTTCCAGTACACATTTGAGCCTGGCAAAGACATTCAAGGACACTGTGAAGCAGGGTCAATAGGGAGTGTGGCAGGGGAGTGGGTGTGATATGATGAGAATCTTTTCTTTCCCCAAGGAATGTATATTATATTCAGACAGTGTTAACCAAAGCACCGGAGTGGCATTCTTTGGTTGTGTGACCTTGGGAGAAAACACAACACAAGTGGTCTTTTGGCCCAAGCCATGTACTCTGCCCACAAAGTTCAAAACATTTTGTTATACATCCAATTAGTATGTTGCTGTTTTAGTTGCTGCTCCATATGGCCAGGCTGCTCCCGGGTTGTTACCAACACAGTCTATGTTGAAGGAAGGGGAAACTGCAGGTTTCAGCTGTCTTTACCAGACTTGTGCTTTTTTATTTTGCTGTGCTCCTCATGATAAGAGCCTAGGGAGGAAACATCCAAGTCTCTCTCTGTCCTGGCTTCACTTGGGAAGCTCTGACCTTCAGCTGGTACCTGCCTGACAATCATGTTGATATGGGATGCTTGCAGATATTTGTCACAGACCTGCTTGTCCTCTTGAGAGCAGGGCTCCATAACAGAGTCTTCAGGAAGGTCAGCTGAGAGAGGCAGCTCCAGACAAGAAGGCAAGGGCTTCCCATCCAGGTTGGGCAGAATCCTGGGGCATACGTGGTACAGCAGGCAGCTGTAGCTGGACATGATCATCATGTCCCCGCTGTGCATGAACATAGCCACAGGGGCTTCATCTTGTTTCAGCCCCCCTAACAAAAATATGGATGATTGTCCAAAACTGAATGATAGAAGTGGCTGAAAACAGTCCAATTTGGACTCATCCACATGAATTCCCAGAGATGAATCGAAGTGATGGTAGTTCAGAATCCCTGCTTCCCCTTGGAAATGTGGAAAACCACAAGCTTTAGCGCCTTGCTCCGAGAGGAAAGCCAAGTCAGATGGAAAGGGGGTGTAGTGGTTGGCTGAATATTTATTTGTATTCCATTTATAATGGTGAGACAAAGTCACCCAGCAAAGCTTTTCCAGTAAAGTTTTTGAGGCCCATTTGCTGGAACTTTTGTTTTGCAGCTGATGCTGACTTTCCCCCCACAGATCAGCAGTCTCCGTAGAAGACAAGCGCATATCCAAATTGCACACATTAGGCTTCTGGGTGTACGTCTTCAGGCACTGCTTCACCCAGTGATGCTGGCAGCCTGGAATGAAGGGATCTGGGATAAATATAACCCCTGGGTAGTTATTGAGACCATAGGCTTTCCATTGGCTGGACACAGTCTTGCTCTGTAAGCATTGTGATCACTTACTGAAGAAAAACTCAAGGGATAGCTGACAATCTGAGGAGTTAGTCAATAATTCCATACCTCAGTACACCTTTTATGGGTGTCTGGCCTTTTGTTGTTGTTGTTTAGTCGTTTAGTCGACTCTTCGTGACCCCCTGGACCAGAGCATGCCAGGCATTCCTGTATTCCACTGCCTCCCGCAGTTTGTTCAAACTCATGCTGGTAGCTTCGAGAACACTGTCCAACCATCTCGTCCTCTGTCGCCCCCTTCTCCTTGTGCCCTCCATCTTTCGGAACATCAGGGTCTTTTCCAGGGAGTCTTCTCTTCTCATGAGGTGGCCAAAGTATTGGAGTCTCAGCTTCACGATCTGTCCTTCCAGTGAGCACTCAGGGCCGATTTCCTTCAGAATGGAGAGGTTTGATCTTCTTGCAGTCCATGGGACTCTCAAGAGTCTCCTCCAGCACCATAATTCAAAAGCATCAATTCTTCGGTGATCAGCCTTCTTTATGGTCCAGCTCTCACTTCCATACATCACTACTGGGAAAACCATGGCTTTAACTATACGGACCTGCTTTTTAAGATGCTGTCTAGGTGTCTGGCCTACCCACCCCTAAAAAACCTCACCCCCAGCTCTGCCACAGGAGAAGCCTTCCCAACCATCCATCTGGTATTCCTGCTCAGCAGCAAAAAAAAAAAAAAAAAAAAAAGATAAAAGATGGTGAGAATCTTAAAGGACAAACAGAGAGGCTTGGAGGTCTGCATTCAGCCTCTAGGCTTCAGGTTCTCCACCCCTGCTATAGAGCTTTAGAAGTATTTTTTTAAATACTGAGCTCAATTCATATACACCTAGCTATGCAGATGATGTAGCATATATTCTTGTTGCATATAGGACACTGTATTTGAAGAATGCATGTTTTGACATACCTGTATTTAAGAATTGGCAATATATTTATTTACTGTCAGACTGTTTGATGCCTTTTGTTGTAGTATGAAATTAAATGGAGCTGTGTCAATAACCACAAACAGATTTCCCTGCCTCACCTTTGTGAATTAGTCATATCTGCAGTGAATTATTCATATTTGCATATTTCTCCCTGTTCTGGTCTCTTGTATAGAAAAAAAATTCCATCACAATAATTAAGTTTTAAAGCTTTACTTCAGAAACTTGATTTAAATGTTATGAAAACAGTAATTGATACATTGTATCAGTTATACATTTCCCTTCTTACATGCACTGGTCCCAGTATAAGTCTCTAGAACATCTCAAACCAGGTTTTCCAGCTAAAAATAAATGAACTTTGTCCCGTTCTGTTTCCTGCTTGCTTGCATCTTCGGCAACACCCAGAGAAGATCTGTGTCAGCTTGCAACAACTCTGTGACTCCGAATGGGCTACTTCATAAACCTAAATAAACATTATGAAATTCTATCCAAAGATCCATGGCCAGTCACAATTCTGGCCCATGGAATATATTGCAATGGAAAAATACAAGCTCTCATCATGTGTTCATAGATTTTTCACAGTAACTTAAAATACAATGAAATTACTATTTTATGTAACATTAAAAAACTTCAACAACCTTCTCTCTGTTGCAGGCTCAGCAGTGGAACAGATGCTGGTGTGGATCTCAAGCTGGAAATGATGTTCCGTTTTCGAAGAAGAACTTTTTTAGCTACAGGGGTATGTCTGGTGGCTCTTGCCTCTATACTAACACTTTCCTACTACCGGATACAGAAATACTCTTTACTACCCAAACTTGTTACACAGAAAGAAAAAGACCTCTGCAAAGGATGGGTCACCAATAACTCAATCTCTGCTTTGAGTGACAACAGATCTTTTATCATCACTCCATACTTCGATGACAGGGTGGAAAAGCAGACTCGGGTGATTGGGATTGTACATCACAAGGAAGTTAAGGACCACTATTGCTGGTTTTGTTGCCCAGCTGATGATGTGGCCTTTATCTCTAAGGCTTCAATAGAGTTCCACTTGGATCGTTTTGGATTTCCATATGTGGTCACAGACTTGATTTGTTTGGAACCCTCACACTGTGAGCCTCGTTACATGGCATTGCAGTCATCTGGCGAAGGATCTGACAGTGGCATGTCACCACGGTTTGAAATAAAAAATCGCCAGCGACAAAGGACTCTGGTGGACTTCACAGTGTGCATCTCCACCATGTTTGGAGACTATAACAACATCCTCCAATTCGTGCAGAGCATGGAAATGTATAAATTCCTTGGAGTGCAGAAGGTGGTGATCTATAAGAACAGCTGCAGCCAGTTGATGGAGAAAGTCCTTCAATTCTATGTGGTGGAAGGTACTGTGGAGGTGGTGCCCTGGCCAATCACATCCTATCTCAGTGTTTCTAATGAATGGCATTTCACGAATGATGGGACCAAAATTGGCTACTATGGACAAATCGCTGCTCTGAATGACTGTGTCTACCGGAATATGTACAGGAGCAGGTACGTTCTGCTGAATGACATTGATGAAATTATTCTTCCCGTTCAACATATGGATTGGAAAACCTTGATGCAAAACCTTGAGAAACAAAATCCGGAGATTGGTATCTTCCTCTTTGAGAACCACATTTTCCCAAATAATGTCTTCACCTCCCCCCCTGTTCATGTTCCACATTCTTGGAATATGGTACCTGGAGTCAACATCCTGCAGCATGTCCTCCGAGAACCAAACAAGAAAGAGATCATAAACCCAAGGAAAATGATTGTTGATCCGAGGAAAGTGGTTCAGACATCTGTTCACTCTGTCCTTCAGGGGATCGGAGGCAGTGTGGAAGTCCCTGCAGATGTTGCAATTGTCTTCCACTGTCGGTCTCCTTTACAACCGGATTTGCCCAGGGAATCCCTGATCAACGACACAATACTCTGGAGATATAGCACATCACTAATAGGTAGAGTTAACAAAGTGCTACAGAAGATACCATTTGAAGTGGTGAAGTAGTAAACACAGGAAACATTACTGATATTTCCCTTTGGAGGTTCATCCAAAAAGTATTTGGGAGCAAGTTGTACAGGATGAATTTCCAATGCATGTTCAAGAGAGGAGTACCATGAATTCAAAAGGAACATGTTTGTTCTTGACTTTCTTGAGAACGTGATTCATGGAGCTACAAAAAAAAGTGATGGCATGATTTGTCATGCATTGCAAAAGTGCACTAGATATGGGAAATGATGGGTCAGAGACCCAGTGGTCCGTCTGTGTCAACATCCCATCTATGATAGCAGCAAGATTTTTCTGAGGTCATGGACCAAAATCAAGGGTAGCCATCAAAGGCACCATCCTTTTTGCACTGAGCTCCTAGCAACAATTTTAAGGATTAGGGTTATATTCACTTTTAGTTCTGCTCAGAATAGACCCATTGTAAAGAATGAACATGACAAAGTGAGATCCATTAATTTCAATGGGTCTCCTCCAAGTGCAACTTAGTTGAATACGACCCATCCTTGATGAAGGGTCTGTTTAACTCATCCAGTACTGTGTGTAGTCTGTATATAAATATATCAGATATAAATATAAGTATCAGTGTCATATGTGCATATCATATATATAATTGCAGAATGCTTCTGTTCAAAATTCCAGCTGATCGTGCCCTTTTCTAGGTTATTCCATTCTGTCCATCTTCCCAGTATTCCATGGTCCATGAGTACACAGTCCTTGTGGTTCTCCCAAATGAGCTGCTATCTCCTACTTTTATATGTGTGAAAACCTTGGCTACACAAGAAATGGCATGCACAGGCTGAATGATGGAAAAATAAAGAATAATACATCTAACACACAAAGAAAAAGGTGATGTGAACTCTTTACCACTTAGATGAGTTCTACAATCAGCATAATATATAGTTGTAGAAAAATTGTCACCTGCAAATTGAGTAGATTTGCAGGTTTGATATTATATTCATTACATAATTTATTCTAGTTTGACCTGTTAAGGAAGTAGCATGATACTATTCCGGAACCTTGTGTCAAGACCTACTGAGCATCTTAATCCGCTGCTCCCCTGACTATTTTGGTAGGCATTGCCTACACCTCCACACCCCCTCCCATGCAAATCCTTTAAACTACTGGGGGCTAGAAACCTATTTCTTCTCAAACAAACAACAGCAGAGATTCCGAGGCAGCTGCTTTCTGGACCCAGTAATGTGGTTCTGTACTACCACAGACTTCCTCAGCTCAACATTACACACTGTATCCAGCTGTGTTCTGGTCAGAGTCGACCCATGGAAATTAATGCATATTTATGACCATCAGTTTCAGTTTCCCCTTGAAACCTTGCATCGGGCAGGAGCAGGGACATGCGCATGGCATGGAGGGTTCACGAGGCGGCACTGTGCCCCCTGCCCACCTGTGCAGGGGGAAGCCCAGCCGGCCAACGTGGCCTTTGGCATGCGACCCCCCCCAGGAGGGGGCTAGAGATGTGGCAGTGAGGCCAGGCCAGGCTCCGAGGCCCAGAGTTTCCGGGTGACAGGCGGGGGGGCAGGGATTCCTGCGTGGAGGCACCTGTTTTGCACCCCCTCAAAATTGTGCACCTGGGGCTATGGCTTCCCTGCCTCCCCCCTTTGCCCCTGCTACCAGCTTTCTCCAACCTGATGCCCTCCAGATGTTTTTTGCCACAGGTCCCATTGGCCTCAACCAGCCCCAAGCCACATATTAACTGCAGTCTGCCTTTTTGTAATGCAGTTGATGAAAATACTTTCAGCGCAATCCTTGTTGTTGTTTAGCCGTTTAGTCGTGTCCGACTCTTCGTGACCCCATGGACCAGAGCACGCCAGGCACTCCCGTCTTCCACTGCCTCCCACAGTTTGGTCAAACTCATGCTGGTAGCTTTGAGAACACTGTCCAACCATCTCATCCTCTGTCGTCCCCTTCTCCTTGTGCTCTCCTTTTGCAATCCTACTTGTGTTTATTTGGAAATAAGAGTCATTGTGTTTAAGGTGGCTTACTGCCTAGCAAGTCTGTTAGGGACTGCGGTCCTACTCATATAGATACTGTACCTTCCATTCTAGTTCTGTCCTAAGGACTGATGGTTTCTTTTAAATTTCCTGTTAGCCAGAGAAGTGAGAACTTCAGGATGAAGATTATAGCCAAGCAATGTGGCATTTTTTTTTGCAGTTGCTGCAAGAAATAAGAAAACCAAGAGAGGATTTCCTAAAGCTGAATGAAGTTCAGTGGGCTCTCTGAATTGCATATCATACAACTACCACGTTGTATGGCTTTTGAATTCTGCTTTTGAGGTGCATGGTTGACCTATGTTTAGCACTCCTTGTTAAGATTGCAATCTTAACATCATTAAGGTGGGGCTGACATCTTATTTGGTACCATAGAGTTGGAAGAGGGTCTTGTTTGATGCAAGAAATGATGGCTATGCTCTGCCTGCCCAGTCAGGAAGCAGCAATACTTCTGAATACGTTGCTGGAAACCACAGGGCAGGAGAGTGCTCTTGTGTTCGAATCCTGCGTGTGGGTTTCCTACAGGCATCTAGTTCGCCACTGTGAGAACTGGATGCTGGACTAGATGGGCCACTTGCCTGATCCAGCAAGCTCTTCTTTGGTTGTCAAGTTATGAAGGGAGGCACAAAGGGTGGGGAGGCCTCAGGGATCACATAACTCAGGGGTCCCCAGCCTTTTTGGGGCCTGTTGGCACAATTGGAAAGTTTTCTGTGGGTGTCAATCACAAATGGGTGTTATGGGGTGTGTGGCATAACACAAAATGGCAGCTGTGGGGGTATTATTATTTATTCATTATTACTATTGTGGTATGTTATTGCCATAAAAAGTTACTAATGTTCAATAAGTGTGCCTGATTCCATTTCTCCTTATACTGTGACAGTGAGTTCCACAGTTAAACCCTAGATTAAATGGAAAGTAGTAATAATGTGGCTTGTTTGTTTGCAATTAAACATAAGGCTGTTTTCAACCCATCATGAATGCTCTCTTGTACCATGACACCCAAGAACAGGTTTTTTTCTTTATTGTATCACTTCTGAAGGTTGTTAATGTTGTTGGGAGTTCAACTCCCATCAGCCTGGAATGATGGAAGTCATAGCTTAAAACATCTGAAGCCAGAGTTTTTCCCACTTATGTCATGTTCTTAAGAGTTACTGAGAACTGATTTTTGTATGTCAATTCTCAGTGACAGTTGAATATAGAGAAAACTGAAAAGTGGGGTGGGGTATGCAGTGGTACTTGACATATTGGGAAATGTGGAAAATCAGCATCTGGAGGGAGACTTTTTACCACATGTGAGAGATGTGTAGAAACAAGGAAGAAGTTACCAGTTATAGGAAGATAGTGGTAGAAGTAACTGTAGAAATGTCCCAATCTAAACTATCCAGTGGTGTGCTTGCAGAATTATGAGCGTCAGGAGAAAAGCTAGTGGATAAAAATGTGTCTGGTGAGAAGAAAGTGGAGAGATTTCTTCTTCCTTGCCCATAATACTAGAACTCTGGGACATCCAATGAAGCTGACTATGGGAAGGACACAGGAGGACACACTTCTTCACACAGTGGGGAACCTCAGGTTGGAGTGGGAGGGGGTCAAATGTGGCCCTCCAGGCCTGTCTGGCCCTTGGAACATTCCCCAGGCCACACCTTTACAGCGTTGAGTGCTTTTCCATGGTTGGAATGTGTCCTTAAGCACCTGCTAATACTGTCTGGATGGAAGATGTGTGCTATACTAAAGGTGACAGCTGCATTTGTTTCTCTGCATGTTTTTATCTCTGGATCTGCTCACCACTGCCATGTGTCCCTCAGAAGGTTGCCCAGAAGATAATGCAGCCCTCAAGCTGAAAAGGGTTCCTCTCATCTCTGGCCTAAACAGTGCAAAATGCAAGAATCTGCCCTATTCTGAGTCAGACTAATGGTCCAGCTAGTTGACGGTTTATACCAACTGGCAGAAGTTCATCCCAGAGTATTAGGCAGGGGACACCTCCAGGCCTACCTGGAGATGCCACCTTTTGCGGTGTAGAGCAAATACTCTTTACTGAACAGGTGGTCTCATACTGTCAGCCAGGGGATGGTGGCCCGCCAAACACATTGCCTTTATGCTGGTAAATAATGCTTGACTCTGGAACAGATTTTATTTATTTATTTATTTATTTAATTCATTCAATTTATGTCCTTCCTAAGGAGCTTAGGGTGGCATGTACAATACTGTGTGGCATTCCTGTCTTGCTTGTTGGCTTCCCATTGGGGCATCTGGTTGGCCACTGTGAGAGGTAAAGGTAAAGGACCCCTGGGCGGTTAAGTCCAGTCAAAGGTGACTATAGGGTTGCGGTGCTCATCTCGCTCTTTAGGCCAAGAGAGCTGGCGTTTGTCCACAGACAGCTTCATGCGTCATGTGGCCAGCATGACTAAACTGCGACTGGTGCACGGAGGACCATGACGAGTGCCAGAGTGCATGGAAAAGCTGTTCACTTTCCTGCTGCAGTGGCACCCATTTATCTACTTGCACTGGTGCGCTTTCGAACTGCTAGGTTGGCAGGAGCTGGGGCAGAGCAATGGGAGCTCACTTCATTGCACGGATTTGAACCGCTGATCTTCCGACTGGCAAGCCCAAGAGGCTCAGTGGTTTAGACCACAGCACTCACCCACGGTGAGAATGGGATGTTGGACTAGATGGGCCTTTGGCTTTATTGCAGGTAACTGTCCCTTCAGCACTGTGGTGCTTTATTATTTAGTCTTTCTTTTGCTTTCTAACTTTTTAAATTTTATTTTAAAGAAATCTTGTACTTGATCTGGGGTGGGGGAGATGGGGATCAGAAAAACTTCTATCCAAATCTGATATAAGTTGGTGGTGGTGGGTCACTGGATATTTATGCTTTGCATGCTTGCTCTACACTTCCTCCTGGGATCCCAATAGCCTAGGAAACACAAACTGAGACTAGTATGCTATGCTCCTCTGCCTTGCACAGCACCTTACTTTGCAGAAATTCTCAGATGATGCTCTACACAGTATGGTAGTATACATTATCAGCTGCTAGTGAGAGAAGCTGCGCCACAGATGCCCAAGAAGTACAAATGCATTCATTTCCAAAAACTTCACATTGGGACAATAATTAAAACAGGCAGATTTTTTTTTAATTAAAATTGTTGTGTAAACTTTTATAGCACGTGCTGGAAGACTTACCACCTCTGCCCCAGCTCCCTTCCGAGAAGCACAGGAAGATGGGAAGGCCATCACCACATCCCTGCTGCATACCCTTACCTCCACTTTCAAAGTTCCAAACTCAATTCAGCTATGTTTTGCAATGGATTTGTAAGGGTCTGGAGCAAACTCAGTTTTGCCCTTTAAGTGTGGGTAACATGTTGTCCATAAAACGATTAAAAGAATGACAGCTTTTAAAATGAGTCATCATTGAAAAAGAAGCCTCAAAATGCCTGTGGAGGTAGCTGCCTCTGATGAGCACTGCAGGCACACACTGCTATAAAACTTCCTTCCAATCTTTCCCCACTCTCTTCTTGAGGAAAGTGTGGCTGTGCCTGCTGTTCCAATCTACTCACTGGCCTTGTTAACACCCTTGCTTTTTCTCACTAGAAGCAAGGGCTTCAAGAGCTCTTTAAAAAGAGGGTTAAAAAGAGGTATATCAGCTGCTTGAACCTCTAATGACATGAGCTGTCCTTTGATCAAAAGCTCATCAGCCTGCACAATTCAATTTATCCCTGACCTAAGAATTTGCCTTATGAGACAAAGCATCCCTCCTAAGGCAGCCATTTGGCTTTTGATCTTGCTGGCTTGTTTCTATAATATCAAGGGTGGAGTTCAGGTTTGCGAGTTTCTCCACACCACCATCACAGTCCCAAGTGAATACCTGACTTCAGAAATCCTGGATGTTGAAGCCAGTAAACCACACACAGGTTCAATACCCACATTCATACACTTGTAAGTTCTCCAGGCTCAAGTGTTCATCCCTTCCATGCATGGCAAATAAAAAAGTAACACCGGCCCTAAAGAAATTAATTGACCAGCATGGTCCCCTTTTACAGAGCCATCAGATCTTTCACACTGGCTGTGAATAAGATGTGTGTATGTGATTAACACCCTCATTTCTTTTTCTTCCTTTCATAAACAAATATGGGTGTGGGAAGGAGATGTGTCTAATATCCTTTCTTATGAATACATTTCCAACCCGCTTCTGCCTCCACCCCTCTCCAAAAAAAAAGGGGGTGGGAGAGAAGGAAAGTAAAATCATAGTTAAAAATGTGCTCAAATGTATGAGAATACATGAGCCAGAGGTGGGGGGATAGTCGCATGCTGTATGATGCATTATGCTTAAACAAAGTGAAAACAAACACCCCCTCTTCTCTGCAACTGGTTGCGACTCCCCTGCCTATTGTCAGAAAATGACAGAGAGGGAAAAAATGAAGGCAAAATGATTGTGCATTGCATGATGATATCTGTTAAGGTGAGCTGCTTTGGTTCATGCACAGTCTCCTCTGGCTGGCTCATGGCTGGCTGGCCCAATTGTGTGGTTTTGTTCGTCACGTAGTCCTGCTGGTTTGCTTCAGCCATGCTCCTTCCACAAAACCAGGTGAATACTGTGGTCTGGCATGCTGGTGGCAAAGACCAGGCCCATGTCATTTTGACCATCCAAACCGTCCAGCCAATCCATTTCCCCGGCCAGGAAGCTCGAGCCCCTCTTTGACTTTCTGTATTCCGGCAGTGGCCAGCGGCTGATCAGTTTCTCTGTCCTCAAGTCCATTATGTACAGGTAGTGGTTATCAAACAGGAGGGCAAAAATGTCGCCGAAGCCCAGCAAGGACAAGTTCGCAAATTCAGGAGGTTTGATAACCCTGCAAGGGGAGAGAAGAAACAGACCACCACAAATATCAGAAGAAAATGCTGCAAAGAATGGAGAGTTGATCTTTTAAATGATTTTTTAAATGGTGTTGATATGATCTAGATTGCAGTCTGCTGCTACTTAACCAACTGGCATCCTGGTGCCTTGCAAGTGACATGTTGCCATGTAAATGCAAGATACCAAAGGAATCCCATCTGGAATGGCACCAGTCATTCAAAACCTGACTCTTACAAGTTATCGCTGACATTGTCAGGGTATTCGGCTTAGCTTGTCCACTTTAGACCTCTTGGCCAGACCTCCACAGCACACTCCGGGAACATGACTCAGGAAGCATCAACACTTAAGTTTCCTCTATTAAGAAAAGTGTTTACTGGGTTAATTCCACATGAGTTGGAAATAGTGGCTCATGCCTCACAATGCACCTGGCTGAATGTGGTAACCTTCTTATCTATGTCACCGGGCAGATTTGGCAAGCAACTTTGTGTACACAGTAAAAGGGTTCACTTTACAGTATAAAGTGTGGGTCGTGATAGGGGATTGCAGGAATTGTTGAACGCCATCCGTTGAACTATGGGTTTGTGTGAAGAGTTTTTGGGGAAAAAATCATCTGAAAAGGAGAACTGCCAGACTACAGAACTAAGAGAACTCAGTCAGCTGCAGGATTCTGAGCAACCAGAGTTAGAACTTGCTAATGGACTTTGTTTCAGCAAGGACTTTGAAGTACAGAACCCTCTCTGGGACCAGAGAGAAAGAAGCTTTTCTATATATAGTGTGTGTAAATGGAGTGTGTGTTTTGTGTGTGCCAACTAGAACAACTCTGCTAAAAACAACTGTTTCATGTTGGTGTGTTTAACTGCTTTACTGAAGCTTCTGTGGCACATACACAGAGAACAAAAATATACATACATATGCGTATATATATATATATATATATATATATATCTGTGTGTGTGAGAGAGAGAGAGAGAGAGAGAGAAAGAGAGAGAAAGAAGAGGAGGAGAAATACAGATCCCAACAACCTCTGCATATGTTGGCCTCAAATCCAGACTGTTTACCTGTGGATATCGTAGCTGGCGAAGTCCCACTGATACAACCCAATAGCTGAACTGCAGACAATGTATTTGCCATCGAAATGAAGCCGAGGCTGGAGGGAGATGCTGCGGTCTTCTGAGACGGTAAGGGTTTTTAAGCACTTGCAGTTGATCTCTCTCCCAATGGGCCAGATCTGTAACAATACAATCAACCAATGATTGTGGCAACAGGGAAGGATAAAGGGGGTACACTTTGCTAACTTGGTGAAGTCTCCCTTGCAGGCCTTCAAGCCAAGAACTCCCTCCCAGAACCCTGCCTCTCTCTTGAAGGAAAGCTCTCCCACTTCAACATCTGCAAAGCCTCATGGGTGCAGCTCTTTTTAACCCACAGTCGTTATGGGAAAAGTTTGTGTAACTGCCTTTCAGCTTTGCAATTCAGCAGCCCTTTCTTCCCCCTGTCTAGTTTATAAATTTCTTAGGGCAGAGACCTGTACTTTTATTTTTTGCTTATATTACACTGCAAAGTACCATGCACACTAATGATGATGATAAAACTGGACTGTATCCCGTGCTGGTTCTACCCAGAATAGGCCCATTGAAAATAATGGGTGTGATTATTTTAGATCCATTAATTTCAATAGGTCTACTGTTAGAAGAACTTAGTTTGAGATAACCCATTATTACTATTGGGCTGTATGCAACAACATTCTACTTGGAGTAGACCCACTGAAATTAATGTACCCATGTTAGTCATGCTAAGTAGGTGCTTTTACCTTATGCTGGCCTATGGCTGCAATAAATATTCTTTACCTTCTTCTGCTACTGAAGGGAAGCCTCGTCCTCTAAAACCTGCCTCTTAACATGCTTAGGAAAAAGCCTTCTAACTACCAAGCAGCTGGCAGACAATGGGCAGAATAATTCACCCCTCAGGATCCATTAGGGCGAAGGACCACAGAGCATGTGCTTTGCAGGCAGAAGTTCTCATGTTCAATCCTCTGGCATCTCTAGGTAGGGCTAGTAATGTCCCCTACCTGAAACCCTGGAGAACTGCTGCTGCCAGTCAGTGTGGACAATACTGATAGCCAGCTGAATACTGAAGCCAGCCAACAAATACTGATAGCCAGCCAATACTGAAGGCACCTTCCTAGTCAGATTCAGATTTGTACAGATCTAGTCTAATCTAGCAAAGGCTTGTGACTTTCCAGAATTTATTTACACCTGCAATTTCCCCTGATTTCTGGAGCTCCATGAAGCTGAGACCATACATACCTTGATTTCGTATTTATCTGCACTTAACAAGATGTAATCCCCAGGGCTGTGCATGAGAGATTTGACTTTGCACTTCTGCAAGACCACCTGCAGTAGGAACAAAGTGTGTCTAAGGCTTGAGGCAACATGTCAGACAGGTCACTAAAAAAAGCACTGCAATGTTCGTTCAGATACACTTATGTCCTGGGAGGTAAAAATCTAATCTCACAGTAAGAAATGCCAGATGCTGCTCTATTATGTCCGAGAAAGAGAAGCCACAATGGAGGCTGTGCACTGTCTCCAACTAACCCACTGTGCAGCTGGATTTTGTTGTTCTTACTTCAGTACAGTACGTTCAGTACGTTCTGTACAGAAAGATTTTGTTCTTACTTCAGAATGATCTCTGTTGTTACACATTCTTACACAAAACGATTTCTGCTGTATTGAAACCCACTTTTTCCCATTAAGCTTATGGTACAACCACCTGGGTCTCATGCCCTGCTTTAAGCCTGTGTAACTGAAACAACCACACACTGCTTCAATGTTAACCCCCGTTTCCATCTCCTCCTTTTTCCTCGTTTCCCTATGTTGAATTTTTGTAAGCTTCTTAAGAGCAGGGATTGATCCTCTTGTGCTCTATAAAGCATCATGTGCACTAATGGTATTATGTAAAGGGGAAAAAATATAGAATGCTGCATGCACATCATGGTTTCCTCCACATGTTGCGAACCAGCAACTGTAGCTCTGAGTACTTCCTTTGCATGCAGAATGTCCCAAGTTCAATCCCTGCCATCTCCAGGTAGGCCTGGGAGAGACGCAAGGTCTGAAACCCTGGTGAGCCACTGCCTGTCGGTGTAGGCAAGCTAGATGGACCTAGTGGTCTGACTCAGCGAAAAGCGATTACCTATATTCCTGCATGTGGTGGCCTTGCCCTCTAGCACCAGATATGCAAAGCTGGCAAATAACCTTTGGCCTCAAATGGTTTGTAGTTAAATTTTAGCCACTGTGGTATAGCAGTTAGAGCACTGGATCTGGGAAACTAGAATTCAAATCCCCACTCAGCCACAAAGATGACCTTGGGCCAACTGCTGCCTTACAACCTAACCTACCTACCTACCTCACAGGGTTGTTATGAGGATAAAATTGGACAAAAGGAGAGAACCACATATGCCACCTTGAGCGTTTTGAGGAAAGGTGGGATATAAATGCAACTATTAATAAATGACACCCAGTGCAAACTTTAAACAGGAAGGGAGCTAACCCAGCCTACCTTTGTGACCCATTCCGTGTGCCCTGTTAGTGTATTGAGACACACTCCCGTTGATAAGGCCCAGACCTTCACAGTGAAATCCGCTGAGCCACTGACCAGGATGTCGAGCTCGTCATTGTAATCAACACTGAAAACTACAAAAGCCAAAAAAGAAAAGGGAACTTTAAAAGAGATTGGCCATGCTGATCTCTATACCAAGTCAGATCAAAGTAATCATGCAGTTATTTTGGGATGTGTGTGTGTGCAATTGTGAGTCACACTGCAGTTATACTGATTTGGCTTCCTTGAAATTTAGAGTTTTCCCTTCCATGTAATAGACGTGTAGAATTTACAAGTTTGGAAGGATAGCCAGGTAAACATACTTAGGTAATGCCTACCCAATGATTAGAGCTAGAGAACTGCAGCCAGGGGAGGGGGTTCCCTTGCCTAGAAAGCTGTCTTATTCTGGGCCAGGCTATTGGTTCATGTAGCTCAGGACTATCTGTATGAGTTGGCAGCGGCTCTCGAGGGTTTCAAACAGGGAGTTTCTCCCAGCCATATCTGGCATGTGTGACAGAGACTTGGTTAGATGAGGCAGATGGGCCTGTTCTTGTCGCTGCTTGTCCACCAGGTTTCTCTTATACACAGCAACCCATGTCATATGGGTGGGGTGGGGTTGCAGTGATTTTTAGGAAGTCATTAGCTTACATCAGGCGTCCTGTTGGGAAAACCCAGTTTTCTGAGTGCATGTTCTGGAAGTTGGGCAATAGGGGCAGTACAGGATTCCTTTTGGAGTACCAACCTCTCCACTGCATCAAGATTCCCTGCCTGAGCTGCTTCAGGTCGTGGTGGATGTTCTCCTGGAGTCTACCTCTTTCCAAATCTGAGTGACTTTATCTGCAAAAAAAGCTTTGCAAACTCATTGCAGGAGACCTTTTTGCAGATAAAGTCACTCAGATTTGGAAAGAGGTAGACTCCACCATGTGAGCAGGGCCGGGAGAGTGCTAGAGTCCTTTCTGGTCAAGTTGCATGGGATCAATTCCAATCTGTTACCTCCAAGGATGTGGACAGGCTGCTGGGATGAGTGAAACCAACCACCTGTCCCCTTGATCCTTGCCAATCCTGGCTAATAACAGCGAGCTGGGAAGGGCTGGCTGATGGGCTCTGGGGGTTGGTGAGTGCTTCCCTTTGTGAGGGAGCCTTCCCAGACCCACTGAAAGAGTGGCCGCCAAGACCATATAACACCGGTCCTGAAAGACCTACATTGGCTCCCAGTATGTATCCAAGCACAATTCAAAGTGTTGGTGCTGACCTTTAAAGCCCTAAACGGCCTAGGTCCAGTATACCTGAAGGAGCGTCTCCACCCCCATTGTTCTGCCCGGACGCTGAGGTCCAGCGCTGAGGGCCTTCTGGCGGTTCCCTCCCTGCGAGAAGTGAGATTACAGGGAACCAGGCAGAGGGCCTTCTCGGTAGTGGTGCCCACCTCCCAGCAGATGTCAAGGAAATAAACAACTATCTGACTTTTAGAAGACATCTGAAGGCAGCCCTGTTTAGGAAAGTTTTAAATGTTTTATGTTTTGTCGTGTTTTTAATGTTCTGTGGGAGCCGCCTGGAGTGTCAGGGGAAACCCAGCCAGAGGGGTGGAGTATAATTAATTAATTAATTAATTATTATTATCTAGCAATGCCAGGAACTGAACCAGAGACCTTCTACATGTAAAGCCCATGCTAGAGTCAGTCCCAAGCAACATGGAACTGTGTAGAGTTCTGGTTGCTTCATCTCAGAAAGGATTATATACAGTTGGAAAAATTTCAGAAAAGGACAACTAAAATGATCAAGGGGATGGAGCAACTCCCATGAGGAAAGGCTGCAACATTTGGAACATTTTAGTTTAGAGAAAAGGCAGGTAAGACCTTATAGAAGTTTACGAAACTATGCATGGGGTGGACAAAGTAGATAGAGAAGTTTTTCTCCCTCTCTCATATCAGGAAGTTGCAGCTGCTGTGGACAGTGATGGCCACCAATTTAGATGGCTTTGAAAGAGGATTAGACAAATTCATGGAGGGAAATGCTATCGATGGTCAGTAGCCACGACGGCTACTCTCTGCCTCAACAGTCAGAGGCAGAAATGCTTCTGAATACCAGTAGCTGGAATCCATAGGAGGGGAGAGGGCTGCTCTTGTGCTCAGGTCCTGCTTGCAGGTTTCCCACAGGCATCTGTTTGGCCACTGTGAGAACAGGATGCTGGACTAGATGGGCAACTAGCCTGATCCAACATGGAGAGTAGGGTAGCTGCTAAACTAGGGGAGATGTGTAGCAGGGCTAGATTGCAGACAGATGTTGCTTGAAATGGCCTAAAGGGCTTCAGGTATTCCTCAGGACACCAACACACCTGCCCCCGTGTGGCCTCTGAAGTGCTGGGTCTTAGTTCCTGAGCTCCACTCCCAGCAGGCTACCGTGTTGTCAAAGGAGCCTGTGACCAGCTTTTGTTCATCAAACTTCACTGCTGCACAGGTGTGGGTCTGGATCCCATAGATGCATTGCCCTGTGCTCACATCCCACAGCTTTGCAGACAAGTCATCTGAACCTGTGGCCGCAAAGGAAGAAATGAAGTGTGGTTTAGTGGCTGAGAAGTCAGAGGGTTCAGAAGGTATCCAACATGATCCACAAAACAATGGCATCCGACCAGGACCTGGGAGAATTGAGTTCAGATCAGCCATAGTTTCACTAATTGCCCAGTCACTACTTAAGCTTCTCAGTGACCCATCTAGAAAGAGACACTGGTTAGAGTCTGTCTCACTGTTTCCCAAACATCTGATCAAAATTTGGGGGCCTATTTTTTTTAACACCTGAAACTGTTTTACTTTCATAACAAATGAAAAGAAAAATAACCCATTCAAAGAGGAGTGTGTCCTCAGTGGTTCTGTATTAGTACTCGTTCCACTCCGATCCCAAGGCATGCCTAGACCAATGGCTCATGCATAAATGCAACAGGGCAAATTGGGTGGAGAGGGCAAGTCTGCCGCAAAAGAGTGCCTTGAATAATCTGATCATCCTAAAACCACAGTGCATAATTACCTACCCAGGGGCTGAATGGAAGGAGGGAAAGTTGAGCACTCAATCACACACAGAGACACAAAGGGCAGTCTTCTGTTCAGTCAAGTTATTGGGCACATGGGAATTGGCACTTTAGCTGTTCTTCTATACCATTTAATTTGGGAATTATTGGCACAAGAAAGCTTTAAAGTTGTGATGTCAAACTTTCCTAAAAAGGTATCTGAGATCCCCCCACCCCAATTTTACAATGAAAAAGTAAACCCTACTGACAGCTCTCTGCTCCCAAAAGTATTCCGCCATGATATTATTCTGCTGAAAATTTTCTGTGATCTCCCCCAAGATCCCTCAAAATTGGTCATTTATTATTTCTGTGCCCCTGGAGGATTGCACATAGGTCAATGCAGCCCTCGGCGCAAAAAAGGAAAGACATTCCTGCTTTAAAACTATTTTGAATATCTTGGGGGGGGGGGGGAAATCTCTGCTTGGCATTTAAAAATAAAACAAGCTTCTAGTACTCATGCATGCAGGAGAAAACTCAGAAATATATCCATGCCCTTCCTGTCATTGACAAGGATTTCCAAGCTTGAGTTTATGATGCAGAACAAGTGAGCACAATTAAGCAAACAAGAATGCAGATACACTTGTGGCACATAATTGATTCCAACTCAATAATTTTGATTTGGGAAGAGGTGTGGTTGGTGCAGAACAGAAAGTCCTAGTCATGCAAAATCATTAGCCTCCAATAGTGGAAGATGAAGCTTTTGGTCACACATGATAGGATCTGTGACAATTAACTCTCTCGCTAGTAGGAAATCTCAAAGGATTAAAAACTTTGGCTTGCAAATAAATCCTTCACTTTTCCAGACAGAAATGATTATTTATATTAGGTCAGCTGCTTTTTGTATAAACAAATCAATGCTGCCTGTCCCCTTGCTGCCCTTTCATTAATGGATAATTTGAGCATTTGGTTTTAAGCCCCACCCCACCACCAAAAAGCCACCCTCACAGGGAGATCCACACTCCACAGCAGATCCATGGTAGGGGAATTTGTAGGGAAGACTGGTGTGAAGCCAAAGGAGCAGCCTCCTCCTCAGAATGTATTGAAGGTTTTAGAATGCTGAAGAGGCCTTTCTTTAATATTAGCACACATTGGCTGTGTTCAAACGTCACAATAAACTATGGTTAACACAATAGCAACAAGATTAGCCTACTCCTAGGCTCATATGCTCTGCACTCTGGTGCAAGGAAACTGGAAATTTTTGCTTCTTATTAGCCACAGTTTAGCATGACACATGAACTCTAAAGTGCGGCTACACATAATTACAATCTGTGGAAACATGCCAACTTTATAAACAGTGGTCTGATGCTGGTTTGTTGCAACATAGCAAAAATGAATCACAGTGTATTGGGTTTCTGCAAGATGGCAAGCTGCAGTTAAATAGAAGCAAAAGCTTCGAAGCTTGTCCTTGCATTTGTCAGGGGGGACCAGGCAAGCCTGGGGAGGGGCACCAGGCTTGTTCCTATCACAACAAATCATAGCTTATTGTAGTGTCCAAATACAGACACTGCATGCTTTTATCAAATACATTTCTACAATGTTAGTGAAAGCTTGTGGCTAGAACAAGGTCTGGGATCTGTGGGGCCTGATCATGGCCTATGGTGATGAATGAATGATCAAATCTCCTATTCAGATCTTGGTCTTGCTATAACGTCACTAAGCAGCTTTAGACAAGCCTTCCAGCCTCAGCCCACTCAATGAAGCTGAATATTGGAAGATCCAGGACAGATAAGAAAAGTACTATTTCATGTGGTGAATAGCTGAACTATGGCACTTGCTCCCACAGGAGGCAGTGGTGGTCACCAACTTGGGATGCTTTCAAAAGAGTAGACAAATTCATGGAGGAAAAGGTTCACAATAGCTATGTTCTGCCTCCACAGTTGAAAGCAATAAAGCATCAGAATACCAGCTGCTGGAAACCTCAGGAGAGGAGAGTGCTCTTGTGCTTGAATCCTGTTCATGTGTATCCTGCAAGCATCTGGATGGCCACTGTGAGAAGCTGGACTGGATGGGCCATAGGCCTGTTCCAGCAGGGCTCTTCTTATATATGCCACCTCCCAGTAATATTACTTACTCTGGCAATTTATATACAGGCAACTTCCCAAGTGTGTGGGGGTTGCATTCCGGGTCATCATGTGTGTTGGCAGGGCACGCATAAGCCCTCCCTCCCACTTCTGGGGCTGAAATCTGTGCATGCATCAGTGGTCATGTGTTCCTTGAACGCGCACAAAATGGGAGTTGCTTGTACCAATTAATTATGATAGTCCCTGAGTGGTGTGCAAACAACTCCACAATAAAGATAAAAATCAGTTAAAACTATAAAATCAGAATTCAGTTAAAACACCTGCTGAAATATTTAAAATGTCTTCTGTAGGTGCCGGAATTTCAATATGTAGGGTGCCCTGACCTCCAATGAAAGGGAGTTCCATAGTATTTGGACTACCATGACAAAACATTTCTAAGGACACCTTAAATGTCTGATGAACAATACAATCTACAAAGTAGTAGGAACCCAATGATAACATTATGTAAGAATAAAAACAGTAGATAAAATCAACATGTAAAACAGTCTAATGTGGATTTAACGGCTGAGGAAATGTAGGAATACTTCTCCTGGTACTAGAGATAGTAAATATATGCCTTCTTCAGGAATGAGATCTAAAGGCAGGTGCCACCATTAAGAAGACTCTCTCCTCAGTTGGAAACCACCTCACCCAGAAGGTAGGGTCTTTGAAGATTATCTCAGCACATATGCCAGCTTGGGCTGAGTTCCTGAAGGATCACCTCCTCCAGGTCCAAGACATGTACAGCTTTGAAGGGAAAGCAGTGCACAACCTGGTGATTACAGAATGAATAATGCAAGGAGGGAGTTTCAGCCCAAGATAGGGAAAGAGATAGTAAGGGAACATCTAGCTACTTTAAATGAATTCAAATCTCCAGGGCCTGTTGAGCTGCACCCAAGGGTATTAAGGATCTTGTGGATGTAATCTCAGAACCTCTGTCTATAATCTTTGAGAATTCTTGGTGAATATGGGAAGTCCCTGTGGATTGGAGGTGGGCAAATGTTCTCCCCATCTTCAAAAGCCCAGGTAACTACCTACTGGTGAGCTTGACATCAACACCAGGAAAGGTCCCAGATAACTAAACAGTTGGTTTGTGAGCAATTAGAAAAAGATGCTGTGATTACTACGACCCAGCATGGGTTTCTCAAAAACAAGTCATGCCAGATGAATCTCATTTTCTTATATAATAAAAGTTACAAGCTTTTCAGAGGAATGCTGTGGACATAGGGTATCTTGATTTCAATAAGGTTTTTGATAAAGTTCCCAACAGCCAGAAAGCTGTTAAAATGTCAAAAAAACGAAAAAAAACCACACAAACGAAAACGCCAAATTTTTTTTATAGCAAAAACAAAAGCTCCAAATATCACCTCTGTGTTGCATGGGTGCTTGGGACTCAGCAGGAAGCCTCTGATTAGCAGCGGGGGACTCAATTTACAAACAGAACACACTCAACAGGAAGCAGAACATGTTCTGCTTCCAAGGCAAAGTTCACAAACCAGAACACCTACTTCCAAGTTTGCAGCGTTCTATTTCCAAGTTGTTCATAAACTAAGCTGTTCTAAAACCAAGGTACCACTGTATATGAAACTGCTGGGGTTGGCTATTGGGAGTTACGGGGTGAGGTGCAGGCCTTGGCGATGTATTTACCCCGCCCGGTCCAGTATGACAGACAGACCGCAACCGCAACTTCACCCAGCGGTATGTCAAACATCTCCTTCTGATACCTCTTGAGTAACACGTTGCCTGAGAAAAATAGATCTTGCTTCCTCCCAGACAACTGATGCACATTCCTTTCTAATATGGCCTTGAACATTGTTGTCTGGTATCTGGCCCCAGTAATCAACAACTCAGCCTCACTGGTGTGAAGTGCAGAGGGTAAAAATGAAGCCCCTAGAATTTTAAAAAAATTTTTTTTGGGTATAAATATTTAATATACATTCCCCACCTCTAAGACTGTCAGTCTTCCAGTGTCACCCACCCTTCACATTTAATCCGCAATTTTACATTCAACCACATCATAAATAAATAAACACAATCCATCTCTCTTCTTTTCTGTCTGAAAGTTTCAGAAGCCATCAAGATGGTATATACTATGGTCCATCCTGTCCCTTTCACTGTTCTTATTTCCAGCTTTAAGCTTCAACGGGGTGGGCCAATGTAATCTCAACAAAATCTGTATCTCCTCTCCATCCTCCCCACTAAACAAATAAATCTTCCTGGAGTCCATCCTGTCAATCCTCTGTTCCATTACCTCCAACTCCAGTTTTTTCTCTCTTCCGAGTACTTAACAGACAGTCAATCCAGTTGTTACCAATCTTTTCTTCTTTACTATTTTTATTTCATAATACAAAGTTCCAAGGGGTGGTCAAAATCCCTCAAAAGTCTTGAGGGGAGTGATTTTAAGTTTAGTCTGCCACGCACAAAGAAGGGTTAGGATTTGTGGGCTAAAATAGAATGTGATTTATATCCCATCAAATTGATTTTGTAACAAGTCCACGTTTCTCGTAGTAAAATAACATCAAAAGATTTAATAAAACTAATAAATTCAGGGTCATTGGCCTTTTCCCTCAAGCCCACAATGTTCCAGGAAAGGATCTTAAACCTAGGGTCACTTGGTACTCATTTGATTTCAATTAAGTGATCCCATCAGTTACCATTCCCCCTGCCCTTTTAACTATTCCTAGGAATCAACATCCTAACATCTTCACTACAGCAAATGGTTAATTGCCTGTCCTTGCTGGGCTTGCACTCCCCCTTATGGAGCAGGTTCGCTGTTTGGGAGTGCTTCTGGATCCAGCTCTGTCACTGGAGGCTCAGGTATATACAGTGGTTGGAAGTGCCTTTTACCAACTGTGACTGGTTCAACAGCTATAGACATTCCTGAACTGAGAAAGTCTGGCCACAGTAGATCATGAATTGGTTACTTCAAGATTGCAATATGCTCTATGGGGGGCTTCCCTTGCACTTGATCCGGAAGCTGCAATTAGTGCAGAATGCTGCAGCACAATTGCTGACAGGAGTGAGGCCTTGTCAGCATATCGTGCCTGTTCAGTGATCTGCACTGGTTACCAATTTGTTACCAGGCCAAGTTCAAGGTGTTACTATCAGTATATAATGGCCATAATAACTTGGGGCCAGTTTACCTAAGAGATCAGCTTACCCAACACGTGCCCACTTGACCGCTTCAATCAGCGGAATTGGTACTACCACAAGTGCCATATAATACCCATTCTGCATTTGTAAGAACTCAATCATTTACTGTGGCAGCACTTACACTTTGGAACTCCCTGCCTATTAATAGCAAGCAGTATTCACTGTATTCTTTTAGGTGCCTGCTAAATATATTCTTGTTTAGACAAGCCTACCCAGATGCTTAGAAAGTTGATGTGAGTTTTAACTTGTTTTAGCATTTCAAAGTTTTGTGTGTTTTAAAATACAGGCACCACCCCTTACGCATATTCGACTCATGTGCAACCGTTTACACGCACCGGGAAATTAAAAATAATTCTATTCAAACCTGGAAATGGCAGGAGAGCAGGAGTCCCCGTGGCTTGCAAGGACACCCTCCCTGGAAAATGATTTTTTCTATAGATTATGAAGGCTTGAAAAAGGCGCATGGAGCCCCTGCTGCTGCTGCACCATCATGCTCACCAGGTGAGAACTGGGAAAGCCACTTCGCAAGTCCTGTCTGTGCGGCTTTCCCAGCCTCTCTGGTGAGGGGAGGGGGCTCTGCTGGAAATAATCCCTTCTATATCCACCTAATGAAGAACAAAAGCTTTAAAATGTGTCAACAGGGCTGCAGGTTCCAAATTCATGTGTGGGAAGCTGAAAGGCAGGAAGCTGTTCCTTGCAGCGGGCTCAGCTGCGCGGCTTCCCTATCCTTCCTGCCAAGACTGAAGGTGAAGAGGGGAGGAAGGGAGTCTTCATTACCCTTTAGATTAGAAGGGAAGGAGCAGAACAAGGGAAAACAAAAGTGGATGTGGGGGGGGGGGAGAGAACAGAAAACAAAGCCACTCAAGCTCCCCACTTACGCACATTTCATTTATGTTTGGGGGGGGGAACGTAACCCCCACGTAAGTGGAAAGTTGCCTGTATTATTGTACGTGTTCCTAGGTATAATTTTATTGTTTTATCTTTTGGTGTATTTTGAAAAACCAAGTGTATACATTTTGTGAAATAAATAAATAAATTGGTGACTTCCTGGCTCGCAGCCCTCTCACACACATACACAACACTAATTCTCATTGCACCGCTACACCCAAGCCATTTGGGCCATCCTACCTGTACAAAGAAGTCCATCTTTATAGTAAAGTGCGTACACTCTGGCACTGTGTCCAATCAGTGAGGAGGTCTCAAAGGCTTTGTGGTCCTCTAGTTGCTTCATCCTTAAGATGGCCTTCAAGTACACCTTCTTCCAGTGCAAAGCATCTTGGACAGAGTCATCAATCTGCCAGCCCAGTTTTCTACAGGCAGTCTGCCACACCTCCATACAGGCACTTATGACCTTGTTCCATTGCTTAGAGACGAGGCAGCATGTGAGTAAGGTCTGAGGGTCAAGCCATTTTAACAAATAAAAACTGAGTTCCAACGGGAGGAGTTTGAGGAAGTCCCGTTTGAGGAGGGTCTCTAGGTTATTGGAGAGGTGCCTGAGCTGGATAGCCCCACTCAAGCTAATCAGGTGATCCAACGACTCATTTTTCTGCAAGTCCGTCAGAGAGAGAAACGTAACAGAAATATTATCAAGCCATGCTTCAAAGTCCTTTCTCTCCATAAGGTTATGGAAACATTTACCTGTGGGACATCAAAATACAGTATTAGTTCTGCTCAAAAACCAAATATGAACATCTTAAATAAAAAAATAAAAAATGACACACTCTGCCTCAGATGCACTTCAAACAACAACATGGCACAGGGCAGTTAATATAGAAAAATCAGCAATGTACAATGTGAAGGAGAACTCCCCTTTAAACCGAATGTGCTGAGCACAACATGCAAAAACTGGGGGATTTTTGTCTGTCCAGTGCAAAATATAGTAGTGCCTTTGAAAGCCTATGATTTTCAGCTGCTAGTCCTTATGTTTGGTTTCACATTGCATGATCAAAGGAAAACAAGGGACCCAACGTCAATGTGACATCAGGTGCCTGACAGGTAGGTGTCTCAGCTCTCCTCTCAGACTTGGTCCAAAAGGTTTGGGGGAAGGCAAGTCTCTGGACTGCTAGCCCCATCCAGGTCCCAACCCCTGGTTTAGATTTATCAGAGGACCTGTCCAAAGACAATTGCTGAATGGACAGCTGAGCAGCAAGGAGTTGAACCACAATGCATATTGGTTCCACCCAACTTTCTTCCCTACCTAGCATTTTATCCTACCTAGCATTTCAATGGGAAAGGGGGCGTATTTACCTTAAGTAGTTGTCTGTATTATCAGATAGTTGCTTAGCAGGTAGCTGCCAATTGTCTTCTTGCTCCTCAGAACCCGGCAGGGATTGGGATTCCTCTGGGGCCATTTCTTCTGTAGGTGAAACAAGAACCATATAAGTCACTGAGGCCAGATTTTCTCCTCTTCTCCAATCACTGCATAGTGCTCTAATGATTCCCAAACCCACTACTGTTACCACTCACTTTTGACCACACCTTAACTTTCCAACCTAATTCATCTGATCAAGGGATATTTCTTTATAATGACTAGGATTCTATGTTTGCTGTCTTGGGAGTAAATTCCATTGAAGCCAACTCCAAAGAATGTGTTAAGGAGTTCTGTAGTTCAATAAAGGTTCTTGCAAAGTATGTGTTAAGATCCAGGTGTTAATACTTGTTTTGCGAAAGACTAGGTAAAATTTTGTCAAAGTGGGATAAGACAATAATCCAAAGTAGTAGAGGGGAGAAAGGCGAAGTTTATAAAAACTTAAAAGATATTAATGATTATTTTTTAAAATGTTATTTGGAATTAGATAATAAACTAAAAGTCATAGCTTATGAGGGTGTAGAAGCTTTTAAAAATAAAATAAAATAACCCTATTTAGATTATTGACAAATGCAAATGTTATTTTTCACCAATATCAGAAGCAGAAATCAAGCAAACTATTCTTAAAATGACAACTGGTAAAACACCATGATTTCCTATTGAACAATATAAGACATACATTAATCTACTAGTACCAAAACCTCATCAACTGTATGAAGAGATGTGTGACAAAGGTATTTTATCAATGGCATTTAATCAAGCTTATATTACAGCTATACCAAATCAGACAAACTGAGTAAAGTTGATACAAAGATTTTAACAACGACCCAAGCAAATAGAATTCAGCAAGTAATAGTGGTGGTTACGGAGAATGACCAGACTGGCTTTATAAAAATGAGGCAGCAAATAATATTAGATTAGTGGTGGATTTGTAAGATTTAAATAAAAATAAAGACAATTTTTAATTATATCATTAGGCAATGAAATGGTTTTCAACAATATTTATGTATGTAAAGGTAAAGGGACCCCTGACCATTAGGTCCAGTTGTGGACGACTCTGGGGTTGCGGCGCTCATCTCGCTTTAGTGGCCGAGGGAGCCGGCGTACAGCTTCCGGGTCATGTGACCAGCATGACTAAGCCACTTCTGGCGAATCAGAGCAGCACACGGAAATGCCATTTACCTTCCCGCTGAAGCGGCACCTATTTATCTACCTGCACTTTGACGTGCTTTCGAACTGCTAGGTTGGCAGGGGCAGGGACCGAGCAACGGGAGCTCACCCCGTCGCGGGGATTTGAACCGCCAACCTTCTGATCGGCAAGTCCTAGGCTCTGTGGTTTAACCCACATCGCCACCCGCATCCCTGTATATAGAGGTAGCTTTAACTAAATTGGTTTTCCCTTTAGTTTTTATAAAATGGATTAAAGTAGTGTATGATTCACCTAAATCTAGAGTTAAAGTGAATGGTATCATGACCACCACCTTTTCACTGCCTTGAGGAGCTAGACAAGGATGTTCACTTTCATGTTTGCTTTTTAAATAATTGTTTAGAACCCCCTAGCTTGCGCTATTAGACAACATTGTGAGATTCACGCAGCGGTTCATAATTCAGTTGAATATAAATTGATTTTATTTTCAGGTGGTACCAAACTAGTATTCCTATATTGATGCAAACAATAGGTGCTTTTGGTAAAATATCAGGATACTTTATTAACTGGTCCAAAAGGGATTGATGCCATTACGTGAAAAATTGATTACTCTTTCAGTTAAGGAATTATCAATTCCGGATTTGCTCCAAATCTATTATATAACTAGGTTTAATGCCAAGAGACATAACTCAATTAGTTACAATTCATATAAACAAAATAATAAAAGAGGCTTCTTTAGTTATTGATAGATGGGAGTCATTAAACCTTAACCGTAGGGGAAGGTTGAATCCTTTCAAAATGTACATTATTCCCAGATTTATCTATATACCATTCCATTGTAAAAAAAAGCCAAACCCTTCAAAAAACCCTTTCCCTTATGTGACTATTTAGATTGCAAGCCTCAAGACAGAGTTATGTTATTTTTGCTGAAGCTTTAAACTGCAAAGTGCCTATTGATGAGTATCTTTTAAACACTTAAGAATTATTATTATTTTAAATATAGAGTGGGGGGGGGGAGGGCAGCATTTAACAAATAAATGGGAGAGATGACGTTAATGGGGGTGAGGTATAAAGTAGATAGCATGCCTCATGCATATTTTTTTCTTTCAAGTTGGGTCTTGACGTGGAATCAGAAAAGTGGATTGCTTTTATAATCTTTGGCCACAATACAACAAAGAGTTGAGCACACCTAAATTTGCACTGAACTATTGCCATTTATTTCAAAGGACTGGGTCTGTACAACTGTGCATTAGTGCATAAAGGTCAAAATGTAATAATAATAATAATAATAATAATAATAATAATAATAAGTCTCCCATAAAAGAGCACACACACAAGTGGAATGGAAAACACTCTTTATCAGCCTATGCATCTTAGGTTTCTAGATCTGATTCTGGAGACGAAGGATGGGGAAAGGGTCATAGCTCAGTAGTAGAGCATCTACTTTGCATGCAGATGATCCCAGGGGACCTGGCCATCTTGAGTTAGGGCTGGGACTGTCCCATGCCTGAAACCCTGGAGAAGTGTAGTTGGTGTGGCAATACTGAGCTGGATGGACCAATGGTTTGGGTATAAAGCAGCATCTTAAGTTCCTACTGTTGTCTGGGAAGCAATCCATGCATTTGATGTTTTTATAGAGAGCTGGCTTTTAACAGGTCAGACTATTTCTCTAGCCCAGTCTATGCTGACTGGTGGTAGCTCCCTAGAAAGCAAGACCCTTTCCACCACCTGATACATGATTTGTTTTTCTTTTAAGGTAATTATGACAGGTTGAAAGCTGTCTAGAACATTCTACATCCAAAGCATACAGTCCAACTACATTTGATGCTGGCCAAGGGATCCCGCTTCAGGGCACACCTGTGACCGGATAGTGTTCACACGTGAAATTTGCCTCTGAAAAGCCTGGGGTGGGGAAAACCCCCATGCTAACTAGTTCAATATCGGAGAACAAGAACAGCCATATGCGACATGCAGAGTCTTGTGGCATCAGCTGGGCGGTCTCCAGATGTTACTAGACTATAGTTCCCCTCATCCCTAGCTAGCAGGACCATCCAACGACACCTGGGGAGAAACCTGAGGTTGGGAAAGGCTGAGCTAGAGTGTCGCATCTGTGCCCGCGAGATCAGGATTCAAACAACCATTTGCTCATGAAGCCAACTGCCCAGTGGGGATAAAACGGGGAAGGGGAGAATACGCTGATCTCCCGGGAATAAAGGAAGGGTGTAAATAGGATAATACATAATAGCTAAGAATCAAAACACGACGCCGATCCCATCATTCTGCACCCCCCCCTTACCCCCTCCTCAATCCCGGGCCCTCCCGCAACCTCTTCTGCACCTACCTCAACGGAGACCTCTCCTCAACTTCACCCCAAAGGGCGCAAGTCTCGCCTTCCACCCGCCCCGCCCCCTCAGCCCCCCTCCCCACTGCAGGCGGTCTCTATGACAACCCACCTGAGCCCCGCCCCCTTCCGCCGCGCTCCCTCCTCCCACCGCACTGCCCCTCTTCTCTTCCCGCCCCCTCCCGCCCACTTTATTTTTCGGGGGCGGGGGGTCCAACCTTTCGCCGCCGGGTCCCAGCAAACACTCTACCACAGGCACTTCCGGCGTGAGCACCTGACGTCATCTTCCTCGCGCCTCTTTCCCGCCCCGGGTTTTAGAGTCACTTCCGTCCGGAAACGGAAACTTTTTTAAAAAGTCTAGCTTAAGGTACCCATAGAGATAGAAATGTAGAGCATTTTCTGAACCACCCATATAAAATGTGAACGGTGACACCGTTGGACATGATTCTCTTGCACTGCTACAAAGTCTCTCGAAATTCTCTCTAGAGACCGACGGCCCTCCAATGCTCTTTACAGCATTGGAAAACCAGTTGAAATTGAGAACGGGAGTTGCCATTGTGTATTGTTGACGATGTGTGGCTCTTTGTTTTCCTATATCTTTGTTTTTTTCTTTCTCCTTCCAGGGCACAAGAGAGGCCAAGCCGGAAGTACAATCACATGGGGGAAAGGATTTAATCGACTGAGTTTCTGGTCCGTTGTTATTTTCCTCTCTACCCTGAAAACGTGGTCCCAACTGTTTAGTTCCGCCTTGCAGTTGATTCTCAAGATTGTAGTTGCCGGCTTTAATTTGGAGGTGAAGAGCGATGCTTTAGTCCTTGGACGGGAAGGGAAGGTGAGTTTGCGCCGCCCAAAGCCTCCCCCAATATTTTTTCCTTACATCATCCCGCTTCCACCCTCCTTCAACTAGATTTTAATTCATTCTCTCTCCTAAATTCCCTAATTTTGCACGCTTTCTGCCAAGCTCTCCGGTCAGAGGCTATTTTATCAGTCTAGCGTCGCATTCTGTACTTCCACAGAGGTCTTGGGGAGGGGTCTTCCCAGGCCTGCCACTAAAGAAGTTGGAGGCTGATCCTGGGACATGACCCACGACTTCTCTGGTGAAACAAGTTTTGTGCGTTAGGGGTGTTGGATTGTGAGATGACACCCAAGAAGAGCACTACAGATATGGTTAATAGCGCCTATGTGGTGCCAGAGAGAAATAATAGTGCCTATTTGACCACTCCCTTGTGTGCCAGTGAGGGACGTGTGGGGTTCTCTTTGTGGGGTTCCTGATGTTCAGTCTCCCTCAGCAAATGCCCACTTTGCGTTTTACTAGCCCTTTGGAATTGCAGTGCTTTTCAGGCTGGCTGCCTGTTTACTCTGTCCATCGCTCTTTCCTAACAATACAGGGCAGAAAAGCATGGGCGTAGTCAGGGCTTTTGTTGGGGCGGGGGGGGGGCAGAACCGACGTGATTCGTCAGTTATTTCCATTGTTTTACTTGATGTAGGGAGGGGCAGCTGCCCCTCCTGCCCCCTCCCCCGCTTTGCTACGCCCATGCAGAAGAGTTGGTGATCAGCAAAGATCAGGAGTTGAGTCATAGCTTGTCACGAGAGGGAGCGACCCCAACTGCCTTGAAGATGGTGGTTGTGAGGCCACTCCCAAATTAATTTCCCTAGATCTTGAAATTGTTTCAGCTTCAGGGCCAGTTGCAAGTGTTACCATTTGGGGCAAGGTGTTCAGGCAGGTGGTGGCTGTCCAGTTGTTCTTGGGTGACCCAGATTAGAGGGAGACTGGCACAAAGTGATCCCCATTAGTTTGCTGGCAGAACATGGATTTGCTCCTAGATTTCTCTAGCTCAAATCTGACGCTCCACAGGAAAGCATGTGATTGATTGAACAAATACAGAGTGCCTTTTCTATGATACCATCACACCTAGTCTCCTTTCCCAACCTTTCTGGATTGCTTGATACTCTTCAATAACCTTTTTGAGATGGGGCAGCTGGAACTGTACCAAGTATTCTCATTATGGGGCCCCTCTAGATGTCCTTTTTATTCTGCATTCTTGGTGATTTGTACTCATGATGGTATCAGGGCAGTTATACATGATCCCGTTTCCCATACTGTTTTGCACATGTGCATGCCCTGCTAGCTTCCTGCTGAAATATGAAAATTTTTCATACCACAAACGTTCAGGAGGAGAGGGGCTTTGTTGTAGTAGCTGTTATTGTGCTGAAGTTCCCCTATAGATGGCAGTAAAGTAGTAACAGTGAAAAAGCATTGCAGAAAAGTAATGAAATGCACTGGTACAGTGGTACCTCAGGGTAAGTACTTAATTCGTTCCGGAGGTCTGTACTTAACCTGAAACTGTTCTTAACCTAAAGCACCACTTTAGCTAATGGGGCCTCCCGCTGCCGCCGCGCCGCCAGAGCACGATTTCTGTTCTCACCCTGAAGCAAAGTTCTTAACCTGAAGCACTATTTCTGGGTTAGCGGAGTCTGTATCCTGAAGCATCTGTAACCCGAGGTACCACTGTATGTGGATAATCTAGCATGAATCCAGCACTAATGCTCTATTCAATGGCATGTTGCAGAGTACACCCACCTACCGCCAAAAAAAGCACCAGTCTGGAGAGGATGTCATGAGACCTGCAGTCCTATTGGAATTCGGTTGGCATGCTCTGATGAAGTAGGAATAAATGGGGGAGGGGGCTGAAGTGGGATAATCTGGGTTGGAGGAGGAGGAGGGGTCCCTCCTCTTTCCTCCAACCATGCTGCAGAGCAGGAAGCACCAGTAAAAGCTAGGAAGGCTGCACAGGAGGTGGCAGCCACTGAACAAGACCCTGAGCAGGAGGGTGCTGCCTTGCCCTCTAGGATCAGGATCTGCCTTCACTAATGGTAACAGATCCACATACCCCAACAGAATGCACATTTGCAGTTCCAACATCGCCACAAGGCAAGATAGTGAGGGCACTATGTTTAGACAGGCAGAGTGTAGAAACTTGTTGGAACATTTTTGGTGCTTCCATCCAGTTTTGAGTAACTTGCTCTGCTCCTGAACTCCTGAATTGTGACTCCCAAGTCTTGTGTCTGCTGCTGAGCCTGTGCTTCCAAGTAAGAGCCTCTGCTTGCGTGTGTTGGATGGGAGTCAGGACAATGCTCCACAATCCTGCCCAGCAACAGTGTCCTATACTTTTTGCTTCACACCTAGCCTGATGAAAGCCTTTCCTGGCTTCTTTGAGACCTTTCCCTTGGGTATGTTAACAGTAGTTTCCCGCTGTTATTTTTGGATCATTAATGGTTATGGTGCTCTCAGTTCTCAGAGTGCCAGTCCTTACATTGCCAAAAGGGTACCATCCCCTCATACAAGAGGGGGGTATCTGTAGGTTCTGAGGAACCCCCTGGCCTCCCTGTAACAAAACCTAGCCCACTGAAGTCTTGAACATGCTCAGGATCCATAGAATGCTGAGTGTGTTTATTTATTTGTTTATTGAATTTATATACCGCCCTATACCCAGAGGTCTCAGGGCGGTTCACAGAAAAGATGACAATATATAAAATCAAAATAAGAACAATAACCCAATAACACCCCCCAAAGATATATAAATGATGTATATAAATGTATGATGTATATACAGTAATGTATATAAAAACATCAGAAAACAGTGCACATTAAAAGGCTTCCCTATACAGTAGGCAAGAGGAGCTCTATTTGTGGCAGCGAACTATTGGGAAACCATTGAGTGTTGAGATGGAAAACATGGGAATGAGAGGGAATGAAATTGAGTGCCCTGGAAGAGGGTATGGCTGGCTAGCTGGAACCCTGAACAAGAGCAGTTCACGCTACAAAGTTTTGTTTCAGTTCCCCCTTCCGGTCAGCTGCAGTTTTGTCTCATTTTCAAAAGTTAAGGCAGCAATGTATGGTTGAGGAAGCGAAATAGGTCACAAGACTTTCATTTGCTACTTCTTGCGTATGATCTTCATCTCCCCCCCTTATCTATTTTTGTTTCTATTTTAAAGTCTTCAGGGCTAAGGAACAGACATCATTTGCTGGGCAGAATTGCATTCTCCTTTGCCACCAATGGGAGATATGGCATCTGAGGAAACCAGACCCCTTTTGAGTACTGAGGTGGAGACAGAACTGCCTGCTCAAAGACCCTCTCCACTGGAGATCTATCTGAGGTGTGTGTATTTATCTGGCTTTTGTTTTTGGAAAATGTCAAAACGCAATTGTTCTAGTTATGCACTGTTGGCCAGGAATATAAGGCTTTGCCAAATATGGACTGAGGGACAAAGAGGACAAGGTCCTAATGTTGGTTATCTACAAGTCCAGTAGTCAGCCTCTGTCCCTCTGCCCCTTTGCCCTCACACTGTATCAGCTGTTTGTAATGGAGTTTAATGAATGACGTCTCTGCTTGCCAGATTCTGAATTGCTGGCTCAACAGAATCACCCTGAGAGGTTTTCCAAATCTGATTGAGAATCTTGGAACAAGAGGGCTTTTCTTCTAAATGCATAATCTGAGCTATTTCTGATGTTCAGGCATGCCAATCCTTGCACAGCCCAAATGGCACCATTTGAACACAAGATCACAGCAGGCTTGGAGGGGGAGTGTTTAGTGGCGGGGGGGGGGTCCCAAGGGAGGAAAACTCTTTCAAAAGCAGGCCAGTGATGACTGAGCATGCTTGTTATCTGTGGAATGTTGACTGCTGGGAGAGAGATTCAGAAAGTGAGGAAATGGAATGGATAATCCATGAAAAGGGCATGTCTGGTTAGAACACTCCATTCTGCAACATTTGGTTGCTGTTTTTCTTTTTTGGTGTTTTCATTGAGTTTTCTACCACAATCCCAAGATGCTGGTCTGTCATCTCCATTTGAAGACCCTATCCTTGCTTTGTGTGATAGCTGGATGTGAGTGTAGAAGCAGCTCTCCCCTCCTGCAGTTTCCAACACCTTGTATTCAGAGGCAGACTGCCTCTGACAGTGGAGGCAGAACATTGTCATTTTGGCTAGTAGCCATTTATAGGCTTGTGAATTTGCCTAATATTTTAAAGCCATTTACTGCACCAGCTTTACAAATGGCACCTATTGGGAGACAGTAAAAGGACCTCTGGATGGTTAAGTCCAGTCAAAGGTGACTATGGGGTGCAGCACTCATCTTGCTTTTCAGGCCGAGGGAGCCAGCATTTGTCCACAGACAGCTTTCCGGGTCATGTGGCCAGCATGACTAAACTGCTACTGGCGCACGGAGGACTGTGACGAGTGCCAGAGCGCACGGAAACACTGTTTACCTTCCCGCCACAGTGGTAACTTTTTATCTGCTTGGAGACAGTATCACCCATAGAGAAGATGTTATCAGTTATCCCTAATCACATCTTGTTGCCACAGCCGTGCCTTCATAATTGAGTGGGAGCTACACAGCACATCCCTTCCTATTGTCTTACACCAGGGGTGGGGAATGTGGCCTCTTCATTTGACCCTTGGAACTATTCTGGAACTATTCTCTGGCCATGTGTCTCCCACTCCTCCCGGCCCTGCTTCGCACCCTTAACATTTTTGCCTAGCAGGAATTAGTCCTTTAACTCTGACAATGCCCCTTGGTGGAACTAGGAAGTATCCCCCATCTCAATCCCTGGAGGCCAGCTGCCAGTCAATGTAATGGACTGACTTGGTATAAGGCAGTTTCCTGCATGCTTAAATATTTGTGTGTTTGGGTGCTGAACTAAATAGATGTAGTGATGGCCACCAACTTGGATGGCTTCAAAAGAGGATCAGACAAATTCATGAAGGGTGTGGCTATCTGTAGCTACTAGCTGCAGTGGCTATATGTTCTTCCTCCACTGTCACACACCTCTGAATGCCAGTTTCTAGGAATCTCAGCTAGGGAGAACACTGTGGTGCTCAGGTCTTGCTTGTGGGCTTCCCAAGGACATCTAATTGGTCACTGTGAGAACAGGATGCTAGAATAGGTGGACCATTGGCTTGATCCAGCAGACTGTTCTTATGTTCTTTCAAAAGGAAGGGTCAGCGGGACTCAGGAAGCCCATGCAGCTGGACAAGAAGAGAAACTTGAGAGTTTTGAGAGTGTGAAGAAAGAGATATATGTTGTTCCTGAGGAAAAGGAAGGAGGAGCTGTAACTTTGCAGATGATAAAGGAGAGCCAGAGGCCTGACATGATGGCTATAAAGGAAAATAAGAACTTGATGGTGAAAATTTGGTCTGAATTGGAGACTGAAGAATGGAGAGATCTCCTTATGTGGAGATCTGAAGACCCAAGTATTACAAATTTGATTAAGGTGGAAGTTGGAGCTTTGGAGACATTTGGATTTGAAAGGAGTAAGAAACAAGATTCAGGTTCCACTTTTAAGTATGGAGGTCTGGCTGGAAGAAACATGGACCCTACTGGACTAGAGCTTCTCTGAGATTTGGTGTTTAATACCAAGGACTATCAAAAAAACCGGCAGAGAGGAATTGAGAGAGAATTAAGAGCCCCAGACGTGAGGTCTCCAGGCTGATAGTAGATTGACTGATGGACGCTTGTTGGGGATTGGAACCGGGAAAGGGGGGGTGGAGTTTGGGAATCCAAAGGGTGTATAATTATAATCTGTTTTGCTTTTACTTTGTTTTGTTATTTGTATGAGAATTGAGAAAATCATGGAAGGGAATTTAGGCCGACTTTAGAAAAAGGTTTTAAGAATAAGCACTGATTTATAATCATTGATGTTTACAAGGCAAAATTGGTTTTTCAAAATGAACTAAATATAAAATATAAAAAGGTTAAAAATTAGGGACAAGAACTTGTTGAACCAACAATTTGAATTGGAATACAAGAGGGGGAGGCGTGGTGAAGTCAGGGAAATATGTTATTGAAAATAAGGACTGTGAATTCTATGTGTTTTTAAACTTTTTTGTTTCTTCTTTTTTGATTTTTTTAATGTATTACAATGGAAAATTTTAATAAATATCTTTTTATAAAACAAAAGGAAGGGTCAGCGGAAGCACTAATACATCTGCAATTGAAAGATCTGAAACAAAAGCGTGTGATCTTTTCAGGTGTCTGCTGAGCTGCATGGTCTGCAAAAAAGGGCAGCTGTTTGTGTGTCTCTCTCCCACCCCCATATTTTTCATTTTCACTTCTTGTGCAGCAAGGTCCAAAATCAGAATCTCTTCCTGGCTACGTTTGCTGCTGTGCTGGGACCGCTAAGCTTTGGATTTGTCCTTGGCTACAGTTCGCCGGCTATTCCGAGCCTAAAGAAAGCTAGCAACCCGGAATTAAGGTTGGAAGACATTCAAGCATCTTGGTTTGGGGTAAGTCTTCTGCTCCACAAGCAAAGGAAGGGCAATACTACAGTGGCAGAGCATCTCCTTTGCGTGCAGAAGATCCTAGCTTCATTCTCCAGCATCTTCAGGTGGAGCTGGAATTGTCCCTTCTTAATACCCTGGAGACCTGCTGCACGGCAGTGTTGGCAGCACCTCACTAGATGAACCCTTGTGAAATGACTTTATATAAGGCAGCTTCCTGTGTTCTTCTGTTGGTTTGATAATATGGGGTGGAAAATAAATGCTTATTGACTTGTGCCAGAGTATAGAGACGTATGGGACGCGGGTGGCGCTGTGGGTTAAACCACAGAGTCTAGGACTTGCCGATCAGAAGGTCGGCGGTTCGAATCCCCGTGACAGGGTGAGCTCCCGTTGCTCGGTCCCTGATCCTACCAACCTAGCAGTTTGAAAGCACGTCAAAGTGCAAGTAGATAAATAGGTACCGCTCCAGTGGGAAGATAAACGGCATTTCCGTGCACTGCTCTGCATGCTGGCCACATGACCCGGAAGCTGTATGCCAGCTCCCTCGGCCTATAGAGCAAGATGAGCGCGCAACCCCAGAGTCGGGCACGACTGGACCTAATGGTCAGGGGTCCCTTTACCTTGTATAGAGACATAGGAAGGTTTATTGAGTCAGATCATTCTTCCATCTAGTCCAGCACTCTTGAATGTCAGCAGCTCTCCAGAGTCTCTACCTGCCTTCTACCAAATCAGTACATCAGCTCATCTAGCTTAGTACTGTCTACACTGATTGTCAGCAGCTCTCCAGGGTTTTAGGCAAAGATTCCCTCACAGTCCAACTTGAAGATGCCGGTGATTAAACTTGGGACCATGAGCATGCAAAGCTGATGTCCCACCATAGAGCTAGGGCCCCCTCCCTTAAAAGTAAAGTAGGATTCTAGTCCTCAATAGTCTTGCTGAATCAAACAGGAACGTAGGAAGTCACCTTATACAGAGCAGGGGAGAGGTGTGTATGTCGCCTCCGAACACCTTGCAGGACAGGTCAGATATAAATGCCATTTATATTGTGCCATCATTGCATACACCAAATCTTGGGTTAGTTAATGTGATTGAAAGGGGCAGGAATCTGCAACCAGAAACCGTTCAGTTGTGAGAGTCAGTTCCTTTTTCTTTTTCTTTTGCAGTCTGTCGTAACGCTGGGCGCTGCAGCAGGCGGGATTCTGGGGGGATATGTCGTGGATAAATTTGGCCGGAAGCTTACCTTGATGCTGTGTGCCATCCCATTCGTTTTTGGCTTCACAATCATAATCTCAGCTCAGAATGTCTGGATGCTTTATGTCGGCCGGCTATTGAACGGCTTGGCGAGTGGGATAACATCCTTGGTGGTCCCGGTAAGAGGTGGCCTGCCCTGTCCTTTCTCATTGCAGTTTTGTGGAAAGAGAGCCATCTGCTGAATACCAGAAGCTGCATTTTACTGAGTTGGAGACCATTGACCCATCTAGCTCAGTGCTATCTATTAAGGGGATGGGGAATTTCAGGCCCAGAGGCCTAATTGCACTGTTAATTAGGGAATTTCAGTACTTTGATTCTGATATTGTATCCTGTATGCCTCTGATTGCCTTGATTCTATAAGAAAAACAGGGATACATTATTGGGCCCCCTCTCTTTTTTCTTGTTGTATTGAAAAAATGCAAAATTCTGCAAATGCAAAAACAAATAAAATATATCCTTTTCTCTGTATGACTTGAACAAGACTCCCTTCCCCTTTTGTCCATGCTGTAGGTATATATTTCTGAAATAGCCCACTCCAAAGTTCGAGGGATGCTTGGATCGTGCGTTCAGCTGATGGTGGTGACTGGAATCTTGGGAGCTTATATAGCAGGTACACCCATTGGGCTCTGTTGTGTTCTTGGGTTTGCACATTTTCTCTTGCACACATCATCGTGGGATACAAGTACACCAACCAACATCTGTGGATGGTGTTGGCACAGAATGTTGTGGGAAACTGAGTGGGAAGAGGGAGGTACAGTGGTACCTCAGGTTAAGAACTTAATTCGTTCCAGAGGTCTGTTCTTAAGCTGAAACTGTTCTTAACCTGAAGCACCACTTTAGCTAATGGGGCCTCCTGCTTGCCACCACACCACCACCACCACATGATTTCTGTTCTCATCCTGAAGCAAAGTTCTTAACCCAAGGTACTATTTCTGGGTTAGCAGAGTCTGTAACCTGAAGCGTCTGTAACCCAAGGTACCACTGTACCTTGAAAGGAGGGAGTATGGCTGCCTGCCTTCATACCTTTGAGCACTTTTGCTTGGGTGGAAAGTGTCCTTGAATTCTGATCATGCATCTTGCTTGCCTGGATGATGGGTAGAGAGTTGGTGTGTGAGAATGTCTGCAGATACTAACCTACTGTACAAAGGCAATATCTGCATTCATTTCTCACATTTGCCTCTGGCCTCACCCACCACGGGCACCAACAGGCACTCTGTCTTAACGGAATACATCACTTGAATGCTGGGGGAGCGGTTTGCTTCTATAATGTGCACCAGCTTGCATTTGGCCCTCTGGGCATGACAAAAGCTGCCAAGTGTCCTTTATTCCTTGGCTCTAAGAACGGCTCTTCTTCTTTTGGGTCTCCTCCCTCAGGCACAGGGCTGGACTGGCGCTGGCTGGCCGTACTGTGTTCCGTCCCACCGTGTTTTATGCTGGTACTTGTGGCTTTCATGCCCGAAACGCCTCGCTTCCTGCTGAGCCGGAATCAGCGGCCAGAGGCCATTGCTGCTCTGGAGTTCCTGCGGGGGCCCCTGGTGGACCATGAGTGGGAATGCAGAGAGATTGAAGTAAACGCCGAAGGACAGGTGAGTGGAGCTGGAACCATACTGAAACCAGGCACGTTCTTGGGTTGCAAGGCTGGGAAAGGTGGCAGGAGAACGGACCTGCCTCTTCCCCCTGCTAGCTCAGCTCTCTTCAGCTTTAGGCTTTTCAGGGGAGGAGGGTGGAAGCCTGAAGTGTTTGCCATCTGCTCCTCCTGGTATAGGGACGCAGGTGGTGCTGTGGTCTAAACCACAGCCTAGGGCTTGCCAATCAGAAGGTCGGTGGTTTGAATCCCCGCCACAGGGTGAGCTCCCATTGCTCGGTCCCAGCTCCTGCCAACCTAGCAATTCGAAAGCACGTCAAAGTGAAAGTAGATAAATAGGTACCACTTCGGTGGGAAGGTAAACGGCTTTTCCGTGCACTGCTCTGGTTTGCCAGAAGCAGCTTACTCATGCTGACCTGGAAGCTGTACGCCGGCTCCCTTGGCCAGTAAAGCGAGATGAACACCGCAACCCAAGAGTCGTCCACGACTGGACCTAACGGTCAGGGGTCCCTTTACCTTTTACCTCCTGGTATAATCTGGCAGGTGCTAACTGCCCCCTGACATTCTTTTCCCCTGCTGCTGAACTGCTCAGTAGTCAATCCCATGCTGAAACTGCATAGGAATCAGCAGCAGTTTTGCAAATAGAACAGGGGGTGGCCTGGTACAGCCACTTACAGTCATGTCCACCTGTCACAGCTGACCTGCAAGGCGGGGCGGGCTGGGATGAGGTCTGCTTTGCCACTTTGCATTCCCTGTGGCCAGCCAGCAGGATTGAACTAGCTGCTTGGCAGCTGATGAGTGGGGAAGGTTCAACCCTTCTCTTTGTAGGGGTCTGCTTTGTCATAGTGGCGAAGCAGCAACTGGCAGCACTGAACTCTCTGCTCCCCAGCTGATGAGTGAAGGGTGCAATCCTCCACTCTGCAGGGGTTTGTTTTGCTCACGTTTCTCTGCAGGGAACGTGCTGGCAAAACAGTACCCAGCAGGATTGACATCAGCTGATGGGCAGGTGGGCATGGTTTTGGGGAAATGGCCCAGCTGGCCAAATTGGTTGTCCTCATGGGCCAAGATCCCTAGTTCAGTCCCTGACATCTGCAGCCAGGGTGCTGGGATCTCTACCTCAGACCCCAGAGGGGTACAGTTGCCCCTCGACACTGAAACACTGGCTACGTCTTCCTTTGCAGGAGGAGCTGAGTCTGGCCGAGTTTAAGAATCCAGCCATTTACAAGCCATTCTTCATTGGGATTGCCATGATGTTCTTCCAGCAAGTGTCGGGGATCAATGCCATCATGTTTTATGCGGAAACCATCTTTGAAGAAGCCAAATTCAAGGTGGGGGGCTCTTCTTGACACCTTGGATGCAGCCATACTCATTCATATCTTGGTCAGATGCCCAGAATTGGACACAGTATTCCAAGTGTGGTCTGACTAAGGCACAATAGAGTGGTACTATTACTTCCCTTGGTCTTCTGTTGATGCAGCCTAGAATAGCATTAGCTTTTCTTTGCTGCTGCATCACACATTTTCAAATATTTGAGATTTTTATTTACTTCTTGCTGCTGTGTGTTTTCAGGAGAGTGGTGCTGCTTCCATCATTGTGGGATCCATCCAAGTCTTTTTCACTGCTGTGGCTGCTCTTATTATTGATAGAAAAGGTCGAAAAGTCCTTCTGGTCGTATCAGGTATTGCAGAAAAGCTATCCTTCCAGTGTGAAGTGTAGGATTCTGTGCCTTTGCAAGTTAATTTAATGTGGAACACCATGAACAGCTGGATAAAATTTTCTGGTGGTGGATGTCCAGCAAGGCAAGCTTTTATGTGTTTGAAATAACTGGCCTTAGGGCCTTAGGTCAGTGGCTGGACATAATCCCCAGCATACCCCGGCAGGACACACACTCACACACACACACACACACACACACACACACACACACACTTTGTGCTTGTGTGTGTGAGAGAGAGAGAGGGAGACGGGGGGGGGAGAGAAAGGATGCTGAACTAGATGGTCCATTGCTCTGATCCAGCACAGCTCTTGTTACATACACTCTTGTTCCCAAACAGTATAACTAGGTCTTCTGTTAACTATTTATCTCATCTTTCCCAGGGTTCATTATGGCTATCAGTGCTGCCATCTTCGCGATCTATTGCAAAATGGCTCTCCCAGTCCCCATCAACTCCTCCCATGCCAACCCACCAAGCTCCATTCTGAGTGCTGCTGTTGTGGAAGAAGATCATCACCTTGCGTGGTTGGCGGTATTGAGCCTGGGCCTCTTCGTCATGGGTTAGTGGGCACTTTTGCTGCAGTTGCTGTACCCACAAAAGCTAGTCTATATAGATCCATCCACCTAGAGAATTCTGGGCCTTTTGGTGCCTTGAGGAGTTTCCCAGCCACATAGTAAAGGTCGAGTATGCTTTGACTACGTGGATTCTTCCCACACCAGAATGCCCTCTCTGCTGCAGCAGCAGGTGATGCAGACACAGGAAATACACATGTCGGAAGAGTCCTGTTTGATCACAACAAAGCCCCTTGATTCCTCCTCCTTCGCTGGAGTCCAGCTTTTTTGAGGTCAGATTAATGACCTGCTTATTGGTAGCCTAGTGCTTGTGGAGCATAGACCTTAGGGGTAGGGAACCTTTCTTCAGCCAGAGGGTCACATTTGGGGGGGGGGCAGTGTTCCGCAAGGGTCATGTGGTGGGTGGGGCCAGAGCAACACATGTTCAGTTTTACAATAGCCTGGTTTCTACACACAGATTCAGACACCCCTCTCTATCCTCCATCAAGGCAAGCAAGTGACATGATCCGAGTTCAGTGACACAGGCAAAAGTGTGCAAGGAGGGTGTGGGTCCTGGGGTCTTGAAAGCTAGGTGGAGGGGCCTGACAGGGGCTCTTTTGAAGATGCTGTTGGGGGAGCCCCTCCCTGGGTAGCACAACCTCCTCCACATTGCTATTGCTGCTGGCTGTTTGCTTTCATTGAGCTGCACTGCTGCTCAGAAAGAGAGGACATATTGTGTGAGTGGTGGCAGATATCTCTCCTCCTTACCATCACTGCTTGCTGACTTGGAGAAGGGCAGGCGAACAGGAAGAGGCAACGAAGAAGGAGAGCAGCAAGGTTGGGTGGCTATGGGGGTTGTTGTGTACCTGCTGGGGTGTGGTCTTAGATACTTGCCAAGCAATGGCTACCCCCTGATGCCAGTCCTGGGCATAGAACTCCTGCCTCACTCAAGTCGACCTCTTAAAAGTACCCTTGCATTATTATTATTTTCAAGTGTGTTTACCCTGCTCTTCATCCAAAAGGCTCCCTGGGCAGCTTATGAAAATTGATAATACAGTCCCTGCTATCAGTCTTCCACGCTGCATGGCATGTCACGAAAGGGAAAGGATTGGGAAGGGAGCGGGGGAAACAAACTTGGCACTATTTCTTTCTTATAATGGCAGCTATGATGGGAAGAGTTCAACTGAGCAGCCAAAAGTTGCTCCTCTTTAAGCTGAGCTGATGGAGTGGCGCTGCTTCTCTTCTCTTCCTGTAGCCTAATAAAATGGCTGCTATCATGTGACTGTTGATGGAGAGAAGAGCCTGATGGACGCTGGGTTCCAAGCTGAACCGATGGAGTGGCTCTGCTTCCCTTCTCCCCTTTAGCTGCAGCCTGCTGCTAGATAACATGTGAGGAAGAGGGGAAGTCTTGTCTAGTTGTATCTTTCTGGTTTCCAATCAGGGTTGCCTGTTCATTACTGACCTTGCTCAGTTCAGGGAAACCTCTACTAACTGTGCTCTCAATGAGTTCACTTTCTCCTTCCTCTGCAACTTGCAGGCTTTGCCTTGGGCTGGGGCCCGATCCCATGGCTGTTGATGTCTGAAATATTCCCCCTCCGAGCTCGAGGCGTAGCCAGTGGTGCCTGTGTCTTAACAAATTGGCTCATGGCTTTTCTGATCACCAAGGAGTTCCATGACCTCATGGTAAGCAAGGATCACATCAGAATGGTTTACAGCAGGAATGGGAACAGTGGCCCCCATTTTCTTTTCAGCAGCCTTCTGGGGGCCACATGCCAGTGGCAAAAATGGGTTGTTGGATTCTTTTTGCCTACCATATGCAAGGATCCTGCTAGAGTGAAAAGCAGTAACCATGCTGTGACGTAGCCAGTGGAAGGGCTAGGAGTCTTAGCTGCTTACTGAGAGCTCTCATGCTTACTGAGAGCATCAACCTGTGTCTGCAGGTACTACAGACATGCTAGGTTTCTGCATGCAGGGATATTCTGGATGAGAAAACATTCTCTTATGTTGGGCATGGGGAACCTTTGGCCCTCTGGATGTTGCTGAAGTACAACTCCCATGAGCCCTAGCAAGTGTGGCTGATGGCCAGGGATAATATAAGTTGTCATTCATCTACACCTAGAAGGCCAAAGGTTCCCCATTTGCCATCTCAAGAGTACAGCTCAACCACCTTGGTACTGCTTCTGGTTCTTAATCAGACATCTCTTTCTCTTCTGCCCCAGGTCTTCCTGACGCCTCATGGTACTTTCTGGTTGTTTTGTGCCATGTGTTTCTCCAACGTGCTTTTTACCATACTCTTCGTTCCTGAAACCAGAGGGAAAAGCCTAGAAGAGATAGAGGCCTACTTCCAAAGATCACATTAGCTGTTTGCAATCTTAGTGGGAGAACTTTTCCCCTTGGTCTTGGACTTAAGGTGTGGGTGGTGGTGGCTGGTGGGACCCAACCCTTCTTCAGAGATTTGCACGAATGTAAAGTCTTCACCGGGTTCAACTGGGTCCAGAGAACTGTCTGGGGTGTAGAATGTGTGGGCAAGATGAAAGGCAGGTTCATTTTGTGTGGGGCAATGACCTACCACTTTTCAGTATTACAGCACCACATACAGTATTACAGAACGGCAGGCATTGTTCAGTTTTCTGACATCTAGAACAAGGTGATTAAGAATTGGTTTTGAACAAAACATTGCTTTTCTCTGTTCGTTGGCCATGTTCTGTGTGGCCAGCCTTTTCTTCTGCTGAGGACTGTATTCCTCGGGGGCGGGGGGGCTGATGGGAGGGTCATCCTGGTAGTAGGTGGGGCTAGAGCCAAAAGTGGGTGCCCTCTCCCCTGGGCTCAACCCCTTCCTCTTTCTGCCATCACTACCCCTCTCTACTGTCACTTCCTTTGTCTCTGTGTTTCGAAAGCTCTCACGAACTACCTTCTAATTCTGTGTAATCTGGGCCTACTCTATAGGTGTAGAAGGGTGAGGCAGAGTCCTGAAAAGGCACATTGAGCATTGCACACAGCACGCACAAAAAACCTAGCAAAAGAGGGAAACAGGGTCTGACTTAGCCAACGTCACCAGACTATTTTGCACCCCCAATGTTTCTCACACAAACATTTTAAAATGAGATGCATCCATGCTGTCTGAAGTGGTATGCTACCAGTTCTTTCCATGGTATGTGTAGATTTTAATGCAGAGGGGTTTAAAGCTGCCAAAGGTTTGTTCTGATTTGCACACGAAAGGTCAAACTTGGGCAATCACGTGGGATGATTTTTTTTAATGAATGGGTTCAGCATACTGCTGCCCACTATTCCCCCCCCCCCCCGGGTTCTTGAGTTCTGTTCAGGAGGTTAGTAGTGCTGTAGCTGGGAAATGATAAATCTCATTCCCATTATTGCATTTCTTGTCAATCTCTGCCCCAAGGCGACTCCATCTAAAACATGTCATGGGGTGGATAGGGATTGGACCCAGTTCTGCTAGTAAGGTTCCAAAGTCTTCGTTTCCAGACTTCTAATCTTGTTTTGTGGAATAAAGTTTCAAGGAATATGGTGCTATGTGGAATAAACCAATATATTGAATTCCATCTGATGCCTTGGGCAAACCATCTCTGTTTTATTAATGTTCAGTAAATATTGTGTACCGTAAATAACACTGAGGGACAAACTAGGGAGGATTACTTTCCCATTTTTGGACCAGAACATAAACCTCTGCTCATCAACTAGTTTTGAGATTATGGCGGGGAGGGAGGGAGCTTCCAGGTCAGGAGTGGGGATTCAGGCACATTCCCCTCTCCCAGTTAGAATTCATTACAATTTCTACTTTCAAATCTATTGTTAAATTTCCTCCTAGACACATTTTACACTTGGGTCTGCACTGAGTCAGTCATCCTTAATCTGAAAGAATGGAGTATATGATTGTGTGTGCGCTGTTTTTGTGGGCTTGTGGTAGAAAGAACACACTGGAGGATTCCTCCCACCCAGAATCTAGTAGTAATTGAAATACTGGGCACAATCTAACCAATTCATTAGTGAAATTATTAACCAGAATATGTGATATTTATTATGTATTTTATTATGAATTGCCTTCTTAATAATGCTTTTTAAAAAATGTTTCTTTTAAAACAGAGTAGAGAGGGCTTGGGGTTTTATTTTTAAGGTGCACTTTAGAAAATGGTTTTAAGGTTTAGATGTTTCTACTGAGTAAGAAATCGTTGGTGGCAAAGAGTTTCCCCCAAAAATATATACCAGAAGAAGCCTTTATTTATTTCTTTTGTCAAATGTGGAGAACCTTTGACCTTTCAGATGCTGCTGAACCACAACTTGAATTGTTAATGAGTAACACCTAGCAGACACATGCCTGGTGCATGTTTTAAGTCTTTCTGCCTGATCCTGTGAATGTCTACTCAAAAAGCAAGTCCCACACAATTCAATGAGACTTGCAGGTGTGTGCAAGATTGCTTTCTCCGCCCCCGCCCCCCAAATATCAGGGTCAAGGAGTGTGTCCAACATGAGTGATAACAATCTGTGATGTTGTCTATCTTATGTTTGTCTCATTTGTTACAAATGTGCACCCCAAGGGGGCAGAAGAAGAGACCAAATGTCATAAATATTTATTACATATCAAGGAAGTAAAGAAAAGAAAAACCCTACAGTTCATTTTACAGCTGTGGTCTATGGAACTTTTAGAACAGATTTCTGCCATTATATTCGTATTGTGATTCTCTTTCTTTACAGGCTACATTTGAAAACACAAAAGAGGGAAAACAATAATAATAATAATACATTATTACTTTAGCATTTAAAAACAATGGCAATACAATCGAGTTTAAGACACTTGGTGGTAATTTAAACTTTGAGACTCACAAGAGGGGAAGCCACAGCCCAACAGTACATAATCGGTGAAAAGTACAAAACCCCACTAGATAACAGTCAAGGGACAGGATCCAGCAAAAGTTTGGTGCGACGAAAGCAGCAGCCTTATGGATGATGACCTAAGGACTAAGCTCGATGGGACACATTTGCACCTGTTTCCAAGTAAACATGCAGAGTATGGGAAAGGGCTGTAGCTCAGGGTCAGAGCTAGGCTCAAGCCCTGGAATCTCCAGGTAGTGCTTGGAAGGCAACCTGTCCAGAATCTTGGGCTGCTGCTGCCGTAAATGCAGACACTACTGAGCCAGGTAGACCTAATGGTCTGACCCAGCACGCGGCAGCTTCCTATGACTACTGCAAGGCTGGATTCATGAAACACACTTTCCAGGAAACAAGGCCTGATTCCCCTGAGACTTTTAGTTCTGAGGAAACTTGCATAGGCCTCAGATCTGCCCAATTTCACTGAATTCAGACGGACTTAATTGTGGCTACACATGTTGACTCGGTAGTAAAGCCCAGTCATTGCTAGAATAGAGGAGTAGGGAGCCTAATGAAATCCTCAAGCTCCACTGAACTTCCCCAATTTCAGGCAAATCACCCCTCCTACATACAAGAGTGTCTCCTAACAGCAGGGGTTAAGGAAACCCATCATAAAAAGGAATCCCCCCAATAACTTGATAGAGGGGTCCCATGACTGCAGCTTTACTCGGAAGTCAGTTCCCTTGCCAAAGAAGGCTGTTTTGTCGCCAACCATGAGTTGTGCTGGATTCTGCTTGAGGGCTTTTTATAAGGAAGGGTGGGGGGGACAAGCAACCAGGGTAGACAACAAATTTGTTTTATACAAACGTTAGCATTTGTGAGTGCTTTCCATCTGGCAAGAGAAATACATAATAAATATTAGGAAGTCCAAACCTGCAGAAAATAGTAACACCCCACCCCCCCTTTTTTTAAAAAAAAAGAAAGATAAAATCCTGCTCACTTGGACACACAAGAATGCCACTGGGTTGTGGTGGGGGAAGGAAATGTGGACCTTCGGGTTCATCAAGTGTCAAATGGCACATACAGGACAGACATGCAAAGGTAGGGGTGTGTGTGTGTGTGTGTGTGAGAGAGAGAGAGAGAGAGAGAGAGAGAGAGAGAGAGAGAGAGAGATGCTACAATCACGGCAAGGACCTTTAGTGCCACAAGGACTGGGTTGTAAGAGGCAAACTTTGCCAACTATTCTGGCAAATGATGTTCCTTGCTTTGAGATCTATTAGATCACAGACTTCTTTTTTTATTTGGCAACAGTGGATGGTCTGGGGGCAGCGAATGCTGTTGCATCACCTGGGCACCTACTGTAATCAGCTTTTTTTTTTTTTTGAGACAGCTCTTTCGGAGGAAGACCGGATAGAAAAGTATAGATTATCTGCACTAGTAATGTTTGAGAACAAGCCTGAGTGCTGGCTTTGTCCTCCAGAGCTGCCTTTGCAAACACAAAGATATAGTCAGAAAAAAATGAGATGTATTGGATCTATTGGACTGGCTGGTGACAGAGCAAATGTAGGAGACCTGCACATATAACACCCCCTTAGGAATAGCTGCAGCTTCTTGCAAGCTGGAAGTAGGGGCTGTTGTGACAGCAGCAAGCGGACCAATCTTCTCCCCTCAGCCCTATAAGCATGATCGAACACTTCAAGCACAAATGGATAAACAAAGAGACAAATCCAATTTTCAAATGTTCCCAACTGATAGGAAGGGCAAGGGGAATGAGCTTACTATTCAAAAGTAAGCTGTAGACAGGGGACAATGTTATTATTACCATTAGGCTGCCCAAATAGAACTAAACCACAATTTCCAAGCTTGTACATTTTCTTACAACCTCATCCCTATAGCAGAACACTCATTTAAGAGGCACAGTCACTCACCTAAGGTTACCTTGTGAGTCAGTGGCTGCAACCAGAGAGAGAGAGAGAGAGGTCCTTGTGAGAACTGACTTTTGGGGGGGGGGAGCAGTGGGAAGAGAAGCACAGATTGTATTGAGGCCACAGTGTTTAGAGGAGACTTGTGACCTTCCAATTAAAAGCTGCTGTGCCCCCCAAAATGTCTCCATCTCCAGGTACCATATAGATAACTATATAGTTATTGTCACGGAAAGAGAAAATGCAAGGTATCATCAACAGGTCCAGAAAGCCAAAAAGAGGATTCATCAGCAACGTTCTAGCATTAGCGCTCCCTAGTTACCAAACAAATGAAAAAGCAATAGATGCTAAACAAATAGCTACATCAAGACAAAGAAGGAAGTGCCAGATGTTCAGCTATGGAATATCTCCAAGGAGTGGGGTGTGCAGGAGGAACTTCAACCCCCCTCCCCCGAGCCAAACTATTTCAAGCCAAGCCCCAAAGGGCCATAATCACTCAGTGGTACAGAATCTGCTTGACACACAGGTTGAATCCCCAAAGGTATCTACAGGCAGGCCTGGTAAGGACACCTTCCTGAAAGCCACTGCCAGTCAGTGTAGACAACAGTGGGCTAGATAGACCAATGGGCTGACTGGGGATAAGGCAGCTTCCGATGTTCTTATTTAATTCAGCCCTTTGTTCAAAATGATGAGGACTAGAATCTTACTTTGCTTTTAACGGGCTGGAGCACTGTTGTTAGAACACACACTTTGTATGCACAATGTTCACAGTTCAAACCCTAGCATCTCGAGAATGTCTGCAGCTGGGAATGTCATTGCCTGCAACTCTCATAGACTGCTGTTAGTCAGTGTAGATAATACTGAACTAGAGGGAACGATGGACTAGTTCTGTATAAGACAGCCTTCAAGGTGCCAAGCCGTTGCAGCTGCCCATAGGACTGGCCTACATCTTACACACTGACCTCACCCAAGCAGTTTTCTCACAAGGAGCTTCCACCTCCTAGGGGAACACGTACCTGATGTAGTACCTTCCTACCCTGCTCTGATCTGTAACAAATGCTGCTGCTGGGATAAAATCCACTCTGCAGTGAGGACATTCCCTGTGGCGCGTTTTCAAGCAGGCCTTGTACTAGAGAGATCAGAATTGCCAGTGGGAAGATGAATGAGGGTGCTGGAAAGGGATGATGCCGCTTTGATGTTGACATGAACCTACTTGATGTGGTGTAACTCCCAAGTTAGAATTTCTTGTGCAGGAGCAAAAAACAAACAAAAATGTCTCATTGGAAATGAGACAAGGATGTGGCCTACAATGGCAAAGGAGGGAAATAGGGAAAAATGATTTCATTTAAGCTGAGGCATCAAGCCAGAGTCTCAGTTCCTCCATCAAGGGCCCAACAAGGTCTAAGGTAGGTGGTGGGAATTTCTGGCCCTCCGGCTGTTGACGGACTGTAACTCCCATCATCCCTGACCACTGGCCACACTGGCTGGGGCTGATGAGAGCTGTAGTTCAAAGACATCTAGAGGGCCAAAGGTTCCCCAACACCTAAAACTTCCCGGTGCTTTTTGTTTTTATTTAAGAAAAGCTGGGTGCTTTCGCATGCAAAGTTATGTGCTCTAACTACTCAGATGTGCAGTACTTCTGTTGGTAGGGATTCCACAAATCTGGAAAAGGCTCTGCCTAACTCTCCTCCCATGTATGTGTGGAGGGAGGAGTCATCCACATGTCAGCTCAAGTTAAGAGCTTCTAGGTAAGAGAGTAAAAGGTGTGGCTTCTTCACTCACACAGTTCTTAAGCCATCATTAGTTTCCTACTGTGAGTGAGCTGCGAGTGATCAAGTGATCGTGCTGAATCTGGGACTCAGTAGGCCTGTTAATCAGGCTCAGACAGGTGACCAATCTCACTTGCTACTGGCAATGCCAACTGGCTGTCAAGATGGCAACATCACAAAGCACTATGATGCTTGGGGGTAGGGTGTACACACATGACATTGCGTTCCTTTTCCCTATGCAAACAGGAGGCCTGAGTTTGTCAGACTTGAGATCCCGCCCACCCCATCTCACCTGAACAGCAACTGCAAGCTTTTCCCTTGCTAAGGGTTCAGTCCACTTGCATCAAGTTGGAAAGTTAAGCCATGTAGCTTCTGCACATGCTTGAGCAGGCTACATGCAACAAGCTAACCTGTACAGCTATGTTGTCACCTTTAGTAGATGCCATGGCTCCTGTATCTAATGGGCACAATGTTGAACTGTTTTAATTGCTACAAGCAACTCACCAAGGATGGATTAAGTGCTCTGTTCTACTGGCAAATATAAGGCAATTGTGTAATAGAGGGGACAGAGGGACTGGACTCATGGAATATTGGTGGGCAAAGGAGGTAGGAGAAGGGAAGGTGCAGCTTTGAAATCTGCAAGCAGGAACCAAGCTGAATTTCACACCTCTGCCCTGCTAGGATCCCTTTCTAGACCCACCCACTTCCAGTCCCAAAGCAGACACATGCCTTTGCCATTAAAAAAAATAATACCCTGCAAGAAACCTGTTTTTCTTTAGAAATGAAAAGTTAACCATTCTACCACACGGCAAGCTGAAATCTCTCTCACCTATTGTCATGCCATAAAAGCCCTGCTTTGTGGCAAAGGCAAGCCATTCTGTCCTTTCTCTAAGCACATCATTAATTAAAAGTATTGCTTCGTTTATTGATCAGTTGCTTTAAGAGCAGGAAAATAAATAAATACATACATACATAAGAAAGACTCCACTCCCCCACCCCTCTTGGAAGCAAGATGGGATCCCTTACAGGACAGGTAGTTTAAGTTGATCTGTGTAAAGTTGTATAAATCAGTGCCTGCAACTTTATAAAAAGAAGAAGGAGGAAATGAATCAAGAGCAGGTAAGTGGGGGGCAAAGGCCTTTGGGGTTCAAAACCTCCCATGTGGCAGGAGCATCTATTCTGCAGACGGAGAACTATCATCAAATGGTCTTTTCCATGCTGCACCAGCTTTCCATATCCAACTTCCATTTTCTTCTCAGAAAACAGCAGTATGTGGACAGCTAAGGGAAGACAGGTCGTTGTCTCTGAGATTTCTGAAAGGGGGGGAGGGGGGAGGGTAGAGAGAGTGAGAGAGCAAGAAAGAGAGAGAGATTTCCCTTCCCATGCAGCAAGCACATACCGGTAAATCTCTTCCCTGTTAAAGAGGTTTGGCAGGTTTTGGAAATACAAATGCCCCCCAAAGTCTGTTCAGCAGAAGCAGGAGGAGTGTAAATGCCCTGGAGCAGTGTTTCCTCTTCTATGCATCCCCCACACCCCAGGAATGCAGCTCTTACCTGGTGTCTGTGGATAATTCTATTAGCTAATCAGCAAATGTGCCAATAGTCCTGTGACCAGGATGAAGGCTGCCTGCTCACTCAAAACATTTATACTTTTGGAGGGCACAAAATTTATTTCCAATCTGATCATCCCAACCTTTTCTTTGCTGTGAATGTGAGGAAGAGTTTCGCCATTCACGTCTGCACCAGCGACTCCAAATAAAGTATCCAAATTGCCAAGTGGGTGCAGGGAGGGAACTGGGGCAAATTAATGGTTTAAGATGTTATTTAAAACACTACAATCTTCCCTGGCTACCTGCTATGCTAGTCTGAAGAGATAAGGACCGCTGTTTAATCACAGTAGATTAAACTGATTAAAAAGTCTTTCTAATCAGGTAACATAGATTTTATTTTTTGTTAAATTAATAATTTTTAATTTAAGTACGTCTTAAAAATTGCAGATGGTCATAGAAGGATCACCCCCTTCACATGGGTGGGTGGGAAGGCCTATTCTGAAATGGTGCGTCCTGTGACATATGGATGCACCATTCAGAAATGGAAGAATGATGCTGTTTGTGGGCAGCATGATGAAAGAAGAGGAAGGGCGCAGAGCTTCTCTTTGGCAAAAAGAGGAGCTTGGGAAGATGGGGAGCCTGGAAGCTAAATCCTGCTTTGGGTTAGTGGGATGTACAGCACCCAACTTTCCCTCTTCCTCATTCCTAGCCCTTTAGCAATGTAAGAGAGAGAGAGTGGAGCTTTTCCACCCTCGGCCATCTCCCTCCCACTTATAAAGTTGTTGCAACAAACCGAACAGGGGAAATGTCACCCTCTCTCCTCTTGCAGGAGATATAGGTCCTCCTCCGAGGCCACTTGTGCCCCCAGCCAAAGTTCCTATTGCAGCACAGCCTGCTGGCTTAGGGAAGGGCCCTAGCTCAGTGGTGGAGAATCTGCTTTGCCTGCAGAAGGCTCCAGGTCTAATCCCTGGCATCTCCAGGTAGGATTTGGGATGACCATAGTCTGAAACCCTGGAGAGTTGCTGCTATTCAGTGCAGACGATACTGAGTTAGATGGACCAATGGTTTGACTGGTATACAGCGGCTCCCTATGTTCCTACAAAATGTGGGGGGGGGGGCGCTTAGGAGGATCTCCCAGCTTTGTGTCACTGTGGAGTTTATAGCAAGTTGTCCGATTCCCCCAAATGTGGACAGCCTTTTTAAACTGAAAACTAATGTTTAAGTCATATACGCTTTAATCAATTAACTGATTAAAACTCATCTGCTCCACCAGCTGAGATTCCTGTAATGGGATGAGTGCCCTAATATTCAACCAAGGAGAATAAAATATGCTACATCCCACCTGTCCTTTCCATCTGAATAAGCTGGAAATACTGGGCATTCTAGATCTCTGCCTATGTATATATTCTGTATTCCAGAATTATCAGAAAATGTAGTGTGATGTTTCTATACTGTTTAGAGAGTCATAACAAATGGGGGGTGGGGTCAGGGAAGGTGTGCAAGTGCTGTGTCCAGATTGTCTTCACTTCAAGTCAATGATGTCTTCGTCAAAGGAAGCCCCAAGCTGAAAGAGGCTGCTGGACTGGGGGCTCTCGTCCCGTGTAGTGGTGTCGGGGTCTGAACTGGTGGAGAAGTGGCGCTCTTCAGAAGTGCTTTCGAAAGAGCATGCAACGAGCCTGTGGAGAGGAAGGCAGAAATCAAGCAAGGAACATTCAACCACCCCTCACCTCCGCCACAAAAAAGACCCATAACCTGTGATCACAGCAGATCAAATGTTTATTCTCTCTTACCATGTACAGCTCCTCCCATTTGCTAGACCAGGGCAATTCAACATTTGACACCTCCCACAGCCCTTATGTTGTGCTCCCAAAGCCAGGGAAGGAGGAGGGCTCTGACAGGACCCTAGAGCGCTCTCACCTCCATCCCAAAGCCTAATCAGCACCTTCCCAGCTCGGTGTGTGTCAGATTTTGGCCTTGCTCACCCCACCCCACCCCACCCCCATGACAAGGCAGTGTGTGGCCTGTGGGTTCCATATTAAAGTACTCGTGGTCTACTTGCTATGAAAAGTTGGGCCACCCTGTGCCAGACATATAACAACTTGGAGAAGTGATGCCATGTGAGATTAGTGCAGCAAGGATTTGAGATTTAAAAAAAATTGGGAGGTCTGACAAAGGGTCAAATCAACCTGCAGCTAAGTACGGGAGGTGAATTGCTTTTCCCCCCCTCTTCCTTCCCCATCCGTTTTCCCTTTTGTGTCATGTATTTTAAGCCTAAGGAAGAGGAAGCTGATCTCTGAAGAACTGGGGGAGAATGCTTTAAATAAATAAGTAAACACTCAACCAGGGATCTTTGTATGTGTGACAGTACTTACTGGCACTGAATACAGACACCTTTTTTTTTTGCTGCCCACAGAAGCCACTTTGTGATGGCTTCAGACAGAGGCGGGCTAACATAGCCATTGCGGCTAGTAGGCATTGATAGGCTTATCCTCCATGAATTTGCCTAATCCTCTTGGTGGGTGGGACGCGGGTGGTGCTGTGGGTTAAACCACTGAGCCTAGGACTTGCTGATCAGAAGGTCGGCGGTTCGAATCCCTGCGCCGGGGTGAGCTCCCGTTGCTCGGTCCCAGCTCCTGCCAACCTAGCAGTTTGAAAGCACATCAAACTGCAAGTAGATAAATAGGTACCACTCCGGCGGCAAGGTAAACGGCTTAGTCACGCTGGCCACATGACCCGGAAGCTGTACGCCGGCTCCCTCGGCCAATAAAGTGAGATGAGTGCCGCAACCCCAGAGTCGTCCGCGACACGACCTAGTGGTCAGGGGTCCCTTTACCTTTACTTGGTGGTCTTAACTACATTTTGAGGCCGTGTAAGGTAAGAAGAGCCCTGCTGAATCAGGCCAAAGGACCACTTGGTCTAGCATCCTGTTCTCACAATGGCCAACCAGATGCCCTAATGAGAAGCCCTCAAGTGGGACCAGAAGCAGAACAGCACTCTCCACCAATTACAATTCCCAGCAACTCGTGTCCAAAAGCATACTGCAGCTGGAGAGTTCTCCTTTATGCAGCTCTGGCTATGTGTGATTTGGATCAAGACCTTGGATGGGAGCGGTGGTGGTTAGAAGGCTCCCACCCCTTGCTGCTGGCAGGTTTTACAAATAATTAAAGGAAGGCTTTCAATTGGGAGTATGGAACATGATTCTGACCTAATAGGCAGTTTAAGGGCTGCAGATGCAATGAGAATATGGACTCTTGTTCAGAGTGCTGCTTCTGCCCCTCCAAGAATTGCACCTTTCTATATGTTACCTGTCACTACTTGTTGACCGTACTGTTCCTGGCTTGGGGTCTGACTGTTTCTGGGGGGTTTTCTTCTGCTTTTGTCCTCCCTCCGACTTGGGACCTTGGCCGTCTAGGAGACCTGGATGAAGAAGAAAGGAATGCTTCTGAATTCTCAGAGTAAAGGCAATGGAATTGTTTCATTTGTCAATGACTAATTCCACCTGGCTGTTCCCCAAAGGGGCCTCCGAGGTGATCACTGGTAAGTGTACTACAACAACAGACGGGGGAATCTATAAATCGTCTTGCTGTCATCACTGTAGTGAGCCTTTTGCTGCCTTTGGCAAAGGGTGATGAGAAGTCTCTTGGCTTTCCTCTCCAGCTTGGACCACTGCCATAGTGCTGAGCTTTGCTGGTCAATGACAGGGGAGATCACTGCCCTCCTCTCCAGATCCAAGCTGGTCAGAGAGGCTGGGATTCGCCATTTGGGGTGCCAAGGGGTCTAAGGCTCTGTCAGTGCCTTGGCAACTTAGTTACAAATCACAAGCTCCAAATTTGGAGCTGGAAGGGTGGCAGAGCAACAATCCCCACCAAAAAGGAGGAGATTGCCCTTGATCTCACAATGCAGGGGCACACAGTTTGAGGTCAGATTCCTGACAGATTCCCACAGGGCTTGGGGAGGGCTTGGCTACCATATTCTGCTGAAATCTGCAAGCCCCTGAACAGACAAGCAGACTAGCCCATGCCATAGTCAAGAGATTCAAGCAAGCCTGAGTGAGAGATCAGTACCTGCAGTGTCAGTCAACAGCATCTTGACTTCATGCTTAAAGAGTAAGAAAGCAGGAGGAAAGGGGGCGAGCAATATTCCTAATACAATGAACTCCAGCACCAGGGTGTTGCATTTTCACCCAACATAGATCATGGCTACATCCAAATATCTCAGTGTGCTTGGCAGTGCTGCCACCAGGATCCCTTGCTGCCTATGCCCCTGGATGGCCCTATTACTTTACCAAGTAATTCTTTGCGTGTCCGGGTTGCGATTTCTTTGATCTCTATGCGCGACAAAGAGAGGGAAGGAGCGACAGGGATGGAGGTGCTGCTGGCCGACGTCGGGGTGGTGATGACTTTGGGGACCAGGGGGGACTTGAGTGGGCGTTCGATGCTCCTGCCGACCAGGTTGCTCAGGGGGATCTTGTAGATGTTTTTGCACAGAGCTTCACCTGAAGTGACAAGGAGGAGGAGGGTCGTGGAGCAGGAGTTGACTATAAGCAGGCTTGCGGGTGAGTTGGCGGTCCACAAAAAAACTCTTACCCTCCTTATAATAATAACAATCATTTATTGTTGCCCCAGCCACTCTGGGTGGCTTCCAGCAAATTATAAAACCACAGTAAAACATTGCACATTAAAAACTTCCCTATTTGGGCTACCTTCAGATGTCTTCCAAAAGTCAGATAATTGTTTGTTTCCTTGCCATCTAGTGGGAGGGTGTTCCAAGAGAGGGTGCAACTACCGAGAAGGCCCTGGTTCCCTGTAACCTCACTTCTCACAATGAGGGAAGCCCCAGAAGGACCTCGGAGAAGGATCTCAGTGTCCGGACTGAACGATGGGGGCGGAGACGCTCCTTCAAGTATACAGGACCAAAGCTATTTAGGGATTTAAAGGTCAGCACCAAAACTTTGATTTATGCTAGGAAATGTACTGGGAGCCAATGTAGATCTTTTAGGACCAGTGTTATATGGTCCCGGTGGCAGCTCCCAGTAACCAGTCTGGCAGCCGCATTCTGAATTAATTGTAGTTTCTGAATCACCTTCAAAGGTAGCTCCACATACAGCACATTGCAGTAGTCCAAGCGGGAGATAACCAGAGTATGTACCAATCTGGCAAGACAGTGTGCGGGCAGGTAGGGTCCAAGCTGGTGTACTAGATGGAGCTGGTAGACAGCTGCCCTGGTGCCATTGGCTTGTGCCTCCATGGACAGCTGTGAGTCCTTTAGGGGCACAGTTACTCCATTCAGGACCAGGGAGTCTCCCCCACCTGCCCGCCCCCTGTCCCCCAGAAACAGTACTTCTGTTTTCTCGGGATTCAACCTCAATCTGTTGACTGCCATCTACCCCTCCCCCCGAACCACCTACAGACACCCACACAGGATGTTCACCGCCTTCACTGGTTCTGAATTAAAAGAAAGGTAGAGCTGGGTATAATTCGCTTACTGGTGAACACCCAGCCCAAACCCAGCGGTTTCATATAGATGTTAAAAAGAATGGGGAAGAGTTTGGAGTCCTGGGGCACCCCACAAGTGAGCGTCATGGGGTTTGAACATTAATCCCCCACCACTACTTTCTAGACACAACCTAGGAGGAGGGAGCGAAACCACTGTCCCCAGCCCTCCTAGATGGTCCTGGAGGATACTGTGCTTGACAGTATCAAAAGCTGCTGAGAGATCCAGCAGAAGCAGGAAACAGCTTTCATCTCTGTCCCTAGCCCACCAGAGATCATCAACCAGCATGTCCAAGGCAGTTTCAGTCGCATGGTGGAGCCTAAAATCCGACTGGAAGGGGTTTAAATAGTACACATCCTCCAGGTGTGCCTTATTGATTTATTATTTTTATTATTTTTCTAATTTGTTATTTTTTCCCATACCACACTATATTACAAAATATTGACTGAAGCATAAATATAAATTAAACCCTTCCCCCCTTGAACAATATCTCAAATTACATTCCTTGAACAGTATTTCAAATTACATTTCTGAAAGTATTCTACAAAAAGGAATAAGAATCTTCTATGCAACATAACATTTGATCTACTATAATATCTAACACTATTTTTTCCTTTATAGTGTTCATAGAAAACATTCTATAACCTATTAGACCCATATTTCATTTTTCTTAATTCACCTAATCCTTCTTCAATTGATCCTATACTCCCTTAAAAAGACCAACCGATTTTATATGAAGTTAGCACTCTTCTGCCAGATTTATTTATTTATTTAACAAAATGTATATAACACTTGAATGTAAAACAAAGCAAAACCTCCAAGCAGTTTACAAAAATTTAAAATAAAACATTAAGATTATCCATTTAAAAACTAGTTTAAAAAACAGGTATTTACAACATGGTTAAAAACAGCAGTAGATAAACAAAAAATAAAACAAAAGAAATAAAACATGTAACATCTATGCATCTGAATTGGCTTAGCTAAAAAACCACAACATTTTACACATTTAATTGGTGAATCACACAAATCAGTTAATTTCACCACAGATGATAGCAAGGCAAATAACTCCAGTTTAGGTGGAAGATGACTGCAGTGGAACAGAAGTAGCACTGCATGCAATGAACACAGAATGGAAAAATATGTCTTCCTATCTCCCTAAGTCCGACATTGTGCAGATTTGGGATAAAAGGACAGTTTCAAGCCCCAAAAGTTTGAAGACTAATGCTTTAGCTCAGCCTTTCTCAACCTGTGGGTCCCCAGATGTTGCTGAACTACAACTCCCATCACCCCTAGCTAGCAAGGCCAGAGCTCAGGGATGATGGGAGTTGTAGTGCAACAACATCTGGGGACCCACAGGTTGAGAACCGCTGCTTTAGCTGAACAATACTACAGAAGCAACAAATTCTCAGTTGGCCTCAGCCCCTTCCTTACCTTCTGCTGCGGAAGGAGAGAAAACAGGGATTTCATTGACTGATGGTGTCTGAGGGGTAGTAGGTGAATTAGTCTCCTTGGAACTGCCGTTGGATGGTTCGCTCACTGCCGTTACGGCTCTGAAGTAGATATCTGACTGGAAGGAGAAAGAGGCTGTGTTAGCAAAATGGACTTATCTGAAGCAATGGGTTGTCACTGTGGTACCCGTGTGCCCACAAACATCTCCAATGGTACCCACAAAAAGGAAACCCCAAGGTTTGTATAAGTACCAAAATGTTTGTCCAGGGAGGGATACCTTGGGCAGCAATGAGGGCAAAATAGGTCAGTGGGGACAGAGGATACTCAGTGAGCACAGAATGCTGTCTGGCAGTTAGGGAGAAAACCCAGAAAAGTGAGTGGGAGTGGGAAGGGAATGGAATGGTGTATCATGGAAAAGAGCATGGCCAGCTGGCCGGCAGCCTGAACAGGAAAATCACACAGTAAAGTTTTGCTGCATGTCCCACTTGTTTAGTGGGCTTATGGGTTAAATGATGCAGTCTTAATATGAAACACAAGGTCCCTTCCAACTCTACAATTCTATGATTCTGCCTTTGTAGTGCTAGAAGAGGCATGTCTAGAAGAAGGGGAATTTTGCACAGGATACAAGATTTCTTATCTCACTGCCTTACCCTTGATGCCACCAGCTGAAGTGCAGGGACCACAGCTGTGTGGACGAGGTTCCCATTCACCACTAATCGGATCTCAATGGAATCGGTGGTGAAGGCCAAAATATAGGGGAAAGCGCAAACTGCAGGAGGAGACAAAAGCATTTAATGAAGAAATAAATGCAACATGGTATATGATGGGCCCACGTTGTCAGTCCTAAGCATCATGAAGCTCTGAAGTTTTCCTGACCTACAATAAGCCTTTACCATGTTATTACTGACTTACATAGCACCATCAAAGTCCAACAACAACAAAAACAGATTCCCACCCCTAAAATTTAACTAAGGGGAGGAAGACAGAGGCAATGGAGAGGGGAAGAAGGCTCTTCAGGTCTGCTCAGTTGCACATACTAAAGCTCTGTTTTTAGGAGGGGTTGAAGCTGATGGGGTTGTGCCAAAAACTTCCCAGAAAATTTGGGTTTTGAGGACAGAGAGATTTGAAGGGAGAGAGGAAGGTATTGTGCAGGTCCTTCAGGCAGAAGAAGTAGCAGAAAGAGAGGAAAAGGTGGAGCAGGAGAGCTTTGGACAGTTGAGGGTAGTGGAGCAAAGGGCAGGGATATAAGGGAGGAGAGACGGGACAGGGCAATGGCAGGCTCTGAAGTCAGAGGAGGCATTTGTGCACTGGATCCAGGAGCAGACAGGAAACTGATGGGTGTCTCTGTGTTACATAGGGGCATAATGTGATCAAAACAATTAAGGCAGGCTAAGGATGGGCGCGGGTGGTGCTGTGGGTTAAACCACAGAGCCTAGGACTTGCCGATCAGAAGGTTGATGGTTCGAATCCCCGCAACAGAGCGAGCTCCCATTGCTCAGTCCCAGCTCCTGCCCACCTAGCAGTTCAAAAGCACGTCAAAGTGCAAGTAGATAAATAGGTACCGCTCCAGCGGGAAGGTAAACGATGTTTCCCTGCACTGCTCTGGTTCGCCAGAAGCGGCTTAGTCATGCTGGCCACATGACCTGGAAGCTGTACGCTGACTCCCTCGGCCAATAAAGCGAGATGAGCGCTGCAACCCCAGAGTCGTCCACGACTGGATCTAATGGTCAGGGGTCCCTTTACCTTTTAAGGATGGACAATCTTTTTCTGTTGAGGGCCGCATTCCCTGCTGACTACCACCCCCTTTTCTCTCTTCCTGCCACCGCATTGTCTTCCTCCCTCCCTCTGCCTGCCCATAGAGGCTGTCCCTCCACATTACAATGGCTTCACACAGCAGGAGAGACTTATTGGAAAGGGGGAGGCAACTGGTTCTTCTTACCAATGGCATAAGGAACCTGGTTCCAGCTGAAGTGAAAGTCAGATGCTGATGGCTGGACCAAAGGCGAGCCCCCATTGAAGGGACACACTTTGCGGTAATAGCAGACATCTGTAACAAGAGACCCCTGTTAACTTCAAGCAAATAAAGAAAGATGGACCTTGACACTAAATGTAGAAAAACAAGGCAGCCAAGCAATGTCACTGGCCCTGCTCCCGTGACAACAGCCAGGAACACAAAAATTAGAAGGAGTGAAGCTTTCTCCTGTTGCAGCCTCACCATTTCCCTGGGAAAGGTCTCAGCTACTGTATGCTCAAGCATCTGGTCAATGCCAAAGCCACAGGTAGTCACCAGTGGAATTGGCAACCTTCAACATGGGAGAGAGGAGAGCTGTTTTCAAATACATAGAAGCAGTGCTTGTTTTTCCTAAAAAAAATGTTTAGGGATACTCTCATTTTCCTACTCATATTGAAATACTGCCCCTCAATGAGGCCAAACTTAGATTCTTAAAATGTTTAGGGCTATGCGTACCCCTGCGTACTCCCAGAAAAAAAAGCACTGCATAGAAGACAGAAATGGCAGGAAAGCAGATTTTGGCTAAATGTGAGGAGAATCTTCCTAAAGGTAACAGCTGTTTCACTGTGGAACAGTCTGCCCCAGGAGGTGGTATTTTAAGCAGAGGCTGGATGGCCCGTCTGTCAGAGATGCTGCTGTTGCACCCTGCATTGCACAGCCCGTAACATGCCAGGAGGCTCCCTTTCGACTCTACAGTTCTATGAAATGGAAGTTTGGCGCTTGCTTTCTCCCTGCTCTTCTGCTTTGTCCACATGTGCGAGGGCTTTTGCTCATCCAGGTTCCTAGCTTTGCTTTGCCAGTAAGATATACTGACAAGAAACTGAGATTGTTGCTCAAGTCAGCTTCACCCAGAATCAGAGGACTGGCAAGTGGGGTGATGGCCAAAGTGGCCAGAAGGCAGAAACCTTTCCAGATTCCTCGTCTTCCTGCCTTCAAGTCCAGCTATTTTCACCACTACCACTATGTGTGGGCTCATTTCCCTATTCTAGTGGGAAAGGGAGGGCAAGACTTGGGGGTTGGCCATCTACTGCATTCTACCATCAACCCACTTGAGCCCCTCCTTGTTTTGGATAAGGATAATGGAGAAGAGAAGGCTTAGCGGCTGCCCAGTGCATCAATCCAGACTCACTTTGGCTTCTGGCAGCTGTTTTGATGCACCTGTCAGCTGCCCACCCACCACCATGTGCTGCTTATGCAAAGAACATGTGCAACCAGCAGGAAAGCAAGTACCGTATTTTTTGCACCATAGCACTCACTTTTTTCCTCCTAGAAAGTAAGGAGAAATGTCTGTGCGTGTTATGGAGGAAATGCCTACGGGTGGCATGCCTACGGATTTTCCTCCTCTAAAAACTACGTGCGTGTTATGGTCGGGTTCGTGTTATAGAGCGAAAAATACGGTAAGTCTTTCTCTTCTCTTACTTCTGCCCCTTTCCAAACAAACTGTTTACTGTTGTCCTTGTTCTATTAAAATTGTATAACTGTTTTATTATCTTATACTATACTATACTATACTATACTATACTATACTATACTATACTATACTATACTATACTATTATATTATTTATCAATCATTAATGTGCAGTGGTCCTGCCAACCTAGCAGTTCAAAAGCACGTCAAAGTTCAAGTAGATAAATAGGTACTGCTCCAGCGGGAAGGTAAACGGCGTTTCCATGCGCTGCTCTGGTTCGCCAGAAGCGGCTTAGTCATGCTGGCCATATGATCCAGAAGCTGTACGCTCCCTCGGCCAATAAAGCGAGATGATTGCTGAAACCCCAGAGTTGGTCACAACTGGATCTAATGGTCAGGGGTCGCTTTACCTTTTAATGTGCAGTGGACATATATTGTAGGGCATATGTGCAAGAGAAGAAATGCTTTTCATGCCTATGGGGGCAGTCCTATGGCAAGATGACCACCTGTCATGGATGCATTAGTTGAGATTCCTGCATTGCATTGGGTTGGACTAGATGACCCTCAGGGTCCCCTCCAACTTTATGATTCTGTAATTCTATGAAATATGATGATGATGATGATGATGATGATGATTGGGCTATATCCAAGGACATAATTAAGGTACTCTTAGTAGAACTATTATTACTACTTTATAAATGACAGTAACATTAATAATCATTTACCGTATTTTTCGCACCATAGGACGCACTTTTTCCCTCCTAAAAAGCAAGGGAAAATGTGTGTGCGTCCTATGGAGCGAATACAGGGGGAGGCAGGCAGGAAAAGCCCCCAAGAGCCGCACACAAGCTCCGTGCGCTCTTGCGGGCTTTTCCACAGGAGGGAGAAGGGACTGACTGGCCGCATCAGTCCCTTCTCCCACCTCCCAGAAAAGCCAGGAGAAGCCGCGATCTCTTTAAAGGGTTTGCGCGGCTTCTGCGGGCTTTTGCGAGAGGTGAGGGAATCCCCCCACCTCCCAGGTAAGCCAGAAGAAGCCGTGCAGCCCTTTTAAAGATTTTTTTCTTGATTTCCCCCCCTAAAAACTGGGTGCGCCCTATGGTCCAGTGCGCCCTATGGTGCGAAAAATACGGTATATAAAATAAAATATGATAATATCATTTATAAAGCACCTAACATTTTCCAACCGTTTTATGTTTTACATCAAAGATGAGAGAATCATAATCCAACAGACATTATGCAAAAGGAAAAAAGGAATGGGAGGAAAGTAAGCATATTCTTGAAGTTACATCATCTCAATAACACCGTCTGATTTCCACAGGTAGGCCTCCCTGCTCTCAAGTGCACACACAAGCACATGCACGTAAACACCCCAACCACCATTGCTTTCCTGACTGCCAGCAGAGGGTGTTTCTCTTCAGCTCTAGTAGTCCCTATTCTACCTCACTGCCTCTCCTGTGCGAAGAAAGTCTTACTCCTTAAATGTCCGTTCTGCACTGATGCAAGACGGAACCATAGACAGACCCCAGACCGTTTCCCTGGACAGAGCGAGTTAACAGTACTTACAGTTATAGCACAAGAGCAAGCCAGCTTCTCCATCTTCATACACATCAATAGCTGCAACAAAATTAACCTGCAATGATAACGGGCAAGGGTAGTGGGCAGGCTGGAGGCTGAGCTTCCTACGAACTCTTTGAGAATAATTCAGCGGTTTCGTATCAGGAGAAAAAGGAGAAGTCCCCCGCCCCATCACATTCCCACCAAACGTTTCTAAATTCTGGCACCTGCATCTAGTCGGTAATTTAATCTAATTGTTTTACATACACTTCTAATTCAAAGCCTAAGTAAACAACTGCAGAAGTGCTGCTTCTGTTATTATACATTTTGGTTTTCTGGCACAGGGGGCATGACCCAGCCCAAATTAAGCACGTTTAGAAATCCCAGTGATCTTGATGATAAAAAAAATCACAGGAAGTAACAGGACAAAAGTATTTCATTTTGACTGATTCATCACCTAGGATTGCATTTTTAATCAACTGAATCAGGTTGACAGTAGACATCAGGTGTAGTGCAGGAGATGGCCCTGATCCTGAGATCAACTGCATTTTTGCTCGGGCAGCCTTGGGGGTGGGGAGGCTGAGACCCTTTCGAAGGAAACGAGGGACAGCAGCTTCAGCAAACTGTTGTGACACCCAATGAACCTACCCTGCTCGAGTCGACATGGTGCAGTCTGTAGGATTCACCCGTGCTCTCATTGATCAAGTCAAACTGGTGCCGGTAGGCGACGCAAATCAGGTTGTCATTTTCCCCCGTGGGCCCGTCCACCAATGTCATGACAACAGGGGGGTCAGACAAGCAGATCTCCTGCAATCCCCAAACAATGCTGCATTAGAGGTATTGTGTGTGTGCATGAATAGAGATGCATGACACCAAATTCAGACTTCTTGAGGATCTCAGGTACAGAAAAGGGTAACCAATACAACAACAGAGATTGCAGAACCTCCCACAATAAATCATTTGCATTTTTAACATTTTAGTTCATAAAAAGGTTTAGAAGAGCATGCATGCACAGATCAGCCATGGAGGCTTTGCCCACAGACCTGCTATGAAGATCCATCAGGCTGGTAGGCCCTAGAAATGAGGCCTCTGTGCCCTATCAGTGTGCCCTGTCCATGTGGAACTCCCTCTTGCTGGATGTGTGTCTAGTGCCCTCTCTGGTTAGGTTCAAATGAAGACTTGGCTATTCCAAGCTGCTCTGAACTGAAGGAGGTTTTTTGGTCTAGAACACAGGTTGCCAATGCAGCACCAATGGAGGCCAGTTTGCGCATCCCATCAGGACCCTCTCTGGTGTCTGTGAGAGATCTTGGTAAATATTCCCTAAAAAATCTGCAATAGATGAAGGGCTGCTTGCTCTCCCTACTCAGTTCCTGTTTGCATTGGCTTGGCCTCTCCTACACTGAACACCCCCCTAAAACCTGAGCTGAGGTGTGAAAAACTTCTCTCTCTGTGAGTGAGCATGCTGGTGGCTGATGTAGGTGCCTTTTCCCATTGATGGGATGGCTGAATAGTGTGTGTGTGCCTGCACCATTTTATGGTCCTCCTTTTCTGCATTTTTTGTAAAGATATGGAAGCCCTTATGCAAGCCATTTAGTGACTGGCGCCCAAAGAACTTCCTCAGCATTCCAAATGCATCCATTGGCTCAAAAGGCTTGGTGACACCTTCCTCCCACTGGCCTATAATTTTAAACTGTTGCTGCTTTTATGGCAAGGGTGGGGAAATCTGTGGCCCTCCAGGTGCTGATGGGCTGCCAGTGTGCTCAGGGATGGGGGGAGTTGGAAGTCCCAATAACACTGGGAAGGCCAAAGTTTCCCCTCTTGATCGTGGGCCCCATGGCCTCTCTGAAGGATTTTTAAAGATCAGGAAGACTGGATCAGCTCCTAGGCTTAAAAGGGCAGCTTATAGTTTTCCTCCAGGCACCCAAGGAGGAGAAGGCATGTGTGGACGGTGGTAGTTTGCCAGTGCTTTACCTCAAACCTACCCGGATGTACTGGAATTCTTCAACTGGGGACTCTGACTGAGGCGACAACGAGAGGCCACTATTCAGACCCTCCCACTGCTTGAACTTCCTGGTGATGAGAAGCAGCTTGTTCCGGATGGATGCGACGATCCGTAGCTCGTTGCTGTGGTGGGTGTTGATGGCGTACAGATGGCAGCCTGGGCAACAAAGGTTCAGTTGAAGGTGTGTATGTGTGTGTGTGTGAAGCACAGCTCTGAGAAATGTCCCAAAGGAAAGCCTGGCTCAGAGGGATGGGAGAGGAGAGCTGCAAACTGACCACAGCGGATCATGCTCTGGGTCACAGGAGAAATGTTTTAGCACCACCACATCTAGCTGTTTCTTGCAAAGGAACAGAAGGCATTGCTGCCCAGCTGCATTGACATAGGAACCTGCCTTATACTGAGTCAGACTATTGGACAATTTAGACAAGCACTGTCTTTGCTGAAAGCAGCTGTGGTCCAGAATTTCAGAAAAGGGCCTCTCCCAGCCCTACTGGAGTTGCCAGGGATTGAACCTGGGACATTCTTCATACAGAACAAACTCTGCACCACTGACCTATGACCCTTCCCCAGAGACTCAGTGCTATGCTGTGGTCCGTGTGGAACTTGAGCTTGACTAGAGACTGAGGAGGGGGAAGAAATTCAGTTTGTAGTTTCCATTCATTCACCTACCCAAAACTATTGGCTTAAGCTGTGCTGCTGTCCCCTGACACCTGAAATCAACCTGCTTTAATGCAGGGGTGTTCTTACAGGAAAACTCTATAATGCAAGGACAGGCACCTAGGTCAATGATAAGAGCATATACTCCGCCTACAAACAACAGACTCCCAGGTTCAAAACCCCAGATTCCCCATATAAAGAGGACGTCAAGGATGGGGAAGTCACCAACACTAGAGAGTCCCCAACAATAGTAGGCCAGATGACTCCAAGATACGGCAGTTTCACATGTTCACAACCTTGTGATCCCTTAAAGCATCGTTCAGCTGGTTGGTTGGTTGGCTGAGACCCACTGCCTGATCTCAGCACTACCGTCATACTCTCCCCAGGTCACACCCCTCTCCAGCACTGCTTCATAGCCTCAATGAATGTTTTTATCAGGTTGGAATGTGTCCTGAACTCGAACTCCTCGGCTGCGTGGAGAATAGAATGGGGTGTGGGTGTGTGGGTGTGTGCATGAAGAAACTAGCCTACTGTGCAAAGGCAAAGTGCATATTTGTTGCCCCATCTCCTTTTGCCCAGGAGGTTACCCGAAGGGAAGGCAGCCCCCAGGGTGAAAAAGCTCCCCCACCCCCTGCCATAAGCACCTTTTGTTTTCTCCAGTTTGTTCTCTCGGCAGTCACACTTGCTTCTGGCTTGCTTGGTTTCCATGCCTTTCCGTACGGCACTCAGCCGGAAGACCAGGAGGCGAGCGTCCTTCCCTGTCAGGTGGGAGACACACAAATAGACATGTTACAGGGACAGCTAAAAGGAGGGAGGCTGTGGGTTGTTTCTGAAGTGTCATGCACCAAAGGCAGTCATGGTTTGTTTTGTTGTCTACTGCAGGGCCACAGTCCCAGGCAATCCAGGATATTCCATCCAGCCGTCTTTCTTCAACAAATCCCAGCATCCAGAGACTGGACACAAGATGTAGTTTTGCATTCAAAGGGCTTACAGAAGGTTAAAACAGTAGATACAATATCATCTAAAATAAATGCAGGATCCTGGAAGATCCAGCCTAAGATAAAATACCTCCAGCGAAGCAGTTATGCTTCTACCACAAGCTTGCCCAGGGAAATGACATTTCCTCCCAGACAGACTTACGTGCCTTACCTTTGTCCGCTCTAGTAATGAGAAGGTCCAGAGTTTCCAATACATGCATCTGTTTGATCTGTAAAGTTTTATCAAACACTGGGATGGGAGGCTGCCCATCTGGAAGGAAAAATTCAAGAGACTCTGTGTCAAGGCTCAGATCAAAACATCAAGGGGGAAATCCATATATATTGGCTGGTTACAATAATATTCAGATTTCAAAGGCCTTTCTAGATAGCACCATTGTATGTGCCATCTAAAAGGAGGCAGAGATTATTCCTGCTAAACTTCTACTGGCAGGCTGCTCCACAGGGCAGGGCCTGCCAAACCTAAAGGCTCAATGCTCAGCAAGGGCAAACTGAGTGTCAGGGGCGTGGAGAACCACCAGAAGTGCCTCCTCACAAGATCTTAGTGATGGAGGTGGAGCATAAGGGATCAGACGGTCATTAATACTTTGGGCCAAAGTGATTTAGGGCTCTGTGAATTAACCCAAGTACCTAGAACCTGGCTTGGTGGCAAAATTGACAACCAGTGCAACCCTCTCAGCAGAGTGGTAACATATAACCAGCAGCCTGCTCCTGTGAGGAGTCTGGCCTCACTAGCAGCTTTCAGACCAGGTATGAAGGAAGCCCCACGTAAGCTACATTACAGAAATCAACTGGGGGTAGGGGAATGTAAGGCAACCAGGTCAGCACATGCTAACAATCACAGGGTCATCCACCAACCATCTAAGAGGAGGACACCAACATCTGTAGAGACGAGCAGTGACTGGCCCCAGGAATCTGCGCAGAAAACATCATGAGGGAAATTGCTGCAGAAGCACTGGGACTCCCAGGGCTGTGGAACAAGAGAACCGTGAACTGGTGAGCATAACAGGGAAGGGTGCTAAGCACTAGAGTCACAACATACTGATCTACAGCGGTGAGTTCAAGAGGTTGCTTTGCATCCCTTGGGGAAGCAGAAATCCCTCAGTTAGCTGAGGATAAAAAAAGAAACGCCAAGGCTGGGTGTACCCCATGCTAAGAATAATAAAAATGAAAATAAAATGTAACTTATGTGACCTGTCTAAATCATGCATATTTACATATTTTAAAAAGCTCTATTCTACACTGTGGTTTGCTTCTAAGCACAAACCTATTATCCACAGCAATCAGAAACCATTCCAGGCTCTTGAGCTAACTCACCTCCTATCCTCCCCTGAAGATTTACCTGTTAACCATTCACTCACCTCCTTTTTACAGAGGCTCGTGGAAGCCAGAATAGCTGGGGCATCGCCTCTCACAATGGTTTTGAGTTTGAGTGCCTTAAAAAAAAAGACACACAAGAGAGAAAGAGAGAGAGAGAGAGAGAGAGAGAGAGAGAGAGAGAGAGAGAGAGAATATGAACATATAAATCTGCCTTATATGGAGTCGGTCTTGACTCCATGGGTCTCAGGTGATTCCCTGTCTTTACTGCCTCTCTACTGCAGATCCCATTAACTAGAATGCCAGAGACTTATTTTGCCTTCACCAAGTGAGCTATGACCCCTTCCTTTATAAAGTTTGTGGTGGTGAGAGGGCGTGAGACTGTAAAGACTGATTTACTTACATGCCAGCCTCCATATGGAGTGCCTGTTTCACATGTGTTATCTGCATAGTACAGTGAAGAAACACTCTCCCACTGCACAAAGATGGCCGTAAGGAACATCTAGGCTGCCCCCCCCGACAGGTGTATTCAACATGTCAATTACGTAATGATAATACATTAATCACGGGTTTACACTGGACCATCCACACGGCATTCTGCTTTATTGCCTGTAGTGCAAAGGTTCCCCAATGTTACCACATTATTGCTATCTAGAGGGGCACTCCTGCCCTATGGCACAATGAAAGGAGGACAAAAAATAAACCAAAATATTTGTGGTATTAAAAGTTGTATGATTTCAGCAGAAAGCTATAGGACATGCACTGACTGAAAACAAAGCAGTATGTCCCCCCCTTCCCAATCAATACTCTGATATTGATCAGAGTCTTTGATCAAAGTGGACTGGGCCTGACAATTTACCTGTTTCCATGGTGCGTTGGGGACATCTCCATTTTTGGATGTTTTGTTTTGATGCCTTCTACAAGTATGAAGACAACAGCTCTCCCTTTCTGCATATCCCTAGTTTCTGGTATTCAAAGACAACCTGCCTCTGACCACAGCTGCTCCATCTTGCCATCATGGCTAACAGCCATCATCAAAATTATCCACAATTTGCTTAAAGCTATCAAAGCCAGTGGCCACCAGCACACCCCATGGAGGCAAATCCCATGAATTAATTATACTTATTGTGACAAATACATCTCATGCTGTCCTGGGCACAAAGTCCCACCAGACCACCATGGCAACCACCTCAGCATGTAAAAGGTACAGCGGTTCTGGGAAGAACACAATGATACACTTCACGAAATGACATATTTGGCAAATCTGCTAAGAGGGTACTTGACTGCTTCACAAGAAACACTATAATCTTTCTTATCAAAGTCAGGGCCTTATTATCTGTTGGAGGGCCTCTCCTGATACTGTGAACTTGCAAGCTGTTTCCTTTCGTGCTGTAAAGAGGGCTACCAAACTGTGGCCACAAAGGGCTACCCAAATCCAGATCTTTTTTTGACCCACTTTCCATTTGATCCCCAGACGCTGTGTTTTCTCCTTCCCTCTGCAAAGGAGAAGCCAGTGAGCTCTCAGAGCCTGCTAATTCCTTCCTGTTTCAACCTGGTTTTCTTTACAACTGATCCCCTGTTAATTGCCCTTGCTTGCAATTTGGACTTGATGCTGCTGCCTTTGTTGAACAGGATTTTGCTCTCATTTCTATTGGTACACCTGACGTAATATTCTCCCTCTCTCGAACATTTGCTGTGCTAATTTGTTGGGGTTTTTTTTCCAAGGGTGAGAGGAAATTAATTTGGCGTTGATAGAATGTGTTGTGCGTTTTTCAGGGTTTTCTTTAAAGCTGTGAAAATAAAGATGCATAGCACCAAAGAGGGCTGATGCAAATATAATTGTAGTCAAGAGCCTGGGAGCAGGTCTGGTGTCATATTAACACAAGAGACCTGCTGGATTAGGCCAATGGCCTCTCTAGTCCAGGATCCTGTTCTCATAATGGGCAATGAGATCACCTCCCCCCAGGAAGCCCACAAGCACAACCCTCCCGCTGTTTCCTGCAACAGATGTTCAGATGCATCACCACCTTTGTTGATGGAGAACAGCACCCAGCACCCTTGGACAGCTGCAGGGGTCCTAGTACAGTGGTACCTCGGGTTAAGAACTTAATTCGTTCTGGAGGTCCGTTCTTAACCTGAAGCTGTTCTTAACCTGAAGCACCACTTTGGCTAATGGGGCCTCCCGCTGCCGCTGCACCGCAGGAGCACAATTTCTGTTTTCACCCTGAAGCAAAGTTCTTAATCTGAGGTACTATTTCTGGGTTAGCAGAGTCTGTAACCTGGAGTGTCTGTAACCCGAGGTACCACTGTACCCTGACAGGACCCAAAGGTACTCAACACCTGCCTTGGGCCCACCATGCCAGGCAGCTGAAAACCACCACATAAAGGCCCCCCCCCCGGGTGTTCTGGAGTGATGCTATGTCAGGAAAACTTCCAACCTGGGGATGAGGGGCACTAATGTGAACTTTGTCAAAGACCCCCTCAAACCTAAAGCCAGTTTTAATTATTATGAACATAAGAAGAGCCTGCTGGATTAGGCCAGTGGCCCACCTACACTAACATCCTGTTCTCACACTGCCCAACCAGATGCCTTTGCAAAGGAGCTCTGATGTGCAACTGCAGAGCAACTGCGGAGGCAGAACATAGCCATCAAGCATAGCAGCCATTGGTAGCCTTGCCTTCCATGAATCGGGTCTAATCCCCTTTCAATGTCTCTACCACTTCACTCTCCAATTTGGTGTAAACTACCCTCATCTCCAGAAGTATCATGTGATCATTTGCTGCTCTCCCAGGCCATTTAAGTCCCTGTGACATGGCTGGCTGGCTTTTTCCTTTTCTTTCTCTGTATCTAATGGCTGTTTAAGTTCTGTGCTGCACATGGTATTTTACTGTCCTGGCTTTGTACCTGCCCCTAGAGCTTATTGCCTTTTCATTGTAGCAGTTTTATTGTTCTGTTCTATCCCCTTTTATTTGTACGGTGTCTAGAGAATTTATTTTGTAAAGCGTCTCGTAAACAAAGAACACAAAGAAACAACACATTTCAAAAGCAGCTTTTGCTGTGGCATCAGCTTTTAGAGGGAAATCTCCCCCCTGCAGGGCACGCCTATATTTACAAACTGCTCTGGACTGGGGTCTTTCAAGGGATATCCAGTTAAATTAATGGCATCAAGTATATTGATTTCAATGTCTCTTCTTTGAGTATGATCAACAAAAGCTCTCAATCACCCTGAAGAATTGTCTTGTCAAGGGTCCCATTCTATTTCCTACAGCTTATTGAGAGTTGGCAACTTATTCAGGGCTGTGGGGTGCTTTTGAAAGTTGTTATTTGCTTATTTACTACAGGAGAACCTCAGCCCCAGGAGCTAAATGCGCCTAGCATGCTTTTCCCTGGCTATAAAGTGTCACTGAATTCCGATAAGTATGTCTCTTACTTGTCAGGATGGGAGATGCAACGGGGTGTGTGGAGAAGCTATAGAACTGTGCAAAGGTAAAAGTTACAGTGGTTATTCCACCTATTTTAGCCTCTGGCTCCTCCCACCACTGTCATGTGGTACTTGGAAGGTTGTTCAGAAGGGAATGGGGCCCCCAGGCTTAAAAACCACTCCTGGTTTATTATACTTATGTGCTGCCTTACAAAATAAATTCTATTTTAAAATAGCATTCCCCCAAAACCCAGAGACATTCCTGTTAGGCATGGTTTAGACGGAGGTACCCAGGTGTCAGAAAAATCTATTTATGTATGCGACAACAGCAGTGTGGATCTTGTTAGCCCACAAATGGACTGAGTACAACATATCTAAAAGGGATATAAAAAGGGGAAGAAATTAAACTAAATGGCTATACAAGAATATGCAGGAGTTGTGGCTAAATTAAAGGAGTCTTGGAAGGGGAAGGAGGAAAGTCACTGATTGTATTGATATAATGAAAGATTTTAATGTGGAAATGTATATTTGAAAATCTTTTAACAAAAAATATTTTTTTAAAATACAAAATGAATTCTACAGTGGTGCCTCGCAAGACGAACGCCTCGCAAAACGAAAAACTCGCAAGACGAAAGAGTTTTCCGTTTTTGAGTCGTTCCGCAAGACGAATTTCCCTATGGGCTTGCTTCGCAAGAAGAAAGCCCATAGGGAAATCTCCGGGGACCTCTTTTAAATGCTGGCCATCGAGAGCAAAGACTTTCGCCCACCGCCGGCCTTCACAAGAGGTCCTGGACCTCTTCTGAAGGCCGGCGGGGGGCAAAAGTCTTTGCTCCCCCCCACCGCCTGCCTTCCCGGGATAGCGGAGAAGCGCAGCGCGTTTCTCCGCTATCCCGACGGCTTTTGAAGGCAGGCGGGGGGGGGGAGCAAAGACGTCTCCGCTGTCCCGGGGGCTTTTAAAATGCTGGCAGTCGGGAGGAAAGCCCTCCTGTCCTCGGAGCTTGCGGGGTGGGAGGTGGGGAGAAGGGCTTTTCTTCCCACCGCCAGCCTTCAGAACAGCCTTCTGAAGGCTGGCAGTGGGAAGAAAAGCCCTTGTCCGCCCCCCCAGCCTTCAGAAGAGGTCGGGGGACAGACTGTCCCCGGACCTGGTCTGAAGGCTTTTTCCATAGGAACGCATTGATTGATTTTCAATGCATTCCTATGGGAAACCGTGCTTCGCAAGACAAAAAACTCGCAAGAAGAAAAAACTTGCGGAACGAATTAATTTCGTCTTGCGAGGCACCACTGTATAGGCATCCTATGAGAAAGAGATGAACAGAAAGAGAGAAAGGGAGGGAGGCTGTGTCCACACACCATACCTTTGAAGCACATTTCTCCCCCCAAAGAATCCTGGGAATTGTAGTTTGTTAAGGGTGTTGGTAACTGTAACTCTGTGAAGCAGTGTGTGTTGTGTTCATAGCCTGGATGTGTGAGAGTCAGAGGCAGTTCACTGGTGCATATTGCACTGCCCAGCCTGTTTAGCTGCTCAAAGACCTCAAGTAGCCACAGTGAAACACAAATCCCAAATACTCAGCAACCACACCTGGCCAAGACGGACAAATTCAGCTTGTCGCGCCTCCTCTTTCTTCCGGGCTGATTTTGGGGACTCAGGTAAGACATCACTGAAGGATCTCCTGTTCAGCATGTTCTAAACAAATACAAAACAAAAACAACAACAGAGTTTTACTGAATTGTCTGTCATCCTGGGGGCGTTTTTTAATTTAATTCTGTGCAACATGATAGTTTTCCATTTGGAAGGGCTTTCTTGACATAGGGAGGCGTTCAAACACATGAATCTCTCTCCTGCGTTCCACAGCCGTATAGTCTGAGGAAGACTATACTGTCTTCCAACAGTGTGTTCCAAGGAAGACGGTACCACATGAGTTTTCTGAACATTAAGAACACCAGGAGATGTTATATATTTTTGTCTATCCACTTGCTCTGACTGGCAGCTGCTTTCCAGGGTTTATGGCATAGAGTCTTTCCTACTACTTGCTATGTGATCCTTTTAAGCCAAGATATTGGGGACTGAACCCAGGACCTTCTTCATGCAGACAAGAAGCTCCACTGCTAAGCTACAGCCCTTCCCTGCCATCTCCTAGTAGGCCTGGAACTCTGGAGAGCTGCTGCCAATCAGTGTAGACGATACTAAGGCAGATAGACCAATGGGTCTGACTCATTTTAAGGCAGCTTCTTATGTCCCTTCCAGAGCCGTCTTTTCCATAGGGCTTAGTGGTGCGTCGCACCAGGGCACCGGCCTCTCAGGGGTGCCCCAGCAAGTGTGGGAGCTGTGCAGCTTTGCCGGCGGCCACCCCTTTCCCTGCACGCCCGCCAGCTGCGCCCCGACAACCATAAGGCTGGCAGGCACACAGCTTCCCTCCCAAGCCTCTGCGGGGATCGCTCTCCTCCTGAGGCGGCTTGGAAGGGAAGCTGCGCTCTCCTGTCAGGAGTTCAGCCTACACTTGAGTAGGACTCTGGCAGAGACACATGCCCAACTGGCGTGTTCCCTCCCTTCTAGTCGATCGTTCGGGAGCTTCACAAGCTTTCTTCAGCCCAAACATCACAGTGACTGATGCCAACAGACACCGGCACACTTAGCGATCTGCAGAGTTTGCGCAGTTGTGTAACAGACAGCAGCAACTGTGCAAACTCCAGGAGGGATGGAACATGCCAGGCAGGCATGTGTCTCTGCCAGGGTCCTACTCGAGTGTAGGCTGAACTCCTGACATCTCCTTCCACGTCACTCCCAAGCCTCTGCGAGGATCGCTCTCCCACAGTGGCATGGGGGAGAGTTGCACCCCCCCATAGCTGGCAGTGCACAGCTACGGCCACCCCAACACTATCCATGGTAATTTGGGGGTGCTGGGCGGATATTTGCACCTACATCTGCTAAAGACAGCCCTGGTCCCGTCGTCCAATATCAGAACAGGCTCTTCTTATGCACTCCACAGACAAAAAACCTCAAGTGAAATTCCTATGCAAGTTATGAATTTCAACCTTGAATTTAAATGCTGGCTCCCAAAGTTTTGTCGTATGCCAGAATGACCAAAATAAAGAAATCATGATGGACATGTGCTCTTGAAAGCATAGGGAGAGAGGGAGCTGGCACCGCATACATCCCAGGCATAAGAAGCATTGGATCAGCCCCCACCATCTTTCACAAGAATCTTTTTTTGAGGTTTCACAGAAGAGGCGGAGCTTACCTTGTGCATGTCAGGCATGAGGTCCTGGTATAAAGAGCGGATCAGCATGTCCAAAGTACGCTGCCGCTTCTGAGCAAATGTCGGAGTTTCCAAGGTGGCTTTCTCCCCATTGATTACTGTAAGGCAACGGAAACAGAAAGAAGACATGTCACATACCATGCAGACCATGTTATGTACTATGACACAGAGGCTGGGCACTTAGAACATTTTGGGCATTTTGTAACTACAGTCTTACCTTGGGTTACAGCCGCTTCAGGTTGCATTTTTTCAGGTTGCGGACCGCCGAAACCCAGAAGTACCAGAACGGGTTACTTCCGGGTTTTGGTGGTTGCGCATGCACAGAAGTGCTAAATCGCACTTTGCGGGTGTGCAGAAGCGCCGAATCGCAACCGGTGCATGTGCAGACGTGGGTTGCGAACGCTGGGGGTTGCGAACGTGCATCCCGCACAGATCACGTTCGCAACCCGAGCGTCCACTGTATTAAAGATTATTGTTTTTTAAAAAATTGTTCTTATGAAAAGTCATATTCAGTTTGGCCCTGATAATTATGCTCCACTGTGTCAAAGGGGGTTTATTCTAGCGCATTTGCAAAGCTAAGCAGAGTCCTTTCAAACTGGATAGGGAACTGAGTGTTGGGATTCCTGCACTGCAGGGGGTTGGACTAGATGACCCGTGGGGTCCTTCCAACTCTACAATTCTATGATTCTACGTGGGAAGGGCTGCAGCTCAGCAGTGCAGTGCAATACAGTGCAGTGCAGTGCAAAGGGTACCAGCTTCAATCCCTGGCATCTCCAGGGAAAGCTGGGAAACTGCCTGAAACTGCAGGGAGCCACTGCAAGTCAGACTGAGATAGATGTGGTCTGATGTGGTGTAAGGCAGCTTCCTATGTTCCTAAATGTGTCCAGGATGGCAGTCTAAATGCCTTAATACAAGGACCTCTTTGATCTGAAAATGGCGTATCCAGCTTACATTTCACCAGCAAGAAGTCCCTGAATTCTTGGTGGTCCGTAAACACTGGTGGGGATGGAAGAGGAGGCCCAAAGAGAGGTACGCTTTCTTCCGAAAAGATTTTCAGCCTAGGGAAAAGGGCACATCAGATATTTGGGGCAGGACATGGTTTTATTCCAAATGTTACATGCCTCTAACCAAAAATTCGTAAAATTCAACCCATCCCCTCTCCAAGCACTTTTAGCAAGACGTAGAGACACTTTGGGTGTGATGTAATAGTAATCAGATTACAGTGCTATGTGGATACTTCTGGCACAGAAGCAAAGTAAGAAGTCTCTACCCACAAGGAGCTTACAGTCTAACTTCAACAGCAAGGAAGCCAAAAGAGAGAAGGGGACGTATAAGACAAAGAGATGAATGGGAAATAATGCAATTACATACATACAGTACATACATACTTGGGGTGGGGGGGCAGCTTTGTTATACTTGGGGAGGAGATTTACTGTGCAATCCTAGGCACATCTACTCAGAAGTTCAATGGGGTTCTTTCCCAAGTTATTGCAGCACTAAAGCACTAAAACTATAGGCTTCATTATTATTATTATTTTCATCATCATCATTACTAATTGGATTTCTTGCTTGCCTTTCAACATAAGGTCCCAGGACAGGTTACAACAATATAAAAAACAGGCCTGCAATTTATTTAAACTGATTTTATTCAGATAAATATGGTAGGTTCTAAAGCAGGGGTCAGCACACTTTTTCAGCAGGGGGCTGGTCCACTGTCCCTCAGACCTTGTGGGGGGGGGGCTGGACTATATTTTGAAAAAGAAAGAACGAATTCCTATGCCCCACAAATAACCCAGAGATGCATTTAAATAAAAAGCACACATTCTACTCATGTAAAAACACCAGGCAGGCCCCACAAATAACCCAGAGATGCATTTTAAATAAAAGCACACATTCTACTCATGTAAAAACACGCTGATTCCCGGACCGTCCGGGGGCCGGAATCAGAAGGCGATTGGGCCAGATCTGCCCCCCCCCCGGGCCTTAGTTAACCTACCCATGTTCTAAAGGCATACACCTCAGTTGTTGAAGGCCAGGGGAAAGAAACACTTTCAACATACAACAAAAGCTATGCAATTAAATGTCCCTGATGCACCTCTGGGGGGGGGGGTAATTCTACATCTTAGGGCTTACCTTTCATTCATCCAATTTTCCCTACAGACTCTCTTGGGTGTTAAGATCAGCAGAGGGGGCCCTCTTGAATTCAGTTTATATCATGTCCTTCCTCACAAAGGAGCCCATAGATAATGCAGGCTGCTGTTAGCTGGTCACAACCAAAAGGCACTCTGTACATTCTCAGAAACAACTTCTCTTCCTACTTTACATGTTCCTGACATTCAAAATAGGTCTGAAAAGGGACCCCATGTCCACACACCCCTGGGAGAGTCTGTAAGCCTGAAACATGAGCACATTGAGGTTTCTTCCTTCTTTTCTCTTCAATAAAATTACGCTTGTGCTTTTTAGTCTCAGACTAAGTCCCCTCTCCCTGTGAATTTTCACCAATATTACATAAAGCTAAAGTCATAACATGTCATATCAAATTAACGAAATGAACGGTTCGCCTGCAGTTGACACCCACCTGTAACTATCACTTTGCGTATTATATCTCACTAAGGCAAAAATATCTGCAGCATCAGTTAAGGAGCTCAATCCATTACTCCCACGCCAATGGAAGCCACTTGTTTTTTGATAATGCTCCCCCCCCCATTTGTGTTGAAATAAATAACAAGGAGGGGAGGGAAAGCGGGGGGAAGTAAAAGATCAAGCACGGAACATATTGGAATATCTTTTCGTCACTGGAACCACAGGGCAGTTCATACTGTTGGAAAAGCAGCAATACCCAATGCAGAGAGAATGTTCACACATGCGCAGCCAGGGTTTTTGGCTCATCATAGTACACCATGAATGAGTAGTATGCTGATACATACTGCTGACCATTCCCACTTCACTCCTTCCCAGGCACAGGCAGAATAAATAATCCATGGTGCCACGGCTTCCTGTTATATCGAAACCAGGGTTTGTGGTTCCTTTCTCCCAAGTCACGATTGCTAGACAACCTTAAACAATTGTTTGTTGCTGGTTTACTTTTGTAGCTTGTGAAGGAGCAGCAAATTATTGGAGATGATGGAGAGTCAAGGCTAGGGGAAGGGAGGGGTGAAGCAGAAATGATCAGGAAGCATGCCCCAGCACATTGTTCCTTCATACTAAACTGTGATAAATCAGCAGTTCTGGTTCATTGTGTGATGCAAATGTAGTCAATGCTTAACTGTGGTTTGTTGCCTTAACCCTGATTAGGCTTGGTGACAACCGGAAGTGGATTTATGCGTGGAAAAACCATGGGCTCCATCCATTTCTGGTAGTCAAAGGGTTGCATGTTCTGCCTCCATAGTTGGAGGCAGTATGTCTCTAAATATCAGTTGCTGGAAACTGCAGGAGCACATAGGGCTTGCAAGCTTCCTACAGGCATCTGGTTGGTCACTGGGAAAACAGGATGGCCTGATCCAGCAGGACTTTTCTTATGTATCCAAAGTTAGGCCTATTGAAATTCATGTACATGACCAACTTAGCTCCAATAATTTCAGTGAGTCTGTTCTGCGTATAACTTAATTGCGTACAAGCCCAAACAAATTACTGGGCTCAGAATTCTTTAATTCTAATTTTGCAGCAGCCTTCAATTTCTAGGAGAAAAGACCCTGAAATCTGCACACTTCTAGTTTGGATATGTAATACAAAACATAGTCAAATATCATGTGTGCATCGAGACCCTAAGAAACTCAGGTCTGTGAATATTTAAGCTTGGAAAATATATTCCAACATGCTCAGAAGCCCTGACCCATTAGTGGAGCTGAGCTCCTTAGTTAAATCTGAAAAAAGGGAAAACAAGTTGATTTTACAAAATTAAGGAAGTGGAAAGGGAGTGGTGAAAGATACGTGTAAAGTGGGAGCGGATCATGGATGGCTTAAAGGCTGGAGAGGATTCTTCTCCTTCTTGGAACACAATGGTGACAATGTCATTCCCGATATGCCGTTTCCTTTCCACCTGTAAACAACAACAAAAAAAAGAGCTGTTCATGGCTTCATGAAACCTGTGTAAAACAACCCCCACTAAGTCCTCTGTAAAATATTCACATGAGTCTCATGTTCAATTTGAAATGGACCAAAAGAAGGGAATCTTTTGGTTCAACTTGCCAGCTCTGACAGTTCATGTTTTCTACGCCTTTGAACAGTGAGTGAAATGAAATCTGAACAATCGGGGTGCAAAATTCTAACTTGTAACAACATGATCTGGGAGGCTCAGGAGATTGGCCCCAGGAACTGTCTTTCAGAAGGAAGGCCCTCCTCATTTATAGAATCCAGAAGGGCAATGGGGAAGAAAACATAGCCTTGGCGGCTGTTGGAACTTGGTTAGTTGGCTCTGAGGAATGGTTGAAGAGAACTGGGTATGTTTGGAGTTTGGGGGTGGGAAATGCTGAAGGGATGAAGAGATGGGGAAATAGTCAACTTATCTTAAGATTTGGGCCACAGGCCTGGAAAGAGCCTTGGATGTAATCCAGTCCAACCCTCCAGGGAGGGCTGCACTGCAGGATGAAGTTCCAGCCTCTGATTTAAATACTTCCAGAGAAGGAGAAGCCAACCCCGCCTGGACCAGCCTCCCCCACTGTCAGACAGCTCTTGCCATAAGGAGGCTTCTTCTAACGTTTAACCAAAACCTGCTTTTCTGGCAGAGGCCCACTAAGGCGAATGGAGCCCTGCTCCACCAACAATAGTCTTCTCCCAGCCAGCCAGCCAGCCCCTCCCTTCCTATTTACAACCAGTCCAGGGGAATGGCACTAATTAACCTCCTCCTCAGTTTCAGTGCTGCTCCTCATAGAACTCAGCAGGGAGGAGGTGGATGGGGACAAACTAGAATTAGTTGGCTCTGCCTGCCATTAGCCCTGGCTCTGCCTACGGTTGGCCTCCCTGCCTTCTGCCCTGCCAGTCCCAATGGGCAACAGCCACCAGTATTCTTGGAAGCTTCCACCTGTTGGCCCTACTCTTCCTATCCGGAGCTACCAGAGAACAAGGATGCTCCTTCAGATATTTGAAGGGGCTACATCCACACCACATATTTAGAGAACTAGGATACCACTTTAAACAGCCATGGAATTCTGGGAGCCCCCCAAGAACTCCGGGAGCTGAAACTTGCTTAAGGGTGCTGAGAATTGTTACAAAACGCCTATTGCTTCTACGCAGCTAAGATTTCCAGACTTTTCTGTGGAAAGGGATTTATTGTTGAACCACTCTGGGAATTGTAGCTCTGGGAGGGAAATAGGGGTCTCCTTTCAACTCTCAGTACACTTAACTAACTTCAGTTAGTGGCTGTTCAAAGTGCTTTCATGTGTATGCTGTGGCCTGTGTCTCCCCTTAACCTCCTCTTCCATTGCTTAAGCACACCCAGTTCTTTTGGGTCACCAAACCCTTTGCCATCCTGGCTACCCTCCTCTTGAACAGACTCCAACTCCTCAATGTCCTCACTTAAAACAGAGTATCCAGAACTGGCCTTCCACATAAACTTTTCCAAAATGTGCATCCTGGAAGTGCTGCTGTGTTTTCCTTCCTTTGATGGTGGCTTGTGGTCTAACCAAGAAAAATCAATAGGGAAACCACATACTTGCTGTTTGTTCTCTTTCGAATATGGAAGCATGGTTGAGACGTGGAACATTATCTCGTGCCCTTGGTAGACAGTGTAGATGGAAAAAATGCCTGTGGTGTCATCTGCAAAAGAAAGGGAAGGAGCACTGGCTTTCAGTGGGGTGATATGGAGTTTAGGGACTCCTACACTCCATCCTTTCCCACTGGACCATTGCTACATTCAGGGTACCTCTAGACCACCCATATTTTGAGGAAGGGATACAAGCGTATACCAGGAAATTTAGGTTTGCCCAGTTAAAGTGGATTACAGTGCTCTGTCATTCTAGCATAATACATCCATTTTTAAAAAGGAAACTGACCTTTTGTGGTTAGGAAAGTGATGAGGAAATGCATTAAAAAGTGTGGAACAAATGAACGCTTACTGGGAAGGAGTTTAGTCACTCTACAAGAGGATCAGTATGAACGAAGGACAAAATGCTCATCGTTGTATAACCTCCCCATAAGCAAATCAGAAGAAAAGTAGGATATAATCCGACCTCTGGGTTAGCTTTGTGCAAACAAATCAGGATGTTCACTACATAGGTTGACTGGAGGAGCCTTTATCACTCTCCTCCTGCTAATACGCCTGAAGCCACTTACAACAAACGGATTGCAATAAAAATAAACAATGGAACAGAAAACAGCAGCGAAGAGAAGAGCAAACAACTGGTGGGTAAAAACCATCTGAGATTCAATGCCACCAAAATGTTGAGCACATAAAAATGTTTTAATTGGGACTTTAAAAAGCAGCAGTGCATGTGCCTGGCCAACATGCTGGGCTGAAACAGAAGCGGAGCCAAGACATTTGAGTTGCAAAGGCCAATAGGAGAACACAAAACAAGTAACTAGAGAATAACATGGGTGCGTTTTCATGCACTACAAGATATGTTCTGGATCTGCCAACATATCTTGGAATCTGGGTATGATTCTAATTGCCTCCAATGAAACCTTACTTTTGGTGTCCAGTCCTCCTCTGTAGCCGGTCCAGCCCTTCAAAGTAATGGTGTCCCCCAAGAGACTCAATAACCTCTGAAAGCTTTCACTGCCAGCTTCTGCAGATTGGGGGGGTCAAATAAGATAGTCAGAAGAGACAATGGAATGAGAAAGAGGTGAGAGATTTAAATAAAATCTGGGCATTAAATGCATGGACACATTTAACATCATGCTTCATTTGACCCCGAGAACCATAACACTTCTAAACCTGTGTGTACGAAACAGCAAAGAAAGAAAAAGTCAGATGTACATGCTAAATGTAGTTCATGCGGATCCCATATTTCAAGTACAGTGGTACCTCGGGTTAAGAACTTAATTTGTTCTGGAGGTCCGTTCTAAACCTGAAACTGTTCTTAACCTGAGGTACCACTTTAGCTTGTTGGGCCTCCTGCTGCCACCACGCCGCTGCTGAACGATTTCTGTTCTCATCCTGAAGCAAAGTTCTTAACCCAAGGTACTATTTCTGGGTTAGCAGAGCCTGTAACCTGAAGTGTCTGTAACCCAAGGTACCACTGTATCTTAAAAAGGTTGGAGAAGTCCACCTTGAGACCCAGACAAAACAGTCATGAGGAATGAGACTAAGGCAATTTTGGTGGCGGCGGGGAAGGAGACAAGGGCAAGGAAGATGTAAAGCTTTTGGTATTTTCTCTCCCGCCCCCCCTTTGGCTGTTGAGAATACAAATATGTCAAGCTGGCTTTGCAAATATAACCAAGGCATTAAGAGCCTGCCAGAGCTTTTAGTCATACAAACACAAAATGTTCTCGGCCCGACATTGAAATATTTTGTAGCCGTTGTTCAGAGACAGGAGGTGAAAACAAACTCCAGGTCACATGGAGGGAGATGCTCTGGGAAGGAGGAGGAGGCAGAGCGGATCCATGCCAAGGGTGGTTGCGGGTGGGGGATAGCAAGAGTTCCCAAGAAACTGGCTATCCCTTTTATTTTATCTGCTGCTAGGGAGAGTAGCTTAAGAAGAAGCTGGAGAGAAGGGCGTGTGTTTACGCTGGAAGTGAAACTTGTTTTTTCTGTGGGAAAGTCCAGCCAGAGGGGCAGATTTATGATTATTATGAATGTGGCGCCACCAGTGTGTACATGGTACTTGATAGAGTATTATAAGCAAGAGTGGCTGCATCCGCACCGCACATTTAAAGCAATATTTCCCTCAAAGAATCCTGGAAACTGAAGCTTCTCAAGGGTGCTGAGAGTTGTTAGGAAACAACCCTGTTCCCCTCACAGATCTACTGTTCCCAGCATTCCATGGGAAAAGGGATTAAAGGAACTGTAGATGGGAATTATAAATGTATATGTGGAATAGGAAGAATCCTTTAAAACAGGGCTTTTCAAAACTTGACTACAAATTCCATCATCCCTGACCACAGGCTTAGCTAACTGGGGTTGATAGGAGCTGTAGTCTAGAAAAAACCATCTGTGGTCTCAAGGTTGAAGGACACTGGTTTAAACGATCCAGGGACCCTGGAGCAGCTGTGGATGGCAGAGTTAGAGAACTGAAAACTGCAATTATGGGTATTTGTATACCTCTTTCCAGTGGTGCCTGGTACCCATTGGGACTGGTAGAGCACAAAGCAAAGAGACCACCCACAGGTGGTGGTGGCACCAGAGCCAATGAGAGGCAGCGCCAACTAATTCTGGTCTAGTCCCCTGCCATCGTCCTCCCTGCTTACTTCTACAAGGGAAACACTGAGATTAAGGAGGTAGAAGCTGGTAGGCAGGGCCACTCCCGGAGCTGGTTGCAAGTAAGAAGGCAGGCAGGGGGGAGCTGGCTGACGGCAGACTGAGGATGGTAGGGCAGTGCCCCATTTGCCTTAATGGATCAGCCTCCACTACCTCTTTCATTTAAGCCTCCCACAATTGAACAGTGGTGCTACAACTGCATAAGAAAAGTAGCTGCTAGTGAAAGGGCCTTCATAGTGGTGTCACCCTGGCTAGGGAACACAGTTTCATTTTGCCATTTTTAATGGTCTTTTTGGTGTCAGGTGAAGGCACCCAGGCCTTTAAAGCATCATTTAATCTGAGTTGCTAGAAAGGGAAGGTTCTAAGGCTGCTTTTAATTATTGCATATTTATTGTGTTGCATCTTTAACATGGTACTCTTTGTTCTATAAGCCAACATAATGTTGATGAACAGAGAAATATGGTAACAAAAAGAAATCAGCCCTGGATTTCACTTAAATCTGAACATTCACAGGAATGTAGGAAGCTGCCTTGATTATTTGTCAATCTAGTTCAATATTGTCTACAATGATTGGCCGTGGCTCTTCAGGATTTAAGGCAACCAGGGACCTTACACATGCAAAGCAGATGCTCTACTACTGAGATATGTCCCTGGCTGGCTTAAAGAATCACTGGGTATGGAAGTACCTTAAAAAAAGGGAAGGTAAATATGTATGGTTGCTATGCATGCAATTTACACTCCACAACATATTCTCTAACTGATAAAAGTTAAGAGCGTAAACTTTTCAAGGCAAAGGACTCTCTTTCTGCTTATGCTATCACGTAATACAAAATGCACACCAGGAGACTACAACTCCCATCTTCCCTACCTTTGCCCATGCTGGCTGGGGCTGATGGGAAATGGAGTCAAACATCATCTGGAAGACACCACATTGGCTATTGCATAGGCTATTGCAGTGATTGTGAAATAACAAGCACGGGTGTTTCAGATGGTGCCTGGGGAAATCCTCTTCTTTTGCTTCAGGAAGGGTACTCGCCAACCTGTTTTGTTTTTTGTTTTTTAGGGAATCAGATTTCCCCTCCTGTTTGGAGGGAGATGGCATAGCATCTCTAAGCAGTTCAGCCAGGTAGAATCCAATGCTCCAGACCAACAAAGCTGGCCATCACTGGTCTAGATCTAAACCAAGATCAGCACAATGGCATAAACACAGACATTTCCCCACCCACTTCAGTTCAGATAGAAATCAATCTTCAGACTCACCGTTGCTGAACATCTCGTCATCTGTTAGCTGTCCATCTTTGGCATAAAGTACTCCAAACTTAAAATTGACAGAGCCCTATGAAACAGGAACAGTATATTAATAAGACGGAACCAGACTGGCATTCTTCAAAAAATGAAACAGCTTTATATTGGAAAAGTGAAAGTGCTGCTTTTAACTTGGCAGTTAAATCTGGCAGTTCCACAATAATCCTGCATCCTAACTTGCCAATGAGCAGGGTACGTCTTCTAAACCCTTAACAGCTAGAGGGTGCTAGAGTAGGGCTCTAACTCTTCCAATCATATTGAGCTGCATCCCAGAGAAATACATGTGAATTGGGGGGCGGGGTGGAGGACCAGGATGTGCAATGGAGACTTCATGAAGTTGAATACTCATTGAGAAATGCAAGCGCATGCACACTGCTCCAGCAAGATGTGGGAAACCAGTTTGGGAAGACAAACCATATTCTTACGCTAAGGTTACCAGATTCCCCCCCCCCAATGAATCTGGGGACACTTTTCAACTTCAATGGATTTTGTATGGGGACTGATTTGTAAATACGGGGGCTGTCCCCAGGAAATGGGGATGTCTGGTAGCCTTATCTTACTCTACTCAGGGTTTTTCATTTTTCTTTTCAGTTTATCATTCATATGCTCAGGTTCTGATTCACTTGCACACTATATTATCCCCAACCTGCCTTTTTGGGCAACTGCCCTGCTCATGAATTTGAAGTCAGGTCTATTTTTATTTGTAACAAAATAAATAAAATGTTAACATGAACCTGCTGTCTGCGGATGAGCCTGAATTGGAAGCCATTAAAGGGATTGCCTTGCAAGCAGACCGTTAAAGGACTCACAAGTCTTTATTTCTTCTTATAACTGGATTTCTCAGCATTGTCTGTATTTCTGATCTCCAGGTACGAGTGCTGTCATTTATACAACCAAGACAGCACCGTCCATGCACAAAAAGGAAGGTAATCAGCAGGCTTTGTGGAATGCATGGTTTGTAGCAGCAGCATGGCAGCACCTACACCTTGGAACTCCCTGCCTATTGACACATTTGCTGAACTCTTTTCAGTGCCTGCTTAAAACAGTTTTGTTTAGGCAAGGCTATCCAGAGACATATAGGTTACATGTATTTTATTTCTTTTTAGCTACTGCAGATTTTAATAATCTTTTGAATTATTTTCAAACACCTGGGGTTTTTTAAGGAGAATTTTAACGTTTATTTTATATTTTAGTAAAACACAGAGGTTTTCTTACAATCAAGATATACATTTCATTAAATAAATAAATAAATACACAGGAGGGGAAACCCAGAAAATAGCCCTCAGTGGGTACAGAGTGCTAGCTGATTATTTGCAAGTGGAACAGAAAACCTAGTTGGAAGGGGCTGGAATGGAGTATTCTTGAAGAGGTGACTGGGAAAGTGAACAGCAGTTGCCCACAATGCAAGATTTTGTTGCAGTGGGAGTTTATGATATTCAAGGGAACACTGACTTGATTTTCTGATTTTCTTGTTAGGTTCTTTTACCCATATCCCTACTTTGTAGGTGTCTAACACCAGCAACAAACATCTTCAAAAATAAACATGCAAAATCCCTATCTCTCACACTCAGTAACACTGCTCGTGCAAGCTTGCTATCTTAAAATTCCCTAATTTTAAACTGTGCTATTTTTACTGTTGTTAGCCTCTCTGAGCCCGTCTTTGGCTGGGGAGGGCAGGATATAAATTATTATTATTATTATTATTATTATTATTATTAATTTATACCCTGCCCATTTGGCTGGGTTTCCCGAGCCACTCAGGGTGGCTCCCAACAGACTATTAAAACAGAATAAAACATCAAACACTAAAAACTTCCCTAACAGAGCTAAGCATGTCATCCCCCTCCCCCTCCGCACAAACACAAGTTTGGAATGGGACAGATCTGGGCACCAGCTTCCTCCAATTTGGAGATTTAAAATATGTTGATCCCTATACCACTAATAGGAATATCATCAGTTTTAGGCATTCCATTGAAAGGAAAACCAATCATTGTTATTGTTAGGGGAGACTGCAGACACTCAATTATGGCACTCAGCACTCACACTTCCCATTCTGTTTCAAAGACATGGATCGCTCCCATGAGTCAATACAGCATCAGCACAAGCTCATTTGCTGTGATTTACACCCTGACCCTACCACATGAGTGGCTCAGACTGAGCTAGTGGCAGATTCAAGTGAGGCCCATGGGCCCATGAACCTTCAAGGGTCCACAATCAAACTGAAGTGATATATGGACCTCTCTCGCAATCGGTACTTTGGAATAAGGTGCGGCAAGCAGTGATGACAAAAGAGGAACACAAGAGTCCAAAACATTGTAGAAGGAAAGAGTATTGTTTCATAAGCACTTCTCGGGCCAAAATCACACATTATGTAACTGGGACAGGGGCACTGAAAACAACACGCCATGTTGAGTTCCTTTGCTCACTTTCAGAACCTGTGCAATACTTATCTCAAGATGCCTCCCCCCCCGCCCCTTTCTGGACCATGGGTTGTTGCTTGCAGGTCAAGATTAAGATAGGACTGTCACATCATGGGATAAGTATTCCTGCCCAATGTGGGTGAGAAGGGGAGCCCATGAGATGGAATTGGTGTTTTCAGCAGCACATTTTGTGAGACATATGCAGCAGCAGCAATCTGAGCAAGTATGTTTTTCCCCTCCTGAATTCAGGTAACAGGGTCCCCAACAGATTTGTAGAAGTGCGTGGTCTGAAACTGGTTCACCAATAGCTCCCAACTCTAATTGGCCTTCTCAATCATGATTTTGCACTTATGTTGACCTCAGGAGGGGCACACAGGAGTATTTGTGGGTACAACACCACCCCACCCCCCAAATCAAACCCAGTAGCATAGCCCACAGAATAGAACATGGCACTTTTCAAAATGGAAACCAATGTTTGTTAGATAGGCTCCTGGGAACTTAAAGGAATCAGATTGTGAATTACCTCTTGCTCTTCCAGAACCAATAAATCCTGGGGAGGGAAAAGAACAAATATATTCAGCTTTTATATTCATTCAGAACCCAGCAATCTAATTTGTCATTTGTTTGCACCCTAAACGTAACTGGTCAGGGCTTTCAGACAAAAGCAGCGGCAACCACACTGTTTTTCAATATTGGTCTCTTGGTTAGGATTGGAAAAAGTGACATCTCGCCCTAGTCAAGTACTTGCAAGTTTTTAAATTGTTTAAATTGTTGTACTTTAATGTCTTGTAACCTGCCTTAGGACCTTAGGGTGAAGGGTGGGTAACCAGAAACAACAACAACCACATGGATAAAAAATCCCATTCAACCTTTGAACAGAAAGGTCCAGGAAATGTCCAAACTGCAAATAGGGAAATGTAATTAAAAGTGAGTCCAGGACAAGGTGTTACAAGCCACCTGCTGCTTTGGCATAGTGCCCAACCACTACCCCTTAAGTCTAGTCATAGATATGCTGGCCATCTGCTCATGATCTCTTTATCCTGTTCGGCAGGCTACAGTTCATGCAGCTTTTCTTCCAGGACAGAGATGGAGAACCCCTGTCTTCCCCTTGCCTCGGTCTTCTCTTCTTTAGGCTAAACATACCCACTTCCTTCCATTTTTCTTTACAGGGCTTGTTTTCCAGACTGCTGACTGCTGTCTCCTCGGAACTCTTTCCAATTTGTCTCTACGCACAACTTGAAGTGCTACCAAGGGGCTATATTTTTCCTTTCTGCTCCATGAACATTCAAACTTCTGCCCCTTCTTCTCAGACATTCAACCCCCACTCCCTAGCAAACAACAGCCATAGGAATCTGCCTTATACTGAGTTAACCCATTAGCCCATCTAGTTTAGCAATGCGTACACTGTTTGGCAGTGGCTCTCCACAGTTTCAGACCTGGAGATGTTGGGGATTGAACCTGGGACCTTCTCAATGCAAGGCAAATGTTCTACCCCTGCACTACAGCCCTTCTATTAAGATACAACAACACAAGGAGCTGCCTTAGTTTGAGTCAGAACATTAGCCCATCTAGCTCAATATGTCTAAACTGACTGGCAGTGATTCACTAAGATTTCAAGCAGGGGTCTCTCCCAGTCCTACCCATTGATGCCAAGGAATGAAGTTGGGATCTTTTCCATGCAAAGCAAATGCTTTGCCTTTGAGCCACAGCTCTTGCTTTGACCTTCCATTCTCTACCTCCTAGGCTTCAGCCTTTTCTTACAGCCTTTGTTTCTCTTCCATCACGCCTCGCACTGAGGTTTCCTTCTTAGATATCACAGCACACACTCTGATAGATCATTTATCCTCCACAAGAGGATGAGAACACCACCCAGATGCTGGATTCCAGCTTATGGGCTTGTCACTGAACACACCAAGGACTGAAAATAAAACTGCCAATGGCATAATGCTGTTATACAAATCTATGGTGGAACCACACTTGGAATACTCTGTATAGTTGTGGACGCCTCAAAAAAGGATATTGTAGAGATGGAAAAGATTCAAAAAAGGGAAACCAAAGTGATTAAGTGAATGGAGCAAGAGAGGATTAGACAAATTCAAGGAGGAGAAGACTATCAATGGCTAAGTTCTACCTCCACCGTGGGAGGCAGTATGCCTTTGAATACCAGCTGCTGGGCATCACAAGTAGGGAGGGAGAGCTATTGGTGCTCAGGTCTGGCTTGCAGGCTTCCCACTGGGGCATCTGGTTGGCCACTGTGAGAATAGAATGCTGGACTAGGTGGGTCTTTGGCCTGATCCAGCAAGGCTCTTCTTATGTTCTTAAGCTCCACCAGCTTAAAACTCTCTGCTAAACATTAAATTCCATTTATTAGATCTGTGGCTTTTGGTTGGAGTCTTCAAAGCAACTCACCACATTCATAAAACACATTTCTTGAAGTCTGTATTTGAAGCAATTGTTTCCAAAAGATACCCCCAACCGGCTCCACAAAATAAACACTCTTAAAATAGGAGGGAGAAAAGAAATACTGAAAAAGCTTTGCAAAGCTCACCTTTTGAATTTCAGGGTGAAGAATTTCTCTAGGGCCTTTCTCAAATTTGTCAAGATTCATGGCACTGAAATGTAGGTGAAATTGTAAATTTCAGTGTTGTCTGTTCATGTGGCGCAACAATGAGTAATATCTACTGCAATGATATTTTAAACATAAGCTCTGCTGAATTGTTTTTAGCTGCTTACCTTAAAATAGATTTCACAGACAAAGTTTTGGTAGGACTGTAAGGGAGGCATATTTTCAGAGTACCCTAGAAGAGAATTGCATTAAGACAGATGCTCTTTCTCAGATGACTTTGGGTTTGTTTGTTTTATACAAATGAAAATACTCAGTTAATTCAATCAATTACAAAAATATTCAGAACACTAATGGGTGAGGGTTGATTCAGATGTAACCCTCAAACATGGTTTGTGCTAACTGTAGCTTGAACCATAACTTATGCCATAGTTTGTCAGATGGGGTTGGTTCACAATAAACCATGGTTTAAATGTGCATCCGAACAATGTGAAAGATTCAAAAGGCCTTTGTGGAATGTAGCAAATAAGTAAGCTGCAAGTTGGGGTGAAAGAAACTATTTATAATGGAAGGAGTGCCTGATTTTCTATCATAGCCTTTCTAGCTTGGCATGCTCCACTGACTACCATGGATTGTCAGAAACTAAGCTAAACAATTAGAACCAATATAAAAGAGCAGGCAAAATGTTTGTCCCTTACTGTTTTTCTCCAGAGGATTGCACGGTATTGAGGAACACGCTGATTGTTTTGGTCAGAGAGTACGACAGACAGAAAAAAGGGGTTCTTCTCAATGTCTGTTCCTACATAGTTCTGATGAACTGGGGAGCAAAAACAGTGCTTGTTACAAAATGCAAAACCAACCTGCAAAGGAACCCAAACTGTACACACAGGGGAATCCCATTGCTCATAGAGTAAGCACCTCAGTGCCGCATGCAAAATTCCCTGTGCGAAGACTGGTACCAAATTTAATGCCACTGCCTCTGAACACAGATGGCCTACTTTGCTATTACGGAGGTGAGGTTTGAACAGGGGCCATCCACACTTTTAGCCTCTTTTGGCCAAGTGGGACAAGATGGTGGAGACCTGCCATAACATACACTCTAAAGGCTGGGCACTCAGGCCTATCAGTCAAAAAGGTGGTTGCATAGATATGGTCACATGGCTAAAGTTAAAATGGTCTCATTTTAAAAAGGAACTCTCAGAGAGAAACTCACTCTGATCAAGGCAAGAGAAGACACTGCTAATGATCAAAGCACATTTTGATTATTCAAGAATGTTGTAACTGATGCAGGCATGTGCACACAAATAAAAAAGTGTAACTACCTTTTCCTAGAAAATACTTGAAGTACCATCTGGTGTGGTACTCCGGGTTCTCCAAATGCACATCTGTTCTGCGCCATGTACCAGGGGCATAATCTGTGTTCTGGAAAGAAAAGAGAAACCAGGAAGTCATTTAATTCAAGGCTCCCCACACAGAAATAGCAAACAGGATGTGGAATGGAGGAGGGGAGAGGGAGAAGTAGGCATTTGAAGCAGCTGGCAGCCCAGCCCCTTATTAGGTGTCCATATGCTAGAGGATCTGCGCCTGACGCCTGTTAACTACGGAACCCATTTTAAGGTCCTGCTACTTAGATGTAAAACCCTAAACAACTCTATACCAGGTTACCTGAAATACTGTCTTCCCCATCATTGCCTGTTAAGGGCACTAAGATCAACAAATGGAACCTGGCTAGCTTTGCCACACTCTGATGATTATTGGCTTGTGATAATGCAGAGGTGGGCTTTTCACTGGTGGCACCAGTGCTGTGGAATGCCTTCCTTGCTGAAATACAAGAGGCCCCAACAGCATTGGTATTCTCCAAGAAATGTACTATGTTAGGGTAAAAGTGTGTATAATAAAAAGAACGTGTTAGTGAACACAGAATACAAAATGTATTATATTAGGGCAACCAGCTTGCAAAAAGGTGTAAATCAGAGAAACCTGTAGTAGGGATACCAGGGCATTGTAGTGAGTCCACCCACCAGAGCTGGTGATTGGCTCTCATGAACAGGAAAGGCTTTGAAAATGACTTCCTGCTTAGGTCTAGACTGAAAATCTTTCCTGACTCTTGGGTGTGTTATAACAATCAGCTGGACCCCTTGATTCTTGCTCCAGGCTCCAATTTGATGGCTACCTCCTGCTATTTACTACAAGATCTCCATAACTAAGAATTAGTGCCTGAATTTGCTTTTTCCCCTCCTCCTTCCCAGTCCCCTTTCCTCTTATGCCGTATCTCTTAGATTATGAGCCTGACAGCAGGAACAGTCTTCTCACTGCTATTCGTAAGCTGTTCAGGGGGCCTGGTTTGGCAGAAGAGCAGAATAAAAACAATTATTTTTCACTCTGATACATTGGCTGGATCCTTTTAAACATTATTAGAACAATATTAGAAATATTGTTCTAAAACATCAAAGCAGGAAACATTCTGTTTTGCTTTCTCTTTCTCCCCACTGTTTCCCTGTTTTCTGGTTGCTCTGCAGCGCATTATGAACATTAAAAAAGAATGTCAAGTGGCTATATGGTTATCAGAATCATTCCTTAACTCTTTTTTAGCATTAAAAACCAGGAGTGTAGATCTGCCCACTGTTATGATGCCAATGCCTAACCAATCTGAGGAAAACAAGCCTTAAGGCGAAGGCCTCCTCCTACCTCATCAACAGAGCCATTTTCCACCCGGAATCGCCCAGCTCTTTGGATAGCTCCATCAGCGTCACTGGAAATGAGCTGTGCCATGAGGGGGGAAAGGTAAACATTAGAACAGCAAGCCTTGATTCTTCATCTTCTAAGCATTCTTCGGGATGCAACTCATTGGTAGCAGGTGCTTTAAACATCTGTATTGTTTGGATGCCATCTAATGGAGGCATCATATTTATCTCACTGCTGAGAAAAGAGCATTTGGAGTGAAAGAGAGGCTTGTCATCATCACTCAGTCTAGGAGTGACCCACCTCCAGGCAGCAGGGGCAGCCTCTCTCCCTACCACAAGGCACATGGATTTCCCAAGAGATAGGAGCACCAAACCCAAAGGCAAGCTCTTTCATAGAAAGGTGAACCAAACTCGGAAAGGGGGTGGTTATGTTTCTTGGAGGGACCACGAAGGGTTCATCTATACACACAGCAGCAGAATGAAGTGCCAGAAGGGACTGTACCACTTCCTACAACAGGCGGGAGAGTCACAGTGGAATGCTCCTGCAAATATACAACTAGCAGATTGGGAAGAAAGGTCTGCTGTAAAACATTGGATAATGTTGCATGCTCACACACCTGTGCACACGTACACACATATGCATACTCACTCTCTCTCTCTCTCTCTCTCTCTCTCTCTCTCTCATATACAACTTGCAGACTGAAGCCGTTCAGCCTATTTTGCCATTCATTCTGCTACATGTATAGATCTGACCCGTGATTCCTAGTGCCATGGTCCCACTACGAATATATACATTGTTTTGGAGTGGATGTTCAAACTATTAAAACAGGAATTCTATGAAGAGGCAGATCGAGATTAACAACGTAACAGGTTTTATTCATAACAGAATGGAAAAGCAAATAAGTATAAAGGTATGTTTGTTAGTAAGGGCGCTGTTACACATCTTTTTAAATAAAAAATAAGTGTATACCACAATTTCATTTAAAAAAATCAAAATGGTTTGCAACAATTATATATAACCACAACCCTCTGCATATTTACAGTAAGAATTAATTTTAATACAGAAACCTTCATCTAAGGGATCTAAGAATCCCATCTGCACTGATTTATCAGACCCACTAACTGCTTTTTAAAAGATAAATGCCGATAGAGCCTTTCTGCCCTCCAGCAAACTTCCCCTCCCTCTTAAACTGATAAGCTGATCCTTTCTATCCAGTCAGGCTCTAGAACACAGTGAATTACCTCCAGCTTTTCTCTCTATCAGCTTCTAACCTTCCACTTATACCCCCTGGCCTAATTTACCTCCCTCCAGCTCCCAAGCCAACAGATTGACATTTTTATAGCAGACAGTACATTATGGTCATAATCAACTTTACAACAGTTCTGTAAACTGGGTCAGAATTATTTCCCATACAGCAAATAATGTCTGAGAGGGGGAAGGGTGTGAGCGGGATGTGTCTTGTCTATTTTATTAATTAATTCCCACAACATTTCCCACAACCTCTTGATGGCAATAAAACCTCAAAGTGGTTCACCAAAAGAGTAAGACAAAAAAATGATCAGCTAAAAAAATAATTATTTAAAACATTTAGAAAATAATTAAAATCAATGATAAGATTGAATCACATGACAGCTTCTACATGTCTGGCAAGGCTTGCCTAAACAAAAAGGTTTTAATCAGGCACCAAAAAGACTATAGTTGAAGTACCTGCCTGTTGTTCATAGGCAGGGAGTTTCAAAGTGTGGGCTATTTATTTACATCCAGCTTTTTCAAGCCAGTTTTCCAAAGCAAATTACAACAACAACATCAGCAGCAACAATGATGACAACAACGATGACAACAACAACAACAACAACTACTATCACTTAAGGGGTAAAATAGGCATAGAAAAGGAACAGTAAGATTTCTTAGGAGACACCACAAAGGTTTGGTCCACACCCACAACAAAATAAGGTGGCAGAAAGGACCATACCACCTCATAATACAGGTGGGGCACATCACCATAGAATATGGCCCCATGTGCAAAACTATCTTTAAACTATAAAAGACAATGCAAAAACAAAACAAAAAACACACCATTTTAAAAAAAGACTAATATCTAAGGCCACACGATGAGTTTGTGGCTAAGCTGAGACTGGAACCAGTGGCCTTTTGGACCACAGCTCATTCTCTTAGTCACTATGTTATGTTACAGCAGTGCCAACAGGTGTGTTTGTACTAGGGATAATAGTTGGAATATATGAAAGAGAAAAGATGTCCACAAGAGAAGGCTGATAGGGGAAATAATGGGAAAGGGGGTGCTGGAACACATGAATGAGGATTAAATAGTAACTCCATGGATGCCATGTGCAAAAGGAAGTGAGTTGAGATGTCTTAGAGCATGGTTGGCTAACCTGTCGCAGTCTAGACATTGCTGAATTACAACTCCCATCAGCCCCAGCCAGCTTGGCCAATAGCTAAGACAGAAATCAATGTTCAAGAATATCTAGTGGGCCACTCCCTGCATGAAATGGAAATCTCCAGCCAAGAAGCGGGACAATGTCATGATCTAGTGAAAGAAGGTCAGGCACATGACAGGCGAGAGCAGGAAGGATGAGCAGAGTCTGTAAGCTGAGCATTCATAAGCAGCTTATTCCCCAAAGTAAACCTGTTTCTGAGAGTTGAGACTGCAGGCTAAAAATGCTCCTCCATAAAAGATTATTTCCGCTTACAAAGCTAGATGGGAACAAGAAGGGTTCAAGAACAGCCTTCTCCATTATATGTTTTGGTTTTTTAATAACCATCTCCTCTTCCTCCTGGCTCATCTTCTTGGATGCTGGAGCGTTCAATAACACGGGACTTTAGTTGCCTTCTGAAACAGCACAGCCTAGTCAAAGGCTTCTAACTTCAGTAGGAACATGGCCCCAAGTTTGCTAGTTTCTTCTTCCCTTCCAATCAATTTTCCTTTTGTGACATGCCTTTTTAGATTGTAAGCTAGGGTTTTGAAGAGCAAAAAAGGGGATGAGGAGCCTCCTTGCCTTCCACTGCGTGAACACACTGCAGACACGCACACCATACCCTCCAACTTTTCTCCGATGAAAATTGGGACATCCTATTCAACAACAACTACAACAACAATTATTTTATTATTTATACCCCGTCCATCTGACTGAGTTGACCCAGCCACTCTGGGTGGCTTCCAACACATATAAAAAAATAATAAAACATTAAACATTTAAAAAGCTTCCCTATATAGAGGGCTGCCTTCAGATGTCTTCCAAAGACATAATGGCAAAAAGAAATGGAGTATGAAGATCCAAGCTGTATGGTGATCAAAGGAAAGGAGCAAAGCTTTTAGGGGAAAGATGCAGTGCCAAGTGCTTCAGCCATTTCTTCCACTCTTTCCCCCCACCCCAACCCCCAACACTTTCTTTGCTAGGTTCTTCAGTCAGCTAAGTTTTCAAGATTTATTAAACAGGATACACACACACACACACACACACACACACCACACACAAAGTGGGGAGGGGGGCTTACATGAGAGCTGTGTATTTTAACTTCCATTCAAGAATTGTGTTTAGAGGTATCCAAGGTAATTTGGTTCATCTCCACAATAGCTATCCAAATGCCCATTGGCCTTAGACAAAGAACTTTTAATTAGGACTGAGAGAGCTTGGGGGGTTCTCTTTACAAGCAAGCTCTCGCTTTTCTTAGAACTTTCTAATTGCAAAATAGAGTCAGCTTAATTGCAACCAATGGATAATACACAGTGGTTGGGATCCTGGCATTGAGTATATGGGAGTATATGGGAGACCCTTATGGGGGGAAGGGGAAGGGGAGACAGAGAGATAGGCCTGCTAAGGAAGCCTTTCTCACCTGCTCACGGGCGGCTTACTGAGCAGCATCTGGCATGGCCAACAGCTCAGAGAGGTCTAGGTAGCAGCTTTGGATCGGCCATTCAATGATGAGCCCAATCTCAACATCCACAATGTGGGGGCATCATAGAGATAATAAAAGGTTAACAGTGATCCACACATGCACACTTCCTGGCTCTGCTTGCAAAGCAAGTATTTGTACAGAGAGCAGGAACATCCATAGAGATAGGAAAAAGTAAAGAGCGATACTTGCGCACACGCTTCCTGGCTTTGTTTGCCAAACTTCGTACATTTTGGCAAATTCAAAAAATCCACCAGGACTGAAATGTTACTCCCCCAAAAGAAGACCTGTCCAGGAGAAACTGGAGGTATGGCACCCCATGGTAAGCTAATCTGGGGAGTTTTTTTTCTGGACTGGGAATAAAAAAAAACCTTTAAACAAGCTAAACCAAGGAATATGGAGGTAAAGATGATAGAAGGGCAGTAAGATTTCTTCCTCCTAGGGCAGCAGAGGTTTGATTCCAACCTCATTTATAAAAAGTCTAGTGTCCGTAGGAAGCTGCCTTGTACAAAGTCAGATTGTTGGGATCAGTACTGTCTATACCTGGGGGCTAGAGAGACCTGTGGCCTTCCAGACTTCATTGGCCCCATTCAGGATGGCCAATGGTCAGGGATAATGGGAGATGGAAGTTCAACAGCAGCTGGAAGACTACATATTCCCCATCATGGCTACTCTGCACTGATGGGCAGAAGCATGTCATAGTTTTGGATGGGTTTCCCCAGCCCTATCTGAAAACACCAAGGACTGGACCAGGGGCCTGTTGTGTGTGAAGCCCTTCTCCTGAGCCAAAGTTTTTTCCTTAGGATATCCTCTGAGGCTGGTCTGTGTTACAGTGAGTATGAGGATCATGCTCACTGCTAGGAACTAAACCAGTTGTTCTTCTGAATCTTCCCAACAATGTGGAGCAAAGTTTTTTGTTGGTAAAAAGCCAACATTTTCAATTAAAAACAACTGCCTTCCATAGGGCCAAAAGTTGGAGCCTCAGGGTTGTACTGAAACTAAGCTTGTCTGGGATGCATTACATTAGTTCCCCCTCCAATCAAAGCAACTTGCTTGCCCACATTTCTTAACTACTCAAGGAAACATGGACATGAGCAGGGGTCAGCAAACTTTTTCAGCAGGGAGCCGGTCCACTGTCCCTCAGACTTTGTGGGGGGCCGGACTGTATTTTGAAGAAGAAAAAAATGAACGAATTTCTATGCCCCACAAATAACCCCGAGATGCATTTTAAATAAAAGCACACATTCTACTCATGTAAAAACACGCTGATTCCCGGAACGTCTGCGGGCCAGATTTAGCAGGTGATTGGGCTGGATCCAGCCCACGGGCCTTAATTTGCCTACCCATGGACATGGGGAACACTGGTTTTATTTGCTTACCTGGCTGCTGTCCAAACAGCAATTAATGCCCGGCACAGGAACAGGGGAAGGAAGACAAGACTTTTTTCTTCCAAAACCACCTTGATTTTATACAAGGGCAAATAGCCATTGTGAATACTTAAGCATCATTCTTGAACTGTGGCCCCAAAACGGAAAGGATATGGTGATGGTGATGATGCCACTCTGAATTCGGCGGCATAAATGCAATAAACACTTTGTTGCATGCTCAAGTTTGTGATAGAAAAACATGGAAAGTGTCAATGGATTTAGGGCAGGAGCAGCTAACCTTGATTTGGGCCAAAGACCACGTTCCCTGTTGGCCAACCTTTCAAGGGAGCCACATGCCTGCAGAGGGAATGGCCAAAGCAAACATGGGTGTGGCCAAAGTGGGCGTGGCAGCCTTGGTAAGGGCCAGGCTTTGTCACAAGGCTTGTCCTACCCAATCATCAAAAACCAGACAAGCACCAATAATAATAATAATAATAATAATAATAATAATAATAATAATAATAATTTATTATTTGTACCCCGCCCATCTGGCTGGGTTTCCCCAGCCACTCTGAGCGGCTTCCAACAAAGATGAAAGATACACTAAAATGTCACACATTAAAAACTTCCCTGAACAGGGCTGCCTTCAGATGTCTTCTGAATGTCAGGTAGATGTTTATCGCTTTGACATCTGATGGGAGGGTGTTCCACAGGGCGGGCGCCACTACCGAGAAGGCCCTCTGCCTGGTTCCCTGTAACTTGGCCTCTCGCAGTGAGGGAACCGCCAGAAGGCCCTCGGAGCTGGACCTCAGTGTCCGGGCAGAACGATGGGGGAGGAGACGCTCCTTCAGATATACTGGACCGAGGCCGTTTAGGGATTTAAAGGTCAGCACCAACACTTTGAATTGTGCTCGGAAATGTACTGGGAGCCAATGTAGGTCTTTCAAGACCAGTGTTATATGGTCTCGGCGGCCGCTCCCAGTCACCAGTCTAGCTGCTGCATTCTGGATTAGTTGTAGTTTCCGGGTCACCTTCAAAGGTAGCCCCACGTAGAGCGCATTGCAGTAGTCCAAGCGGGAGATAACCAGAGCATGTACCACTCTGGCGAGACAGTCTGCAGGCAGATAGGGTCTCAGCCTACGTACCAGATGGAGCTGGTAAACAGCTGCCCTGGATACAGATTTGACCTGTGCCTCCATGGACAGCTGTGAGTCCAAAATGACTCCCAGGCTGTGCACCTGGTCCTTCAGGGGCACAGTTACCCCATTCAGGACCAGGGAATCCTCCACACCTGCCCGCCTCCTGTCCCCCAAAAACAGTACTTCTGTCTTGTCAGGATTCAACCTCAATCTGTTAGCCACCATCCAGCGGTACCTTGGTTTACAACCATAATCCGTTCCGGAGGTCTGTTTGTAAACCAAAACAGGTTGTAACCCAAGGCGCACTTTTGCCAACAAGGCGTCCCAAAAATTTTTGTTCGTAATCCCAAAAAAATGGGTTGTAAAAGGTTGCAAACCGGGACACACACTTCAGGGTTTGACGTGTTTGTAATCCAAAATGTATGCAAACCAAGACGTACTCAAACCAAGGTACCACTGTAGAACTAATTTAGAGCTCAGGAACCTGCCATGTTTCCCAGACTAGGAAAATGTTCTAATTATAGGACAGAAAGAAGAGAAGCAACATTAACAGGCATCTCATACACTAAGGCTTTATTTATAGTATAGAAGATTATTAGTATTACCCCCAGGGAAACCTAACCCTTTCTCTGAACCATTCCTGGGTGGGTGTGCACCAGTGTTGAGCGGTGGTTTGCAGTAACAACACTCTGCAATTTAAAACATTTAACCGCCCCTGTAAAGTTGTTTTGTGGTTTGCTGCAGACAGAAACCACCAGTGATTTTTAACCACAGAGGCCAAAACGGAACCACTGAAAGCATTCCCCGCAATGCACCACCACCAACAAGAAAGACCAGTGTCTAACTTTGAAAAATAACTGTGGGAAGTGAATGAATGAATGTGAATGAGAAAAAAAGGAGAAAGGAAACATAATCTAGTGTATATCAGAAGGAGTTGGATAAACAAAAGAGGAAAGACAAACAGACTAGTTTCTCCGCAGACGGACAGTGACTAATGATGCCAATAAAAGCTTAATGAGGTATACAAAATCAAATGTGGTTTCAGGGATATCACCTTGTTCAACATCTGATTATTTATCAGGGGAAACAGGCAGGAGAGCTTGGTCCACATTTCCTGTCAGAAATAAAAGTTCCTTCTGGGGCCAGGCAAAGAATTGTGGGAAATTGTGCCACAGATACTTGTGGTCAAGGGTGACAAGAAGAAACCAGTGAGCTACTGTGGACCATGGGCGCTCAACCCTCAGAGCCTCCAAATGGGAGAAAGGTGTGCCACATTGGCTTCTGTGCCTGGGAGGCAGATATTTTGAAGGGTCTGGATTGAGTGAGCCACCTAATAAAAATATTAGCTGCCTGACCTTCTGCCTGAACAAGTTATGGCAATGTGCACATATATACACCGGAGCTACTGCACCAATTAAAGGTGTTAGTAGTGCTATATGGCTTGAGACCTAAGTACCTAAAAGAGCACCTTACCTAATATCAACCATTTCAGACCCTACCATCAGCAAGTGTGGCCTTGTTAGCAGTTGCCCACTGAGGGCTGCCCAGTTGACATTGACCTGTGACAGGACCTTCCTAGTGGTGTTTCCCCATTTATGGAATGCCCTCCCTGCTGATGTGCATCTGTCTCCCTCTTTATAGACTTTCAAGAGGAACTTATAAACATTCCTGTTTATCCACGTATTTGTTGGCTGAAAGTCACTGGTCCTGGCAATCTGGAAATCACTGGGTGAGAGAATGTGACAGTTTTTAAAACTCCTTCTATGTTTTAAAGCCGTTTTTAGAATCTTAACACTAGAGTGGTATGTGCAAAAGGAAGGCCTCTCAAAATTCTCAACCGTATCTGTGGGCAAAGAAATTGAAGGGAACCTCTTGCCCAATTAGTCCAGGAGGGAGGAAAAAAATCCAACAGTTTCTTGGTGGCTACTAGCTATGGTGGCTATATTCTACCTCCACTGTCGAAGGCAGTATACTTCTGAATACCAGTTGCTGGGAATCAGGTGGGAAAGAGTGCTGTTCGTTGGGGGTTTAGCATAGGCATCTGGTAGGTCACTGTGAAAACAGGATGGTGAAATAGATGGGCTTTTGACTCGATCCAGCAAGGCTCATATTCTCAAGGGATAAGCCCCTCCTGCCTCCCGTAGTCCAGATCCAAGAACTGACCCTGGAGACCCTGTGCTGGGTAATACTCTGCCAGTCTAGACTTGGTAACAGACACCACTGACTCAGCCTTACGATGACTGATGGACTTTGCAGAGGACTTAACAGTTGTCCAAGTGGGAACAACCCCATTTCTGTGACTGAAGCCATACCCCTCCTCCCCCTGTGGTCTCCTGCCAATAGACGCCTTTGTTTGCTGGGAAAAGATACTGAGCTCTTGCCAATAAACTCTGCTAATGTTTGGAGGCAAATTCACAGCATGTTTCAGCTGGCTGGTCTCTGAGCTGTCTCCCCCGTCAATGCTACTTGGATTGACCCAAATGCTGCTCCGCCAGATTTATGTTCCCACGTTCCTGACGTGCTCAGAGAGATTATAAGGCTTTTTATTCTTAGCATTTCACTTAAAGCAGCCAGCAGTTTGCAATTAAAGAATTCAATGAACTTCACTCCTGGGCTGCTTTTGGCCAAGTTGGCCAGCCATAAATGTTAAGGTCGCAGGGAGTATATAACTACCATCCAAGGTTTATCAACAAAGGAAGCAGCCTTATACAGAGTCAGAACACTGGTCTATCTAGGTTAGTGTTGCCTACAATGTCTGGCAGTGACTCTCCGGGGATTTATACAGGGATTTGTTCCCAGTTATACCTGGAGATACCTGGGACCGTCTGTGTGCAAAGGAGATGTTCTACTACTGAGCTGTGGCCCTGGTCTCTTTTTGTAGAAATAGTCTGTGCTATTCAGTGCTTCATCCAACAGGCTGGCAGAGTCAAAAGATTTGGCAATTTAGTTCAAATCAGCAGGTTGAAAAGCAGTCCTCACACTAACCTGGGTCACCCTCTACGTAGTTTTACTGGTTTTATTTCAGCCCCCCCCCCAATTCATATCCTGTCCACTTGGCTTATATCCTACCCCTGTAGAGTCAGGTTTTTGCTTGCTGTTGGGTTTTGTTTGTTTGTTTGGATAGGCCTGGGTAAGTGCCATCTCCTATTCTCTTACCCATTCCTATACCTTAGCACGAATTAACCAGATCGGAACAAAACCTCATCAACTGCTGTGTTTTAAAAGCAGCAGACTAGGTGACTTTAGCAGATTAACTGCCAGCCCGTTTTTCCCCTAGTACCCTCGATACTAGGGGTAGGCAACGTGGTGCCAACCATATGTTAGACTGTAACTCACATCAGCTCCAGACACCGTAGCCAATGGCTAGCAATGTTGTAAGCTGTAGACCAGCATCTTGTGGAGGGCACATTGGCTACCTCTGCTATATACTGATTACCCTTCACATTGCACTAGTTCTCACCTTTGCCATAAGCATTTTTATGTAGCTCTGTTAGATTGAACCACAAACACACCAGAAGGAACCTTCCTTCTGCCGTTCTCTATTCTGTGCTCTCAAGAACTTTCTGAGACTGCACCCCTTGCTTCCCAGGAAAAACGTAACGGCAAGGTCTCCACCAGCCTGGCTCCATCCATTGGCTACAGAAGCAGCAGCTGCAGGGAGTTTGCTGTCTCAACACTTCTGCCCACCCTCCAAAAAAATACCACTCTACTCCAACTTGCTTGTTGCACTGGGGCTGCGTATCCAGAACCCCCCCATTAGCCAGAGGACTAAAGGCCACTGGGGAGCTGCCCTCCCAGGACCCAAGAAATAAAATAATGGCAAGGAGGAGACCAGTCTGGCCACATCCATTGACCAGAGGAGGCTCAGCTGCAGGGAGATTGCATCTTCCTCCTTCATAGTAAGCACACTTGGATCCTAATGTGAGGTCACTTGGGACTGAAGAACCATCAGCCTACGATTTGCTGGGTATATGAAGTGGGAGTTTTGGTTTTCTGCCATGCTATTTTTCAAGGAAAAGAGATGCCAGAACTCACCATGAACACCTCTCTTGTTCTCTTATAATGGCAATGGCACCCACCTGAGAGGTGCTAAAACTGCGTTCCACCAAGTTCCAGCTGAAAAAAGCCATGTTTTCTGTATGTGTTGTTAACATATGCTTGTAACTAGAGATGGGAGAGAAATTCAACTCAAGCACAGACTGAGTCCTACGTTATTTGCACTTTCTGAAACAATATGTGCAAACTGAAACACTGCCATCCTTCAAAATTCATGCTTCTCTGAATTTTGCAATGTAGCTCTCTGGCTAAGCAATGTGCACAAGAATATACCATTGGGAAGTGTCCCTAAAAATAACATTTAAAAATGTCTTAAATTAGAGAAAACTGCTTTGCAAAAATGTGTATATTGGTCAAAATTACATTCAGAACCATCATGTGACGAGAATATTGCACTAAAATGCTGATGAATTCTCATGAGAATCTTTAAAACATATATATCCAACATGATGCGGTATTATGAAGAACTGAACTAAAGATTAGAGAGATGAGAAACTGAAATTAACAATTTTGCCTATACCTACATGGAACTTGCCTTGAGAATCATTTGACTGAAAGGTGGGGTATGAACCTTCAATATAAAATCAATCAGGCTCCGTGCCCTGGAGCCGATTAAGCCGATAAAACAAAGAAGAGAGGTTCTGCATTTGAACACTCCCCTTTTCTTTGAGGTCCCTAGCCCTTGTGAACCCTTACATATCGCCTGGAGATACTATGAAACATATTGGTATTAACAGAATCAGATCCTCTTTGTCACAACAGCCTATGCCGGATCTGAGTGCTGAGAGACGTCACTTGTTTGCAGAACCTCCACTGTAAAAAGATCATCCAGCGTCTGGCTTATATCACCCATGTCTTTCTCTGAACTGGAAATTGCGTTATATTTCAACATTTCCAAGCTCAGAGATGCACACAGCCTTTGAAAGCTGCCAGAGAAGGCTGGATGTAAACAGAACTTGTCTGGTTTTACTTATACAGATTTTTTTTACGGTGAATCTTTGGCTCCAATTTGATATTCTCTCTCTCTCTCTCTCTCTCTCTCTCTCTCTCTCTCTCTCTCTCTCTCTCTCTCTGCTGTGCCAGGAAATGACTGTTATTAGCAGAATAAAAGAATGCTGTCGCTTGGAGCAAATGGCAAAATTGACTAGTACAGAGCCACAGGGACAGGTGGCATAAATCAGAAGATTTCTGGAGAATTTAGTGAAGTGGTTTTTTAGAAAGAGCAGACATGAAATCTGGGTAATCTCATTACAGCCAAGGCTGCAAGATGAAAGGGAAAGCACCAGAGCTTGGTGGCATGTAGAAGGTTAATCCCCAACATCACCAGGTAGGGCTGAGAAGGAACCCCAGTCTGAAACTCTGGAGGGTCACTACTAATCAGTGCAGACAATACTGAGCTAGACGGACCAATGGTCTGATTTGGTGCAAGGCTTTGGTCCTACATTCCTATGAGGGGTAGCCAATTTTGCTCCCATATTTAAAGGGGAGTGGGGGCTTCTAACTTGTCTGATTGATGAAACTGGAAGGTTAATTTTGGTCAATGAAACAATACATCTACACATAGAAGGGAAAAAATAAATAATGAAGGAAGATCAAAATCTCTCCAAAGGTGCTTCAGAAGCATGATGCCCCTCTCTAAATGCGGCTCATGCCCCTGGAGATCTGGAGATGAATCCCCTCTGCGCCACTCAGGCAGATGCCAACAGCACAGAGCCTGTCAGAAAGAGAATGCAAGCACCGACATTGCATTCTCTCTCAGCATTATTCCCCAGCCCCGCTCCCAAAGCAGGTTTCAGCAGCATGTTTGATTAAAAAAATGAAGAGGATCATCCTTATGAATGCTGCAGAGGATAACATCCAACCACAGAAAGGAACGTGATATTTCAAGAGCAGCAGCACCAGACAGAGCCCCTTTAAGGATATTGGGAGTTTAAAATGTACAGCAGAGATGGGGAACATTTCTTTCTATGCAGGGCTGCTGACCTATCAGAAAAGGTAATTGGAGACTGGTTAGTAGGCAGAGCCAACTATACTTTATCTCTCTCTCTGCCACCCTCTTCTCTCTTTCTCTACTGAATGCTTTGTGCAAGTGTTGCTGAGCTTAACACTGTTTGCTTCATTTAGAAGGCTTCCTTGTGTCCAGCTTGCAGGCATGGCCCATGTAGTTATGGTTTAAGGAAGCCACTTCCAAATCATGCCATAATCTGGTTAGTCTGTATTACCTAGAAACAGGAGCAAAGTGGTGTGTATTTGTGGTCCCTAATCTGTCACAGGATCTGGTCTCCTGAAACCTTCAGAGGTACCAAAGCAGATTCACAAGATTAGAAACAGGAGAAGCTTCCTTATACTGAGACACACACATTGGTACATCTAGTTCAATCTGTCTACATTGACTGGCAGAGACTCCAGGATTTTAGACAGAGGACATTTCTGGCCCTATCAGAAAATTCCAGGGATCAAACCGGGGTAATAATAATAATACAAAGCAGATGTTCTGCCACTGAGCTACAGTCCTCACCCATTAGATCTGGTCTTGCAAACACCTACATGCTCTTAATTCAAAACCTTAGAACTTGCTGACCTGCACTGTCTCAATAAGGTATGCTTGAAACCTGGTATTCTCTAAAGTAGATTCTCTTGACTTCCTTCCCCTCCTTATTTCTACAGATGAACTTTTGCAATGTCCACCATTTAAGCTATTTCACAGAATAATGTGATGCTCATTTTTGATGCTCACTGGGGTGCGGATGACGATTCCAAAAACCTAGTGGCTTTCCCTGGTGGGAAACTCATTGCACATTTTCTATAATAATAATAATAATAATAATAATTTATTTATTTATTATTTATACCCCGCCCATCTGGCTGGGCCTCCCCAGCCACTCTGGGCGGCTTCCATAGAAACCAAAAATACACTAAAATATCACACGTTAAAAACTTCCCTGAACAGGGCTGCCTTAAGATGTCTTCTGAATGTCAGGTAGTTGTTTATCGCTTTGACATCTGCTGGTAGGGCGTTCCCCAGGGCGGGCGCCACTACCGAGAAGGCCCTCTGCCTGGTTCCCTGTAGCTTTGCTTCTTGCAATGAGGGAACCACCAGAAGGCCCTCGGCGCTGGACCTCAGCGTCCGGGCAGAACGATGGGGGTGGAGACGCTCCTTCAGGTATACTGGACCGAGGCCGTTTAGGGCTTTAAAGGTCAGCACCAACACTTTGAATTGTGCTCGGAAACGTACTGGGAGCCAATGTAGGTCTTTCAAGACCGGTGTTATATGGTCTCGGCGGCCGCCCCCAGTCACCAGTCTAGCTGCCGCATTCTGGATTAGTTGTAGTTTCCGAGTCACCTTCAAAGGTAGCCCCACATAGAGCGCATTGCAGTAGTCCAAGCGGGAGATAACCAGAGCATGCACCACTCTGGCGAGACAGTCCGCAGGCAGATAGGGTCTCAGCCTACGTACCAGATGGAGCTGGTAAACAGCTGCCCTGGACACAGATTTGACCTGTGCCTCCATGGACAGCTGTGAGTCCAAAATGACTCCCAGGCTGCGCACCTGGTCCTTCAGGGGCACAGTTACCCCATTCAGGACCAGGGAATCCTCCACACCTGCCCGCCTCCTGTCCCCCAAAAACAGTACTTCTATCTTGTCAGGATTCAACCTCAATCTGTTAGCATTTTTTGATAAATCTCACCGCTTTCAGAACCAGCCTAACTGCTTCACCCTAGCTTTCTACATGGTTTTTTTTAATGTGGGTGCAAGACATGCAAGTACCAATGTCAGCTTTTAATCAAGGGGAACAGTGAAAGGGAACAAGGTTAAATCTCCCTCTTCCAGTAGTGCACCCCTTGTCCAACTCTTCTCTATCCCGTGACTGCTATTACCACATTAAAAAACAGCTTGGGATATCCTAAACACAAACTCTAGCCACATCTAATGGCCTTTACCAGACAGTTGCAGCTTGAAACTGCATTTTTGGAGAGGCAGGCAGAATGCACAAGGAACCAAGTTAGAAGCCGCATTTAAAAAAGAAAAAAAGAATTATGTTTGATTACAAGGATATAAAACTCTTTAAGATATTTCTTCTTAGGAAAATTCAGGTGGGTAGGAGATATTTAATCTCTTACCAGATGAAAACTAAAAGCAATTTCATTCATATGCATTTGTTGCTGTTATTGGGTTTGTTTGTTACTGGGGCTGCTTTCTGCCTACAGTGAATCACCTGCCTGCTGGTCATCTGTCAAAGGGAACAAGATAGATCTACATATGAAATAGGCATCAACTCACTATAAATATATATAAATAAACACACCACCTTTCCCACTGCATAAGGCTTGCCGTGAGTGTTAAAAACTTCCTCTTCTAAATAGTTCTCCCCTCCCTTTGCTGTCACTGAAAAAAAAAAAACGCCTTTTAAATTGCCACACTTTTTTAAAAGAAGCTAAATTTGAAATCATTATTTTTCTTTTTTGTCTTGGAAGCCACATACTGGCTTCAACTGAAGTATTAGCCAAGCAAGAAGGGACTCAGAAATAAAACAGGAAGCATTTTAAATGAGTCTATATATAGAGACCACCTTTCACAAATCCAGTTGTTGTTTTTTTTAAAAAAAAAACACATTGAAATTTCACTAGCTACCACCCCATTCACCCAAATCAGAAGTTCTCCAACACCAGGGATATTTTTAAGCCTGTAAAAAGTGATAATTATGCCCCAAAACAGATTGGCTTTTTTCCAGCTTTGGCCACTCAAAAGACGCATTTGATGCCAAGGCAGTCACATGAACTCTACTGCTTTGTAAAAATGTGCAAATTATGTTGATGTGCATTTTGTTTCTTATGGTGCATTTGGATCCTGCTGTTCCTTCAAGGAAGTAAAAGTTGGTATGCCTCATTCTCTGCCCCATCCTTCCTTTTATCACTACAATAACCCTGTGAGATAGGTTAGTCTGAGAGTGCATAAGGTCACCTAGTAATAAGGTCACCAAGTAAGGTCACCAAGTAAGCTTCATGAGTAAGGGGCCACCAGAACTTGGGGCTTCCCAGCCTAGCACACTAACCACCAGACCATACTGGCTCTCAAAGTCCCACAACAATTGCTCTCTTTAACTTTTAAATCCTCAACCTTTGCACGTTCCACACTACGCCCGCCCAGGGAAGGGCTGTAGCTCAATGGTAGCATCATGGGCATCTCCAGGCAAAACTGTGAATGACCCCTGCCTGAAACCCTGGAGAGTTACTGTCAGTCAATATAGACGATATTGACTTACATGGACTGATGGCTATGACTCCGTGTAAGACAGCTTCCTATGTTCCTATGAACACATGATATGGGCACCTACCAGTGCTTACAGACTCTCAAAACATACATGTGTTAAACTGAGTCAGTCCAGTGGTTCATTGAGTCTAGCATTATCAACTCTTGAGCGGCAGCAAGCCCCCAAGGTCTGAAATACGACTCAGCTATACAGCTGCAAATAAAATGTTTTAAGTGTGTTTTATGTGCAATATGTAATGTGACACTAGATGGTGATGCGGAGCCTTATGGAAAATTCAATGTACTGTATTTTTCCGTGTATAAGATGAGGTTTTTTTATTAAAAAAATGCTAGAAATTGGGGGTTGTCATATACACGGATAGTGCAGAGGTGGGGCGGATGATTGGTGGCTGCCACGAGCAGGAGATTGTCAGCGGCATTTGGGCATGTGATTGGTGGCTGAGGCAAGGTCTGCTGGCAATTGGCTGGTGCAGCAACTCGGCGTGTGATGCTGCTGGCGGCGAGCACCAGGCTGAGAAAGCCTGACTTAAAATACAAGTGTTCCAAATGGAATTCCTTTGAATATAATGTTTAAACCACACTTTTGAGGTATTCACATACTAGTTACAAATTAAGCATGGGCTATTTGTTAAGAATGTGCTACTAATTTTTTTGTATTTATATGTGTGTGTGTTTCACTCTGTGTGTACTGCAATTTGTCTTCCTGTCTGATGTAGATTGCCCCGGGGTGTTTCTGAAGTAGCGTAGTTTACAAATCGACAAACAAACACTGTTTTAAATTTTTAACTAAGTCCCCAAAACATGCTAAATCAAATCTTGATCAATTTAGGGAGTAGAAAGTTTTCTAGAAAACCCACACCACTGAATGGGTCATCAACGTTAGGGGCAAACCATCCATCTCTGAGAACATGGAATGGGGAATCTATGGCCTTCCAGATAATAATACACTGGTTTTGCTGGGGCTGGTGGGAGTCGAAATCCAATAACATCTAGAGAGCCTCATATTTCCCCAGATCTGCTCAAGAGCAAGTCCTTCCAATGGTGCACCAGAACCATGTTGAAGTTCTGTTTCATAAGAACATAAGAAGAATCCTACTGCGTCAGGCCAATGGCCCATCTAGTCCAGCATTCTGTTTTCACAGTGGGGGCCCCCAGATGCTTGTGGGAAACCAGTGGAGGCAGAGAATAGTCACCTTGGCTAGTTGTCATTGAAAAGCTGTCAGGGGAGAAGGCTTTTTCTCCTTCATTTCACGTTTAAATTTAAACATCCGAATGTTGAGTTAAAAATCTCCACTCTTCCTCCTGAACAATTAAGTGCCATGTCAATGAATAAATTAGCGCCTTAAAAACCTGAAGGGTAATAAAATTTAAATCCTAAAAAAAATATAGTAATAATAATGCACATGGAAAGAACATAATGTACCAAAAAGGGGGGGGGGGAGAGCAATGCCTGAATTTCAATTGCTGCAAAGTTACTCACAAAGGACAACCTAACACTGTACACAACACTAATGTCTCACAACAAATGAAACTGATCTGTAGAAAACAAAACTTGAAAAAAGAGACATTGCACGTATTTTTGTACACTAAGAAATCTTTAATAAATTTTTTTTTAAAGGACAAAGCTTGGCGGAGTGATGTTATCCGGCTACCCTTGCTTGCGTGAATTTATCTTTTAAAAATCTCCAAATGACTTAAAGTGAATTACAAATATCTTTAAAACGGCTGCGAAACCCAAAAGAACTAATGAGGAATATATGCAAGAACTATAAATGTATCTCTTTGGGAAATCACAGTCAGTTTATTTTTATCTTATTACAGTAGGGAGGGGTGCAAATTGAGGCTGCATTCCTATACATTAGAGGTGGATGAATGGATGGATGATGGATTAAGAAGCGAGAAGAGGGCACTACACTTACTTCCTACTTTGGTCCTGCCCACTTTCTGCTTTGTCACCCTTATTTATTATTACTTAAATATTTAGAATCTGACCTTCATATAAAAATACACATATAAATATATCAGAAGGCAGTACACAAACACAAACATTAGTTACAGTAAAAGCAATTTAAAATGTCAAACAGATGAGTAAAGGCTGGTTGGCAAAGAATCTCAGGTTTGAAAGGTTTGTCTGAATAATAAGTTTTACAGTAGTATCTTGGGTTAAGAAGTTGATTCGTTCTGGAGGTCCGTTCTTAACCTGAAACTGTTCTTAACCTGAAGCACCATTTTAGCTAATGGGGCCACTGGGCCGCCGGAGCACAATTTCTGTTCTCATCCTGAAGCAAAGTTCTTAACCCAAGGTGCTATTTCTGGGTTAGCGGAGTCTGTAACCTGAAGCGTCTGTAACCCGAGGTACCACTGTACTGGCAAGGTGTTCTACAGGGCAGGACTTACCACATTAAGGGCTTGGCCCTTGGTAAAGACCTACCGAACCTCAGAGCCATGTAGGACCCCACTTTCACATCTGATCAACCTCCCTGAACGTACCTCCTGTCTACTTCCCCCCCTTTGTTTTATCTTCATCTCTAAAAAAGAAAGTGAAGGTTGTTGTTTTGTTCTTTCTGTTTTAACTGTTTTAACTTTTTGTCTTGTGTTTTTATTTTGTGAACTGCCCTGAGATCATTTGATGAAGGGCAGTATATAAATCTAATAAATAAATAAACGTTACTGTGTGTGCACTACTTGTGGAGACTGCCCCATCACCTGAAGATCAACTCAGAGGAACATCCTATGAGCTTATGAGAAAACTGCACTTCTGGAAAGAAAGAAAATACAAGTCAAACCTATCACTCATCTTCATTCCTCATTTTAAAGTGCTGGCCAGCTTCCTGCTGCACTGAATACACAATATATTGCACAAGTCATTGATTAAGACTGTGGACAAATTAGGCACCAACCCCACCAAACTCAGACTGCCTTTAACCAGCCTTCACCTGGTTTCCTTCTTACTTACAACCGGTTAAAGGGATGGACCAGGCTTTCAGCTTCCTGTTCATTAGTACCAGTACTGCTCTTGCAGAACCCAGCACAGAGGAGGGATGGGACAGTTGCCTCTGCCTGTGGTTGACTCTGTCTCCACCTAGTGCTGGGCTCCCTGCCTTCCACCCTACGAGTTCCAATGGGCCCCAGTTACCACTACAGTGGACGCTCGGGTTGCGATTCGGCGCTTCTGCACATGCACAAAGCGTGATATAGTGTATCTGCGCATGCGCAAGCACCAAAATCCGGAAGTAACCCGTTCCGGTACTTCCGGGTTCGGCGTGGTGCGCAACCCGAAATCCCGCAACCCGAAGCATCTGTAATCCAAGGTATGACTGTAGTTAAGACTTTCTTATCTTTTCTTCCCTGTGGATCTGCAGTAAAGGTAAGATAAAGGGACCCCTGACTATTAGGTCCAGTCGTGGCCGACTCTGGGGTTGCGGTGCTCATCTCGCTTTATTGGCCGAGGGAGCCGATGTACAGCTTCCGGGTCATGTAGCCAGCATGACTAAGCCGCTTCTGGCAAACCAGAGCAGCGCACGGAAACGCTGTTTACCTTCCCGCTGGAGCGGTACCTATTTATCTACTTGCACTTTGACATGCTTTCAAACTGCTAGGTTTGGGACGCAAGTAAAGCCGTGATGAGAGGGTTTCTGATACAACAAAATACATTAAAGAAAAGAAAAGAAAATGAGAGGAAGGAAAAAATTCTGGAAAAGATAAAAGAAGGGGAAAAGAAACTAAGATTGAAGCCAAAATCACAAGAGATCTTAAGAGAAATTAAACTTTATCAAACACAATATATGGAACTGACGAATCAAGAATTAGAGTGGAAAATTAAGCAAATGAGACAAAAGACTTTTGAATCTGCTGACAAATGTGGTAAGTTATTGGCTTGGCAAATAAAGAAGAGACAAAAACTCAACACGGTAACAAATATAGAAGTGGAAGGAAAGAATATAAGTAACCCAGCGGAAATTAGGAACTGCTTTCAGAACTACTTTAGACAACTCTACACACAAGGGCCGCAGAAGGAAATGGATATACAACAATTCCTCGAGGAAAATGGGCTGACAAAGGTCTCGCAGGAAAGTAAGATGATTTTGAACCAGGAGATATCAGCACAAGAAATAGAAGATGCCATTCAAGGTATGGAGTTGGGCAAATCCCCAGGACCGGATGGACTGACTTCCAAATACTACAAGGTTCTGAAGGAAGGGTTGATACAACCTTTGAAGGAAGTCTGTAACGAGATTATGGAGGGGAAAAGGGCACCCGACACGTGGAGAGAGGTTTATATTACGCTTATACCAAAGACAGAGACTGAAAAGACCCAACTTAAAAACTACCGACCCATCTCGCTATTGAATGTGGACTATAAAATCTTTGCTGACATTTTAGCAAAGAGACTGAAAAGAGTTTTGATGGAGGAGATTCATGGGGACCAAGCAGGCTTTCTCCCGAAAAGGCATTTGTCGGATAATGTAAGGAATATAATTGACATTTTGGAAAAGTTGGAAGTGAACATAAACACTAAGGCTGTTTTGATATTTGTGGACGCCGAGAAAGCCTTTGACAACATTTCTTGGAGTTTTATGTTGAAGAACCTCCGGGGGATGGGGGTAGGCCAAGGGTTTGAGAATGGTATAGGTGCAATATATTCTGAACAGAAAGCAAAATTAATTGTAAATAATGTAGTTACAGAAGAGTTCAAGATCGAAAAAGGGACACGACAGGGGTGCCCTATTTCCCCATTACTTTTTATATCGGTCCTGGAGGTTTTGCTTAATATGATTAGGAGGGACCAGTTGGTTAAAGGGATTCAGGTCGGAGCTAAACAATACAAATTGAGAGCATTTGCAGATGACCTAGTACTTACATTGCAAGAGCCAGAAGCTAGTACGAAAAGAGTTTTGGAAATAATCCAAGAGTTTGGTCAACTGGCAGGATTCAAATTGAATAAGTTAAAGACAAAGGTATTGGAGAAAAACTTAACACAGGTTGAAAAAGAAAGGTTTCAGAATGAGACAGGGTTGACTGTGGTTAAAAAAGTGAAATATTTGGGTATAAATATGACAGCTAAGAATGTGAACTTATTTAAAGATAATTATGAAAAAACTTGGTCAGAAGTGAAAAAAGATTTAGAGATTTGGTCAAATTTGAAGCTTTCCTTGTTAGGCCGAATTGCAGTTATAAAGATGAATGTATTGCCAAGAATGTTGTTTTTGTTTCAAGCGTTACAAATAATGGATAAAATGGACTGTTTCAAGAAGTGGCAGAAAGATATATCTAAATTTGTCTGGCAGGGCAAAAAGCCCAGAATTAAATTTAAGATTTTAACGGATTCAAAGGAAAGAGGGGGGTTTGCCCTGCCAGACTTTAAACTGTACTATGAAGCGGCAGCGTTCTGCTGGCTAAAAGATTGGCTGCTTCTTGAAAACACAGACATTTTGGATTTGGAAGGTTTCAACAATATTTTTGGGTGGCATGCATATTTGTGGTATGACAAGGTTAAAGCACATAAAAGTTTTAAAAACCATATTGTCAGAAAAGCACTATTAAATGTCTGGGTCAGATATAAAGATTTGCTGGAAAATAAAACCCCAAGGTGGTTGTCGCCAATGGAAGCTAAGGCAGTTAAAAAGTTAAATATGGAGCCGAAGTGGCCAAGATATTGGGAAATTTTGGAAAAGGAAGGGGATAAACTGAGACTGCAGAGTTTTGAGAAACTAAAAGACAAGGTGAGAGACTGGTTGCACTATCATCAAATAAATGAAGTGTTTAAATTGGACAGTAAAATTGGCTTCCAGGTGGAAAAATCAAAATTGGAGACTGAATTGTTAGAACCCAGTACTAAGAATTTGTCAAAAATGTATAATCTCCTGCTGAAATGGAATACACAGGATGAAACGGTTAAATCAGCTATGATTAAATGGGCTCAGGACATTGGTCATAATATTTTGTTTGCTGATTGGGAAAAGTTGTGGACCACCGGGATGAAGTTTACGGCATGTAATGCCTTAAGAGAGAATATTATGAAAATGATCTATAGGTGGTACATAACCCCAGTCAAGCTTGCAAAGATTTACCATTTGCCTGACAACAAATGTTGGAAATGTAAGGAAAAGGAAGGTACATTTTTTCACCTCTGGTGGACGTGCCCGAAGATTAAGGCATTCTGGGAAATGATCTATAATGAACTGAAAAAGGTATTTAAATATACTTTTCCCAAGAAACCAGAGGCCTTTCTCTTGGGTATTGTCGGCCAGGGGGTGTCAAAGATAGATACAACTTTCTTTATGTACGCCACAACAGCAGCTAGAATACTCATTGCGAAGTACTGGAAGACGCAAGATTTACCCACACTGGAAGAATGGCAGATGAAGGTGATAGACTACATGGGCTTGGCAGAAATGACGAGCAGAATCCGAAACCAGGGAAGAGAAGCAGCGCAAGAAGAATGGAAAAAGTTCAAGGACTATTTAAAGAAATATTATAAAATTAATGAAAGTTAGAATGATGTTGGATTGGAAAGCAAATGGTTACTATTAGCAATGGTTAAGACAAGGAGAATAAGGAAAATTAGTTCAAATTTTAATTAAAATAAGGGAAGATTTGCTGAGTAATTGATAAGAACTTGGAATACAGAAAAGGGAGGCATGAGGAAGTCGGGGAAGTAAGGTATAAGAAACTAAGATACGAAATGGTACATGTTTTTTGTTCTGTTTTTGTTTTTGTTTTTTTTGTTTGGTTATGTATTTGTTATATGTATTTGTTATATGTTTGTACTGTTATAAAAATCTGTAATAAAAATTATTTAAAAAAAAAAAACAAACTGCTAGGTTGGCAGGGTGGATCTGCAGTAGCCTCTTGGAAACTTGTTGCTGTATGCAGGACCTTTATTCACAGCTGCAAATAATGCAGTGTTCATTCTCCAAAACACTGTTGCATCCCTACTCCACTTTAGGATCATAAATCCAAGTTTCTCCTTTTTTTGCCCTCAAAAGTCCAACAAATATATCAATAACTTCAGGACAATTAGCAAGGTTGACACATTCCCATTCCCATTCCCTGCCACCCCTAGCCCCTGGCAGCCTGGCAATGTCACCACACCATCCTCTTTCACTCTTCTAAGCAATGTCATGTCAAGAAAGAACATCCGGTGCATAATATTATACCACTGGCCACTGAGGACCCTGGTGTGGCTGTGTTGTGTAGAATTCAGCTTTGCACGACCCAACTGGAGCCTGCAAGCCTCCAGAATGAAGATGGATAATAAATACAATCAAATTGTAGGCTATTGAATTCAGACGTTAGCTCACAGCACAGTTCGGTCAACAAGATGTGCATTTTAAAGCTGTGCACTTTCAGAGGGTGCCTGATGTCCTGCAATTTAAGGGACACTCCATATTTCAAAGACGCTGTCTTTTGTTCTAGAAGAGGGGAGGCCAAATGGATGTCTCTGGGCCAAATCTAGCCCTCTGAAGCCTCTTTTCTGGCTCTGGCCAAAAATTCCTGTTTTGTGAGTGAGAAAATGTTCATTCCCTGTGAGAAAGGCAACAGTGGGTCTCATTTCACATACACTACATAAATATTGCTCCCATGTGTGGATTTCAGAGGGGCAAAAGACCACCTGAAAGACTTTAAGGGAAGGGCACTAGCTAAACAACAGGGCATCTGCTTTAAAGGCAGAATGACCCTGGTTCAATTGATGGCATTTCCAGGAAGGGTTGGGAGGAATTCCTGCCTGAAACCCCAAAGAGCTGCTGCCAGTCAATGTAGACTATACTAAACTAGATGGACCAGTGGCCTGATTCAGTACAGTATAAGACCCCTTTCTAGGCTCACCACCAACTTTCTAAACTGTATGGGAACATCTTATTGTTTCAGGAAACAAGGTCATTCTGCTATTCTCACCCCTTCCCCAAAGATGATGCCTTTGTACCACTGAGAAATGAATGCTTCATAGATGTGGCCTCTTTATGGCTAGATACGGTCAACTGTTTGCAGTAGAGCCTGGTCTGTTCGGTCAAACGGGAAACTGCCCCACCACCTTCAGAATAAGTCAGCACGGAAGAGGATGGGGACAAAACTAGAACTAGTTGCCTCCATCTGTCTGGCTCCACCTACTGCTGGGCTCCCTGCCTTCCACCCTACTAGTCCTACTGGGCACCAGCCACCACTGGTTTAGCAATCTGAGAAGCTACTGGAGTGTTCCAACTACTGGGCCAGGATCCAAAAAATACAATGTTCCCCTCCACCCCAGCCCCCACTAAGCCACTTTGACCACAGTGGGATGCACTGGCACAGAGACACAGTCAAGGAAGTGCTTCCTTTTATCATTCCTAAACTGACTGCCAACAAATCATCTCCATCAGTTCAGCCTAAATAAGATGACCATGTAAAGAGGAAAAAATGTTTATTCACCCCATCTTTCTAATCTGAAAAATAGCCATTATGCTGCCTTATCAGGTTGCCTTCTTCTCCACAACTAAAAAGTGGGTACTTGTTTTATTTCTGATCTGCTCTTGCCTGCAGGGAACTCAGAGTAAGAGAGATGACTGCCCTCACACTTGTTCCTCTTAATACAACAGTCCTGAGGTGAGTAAAGGCCAAGAGATAGCAACTGGCTGAAGGATCTCTAGAGAGCTTTGTGGTCCAACAATCTAGCTCAGCCTTCCCAAACCTGGTGCATTTTAGATACAATTGTGACTTGGTTCTCGAACAGAATCCATTACCGAAGTCCGTTTGACTTCTGAAAACGTTCGAAAACTAAGGCATGCACTTAATCGGAAGCTGCAGAAGCCCCGTTAGACATCTGGCTTCCAAAAATCTTTCGCAAACCGGAACACTCACTTCCTGGTTTGTGGCGTTCGGGAACCAAAACATTCGAGTCACAAGGCATTCAAGAACCAAGGTATGACTGCAATGGTAGACTCCCAGCTCTCATCAGCCCGTCAGGTTGGTAAATGGCCTCCTTCCTTCTTTCCATTGCTCAGTCTATTTCATCTTTCACCCCATTTTCCCGTACACATGAAATTGAGTTGAGAGTGGCATGTGGCTCTTGGACCATCAGTTTCCCACCACTGCTTAAGACTCCCTTGGTAGAGAAGATGCTTCAAACCCTCGATCATTTCAGTTGCCTTTCACAGTACCCTTCCCAGATCTACCTAATCACTGAAATCAAACTGTGGGCAAAATGCATCGAAGATCAGGTGATCACCCTGCGTTGTTTGATTTCAACAATTAGGTGAATAACTCGAAATTCCACTTGTCTGCAAGCAAAGCAGCACCTGAAACCCCACAGAATTAATCTGGCTCTCCTCTTGATGAATGCAGATGCCATTTGGAAAAGAAAACCATTCAGAAAATGTAATCAAACTGCTCTGGCGCTAAAATGTAAAAGCAGAAAGAGAATTATTTCTGAATTCCCTTAAAGGTAATGAATTTTGATGTAGCTTACCCATTTTGCTGAAAGACACATTAGATACCAACAAAATAAAAAGTTATTTCATCTGGAGCAATTACATCTGCATCTCTCTCTCTCTCTCTCTCTCTCTATATATATATAGATGCACACACACACACACACACACACACACACACACACTTCTCCACTTCACAGCAGCCAAATTGGGAAGCTGAGCAAATCATAATGGAGTCGAATACGCAGAATGCATTTCAGCATCAATCTGATGAAAAGACTCTTAAAAAGTTCTGCCCATTCTTTATCATTATATGCTCATTTGGGGGGGGGGAGAAATACATATACATTTGCTTTCTGTCACAGGACTACAACCACCCCCTCTTTGTGAATTTAGCAAGGTGGGTGGGGAGGGCAAAATCTGACATTTCAAAGTGTCAGGGTGGAGGTTTATAATTGGAGGTTTATAACTCTGTTCCTCACAAACAGTTCTGTGTTGATCTCACAAGTAGGCAATTGCACAGGACCAAGTTCTGTGTCCTGAAGCCGCATACGGAGGGGAGGGGGGTTGAGAAATAAATAAGACTTGTGTGAACTCTTAACAGGACCCAAAAACAGAGGAAACTCACATCACTGACACTTTTGAGCTTCCTTTTTAAGAGGACACAGGAGGGGACGGACACAAGCAGGGATGGATTATGTGTACCTTGTCTGCACCTTCAAACCCATGGTTTTGTCCCTCCTAATCTTTCTGTGTTTAATTCCTGATTCATCCATGAGACTTTCACTCATCTTGCTTCACCATATTACTGTCCAATGGTCTCCTGTTTTCTGGGAAAACTCAGCCCCTTTCCCCTTGCTGTGCCTTATGCCTTGCTAGAAAAGCCTTCCAATATGCCTTTGTGCAATCACCTCCCTTAAGCTGCACTCCCTCCCCCCGCAAACCATTATTTTCCAGGAAGCCTTTGGTTCCTCACCCTAGTCCTTATTGTAACAATCCAGTGGGAATAATCACATAGTCTTTCTTTCACCTGCTTAATCATGTCTCCATTTTCCCACTTAAGAATGTAAGACGAGCCCTGCTGGATCATTCCAAAGGGAGCCCACCTAGTCCAGCATCCTGTTCTCAGTGGCCAAACAGATGTTCCACAAGAAGCCCGCAAGCAGGCCCTGAGTGCAACAGAGCTCTTCCCACTTGTGATACCCAGCAAGTGATATTAAGAGGCCTAGTAACTCCAACAATGGAGGTACAGCATAGCCATTGTGGCTAGTCACCTTATCCTCCATGAATTTGTTCAATCCTCTCCTTTAAAAAGCTTGGGTGTAACCTTCGACACCTCCCTTTCCATGGAGGCGCAGGTTGCAGCCACACCAAAGGTGGCATTTTTCCATCTCCGCCATATTAAGCAGTTGGTCCCTTACCTTTCTCGCCCTGATCTGGCCACAGTGATCCATGCAACGGTCACCTCCAGACTTTATTTTTGCAACTCGTTCTACGCGGGGCTGCCCTTGAAGCTGACCCAGAAATTCCAGCAGGTGCAGAATGCTGCGGCGAGGCTCCTTACGGAGTCCTTGCCGCGGGATCACATTCAGTGCTTTACCAACTGCACTGGCTCCCAGTGGAGTACAGGGTCAGGTTTAAGTTGCTGGTTTTGACCTTTAAAGCCATATGCGGCCTAGGACCCACGTACCTACGGGACCGCCTCTCCTGGTATGCCCCACGGAGGACCTTAAGGTTCACAAATGACAACATTTTCGAGGCCCCAAGTCGCAAGGTGGTTAGATTGGTCTCAACTAGGGCCAGGGCCTTTTCAGTACTGGCCCCGACTTGGTGGAACGCTCTGTCACAAGAGACTAGGGCCCTGCGGGACTTGACATCTTTCCGCAGGGCCTGCAAGACAGAGTTGTTCTGCCTGGCCTTTGGCTTGGACTCAGTCTGACCCTTATGTTTCCCTCCCCTTATGGTTTTGATCTATGGGCTATTATTAAAATGAGGCTGCATTTTAAATTGTATTTTTAACCTGTATTTTAAATTGCTTTTCCCCCCTATTATGTTTTTATTGTAATTTTACTGATATTAGCCACCCTTAGCCCGGCTCTGCCCGGGGAGGGCGGGGTATAAATATTTTATTTTTATTATTATTATTAAACTCATACATGTCGGTGCCCATAACAACTTCTGGGAGTGCATTCTATAGATTAACTATGTGCCATGTGAAGAAGCATATTTTTTGTCCTAAATTTTCCAATGTCCAGCTTCATTGGATGACCTCAAGTTCTAGTGTTTAAAGAGAAGAGAGAAACTTCTCCCTCCCCACTTTCTTCACACCATGCATCCTGCTATACACCTTGATCTTGTCTTCCTGTTATTACTTGTCTTTTCTCAAAACCATAAAGCCCCAAATGTTGTAGCCTTGCTTCATAGGGTGAGTTTCTACACTCCCTCGATCATTTTGGTTGCCCTTTTCTGAACCTTCTTCAGTTCTACAATATCCTTTTTCAGGTGAGGCAGCCAGAACCATACATAGTATTCCAAGTGCAATTGCACCACAGACATGTATAATAGTGCTATGCACCTCTTTTGTTGCTTCTTATTCCACTAGACACCCTCCCAGCTATTCTTTGTAAAGAACCATGTACATAGGTAGTGCTATATATGTAATAAAATGAGAATGGTCAAGAATTTCTAAATAAATATTTATTTCTCTCAGACCCTGCTCTTACATAGGACTCCTGCTGATCTTCTGGAAATCTCTTGCTCACACATGGACATATCTATTGACCAGTGGATGGACTCTTGACCATGGTCAATGACAGATAGTACCCAGGAGTGCAAGGGAAGGGATGCTTCAGTTATGTCACACTCTTCCCCCAAAGTGCAGAGAGGACATATCTGTTAAGCCTTAGAAATGGATGCTAGCAAGTACCTTACACAGCGAGAGAGTCTTGCACTTTACAATTTGCTATAAGCAACTAGGAATGCCTGGGAGGGGTATGGTAGAAGGAGCGGATTTCTCAGTTCCTCCTCTGACAGTCTGCTTGGTCTCTGCGATAGTTGAAGTCTTTTCCTTTTACTACTAGGGTAAGGGAACCTTTTTTAGCCCGAAGGGCCAGGTTTTTATCTCCCAGCACCTCTGCATGTTGACTTTGACAGGTGGATTGGGCTACCCACCTATCAGTCATCTGACATCACAGTGATGTCAGGAGATTGATCTCTCAGCGTTGACCTGCAGAGATGGGGTGGGAGGAGATAGCAAACAGGGAGCAGCACTGAGCAGAACTCAAGTCTCTGCGTTTCAGATGATGAGCAAAGACTTCAATACTACTCTCTGCAGAAGTCTGCTTCACCAGCACATTCCCCAGCTCAGTTTGGCTCTCTGCAGGGATATGAGGAGGATTTAACTGCACACCCACCTGTCTATCAGCTAGTGTCACTCCAGCAGGCAGCTGCTGTCAGCTGAAGAATCCCGCTGCTTTAGCTCAGCGATAGTTTTCTATGGGGAACTGATGGGTGCAGCCACCCCAGAACTGAACCCTGCTGTCACCCACTGGAATGACACCAGCAGATTGACAAGTGGGCGTACTGCCTGCATTTCCATATATAGGGCTTGTCCTGTTCTGTGGCCAGCACAGAGAAACAAAGATTTCTAGTATTGCAATAGGCTAGAATTTGTATATTTTCCTTTTCTTTTGCAGGCTAGTCACTATGGCGGGGCTTAGTGACTTAGTTGTGACATTTTGCAAGCTTCAAGGATCAACTGATTATCATTGTGGGTCAAAACGAGGCCAACAGACATTTTTGCAATGCCATGTGATTGGCAAGAGGTCAATCCCACGGCCCCCACTCACCTGTCAAACAAGCCCTGCTGGGAGATAAGGATTTTGCTCATTGATAGTATCCAGCTCCCTATCCCTGAGTTAGGGACAGAGTTGAGGGTGCAAGATATAGAAAGGCTCAGCCTTCTCCAACTTTTTATATATCTGCTGGAAAATGAACAGATGCTCTCGGACTGCATTCAAGTCTAAGAAAGAGGAAGGGACACCCTCTTGGCAGATTAATTTTTCTTGCCTACATCCAAAGACACCAAGGAGACCTCCTTCCCTGCCAGCAGAATCATCCTGCAAGCATGACATCACTGAGGAAGGAGGATTAGTGATTTAATAAGATCACAGCATGTGGTGCTGGTTACTCCTTTCTTCGTTATTCACTGGTGCTTCTTCGTCCAGAGCCAGGTTCTCGGATTCACAAGGGGGGAGATGAACAGAAGATGTATGCCAGATCCAATCTTGCAAGGCAGTGGCTGAAGAGAAACCCAGGCACTGTCTTGCTGAGCAAAGGAAGCCAGGGTGTGCTTGCAAAAAGCAGCCTTACGAGAAGGCAAGCAGAGGGGAGATGAGGCCAGTGCTTCAGGCTGGAGGTTCTGGGTGCTCATAATATAGGAATCTGTCTCATAGCAAGTCAGACCATTCGTCCATCTAGCTCAGTATTGTATACACTGACTGGCAGCAGCTCTCCAGGGTTTCAGACAAAGAGTCTTTGTCTGAACACTACCTGAAGAAGCTGAGGATTGAACCTGGGACCTTCTGCACAAGAAGCAGATTCTCTGCCACTGAGCTCATGGGACATAAGAAGAGCCTTGCTGGATCTGACAAAGGTCCACTTAGTCAAGGACTCTGACTCCAATGGCAGTGAGTCTGGTGGTACTGGGAAGTTTAAAAGCAGGGCATGAAGACAATAGCTTTGCCCCACCCACCCCACTAGCAACTAGCATTCAGACAGATAGACTGCTCCTGAACCTGGAGGGTCCATTTCACCAGCCAGGCTAACCCCGCTTTGGTATACCTGCCCTCCATTCGTCTAACAGCCCTTTCAAGTGATCTAGGTCAACAGTTGTCACAGCAACACATTCCCTAGTGCCTCACCCACTGTGGGGCACCATCCTTAGTTATTCCTGGGCAGACCCTAGTGAATTGAAGTCTCTAGAAACTAGCTTTTTTCACCAAAGGTAAAAGTTGCACCAAAAGGTACATCAGTTGATCTGCCCCCTTCTGCCTCTTATCCCACCCATCGCTGGCATGTGCAACCCCCGTTCCCAACAAATAATAAAAAAAGGTTGCCAAGAAAGGAATGTGTCCCTCAGAGTGAAGCACCCTTGATATATGCTACTGATTTGTATCAGTGTTGCCCAAGAAGAAGGAATGACTTTGTTAAACCAGCATGCCTGCAGGGTTGATGTGGCTTGACAAAGACAGAGAGAAGTAGAAAAGCTGATATATAATTAAAACTGGGTCTCATGCAACATGTTGAGGTTAAAGGCCTACAACAGCTGAGGACAGCTGAGTTATAACTCAAAAACATATGAGGAAAAGGGAAAGCCAGGCAGCCAGTGTGGGGTGGTGATCACCATGTTATATTCGGACCGAAGAGACCTGGGCTCGAATCCCTAATCAAACCATGAAGCTCACTGAGTGACCTTTGGTGAATTACTCTGCCTCAGACTAGTTTACCTTGCAAGGTTGATGCGAACACTTCCTTTGGATGTGCCAGCCCTTCCAAAGGAAGGAAAACTACCGTATTTTTCGCTCTATTAGACGCACCAGACCATAAGACGCACCTAGTTTTTGGAGGAGGAAAACAAGAAAGAAAATATTCTGAATCTCAGAAGCCAGAACAGCAAGAGGGATCGCTGCGCAGCGAAAGCAGCAATCCCTCTTGCTGTTCTGGCTTCTGGGATAGCTGCGCAGCCTGCATTCGCTCCATGAGACGCACACACATTTTCCCTTACTTTTTAGGAGGGAAAAGGTGAGTCTTATAGAGCAAAAAATACGGTAATTTTTCAAGTATCTACAAGGACCGCAGAAGGGGAAGTGGGGAGAGAAGAGAGCTGAGTGTTCACCCTTCGCCACTGATGGCAGGGCAAGTAGCAGGTTCAAGTTTCATGAAAGTAGGTTGAATCTGAAATGCAGCAGCAATCCAGCACTCTTCCAAGAAAGACTGTATGTGTGTGCGCGCACACACCCGGAGAAAGAGAGAGAGAGAGAGAATGGATAAACTTGCACCTCTCTGGGACTCTTTCAGGCTTACACTGACCCTGACTGCTAAGCTGGATGGCTCTATTCTACTTCTCTGATCTAAGTACCAGCTAATGGGAACTGCAAGTGGGGAGACTTGAGGTTGTGCTTGGGTCCTGCCTGAGCACTTCACATGAGGGCATCTGGTTGGCTGTGCTGAGACTTGATGGGGTGCTGGCCTAATCCAGCAGCCCTTTACTCCTCAGATGAGACGAGGGAGATACTGCTTGCACATTGCTTTTTCCTGCTGTTTTTAATTGAATCATTTGTGTTTTAATGGCTGGATCACTGGTGCTTTTTCCTTTCCTTTTCCTTTTTTGCTTTTCTATTTGTAAGCTGCTTTGCACAGCTCCTTTCCAGAAAGGGAAAGCAGGAGGGGGCACTTTTCAAAATAAAACTGATGACAATGGTCCCTTGGGTTTTCTCGGTGCAGATGGGCACCCATATAATTTCCACTGGTGTGGATGAGCAAGCAAACTACAACTCCCTGCATCCCTGTCCGTTAGCCATGCCAGGTAAGGCTGATGGGAGCTAGAGTACAGGGACATCCGTGCGGCCACAGATTCATCATCCCTGACCTACACTAACTGGAAGTAGCTCTACAGGGTTTCGGGCAGGGGTCATTCACAGTCCCACCTGGAGATGCCTGGGATTGAACCTGGGAGCTTCTGCACACAAAAAAGATGCACTGCTACTAGTTACTGCCCTCCCTGCAGATATATCACGGGCATTCAAGAAACTTCTTATACTGAGTCAGACCATGGGTCCATGCAGCTCAGTACTGTTTACACTGATTGGCAGAGGCTCTCCAAGGTTTCAAACAGGGATCTCTCCTAGCCTTACCTGGAGATGCTGGAGATCAATCATGGGACCTTCTGCATGCAAAACAGATGCTCTACCACTCAGCCAGGGCTATCCTTATTAACTTTAATCTTATTCACATCAAAAAAGCAAAAGCAAAAACAAAACCAACAATCCCTGCCCCTCAATTTATGCATGTTTCTTTTGAAACAAGCAACCAAACAGTGGCCTCCTTGGTGAGAACATATTTTGGTGAATTCTTACTGAAATTGCTAGCCCTACGGTTCCCAAATACACACACGGATTCAGTCTCCTTGGCACAGCATTGCCCAACAATAATCTATCAGGCGCCAATACCTGGATGCACACATATTTGACCATTAGCTATACCCCTGCAATTGTGTGGCAGTAAGAGGAAGGGTTCCTCTGCCTCCAGTCTTCCTTCCTTCCTCTGTGGCCAACTTGTACAATTCCATTCTAAAATAATCAGAGTCCAAAAACGGCACCCTGATTCAGGTGATTGCTGCACAGTGTGTGCCAGAGCATTTTCTCCAACCTCCATTCAAAAATCAAAGTGGTGGGGGAAGAATGGAGGAAATGGATGGCAAATGGGTTTAAAAAAAAAAAGGCAGACAAGATGTTTAGGAAGGAGAACCCTTTTCCGTACTTCCTGTTGCCACATCTTAAAATTCTTGTCATGTTTCCAAAACCTCCTGTACAAAAAAATTAATAAATAAAAATTGAAAAGGCTCCCCCAAATCAATTACCAGTTTATGGTACTTCATGCCAGCCTCCAGCGTCTCTTACATGGGAACAAACCAGGGTCTATTTACTGCCCTTGGGCTGCAAAGACAAGCTTTCCCACCAGACTACAAAAACCCCAGGAGAGAGAGAGGGGGATTTGTACATATTGCATTCGATTTGAAAGATAAACAGCAATGAAGAGCAATTAAAATCCAACTCAACAAGAGACACCAAGCTTTTCACACCCACCGATTTCCAAAGCTTGCCTGCTGTAACTCAAAAACCGGGGTGGGGGGGTGGGGGTGGGAGAGAGGATAAGCCAAGAATCGATAAGCTGTGGCTAGGAGGCACCAAGATGCTTTATACAAAAAGCCATTCGGGTGGATGAAACAGGCTGTGCTTAAAATTCTGTTTAAAAATAAAATAAGGAGGGAATTTAAAAAAAACAACAACTTACCAGCTCTACCGATCCATAATGCTTTCGGCTGAATTCTCCACGTCTACAGCCCAGGTCCTCGGAGACAGAGCTGGAATAAAAGTGCTTCATCAGTAGACATAGCTAACTGACCCCTCTAAGCTATCGGGGGGGGGGGGAAGATGAGGGGGAAAAGATAGATTTTGCTTTCCTTCTCAGTTCAGCTGATGGAGGGTTGTTGCTGCTGCTGCTGCTGCTGCTGCTACTGCGTTTAGCTTCATCACTGCAGGAGACCCTCCTTGAAACATAGACAACTTCACGCAGCCATTGCAGAGCCTGGCTTTCTGAATAAAGGGTGGCAGGGTGTGTGTGGGGGGGGGAGAAAGGGTGGATGGAGTGGAGGGAGTCACAGAAGCGAAACGCCCCCTAATTGGAAGGCAAAAAGAAGACGAAGAAAAAGCTAAGATTCAATTAAAAATTTAGTCATGACATGATGATCAATAGAGGAGGGCCAAGGCAGACAGTAGCTTGTAATTGCGTTTGTGAAAGTCTCTCTCTCTCTCTCTCTCTCTCTCTCTCTCTCTCTCTCTCTCTCTCCATCTGACCAAAAAGGGAAAAGAAAATCCTGCAGCGCTTAAATGCTGGGTGGGGGGTGGAGAGCAAGCAGCCTGTCCACCTCCCTTTGCAAAGCGAGTTCTCCACTCAAAAACCACAGTGCAATTTTAACTTTCTTTTTAGCATGCTTGCCTACATCTTTCAGAAGAAAAATGGAAGGAAAAGGTTTTTTTACACACATACTTCTACACAGAAATATATAAAAATGTCCCTTCTTTTGCAAGAACTTTTCTCTTTGTGGCCAAGCCCTAATACAGGAACCCCACCAACCTCTACTTAAGATTAAGATACATGGTGGTTGTTTTTGTTATAATTTTTTTATTCATGCTACTCTCTGGTCACTGCCAGTGTAGACACACAGTGTTTACTTGCCTTCAGAGGAGATTGGTTGTCGCCACTCCGCATGAGTTTCCCTTCAATCACGAAGAACAAGGGTTCATGCAGAAACACAGTGGATGGGCTTTCTCTTTCATGCTCCAAAATGTAGAGTGTTTGGGATGCATACCTGACCTTTCAGACATTTTGGAACACTGATCCAGAGTCTGCTCAGTGCTAACTGTCCCCGCCACTTCCAACGTTACCTTGGCCATTGGTTTTAGCTATCACACTTCTTTTTCATTGTTCTCCAGTCAGATAAGACTTCTCGACTTAGAAGCACTCAGGATCACCCCCACCTCCACCCCCTCGTCTGCCCCACTTGGCTAAACATTAAACCTGGCCTCGATTCCAGACCTAGTGGCCGTTGGCTGGCTTTCGGCAGGCCACTCCAGAGCCAGCTGGAAGAGCTGAAACTGATGCAGCACTGCTGGAGTATCCTGGGAAGCACTAAGATGAATACCTCCAAGGATATTGCTACTAGCATTGTAGCTCAAGGGTAGAGAACCTGCCTTGTGTGCAAGAAGGTCCCAGGATCAACCTTGGCTTCTCCAGGTTGGGCTGGGAATGTCCCGTCTGAAACCCTGGAGAGCCGCTGCCAGTCAGTGTAGACAATACTTCACTGAATAGACCCATTTTAAGCCTCCGGGGTAGGTTAAGCTGAGATTATCCAACCCAAAATCACTCAGTCAATGCTGCTACTGTATGGCGATGTGAACATGAGCTGACACTCTTAACTACAGTACTAGCCTAGGAAGAGCCATAGCCCAGAAGCAGAGCATCTGCTTTGCATGCAGAACATCCCAGATCCAACCCCAGACATCTTAGTGGAATACAAGACTTCCTATCTGTCCACTGCCTGAAACCCTAGAGAGCTGCTACCAGTCAGCATAGACAATGCTGAGCTCGATGAACTGTTGTTCTGACTTGGTATAAGACAACTTCCTATGTGCCTTTTAATCTGCTCTAGCTCCAAGATGGAAGGGAGTGATGAAAGGGAGAATATCCTTCCTCAAGCTTCCTGCTTTATGGTCCCAAGTAATAATGGGGATGGGTTTTGGAGGGTGGCTAAGCAGAGGGAACACACAGTTCACTCTCCCACCCCTTTCCCATCTCCTATTAATGTACAAATATGTGTTATAGTGAGCAAGACCAATGGTCCATCTAGCTCAGTATATTTTTCCTGAAGTGACGGATAGTAATGCTTCAGGCAACCATGCAGAAATATTTTCTGCCACCAGTTACCTGAACCTTTCCTAAACTGGAGGTGCTGGGGACAGAACTTGAGATCCTGCACGTGCTCTGCCACTGAGCTATGGCCCCCTCCCATAGCAACCCTACGGGCAGATGGTTATGGCAGCTAAGGAGCATTGCAAACATTACAGCTGGGTTTTGCACACTGAAAACACACTGATCACAGTGTCACAGCCAGTTAATTCACATGTGTGTTTACAAGTGCGTGTCCACTCACACTGGTTGTTCAAACTTGAGATTCCTCAAATGCACCACATAAAGCATTTTATCTGCCCTAAGCAGAGCTCCATCTCAGGAAAAGCCCCCTTTGTCCCTCTGTAAAGAGTGGGAGAAAAGCAATGACAAACCTAGACAGCATCTTAAAAAGCAGAGACATCACCTTGCCAACAAAGGTCCGTATAGTAAAATCTATGGTTTTCCCAGTAGTAATGTATGGAAGTGAGAGCTGGACCATAAAGAAGGCTGATCGCCGAAGTATTGATGCTTTTGAATTATGGTGCTGGAGGAGACTCTTGAGAGTCCCATGGACTGCAAGAAGAACAAACCCATCCATTCTGAAGGAAATCAGCCCTGAGTGCTCACTGGAAGGACAGATCGTGAAGCTGAGGCTCCAATACTTTGGCCACCTCATGAGAAGAGAAGACTCCCTGGAAAAGACCCTGATGTTGGGAAAGATGGAGGGCACAAGGAGAAGGGGACGGCAGAGGACGAGATGGTTGGATAGTGTTCTCAAAGCTACCAGCATGAGTTTGTCCAAACTGCAGGAGGCAGTGGAAGACAGAAGTGCCTGGCGTGCTCTGGTCCAGGGGGTCACGAAGAGTCGGACACGACTAAACGACTAAACAACAACGACAAAGAGTGCCTAATGGCTGGAGATGGGCCAGGGCTTCTTTCCCTCCCTTTGTCAGGGAATGATCATAACCTGGGTTTGACAAAACTTCCAAGGATCTAGGTACACAGCTGAGTTGTTTTGGCTATCGTGCTAAACCACAGTTTAATATTCACCATTTATGTCCCACAGGTTAGCACAATGATAACTAGTGAGCTTTTCTTTCCCCTGCAGCATGGCCACAAGGAGTTCAAAAGCATTCATTTCCTAACAGTCCTGTAGTCTGAACTAAAAAAAAGTGGTTCATCTTAACTATGGTTTGTCTGATACAAGTCAACTTCAAACCATGGATTATGAAGACACATTGTTTAAACTTTAAACAAACTATAATTCACATGAACTGAGTTTGGGTGGCACAGGAAACGGTGATTGACGAAAATCAGAAGTTAAAGCCAAAACAGAGGAAAGGGAAACATGAGGACAAGACAAGCTGTGCTCATCACACTAAATGAGATCTCAGAACATAGCTGCTGTTGCAACTAGCCCCATGCTAGCAAGCATTTGACCAGCTCCTCAAGAGCTGCCTCCATGAATTAGTGCAATTCTCTTGTAAAGCCATCCAAGTTGGTGGCCATCACTGCCTCTTGTGGAAGTGAGTAAACTGTACATTGCATGAATAAGTGCTCTCTTTTGTCTGTCCTGAACCCTCCAACATTCAACTTCATTGGATGGCCATAAATTCTTGTGTTATGAGAGAGTGAGAAAAACTTTCCTCTATCTACTTTCCCCACACCATGCATAATTTCATAAACTTCAGTCCTGTCACCGCTTGCTCTCTTTTTCTCTATATATTTCCAAACACTGCAACATTTCCTCATGGTGGAGATGTTCCAGCCACTTGTTCATTTTGGCTTGATGAAAACAAGCATACCTGTGCATCAAAAAGCCGTACAAAGTGTCCTGATGCAATCATGGACACAGTAATATCAATATTCCCTTTTTTGTATGATTTACCAATGCACACCAGGTGCACTGATAATGCAGCAGGAGGAAAGGAGGCCAAAGAGCTGAAAGATCTGTACAAAATATGGAAATAAAAAAACAGCAATGAGATGTTAAGAGCCTGGAGTGCCGCTACTCAGGATTGCAACCACTCCAGTCCGTTCCCCACCCCTAGTAGTCAGCCAGCATCATGTGGCTATTGAGCATGCTCAGTGTTCTTTGGGCTGTTTGGGGGGAAGGTAGACAGGGGTGCAGGAAGAGGGGGGCGGGCTACCCTGGGTTCCATCATGGAGGGGGTTGACAAATTATCAAGGAACAATTACTGCCCTACTAGGGCGGTTCATAAAAACATTATTTTTTTTTTAATGCCTTCTCTAAAGGTCTTATCTTACTACACTAGGGATTATATAGCTATATATGAAATTTCATGCATATTTGTTAATATCTTGACCCTCCTCCACCAAAATAGCTGTTTACTTGGCCATTTTCCTATGTCGTGAAGGCTGAAATTTCAATTCAGTAGAGCAGGGTCAAGATATTAACTAATATGCATGAAATTTCAGATATAGCTATATAATCCCTACCATAGTAAGGTAAGACCTTTGGAGCAGGCATTAAAAAAAAAAAAGCCCTACTGCCCTACCCTCCGCTTGGCTTCCCGGGTCCTGGAAAGTCAGCCTATGTGAATAAAATGAGACTAGGCCGAGTAGACTAGGCCTTGCCTTGCCTTTGGCCCGCCCCCTGCCCACAGCCGATTGGCAAGCTAGGTTGGGGGCGGGGCAAAGGCAAGGCTGAATCTACTCGGCCTAGTCTCATTTTATTCACATGGGCTGACTTTCCAGGCTGTTGAGGAGGCCTGCCAAGGCCGCTGCCTGTCCTGTGCACCCGCTTCAGGCCCCATTCTCCCTCCGAAAAGCCTCTGCTGCCCCTGAAAGTGGAGCGCGCGGAACAATGGCAGCGCTGCCACCCTGTTTTGCCCACACGTGGCACTGGGAGGAGCTGCTCAGTGCTGCCCTGGGCATTCGGCAGGCCAGCCTCCCCTTTGCCCCAGTCTTCCCTGCATGAAGATCCCCTTCCCTCCGCCACCCCCCACTAGTCTCCCCTGCATGAAGCTAGGACCCCCCAAAAGCAGTTGTGTAATTAAAAGAAGTTGAGAAAAAATCAGCAAAGCAATTCTGTGGCTAATTGACCAATTCCTTTAAATAGGGTCTATTAATGAAGTTCACACTTTTGACAACTAGCCTGACGCTTTTGCAGAAAAATACTCCTAGACACAAGACTTTTATTTTTTATTTCTTAAGCCCTTTCAGTCTCCCAGTGTGGTGTAGTGGTTAAGAGCGGTAGTCACGTAATCTGGGGAACCGGGTTCGCGTCTCCGCTCCTCCACATGCAGCTGCTGGGTGACCTTGGGCCAGTCACACTTCTCAGAAGTCTCTCAGCCCCACTCACCTCACAGAGTGTTTGTTGTGGGGGAGGAAGGGAAAGGAGATTGTTAGCCGCTTTGAGACTCCTGAAGGGGAGTGAAAGGAGGGATATCAAATCCAAACTCTTCTTCTTCTTCTTCTCCCATCTTGAGGCTAAGTACAGCAAACTGTACATTCCCACGCCTCTCCCCAAGGTTGGATTATTTACTTCTGTGTCCTTGTGTATCTGTGTCATACCTCATGTTACATTTGCTTCATGTTACATTTTTTCAGGTTGCGTCCCGTGGCAACCTGGAAGTACCGGAAAGGGTTACTTCCAGGTTTCGACGCATGCGTAGACGCGCAAAATGACATCATGCGCAGAAGCGGCGAATCACGACACACGCAGACTTGGGTTGCGTTTTTTTCGGGTTGCGAACGGGCCTCCGGAATGGATCCCGTATGCAACCAGAGGTACCACTGTATCTATTAGGGACTATTCTCTTGCCTTCCTTTGATATCTATGCTACTGATTACTTCTATTGTTTTAATTTTAGAGAAAGTGGTTAATTTAAAAAGGATCTGTACTATAGAATAACAGTGGTAACAATACATTGAAGAAAAATTAATATTTTAGGGAGGGTGGTCCCAGAGCCCTAGCGCCACCATCCCAAAGAGGATAAAATGGGTGGACTTTGGTACTCTTTTGTCCTCCCCTCCCCCAATGTCTTTCTCTCTATCTGAGCTGGCTCCCTGCCTGTCACATTACGTGTGGGGGAACCCGTGTGGGGTTCCTCTCTGTGTAAAGTCTTCAGGCTGTTCCTGTGCATGCCTGACAAATCTGCCCCATTGTCAAAATTTATCTTTTCCCCCACCTCCAGTCTCTGTTATTGTGTGTCCTGGGTTGAGGGGAAAAACAGAAGATAGATGGCCATCAGTCAGGGATGGTCTAGTTGAGATTCCTGCATTACCCCAGGGGTTTGGCTAGATGACCCTTAGGGGTCACTTCCAACTCTACAATTCTCTGGTGCAGGCTTGTGCAGAGTTTTAGGTACAAGTTGGATGCAAGGGGTGTATAGGATTGCAGCCCATTTTATGCACCGTCGGCTCAGGAATAAGTCCCACTGATCATGATGAGACTAGATTGCTGCTGTGCAGTCCTGTTTTTTAAATAAATGTTTTCCTTTTCAGATAATACAGAGCATGGTGAAATCACAATAATAAAACACTACTACAAGTTCCACATAATATCTGTACTGCATTATAGCACTACTACAGGTTCCACATAATATCTGTACTGCATTGTTTACTGTGACAGCACCTGCACTTTGGAACTCCCCACCTATTGCAACAAAGCATGTGCCTTTGCTAGACTCTTTTTGGGCACCTGCTAAAAGCATTCTTCTTTAGGCAAGCATACCTAGATGCTTAGGAAGTTGAAGTAATTTTAATCTTAATATTTTAGCTTTTGTATGTTTTAAAGTAGGATTGTTAATTTTTCTTGATTTTACTGCTGTGGTGTTTTTTTTTGTTTCGGTAAACCACTTTGCAGAAAATAAATTTTATTAAATAAATAGTAAATATAAATAAAATAAGACAAGCCAAAACACAATCCATCCTGTAGATTTAAGTATCTGTCTACAGTCACCTACTTGTTATCAGAGGACATTCTTTTTCAGAAAATATGAAATAACATAAAATCATTTTTTTCAGGCAAACAAACCCAAAACCCAATGGGGTGGGTGACAAGAAATTTTCCGCACCGGGATCCTCCTGACCTTCCTACACCTCTGAAGGCAGGAAGAGGGGTTCCCTCTCTGACGGTTATTTGCCTAATGCTTTTTTTGAACTTTTCCAAGCTTTAGAGTTCTCCTGAACCAGAGTTCTCTCTTTTTTTGAGCATGTTAGGTGCTTGTTTGGGCTAAATAAGCAGCAGCACTCACATCCTGAACATAAGAAATAGTGGGAATAATGAAATAGCAAAGCATTCCTTGCCATTTCACTTCAACTGGAAACAAGGGTGAGGTCATTCAGAACTCCAAATCCAAGGGAGAAATTCAGATGACAAATTCTCCTTTTTAAAGACACACTGCATTGGAGCAAAAAACTGCATGAAGCTCTTTTGTCCCACAACCTAAAAAGACTTTACAGAGGAGCAGAGCTTATGCAAGGAACACCAGTTTCATCTAGTAACTATCAGGAGCCAATAACTATATCACTTGGGAACCCATGTGGAAGAATTGGAACAGGATGTAACAATAACTGTGCACCATTAAAAATGTGTTTGAAAAACTATCCAAAGTTCCTGGATATGCAAACAGTTTGTATGAAACTGAAAAAAGAAAGGAGAATCAGGATTTTTTAATTATTTTTTTTAAGTAAATCCTGTAAAAGTAAAGAAAAAGCCCCTCCATATTTTTTTTAAAACTCATTCTCCCCGTAATCTAATTCTGTGGCTGGATATGCTGGTTGCCACAGAAACTAGCATTGAAATAATTCTGGTTGGGTGGACTTCTACTATTGACAAGGTTGTGGATGTTTTTTTAAGCAAAACAGTCGGCGATACCGGGGGAGGGGCGCTTTTCTGCAGCTGCCCAAATCAAAAAGAAAGTTGTGTCATCATCACACAGAGGATACTGAAATTTGCAGGTGTAGCGGCTGTTTCAAAGAGTTAAAGGGAGAGATCCCAAACCAAGAACATCTTTGGGCAGCTATTCAGTGACATTCATTTTGTTAACATTTTGCATGTGTTTGTGGAGGGTGGCATTGCTATTTTGATATGTACTTATGTGTTTTTACACTGTAAACTGCCCTGTGATCCTCAGTTGAAGAGCATTAATAATAATAATAAGGAGCTTCAGCCATTAACAGCAGACAACCACCCAGTGACAGCTTGCTTGCTCTCTCTACTTATCATTCTCCTTCAACATTGGACAGGGCTTTTTTTCAGCCAGAACTCAGTTCTGGCCCCTCTCAAGCCGGCACCATTGCCACTCTAGAAGAATAAGGGAGTTCTGGCACCTCTTTTTCTAGGAAAATAACACTGGCTTTGAGTACGTTCTAGGTCTCACAGAGGTAAACTGAGTCTGCAAAGACACTCCTCCTCCAGCTGCCTTGTGCTTCCTCTTAGAATGCAGCCTAAATTGAACCTGGAAAACGCAAACAAGGAGCAGCAGAACCTCAGACTGCTGCTTAAGATTTAAAAATGTGCAAGTAAGGCGGGCAACAAAATTGTTGCAGTGTATCCTCATTCCATAACTGCAGGAGACCTGTTCTACTTTATGTCCATCTATAGTCCAGCAGTGTCCCCTAGGTTTTTTTGACAAATGCCATAATGTTAGTTTTCTGGTAACTGAGCACTAAATGATCACCCTTAGATCAGAAGGGTTCCCTTCTGACAGATAAATGATCAACTAGAACTGCTTTTTAATGTACTGTATATGTAATTTTGTTTTTATTTTAGTTTGTTCTGAGATTTTAAACTTTGTAATTGGTGATTTTATCCTGATACTGATCATTGACCGTAATAAAATGACTTGACACTCCCTAACGAACATTACAAAGTTACTAGAGGTCACCAAGTATGCTCAGTGTTTGCTGTGCTGTTGTGTGTTTTTGTGCTTGGGCTTTGAGAGAGGAGGTTGTGGTTGTAGTCCATGTTAGTCCTACTTAGAGTAGACTTATTGAAACTGATGGAGATGGCTAATTTTCGCTCTTTAATTGCCCCTCGTTTTGTTTATTATTTATTTATTTCCAAAATATGTACAATAAAGAAGATAATAAAGATTCTTAAAATACCCAGTTGTGTAAGACGGATAATGAGAAGTCATAGCATTACAACACATATAGCCCTTTTGCTATTATATTGCATTTTCTCTGCTTTGTACTCATTTTCTTCCTTAAAATGGTTTAGCAGTGCCGGTTTGTGGGGTTTTAACAATATCTTTGCCTGTTATTTTGCTCGTTTCACTAAAACAGTATCCCAGAATCCTGCCGCCTTGGCACATGACCACCATATATGGCAGTTCTTTAAGTTTAATGGTTCTGCTCTGAGTAGAACTTGGCTGGATGCAACTCCTTTAGATTTTTGTACTTCTGCATTTGTTGGGATTTACTCAAGCAAGCTGAGCCCTCTCATTTCTTAGTTTTGGCTGTAGTCCTGCCGGCACTGGAGCACTGGGTTTGCTATTTGAAGGAGTGATTATGATTACATACCCAGTTGGTTTCAGCAGTTCTCTTTCTCAAAGCGTTGATCTCTCATCCTGATGACAAAATTGAAAATTCATACTATCCATCATGATTTAATTAGTAGATCCGGATGCACATTCTCTCCCTGTCCCCCTGCCCTGCCCCATGATCTACTCATATTCAGGACCCTCATAAAAATCCTGTTTGAGATCATTCTGTCTTGCAGGAATCAGTGAAAAGCCAGCTGGATCAAATGCACACTTTAGCTCTCTTTTTTGGGGGGGGGGAGTTCCCCAAAGAGGCACTGGGTTAAAAAGAGATGGGTTGGTGCAAATGGGAGATTTTGGAAGAAGTACAAAGAAAGATCCTTTCTTCATCCAATACTTTTTTCAACAAAAACACAACAGTCAAGCTGGCTGCACAGAGAATGGGTATGGTGGGGTGTTCTTTTCTTGCCTAGCATCAGAAGAGCAAGCAAACTATGAGATGTGTTTACCAGCTTCAGCGACAAAATACGCAATTAAAAAGGAAGAAATACAACTGCACCTGGTAAATGTATTTTGCTAAGTCTTCCGGGAAGGACCTAGCTCTGGCTGGATCCTATACTGCTAGCTGCAGGAGTGGATTTATTTAATCTGACTCCTTTGTCCAACCCTCACAATACTGGAACTCAGGGACATCCAATGAAGCTGAGCTTTGGTAGATTCAAGACAGACCAAAGAAAGTCCTCCTTCATATAACACACAGATAAAATATGGTATGCACTCCCACAAGAGGCAGTGATGGCCACCAACCTGGATGGCTTTGAAAGAGAATCAGATAAATTCATGGAGCAGGCAGCTACCAAAGGCCATGTTTTCCTCCACTGTCGGAGGCAGTATGCCTCAAAATAGCAGTTGCTGGGGAACAGAACAGCTGCACTCAAGGTCCTGCTTGTGGACTTCTCATGGGCAAGAGACTGGTCATTGTGAGAACAGAGCACTGGTTTGGATGAGCCTCTAGCCTGGTCCAGCAGGGCTCTTCTTATATAGTGCGAACTAGAGGAGCACAGGCTCAATCTGGCCTACAGTTGGTCTGTTAACCAGTGCCACTAACCCTCACCCACATCTCTCTCTTCCTTGCTTTTTCCTTCACTTGTCTCTTGTTGACAAGCAGAAGGAACAAACAGGAACACCTCCCTTTTACTTTCAGCTGACATATAAAGCTACTTCATACACAGAGTCAGAGCATCTGTCCATCTATCTGTGTGATGTCAGCCAATAGCAGCTCTCCAAAGTCTTAGAGACAAAGAGAAGTCTTTCTTGGCCCTGTTACATTACATATGCCAAGCTGGTGCTCTGCCCAATGAGCCATGGTCCTCTTCTCCTCCAAGACATCTGCCATTGTGCTCTCTTTTAAAGAAGAGTCCTTGACCTAGACTGTCAAGCTTCTGTCTCCAACTCTACAAGAAGTTAGTTAGCACATTTCACACAACACAGGTACCAGCCATGTACACTTGTTGATTTGCCCAGCTCAACAATGATGTACACAAGTACACAGAAGACAAGACAGAAGGAGTTTCAAATTCAAACCCGGTTTCAATCTAACTTGCTTGGTCCAATTAATTTCAGTGTCTCTGGAAATAAAAACAACTGGAACATTTATTTCAATAAGGCAGTTCAAAGGAACAAAATTGGATCAAGATTGTTTATTGTGATTTCAAGATAGCTGCACAAATCCAAATGCCAGGCATTTTTAAATAACTTTTTTGAGAAGAGGAGGAGAGATTCTGAGGCCTTTATGGATTCTCCCCTTGAGGATTTACTAGTGGATTTCAAGAAACACTTGCTGATTTGCACCAAAAGAAAAACAAGACCTTCCCTCCCTCCAACTCAGAGGCTTTCTCAAGTCAATACGAGCCCAAAATACATCTTATAATCACAGTTGTTACAAAAGCACCTGAATTAGACTTGGGCACCCAGGCAGGACTCCATACTGACAATATGATAAAGCAAGCCCCTTGCCCCAGTGAGGCTTAAAAGCATTGCTCAGACCTAAAAACAAACAGCAGATTCTGAAAAACCCATAAATTGGGCAGTCAACACCCTGAAACTTTGGGAAGATGGGTTTTGAAATGAAAACTAGCTGCCTTTGAAAAAAACAACAACTAAAATTATGCCTAAACAGCAGTGGGTGAGCCAAAACCATGGCAGGGCACAGACAACAGAATAGAATGTAACCAAGAGGCAGGGTGGTGTAGTGGTTAGAGCATCACACTATGACAGGAGAGTGCCGAATTCAAATTCCTCACGCAGCCACAGAAATTGCCAGGGTAGTCTTAGGCCAGTCAAAATCCCTCAGCCTAACTTAAGCCTTAGAGCTGCTGCAAGGATAAAATGGGCAAGTGGAGAAAAGGTGGGTGTCACTCTCTGTTGCGGATGGTGCTCAGTGAGAATGGCAGGGCAGAAGGGAGGAATACCAATGGTAAGTGGAGCAAGAGCAAATGACAGGCAGAGCCAACTCATTCCAATATTTTCTGGCTGTAAGTAAGAAGGCAAGCAGTTGACGGCTTCTGGAAGCCACCCTGGGAGACTTTTCAGCTGAAGAGCAGAGCAAACCTGCTTTAAACAAAACATGCATATATATGCTTTATTTAATTAGAGCATTTTAATCTTGCTCTTCAGTTGAAAAGGCTTCCGGAGAAGCTTACTAAATATCATTAGTCCCTGACCTCAGGATTATAGTCTAAAATACACGATACAAAAGAAAAAGGGGATGAGGAGGGAGGAGAGAAAAAGCACCAGTTCTTAAAGCTGGGATGGAAGCAGTTCAGATAACCTGATGGAAAGGCAGTTGCTAGACGGCAGATGGGAGAGCACTTCAGTGGCTACCCCTTAATGCTCTCCCCATTAAAGGGCAACCACAAACTCCAAGGTGGGTTCTGTTGCTGAAAGTTGATTCCACAAGCCTCACAAACTCGCGTGAGATTTAACAGCTGCTGAATCATCCCCATTTAATGTGCCCTGGAAGTACAGAAGTCCTATACACACTTCTTAAAGGAACCTCAGACCCCAAGATGGAAATAATTACCCATCAATTCCACTGGCAATTAGCTTAGCCACCATGCCCACAGGAAGATGGGGGAAGGAAACCTTCCCACCACTGAGGTTTTCATTTTTTCGCATTGGCTCAGCTCCTGTATTTTTAACAGGAGCCTGAAGCTCCCCCACCCCACATGTGACTCTACCTCCATGCCAGGAGATAGATTTGCTCACTAAATTTCTGTACATTGTGAGGAGAACAAGAGCCATCCCCTCCCCAAAGGAGTGAAAACAGAAGAGATGACCCCAGCTCCTCCAAATACCCATCACATCTGCTTGGGTGGTGGGTCTACAATCCCCTCCTTTTGCTCGCCCCTGAGAACTCAAGGTGGTAGGGCTACAGGCACTGTTGCCACCTCTCCCTCTACCAATGCTTTGGGGCCTCGGAAGGCTAACCTGTGGCCTTCTAAACACTGACAGCAACTCCTATCTAGCATGGCCAATGGTCAAGGTGGTGAATGTTGCAGTTCAGCAATTACATCTGGAGGCCCACAGCTTAGTCACCTCCATTTTAGAAACCTGAGCTCCATGAAGTGCAGCCCTACCCATCATTTCACTGCATAGCCACTGCTGGGGGAAAGCTGCACCTCTTGAATTTCAGCCTGCCATGCAGCTTTTGAAAGCTGCAATAGACCTGCCAGTGGAAAAGAAAAAGATAACTCCAGCACAGTAGCTGATAGGCTGATAATGGCAGTGCTTTTTTTCTGGGGGGACAGAATACTCCTAAACGTTTTGTGAATCTAAGTTTGGCCTCATTGAGAGGCAATATTTCAAGATGAGTAGGAAAATGAGAGTACCCCTAAACTTTTTTTAAAAAAAGAAAAAAAAGCACTGGATACTGGTACCGTCATTTTTCCACTACCCCTGGCAAGGCTCATAGATCTCTAAGGAACTGTTATTGTTATTTATGATTAATGGGGAAAGAGACTCTATTTATTTTTATTGTATTTTTTAAATTTTACATACCACTAGGGTCAAAACTCTGTGACAGAGCAAGTACTGTGCAAACAGACATTGCCTGGTTCAAACCAAAAATCCCTGCCTGAAACTCTAGAGAGCCTATTTAAAGAAAACTGGAAATGCTTTGTACATTATTTGGAAAATTATTGTAAATCCAATAGTATTCAGTAAATTCAGCAGTAGCAATCACTGAGAAATAAAACTGAGAAAATAAAAAGATAGTGATTAATTAGACTATGTACAGTCATATCTCATGTTAGAGACGCTTTGGGTTAAATTTTTTCAGGTTGCGTCCCGCAGTGACCCAGAAGTAAAGGAACGGGTTACTTCCGGGTTTCACCGCATGCGCAGACGCTCAGAATGATGTCATGCACATGCGCAGACGCGGCGAATCGCGACCCACGCAGACGCGGGTTGCGTTCTGCTCATGATGCGAACGGGGCTCTGAAACGGATCCCATTCGCATCCAGAGGTTCCACTGTAGTGGAAAAGATAATAAGGAAGTGAACCATGGAAAGGGTGGGGGAAAGTAAAAATTAAATTTGTATTTGGATTACTATCTACTTTTTAAATTGTAAAATGAAACTGAGAAATATTATTATTGGGTTCTTTTTAAAAGAAACCCTAGAGAGCCACTCCCAGTTGAATGTTGATAATAAGGGAACTAGACAGACCAGTGATCTGACTTGGTATAAAGTAACTTCCTGTGCTCCTAGATCAAATTATTCTGAGGCAGTTTATAATCAGAAAAGAGCAAAAGAGATGAAACTGTTTAAAAAGGTGTGAAGATGTGTGTGTGTGTGTGTGTGTGTGTGTGTGCGCAATACAAGACCAGACTACAAAATCAATTAAAATCTAAACAATGTATCTTAAATGGTCTTGGTGAGCAAAACGCAGCATGCTAGATCTCCTCACCTGCCCCATCTTCACAACAACCCTGCAGGGTATAAGACTGATAAGAACTTTAGCAGGTGCAGCCTGCCCTACTGTTGGGAGAAGGAGATAGTTGCACCCTTTTTACTTCTGCCTGTCATGCTAGCTCTTTGGAAAGCAGCCTCGTCTTTGTCCCCGCCCACTCCAAGCCCCGCCCTTTCAAATAGGCCACGCCTACTAGGCGAGGCTTGTGGTTCGAACCGCAAGCCACGCCCACCCGAGAGTTCGACGGTTGATTACCGTTGCGCGAAAAGCTGCGGGTAGGCTGCCTCGGCGCTGCTAGGCTCCATGCCTGCGGCGCCTCCCGCGTATCATCCCTCCCGCTCTGGGACCGACCGGCACTCCGGCTCGGCTCGGCTGGTCGACTAGGCTCGCCGGCCAACAACCCCTCGCTGAAGCACCCGGGCGCCCGCCCACATTTCCCACGCCGGCAAATCGCGCCTCGGCTGCTCGCCTGCGCCACGCCCTCACGTAAGTACACTGACCAATCAGAAAGCCGTCCTCGCGGCATACCGGGGCACCTCGCAAGGCCGGCTCCTGCCTACTCAACCCGCAAGCCAAGACAGTCAACCATTCAAGAAGCACCTCTGAAGATTGGGGGTGGAACTCCCCCCAAAATCCCGCCTCCGCCAGACTCGGAAGCCAATCAACACCCTCTGAAGGACGCAGCGCACCCTGGGATTTGTAGTCCGCAGCGGGGCTGAGTTTCTTGCTTTCTTTTACGCGCGTAAAAGAGGCAGCTCCTTCGCGCCCGACCTCCCAAATATTTAGGTACATTTCGCGAGCATGTTAACTTGCTTATAGCTGCCAGTGCGCGCGCGCATGAAATCAAACAAATTGCAATATACAAACACCACAGATTGGACACATTTGTCCTGCTCCTCCACGATTGTTCCTGTAAATTAATTGATACGATACAGATGCTGGGGTGTGGGGAGCCCATGGCACTCCAGATGTTATCGGGCTCCTAATTCCTATCAGAGCTCCCATCATCGCTAACCATTAACCCTACTGCCTGGGGCTTTGATAGGAGTCCCAACATCTAGAGGACACCGGCTCCACAGTCCTGAAGTTAATGCAGCAAGTAAACTCCTGAGTCAAATCATTAATCAATCTAGCTCAGCACAGTGGTACCTCGGGTTAATGACTTAATTTGTTCCGGAGGTCCGTTCTTAACCTGAAACTGTTCTTAACCTGAAGCACCACTTTAGCTAATAGGGCCTCCTGCTGCCGCCGCGCTGCCGTGTGCCGTGACACCCTGGGGTTTCTTGAATAATGGTCAGGGGTGCCACAGGCAACACTGGCCCCTGGCCCTCTTTCCTTCCGTCCCTCCACTGATGCCCTCTTGCCTCTCTGCCTTCCAAAGGCTTGCAAAACTGTTTGTTGCAAGCTGTTTGTTGTTCTAAAAAGGTTGAATACCTCTGGTCTACACTAACTGACTGACTAGCAGAGACTTCCCAAGGTTTCAGAGGATTTTTTCCCTGCCAAGGATTAAAGCAGGGACTTTCTGCTTGCAAGGCAGATGCTTCACTAATGAGCTATGGATATGTTTGGATAAGAAGACACTGTCCAGCATGGCCAATAGTCAGGGATTATGGGATTTGTAGTCCAGCAGCATCTGGAGGACCACTGGTCTCCATCCTTGGGTTAGACCAGAGGTTTTCAACCTTTCTGGGTCCATGGCTCCCTTGACCAACTACATTCTTTCTGCAGCACACCTGAGGGACTAAGGAGCCCGGATATGTCACCCCCATTTATGGCAGCCGCTCACCTCTTTTCGAACACCCTCCCTTGTGGAGCATTCCCTCAGCCTCCTCTCTCCACTCCTCTCCTTGGGAGTCTTCCGGGCAGCCACAGCTGCTGCCCCTGGTCTATGAGTTGCCCCTGTGCCCCCTGTCCTCACACTGCCCCTTTGTGGCCTGGGAAGCACCCCCTGGCCAGGCCCAGAGGCACCATTCACCTGGGAAGCATGTAGCCAGGGCTGATGCAACAAACAGCTGTGCAAGCCTTTGGGAGGCAGAGACACGAGAGGGCATTAGAAGAGGGAGGGAAGGAAAGAGAGACAGAGGCCAGTGGTGCCCACGCCACCCCTGACCATCATTCAAGGCACCCCAGGATTCCATGGCACACTGGTGGAAAACCACTGGGTTAGACCATTCATGGAGGACAAATCCATCAGTGGCCATTAGTAACAAAACTTCTATGTCCAAAGCTGTGCACCTGAAAACATAAGAAACTGGGGAAGCAACACAACAGGGGAAAGCTATTGCCCTTGTCTCTTACTTAGGTGTTTCCCATAAGCATCTAGTTGACCCCAGTGGGAAACAGGATGCCTGATTCGGAGGATGGCTGGCCCTGATTCAGCAATGGCTCTTTATCATCAACACAGTTAAGTTAGCAAATTAAATTTAAAAAACAATACTAAGAATGTCACCATCCAATAATCTATGAGTTTCTCTCTCCCAAAATAGTACGTTGCATTTCTCTTCACTGGAGAGGGAAACGAGAAGAGGGCCCCCATGCACACAGTGGAAATTCCTAAGAGGCACAAAAGTGTTTCCATATGTGAGACTTTCAAGAAGAGGACGGGGTAAGAAAGGAAAGTGACGGGGAGCGTGATTCAAGGAAGAAAGAGATGTTAATTAAAACACATCTCAGTCGCTTAAATCTGAGGGATTCCCCTCCCCCCTCAAAAAATTCAATTTTTTCAATATAGATAAAAGGTTACAATTTGGGGGTGGGGAGAGAGGAAAATAGCATTTTAAAATTCCTGGGAAAGGCAGCTTAGCAGCTTTCCTAGATGAAAGCAGTTTCAGTAGAAACCTCAAAAAGGCAAGGTCCTTGTTCAAATGAGTCGTCTCCCCCCCCCCCGCCAAACCCCCAAGTGGCAGAGAAGTTTAAACTCTGCAGTGATACAGGAAATTCAACCAGAAGAAAACAAATAGACTGCAGTCAGATTCCCCTTAAACACACATACAGAGTTATAAAGACAAAAGCCTGAGACAGTGAGGCAAGATGGCGAGCACAACGGCCGCTCCTGAGGACAGCCAGCACCAACTGGTCCCCGTGCCACCAACACTGCTACTGCCGTGATCGGGGGAGGGGGGAACCAGGGGTGCCCAACATGACAACCCCACAGGGACTGGGAGCACCACACCAACGGCGCAGCAGACTTCCAAGGCTCGCAGGCCTCCGGAGCCGAACAGAAAATGAAAAGATAGAAACCTGGCAAGCCAAAGATGTACACTGTCTAAAAACAACAAACCCATACCAACACAAGAAATGCAAGACAAACTAGGGGACACCCAAATACCTTGGCTAACACACCAACAACTACATGCCTTCTTAAACAATCTAGCAGTAAAATCAGCAGCCACTAGGCCCTTGACCCCCTTCGAAAACCTTCTCCTGGCAGCAGAGGAACACGGCAAAGGGATGGTATCCACAATACAGTAGTACCTCAGAAGTCGAACGGAATCCATTCCGGAAGTCCGTTCGACTTTAAAAAGTTCGGAAACCAAAGCACGGCTTCCGAATGGCTGCAGGAACGATCAAAGAACAATGGGAGAACAACATAGGCTATGAAATTAACCCTACCCAATGGACTAGAATGTGGTCTAAACCTCCCTTTAAGTCCATATCAGCCAAAAGAAGGGAACTCACTCTGAAACTCACCTACAGGTGGTACTTAACACCACGGAAACTAGCACTGATACACCCAGGAATCTCACCAAAATGCTGGAGAGGATGCACTTCCACAGGCACATACCTCCACGTGGTGGGAATGCCCTAAAATCCAACCCTACAAGAGATATGCAAAATAATCAAACAGGTATTAGAACTCACCCCAGAACTGGCCTCATAGCAATACACTGGAGAGACCTGTCAGGAGTAAACATGGGCCAATGGTATCAAATAGTATGGGAAACAGCCTTACTAGAAAACCTAACCAATAAACTGAAACTGACACGGGGACAATAGAAGTGGACGCCTTCACCCCAGTATAACTCCCCTTTATCACATAAGCAGCCCAATAAGACAACAGTAAGAATCTTCCAACAGTATACGAATCAATCTGGCTTACCTGACCCAACAAGCCCTACCCCCCCTCACAAATGCAAACAAATCCTACTACAGGCGACCAACCACACCCTGCCCCCCAATACCTCTCGCTACCAAGGTAAATGAATAGAAAGAGAACATAGCCAGCTGACGCTGACACAAAACCCCACAAGTACACTATATAAAATACAAGCCTCACCACACCCACCCCTCCTCTCCCCACTCTTCTTCCCCAACCTTATACTGTACTCAACACTAATGTCCCACAACAAATATACAGTGGCACCGCTGGTTGCGAACGGGATCCGTTCCGGAGCCCTGTTCGCAACATTAGCAGAATGCAACCCACATCTGCGCATCGCGATTCGCCGCTTCTTTGCATGACATCCTTTTGAGCGTCTGCGCATGCACGAGCGGCGAAACCCGGAAGTAACCCTTTCCGGTACTTCCGTGTCACCGCGGGACGCAACCTGAAAATGCTCAACCTGAAGCAAACACAACACGAGGCATGACTGTACTGTAACTGATTTGTAAGAAAGACTGTACAACCTGGAAAAAGAGACAAGCTATGTACTTTTGTAAACCAAGAAAATCTTTAATAAAAATAAACACACACACACAGTGTCATAAACCACTTCAATACATAATCAGAATTCTGATCAGAGCTCTGCTCCAATTCAGCTACCTTTCTCTGGCTTGCTGTTGCCAACAGCCTCATAGCTGGCTGAGGGCAAAAGGCCCAAGCTGGCTCACAGTCAAGGGTGATGCGGGGGGGGGGTGTCTGCCGGAAACGTGGGCAGCCCAGTCTGTGTGTTCTGGCTGTCTCCCCTCCTGTGTGAAGCCAGCAATCTGGAAAGGCTGGTGAGAACTTCAGCCTGATACAAACCATGCCTTGTTTAGAAGTATAAAACCCACTTGCATCTGCACCATACATCTAAAACACACTCAGGCCACTTTAAATAACTGTGGTTCCCCGCAAAGGATCCTGGGGACTAATTGGCTAAGGGTGCTGAGAGTTGTTAGGAGACCCTTCTTGCCCTCCAGAGATCAATCTCTCTTCTCAGCGAACTATAGTTTTGTGAGGGAAATAGGGAGTCTTCTAACAACTCAAAAGAGATCTTACTTTCTTGGGCTCCATGATCACTGCAGATGGTGACAGCAGTCACGAAATTAAAAGACGCCTGCTCCTTGGGAGAAAGGTGATGGCAAACCTAGACAGCATCTTAAAAAGTAGAGACATCACCTTGTCAACAAAGATCCGAATAGTTAAAGCTATGGTTTTCCCGGTAGTGATGGATGGAAGTGAGAGCTGGACCATAAAAAAGGTTGAACCCTGAAGAACTGATGCTTTTGAGTTATGGTGCTGGAGGAGACTCTTGAGAGTCCCATGGACTGCAAGAAGATCAAACCTATCCATTCTGAAGGAAATCAGCCCTGAGTGCTCACGGGAAAGACTGAAGCTGAGGCTCCAGTACTTTGGCCACCTGATGAGAAGAGAAGACTCCCTGGAAAAGACCCTGATGCTGGGAAAGATGGAGGGCACAAGGAGAAGGGGACAACAGAGGACGAGATGGTTGGACAGTGCTCTCGAAGCTACCAACATGAGTTTGACCAAACTGTGGGAGGCAGTGAAAGACAGGAGTGCCTGGTGTGCTCTGGTCCATGGGGTCACGAAGAGTCGGACACGACTAAACGACTAAACAACAACTAACAACTCACAACACCCTGAACAAACTGCAGTTCCCAGGATTCTTTGTGGGACGCCATGACTGTTAAAGTGGTAAAATGATTATTTCATGGTGCAGATATATGACTGGGATCTTAAGCATGATTAGGATGCCAGTGTAGGAGACCCTAGAAGGGGGCCACCCACAGGTGGGCCACCCACAGAGGGCTTAACAACAGCCCATCAGGTGCCTGTGGGAAGCCCCAAAGCAGTACCCAAACACAGAAGCACCATACCCTCCTATGGTTTCGAGCAACAAATATTTCCCTTCGACAAATGGTGGACTGGATGTGGAACCAAGTATCTCAGGGATGGATAGCCTCAGTCCCAGATGTGGCCCACTGGCATTTCAATATAGCTGTTGAAATGCTTTCTAGACCAGTGTTTCTCAACCTTTTTCTTACTGTGCTCCCCTTCTGACCTTGTTTCCTTCATGTGCCCCCCATGGACTTAGCCAAGGGGGAGACGGGGGCAGTTGCCCCCCAATAAGAAAAAATCAATGCCAACAAAAATCCTGGATACACCCATGCCCTGCTGTCCTACCAGTAGAAAGGTAGATATGTAAATGCTTTGTTTATAAATAGTACATGTTTTATTTATAATTTATACAAAATACAGTTATACAAAATCATAGGAACATGATGAAATATTGTTGAAGCAGAAAAAAACACAGAATTATAGAGCTGGAAGGGACCCCAAGGGTCATCTAGTCCAACCCCCTGCAATGTAGGAATCTCAGCTAAAGCATCCATGGCAAGTGACCATCCAACCTCTGCTTAAAAACCTACAAGGAAGGAGAGTCCAGAACCTCCCGAGAGAGATCCATCTTCCATGTATTATAAAAAGCAAACAACACTTATTTGACCCCAGTTATTTGACACAGAGGGGGAAACCTACAGACGCAGTTCAAAAGGCGCACAGGCAGTTCTGTACATATGGGAGAATTTTAAAAAGCAATTGGTCCTCACTGACTTGGCGCAAAAAGATCTTGTCATCCGGGAGGAGCCCTGGCTGCCTAGATAAAATACTATAGCCCCCCATACCCTTACCTGGGAGTAAGGCCCACTGAACTCAGTGCAGCCTTCTTCTGAGTAGACAGTTATTTACTAGATGCAAGTGAGCTTGGCTAGGCACTGGGGTGCATTTCACCTTGCAACTTGCAGAGCCGGGCGACGCTGCTGACAGGCTCTGCACCCCTCAGCAACATCCAAAGGCCGTGATTGCACCCTGCACCTTGCAGAGTCAGGCCCAGACTGCCACCGCGCCCAGCACTGGCAGCAGCAACAAACAGCGCCAGCTCACCCAGCCCTACCCATTGCCACCCCACCACTGCACTTAGCTGACCTGGGGGTTCTGGCTCGCAGGCTCTACTGTTCAAAATGGGAGCCTCAATGATCGCCCTATCCCTCCAGAAGCAAACCAGGACTGCTCCAAGAAAATGCACGTGGCGAAAAAGGAGCAGTAGGCCCTGGTGAGCTGCCCCCTTACCCACTTGTGATTGGCCAAGCGGATAGTCAGCCAATCAGGATCCCCCCCTTCCCTTATCACTTCCCTCTGTGGCCCCCTATCCTTGTGCTATGGCCTCCCATTTATGCAATTTTCATCTGTGACCCCCCCCCCGGAATATCCTGGGGCTCCCAGGGGGCCATATGGCCCTCAGTTGGGAAACACTGCTCTAGGCTACTTCCCCACCTCAGCCACACTCCCTCCAGGGACAGACTTTAGTAATTTTTGTTTGTACGATGCCCTGATCCATGATCACTGCAGATGGTGACAGCAGTCACAAAATTAAAAGACGCCTGCTTCATGGGAGGAAAGCAATGACAAGCCTAGACAGCATTGTAAAAAGCAGAGACATCACCTTGCCAACAAAGGTCCGTATAGTTAAAGCTATGGTTTTCCCAGTAGTGATTAATGGAAGTGAGAGCTGGACCATAAACAAGGCTGATCGACGAAGAATTGATGCTTTTGAATTATGGTGCTGGAGGAGACTCTTGAGAGTCCCATGGACTGCAAGAAGATCAAACCTATCCATCCTTAAGGAAATCAGCCCTGAGTGCTCACTGGAAGGACAGATCCTAAAGCTGAGGCTCCAGTACTTTGGCCACCTGATGAGAAGAGAAGACTCCCTGGAAAAGACCCTGATGTTGGGAAAGATGGAGGGCACAAGGAGAAGGGGACAGCAGAGGACAATATGGCTGGATAGTGTTCTCGAAGCTACCAGCATGAGTTTGACCAAACTGTGGGAGGCAGTGGAAAACAGGAGTGCCTGGCGTGCTCTGGTCCATGGGGTCACAAAGATTCGGACACGACTAGACAACTAAACAACAACAACAACGCCCTGAGCAAGCCCAAAATTTGGCGCTCCTCAATGAATCTTCTCATTTATGGATCTTATCAGTTCTGCCCCACCCCAGCCCCCAGATCGTGCAGGGGAACTGCCTGCAGCATCCTAAATCTGGCGCTGCCCCCTCTCCACAGGCCACAACACACAGCCCCATTGAGAGTAACAGACATGATTAACTTGGGCCCATTCACTCTCCCCCAATATATATCCCAGCACTGAGGGGACCCCCTCATTCTGTCATAATGCAGGTATGGGGGATATTTGGCCCTCCAGTTGCTGCTGAAATGCTATTCCCATCAGCCTCAGCCAGCATGGCCCATGGCCAAAGATAATGGGAGCTGGGGCGCCAAGCATTCCCCGCACGTGGCCTAATGGAAAGGCCAGCCCCACTAGATATTATGCATAGGAACGGCTCACTTATTTGGAAGAATGAGCAGTCAGCCATATTGCTGTGGCAAGTTCTGAATTGGCTCATTTGACTTTTGGTGCCAAGTCCTTTGCTGACGAGTATTTTGACAGGGGACACAATGCGTCTCTGTGCAGAGGTGCGCTGCACCCCTGCTACAAACTAGGGACAGGTAGATCAGCCTATTTCTGTTTCAAGTCAGTCCTTTTCCTCCTGTTTTATGTGGGGTTTTTAAAGCACACTAAAAATCCACATTTCAACTATACACACTTTCTGCATGTCCATTTCACTAAAAACACACATTGTATATGCATCCACGCCCACAAATAATGTTTTTTTACTAGTTTTATATGAATTTCCCCCTAAGATATGCATCTCTGAAAACAATTTCGCTGCAAAATATACCTTTCCGAGAGCATCTTTTGAACCAAAACAGAATTCAGAGAAGTATATACAGTATTCCGATGGATAATTGAGCTCTGGTTTGAACGCAAGTATTGGAACTGTGGATTAGGTTGGCTTTCTTGAAAATGTGGTCTGAACAACATTCTGAATAACGGCCAGGGACTTTGCCAGTTCAATCTGCCAATTAGTCACAGAATTCAGCCTGCTGTTCTGGGACTACAGCTTTGCTTAACTCCAAATATTTAGCTCCATTGACACATCTATTACCACCAAAATAAAGAGAGAGGGAGAGGGAGAGGGAGAGGGAGAGAGAGGGAGAGAGAGAGAGAGAGAGAGAGAGAGAGAGAGAGAGAGAGATTTCAACCATTGTTGCTCATTTCCCAGAAAAAAAGTGAGGGGGCGCACATGCTTTTAAAGAAACGAAGCAAACCGCAGCTCATAAATCTCACTCTCTGTCTCAGGAAGTTTCTATTTCCAGCCACAGCAAAATTATTTCTTCCTCCTCATCTTCTGTGTCTTTGTTGTCTTCTTCCCCCTCCCCTCCACAACCAGGAATAAAAAAATAAACACAAAACTCTTATAGCCAAGTAAGATCAACCACTCTGTAGTGCCCTCTTGTGGCCCCGCAATGGAAATGCAGACTCTGGCACACCCAAAGCCTTGACTAGCAGTTGATAGGGTTCTTCCCCAAGCTATGGGTTTTAAATATATGCCAATACCATACATGTGCAGCATCAATAGAAGCTTGTACCAAAATTCCCTACCCCCCCGCACTTCCCAGAAATAGTGGAAGTCCCTTGGAAAGGGGTTCTAGGAAAAGGGTCTCATCTTTGGAGCTTGGCTTGCAGCACATTGCAAGCTCAAAAACAATACACTATCAACCCCTGTGTTATTAGAAGGGGGGAAAGGAGCACCAAAAACATTCATCTATCAAGGAAGTCACCCTTGGCAAGACTGCAGAAGAAGCAAAAAAAAAAGAAAGAAAGAAAGAAAATCACAGCCTGAAATGCAATATGGTTGTTTTTTTTTGGGGGGGGGGATATCTTGCTAAAGGCTTCCTTCCTTACCTCATGCTGTCAGCATTTCTTGCCCATTTAGCATGAACAAGAGGGTGGGCAGGGGAGAGAGAGGCTAATTTTTCAAAAATGAGAAGGAAGGCTATAAGAAATGGGGAAGAGTTAAGCCTGAATGACGCACATTCTTCAGCTTAGATGCTACCAAGTTTAAAAATCTGAGGTCCCAATTTTTCCAAGAACCAGAGAGAGTTCTCCCTGCCTTCTCCTTAGCCCAAGTCAGGGCAATCCACAATGCAGCCGTGAAGAAAACCACATCTCAAAGGAATGGTAGCAAAGCTCAGAAGCATAGCCCGGCTCTGAAAATCCTGGCTGCACACCAAGAACACACTGGTAAAGAAGGCGGGGGGGGGGGAGAGAGAAAAATTCAGTTCAGTTTGCATTTAAAGGCGAACCTGTCTAATTCACACTTTCTGAAACTATCCAAGAACTGAAACACAAACAGCTTTCAAATTCCGCGCTTCTCCTAAATGTTGCAGTAAGGGTCTCCAGCCAAGTAATATGTGCAAATATGCATAATGTGTGCATAAAAGGGCACACTTTGTGAAAATAGCATACAAAAATGCATCACACCACAGGAAATTTGCTTTGCAAAAGCATGTATCTCAGGCAAATTGTGTACAAATGGGCATATTGCAAGACATGTGCACTAAAATGCTGATGAATTTTTCATGAGGACCTTTAAAAATGACAACAATAATAACTGAAAACTGATGTGGAAATATGGAGAACTGAATTTAAGGTTAGAAAAATAAGAAGCAAATAAATGAGGCCCCTCACTTCATCCTAGTAAGCTCATACGGTTTTTAGCCAATTACTGTGGCACCAGGATACAAAAAGGAGTTTTGAAGAAATATGCATAATTTGTTTTTAATCAACCTTGCAGATAAGCCTACAAAGTTACGAGCCTGAATGGGGTGGTGGTGGTAACCATCTTGCCAATGAGCATACATTGGTAAACTCTAGACTGTCAATATTTTGCAAGAGGGATTCAAGCCCCCAAGGAAAATTTAGACTTGCACAATTAAGGTGGATTAAAACCTTCTGTTGCTAGCACAAATCCAACTTTTTTTAAAAAATAAACCAGACTGTTTGCAGTTAGGAAAGTGACAGGAAAATGCACTGAAATGTGTGGGATGAAAAAATAATTAAAGAGAAGATTTATTAAGCACCAAACAAGCAAATCGGAATGAATGCTCAATGAAGATTGGATATAATCTAACCACTGTGGAAGCTTTGTGTAAGAAAATCATGATGGATGCTCAATAAAAATGTCATCTGGAGGAGCCCATAGGGTACTAGCCTCTTAGAAAGCTAGTAAAACAAAAAGGCCAAATGGACTGGTGGAAGAGGAAGACATTGATCTATCTCTTCTCTGTCTGCCTGTTGCATTTCCAGGCTGTTAGTAGAGCAAAAGGATTTCCTTCCTTTTTGCTGGCACAGAAACCAAGAAGGTTGGTGGAAGAGGGATGGGGCTTGGACACTTGCCTGCAGGAAATTCCTGATCACCTACTTGTACCAGGCAAGCTGTTAAGCACAAAAAAGAATAAAATTTGTTTATAAAATACTGAAGTTCATTAAAAAAACAGGGTGGGGAGAATTCAAAAAGCAACCACAGATTGTGGATTATGAAATGGCTACATTTAGGAATTTTGCAAGTGGCTCTGCAATTCAAAATATAATTGAGCCCTCTAGTAAAATGATCACCAGAGTCATCTCAGAAATGGGTGTTCCCTTCCTGGATGTGAGAAAAAGGGGTGAAAACTGAGACAGGAGCCAAAGAGCAACATTAATCAGGGACTTTCTAATTAAAATAAATCTCTTGCTATTCCTGTTCACTCTAAGGGGGCTTTATGGGGGATACCATCCCAGTTGTTTGTACTCCAGCTCTATAACCTGTCCACCTTGAGCTCTATATTTGAAAACTCCATCAGGGCGATTTCTAAGCATTAACTCACAGCAAGGGTGGTAGATCTTTTTCAGCACAAGGGCCGCATTCCAGGGATGGGAAGGGCCAGAAGCAAAAATGACCGCAGCAAGGGATGTGAATTTTACCACTGTTTAGTAGGCTATTTTGTGTGTGTGTCACAAGAGGATTCAGGGGAAATGTTCTAGGGTGCACCCTCAGTTCATGTGGAGCATCATCTAAGCCTGTCAATGCCTCCCACACTGAACCAAAAGTGCAGCCATGGGTTGCTGTCTCCACAGAAGGGTGGAAGCAGATGATGCAGTCTTTGGGGGAAGTTGGTCTGCTTCTGCATTCCTGACCTTCTGACTGAGGAACCTTTGATAATGCCCAGATCTCATCCTGTCTAATTTCTTGTCAAGTAGCTCAGTTCCACCCTGTGGCCCAAATATAAATAACGGGTTAAGAGCAGACCATTGAAATTAAAAGTCCTGAATTAGTAATGTCTATTATTTTCAATGGTTCTACACTGAGTAGGCCTAGTACTGGATACAACCAAGTGGGCTTTTAATTCCACTACAGTTGTTAAGCAGGTTACAACTGCCATGTTTAACTGCTTTGCAAAATGTCATGTAATTATTTTTATATACAGTGGTACCTCGGGTTACATACGCTTCCTCGGGTAGTACCTCGGGTTAAGAACTTTGCTTCAGGATGAGAACAGAAATCATGCTCCGGCGGCGTGGCAGCAGCAGCAGCAGGAGGCCCCATTAGCTAAAGTGGTGCTTCAGGTTAAGAACAGTTTCAGGTTAAGAACGGACCTCCGGAACGAATTGAGTACTTAACCCGAGGTACCACTATACAATAAAGCTCTAATGCAGTAATCACACAGTTTGCATTTATTGCATTGCATCTCTTTCTAACCTCACTGCTAACATTAGATAGACAGAGACAGATATCAACACACACATACACATGTGTACACACACACACACACTCACTCACACCCATCTTGGGATAACAAATCATGCATCTGATAGTGGACTTTAAAGTTAAGTCACGGGTGGTGATTTCTACATGACAAACTCCTCTGAACAGAACACTTCTCAGTCTCCACTGATTCTGCTACATCTGTGCAGCAGCTGTGAGAGGATCATGCAGTCATTCCAGTGCAAAGATACAGTCAAATTGCCAATCCCCAGAGCAGCTTGCAGTTGCATCTCTGCCTGATGTTCAGGAACACAGGAAGCTACTTCGGTGGACTCAAACTATTGGTCTATTTCAGGGGTCCCCAAACTAAGGCCCGTGGGCTGGATAAGGTCCAAGGGACTCGTTTATCCAGCCCACGGCGACCCCTACCACCCGCTCTTACCGGCGCTGCGCTGCACGGCTGCCCGCTTCCGGGTCGGAGGAGCACCGGAAATAGCTTGTGCGCATGTGCAAGTGTTATTTGTGCATAAAGGTGAAGGTAAAGGGACCCCTGACCATTAGGTCCAGTCGTGACCGACTCTGGGGTTGTGGCGCTCATCTCGCTTTACTGGCCGAGGAAGCTGGCGTACAGCTTCCGGGTCATGTGGCCAGCATGACTAAGCCGCTTCTGGTGAACCAGAGCAGCGCACAGAAACGCCATTTACCTTCCTGCTGGAGTGGTACCTATTTATCTACTTGCACTTTGACGTGCTTTCAAACTGCTAGGTTGGCAGGAGCTGGGAGTGAGCAACTGGAGCTCACCCGTCGCGGGGATTTGAACCGTCAACCTTCTGATCAGCAAGTCCTAGGCTCTGTAGTTTAACCCACAGTGCCACCAGCGTCCCGTTATTTGTGCATGCACAGGCATTAATTCCGGTGCACGTCCGGGTCGGAGGAGGAGGCCCGTGCACATGCGCACTAGCTATTTCCTCTGCTTCTCTTGCCCGGAAGTGTGCTGGAAATAGCGTGTGCGCACTCGTATGGGCACGCGCTCCCCCACCCTCCAGCCCACCGCGTCATCGCCGCTGGAGACACCGGCCTGACTCTATTCAGTCCAGCATTGTCTACTCTGACTGGCAGAAGTTCTCCAGAATCTCAGGCAGAGATTCCCCCCATCCTCTGCTCAGCAGTGCTGTCAGAGCTGGAGTTTAGGGCAGAGGTCCAGGGCTCTACTCAGCAAGAAGAGGCCCCCAAATGCAGCACGTTTTGAGGCAAGTGACCCTGTACTTTGCCACTTAGAAAGGCAGGGAGCCCATTTATGAAGTCCAATTAACATAGGAACCTTCTGCATGCAAAAACGTGTCCTCTGCCAGTGAGAGACAATCTCTCCTTTCTCGGCTAGGCCCCTTTCTAATCAGGAAATAGTATTTCATGCAGAAACAGAGGCCTCCTTTGAGGGCAATTCTTGCTCCTATGTGTTCAAAAAGTGAAACCTTTTCAGGAGAAAAAGAGTAACAGTAGGCATCCAATTTTAATTAAAGGGATCGAGGATGAATTGCTACTGTGATGTTTCCTCCAACCTGCCTCGCATCACATTGACGGAAATCAAATATTTACATATGCAAACCAATTCAGATAAAAATGTGGCCTAGAAATCAATTGAAAGAGTTGTCACAACATTTATTTATTTATTTTTTAATGGGGCAAGGATGATAATAGCAAAGCCATCAAGAGACCTGGCGCACTCTGTTCACAGCGCTGGGGGAAATGTTAAAATCCACTCTCATCAGTCGCCAGCTTTTAAGACCTCAAAGCAATATTGCAGCAAAGGAATCCAACATTGTCACCGTCACGGCTAAGGCTGTAATTTCCAAGAAATTCATACAGGCACATGCCAAAACCACGAGGAACCAAAAAGGAAGGGTATTTCTGTCTAGTCCTATGAAAAACAAATCCTAGAAGAATCAAGGGAAGAGGGGGAAATCTAGCCAAAGAAACATCACAATTACATTAGGCTGTAGTACTGAACATAAATACCATGTTAAATAGAATAGATAAGCCTGCTATCCTCCATCTCTTGACACGATCCTTGAATCTTTATTAGTTGCCAAGCAGACAGAAACCCAACAGGTGAAAGCTTTCTCATCTCCATGCTGGACAAAGGTGCCCTTGCTGAATTTCTTTCTGTTAAAGACCTTCAAGAAATGGGGGGAGGAAAAGGGGAGGCACCTGGAAAGGAATAACAAATAGGCACAGATGTACGGTATAACAGTTTGAGCAACAACACCCAAACTGTGTGCCAAACCATATGAAAGAACAGTTTGGAGTGGGGGGGGGACTAATTCAATAATGCAAGGCTCCACAGGGAATTTTCTATAGACCTCCTGATAGACTGTGGTCTATCTCTCACTTTTCACAGGTTGCTTCCAGAAAGCTTGTTTATTGAGTATCCATCCCAATTTGTTTGACTATAGAGATCAGATGAAGTGGGGAAACCAAGGTTTGTTCACTGCACCCTCCAAGAATGTCTGTTCTCACATAATGCTAAGTCAACCCATCTGATTTGTTTTGTCCCTGCCAGGGAAGAGAAGGGAGTAGGGAATGTTCTGTGTTCGTTCACAGTAAACCCAAATAAGCTATGGTTTGCCACTATGTGCATACTGGGCTGATAAGTGATCTGTGCTTTAATACCCAGGGGGTGTAGCCACTAATAGTCCTATTCAGGGTAGACCCATTGAAATGAATAGCTCTCTTAGGGTCATTACTTTCAATGGGCCTGCTCTGATTAGGTCTAACATTGCATACAACTCCTGGTGGGTGGGTGGAGGGAGCTTAGTAATGGTTTTTAATGACAGGTGGGAGGGCTAGATTGCAAACTCTCCTAAACTGTAACAAGGCTGCTGCATCAACCTCCTGTCTTGGAGAATTTAAGAGAAACATAGATAGGCTAAATATTGTAAGAAGAGCTCTCCTTGATCAGATCAAATGGTCCATCTTGATCCAGTGTTCCATATCTTACAGTGGCCAATCAGATGCGCTTAGGAAGCTCACAGTGAATGCAAGCAGACATTCATATTCTCCAGCAACTAGATATTCAGGGGTTTAGAGCCTCATGGTGGATGTTCCATTCAGCCAACACAGCTAATAGCCATTGATAGCCTCTCTTCCTCCTCCTCCTCCAGGAATTCATCTAATTCCCTTTTTAAAGCCATCTAACAGAGTGGCCTTCACAGCATCTTGTGGCAGCGAATTCATACATTAATTATGTATAGTATGAAGAAATACTTTCATTTGTCTGGCTTCAGCCCACTGCCAACCGATCAATTTCATTGCATGACTCTGATAGAGATTTGATATATGTATGGCTATAGATTGATAGATACAGATACAGCTGTGCAAACATTCTCCACGCTGTGCAGAATTCTATAAAGTTGCATTCTTCTTTTTTGCTATATAAAGCAGTCCCAAATGCAACAAATCTGTTGATAGGTGGGTGTTTTTTAATTTCTTACTGGAATGAGAAAGTTGATGATGTGTGAGGCCATATTTACCATTCCCTATTAGTCTAAAATGCATCTCAAATCTTCTATTTTGTACTTTGGTTTAAAAACTATGTTATTCTTATTTTTCTGAAGAGAGAGAGAGAGAGAGAGAGAGAGAGAGAGAGAGAACTAGCTGTTGTATACAGTATTCCGAGTGCAGCTGCATTCTGGATTTATATAACGGCATGACAGACACTGAACTGTCTTATATTCATCCCCAGTTCCAATAATCCCCAGCATGAGATTTGCTTTTTTCACCAACACTGAATGCTGAATTGACAGCTTCATTGAGCTAACTGCCGCAACCCAAAAAACACTTTATTGTTTAGCCCCCACCAGTTTGCATCCTTTCGATTTATATTTATACCAATTTACTAGGGGATGCACCCCTGCTTTCTCGGCTTGCCAACCCTGTCACCCCACCAGCCCATTCGTCAACTGTGTTTCCCACACACCAGACAAACCCCCCTTCCTTTACACTTCACCCACCCTTTCACCGCTCCCCATACAGCTCACCCCCACAGCTCATCCCAACCCATTTTAAAGGATGAGACATTTCACAGAGTGGCTTGCTAAATCACTTGGTGAAGCACCTCTCCCCGCTCTGTAAACCCTGCTGCTGCTGCTGCTGCTGCTGCCACATTTAAAGGAGGGGGTGCTTCACAGAGTGGCTTGCTAACCCTCTCTGTGGATTGATTTCCTCCTCTCCATTAAACTGCTCGCATGGGCCACCTGCCACCATAGTTGCTCGCTGGCTCACTTGCCCGCCATTTATCATGCTGGAGTTGGGGTGGCCCCCTATTGGTCACAACACAAATTCCAATATGACGACAGCATTACATTTTTATGTACGGTGGTACCTCTAGTTACAAACTTAATTCATTCCGGAGGTCCGTTCTTAACCTGAAACTGTTCTTAACCAGAGGCACACTTTCGCTAATGGGGCCTCTTGCTGCTGCTGTGCCACCGGCACACGATTTCTGTTCTCATCCTGGGGCAAAGTTCTCAACTCGAGGTAACTCTTCCAGGTTAGTGGAGTTTGTAACCTGAAGTGTTTGTAACTCGAGGTACCACTGTATTTAGGAAGATATGTCAAATAAGGGCCATTCTGCCCCAGAGTGCATCACTTTGAACCCCAACACTTGGAGTGCCCCCCCCATTGTAGGGTGAACAAATGACAAACAGGAAGATGCGTACACACCCTGCAAGCAAATCAGGAAAGATGCAGGATTAATGCTCAAAGCAGAAGAACCACTCCGTAAACGGAACAGAACAAGTGTGTGATAAAGATCAGACAAACTCTAACCACCACACAAGCTTTGTGCAAGCAAATCAGGATGAATGCAGGTCACCTGGAGAAGTGCTTCCTTAATTTCAACTTAATTTACCAGGTTTCTCCAAGCCCAGTTTTAAGACATCCTTCTGGAACAATTGGCTTGGGTTAAAGCCAATTAAACTACAATAGACAAATAATTTGGGAGGGACATTTTTAGGCCCCCAAGTCATATTCAAATGTCTTTTTGGGGGTAGTAGAATGTCCTAGAATAAAACAATTAAGTGTGATGTTAGAGGAAAGGGACTCAAGTCTTTTCTTCTGGATCCAATTTTATGGGAACATTTCCCCCACCACCACCTCAAACACATTACACTGAAGAAGAGCCAACCATCATATGCAAGAGTAGACCCATTAAAATGAATGGACATAACTTACTCAAGTCCATTGACTTCATTGGATCTCCTGCGAGGATTACTAATGTTTGCTATCACCTATTGTGATTTCCTATAAGAGAGATGGGGACCCTGTGGTCATCTAGATGTTATTGGACTACATCTATCATCATCCTTGATTAAAGACCATGGTGGCTGGGGCTGATGGGAATTGGAGTCCCACAACATATGGTAAAGCCTCAGATGCTTGATGTAGAATATCTAGGTTGTAGGTCTCAAAAGGTAAAGGTAGCCCTGACCGTTAGGTCCAGTCGTGGATGACTCTGGGGTTGTGGCGCTCATCTCGCTCTATAGGCCGAGGGAGCCGGTGTACAGCTTCCAGGTCATGTGGCCAGCATGACTAAGCCGCTTCTGGCGAACCAGAGCAGCGCACGGAAACTCCGTTTACCTTCCCGCTAGCGCAGTACCTATTTATCTACTTGCACTTTGTGCTTTCGAACTGCTAGGTTGGCAGGAGCAGGGACCGAGCAACGGGAGCTCACCCCATAGCAGGGATTCGAACCGCCGACCTTCTGATCAGCAAGCCCTAGGCTCAGTAGTTTAGACCACAGCGCCACCTGTGTCCCTAGGTTGTAGGTCTACTCATGTGTAAATTCTCTAATGAAAAGTGCACCCTGGGCATGATTTTACCACATATCATTGGGAGGAGGTTTAATATTTATTTAGGGCAGGGAGTTAATCTCTCAATGGATTAAAACATTCTACCCTCAGGGAACACTTTCTGTATTGGCAAGCCTCCAAAAACAACAAATCAAAACCTCTGCCATGGAGCTGTTCTGAGTTACAGGATTCTGGAGCATGTTCTAAGGTGCACATCTCATAGGAATCAAGATGCCTTATGGTCTGACTCAGTGTAAGGCAGACTGCTGCGCAGATTAACACTTTATTCAGAACCATGAGGACTAGAATCTTATTGTATGTTTATGAGAAGAGTCATAGTTCAGCGGCAGAGCACATACTTTGCATGCAGAAGGTCTCAAGTTCACTCCCTGGCATCTTCAGATAGGACTGGGAGAAGCCCCTGCCTCTATACCCCGGAGAGCTGTTGCCGGTTAGTGTAGACAACACTGAGATAGACGGACCTGGACCAATAATCTGAGTAGGTATAAGAGCAGCTACTTCTCTTACTAGTCTGGTAGACACAGAGAAGGAGGAACTGCGAGCAGCCAAGTGAATGGACTAGAGGAATAAATGTAGGGCTCCATCACTGCTATGGTCCCAGAACCTAGCAGCAATCTAGACTCAGAGGCACCAACTAGGGAGCTGGACCAAGCTCAGGGCTCTGAGCTGGCTGCTGTAGATCGGAAGACCACCCCTTGGGAGGACGTCCCATACCACACAGGGCCTGTTGGGTCAGAGGCAAGACCCTCACAGATGCCATCTCCTAAGCCCGAGCAAAATGCAATGCCTCCCACTGTACCTCACCTGTCCAACAACACATGGCACATACCAAGCAAGAGGTTATGGGATGGAGGACGAGTGCCCATCTCCAGGGCAGAAGGTTGGCCCTTTAAAACTCTGAAGTTCTCTACAAGGGGGACGAGCCTGAAGAGGGACTCTGCAGTTAAAGGTTTTAAAGGTCCCCATCTGGAGCAAGTTGCTCACTCAGTGCTCTCTGTGATCCTGCAACCCCTGGCCAGCCTTACAGATCTGGTATTGGACCAGATCTTGACGATCCCTGCTCCACAACTGCTACAGAAACCATGTGGGCGGCCAGAGGGTGGAAGTTTCCTCCTCCTTGCCTAGCACAGAAATGAGAAGGGCCAGTAGTTCTAGTGAGCTTACTTACCGTATTTTTTGCTCTATAAGACTCACTTTTTCCCTCCTAAAAAGTAAGGGGAAATGTGTGTGCGTCTTATGGAGCGAATGCAGACTGCACAGCTATCCCAGAAGCCAGAACAGCAAGAGGGATTGCTGCTTTCACTGCGCAGCGATCCCTCTTGCTGTTCTGGCTTCTGAGATTCAGAATATTTTTTTTCTTGTTTTCCTCCTCCAAAAACTAGGTGCGTCTTGTGGTCTGGTGCGTCTTATAGAGCGAAAAATACGGTACATGCATGGGTGTAGCCAGGGAGGACAGGGGGGCAACTGCCTCCCCCCCCCATCAAGTAAATAAATAAAAATACTTAACTAACCAATCTCGTCAAAGATAGCTCGGTTCTGCCCCCTCCCCCACATAAGCCTGCCCCCTAACATAAATCCTGGATACACCCATGCTTACAAGGTGCCCTTACAGCATTCTTGTGGTGCAGGCAAATAAGTTAGGGGAGAAAACACACTGCCTTACCAGCATAGTCAATGGTTCAGGATGATGGGAATTGTGGTCCCACAACATCTTGGAGGGTGGGGAGGAAACACCACCCCTGCCTTGTTATATTCAATCCAAGGGTGGCCCTGGCTGTCAATCTCCTCCTCCTCACTCTCAGTGTTGCTCTTGTAGGGCTCAGCAAGGAGGAGAATTAGGGCACAACCAGAATTAGTTGTCTCTGCTTTTCACTGGCTGTGATTCCACCTGTTATGGGGTCTGTATCTGCCCATCACTGGCTCTGGTTCCACCTCCTGTTGGTCTCTTTGCCTTCTGCCCCACCAGTCCCAACAAGCACCAGTCAGGAAAGAAAAGTGCACTCTGCATGAACTCAGAAGCACACTTTCTGAGATCCCCTTCTCTCCCAGACTCAAAACTGAGGCACTTCTTTCGCAACACTGGCCTCAGTCCCTTTTTCCTTCTAGGCAGATCCTCTCCAAACTCAGACCCTGCTGTTTCCAATATGCACAAACGATATAGATATACTTTGCACCGTATAATTAACTACAGTACATAACAGCAGCTTCAAATGGGCAGCACAACAGACAAAAAGCCAATGTTAGTCCTACTCAGAACAGAATCATTCAAATCAACGTGCGTGCCTAACTTAGGTTCGTTCGTTTCAACGGGTCTACTTGGAGTAGAACTTAGTTGGAATGCAACACAACATAAGCAGAGCTTTGAAGGGAACTGAATCCGGGATCAAGAAAGCCAGGTGGGTAGGTTTTTCTGGGGGGTGGGGTGTCTCCTTAATGCTGTCTACCTCCTGGGCCTGGTTGGGTTCTGTGAAGAGGAGAGAGCTGGGGTGGACTCGGCGGCGGGGGGAGACAACACCCCAACCCACCGGACCCCTTTTTAAGATCTTCTACTGCAGCAGGCGCTGTGACTCCTAGATCCCAACGTGGCAAAGCTACGGCAACAACCACTCAATGCAGGTGTGTGGGGATGGGGAGCGGATGGACCGTCCCTCCCAGATGGCTTACTGAGAGACACCCCCTCCCGCCAAGAGATCCAGCCCGATGTTCCCAAAGCGAACACCCCATAATAGCAACATTGCTCGCTTACTTGTCGCCGTCGCTCTCGCATTCAAAGCTGACTCCTTTCCGCAGCAACGCGGCACGCCGGCTCCTCAGCTTAGTCAACGGAGCCGCTTCCAACGCCATCGTCCATACCGCCCCGCCTCGAAAGCCCCTGGATCCTGCGTTGGTCCTGGCTGCTGGAGCAACCGGAGAGAGCTGGCCGGTCTCCCCGCTTTCTCTTTCTTTCCCTTTCTCCTCCCTGCGAGCGGCTGGGTCCGCCCAGTTTTGGCGAGGGGCGCACGGAAGAAGTGGAGGAGGGGGAGGCAGAGGAGAACGGCCGAAAAACTACGCCGCCCTCGGCGCCGATGCCTCACCTGGCGCAAATCCAGTCTTTCATTTCGGGAGCGCCTGCAAGCTCTTCCCCATCTCAGGTCCTTCGGAAGCGAAGGGGTGCGGGGGGAAGGACAGGCGCTCTGCATATGTCCAGACGCACTGTGCTTTTAAATCGTGGCTTTAGGGCCTGTGTCTAAAGTATGTCAGGCAAGATGTTGTGTGTGAGAATTAACTTGTTATAATTAAAAGTATGAACTGTGGCAGGAATTTGGTAACTTGGTTGACCTTTAACAGAGGATTAGAGCAGGGCCAGCAAACTTTTTCAGCAGGGGGCCGATCCACTGTCCCTCAGACCTTGTGGGGGGGCAAACTTTGTTTTTTTTTAAGAACCAATTCCTATTCCCCACAAATAACCCAGAGATGCATTTTAAATAAAAGCACACATTCTACTCATGTAAAAACACGCTGATTCCTGGCCCATCCACAGGTCGGATTTAGAAGGCGATTGGGCCGGATCCGGCCCCCGGGCCTTAGTTTGCCTACCCATGGATTAGAGCAATTGATGGAGGGTAATTCTGTCTGTGACTGGAAGCCCTCATGGCTCTGTTCTCCCTTCACTGCGGGAGGCTGGATGCCTCAATATCAATTGCTGGGAATCACAAATGGGGAGAACATTTTTACACTCAAGGTCTACTACTGGGCTTCCCACTAGGAAATCTGGTTGGCCACTAACAACAACAACAATTTTATTATACAAATCCTACCCATCTGGCTGGGTTTCCCCAACCACTCTGGGTGGCTTACAGCATATTTAAAACATAGTAAAATATCAAACATTAAAAACTTCCCGATTTCAGATGTCTTCTAAAAGTTATGTAATTCTTTATCTCTTTGACATTTGAAGGGAGGACGTTTCATAGGGAGGAATTATTATCATTACAGTGGTACCTCGGATTAAGAACTGAATTCGTTCTGGAGGTCTGTTCTTAAACTGAAACTGTTCTTAACCTGAAACTGTTCTTAACCTGAAGCACCACTTTAGCTAATGGGGCCTCCCACTGCGCTGCCACCACACGATTTCTGTTCTCATCCTGAAGCAAAGTTCTTAACCCGAGGTAATATTTCTGGGTTAGTGGAGCCTGTAACCTTGAAGCGTATGTAACCCGAGCTACCACTGTACTGTGTCAGAACAAGACGCTGGACTAGATGGGCTTTTGGCCTGATCAAGCGGGACTCTTCTGATAAGCTGCTTTAAACCCAATCAGACCATTGGTCGGTCCAGCTAGATCTCTTATTTTCTACAGCAGGTCTTGCCAGCTTGGTGCCCATGGGCACAGACGTCCCCACAGGTGCCTTCCACAGGGTCTCTGCCAAAATTAAGTTTGAAAGAAATACTCCGCTGCATCCAGCATTGCTGGTTGCTGCACATGAAGGCTGATGAGCCCTGTTACACAATGTAGACTCTACAAACTGCCTGGTGATGGCTGTCTTGGACTTCAGACAGAAGTTTTCAGACTCAGGAGATGTCAGGGATTCAACCAGGGAGGGGAACTTCTGCATGCAAAGCATGCGCTCAGCCACTGAACTACATTTCATGAAGTGTTTGGATTTGTATACATTTTGTCTCTGCTTAGAAATGTCACAGACTAACAGCTGCCTCTTCCATTTCATGGTATTTTGGTCCTGCTGTTTACAGTTTGGATTTTCTCTCCCTGCTCCCCACTCTGTAGAGACAGGCCTGGTGTCTGCACTTGGCATTCCTGAGAAGATGCCAGGCTCCCTGGGGGCCACAGATGTAGTGAAGCTTACCCAGGCCCCTGGCCTGGTTGGCTGGGTCTTAGGTTGCCTCTAGATTGCACTTTGCAGGAGGGATTCAAATGCATACCAGAAATATTAAAGTGGATTAAAGTGCTGCTAGTTACCAGCTGCTGTGAATATAGGTGGGGAAAGCACTGTTGTGCTGAGGTTCTGCTTGCAGGCTTTGCATGGGCATCTGTTTGGCCAGTGTGAGAACAAGGTGCTGTTCTGATTTGTTTACATGGCGCTTTGATGACAGCGAGCATTTGCTCTGCTTACAACAGAGGTCAACACAGAAGCCGTAGGACCTGCAAAGACTTTCACTGGTGCCCCTGGGCAGGTGCCCCAGACTCTGAGCTTTCTTTCTTTCTTATTTTTTGAAGCAAGTATCTCCTCCTCGTAGAAAGAAAGTTATGGAACAAAATGTGCAGGTGACCTTCTAAATGTCTTCTGTTAAATGAAACTGAGAGACTGAGAGGAGATATGATAGCCATCTTTAAATATCTCAAGAACTGTCACATGGGAGATGGAGCAAGCTTGTTTTCTCCTGCTCTGGAGGGTAGGACTTGATATAATGGTTTCAAATTACAAGAAAGGAGGTTCCAGCTAAATATCAGGAAGAACTTTCTGACAGTAAGAGCTGTTCAACAAAGCGGGTTCCCCTTCATGGAGAGCACGTGTTGCGGTGGGAGCAACCATGACATCCCCTGTTACTGGGCGGGTTAGTTTGGATGGCCAATAATTTGATTGGACACCTTCAATTGTTGCAAGGGAAAATTTATTGTTGCAATTTTATTTGATTGATGGGGGTGCTATATATGTTCCCTGTGCGTAGCGTTGAGTTTCCTTTTTTTGCTGAGCACATCGGATTACCCGCCCACCCTCCCTTTATTTAGGGTTCGTTCTCGCTGACCTTGCTATGCCTGCCATGGGGTCGTCTGCTTTGGGGCAGGGGCCTGGTAGGAATTTTACCATTTGGCTGATTGGCTGGTGCCATTTGGGTTTTGCCTACTTCGTAGCAAATTGTCACAAATTGTAAGGTTGCGGTCAGGCATTGGTTAATTTTTGGTTGGTGGAGAGGATGTGGTTGGCTGTGCCTGCCCCTCCAATGCTGCTGCTGCAAGGGTATTCCATTAAAGGAATCCAGGGGCTCACCATGCTTTTGTCCGAATCCCTGGCAAAGGGCCAGGGCCACGCAAGAGCCCCTGGGAGCATTTGGGGAGAGGTGAGAGCCTGGCACCCAGCTTTATTCTCTCCCCAAAATTGTTTACCCTTACTGACTTCTGCAGGGGTGCAGTTGTCAGTTCTGCTCCTACCTCCAAGTGGGAACAGACAGTCGCTAACCAATGCCTAAGCAACCACTCACATACTGTAATTCAACAAAGTTGTGGCCAAAATTATGCCAAAAACCAAAACAATGATGTATGAACCGTGTTTTTATTTGGGGGTGTCTTGGGGGTCCACGACAAGCAACTCTGCTTCATTGGAGGTTTTTACGCAGAGGCTGGGTGGCCATCTGTCATGGATGCTTTAACTGAGATTCCTGCCTTGCAGGGGGTTGGACTAGATGACTCCATGAAAGTGAGTGTTTTCATATGCAGTTTTGACTAATGTACACTTTTATTTTATAATGTTATTTGTTGGTATTTTTATGAATATATGCATTTTTATGCACACTTTCCTCCAGCATCTGCATTTTTGTACAAATTGCTTGGTTAGAGAACTGCACTGCAAAATATGGATAAGTGCGAATCTTCAAGGATCGATCTTTTTACTAGATCTGACTTTTAGGATGGCTGTTTTCCCCGTATTGTTTCAGAAAGGGCCACATACAATAGATTTGGCTTTAAATGCATACTGGATCCAATTTTTCTCCCATTTCTACCTACAGCAGATCATACCAAGAAAGTCTTTCACGTTCGCATGCTACCACTTGGTCAAAAAGTAAGGATGGTTGTGCTCCTTTAAGGATCAGGAAGGGAGGGAGAATGGAGCATTCACCCTCAGAAGGGAGCTGCAGAATTCACAGTGGGTGCTCAGAAGGTAATTTCCCTGACAAGCTGATGGGGAAGGTAGCAGGCAGTCTGTAAATTAGGTCAGGAGTTAATTGGTAACAAGACTAGCATTAAAAAAAATATTATGAGAGAATGTTCAGTATAAATTAAAATTTACAGTGCTATTGATTTCCAGGAGTTGGATTCAGACTAAGGATGTTTATTTATTTTTATTTTATCAGGAGCTGTAGAATACCACTTTGTGCACGAGCAATCTCAAAGCCATTTCCACAATCGTTAAACATAAGCCATAACAATATAGATTCGTAAAATGCAATTTGAGCATCCCTAATGAAACAGTAGCAAAAGAACAAACACAAAATGGAGATTCAGGCAAAACCACCAGCACCACCACCATCATCATCATTGTCATTTATAAATAACCTCCAGAGGCTTGAGAAATCAAATAGGTATTCACCATGTGGCAAAATTCCATCTAGGCTTCCAGCGGGGTGAAGTCCCACAACTAGGGGGTGCCACCACCACCAGCACCAGGAAGGCTCCCTTCCAGGTCTGTGCACATCAAGTAATGCTTCTCTTCTGACCAGCCAGGGCCCCTTTGCTGACCTCTGCACTCAGGCTGGCTGGTCTGGGGATTCCAAATTATGTCCAAGCACCCCTGAGCCTCAAAGCCCATACTTCTCACTGCTCCACTGGTCGTGAGGTGGCAAGGATGATTAACTTTTGCTCCCTTGAAAGTACAGTGGTACCTCAGGTTAAGTACTTAATTCGTTCCGGAGGTCCATTCTTAACCTGAAACTGTTCTTAACCTGAAGCACCACTTTAGCTAATGGGGCCTCCTGCTGCTGCTGCGCCGCCAGAGCCCGATTTCTGTTCTTATCCTGTAGCAAAGTTCTTAACCTGAAGCACTATTTCTGGGTTAGCGGAGTGTGTAACCTGAAGCGCATGTCACCTGAAGCATATGTAACCCGAGGTACCACTGTACGCGACGTCTGCAGCAAGAATCCTGTTGGCTAAGTATTGGAAAGGGAATCAGTTACCCACCAGGGGAGAATGGTTATGTAAGGTTTCAGAATGTTTTGAATTAGCCAAATTGACAGATATAATAAGACAAAAACCAAAAAGTGAAGTGAAAAAGGAATGGGAGTGCCTAAATGAATACCTTAAAAGCCAAGGTTCGAGGACAGAAATCTGGCAGAGTCTGGAATAACCTTGTGAAGTGAAAGGATAAGAAAGAAGATTTATATCTAGATGCTAGGTTAGAGATGATAAGGAAAACAGGAAGATACAATGAGAGGTAAAGGAGGTGCTGTGGGATTCAATGTTTGTTTTCCTTTTTAGTGTTTATATTATTAATTTGTAAGATTTGGATTTGTTTTTTATATGCTTGTTTTTGTGTTTTGTGTATTGTTATTTTTCATTTTGTTGTTGTTGTTGTGTGGAAAATGCTAATAAAATTTACTATTAAAAAACAAACAAAAAAAGGCTTGGCAACCTTAGTGTTAATGTCAGCACAGCAAATGGAGCCAAGCAACATATAGCCAGTCAGTCCAGATATCTCAGGACAATTATTACACACCATCGTTCTGAAGTGCTCATTAATACACTGGTGTATTACAGCAACAGCAATCTGCAGTAGCATCAGTTTCTGAACCATTTTAACAAAGCCAAAAGGAAACCCGTTTTCCCATGGGTTGCAGCAATGGTGGCCTTTCTCCACACTTAACATAAATGGCCACCATCCTTCAGAGGATACTTCTGCTATATCCGGGACTTTGACTAGGATGGGTGGTACCCATTGGAACTATCTGCTATGTTCCATTTGTGGACATTCCCACCACATGTGTTGGTTAGAACCACAGAGTTGGAAGGGACCGTAAGGGTCATCTAGTCCAACCCCCTGCAATGCAGGAATATTTCACCCAACATGGGGCTTGAACCCACAACCCTGAAATTAAGAGTCTCATGCTCTACCAACTGAGCAGCAGAGTGGAAAGCAGGGAGGCCAAGAGTAGGCGGAACCTGAGCCTATGGGCAGGCAGAACTGGAAGCAATGAGAGACAGAGCTACTGTTGTCTACAACCTCTTCCCCATTAGTTCTGCAAGGCAACATAAAGACTAAGGGGGAGGAAGCTGACAGGCTGGCAGGTGGGAGCTGGCCAAGAACAAACTGAAGTCCATAGTGTGGTGCTCCATTTGGTCTAACTGGGCAGCCTCCACTGGCCTTTGATCAGCCTAAGTCATCACATCACTTTTTGCTGTTATTATCTCATCCCCAACTCTTGAGAGATATAGCCCAGGCACTAGCTTGGGGATTTCTTACCTTTCCACTGCATTGTGAGTTCTGCACGTTCTTTCCCCCTACAATCATTAAATCTCAATACAGAATGTTCTGGTGAGTGAGACTTACAAGAGCCTTACAAGAGCCAAGTCGAGGTCAGGCAAGATGGTTACACACACACACACACACACACGATACACACAGCCCCAAGCACACATTTTTAATCTCTGTATTTGCCTGCCTGTTGATTACATTTAGGGAATGTAGTTTTATGGTCAAGTGTTGAAAGTCTATTAAAAATGATTGAACTCTCTCTGTGTTTAGACAGCATAGCTGTCAACGTTTCCCTTTTTTTAAGGGAAATTCCCTTATTCCGAATAGGATTCCTTGCAAGAAAAGGGGAAAGTTGACAGCTATCGAGTTTAGAGCAGGGGTGGAAAAACTCAGTCACACACAAACACCCCATTTCTTTAGGGGTCATCTTTTGTGAGCCACATAACAGCAGTGCACAGGGCCAGGGCAAGTGGCAGATGGAATTAGAGCTAAAGCTTTTCTCTTTCTGCCACCCCATTCTCTCTCTCTCTCTCTCTCTCTCTCTCTCTCTCTCTCTCTCTCTGTCTTTCTCTCTCTCTCTCTCATTCACACACTCTCTTTCTCTTTCAAGCACTCCTTTCTGTCTTTCAGACACCCCTTCCCCTTCCCCCTTTCTCTCACCCTCTCACCCCATTTCTTTCTCTCTCTTTCAGACACTTTTTTCTCTTTTTCAGATAACTCTTTCTCTCTTTTTCAGGCAACCACTTTCCCTCAGGCACTCCCTCCTCTATCTCTCCCCCTTCTTCCCTACTTAGTGGACTGCAGCAAGGTACAGATCACTTGGAGAGGGCCCTTTGAAATGAGGTTGATGACCACATTAAATTAGGCCCAGGGTTTTAAGCTGCCACCCCTTTTTTAAAATCTGGGAGCTGGCCGTCGTCCAATAGGACTAAAAGAAGAAACAGATCCACCATAGAAGTGAGGGTTGTGGCCGCGGAAAACCATTGTAGGGAATCAAATGTGCACATTCCCTGTGCAAAAGACAAAGCTCAAGGTGATGGTGACTGTAACAATTTTTTTCTTGCTCATTTTCCAACACTCGTGACCTCTCAAAAAGAGGAATTGAAAATGCATCTCTAAAGCAAATCTTTGACCTTGACAGATTTCACTGGGAGAGAAAGCATATTGCAAACTTATCTTCAAACTTATCTGCGAGAGTGCTCAGGCAAATATACGTCAAATCTCTCAGATGGATATTTGCAGAACCTTTTTATTTTTATCACGGAAAGGGTTGTGTGGGTAGCAGAGCATGGTGTGGAACTTATCAAACACTCCAACTGGCCCTCTCGACGAGCCAGAGTTTGTGTTACGTGTCCCTGTAAAAAAAAGACAACAAAAAAGCAATACTTTCGCTTTTTTGTCTTGTGGAAAAAATGTTCCATTTGTACTGCTCTTGTGAGCTGCCAGGCTCTTCCTCTGTGTTTCTGGAAATTAGACATTTGGGGTGTGGGGATGATGCCTGTGTTCCCCACAGACAATTGTACTCAGGTCATGCCTTCTGTCTTCTAATGCGCATCTGGTTGGCCAGCATGAGAAAACGATGCTAGACTAGATGAGCCATTGGTCTGATCCACGTATTACGTTTTACTGCCACTGTTAGAGGCAGTATGCAGAGCCAGCCCAGACGTTAGGCAGAATGAGGTCACTGCTTCAGGCAGCAGAAGCCTCCCACGTTGCACGCCCACGGGTGCCCCACCTGCCTGCTGTCTCTGCCAGAAGCAGAGAAATGCCACTGCCGACAGCACCAATTTTGCCTGAAGCCACACAAGATTTTGCAGAGCGCGCAAAATCTCACGTGATTTTGGGCAAGATCTCTTGCCCAGTGCTTCCCCCCCTTAAAAAAATATGTTTAGGGGTACTCTCATTTTCCTACTCATATTGAATTACTACCCCTCAATGAGGCCAAACTTAGATTCACAAAACGTTTAGGGGTATGTGTACCTCTGCATTCCCCCAGGAAAAAAAGCACCGATCTTGCCCAAAATCGATGCTGGTGGCAGTAGCACTTCTTTGCCAGCAGAATATGGCTCAGGGCTCACAGCAGTGACAGAGCAGGTGGCAGCAGGAGCAGGTAGATTGTGATGGGAGCAGTGACAGGGCACATGGGCGTAGCCAGGATTGATGTTGGGGGCAGGCACCGACCTGTCCTCATCTTCTGTCTAGCTCTGTCTAGCAAATTCAGAATGAAATGTCTCGACAACAGTTGTTTTTTATTACTTTCTTTTGTACCCAAGTGCTCAGAAAAAGTTGTCAGAATCTATCTACAATTTCTACTTTCAGTTAAGTATTTTTTATTTTTTTACTTGATTGGGGGGGCAGCTTCCCAAATGGCAGGGCAAAACAGCATTTCCTATCTCGAGTGATGAAATGGGATGTGCTGCCCCAGCGATATGCTTCTGAATACCTGTAGCTAGGAATTGTAATTGTGGAGAGCTCTGTCACACTCAGGCCCTTCAGGGCATCTATATGGGCACTGTGAGAACAGGATGCTGGACTTAGATGGGTCAGCAGCCAGGCCCTTATTATGTTCTGCTGTACATTAAGTATATAAATACAAACACATGGAGAAAAAACGTGCAGCTTCCTTTCCTGTCATGATTACCTATCCAGAAAGAGAATGTTGCTAAAAATAGTTTTGAGCTGCAGCTGTGCTTTAATAAGGACCCCCAGATCTATTGTGTGATTAAACCATCAGGTTTAGGAGCTGCACGGTCAGGGAAAAAACAATGTTGTCCAGGGTTGTAAAGACTGCAGAGAGAATAACTGGGAGCATTCTTCCCACCTTGGGTCAAATCTATGCTTTCAGGTGCTATAAGAAAGCTGCAGAGTTAGTGCAGGATAGTGCGCAGCCCAGAAATGATCTCTTTCAGCTTCTGCCTTCTGGAAGAAGGTACAGTGTACCTCGGGTTAAGTACTTAATTCGTTCCGGAGGTCTGTACTTAACCTGAAACCGTTCTTAACCTGAAGCATCACTTTAGCTAATGGGGCCTCCTGCTGCCGCCATGCCGCCGGAGCACAATTTCTGTTCTCATCCTGAAGCAAAGTTCTTAACCTGAAGCACTATTTCTGGGTTAGCGAAGTATGTAACCTGAAGCATATGTAACCTGAAGCGTATGTAACCCGAGGTACCACTGTACAGGGTTATAAAGACTAGGACTAGTTGCCTGAGTAACAGTTTCTATTCAAATGCGATTTTGGTTTTAAACACAGTGTAAGGTAGTTTCTATGGGAGTATAAAGGTAAAGGTACCTCCGACTGGTAGGTCCAGTCGTGGACGACTCTGGGGTTGTGGCGCTCATCTCGCTTTACTGGCCGAGGGAGCCAGTGTACAGCTTCCGGGTCATGTGGCCAGCATGACTAAGCCGCTTCTGGCGAACCAGAGCAGTGCACGGAAACACCGTTTACCTATTTATCTACTTGCACTTTGTGCTTTCAAACTGCTAGGTTGGCAGGAGCAGGGACCAAGCAACGGGAGCTCACCCCGTCGCGGGGATTCGAACCACGGCCTTCTGATCGGCAAGCCCTAGGCTCTGTGGTTTAGACCACAGCGCCACCCATGTCCCATCTATGGAAATATATTGTATTTAATTATGGGGTATCAGAGTTTTTCGGGGGCTAACCAGGCTGGGATAGCTGGGATAGCAGGCTTGCTTGTTTCCGAATGTCTGGTGTAGATTTTCAATTTCGTTGTTCTGTATGGGACAATGACAATAAAGATTATCGTATCGTGTCAATTATCATATCGTAAACATTCTGTGTTTCATCCAAGTAAGTTTGACTCAGAGTAGGTTTATTTAAATTAATAGACCTAACCCAAGGCTTCCATTAGAACCAATGGGGCACTATCCCACTAATCTCAGCCTGTCCTCAGCCAGCCCCCACCTCCTTCCCTTCTTACTTACCACCAGTATGTACAGAGGTTGGCCCTGACTACCACCTCCCTCTTCTTCCTATTCAATCTTAGTGTCGCTCTTGTAGAACTCAGCAAGTAGAAGGGTGCGGATCTCGTGTCCAGATCAAGGGAATTAATAGTCCCACTCTATTCTGCCTTAAGGGGACACGGGTGGCGCTGTGGGTAAAAGCCTCAGCGCCTAGGGCTTGCCGATCGAAAGGTCAGCGGTTCGAATCCCCGCGGCGGGGTGCGCTCCCGTTGCTCGGTCCCAGTGCCTGCCAACCTAGCAGTTCGAAAGCACCCCCGGGTGCAAGTAGATAAATAGGGACCGCTTTCTAGCGGGAAGGTAAACGGCGTTCTGTGTGCTGCACTGGCTCGGCAGATGCAGCTTTGTCACGCTGGCCACGTGACCCGGAAGTGTCTCCGGACAGCACTGGCCCCCAGCCTCTTGAGTGAGATGGGCGCACAACCCCAGAGTCTGTCAAGACTGGCCCGTACGGGCAGGGGTACCTTTACCTTTACCTTATTCTGCCTTAGTCAGACCACACTTGGAATACTGCATCCAGTTCTGGGCACCACAGTTTAAGAAGGATGTTGACAAGCTGGAACGTGTGCAGAGGAGAGTGGCCAAGATGAACAAGAGTCTGGAAACTAAGCCTTATGAGGAATGGCTGAGGGAGTTGGGTATGTTTAGCCTGGAAAAGAGGAGACTGAGAGGAGATGTAGCCATCTTCAAATATCACAAGGGCTGTCACATAGAGGAGGGAACATGCTTGTTTTCTCCTCTGGCAGGCAGGACTCAAACCAATGGCTTCAAGTTGCAAGAAAGGAAATTCCGACTAAACATTCGGAAAAACTTTCTGACAGTAAGAGCTGTTCAGCAGTGGAACAGACTCTCTCGGGAGATTGTGAACTCTGCTTCCTTGGAGGTTTTTAAGCAGAGGTTGGATGGCCACCTGTCATGGATGCTTTAGCTGAGATTCCTGCACTGCAGGGGGTTGGACTAGATGACCCTTGGGGTCCCTTCCAACTCTAAGATTCTATGATTCTATAGAACTGTAGTGAGTTGGCTCTGGCACCACCTACTGTTTGGGATCCCTACCCTCCTATTTACCAGTCCAAATGGGTGGGAGCCACCACTGACGAAAGGGAACATCTGCTCCACAATATGAATGATTTAGGCATAAGAACAATTTGTCTTGGAGATTAGGGGGCAAAAATTGTTTGGGTCCAGTGTCGGTGATTTAATGGAAGTTCTTGCAAGATACTAGGCCTTGCGAATGACAAAGAATCACGTTACAGCCATTAGGTGGTGGTAATGGCTTCCTCTCTAGTTTCTTGATGCCATTAAAATTCAAAAAGAAGCAGAAGCAGCTCCCTGAAGAGAAAAATTGTCATGTAGTGAACTTAGCAAGATACCTTGGCACTATTGTAAGACAATCTCTCTGCTTGACTTGGGCTCTTGATTGCCAGCTGCCCTTAAGCTCCCACAGAACTGGACAGCTATTAATTGATAAACTTAAGCAGAGCCCTGCTAGATCAGTCCAGGATCCTATTCTCACTGTGGCCAACCAAATGCCTGTGAGAAGCTTGCAAGTAGAAACCTAACACAAGAGCACACTCTCCTCCCCTACGGAGGCAAAGAATAACCACCATGACCAGTGCCGGATTTACGTATAAGCTAAACAAGCTACAGCTTAGGGCCCCACTCTCTTGGGGGCCAACCCAAAAATTAAAGGAACAAAACCTGGATGTACATTTCCAAAATATAATACAATTACTTTGATAAAATACATATTTTGTTATGTGCAACTGGCTTTAGAAGAAGAAGAGTTTGGATTTGATACCTATGAGGTCCATAAATTACCATATAGCATATATTCAACACAAAAAACAGTGACAATTTGTTGTTGACAAAGGACAGCTAGACATATAAAGGGCCCCATTACCTTCTGTAGCTTAGGGCCTCATCAAACCTAAATCCAGCCCAGACCATGACTAGCAGCCATTGACAGACTTATCCTCCATGAGTTTGGCCACTCTCTTTTAAGGTCATCAAAGTTGGTGGCCATTGCTGCCTCCAGTGGGAGCAACTTCCATAATTTAACTATGCACTGCATGAAAAAGTACTGTCTTTTATCTGTCCTTATTCTTCCAACATTCAGCTTCATTGAGTATCCCCAAGTTCTAGTGTTAATGAGAGCAGGAGAGCTCAGGGATAAACTTACTGTATTTTTCACGGAAGGGAGCCCTTACGGAGCCCCTTCCATCCCTCATCCTGCTTCGCTGGGAAGCCAGTAGAGCAAGAGCTGCTGCGCAGCTATCGCTCTTGCTCTGCTGGCTTCAGCGATAGCTGCACAGCTTGCTCTGGCTTTTCAGGGAGGTGGGAGAAGGGATGGAGGGCAGCCCATCAGTGCCTTCTCCCACCTCCAGGAAAAGCCAACAAGAGCCGCTCTATCTTCATAGAGCCGCGCCGAGCAAGCATGTCTGTGGCTCTTGCTGGCTTTTCTTGTTTTCCTCCTCTGAAAACTAGGTGCGTCTTATGGTCGGGTGCGTTTTATAGAGCAAAAAATACGGTATATCATGTCACCACTAACTCACCTTTTCTCTAAACAAAAGAAGTCCAAAATACTGCAACTTTTCTTCATAGGGGAGTCACTCCATCGCCTTGATCATTTTAGTTGCCCTTTTCTGGACCTTTTCTGACTCTACAGAATCCTTTTAGAGTGTGGCAACCAGAACTGTACACGGTACAGTGGTATCTCGGGTTAAGAACTTAATTCGTTCTGGAGGTCCGTTCTTAACCTGAAACTGTTCTTAACCTGAAGCACCATTTTAGCTAATGGGGCCTCCCGCTGCCGCCACGCCGCCGTCGCATGGTTTCTGTTCTCATCCTGAAGCAAAGTTCTTAACCCGAGGTACTATTTCTGGGTTAGCGGAGTCTGTCACCTGAAGCGTCTGTAACCTGAGGTACCACTGTATTCCAAATGCGGTTTCACCAAAGGTTTGTATTATGCCAGCTCGCTTCTTGGTCCTACCTCCTGTTGTCCTTCTGAATTTGCTCTCACAAAAGGTAGTGATGGCCACCAACTCGGGTGGTTTTGTAAGAGCTATCAATGACTGCTAGCCGTGATGGCTGTATTTGCCCTCCAGTGTCAGAGGCTGTCTGTCTCTCAGTGCCAGTTTTCTGGGGATTACAACTGGGGGGAGAGCAGTTATACCCTGACCCTGCTTTCGGGCTTCCCATTGGGACACTTGGTTAACTGCTGTGAAAACAGAGTGCAGGACTAGATGGGATCCAGCCAGGCTCTTCCTATGTTTGGTGAAACCATTAATGTCTCCAAAAGATGCCTGCTTCTTGGGAGAAAAGCAATGACAAACTAGACAGCATCTTAAAACGTAGAGACATCACCTTGCCAACAAAGGTCCAAATAGTTAAAGCTATGGTTTTCCCAGTTGTGATGTATGGAAGTGAGAGCTGGACCATAAAGAAGGCTGATCGCCGAAGAATTGATGCTTTTGAATTATGGTGCTGGAGGAGACTCTTGAGAGTCCCATGGACTGCAAGAAGATCAAACCTCTCCATCCTTAAGGAAATCAGCCCTGAGTGCTCACTGGAAGGACAGATCCTGAAGCTGAGGCTCCAAGACTTTGGCCACCTCATGAGAAGAGAAGACTCCCTGGAAAAGACCCTGATGTTGGGAAAGATGGAGGGCACAAGGAGAAGGGGACGACAGAGGACGAGATGGTTGGACAGTGTTCTCGAAGCTACCAGCATGAGTTTGTCCAAACTGCAGGAGGCAGTGGAAGACAGGAGTGCCTGGCGTGCTCTGGTCCATGGGGTCACGAAGAGTCGGACACGACTAAACAACTAAACAACAACAATCTCCCCTCCCACATCTGTTGACATCCCAGGCCACATTGCTTCAGAAACCAGTTCAGGACATGACATTGAAAAACAAATGATCAGGTTGGTGCCCATTAGGACTGGTAGGGTGGAAGACAGAGAATGTAACAGTAGGGGGAGCCAGAGCCAATGACATGCAGAGCCAACTCATTCAGTTTTGTCCCCGCTCTCTTTCCTTCTACATTCCACAAGTGACAGCACTGAGACTCAAGAGGAGGAATAAACTGACAAGTAGTGCAACTCCCTGGACTGGTTGTATATAAGAATGCCGGCAGGCGCTGTCTGGCTGAGGGCAGGCTGAGGCTGGTGGAGGCAGAGCCCCACTTGCCCACATAGAGCAGCCTTCCCTGTAAAAGCAGGCTTCATATGTACCTAAATATACCTGGGGAAATATGTTGAATGCAATTCCAAACAAAGACATTAGAGAGCAGCATTCACCCATGTAGAACAAAACTCTTTCTTTTAAGTCCAGAAGTTTATTTAGGCATGCACATTGAGACGTTCCCCAAATACACAATCACTGGAGGGGTATTTTTTCATCATCTTCCTTCTCTCTCCCCCACTCCCGATTCATTTGTTTGAGCAACTTCCAAAAGCAGTTCATGGTAATATTAAAAAGAAAGACTGATTTACTGTCGGGGAGAAGTTAAACCAAGATGTTGCATCAAAGAGCTAAAACTTTTTGGTGGGTCAGGGAGGGTAACAAATAAGTCTACAAAATCTCTCAGCCTTTTGCCTAAGCACTGTGGGGCAAGTTGGATTCTAAGAACAACCATCTCCCAGGAATCCCCTATGTCTGACATTTAGCAAGCTTCATAGGTTGTAGTTTCATTCTCTTAGGTTGAATGCAAAAATAATGAAAGTCACCATCAAGCAAATTATCTAAAATAAACAAATGTATTATTTGGGAACCTTTTCAGCTGAAATGCAGTGTACAAATGCACCAATCTGTTTGTTTGCTTGCTTGCTTGCTTGCTTGCTTGCTTTAATAAAAGTATTTCTACACCACAATATCATTAAAATATCAGGGTGGTTCACAATGTTAAAACATAAAGCACAAGTGACCTGTGGAGTGCCTTCCATTAACTTGGGTGGCTCAGATGGGACCTTAAGTGGACAGGGGCAGCCTAGCTGCTATTGTCTACACCATACCCTCCAACATTTCTCCCATGAAAATAGGGAATGCCATTCCATAATGATAATTTTACTATTTATACCCCAAACATCTTACAGGGTTGCCCTAGCCACTTCCAACATACAGTATATAAAAACATAATATTTTTTTTAAAAAAACTTCTCTATACAGGATTGCCTTCAGATGGCTCATGGGTCGGATAACTCCTTATCCTCCAACGTTTCTTCAATGAAAATTGGGATGTCCTAAGGAAAAGCGGGACATTCCGGGATCAAATCAGAAACCAGTATGGCTTCTCTAAATCTGGAAAATTGGAGGGTCTGCTACACTCCAGCGACTTCTAGGTTGGATTACTGCAATGCATAGGGATGCCTTTGAAGACAGTTTGGAAACTTCGGTGGGCTGGTACAGAATTCAGCAGCCAGAGTGTGGACTGGAAGCAGGAGGTTTGAACGCATCACACTGATTCTGGCCTGACTACAGTGACCGCCAGTTAGTTTCTGGGCACAATTCAGAGTGCTGGTTTTGACCTGCCAAGCCTTTCTGCAGCTCAGAACTGCAACTCCTCAAGGACTGCCTCCCCCCCATATGAACCAGCCTGGACCCTGCAACCCTCATCTGAGGCCCTTTGTGTGCCCCTTCTGAGGAAGGTATGGGAGGTGGCATCATAAAATCAGGCCTTCTCAGTGCTGGTTCCCCATCTGTGGAAAGTTTTTCCCAGAAAGATACGCTGAAGGAGCACCATCATTGTCACCCTTTAGTCACTTGGTAAGTTTGTTTCTGTTCTCCCAGGCATTTCTCTCTTAATTGTTATTCATCTTTTAGTTGGGTGTGGATTTAAATCTTTTCATGTATTTTGATTTGGTATTTGATCAGACAAATTCACAGATAATAAGGCTATCGATGGCTGCCAGCCATGGCAATAGCTATGTTCTCCCTCCACTGTCAAAGGCAGTACATCTCTGAATGCCCTTTTGCTGGGAATCACAAGTGAGGCGAGTGCTGGTTTAGTGGTTAGACCTGGGAGACCAAGGTTCAAACCGCACTTGTCATGCAGCTTAGTGGGTCACTCACTGCCTAACCTACCTCACAGGGTTGTTATGAGGAGGGAAGGAGAACTTTGAATGCCGCTTTGAGGATACCTTCTCGCCAGGCTTAGAAAAGAGGGTGGGGGACAAACAAACAAATAAATACGCTTGGTTGGCCACTGAGAGGACAGGATACTGAATTAGAGGAGCCCCTGGCCTCATCCAGATGTTCCTTCTGATGTTCCTTCTGATATGTAGAAATAGAGAAGTGGGGTTTCTCCTTTGCTTGCCTGTTTAAAAGGTAAAGGGACCCCTGACCATTAGGTCCAGTCACGAACGACTCTGGGGTTGCGGCGCTCATCTCGCTTTACTGGCCGAGGGAGCCGGCGTTTGTCTGCAGACAGCTTCTGGATCATGCGGCAAGCATGACTAAGCCACTTCTGGCGAACCAGAGCAGCGCACGGAAACGCCGTTTACCTTCCCGCCGGAGCGGTACCTATTTATCTACTTGCAGTTTGAAGTGCTTTCGAACTGCTAGGTGGGCAGGAGCTGGGACCGAACAACAGGAGCTCACCCCGTCGCGGGGATTCGAACCGCCAACCTTCTGATCAGCAAGTCCTAGGCTCCGTGGTTTAACCCACAGTGCCACCTGCGTCCCTCTCCGCTTGCCTGTTTACTCATGTGTATAACTTTGCACTGAGAGCAGGGATAACATGAAGTGAAACGCTTTCACCTTGAGGACTGCATATCAGGTATCACCATAGCGAAGTTTTCCTCTATCAGGAAAAGCAAACAGCAGGTTTACAAGGGAAACTATTAAAGCTATGACAAGTAGAGGTGTCCACATCCCCCTCCATACTTAAATGGATATTACATGGCAAAGGCATGTTTGTTCCTGTATCGCTTTTGCAACATGTGGGTGGCGGGGAGGGAGGGGGAGGAATGTATTACTCATTACAACAGCTGCATTTCAAAGTCCGCTTTGACCGGCACAGGGAAATACAACTGACCTTGCTGATAGGAGGAATGTGGCACTCCCCACTCACCTGTTCTTATCTTCCTGTGTCAGCACCATAGTGCGACATGGGTGGGGAGAGAAACTTAGGTCACAGAGTTGATAGTGGCCCTCCAGACTACTTGGCCCTCAGGACTCTCCCTAGGGCACGCCCCTTCTCCCCAGGTCACACCCATCGCTGGTACTGCTTCACACCTTCCTTGAGTGTTTTTGCCTGGCTGGGATGTGCCCTTGAGGTCTGGGAATGCTCTCATGGATGGAGAATAGAGAAGGGTGTGTGTTAGCTTAGTTGCTTTCTCCCAATGTGTCACACAGACAGTGCATGACAAAGTCCCCCAGTCTCCTTTTAAAACCATTTAATCTAGTGACCACCACTGTGCGACCGGTTCAAGTCTGGCTGTTAGACAGCAGTTCTGAATACTCTCCAGAAATTGGGCTTTGCTCCTCAAGCCCTTCTAAACTTGGGCCTGGGCCAAGCTAGTTCTGTGGTCAGGCAAAGAATCATGGACACAGAGAGGCAACAGGACTGCTTGAGGTACCCTGATTATATAATGGTAGAAAATGAGAGGTATGTTGAGGCCCCGGCAGCACACCTCCATTTTCTCATATCAAGAAACATAAGAAGGGCCTTTACTCTAGCCAGAAGCTCGGCCTTGCCCTCGCCGGTTTTGGAAGGAGCATTTGGAAAAGTCCCGTATGCTCAGAGACTTTGCGCCTGCCCATTAAGGGAAATAGGAGGCCCCAAACATTTATTTTTTAGATGTCCCTTTTATGACGAGGTTCACAGAGATACCATTGGCCCCCAGCTGGTGAGGCTTGCTGACCTTCCAGATAAGTCTAAACTCAATTTTCTCCTCTTTGGCAAAGACCACAAGATGACCTGGATGGTCGCCAGATTCTGCGTGCAGATTTGCATGCGCAGACCACCCCCGAAACAGATTAGTTCGCTAGGAAAATAGTCAAAGTCAGCCTCCAGGGTGTCAGGGCCAATTTGTACAGTAGCCCAAATGTTTAGGTCTTTATGTGTATATGCTCTTATCTTAGTTTTTAACCTTTAAGCTGTCATTGTACACTGCTTTAAATGTATATTTTATTCTTGTGAAAGCTGTCCCAGTTGCGCTTTTTGAGCTGGTCTTTGACCGTAATAAATTATGATGGTGATAGTGACCACCACAACAGCTTGTGGCTTTGAGCCCTGTAGTTTCACTATTACGTGCTGTGTAAAGAAGTGCTTCCTTTTTTTTTAAAGTGCTTTCTTTTGTCTCTCCTGAACCTTTCAACATTCAGCATCAATGGATGATCTTGGGTTCTAGGATTATGAAGGGGAAATTATTTGAAAGGAGGCTGGTCCGGTGGGCCCAATCCAGCACTACCCCACCAAGTACAATCTGCCCTGTGCAGTCCCTACCAACATGCCTTATTTCTTAGAAGCAGTCTCAGGGGGTGGTCCCGGCTGCCAGCTTCCTCCTCCTTCCTACTGTCACTGTTGCCTTTGTGGAACTCAGCAAGAAAGAAGATGGTGACAAAATTAGAACTAGTTGGTTCTGCTTGTCATTGGCTCTGGCGCCACCTACTGTTCACCTCCCTGTCTTCCACCCTACCAGTCACAATGGACGTCAGCCAGCACTGCTTATCTCCATTGACTTTTCCACCACCATCAATATTGACGCTGTATAAATATAGATTACCCTATTCTTGATTTACTTTATGCTGTTTTTAATATTGTATTTTAAATTACTATTTAAATTACCTCCCCCCACCCTTTAGGACCTTATGGTGAATGGTGAGTAATAAATTCAATTAATAAAACAACAACAATTTTATATACTTATATCTTGTCCCCCCTTACTCATCTTTTCTGTAAACCCAAATGCTCCAGATGTTCCCATATTTCCTCATGGAGCAGTCGGTCTGGCACCTTCATCACTTTGTTTGATCTTTTCTGCTGTTTCCCCCCACCATGACAATAGCCTTTTTGCGGTGTGGACCATAACTTTTTGCTGTATTCCAGGTGTAGTCATAGCAGAGATTTGCATAAAGGCAAATTTTACTTTCTGTCCCTTTCCTAATGATCCCTAATATGGGATCCACCCTTTTCACAGCTGCCATATACTGCAGCAGTGTTTTTGTCCCGTTGCTTGGTCCCTGCTCCTGCCAACCTAGCAGTTTGAAAGCACGTCAAAGTGCAAGTAGATAAATAGGTACCAATCTGGTGGGAAGGTAAACGTCGTTTCCGTGCGCTGCTCTAGTTCTCCAGAAGCGGCTTAGTTATGCTGGCCACATGACCCGGAAGCTGTACGCCAGCTCCCTCGGCCAATAAAGCGAGATGAGCACTGCAACCCCAGAGTCGGTCACGACTGGACCTAATGGTCAGGGGTCCCTTTACTTTTACCACTGTTCTCTTTTCAAGATTTGGAAATAAACCATGGTCCCAAGTCCATCCTAATGTGTCAAAAAATGGGGATCCATCACAATGAGAGTATAGAGGGGCTCTCTCAGTTGCCTTGACCTACGAGGAGGCAGTGCGGGAGGAGAGACAAAGGCTGAAGGGAGGGGGAGGAAAGCAGGCAGAAAGAGAAGCAGGCAGAATAAAAAGGCTGACATTGATTTAGAATGGGCCTGCAGATTGTGCCTGCATCTGTCTCCAGAAGCTATGCAGGTAGAGGCTGCAGATCCATCCCAACCTTTTTCTGCCAATGTGGTGTAGTGGTTAAGAGCGGTAGTCTCGTAATCTGGGGAACCGGGTTCGCGTCTCCGCTCCTCCACATGCAGCTGCTGGGTAACCTTGGTCCAGTCACACTTCTTTGAAGTCTCTCAGCCCCACTCACCTCACAGAGTGTTTGTTGTGGGGGAGGAAGGGAAAGGAGATTGTTAGCCGCTTTGAGACTCCTTAAAGGGAGTGAAAGGCGGGATATCAAATCCAAACTCTTCTTCTTCTGCTGCTGCTGCTGCTGCCTCCACCTGTTTCTGTCTCATGGCTTTGTCTTTGTCCAAGCCCTGCTCACCACCTTTTGCTCACAGTGGTGACTGACATCTTATTCTCTACAATGGGAAGGCGAAGAAACCTTAATCTGTTTTGGTTTGCTCGTTATCTGGTTAAACATAAAGAACATGAAAATTGACTGTATCTTTGTCTAAACCTGGTAGTACTTACTGGGTGAGGGGAATGGTATTTTTTAAGTTAGTGTTTTTAAGTTTTTTTAATTTAAAGACTAGTTGTTAGTTTTTAAAGTGTGTTTAGTTAAGTTTTAGTCTCTTTTGTTTGATGACTAAAAATAATGTTCTTTATGATTTGAGTATTAGCATTCAACAGAAACAAACCCCCTGGGTTCACTCTCCTATGAAATAATCTGGCTATTTGCTGCAGAGGAAATTGCTCTTAAAAGAGAATCTGCCATAAAAGTTGGCAGTGCTAAAAGGGAGGCAGAGAATTTATAGGTGGACTGCTTTTCAAACAATGAAGTTATATAATCAGGGGTTCAGATGCTGACTGGTACAACCTGGACTTCCTAAGCATCATATATATATATATATATATATATATATATATATATATATATATATATATAAAAGTTCTACTTTCTGAATAGGGAAGTTGGGTGGGGGTAAAGGTGCTTTTTGGATAACCAATGTGGGCTCAGTCCTCTTTATGTTTTGTGCCCCTGCTTATCTTTGGGAAGAATCTGCAGCTCAAGGGCATCATCTCTGCATGCACAAGATCCCAGGTTCCATCCTTGGCACCTTCAGGTAGGATTGGGAAAGACTCTCTCTCTGAAATCCTGGCTAGCCACTGCCAATCAGTGTAGACAATTGGTGGACCAATAGCCTGACTTGGTACAAGGCTTCTTTGTTCCTAAAATGTTATGTGAAGGTTCCATTTTTACTCTGTGTTTTTGCTTAGCCTCATGTCACATGTTGGGAAGCATGTGTATGAGTCTCTTTTTATCATTGTTTTAAGTGATAAGGAAGGCTAATAGCTGAAGGAAACCTGCTGTGAACTTTTAATGCAGCTGAGCATTGTAGCGTGTTTATTACAACAATAAAGAAATAATTTACAACTTTAAAGAAACAATGGTGGTGACCAGAAGTGGCTGCAAAACCTCAGGCTTTTCTCTGAAGGCTGTAAGACCCACCTTTAAAAGAACCACTCTAAAGAATGCGCAAACAAAAATCACTCGCTTCTACATGAACAAAGCAAAATGTGGAACAAATGAGGAAACGACTGAAATGAGTGAGAACAAGAACAAGAAGGGAAGAGAAATTCTACTCTCTCCTACCAATCTCTCTTACAGCCATAGTGAAGGACTGGTTATGCAAAGAAAGGAGTGTACTAAAAGCAGTGATAAAAGCCTGAATATATTGGAAGCAACACAAAATATCCTCGATACAGCCGATGAGGCATCCCCGAAACTGAAAGCCAAATCCCAAGTTCCCCCCGAACCATCGTTAGATCAAAAAATGGAGGAACTAATGTTAAAACAAATTTCGGAATTGGCCTCGGGAAACAATAAACCTTCGAAAGACTCTTATCCTCATTCCCATGAGACAAATGAAGAGGGTCTCTCAATCATCAAATGGCTGGTGCTCCTTACTGAGGACATTGAATCCATAAAGTCCTATCTGGACATTTGCACAAAAATTCTTACCATCATGGCTGACTCCTGTAAAACTTTCTGGAGAAAACCCGTCGGAATGCCTGCAGATTCAGAAAGTAACCATGGCCTCGCCTCCACCCTCTGTAGGAGTGGCCCATTAAGGAAGGGTAAGAAAGCCTGCAGAGCTAATGCTTGTAAAAGAAGACCCATAGTTGTAAAGAATGTTAAAAAAAGTAAAAACATAAAAAATTTTAAGTCAGTGCATTATAAAAAAATGGTTTTTAAAAAGCTTTTTAACCTACTTGAGAGCACAACAGCCTCTGGGACTAGAGGAAACCTGGTGAAGTCTTTAGCCAAGAAGTCAGTTAAACAAGATTTGCCCCCAAACGTCTGTGCTGATAAAGCTCTGGATTGTCTAAAACCTTCAGCGCATGCTCCACCACCAAGCCCTAAGCAAGATTTATTGCCCCAAGACCCATGGTCCTACGTTTTAACCATAGACAACTCCAAATCCAATAAGGAGAGCATTCCAACAAATAAGAACTGGAAGCTGGTGTTGCTTCAAAACAAGCTTGTTTTTTCAAGCTATCCTAAGCCTCCAGGATTTATATCACAAGAGGATCGCAAAGTCCATTTACTGAACTTCCTTAAGGCATACATGCCAGGTACTTTGAGTAATCCCTCGGAGTTGGACAAAGTGGAATATCTATATTTTGATGGCTTGCTTGCAAGGGCGGTGGTTACATTCCATGATCGGAGATTGACAAAACTGATATATAAACACAGAGAACACCTAAAGACAAGTGGTGTAAAAATATCAAGATACTTTAAAAATGAGGCCTCTCCTATTCCACTATTCCCCAGTCCTGAATCCTCGACTGCAGCACCTCATCAAAAGGCTGAATACCACACTTTAATTGATATAAAAGCCAATGAGGACTCGCCTAATCACCATCCAGAGTTACTTACTAATGATCTTCTAAGACCAGACTCTCCTGGGACTTTATATGAGGCGAGCCAAGGTAACGGGTTTGATAGTTTTGAAAATAACTTAATTAACTCCTATTGCGCTCTCCCCCAAGAAACTCAGAACAAAATACTCGATAGACTGAATAACCTTCGTTCTTGTCTGACAAAGCTGACGAAGGACCAACTGGGACCACACAACCAAAACATATCTGATTATGTCCCAGATCAGGCTTCATGCTTCTATCGTCACGAGCTGGATTTATGGGTCGGGAAACCCTCCGTCATCCCACGCCAATTGGTTGTTGCGGAGATGAATCCATCCTCTCAGATCTTGGAATCGAAACGCCCCTCCTATAACCCAGCTCGCATGCAACCCATCTCAGAGGCAAACCTGGTCACTACGTTAGCATGGGATAAAATGAGAGAATTAAATGAGACTGAATTGGGCTCCCCAAATAAAGTCCCCAGCATGGGTGCGCCAGGTTGCAATCTTAGCATTCCACCCTCCTCAAATGTGAGCATACTGAATACATCTTTAAACATCATCGAATTAGCATCTGAACTATCTGAACCCGATGAAAGGGCTAATAGTAAGAATCAGAGGAACTTGGTGTGACATCCGGAATGCACCACGCATACCTCACTAGCACCCTTAAATCAAAGATCTCTCCAAACTCTTTCTATTATGTCCTGGAATGTAGCTGGACTCTCATGTAAATTAGCTGATTCTGATTTTATAAACTTTCTTGAGTCTTATGATATAATACTTCTGCAGGAAACCTGGTCTCTTAAACCTTTAAATATTCCTAATTTTATTACTTATAATTTACCTGCTACTAAAATGTCAACAAAAGGTCGCCCTAAAGCTGGTTTGATCTGTGGTATCAAACAGTCCTCTAACCTTAAAATTAATTATATCAGAAATATTGGACAGTATGCACAACTATTATCATTTTCCATTGTTTACAGGGAAATTCTTCTTTTAAATATATATTTTCCTCCCTTAGAGTTAGAAATTAAACCAGATTATGGTTGGAATATAGTCTCTGAAGAGTTGTATTTAATACGTAGTAAATCCCCAAATATCCCCTTGATTGTAATGGGAGACACCAATGCTCGAATTGGATCAGATAATACAGCTCTCTATAAACACTATGTCTCAAATCTAGCTGAAGACGCCCCTCTTCCATTGAGAATAGGGAGGAATTCAAAGGACATCATTATTAATAAAGCGGGAGGAAAACTCTTACAATTGGTTTTAGAATTTAACCTCTCATTTTTGAATGGCTCAATGTGGCCGGATATTCCAGGAAATTTTACCTTCAGCTCCAAAAGGGGTAGGAGCGTAATCGACTATTCTCTAGTTTCTGTTGAAATGTTAAATGAAGTTGCCTCTTTTACAGTTGTACCTCGCTCAGAAAGTGACCACTTCCCAATAGTTTTAGAGATGTACATGAATCCTAGAAATAATGATATTAGTCCTCTTATTAGTATTGATAAGACTATCTATGCCAAAAGAGTTTATATAAGTGATAAAAATAGGGAGGATCTATTAGCAGTATTTGAAAATAACCCAGTTATTCTTGAACCTGTGGCTAACCAAAATTTGATGCCCCTGGAGGATAATGATTGTTATTATAAGACTATCCAGGATTTATTTTCTTCTTTTTTAGACCCTCAGTTCAGCAACAAACCTTCAAATAAGTATAACTGGTTTGATAAAGATTGCATTAACTATAAGAAAGAACTTAGAACTTGTCTAAAAGAAGCCTATATTACCAACTCTCAAGGTCTCTGGAAGACTTATTTTGAAATGAAAAAAGCTTTTAAGAACATGCTCCTGGAAAAAAAATCTGAGTTCGCACTAGCCAAATGGTCTAAAATTGTTACTGCATTAGAAATTAAAGATACCAAAACTTTTTGGTCACTTCTCTCAATAAAAGATATCATTGATTTCCCTAATATAAGCGATGAGGCTTGGATTTCACATTTTACTGCCGTTTTTTATGATCACCAAGTTTGTAAAAAGGAAAATTTTAAATTTTCTCTGGCAAAAACCACACAATTTCAAATTACTGTTGAGGAGATGAAAAGGATAATCTTTTCGTTTAAGCAAGGGAAATCACCTGGTATGGATGGCATTCCAATAGACCTGTTGAGATTAGATCTAGAATGGTGGGCCAATAAACTTGTACCGCTTTTTAATTCTATCTATCACTCAGCTCTTGTACCTAAGTCGTGGAACAACTCAATAGTGGTACCAATCTTTAAAAAAGGTGATAGGAATTGCCAAGAGAACTACAGGCCTATAAGTTTGTTACCATGCATAAGTAAAATCTATGCCAAATCTCTGCTTATTAAATTGGAAGAATGGATGCTGACAAAAGGTCTACCTGGTAAAGAGCAGGCTGGTTTTAAGGCAGGCTCGTCAACTCTTGACCAGTGTCTAGTGTTAAGTCATCTTGTGGATAAATATGTCATGAGAAATAAACGAAAACTCTTTGTGGCATTTGTGGATTTAAAAAGTGCCTTTGATTCGGTCGACCGCAATAAACTATGGACTAAACTAGAACACCTTGGTATCGACCCATATCTACTTACACTGATTCAAAGTTTACATTCTAATAACCAAATATATGTTAAAGTATCAAAAGATGGTAGACTTGCAGGTCCTATTCTGAATAATCGAGGAGTTAGGCAAGGCTGTATCTTGGCCCCTACCCTATTTAATTTATTTCTATCTGACCTACCATTATTTCTTCAAAATGCAACCACTCATACTCCTTATTTAAACAATAGCCCACTCTTTTTATTACTTTATGCAGATGATGCTGTAATTATTTCACTCTCTGTTTTGGGTTTAAAAAAATTATTTAAGAGTTTCTCAAACTACTGCTCTCTCAATAATCTCAAAATTAATTATGATAAGACAAAGATTATGCAATTCAGAAAGAGAGGGAACCCAAAAGGCTGTATAATTAATGGACATCTAATACAGGAAGTTAAGCACTTCAATTATCTGGGAATCACATTCAAAAATAATATGAATTGGAATACACATATATGTGCTGCAATAGCTAAGGCCAAAGTAACAGCCCACCATATTAAATCCTATTTTTTTTCTCCAGTAGGAAACAGATTTATTCCAGCTGTATTGCAAGTGATTGACATGAAACTCTGTGCCCAACTTCTATACGGCACACCAGTGTGGATTTCAGGTGACCTCAAGAGGTTGGATAAATTTCACGCATCCCTTTTGAGGTCATTATTAGGACTTGCAAACTCTGTAAAATATGAAACAATATGTTGTGAGCTGGGAATACTGCCTTTATCAGTAAGGGCATGGCTGAGGACCTTGAAATATTGGATCCTCCTGCATTATAGAGCCCTATCCCCTAATACTATACTTTACGATCTTTTAAGTGATAGGGCAATCTACAATCTATCAGTGATTTGTAGGAGAAAACTGGATTCGATAGGGCTCACTTTAACTGATTTTGAAATCTCTGATCCCAAAGATATATGGGAAATTATCAGGAAGACCCTCACAGAAAAAAGTGTTCTCGCCATGCTTGAGGTTGCAAAGCGCAGCACCTGCTCTCCTATTCACCTAAATCTCCCTTTGTGTAGAGATTTCCAAAAGGGATACATGACAAATCTGAAGAAACATGAATCGTGTAGGCTGTTTATGTTGGCCAGATTTAACATGTTTCCCTCGGCGGTAGTGAGAGGAAGATACTTAGCTATCCCAGAATCAGAGCGTCTCTGTAAATGCAGAAAACAGGAACCCGATACTCTAGAACATATATTCTTTTCCTGTGATTTTGGCAGTTATGCCAGAAGACAATTATTTGAGGCCCTAAAATTTAATGGACAGTTTTTTACACAACCAACTGTTCAGGACCTGCTGGCGGACAGCGATGATAAAATTACTTTAATAGCGGCTGAATTTTTAAGTGCTGTCCATGAAGAAAGAATGGGCCATGATAAAGAGACTTAGTGGTTTTAATGGTAGGTGATGTTGCTGTGTTGTATTATATTATTTATGTACATTGATTTATTTTTTGGAGTTAAGAATAGGACTGGGATAAATTGTGTTCGCTGAGCCCGTATTTTATACAGTCTGTATATGATGTTTGTTTGTTAATGTGAGGTGTGATATGCCTAATAAAGGATTTTGAATTGAATTGAAAGTGTATGAGTCTCTGTGTGTGTACTTCACACTCGATCTTAAAAGCATGCTTATGAGAAGAGGGAACTTTTTCAGGAGTCAAACCAAGCCCTGCTCAGAAAATGTTTTTAAACAGTTGATTCATGTCACACCAAAGGTTGTGCAAGGATGAACTCAGGCAACTGTATGTGCCTGAGTGTGTCTTTCTATGTGTGGTGCAGCCAACATGAAAAGGCAGGATCAGGAACTTCCAAACTTGGGTTTCTTCTTGAAATTCATAAGTTTCGCCTAGTGCAGTTACTCTGAGTTATAGGTTGGCAACTATGGAAGGACACTCAGCAAAATAAGTTCCTCACCTCACAACATTCAGTCTGGTGGGAACTGCTTATAATAATGAAGAAGAAGAGGAGGAGGAGGAAGAAGAAGCACGATGATGGGAATGGTTGTAGACTGAATGGACTAAAAATTATCAAATTTATAAGATATCAGTCTCATTCTGTAGTGCAGTGACAAATTCAGAAGTTCAGGGTCTGGACGCTTCATGATATAGCCACAACCCTTCTTAGATTAGACAATACTGTAATCTAAGATTATACAGTAATCTTATAATGATACAATAATAAAAATTGCAACAATCAATGTATATCTCCTTGTGTTGCCTTTCAGCTAGATCTACTATTTTCTGTGCATGTACATGGGCAAATGACTGGGAGTGTTCCAAAAGGAGTGACGTAAGCTGCGATTTCTATGAAGTTCCATCGTACCTAACAGAGCTTGCACACCACGCTCTTGGAAATGGAGCTCCTTGTGTTTTCAGTGATCCTAAATGCTTAGACTTGGAGCACACAGTGGATAGAAAGCTCCCCTTTCATGCTGATGGATTCAGGGACCCTGCTGAAGGTATAGTGGTGGGTTGCTGACACCTGTGGGTTGCAACCCCATAACACAATCCCACTGGTCTCATTTGCATGTATGGAAAGAAGAGGGTTTTGCTTACATGAGAAGGAGAAGGAGAAGGAGAAGGCAGAGAAGGAGAAGGGATATTCTGAGAGTTTGTACCTTTCCGATTATATGGGCTTCAGAATTATCATGTGGCCTACGTGCTCTGTGTGTGGTATAAATTCCTGCATTTAGAGTAAACAAGCTTTGTCTTACTGATTCCAACAGGCCATAAATTATACCCAGACTGGCACCAGTGTCTGTTGGGAGGAAATGTGTTCTCTGAGGGGACTGATAATTACTAGTTTGGGAGTTTTTCCAGCACCACAGATGACTTATCGATACTTGGTCTCCTTGTAGTTTCTGGAGTCACAAAGTCTGGTCTGGTATTCTGTGTCACAAACAGAGTGAGGGTCCCAGAGGGGCTAATACCACACTGCAACACAAAACAAGACTGGTGCCTTGTTCCGTCAAAATGAACCAAACAAAAAGCCAGGTCCAATCACACACCCTTGCCAAAATCGTTGTTATCCTACTGCCAAAATATAAATGGTAAACTCTCTGGGACAAGGCTCCCCTCTCTGGCCAACCCTATCATAAGACTTGGTGGGAACACCACCTCAAGCAGAAATGTTGGGGTATCATGAAAGAGCAGCAAATGATTAAGCTTTCTAATTTGTGAAAATCTCTGTGGTGGATTGTTTCCATTAGGACTGGTAGGGTTCAAGGCAGGAGGCCAACAGTAGGGGGAGCCAGAGCCAACAACTGTCACAAACAAAGTCAAGGATAGACATAGCCAACATTTTCTAATTATGTCATCTTCCTCCACACTGAGTTCTATGAGAGCAACATGGAGACTGAGGAGGAGGAAATGGACAGCTAGTGCCACTCCCTAAACAGGTAGTAAGAAAAAAAACGCAGGTAGGTGATCATATGTGGGAGAGTTGAGACAGCAGACTGAAGCTGATGGGGGCAGGGAAAGGTGCTTGTGGGCCTTTCTGCCTCTGGTGCTAAAATAACTTAGATGTTCCTGATCACCTGTATAGAAATGTATAGAGATTAGGTCCCTCCTTCATGTTAGGGTAACATGCAGTTTAATGGTAACTGTCTCTCCCATTAAACAGAGTGAGTGCCTGCCTCACTTAGTTGATTCTGCGTGTCAGAAAGGGCAACAAATTATTGTTGTTGTATAAGGAATTGGTTGTGCTCTTATTACCTGTCACCAAGTTTACCATCACAACACTGGGGACACTTATTTTACTGCTTTATTTTATTTAAATTTTGGCACAACAATATCACTTTACTGTGTTTTTCAGTGATACAGCATGAGACTCTTAATCTCAGGGTTGTGGGTCTGAGCTCTACATGGGGCAAAAGATTCATGCATGGCAAGGGGCTGGACTAGATCATAGAAACATAGAATGATAGAGTTGGAAGGGACCCAATGGTCATCTAGTCCAACCCCCTGCAATGCAGGGACCTCAACTAAAGCATCCATGACAGATGGCCATCCAACCTCTGCTTAGAAACCTCCAAGGAAGGAGGGTCCACTCTCTCTTGTGGGAGTCTGTTCCACTGTCCCTCTATGATTCTATGATTTCTTCCTTTGCCTTGAGATATAATGTGGAAGGCAATATTATAACAGGAGAAGGAGGATGAAGAAGAAACTGCATTTCTGTACTGTTTTGCATGATCTCCCTTTGAGTTGTGTCAGTTGGTTTATATTCCAATTGTGGGGAAAAGTAAAGTAAAACTTGTGAAGGCGAGAATAAATTAAAGAGCGGCAAATCATCATCATCATCATTCTCTCTTTACCGCCAGGAAGGAAAGAGGAGCGGTTGTTGGAATTTCTGGCTCAAGTGCCAAAATAACTTGACTGCTTTTGTGTACTCTGTACTTTGCTTTGGGGTAAGGTAGGGGGTGGGAAGCAATCATTTTGCTACTTCACCCCAGGCAGCAAAAGGGTAGCAATAAGGCTCCGTAAAGCACTATATACGCTAAAAACACTGTGTAAAGAAGAACATCAGTAACAAAGAACTACGCAAAGGCGTGTTGCACCTCGTGACAGGTTTGCCTTCCTGTCTGCATGACATAATTCCAGAGAAACCTAGAGAAACCAACTCTTGACTTGCAAGAGACAGTCACTCATACCAGGAAGTGAGTGGATAGCAATGCAGCAAAGGTTGTGGAAATTTTCTAAGAAGAAATTGAGCAATGAAAGAAGAGGAAGTCCAAAAACAGAGGCTCCTTTCCTCTTCCCTTCCCAATCCCATCCTGGCAGGTAGTGGTGCTATAAAAGTTGGACTTTGGGACAGAGGTCTGGGCCCCATTCAGTAGAATGTGCAGCAGGGCCAACTAATGCCGTAGGGCCAGCTTGCTACATTTGGTCAAGGCAAATTAAGTAAAACACAATGTGGAGCAACAGCACAGGGGTGGGGACCTTCAGATATGGCTGAACTACAACTCCCATCAGCCCTATCATGCATACCAAAGGCTCCCCATGCCTGTAACAGCACATTAAGATTGCTGGACTAGGACCTGGGAGACCAGGGCTCCAATTCCCCACTCAGCCACAAAGTTTACTGGGTGATCCTGGGCCACTCACTGTCTCAGAACCTAACCTACCTCACAGGGTTGTTGTGAGGATAAAAAGAGAGGGTGAAGAATTCTGTATGCCACCTTGAGTTCCATGGAGGAAAGGTGGGACATTAATATAATAATAAATAAATATAAGCAAACAAACAAACAAACAAACAAACAAACAGAGAGCCAGTGTGGTGTTGTGGTTAGCATGCCAGACTAGAACCTGGGAGATCAGGGTTGAAATCCCCACTCAGCAGGGCGGGGCCTGGCAAGTGCTTACCAGGCTTTGAAAATGTGCCCTCCTTGGCTGGCTGCCCAGTGTGTCTGCACCACTCACACTGCCCTAAATCCAGCTCTGCACTCAGCCATGAAGCCCCCTGAGTGACCTTGGGCTAGTCACTGGCTCTTGACCTAACCTACCTCACAGGCTTGTTGTGGGAATTAAATGAAGACAGGAAGAACTGTATACACTAACCTTGAGCTCCTTGGAGAACAAGGTGCAATATAAATGCTATATTTATATACATGAAACAGGAAGCTGCCTTATATCAAGTCAGACAATTGGTCCTTCTAACTCACTGTTTACACTGACTGGCAGCAGCTCTCTAGGGTTACAGGCACAGAGTGTCTCCCAGCCCAAGCTGAAGATGCCAGGAATTGAAGCTGTGGCCCTCTGCATGCAAAACAGCTGCTCTGCTGCTGGCATATACTGTAGCCCTTCCCCTTACATCTGGTGGCTCAAATATCCTAACTGATTCATTGATGGCAGGATCAAAATTGGGTAACAGTTTCACTGGAACAAATTAAAATGTCACAGAGATGTGGAAAGCTTACCAGAAATATGGAGTGCCAGTGTGGTGTAGTGGTTAAGAGCGGTAGTCTCGTAATCTGGGGAACCGGGTTCGCGTCTCCACTCCTCCACATGCAGCTGCTGGGTGACCTTGGGCCACTCACACTTCTCTGAAGTCTCTCAGCCCCATTCACCTCACAGAGTGTTTGTTGTGGGGGAGGAAGGGAAAGGAGATTGTGAGCCGCTTTGAGACTCCTTTGGGTAGTGATAAAGCGGGGTATCAAATCCAAACTCTTCTTCTTCTTCTTCTAATGATGAATATGTTTATTTTTAAAAAGTAGAAAAAATAGGCTAGATCAAGGTTAGCCAACATGGTGTTTGTTTTTTTGTTTCTTTCATGTATAATGTGCTTCCTATAAGGCATCTTGAAGTGACTTAATTGCATATATAAAAACCAGTGCTATTTTTCTAGCAAAATAGGTGTTGGAACTCACCATGAATACCTCCCTTGTTCTCTTATAATTGCAATGGCACCCAATGCAGGAAACTCAACCAAGCATCCCTGATAGATGGCCACCCAACCTCTGCTTAAAAACCTCCAATGAAACAAATATGCATTAAACCATTATTGTTCAAAACAAAGGGACAGTAAAATAAACGTGCATAAACCATCATGATTCAAAACAAAGAAAAATCCAATATAATTTGAACAACAAATATAGGGCTTGATCACAAATGCTTATGCCATGATAAATCTATCAGTTTTTAAAGAGACTTTGCTTGTTCTTTATTATGAATAATAATTTTATACCTCTTTTAACTGGTTACAAAACCAATTAACAACATGAAACAAAAGAGAGTAATGATTCCAAACAAGACTGAGTGTCCACAAGTGTGGCGTGTTGGGTTGGCGTGTTGGGCTGTGACCTGGGAAGCCATGAAAATCCCTGACCTTGGGTCAATCACCCTCTTTCTCAGCCCAACTTACCTCACAGGGTGTTGGGAGGATAAATTAGGAAGGGGGAAATGATGTACACCACCTTGAGATTCGGGGTGGAGTGGGGAGGAAGGTGATATATAAAAACAAAACAAGCGGCTAGGAACAGACAGCATAATACAAAATACAAAACACGGCTGAAAATAAAACCATAAGAATATAATCACACTAGAGCTCAACACTACAATTGATTGTGTGCCTGAGATGGTCTCCTACTATATCCTTGAGAAGTAAAAGTACCATATTTTTCTGTGTATAAGACGGTGTTTTTTTTGCTAAAAAAAATTAGGCCAAAATTGGGGGTCGTCTTATACATGGATAGTGAATGCAGAGTGAGGCGGGTGCGATTGCGGGCTGCGGCAAACAGGCATGCATGCTGGCTCAACAACTCCCCCCCCAAAAAAGCTTAATTTTCAGAAGGAAGTTGGCTAACTTATAAGCTCAACAACCGAAGGGTGACCTCCCCCAAAATACGGGTCGTCTAATACACGGGGTTGTCTTATACATGGAAAAATACGGTATTGTGAGTTTGGAGGGAGTTGGTTCCCTAGATCCAGAAAGTGTTAAAATCTACTGGGGGATTCAATTGTTGGAATAGCCAGGCCAACTTATTGGTAAGGTCTTAAGTACAGGGTTCCTTAGTATACAAAAGGAATCTGCTTTGTGCCAGGGGGCACGTGTGTGGGCGCCCTACTTCATCTGGCTAGCAGTGAGAAAGATAAAGGCAGACTGGAGTGTGAGAGAGAGCTGGGCTAGAAGCCTGAGAGCGAGAAATATGCTTGATTTCCCTCCAACATTTCTCTGGCGAAAATAGGAATGTTCTATTCCATCAGCATCACATTTATACACCCATCTGACTGGGTTGCCCCAGCCACTCTGGGTGACTCCCAACACGTATAAAAACACAATAAAACATAAAAACTTCCCTATACAGGGCTGCCTTCAGATGTCTTCTAAAGGTTGCATAGTTACTTATCTCCTTGGCTCGGAGGTCGCATAACTCCACACCCTCCAGCGTTCCTCCAATCAAAATACAGACGTCCTAAGGAAAAGCAGGACATTCCGGGATCAGATCAGAAACCAGGACAGCTTCTGTAAATCCGGGACTGTCCCTAGTGAAGACGGTCACTTGTTGGGTCTGTGATTTCTGCTTGAGTCCAAGGCTGCAGCTATGGGAGAAGTAAGACCTTCGGGGTGTTAATGCTGGGAACCCCTGCGTTGTAGGCTCAGGTTGAATACATGTGTAAATAAAGCATATATCCTAAAGACACCACTGTCTCTGCTGCCCCTAATTCCAAGGAAATGTAACCCTAGGTAAGTGCCTGGAACCCCTGGAATCTCAAACAGCTTGTAGGTTGGAGCAGAACGCAGCAGCCTTGAATAAAATGAATCTAGTGTTGTTGATTCCGCTGAGAAAGAGAGAGACAAACAAACTTAAGAAGAAACTGCTGGAACAGGCTAATGGCCCATCTAGTCCAGCCTCCTGTTCTCACAGTGTCCAACCCAGTGTTGCCTGTGAATAACAAAATCAACCCATACTGATCATGGGACAAGTCCCAGGGAACTAATTATGTCTTATTTCTGTTCAGACATGCATAGATTGTGCCACATTTCTCCACAACCTCTCCCATAGCTGTCAACTTACAGATTTGAAAATAAGGGACCAGCAGCCTTGAAAATAAGGGACCAGCAGCCAAAATAAGGGACCTGCAGCCTCACCTGTTCCAGGCACTCCAGTCTTCCTGTCCTCCTGCAGTCTGGTCAAACTCATGCTGGTAGCTTCGAGAACACTTCGAGAACTTTGTAACCAGAGGTTCAACTGAATAGAATCTGAATCACATGCATCACAAGACCTATACAGCCTCGACTTAAGATGGCTCCCGGGCCTGGCTTTGCGCTGCAAAGTTTGTAGCAGCACGTGCAATAAAATGGCGTCCAGCATTCAAAAACCCTCTCAGCTTGCATTAACTAGCCACACACAAGGCATGCAAGCTCCATCCCCCAGCTGCTTCCTTTGAAATTTAAGGGACATCCTTTAAGGGACATTTAAGGGACATCCATCAATAAGGGACAGCAGCGGGACATGGCGCTGGAATAAGGGACTGTCCCTTCAAATAAGGGACACTTGACAGCTATGACCTCTCCTACCACAACTTTAACCTTAATTATTGTTAAACCCAAAGACTCTGTGGAGTCAGATCTTCAATATTTAGTCAACTGATCAGTAAAATGAAACAATTTTTAAAAAATCAAACAACACCAGTTTGGACCGACTGAAAGAGTGTCCTGCATGAATTAGCCAGCCGGTAATATTTTTGTTTTTGAGTGTTTTTGCCCTGCCACTGCGACGTGTCTGCCCCAGGGGTGAGGAGAAAGATGTGACTTTCCAGGTATAAAGATATACTTTACTGGACTACAGCTCCCATCATCCCTGATCGTTGGCCATGCTGGCTGGGGCTGATGGGAGCTGGCGTCCAAAAACATCTGGAGGGCCGCCGATGCCCCTGTCTCTGGTCTACTCAGAAGGAAAGCCAGTTGCGGAATTCTCTGGCGAGCGCATACACAAAACTGCAGCCTGCCTTAGACAACTGTAAAGCATTGTGCAATTGGAGGGGGCGGGTCTTGATGATGTGCGGGGCGGAGAAGAAGCGAGGCCGCCCACTCGAATCAAACACGGCAGCTGGAGCGCCGCGGACCCCAGATACCTTCTGTTGAAACGGGTAGTCGCCTCGTTTGGGAAGCTGGCTGCGTCGGTGGGAGTCATGGAGGACGCGGAGAAAGGCGCTCGCGGCAAGCGGGAGACCGTCAAGATCGGAGGTGAGACGAGCGGAGGCTTGCAAAGTTGGGGCAGCCCCATCCTTCTTCCTTTCTTTCTTGGTCGAGGCTGGGGGTACGAGCAGAGCTGGGGGAAGGAAAGGCAGACAGCCTGGTTCTACTCAGAGTAGTCAGACCGACTGAAATGAAGAGACACGACGAACTTGGGTCCATTAATATAACTGGGTTTACACTAAGTAAAACCTGGTTGGCTACACACCTGTTGCTTTCGAGCATGTAGAGAGTGTGCCTGTTTCAGCTTCCGATAATCGCACCCTAAAATGAGTACTTAAAAAAATCTGGAGGTTTTGAGATAGGGGCGAAAGGGGCGTGCATGAGCGTGCGATTTCCGTTTAGGGGAGGCTCGCTTTAAGCTACGACGTCTGACGGTCGGAGTCTTGCTCTCTTTGGTGAAACACAGGAAACGCTGAGAACCTCAGATAATGTACAAATGTAATCTGCTTTCCTCTGGAGGGAGTTTATTTGGGTGGGTGTGGATGCGAGCACGCCTGCGGTGAAGGTACTCCTTGGTCTCCCCTTGCAGGAGGGTTCAGGGTCTTTTGCAGGAGTTTGAATCTTCAGAATCTTCTACTTGCTTGAAAATGGATAAGCCCTGTAGCAGGAGTTGAGGTTCATGGGCTTGTTGGGGTGCGAAGCCTGGAATTTCACTCTCCCTGAGACCTGATTTTTTAAGTTTCTGGAAGTGAGTTTGTGTGGAAGGGGCTACTATCTTATGGACTAGAAACTTGATTTCAGCTCAATAATGCTCAGATTGTGGTCAAACTTTCATATGATAAACGTATTCAGCAGCCCGTAATCTTTCTTCGCTTTGCGAAATCTCCCTTGGCTCCTTTTACAACTGAAATTTGTATTGACTCTTTACAGAAGCAAAGCTCAAAGCTATGTATACTTAAGATGAAATTAATCCCCTGGAGAAATTCTAGAACCAATGCCAACCTTTACATACATCCAGGGACTCATTTGTTTACCCTACTAGAATGTTGCTGTTACCTTCTATCTTGGTGACTGGCTACCCGATGGGTTAAAAAGCAAAACAGTTATTAACTTTTTTTTCCAGGAACTTTATTTTAATAAACAAGGTGAAAGATGGATTGATAATGTGCCTTGGGTACAATTAAATTTCAGTTTGGAGAGTCTTCCTCTGACAGTGGTGCTATAACAGCTGTTGATAGATTTTATCTCAATTAATTCATTCAATCCTCTTTTAAAGCCACCCACGTAGATGGTCATCATTGCCTCATGTGGGAATGAGTTCCATAGGTTAACTATGCACTGCCTGAATAATAGCTTTATTTTATATGTCTTGAATCTTTCATCATTGAGCTTCTCATTGGGTGTCCACAAGTTAGAGTTACGACAGACATTTCTCTCCACGTCTCACATAATTTTATAAACTTATATTGTGTCACTTCTTACATGCTTTTTCTCTAAACTAAAAAGTCCCATATGCTGCAATCTTTCCTCATAGAAGAAGTTGCTCCAGCCCCTTGATAATTTCATTGCCCTTTTCTGAACCTTTTCCAACTCTACAAAACCTGTCAATACATGAGCTTGTCAGCTAATTCAAAATCTAAGCTGAGGGGATTTTTGCAAACTGTGAATAGTAAATATCACTTATGGTAAAGTGAAACTGTTAGCTACTCAGATGTTTTCAGTACTGGACATTACTGTAGTTATTACAGCTGTCACATACCAGTTACTCCCACTGTATTGATGCTCACATTAATTATTTGTGTAATACCATGGTTTATCATCTGAGCCAAGAAGGAGATTCACTTAGAGTTAATTCCTTTAAATATATGTGAACCTTAAATATTCTTTTAATAGGAAGTTCATATGCAGCATAAAGGATCTGGAGCCTGATAGCCTTTCAGCAGTATCCAGCCCTTTGCAAGATCAATGGCTTTTGATCCAAGTTCCTGGTCACAACCATAGCTTTTGAAAATCTTAAGAAGAAAAACTTGATGAGAGACACTAAGCATTTCTTGTAAATGCAGATTGTGTGCTAGGAACAATTGTGAAGTAGCAAGATTTCGTGTTGTTATCTGCCTGTAGTTATGTGGTTCGAGAACCACACATCTATGTATATTTTGCACACAAGTAAAAAATAAAAGAGGGACGCGGGTGGCGCTGTGGGTAAAAGCCTCAGTGCCTAGGGCTTGCCGATCGAAAGGTCGGCGGTTCGAATCCCCGCGGCGGGGTGCGCTCCCGTTGCTCGGTCCCAGCGCCTGCTAACCTAGCAGTTCGAAAGCACCCCCGGGTGCAAGTAGATAAATAGGGACCGCTTACTGGCGGGAAGGTAAACGGTGTTTCCGTGTGCTGCGATGGCTCGCCAGATGCAGCTTGTCACGCTGGCCACGTGACCTGGATGTGTCTCCGGACAGCGCTGACCCCCGGCCTCTTAAGTGAGATGGGCGCACAACCCTAGAGTCTGTCAAGACTGGCCCGTACTGGCAGGGGGGGGGGTAAAAAATAAAAGATTGTCCCATTTCAAGTACTTGGCTCCAAATATTACCAGTTATAATCAGGATGCCCAGTTATTGAGTGTTAAGTTGGACTCTCCAGTTCTTCTAGTATGAACAGGTCACATGGGGTTGGGAAAACTTTGGGTACAAGATTTACCAGATACAAAGAAAACAAAAGCATTCTTACATGTTCTCACTAAGCATCAAGCTTCTAGGACATGGGTAGGCAAACCAAGGCCCAGGGGCTGGATCCAGCCCAATCACCTAAATCCGGCCCATGGACGGTCTGGGAACTGGCGTGTTTTTACATGAGTAGAATGTGTGCTTTTATTTAAAATGCATCTCTGGGTTATTTGTGGGGCATAGGAATTCATTCATTTCCCCCCTCCAAAAAAATATAGTCCGCCCCCCCCATAAGGTCTGAGGCACAGTGGACTGGCCCTTGGCTGAATAAAATTGCTGACCCCTGTTCTAGAAGGTGAATCTATTAAAAATGAGTTTATACCCATCACATTAACAATCTTATATGAAAGTCTCAAGGGCAATGGCAATGCTCTAGAGAACATCCAAGAACAATCCAACCAGTTTGCTTTGGACGTTTTGCTCAAAGGCAACATCTTGGGATTCAGGTCTCATTGGTACTCTTTGGGTGTCCCAACAGGGAGGGGGTAGGCTGAGGGGGAGGGAAGCAGCCTCCTTTGCCCCAGCCTAATCCTCAGTCAATATTAGGGGGCTAAGGTTGATTCTGCTAAGTATAAAAGGCTACACCTCCTAGAATTTTGATGCTTACAGTCATAGGACCACCAGCCACCAGATTTTTAAGCAACTGAGCTCAGTGCTGAATGGCAGCAGTATTTCAGGCAGGATTCCCTCCCAACCCTACCAGGAGATGCAGAACCTGGGAACTTTTGCATATAGTGCTGGTGCTCTAGGGCTGATGAGCTATGGCCCTTTCCCAAACATCAGCAAATGGAATGGGTGACGGCCAGGGTGACCACCTGCAGGCTTTGGCTGCAGGCACAGATGTTGTCTTTTGCCTAAGCAATCCTCGCCTCCCTCTAAGTCAGGGGTCAGCAAACCTTTTCAGCAGGGGGCCGGTCCACTGTCCTGCAGACCTTGGGGGGGCAGACTATTTTTTTTTTTGGGGGGGGGGGAAATGAACAATTTTCGCCTGCCTGCAAAGAGGCCTGAAGATGCTTTGCTGTACCTGTCCCAGTTGTTGACCCAATAATTGCAGTTGGGCTTCTCCAGCCAGCCAGGCGCCGTGGAGGGGTAGAAGGCTGTGTTGGCTGGTGAAGACAGAAGCAGCAGCCCTGGCGGAGGAGCCGCTGGCAGAGGTAGGGGAATCAGGGCGTCAACGGAGCTTTTACCCACCACCTGCTGCTTCCTGAGGGGAACCGTGAAGAAGAAGACAGAGCTGACCACCAACCCACAAGTGGCGTCTGTGGCCACTGCAACAACCCACCTGAACGCCATGGGAGGAATGAAGGAGGGAGGGAGGCAGGCAGGCAGCAACAAAGAAAGCGTGTGAGGAAGTGGCGTGGAAAAGCAGGGTGGAGAAGGAAGGAAGGAAGGAAGGAAGGAAGGAAGGAAGGAAGGAAGGGTGGACTGAGGGAGAGGGAGGAGGAGCAGGAGGAAAGCGCAGCAGCTGCCAGCATCATACGCCCCCTTCACAGCACCACCCTGCTGAGGCAGGCAAGCCGACTCTCGCTGTCAATGGCACCCGGCGTGGGACAAGATTGCTCCATCTCTGAGGAGAAAAGCGGCGCTGTGTGAGGGAGGGAGGGGAAGGGAAAGAACGTGCACACTGGCGATCCACACACTGGCGATCCACGCGGCGATTCCCGGACAGGATCTAGAAGGCAATTGGGCCTGATCCGGCCTGTGGGCCTTAGTTTGCCGACCTAAGCCCTAAGCCAGGCATCTGCAACCTGTGGCCCTCCAGATGTTTTGGCCTACAACTCCCATGATCCCTAGCTAACAGGACCAGTGGTCAGGGATGATGGGAATTGTAGTCCAAAACATCTGGAGGTCCGAAGGTTGAGGATGCCTGCCCTAAGCCATACTGAACCATCTGTTTCTGGCTGTGTTTGGGGGAAGGGGAAGCCCCAATATTTATGGGTGCTCCTGGTGCCTGTTTTCCCAGAATGCTGTCATCAGCATGAGCAGAGAATGCAAACAGAAGAGAAGTGGAGAAGGAGACAGAGTTTGATAATATCATTTCTCCTGCTTTGCAATGTTGCAAAAATGATATCTTGCAGTTTGTTGCTGCCTCTTGCAAAAGTCCAGTGGAAAGGAAAGACTCCCTCAATGCAATCTGAGTTCATTTTCTCATTCCTGGCATTGGAATTTTGCAATCCAGCCTGCAGAAGTGAAAACACATCTTCTCCTTTGTTTTATGATTTCCTTTGTAAAGAAAAAGAGAAGTGTGAGCTAGTGCCTGGTGAGGGTTGCTAGGAAGTCAACAGGTGCAACCAATTTGTTCTGGCTTTCTTCCTGTCCACCTCCTCTTTTGCAAAGATTCTGTGGACACTTAATCATTGCACCTGTGCAATACTTAAAACATAACTAAACTGGAAAGTGTATTGGGCCCATCTGCACAGTATTATGTCAGTGTTATGCCACTTTAAACAATCATGGCTTCCCCCAAAGAACTCTGGGAACTGTAGTTTGTTAAGAGTTCTAAGGAGACCTCTGTTCCCCCTAAGAGAGCTACAGTTATCAGAGTAGTTTAACAACCACTCCCTCTTTTCAGGGAATTCTGGAAATTATAGTTCTGTGAGGGGGAATGGGGGGTGTCCTAAGAAATCGGGGGGGGGGGGCACTTGGTAGAATGTACTTTCTTTATTCAGTGATTTGACACCTTGACTTAAAAGACAGAAAGTGGTGAAGATGGATGTTGTCATGGACTGAGTAATCATATTTTCTTTCTTTATATAACCAGCAGATGGAAAATCAGAAGTGTTTCTTTTGTATCCTTGGCTAATTCTTCTTCTTCTTCTTCTTCTTCTTCTTCTTCTTCTTCTTCTTCTTCTTCTTCTTCTTCTTCTTTTCTCTCTCTCTCCCTCCCTCCCTCCCTCCCCCTCCCCCCTCCATTTTATTCTTCTGTTTCTCTGTCTTTCCTTTCTTTAATGCCGTTGTCCCTTCTTTTCTTTCTTCTGGTTTTACTTATTCAAGTTGTATCTTCTGTAGTCGTAATTTTACTGTTTTACGGGAAAATCTTAATAAAAGATCTTAAACAAAAATCAGGGAGAAGGACCTAAATCTAGGCAAGCAACAGGCATTCTTGTAGTTCATAGATGCACACCAGCTTGGCAAAAGCACTTGGGGAAACTGAAAAGCAGGATCAGGGAGGGTTGTGAGAGAGCGGGAGTCTGCAGTTGCCCCTGGAATCTCATTTGAACCTTGCCCTTTATCCATTTGGGTTTACTTGGCAATAATAATAATAATAATAATAATAATAATAATAATAATAATAAAAATAAATGTGTGGTATGTTTAAAGGTAAAGGTAAAGGTACCCCTGCCCGTACGGGTCAGTCTTGCCACACTCTAGGGTTGTGCGCTCATCTCACTCTATAGGCCGAGGGCCAGCGCTGTCTGGAGACACTTCCGGGTCACGTGGCCAGCGTGACAAAGCTGCATCTGGCAAGCCAGCGCAGCACACGGAACGCTGTTTACCTTCCCACTGGTAAGCGGTTCCCTATTTATCTACTTGCACCCGGGGGTGCTTTCGAACTGCTAGGTTGGCAGGCGCTGGGACGGAACGACGGGAGCGCACCCCGCCGCGGGGATTCGAACCGCCGACCTTTCGATCGGCAAGTCCTAGGCGCTGAGGCATTTACCCACAGCACCACCCGTGTCCTGTGGTATGTTTACATATATATAAAACATATATATAATTTTACATATATATATTGCCCACCAAACACAGTTTGCCAGAAGAAATTGAAGTGAAATGTTTGATAGGGTGTGTCTATGTATGGATTCAGTAGAAGGCTGTTTACATACCCACCAAACTTACATTTTTGCATCATTGTCTCATACTCAATCGTGGTTCAGAGTTGGGGAACCTGTGACCCTTCAGCTCCAACCAGCATGCCCAGGTGTCAAGGATGATGATAATAATAATAATAATAATAATAATAATAATAATAATAATAATAATTTTTATTTATACCCCACCCTTCCTGGCCAGAGCCGGGCTCAGGGCGGCAAACACCAGTAAAATTACATTAAAAACATAATAGGGGAAAAACAAAACATTTTAAAATACGGGTTAAAATGCAATTTAAAATGCAGCCTCATTTTAAAAGTAGCCCATAGATCAAAACCATAAGGGGAGGGAAACATAAGGGTCAGACCGAGTCCAAACCAAGGGCCAGGCGGAACAGCTCTGTCTTGCAGGCCCTGCAGAAAGATGTCAAGTCCCACAGGGCCCTAGTCTCTTGTGACAGAGCATTCCACCAAGTCGGGGCCAGTAATGAAAAGGCCCTGGCCCTAGTTGAGACCAATCTAACCACCTTGTGACCTGGGACCTCCAAAATGTTGTCATTTGTGGACCTTAAGGTCCTCCGCGGGGCATACCAGGAGAGGCGGTCCCGTAGGTACGAGGGTCCTAGGCTGATGGGAGCTATAGTCCAGCAACATCTGGAAGACCAGGGGTGTATTGAGCCCTGCAGCACCATTGAGCTTGGATTGGCAGGCTTGGATTGAGGAGGAGGAAGAAATGAGGATGGGGGCTGAATGGTGGGGGATCTGGTTTGATCTGCCCCGACCAGACTCTTTGAAAGGGGAGCGGAACTGCTGTGCCTCCCCGCCTCTTCCTGTGGAGGAGAGAGACTCAATGAAGGCTGAGGAGGCTTTGATAACCAAGGTGTGACAAAAGTGTGCAGTCTCGTTATCTAAAACGAGATGCCGCCCTTGTTGTGGGAACAGACAACCCCACCCCAAAAGCACATGCACTTGTAGTGCCATAATTCTTACAAAGTGAGAGAGTCTTGAGAATAAGACTGCCCTGCCTGGTCTTCAAGCGCTTGGTGGGCAGACCACGTATTGGGAACTTATTGCAGGGACACCTGCAGTTCTGAATTTCTTGCCCTTGCTCCTGAACCCGTGACTCCAGAACCCTGAGCTTGCACTTTTACTTGCCTTACTTTTACTTTCAAGTAAGAGCCTCCGCTTGTGTCTTTTTGGGGTGGGAGGCTGGACAAAAAGGGTTCCCTACACCTGGCTTAGTATTCATGTGGAATAGGTTAACCATGGTTAAAGGGAAACAACCCCTGGTTAAGCATTTGGTCTGCAGAAGCCTTGGGAATAAGATCAAATAAATATTCTTCCCCATCTCCACAGAACTCCCAGAGAAAATATGGGAGAAAATTACTTTTCTGTGCAATGCCGGATCGAATGCTTGATCTAGTTGAGCTGCTGTTGCCGTAGAAGACAAATATGCCTTACTGCATACTTGATTCCCTTTTCCTGTAACTGAATCCAAGGCCAGGAAAAATCTCCGTGTGAACTCTGTGTCACATTCCTGAATATGATCTCATGTTCCTTTTTTAGATGCAGCATTTCATTTTTTGGGCAGTCGCCGAAATTCTCTGGGAGGGGCGATTATGATGGTGATAGACTCCATCTGCACTATCACACCCCTTTAAACAGCCGAGTTTTCCCCCCAGATAATCCTGTAGTTTGTTCTGGGTGCTGGGAGTTGCTAGAAGGCTCCTTCATTTACAGGGCTACAATTCCCAGAGTTCCTTTGGGAAGAGGGATTAACATATGCAGGGATGACTGGAACTATCAATTTTGCTTCTCACTGTTTCTCAAGTTTCAAACTTTAAATTCATTTCTCTACATTTTTGCAATAAATTGCATGTTTTTAAAAAGAAAATTCCTCATGAAAATTTGCCAGCATTTTTGTGCAAATGTGTCATAAGAAACCCATTTTTTTGTGTGTGCAGTTTTGACTAAGGTACACTTTTTTTTTGCAAGCAGTTTCCCCTTTTTTTGCAAGCAGGGTTTTGTTTTGTTTTTGCAAGCAGGTTTCATTTTCATGAATGTGTGCCCTGATGCACTTTTTATGAACAGTGGTTAGAAAATTGCATTGCAAAAATTGAATGTGTGAATTTCTGGCTAGACTGCATTTACCTCTGTTTGGGCCGTGGCACAGAGCAGGTGTGAGCTGTAGCCAAACTTGACTTCCTGCATCCTATAAAGATGCCATGTCTGTCTGTGCAATAAGGGAGATCACTAGTCATGCTCCTTGTACAAATTCCCTTATGCTTTACCACTCCTGACTTGGCAAGGGCTACGACTGACAATGGAGAACAATGCACCTTGAATTGATTCATCTGGTATCAGGCAGGAAAAGGGCCTTCTCTGTGGTGGCACCTACAGTGTGGCATTATGGAACAGTTTCTTCTTAGAGATTCACCTTCAGTGATGTGTCCCTGTCAGTAGTCAGATACATTCTTGTTCTAGATGCCATGATCAGTTTTGTTACTGATTATTGGCTGCTTATGACGTGTCTGGGACGTGGGTGGCACTGTGGGTTAAACCACAGAGCCTAGGACTTGCCGATCAGAAGGCTGGCAGTTTGAATCCCCGTGATGGGGTGAGCTCCCGTTGCTCGGTCCCAGCTCCTGCCAACCTAGCTGTTCGAAAGCACATCAAAGTGCAAGTAGATAAATAGGTACCACTCCAGCAGGAAGGTAAATGGCATTTCCGTGCGCTGCTCTGGCTCGCCAGAAGTGGCTTAGTCATGCTGGCCACATGACCCGGAAGCTGTACGCCGGCTCCCTCGGCCAATAAAGCGAGATGAGCGCCACAACCCCAGAGTTGGTCACGACTGGACCTAATGGTCAGGGGTCCCTTTACCTTTTACCTTATGATGTGTCTATTCAAAGTTTTATTGCTTGACAGTTTGTGCATTACTTTGATACATTTTGTTAAATGTGGTAAGAAATCTTTAAATAAAATAAAACTTTGAAGGGATGCAGCTCATGTATTTGTTCCAGAAGTGCAAATTAGGTTAACATGCAAACATAACTGAATTTCTCCCTCTTCCCTACACAGAAGCAATAGAAGCCCATTTAATGCATGTGCACTTTCCCCCCCTCCCTTTTCTTCTAGAGGGCTCTGAAGGAAGCATTGGAGTCTGCGGGTGGATCCTGGTTATGGTCTCGTTCTTTCTGGTTACCATCACTTTCCCATTATCCATCTGGATGTGCATAAAGGTAAAAAATAGTTGGTTGGAAAGCAGTTGTGACCTAGGATTCCTTCCCCACTCTAAACAGGAGCAGCGACTGTACGTTGTAGCTGACCTTAGAGCTGGAAGCGACCCGAAGGGTCATGTCTGGCCCCTGCAATGCAGGAATCGCAGCTAAAGAATTCCTGACAGATGGCCATTCAACTTTTGTTTAAAAACCTCCAATGAAGGCAGATTTCACTACCTTCTGGGGGAGTCCACTCCTTAAATGGCTATTCTTTCAGAAGAGAAGAGGGAGTTGCATCATGAGGCCACCAGGTTACAATTAATCAAGAGGTTCGCTAGTGAACTGAATCAGGACAAAGGTGTTTTAAAAAACCCAACAACCCACAGCATGTATTAATTGATTTGCTAATGCCAGGCTGCCTGTGTTGCCAACAGTTAGGTTTTTTGTGTGCATAACGTAATTATCATAATCTGTACTTTACTGTATTTTTCATTTCCTTCTCACTTCACTGTTTACATTTCTGATCCCCTGACTCCTTAACCATGTGTATATATTCACCTGCAACTCACTACAAGACTTCATGCATCTGATGAAGGTGTCTGTAGTCCTGAAGAGCTCATGCAATAAAGAAATGTGTTAAAAGTGCCACAAGCCTCTTTGTCAAGAAACTTCTCATGAAGCACAATTTTTATATGAAAAAGATCAGGGTCCTCCTTCAGCTTGATAGGAAGAGCACGAAGTTGCAGTCTCTCTACGTAGTTGCAGAATCTTATGCCTTGTTTTGCCTCCTTAAAAAGACTTCTCTTCTTATCTGAAATGAGCTAATTACAAATGTGGCCCAAATAGCATCAAGGATAGCCTGAAATGTGCAGAATGAAAGGGAACAAAACTGCAACCCCCCCCAACTGACTTTCCCCCCTCATTGCAGATTGTCAAGGAATATGAGCGAGCCATCATATTTCGGCTTGGACGTATCCTAAAAGGAGGTGCAAAGGGGCCAGGTGAGTATTTGCTGTTATGGTCTGTCTTGCCAAAGGCAAGGGGGTTCTTTCTGTGGGATTTGGAAGCAAGACAAGACACAAGTGGTGAAGAAGTCTTAAGATTTATTAGACAGCATGCTGATAAGGGATAAGAATTTACCACCCTAAGCAAGCAATACCTCTGTTTAGCTGCTGGGAGCTCCAGAGGTACAGCAGCAGAGAGGACCCCAGCTGCAGTCAGCCACCAAGCGACGTAGCACCCCAGGAGAAGTCACACAATTTAACAACATTAAGCTGTTTAGTAAGGCTAACTGCTGCCTAGGGGAAGCCTCGTATTGGTGGCATGAAGGAGCAATTGTGTCAGGCCACTCCACCTCCTTGATGTACAGTGCTGTGTTTCGCATACATGGTCCCACATGTGGCTGAATTTCCGTGTGGCTGGTCAGCTGCATTGGAGCTGGAGCACTGGTGGTGCCCTCCCCCGGGTCTCTGGCCTGGGGGAGGGCACCATCAGTGCTCCAGCCCCAATGCAGCTTCATGCATTTGCACCAAGACTGGTGCCTGGTGCAGTGTTGCTGAATTGACTTTGTCCCATGCACTTCAATATACCTTCCGACCTCTTCCTTGCACATGCCCTAGAGCTGTTGTGTCTAACAACTGCACTTTTGTTTTCCAACAGGTCTGTTTTTCGTATTGCCCTGCACAGACAGCTTTATCAAAGTGGACATGAGGACCATATCATTTGATATACCGCCACAGGAAGTGAGTATTCCCTTTCCTTGACCTCTTTCTTCTCTTCCCCCTACTAAATACTGGATATAAATAGGCTAGTCAAGTTTCTCTCCCCACCCCACCCCCACCCCATGGCTTTCTCACACCCGCTGCCCCTCTTCCATGGTCTCGAATTTCAGGCAAGAGACATTCCCAGTCCTACTTGGAGGTGCCATCGGGAATTAAACACAGGATGCTCTTCATGCAAAGCAGGTGCTCTGCTGCCAGATTGCGGCACTTCCCCTTAAATATAAAGCAATATTCTAGTTCTCAAAGGGATGAATTAAATAGGAATATAGGAAACTTCTTCTGAGTTAGACCATTGGTCTATCTAGTTCAGTATTATCAACACTCTCCAGGGTTTCCTACAGGAGACATTCAGAGAGGGAGTCTTTCCTAGCCCTAACTGGAGATGCCAGGGACTGGAGTCAGGAACTTCTGCATGCAGAGCAAGTGCTCTGACACTGAGTATTTGTGGCCCTTCTGGTCTATTGTCTCTGCCACCAGTTCCCTTGCTGCTGTGACTCTCAGCAATCCATCTGCAAGATGGATAGTACCTTGCACTTAAGGGCTCAGATATATAGCTAACGTCATCTAGCTTGGTCCGGAACTCCTCCATGCAGTGAGCAGTCTCTGCCATGGCCTCTGTCAAAGCAGACCATTTGGAATGAAGGCCAGCATGGAGGGTTTCGGTTTTGTTCCAGGCAGCCACCTGCCACTTATCCTGCAATGACTTTTTCCTCTGGCAGTAACTGTTGTGGAACTGGCTCGGAATGAACTGCTTAGGAACCTAATAATCATCATTAGGCTTAATGTGTTTGCTGCCAGGAATGTACCCTTAGTGAGCCTCCTCCCCGCCCCTCATTTCCTCCTGGCTTTTCTGCAATTCAATTCCGTTGTGCCTGCGGTTTTTGCAAGCAACAGGGTTGCAGGGTATTTATTTCATTAGGTAGGGATGGGTTTCTTTTACTTGTTTCTTTTCTTGCTTCCTTAATTGAAAGTTAATGATGTTGTCAAGATGCTGGAAAACCCCAGGGTACAGTTCTGCTGCAGGGCTGGGTAACCTTGGCTGCCTGGGGTCAATGCGACCTTCCAGGACTCTTGGAACTCTTCTGAAGCCACGACCTCTTCTCTCAGGCCACACCCCTCACCTGTCTTGCTTTGCACCCTCCTTGAGTCATTTCGCGTGGTTGGAATGCATCCTTGAACTCTGATTATGCCTCTTGGTCTTCTGGATAGAGACTAGAGAGGTGTGTGTGTGTGTGCGCGCGCGCAAACTAGCTCCACCCACTTTTGCCTCTGGCCCCACCCACCCCTGGAATGTGGCTCCTGGAATGTTGTCCGGAAGCAGATGCAGCCCTCAGTCTGGAAACGTTTCTGCATCCCTGAACTAAGAGTTGCTGAGTTATTAAAACATCTTTAGGGAGGGAATGATGAGGGAGTGGGTAGAGGGGAAAAACCCTGATCAGCCTGGTAAGGACTAAGTATGCTTAGCAAGCAGAGAATGCTGACTGACTGTTGAAGGGAGGCAGGGAGGTGTAAAACTAGTTTGGAGGCGGAATAGAAAGGAGTATCGTGGAGGAGGGCATGACGGACTTACTGGAACAGGAGCACTCCATGCTGCAACATTTGATTGCAGATCCCATTTGTATACAGTGGTACCTCGGGTTACATACGCTTCAGGTTACAGACGCTTCAGGTTACAGACTCCGCTAACCCAGAAATAGTACTTCGGGTTAAGAACTTTGCTTCAGGATGAGAACAGAAATCAGGCTCCAGTGGCGCGGCGGCAGCGGGAGGCCCCATTAGCTAAAGTGGTGCTTCAGGTTAAGAACAGTTTCAGGTTAAGAACGTACCTCTGGAACAAATTAAGGTACCACTGTATGTCTATCCATTAGTCCTAATGCATTCCACTCAGCATTTGAGATCCTGCTTCTGTCTTTTCAGCCAACATAAGTAGGATGGGCAGCCATGAGAAGCATAGTCTTCTTTGGAGTGGCACTAATCCCATGGAATGCCCTCCTTAGGGAAGCTCACCTAGCCCCTTCACTGTATGCCAGTGGTGGCCAAACCCGGCCCTCCAGATGTTTTGGGACTACAATTCCCATCATCCTTGACCACTGGTTCTTTTAGCTAGGGATGATGGGAATTGTAGTCCCAAAACATCTGGAGGGCTGAGTTTGGCCAACACTGCTGTATTCCTTCTGGTGTCTCCATGAGTCCTGTGAGGTTTGTTAAAGACACTAGTGGGTGATGGCTGGGTTTTCTGCCAGAGAGAACCCATTCCATGCCTAATTTTATAAACTTCTATCATGTCTCTTGAAGCTGGCCTTTTCTGTAAACTAAAAAGCTCCTTTGATCCTCCTCCTTTCTTCTTCACTGTTTTCATGAGCCGCTGTTCTTTTGATGACTTTTGCCCAGTTCTTTGATGATTTTGCATGTCTGCTGCTGCTTTTAATTACTTCCCCATTTCCATAGAATCTGTGTTTTCATGCTACAATTTGTTGCAGTTGCTCTGGTTTCTTTCCAGAAGAGGATGGCAGCTCATTCATAAACCATCTCAAGATTTCTAGGGGCTGAACAAAGATTAAGAAAACCAGACAGCCCTTTGCTGACAGCTTCCAATAAAATAGACATGATACCAAAGGAAAAAGGAGACAGGAAGAGATAAGGAAAACAAGCAAATTCAGGCGCTCCTGCTTCATTGTTTACATAAAGATAAACTCCCAGTTTGCATGCTATGTGACTGACAAGAGAAAGTTCACACAGCATATACTTAAACCACAGAATTCACTGCCACTAGCGCCCAATCCACACTACACATTTAAAACAGTATTATACCACTTTAAACAGTTGTGGCTTCCTGAATTGCAGTTCCTTAAGGATGCTGAAGGTTGCTAGGCAGTCCCCATTCCCCTCATAAAGCTACAGTTTCCAGCGTTCCCTGGGAAAAGGGACTGGCTGTTAAACCATGGGAATTGTGTGATGGGGGAATAGAGGTCGCCTATCAACTCTCAATGTTCTTGTCAAACACTGAGGACTAGTAAGCTTCTTGCAAGGCAGCTGTATTGGTTCCTCAATAAGAGGGTCATATCTCACTTAGTAAAGCTGAGGGTGGCACTGGTTCTTCTGTGTATCACAGAAGCCAATTAAAGGAGCTATTGGCTTGTAATTACCTTGCTTGCGTTACTTAAAATAGAAACTGCTGTGGCTGTGGCTGCAAAGACATTACACAGATCTCAGTTAGGACTTGATTCTAAATAACATTAAAATAAGATTAATATAATCACAGTCATTCCACTTGGAGATGTTCTATGTTCCACCCACACCCACATACCCTGGTGTTGGAGGCAGTAGTCTTTTGAATGCCAGTTGTGGAGAATTCCAAGTGGAGAAGCTGCTGTTGCACTCAGGTCTTGCCTCTGGGCTTCCTGTTCAGGTAGCTGTTGGCCACTGTGAGGACAGGATGCTGGACTCGATGGGCCATTGGTCTGATCCAGCAGGGATGTTCTTAGAGAGAACTCTGCTTCAGCTGCAATACTGTCACTGAGAAAGCACAGGGGGTGAGGAGTCGGACACACTCCTGTTTCTCACCTCTGCCGTACAGTTATACCTCATGTTACGTCCGCTTCATGTTACATTCTTTCAGGTTATGTCCCGCGGCGACCTGGAAGTGCCAGAAAGGGTTACTTCTGGGTTTCGCTGCTCACGCATGTGCAGATGCGCAAAATGACGTCACGTGCATGTGCAGAAGTGGTGAGTTGCAACCCGCGCGTGCGCAGACGCACTGCTGCGGGTTGCGTTCTTTTCATGTTGCAGAACGGATCCCGTTCGCAACCAGAGGTACCACTGTATCAGTAAAAGGAGCAGTAATATCCCTGGTCATTTCAAAGGTGACATGGAATTTTATTCTGTTGAAAATCATTGAGTCTCTTTAAGAAACGATTAGATGTGTGTGGCTTTCTTTGGCTTTGTGCACACACTATACCTTCAGAGCACATTTGAAACACATTCTTTCTCTCAAATAATTCTGAACACTGTGGTCGAGCCTTCCCAGGGTTAAACTTCCCAGCAACCCTTAACAAACTACAGAGCCCAGAATTCCTTGAAGGGGAAGAATGCATTTCAAATGTGCTTTAAAGGTGTACTGGATACACAGCCTCAATGACGTTAAGTTTTGCTTCTCTCTCTTTACTCTCACACCATTGGTCCATCTAGCTTAACAACTTCTGATAGGTTTACCTACAAGATCGCCTTACCCCACATGTGCCCACTCGACCGCTTTGTTCGCTGAAATTGGCACTACTACTGGTACCACATAATACCCATTCTGCATTTGTAAGGATGCAGTCGTTAAGTCTGACAGCACCTGCATTTTGGAATTTACTGCCTACTGAAATCAAGCAGGTGCCTTCACTTTACTCTTTTCGGTGCCTGCTAAAAATTCTTGCTTAGACAAGCTTTCCCACATGCTTGCCTTACCCAATGTTGAGGGTATCCAATGCTAGTCCTGTTCAGAGCAGACTTATTGAAATGGATGAGCCATACTAACATAGGTGCATAAACATCAATAGGTCTAGTCTGAGTAAAACTCAGTTGCCTAAAACCCATTGTGTTTATGTTTTTTTGAGATGATGCAAGGTGCTTGGGGACCTCTGTGTAACAAGCAGCCTACAATAATGTAAATAATATTGGCCTGTGCAAGGTTTTCCGCCTTCTCTTCCTGTTCCCTTCCTTGCGTTTGTGTCTTATTAGATTGTACATCTGCAGGCTCAGACCTGCAGTGTTGATCACAGGAGATGCCCTGCAATGCACTAGAAGCTTGCTGGACATCCCTCAGTGAGCAAATCCATAGAGGCAGATACTTTCCTGCAGGACAGCTTATCCCATAATGCCAATTCTATCCTGTGGTATTCAGCCTCTCAGGGGGAGTTGGGGTGTGTTCGAAAGTGTGATGGTGAGGCATCACTGAGCCTGGGAGGTTCTGCATGCAGATGAGATAGTCAACCCTGGGCAAAGTTCTCCATAAACCTCTTGGAATTAATTGCTGTGTTTCCTCAAATGGGTTTTTTTAATTTGCATGCTTTGCCCCCCTTGAAGCTGTGTGAAAATATTTCAGCAAAGCAATTTTCTCTAATAGAATATGATGATTTTATAAAATGATATAAGCTGTGAATGCCTTGGGGCAGGTATCCTTCCCGCACCCTTCTGGTTTCTGTTAACTCCTTAATGTGTACGTGTGTGGTTGGTGCTATATAATTAGTGAAAGGCACACTCTGGAATTTGCTGCATCTTCCTTGTTACAGGGCTGCTACAAACATGGCACACTGGCACAGCCTGAGGCAGTTGGGTGCCAGTGTGTGCCCCTGCAAAAGCTGGCATTGCCCGAGTTATTTGCTGCCACAACACCTGCCCCATCCCATTCTCAAGGGAATTGGGCATTTAAGCACCCAGGCAACCAGTGTCTTGAGCGCTGGCAGTGTACAGCCCATCTATAGCAGTAGCTGGATTCAAACCTAGCAGATGCCATGAGGTGAAGTGCTGAACAACTTGGCAGTGGGTGGGTGGGTCAAATATGCTTGTTGAAAGCATCGTATTCTATTAATGCTACCTTTTGGTATTTCAAAAATCACTTGTGCTTTCTGCAGATCTGCCAAAGATCAGCATGTAGAAGTTAAAGAATCAGGGAACTTATCTGGTGTCTGCATAAGGCAGTAAAAGGAACCCATGACAATTAAGTCCAGTTGCAAACGACTCTGGGCTTGTGGCGCTCATCTCGCTTTACAGGCCGAGGGAGTCGGCGTTTGTCCACTCTGCAGACAGTTTTTCTGGGCCATGTGGCTAGCATGACTAAGCCGCTTCTGGCACAATGGAACACCGGCACCAGAGCAGCGCACGGAAACACCGTTTACCTTCCCACCGGAGTGGTACCTGTTAATCTACTTGCACTTTTTGGCATGCTTTCAAACTGCTAGGTTGGCAGGAGCAGGGACCGAGCAACGGGAGCTCACTCCGTCACAGGGATTCGAACCGCCAACCTTTTGATTGGCAAGCCCAAGGCTCAGTCGTTTAGACCACAGCGCCCCCCGCACCCCCCTTTTGGATAGCAGAGTGCTATCCAAAAAAGCATGGTGCCATGGAATAGAGGTCCGTATAGAGCTTCTCAGTGTTCTGTAACCTTAGTGTTGAAAGGTGGCTTCTCCAATGACTTAGCCAGGTGCAGAATACCTGTTGCAAGCCCACCGATGGCACAATTGGAGAAATGAGCAAATGCACAAAATGAACAACCCACATGGTGTTTGAAATAGGGAACTTGAAAAGAAGCTCCTTTGTGACTGTCAGGTAGCAGGCAGTCTGATCATGACCGCCTAATTAGCAGCATGTGGCACCTCTTTGTGGTTATGTTTTGATGCATGAGTGACTTGGAGATTCTTTTTTTAATTCTTCCGTTCCACATTTCTCTCTTCTCTCCCCTCCCCCCGTTTCTGCCCTAGATTCTTACCAAAGATTCAGTGACAGTTAATGTGGATGGCGTGGTTTATTACCGAGTTCAGAATGCAACCCTTGCTGTTGCCAACATCACCAATGCAGACTCAGCCACTCGGCTCCTGGCTCAGACCACACTGAGGAACGTTCTTGGGACCAAGAATCTCTCTCAGATCCTCTCTGACCGGGAGGAAATCGCCCACAGCATGCAGGTACAGCAATGTTGAGCTGCATCCCCATGGTGGTGTGGGGTAGGGAGTTGTTGAGAAACATACTTCACTGTTTAGACAGGTGATTTTTTTTTTTGCATCAGCCACTAAATTTTGCAATTTAAATATACAATGCAAAAATCCAGTGGAAGCTGGTCCTTTAGGGTAAGTGGGGCACTGCCCTCAGCCAACCCCCAACCCCTGCCTGCCTTCTTCCTTATGACCAGTTCAGGGGGTGTGGCACTGCCTATAGCTCCCTCTACTTTAGTCTCTGACCACATTCACATCATGCTTTTAAAGCCCCACATGGGATTCCTAAAGGATTATGGGAGCTGTAGGTTGTTAAGAGTCTCTTATCTTTCAATGAAAGCTCAGAGCCTGGGTCACCTGCCACCTGAAAACACAACAAGGAAGGATATTTAACACCTTGCAGGATGGAAGGCTCTTAAAAAAGCTGTTCATTTGTCCTGTTGAGACTTGTTTAAACCTCCAGTCACCTCTGTTTGATTAGCTTGGCATCTTTGCACAATACCTCGATGTGTGACATGCATTCCTGCCCCCACCCTTTTAAACAGGCCACACTAGATGATGCCACAGATGATTGGGGCATAAAGGTGGAGCGGGTGGAGATCAAAGATGTGAAGCTGCCCATCCAACTCCAGAGAGCCATGGCCGCTGAAGCAGAAGCTACCCGCGAAGCAAGAGCTAAGGTAAGGAGCTCTACTGGTTTGGTTAGCCGCTGACTTTCAAAGGAGATCCATCACCGAAAGAGATCAGAGATGGGGATCCTGCGGCCCTTCCGTTGTTGTTGGACTACACATCCCATCATCACTGACCATTAGAAATGCTGGCATAAACCAACTTGCTGGCTAAACTTCCTATTAAACCAGCTTTTCCTGACCTGGTGCACTGCAAATGCTGTTGGACTACAACTCCCATCATCCCTGACCATTGGCCATGCTGGCCGGAGCTGATGGGAGTTGGAATCCACCAGCTTCTAGAGGTTCACAGGTTCCCCATCCATGACCCAGAAGATGATGGAGCAGTACAAGGAAACAAAGGCCATTATTTGACCCTGTTGACTCTGGGGTATATGTCTTGGAAATGACCATAATTATTCCTACCCCACAACTGAAAGCAACTTAGGCATGCCAAGCAGATGCTCTCCCACCGATCTACAGCCCTTCTTGTAACTTTCACATAATCTAAATTTCAAGTGAATATTGAACCACTTCAGATATTCATGTTTCCTTTAATAATAATAATTTTTAATGTTATTATTTGTACCCCACCCATCTGACTGGGTCACTTTGGACTGCTTTGATGGTAGCACTTGTTTTTCCCCACAGTGATATAAGATGACTCAGGTATTTGCTGTACAAACACTGGCTCCAGAGGTCTCATTATCTTTATTTCCCCATAGTAGTGAATCCTTTGCATTGCATTTACGTAACAAAACAAAGCTGAGTTTGTGCCAAAACTCAGTCGGAGGGCGTTCCTTCTGCATCGCAGGTTTTCAGACTTCACTGAAGTGTCTCAGCAGGTTTTCTGGGGATGTTTAAGAAGATCAAGCAGCAGAAGGCAAGCTCCCACAAGACCAACGTGTTACATAGGAAGCTGCCTTACACTGAGTCAGACCAGTGGTCCATCTAATTGGGTACTGGCTACACTGACTCTCGTCAGGGTTTCAGGCAGGAGTCTCTCCCAGTCCTACCTGGAAATGAATGAGAGCAAACTGCAATCTTCTGTATACAAAGCAGATGCCCCACCCCTGAGCTACAACATGGAAAGCTGCCTCATACCACTTGCATATCTTGCTTAGTATTGTCTATGCCAGGGGTCAGCAAACCTTTTCAGAAGGGGGCCGGTCCCCTGTCCCTCAGACCTTGTGGAGGGCTGGGCTATATTTTGAAAAAATAATAATGAGCGAATTCCTATGCCCCCAAAATAACCCAGAAATGCATTTTAAATAAAAGTACACATTCTGTTCATGTAAAAACACCAGGCAGGCCCCACAATAACCCAGAGATGTGCTTTAAATAAAAGCACACATTCCACTCATGGATAAGCACGCTGATTCCCGGACCGTCCATGGGCCTTAGTTTGCCTACCCATGGTCTATGCTTATTGGCACTGACTCCAGGGTTTCTGATGGGACATATCCTGTCTTCCCTGGAGATGCCAGGGATTAAACCATCAACCTACTGCATGCAAAGATGATGTTCTACGCACAGAGCTTCAGCCTTTCCCAAAGGTCTTCTTTTTCTGCTGCTGTGTCCTACATAAGGAGGGAATTGGTACTGATACCTGAAAGTCCTGCGGAGCACCCTGTCTAAACTGGATGCTGTAAGACGCACGAATGCCAGTTTTGTTTTGTTTTTCTCATTTTCCTGCTCTTAAATTCAGGTCTCCACATTTCCACATCATTCTGATTTTTTCAAAATGGAAAGTCGCCTGCATTTTAATGCCTAATATTTAATGCCTAATATTAGGCATTTTGCCTAATATTTTTTGCAAAGCAGCTTCTCCTATTATAATGCATTTTTGTAAGCTGTTTCTCCAATATATGCATATTTTTAGATCTTTGCCCCAATATATGCAATTTTCTACACATTAGTTGGTTGGAGAACTGCATTGCTAAATTTGGAGAAATGCAGATTTTAAAGAATGGCTATGGTTTGGTTCACATATTATTTTGGAAAGTTCAAATTAGATAGGCTCGTCTGTAAACCAAATTGAATTTTTCCCTCATCTCTACTTAGTTGACTGCCAGGGAGTTCTGCAACTTTGCAGGGACTCTGTAGCACACAAGGATTCTCTGGCAGCAGAAAGCTTTTGAAAACCACTGTTCTGCCTAGAGCCACATCCACATGCCACTTTAAACAGTCATGGCTTCCCCCCCAAAGAATCACGAGACCTGTAGTTCACTAAGGGTGCTGAGAGTTGCTAGGACCAACTATTCCCCTCTCACAGCTACAATTCCCACAGTTTCCTGCGAAGAGGGATTGACTGTTAAACCATTCTGGGAATTGTAGCCCTGGGAGGGGAATAAGGGTCTCTTAACAACTTTCAGCACCCTTGACAGGCAGCAGCTTCCAGAATTCTTTGGGGGAAACCATGACTGCTTAAAGTGGTTTTGTTAAGTTGTGGGTGAACATATCAGACGACACAGCGATTCTTCAAACAGCTCTTGTTTATTCACAGGCCAGGACAGAACTGAACTGAAGGGTTCAGTCAGCCTGCTTATATAGAGCTCCAGTACAACGTAACTGTAACAACTTTCTAAAACTATCCAATCACTGAACGTCACTTTCAATCCCTTATTTGCATAACTATCTACAGTATCCCCCTGCTGGCCCGGGGTAAGAACTTCAATACATAACAGGTTTCATGGTGCTTTAAATGTGGCCTTTGTGTTCAACAACTAGACTGGCTGGTGGGCCATTCTGGGGGCAGACATAGAGTCTGGAGGCCTTTCTGCACCCCTGTTCCTTTGGCAGATTGGCTGCTCCTATACTCTTGGCTTAACACCGCTGGATCTATGTGCTGCTTCTCCTAGGAGGATGACAACTTCCTGTAGCAATCTCTTCCTTTTCTGAAAGAAGTTGGTTAAGCAAGGAGGATCCTGTTTGTGGCCTTGAACACGAAGGCCACAAATCCTCTAGCCTACATTTTTTAAATTTTATTTTACTAAGGCTGGGTCCACACCATAGATTTTGAGTACATTCAAAACACATTCCTCCCTCCCCAAAGAATCCTGGGATCTGTACTTTGTTAAGGATGCTGGAAATTGTAGTTCTGTGAGGGGGAAACTACAGTTTCCAGTATTCTTTGGGAAGAAATCACGTGCTTTAAATGTGTGGTGTGTATGCAGCCTAGAGCTGCAACATTTACCTGACTCATTTAATTAATCAAAACATTCTTGTTTGATTAGGTGACAGATTCTCCCAAAAATTGTTTTTAATATCTATCTGTCTGTCTGTCTGTCTGTCTGTCTGTCTGTCTGTCTGTCTGTCTATCTATCTATCTATCTATCTATCTATCTATCTATCTATCTATAATACAGGTAGTTGCAAAATTTGAGAAAGAGGTGAATTCCCTATTGTAGGATAAAGCCATTTCCCCTTTAGAATGGTTGTGTTTTGTCATGTGCATACTTAATTGTTTTAATTGACTTAAGACTGCATTCCTAAACCCACACACCTGAGAGTAAGCCCCACGGAATTCAGCAGGACTGACGTCTGAGCAGACATGGAGTTTTACACAATGAAGTCCTGCTCAAAGTAGAATCGTTGGAAGTCAGCGCACCTAAATTACTTGTGGCTGTCAATTTCAGTGGGTCTACTCTATGTAGGACTAACGTTGGATACTGAGGAGGAGGAGGAAGAAAGCAGCCAGGGCCACCGTCTGGACTGGTTGTAAGAAGGCAGGTGGCAGGGAGCTAGCCAAGGGCAGGTGCTGGGGCAGTGCCCCATTTGCCCCAGTGGATGTGCCTCCATTGCAAGGAGCTCAAGGTGGTTTGTTCTTTGCTCTTCCCGTCCTCATTATATCCTTACAGCAGCCCTGTAACGTAAGAGAGGCTGAGACACTGACTTGCCCAGGGTCACCCAGTGGGCTTCATAGCTGCACCCAGGTCCTGGTCTGACACTCTAATCACCACACCACACTCTCTGAACCTTATGCAGTTTTCTCTGTGTTCAAAACATCTTGTTAGACCTGTGCCTCTCTCCCTTCCAGGTCATCGCAGCAGAGGGCGAGATGAATGCCTCCAGAGCCCTCAAGGAAGCCTCCATTGTCATCACAGAGTCTCCTGCAGCTCTCCAGCTCCGCTACCTGCAGACCCTGACCACTATCGCTGCCGAGAAGAACTCCACCATTGTATTCCCGCTGCCCATAGATATGCTGCAAGGCATTGTGGGAAGGAGGAGTTGAGGGTGCTGATGGGAAGCCAGGTGTATTGAAAAGCGTGAGGCATTGTGGAGGAGAGGGGTGATGATTTCAGTGTGACCTTCGTGTCTGTTTCTTGTGGCTCTCATAAGCTCAGATCCTTTTTGTGTTTCATCCCAACAAATTTCTGCTTTCAACGTAGGTGGCCACCTCCAAAAATTCATTCTTCCCCGCTCTGCCGCCCCTTCTTATTGATGAGAGAGGTTTGGAGGGCTTGCATCTCCCAGAAAATTAGAGAGGAGGGTTTAAGAGGTCCTCAGCTACCATATGGAGCAGGGGGGTTGCCTTAAAATAATAATGTTTTCCTCCTCTCTCCTGGGAAACTTCTTTCTTGTCAGAGAGCCAGCAGAGGAACTTTCCGCTGCTGTTTTGCTCCAACCAAAGGGAAAGAATTAGCACACTGGAGTTATGGAGACAATATGCTTGTAGCCTAACGATGTTCAGATTCCTTTTTATAGGTGTGTTTTTCTAACCTAACACAATTACAAACATATTTGCAAACACTTCCCCAATACCTTTTGTACTTTATAAAACGACACCTATTTTTTCAACACTTTCTTAAAAAATATATTTCCGCCTATTTCTTTGGTTCTGCTTTTAAGAATGTGATCAACAGAAAGTTTGACATTCTACAGCCAGGAGAACCTGTAAATAGAGTCTTTCAGCATTTTAGAATACTTATATTTTTCATTTAATTTTTCCAGAAAATTAATGTGAAGAACTTTTCCCTCCCCCCCCCTTTAATGTGAAGGAACTTTCCTTTCCACATGATACTGTTGTTGTTGTTGTTGTTGTTGTTAAATCTCAGCTTTTTTGCTAAAAGCCAGGAGTGAAGGTTTCCTGGTATATTTGCATTGTAAGTTTTGTATCCAGTGTGAATCAGAATAGTAGATTTAATTTCTAACAGGCAGCACTGAGGTTAGCTACAATATTATAGTATTAGCATGGTGTGTGAGCTATCAATAACAGAAAAACCTGTGAGAAGGTATGGCTTTTGTGGTCTTTATGACTTGTATAATAATTCAAATAAGTGGTGAGAGCGGTCCACCTCCACCTTGCCTCTGCCTTTAACATTTATAGAGACAGGAATTCATTACCTGATGCTGTATCCCAGCATGGTAGCTGAAGGCTCCATAGGAGCTGAAAAGCACAGGAGCATTGCAGGAAGATGTGGCTGGCATCTCAAATGGGGACATGTGATCAAATGCCATTGTTGCTATGCAAAGTCTCAGAGCTTTTGCCCCTGGGCCTCTTCACCCTCCATCTTACACTGATTTTAGTTGGAGCGGCTGCTTCAGACACTTAATTACAAAGAGGAAAGATACGTGACGCTTAGAAACCCTGATCAATTCTGGCTGCGAAAGGCAGGGCATACTCACTGCTCTGTCGGTAAACAAACACCCGCCCACCCACCTACCGCAAAGGGAAAAGGAACAGGGGAACAATGGCATTTGCCATCCTTACTTGTGGCTGCAGCTGAATTGGTGTTCTGGATTGTTGCTTTTCACGTGTGTTGTTAAAAGCAAACACCGCTGTGACTGGAACTAGATTTAGTTTGTCAGAAGGAATGAGCAGCATCAGTGCCTTTTCAGTGTGGTGAGTTAAAGGAAGCCCAGCGAGGCAGGAATTCGGGGCATAACTCTCTAGCATCTTTGGCCAGAGCCTGGTCTTTACATGTAACAGAATGGACCATGCTACTTCAGGTTCCAGGTGCCTTTCACACTTCTCCATGCAAAATACTCCTTGCATGCAGAAATCTAGCATGGGAAGGCTTTTGTCCTTGTTGTCCTGGTTTTCTACATGCAGGGAGTTTCTGAAACAGGGCATCATCTGAAACCAACTACACTTTGCAGCTACACTGCAAAGTGTAGCCCAGGGATGGGGAACCTACATCCTTCCAGACGTTGCTGGACTCCAACTCCCATCAGCCCCTTTCGCTTTGACAGTAGTCAGGGATGATAGGGGCTGCAGCCCAGCAACGACTGGATGGCCACAGGCAACTAATCCCCAGTGTGGACCAAGCAGAGGCAAGTGATGGACTTGCCCCTCCCTTGGAAGAAACGAAAACACAATTTATGCTGAACACGCATCCACCAGAAGTGCAGTTAATACTGTTTGTGAAAATGCTTTCTTTCTCTCTCTCTTTTTTTTACCTCCCTCTCCTTATCAAAGTATAAGTCTAAAACATATATTCTTTTACATGATTACTGTATTGTTATTTTAATAAATAAATATCTTTATTTAATCTGCCGTTGCATTCGATGTTTTTACCCGCTGTCCATATGGCAAGGGTTACTCCAGACCAGAACATTACTCTGCATTAGTCATACAGCACCATACAGGTCCCTGCCCAGAGAAACGTGCAGTTTAAAATTTGTAAGAACAGTCTCCTTGGCCAAGCCATCTGTTCCAGGCATCTTGCTCTCACAGTGGCCAGCCAGATGTCCATGCTGATAGCCACTGAAAGCCTCCATGGATTTGTCGTCTACTGTCTTTTAACCATCCAAATGGTTACCATCACTACATCTAGTGGGAAGGAATTCAATAGATCGACTGATCTGTGTGAAGTGCTCTTTCTCTTGTCTATCCTGAATCACTCAATATTCAGCTTCATTGGGTGACCACAGCTCTAGTGTTATGAGAGAGGGAGAGTCAGCAGGATGGAGGGGAGTGTGTGTGTGTGTAAAAGAGAACAGTCATTTGTTTTGGTTGCATGTACCACCTGTCCTAGGGACGCAGGTGGCGCTGTGGGTAAAACCACAGAGCCTAGGACTTGCCGATCAGAAGGTCAGCAGTTCGAATCCCCGCAACAGGGTGAGCTCCCGTTGCTCGGTCCCTGCTCCTGCCAACCTAGCAGTTTGAAAGCATGTCAAAGTGCAAGTAGATAAATAGGTACCGCTCCGGCGGGAAGGTAAACAGCGTTTCCGTGCGCTGCTCTGGTTAGTCATGCTTAGTCATGCTGGCCACATGATCTGGAAGCTGTATGCTGGCTCCCTCAGCCAATAAAGCGAGATGAGCACTGCAACCCCAGATTCGGCCATGAATGGACCTAATGGTCAGTGGTCCCTTTACCTTTACCTTAGCACCTGTCCTAGCCCCTATGAAGGTGTGCCAAAGGCATAATGGAAAGTGCTTTCCCCACTGTATAATTCACTGAGGCAGCTTATGCCCACTGGATTGATGGGCAGAAGGCAGGGAGTCCATCAGAGGCTATGATGGGTGGAGCTGACTAATTCTAGGCTGCAGTTTATTTCCCTGACGTTCCCCTAACTGTTACTTTCTGCATTATATCTGAAACACAGTTAAATGCCCTCTTCGGAAATCTAACGAAATCTAGTGGAAGTTTAGCACTCATTTTAATGATGGTGGCTCCCCCCCCGTAAGCTGGCAACCCCAATAACCCATAATATCGCAGGAGTAAAGTCATGGAATGTGGGGTGGTAAACTGGCATGCAGTTCTTCCCTGCTGTTTTCATGGAACAGAATCACAGGTGTGAAAAGGGTGGCAGATTGGCAACATTTTCCAGTGAAGTTTGTTGTTTCAAACCACATCCACTGGCCTGAATGAAGTTTAGCACAACATGCAGGTATGTCAGTCAAAAAGCCACAGTTCCATAATGCAACAGGTACTGCACTGTAAAAGAAACATTATTAAATGAAACAGAATTAAGAACATTATGATCAGGAAAATCAACACAATATTACCCATGTCTGAATGCACGGTGAGTTTTGTCCCGATCCCCCTCTTCATTGCTGCTGAATCGGCAACACTGAGACAGAGAAGGAAGCTGACAGCCAGGGTCATACTTGGACCTGTTGCAAGTAGAAAGGGAGGTTGGGAAGACAGAAATCTACTGTTCATTCTGCTTCTCTATAGGTCCCCAGTGAGGTCTCTGATACTGGAACTTACTGCCTGAATAAGCCCATCACACCCCTTGACCCACAAGCAAGATTTGCTAGTTAATGTTGCTGCTTTTGGGGCGGGAACAAGACAGTCAATGCTTTTTTTAAAAAAAGGCACGATCACATCTTCGCTGTGAGCCCTGCCTACACCCTGTCTTGGAGATCTTTTTCTTACCTGGCCTGGGAGGAAAGGGTTCCAGCTGACTGACTCCAGCTACAAAACAGCCTGCTGAAGAGGCCAGAGGCCATCTGGTCTTTCTCTTAGTGCAGACCCAGGTCATTGAGCCTGTGCTACTGCAGCTGCCACCCACCATGAATCACCATTGGAAGGATTGCAGCAACAGCAGTAGATACGTTCCATGCTTACATCAATAATACACCATTTATTCTTTTGCAAATCATGGTGTTCTAAATGTGCATTATATACCTGACATCTTTTAGTAATGCTTTCTTTTGAAATGTTTAAGATAAATTTGTTTTTATTAACTTTGTTGCATTAAATGTGCATTCTGAAGTCAACTTCCTTTGTAATATTTTGTTTTGAAATCTTTAAGATAATACTTTCGGCAGCATAGAATTATTAATAATGATAATAATAATAATGATAATAATAATAGCTCTTCTGGTCGCTGTCAATAATCAGGGAGAAAAAGGAAGAGAGTAGTGAGGACATTGTTCTATTTATGCTACCAACCAAGCTCCCCTTGTGGATCTTGCTCCCAAGCAACAAGGTTGAATGTTGACTTTGCTGGGGTATTGGAATTTACCAGCTGAAAACTTCATTATGAATGGCTGGCAGGCTTTCAATGCTGAGCCTTGTTATACAGTGGCAGAAAGCAGTGTGTGGAAGGCATGTTTGTGCTGGACATCAGTGTCTCCTGAGGTGAGAATTGTGGCTGGGAAACAGCTTACAAAATTATCCCCAATTCAGTTCTTAGGGTCTCATGCCAGTGGCTGAATTGGCCTGCTTCTCTATTTCAATCAGTCTTGAGAGCATACAAGGTCTTGCATATTATGGCACCATTCACACCATACATTTAAAGCACTATGATGCTACTTAAGCAGTCTTCTGAAGAATTCTGGGAGCTTTGCCACGGGTGCTGAGAGGAGTCCCCTTTCCTCACAAAGAACTACAATTCTCAGAGTTAGGGGTGCCAACTTGAACAAAATAGGGGGGCGCAGGTAAGTTCTGCCTCACATAATCAATCACACATATGCACCAATGCCCATCACCTTTGGGAGTGGGTGGGCTGTCCCCCTCAAATATGTTATTGGGGTGGCCCAAACGGACCTCAGCCCCTAGGAATTGGCTCCTATGCTCAGAGCGGTTCAACAATTCCCCTTCCCAGGGAACCCTGCCCGCTGTAACAGCTCATAGAACACAGTATTCATGGGAATATGTTGCTAATTAGTCATTCTTATCAGAAGGAAAAGAGGAATCTCCCATGTAATGTACCTGTGACCTTGATGAGCTATCTAAAGTTGGTACTTCACGTATCAGGCTATATATCACTCTTAACCACCTTCAGCCTATTTGCAAGTTTGGTTCACTGCATAGTACACAAGAATGCTAGACTCATATCTAATGCTCTTTGGACTTCATCTGAAAGTGACGTTCTGGTCTACAGCTGCGCTGACTGCAGGCAGTTATCAGTGAATGATCCAATTCAAACTCAAAATAGATATCCATTTAAGTGCATTCAGGTGCCCCAAATTTGGGCTTCCCTCTCCAATATAAACATTAGGCATACTGGAAACGCCCCCAAAGGGATTGTCCATTCTGCTGATCTAGATGAATAGTTCTTCAAGGAACACCTGCTCATGACTTATTCTGGTAAGGCTGCTGTTGGTTTCACTTAAACAAACAAATCTTGGATGTTTTCATATAAACATACTACATACATGCACGCACGCACGCGCACACACACAGTCACACTGCATTATGAGTTTTGTGGTTTTGAGCCTGAATAAGCAACAGTGCTCACATCTGAGAATGCATAAGATGTTTTTCCTAAATGAACTCTCAGGGATAGATCTGCTCTTGCCAGAAAGTTGACTTTTGTTGTCGTTTAGTCGTGTCCGACTCTTCATGACCCCATGGACCAGAGCACACCAGGCACTCCTGTCTTCCACTGCCTCCCACAGTTTGGTCAAACTCATGCTAGTAGCTTCGAGAACACTGTCCAACCATCTCGTCCTCTGTCATCCCCTTCTCCTTGTGCCCTCCATCTTTCATTTTTCCAGGGAGTCTTCTCTTCTCATGAGGTGGCCAAAGTATTGGAGCCTCAGCTTCACGATCTGTCCTTCCAGTGAGCACTCAGGGCTGATTTCCTTCAGAATGGATAGGTTTGATCTTCTTGCAGTCCATGGGACTCTCAAGAGTCTCCTCCAGCACCATAATTCAAAAGCATCAATTCTTCGGCGATCAGCCTTCTTGATGGTCCAGCTGTCACTTCCATACATCACTACTGGGAAAACCATAGCTTTTACTATACGGACCTTTGTTGGCAAGGTGATGTCTCTGCTTTTTTAAGATGCTGTCTAGGCCTATCATTGCCCTTCTCCCAAGAAGCAGGCGTCTTTTAATTTTGTGGCTGCTGTCACCATCTGCAGTGATCATGGAGCCCAAGAAGGTAAAATCTCTCACTGCCTCCATTTCTTCCCCTTTTATTTGCCAGGAGGTGATGGGCCAAGTGGCCATGTTCTTCGTTTTTTTGATGTTGAGCTTCAGACCATATTTTGCGCTCTCCTCTTTCACCCTCATTAAAAGGTTCTTTAATTCCTCCTCGCTTTCTGCCATCAAGGTTGTGAAAGTTTACTATGAACTCTTTATTAAGAGCTATGTACCTTCAGGGCTTCAGTAGTGCTGGAACAGTCTTAGAAGAGTTATGTTGCCTGAGGGAGAGCTCATCTGACCCCATTCCCTGGAGATGCCACCTTCATACATGATCAGAGTTTTCTTGCTGAACATGCTCATAAGGTGAGGCTGCTTTCCCCCCAAATCTACATTTCTGTTTAGAGTCATGAGATGGATGATCATGGAACAAGAAAAATCTCTGGGGTAGATGTTCTTATCATGAAACCAGAGAGTCATTTAATTAGAGATTAACGCTTTGGCTCACTACCCCATTTTGCTTGGTGCCTCTAAATGGTTTACCATAAAAATTTAATTGCTTTCCTTTTTCCTGGCCTAGATGGATTTCCTCGGAATATCTGCTCATTTTTCAGGTATCATTTGTGCTTTGTTATGATCGTCGTTTTTTCCAAATAAACTTTGTACACAGTGCATAATGAGTTTTGTAGTTTTGTTTTGTAGTTTTGTAGTCTCCCGCCGTATGGAACGCCCTCCCACCAGATGTCAAAGAGAAAAATAGCTACCAAACTTTTAGAAGACATCTTAAGGCAGCCTGTTTAGGGAAGCTTTTAATGTTTAATAGGTTATTGTATTTTAGTGTTTTGTTGGCAGCCGCCCAGAGTGGCTGGGGAAACCCAGCCAGATGGGCGGGGTATAAATAATAAATTATTATTATTATTATTATTCAAGCGACAAAATTAACGGTGGTTCTTTTCATCTTCTGCTGAATATTCTATAACTCTTGACATGCCATTCCTCTTCAAACCTGCTTTGGGTAAAACTTACTTAACCCTCTGAATTGCCCACATTGCCACAATGCAGGAATATGCAGCTGTCCCATACGGTGATCAAGTTTGTTTGGTGGACATAAGGGAGAGGGTCTTTTTTTTATTGTGGAGCTCCCCAAAAGAAAGGCTTTTGCTCTCCTCTATTGCCCACTTTGAAGCAGGTTCTTAGGTCTGTTTTGCTTCAACGAGTATTTATTTGGTTAAGGCCTTTTAGGATTGTGTTGTTTTATTGTTGCATTGTTCAAACAATCTGCTCATCTGTCAGTCACCTTCTGTCTGCTCTGCAAAAAAAAAGCCCCTAGGCCCTAAAACTTGGAGGCCTCTCATGAAACTGAATGTTGTAAAATTCAGGACAGATAAAAGAAAGCCACCCTTCACACAAAGAGTTCAGTTATGAAATCTGCTCCCACAAGAGGCAGTGCTGGCCACCAATTTGGATGGATTTTTAAATTGCACCAAGGATAAGGCTATGGCTACTAGCCATGTGCTCTGCTGTCATGGTCAGAGGCAGGTTGAATCCTGACAAGACAGAAGTACTGTTTTTGGGGGACAGGAGGCGGGCGGGTGTGGAGGACTCCCTGGTCCTGAATGAGGTAACTATTCCCCTGAAGGACCAGGTGCCCAGCCTGGGAGTCATTCTGGACTCATAGCTGTCCATGGAGGCACAGGTCAATTCTGTGTCTAGGGCAGCTGTTTATCAGCTCCATCTGGTAAGCAGGCTGAGACCCTACTTGCCCACAGACTGTCTCGCCAGAGTGGTGCATGCTCTGGTTATCTCTCGCTTGGGCTACTGCAATGCGCTCTACGTGGGGCTACCTTTGAAGGTGACCCGGAAACTACAACTAATCCAGAATGTGGCAGCTAGACTGGTGACTGGGAGCGGCCGCTGAGACCACATAACACCGGTCTTGAAAGACCTACACTGGCTCCCAGTACATTTCCGAGCAAAATTCAAAGTGTTGCTGCTGACCTTTAAAGCCCTAAACAGCCTCAGTCCAGTATACCTGAAGGAGCCTCTCCACCTCCATCATTCTGCCCAGACACAGAGGTCCAGCGCTGAGGGCCATCTGGTGGTTCCCTCGCTGCGAGAAGCCAAGTTACAGGGAACCAGGCAGAGGGCCTTCTCGGTGGTGGCACCTGCCCTGTGGAACGCCCTCCCATCAGATGTCAAAGAAATAAACAACTATATGACATTTGGAAGACATTTGAAGGCAGCCCTGTTCGGGGAAGCTTTTAATGTTTAATAGGTTATTGTATTTTAGTGTTCTGCTGGAAGCCGCCCAGAGTTGCTGGCGAAACCCAGCCAGATGGGCGGGGTATAAATCATAAATTATTATTATTATTATACCAGCTGCTGGAAACTGCAGGAGGAAAGAGTGCTGCTTCGGTTTGGGTCCTGCTTGTGGGCTTTCCACAGGTATCTAGGTGGCCACAGGATGCTGGACTAGGTGGGCCACTTGCCTGATCCAGCAGGACTCTTCTTATGTTCTGAAATGTGATTTTTACTAAAATGCATATATAAATGCATGCTAATTCTGGGAGCCACTGGGAAGACCCAGTTTAAGTGACTAGGGAGCCTGGCTGCTGGGTGTAATCCTTGCTGCTGGGTCTTCTTTGAGTAGGACTAACATTGGTTACAAACCTGAGACCAAGATAAGAACTAAGGAGGCTAGACCCACCCTTTAAAGAATTCCCCCCTTCCTCTCCTAAGAAGTCAGGAAGCACCATGTGCCTTTTGCTTACACTTATCCTCTTAAAACATAGTCCTGCACTGCCACCTTCTGGGGAGAGTTGGAAGAGCCCAGCTGGATGCAGATCTAATCCAGCAGTCCATTCTCATAGTGGCCAACTGGATTCTAATGAGAATTACTTGATGGAAACACTGCTGGTTGTTAATAGCTTAGACAACGTTTTTAATTTTTTAAAAGGATTAGACAAATTAATTGAAAAGGGAAGAGGTCAGATTAATAGTTCTAAATCAAGACAAGTGGAACCTCCATGTTCGGCAGCAGTATATCAGATCAGTATGTCAGATGCTGGTGACAAACTTAGGAGTGTTGTGGCATTCACACCCTGCTTGATAGAGAAGGGGTTATTTGCTTGGTGGCAGAGCCAGGTCCAATGTTCAACGCCTGGCCTCTCTAGGTAGGACTGAAACATGTCAGAAACCCCAGAGAGCCACTGCCAGCCAGTGTAGGCAGTACTGAGCTAGATGGACCAATAGTCTGACTTGGTATAAGACAGCTCCCTAAGTTCCTATATGAAAGGGAAAGTGAGCTATATCAGTGGTAGACCATCTGCATTGTATTCTTATAGCCCCAGGTTCAATCCCTGGTATCTCCATCAGTACTGCATTTGTTGGGAAATGTCCTGATCCTGTACAAAGAAATACAGTGAGGGGGGGGGAATCAAAGTAACCCCTGATCACTAGTGTTGACTTGCTATAGGGCCTTCTCAGTGGTGGTTTCCCATTGTGCAATGCCCTCCCTGGTGAGGTGCATTATTGGCTAGCAGGAGGAATTTTAAAACATTCCTGTTTACCCAGGCATTTGGTGACTGTTGGATATTGGCCACGGCAAATTAAAAACTGTGATGGCAGGTGATTGCTTCTAGATATTTTTAGATGTCCTAAGTGGTTTAAAAAAAATAGTTTTGCATTGTTATAAAATGTTTAAAATACATTTTTATTTTGCTTTAAATTGCAGTGTTATAGCATTTTGATGTGTGCTGTCCTAGGCTGCTTTAAAGAGAAAGGGCCAGATACAAATTTAACTGATCATAATATAACTGATAATAACAACACGATACTTTTTGATGACTAGAATCCAGCCCACAAAAGCTTATCCCACAATAAATTTGTTAGTCTTCAAAGCACTCTTGGTTTATTTAATTTTATATAACAAGGTTTATATACTGCACAATAGCAGCAGCAACGAAAACAACCATCTAAGCCAGTGCTTCTCACACTTTTTTCTCCAGGCAACACCTTCAGAATAAAAATTTGCTCACACACCACACCGGATTTTTGTCTGATAAGAAATACCTTGGGAAATGAAAATAAACAACTCTCAGCACTGCTTGATTTATAATCTACAACACAACTACTTTATAACATGATTACAGGACATCCAGAAAGTGGATGCCACAATCAGCTACAAAAGAACATGAGTCATTCCCAAACTATAATGATAAATGATCTTTTTATATGAGCACCTTAAATATGTATACAAACTCAATGAGAGGTGTGAGCTTACTTTTGCTGGGTAATCTCACTGGTTTCACATTAAGCAAGTCTTCTCCACTGTGTTCAAAGAGTGATTATGGATCACAGCTAGGATTGTCCTTGGTATCGCCTAATGCTCTTGCTCTCATTTTGAAAAGACATTTATCCATATTCTGCAAATAAGATAAACATTTTGCTACAATACTACACTACAGTGAAATGTTAAAATGTTTATTTGTCCTTGAATCCTCCCATCCTCCCCTTGCCTCCCTCTCCTGCCACAAGCATTGAGAACCAGTGCTCTAAGCCAGGGGTCAGCAAACTTTTTCAGCAGGGGGCCGGTCCACTGTCCCTCAGACCTTGTGGGGGGGCCGGGCTATATTTTGAAAAAATATATATGAACGAATTCCTATGCCCCACAAATAACCCAGAGATGCATTTTAAATAAAAGCACACATTCTACTTATGTAAAAACACCAGGCAGGCCCCACAAATAACCCAGAGATGCACTTTAAATAAAAGCACACATTCTTCTTATGTAAAAACACCAGGCAGGCCCCACAAATAACCCTGAGATGCATTTTAAATAAAAGCACACATTCTACTCATGTAAAAACACTCTGATTCCCGGATTGTCCACAGGCCGGATTTAGAAGGTGATTGGGCCAGATCTGGCCCCTGGGCCTTAGTTTACCTACCCATGCTCTAAGCAATTTAAATTGGCTGCTCTGATGGGGGGGCGACCTTTTTTCAGGGGGAACTCACAGGAACTCAGTTCCTGCACCTCTCAGGTGGGCGCAATTGCCATTCATGGTGAGTTCCGGCACCTCTTTTTCTAGAATATTAGCACTGCAGGCGGGGATGAAGAGATTGAAGTCTTGTACCTTGACCTAAACCCCATTAAACTCGATGAGGCTTTTACTTCCAAGTAGAATGCGTCGGATTGCCTTGTTAAAATAGTGGCATAAGAAGAGTCCACTGGATTAGGCCAAAGGCCCAGCATCCTGTCCCCACAGTGGCTAACCAGAAGCTGTAGCTGTTGTTGTTACAGCCCAGTCCTGAGCGCGTTGACTAGGAAGTAAGGAAGCCCCAAGAGGGGCTGCACTTCCAAGTAAGCAAACCTGAGCGATCCAGCGCGTGTTAACCAAGTCCTCAGCAGCGCCGGTGCCAGACTATTTTGCGCCCTAGGGAAGGCTAAGTACCGATACTTGCGCCTGCCCGCCCGACCGCCCCCGCTTTTCTAACTTCAATTTCCAAAAACGGGTAGATATGATGAAATTCTTCAAAAGGTAAAAAGAAAAACGTTGTCAGAAATTTATAACAACAACGCATCTCTATAAAACTGTGCCCCCTTTGAGGTTTGCACCCTAGGCGGCTGAATGACTGGCCTTCCTTCCCCAGTGGATTCCATGGGGCAAAGCGCTCAGTGAGCGCCGTCTATACGCTTTCTAATATGGGGCTTTAAAGCGAACGCAAAGCCGGACTGTCGCGCGTTCCCTCTGCCAAGGGGACAACGTGTAGTGCGGGCCCAGGAGGAGCCGTCCGGGTTTGTCGGGGGCCGTTGGGCTGGGCGGAAGAAAGAGGGGCAGATCGAGCGTTGGTGGAGCAACCGCCGTCGACCCCGAGCAAGCTGGAGCGGGGCTCTGATCCGGAGCTCCTGTTGCTCTGGGGCTGCAGCAAACCGCCAAGCTGGGCAAGTCGGTCGGTGTCCTGGTGGAGGTTAAGGGGATGAGCGCCCGGGAGAAGCGGGAGATCGCCAGGTTAAACGGTGAGGCAGATTTATGAAGGTGGAAGCCAACGCTTTAAAAATGAGTAAATAGCTATGGTGGCTAAATGGAATTGCCTTGTAAAAGAGCAGTCTGCCTTACTAAGGGACAGGCAACGGGGAAGGGCGTTTGCTTTCATCCTGCAGCGTGTGGGCCTCCCTGTGGCTGCTGGGAGTTGGAATCTGACAAGTTTTTGACACCCACGATGCGCATTTTTAGGACCCACCTTATTTCTGTAAGTTGCTTTAAAATGTTTTTTTTAAACTATTCTGATTTAACAGTAGTAACTCACCCTGGGTCCTTTGGGTGCAGTAATAATAATATCTGGAATAATAATATCTGGAATAATATTATTATTCCAAATAATAATAATAATAATAATAATAATAATAATAATAATATCTGGAAGGCCAGAAGTTTTCCCAGGCAAATGTTTTATTTTTGTAGTGATCACAATCATTGTTTTTCCCCCATCCGGCTGCAGAATTTTTGCTTTTCTTTTTTAACAAGCAGAAATAACATAACTATATACACGTTCCAAATGTGTGTGCCTCTCCTCACCTCTAGAGAACTCCAGCAGCGACCTTGGGGCATGTGGCTGGATCCTGGTCTGCTTTTCGTTCTTGCTCTTCCTTGTGACCTTCCCTTTGTCTGCATTTCTCTGCTTTGAGGTAAAGAAGAAGAAGAGAGTTCATTGGGAAGCAGTCCTGCTTCTGAGATTTTACGCTGCTATTATGGTTGCTAGGGGTTGAATGGTCCATTAGGGCAAATGGGGTACTGCTCCACCAACCTCAGTCTGTCCTCAGCTGGCCCCCACCTGCCTGTCTTCTTCTTTACTGTGGTACCTTGGTTTACAACCATAATCTGTCCCGGAGGTCTGGTTGCAAACCAAAACAGGTTGTAACCCAAGGTGCACTTTCACTAATGGGGCCTCTCCAAAAAAATGGGTTGAAATCCAAAAAAAAAGGGTTGTATTAAAAAAGGGACACGCACTTCCGGGTTTGACGTGGTTGTTATCCAAAATGGTTGCAAACCAAGGTACCACTGCATTTCTACGGGGGGGGGGGGGGTCACGGCCTGTCAACTTACTCCTCTTCAATCTCAGTATTGCCCTTGCAGAATTCAAAAGAAGGTAGAATGGCCTCACCTGTCATTGGTTCTGGTGCTACCTGCTGTTGGGCTCCCTGTATTCTGTCCCACCAGTCTTACTGGGCACCAGCCCCCACTGCTTGCATATCCCAGCTTCAAGCATTGCCAAAAGTCACCGTGCTTCATTATTCAAACTTCTGGGACAGCTGTTCTACTCTGTAAACAGCAAGCATGGACATTGCAAATACAATTTGCATTTATTAAATTATTATTATTATTATTATTTTCTTTATTAATCACTTATCACTCAAAAGGTCTCAAAGCAACTTACACTGAAGAAATGTATATGCATAAATACATTACACCATAGAAAAGGGGGGGGCGATCATATAACACATTAACGTTTCATACAACTTATTAGGGAAACAAAACAAAACAAGACACACACTTAATAGTAATAGGAAAAAGTTAGCAGTATGTAAACAATAAAAAAATATTCCCACTTACTAATACATAAAAATAAAAAGACTAACAGAGCCCTCCATAGTCCCAAAATAATTCACAACACCCCACTGTTTGTTTTAAAAAATCCCCACTCCACCAAGAAGTGTGATGTCAAGGGCAGCTGCTGTGTGTCCCTTCCTTTCAGGAGGGAGCAGCAGCAAAAGCAGAGCAGGGGGGTGGTAAAAGTTTTATGTGCTCTGTGGTTGCCCCGGCTCCTCTTGCTCTCCAGCCACTGGTGGGAATGTATAATCTGAAACGTGTGGGGTGGCAAAAACTCTCTAGGATATTATATGTGACTCCCCGCTGTCCCTCCATTTCAGATTGTCATGGAATATCAGCGAGCTGTCATCTTTAGACTAGGACACATCCTAAAAGGTGCAAAAGGCCCGGGTGAGTATTATATTATGTTATAGCATGCAACAGGATTTTGCTGCAAGTTTCTCCTCTCTTTTACCCTTGCCATTGGCCTACCCACGATTCCAAGGACCATCTCATTCAGGTCAGGTCCACACAATTAATTTAAAGCATGTGGCTTCCCCCAAGGAATCCTGGGAACTGTGGTTTGTTAAAGATGCTGGGGTTTGCAGCTCTGCAGAGGGTAAACCACAGCTCCCAGGATTCTTCAGGGTTGGCTGTGCGCTAATATATGGTGTGGTCGTGACAGTTTTCAATGCATTTCCCTGTCACTTTACTAACTGGAAAAGAAGTTAGGTTTGTTGAACGAGGGGGACAGAGTGCATTAATTCACTATAATTGTGCAAACCAACGTCTCCAGTGGTGGTTACAATTTCTTTTCCTGCAGGTATCTATTTAATCCTGCCCTGCATAGACAATGTTGTCACAGTGGACATGAGGACTGTGTCATTTGATATAGCCCCCCAGGAAGTAAGTGTTTCTGGTCCTTGACCTCTTTCATCTCTTTTGAATACCAGATAGAATCATTGTCTAATAACTCATCTGCTTGCAGTTGGTTCCTCCTGACATGTTCTTAGCAGCTGCTACTAGAAACATGCTTTGACTCATTGCTTTATTTTGTAACTCCTCCTGCTCCTGCTTCTACCCTAGATTCTTACCAAAGATTCGGTGACGGTTCTTGTGGACGGTGTGGTTTACTACCGAGTTCAGAACGCCATCCTCTCTGTGACAAATGTTGCTTATGCGGACTCAGCCACTCGGCTCCTGGCTCAGACCACATTGAGGAACGTTCTTGGGACCAAGAGCCTCTCTCAGATCCTCTCTGACCGGGAGGAAATCGCCCACAGCATGCAGGTATGACAGCAACGGCTGAGTTGTGGGGTGATTCACGTCCCCATTTGGAGTATGGAATTGAAAGTCTGTTCTGAGGGGATATGACTAACAAAAAAAGCTTTGACTTATATGTCGGGACGAGCAGAAAGCATATAGAACACGGCATGTTTTTTAATTTCAGATGCATGAAATGCTGGAATGTGACTGCTTGTTGATAAACAACAACTGTCTTTGGATTATAAGCATGATTATAAGCACTGGTCTATCTATAGTGTGAAGGGTATACGTTACTTGGAGATGGAACTATATAATCTAACAGTAGCATTCTGTTGGTGTTTGGAATTAAAGCACTCAACAGGAGTTGACCTTAATGAGGCTGAATGTTGGAAGATGCAGGGCAGATAAGAGAAAGGACTTCTTCATGCACCACATGGTTAAATTATGGACCTTGCTCCCACAGGAAGCAGTGATGGCCACCAACTTGGATGGCTTTGAAAAGGGATTAGTCAAATTCATTGAGGACAAAACTATAAACGGCTGCTATCCTTGATGGCTATGTTCTACCTCCACTGTCAGAGATAATCTCCCTCTGAATACCAGATGCTGGGAATTGCAGGTGGGCAGAGTGCTGTTGTGCTCATGTCCTGCTTGTGGGCTAAGACATCTAGTCACTGGCAGAGGAAGAGGGGGGGCAGGGGCAGAGCACCGCCACCAGCACCATGATCCCGGTGCGGTGCCATCACAGCTGCCCCTCCACGCCATGCCCCCAAGACATGTGCCATGCCCCTGCAGGCTGTGCACCACGCCCCCTGGACACGCGCCAGCCATGCTCCCACCTGCTCTCCGACCCCAGTGCCAGAGCAGGAAGCTCCACCACTGCATCTAGTTGGCCTGGATGCTGGACAAGATGGAACACTGGCTGATGTAGCAGATTCATATTATGCTCTTGCGGGCCTTTTCAAAGTGCTACTCCAAACAGAGCTTCAGAAGGAGATTTTGAAGGGCAAAAAGGTCACCTGACATAACTGTAGTCCAGGAGGAGTGGGGAAAAGATAGCCATTTGACCCGTGGGGTTAATATAGTTCCCTGTTTTTATCCCAGCTTCTGTGACTTCCACTGGACCAGCCTGACCTCTTGCATAATAATATCTTGATGGACAAGTGCATTCCTGCATATCTATATATATTTAATAAACAGGCCACACTAGATGATGCCACAGATGATTGGGGCATAAAGGTGGAGCGGGTAGAGATCAAAGATGTTAAGCTGCCCATCCAACTCCAGAGAGCCATGGCCGCTGAAGCAGAAGCTACCCGCGAAGCAAGAGCTAAGGTACAGGAGTTCTATAGATTTGGTTTAGCTGGTGACTTTCCAGAAAGTTCATCACCCAGAAGACAGCTAAGGGGCAGTAGGAAGTACAGTAAAGGCCAACATTGGCATTGTAGGGCTATTAACCTGGGGTCTATGACTTTAAATTAGGGTTGGGGAACCTCAGGCCCTAGGGCCAAATATGGCCCTCCAAGTCTCCATTTCCCACAAGTCTGTTTCCATACTGTTACATTTTTTTCTAGTCCCACAGCCATTAAAGGCACAAGGTGTCATTTATTTGTTCCTGTACCTGTACTTTTTGCTGTGAGGAACTCCTGGGAAGATAATTATTCCTTTCAGGTGGGGAAGATAGAGGAAATGTCTCCCATTCCTTCTGATTGCCTAGCAACAGTGATTGACTATAGTGTCCTTAATCACAGCAGCACCTCCACATCTGCCTAATAAGCCTTAGAACATTGCCTCCGCATTTTTGCTAACTTTCTTTATAGATGTCTGACAGACTTAGCTTTCATTAACGAAATAAGGTGAGATTCATTCAACTGAATGAGTTCATTCCTAGCCTGTGGCATGTATCTCTATGACTAGGTCTGACTTACTTAGGAATGGGTGCAGCTGTTACATAAGGCCACCCTGATGTAAAACTCCAAACTCCTTACCTGGAATTTCTTCCCTTCTAGGTGATTGCAGCAGAAGGTGAAAGGAACTCCTCCCTGGCCTTGAAGGAAGCCGCCATCGTGATCACAGAGTCTCCTGCAGCCCTCCAGCTTCGCTACCTACAGACTCTGACCACTATCGCTGCTGAGAAGAACTCTACCATTATATTTCCGCTGCCATTGGATATGCTGCAATGTCTCATTGGAACAAAACGTTAACTGGGGATGTAGATGCAGGACGAGGGGCTGTTTCTCAGGAGCCCAGATTTTCTTAAAAGTACAATGCAGTGTTGGACAAAGGGACATTAATTTAATTGTTTGTTAGCAGAGGGTTTTTTTACATTTTGTTTTTTCACTTCTCTTCCCAAACAGGAATAAAGTTACTGATTTTAACCCTGTATTCTCAGTCATCTGCTCATCTCCCTTTTGTCCCCCTTTGTCCCATTTCTGATTTCGAAGAAGAAGAAGAAGAAGAAGAAGAAGAAGAAGAAGAAGAAGAAGAAGAAGAGGAGGAGTTTGGATTTGATATCCCACTTTATCGCTACCCTAAGGAGTCTCAAAGCGGCTAACATTCTCCTTTCCCTTCCTCCCCCACAACAAACACTCTGTGAGGTGAGTGAGGCTGAGAGACTTCAGAGAAGTGTGACTAGCCCAAGGTCACCCAGCAGCTGCATGTGGAGGAGCGGGGAAGCGAACCCGGTTCACCAGATTACGAATCCACCGCTCTTAACCACTACACCACACTGGCTCTAAAGGGCCTTATAGGCTGCATTCAGAAGGTCCCAGGTTCACCCCTGGCATCTCTAGGCAGGGCTGGAGAAGACTTCCTGTCTGAAACCCTGGAGAGCCACTGCCAGTCTCTGTAGATTGTACTGAGGTAGATGGACCAGTTCGGTCTATATAAGACTGTGTAGACATTACCAGCTTAAAACACAACAAGGTGATTCTTTTTCCCAATCCAGATGGAAGCAGGTTTGGAGAAAAAAAACATATCAAGATGCAGTATTTCATAAGAAACACGAGGCGGAATATGAATTGTGGCTAACGTATGTATACTGCCTCCCCAAAAAGCTGTGGGATGCACTGGATGCAGAGTAAATGGGAGTGTATATACAGTCTAAGGCAGCTTCCTCTGTTCCTACATCCCTGCAGCCCAATACACACAGAGAGATATTTGAAGAACCATCCAAAGAACCTGAATGATGGGCGAATCAGTATAGGGCATGTTTTAACTATGAAACTTCCTATCACAAGATGCGGTGGTGGCCAGCAACTTAAGCAGAGCACACATTATTGTTTGCACCCAGTAATCTCCCACTGCTGGTGTTTGAAGCCAAGTACAAATGATCTTACCTACAATTCTTAGGTGTCCTATAATGGCTTGGGAAATACTGCTGCTTGGTGCAATTTCCCTCGAACCATCTTCCATCCGGAGGTGTGTACATTTGAGACAACTGTTGCACATGCTCAGGTGCCAGTTTTGTTTAAAAGGAGTTTGATGTTGTGGAACAAATCAGGTGGTGGTGGTGGTTGTTAAAATTTCAATACTGCCCTTCATCTGAGGATCACAGGGTGGTTTACAATATAAAAACACAAAAATACACACCATAGTAACAAACAAAAACAATACCACACACACATTTTAAACGGCCATAAATAAAGGCCTGGGAAGAGAGGAATGCTTTTGCCTGGTGCCTCCCTAGTGAAAGCATTCCACAAGTGGGGAGCCACCGCATAAAAGGCCCATTCTCATGTTGCCATTCTCTGGACCTATCATAGAGGAAGCACATGAAGAAGGGCCTCTATGTTGTGTGTACAGCAACATTAAAAAGTGACTTGAAACACACAGAGGAGCAAATGATCTGTGATTCCTACATGACAGGGGGTTGCACAAAATGACCCTTAGGGCCCTTCCAACTCTACAGTTCTATCACTGTGTTTTAACACTCATGTACGTAGCCCCCAGCATCAGATACAGACAGTGTGGCTCTGAATACATTGCAAGCCTATTTGCTGATGAGGATGTCCCAGGTATTTAGCAACATGAAATAATCCTAGATACAGGAGAGCGTGGTTGAACCAAGTCTGCGTCCTTATGAAGCCAGTCTGTTCACATGCAAAACGGTGGTTAAGCTAAAACAAAAACTTTCAATCTTGCAGCTGTGTCCCAAGTCAGGCAAATTGGAAGTGATATTGTCAATCTAGTTGTACAACAAGCATAGATGAACATCAGGTACAAAATGCAGTTTAAGGAGTACTGCGTGGCTGTTATGTTTATTGATCTGTTTAAGACATTCATATCCCAGTTTTCCTCCAAGGAGTTCGAAGTGACATACCTATTTCTCCTTCTTCTCATTTTATCCTCCCAACAACCGTGCAAGGTAGGTTGGGCTGAGAGGGAGCGACTGGCTCAAGACTGAGTCCTTGGACACTTGTACCCTAGTATCCCGGGTCCTAGTCCAACACTAACTGCTATGCCACACTGACTCTTGTAGAACCTTGGTGTGGTGGCTCTGCATTTGATGTCACCAACAGCCATTGCTTAGCAACGAAATGTGCGTCCGTTTGAGCTGAGGTTCTTGAGGTTCTTGTATCCTCAGCACGTACAGGGTTTAGAGAGATCTGCTGTGGTGATCTTTGCTTATTTTGTTGACAAGATGGCATCTGACAAACTTCTGGCTGTAAGTGAATGTTGACATTTCTAGCGGACTTACCTCTAGGGTCCAGAATCACAAACTTTGGCAAATAGCTATCAAAGGTCAAAGAAAGGCAAGTTTTTGGCAGAGAATAATGAAGGCTCTAAAGGAAATGTTAGTATTATATATAGTTAGGGGTGCCAAATTGAATGAAATATAGGGGGGGGCACATACTTGATCACATGACACAGTGCGTGCGCGCGCGCGCGCACACACACCATTTGAATGGGAATGCTCATCAACTCTGGGGGGAGGCTGGCCCCCTCTAATCTAGTTTAACATGGAAAGGAAGAGACAGAAAAAGAAAAATATATATTCAGCCAGTGCTGAATATATATTCAGGTGTACACATACCACTAAACATTTTGTGAATCTAAGTTTGGCATCATTGGGGGCAGTATTTCAATATGAGTAGGAAAATGAGGTACCCCTAAACATATTTTTTAGGGAGGAAAGCACTGTTTTCAGCCACTGTCTTGAGGTGGTGGTGATGACGACAGTCTAACAACATTTAGTGAACCAGAGCACTGCCTATACACTGGCTTCTTGTCCTAACAGTAACTTCTCTGGGTCTCTCCTCAGCCCTCCCTGGAACTTCCAACATCCATGTTGGGTCCACTGGTGGCAGTTTCATGCCTTTGTGCCTTGGGTCCTGACATGGAATGCCACCAGCAGGCTGCACAAACCCTCTGAAATATCCTGCCCAGGAAAGAAGGTAAGCCTGGAAGGAATGCATTGCCTGCAAGACCGTAAGCCCAAGGATTACAGAAGCACAGAGTAATTGTTGTTATCGTTTTTTGATTTTGATTTAACAACAACAACACCCACCTTGGTGGAGGGGAGTGATTCAAAAAGTAGCCTAAAGAGGACTGAGTGGAGCCATGGAAGGTTGAATGCTTGGCAGTGGGGGCGGGATAGTGGTTGAAATCCCGAAGGGCAGCACTCCAGACTGCAACGTTTTGTTGCATAACCCAGCTGTAAATATATTCTGTTTAAAGTGACTACTTCCCCTGCCCTCATGTTTACACCACCTTTGGGATCTCAGGGCTCATCCACACGTCCCCTTGTCCCGTGCCTAGAAAACACGGGTGCAGGTGGCTCATACGGAGCTGTGGACAAGCCCTTATGAGCTCTGTCCGAAGAAGGATGGGACAACACAGATTGTTAGAACTTCAAAGCCTTTAAAGGGCCAACAACCCTCTGGCCCCAAGACAGGCACTCTTCCTCCATTCCGTAGGCTCTACTGTCTGGTGCATTTCCTGCACCACCCGTCTGGTAATATGCCACGGGGGGTGGGCATCAAATAACCATCACACACACAGATTTTAGGAATGTTGTGTTGCGTGTCATTTTCAAGGTGGCTTTTAACTGCTTTTAATTTGATTTGAGGGAGGGCTAGGGGGCACTGTGGGACGCAGGTGGCACTGTGGGTTAAACCACAGAGCTTAGAACTTGCCGATCAGAAGGTCGGTGGTTCGAATCCCGGTGACGGGGTGAGCTCCCGTTGCTCAGTCCCTGCTCCTGCCCACCTAGCAGTTCGAAAGCACGTCAAAGTGCAAGTAAATAAATAGGTGCCGCGCTGGCGGGAAGGTGAACGGCGTTTCCATGCGCTGCTCTGGTTCGCCAGAAACAGCTTAATCATGCTGGCCACATGACCCGGAAGCTGTACACAGGCTCCCACGGCCAGTAAAGCAAGATGTGCCGCAACCCCAGAGTCAGCCATGACTGGACCTAATGGTCAGGGGTCCCTTTACCTATACCTAGGGGGCACTACTGTCCTGGATGGTGGTTTGGACACCGCAGCTGCTCTCTGCCCCCAGGTCAGCCTTGACCCAGGGAAGGGGGAGCCTCAGCTGGGTGCCCCACAGCTGCCCTCCTTCCTGACCCAGGGAAGGAGGAGTTGCGGCTGGGAATGCAGGACACACATGGCAGGACACGCAGAGATCTTCACCCTCTGCAGCCATCAGCCCCCACCTCTGGCAGGGCATGAGAATGGGGGGGGGAGGGCTATCTGGTTCACGGGGGGCCCCCCATGTTCTGCACCCGGGGCCATGTCCCCCATGCCCCTCCCACGCTACACCACAGCTCATGCTGTGAGTTCTGAACAAAGAAATCTAGTGGGCTACTTGGATTTTACATTGCTGAAATTAGTCCCTTTCGCCTCAGTACAGATCACCTGCAGTGGCCACAAACCAGCAAGGTCAACATCAGAGGATCTGGAACTACAACCATCCTCTGCGTAAGACAGCAACTCCGGAAACAGAAGATTCCATGAACGGCTGTTATCTGCGAAAGAGACCCACTGCTTATGCCAAGTAGACACCTCTGCCCTCGAACCAAAAAATTGTGGTGACTTCGATACCTTGATATACAACTGTTAACACCTCCAGCCTTTGTTTATCTCGCATCAATTGCCCACTTTTGCCAGTGGCACACACACACATGAGCATGTCTTCCCCCATTCTGCCGGACCCGCATGTCAGCAATTGCACATCAATTGGACGCTCCTCAAATGGTTGGTGCTATTTTCCAGAACACTGATTGTATGTGTGTATGTATGCTCTTGTTGACCATTTTTTATTATTATTTCAGGGTTCTAGTTTTTTTTGCCAAATCTTTTTTATTGATTTTCAATTTTTTTTTACGAACCGGCCACCAACTGAAAGAAATTTAACATTTTTCCAAAGAAAAACCAGTTTAACATTTTTCCAAATCTGACTTCCTGCACACCCTCCTGGATATGTCAATAGTTCTTAGTGCTGCATCATATTCCCCAATTATTTCTAGTTTGCCTTCAAACATTACAAATAACCTTCCAGTACATTATATTTTATTTTAAAAAACAACAACTCCTTTTCAAACAGCTATCCATCAATCAATTCCTGCACATATATTAAATTAACATTTCCAATTTCAGGGAGTGAGGTTACTTATCAGATTATCAGTCCCTGCTGAATTATTGAACAATATTATATAACATTAAATAAAAATTCCTCTCCTTTCATCTGCGTGTATAATCTTCTTGCTGCTCAACTCCCTTGTCCCTCGTCGCATTTAAACGGGGGTCTTTTTCTTTTCTTTTTTACAGCAGGAACTCAAAGGTCGACCATCTCGCTTGGTGCATTTTCCAACCATCCCATAATTGGCGGCGGCGGGGCGGGGCGGGGCGCGGTAACCACTTTCTCCTTCACAGTTCAAGTTCTTATTACAGCCTCTCCCCGTGATCCGAGGCACTCGAGCAGATTTGCCCCACCGTTAGACTTTCCAGTTCTCTGTGCAAAAAAATCTGCTCCTTTCTGGCCGGTTTGCTTTTAATTCCTCCATCATAAATTGTCCAACGATCCAAATTTTAATTTGCTTCCTTATAGTTCATTAATACTTTTGTCGTCCTTTAATCCCATCAATCTGAAACCTCCGGGTATAGGGCGGTATATAAAATTCAATCAATCAATCAATCAATCAATCAGTCTTAATAATAGTAAGGAGGGGGTTGGGGTGGAGGGAAGAAGATGGCGTCGAGGTAAGACGCTCTCACCAGAGCTGCACAGATTCTTTTTTAATTACATGACGGGGATTGCTCGCGGCCGGGCTTTCTATTTTTATTTTTCTCGGAGGCAAGGTTTTTATATGTTTTATGTGCTCCGGCACTTAAGGGCTTTTAATATTCAAATCTAGTAAGGGAATGGTGTTTCTCTCTTGACATAACGGTGTATGTATAGCTCAGAGCAGCCTTCCCCTTCCTCCATTGTTGCAGCAGCATCCACGTTATCTTGAACCTCATCGTCGCAGATTTCCCGTCCCGTTTTGTTTAAAAACCTTCATATATTTCCATAGTCAAGGGGGGCGAGGAGAGAGATCCTGAACCCTTACTTTATAAGCACATGTTTACATCCTTGCAATCATAAACGTTAACAAAAATAATAACAAAAATAGATCTCCCCACCCCACCTTTTCCAATAAAGGTTCCCCTTTATCACGTAGCTGCACAACAAGACAATGACCCACATCAGTGTGGTTAACTTGACCCAACCTTACCCCCCCACACAAACATACAAACAAGCCACACACTGCAATCAACCGAACTTAACCAACCAAATCCTTGTAATCATAAATGTTAACAAAAATAATAGCAAAAAAGCAACAACAGCCCCTATCTGCCTCCCTCCATCTTTTCCAATCTCATCCATGCAGGAATTGCCATTCAAGCCTTGTGCCTTTCCCCCCACCTTGTTATATGTATTTGTATCTTTTTATTTCACAAGAGTACAATAAATTCTTTTTTAAACAAACATTTAAAAGCTTGTACTGTATTGCTAAGATTTTCTGCGGATCACAGCAGATTGGGGGGGGGGCAGGACAGGAAAGACCACTTACTTTACATCACAAAACTAGGACAAAACTTTGGCATCAGTTTGAAGGAGATCATAAAAAATTGGATTTTGGGATGTCAATTTATAACCCTGGGTTGAGTATCAAGTACGCCATTGGAGGATGGCACAAAACACATGGTTTGCAGCACAAAATGAGCACAAAACATTGGTATCAGTTGGGAGGGGATCCAAAATTTTGGGGTCACACTTTAATGAAACTTTGATGTGAGACCAACATGTTGCAATCCTACACACTTACTAATGAGTAAGTCGAATTAAACTTATCTGGACTTATTTGATGAGTAAATGAGTTTAGAATTGCATGGTGGGGTGTTTCGAGCTCACAAGATTGTTCTTACAATAGTTATAAGGCAATGGTTGCAGTCTTACTTTGAAGTTCCTGTGTTCCTTAAAGTCAGTTACACAATGTCGTGGGAGGTTAAAATGCTCCCCATTAGATTTTCAACATTTGTCCTTTACTTTCTTGGGCTCCATGATCACTGCAGATGGTGACAGCAATCACAAATTTCCCTCCCTGCCGGGTATGGAAGAGAGAGAATGAAAGAGAAAAATAATTGAATTATATTTACTTCCAAATGTATATGTCCTTTTCAGCCCCTCCAGAGAAGCCTGGCCAAGGCCTCCAGGTGTTCGAGTGGCTCCTAGTTATCCTTTCATTCATCTTCATTCTCTTGACTTTTGCCTTATCCATCTACCTGTGCATAGAGCTAAGAATGTTCCTGGTAAATAACATTCCCCAAAAGAATAGATGCATTCCTTACTTAAATTGAATGCTCACACACAGCTGAGCACTCATATTTTCTTCTTCTTTTTTCTGAGCACTCAGATTGAAGCATTTTTTAAAAGTGACTCTCCCCACCCCGGTTATCACCCAATACCACTTAGGGCACCTTCAGACCCTGATATTGCGAAAGATTGCAGGCACGAGGAGAAGGGGACGACAGAGGACAAGATGGTTGGACAGTGTTCTCAAAGCTACCAACATGAGTTTAACCAAGCTGCAGGAGGCACTGGAAGACAGGAGTGCCTGGCATGCTCTGGTCCATGGGGTCACAAAGAGACGACTAAACAACAACAACAATAACTCCCCCCCCATTATTAATTAAACATAACTTGAATAACAATATTATTCATATGAATGTAAACTAGTCCAAACCAAACATATGCCTGAGGAATATGCAGTAATAAAGAATTCTGTTTTCTCTCTGACAACTGGTTGAATATCCTGGAAATTACCATTCATATATTGAAAATTAAAGTATGGGGGAAATGTAATAAACAAGATATACAATTAAGCAAATCAAATGTTCTTCCAGATAGGTTGGCAAGACACAGATGGTTGCTTTTTAAGTTTGCTGTAGATGTATGCCAAAACAGTGTGAGATTCCTGGAGTTCTGGGGCTTTTACCCAGGGTTTGGTTTCCTTTGGAATGAGGGATAACAGAGACAGTGGTGTCTTTATGCAATATGGTTTATTTACACATATACACATATACACAACATGAGCCTACGATTGAGGGGTTCACAGCATTAACACCTCAAGAGTCTTGCTTCTCCCATAGCCACAGCCTTGGATTCCTACAGAAATTAGGCATGGCTCTGACTACCCGGCTTCCCAGCCTACAGCTTGCTTCTACCTTTCAGCCCCCATCACTCAACTGTCAACTCTGGCCTTTGTCTTTCTAACTACCAGCCAGTTGAGGGAGGTTGGCCCACCCATTTGTTTTCTGGCACAGAGCCACTTTGTTACCTTAAAGGTAAAGGGACCCCTGACAGTTAGGTCAACTCTGGGGTTGCGGCGCTCATCTCACTTTATTGGCCGAGGGAGCCGGCGCACAGCTTCCGGGTCATGTGGCCAGCATGACTAAGCCGCTTCAGGCGAACCACGGAAACGCCGTTTTACCTTCCCACTGGAGGTAAACCTATTTATCTACTTGCACTTTGACATGTTTTCGAACTGCTAGGTTGGCAGGAGCTGGGACTGAGCAACAGGAGTTCACCCCGCCATGGGGATTCGAACCACCAACCTTCTGATGGGAAAGTCCTAGGCTCTGTGGTTTAACCCACAGTGCTACCCGCGTCCCAGTGCCACCCACATCCCTAATTCTGTTACCTTAAGGGCACATAATTAGGCCATTACCTCACCATGAAGCTAGAATAGCTATTCCAGGTATATGAAACCTTGCTTAGATTTCAACATTTGCTGAATCCAGGGATTAGAAAAGTCTCAGGCATATAGCCAGTGGTTGCAGGGCTGTTTTGTGCTCTAGGGAAAGGCTAACTACTTGCATGCACACACCACCACCAACTTTCTAACCGGTTAAAAAAAGAAAAAAAGATGTCTGACAGAAAAAAACCGAAAAGCACAAAACATGAAACTATTAAATTTATTTTAAATTGCAAGGCTAAGTAATCTGTGTAAAACTGTGCCCTTCAAAGGTCAGTCCGTTCTGCACCCTTCTGAGGCCTGGTGGACCTAATGATACCACGGGCCACGGTCCTGGTAAATGGATATATATCAGACTGCTTTGCTTAAAGAAATCCGTGTGCGGGCAGAATGAAGCAGCCGAGGCCTCGGAGCCTGCTCACTAGGACCTGGGCGAGTAACTGACGGATCGAGCGTTGCTGGAGCAACCGCTGGCGCCCCGTCCTCGAATCGAGCCGGGCTGTGCAGGAATCTTGTTGGGTCGGTTAGTGCGTGCGGAGCTGGTCAAGTCGGTAGCCCTCATGACAGAGGGAGAGAAGGATGTCTCCGAAAAGACGGAAGTCGTCGATGCTCCTCCACGTGAGCGACTGGAGGATTTGCAGTTTGGGGCAGGCGGGCCGGGCTTGCGTGTGTAAAGATCTGGGGAAGGGGGCGAGCAGTCCGTGAAAAGCTCCTCTGCTTAAAAACCCAGGCAGGGCTAGAACCTCCCGCCCTTCCTCAACGCACGCTAATAAAGCCTAGCGTGCCTCTGAGCCTTGCCATGCTTCATCACGACCAAAAGGGGCCTCGCCGTTAAGGAGAAAGGAACGTTGTTGTGAAAGTGGGCTTCTCCTTGAGGTTTTCTGCCTTCCCCAAGCGAGAGGAACCCCCATCCTCACTTGTTCTTCCTGTTCTTGCTACTTGCGGCGCCACGTGTTAACTATAAAACCAGGTTACCCTTTAAGCATAGTTTCCTGGTCTCAGGAGCACGTAATCATATCCTGAAGGCAGCTCTGTCTTATTTATTTTTGTCTGTGGGATACTCAATGATAATTTTTGAAACACAAGTTAAAGAGTGCAAGGGCGGGGGGTGGGGCGGTGTTCCATGGGGATCTATGGCTGAGGCTTGGGACCTGCTCTGACTCCATCCAGGGTGAAACAGAGGGAAGAATAAGGGTTTCTGAAGATGTGCAAAGTGTACCCCTAATCACTAAGTTATTACAGCCCTCAGGAAAGGAATTTATTTTGCTGTCCTCAGGGAATGGCAGCAGCCTGAAGAAGTCTTTTTTTATATATATATAAGATATTTATTCAAATTTTACAAAAAAGAAAACATAAGTTTACAAAATCGAGAAAATTGTAACAGCAATTAACAAACTAAAATTTTAACAATTAACAAACTAAAAAAAGCACACATAGAAAAAAGAATAAAAAGGGTACAAAATACAAAAAAAGCAGGCAGCTGAAAAAGAAGTTTAAAAAGAAAAAATATATATCCATTTTTCATTATCTTTGGACTCATTTACTTATTTCCTTGACCTCCTCTCACCTCCCCTTTTTGTACAGTATTCCCATTCACAAAGACATTTCAGCAAATCCTTACCCTCTTTCAACCATCTTTACTCTATATCTTAACCTATTATAACTATGTATTTCCATTCATTGTCAATCCATGTTTGCATATTCTTGTTAATCTTAATACCAATACCACTTATTTTCAATCCAACATCATTTTAGCATTCATTAATTTTACAGTATTTCTGCAAATAGTCTTTAAATTTCTTCCAGTCTTCTTCCACCAACTCTTCTCCCTGGTCTCGGATTCTGCCAGTCATTTCTGCCAATTCCATATACTCGATCACCTTCATCTGCCACTCTTCCAGTGTGGGTAAATCTTGTGTCTTCCAATACTTTGCAATCAGTATTCTTGCTGCTGTTGTTGCATACATAAAGAAAGTTCCTGAAGAAGTCTTTTCAGAATAGTTTGAGACCGCTTACAGTGGTGTCCAAATTTTTTCAAAGAGAACCAGATTTGATGACGTGAAGGGCTGTGGGGGCTTACCGAAGGGCCAACCAAAGTTGTTGACCTTTTCTAGGATTGAAGTTTTTCAGCTTTTTTAAGGATTGGAGTTGTTGAGCTTCTTTTAGGATTGAAGTTGTTGAGGTTTTCTTAGGATTTTACCTCATGAAATAAACTGCCACGGGGGCTGGATTAAACCAACCGGCGGGCCGGATTAGGCCCCCGAAACGGACTTTGGACGTGCCTGGGCCTTATTTGAATGCTGTAAGGCAGGCATGACCAACAAATAGCTTGTGATCAACTTTGACCTGAACCCCTAAAAAACAGGAGTAGATCACTGCCAGATTTTAATTTGGAAAGTGGATTGCAGCTTCATGGGAGCTGGCCACCCCTGGCATATAAGAGTGGAGTTTATAGGCTAGGGATAGCAGCTGCTTTGAGGAAGTGAAATCCCACTCCACAGCGCTGGCAGATACTGGATTTGCTGGTAATGTTTTGAGTAACTAGCTGACTGGATGAAGGATGGATTGATGGTGTGCTCTGAGTACAGCAAAATTTCAGCAGCAATAAATTAATTTGACTGGTAGATTTGCTGGGTGTTAGTTTCACTGTACATTTAAAACAGTACTGTACCACTTTAAACAGTGGGCCTCCTCCCCCAAATCCTAGGAAGTGAACTTTTTTTAGGGTGCTGAGACTTGTCAGAAGGGCCCTTTACCGCTTCCAGAGCCACAATTGTCCAAGTGGTTTAGCCATCAATCTTTCCAGAGAACTTTTGAAATCAGTACAGTTTTTAAATCAAGGGTTAAAACCAGCACGGCTTTGAAAGGCTCAGCCAGCCGTCTTGATTCAAAGTGGCATCCAATGGTTTCCAAACATAGACAAAAACCTGCTCCGTGAGCCATCATGCAGAATTTGGTTGTGATAGCACAAATGCACAACAAACAGGCAGCCTCATAAACATACATTGTATTAAGTAAATGTACGGTATATAAAACACACAGGTGCAATTAATTTATGGGGAGCACAGAATTTCCCTCCCTGCCAGATATGGAAGAGAGAGGGAGAGAATGAAAGAGAAAAATAATTGAATTATATTTACTTCCAAATGTATATGTCCTTTTCAGCCCCTCCAGAAAAGCCTGGCCAAGACCTCCAGCCATTCGAGTGGCTCCTAGTTATCCTTTCATTCATCTTCGCGCTCTTGACTTTTCCCATATCCATCTGGCTGTGCATAGAGGTAAGAATGTTCCTGCTAATAACATTCCCCAAAAGGAGAATAGATGCATTCCTTACTTAAATTGAATGCTCACATACAGCTGAGCACCCGGATTTAAAAGTGACTCTCCCCACTCCGGTTTTGTGGAAGAGATTCAAACTCATACAATGAAAATATATGTGCCCATCTGGTGTTTTATCATAGTTGTATTCTGCAACTTGCCCTTGACACAAGGGCTGCAAATCCCATTTCACCCCATTGTGTGCACTGCCTGCCGCCCCTGGCCAGGCCACCCATCTTCACTGAAAGTTCCGCTGCTCTGCCTCTGCTGCTGGTGAAGATCTCTCATGTGTCATGAGATATTGCCAGAAATTAGTGCTGATTCCGGCGGCAGAGGTGGCAGGGCAGGGTGTTAGTGGTGGATTTATTCTTAGTTATTTTAGTTATCTGTTTTTATCTATAAGTCACATTGAGTCCCGTCAAGGAGACGGATAGGGTAAAAACAAAGTAATAAATGAAAAGTTGTTTGCAATGCCTCCCCAGTGCAACTGCATTATTGTTGTCTTAAGGGGCTGTAGTTCAGCAAAAGTGGGGTTATTTATTTATATGTATTTATTGCACTGATATGAATATGACTCAGCTTTCCATTTTCAGAAGTATATGCTGTTGCAAGACCAAGCTCGTTCATACTGAGCATGTGTGAGAATTTTCTTACTGCCTGCATAGAGTAACATTTGCCGGGAAAGTACCTTTTAAATAAAAACTACAAATATTTTATACTGCTACTAGGTAACAGCACATACCAAATGTACCCCTTTGACCTTATGAAACATTTCCCCAAAAGACCCAGTAAAAACACAGACATTTTCCCCCCTTCAAGGAGCTCAAGGTAGCATACATGGTTCTCCCATCCTCATTTAATCCCAACCAGAACCCTGTGAGGTAGGTTAGGCTGAGAGGCAGTGACTGGCTTAGGATCACCCACTGAGCTTCATGGTCAAATTAGGATTTGAACCCTAGTTTTCAGCAGGAAGTTAACAAAACATGGTACTGATTAGTAATGAAGCAGTGTCCCACCAGCCCACACAAATAGTGTTTCCACAATATTAAAAGCAGGGTTGCATCTAGCCACCCTGAGCATCTCACGATGAGCACAAATCTTTATTTATTTATTCATGAAATTTATGTGTCACTCTTCCTTAAGGAGCCCAGGGGGGCAAACAAGTGATAAAACAAAGCAAAAATCTTGAAAACTAAAGGCAATTCTAATGTAGTACAGATGCAGACCATGGACTCGGCTATTACAGCTGCAAATAAAATGTTTTAAGTGTGTTGTAAAGTGCGTTATACATTTGTGATACTAGACAGCGATGGTGAGCTATGGCAAATTCAATATATTTTTCAAAACATTTTTAAAAAAGCATTTTCACAGCATTTTTTATATGCTTCTAGATAGCAAATTAGGAAAGATCTCAAATTAAAAGGCTTTTTGAAAGAAGGACTTCTGTAGCTGCCAAAAAGACAGAGACAGCACCTGTCAAATATTCAAGGGGAGGGCATTCCTAACGGCAGGTGCTACAACACTAAAGGCCCATTTCCAATATTGTGCAGGATGGACCTTCTGATGAGGTGGCATCTCCAAGAGGCCCTCACCTGCATAACTCAGTCACCAACTGAATATATAAGGAGTGGAGCAATATTTTATGTATCCTGGCCCCAAGCTTATATAGGGCTTTATACAGGAAAACCAGCACCCTGAACACAGCCCACTAGCTAATTGGTAGCCAGTGCAATCCTTTCAACAGTGGGGTAATGTGTTGCTAATATCCTGTCTCAGTGAGCAGTTGAGCCACTGTGTTTGGCACCAACTGAAGCTTTTGGACCAACCTCAAGGACAGTCTCACTGAATTCACAATACAAAAGGACATCTGGAGGATCCCTAAAATGCCTGTATTGCTGCAACTTTCTCCTATTTATTTATTTATTTCATTTATATACCGCCTTTATCTTCCAAGGACCTCTACATGGTGCACATGGTTCTCCTCCTCCCCATTTCGTAAAAGTTGCAAAAGCCCCACAAAAATAGACTGAAATGTACAAGATGGAAATCAACCTGTGACTCCCGACCCCTTTCCTATAACAGGTTGTCTATGAATACGAGCAAGCTATCGTTGTAAGACTGGGGCGCATACAAAAAGGAGGTGCAAAAGGGCCAGGTGAGGGTTTCATAATATAGTTCCAACATGTGACAGAACGTTAATGCTGATCAGTTTCATGGGAATGTCCTGAAGGCTTGTTCCGATTGTTCATTCTTACCCCTGACTGTGGTTAGGTCATATATTCAAATCGCTGCTTTAAGAATCATGGCTCCCCCCAGAGAATCCTGGGAACTGTAGAATGTTACAAATCTCCTAGCAGCTTTCAGCATCCTTAACAAACTACAGTTGCCAGGATTATTGGTGGGTGGGTGGAGCCATGATCCTTACAGCGGCAAGAGAGTGTCCCTAGGTGTATGGTGTGGATGTGACCATGAGTCTGCCAAAGGAACTTTGGGCTGGTACTTCTTGTACAAGAGTCACTCATTTGGCCTCAATCAGTAGGGCTATCAACTCGAACCTGCACCCAGTGGTGATTGGTGCCATTATCGTAGGATGGAAAAGAGAGAGATCAACAGTAGGTGGCACCAGAGCCTGGGAACTAAAGAGTCAATGTTGTTTAAACTCCTGGTGGAACAATGCTCAGTAAACAAGTGACCTGGGAGTGCCCCAGTTTTTAAATGAAAATGAAATGAAGGCAGTGGAGGCTGGTCTATTCGAGCCAACTTCAGTCGGCCTGCCATCTTGTTTATAGCCTCTCCAGAGGGTGGCAGCCCCAACTTCCGCTGGCATGCAGCCCCCTGAAAGTTGCCTACAAGGGAACATGGCCCTCGGGCTGAAAAGGGTTTCCTTACTGCTGTGATACAACCTCTTGTGAGTTGAACGGTTGTCATTTCTGTTCATGCAGGCATCCATTTCCTTTTGCCTTGCACAGACACCCTTATCAGAGTGGACATGAGGACAAAGTCATTTACTATACCATTCCAGGAAGTAAGTAGTCCGCTTCCCAGGCTTATTCCCTTCTTCTCCTGATGGGAGCTGGAATCCACAGTTTCCTCACCCCTGCTTTAACTGGGCCTTAACTGGACAAAAGTCCTAGAAGAAATGGGATACATTGAACTATTTGATAGTGAGGTTTAAAGAGGCTCTTCATGTGAACTAGTTCGATCTGCTGGATATACCGTACTTTTCCATGTATAACACCTCCCATGTATAAGACGCCCCCTATTTTGGGGGACTACAAATGTGAGGAGATTGTCCAGAGTTGTTGAACTTTTTTGTGGAGGATTGCACAGAGTTGTTGAGCTTTTTAAAGGGGGGGATTGCCAAAAATAACTCACCCACCTGGCCGACACTAACACCCACGCGTGTTGCAACAGCCTCCTAATGTCTGTCCCCCCACTGGCAGAAGCAGCCTATTGCCCTCCCAGTTGCCGCAGCAACACCCAATCAACACCACGCCTTGCCACAGAGACCACTAACACGCTGAATACCATCTCTGGCTCACGGCATCAACCAGTCCAACGTCACCCTTAGGCACTATCCATGTATAAGACTACCCCCTATTTTAAACATAAATTTTCAGTAAAAAAACCATAGTCTTATACACAGAAAAGTACGGTACAACTCCTACTTGACAGCCCCAACCAATGTTTTCTCCCTTTCTCATGATGCTAGAACTTAGGGATGTCCGGTGAGGTTGAATGTTGAAAGAGTCAGGATAAACTTCTTCACACAGCACATAGTGAGACTATGGAATTGACTCCCCCAAGAGGAAGTAACAGCCATCAACTTGGATGGCTTTAAAAGACAATTAGACACAATCATGGGGGATAAGGTTATCAGAGGCAGTATATGTATTTGCATACCAGTTCCTGTGAATCACGTGAAGAGAGCTGCTTTTGTGTTCAGGTCCTGCAACCTGGGCCCTGCAGTTGTCATCTGAGGCCCTTCTTCAGGAGCTCTGGAACATACCATCATTACGTATTTTTAGGTGCTGGAGAAAAGCATTTCTTTTCCACCAAGCCATTGGCTTCTAATTCTTTGTGGCCTCTTTGAGTGAGTGGGAGGTTTTAATGCTGCCTTTAAAAAATGTGGTTGTCTTTTAGATTTTTCTTTGCTCTGTTTTATGCTGGTCTTAGTGTATATGTTGCTGTGAGTTGCTTTGAGTTACATTTGTTTAAAAAAGTGACTAATAAGTTTAATTAATAATAATAATTGTTTTGGGGAGAGAGTACTAGATTATATCAATATTACTTCTTAGAGGGGGAAGCTAGCATTGTTAGAATAGAATATTATTTACTTCATGGTATTTTATTAATTGTATACATGCAATTTGACAACTAGTGATTGTAAATGGTTCTCCGTGCCCTCGCTGTGGCTAAAAGACTGGTATTGATCCACTGGAAATATGAATCTATGGCTCCCTTTAATCAATGGATACAAAACATGACAACTCTTGCAACATGTGAATGGATGTATGAATAAATATACCGTATTTGGAAAGCATTTATAAAAAATATAGGTTATAAATAGATCTATATGAATTAGAATAATAATATCATTTATATCCCTTTGTATTAGACAAGTATGTATATAATTGTAGTGGGGGATTTTGTATTTTTAATGCATTTTTATTTCCTTTTTCACTATATCTTGCTTACACAAAATATTTTCAATTAAAAAAAACCAAAACACTTTACATCTCTTTATCATTCTTATATGTTGGAGTTTTTTCCATTTTTCCTTACCTCACTGCTGCTTCTCCCTTAGATTTTTACCAAAGATCCAATGACTGTGGATGCGGATGGTGTGATTTACTTCCGAGTGCAGAATCCCATCCTTGCTGTCACAAATGCCACTGAAGCAGTCACGGCCACTCAGCTCTTGGCTGAAACCACTTTCAAGAATGTTTTGGGGACTAAGAACTTATCTGAAATCATCTCCAACCGGGAACAAATTGCACATACTATACAGGTATGGCTAAGCTGCGGTTCCCAACCTGGTGCCCGCCAAGGCTTTCATTGGAGCACCCCACCCCCCGCAAGGCAGGTGCCTCAGACTCTGAGCTTTTCATCTTTTTAAAAAAGTCTCTAGCCTTCTAGAAAGAAAGTTATAAAGCAAAATGTGCAGGCCCCCTTCTAAGTATTGCTGTGAACTGAGCTATCCTGGCTGCTCCTGCCTATCAGTGTTTCTAGCCAGTGATTGAAGTCAGAGCTGTGATTGATAAGTGAGTTGTTTGGACACCAGGCAACAGAAATCCCTGGGGTCCTAAAGAGCTTCGGTTTTCCTTCCCCCTTTAGCGCACTTTTCCTACTTCTGACTTATTTTCTAGAAGTCCTTGTAGTTTGCCCTTTGCCCTTTGCTAGCAAGCAGGATTCATTTTTCTTGTAGTGCATTCATCTGCAATCAGGTGTTTCCTAGAAGTTATTTCCCACAAATACTCCTACAAAATAAGTGGAGGGGGATGTTAAAGAGTCCCAGCAAATGCAAAATCTGAAAACTTTGCAAAGAGGCTTAAAGCATGTTTCTTGCTGTGCAGAGGCTGCTGTGCAGGTACTCATTAAGAACTCACTATACAGTATAGTAAGCTTACAGAGCAATTGTATGCATGTCTACTCAGAAGTAAGTCTCTGTGTTTTAAAATATTTTATTTTAAATATATTATTTTATTAACATGCAGGAAAACAAGATACATTTTAGTATAAGCTACATAGAAAGGAAAACAAAATCTAGTTACAGCAAATAAATTTTGAAGTAATGTTAACTTTCTGGACAGGCATGTGATAAATACCTTCATTAAGGGATTTACTCGGGTAACTACATCAAATAAACATCTGAACAGATTTCTAAAATTTGCTCATTTTTCCATTTCACGGTGTGGGGGTAACAGAATTAAGAACTCTATAAAGGAGGTATGAACACAGATAGAACTCAGATCATCCAAATCCACTAAAAGGGACCGTCCCTGTCCCTGCACATTAATATACATTACAAAATCATACCACACACACACACACACACACACTTTGGCCTATAAGAACTCTTGATTTGAATGTCATTTTTTTTCAAGTAACACTTGAACAAAGCTTATACCATGGTTAGACTATGTCTGATCTTTACTGAGCAATTTGCTCTAGGGCTTGTTTGTTTGTTTGTTTCAGCTGTGAGGTTATACGACCATGAGCTTTCACCCTGATTTACTTGCATGGTGGTTATGTCTTCCCATTAGTCAGTCATTTATCTCATACATTTTAGTGCACTTAGACGCCACTTTCCTAACTGCAATATTACAGTTCTTAAAATGGATCTGTAGTGCCAGGGTGCCTTAATCCACTTTAATTGCAGAAAAACCAAAATATCTAGTGTGTGACTTAAGTCCTGTTCATTTGTTCTGTTGAGTTTCATGGCTCATGTAATTGCTATACAGTATGTATAATGGCTGATGGCTGACTACTATATTTCCCTCACATTTTTTTTAACAGACCACACTGAACAACACCACAGGTGACTGGGGCATAAAGGTGGAGCGTGTGGACATCAATGACGTGAAAGCAAAAGTAAAGGTAGGAGCCTCTGTATCTACTGTGTGTCACTTTGAAGCTGTTTTGTGGAAAGCAACAAATAGATGGAATAATAGCATGTTAATAATAGCCTGTTTAGATGGTGGGACTGTCACTTGGAAAGTGGTGCAGCCGCAAAAGAAAACTAAGGCCGGGTACACACAACATGGAGTACTTGCTTTTTCCGCATAGTCCACACACATTTACTAGGGCCCAGTTTCCTTGGAATGAAGGTTTAGAGGAGACTGTGGTATCTTAAGGATATATAGTTTTATTTACACATGTATGCAACCTGAGCATAGGATGAAGGGGCTCACAGCATTAATACTGCAACAGATTTTGGCACAGAGCAAGAGATGCTTATGTGTCCTTCACCTTCTAGCTCTCTCACACTCCACCATCTCTAGCCTTTGTTCTTCTAACTACCAGCTACGTGACAGGAGGGTGTGAGAAAGGCCCACCTGTTTGTTCTGTAGCACAGAGCAACTTATTTGGATAGGCTAAATTGTGGTACTTAACTAGCCAGCCAAAGCCATTACCGTGTCAAAGGAACTGGCTTGGCAAGCTTCTTTGGCAAGCTCAACAACTTTTGTGTCCGGATTTTCTCTTTTTGAAATATGGCACCCTCACATAGAATCAATCTAGGTTGAGAGCAGCAGCATGTTGAGCAGGAATGATTGAGAGAAACAACATTTTTGTGGAGGAAATGGCTTAGTTTGTATACAGCCAAAGATTCAACGGCATGGTGGCTGTTCATCTAGGCACTGTAGCCTCTGCGCAGGCCACCCTGCTTTTGAGGATCATGTTTCTCTTAAATACTTCCTTAGCTGTACCAAGTCAGGTACTTAAATGGCTACTTGCCAGGATAGTTATGTTCTACCTCCACTGTTGGATGGCAAAGTGGATTTATTGCACTACACAACAATGCTTTCCATGAAGCACCTCACCAGATATTAACTTGAATCCCAGCTTCAAAATACTGACAGTGTGGATCTCCCCACTCCTACCCGATGTTGCAGCTCAAAATAGTTTCCTGATCAGCTCTCTAACTTTTGCTTTTATTGGTCAAAACCAGAAATGTTATTGGAAATCCCCTGGTCAACAGCTCATCACTCAATTTGCACTGTCTGGTATTGGGTCAGTGAAAAGATGACAGTGCTCAGTCTTTTCTTTTTCTTTCCTTATTTCCTGCCACCAGTGTGTTTGTAGTCAACCCCCTTGGAATCATGTGTTGCTTGTTCTGGGGTGAAAAAATCCTGAGAAGGACCCAGCCACTCATGTTCACATCAGTTTGCATTAAAAAAAACCAAAACAAACCCTCATGAAAATTCATCAGCTATGGAGTGCAGGTTTATTATATACACTTTTGTAAGTAATTTTGCCTGACACACACACCATTTTAAAAACAGTTTCCCTTAATAGAATGCAATTTTGTCTGTTGTCGTCACCAAATGTATGCATTTTTAGGCACACAACTTGGCTGGATAACTGCATTGCGAAATTCAGAGAAATGTGAATGTCAAGAGATGAGTGCCATTTGATACTTTTATTGCTTTGGAAAGTGCAAATTAAGTTGTTTCTTTTAAATGGAAACTGAATCAAATTCCTCCCCTATCCTAGTAGCATAGGGCATCAAATGGCTTGTTGGCCTTGTGATTTTATCCCTTTCAGGTCACTGTGGGAGAGAGTGAAAGGACCAGCCCCAAGACTGTGAAGGAATCTTCTGTTGTCATGATTGAATCTCCCAAGTCTCTCAAGTTTCACTGCTTGAAGAAGGAGACCAGGACCTGTGAGGACGCCAGCGTTACCAATGAACAGACTGTCATCAATCAACAGACTGTCATATTCCGCTAACAGTAGATATGCTGCAAGGCATTGTGGGAATGAAGTGCTAACTCAGGACACTGATGCACAGGGAGATGCTCTTTCACAGGAGGCTAGATTCCTTTTAAGCGCATGAAGTGATTTTATTTATTTGCCTATTTTTAAAGTTTTATATTTTGTTGTTTCATTGCCCCTCATCCCAAAATATGAATAAAAGTAGAAATATGATGGACAATATATTCTCAATCTGCCATCCTTACACCCTTTCTCTCGTCTCCAACATAGCGATACTTAGGAACATAGGAAACAGCCTTATGCTGAGTGAGACCATCGATCCATGTAGCTCTGTACAGTCTGCACTGACTGGCAAAGACTCCCAAGGGTTTCAGAGAGGGCTTTCTCCTAGCCCTACTTGGAGATGCTGGGAATCATGTGCTCTGCCACCAAGTTATGTCCTCCCCCTCAACATAACAATTCTGTGGTTCTGAAGAATAGGATGAATTAAATAGGAGAAAGGAATGTGGGAAGCTGCTTTTTTCAGTATCAGACCATTTACTGCTGAACCCAGCATCTTCTGCATGCAAAGCTGTTGCTCTACCACTGAACATGATGTTTACTGAGCATTCATAATGATTTGGCTTGGTTCAAGCGTAGACATACATGCCACTGAAATAAAGTTATGAGCACTGGAAAAACAACAATACTAAAGTATCAGTTTTCGGTGTTCAGGGAATGAGGCATTTGGAGAGGTTTTCTCCCTCATCAAATATCTCTGATGACATCTTCAAGTTCTTCAGTTGTGGACATGTGGAACTTCTTCTCATGTTTCAAGCAAAATGTTGGTTGCATTCATTTTTCTTCTGTAATTTGTTTGAGAATACCAAGTAATGACTTCATTGCTTCTTCCAATGTCACTGATGTAGCTCTACAAACAGTAGCTGCTCACGCTTTGGAACTGGTGCCCTGCTGATCTAACTAGAGTTAGATCACGTTACAACTTGCCAACTTGCACACGTTACAACTTGTCAACATCTTTCTTAAATGTTGGTGCCCAGAACTGGACATGGTACTCTCGGTGTGGTCTGACGATGGCAGAATAGAGAAGGACTATTACATTCCTTGATCTGGACACCATAGTTCTCTTGATGCAGCCTAGAATAGCTTTTGTTTTATTTTTTTGGCTGCTGCATCATACTGTTGACCCATGTTAAGTTTGTGGTCTACTAAGACCCCTTTTCATATGTACTACTGGCAAGCAAGGTGTCCCCTATTTTATATTTGTGCATCTGGTTCTTCCTGCCTATATGTAGAACCTCTCCAATCTGTTGAATTCTGATTCTGTCTTTAGTGACAATGGCTACCCCTCCCAGTTGGTGTCATCTGCAAGTTTGATGAGGGTGCTGATAGTTGCTAGAAGACCCCTATTCACCCTCAGACAGCTATAATTCAGAGTGGTTTAACAATCAATCCCTCTTCACAGGGAACTTTGGAAGTTGAAGCTCTGTGAGGGGAATACTGGGTCTCCTAATAACTTAGCACTCTTGAGAAGCTACAGCTCCCACGATTCTTTGAGGGAAGCCATAACTGTTTAAAGTGGTATCGTAGGGCTTAAAATACACAGTGTGAATGTGGCCCATGTGGTTGCTAGAAGAACCCCCTGTGATATTGACCTTGGACTGCTTCCTGATGTTGTTTCTGGATAACCTTTAGACCAAGACTGTCTGTTTGGACTGTGCAGCACCAGCGACCCTGCCTGTGTTGGTGAGGACTTTGGCAAGAGGCTTACAACACTCTACCACAAGCAGTAGTGACGACCACCTACACAGAGGGCTTTAAAAGAGAATTAAGACAAATGAGTGGAGGATTCCGCTACATTCTGCCTCCGCTGTTGGAATTAGTATGTCTCTGAATACTAGTTGCTGGAAACTGCAGGAGGGGAGAGTGACTGCTGTGCTCAGTTACTGCTTTGGGGTTTCCCAGGGGGAATCTGGTTGACCACAGTGAGAACACAACTTCTGGCTCAATCCAGCCAGACTCTACATATGTTCTTAGGATAATTCCTGGAAGACATAGACCCCAGCGTCTCTCAATAAGTTTTATCTGAAACCAACAAACCTTCTGAGTTTCCACATAAGCTTTATTAAAGACCATTTTCAAAGCAGCAGAAAAGCCAGTACAATTCATGGTGAGATTCAGGTACTGCACAGCTACTTAGGCTATTTATTATTATTATTTTTAAAAAAGAGTGACATAATTCTGCAGCTGGTGGTAGAGGAAAGGAGTAGCTCTTTAGAGGCAGTGAAGGCACCAAACTTTTATATATGTATTTAAAAAAGAAAAGCTGTTCCTTTTACACAGCCAGCTCGGCCATGGCCCTATCCAGAGGATCAGTGCTCCAGTAATCATCTTCCCAGCCAAGGAACCAGCCAGTGAAGGTGGGGGGTTCGAACCCTTGTCTGATGAGTGTGATGGGAGTTCTTCTGTCACGATTGGCAGGGTCGGTCTCAATATATCTCCTGGCTGTAAAGATGCAAGTGAAGAAGGAAAAGAAGAGAACACAAGAGAAAAATGAGCTTCTTGCTGAGATCCTAAGGGGGCAATCCCCTAAGAGGGATCAATAAGCTTTTATTGGCATATATGAGGACATGGGGAAGGACCCTGTGAATCCATTTCTATGTCTGAGGGTGGTGCAGAGGGTAATGACATAAGAAAGACTTTTGAGTGGTGGCTCCCTAGGAAGCATGCCTGGTGCCATTGCTGTCTGTTAGGTGCCAAGCTAAAACATTCTTATTTATCCAGGCTTCTGAGCCTGCATATAATGCTAGTGCTATTCAACACACACCACTGTAGATAATTAACATGGCTAGCTTGGATCCATTGATTTCAGTGGGTGTACTCTGAATAGAACGTAAGTTGTATACAACTCCTTTTTTTTTTAATTGTGAGGGTAGTTAGATGTGTCTGTGGCCTTTGTTGTGACCATCCTTTAAGTGTGGTGGGTGGGGCTTGTTTCATTCCTCTGTGTCTAATTCTAATGTCTCTGCTTTATTTTTCACTGTGTATGTTGCTTTGAGGCACTTGAGTGCAAAAATGTGACTAATAAATGGAATAGTAATTTTGAGGGACTACAACAAAGAGGTCTCCAGATGATGGATTGAGGCTCATTTTCAGATGGCTGTAGGGAATTTTTGGCCTTCTAGATGCTACTGAACTACAACTCCCATCAGCCCCAGCAAGCATGACCAATGGCGATGGGGCTCCCATAATTCTTTGAGGGAAGCTCATAACTGTTTAAAGTGGTATCAAAGTGCTTTACATGAAGGGTGTGAATGTGGCCACTGTTATGGAATTCTTGAGAATTAGAGCTCATGGTAACGCATTCTGCATGCGCTTATTTCAGTGTGGCTTTACTACGTGCTGATGTGTACGGCCTGATTGATCAGTGAGAAATGAATCCAGAAATGAGAGGTGTATACCCATCCTACCTGATGTTTGAGCCTCTGTCTTCTCCACCTCGTTCGCATCTTTTCCAACCCAAACAAAGACCTTTTAAAAAAAGGTAATGAAAAATGTTAACATCCGTATGTGCACTCTCACAGTGTGACCAACCACATGGCCCTGGAAAGCGTGCAAGCAGGACCTGACCACAGGCATGGCCAGAGGGGTGCGGAAAGCTGCCCCCAGATCAAGTAAATAAATAAAAATACTTAACTAATTCACCAATCGCATCACAGCCCTCCCTAAAAAAAGTCCTACCCCCTCAACAAAAATCCTGGTTACGCCCATGAACCTGACTGATGACAACAGTCGTACTCCCACTTGTGATTCCCACCAGCTGGTATAAAGAAGCTTATTGCATAACTAAGGATGGTTGAATCTGTTTTGGGGTCTCATTTTTCCTGTCTTGTTCTGCTCTCTGCATTTTTAAAGTCCTCATGATGGCTCATCAACATTTAAGTGCAAGTTTATCCTAATATACACGTTTGCTTTTAATGTAATTTTGTCTAATATACATATCTTTGCAAGGTAGTTCCCCCCAATATTGTATGCTATTTTCACTAATTTTCAGGCACACTTCACCCCAGTATATACATTTTTGTACACATAACTTGGCTGGAAACCTGTGCTGCAAAATTCAAAGTGATGTCTCTTTCGAAGGATGGTTGTGTTTCAGTTTGCGTTGTTTCAGAAAGTGTGAACTAGGTTTGCCTTCAAGTGTGACCTGAATCAATTTTCTCCCTCCCATCCTTATTATTGAATTTATATCCCACCTTCTTATCCAAAGAGCTTAAGGCGACACATATACTTCTGCCCTTCTTCCTTTTATCCTCACAACAATCTTGTGAGGTAGGTTAGGCTGAGGGGCTGTGCCCGACTCAAGGTTACCCAGTGGGCTTTCTGGTTGAGTAGGGATTTGAATCTTGATCTCCCAGATCCTATTCAAACACTCTAACCACTACACCACACTGGCTCTCACGGTGCATCACCGAATGTGACTCTATTTTGAATTTCCCTTGTTCCACACTGGTCTCCTTGATATGGAGCACAAAAAGAACTGATTGCTAGTGAAGAGATAGTGACATACCTGGTCCCAGGTGTCCAACAGCATCACATCATCTGTGGCCAAATCCTCTTGGGTCAGCTCTCCAGGTACTTCTTCAATCTAAACCAAATATTTAAGAGGGTGATATGTTAAAGGGGACAAACAACCGAAGCTTGCACAAAGAGGCTTGCGCTATCCCTGAAGCTCCATTGTACGTAACAGAACCTGAACACCATTCTCTTGAAACTGAAGCACCTTGTGTTGCTGGTGTTCCTAAATGCTTAGATTTGTCCTGCACAGTGTTCTTCCCAGGAGCCTACTTCAGAGTGACCCTAGGGAGCCAATCCTCAGAGGCTGACCCACCTCCTTTCACCCTGATTGGCCTAAGTCATCGCAAAGGAGACTGCGGATTGGCTCCTAAGAAAGGGGACATGTGCAGAGTAACTTTCCCTCATCACTGAGCAAACACAACAAGGTGCCACACACCTGTCTGCCAAGCAGGTATGAGACGGGGTTATTTTAAGCTAAGGATGGGGAAGGTGAGGCCCTATAGGCTTGGTTAGAATACAGCTCCCATCAGCCCCAGACCACATGGTCAATTGTCCAGGATGACGGAACTTGTAGTCGACTACCAGCTGGAGGGCCACAGGTTCTCCCTCGCTGGCTTAAGCACACCTTCAGAGACTCAGCAGCCCTTGACACTGTACTAGCCATTGCCACTGTCCTCCAAAACCTTCCTTTGGTTTTGATTCCTCAATGCAGTACAATATTAGACTATATGTGCAACCAGTTCATTGAGCACTCATCCTGATTTGCTTGCACAAAGCTTGTGTGGAGGTTAGACTACATCTAGTCTTCATTAAGTGTTTGCTGAAATTTATGTGTGGGGCAGATATGCAACAATAAGCATTTGTCCATATTTTTGTGTGTGTGTGTGTGTGTGTGTGTGTGTGTGTGTGTAGACATTCATCCCACACTTTTCTGTGCATTTTCCGATTTCTTTCCTAACCAGAAACAGTCTTGGGGTTTTTTAAGTGGATTTGTTGTGCTAGGGTGACAAGAGGTTCATCCGATGTTAGTCCTACTAAGAACAGACTCATTAGAATTAATGAACATGATTAACTTCGGTCCATTAGTTTCAATGAGTTTAGCTGGCTATAAACCAGTGCATTTTAATCCACTGTAATTGCACAAACCAAAATGTCTTGGTATCTGCCTGCATCTCTCCTGAAAAATGCTGACAGCCTGAAGGTGGTCTAAGTTCTCAGCAATGCCCTGAATGCAAGAGGTACTCACAGTAAAGCGCCCACTCTTGTTAGTGCAGGCAAACAGTCTAGGTGGGTGAACGTCCATCTTCTTGTCCTTTAGCCGTGGGGAGGTGCGATAGGCAGCTCTTCCACCAAGTGCTTCCCAGAAACCAGCTGCAAGACAGGAAGGAACCAAACATACAGGTTTGCCATCACCATCAGGAAGAAAGTGGCTGCCTCTGGCTTTGAGACAGTGCAGTGATAGATTTAGGACCTGAAACGAACCATGCAAACCCCAGTGCCTTTAATCAGAACTATGGCCTGTCCCCATGTCTGTTTTATTCTTCTTTCATGATGATTGGTGTTCATGGTCTTATCTATTTTTATTTAACAAAATGTATATATCATTCGATTGCAGCAAAACCTCTTAAGCAGGTTGCATGTCGTTTTTTTTAAAATATATATAAATAAAAACAATTTAAATTATCAGTAAAAAACATTAAAAACACACCAAAGTCCATGTGGGGTGATGGTACTAGGACAGTGATACACAATCCTGCTTTCAGGACTGTTTACACCTGCAAGACTTTAGGGGTGAACATGCTGCTTTGTTTCCAGTTGATGCACACCCATAACCTCCTGCAAAAATCCTGATTTATTTTTTCCTACCACAAGTATTCCCAGGTAGTTTTTGGCTGCATTTTTGTTGCATTGTAGCACAAGAATGGCCCTCCAAAGAGCAATAATGCTCTAACATTAGGCATAGCTGTCAATTTCTCCCTTTTCTTGCGAGGAATCCTATTCGGAATAAGGGAATTTCCCTTAAAAAAAGGGAAAAGTTGACAGCTATGACATTAGGGAAAGCATCACAGAACAACTAATAAAGCATTCTGATGTGTGGATGGTCCACACTTCAAACCTGGTTCTCCGCCTTCAGCAACCTCGGTTGCACGTGCTCCCAAGACCTTCAGTAGCTCTCCGGCCCCCGACTTCTCGGCCTCGCTGGCTCCTTTGCCAACCCACAGGTAAGCAGCAGAGGGGGTTTTCAACACAAAGGCATCGTTGGAATTGAGCTCCTTAGCAGCCGCATCCACCTGTGAAGGGACAAATGTAAGCCTGCCATCAGCGCTGCCAGCACAGACACTTTTTAGCCACCCAGTGGCTTCCCCAACATTACAGAACTTACAGGTGCCAATTGGACTTTCCTTTTCAACAAGGCAGAGGCCATTTGGAAAAACAGAACACTGACTCCCTGAGGAACATTGGGCAACCAGGAATTAGGAGTGACAGGAGGTTTGGGGTGTGAGAGTGGAATTACAGTGGTACCTCTGGATACGAATAGGATCTGTTCCAGATCCCCGTTCGCATCCTGAAGCGAATGCAACCCGTGTCTGCGGGTTGTGATTTGCCGCTTCCGTGTGTGACGTCATTTTGACCGTCTGCGCATGCATGAGCGGTGAAACCCGGAAGTAACGCACTCCGTTACTTCCAGGTTGCCGCGGAGCGCAACCCAAAAGCACTCAACCTGAAGCATATTTAACCTGAGGTATGACTGTATTCCAGAACGTAAGTGAAGGTAGTCACAAAATTCCATTGGAATAATTTAGCTATAGGCAATATAACGCCCGAATGCTCTTCCTTATATTTCCACAAGTAAAATAGACTTAGCTTTGAGAAATTAAAGCTGAACATTTGGGCACACACTTGGTGTGTCAAGTATCCCAAAAATGGAAGTCACTGTGGTTCATTTTTCCAGCAGAAACCAAAGGCTGCCTGCTCATTTTTCAAACTCCATCTTGTCAGCACTGCCATTCGCTCCAATTAAAAACCATGTATATTCTTCACAATTTTTTTTAATTGCACACACATACTTGCACAGAACTCACACTCTAGTTTTGTAGTCTTTTGTGAGCAACAGCTCTTGTGCATTCTTATTTTGCTCAGATTGCAAATAGTGTAAACCAGTTTCCCCGGGCTGAACACACACCTGTTCCAAGAACAGCAGTTTGGATTTAGGTGGCTACCTGCTTTGCAACAGGATTCCACATCAATGGAACCCCAAATTTTATTTCAGATAGATTTTGACAGCAACACTAGTTAAGAAAGCAGCTGGTGACAAAAGAACAACTGACCATGAGAAGGCCCCAAAAGTAAGGCCTTGCTATGAAGCCTGTCCATGATCAACAGGTATCAACAGGTCACTTACCTCCACAGCTCTGGTAGTGCCAGATGTGCTAGACCGGACTTGGAAGAGCCTTGTGGACGCAGGACTTGTCTGACCTCCCTCTCTGGAGGTGCCACCTTGGTACACGATCAGAGGTTTCCCACCGAACAAGCTCATGAGGTGAGGCGGTTCTTTGCCCTGGACCACTCGTTTCTATCACAAAAGAGGCCATGGTCACTCCACAGAGGAAGAAAACACCTGAGGGCTCAAGCTCTGTCATGCATCAACCTACCATCAGAATGCCTGCGATGTGCAGCTACCATGGAAACAGACCAGAGGATCCACGGAGCATACAAAACTATTGAGGGCGGTGAATCAGCAGGAGGAGTTAAAAGCTAGCAAATCATCTGCCATTTAACCAAACAGCCAGCTAACTGGACATTAAGGGCCCTCCAGACATTCTCCTGATTGTGCCTTCATGTTTATTTGTGCTTGCGATGGTATCTGGGGAGTTACACGTGACTCCGCTTTCAGTACTATTTGCACCTGTGAAGCTTTCGGGGCAGACATACTGATTCATTTAATCATTATGTGCCCCATAACTTTATGCGGGAATCTTGTAACTTTTTATACCACAAATATTCTGGTTTATTTTTTCTCCTGCTTTTGTTGCACAACAGTGCCCCTCCAGATGATAATGTGGAAATCTTGGGGAAGCATTGAAAAATAACTGAAAAAGTGGAACAATGTAAGGACGGTCCAGTATAAATCCACCACTTATCCACTTTCTTTATGTCAATTATATATTGCATAATACACCCACAAAAAAACCACTGTTCTAGAGGACCCCCATCTCTTTTCTGTTTCTTGTGATCTCTCTAAACACTTTTGCCATATAATTTAATTATTGTCCATTTTCCTGATCTGGGCAGACAAATTTTATTGAAATATCTGCTCAACATTCAGGTTTCATCTTATAGGGTTGCCATATTTCAAAAAGTGAAAAATCAGACACAAAACCTTTAGCTTTTAGCTACTTTTAAGAAAAATTGGCAAAAATGACACCTCCAACATGGGTTGCCATACGTCTGGATTTTCCTGGACATTTGGCCGATTTTCGCCTGGACACTGCTTCCATCTGTGATATTCCAGGTATGTCCAAGAAATTGCAGGTGTATGGCAACCTTTCATTTTATATTGTTAGCACTCTCATTTGCTCCAATTAAAAGTTCTGGATTTTTTCACATATGTGTACTTTGCACAGCATGAAAGCAGTCTTAAAAGTAGTCCTGTAGTCTTAAAACCTGAATGATCACAGGTGCATAGTCTCATCATCTCTCGGAGCATGCTACAGCTCTGGCATTTAACAGATCTGTTTCGTTTCTTGTCCCCTTATTTCAGCTCAATCTAACTGAACCCATCTTTAGTTAAGCCACATGGGCTGGCCCAGATGGCAATACCTGCACTGCAGTGCCTCCCAGCTCCTCATCCAGTTGGACAGTAAGGAAAGCAGAGGTTGCGACTTCATCTTGGGTGGAATCAGCGCCCTGCCTGAAAAAACAAAGGGCAAAAATATGAGTGTACACAGCATAATTGGGGAACCTTTTTCCTCTCAAGGGGTAATCCTTTGGGGATTGCATGCAGCTCTTGTAGCTCTGTGAAGGGAATAGACGTCTTCTAACCACTCTCAGTACCCTTAAAGAACAACAGTTCTCAGAACTCTTTGGGGAAAGTCATGGCTATTCAAGTGGTACTCTATAATTATGGTGTGGATGTGGATCTAGAAATCGGTCCTTTAGCACTGTGGCACTGGCTCTATAGAACCAGCTCTGAATCGAACGGACAACCACCTAGCATTTTTGCTTTTAGTTGAGGATTAAAAAATTACCATTTAAAAATGGCTTTTTCTGAAAGCGACTTGGTCATTTTATAATTTAAACACTATTTGTGTAATTTGATGCTTTCAACAACTTTTTGTTAAGGTTATGTATACATTTATTTGTTTTTGCTATATATGTAGGGTTTTTTTAAAAAAAATATTCCTCTTTTACACCGCTTTGGAAACATTTGTTGGAAACCAGTTCGGAGCTTTTTAGTTTAGAGAAAACGGGAGTAAGCAGTGACACAATAGACGTTATATAAAATAAAGTTTTTCTCCTTCTCTCAAAACACCAGAAACTTGTGAACATCTAATGAAGCTTAATGTTGGAAGTTTCAGGAAATATAAAAGAAAGTACTTCTCTGCACAATGATAAAGTTCAGCTGTGGAACTTGTTGCCACTGTGATGGCTATCAACTTGGATGGCTTTAAAAAATGATGTGGAATAAGTCTATCAATGGCTACTAGCCATGATGGTTGTTTTGTGCCTCCATGGGCAGAGGTTATATGCTTCTGAATACTGGTTTCTGGAAGCTGGAGAAGAAGAGAGGACTCTTGTGCTCAGGTCCTGCTTGCAGGTTTCCTGATAGGGCACCTGGTTGGCCAATGTGAGAACAGGATGCTGGACCAAATGGGCTTTGACTTAATCCTGCAGGCTCTTCTTACGTTGTTATGGGTTAGGTAAAGGTAAAGGGACCCCTGACCATTAGTTCCAGTTGTGACCGACTCTGGGGTTGCGGCGCTCATCTTGCTTTATTGGCTAAGGGAGCCGGTGTACAGCTTCCGGGTCATGTGGCCAGCGTGACTAAGCCGCTTCTGGCAAACCAGAGCAGCACATGGAAACGCCGTTTACCTTCCCGCTGGAGCGGTACCTATTTATCTACTTGCACTTGACCTGCTTTCGAACTGCTAGGTTGGCAGGAGCAGGGACTGAGCAAAGGGAGCTCATCCCGTCGCAGGGATTTGAACCACTGACCTTCTGATCAGCAAGTCCTAGGCTCTGTGGTTTAACCCACAGTGCCACCCACGTCCCTTGTTATGTTAGAAAACCTTAAATCAGGTGTGGGGAACCTCTGGTCCTCCAGATGTTACTGAGCTTTAACTCCCATCAACCTTAGACATCGGCCATGCTAGCTGTGGCTGATGGGAGTTGTAGTTCAGCAACATCTGAGGGCAAAAGTTGTCTTAAATTAAAAAAAAAATACTAATAAGAAAAAAGTTATCATACCAAGTGTAGATGATTTTGCCTTGTTTTCCACCATGTCTGTAATCATACAGGATGATATAGCTGTCCCCACCATAGAATTGTCCGTAATTTGAGGGACTCACTGGGACTTTGGCAGAACCTTCTATTCTCCAGATCTGAAGGGGGGGAGAGAAGAGAAATGGCATCCAAATCAGATAAATGGCAAACAGGAGACCATTGGTGGAATGAGTTCCAGCTTCTTGAAATAATAAATGAAGACATACAGGTTATGTAAGTGAAAGGAGTAGGGAAAGCGAGAGACAGGTGTATGGACAGGTGTATTTGCACCACACATTTGAAGTGCATTTATAGCAATTTCAACAGTCATGGCTTCCCCCATCCCAAAATAATCTTGGGGCCTGGAGTTTACTCCTCACAGAGATACTAATTATGGTTTCCGGGATTCTTTAAGGGAAGCCATGCGCTTTTAATGTATGTTGTGGCTATGACTTAAGTCCTCTAATGCTTTGAAAGTTGCCAACTTTGAGGGATGGGTCAAATGGCAAACTCATGGCTTTAAAAGGAGATGAGGCAGATTAAGGGAGAAAAAAGGCTATTGATGGCTACTTATCAGAAATGGCAGTGATCTGCCTCCAGGATCAAGGCTGGCCCATTAGGGCAAATGGGGCAGTGCCCCACCAGTCACAGTCTCCTCTCAGCCAGCCTCCACCTGCCTGGTTTTCAACTTACTAGTCCAGGGGGTGGCCCTGCTTCCTGCTTCCTTGTCCTTAGTTCCAGTGCTGCCTTGTAGAACTTAGCAGGGAGGATGATGAAGGCAATGCTCAAATGAGGAGGCTCTGCCTATCACTGGCTCTGGTGCCACCTACTGTGCCACCTACTCCCTGCCTTCTGTCCTCCCAGTCCCAAAGGACTCCAGCTACCACTGAAGACAGCATGTCTAGGAATTGCAGTGGGTGGAGATCAGCAACAGGAGAGGCCAATGGAGACATCTTTAGGATAGGTGGCTATATTTACACATATATACAACCTGAGCACAGGATGAAGGGGGCCACAGATTTAACACCCCAACAGATCTCGATTGCCTCTTAGGTTTCCAGCGAAGCCCCCAGTCACAGTTTAGGTTCAGAACAGAGCAAAACATTGCTCTCTGTCTCCACTTCCAACATTAGCGAAAACTCACTCACACAACTCGTCACTTAAGACAGCCTTCCTTGGTCAGTTTCTTCTTCCTCCTAGGATGAACATGGCCTCCAGCCAGGTGAGACGGGAAAAGGCCAACCCGTTTATCTCTATGGCATCCTCTTCAAGACTTCACAGCACTTAACTGGCCAGCCAAAGCCATTAACTTAACTTATGTATTCTACCCCATATACACAACATCACAGATTTGGAAGGGACCTAAGATATCATTCACACTGACCCCCCAAATCATAACCATACTCTCTCTTGTTGTACTCACTGACTGCAGTACAATACATACTCAGCTTTTGTCTTTTTTGCTCAGAGTCCTGAGCTGCCAAATGCTGGACAGATCCTTTTGCCTAATAGAGTGACGGTTTTGCATAACCACCCTCTCCCCCACTTACCTGTTTGTTTCCAGTGCCATCATCTTCCATGCCATGCTGGGCTGCCATTGTTGGGGAGGTGTGTAGTGTGGCAGCATCAAAAGGAATGTTCTCAATCTTGGCCACGTGAGAATTGATGTAGCCCACACCCATGCCTTCTGTCTGGTCCCTGTCACGCCAATTCTTGAAGAATTGCTTGAAGAGAGGAGTCTCGCCACCGTCTGGAAGGACTTGGATCTGAAACAAAGAAATTATCCTGAGATGGAATGGTCTCAGCTGAAGCCAAACTGGGACAGAATTGTATTTATTTAGTGTTCTTTTTTTAAAAAAAAAAAAGCTTTGTCATCACAATTTATTCTTGACACCAGGCCTCAGTGCAGTTCTCTAGCTATTGAGCCACATTGGCTCAATTTAGACAGCATGGCAAACCGTTGTTTGAGGTTCCAGATGTACCCAAAGCAAACCATGGTTTAACCCTGCTAGCCTTCTTTTGTATTCTGTCGTCTCAATCCTTAGGTTCTTAACGTCACTCCCTTTACTTACCAGCAATCTATGTGGTGATCAAACTATGACAATGTAAACATCACCGCAAACCAGGGTTAGCATAAAAGCTATTGAAAGTCAAATTCAAACCATAGTTTCACATTCTGGCTTACTGGACAGTCACAATCCATGATTTGTCAACTGAAGAAATTAACCAAAACTCAACAAACCTTCCTTAAGCATGGTTTGAGAGCCAACCATCCCATTTCAGCCCTCCCACATATTGCTTTGAATTGAACCTTGTGTGTTTTCTGCAACATCTCTTTTCTCCACTTACCTTCCATGCATCCTAATCTCATTCCTTAACTTGGGTGGGGAACTACAACTCCCAGCATCTCTGCCCACTGACTATGCTGACTATTGGCGGGGGTGGTGTGTCCCATTTTGTCACTTGAGGTAAAATGGAAAGTGCCACCCTGCTCTGCTGCATCATGTGCCCCATCACCTCTTCTGCTGGCACTGCTGTTGTGCCCCCCCCCCAGCGCTGCCTCTGTGCCACTTCCACTGCTGATTTCCATCACAATCTCACAAGATTTTGTCAAAATCCTGTGAGATGACTCGCACTCTTTGAGATCTCATGAGATTTTAGTAAGATAGAAAAAATTTAAGGACTATTTACAGAAATATTGTAAAATTAAGGAATGCTGAATGATGTTGGATTGAAATTGAGTGGTTTCTAGCTGTAATGATATAAAGGAACATGGATGAAAAAAAGGGTTTGGATAGAAAATAAGGTGATATTATAAGCTGTAATGCTTTAAGTTAAGGATTTGCTGAACAAATAATCTGAAATGGAATACAAGAAGGGGAGGTATGAGGAGGTCAGAGAAATTTGTTATTGAAAAGTATGTTTTATGAACTAGATGTTTGTTTGTTTTTAATTTTTTTGGTTTTTTTTGTTTGTATAAAAAATTGAAAACTTTAATAAATATCTTTTTTTAAAAAAGAGAGAGATTTTAGTAAGATCTTGTGAGATATCACTGGAAATCGGCATTGCTGCTGGTGCCACTTCTCCGCCACTGACTGGGGCGGTGGCGAATGGGGTGCCTGTAGGAGTTCCGCCTCAGGGGCTTCTGCTGCCTGAGGCAGTTGCTTCACCCCACCTCAAGGGTGAGCCAGCCCTGGCTATTGGAGCTTATGTGAGCTGAAATCCAACAACACCTGTAGGACCACAGGTTCCTCATCCCTGCTGTAACAGAAGGAAGTCTATGGATAACTTTTCTTGTATCCTCACCTGTGTGTGTCGGGGATAACCCATCTTGGTGATGAATTCTGCGGCGGTTTTCAAGGCAGCCTTCCTTTCCTCAGCATTGGCATTTTTACCTTTAATAGATATATTAAAAGAGAATATAAAATTTGCTACCAGATGGAGTGATTTTTAAAGGGGAAGGGTCTTAGAAGTCCTTCAAGTGGACATTTTGTGCTTCAGGCACAAATTCAAGTATGTGAGACAGAACATATTTCTGAGGCAAAAAAAATCAATCATAGGAGGCAGAATGTATTTCTGATGTCAAAGAAATAAACAACTATCTGACGTTTAGAAGACATCTTAAGGCAGCCCTGTTTAGGGAAGGTTTTGACGACTGATGTTTTAATGTATTTTTAATCTTTTTTTGGAAGCCACCCTGAGTGGCTGGGGAAACCCAGTCAGATGGACGGGGTATAAATCATAAATCATTATTATTATTATTATTATTATTATTATTATTATTATTATTATTGATAAAATTTAAATACATGAAGACATTTTGAGGCCTGCAGCAAAAAATATGTGTGTGCATGCACACACAGCATAGTGGGAAAATTTATAAGCAACAAATGAAATAACTATTTGCCATCTTTTAATTATACCTTCAAATCTTGTCTAGTGGCAAACCCTTATGCTGTTCCACACACCCTCACCAATTTCTCCCCTCAAGTTAGATGTGACAATACATTTAAATTTGCTGCCAAAAATGGCATTTAGTATGAGTTTCTTCAAAAAGAAAAGTGGGATAATTTTTTCTAATAAACTGAACAAATAAACAAACAAACAGGACCCTCCACAATCCCTCAATGTAACATCAAGTTAGAGAAGTGCATAAAGTAATATTATCAGGTGGTGTGCTTCTTGGTACACCAGGAACTTTTGGCCCTCCAGATGTTTGACTCCAACCTCCATCAGCCATGCCCACTGAGACTGATGGGAGCTGAAGATCAATGACATCTGGAAGGCCACAGGTTCCCCAAATCTGTTGTATACTCATTCTTTTGTTTACAGTGTGTGTTTATGTGTATTTAATGCCGCCTATCAACTCCTATAAGGGACACGGGTGGCGCTGTGGGTAAATGCCTCAGCACCTAGGACTTGCCGATCGCATGGTCAGCGGTTCGAATCCCCGCGGTGGGGTGCGCTCCTGTCGTTCGGTCCCAGCGCCTGCCAACCTAGCAGTTCAAAAGCACTTCTGGGTGCAAGTAGATAAATAGGGACCGCTTACTAGCGGGAAGGTAAACGGCGTTCCATGTGCTGCGCTGGCTCGCCAGATGCAGCTTGTCACGCTGGCCACGTGACCCGGAAGTGTCTCCGGACAGCGCTGGCTCCAGGCCTATAGAGTGAGATGAGCGCACAACCCTAGAGTGTGGCAAAACTGGCCAGTACGGGCAGGGGTACTTTACCTTTACTTATCAACTCCTATAGAAAATTCAAACCCCCTACAACAAAACAATAAGGCACACCCTCCATAGAACTTGAGAACCCACCCCTGATTCCCCAGCCGCATGTATTTCACTAGCACACACAGAGACCATACATTTAAAGCACAATGATGGCACTTTAAATATTCATGGTCTCCCCTCAAAGCAGCCGCTGTTTGTTAAGGGTGTTGAGAGTTGTTAGACAACACCTATTCTCCTCAGAGAGCTACAATTTCTGGGAAGAGGAGTTGGTTCTTAAACAAACTCTGGGAATTGTAGCTCTCTGAGGAGAATAGGGATCACCTAACAGCTCTTAACAAACTACAGCTCCCAACACGCTTTGGGAAGCCACAACACTTTAAAGTGTTATAACAGCACTTTTAAGTGTGTGGTGTGAACATGGCCTGTGTCAGCCATATGACTTTTGTAGCTCTCTCTCTCTCCTTTTACCTTTCCAGACAAAGATTTTGCCATCAGTGCCATGGTCAAGAATGAAGCAATCATCCGAGCTCAGGGCTGATTGAGAGAATGGATTCTCATCAGCCACCAGAGAGACCGCCATATTCCCTGCGCCGTTGGATACCTGTAACAGTACAGCAGAACAGATTGTTATTATTGGGGTGTGTCCAGCATTAGTCCTACTCAGAGCAGACCAACCATAATTAATGGGCATGACTAACTTAGGTCCGTTAATTGAAATGGGTCTACTCAGATTGAAATTCAGTTTGATACAAACCTATTATTGTATTAATGACATGTTGCAAAATACATCCACCCATTAAAAAAACCCAAAAGCAGTCTGAAGGGGCCTTCCAGCCACAGCTACCATATTTCATCTCCACTGTCCTCTCTCACAAATACTGCCACTTCTCTCCTTTTCACGGCTCAAATCTCCTCCTCCACAAATGTGTTGGCTTAACCCCAGTCAGCCAACCCTGATTAAAACAAAGCTTAAGTACATTTAGCTCTCAGCACCCTGAACAAACTACATTTCCCAGGATTCATTGTGGGGAGCAATGACTGTTAAAAGTGATAGTGCTTTAAACGTACGGTGTAAATGTGGCCTTCTAGTCTCCTGGAAGAATGCACGTCCAGCTGTCTGGAACCCTAAACAACTAAATGGCACAGTATAAACTCTCACACACACCCCCAACACTTCTGTTAGGGGATGAGGATATTCTGCAACATTTTGCTGCAGGTTCCACTTATCTTAATATTTTTGCTTATGCAGTACTCCATTGGACAGGTTTCTATTGCAAAAGCAAAACGAAAAAATAAAATAAAATGTAAGTTCAGCTTATCGGGTGGGTTGGCATTCATGGTGTTGACACTGTTCCCTCCATGCACTCTAGCCAAAGCCAATCATTGACAGGCAAAGCTGAAACAGCTCTTTGTTCTCCCTGGGAGATAAAAAAAACACCCCCAAATACTTCTTTGAGCACTGTCTCTCTCCACTGTTCCATAGGGCTCCCTCCCTCTGGCTCACTGGCCATCTGGATCTTGTTATACCTTGTACAGCTTAGCCAGCCTCCGGTTGGTTGCATCAGCTGCACCGTCATCAGTAGTGCCTGCTGGCAGGGTGGGCTTGGGTCCCAGGACCTGAAAAGCAAACACGCAAAAAATTATTAATAATAATATATAAAAGTTTCTAGAGGAGTGCAGGCTCTCTGCTCGCCAGATGCTTTAACTGAAGAAATAAACAGGATCCCACATGGAAAAATAATCATTTACTCTCTTTTTTTTAACCCTGATTTATGCCTGTTGCACAAGAGGATAGTTATGGAAAATGGAGAGGGCAGGAAGGCGAAGCCAAATTCAAAACCTTATGGAAATCGACCAGTGCAAAGGCTAATTTTAGGGCATGGCTTTGACAGGGAAGGCTGGTGCATTAAGGCAAATGGGGCATTGCCCTACCAACTGAAGTCTGCCCTCAGCCAGCACCCTGCCTACCGGCCTTCATGTTAGCAAACAGTCCAGGGAGTGGTACTGGTTGCAAGCTCCCTCCTAAAGTCGCAATGTTGCCCTAGTACAGGCATGTCCAACCAGTAGATGGCGATCTACCGGTAGATCCCTGGTTGATCCTGGTAGGTCGTTGGGACCCCTATCGATTTTGGGATTAAAGCAGTTTGAAAGCACGCCAAAGTGCAATTAGATAAATAGGTACCGCTCCGGTGGGAAGGTGAACGGCGTTTCCGTGCGCTGCTCTGGTTCGCCAGAAGCAGCTTTGTCATGCTGGCCACATGACCTGGAAGCTGTACGCTGCCTCCCTCGGCCAGTAAAGCGAGATGAGCACCGCAACCCCAGAGTCATCTGCAACTGGACCTAATGGTCAGGGGTCCCTTTACCTTTACCAAAAGTTAACAAATAAAAGCTGAAGAACTCTGGGCAACCCTACCCCAAAAAAGCTCAACAAACAACTCTGGGCTCAACAAGTCTGGGCAATCCACCCACCCCACGCACGCTCCTCCTCCCTCCAATAAGAATGGGTAGATCACTGTCAGTTTTTTTATACTGGGAGTAGATCGCAGTCTCTTGGGAGTTGGACGTGCCTGCCCTAGTGGAAATCAGCAGGGAGGAGGATGGGGGCACAGGTGCATTTACTCCAACATCCTGTTCTCACAGTGGCCAACCAGATGCCCATGGGATGTCCACAAGCAAGATTGTTTACCTCCCTCCTCTCTGGTGATCCGGAAACTACAACTAATCCAGAATGCGGCAGCTAGACTGGTGACTGGGGGTGGCCGCCGGGACCACATAACACCGGTCTTGAAAGACCTACATTGGCTCCAAGGACGTTTCTGAGCACAATTCAAAGTGTTGATGCTGACCTTTAAAGTCCTAAGCAGCCTCGGTCCAGTATATCTGAAGGAGCATCTCTACCCCCATCGTTCTGCCTAGACACTGAGGTCCAGCCCCAAGGGCCTTCTGGCGGTTCCCTTGCTGCGAGAAGCCATGTTACAGGGAACCAGGCAGAGGGCCTTCTCGGTAGTGGCACCCGCCCTGTGGAACACCCTCCCACCAGATGTCAAAGAGAAGAACAACTACCAGACTTTTAGAAGACATCTGAAGGCAGCCCTGTTTAGGGAAGCTTTTAATGTTCAATAGATTATTGTATTTTAATATTCTGTTAGAAGCCACCCAGAGTGGCTGGGGAAACCCAGCCAGATGGGTAGGGCATAAATAATAAATTGTTGTTGTTGTTATAAAAATTCAGAATTCAAACCTCTCCTACAGTATCCTGGTGCAGTTTTACTGAATGTGCAAGGGGTTGGTGGGAGGAGGCAGGTCTTACACACTCAGCATCAACTGGGCTCTGAACCTTTCATGTTTCGATTAACAAAAACATGCTGAAACAGTACCTGTGTGCACATAGCAACACTGCCCCATTTTCTCACACCCACCACATTTGGTGAAGAGCACTGAAATTCAGAAGAGGCTGGATTTTAATCTGTAGGGCCCTCAACTGGACTTCCACACGGGAGATTGGGAAATTTAACAGAATGCCCCATCCCTCTGCTCATACAAGCTAATAGGCAGAAACAGCAACTGCACTTAAGTTCCCTGCAAAATCTAGTCATGGATTCTCTGCAAAACATGTAAGTTGACCCCACATAGTTACTCAGAAGTAAGTTTCCATGTGTTAGGCTTACTCCCAAGTAACTACATATAGGATTGCAGCTGAGTAGCACGTATGGATTTGTGAGAAAGTAAATAGACCAGGACCTGAAGCATCTCTTCCCGCTCAGCACCGTCATCTATGACATAGACCCTTGCGCGTCCACTTCTCTCGTTATCCCGGATCCCCTTGGCGACTTGGGTGGCCTTCAGCTTTTCAAATCTGTTACTTTGTGAGCCACACCACTGGTGAATATTCTGCAGGGCACAGAAAGAAGAAAGTTAAAGAGGCAAATACTATGACTGTATAGCGGGAAGCGCGAGTCAGATTTCTTACGATGCAAAGAAATGACCTTGTACTCACATATCATTATACCGTGGTTAATGTGAACCATGGTTTAACAAACTGCAGGTAAAGCTGAGGCACCTGGCAGCTGATCACTTAAACCATGCCACATAACAGTTGAAAACACCAATGAGAACATGAAAAAATACTAAGCTATAATTAATGTTAACCACAGAGCCTAGGGCTTGCCGATCGGAAGGTGAGCAGTTTGAATCCCTGTGACAGGGTGAGCTCCCATTGCTCAGTCCCAGCTCCTGCCCACCGAGAAGTTCAAAAGCACGTCAAGTGCAAGTAGATAAATAGGTACCGCTCCGGCAGGAAGGTAAACGGCATTTCCGTGCGCTGCTCTGGTTCGCCAGAAGTGGCTTAGTCATGCTGGCCACATGACCCAGAAGCTGTCTGCGTACAAACGCCGGCTCCCTCAGCCTATAGAGCGAGATGAGCATGCAACCCCAGAGTCGTCCGCAACTGGACCTAACGGTCAGGGGTACCTTTACCTTTTTAAGGTTTATGATTGAGCAATCATAGCTAACAAACCACAGTTCACACATAACTCTATATAAACCATAGTTTTTATAAACCATAGTTTAGTGTTATGTGCGAACCAGGTCACAGCCTAAATAAGGTAATGATTGGATTATTGACTTCACCTATATGCTAGTTCTCCACAGTTCAAAGTAGCTTCCACAAAATCAGCAATATAACAAAATAACAAAATAATTTATTTGAGGGGCCAGACCAGTTGTGTCCACGTTAAGCCTGTGCCTGCCCTCAAACTGGGAATGCGTCACAGACAAAGCTAGTTTCAGGCTGGAGCTGAACACTTTGTACAATCAGCTGGGAAAATGTGCTTGCTTAGCAGGACATATTCGCATCAAGCCTGGACTGACGGCATGTTATTATCTCCTCCAAGTCTTTTCATGCCCCGTAACAAAGGGGACCAGCACAGAACCAGGGAAACTCAAAAAAGTGTCATGTTCTGGTTCAGAGATGCATAGGGATGGTGGGAAAACTAGATCCAGTTCACATTTAAAGGTGAATCTACTTAACTTTTACTTTCTGAAAAAATGTGTGAACCGGAATACAATTATCCTTCAAAATTCAGCCTTCTCTGAATTTTGCAGTGCAGTTTTCCAGGCATGTAACGTACACAAAAAAATGCATATTCTGAGGTAAAGTGTGTATAAAAATGCACATATTAGTGAAAGTAAGAAACAATAATGCATTATGTATGGGGAAACTGCTTTGAAAAAATATGTATATTAGAATTTTTCAATAAAATGCTAATTAAAATGTTCAAGAGACTTTAAATAAATAAATAAATACAAACTGATGTTGATTTGTGGAAAACTGAGATTAAGACTAGCAAAAATGTAAGAAACTGAGAGAAACTGAAATTGACAGATTAAGCTATTCCTACCTAAGGAAAAATGATAAGTTTTGTTTGTTTGTTTAACGAAACAGAACGAATTCCGGTTACCCTCAGGGCTTGCAAGAAACGCACCTGTCCCAGATCCAAGATGAAGCAATCACCGGTGTTGAAGCTGTCCCAGGTGACGGGCACCTCTGTAGCACGTACAGTTCGCCTTCCTTTGACCTGAAGGAGTCTCTGGACAGTCACTTCATTGGGAACCACGTGGCGGAAGCCAGAAGCCACACCACCAGCCTAGAAGAACAAAGAAACAATTTGACTGGCCATCCACAAAGCTGAACACCTTGCTTGGGTCTACCTGGGTCTCAGACAGATTAGCATCACAATGAGAAAGCTGTCCCTAGAAGCTGAGTAAGAGTTGCTGCAGACAACCTATTTATCCTGAAATGAAGAGGTTTGATTATATCTCGTCTTTATTAAGTGTTTGTTCTAAGTTGTTTGCAGGAGTTATATGTCAAAGAGCATTCATCCTTATTTGCTTGCATTGTGGTTATACGTCTCCCCATTTAAACATTCATTCCACACCTTTCAGTGCATTTCCTTGTCACTTTGACTGCCTTTAAAGGTAAAGGTAAAGGGACCCCTGACCATTAGGTCCAGTCGTGACCGACTCTGGGGTTGCGGAGCTCATCTCGCTTTATTGGCCGAGGGAGCCGGCGTACAGCTTCCGGGTCATGTGGCCAGCATGACTAAGCCGCTTCTGGCGAACCAGAGCAGCGCACGGAAACGCCGTTTAACTTCCCGCTGGAGCGGTACCTATTTATCTACTTGCACTTTGACGTGCTTTCGAACTGCTAGGTGGGCAGGAGCAGGGACTGATCAACAGGAGCTCACCCTGTCGCGGGGATTCGAACCGCTAACCTTCTGATCGGCAAGCCCTAGGCTCTGTGGTTTAACCCACAGCGTCACCCACATCCCTTGACTGCCTGTAGACTGTCCCTATTTTGAAGGAGAAATTCAAGTGCATGCTTCAGGTTTGCGTAATTAAAGTAGATCAACGTGTTCTGTCGCCCTAGCACAGTGTTTTTCAAGCATGGGTCTCCAGCTGTTGTTGAACTACCAATTCCCTGCTAGCTAGGAATGATGGGAACTGTAGTCCGACAACAAACAGCTGGAGACCCGAGTATGGGAAACACTGCCCAGCACAAAAAAATCCAACAAGGAATTTCAATTTTTATAGCATGGGAAATGATGAGGAAATGCTAACAAGCACAGGGGAAAGTGTTGGATGAATGCATGCTTCATGGGAAAATTAAGCACCCACAAGCAAATCAGGATGGATGTTCTTTGCCATGTAGAATTTGGATATAAACCAGGTATAATTTAATAAGCTTTGTACAAGCAAATAAAGAAGAATGCTCAAGAAACAGGTCCTCTGGAGGTAGCCCATTCCTAATTGCAAAAACAAAACAAAACATTTATTTTTCATAGTGGGCTTATTGCTCCAGGGCACTAAAAGGTAAAGGTAAAGGGACCCCTGACCATTAGGTCCAGTCATGAACGACTCTGGGGTTGCGGCGCTCATCTTGCTTTACTGGCCGAGGGGGCCGGCGTACAGCTTCTGGGTCATATGGCCAGCATGACTAAGCCGCTTCTGGTGAACCAGAGCAGCGCATGGAAACGCCGTTTACCTTCCCGCTGGAGCAGTACCTATTTATCTACTTGCACTTTGACGTGCTTTCGAACTGCTAGGTTGGCAGGAGCAGGGACCGAGCAACAGGAGCTCACCCCGTCACGGGGATTCGAATCACCAACCTTCTGATTGGCAAGTCCTAGGCTCTGTGGTTTAACCCACAGCGCCACCCACGTCCCTTGCTCCAGGGCACTAGTGCACTTTAATTCCCTAAACCTAAATTTCCTTGATATGCACTTGATTCCCTCCTACAAAATACTGTCCGTCTGGAGGAACCCCAAATGTACCTCTTTATCTATTTATCATTTCCTTCTATAATTGCTGCATTTATTCTGGGAGAAATGGTCACTGTGGCTTTAAAAGTCAGCACTGCATGCCCTTTTTGTTCTTCATAAGCTTACACAACAGCTGTATAAACACACTTTCCTTGTCGGCTGGTGGATTTTTGGGGTCAGGCTTGAGTATTTTAACTATTCCCTGTTTACAGGGAAATGTAAATGAAGAGGATGAGCTGTGACCTTTCTGTGAGATTGTCTTAACAAGAGTTTTGCAAGGTGAGAGGAGGAGGATAGCAAATTGTCAAATGCAGATAGCTGAGAAGGGTGGTGTGTCAGTTCACACACACCCTAGGACAGGGGTCAGCAAGCTTTTTCAGCAGGGGGCCGGTCCACTGACTCTCAGACCTTGTGGGGGGCCGGACTATATTTTTTGGGGGGAAATGAACGAATTCCTGTGCCCCACAAATAACCCAGAAATGCATTTTAAATAAAAGCACACATTCTACTCATGTAAAAACACCAGGCAGGCCTCTCAAATAACCTGGAGGTGCATTTTAAATAAAAGGACACATTCTACTCATGTAAAAACATGTTGATTTCTAGACCATCCGTGGGCTGGATTTATAAGGCGATTGAGCCGGATCCAGCCCCCGAGCCTTGGTTTGTCTACCTATGCCCTAGGTTGTTGTTCACGCAATTCAACTACAGTGGTACCTCGGGTTACATACGCTTCAGGTTACATACGCTTCAGGTTACAGACTCCGCTAACCCAGAAATAGTGCTTCAGGATGAGAACAGAAATCATGCTCCGGTGGCAGCGGGAGGCCCCATTAGCTAAAGTGGTGCTTCAGGTTAAGAACAGTTTCAGGTTAAGAACAGACCTCCAGAACGAATTAAGTTCTTAACCCGAGGTACCACTGTACAATTTTGCCATCTAAAAGAGCCTGATCAAGTGGAGATGGCACAACTTGAGATTTTTTGTTGCGTTTGCTTGCTCTCCCCACACCCCATGAAACTGACATACAAAAACCAATATTCAAAACAAGGATAAAACCCCTAAAATACGCAAGTATTTATAGAAAACAGATCCAACTGTTGAGCAAACAGAAATCCTTACTAGTAGAATAGCGCCCATAGCTCTCCTGTACTTTGGGAGACTTAACGCAGGCAGGTCTGAAGCTCCAACAATTCCATAATTTTGGGGAATATGAAGGAGTAATGGAAGCTCTATGATTCCAAGGACGGGCTCATCAAAAAAATCACCTGGTTTGAATTTATATTCCTGGAAGGCAGGCAGTCCAGAAATGCTTTTGCTAATGAGGTACAGATGTACTACCAAGCAAGGAACTGAACTTGTATACACCTACCTTGTATTTGATGCCTGACTTGAAGTACCCTGTGAAAGTGGACGATTCATGCCCTTGTACCTCCCGGTGCTGAATTGCCTTCCCACCAAGGTAATCATCCAGCTGCACTGTGAAAATGGCAGCGGATCCACTCTCGTCCTGGCTGCATTGGTCCCCTAGGAATCAGAAAAGGAGAAAGAAGCATGCCTATTGAGAAATAAACTCCAACGAGCTCAATAGGGATTACTCTAGGTAAGCCTTAACCTTGAATATATCAATCATGAAATGGCATCTTCACTGCTTTGGTTTATTGTCAGTAAACTGAACTATGCAGCACTTTTGAAAAGGAAGAATATAAGAAGAGCCCAATGGATACAGCGGTACCTCGGGTCACAAACACCTTGAGTTACAAACACCTTGGGTTATAGATTCTGCTAACCCGGAAGTAGTACCTCGGGTTAAGAACTTTACCTCAGGATGAGAACAGAAATCGCGTGGCAGCGGCGCTGTGGCAGGCCCCATTAGCTAAAGTGGTACCTAGGTTAAGAGCGGTTTCAGGTTAAGAACAGACCTCTGGAACGAATTAAGTTCATAACCAGAGGTACCACTGTATATGGCCCATGGCCCAACTATTCAGTGGCCACCCAGACGCCTGTGGTGGCCTCTCAAGGAGGACCTGAGCACAAGAGCAACCTCCCCTCATGTAGTTTCAACTAACTTGTGTCCAGCAACTGGTCTTCAGAAGCACTGGAGGCAAAGCATAGCCATTATGGCTATCACTCACTGACAGCCATATTATTAAAATGAGGTGAATAAATAATAATAATAATAATAATAATTTATTCATCTATATTAGAAACATAGGAAGTTGCCTTATTCTGAGTCAATCAGTTGCCTCAACTAGCTCACTGATCAATAGTGGCTCTCCAGGATCTCGGCAGAGGACATTCTCAGCCCTACCTAGAGATGCCACAGATTGAAACTGGGGGCTTCCGCATGCAAGGCAGATTCTCTACCACTGAACTACATCCCTTCCCCCAAAGCAATTTCAATTTCATGGCAGCAAATTTACAATTATACATAAAAACAATAAAACAAGTTTTTAAAAATGCAGAAATCAACCAGAGATAGGTTTAAAATCATGGAATGGTAGCAATGGTAGAAGGGACGCGGGTGGCGCTGTTGGTTAAACCACAGAGCTTAGGAATTGCCGATCAGAAGGTTGGTGGTTCAAATCCCCGTGACGGGGTGAGCTCCAGTTCCTCAGTCCCTGCTCCTGCCAACCTAGCAGTTTGAAAGCATGTCAAAGTGCAAGTAGATAAATAGGTACCGCTCCGGCGGGAAGGTAAACGGTGTTTCCTTGTGCTGCTCTGGTTCACCAGAAGCGGCTTAGTCATGCTGGCCACATGACCCAGAAGTTGTTCACCGGCTCCCTCGGCCAGTAAAGCGAGATGAGCACCACAACCCCAGAGTCATCCACGATTGGACCTAATGGTCAGGGGTCCCTTTACCTAGCAATGGTAGGGATAGGAAGTGAAAGGCTTCCTGTATTGATTTCTCAACAAGTCTTCACCCTGAGCCACCTGCGGGGTCCCTGCACCAAACCCCAACCTCACCTAGCCAGAAATGAAGGTCGTACTGCAGGTTCCCATTGCGCTGGCGGATGGTGTTGAGGATGACGTAGGCATCTCCGGTGAAGAAATCCCCATAAAGATTTCTGGGCACTGGGACCAGGTCAAACTTCTCGATTCTCCAGATTTGAAGACCAGGCTCCTTCCCGGCTTTCAAGAACTCTGCGTGTTCCACCATGCTGATGGGCTAAGAGAGAAGGAAAGAATTTGCGAAAATAAAAACGAAATAAATGACTCAGTTCAGTCTGAGCGGCACAAAGAAGGCTTTGTTCAGCTGCGTCATATCCCTGCCCTGCCTCTGGAACAGGGTTGGCCAGGTATCCCCCAGAGATCCAGTCCTCCTTTCCAGTCTTCATAAACTTGGATTAGTTATATAGTAGAGCTTTCCCTTACTGCCTTGTCCCTTGCAATCGATTTCTGGTTTTCTGGTTTCCTCCCTCCCTCCTCCTTAACATAAGAAAAGCGCCGCTGGATCACACCAAGGGCTCAACTAGTCCAGCATCCTGTTCTCACAGTTGCCAACCAGGTGCCTCTGGAAAGACCTGAAAGCAACAGATCTTCCCACCTGCAATTTCTTTCCTTTCACCCACCCTCTCTGATGTTCATTCTGCTCTTTCCTGCTCTTTAATTTATTTACTATATTTCTATTTAAACAGAGGAGGCGAGCCTTTTCCCAGCTCAAGGGTCAGATGCCCTTCCAGTGCTCACATGCCAGTGACAGGTGAGGTCAGATGCAAAAGTCAAAAGCAGATGGAACAGTTATGGGCTATTGTTTTATTCTCACTCTTATATTTGGCTTGCATGTTGTTTTTATACTGCACATTGCTTTGGGATGCTTTTGTGGGGAAAGCAAGAAATAAATATACAGTGGTACCCCTGGATGCGAACGGGATCCATTCCAGAGCCTCGTTTGCATCCTGAGTAGAACGTAACACGAGACTGTGCGTCTGCGCATGTCGCATTTTGCCGTTTCCGCGCATGTGTGCAACGTCATTTTGAGCATTTGCACATGCGCGAGTGGCAAAACCCGGAAGTAACGTGCTCTGTTACATCCAGGTCGCCACGGAGCGTAACCTGAAAACGCTCAACCTGAAGCATATTTAACCCAAGGTTGGCGCTGTGGGTTAAACCACAGAGCCTAGGACTTGCTGATCAGAAGGCCGGTGGTTCAAATCCCCGCAACGGGGTGAGCTCCCATTGCTTGGTCACTGCTCCTGCCAACCTAGCAGTTCGAAAGCACAACAAAGTGCAAGTAGATAAATAAGTACCACTCCGGCAGAAAGGTAAATGGCGTTTCCATGCGCTGCTCTGGTTCACCAGAAGCGGCTTAGTCATGCTGGCCACATGACCCAGAAGCTGTGCGCCGGCTCCTTCGGCCAATAAAGCGAGATGAGCGCCACAGCCCCAAAGTCGGTCACGACTGAACCTAATGGTCAGGGGTCCCTTTACCTTTATGACTAATGAAATAATAATAATGCAGAGGTGCCAGGATTTGAACCTGGGCCCTTTGCCCTGCAAAGCATCTTCTCAATTGCTAAGCTGTGGCCGTTTCCCAGTGTACACTATGCAAAAGCCTCCTGGCTTTTTTAAGATTCCTCTGGGCAAAGAGCACCCTAACTTTAAATCAGCACCCAGCACTATAAGCCACACTGAGGTTAGGCAGAGCTGCTTTGCATATAGTAGGAGTGACTCAGGGTGGTGTTTTCATTGTGTTGCTCTGGTTACTTAAAACCTAAATCAACCCAGCCATCGCCCATGGAAAGAGCCACTCCTGATCAGCTCTGCACGGCACTGTCAAAAACAAGAAGCATTTTTACTTTAAGCAGGTCGAGCAACACTAGGGACGGCTTCCACACCCTTACTTAACTCCACCTGTTTTATCCAGCTTCTCTCAGCCTGTGATGCCAAAGACATTTGCTGTCACCAAGTTAGGTTTATTTGATTTTATCTGATCCAGTGTGTGTGTGTTTATCTAGACAAACTATCAAATAAACTGGTGGTAACCCTCCATGTGTTGCTGACTACAACTCCCATTGGGACGCAGGTGGCGCTGTGGGTTAAACCAAAGAGCCTAGGCCTTTTGGATCATAAGGTTGGTGGTTCGAATCCCCGCGACAGGGTGAGCTCCCGTTGCTCAGTCCCTGCTCCTGCCCACCTAGCAGTTCAAAAGCACGTCAAAGTGCAAGTAGATAAATAGGTACTGCTCTAGTGTGAAGGTAAACGGCGTTTCCGTGCGCTGCTCTGGTTCGCCAGAAGCGGCTTAGTCATGCTGGCCACATGACCCGGAAGCTGTATGTGGACAAACGCCAGCTCCCTCGGCCTATAGAGCAAGATGAGCGCCGCAACCCCAGAGTCGGTCACGACTGGACCTAATGGTCAGGGGTCCCTTTACCTTTACAACTCCCATTATCCCTACCCAACCTGGTCAATGGTCAAAGATGGTGAGTTGGAGCTTAATTAATTAATTTCCCTGCTTGCAGGGTTTGCACTGGCTGCCAATCTGCTACCAAGCCAAGTTCAAGGTGAAGACCCTAAACAGCTGAGGACCAGGTTATCTGAGACACTGCCTCTCCCCTTATACACCCAGGAGATTGCTGAGAGATGTGAGAGAGTTTCTCCTGCAAGTTCCAAAGATCTCAGAAGCCAGCCCCATAGCAACATGGACCAGGGCTTCCAGCTGGGCTGCCCCTGTTCTGTGGAATAGCATTCCTGTCAAGATGACAGGCACCCCCTTTATGCACTTTCTTGGGGTGGGGGGTGGGGAGAAGAGATTTTTGTTCCGACGGGCTTCTGCAGCTGGATAAATGGGTCTGTACCACAAGTGACCACTTGTTAGGGTATTAGTCTTGTTTTAAATGTATTTGTTGTTTTCGAGATTTTAACTGGTTTAATTACCTTATGTGTAAATCGCCTTGAGACGGTAGTTTAGAAGGCAATTAATAAATCAGTAGTAATAATAATAATACTGTATCATCATCATCAATAACAACTGCAACCACAACACCCTGCCTTCCTCCCATTTTGGGATCCAAGTCAGTTCACAACATGAACTAAAAACAGTTACAGTGCTAGGGGGCCATGGGTTCCCCATATCCAAATTAAATATCACAGCTGTGTTCGCTCTAGTGGAACAGCGAACAACAGCTTTAAGAGGAACATCTGAGATTTACAAATTGGTCCACTGGATTCCGAATTTCAACTCTTCACCTGGTTGTGATTTTAAAGATCAACAACTGATTTCATGGGCGTATCCAGGGTTTTTGTTGGCGGGGGGAGCAAAACCTCAGTTTGCTATGTATTTTTATTAACTTTTATTGATTCAGGTGGGGGCAGTTGCCCCCCACCCCGCCCCTCCCTGGGCTACACCCAGGACTGATTTGTTTTATGGCCTCTTCCAAATAGGGAGTCAGCATTTCTGACGCAACGTTGGAATAATGCAATTATGAGAGGGCGATGCAAAATGTATGACACCCCCCAACCCCCCAGCTAAGGAAGACCACAGGAGACATAGAGAATGATAACAGCACTGCACAGATAAGCTGGTGAACTGATCACAAGGAGAGCAAGGGCCCTTAAGTTGCCTCAGGGCTCTGTTGTTTCCCACCGGCAAGACAGACAAGGTTCCCCTTTTGATAAAGAGAATCTGCTTCCATGCAGGTGCCTCTAGGAAGCAGAACCTGCTCCCAGCAACTGGTATTCAGGGGCATGTAGCTGCTGATAGACTTATTATCCTCCATGAACTTGTGCAATCAGCTTCTAAAGCCAGCCAATATTTTGGATCACTCACATTTGAATCCCTGTTTAACTATAAAACTCCTCAAACAATACAAAGCTGCCTTATACCGAATCAGATCATTTGTCTATCTCTAGGCCAATATCGTCAACTCTGACTGGCAGCTGTTCCGAAGGGTCTCAGGTGGGGAAAAGACTTACCTGCCACCCATTACCTGGAGATGGTAGGGAGTGAAACCGAGTCCTTCTACAGCAGGGATGGGGAACCTGTGGCTCTACAGATGTTGTTGGACTCCAAATCCCATGGGCCTTGGCCAGCATGGTCAGGGGTGATGGGAGTTTGAGTCTAGGAAGAGCCAGAGGGCCACAAGTTCCCCATCCCTGATCTACAGGAAAAGCACATGCTCTGTGACTGAGCTTCTGCTCAAAAGCCGAGCACTACCAAAGTCAAGATCCCAAATTGCATACACACCATACATTTAAAGCATGTGACTTCCTCAAAGAATTCTGGGAACTGTAGTTTATCCCTCACAGAGCAAAATTCCCAGTACAGTGCTACCTCGGGTTACATACGCTTCAGGTTACACACTCCGCTTACCTAGAAATAGTGCTTCAGGTTAAGAACTTTGCTTCAGGATGAGAACAGAAATCGGGCTCCGGTGGCGCGGCGGCGGCAGCAGGAGGCCCCATTAGCTAAAGTGGTGCTTCAGGTTAAGAACAGTTTCAGGTTAAGTACGGACCTCCGAAACGAATTAAGTACTTAACCCGAGGTACCACTGTACAAGCTACAGTTCCCAGGATTTTTTAGGGAAAGTCGTGTGCTTTAAATGTGCTTTGGATACCTGGTGCATTCACAGCATCAGGCTGATCTCTCCCGATATTTTTTTAAATGCATTTAACAATAACATTATATCACCAAAGAATCACCCTTGCTCTATCTCAAAAACATTTGCAAAAATGTAAGGTAATGACGAGTGAAAGCAGGGGGACCAAGTATGCAGATACAAGGATGTGGTAAGAATTTATATCTACTCCACTTTGTTCAAAACAAAGGAAATCAATTCAAGTCCAGCATCCGGCATTTATTACAGCTATTGCAATAGGGCATTGCTCAACTTGACAGATAAGAAAGAGGTCTTGCATCAAGTGGCTGGTCAGAGAGGTGTAATATAACTGCTACTTCTCCAGAAAATGTTTTGGTTAGATGTACAGTGGTACCTCAGGTTAAGTACTTAATTTGTTCTGGAGGTCCGTTCTTAACCTGAAACTGTTCTTAACCTGAGGCACCACTTTAGCTAATGGGGCCTCCTGCTGCCGCTGCGCTGCCGGAGCACGATTTCTGTTCTCATCCTGAAGCAAAGTTCTTAACCTGAAGCACTATTTCTGGGTTAGCGGGGTCTGTAACCTGAAGCGTATGTAACCTGAGGTACCACTGTATTACCTGGACACTTCCCCTGGTGGTAGTTGCTAAGTGGATCCAAGTTCTCAGTCAGTAGAGCATGAGACTCTTATTATGGGCTAGAGCCCCACGTTGGGCAAAAGATTCCTGCATTGCAGGGGGTTCCAACTCTACAATTCTATTGTTCTATTATGTATTTGTGTTTTTTCCCTATTTTAACATGTAGTAAATTGTTCTGCACTGTATTCTTATGGCTATGTTAAAGCACTTTTGTGTAATTTTATTTTGTATGATGTTGTGATGCCATGGATGTGTAATTTTTTTTTAAAGAACTTAAATCTCTACATACACCTAAACAAAACATATATATACAAATCTTAGTACACATATCAATAAATACAGTTAATCATAGCCCCAGCTATAAACAACTTCCTCTTAATCATTTTTATCTACAAATACATATGCAATTAACATTATTTTGTTCCAATTTATATTCTCTAAAACCTAATGTTAGTATAATATTTTAAAATAATTCAGTCTCCCAAACTTTTCTTGTTTTTCTAACACACCATCTCCCAGTCTATCACTTTTGGAACTTGCTCTTTCTCTTCAGTCTTGAACTTTTAGTGTTTAGTTACCATCAATGAATACTAAATTAATACTTTTTTCTGCTTCTAATGCAATACATCCTCAAAATCCTAATATACCATCTGGCCCATATTTGAAAATGATTCAGTCAAACTTACTTTAGAGGATAAATGTTTACTTTGTTTTCATATAGATACCCACATCTTATCTGGAATACATTTCCATAACTCCGCCTTCCATTTATTGGAATATTTATTCCATCTTAACCATCAATATATACCAATGCATTACAGATCTTAGGTATCAATCTTTGCCTTTCCCTGCTAAAATGTATTCTCAAAAGCAGTGGCGTAGCGTGGGGGGTGCAGGGGGGGCCGGCCGCACCGGGCGCAACATCTGGGAGTTAGGGTTAGGGGGCGCAAATCCACGGGTTAGGGGGCGCAAATTACTTGCCTTGCCCTGGGTGCTGACAACCCACGCTACGCCACTGCTCAAAAGTTGCTTCCTTCCTTAGATCAATTTTCTACCCAAGTTCTCAGCTGAAAATATTGATCTAAAGAAAATCTTTGACTACCAGTTTTAATTCCTGGTATGCTAAAACATCTTTTGCCTTAATCAAATGAATTAATATTACTAAAGCAGATTTCGCCCAGACTTTTCCAAAATTCATGGTAATCATAAAAGTACCCAGTGCTTTTTTTCTCGGGTGGGGTACGCATACCCCTAAACGTTTTGTGAATCTAAGTTTGGCCTCATTGAGGGGCAGTATTTCAATACAGTGGTACCTCGGGTTAAAAACTTAATTCGTTCTGGAGGTCTGTTCTTAACCTGAAACTGTTCTTAACCTGAGGTACCACTACTGCCGCTGCGCCACCGCTGCACGATTTCTGTTCTCATCCTGAAGTAAAGTTCTTAACCTGAGGTAATATTTCTGGGTTAGTGGAGTCTGTAACCTGAAGCATATGTAACCCGAGGTACCACTGTATAAGTAGGAAAAAGAGTACCCCTAAACAATTTTTTTTAAGGAAAAAAGCACTGACAATACCAATACAATACCAATAACCTGTTTTTTTAGTGGGCAAAACACTTACTGCACACTCACACGGTATTTTCTGCAACACTCTATAAGGTCAACATTTTGATCCACACATTACAGATGGGGTACCTGAGCCTAAGAGATCACTCCAAACTATGGAGCCTGGAGCTGAGACAAGATTCAAAACTTAGCAATCTGGCCAACAGCTCAAATGATCAACCACCACACCACACCAACCACCCAAAGTTTTCACTCTGTTGTTGTTGTTTTAAACACGCACAACAAATTGTGCCCAGAGCCTCACAAAAATGATCCCATAAAAGCCTGTGCTGCCATAGATTTGTCAGTCTTTTAGCGACCACAACACTCTTTTTGCTGACCCCCAAAGGTCTTTGTCACTCACCGCAGCCAAAAACACAGCGACAGCCCAGAGGAGAGATGCAAATCCCCAAAGGGAAGTCATCTTCGGACAGCTTCACCTGACTGCTTTTAAGCAGCTGGAGAGGTTCCTCTGCTCAAACGTGAACCAACCCGGCCTTCGCCTTGGTCTGCTCTCCCGGGGAAACTACTGGAGCAATGAGAGGCTGGAGGAGTCCTGGGGCTTGCCTTTTATCTCCCATCAGTGTGCAACAATTGACAGGAAGCCCATCCCACGCACGCCCTGCCCCAGCTGGAAGGGAGCAGCCAGCCACGCCTCTGTGTACAGGCTCTGCTTTGCAGGGGTCAGAGGCCACGTCTCTCAGGGCCATCATAACACATTGACATGTGGTGTCTATTACATTCAGGCTGTGAGCCATTGGAAGCAACCCACAGCCACTGGTGGTGTTTGGCCAAGAAATTATATAAGACCAGAGCAACACGTTTGGTGGGAAATCTGAGCTTGGGAGCCTGGGCTTGAGTCAGGTGACAAAGGGACATTTGCTGCAGAGTGGCAGTGAAGAGACTCACAGTATGCCAGCTGAAGGTCTAAGTCAGGGCCTGAGATTGCTCATCTGAATGGAGGGACATGGCCTTGACCTTAGCAGAGGGGTGAGGAACTATTTTGGGGGGGGCAGCCAGGGGGTGTCACATTATGCAGCCTAGGACCCATGTACCTACGGGACTGCCTCTCCTGGTATGCCCTGTGGAGGACCTTAAGGTCCACAAATGGCAACATTTTGGAGGTCCCAGGTTGCAAGGTGGTTAGATCAGGGCCTTTTCAGTACTGGCCCCGGCTTGGTGGAACGCTCTGTTACAAGAGACTAGGACCCTGCGGGACTTGACGTCTTTCCACAGGGCCTGGAAGACAGAGCTGTTCTGCCTGGCCTTTGGTTTGGACTCAGTCTGACCCTTATGGTTTTGAACTATGGGCTACTTTTAAAACGAGGCTGCATTTTAAATTGCATTTTAACCTGTATTTTAAATTGGTTCACCCCCCCCCATTATGTTTTTACTGTAATTTTACTGGTGTTAGCTGACCTGAGCCCGGCTCTGGCTAGAGAGGGCGGGGTATAAATAAAATTTATTATTACTATTATTACTATATTATTTATTTATTATTATTATTACTTCATCAGCAACCTTCCAGAGCCCATGTGCTACCTCGGCAAGCATGATGACCCTCCACCCTCTTTACTTTATCAATAACAGGATTAACTCTTATACTGCAAATGGAATGATTTATGCTGTTGCACTTCCAACCATAAATGGGATGGGGGAGCAGAGGGAGCCAAAAAGTAGACAAATCACAGGCTCCAAATGTCTTTAGGTGATCGCAAGCTGAACACGGGCCAGCAAAGTGATGCATGTGCTAAGAAAGCTAATGCAATCTTTAGGCTGCATAAACAGAAACACTTTGTTCGGGTCATTAGCTTTTATCCTGCACTGTCAGGCTCCTGTGCCCAGCCCTGCCAGATGTTAAGGACATGATAAACTTAAATGCATCAAGAAGGTCACTGACAAATTTTAGCATATCAGGAGTATGGCGACTAGGAAGGTGAGTGGAGTCTAGACACCAGTTCCTATCAGGAACACTTGAAAGGACTGAGGATGTTTAGCACCCAGAAGAAAAGATTAAGTGGAGACACTCCCTAATGGTTAGAGATGTTTGACAGTGGGGCAGTCTGCCTCAGGGGATAGGGGGCTCTCTTTCACTGGAAACTTTTAAGCAGAGGCTGATTGGCTATCTGTCAGAAATCTTGTCGTTTCAGAATTCCCGTATTGAACTGGAGAGTGGGCTCAATGCCCACAAAGTCAACTTTCAACTCAAACATTTTATGTTTCTGTGACCCTGCAGGCAAAGGAGCCAACTCATAGGGACTGAGGTCATTTTGCTGCCCCCCCCAAAAAAAATATTTGAGGGGGTCGGGCTTCCCCAAAGTTGATGGACATTGCCATTCAAACGATGTGCACACACTACACCTTGTGATAGATTATGCAGGGCAGGGCTTATTTCCCCTCCCCATCTTTTATTCTAGATGGCACCCCTATCCTGCAGGGGTGGATGGGGTGTAAGGGTAGTACCTTGGTGGGGGCGGTGACTTTGTGCTCCTTCTGGGGTAGTTTGTCCACCTTTGGTTCCTAACCTGCACTCAGCTCTCACCTGTGGCTCCTAGAAGCTGCCAGCATGCAACAGCAGCCACACAGTGGCTTTGACTGCCCCGCTAAACCAAGTGGGGGTAGCTAGTGGGTCTCAAACTCTCAGTGAGTTAGAGTCTTTGCCTACATGTGAAGACAGGCTCTGGTGGATTGAGTGGATGAGACCAGTAGTGGGTCCAACAGGAAGTGAGGGTCAGATGGGGTTCGTTAACCTGGGGAGATAGCCTATCCAGGAGATGGACAACTCTGATCCTAAATGTCTGTTGCCTTGAAGGATATCTTCAGGAGAAGAAAAGGCTAAGGAGCAAACCCTACACAAATCTGGAGTGGAGCCCCTAAAACAGTTGAATGACGCCTCCTTCTGGCAACTCCAGCAGCCAAGCTGGTGCCAAATTTATCGCTCTGCTTTCCTTTGGAACAACACATCAGTAAGGCTAAGAGAGGGGTCTTGTCATCTCAGCAGCCCAGGACCTTCATACACACTGCCTAGGTTTGCGCCCCAGGTAGATCACTTCAGTGCTGCTAACACAGCAGTCTGACTTCACCGCCGGAGGTGGTGTCCATCTCAAGACAGATGGATGCCAACAAAGCCGGCAACAAGATGCAACATTTATTTTCACTGGACTAGCTCAGGGTTGCATAACACTCTCCAGCTGATCCAGAAATACCCTGCGCACGTAGCACAGTGTGGGGCTGAGACTGGAGCTCAGGCAATGAGGACTGGCCTCCTACAGAAGCAAATCGGGGTCCAAGCAAAGCATCTGGAACTGCTTCTTCCCAGGGGGATATTAGCAGAACACCGTGTTCATCTTGCTCAACCTCTTCCCTGCTGAGCTGATGAAATTGCTCTCCTTTTTGGCAGAGAAATGGCGGCTAGTAACTCTGTCCAAGACCTTTTGTAATAATAAATTCTTGAAACAAAACAAAAATAAAAGCTTCCTTGGATGTCCTCAAGAGTTTTCTTCTCAGCTAATGCCTTGATCCTGCTGGTCGTCTTTTTCCCCCATCTCCCATGGGGCAGGAGAAACTACTGAAGGGTCACTGTTTGTAAGCCAAGAGGGCAGCTTCCCACAATACACTCTACTCAAGGAACAATATGGCAACACAGTGGACATTATGATGCAACCAGACACCAAAAGATGCACTTTCATATTCCATAGGGAGTTTTCTTGTCTGCACAGCTCACATGCTCCTCCCATTCCAGTGAGCCCAGAATAAGAGGGTTTAAAAATACATATAAACACCAATGAATATATATCAGCTTAAAAACATGAGCTACTGCCTATAAGCTGAAATCCTATTTTCCCACAGGGTGACTTACCTTGGTGCAATGGAATGTGCATAAGCATTCCAACTGCAAATTCAGGGGAAAGGGTGACTCATATAACACTGGCCAGAGTGCAGGTGTCAAGAGGAAATTATTGGCATCTTCCCACCACTCCCTCCTTCAAATCAGCTGAGCTTGGTCGCAGTGGCTGAGTCCCCTAGAAAGGAGTGCCTTCAAGAATACTGTCTCACACTCAAAGGCCTTAATTTTAGCTAATTTTGCTGAACGGCTTGGTAAAAACAGTTTTCACCACAAGCAAATGTTTTGAATCCTAAGAGATACTATCCTGCAGACAGGGTGGGAAGGCAAGCATTTAGAAGATGCTGATCTCTGCTGATGAATGCTCAGTGACAGCTCATCTGGAAGCGAACATAAAAACAGCACCCTTGTGTTCTTTGTTGGCCCCCGGGGTGCATGTGGACTTGCATGCTAGGGAGGGGCGGCAATTGGAGGGTTCACAGGGTCCGCCACACCAACCCTGTCCTCACCACCAGAGCTGTGCTGTGCTGCCTACCCACTGGGGCAGGGGGGAGCCCAGCTGGCTGACACAGCCCTTGTCGAATGAATCTCCCAGATGCCGACTGGGGGGCCAATTCAGTGAGGGGGCTGGGAGCGTAGTGGCGAGGCCAGGCTGGGCTCCGGGCCTCAGAAACCCATGGAGCAGGCAGGGTGGGAAAGGGATCCTTGTGGGGAGGGGACACCGGGTTCAAGTCTGGTTGGGTTTCCGTCTTAAAATAATTGCTTTTTAACAGCTTTAGCTCTCTGGCCAAACAGGCTCTCTTAATTGTCATCCATTTATTAGGTGGTGTACTGCTGTGACTTTACCTGTATTTTCTCTTATGCTTATCTTTTGCTTTCTGTACCCTGCTCTGATATTTTACAATGTGAGCAGTTTAAAATCTTTAGAAATATATGTTTAGATTGGGTAGAGGGCAGAGCTGGCTCAAGACATTTTGGCACCTGAGGCAAAGCACAAAATGGTGCCCCTCCCCACCAGAGAAGGAGGCGTGAGTGAAGGTCTACATCAGGAACAAGGAGGGAATAAATATCTCCATTGGGATCTGATGCCCCTGTGCATCCTGCCACCCGAGGCGGTCGCCTCACCTTACCTCATGGGTGGGCTAGCCCTGGTAGAGGGTAACATGAGGCTGCATTTTAAGCCGCATTTTAAGCTGTATTTTAAGCCATATTTTAATTGTTTGTTTGTTGTTGATGTTGTATTTCTATTACGTTTTATTGTAATTCATATTTGGTGTTGTTGTTGTTGTTGTTGTTGTTGTTGTTGTTGTTGTTATTATGCACTCAGGGCTATGGCCCCCCTTTCCCTCATACTATACCCCTGCATAAGAACGAAGAAGAGCCTGCTTGATCAGGCCAATGGTGTATCTAGTCCAGGATCCTGTTCTCACAATGGCTACCCAGATGCCTTTTGGAAACCTGCCTTTTGGAAACAGGATTTGAGCACAAGAGCACTCTTCCCTCCTGTGGTTTTCCAGCAACCAGTATTCAGAAGCATTACTACTTCTGAACTTTATATGATTTTATAATGCTGTTTTTACTGATTTTGTATTTTACCCATTTTTATTACTGAATTTTTGTATACCACTTAAGAGTATTTAAAATATTAAGCTGTTCTGAAATGCTTTTCCACAAACGGACAAATTCTGAAGGGCACGTCTGCAGAAGGGGAAGCCTGCTAAACCTACATAGGCTCTCCCCGTGAGCTGGAACCTTGTGTGAGCTGCAAACATACCACAAATGCATGGATATAATGGATACTGGACCAGCAAGTGATGTGACAGCAGGGTTGACCCTCCTCTCTCTCCATGTGACGTCAATGCCTGTATCGGTCTGTTACAAATCAGGAAGCTTCCAAGTGCCCCGGAAAAAATAGACATTCAATTTTCTTCACATAAGATCTCGATGGCAATCCTGCATGCTCTAGCACCCTGAAAAAGCGCTTTTTTCAGGGCCATGATCTTGCACGGTGTACCAAAACAAACATTTTTGGGTGCCACACAAGATAATATGCCCCACCCATCTGGCTGAGTTTCCCCTGAGTTAAAAACAATACAGCATTAAATATTAAAAACTTCCCTAAACAGGGCTGCCTTCAGATATCGTTTAAAAACAGGAGAGCTGCTTATTTCCTTGACATCTGAAGGGAGGGTGTTCCACAGGGTGGGCGCCACTACCGAGAAGGCCCTCTGTCTGGTTCCCTGTAACCTCACTTCTTGCAATGAGAGAACGATGGGGGTGAAGACCGTTTGTGGGCCAAGGTTGTTTAGGGCTTTAAAGGTCAGCACCAGCACTTTGAATTGTGCTCAGAAACGTACTGGGAGCCAATGTAGGTCTTTCAAGACCGGTGTTATGTGGTCTCGGCAGCTGCTCCCAGTCACCAGTCTAGCTGCCGCATTCTGGATTAGTTGTAGTTTCTGGGTCACCTTTAAAGGTAGCCCCACATAGAGCGCATTGCAGTAGTCCAAGCAGGAGATAACCAAAGCATGTACCACTCTGGCAAGACAGTCTGCGGGCAGGTAGGGTCTCAGCCTGCGTAACATATGGAGCTGGTAGACAGCTGCCCTGGACACAGAATTAACCTGTGCCTCCATGGACAGCTGTGAGTCCAAAATGACTCCCAGGCTGCGCACCTGGTCCTTCAGGGGCACAGTTACCCCATTCAGGACCAGGGAGTCCTCCACACCTGCCCACCCCCTGTCCCCCAAAAACAGTACTTCTGTCTTGTCAGGATTCAACCTCAATCTGTTAGCCACCATCCATCCTCCAGTCGCCTCCAGACACACACAGGACATTCACCGCCTTCACTGGTTCTGATGTAAAAGAGAGTTAGAGCTGGGTGTCATCATCCCGAATAAAGTGCAGAAGCCATGTGCCCTGGCTTTGTGTTGGAAAATGTTGGATGGTTTGTACAGTGGAGGCTGGTCCAAGGCCAGTGGGGCACTGCCCCACCAGCCCCACTCTGCCCCAGCTAGCCCCCACCTCCCTGCCTTCTTACTTTCATTCAGTCCAATCTCAGTGTTACCGCTTGTAGAACTCAGCAGGGAGGAGGCAGATGGAGACACAACTAGAATGTGCTGGTTCTGCCTCTCATTGGCTCTGGCTCCCCCTACTGGCGGTCTCCCTGCCTTCTACCCTACCAGTTTCAATGTGCACCAGCCCTCACTGAATATGTAGGAGGGGAAAGATTATGCAGAAGAGCCTGAGGCTCAGTCCAGACTTGCTAACACAGGACCAAAACATGGTTGGTCATCACACATCAATATGTCACTGGTAACTCCCATCGGCTGGTTTTTCCTGCTGTACAACATTGCAGAAATCAATTTAACTTTCAGTTATGCATCCTCTTACTTCTGGACAAAACAGTACCTACCTATCTAAAGTACAGTTTTGTACTCTCTTATGGTTTCTCCTACCTTCCTCTGGCATGAGATTTGCAATCTGTGCAAGCCCAATATGTGGTCCTGAGTGCAAAATTAAACATGTCGGCAACATCAACTTTAACAATAATACAAGAGACTAGTCCTTATAGAAGAAAGGCCCTCCCTATCAGGAGTGGCAGAATTTGTGTGTGCATGCAAATATTCTTATTTTGTGTAATTCAGACAGAGACACAAATACAAATGTCATGTTTTCCAAACTTTTCATGTTGGTGACACACTTTGTAGACATGCATCATTTTGTGACATGGTAATTCAGTTTTACTAGCAAACCAGAGGTTAAATGAACCCCTTTCTAGCCCTGGAAGGAACGTGGGGGGCGTTCATGTGACACACCTGCACACTGCGTCCGACACACTAATGTGTTGCGACACACAGTTTGGAAAGCTCTGTCTTAGGAGGTTACCAGTGGTGCCAACATCCCCCTTCTCTGAAAATTAAAGACCCGTCCTTCTGAGGGCCATATATCCTCCTGGGCAACCTTCCAGGGGCCACATGCCAGTGGTGGAAAGAGCCAAAGGCAAAAGTATGCAGAGCAATGAATGTAATGTTAATCTTTGTACAGCACTCTGGTTTCTACATACATTCCCACAGTCCCCCTCTTTCTTCCATCCAGGCAACCAAGGAGCATGATCACAGTTCAAGGACAGATCTCAATCAGGGCATGTAGGCCAAGAAGAGACTTGCACCTATTCCAGACTTTGGTTAGCTTGGTCATCTGAGCTCAAAGAATCCTCAAAAAATAGGGCCTATGCCCACTGGCTTGCTTAGCTTGCTGTAACCCCACCCAGAGGCTTCTGAAAAGAGTTTTGAAACTTACACTGGTGTCTGCTATAGTACTCTTTGCCCATCTAGCTTTTTAAACAGCTATTGTACTTTGTCTGGGGATTTTACTATTAATGCATTATTATCTGTTTTATACTGTTAGCTGCTATGATTATTGTTTCTGATCTGTGCTGTTATTCCACTCAGAATGTCAGCAAAAGAATGGGATTATTCATAATATTCATAAGAGTAATCATGATAACAATAATTTGTTAAAGTTATATTATTATTGACATTACGCAGGTTCCTTCGCTGTATTCTTTTCAGTGCCTGCTAAAAAATATTCTGCTTCGGCAAGGATACCCACACAGGTAAAGTCAATGTATATTTTAACCTGTCATTCCAACTTGCAATGTATACTTTTAACTGATGTTTTTATTCATCTTGCTTTTTTTATTTATTCACAGTGCATTTAGTGGCAATAATACTGAATTGTGTAAGGGTAAGACAAAAAGACTCCAAAAGATACATAGAAGCATTTTCAGGGCACAATATCAAAACAACGAAATGCAATTGGTTTTTTATTAACTTGATTTTAATGTCACTCTTTTTTTTTTTTACTGTATACATTACTGTATATTTATAATTTATATTTTTCACAGACCACTTAGAGGATTTATTTAAGTGGTATACAAATTTTGCTGAATAAAAATAAATGAAATATATATTTTATTGTTATTATTTTCTCCCAATAATCTGGGCAGCAATTCTATATGCATGAACCTGGGAGTAAGTCCAATTGAGTTTAATGGAACTTATTTATTAGTAAATGCACACAGGACTGTACTGAAAACCAATATCCTACCAATTTGCAGCCAACTAACCACCCAAAATGGAGTAGAATACATTGTTGACTGTTATTTTTTTGTTTTTTTGTTTTTTAAGCATAAAGTGGGCTTAATTAAAAGGTTCTATCTTATGCCTTAATTCCAGACATTCTGAAATTCTCAGAAATCTTTACATCTGAGGAACTGTGAAGTTTTTGAACTTTTCAAAATGATTTAGCTGCTACAGCTGCAAATACTTCAGTTCTGCTTCAGACCAGCAGAGGGCACACAAAGACTATTTATGGATTTCAGCACTCAAAGGCACACAAGAAAAAGAGGTTTTGATCATTGCAGTTTCAAACAGTTTTCAGAATAAAAACCTATTGTCAGGAAAAGGTGAATCTGAGAATGTGTATCCAGAAAACCTGGATGTGTGCAAACAGTACTAAAGGTATTTGGGACAATGCTGGAGAAGCAGCGTGATAAGAATGCAGAACAAAAAACTTCAGAAGAGTCCTGTTGTTAAGGTGAGGCCAGGGGCCCTTCTAGTCCAGCAACTGGCTCTCCCACTGGCCAACCAGATGCTCAAATGGGAAGTATCCACAAGCAGGAACTGAGTGCAACAGCATTTTGCCCACTTGTGATTTCCACCAATTGATATTGGGAGGACTATTGCCTCTGACCGTGGGGACACAGCATAGCCATTGTGGAGAGTAGCTTTAGCCTCCTCCATGAATCCGTCCAATCCTCTTTTAAAGCCATGGCTACTTCTTGTTGGAGCAAGTCCCATGATTTAAGCATGAGCCGTGTAAATAAGTGCTTTCTTTTTTATCTTTGCAGAATCTTCCAACATTCAGCTACATTGGATGTCCCTGAGTTTAGTGTTACAAGAGGGGAAGAGAATTTTTTCTCTCTAGCCACTTTCTCTGTGCACTGCATAATTTTATACACCTGTGTTCATCCAACCCACTTCACTAAACAAAGATAAAAGGTAAAGGTAAAGGTACCCCTGCCCGTACGGGCCAGTCTTGACAGACTCTGGGGTTGTGCGCCCATCTCACTCAAGAGGCCGGGGGCCAGCGCTGTCCGGAGACACTTCCAGGTCACGTGGCCAGCGTGACAAAGCTGCTCTGGCAAGCCAGAGCCGCACACGGAAACGCCGTTTACCTTCCCGCTAGTAAGCGGTCCCTATTTATCTACTTGAACCCGGGGGTGCTTTCGAACTGCTAGGTTGGCAGGCGCTGGGACCGAGCAACGGGAGCGCACCCCGCCACGGGGATTCGAACCGCCGACCTTTTGATCGGCAAGCCCTAGGCGCTGAGGCTTTTACCCACAGCGCCACCCGCAAAGATACAATAACCCAAAACCAGGAACAAAACACTAAATAGCCCCAGACATAGTGCCCTCTGGTTTAAAGGGTTTAGAGCATGGGTAGGCAAACTAAGGCCTGGGGGCTGGATCCAGCCCAATCGCCTACTAAATCCGGCCTGCGGATGGTCCAGGAAGCAGCGTGTTTTTACATGAGTAGAATGTGTCCTTTTATTTAAAATGCATCTCTGGGTTATTTGTGGGGCATAGGAATTCATTCATTCCCCCCCAATGGTCTGTCCACCCCCCAATGTCTGAGGGACAGTGGATGGCCCCCTGCTGAAAAAGTTTGCTGACCCCTGGTTTAGAGCCTAAGCAAACATCCTAGTACAACAGCAAAAGCTGTCCGAGGCTCACACCCTAAAACCACAGTCACCGTTAGGAGCTCACTGAGTCAGCCAACCACAGAGTAGATCCACCCTCTGAACAAATTGAGAAAGGAATCAAACTTGACAATTAAGCACAAAGTTCAAAGTCAGCTATACGGGCCGGAATGGGGAACTGGCAGCTCATGGTCTGGTTCCTCCACCTGCAATGTTATCTGGAAACACACCTGGTGAAATTACAATCAATATCTTTTTGAGTAGGGGCAGGAGAGGAAGTATGATCACAGTTCTAGAGTCACTTAAAGTTGATCTGTTTACCGAGCATTCATCCTGATTCATTTATTTATTGTGCAACATTTGCAGGAAGGTTAGATAACTCTGGCTGTTTCTTGACCATTCATTCTGATTTGCTTGCAGGGAGCATAGACAACATCACATCAAGCAACTGTTACACCACACATTCCAGTGCATTTTCTCATCGCTTTTCTTAATGCAAAAAGTCTGGATTTATTTTTTTAAGGGTTTGTTGCGAAGAGCACCAATTCCCCTTTAACTGCTACATGGATTATTATTATTATTATTATTATTATTATTATTATTATTATTATTAAAAGTAGCCACTCTTCTCCATGCAGTCCCAGGAAGGGTTACGGCACTTTAAAAATACAACACATAAATCAGTTAAAACAATTTACAATCCTAAGAACAGGGTGGCTCCAAAAGTATATACATTTCTGGTATCCAAGGTCAGGGTAAAGAGGTGCACCAATGAACAAAAATTTTATAACGAAGGTTCCAGGTGGACCTCTGTGGGAAAGGGTGTGCAAGGGTTAAGGGGCTGCCACAGTGAATGCCCTTTTCTGAGGGCAGCAGAACTACCAAGAGGGCCTCACAGTTTATCTTAGTACCTGAGAGAGTCAGTAGGGAAGGAGGTACAGTGGTACCTCGGGTTACATACGCTTCAGGTTACAGACTCCACTAACCCAGAAATAGTGCTTCAGGTTAAGAACTTTGCTTCAGGATAAGAACAGAAATCGTGCTCCGGCAGCATGGCGGCAGCAGGAGGCCCCATTAGCTAAAGTGGTGCTTCAGGTTAAGAACAGTTTCAGGTTAAGAATGGACCTCCAGAACAAATTAAGTACTTAACCCAAGGTACCACTGTAGTGCTTCAGCCCTACCATTCAGATTTTTAAGTATTTTACTCCCAAGTCACAAGAGTCAGAAACTTAAATTAAAACAAAAACAGGCTAGGGTGGACAGGCAAATCCCACAGAGAGACAGTATGCACACAGAGAACTGATGAACTGTTGCAAATCTAAACAGATCTGCAGCTTTTAGGAATGTTATACAAAGAGGGAGTCCAATGTTGTTTCAGAATGAGGGTTTTGGTTGCAAATTGTGACGGCACACAATGCAGGAAAGGCTTAGAAGCACAAAATGGGAGATTCTGTTGGGTCTAGATTCCAAAAGCAAAAGAGAGAGAGATGATGGGAATTGGCCATAATCAATCCACAGAGTCACAGTGTTCACCAATAATAAATATCCCTTGTTTCCTCTGAGCTATGACATTCTGCAACAAGGAGAAACCTTTTCAAATCAGAAACATCTATCCTCCAGAGGCGCCGGCTTGAGCAGAAGATGGGGTGGGGGTGCGTGCATGATGATGCATACATGACATGCATATGACGCAGGAGTGCTGGGAGGAGTCAGGGGGCAGCAGCCCAGCTTCAATGGCTGGCGGCGGCTTCTCTCTGGTGCTCGGTCTCCTCTTCCTACCACAGCCATTGGCCCAGGGCTGCTCCTTTCCCTCTGTGGCAGGAGGAGCTGTCAGCCACTGGCGTTGTACTGTGTCACTCTCAGCTCTGTGCTCAGCCTCCTCCACAACTCACCCCAAAATATTTTATGGGGGGGGGGAACATGGGCCCCTTAGAGTTAGCATCTATGCTGCCAACCCATTCTCATTGTTGTCTATCCAGCACTTTGAGTTGAATTCAGCAGCTGGAATACTCCTCCCCCCCTCTCCCAGTTTGGTGGAAACACTTACTAAGCATGTGTGTTTAAAATGCAACCTCTCTCAGATAGTTTCCTAAAGCCTCACTCACAAGTTCCTAATATGGGCAAGTGGTTTGACTGCACTCTCCTCTGTGACAGCTGAAGTTTCCAGGGCTGAGATGTGTCAGAATCATTCAGGACTTTTGCAGTTGGGTCTATGAGTCTCTGTTCTGTACCTCCTTCCTGCCAGTCAGCCTCTACTCAACAGCAGATAATTCTGGGCATGATTAAATAATTCAGCTTCTTCCAATGCAGCGACTTAGCAGAATTATTCTGTCGCAGAGGAAGCTCTCTGTTGCATCTCTGCATGCACCAATGCTTCAAGGGGCATGTCTATCACAGAGACTCAAGCAGACACATCAAAGGGTGGGCTCCTTTGAGGGCAGGTTATTTTCTCTAAAGGCAGTCTAGAAGAAAACCTCCCCGCACCTGGTGTACAAGTGAGCCCCCTCCCCCATTTTAATACAATTTGTTTGTATGTGGTTTTTTTAAAATGTAGCTCAGCTCTCAGGAATTTGGGAAACAATGATTTAGAAAATGCCCTGTCAGCTTGATCTCCAAAATATTGCATGATCTGCACAGAGGAAGACTATGTGGAGCTGGTAAAATATCACCCAAGCACCTAACTGGCCAGCACTTAAAACCTGACTGAGCCCTGGCAGACAGGAATCTGAACTGTTTCCTCAGTCCTGAGATGAGCCAGGCCTGCAAAGCACGGTGTTGATGATCATGTCTGCCTATTTGTAATGCCAGGTCATTCCTCACAAACTTGGTTGGTCAGCTGTGTCAGACTTGGCAGGATGGTGGTATAAGATGATCAGGAACTACAGTCACTCTCTCCAATCACCTCCAGGCCAGCATGTTATTTCCAAGCAAGACTGGGGAATGCAGCCTATTCAGGGCTGGCACGCAGTGATTAAGAATTCTCAGGAAAGGAGCAACCAGAAGGAAACATGCATAAGTCTTTAGAACTGCCAACTTCTAGCCACCCTGCTCCTTTAACTGCTTTAACAGATTGGGAAAGGCTCTGCCAGTCAGTGTAGTGGACAGTCCTGAGGTAGGTGGACTAATAATAGTCTGACTCGGTATAAGGCAGCTTCCCAAGCACAGCAGACAGTAGTTAAGCTTTTAGCCCGTAAGGCATACATGAATGAATGAAGAAGCAATCAAACATACAGAAACTTTTACTCTTGCCAATTGTTTTCTCCTTTGAGAAAGGTTCCTGCAGCGACTTCCGGAGGCGGCGCCAACGGCAATGGCAGTCTCCTTCTAACTACGAGGGAGAAGCTCCACGGAAATCGGGTCTATCCGCTACGGCGCAGCGGAGACCCTTCAAAAAACCACAGGCGGGGAAAGCCAGTGGCCGTGGGACTCGGCGGGTGCCAAAAGCGCCCCTCCAAGTGGCAAAGGGACCCCGCGAGGGGCTCCAGAGCGGAACGGGGGTGGTGCGGCACTGAGAGTCGATCGCTACTTCTGTAGAGTGAAGCCGCAGCAGCTGCTGCCGGAGAGCGCTGTCCTCTTTTCCTTGGAATTCGGCTTTTAAACTACAACCCGTGAGTAAGATTCTGCAAAGTTGGAAAGATCAAAGGATTTGTTCCTTTGATCGGCATAAAGAACTTGAATTTGGCTCTGAAGCGGAAAGACGCAAAAAGGAAGTCCGTCTTCCGGTTTTGTAGACAGTACTAAAGCAAAGACTGTTGGAACTAAGAACCGGGAAAGTTGAGCTAAAAAGACTTAATTTTAATGCCAGATTTAAGAACTCCCTTTCAGAGTGGGGGGGAGGAGAAGAAAGGACCTTGATTTGAAGGGAAAAGTGGAAGGAAAGAAGAGACCACGGCTTAATCCCTGATATTGGTCTGCCAGGAAAGTGGAAAGTATTGCACCGTTTAGAGACATTGTAACTATATGTGTTTAACCTGCATTTGAACTGAATTGAAGGACCCCCTTTGCAACTGTTGCCTTTCTATGGGAAAATTGGAAAGTTAAAAAGAGATACTGCTGCCTTTAGACAAAAGTTGCTTTGAAAAGAACATTGTTGCTATTGTGCTCCCCTAGAGGAGGTCTGGGATACAACTGGGGATTTTCCACTGCAGCTGGTCTGGAGACTTTCTCATAACAAAATAAGTCAAAGCTGTGAGAACGACCTTGGGACTTTAAGATAAAGTTATGGATCAGGAAAAACCCCAGGAAAAATCTACAAGGATAAAAACTAGGCAGCAGCAACAAAGACAATCAATAGTAGTTCCATCTGTCCCAGAAAAAGAAGATACTGGGCAGACAGGAGCAAAAGGAGCAGGCCCTGATGAGACATTAAATGCATCACTTGACAAAATATTTGGAGCTTTGGAAAAATTGTCAGCTAAAATTGACTTAAACACCACAACTATCGGCTCCAACACACAGGCTATTGACCGGCTGCTCCAGGAATGACAAGGAAAATTGCTGAAGAAGCGAAAGAGAAGGTGCTGGCGGTAGAGGGAAAGATATCCCCAATCAATAAGCAATTGGAGGATCATAAGGCCCAACTATCTCTAATTGAACTTAGAGACAAACAGAATAATTTAAGAATTAGAGCAGTACCAGACGTGGAAGGAGGCAATTTGTGTGACTTTCTTACACAGGAGTTTGAGGAATTTTGGGGCCTTGAGTCGGATAAAGACTTCAAGATAGTGAGTGCCTTTAGAATTGGCAAAGGGGGAAGAAAGAACAAAGTAGGAGACTGCTTGATTTCACTTAGATCTAAAGAAGAGAGAGACAAAATATTGAGCCTCCATTACAAGAATCCATTGGAGATAGAAGATTTGAGAATTGAAATCTTCAAAGATATACCAAAACACTTATTGGATCTGAGAGCTAACTACGGTGACTTAGTCCAACTGCTAAGAAGAAACAGCATTATTTTCAGGTGGGAGTTCCCCCAGGGCCTGTCCTTTAATTACAAAGGGGGAAAAGTGAAGATAAGATCAGAGGAAGATAAAGTGAGATTTTTGAACTATCATGAGGAAGATCTACAAAAAGAGGCGGAAAAAGAGCCGAAGGCATCAAGACCAGGAGTCCTGGACATAGGGAACCCACCATCAGGCTTGGAAAAAACAGAGAAAGCAATACCACCCACTGATCAAGAACAACTGACGGGAGCAGTTGGAGGGACTACAGAATAACCACACAATGCCTCTGCAAGCACTAAGTTGGAATATCCGGGGTCTGAACTCCCCTGACAAGAGGAAAAGAATCTTTCATTTGTTGAAAAAAGAAAATTTGGACTTGATTTGCCTGCAAGAAACCCACATGATTAGAACACATAGGAAAGTATTGATTAACAAAAGATTGGGTCAAGAATTTATTACATCAGACAAAGTTAAGAAGAGAGGAGTGGTGATCTATGCGAAAGAAAGTCTATCTCCAAAATTTGTCTTCAAAGATGAACAAGGAAGATTCGTGGCAATTGAAATACAAGCCCAAGGAGAGAAATTCTTGATAGTAGGTGTTTACGCACCAAATGAGGGGAAATCAGAATTTTTTAAGAAACTGCATGAGACGTTGTTGGATTTTATGGATTATAACATTATTCTACTTGGAGATATGAATGGAGTGGTATCGACAAACATGGACAAGTCAGACAGACAAGTAATAACAAAAGATGGAAGACTACCGAAATCTTTTTTTGAAATGACAGACAATATGGACTTAATTGACACTTGGAGAACAAAGAACCCCCTAAGTAAAGAAGGGACTTTCTTTTCTGAAGCCAAAAAGACCTGGACAAGAATTGACCAAATCTGGATAACTAGAGGAATGGCTCCAAAGATTCGAAAGGTGGAAATCTGCCCAAAAACCTGCTCTGACCATAACCCCGTGAAAGTGGAAATGAAACTAACACCGACTGGTTCCTTCAGATGGAGGATGAATGACACCTTGTTCAGAGATCCAGAAATCATTAGGAAGGCCCAAAAAACTGTGAAAGACTATTTTGAGATAAATTTGAAGACATCAGTGGAAAAAAGGCTAATCTGGGTCGCAAGTAAAGCCGTTATGAGAGGATTCCTAATTCAGCAGAACGCAATAAAAAAGAGAACTCAAGATGAGAAAAAGGGAAAGATCTTGGAAAAAATAAAAGAAGGAGAGAAGAAGCTTAGAGCCAAACCAAAGTCGCAGGAAATCTTGAGAGAGATCAAATTTCATCAAGCACAATATATGAAAATGACAAATCAGGAGATAGAATGGAAAATTAAACAGATGAGACAGAAGACTTTTGAATCTGCTAATAAATGTGGGAAATTGCTAGCATGGCAATTGAAGAAAAGACATAAGTTAAATACTGTGACTAATCTTGAAGTGAATGGAAAGAATATACAAAACCCACAGGAGATTAGAAACTGCTTCCAGAGATATTTTAAAAAACTTTATACACAAGGGCCACAGACAGAGACTAAAATTGATCAATTTCTGAAAACCAATGGATTACAAAAAAATTCTCAAGAAAACAAATTATTGTTGAACTATAAAATATCAGAACAAGAGGTTGAAGGTGCCATACAGACTATGCAACTGGGAAAATCTCCAGGGCCTGATGGATTAACCTCCAAATACTATAGAACTTTGAAGGACTATTTGATTCAACCACTAAAGGAGGTTTGCAACGAAATTATGGAGGGGAAAAAGGTGCCGGAGTCGTGGAAAGAAGCCTATATCACACTTATACCTAAAACTGAGTCTGAGAAGACACAACTTAAGAATTATCGCCCCATATCCCTGCTTAATGTGGATTACAAAATTTTTGCAGATATTTTGGCTAAAAGACTTTAAAAAGTATTAGCAGAGATGATACATAAAGACCAGGCTGGCTTTCTCCCTGGTAGACATTTATCTGATAATATGAGGAATGTAATTAATGTTTTGGAAAAGTTACAAGTGAATATCAATACAAAAGCAGTTTTGATATTCGTAGATGCGGAGAAAGCCTTTGACAACATCTCTTGGATTTTTATGAAGAAAAATCTTCAGGGGATGGGGGTTGGGCAAAATTTTGAAAATGGTATAGGTGCGATTTACTCTGAACAAAAGGCTAAACTGATAGTTAATAATATAGTGACAGAAGAATTTAAAATTGAGAAAGGGACATGACAAGGCTGCCCAATTTCCCCACTGCTCTTTATTTCGGTCCTGGAGGTTTTGCTAAATATGATCAGAAGGGACCAGCTGATTCATGGTATTCAGGTCGGAGCTAAACAATACAAACTTAAAGCCTTTGCAGATGATCTTGTATTGACATTACAAGAGCCAGTACCTAGTACTAAGAGGGCTCTAGAATTAATCCAGGAGTTTGGTCAAATGGCAGGCTTTAAGTTAAACAAGTTTAAAACTAAGGTTCTGGAGAAAAATTTGATGCCGATGGAGAGAGAGAGGTTTCAGAAAGAGACAGATCTAACATTAGTAAAGAAGGTAAAATACCTGGGGGTGAATATGACTGCTAAGAATGCAAATCTATTTAAAGACAATTATGAGAAATGTTGGTCAGAAGTGAAGAAAGACTTAGAGATTTGGTCGAATGGCTACTTCTTGAGAACACTGATATCCTAGATCTTGAAGGTTATGATAATGTATTTGGGTGGCATGCATATTTGTGGTATGGCAAGGTTAAAGGGCATAAAGCATTCAAAAACCATATTGTCAGGAAAGCATTATTTAATGTCTGGATAAGGTATAAAGATTTTTTGGAGAATAAAACCCCAAGGTGGTTATCACCTATGGAAGCGAAAGCTATGAAAAAACTTAATATGGAGGCAAAATGGCCAAAGTATTGTGAAATTTTGGAACAGGAAGGTGACAAGCTGAAATTGCAGAGTTATGAGAAGCTCAAAAGGTGCGAGACTGGTTACATTATTTTCAAATAAGAGAGGTTTATAATCAAGACAAAAAAATTGGTTTTCAGGTGGAAAAATCAAAGTTGGAAACAGAATTGTTAGAACCCAATGCTAAGATATTATCAAGAATGTATAATTTGCTGTTGAAATGGAGTACTGAGGAAGAAACGGTAAAATCTGCTATGATTAAATGGGCACAAGATATAGGACACAATATCATGTTTGCTGACTGGGAGCAGTTGTGGACCACTGGGATTAAATTTACGGCATGTAATGCCCTAAGAGAGAATATTATGAAAATGATGTATAGGTGGTACATGACCCCAGTCAAGCTTGCAAAAATATACCACTTGCCCGATAATAAATGTTGGAAATGTAAAGAAATTGAAGGTACATTCTTTCACCTTTGGTGGACGTGCCCGAGGATTAAGGCTTTCTGGGAGACGATTTATAATGAAATGAAAAAGGTACTTAAATACACTTTTGTGAAGAAACCAGAGGCCTTTCTCCTGGGCATAGTAGGCCAATTGGTGCCAAAGAAGGATAGAACTTTCTTTATGTATGCTACAGCAGCAGCAAGAATACTCATCACAAAGCATTGGAAGACACAAGAATTACCCACCTTGGAAGAAAGGCAGATGCAAGTAATTGACTATATGGAAATGGCTGAGATGACTGGCAGAATCCGAGATCAGGGAGAAGAGTTGGTGGAAGAAGATTGGAGGAAATTTAAAATTTATTTACAGAAGTACTGTAAAATGTATGAATGCTGATGACATTGAAATAAAATGAAGGGGTTCTAGTAACAAGAGATAAAAATTATAAATTATAAATTTGGGAGGTAAAATATATAAGGATAAAGTAGTAGGATACGAATTTGCTGAACTAACTGTTAAAAAGGGATATAAAAAAGGGAGGCGTGAGGAAGTCAGGAAAATTAGTTAATCAAAGATGAACAATTAGAAAAGAGTGATTTGTGTTTTTTCCTATTTTATTTTTTGTGTGTTGACTGATTTTTTTTCTCCCCCCCCCCTTGTTAGGTTAAATGTTTGTATTTTATGTATTGTGAAAGCTTGTATTGTTGTGTTTTATATTTTCCCTGTGTTTTTACTGTTCTATGTTTGGTTGTTTCTTTTTACTGTTAAACTTAATAAAATATTATTATAAAAAAAGAGAGAGAAAGGTTCCTGCAGCAAACAGCTGCACACAGGGAGAAATCAAGTTTCCTGTCCATAAGGCACATGCAAATAAATGTGTTGTGGTAATGTCTGAGATTGTGCTGGAGGAGACTCTTGAGAGTCCCATGGACTGCAAGAAGATCAAACCTCTCCATTCTGAAGGAAATCAGCCTTGAGTGCTCCCTGGAAGGACAGATCCTGAAGCTGAGGCTCCAATACTTTGGCCACCTCATGAGAAGAGAAGACTCCCTGGAAAAGACCCTGATGTTGGGAAAGATGGAGGGCACAAGGAGAAGGGGACGACAGAGGACGAGGTGGTTTGATAGTGTTCTCGAAGCTACCAGCATGAGTTTGACCAATCTGTGGGAGGCAGTGGAAGACAGGAGTGCCTGGCGTGCTCTGGTCCAGGGGGTCACGAAGAGTCAGACACGACTAAACAACAACAACAAAATGTCTGAGAAAATCTATGAGAAGGAGTTCCAGCAGAAAGCGAGGCTATGGTTCTCAAAGGAACAATTCCCCCCATTCTGTGATTAGACATGCATGATTTCTGCAGGTCACAGAATTCCACTTTTACTGAGGTGGAATATGGGATCCCTGGGCACAGAATTTTCAGTTTTGGTATGGACTTCTCGCAGCCCTCTTGCTAATAATCACCAACGCCTCTGGGTTTCTAGTCTCTCTCCTCTCTCCCTCCTTCTTGCGTAGCTCTAATTTTATCGGAGAAGTGAGGATGAGGCTTGCTCTCTTGTGGATTCGATTCTGAATCCTTCAAAGATGTCTGTTTGCCCTCAAAGCAATGCAACAGGACAGCAATTCAATGTAATTTCCATGCACCCTGCACAACTGGACCAGATTATTTTGAATAATTTTTCATCCTTTGCACCCTTGTCAGCCTGACTCAATGCAAGAACAGGAATGCTCAAGCCCATTTATTTCAATTTGGGAAGACTTGAAGCTCAGTGGCAGGGCACTGCTCTGCATGCAGAAGGTCCCAAATTCAATCCCTGGCATCTCCTGGTAGGAATGGAGAGACTCCCTGCCTGAAGTGCTGAAAAGGTGATCTTATACATGCTCTTGGCACAGATGCAGCTCCCCAGAATTCCACTTCTCGCTTAGAAGAAGCCAAGTTAATTCCTTCACTCTACCCAACTGCTCCAGTCTCTCCCCTAGGAGCCAAGCCCATCCAGAAGCACTCACCCTTGCAGAGGTGCCCTAATCCTCATTATCACACTCTGAAGGAACAACTTTGGTGCTTCCCCTTTGAGGATGCACCAATGGAGAAGGCCTACTAGCAATGGTGACCTCCAAATGAATTGCCTTCTCCCCTGAAAACCAGCCACTGCTGTGTCAAAGTTCACACTCAACCTGGGCAGAAACAAGCTGGTTTAATCGAAGCTTGTAAATATTTATTTCAGAGTTTTTTATATCTCACCATTCTTGCAGAGATCGGCACACAGGGCAGTTTGCAACAAAACATAGCCACTTGCTTGGCTGGTTTATGGCGAGTGAGTAAATTATTCAGACACCCTGGCTGGGAAGCTGGTTATTTTGAGCTACAAATGGCTAAGAAGTGTATGGGCTCACAGTTTAACTAAATGTTTCTTTTATTTCAAAGGAGAGGACACATATTTATTTTGGTGGAACTATTTTGGAATTTGATGTGCCTCCATGGCTGGAACCAGTATGCTTCCGAATACCAGTGGCTGGAGGGGAGAGGGCTGCTCTTGTGCTCAGGTTCTGTTTGCAGGCTTCCCACAGGCATCCGGCTGGCCACTGTGAGAACAGGATGGTGGGTTACATGGGCCATTTGTTTATCCAATTGGCTTTTCTTATGTTCTTATATGACAGTAATAGGATCTTTGGTGTACCCAGTGACCAGAAAAAACCTGCCTGGCCTGCTGTTAACACAGCAGCTTGATCTACAGAACCAAAACACACTTTTCCTTCAGAATGTACACTCATCTGAATTTTGCAATGCAATTCTGCAGCCAAATGTTTAGGAAAATGTAAATATTACAGGAAGGTGTGTGTCCAAATGAATATATTACGGAAAGCAACAAACAAAAATGCCTTATATTATGGGAAATTGCTTGGTGTGTGTGTGCACGTGCGCATTAGGAAAAAATTACACTAAAATGCTGGGGAATTTTCACAAGGACTTTAAAAACAAACATGCACAACTGATGTGGCAACGTGGAGAACCAAACTGAAGACTGGACAAAGGAGAAACTGAGAGAAGCCAAAAATGACAGGTTCATTCTTCCCCCTTTTCAACACTCTTAGTTTATGGAATCCGCCAGATGGCCATGAGCTGAGATGTCATGACTTTAAAAATAAAAAACAAACAAACCATGGACCTAAGACCCTATCAGTAACACTTAGTGGAAGTAGTGAAACCTCCACATACAGGGACAGTATACCTTGATGAAGTAGAAGCTGGGGACAAATCCCTGGGGATGGGCATCAATCTTGTACCCAAAGGCATCAACCTAGCAAATTTGGAAACTGGATGATAGATCCAGAAAAGCAACTCTTGTTTCTAAATTTTCTATTTAGCCCTTACTTGCTAAACCCTTGTTTTTTCCTTTGATTTGTCTTCTTCCACCTGCTGCTACTAGGTTATTCCCCCCCCCTTCAACTGGGAAGCTGTTAAGCCACAAGAAAGCTCCTTGCCTCCAGTATCAACTCACAGGTTCTTTGAAGAAGAAGAAGTTGTAGTTTCCCTTCCACTGACTGCACTCAGGATGGCCAAGGGAGGTTGCGACACTGACCCAAGCCACGCCTCCCTGGCTTATAGCTCTGTTTCCAGTTAAGCTGAGCCTCAGGGGAAGTGACTGCGGTCATCCCCAACAATTGGGAAACTACAAGATGAAGCCCAAAGATGGTCAAGAGAGCGCTCTAATTCCTCCCCTTCTTTCTTCTGTATGATCTTGACTATTAATATCAGGGCCACTTGGCAGAAGCTGAAACTCCCTAGAAGCAAATCACTGCCGTGTGGAAAACAGTGAATGAATCCTGCATGAGGCAGGGTCTGGCTTGGGGCAAACTAAGGTTGGTGGGGCAGAGCACTGCTTGCCTAAATCGAACAGCCTCCACAGCCACAGGAGATGCGAACAAGTGATCTTTCAAGGGAAATGGGTCTCCCATTACTGGCACTACTGAAGACCCCCCATTTGATTTCCAGCATCTCCAGGTACGACTGGAAATATCTCCTGCCTGAAACCCCGGAGAGCCATTGCTAGTCACTATAGACAGTACTGAGCTAGAAAGACTAATGGTCAGACTCGTTATAAGGCAGCTTCCTCTGTTTATATGCCCAGCCCAGCAGACAGAAATCAAGGTTTTAGCCCTTAAGGCACATATGAATGAATGAGCAAACTGTGCTCCTACTTCCTAAGCGCTTATATGCACTCAGCAAAATGGGCACATCTGCAGTTCATAGCTTATTTACAAAAAACAACCCAGGGGATTTGCACCTCCAAAGAGCGGACTTGCATGCAAGTCTATTGCCTTCAGTGAAGCAGCTTTTTGCACTGATGACATACTTGGGAGTCTAGAAAGGAGACTGCTGAGAGGTGTGTGGGTGTGAGAGAGATTAAGTGTGCAGGACACGCCATCTGCGCAAGTGAGATCAAGACTGAAATCTTACTTTCATTAGCTGTGGCTACCTTCTCTGCTTTAAAAATGTATCTAAAATAAGGGGTAATTGAGTTAGGAAGGCAAGAACTAGGTAGTGGTGTTGGTGTTGCATTCGACCCCTGCTTTAGCTATAGATTCATTGTATGCTGTTGAAACAAGTTGGCATCCAGCCTCTAGCTCCCCCTGTGTGAAATGGGAACAAGAATTGCCAATTTCACATAGGGGATCATGAGCTCAAATACCACGAAGAATTGTACAGTTGTTTGCCATATACTTCCTGCCAACCTAGCAGTTCGAAAGCATGTCAAAGTGCAAGTAGATAAATAGGTACCGCTCCAGTGGGAAGGTAAACGGCGTTTCCGTGTGCTGCTCTGGTTCTCCAGAAGCGGCTTAGTCATGCTGGCCACATGACCCAGAAGCTGTACGCCGGCTCCCTCGGCCTATAGAGCGAGATGAGCACCGCAACCCCAGAGTCAATCACGACTGGACCTAATGGTCAGGGGTCCTTTTACCTTTACCTTTGCCATATACTGCTCTCTAAATGGTAACTTGCAGTACAGTGGTTGTAAGCCATTGTTGTTGTTCTTCTTGTTGTTGTTGTTGTTACTCACTTGCCCTTCACCATAAAGTCCCAATGCACGTTACTGTAGCAGGAACCCCCCCACCCCAATCATTCTGTTTGTACAAACTTCACACACACACACACTCACACACTACATACGCCACATTTCTGTTATAAATTCACAGAAAAATCAACCATACATCGGATTTGCACTGTTCCATTTTATTTTACTCCATATGACAAGGAAGGCTCAAGTAGTATGTGGACCGAGAACTCCCAGAAGTGCAAGCTGGATTTAGAAGAGGCAGAGGAACCAGAGACCAAATTGCAAACATGCGCTGGATTATGGAGAAAGCTAGAGAGTTCCAGAAAGACATCTACTTCTGCTTCATCGACTATGCAAAAGCCTTTGACTGTGTCGACCACAGCAAACTATGGCAAGTTCTTAAAGAAATGGGAGTGCCTGATCACCTCATCTGTCTCCTGAGAAATCTCTATGTGGGACAAGAAGCTACAGTCAGAACTGGATATGGAACAACTGATTGGTTCAAAATTGGAAAAGGAGTACAACAAGGCTGTATTTTGTCTCCCTGCTTATTTAACTTATATGCAGAATTCATCATGCGAAAGGCTGGGCTGGATGAATCCCTAGCCGGAATTAAGATTGCCGGAAGAAATATCAACAACCTCAGATATGCAGATGACACAACCTTGATGGCAGAAAGTGAGGAGGAATTAAAGAACCTTTTAATGAGGGTGAAAGAGGAGAGTGCAAAATATGGTCTGAAGCTCAACATCAAAAAAACGAAGATCATGGCCACTGGCCCCATCACCTCCTGGCAAATAGAAGGGGAAGAAATGGAGGCAGTGAGAGATTTTACTTTCTTGGGCTCCATGATCACTGCAGATGGTGACAGCAGTCACGAAATTAAAAGACGCCTGCTTCTTGGGAGAAGGGCAATGACAGGCCTAGACAGCATCTTGAAAAGTAGAGACATCACCTTGCCAACAAAGGTTCGTATAGTTAAAGCTATGGTTTTCCCAGTAGTGATGTATGGAAGTGAGAGCTGGACCATAAAGAAGGCTGATCGCCGAAGAATTGATGCTTTTGAATTATGGTGCTGGAGGAGACTCTTGAGAGTCCCATGGACTGCAAGAAGATCAAACCTATCCATTCTTAAGGAAATCAGCCCTGAGTGCTCACTGGAAGGACAGATCGTGAAGCTGAGGCTCCAGTACTTTGGCAACCTCATGAGAAGAGAAGACTCCCTGGAGAAGACACTGATGCTGGGAAAGATGGAGGGCACAAGGAGAAGGGGGCGACAGAGGAAGAGATGGTTGGACAGTGTTCTCGAGGTTACCAGCATGAGTTTGACCAAACTGCGGGAGGCAGTGGAAGACAGGAGTGCCTGGCGTGCTCTGGTCCAGGGGGTCACGAAGAGTCGGACACGACTAAACGACTAAACAACAACAACAACAAATCAAAGGGGGGTGGCTTGGTCCTGGTCAGCCATAATCCCTTCACCATCCCAGCACATCCACAGGAGCCCTGCCCAGTTGCTATGCCAACCCTGATGATCCCAGACAGAAGACAATCAAGATCACAAAGAACTTGCATATGGGAGTGGATTCAGCATGGACTGAAACAAAGGACAATGATCAGATCTTCCCTCTGGGGGCAGGAAACTGCAAACTCCCCTTTGTCTCCTGGAAGTGACTCATGGGGAGGGGGGAAAGGAGGAACCAGCCAGGTGACAAGACACTCAGGTTACCACCAACTCCTCCCTCAACCCCTCCTTTCTGTAATGTATGCATGATGTTTCTGGGGGTGGGCTTGACCTAGAGGAGGGGAATTTCAAAAGTTTTTATAAGACCTTGCACACTATTTTTCTTTGTCTTTCCTCTCACCTGCAAGTGAGGGGAGCACCCTGTCGCCACAGTCTTTCTTCAATAAAGACCAAGCCTACAGGCTGCTGATTTGCTTCAATTTACTCTGGTTGGTGTCTTTACTTTTTGTCCAAGGGAGCCCTCGGATTTTCCGGGAACAGTTACCAAAACATAAAACATCAATACAAAATCAGTTAGAACAAGTTACCATTAGAAGAACATGATGGGTTCTTAAAACACGTATCTCAGTTGTCAAATGCCAGGGTAAAGAGATGTATCTTCAGCATGCAATGGAAGTTGCACAATAAAGATGCTCAGTGCACCTCCGTGGGAAGGGAATTCCATAAATTATGCTGATATCATTTTTACAGCTGGTTCTGTCTTCTCTCATCCATGAGGAGGGCTCCAATAGGGGCTATGCAATTGCTGAGTCACTTATCTTCGAGTGGTGTGTTTTTGATACAAGTTGATGCACAGATTCTCTATGCGCTGCTGAATCATTTTTTAATAAGATGTACAGTAGCGTCTGGTTAGGGCTTGCATCCTTTTAAGGCTCCGAAATCCTATGCATATTCACTTAAACATTAAGCTGGTATCGATTCAGAAGACTAAATGTCTGTGTAATCACGATTCAGAATTAGGTTGCAGTTGTGCTTAGGAAGAATGCAGCCTTGCTTTTGCATACCATGTTGCAAGCCTGAGGCAAACCCATTTCAACTGAGATTTGATTTACGGGGCACACAAACAGGTTTAGCATGCCTGCATTTCTCCCTCTAGTCAAAATTTCCAGTCCCGTTCCAACAAGCTCAGGCAGGACTGGCATCACTTCCTTATCTCATTTCCCATCCTTACCACATTCCTGTCTTTGTTCAGTATTGCTGGGAATTTATTTACCTGTGCCAGGGTCTTCTCGGTGGTGGCTCTCCATTTGTGGAATACCCTCCTCATTACGGACTTTAAGGAGAAAGTTTTAAACACTCCTTGTTTACCTAGGCGTTTAATGGCTGAAAAACACTGGTCCTGACAACCCTGAAATCACTGGCTGAGAGAATATTGTTAACTGTTTTAACACTATTTTTAATATTATTATTACTGACATGTTTGCTGCACTGGGCTCCTTCTGGATGAAGGGCAGGATATAATAAATAAATAAATAAATAAATAAATAAATAAATAAATAAATAAATAAAAAATTAATAATAATAATAATAATAATAATAATAATAGGATAATCCCTGTTCTTATTCAGCAGGATTGGCTCCAATAGTCAACATGTTTGGAAGATTCAGCAGGCACCTTTGGTTCCAACTTTTAAATGCCTGATTAAAAACTCTTCTATTCTGTCAGATTTGTGCAGGCCTTTAAGAGTGCATATTTCCATAATAGATATCTGGTTTCAGATTGTAATTTTTAATACAGTTTTTACTATATGGCTTTAATTATTGTTGTAAACTGCTCCGATATTCTTAATGAACAGCAGTAACATACCCCCGGGAAACATCTGTCCCAGGAAAACCAGGGCATCCTGTTTTTTCACTTGTGCACAGCGGCTATTTTGGGTGATCTTGACCTGAGAAAAGTGCTTCTTCTGGGGCTTTGATCTCATGCAGGTCACGTCACTCACCTGGCCTGGAAGACGTGCGTCCTGGTTTTGGGGCTGGACACATTGGAGGATATGGAGCAAATAGATGTATTTACAAATAAAATTAAAATGTTGCGATTCCCTTGCACAAGACAAAAACCCTGAGGGGCAGGGTGCCAGGGCAGATGGTCAGCCCCAGCTGTCCCAGTCCTGTATGTATGGGGCAGAGAAGAGAGGGGACTACCACAGATCTCTTGCCTGGGGCCCAGAATGCTACCAGGATACATCTCCCCACCTCCCTCACCACATTGTTTCTTCGAATAAGAAATTCCCTCCCTCTCCCCAGGCATGCCCAAGGACAAAGTGTTCAATCATGCATATAAGTAGGTTTCGAAAATTGGAGGAGGGGGCAGAGAAATTTAGATGATCAGGGAAGGGAGACAAAGTACAACTGCATAGAAAGGGGGCGAAGTTGGAGAGTCTGTGGTTAGCAAAAGATTGATTCATAACATCCAAAAAATAAAAAAAGCAAGTTAACATTCCAAGCAGCTTATTTGAAGTAGGTCTTGCGTCCTACCTTGGCGTCTTTGACACAAGTCATCCCCATAACTTTTTTTAAAAAAACAACACTCCCTAGGAAACATTTTAAATAAAGTTTAAGTCGCTACATTTTTAATTGGATTTCTTTTGTCTTGCAGATTTCTACATTATTTACTAACAGTAGTCTTCAATGTTTTCAGAGCTGAGAAGACACATCTCTAAACCAAACATGCATGTGGGCTTCTATTTTTGATATGTATACATAGTTTCTTTCTTTCTTTCTTTCTTTCTTTCTTTCTTTCTTTCTTTCTTTCTTTCATCTCTCTCTCAAATCAGGACACATTCTGATAGTGTAGCAGTGGAGAACCTTTTGTTTCCTTAGCCCAAAGGCCACATTAGCTTCTGGGCAACCTTCCAGGGCTCACATGCCAGTGATAGGTAGAGCCAAAGGCAAAAGTGGTCAAAGCAACAAATGTAAATTTAACCTTTGTACAGCAGGTAAGTTTCTGCACATACTTTCACACCTTTCTCTCCTCCATCCAGACAAGCAAGAAGCATTATCGGAGATCAAGGACATATTCCATCTAGGCAAAAACACTTGGGGCAGAGCGTGGCCTGGGAAGTATTCCAAGGGCCAGGCACAGAGGACTGGAGGGCCCTCCCCCCTCATTTGAATTTGCCCATTTCCATCCCACCAGCAGAAGACTAATTACCGTATTTTTCGCTCTATAAGACGCACCAGACCACAAGACGCACCTAGTTTTTGGAGGAGGAAAACAAGAAGAAAAAAATTCTGAATCTCAGAAGCCAGAACAGCAAGAGGGATTGCTGCGCAGTGAAAGCAGCCATCCCTCTCACTGTTCTGGCTTTTGCACAGCCTGCATTCGCTCCATAAGATGCACACACATTTCCCCTTACTTTTTTGGGGGGGAGTGAGTCTTATAGAGCAAAAAACACGACAAGTCCTACTCAGTGAAGACTCACTTAATGAATCTAATAGGAATTCCAATGAATTCTAACAGTAATATCCATTATTTTCAGCAGGTCTGCTCTGAATATGACTAGCATGGAAATAACCCCAGTGATTTATAAATCACAGAGCCTCATTTTGTGAGCGTACAGACTGGGTCCCAAAGACAGCTTTCATTAACGCGCTTATAGGTAAAAGGAAAAAAATCCCAAGCTTATAGCCCTAATCTAAAAGTGCATTCAAGTAACTCCCTTTGTGTTCCTGGCATTCAAGTGCTTCTGGGCTATTTTTACCAGCTTTTGGCAGACAGCCAGAATTGGTCATAAAACCAGTAGGAAACAAGGATTTGCCATTCATCTCACCATCAGCTGTTCCGCCCTCTGGTCAGCTGATGGCACACCAAGAAGAGGAGGCAAAGCAAAGGCAACGGAGGAGAGAGGAAAAAACCATCGGCAAAGAAAAATAAATGCTTCTCTTTATGCAACTTTAACTGCAGCCCTGCAGATTTCTATTCCTCTAGAACAGCTTCCCCAAAACATTTGATAATGCAGGGAAGTGGTGTGTGTGTGTGTGTGTGGAGAGAGTCCTAGATTAAAATTGGAAACACACTTTGCTTGACACCCGATCTATCTTTTTGAGTAGATATGACAATGCAGCTCCGTAGATTTATAAATTCACTTGGCAATGCAATCCTATGCATGATTACTCAGAAGTTAAGTCCTACTGTGTTCTTTGGGGTTTGCTTCCAGAAAGAAACATTGACAGAGTGATGCTAGGCATACTTACTCAAAAACATGCATGATTTTAATAAGATTTAACTAAGAGTGCACAGAACTGCATCCTTGTAGCTTAATCCTGCACATGGCTATGAAGAAGTAAATCCTGTCAAGTTCAATATGCTTGTTGCTTAGGAAGGACTGCAGCCTTAATTGACTAAAAAGGTTATCCAATTATTATTTTTAATGCAAGTGCTTACAAAGAATGCATATTATCATTAATAATTTGACTGAAATCCATATGAATAATAGAGCAAGGGTCCCTTGAGACATCTTTTTGATTGTACATTCATGATGTGAAGGGTACTTTATCATATTGGGGCAGTTAAACATCACTCCACTGTTTCTGCTTGGCAAATGTTTTGGGGCAGACATACTGCTTCTTTTCCAATCGGTGCATGTCCCATAACTTCCTGCTGAAATCCATTTATACCACCAATGCTCCAGTATTACTACTACTACTACTACTATTATTATTTATTATTTCTACCCTGCCTATCTGGCTGGGTTTCCCCAGCCACTCTGGGCAGCTTCCAACAAAAGATTAAAAATACATTAAAAGATCAGTCATTAAAAACTTCCCTAAACAGGGCTGCCTTGAGATGTCTTCCAAATGTCATATAGTTGTTTATTTCTTTGACATCTGATGGGAGGGCGTTCCACAGGGTGGGCGCCACTACTGAGAAGGCCTCCTGCCTGCTTCCCTGCAACTTCACTTCTCGCAGGTTTTCTGGGGGAACGCAGGGGTACGCATACTCCTAAACATTTTGTGAATATTTGTACTTCTGTCTATTTACTGTATTTATTTTTCCCAATTTGAACTATAAAATGGTGATTTTCTTGAGTTTATTAGAAAAAAACCCACTGCTATTACCTTGGCAACCCAGAAATGTGCCCTGACACAATGAGAGGCTGCAGCCCTGGGTTTTCAAAGATGAACACTCTAGCTTAAGCACTTTTGGATGCAAAGAAAGCAGGTCATATTATAGGCTGCCCAAAAATATGAGCGGAATGGAACAGTGAGCCTGACAGCAGCCTCACTCTTTAATCTTGTAAACCACAAAATATTCTCAAAGTAACTCTGATATTTTTTTTCCTCCCTTCATATGAAGAAATATTTCATCCCCTTCCTGTAACCAGGCATGCAGTCTGATGCATCTCAGAGCTTGGAATAATGGAACAGCTACCAGGCTTAGTGTTTGATCGGGTGTGTCTGTTTCTCTCTCCCTGCCCCCACCCCGTCTGGAATAATTGCACCTCATCCCATCCCTATGGTGATGACTCTAGCATCTGCACACTGCAATTACTTCCAGCGTAAACACTGCCAAAGGGCTTTTGGGTCCTACCTCCCACAGAACATCATTTCCTCCCTATGTCTGTGCCCACTGCCCTTGAGATATGGAGCAGTTGTGTTCAGAATTCAGCTGTTAAAAGGGGTGAGACTGGCTGTCACTCAATGGAGATTGGTCCACCGGGGCAAATGGGGCACTGCCCCACCAACTGTCTGGCCCCACACTACCCTTCTTACTTGCAACCAGTTTAGGGAGTGGCACTGGCAGTCAGCTTCCACCTTCTCTTCAGGCTCAGAGGAGGGCAGAACTCTCAGTTTTAACTATGATTTAGCATATCAGCTCCAGATATTGGAGGGAACTTGGGGAAGAGTCTGCCTCCTCATTGTAGGAAGTCCAGGGGGTTCTTGTCTGCAGGCTCCCAGGCTGGTGAGTTGAGCCTTGGCAGGTGCCCAACTATGCTAAACCTTGACGTTCCGTGTAGCAAAATCCTCTGCCTGAGATGATAGCACACTCCCAAATGACTGGATTTTAACAACTGTCTAATTTCATGTTCTTTTCTAAGAGGGAAGTTTTGATTTCTGTGGGTTGTGTTTTCCTGTCTCTCTCATTAACAGTGGCTGGTGATTTCAGGCTGCCAGTGATCAGGAACCCCCTTCTATAATAAGCCTTGAGGTGGCTGGGTGTGCAAATTACAAGCAGCAATGACTCATATTCTCTCTCTCTCTCCTTCCTCTTCTTGAGGATTTGGCTGGATAGGACTCATAGCTCCTGCAGCAGCTAGAAAGAAAAGTCTCCTGAAATTTTGCTGGGCTGCCAGGGGAACTAGCCCTGCAAACATTTAAGAGAAGACTGAATGGGTTCCTACTGACGATGTTTCATACATTTGAATAAAAGGGGGTTGGACTGTATGATCTTTTGGGTCTCAATCCAATCCCCTCCCCCAAACGAAAAGTCATTGGTGTAATGAGAGAAACTGGATACCTGGTGTAATTACACACACACACATGCGCGTGCGCGCGCGCGCACACACACACACGTACATCTACACATCCTATGGAACATGTTTCTCTTCACTAAATTCACAAAGCAGTTTAAGCCCAAATACTCAAATGTATGTGATCACAAGGACTAGACAGGGGTCAGCAAACTTTTTCAGCAGGAGGCTGTTCCACTGTCCTTCAGACCTTGTGGGGGACCGGACTATATTTTTTGGGGGAAATGAACGAATTCCTATGCCCTACAAATAACCCAGAGATGCATTGTAAATAAAAGGACACATTCTACTCATGTAAAAACACACCGATTCCCAGACCATCCGTGGGCCGGATTTAGAAGGCAATTGGGTTGGATCCAGCCCCCGGGCCTTAGTTTGCCTACCCATGGACTAGAATCACATTCCTGTATGTGAAGCATCTGAGCATCTGCAGCAGCGGATGTCACTCAAGGGCCACCAATCTGTTTAGGCTATGGGCACAATTTGAGTTTTGAGCAAATACTGTGAACACTCCATCCCCTCCACCGGTCACTTCTTTTTCTCCTGCCTTGCACTCCAGCCCTGGTGACAGACAGACAAGAGAAAACGTGTGTGTGCACATGCTTTGCTTTTGCATGGGACATGCATAAAAGTTGGATCCAGCAGACATAACAATGCCTTCAAAACCGCATAAAGTGGAAAGAGGAAGTGGGAAAGAGAGTCATTTTTCCAACTTCCTCCTGCCGCTCTATGTACCTTTGGAGGGACAAAAAGGAAAGTACTGTACTTCATATCAAAGAGGCAGTGGGGATTCCCACTGTGCCTGTGGGAACACTGGTGATTTCTACAGTAGCTTCTAATTTATAGTTAGGAAAGGTAAAGAGACCCCTGACCATTAGGTCCAGTTGTGACTGACTCTGGGGTTGCGGCGCTCATCTCGCTTTACTGGCCGAGGGAGCCGGCGTACAGCTTCCAGGTCATGTGGCCAGCATGACTAAGCCGCTTCTGGCAGAGCAGTGCACAGAAATGCCATTTACCTTCCTGCCAGAGTGGTACCTATTTATCTACTTGCACTTTGTGCTTTCGAACTGCTAGGTTGGCAGGAGCAGGGACCAAGCAACGGGAGCTCACCCCGTCACGGGGATTCAAACTGCCGACCTTCTGATCGGCAAGTCCTAGGTTCTGTGGCTTAACCCACAGAGCCACCCGCGTCCCATCAGAATTCACTTGTGCAACAGACCTCAGGACTGGACTTGCAAATGGATTTCAAACGCAAAACTCCTGTTGCACTTTGGGCTGGGACAAAATAAGAGGCGGACGATACTGCAGCTGCCATGGCCACCAGTTGCTGGCTCCCTGTTTTCTCCAATCAGAAGTTGAATAAAGCATGGTTGTCTCATTTCCATCAGTGTGTTCATGTAGCAGTGAGGGCTACATGTAGGGAGCTCCTTCAGATAGAGCAGCAATTGTGCTGACCTTTGGTTGAGTGGGGAATGGGAGAATTAGCTCAAGACCCCTTCCAAACTCCTGATTGGTGTTATTACCAGTGGTGTCTGGTGCCCATTGGGCAGACAGCAGAGAGGCCAATGGCAGGCAGAGTAGAAGCCAATGGCAATCAGCATTCATCTTCCTCCCTAAAGAGTTCTACAAGGGGCAACACTGATGATGATGAAGGATGATGAAGCTGGCAGCCAGGCTACTGTCTGCACTGGATGTACCGTATTTTTCGCTCTATAAGACGCACCAGACCAGAAGACACACCTAGTTTTTGGAGGAGGAAAACAAGAAAAAAAATATTCTGAATCTCAAAAGCCAGAACAGCAAGAGGGATCGCTGCGCAGTGAAAGCAGCAATCCCTTTTCTGTTCTGGCTTCTGGGATAGCTGCGCAGCCTGCATTCACTCCGTAAGACGCACACACATTTCCCCTTACTTTTTAGGAGGGAAAACGTGGGTCTTATAGAGCAAAAAATATGGTAAGTAAGAAGGCAGGTAGGTGGGAGTTTGCTTAGGATAGACTGAGGTTGGTGGGGTACTGCCCCATTCACTCCAATGCACTACTTTCCACTGACTATGACTGCTTTTTACAGAGTTATTTGTTGTGCGCAGCCTGGCAGCTGGATCAGGAAGAGGAACCACAGTGATCACACACATTTGGGCAACCAGAGACATATGTATAGAAGAAAACTTCCATTCGCGTATGGCCACCAGCTTGATCAGACTGGTTATTTCTATGTCTTGTACTGGATTTCATGCTGTCCTTAAATGCACAGCAGCAGCAGCAGCAGGAGAGGTTGCAGGTTTACTTAAAAAAGAAAGGTACCCAGTTGCTATTTAGCCCTGTGGCAGCCATAAAACACACATTTTTGCACAAATTATCAGCATTGATTTAACTTTAGGAAGTCGTTAATTCACAAAACCTTCCCTTCCAGAAAGGTGTGGCACCCCAGACTGTGTCTCAGCTTTCAGCTCACATTTTGAAAAAAGCTTTCTGTGAGTTCTTAATTTAGAAGTTCCCCCAACTTTTGCTGCTTTGTATTAAAAGCCCCCCCCCTCTAATAGTGAATATAGCAGAGTTGTTATTGATCTTTGGGGATTCAGAGATCCACTTTTAGGGCAGTGACTGGGAACCTAGAGCCCTTGGGTCTCTCCCCAGGCCACATGCCCTCCTCAGTCACCCTCCCTGCTGGCCCTGCTTCACATTCTGCTTGGGTGCTTTTGAAAGTGTCCTTGGAACTCTGCAAATGTCCCTTGCTTGCCTGGATGGAAGACAGAGGGGTGCACGAACATGCATAAAACTAATCATACTTGTAAAAAGGCAAAATGTGCATCCATTGCTCTGTCCACTTTTTCCTCTGGTTTTTCCCATCACTGGCATGTCCCGTCCCACCCCATGAGATTGCCCAGAATGGGAAAGGGAGTGGAAGGAGGCAAGGAAGATTATACTCATGGGTTTCTGTTGGAGTGGGCAAGGGGGGCAATTGCTCCCCCAATCCCCATGTATGTGCCATAATCCCTAAATTCCTAGCTTTTCTATTTTTAATGTAAATTTCTAGCACTGAAACCTGGGATATGAGGCAAAACACGCAGGAGATGGTCTCCTTATTTCTTTTGCACAAAATTAGCCAGTTACTCAGTGATGGCTGGCGCCCATTGCGACTGATGGGCCAGAAGGCTGGAAGCCCAAACATTAGGCAGTGCCAAAGCCAATGATAGGCAGAGTCATCTTAGCTTTGTCCCCATCCTCTTTCCCATTGAGCTTTGCAAATGGGGAGGAAGTGATGGTGGTGGCGGAAGAGGAAGCTGACGGCCAATGCCACTCCCTGGACTGGTTCTTATCAGGAAGGAGGGCAGGTGGGGGGGGCAGCTGAGAGTGGACCAAGGTTGGTAGAGCACTGCCCCATTTGCCTGAATGGGCCAAGCTCCACTGCAGCTACGATCTCAACAGTGTTTTCAGCTGGTGAATTAAGTCGGAACAATGAGTGACATTTAAGAAAGCGGATCTGGCTAGCTAGGGTGAAACACCCATTGTCTTCTACACTCTAGAGAAGGAACTTCTTGGTTTGCTTTTGAGGCTTTTATGCTCGTCTCCCAAGCTGGAAAAGTGATCACTGCCCTGTACAAAACAGTTCAAGTATCCAGGATTTTTTTTTGAGGGGTGGGGTGGATACAGCTGTAATGGGGGGTATAGTTTCAAAAACAAAGGAGTAGCAAAACAACAACCGGAGTTCATGATATTTCAAACTCAGGTGTTCTTTCATACAAAAAAATGTTATCCCTTCCCCATTTATCAAATGACCCTGCCAGCATGTCAATGCAGACAGAATTTTCCATTATTATACCTATATTACATAGGGCAAGCCTGTGGCTAGAGTGCATAGGTAATGTCAGCACAGCACAGCACAGCATTGTTGTACCCAATGTGGATGATTTGTTTAATGTAATATCTGTACCCTGCTTTTCCAACAACAATAATGAGCTCAAAGTGGCTCACAATAAAAACATCAAGACACTAACAAACATAACAACCCCTGTAGTATCAAAAACACAACAGCATAGGAAGATTAATAATAATAATAATAATAATAATAATAATAATAATAATAATACAATTCAGTACAAACTAAGCTGTTAAGAGCATGATGATCCCACAAATGCGAATACATCTAGTTCTCCGGTCTTTTCAGACCTAAGACACTTTTTCATCCCCAAGCAAAACTTGTGCATTGCACCTTCTAAAAATAAGGAAAGTGTGATTTTGTTTTTCAAAGAACAAGTTATTGGGGAAATTTTTTTTTCTCTTTTTAAAAAAGAATGAGTGCTTTTTTTGCTATGCAAATTCATACAGTCAATTCATTGACTAAAACTAAGCTCTTTACCCTGGCTTTTGACACCCAAGCTGCATATTTTCAGGACCTGCCTTATTTCTGTGATTGTAAGTTGTTTTAAACTGTTTTTAAAATTGTGCTTTAATTGTTGTAACCTGTCCTGGGCATAATAATAAATGACTCATCTAAGCTTGCTTTAACTGTGACAGCTGTATCAGAATGTATTCTTCTACACAAGTATTTATTTTCTTATTGAATGTGGGGGGGGGGTTACCTGCCTTTCCACCAGATTATTTTCAAGGTGAGTAAATAAAAATTAAGGAACTTGGATAGAGGACATCTATCTTTGAATCTGGACATCCAGTTTCTTCTCCCTCCCTCCTCCCTCTTTCTTTTCTTAAAAAGAAGGATAGTAGTAGGAAGGGTAGGAAAGGACACAAGACAGAACACAAGAAAGACCTGCTGCACCTGGACAGTGGCTCACCTAGTCCATCACCCTGTTCTCACAGTGGCAACCTGAGTGCAACATCACTCTCCCCTCCTGTGGTTCCCTGCACCTGGTAATCAGAAGTATACTGCCTCTAACATTGGAGGTGGAACATAAGAGCCCAGCTGGATAAGGCTAGTGGTCCATGTAGTCCACCATCCTGTTCTCACAGTGGCCAAACAGATGTTTCTGGGAAGCCCGCAAGCAGGACATGAATGCAATAGCACTCTCCCCACTTGCAGTTCCTAGAAACTGGCATTTATAAGCTGACTGCCTCCCAACCGTGGAGGCTGAACATAGCCATCGTGGCTAGTAGCCATCAATTGCCTTATCCTCCATGCATCTATCTATTCTAAGGGTTCCCAAACTCGTCTGCAAGGTTTATTCAGGAGCTCCCGAACATGATTCTGGTTTTGCAGGTTGAAGAGAGGAGATGGAACACCCACCGCATTACATATTCACACCAACTTTTACAGTGGTACCTCGGGTTACAGACGCTTCAGGTTACATACGCTTCATGTTACAGACTCCGCTAACCCAGGAATAGTACTTTGGGTTAAGAACTTTGCTTCAGGATGAGAACAGAAATTGTGCTCCGGCGGCATGGCAACAGCAGGAGGCCCCATTAGCTAAAGTGGTGCTTCAGGTTAATAACAGTTTCAGGTTAAGAACGGACCTCCGGAACGAATTAAGTACTTAACCCGAGGTACCACTTTACATGTAATTTTTACTGCTTCTTCTGTTTCTTCCATTTTATTTTATTGTATTACAATTGGAATTCCATAAAATGCAGCAAAATAGCAGTGTGAAGGAAATAAAAGAAGAAGATGATAATTTGGCATCTAGCCCAACACACTGCAACTGCTATAATGGGCAGAAAATTCATTAAGTGGTCCACCAAGACCCTCAGTGATTTTTAAGTAATGAGGGAACAATTTGGGAACCACTGGTCTAATCCTCTTTTAAAACTACCCATGTTGGTGGCCATCACTTTTTCCAGTGGAAGTGAGTTCCATAGTTTAACTATGTGCTTTGTGAAGAAGGGCTTCCTTTAATCTGTCCTGAACTCAGCTTCATTGCTGAGAGTGCTATGAGAGCTGGAGGAAAACTTTTCTGTGTCTACATTCTCCACACCACGCATCATTTTATAAACTTCTATCATGTCGCCTCTTCTCTAAACTTAAAGGTCCCCAGTGCTTCACTGGACAGCCCTTGGTTCTCGTATGAGGAGAAAGGAAGAATAACTTTACTTCCTTCCTTCTTGTGGCGAAGTCTTGTGTGAGGGAGATAAAAAGAAACAGAAAGGAGGAGGCGAAAGAAAGAGAAAAGAGGTAGAAAGAAAGAAAGAAAGAAAGAAAGAAAGAAAGAAAGAAAGAAAGATAGATGTTTTGGTGCAATTCTGAGTCCCCACGGAAGACCAAGGATCTCTGCACTACATCGAAGAGCAACTTGTATCCTACGGGCTCAAACCTCAGAGGGAGCGATTTGATTGGCCGCTCCTCCTAGCCTTCCAGCACCCTTTTGACAGCCCCAGATTCTTTTACAGAAGCCTCAACAAGTGTTGCAGATAAGCTAAGGAGCTGCGTGTGATGAAGGAGCAGGTGACCCAGCTGTGTGTGTGAGAGAGAGACCCATATCAAGAGAGTGCTAAACTGGAAATCCTGCAAACAACGACCATCCCAATCCACGTATCACCCCCCACCACACACAAAGCGTATAGCGCACACACCTCCGCCCTCCACTCTGCACTTTCCCTGCCTAGTACACGCCGACTCCCTAAACTTCTGGTTTCTGGTTCTCATGGACCGTGGGAGTCCGCGAAAACTTCTATACCGCAATAAATCTGTTCGCTTTTAAGGAGCTCTTTGGTCAAAGCCTTGATGATTTCTTCCAAGTTGCGGATACAGCTCGAACCCCCCCCCCCAAAGCAGCAAGATCGCACCCCCAACCCACATAATTCCCACCCCATCAAGAGCATCTCCCAGACCCGGAGGGGAGGGACCGACACGTCAGATCGCCCGGAGGAGGGGAAAGGAGGAGGAGGGGGACCCCAAACCCGGATCTGTTGCGCTCGTCTCCGCCCCCTCCCTCTCTTTCTCCCTTCCAAGCGGCCTGCTCAGGGGTCTTACCTGGGGTTGCAATGGAAAAGCAAAAAGGAGCTCAAGCTGATTCCAACCCACCGAAGTAAGATACGAGTGGGCCGGTCCGAACTGAGCTCAGCTGAGAGGAAGAAGAGAAGAAGAAAAGAGGGAGCGAGGGAGGGAGGAAAGGAGCGCTGGGCTGGGCTGGGAGGGGCAGGGCATCTTCCGCCTCCTCTGCCTCTGTGCGCAGAGCCACAGGCCACTCAGAAGCGCTTAGGGGTGGAGCATTTTGGTGTTGCAGAGAGCTGGTCCTGAGTGTCCGGTAGCTGATCTTTCGGAAGGGGCATGTGGGCGGGAGAGACGTGGCGACGAGAGAGCCCTAAGAGTCAGAGCCGTCTAGTCCAGCAAAGCGTCTCCCGTTCCCCACCCGCTCCGCTCCGGAACTCAGTAATAATAATAATTTATTATTTATACCCCGCCCATCTGGCTGGGTTTCCCCAGCCACTCTGGGCGGCTTCCAACAAAACACTAAAATACAGTAACCTATTAAACATTAAAAGCTTCCCTAAACAGGGCTGCCTTCAGATGTCTTCTAAAAGTTTGGTAGTTATTTTTCTCTTTGACATCTGGTGGGAGGGTATTCCACAGGACAGGTGCCACCACTTAGAAGGCCCTCTGCCTGGTTCCCTGTAACTTGGCTTCTCGCAGGGAGGGAACCGCCAGAAGACCCTCAACACTGGACCTCAATGTCCGGGCCGAATGGTGGGGGTGGAGACGCTCCTTCAGACTAGCTTTGATGACCCCTTGGATCCCCTCCTACTCAGTTTCAATGATTCTGGTCCTCGGATGGCCTAGAGGGGCAGAGCATGTGCTTTGCATGCAGAAGGTCCCAGGTTCGATCCCTGGCCTTGGGCTGGAAACTAGCCATCCCTGAAACCCTAAGAAAAGCGGCTGCCACTCACCTGTAGACAATACTGAGCATGATGGGATCACTGGTGTGACTCAGTAGGACAGCTTTCTGTGTTCCTCCTTTTTTCTTTTGTCCAAGTGTCTAGTACAAAGGTAGACAGCCTCTGACTGTGGAGGTTCCATTTAGCATCCCTATTTATACTAACAGCAAAGTCAGTTCTCCAGAGGTGGTTCCTTATGTAGCCAAACCAGCATCATACATGTACAAAAGGGAGGTACATGGTGCATGGCACTCAGCATCTGGTGTGTCCTCAGCTGAGTAAATTGGGCCTTCCAAGTAAGAATGGAACTGCCTGTGCCCACTTACTAGAGAGAATAAGTACCACCAGCTCAGCTGGGTATACAGTACTTCTGAGTGAAATGTGCTACCTTATTAAAGGGAAGAAATTTTTATTTATTATTTATGTGTTTATTACTATTTTGACCCACGATCTGATTGATGCACCTCTCTTAGAATAGTTATGCAAACATCTGTTTTCTTGGGGTGAGGAATCTCTTGCAGACAGCTTTGAGACAAATTGGATGTGGTGTTGGCACAGTTCACTATCTTGCTGCACTATCTTTTTTCAGATTGCAGGACATGGGACAGAGTAGCTAGCAGCCGAGGGCAGAAATCCAGCTGGTGTAAGGTCTCCCAGTGCAGGTTCCCCAGGAAAAGCTCTGGCTGTTGAAGGGAGAGGCACTGTGCTAGACAAAATAGTTGGCAACCCTTCCATGGGATAAAAGAAATGTCTAAAATAGTTTGGTATGCTTATGTATAGGAATAGGCCATAATTGGAAGCGGGTTGAAAATAAATCTGCCACTTTCATAATTCCTAGAATGCTGAGCATATACCTTTAAACCATAGTTTAATTTAAGTGTGATGTGCAACCCACTATGTTGGCAGCAAAGGTGTGTTGTTGTTTTTAAATCATTTGGAATATTTTGGATACTGAACCACATGATTTGAGTTCTGGGGCATGAACTGCGGACACATTCTCATTACTATGTATTAAATACATTTATGATCTCAAGAATCATCATCACAAATAGGCCCAGTTTGCTGCAGCTAAGCTGGTCCAGATCTGGCCCATGCATGAATGTTACTTAATCTGGAACTGCAAAAAGAACAGAGAGATTTCTTGCATCTTTAATACAAACAGATATATTATGTCTTAAGTTTTAGTGGACTGGAAGAAAGCGCTTTATCAGATCCATTAAGCATTATCCTCCCTTCTCCTCTAAAGTCAGTGGGATAGTGTGGCATAGTGGTTGTATCAGCAGCTTGGGGACCAAGATATATATGTAATAATTGGGAAAGATGTGATATATATGTAATAAATATGTACTTATTAGATAAAGGGGTGGGGGAGGATGTGTTATGAGGTATATATCCACTTAACATGTGAACTCAATGTATGTATAGTTCTAAGAAGGGTACAATCCTTTGTGTAGAGCCAGGCTATCAATCAATTAATATATACCTTAGAAAAATATACCTTAGAAAAAGTTTGGTTTATCATACAGAAATGAAAAGAGACAGAATATACAGGTGCTGCTTCTGACAGCAAGGGTGCAAATATGCAGGCATCAAATAATCATTCAGTATGTACACTGTAATAAGAATTTAAGGTCTCAAATATATGCAGTCATACCTCGGGTTACGAACGCTGCGGGTTGTGCATTTTTGGGTTGCGGACCGTGATGAACCCGGAAGTACTGGAACCTGGAAGTACCAGGTTACTTCCGGTTTTGGCGCTCACGCATGCGCAAAATCACAAAATGACATCATGCGCAGAAGCACCGAATTGCATCACGCATGTGCGCAGACACGGTGCTTCAGGTTGCAAATGCTGCACGTTGCAAACGTGCCTCCCGCACGGATCACATTCACAACCCGAGGTATGACTGTAAATTAAATGTTCATAAATTTACATGGCAAACACATACATAAGTTTGTAAGCGACGTGTCTGAAATAGTACAGGAGAACAATCCTGTAACCATTTTGACGCTCCCAAATTGACCTCAAATGTTTATCTGCAAGGAAGGGGGAAATGGGAAAGCCTCTCCATTGTCCTTTGCTTACTGGTCTTTAGGGCATCTTTGTGTATGAACAGGGTGAGCCTGTGACCTGGATTCAGGAATTAAAGTATTTACCATCACAAAAGATGGCCAGGCTGCCCAAGTGAGCAATCACTGGCCATTGTCAGGTATCCTGGCAGACAGGATTTCTGTTTTAGACCACTTCCTTCTGTGATGTATGTATGATGTTTTTGGGGATGGTCTTGAGCTAGAGGGTGGGCAATTTCAAAAGTCTGTATAAGGGCTTGAGCACCATTGTTCTGGATTCCTCCTCCCTCCTGCATGTGGTGAGTGAGGACCCTGTTGCAACAGCTTTAATAAAGATCGGGCTTATTATTCTATATTCTCTGGTTGGTCTCTGTTATTTTCACCTACCGATAGGGAACCCACTTAAGGACTCTATATGGGCTCTTGGATACCCCATAAAGGAAAAGGAGCAGATTTTGTTTACATCAACACACACCTTGATTATAGAGAAAAAGGGATCCCTAACTATGCCAAAAGTATGGAGAAGGTCGGCGGTTCGAATCCCCATGGCGGGGTGAGCTCCCGTTGCTCGGTTCCTGCTCCTGCCAACCTAGCAGTTCAAAAGCACGTCAAAGTGCAAGTAGATAAATAGGTACCACTCTGGTGGCAAGGTAAATGGCGTTTCCGTGCGCTGCTCTGGTCACCAGAAGCAGCTTAGTCATGCTGGCCACATGACCTGGAAGCTATACGCCGGCTCCCTCAGCCAGTAAAGCGAGATGAGCGCCGCAACCCCAGAGTTGGTCACGACTGGACCTAATGATCAGGGGTCCCTTTACCTTTACATGTGATCTTGGAGCAAGCGTTACACAAAGACAGTGATTTGAGATCTGTGCCTTCACCAAGAGTTAAGCTCCCCTCTTCAGAATCCTTTGCCAGGAAGGCAACAGTCTCGCACCCATTCTTTGGTCTGTGAGCCAACAAAGTGAGGAGTGGTCCTTCAAATCACAGTGGAACTAAGAGGGGTTCCTGATAGGGCTCTGAGCTGACTTAGATAGAAAATTCAGGCTTTAAGTATAGTTTAAACCCAAGTAAACTCTATGGAAATGGGAGAGGGCTTTGTTTAGTGAGTGGATAACAACACACCCAAGTCCTTTGAATTATTGTTTCTTCTTTCCAGTGCACTATTCATAGAATATAGCGTTAGAAGAAACCTCTAGAGTCATCTAGTCCAAATCTTTGCAAATGCAAGAATCGCAACCAAAGCATCCATGACTGATGGCCATCCAACCTCTGTTAAAAACCTCCAATGAAGCAGAGTCAATTTCTAGGATGGGAAACTACTATCCTGATTCAAGCCTAAGCAACAATTTAAATCAACAGCATAGTTTATTGCCACAAACAGCTAAAAACATGATGATGCCATAACAGGCCTGGGTTTGAATTTTTTAGTATTGCTGAAACTCACTTGTGCATCCTATTTAAGCAACGAGGTCCCCCCCCCCCCCAGTAATTGTCAGGGTTAGTAAAAACGACATTGGAGAGAGGTGGAAAGATTTGAGTTGCATCTCAAGCAAGGAAACAAGCAGAAACAAAGATTAGCAACAGGTGAAGGTTTCTAGAAACCACAAGACTTATGCAGTAGAGTTGAAAGCCCCAAGAAACCCAGCAGCAGCAATTGAAGGAGAGGGAAGTGGTTTGATGAGGGCCTAACATTTTCTGTGTGTTTAAAAGAATTTCCTACATGTCTGGCTCTTTCATCACATATATATACCACTTCCTCATAGTTGTCTCAGGCACTCAGTGGTGGCTCATATGCACTGGAGACTATTTTCCAGGGGCAGTCCTGGAATTACAAAAGCCATTGTTGTCCCATCCCTGGCTCTGAGCCTTCTTCCCCTGGGGGTTCCCCAAGTGATGCCTCCCATCTCTCCTCTGCATCCAGATGGAGGAGAAATTTGATTTTGTTTGCATTTAATGAGAAACTACCTGATTTGTACTTCTCAAATCAATGTGTGAACTGACATGTCTGTCCTTCAAACTATGCATTTTCCCAAATTTTGCAATGCAAAAGAGTACGGTACATATAAAGAGACATATTAAGAGAAAATTGCATAGGAATGCATATATTAGTGAAAATAGCATATAAATATACATTGTATTGGGAGAAAATGTTTGCAAAAATAGGTATATTAGTCAAATGTGCATATAAAAATGTGTTTACATGAAAATGCTAGTTAATTCTAATGCAAATTTTTAAGAAGAAACTTGCAAATTGCTGCAAAAATGCAAACTGAAATTAAGATTGAGAACATGAGGAATGGAATTGACTGCAGTGTGGAACTTACTTCCAAGAAAACATGCATTGACTCTGGCTGCATGGGACCATTCCACTGGTCTTTTCTGTTCCACTCTTGTAAATCTGTTCAGGATTTTAAACCTGTTCAGCCTAGTGGAGATATTTTCCACTGTGCTGTGTTAGCAGAAGGCTCAGCCTTCCTCCTCCTCCTCCTAGTCTTTTGAAGGTGTGTATGTGTCTCATAAAAATAAAAACTGATAGACTAAAGGCTGAAGCCATGCCCTAAGGAACACAATAGTGGCTGCATCAGTCCAATGCTTTTTGAGACAAAGGATATGTTCTTATCAAGACAGAATACCTTTGAAAGCTGTCTTTGTTTCACCTTGGCAAGATTAAGAGCAATAAAAACTTTTATGTAGTGTAAGAGCTTAAGAAGAGTCCTGCTGGATAAGGCCAATGGTCCATCCAGTCCAACAGCCTGCTCTCAGCATGCCAGTCAGCAGAGGATGAACACAATAGCACTCTCCTGTTCAAGATCTCCAGCAATTGTGTGCCCTCCAACTGTTCTCCAATGAAAATTGTTGTTGTTGTTTAGTCGTTTAGTCGTGTCCGACTCTTTGTGACCCCATGGACCAGAGCACGCCAGGCACTCCTGTCTTCCACTGCCTCCCGCAGTTTGGTCAGACTCATGTTTGTAGCTTCGAGAACACTGTCCAACCATCTCGTCCTCTGTCGTCCCCTTCTCCTTGTGGCCTCCATCTTTCCCAGCATCAGGGTCTTTTCCAGGGAGTCTTCTCTTCTCATGAGGTGGCCAAAGTATTGGAGCCTCAGCTTCACGATCTGTCCTTCCAGTGAGCACTCAGGGCTGATTTCCTTAAGAATGGATAGGTTTGATCTTCTTGCAGTCCATGGGACTCTCAAGAGTCTCCTCCAGCACCATAATTCAAAAGCATCAATTCTTTGGCGATCAGCCTTCTTTATGGTCCAGCTCTCACTTCCATACATCACTACTGGGAAAACCATAGCTTTAACTATACGGACCTTTGTTGGCAAGGTAATGTCTTTGCTTTTTAAGATGCTGTCTAGGTTTGTCATTGCTTTTCTCCCAAGAAGCAGGCGTCTTTTAATTTCGTGGCTGCTGTCACCATCCCAATGAAAATAGAGACGTTCTATTCTACACCAGGAAGCTTCTCCCACATTTGATCTCACCACACACATAGATGTCCTATACACATCTGCCTCTTTCAGCCAATTACAACCTCTCAGCTTAACCTACATCACAGGGTTGCTGTAAAGAAAAAAATGTGGGGGGGAAGGGATCCTGTAGAACACCTTCAACAGATAAATGGAATTAAATAAAAATTTAGCTGTAAACTGCCTTGAGTCCCTGTCAGGGAAAAAGGCAGGAAACAACAATGGAAACTGAGAAAAATCAGGAACCTACCAGACAGGAAATCCTATTGAGCTCAGTAGGGCATAGTTCTAAGTAAAAATGTTTAGGATTGCAGTATAAGGCTTCCCAATCTCTTCGCCATTCGGTGGGATTTCATTTCTTCATGTGCCAAATTCTGACATACTGTACAAAACTTTTCCTCAACCAAAGTTTGGCTTTCATGATGTGTTTTTTCTGCTCTTACTTTTCTACATTATATGCTCTCTCTTTATTGGGAAATACAGTGCTTTTTTCTAAAAAAAAATGTTTAGGGATACTCTTATTTTCCTACTCATATTGAAATACTGCCCCCTCAATGAGGCCAAACTTAGATTCACAAAATGTTTAGGGGTATGTGTCTCCCCCCCCCAAAAAAGCACTGGGGAAATACAACTCTGCACTGCTATGTTTTGTAATTTTGATTGCGTTTTTTCTTGTTTGTACTTTTAATTTTACTATTATGTATTGAGTTGAATAGGATCCAAAATGCAGCAGTCTGATTGGTCCTAGAACAATAGGATCCAAAATGCAGCAGTCTGATTGGTCCTAGAACAATGCAGCACTATGATTGGTCCGCAGGAGCCACCCAATCCAGCTCCAGGTGGAAGTGAATCCACAACCTGATTGGCCTACAGGAGAATCCCGGAGTTAGCCAATCAACTGCAGCCCATTGTGTAAATAATGTATATAAAGCAGATATTGTGGGGAAACTTCCATTCCTCCTCACCACTATGAGCTGAATAAAGAGCATGAAATCCACTCTCGTTTCCGAGTATATTTCATTTACATTAATAAAAAACTTCATTTTTCAACCACAGGTTGTAAATATATTTAGTGGCCTGCATTTCTGTTCTGCAAGGATTCTTTGTTTCATTAAGCATCCCTGCCTCCAACTACAGGCCTGCTTTTGCTTCTGTTTATTTAGAAACTGGCCCAGTGATTGAAATATAATCCCATAATGTGCTTGCCGTGTGCCACCATGACCAAAGGCTGCAACTTTTGTTGCTGCACATTTTTGTTTAGCTTGGCATAATTTAATTCTAAAACTTGCCAGTTGAACCTCTTGCCTTCCCTAATGCCCAGCTTTTATTTTATTTTCCACTCTGTCGAAGCTGATACGGTTTCTTCTCCAGCCTGTCTGCTGTGGTGCTTGGCTGCCCTCTAGCAGTGACAGATATTTTAATTTTTTTGATGGTGATCACACAATTGCCTCATTTTCTCATATGATGTTTGGGCACATGTGGCTCATATATTAATCACCCCACATGCTGTTCCTACCAGCTTGTGATTCCCTGATGATGTTCTATCATATCTGCAAACACGTTACGTTGTGTTGCTCCTTCGTGAGCTGATTTAGGAGCTGATTTTTGTGAGTGTTTCTGTGTGGTGCAGTGGATGGTGTGTTAGAGTTGGATTGGGTTGATGAAGAAAGGAGGAAGGCCCAGGTTTAGATTTGTTTAGCCATAGTGGGAAAGGATTTTGAGGCAGACATCCTGGCCCACACCTAGCAGAATCAGCAAGAGGGCCCACAAACACAGCAGGGCTTGTGTGCCACATTTTGAAGTACAGTACTGTATCTGGGACGCGGGTGGCGCTGTGGGTTAAACCACAGAGCCTAGGACTTGCCGATCAGAAGGTCGGTGGTTCAAATCCCTGCGAGAGGGTGAGCTCCCGTTGCTCGGTCCCTGCTCCTGCCAACCTAGCAGTTTGAAAGCATGTCAAAGTGCAAGTAGATAAATAGGTACTGCTCTGGCGGGAAGGTAAACGGTGTTTCCGTGTGCTGCTCTGGTTTGCCAGAAGCGGCTTAGTCATGCTGGCCACATGACCCGGAAACTGTCTGCGGACAAACGCCGGCTCCCTCGGCCAATAAAGCGAGATGAGCGCTGTAACCCCAAAGTCGGTCACGACTGGACCTAATGGTCAGGGGTCCCTTTACCTTTACTTACTGTATCTGGGACGCAGGTGGTGCTGTGGGTTAAACCACAGAGCCTAGGACTTGCCGATCAGAAGGTTGGCGGTACGAATCCCTGCAACGGTCCCTGCTCCTGCCAACCTAGCAGTTTGAAAGCACTTCAAAGTGCAAGTAGATAAATAGGTACTGCTCCGGCGGGAAGGTAAACGGCGTTTCCGTGTGCTGCTCTGGTTCGCCAGAAGCGGCTTAGTCATGCTGGCCACATACCCGGAAGCTGTACGCCGGCTCCCTCGGCCAATAAAGTGAGATGAGCGCCGCAACCCCAGAGTCGGCCACGACTGGACCTAATGGTCAGGGGTCCCTTTACCTTTACTGTATCTAACGTCATGCACATTACCATTGTTAACGGAGAAATCTGAGGGCTCCCTTGGACAAAAAAACCCAAGGACACCAGCCAGGAATACCAGAGCAAAACAGCAGCCAGTAAGCTTGGTCTTTATTGAAGACTTTCGTGATAGGACTCCCACCTGCCATAAGGTGGAACAAAATGGAAGCCCTGAACAAAAGAGCCCCCAAACTTTTATTAGCTGCTTATCCCCATGTTACACCCACCCCCAAACTACCTCACTCATTCATCACGGTTACATCATGAAAGGGGAGGTCTGGTGGCAGTAATCTGAGCATCCTGGACCCTGCCCCATGGTTCTCCTTGCCCTCCCACCAAACACCCATCAAGTGTAACAAAAGAGATATTTACATTTCCCCATTTCCCAGCTAATCACACCCTTTTGTCTTCATCTGGGTTTGTTATTTCTGGAATGGCTACCTGTCTGGCACTCAGGTATCAAGATGCCAGGGATTATCACCCAGGCAGAGGGGCTGCTGAATAGCTGAGCTCACATGTCTATATTAATTTCTGAAGTTTTCCCTGTGAGCCAGTACATAGATACATTTATGATTGAATTGTTACATTTGGTATCGTGCAGCAAAGGCCCTTTGAATAGATAGGAAGAAACTGTGATGAAGTGTTTTGTGGGGACAAGTCACAAAAGTGATTCTGCTGATTTTGGTAGTGGGCTGCATGTGCATGATATCTCCTGGAGGGGCAACCCCCCCAACCTATACATAAATTCCTGCAACACCATCAAAACGAGTGCTGGTAAGGAGGTTATTTAAGACTAGAGTCTAACATAATTGAATTGCTTCACTGCTTAGTCAAGAAGATTATTGCAATTGTGCCCATTGTTTTCCGGAACTTGTCTCTGATAACTCACTGCTGGTCACTATTCCCACCCTACGCCTATCTTTTAAAATACTGATTTTATTTATTTTCATGGAACAGAAGGTAAATTTTGAGAAAACAATTGTTACCACAGTAAACAACAAACAATTTTTCCTGATAAAACTACAGACTTTTATCATACCATGTGTTACAAGTTTCATTTGATTCCTCTAAGAGATCAAGCCACATTTTCCTATGAGTACTGGGTGGATTCCTGCCACAGTCTGAACAATTTATGTATTCAATAAACATTTGCCATATGTTATAAAATAAATATGAATTGTGTTTGCCCTTTGCTTGTCACGATTTTTGAGAATTGGGAACGCTTTGTTCTAATTTACTAGTTTGAGTTACATAGGGTTGTCATTCTTCAGGTTTTTTTGATCAGGATGATTGGTCCATCACCACAACATACTCTTTTTGAAGGGAGCTTCAGGATTCCATTCCAACCCTGAAGAGTTTCTACCAGTCAGTGTAAACAATACTGAACTACATGGGCCAATGCTCTGACTCAATATAAGACAGCTTCCTCTGTCTCTCTCCCTCTCTGTCACCCCCGACTCCAGCCTGGTCATTTTATATATAGTTGAATCCCTGGCAGTTGGATTTAGAGGACACCATCACCTTGCTGGTAACAAACTCCAAATTATTTTTAATATGATTTGAGCTTTTTGGTTTCCATGCTTATTCAGTATCCAACTATAGCCTGAAACCCAAACAATACATTATGAGAAATTTGCGGCACCCCCTTCTCCCTTGCACATAGAAAATTAGCAGGTCATGGAGTGGCTAGGTCAAATCACTTCACTTTGAGAGACAGCTTTCTATGTGAACTTTTTTTTGAGGGGGAATGGAGGAATATTCATGGACCCTTTATTGGGTCCATGCACCACATAATAGCCCTTAATTCAAGGCACCGGGTCAGCAAAACCTCCTTCTTTTAATTATTTTTGAGACTGGAAGCAAGTATGAAATGGATTTTATATCTGCCAGTTAATTAGCGCCCAGAAAACAAAGACTGCTGGAGGATGAAAGAGCACTAATTAACAGGCTCCTTTTGGACTTTTTGGGGTGGAAAAAAAAGAACAAACTTGTGATGACTGGGACTGAAGACTGGGAAAACACTGCTGAGCAGATTGAGAAATAGCTGGATATATTGAAACACAGCTAGGTGTTATCCTGGAGTGTATATTTTGAATACAGTGGTACCTTGGTTTACGAACTTAATCCGTTCCGGAAGTACGTTCTTAAACCAAAACCGTTCTTAAAGTGAGGCATGCTTTCCCTAATGAGGCCTCCCGCTGCCGGTGCCCTTTCACTGTTTGGATTCTGTTCTTAGACTGAGGTAAAGTTCTCAAACTGGGATACTACTTCTGGTTTTGTGGAGTTTGTAAACCAAATCGTTCTTAAACTGGACTGTTCTTAAACCGAGGTACCACTGTACTTTGAATAATCTTTATGTACATAATTGGTAGATGGAGAATTGGAAGCCCTTCTTATATCTTATCTCTCTTTCTTCTATGAATTCTAATTCTTGTTTCCTTCTGCTAACTCTATATTTATGTTTTCTTCTTTGATGTTTCCTATTTTGGATTAATGAGGATAAACACAAGATGGTAATGAGTGGAAGATAAAGGGCCCTGAGTGAGGGACAGGGTAGAGAGGATCTTTGAAGGTGGAAGGCTGGGGAGAAAAGGGAGAAGCTCCCAAGTGGTGGCTGTGAGGGTTCACCCTTCTTATGTGGAATAAAGGTTAAGACACAGCCTTGATAGAGGGCTTTGCATTAATTTATACTTCTTCATCATATTTCTCTTATTCTATCTTTTCTCTCTGCTTTATTTTAATTTAGCTTCATTTGGCTTTTATTGTATTCTCTGTTGAAAACTTTTAATTTAAAAAAAAAATTGATTTTTTTTTTAAAGCTGCATTCTTAGGTTGATGTGCAGACCAGTGAGGGTGGGGATGTCTGCACATGATGTCTGTACAGTGGTACCTCGGGTTAAGTACTTAATTCGTTCCGGAGGTCCGTTCTTAACCTGAAACTGTTCTTAACCTGAAGCACCACTTTAGCTAATGGGGCCTCCTGCTGCTGCCGTGCCGCCGGAGCCCGATCTCTGTTCTTATCCTGAAGCAAAGTTCTTAACCTGAAGCACTATTTCTGGGTTAGCGGAGTCTGTAACCTGAAGCGTATGTAACCTGAAGCATATGTAACCCAAGGTACCACTGTACTGTAATCTGATTTGTTTCCCTGCAATGAACTCCTGTTCACTGAATATGTGATTTTGTAATTTTTACAGCATTCCTGTGATTGAAGCTGTGTTCCTGGAGTTGTTTCAAGCATTGCTGCAATTATTTCATTGCGTTGGGTCACCTTTTGATCTTATACTTTGTATTTATATGCTGCTTTATAGTCCTCTATAAAATTACTATCAATTAATGGTGAAATACTGTAACCTCTGGTTGAAAACGCATGTGCGTTTCAACGTTTACCTAAAGCGGGACCAAAAAATATTAAGCTGCTAGGAGCTTGCTAAAGGCCGAAATTCAACTTGTAAAGCTGGCACTCAGGAAAAAGCTTCACCCGTTGAATTCCTGCCTACTGGGCCTCCAAGTCCAGAGCGTGAGTAGAAATGCGTCCACGTTCAGTAGTGCAAACAATCATCCTCCACAGTAGAGGAGGATGATTTTGGGGCGTGTGTGTTTGCGGAGGCTGAGGGGTCGGGATGAGGCCTTGACCAGCGAGAGGAGCCAACGAGCTCTAAAGCGGAGCCGATTCAGCTCTTTAAAAACAAGGTCTAAGACGCGCCCGCCCACTTCACGCGTCGTTCGCAAGAGCGCATGCTCCCAAACCATGAAAGAAAAATCCTCCCGAAGGAAACACCGAGACTCTCCTAACATTTTTTTTTTTTTTGCGTGCGCGCAGGCACTTGGCTGTGCGCACGCGCACCCGTCGCGCCTCCCCGAAGGTCAATCTTTCTTTCTCCCCCCCAAAAAACCACACCCCTAGCATTGCCCTTTTCCCGCTCCGCCTCTTCTCCCCCGGCTACTTCGATGATTGGTCCCTTTCCTGGTTATCACTGTCAACGGAACTCTTTTTTTTTGTTTGTTTCTCATTTTTATTTTCTGGGTTGGCATCAGTCGCCCGCCTGTATTCTTTCCGTCTCCTCCCCTCCCCGAGTGAGGCGATTTTCTGCGTATGTGTGTGTGTGTGTGTGGTCGGGTTTTTTTGCGACAGGACGTTGCGGCTCTTCTTCCCACCGCCCCCCTCCCCTCCTCCCGCCTCCCTCCGTCAGTAGTGGGCGGGGAAACCCCGTGTAAGGGGTGGCCGCCATCTTGGACAGAGTGTGTTGTGCGAGCGGATTGAAAGGAGCAGAGGAGGGGCGGTGGCGAGTGGCAGTAACAGCAGCGAGGGACGAGTGGGGGTGGGGGAAAAAGAAAGAAAGGAGAGGAGCTCGCTGCGCGCGCGCAGACACAGGCCCCCACCTCCCCACCCACAATACCCAGAGCACGCGTAAGGCGGTGGTGGGGCCGGCGCCAGACCGAGTCTCGAACCCGGAACGAGAAGGGGAGGAGACCTCCCTTGTTGCTGCCGCCACAGCCGGAACCAAGCTGCCCAGTCACCAGTCCCTCGGACCCAGGTAGGTTTGTCGAGGCCTAGCCGGGTTTCAAGGCCTCGCGCGGGGTTGCCTGGCAACCGGAGGCGGGGTGGGGGGCACTTGACCCCTCCCTCTCTTGGCTGGGTGGTGGTGAAGGGGGGCTTTTGAGGGAAGGGTCTGCGGTGAGTCTTGAGGGCGGCTAGGCCTCCTCCTCCTCCTCCTCCTTTGTATTGCGTGTTAGAGGCCTGCGGGTGCCCAGGCCTCCCCTCCCTGCTCACCGCTTTGCAGGTGGGCCCACCACACCCAGCTCCAGAGGAAAGGGGGAGGCCTCCGCCCGTGCAAAACCGCCGCTCACGTTTGCCTCCCTTGGAGATGTGCCCTTTTCCTCTCTCTTAACTTGGCGGGGTGGGATTGAAAGACTCCCACCCCGATCCCTTCCCGTTTCGCCCCCGCCCCTACCTGTGCATGTTTATTCGGGTGTTGCTCTTGCACAGGTGTTGCCCTCCCGGATAAGGTGGGCTGGATCCGGACTTGGTCCTGTTCAGAGCAAGCCCCACCATAATCCTGCGGGGCTTCAGCATCGTTGATTTCAATTGCCAGCTTGAGCTCGATGGGCCTGAGTCAGGGGGAGGATGTGAGGAAGAGCCCTGCTGGATGAGGCCAAGGGAGGCCTATGTAGCCCAGCCTCTCTTTCTCACAGGGGCTAAGGGGATGCTTCTGGGAAGGCTACAAGCAGGGTCCGAGTGCAACAGCCCTCATTCCTTCTTGTCACCCCCAGCAACTGGTGTTCAGAAGCGTACTTGCTCCCAAGAGTAGGGAAGGAACATAGCCATTGATAATCCTACCTTTCATAAATGTGCCTAATCCTCTTTTAAAGCCAACTCAAGAGGCCACCACTACCTCTTGAGGTGAGAATTCCATAGTTCAGCTCTGGGCTGTGTGAAGAAATGATTTTGTTCTGCTCTGTCTGGGCTTTCCCAATACTTAAGTTCTAGTATTTTATGAGAGAGGGAGAAAGACTTCCTCTTTTATCCATTTTCTCCACATCAGCCTTTGTAAGTATTGAAGATGCATATCCCACTGGGCTCGATGAGCCTTGTCTCCCCACACCCCCGTGCAAAAAAAGTAAGGGTTGCAGCCTAAGATGGTTCCTCTGGCTTTAATAGATGCTCCTCTGTGTGGTATTTGCTTCTTGCACTACACAGATTGTAAGTTGTTGAGCCCCGTGTCTCAAATATTGATAAGTGCCTTGTAGAGTGAATACTGCTGCTACAAGGGAGTGTGGTGCTCACTCCTGGTGTATTGGTGGATGGTCTTTATTCCCATGGAATCTAGGTGTATTATTAAGTGTAACTGCCCAGCTAGAGGGTGGAATATGTTTGCGTGTAGCTTATATAGGCCTAATTTCTTGCAGGGGGCAAGGAGGAAAAAATATAGGGAAAGTGGGTGGCAGAGAGAGAGAGAGAAAGGAGTACCCCCACCAACCTTTTCTTTTTGATGTGGCCCATTTTGGCTCTGGGTTTACCAGTTGCCAGTGTACAGGCTTTTTTGATTACTTCTGAGCCCTTGACAGAAAAAAGGTTGCTCCCCCATATATGGCAAACTTATTTGAACTCTTTATGTGGGTCTTGAGGTCAGCCCATCTCTAAGTCAAAGGGGATAATATGACACAAATCCAATAGATGTGTATCTGATTTGTATGCAGATTAATGATAGGTGCTTATTTCTATAACAATTTTGTTATATGCACCTGTAAGTGTCAGGGTGTGTCTGAGGCACATCACCATTTATGACCAGTCTGCTTGAAAAGGCATTGTGGAAAGGCCTGTTATGCAAATGCGTAAGACAGGCATTGCAGACATTGCATTCTATGTGAATGCGTGTGATTTTCATGCATGATGTTTTAATACATGGTGATAGTCTCTGTGATAATGAGAAAAGCTTGTGTGCCTTTAATTTGCACATTTGTACAGTTATATGCACTGGGAATCTATTATGCAGGGGAACATCGTGCAAATTTCCCTTGTTTGTTATCTAGACACCGTGTGTGTCCATGCACACATGCACACAATTTATAGCTCTGTAAAAGTGCTCATTATGTGCTAGTTGTATTATGCTGGCATACAACATAGTGAAGAATGTGCATTTTATCTGTGGCTTGAATAACAAATAGAAAATGTCTGAGATAGCGTAGTTGGGCTGCAGTCCTATACCCACTCACCTGGGAGTAAGCCCAAATGAACTTAATTGGAATAGATTTGCATAGAATTGAACTGTAAAATTTGGATCTGAACTTAAAAGGGTACCAAGTGGCAGTATGTGCATCATTTACTAGCACTCTAATTTTCACAGTTTAGGTTGTGCAATCCTTACTATATAACTAACTGTAGTAGTACTTCCTCAGTAAGAGAAATAGCAGATTAAGTGCTTCTGTTTCTTAATGTGTAGGATGAACTGGGTGCATCCCTCCCTCTCTCATACTGTATGTAAACAGTAGATCCTTAATGAGGGATAGGCTGTGCTTGTTTATACACTCACTTTTTCCTATGAGCATTCAGGGTGAATGTAAGTAAGCCTTTAATATGTACACTTTAAGTTGAAATTGACATGGCAGTCGATTGCTAATAATGAAAATGAATTATTATTTCATATTAGAGAGAGCAAAGTTTTGCTTTATGGCTTTGTATAGTTAGAAAAAGAGTTTAATGTTGCAAGGGGAAATCCTGGAATATATTTTTCACTCTATCAGCAGGGTCTTTTAGAAAGCTTTATAGAAGGGAACTCACCCAAAAGTTTGATTTATGGTTGCTAAGGCATCCGCATTTACCCTGCTTACATGCAGTTTTTTTCCCCTTCCACTGAAATGGCTGCTTTCTAATGAAATACTCAAAAGAAATATCATTGAACTCAGATTCTAAGAACTCATGCTTATGTGAAATCCTTTGAGTTAGTTTCAGGAACTTCAACGGACACAAAAAAGAATCAAACGAGAATTGTCATCTGTGCATCCTAGATGTGTGTGCATCCTGGAGTGTGACTGCGTGTATGTGTGAGAATAGCTTCCCCCTGTATCTGCCTTTCCATGGGATATCTGCCTTAAACTCTGCATTTTGGGGAAACCTTGTCAGATTCAATTGCTGTGCCTCCATCTTGATGTCTGTGCTTAGAAATGGAAGTGACTGCATGTATTTTAATTTAGTTGGTAATGAGCGTCTTGATTTTCACACAACACTAAGCCATAGTTTATTAAACTCTGATTTATTAAACCATAGCTTAGCAATGGTCTGCCAATTAACTAGAATTTGAAGCCTTTATTTGTTATTGGCTTACAAACCTGGTGTTAGGTGTGAACAGCAGGATTTTTTTGCCCATTCCACACTAGATGCTCACCTAGCTAAAGGCATGAGGTAAGAGCAGTGGTAAGCCATGGTTTGTTCAGTCATCTGTGGGACAACTCGTGGTTAACTTGTGTTATTAGCTAAGGCTTTAGTGAACCATGGCTTAGCATTATGTACAAATGTGGCCAGTGCTAGAGAGTTCATATTTTTTCCTATACTGATGTATGTGTTGTGGATTCATAACATTTAACATTCATAACATTTATTTGGATCATAAACTTTCTAAAAGGACAGTGGTGCTGTTACTACAGGCATACTTATGCAACGGCCATGCTTTTATACAGAGTTCTTATCTAAAACTGCTTTTTTAAGCACAATTGGGAATAAATTACATTGAGCCAGTGTTAGAAACTGAGATATGAAAGCTAGGAGCTAAATGGCACCTTAAACCTAGATTATGGGCGCAACAACAGAATGTCTAGGCATACTTTTTTATAACAAGAATACAAAGCTAAAAATGAATGAGTGGCTAGAAGTGGGGAAGCAGAAAAGGTCCTCCTTTCCTTCCACTCTGCAGACAAACCCTGGATTCTCTCTGTACCCCCTTTCCGTCATATAAATATATCTTATATGAAGAGCCAGTGTGGTGTAGTGGTTAAGAGCGATGGACTCGTAATCTGATGAACCGGGTTCGCGTCTCCGCTCCTCCACATGCAGCTGCTGGGTGACCTTGGGTTAGTCACACTTCTCTGAAGTCTCTCAGCCCCACTCACCTCACAGTGTTTGTTGGGGGGGGAGGAAGGGAAAGGTGAATGTTAGCCACTTTGAGACTCCTTCGGGTTGTGATATAGCGGGATATCAAATCCAAACTCCTCCTCCACTACTACTACTACTACTACTTCTTCTTCTTCTTCTTCTTCTTCTTCTTCTTCTTCTTCTTCTTTGCACCATAAATAAAGCATATTAAATGCCTATATAACTGATGGCAGAGACATCCACCTTGAGTGTCCAGTTCACAAACCTAAGACTTAAGGGTCCTTCAATGATCCCATTCTAAAATGTGTTCTGATTTTAAGCATCACTGTTAAGAGTCTGAGGTAGATAACACTTTAACATTCACTACTTAAACCATCATAACTAACTGACTAGTATATTTCAAATTAAATGTTTTACTTGGGAGGAAGCCCCATTGAACTTGGTAGGGATTTACTTCTGAGTAACAGTGGCAATTTTAATCTGAAATCTTAGGCGCAGTACTGCACCCAGAACTCAGAAACTGCTCGTGTTCATGAAAGTCTCATCGCAAAATGCGCCTGGAACAATGGGAGTTTCGAACGCTGCATTGAGCTTGGTAGGACTTGAATAAGAATAGAGCTGCAAGTTGATTTAAGAGTACAGTGGTACCTTGGGTTACATACGCTTCAGGTTACATATGCTTCAGGTTACAGACTCCGCTAACTCAGAAATAGTTCCTCGAATTAAGAACTTTGCTTCAGGATAAGAACAGAAATCGCGCAGCAGCTACGCGGTGGCAGCGAGAGGCCCCATTAGCTAAAGTGCTTCAGGTTAAGAACTGACCTCCAGAACAAATTAAGTTCTTAACGCAAGGTACCACTGTACAGGGGAACATTATTTCAAGTAATACTTGCTGCTTGAAATTTCTGAAGTTACACATTGGCCACACCCTAAGCTGCAGTTTAATGTAAAAGTATGTATCGTCCTGTGCCACTTCCATCACACAGGTTGAAGGTTCATATGCTGGAATGCTCCTTCACGTGCACTTATTCTCTCTCCCTTTCCCAATGAAAAATGTCAGGATGAACCCAGCTTTTCTCCCAACATGCTAGTTTCTACAAAAGGAATCTCCTCCATCTAACTTATGATCCTCTCCTCTCCCAAGGTGGTTTAATGCGGACACAGGTTTTACAGTCTCAAAGAGAACAGTGTCTGTGATGTGTGCACAAGTTGCCAGAATCTTATGCCAAACAGAATGCAACAGATGAATGTATTCTTTCCTGAGGTGTAAGTCAGTCAAAACATTCTTGCATGCTGTGGGAATCTTAATTCACTTTCCTTCAACAGCTCTGATTTGTGTATCATATATATTCAGAATATATACAGCTCCTTTCAGCCACTTGTCAAATATAGTAGGAGTTGCAATCCTACAAAGTCTTGAAGGGCTGCAGTTTACCTGTCTTATGTTCTCTTCTCCAGGAGTTAATGACTTCATTTGGATTTCATGGTAAACAGTGAAAGGGTTTGTGCGTTCTTGCTGCAGCTGGAGGGAGGAGCTTTCACTTACGTTTTTTATTAACCACAGTTTAGAGTCCAAACTCTAAACAGTGGTTAATCTTAACTGTGATTTGTTGGAACTACAAGTGAGTTTCATAAACAACGTTTTGGTGTTGGCTTGTTATAAATCATAGTTAGCTGGTTGCATTTGGGAGACAAATGCTAAGCTGCGCTTAATTAAAATAAAATGGAAGTGAAAGCTTCCAGATTATTCATTGTAGCTGTGCTAGAGGGGGAAGTGCAGGAACCTAAGCTTGTTGCTGTTGCAATAATAATTATATCCTGACAACCTAAAGTAGCCAAAAATAAATAAATAAATGACATTGTGTATTTATTAGCAGCCATAAGGATACAGCACCAGGTAATAGTTAAAAATCACCTTAGGTCATGGATATGCTCCCCAAAATTCCTCAGTGCAGTACAGTCACACCTCATGTTACGTTTGCTTCATGTTACATTCTTTCAGGTTATGTCCCATGGCAACCCGGAAGTACCGGAAAGGGTTACTTCTGGGTTTCGCTGCTTGCGCACGCGCACAAGGGCCAAATCGCACCACATACCTGAGCAGATACGGCGCTTCAGGTTGCGCTCTTTTCATGTTGGGAATGGGCCTCCAGAACGGATCCTGTTCGCAACCAGATGTACCACTGTAATTATAACTGTCACGACTACAGTTTTTGCACATTGTTAGGCTGTGGTCATAGTAAAATCCCCTTGAATTCAGTGAGTTTCAGTCCTATTTGGTAAGGTAAGAATCCCCAGTAGTGTTAACTGGGATCAAAAATTGGACATGTTTGAGGCCTTTGTTAACACATTCAGTCAGTATTTGCTTTGTTTAGCAGTATTTGTTAATGACTGACCTGGAAACAAAAGTATTGATTTAGCCTATTAACTGAGCGTGGCTCCTCTGAAGAGGGATAGTGTTAATGTTGGTAATTAAAGGATGACCACTATCTAGGATTGCTTTGTACTAATGTTTAAAAGACAATCTTATGTATGAAACAGAATAGAGGCCCTAAGATCAATTAATGCTGATGTTCCCAAATTGTGGCTTATGAGCTTCATTCAGGTGGTCTGTGAATGTTCATAGTGATTTTCAATTTTATTTTTATTGCTTCTGTTATTTCTTATATTGTATTTTTTGTGTTACAATTTAAATTCTGCGGAATTTCAGTTGTCATACAGTAAAATGCAATATAAGAAATAAAAATCAACAAAAAACAATTGAAAATTATACAGCATCTAGCACAACACATTAAAATTGTTACAATGTACATAAAAAATCATTAAATGGTCTGCTAATACACTTGGCCATATTCAAGAGGTCCATGGGGGAAACAAATTTGGGAGCTCCTGATTTAGTGCTTATGAATGCAACTCAGAAGTAAAAAGGTGTATGTATGGAACAGAAGATGCTTTTGAAGATTTTTCCTCTACCAAGTTATTCTGATAATCTTCAGAGTTGGTGTTTATTTGTCTTGTGAGTGACTGCTGCAAAAAGTTAACAAAACCAAGTGTCATATGATACTCCCAATACGGACTAGCCTCAGTTGGTGTCATTCATAAATACAGCAGGCTGTCATGTGTAACAATAAAACACTGACTTCGCTGTGGTATAGTGCACATGCTCTTCAGTGCAAAACTGATGAATTCAAATCAGGTGATGGAACAGGATCTTGTGCTTAATAGCTGAAGTTTGCTCTTGGGGAAATGTCTGACTGAGTAGAAATTGAGGATGACATAAGAGCAAACTTTGAAGTTGCTGGTTTATCATAGCTATATAGTGGTATCTTGGTTCTCAAATGCCTTGGTTCCCAAACACCAAAAACCCGGAAGTAAGTGTTCTGGTTTTTAAATGTTTTCCGGAATTTGAATGTCCGATGCGGCTGTCGGCTATTGTTTCCGGGGCGCCTGCACCACTCAGAAGTGTACCTTGGTTTTCGAACATTTCGGAAGTTGAACAGACTTCCGGAACGGATTAAGTTTGGTTTGTTTTTGCTATTTTGCATTTTTTTTGAGGCTTTTTGGTTAATTTGTTTTTGTGACTGTGTGGAACCCAGTTCAGCTGCTGATTAATTGATTATGTGACTGTCAAAATGAATAAAAGCTCCTCATCCAAACAATGACTATCATCAGTGCAGGTAAGGAATAAAGTTAATTTTAATTTTTATCATCTGTAACACAGCCTTATTTATTTTATAATACAATACATTGATTATTGCTTTCATTTTATGGATCATCAGTCTCGTTAGATTGTAAAATTCATGTTAAATTGCTGTTTTAGGGGTTGTTTTTAAGAGTCTGGAACGGATTAATCCGTTTTGCATTACTTTCTATGGGAAAGTACGCCTTGTTTTTGGAACGGACTTCCGGAACGGATTAAGTTTGAGAACCAATGTACCAATGTAAGTGATCCAGCAGTTGTACATTTTAGTATTATGTCTATGAGAGGGTATCCCATTTTAAATGATTGCTGGTACCTGCTTCCAGCATTCAAAACTCCGAGGAAAAGGAGGACCTTTTTCTGCCTTCCCACTTCCAGCCACTCTGAACACTGGAAAAGAGACCCTCTTAAGAATATTAGGTGGGCTGACAGGGGAAGCATGGCTTTGTTTTTTGCAGCCTTCAAATGAGGACTAGACTGTATGAAAAATGAATATAAGATTTTAGCTGCAGTTCATTCATTTTCAGCTTTGTATTCTTGTTATAAAAAGTATGTCTAGACATTCCACTGGTGTGCCCATAACCCAGGTTTAAGGTGTCATTTAGCTCCTAGCTTTCTAACACTGCTACTTCATTCTTTTTTCCTTGACAGTTTGCAGCAAAGGAGATACTGCATTCTCCTTGGAAAATTTTAAACTTATTTCAGCAATACATTATACTGGGAGGGGGAGAGCTTATTTAACTTACTCATAGATCTTTTAGTGCTGTAGCTCACATGAATGTGCTCCCCATGGTAACATTAGCGACAATTGAAGTTTGCCTGGGTTTCCCCTTCCACTCACAGTTGTGGCTAATTTTTTATGGGGGGGGGGATGAAAGGGATGGCATGTTTAGGTGAGAGTGAAGACTTTGGTGGCTTCTTCCACCCAAATTGTACCCTTACCTCCCCCAAAAGGAGCCTTGATGGACCCCTACCCCAACCCCTTCTCCAGTAAAAGAATATACAGGTGGTATAGCGAAGGGTGGGGGGAAGATAGAGAAATAGAGGGAAGGGTAGGGTAGGGTCACAGTGCTTTTTCTCTGCTCTAATCCTAACCATGCCTACTGGAGGTCCGTTCTTAACCTGAAACTGTTCTTAACCTGAGGTACCACTCTAGCTAATGGGGCTTTCCAATGCCCCCGCACGATTTCTGTTCTCATCCTGAAGCAAAGTTCTTAACCTGAGGTACTATTTCTGGGTTAGTGGAGTCTGTAACCTGAAGTGTCTGTAACCTGAGGTACCACTGTATTCTCTTCTCCCCTGCCCCACCCCAAAAAGAGTCTTTTTAGCATACACAGCCTACTGCTGTCTCTATAGGAGAACGTTGGGGGGTGGGCAGGTGTGGCATTTAATGCTTGTAGTGCATCATAGCTGAGGGGTGATGGGTTGCATTTTGAGAGCTCCCCCCCCCCCAACTTAGATTCCAGATTATCCTCCATGTTCCCCCTCTTCCCATAATCAGAGTTTTCTATGGGGTGATCGACTTGATTTCTATGGGGAGCTACTGGGGTGGCAGCTGCTTTAGAGCCTGCAATCATGTGATATTGACTAGTGTGTGTGTGTGAGAGAGAGAAGCCCCTTTTCCAGGCCTTGATGCTGCTGGGTTAATGGGCCCCCACTCTGAATCTGGAATGCATAGTGGTTCTTCTTCTTGCTGCTGCTTTGGTTCAGCAGCAGAGCATCTGCTTTGCATGCAAAAGGTCCAAGGTTCAATCCCCAGTGGCGTTTCCAGGTGGGGGCAGGGAAGGTCCCCTTCCTGAAACCCTGGAGAGCTGCTGCCAGCCTATGCAGACGATACTGGGATTGATTGATCGATCAGTGGTATGAACTCAGGCAGCTCCCTATGTTTCCTTTACATTAATTACATTTTCGCTGGCCCCTTTCAGTAAAAAACTAAGAAAATCACGGCTGGATCTGGCCAAAGGCCATCTAACATTTATGCAGGAGTTAAAGGGTTGGGGGCAGATGGGTGGAAATAGCTCTTTAAACCCTTGTTCAGTGGTCCCTCTAACCTCATATTTGAGCTGTGGGAAGGCAACAGAGTAACATTTGGGGGCAGAATTAAGGGTGCTGCTCTGGCTCAGCATCTGTTGTGAGCTTTGTTGGTTGGGAGCTGCCTTCCCCTTGGAGGCTGTCTGCTCCCTGCCTAAGCTCAGTTAGTCTTGTGCTGCCCTGTGAAATGGAGTTCCAGAGGTGATCGCTGTGCCTAAAATTCCCTGTTGCACCTCATTGATTTCCACACTACTCCACAGACCACCTGATTTGATCAGTATATCTCTCTCTGTCTGTCTGTCTGTCTGTCTTCCACGCTGCTGAGCAAATCACCTGGTCTGGTATCATGGCAGCAAAAAGAAAAGAAAAAAGGTGCATAGACATTTTGTTTTCTTGCCCTCAACATAGGTTTCAGGAGTCACATGACACCTAGCTTTCCTATCCCAGTTTCTAACACTGTCCCTATGGTCTCCGTGGCAACATGAGCCTTGAAACTAGCTGCCCAAGTGCTACATAACTAAATTTCCTTTCTTTGAGAGGAAACTATGGCAGAGATGGTAAAATCACAACATTGAGGTAACCCTAATTACCATTGTCCTGTGCTCCACTAGCATGCAGCACCACTCTTATGTAGAATATAGAGCTATATTGAGCATTGCTTCCATGTTGGCAAAAATCCTACCCATTCATTTTAACTACTTGTAAGTAGCTTATGCTGTTTCAGACCTGGTGGTGGTGGCTGCTCTGATGGAGGCCTTAATTATTTATGAGTAGATGATTGGCACTGATAAGCCAGCCTGGCACTGGCCAGCTGTTTAGAGCTGAACTTACATCAAACCCACCTAGTATGTGCTGGCTGGAGCTGATGGGAGTTGTAGTTTGAAATGTCTGAATGGTGTCTGGTTGGTGAAGGCTGTGATGAGCATAGGGATGAAAGCAGAAGCCCCTGATAAGCATTGTTCTTTCTCAGGCAGTCGGTGCTGTTGGTTTCATGGGATAGATTGGGAGAGGATTTGTCTAAAGAAAAGTCAAAAGTGCTATTGGCTGCTCATAAAATCATGTTTAGTGTAGCATTTAAACTAAATACGAGAGCTGGACGATACCTGCTTTCCAACATTGTAATAGATCGCCAGCTAAACTTTGTGATATGGTGGTATATTATGATGTTGGAAAGGAGGTGGGGAGGAAGAAGGCAGTTGCTGGTCATGGAGATAATTAGCATCACTGTGTGCATCATCATCTTCCTGGCAAGGGCAGGTGGGTGGTACTGCCTAAGGCAGTGCACATCAGCTGAGGCACCACATGCCATGGCAGTGTGAAGCTGCCAGCCTCCGTGGAACTGCTAGCTGTGGCTTGCCCTGACAATATCCTCTTGCTGTACAAGTGGTGGCTACTGGAAGCCACCATTCTGCATGGCATGAGAAGGAATGGAGGGAGTAGGCAGCTTGCTACCACTCATACAGCCAGAGAAATAAGGGGCTGGCTGGCAGGAAAGCGCCACTCCCGAGGCTGGTGGCAGGGCTGCAAAGGGAGGGTTGGAGGGAGTGGGTGAGCATCATGCACCCTGGTTGAAGTGCACTATGCTGGCTGCGAGCCGGCCTAGGGATTCATGATACTTTGCCTGGTTGGAAATTCTGAAATTGCTCTTGTGATTTTAACTTCAAGCCGGTTTCAAGCAATGTATCAATACATCACCCAGATCTACTAGATATTGCTGAAAAGTGCACCACATCATTCAGACATCATTCCTCTAATTACAGCTCCTGCTATTCTTGGTAGTGGATGAACCAAGTATTACTAGCATGTAATCACTAGCATTGAAGTGAAGCATAGACCTGGAGATGTAGACTATGGAAGAGCAATAGTAGAAACACGACTGAACTATTCTGGGGGAGTTTGGGACAGAATACTTGCAGAATACTTGCAGAATACTTGCAGACTCAAAAGTGATTCAGAAATAAGAGCCCAAGTTTAGTGTATTTTTTTAAAGCACCTTTTTGTCCAAGGATTTCTAAATGCTTTTTAAGCTGAACACAATTGTGCTTCACAGTAGGATTGTAAGAAGCCCTCTTTATGGAATTCATTCGGGTCTAATTCAAAATCCTGTTTTCAGGTTTGAACACAGCTATTGTTTCTGCTGCAGGTATCAAACTGAGTTTCACTTGGAGCTAGTGCTCTCCAGCAGAGAGAAACTGAATAAAACATGGGGATCTAGAAACCAGAAGTAGGGAAGGGGGAAGGGCAGCAAACTGGAGATGTTCTGGTCAGCTTTCTTACTTCCGTTACCCATACTTTACTCTCTTAATTTCTAAAAATGAATGTTACATGAAGGGACTGGGAAAAGATGAGCTATGTGTATGGGAGCATAATGTGAGGTAGATATTAATTTGTTCTGAGTTCCTATTTCCCTGGGCTGATGTAGCACCATGGCTTGAGAGCATGAGATAGAAGATAGGAAGTTCCCAGACCAGCCATAAACTCAGCAGGTGGCCTTAGGCAAGGCTGTCTCTTACTTTGTTGGAGGGATAGGGGAATAATAGTTGTAAGGAATCCTCAGAGAATGCAGAAAGTGGTATGTGGAGGGTGATTAGGCACCTCAAGATCCTCTGCAGAAAGGAATATGCTAGGAAATGTAGCCTAAATGTTGGATCAGCCACCCAGTCCCAGCAGAAGTGGAGAAGCAGTCATTAGTGCATGCAAAAAAAGAGGAATGGAATTTTGCTGCGTGGAGTCTGCACTGAGTGTACTGGAGAAATGTGCATCCATGTCATCTCAGTTTTGCCTTTTTTTTTTTAAAAAAAGATTCTTTCTAAAAAGTGCCTAGCTTGACCATCCTATCAGTGTCAGAAAGCTGGGCCAGAACAAGGTTACCAGTGGTCCAGAGGAAGACTCTTGCCTTCTGTTGGACACAGAACGTAGTATAGTACTAGTTCTACCTTTGACCCCCCCTACAGGGGAGATGAGCTTATGACCAAGCATTGTTATTTGTTCTTCCCTGTGAAATAGTAGCAGTAGCATAAAATAGATATATGCAAATTGGACTATTTCTGCTAAGCTAAATACTTTTTTTGCGTGTGTGGCACAGCACTTAAACTCCCTTGGGCACTCTGCATATCTGGTCAGCATCTAATCCCTGGTGTCAACATATTCTTTAGCAGGCTTATCTGATCCTAAATCTCTGAAGTGCCTTATTAAGGTGGCAGATTTGCTTATGTTCTAAAATAGGTATTTCATTTTATGTTGTCATAAAATGGGATTGTATATTTGAGGGTAGTTCAGTTGGCCCAAGAGTGGAGTGTAGCTATTTGCATACAAAGCACCCACTACAGTTTAAATACTTAGTGGACTTGGTCTTGTTTTCAAACAACCTTAACCTAGTGTTCAGTATGGTAATCCTAGCCCTGGGGCAATGTTTTATTAATTCAACATTATACAAAAACTGACTTACTTTGTATACGATAGATAGTATATTTTATATGCATTTCAGCCAAAGGTCCACATTCCCTTCTGGGCAACTTTCCAGAGGCCAAATGTCAGTGGCGGGTGGGGCCAGAGGTAGAGGTGGGCAGAGCAACAAATGTAAACTTTACTTTTGTACAGTAGGCTAGTTCACATTGTCACTCCCTCTCTATCCTTCATTCAGGCAAGGAAAAGGCCTGATCAGAGTTCAGGGACACACTCCACCGGGGCAAAAATACTCAAGGAGAGTGTAGCAAACAGGGAGCAGTGAGGGATGTTGTCTTGGGAAAGTGGGTGTGGCTGGGAGGGAGTGTGGCCAGGTAGAGAGACTAGATCCAGGGGTGGCCAACTCCCAAGACACTGCGATCTACTCACAGAGTTAAAAACTGGCAGTGATCTACCCCATTTTTTTGGGTTGGGTCAAAGTTGCTGAGTTTTTTCAGGGAGGAGGTAAAATTTTGAGCTTTTTTTAGCCACAGTTGTTCAGCTTCTTTGGGGGGAGCCAGTGATCTACCACAGACGTCCAGTGATCTACCAGTAGATCACAATCTACCTGTTGGACATGCCTGGACTACAGGACTGCATTTAACAACAACATTGTTACTTATACCCTGCCCATCTGGCTGGGTTTCCCCAACCACACTGGGCGACTTCCAGCAAAATATTAAAATACAATAATTCATCAAATATTAAAAGCTTCCCTAAACAGGGCTGCCTTCTGATGTCTTCTGAAAGTCAGATAATTGTTTATTTGTTTGACATCTGATGGGAGGGTGTTCCGCAGGGCAGGCGCCACTACCGAGAAGGCCCTCTGCCTGGTTCCCTGTAACTTTGCTTCTCGCAGTGAGGGACCCGCCAAAAGGCCCTTGGCGCTGGACCTCAGTGTCCGTGCAGAACAATGGGGGTGGACCTGAGGTTCCTCATCCCTGACTTGGCGGCTTTGAGATGGCAAGTATCTAAACATTCAAAATTATTTTTAGCATGTTAAGGAACTGCTAATGGCTACTATTGAACATATATATTGAAGCATTTGAAGGGTAAAAGATTGTGCACCATAGTATCAATGGGCATGGTTCTTTAGAGCAGTTTAAGCAAAAAAAGTTTCTGCCCTGTTTCTGGCTGTTAACCAGAAGGTTGGTGGTTCAAGCCTAGGCAGGGGCACCTGGGCAGGATTCCTGCATTGCAGGAGGTTGGACAAGATGGACCTTGGGATCCCTTTCATGTTGGAAAACTGTCTGGATACACTGGATACACTTGCAAGCTCTGGGTGGCTTTTCAGAGACAAAGAGGCAGCAGGAGACCTGAATGAATCCTTGCAGTATATATAGGTAGATTGCATTGCAGGATAGACTTGCATTGAAAGGTTTGCACTTTTTCTAGGCAAAAGGCACCTTGGAAAACATCTGTTCTTCCAGAGGTTTGGAATCTGGCTGTCCTATCCTAGCCTTAATTCTAAACAGTTTGCATTTGTCATAGTCATAGCAATTAGTCACTAACTTGTGCAGCCTTTATTAAGTCCTTTATCAAGTATTGGGTAAATGCTCTTGATGCTCAAGCATGGTTTCAGTTTCACGGTCTTGAATGAAAGTCTTTCAGAATACTTCTCACAGGGAAAGTTGGTAGTAAAAATAGTGGAATTGAGCCTTGAAATCCATGCTTTCATCAATTCACCTCTTAGGTTTTCTGAGTTCTCTTCCTGGTCTGCTCTGCTGCTGTTTTACCAGGAGGCCTGGCAGGTAGGTGCAGTTGGAAAGTCTGCAGTATCTGGGTGTGTTCACTGTGGGAAAAGCTCTCATGACATTGTGTGCTGGAGGAAGAACGAGTTAACAAAGCTGAAGTAGCTTTTTGAAATAAAGGTGTTGGTGAATATGGTAACTTCTGCAAGGAATCTGGTGGAAGAAATGCTGTAAGCTTTAAAATATCACTGTTTGAGCTCTCTATGGACTAGTATTTCCTTGCTCATTATAAGATAGGATTTTTGAATACATTGAAGATGGGGAGATAGGATGCACTATAAACTTAAACTCCACTGTCCCTGGGCAGGATAATTCCTGTTCTTCAGCAGCCTTTTCTGATTTCACTCATTGGCTAAAATCACTGACAAGCGGGAACAGCCAGGCTGGCTCATTTCAAAGAAATTTATTAGAAGGATGCCTGCACATTTTGTTTTATAACTTTCTAAGTGGGTTAGGTGCTTTTTTTTTAATGAAAGCTCCAAGCCTGGAGCCCCCAACAAAGGTCTTCATGGGCACCAGGTTGGCAACCCCAGTTTTAAGTGGAGATGCTGCCAGAGATTGAACATGGGACCTTCTGAACTGCACTCCCAATCCTTCTGCCCGTTGACCCTCCCATGAGCTTCTTCCCCAGTTCCCCTGAGCTCTGCTGCTCCATTCTTTGCCCCTTGCCTGCTCTGTTGCCCTCCATTATATCCACGCATAATATAGCCTGGATGGCTCAGTTGGTTAGAGTGTGGCGCTGATAACACCAAGGTTGCAGGTTCGATCCCCATATGAGACAGCTGCATATTCCTACATTGCTGCATATTCCTGCATTGCAGGGGACTGGACTAGATGATCCTCAGGGTACCTTCCAGCTCTACAATTCTATGATTCTATGAAACAATGGAAGCATTACCATGGGGAAAAAGCTTTCATGCATTTGGCTTGTGTCATAATTAATAAATTTGAATCAAAGCTGTGGAGAATCTTAGCTTCCCACTTAACTCTGTGGGTGAGAAGTGCTTTTCTACAACTTGGAGATGTCTTGTAGATGATGTGAAGAAAGTAGACAATAGCTTACTTTTGGAATTATCTCTAGCAGTTGCTTTTCCTCACATTACTTGTCCCAACATGGGATGTCCTCTTATTTGGCAAGCAAATCTGTAAAAATAGAAAGTACTCATTTTTCCCTCCTACTCTGGCTAGATAAAGGAATTTGTTCCAGCTACCTTCCAGAAACCTGGTACTTCTGGGTCAGTGCCTGGGTGGGAGACTGCCTGGGAACTCTGCTCCTTTAAGTTCCACAGTGGATAGACAGTAAGCTTAGAAACACAATAAGTATAGTTGTGTATTTATTTCATAATACTTGTATACTGCTTGATTGCAATGAAACTTCAAAGCACTTTATAAAATAAATAGGTAAATAAACCCAACTTTGATGTAGCATCCCCACATGGTCACCTGAGTCATTCATACAGGTGACTAGGTCAGTGGCCGTGGAAAGCTTACACTTGTTAAATATTTGTGGTGCTCTGAATTATTGTTGGAGCAGGCCTAGGGAGAAATCTTAGGCATTTGGAAGCTTGGCGCAGACTCCTAGAGGCTAGGTATCTTTACCAGTTCTGCGTATGCTATATCAATAAGGAATGCAAGCATAAGGTCACCTGTTGTATAATCCTGTGCTAATCACATGCGTTTAAAGTTCAACCCTTAGATTTCATTAGAATGTAGTTTCAACTATGCATTTGATTTGCACTCTTGGTCCAAAACCTCAATATTTGTATTGGGTCTAGTGTTAGCATACATTGTTAGAGTAGCCCCTTTCAAATTAATCAAGAAGACTGACTCAAGTCCATTAATTTCAATAGGTCTCCTCTGCATAGAACTTAGTTGGATGCCACCCATTTGAGTCCTTGTATTTTATAAAATAGAATTGTATATTCTCCTTCCCAAGATGACACAAAGCAACACCCAACAAATACTTAGCTTGAAGGCTTGCAACAATGGCTGTAGCTAGCCAAGGGAAACATGATTGGCAAAGATAATTAAGGCAACAAAGGAAATATGATGGCTTTTGCTGGAGTTATGGACAGGGAGGATGCAGCCCTGTGGAGCATCTCAAGTTCCTGAGCTTTAAGTGGCCCAGGAGAGAAGCAGCCTGGAGAAACGGGTGATCCACACTTACACACAAACATTATATATTACTACAAACTGCATGCACTATCTGCTTTCTCAGATTTGTAGTGGGGAAAAGTAAATGGCAATTACGGGGTTTGCCTCTGTTCACACCAATGTACAGTGGTACCTCGGGTTACATACGCTTCAGGTTACATACGCTTCAGGTTACAGACTCCGCTAACCCAGAAATATTACCTCGGGTTAAGAACTTTGCTTCAGGATGAGAACAGAAGTCGCATGTTGTCGGCGCAGCGGCAGCAGGAGGTCCCATTAGCTAAAGTGGTGCTTCAGGTTAAGAACAGTTTCAGGTTAAGTACGGACCTCTGGAATGAATTAAGTTCTTAACCCGAGGTACCACTGTACAGGTATGCAGATCTCCTTATTAGTTAATGAACTGTTGCTATTTGTGAGTCACATGAAGGTGGGATGCAGTTTGATGTTTCTCTTCAATCAGTATCAAGGCTATAGAGATTGCTGGTTGAACTTGTGCTTCTCTAGCAATGAGGCTGTCTTTTTAGGGATCTGCAATGGTTTTCATTTGAAAACTATGGTGTGGACTTCCTAAAATGTAAGAAGAGGCCACCAACAATTTCCCAGGCATTCCTGGTTGGCTCTTTTAAGCTACCAAACACCAAGACACACACCCCTGCTTCCCAAGAGCAGCTATTGTGATCTGATTTCATTACAGAATAGATGTGAGATTTGCAAGCTGTTCTGGTACCCTGTATGAGTTGTGTAGCTTCACTCTTCACTCTTGGTAGAAGCGCAGTTAGACCTGCAATTATAAATAAGTGCAGTATAAAATGGGCAGTAAAATTCCTTGTATAGGAAGAATCTCACTTAGGGAATCTTAAATGTGGCTTGGTTTTTATTTTCTACCTCTCCTGGATTTCAGATCATCTACTCAAGCAATGATGTATGTGGGGTACATTGATGTTTCAGAAGCACCAGCATTTCTCTTCTTGCTCACTACATGCATTCTGTAAAAAAAGATTACATTAAATTTCACAGGGTGGCTGGTCATGGGGCAAATCTGTTTTACACTGAAGTGTCATTTCAGGCTGAAGAGAATGTTCAAGAGTGGAGTGCAAAGATGTGCCTGGCAACTCTGTTCACTGTATTAAGATGACCACTTTTGATTAGAATTGTTTGATTCAAATTGTAGAGCCTACTTTACAATCTCATTTATGCTAGCTCTTGATTCTTTGTGGAAATAGTTCCCTCATCCATCTGTATGTGAGGGGCAAGTGAGTAGTGGTACTTAGTTGGATACAACTCCTTGGTTGCTCCACTGGGATAGTCTAGTTAGTCCTGAAAATCTACTATGGCTTTTTGAAGGAATCCTTAAATATAAATTTTGTACAGAGAGGCTATTTGTAGCTAAGTAGATAAATAAATTCAGTTTACAAAAAGAACCAGTTAGAAAGAGCATCCAGTAAGCTCTCTGATTCAAGTAACCTCTCTGTGGGTGTTTAAAATAATGAATTCTCAGGTGTTCCTTTCCTCTCTATAAGGAGACTAGGGAATACTTAAATGAAGAGAAGTTTGTAATAGGCTAAGCAAAGCCAGAAGATGTTCAGCCACCCATGAGTAAAAGGTATGTTAGGGGCAGCTATGTTAGGTCTGTAGCTATCTTGGTAGTGAAGCTGTGTGACTCTGTTAGCAGTCTAAAAAAGTCTATAGGCAGCTATTATACTTTTAGTTGGCTACTGTTAAGGGATATAGTGCCTTGTAAAATAGCTGTTTATTTGGTTGCCTGTGGTGTTAAAAGTTGCTTCCATGTGGCTGGACTGTGAGAAGCTTTTGAAAAAGTTGATCTCTCATGTAGTTTATAAGTGCCTACCGTAGAGATATTTAGATGGTCAAGCTAGTAAATGTTATGGATTATTTGCAAGGCTGCTACAGTTGATACAGGCCAAATACTAAATGTGCAGAGTAGAATCTAGACTGGAGTAAAATGTAGAGTGCAGCATCTATGCTGTGGATCAACTCTTTTAAAAATAATGTGCAGAAAAGTGCAGAACACCTTTTGTTTGGAAAGAACAGTGGTGGTGGAAGTCTGTGCCATCACTGTGGTTGACCTGAGGTTTGCTTCTTGGAAATGGAAGATGGAGCAGTGGTGACAGAGAAAATGTCTACCATTTTGTCTGCAAAATATCATTCCAGCTTGGATGTGACTGTTCATCCTGTCTCTGATAGGCAGATGCTAGCAGGCTGTGGTGAGTGACTGCTCATGTCCTTGTTGCCTTCTGTGCCGCCTGGGTCTTCAAAGCATTGAGTGCTATAGTATTGCTGGGGCTGTTACTGATTGTTCAGAAGCTTTAACTGTTCAGAATAAAGAAGTGTTGCACTGTTAGTGTTTTTTCCCCAAAGGGGTTACCTCACAACTGTGGATCCCAAGTGTCCCTTGCAACTTTGGGTTTTGCAAGAAGTTAATATGCCTGGCGATGCCTGGCGTGCTCTGGTCCATGGGATCACGAAGAGTCGGACACGACTAAATGACTAAACAACAACAACAATATGCTCTCCATCACTACCACTTGCGGATTATTTGTGCTGGATTTGAGCAGGGATGGGGAACCTGGGATGCTATAGATGTTGTTGGACTTCATGTTCCATCAACCCCACACTGCATTGACAGTGGTCAGGAATGATGGGACTTTTATAGTCCAATGACATCTGGATGGCCAAAATTCCCCCATTCCTCTAATTGTGATAACATTTATGGAAGGCTATGAGTATGGTAATCAGAAAAATATTTCAGCATTTTAGGAGTAAAAATGACTTTTAAGTTCAAACTCTTGTAGTCTGTGTTTGAAACTTTATCTAGGAACATATGTGAGCGGAACTGGATTTGGTTACCTTGAGATTTTGTAGTTCTTTACCTTAAGTCTGCTGCACTATTAAACATATACAGTGGTACCTCGGGTTACATATGCTTCATGTTACAGACGCCGCTAACTCAGAAATAGTACCTTGGGTTAAGAACTTTGCTTCAGGATGAGAACAGAAATTGTGCTCCGGCGGTGCAGCGGCAGCTGGAGGCCCCATTAGCTAAAGTGGTGCTTCAGGTTAAGAACAGTTTAAGGTTAAGAACAGACCTTCGGAACAAATTAAGTACTTAACCTGAGGTACCACTGTAATTTGGGAATTGGTGGTAATGGCTTAGTGCAGTGGTTCCCAATTAGGGGTCTGGGGACCCCTGGTGGTCTGCGGAATACATCCAAGGGGTCCGCGGCCACATCCCTTGCCTCTCCCCCAACTAATTTTTTTGTCATTTTTGCAATGGTAATATCACAAATTTTATGGTCTGTTTTACCACTGTGTGATTTTGCAATATATTGACCAAAATCTGTTTTGAAATCACACCGCAGTAGTGATTTTGATCTGGCAATACACAGCAATATATCGCTTCTTGCACGAGGGAGAGCAGAGCAACTGATTTCAAGGCACTGCCCATATTACACGAGGATCTCAGCCGATAACGCTGCTGATCTGAGCTGCCTTCCCCCACGCTGAGGGAAAACAGGGCAGCTGATCACAGAGATGCAGTGTGGGGGATCTGTGGAGTCCGTGGTTCCAGGCACAATGTTGAGAGGGAGCGCAAACAGGCACCCCACTGCAGGCTCCTTCATCAGAGCCTGGCTCTGTGGCAAAAGTCGTTGTGCCTTGCCCAGGACTGGTATGAGGAGCAGACTGCGATGTTGGCTTTACTCAATGGTATATCGCTGCTGAAACTGCTGCTGCTCCTGAGTCCCTCTGCTGGCAGCATCCGCTGGAGGGAGCCCAGAGTTCCTTCCTCCAGGAGGCGCTGCTAGCAGAGGGACTTAGGAACAGCAGCGGTTTTACCAGCAATAGATCGCTGAGTGAACCCGCCATCCCACTCATATGATGGAGAGGGTGAAACAAAGCTGTATTGGTGAGGCACCAATACAGCTTGTTCCTCCCTCTGCATCTTTAAACTGCTAGACTGAGGAATGTTCAGCTGCCCTTGTCTCAGTCACGCATTTAAGGAGCCCCCAGCCCGCCCGCAAGTTGGCAGCTCTGTGAAACTGCTCAGCTGAGGGGAGCACAGTTGCCGTTCTCTGCAGTGAGCAGTTAAAGGAGCCCCGAAGCTCCAGGGCTGTCTCAGCTGGGGGGGGGGCATTCCCTCCCCCCGGCTGAGCAGCGCAAACAAGCTGCATTGTTCCAGACCATGAGCCTGGGTGAAACTGCCTCAGCTCTTGAGGTGAGAGCTGAGGAAGTTTCACCCTATGTCTTGCAGGTAGAGGCTAATGCATATTGTTTTTTCGGCCTTGTGGTGTATCGCCAAACTGTGATGTTTGGCTGGTGATACACCACAATGTTGAAAAGCTGCTATTCCCGAGCTCTACCACCCGATCCCCATGACTTCTCCTTCTCTCATCCCTGTGCCTGATCTCCAATTTCAGACATTGTGATATTTCGGAATATTGTGATGTTATCTGCTGATATATAATGATAATGAAAACCAGACATTGCTTGGCCCTAGTCTGTTTTTTAGTATTCCTAAAATCTTTTTCTTATTAGGGGCTACCCCACATTTTGTTCAAAACACTGCTTTGCAGAGGTAACTACCACAGAGTTATCAAAATCTTCAAAAGTAGATTGTCTGTGGCTTGACTTTTGAAAAATAGGGGGTTCTCAGTAATTAGCTAATTGGGAACTACTGGTGTAGTGTGTGATAACATCCACTCTCTTTTTTTTCTAGTGCCACCATGGCAACCGCACCTTACAACTATTCCTACATCTTTAAGTACATCATTATTGGTAAGTATAAATATAAACCAGGTCTTTGTATGTATCATTTGTTTTACTTGGTGGGTAAGTTTTTGTTAGAGGGTTGAACTGCTGTTAGCATGCTTTGGTGTTCTGATAGGCCAGTAATCTCTATGTACTTCCTTTCCAAAAGAGCAGCTAAGGAGGCAGTATGAAAAGAAGTGCTATATCTGTTTAGAACTACAGATAAGAAAACTGTAGTTTGCAACCTTTGCTTAAAAATGGAAGCAGCTCAGTCTTCTTTTATTGCTTTAAAAATTGTCCCCTTTGCATGAATTTTGTATTTTTTACTTTGAAATATCTGTTGCAATACTTACTGGATTGTTGAAATTTTTATTACCTTTGTATTTCCTTTAAAAATTGTTTTGAATTGTTGATTTGCTCTTGGTATCACTGTCTTGCTGATTGAAGGAAGAACGAAGTCTCAGCTTCACGGGGTGGGTGGTGGAAATCAAAGGATAGTCCTTGTGAAACAAAGCATTTGTGAAGAAAATTTCCAACCCGCATTGGATTCCAGGAGAAGAAACAACGATAATACATATATTGCTATTATTGATTTGATTTCTCACTGATCCTTCACCATCAGGGCGGGTTACAACAATGTAAAAATAGATTATTACAATTGGTTAAAACAATTTCGAATTAGAAAAATAGGACAAGTCCTAAAAATATCTCTGATGTCAAACGCCAAGGTAAAGACATCTGCCAGCATATGGCAGAAGCTGTATCATGATGGTGCTGGATGTGCTTTTACTTGGAGGGGAATTCCTCAATTTAGGGACAGTCACAGAAAAAGCCTGCCGTGGGCCACTACTCCCCACACTTTCTGAGGGTGGTAGAGCTACCAAGAAGGCCCTCTCTGCCTGGCTTAACACCCAAGAGGATCTAGAGGAAAGGGGTTGGTCTTTCAGGCGTTTGCGGCCGAAGTCATTTAAACACCAATGTGAGCACCTTGAAATGGGACCTGAAATTAACTGGCAACCAGTTAACTATGAAATGCCCAGTGTATTTCAGTTAATGACAGCCGCCTTCAAAGATACAGAGTTAAGCAATACTAAGTTCATGGCTGTGGTTGGTTGTTTTAAACTGCTCTGAGGGGCTTAGCCTGCAGGACTATTGGTTATGCAGCCTCTGCAAAGCTCACTGGAAACTTCATTTGGGAGTATGCCATGTTGGGCAAGGAATTCCTGTTGCACAAAGCTTTTTCTCACTGTGCACCTGTAAAAGCACCTGTAAAACTTTGTGCTTGATAGTCATGAAGTGGAGACTGAGATAGTGGCTCCAAGCCATTTCCCTTCATTTAGCTGCGGCGGCTGTTGTGCTGTGATTTGCTCAGTGCTTGGCACGCAGTGACCCACTGGCCTACAAATAGTCATATGGTGGTATAAAGCAGGGGAGAGTTTATAGTTGACATTGTATATGTCATTTGGGCCCGAAACTTGCAACATGGCTTATGTGCTGTTTACACCAAGCCTTAAATATTTTGCGCATTCCTCATGCTAGACATGGCTTAGGTTACTTCTGAGTGAGGGAGAACTAAAGTGTCTGTGTACTAGTTGTTGGACTACTCGCTGCTATTCTTAAAGTAGCTGATCTTGTATTAATGTTAACAAGCCAGTCTTAGACTTGGGAGAGGCCTAGGTTCAGCTCCCTGCCTGATTGTAAGCTCTCTGTGTGACTCTGGGTTTCTCCCTCTTCCACTCAACTCTGACTGCAGAGTGGCAGTCAGGATGAAAATGGATGAGTGTTCATAACCTTGAACTCTTTGGAGGAAGTGCAGGATAATGAAAAAAATCCTCTGTCTTATAAAACGTGGAAGGAATGGAGGGGAGAAACATTTGCACTAGATGCTGAGGTTAATAGTTCTAGTGCTGTCTGTTGCAGTGCTGTAGCAGTGCTTTCTGTTTCATTTTTTTAAAATTTACTTTTATAATTCTTACTCATGAAGTGTTACAAGCAACTGGTGCACAGAGATTATTCGCCAGTAGACTGTAGAACACAGAGCTGGCCCTTCAATAATGTGAGGTGAGGCACCTGCCTTGGATGGCACTTGAGAGAAGTGGTTTTGAAGAGTCACAGCCACTGCCATGCTGCTGCTTTTTACATGGTGGGGTTGCCATAGTTGCTGTGTAAAGTGGCAGCAAGGCAGGGGCTTCTCTTCATCCTCTTCCAAGTGCCACCGCTTTCTGGACAGCCGTGGCGAACAGGCTTGCTACTTTCATTACTTATGTATGAGAGCAGCTAGCCTGTTCACTGAGCACCTGGAGATCAGCAAGCTACTGCTCCATTATTGCCGCTGCATTACACAGCGACTTTGAGGACCCACCTTGTGGAGCAGTGTCTTCCACCTTGCTGCCTCCTCCTCCTCCTCCTCCTCCTCCCTTACCCACCTATTTCTACACTCTCTTGACTTTCCTCTGCCCACCTCTCCAGCCCATTCCCTAAATTTTTGCCTTGGTTGCTGCCTCCATTGGATTGCATATTTCAAATGTTGCTGGGCTACGTATTTACTCGAGTCTAAAGCATACATTTGCCAAATTACATTGCGAAAATTAGGATGTGCATTAGATTCAATGGTGCATTAGAAGTAAATACAACAGTGTATAGTGCTGATCCTGATTTACCTACTCAGAAGTAGGTCTGGGACTTTCTCCGTAGTTAAGTGGCCTGTGTAACCCACTGAGTTATCTAAAGTGTGTGGGGATGGGAAATAATTGTTACTGTTTTGCTCAGCTCCTGGGGAGGTTTCTATTGCGCACCCTAAAGCAAGGCAGAGGGGCATAATAAGCAAACCCCTCTCTCCCTCAGTGAAAGCACCATGAGGGAAAAGTCCCTCATACTCCTTTTGTCAGTGAGGTGAACCAAAACATGGTTCCCACCTGCCTCAGTTCCTCTACACAGGCGGGGCCCAGCACTTCCACACTGCAAGAGAGAGAAAGGTGAGCTGGCACTGTGGGGCCTGTTTTCTTGGTGCATGCCTGCTCTCCTGCTTTGCGCTGCCACACTCCAGGGCCCTGCTGCCGGATCAGCTGAGTCAGCCTGGCAGCTTCCTCTGTCGGAGGGAAGCGGAGGTGGACGCTGTTGCACAGGAGGCTGCAGTGAATCCCACTGGGTAGGGCAGGGCGACTTTGCTGTGTGGTTTCCTGAGGGGTCCAGGCTGTGGTTGGTGATGGAGAAGCAGAGGAGGAGGAAGAGAAGGCGGGCTTCTGGGCAGGTAAGGTGGCCGGCAGGAGAGCGCGCCAGCCACATGGCTAGTCCTCAATGTGCCCAGGCGGTGAAGGAGCCTCTGGGTCACAGGGGTGGCAGGATGGGGGCTGTAAAAAAGGAGGCATGCCCTCCCTGCAAGTCAAGATAGTTTTGGTGGTCTAATGCACACATTTTTTTGCCAAATTATGTTTAGGACGCACATTAGATTCGATGGTGCATTCAATACAGTATTTATTGGATTTATGCTTCACCTTTTTATCCCATGAGCTCAAGGTGGTGTACACAGATTCTCCTCTTCCTCATATAATCCTCACAACCGTCCTGTGAAGTAGGTTTAGGGGTGGGGGAGGAGGAGACGGAGAGAAGAGAGAGAGACAGGCCCAAGGCCACCCATTGAGCTTCATGTCTGAGTGGGGGTTTGAATTCTGCTCTCCCAGGACCTAGTCCATCACTCTGGCCACTATATCACACTGGCTGTTCAGTGTCATATCATCCCTGACCACTGACCATTGATCATGCTGCCTGAGGGCTGGTGAGTGCTTGGTGTTGTACAAACGCGCTATACCGATGTGGAAAATGTCCTAGTAAGGCAGTCGGGAGGATGCATGTTTAGGTGATGCCCAGGTGCCAAAATGTTTTGGGCCGGCCCTGTGTGAATGACACATTATTGCACAGTCCTCTTCTGTGATACTAAGTTTCAAGCACAGTGATAATAGTACATGGCTTGTTACTAAGACTTGTTTCTTTCTTTTCTCCCCCCTCCCTCCGCCCTGTCCCGTAGGGGACATGGGTGTAGGAAAGTCTTGCTTGCTCCACCAGTTTACAGAAAAGAAATGTAAGTCTCTTCACATACTGACCTTCAAGTGATTTTAGATGGTAATCCACAGCATGCCTCTTCTCTCTCCTCCTTGCACAAGTTGATTTGGGCTTTTCTTGTGTCTTTGATCTGCCTGGCTCTATTTGTGAGAGTGGTCCAGCACGGCTGAGGCAAAGACACTTAGCAAAATTGTTTAATGTGCCACTATTACAGTTGGACACTATTTTCAGTCTCTGTCTTAACTGGGGTTGGAAGAGCATCATGGGTTGAAAAAGCTTCTACATTCGCTTGAGGCCACATGACTCACTTATGTGCCTTGTGCTGGTTTATTTAAGATTGACTGCCTGGTTAGCAGTTAGGTCCAGTATTACTTTTCCCAGCTTAGGCGTAGGTTTTAACTGGACTGTAAGTTACCAAATCCCTTAAAGTCCAGCTATCTTTCTATTTGACCAGGATTTTAAAAAGTAAGGCATACCTTAAATTTGTTTAAGAACAAAACAGATAACGGAGGTCAAGAGCTAGTGTGGTTTTTGGCAGGACAGTTGTCTCTTTCTCATTCCTGATGAGAAAATGAACCTGAACAGCGTGGGGATGGGATAGTGTTATATAGAAAAAAGATAATAATTTTGTTAATGAAGTACAGAACTTTAATAGCAGTTAGATTTCCTTTTTTGGGGGGATGGGTGAGATGAAATCTGAAATTGAGATTAAGCAGGTTTTCAGTTTTACATGCACATGCTCAGTGTTGCTATTGAGAGCTCTAAATGGAAGTACTGGTCGCCTGACTCTCTCTCTGTCTCTCTCTCTCCTTTTTGGCAACAGTTATGGCAGATTGTCCCCATACAATTGGTGTTGAGTTTGGTACAAGAATAATTGAAGTTAGTGGCCAAAAAATTAAGCTGCAGATCTGGGATACAGCAGGACAGGAGAGATTCAGGGCTGTCACACGGAGCTACTACAGAGGAGCAGCAGGCGCTCTTATGGTCTACGATATTACTAGGTAAGAGGCCTTCTTGTGCTATAGACACCCTTAGTACACTCTTATGTTACCTACAGCAGTCATACAGCAGCTGCTGAGGTTAAACTCACTACTTTCCTAGCTCTTAATAGGACAAGAATGACACTCCTGGATCAGTTGGGGGCTCCTTCTCATCAATATATTTGCTCTCAAAAAATGGCTAATCAGATGTCTCTCGGAAGCCCACAGGCAGGTCATGAACACAGTGGCCCTCTGTCATTATTGCCCCAGCAATATTCCCCAGAATCCCAGGAATTTCGGCTCTGGACATGAAGGTGCCATCTCCACTGTGAAAGACCTGCTTCCATAAATTTAGCTAATTCATTTCAAAACTAGCAGCAGTCACTACATTTTATGGAAGTGAATTCCAGAGGTTAGCTATGCACAAAGTAGGGTATTTTTTCTCTTGCCTGCCGGAATCTACTGTTTGTTGCTTTAGGTGACCCCAAGTTCTAGTACTGCAGGAGAAAGGTGCTGGTGGTGGAATGGCCTTTTCTGCTGACTTTATCAACATAATGCACCAAGGTTTTGTTTGTTTGTTTGCTTTTGCTGATATTTCTGCAAGGGGCACGTGACTCAAAACAGATTTTAAAAGCATGGTCACTTTTTAGAAAAACAAACCTAATTAGATCTTTTCAGGATGATATAAGTGTCAAGTCATTGTCTTGATTTTAAGAGGAACTTTAGGCAAGGTTGCGGCTTTAACAGCTGCTCCTTTCTTAGCCCTTAATGTTATGTAATACCTGTAAACACTTCTCTCTTTTTTGGCCATGCCCAGGAACAACAGTCTGGAGAAGGAAGAGCAATATTCTTAAAAGTCAAGTATCTGGGGTTGTTGAGTTTCTGGGCTTTGGTAGCTTGCCAAAGATTCTTTGCTAGTAAGTGGGACAGAGACACATTGGCTCATCAGGAGCATCTGTTTTTGGGAATACATCGCTATCTCCTGTGCATCTAGCTTCCTGTATGGTGTCATGGAACTGAACTGAGTGAAGAATGCCCCACGGAAAAAATATGACTATTTTTAGCCCTATTTTAGTCTATTTTAAATAGGACATGAAGCCTGTTGCTAAGTGCAAGAAGTTGGGAGTATTTGTCAGCTCTGTGTTGGGCTAATAAATAAATAAATTATGGAGTCTAGTTATGGGATTGATATTTTACTGCCTTTACAGCTGGGTGAATTGAAACCAGAGGTTTCTAAACTAAGTTTTAACTATTCAAATTTTGGAAAAGATACAGAGCAAGCTTGGGAATGGGGCACATTGGTTAGTCCTACAAAAGAAGAGAATGGTTTTTCAGATCATTGTAAACCCTAGCAAACAATACTTCACCTTTCTGTATCTTGGGCATATGTGTATGTTCCCCAGACACACAAGATCAGTGTTCTCCCCGACCCCACCCTCCAGACAATAGCTCTTTAAGAGGAGATTTTTGCAACATTTTGTCTTAATAGATTTCCCTTTGAAAATCAGGGAAATGAAAAACAAGCAAGAATCTCTGTTAACAGCTCAATTCAATTGCCTAAATTGGAAGTAACATGTTCCTGTTGTGTCCAGTACCATCCTCAAAGCGTAATAGGAAATAAACTGACATATTATGCTGGTGTGACCCTATAAGTACTTAGTTTTGCCCTTTCTGTCTTCTGCAGAAGAAGCACGTATAACCATCTAAGCAGCTGGCTGACAGATGCAAGGAACCTAACTAATCCAAATACTGTGAGTTTGGCTGTTTAAAAATGGTTGCATTAAATGTAGGGCTGTCAAACACCCTTTGAACATCTGCCTTTTCGTTGTTTACATTTAAAATCAAACAAATATGACCTATTTTGATATCTTTGGGAGATGTTGAGAGTGTGATAAGTAGCAATTTGTTCATAAAGACACAAAGTTACCACTTAAACTACTACAGTACTTGCCAAAAGGAAAAGCTACCTTTTATTTTTTATTTCCCATTACATCAACGCATCAAAATGGGGTTGGTTTGAAATCAAGGGTGCCATTAACGCTCATCCACACTGAACTGGCTTTAAATTTGCTACCAGTGATTAAATTGTTAAAGCGAAGGTTGTGGCTTTGATTAAAAGGCCTTGTCCCAAAGCATGGAATCAGAACACAAGCCTAAATTGCCACCCTGTTGCATAAGCTGCTGCTGGTTGTCTTCTTATGAAGTATAATTTCCCCAAAATTATAAATGAACATAATTGCTGCCAGAAGGAGTACAATGTGAAGGTAATGGCAAGAGTCATTAAGGAGAAAAGGGAAGAAAAATAGTTGGAAAGAGCCAACCAGGGTGGATATGATTTAAATCAAATCGATTTAAATCACTACTGTAGTCAGTAAGACTTGATTTAAATCATTTATTTTTTTACAGAAAGACACATAGGATTTGGTTTGGGGGTTTTTTTGAGGCTAAATACCACCCTATATCTGCAGTTGAAGTTGGTTTCCTTCCACCCTGTGTAGCATCAAGTGATTTGAATACATCTGTTCCTGATTTTGGTTCTGTTCTCCACAGAAGTTAGTTCTAGCTAGTCAGGTTCACTTCCTCATCAGTGTGACTATTTTATTTCATAATAGCCTTTCTTGAATCTGAATGGTCCTGCAGCAATAAGAAGTTGAAGTGTCACTTAACATTCACACTTGAAGTTCTGGCAGCATTTGATTTTGGTTTTCCTGATCTATATAGCCTTGCATAAAAGGATTATCTTTACCAGCTCTACTCAGGCATGTCACAGGAGGGCTAAAGTGGCAGCTGCAGGATGCTGGAGCCTAGTGAGTAGGACTAGCATGCAGCTGTTGACCTCTTGCCTTCAACAGGGACTGCCAGTTTATCAGCAATCTTTTTGTGCCTTATTCCGGATGCAGGTGATAATCCTTATAGGAAATAAAGCGGATCTGGAAGCGCAGAGGGATGTGACATATGAAGAAGCCAAACAGTTTGCTGAAGAGAATGGTGGGTGTTGCTACTCCAGTGCTGTGAGTGTATAGGTTGGATTCTAGGCCATGATAACTCCCAGAAGCCGTTTTGGGGAGCGGGGAGACCTCAGCGATTCAGGGCCTGAGTTGTCTCACTTACAGATCTGGTTATGCAAACTACTGACCCTGGAGTTCTTTGGGGACTCTTATTTGTGAGGTTTGGTATGGGGCACTTGCTATTCCTGCCTATGCTAAAGTTGTATTTTGTTTCTAAACAGGATTGCTGTTTCTTGAAGCGAGTGCTAAAACGTAAGTACTGAGTCTTGATTTCTTGAAACCGAAGTTGCTTATGTGGATTCATCCATAATCTGCTTTGAAGGGTACTTTGATTTTTAGTCTCTGTAGCTTGAGCAATTATACCCCCTTGATACCTTCCCAATCTTGCTGTCACTACTTGCTCTTTTCCTGGAAAAGCATTAGGTATTGCTTACCCCTTTGTCCAGTGTAATTCTTCACTCAGTTGTTAATTAACTGTTTACTTCCTCACATTAGTTGCTGTGTTCATCAGTGTCACATGTCTGACTTTTGCTCATTAGAATACAGTGGTACCTCGGGTTACATACGCTTCAGGTTACATACGCTTCAGATTACAGGCTCCGCTAACCCAGAAATAGTACCTCGGGTTAAGAACTTTGCTTCAGGATGAGAACAGAAATCGTGCTCTGATGGCGCAGCGGAAGGCCCCATTAGCTAAAGTGGTGCTTCAGGTTAAGAACAGTTTCAGGTTAAGTATGCACCTTGAGAATGACCCGAGGTACCACTGTACCATTATAGTGAGTGCATAGAAGCTTAGCTAAGCCCCATAAGGTGGCTTTGGTGTTGGGGAAACAAGAGGAATCTGAGTTCTGTTCCTTGTTGACGGTAAGAAGCAATTCTGGCATGTTCAGGGGTTTGTCTGAGAATGTCCACACTGGCCTAACCTCAACCCCAACGCCAACCACAGCAATTCAAAAAAGATAATATCACAGCTGTGTTCAGATGTCACAAAAAACCATGGTTTATCATGATGGGAAGGAGCTAGAGTGAGCTTTGGGCTCACACATTCCTCTTTTGGCATGGCCTCGAGGAAGAGAGTGGAAGTTTTTGCTTCAGTTTTTAAACTGTTTGTCTTTGTATCAAGCAAACTGTTGCTTTATTTTAACTGCACTTTATTGAAATAAACCATCTTCATACCATGTTTGTTTCAAACAGGGAATAGTTAATCTTAATTGCAGTTTAGAGTTTGGGTGCCGTGCTAAAACTGAGGTTTACTTTTTAAAAAGGAGGCTTTCAAATCTCCCTGTGGCTGTGCCAGAGGAGAGGAGGGAAGGAGTGTGTGAGCCATAGTTTCACTGCAATTTGCTCCTTCAAGTTAAACATAATTTATCAATCATTTGATGTTTTGGGATCTTAGACTCATGAACTTTTCAGGAATTTCTGCCCTGTGAACTAGAAATTCTTGCTCTAAAGCAAGGTAGTGCGTGGTGGAATTCAAGTGCTCCATGGAACAGATGCAAAAGGCAACATTGGCTACAGGAGTTTGGGGTCCTTCAGGCAGGGCATCCTCAGCTGGCTCCATTAATCTGAAGTGGGGTGTACCAACTGAGAATCCTCTTGCATCTGCTTTCCTTGCCCCATGTAAAAGTGAGAAGAGTAATCCGGGGTTAGTTGGGACATATGGCAGGAAGGCGTGCAGGAATCCACACCATCCTGATGTGTGCTATGAAGACACTAGGGCTGCTGATGCAGAATATCTGAAGCAAAGAAAATGGCCATTGCAAGATGTTCTGTTGATGTTTCCATAGTGGTGGCGGCTAAAATAGATGGGTTGTGCAACCTTAATACCTATGAAATATGAATGGAAAAAAGGGTAGAAGCTCTGTGCTACATTGCTCCTGGATAGTTAATGGTGGGTATGTGAAATTCTTTGTGCAACAGGCTTTCTATATACATTCTAAGTTAACATTGCTGCTTTCCCTTTTATCAGAGGAGAGAATGTTGAGGATGCATTCCTAGAGGCTGCCAAGAAAATCTATCAGAACATCCAAGACGGGAGCCTGGATCTAAATGCTGCAGAATCTGGTGTACAACATAAGCCTTCAGCTCCACAGGGTGGCCGACTAACCAGTGAACCCCAGCCGCAGAGAGAAGGCTGTGGCTGCTAGTGACCTCACTTCTCGGCTCTGTTTCTGACCTTTCACCTCTGTTAGGAGCAGTGCTTTTGGCTGCTTCAGTTTCCTCTGTCCATCTTACTGGGTTTAATTAAAACTCCTGAGGCAACAGTTTAACACAGCACTAAACTGCTAAAAAATAAATAAGAGAAACTTAGATGTAATCAGGTTATCAAAGGCAAGTAGAGTCATACCCTCTCCCTGCATGGTAAATCTAGAAGTCTCCCCCCACCCCAGTCCTTGTGAATAGGTGTCACCAATACATGATTTACAAAACAGAGCACTGATGGTTGGACCTCATGATTTTTATTATTATTCTTTCTCTTTCTGCAGGGCTTTGTCTCTTGTAAAATTTAACTTTACTAGCTTCAGCCTTTCCTCGCAGTCTGCAAGTGGTCTGGATCTGTCCTTTTTAGTAACAAAAAAAGTTGATTTGCTGTGAAACAACCTACATGATTAGAGTGGGATCCTGCATAAGATTCCTTTTTTAGTGGGAAGGATTCCCTATTACGCAGTTGGTGGTGGTGGCGGCGTGGGGGGCACTCATTGCAGGAGTGTTAGCCTTCATCCATCTTGGCCTCCCACATGGCAAGTATCTATCTTGTGCTTGTGCTCTGTAGCTTGATGCCACCCACCTCTTCCTCCTCCTTACCATTTTTACCTTTTGTGGCCCTTGTTAACAGAACGTAAATATGTATAAATTTTGAAGGAACAGAGCTAACACTTTAAAAAGTACATTCTGTGTATATGATCTTAATGAAATAAAAACTGATTTACTGGCACTAGAATAGGTAATATATTGGTCTGTACAGTTCAACCTAATAATGACCACATCACCCCCAGCTTTAGTAACTGCAATTCACTGACCATTGGCTTGATTCCGTGGTGTTGGCATTTGGAGGTTGTGCTTAGGAAGCTGGTTCCTGACACAGTGCAAAAGAACACCTACCCCAGTGTAATAGTATCTGTCCTATCTCGGCACTGTCGTCAGCCTATTGCTGCTTTTGTTTAATATTCCTGGTCTTGTGCAATTGCTGGTGTGCTAATATACTTTTCCTCTCTCTTTGGGAAGACTTTTTGCATTAATCCAGCTTCATTTCCTGCCTTATTGTATAGGAAGGATGGGCTGTTGGACATCTTACACTTTTATGAAAAGATATATTCTCAACTGGACTGTCAAGCATTTTACACTCTAGGGATTTTGAACCATACCGTGGCATTTGACACTACAGTTGACATAGGCTTAATTTCTGCTCCTCCTCAGTTCTTCCTCCATGTTGTGGTTGCAAAGAACGTTGAGAGAAGTAATTCAGAGCAATTGTGTATATGCAGACCTGTCTGTCTACTTGGGTTGGAGCCACCACATATGTAAACAATCTCAACTGTACTGTAACTCTTCCATAACAACCTGCTATTTAAAAGAAAAAGAGGGCAACAAATGGATTAAGCTTGATTGGGCTTCACTATGTTTCACTGTTTCACTATATTGACTGCAATGCTTCAAATATAGCATAGGGTTGTGTTTTTTTTGTTTTTAGCCCTGTAAAGACACTAAGCAAGGCCATGTTCAACTATGTAAAAGCAAAGGGTGATAACCAGCATACTGTACAGTCAATGTTAAATAAAAGCCAAAACTGGAATGTGCAGATGATTTAAGTGTTTGGATAATGTGTACACTGTCCCTTTGTGTGTTTCTTTTTTGTTTGGCTCTGGATAGGTTTCTCTCCCCCAACCTAAGATTCTTAAAATAGATGGGTATTACAAAAGATGCAGCTTGGATTGCACCATGTGGGGTTTTTGCCCGGGGACCATGACCAGTTGATATACAATTTTAAGTTTGGGCAAAGGCAATCACTTTCTGCAGCTTGTTGGTGGTGCAATACCCCCCCCCTTATATCCTCCAAATTATAAGTTACAGTAGGTCTTTGTTTCTGTGACAGGACTTATTTGGGCTGCTGTACTCATTTATTGTAACAATGCTATTATCTAAATATTTGTAAATAAAGTACCTGTATCTAGATAAATGACAGTGGTCGTTCTTTGAAGATGTGAACTCAAGAGGGTGTGGATTGTGGGTCACATGAAGCAAGTATCCCTTTTTATATGAACCCACTAGACCACAGTTGTTGTAGTTTTGCTATATTATTCCATGTGTGAAGGTTCTAGACCCGTGTAATATTTGTCACAGAAGGTGATAGATGGCTTTATTGTATAATGTATCAAACTTAATCCTCCCTAGCCTGCTCTCTATGAATATTTATGGTAGTGTGAAAGCAAAAAACCCTGCCATCATTCTAGGTGAGCTGCTACATACCTATGTAGCTGAAGCACAATCAGCATGCTTGCCTTTAGACTTTAAATCCTTTTGCAGAACACTTTGTTAAAGCACGGAATGTTAAGACCAACAGATGTGCTGCTTCACCATCAACCAGTCCTCAAGTCTAGTTGCAGATCATCTTTTTTATCTAAACCTCCTGTAGGGAAGAGCCTAAAACCTTATTGCTATAAACAGGCAACAACCAGAAAACACTCATTTATCACTAATGTACATTTCTGTGGATTAATCTTGGCTGAAAGGTAGGCTCTCCAAATAGAGGAAACTGTTAGAATAAAATCAAGTTCCCATTTTAACAGGGACAATCCTCACACATGGTGGAATGGTGTTGAAAATCCCACCCAATGCAGCATTACCTAGCCCTAGATTTGGAATGGTGGAAAGTACAGTTCTCCCTCTTGAGCTTTGCTTTTGAACTTTCTGTTTCTACTTGCTCTTGGATCTCGTCAGTCTTAATCATTAAAGTTCATTGGAGAATATCACTGAAGAATTGTGAAGTTGCATAATCAGTTTGATGGAAGAAAAACTGATCTTGAAAAGCACATGTTTTATTATTGTTAGGTAAAGGGGGCTCACTTCATTTTTGTAAGTGCAGCATTGCTTAAGTTTCAAGTATGCGTGGTGGATCTCAACATTCAGACCAGTAAAAAATAGCTAAGGGTTGTTTTGTATTCCACCCTTTTATTCAAATGGTAGACACCACACTGAAATTAGTAAACCTAAGTAACGTCATGTTACTTCCAATGAGTCTACTTAGAACAACCCCTAGTGAACAAACGTCAGCTTCTGCTATGTTAATAAAGTTTATGCTAGTTTTCCACAGTAGTGCAAATGGACAACAGCCATTTGCTGTGGCAGAATCCACTGCAGTCCTGGATCACAGAATGGGAGTGGAAAGAGAGAGAAATAGAGGAGAAAGTTACTTTTTATTTTAAGAGTTTAAGCAGGAATTAGAATAAAGTACTATTTGAGGTAAACTGCAACAGAATTAAGAGCTGAGACAAAACTTATGTGCGTAAACTGAGAAAAAGCTCTGTTGGGGGGGTGAGGAGGGGAAGTGAGGTGAGACAGCCAGTCTGTATAAAAGTTAAGTCACATGACCCTGCATCTTCTAAGTAGGTAGATGGAGACAACCCCCATACTTTAAATACCTCCTTCATAGTCTGGAGTAAATTTGCTTCTGGTGGAAATATGGAAGCAGTTATTGCTGCAAAATCTAGGACACATTCAAATCCCTTAGGTGGGCAACATTTTTCAGAGAGCCTTGATTCCTTACAGGCAACCTGGGTGGAGCTAGTTTCAAAAAGTCACATCCATTGCATTTGTAAAGTAGGCAACATTCCAGCTGTGCACAGGTTGATATTTCTACACAAACACCATGCAGGCAAAGAATGCATGACACAAGGGTATCTACCCAAGGACTAGATACATAAAGCAGCCTAGGAAGGCTGTACTTTGCTTTTTGGCCTGAGGTTCCCCATCCCTGCCTTGTAACATCCTAGGTATGCATAGGAACCTGGTGGAATAACCAGTCACTAAATATTTATGTTTATAGAAAGCAGAAGAAAACGCAAGGTGTATTTTTTTTGGGGGGGGAGGGAATATTTATTTTTGTAAACAAAATTCAACAGAACACAAATTTTCACTAAAAATGCTTAAAAAGCTTATGCCCATTCACCCACATATAAATAAATGCACGCACCCCTACCCCACAAACAAAAGGATGCAGACATCAATGGCTGTAACTTTCAATACTGCAAATGCTACACTCTAGCTTGCATTGCAGAAGTGCTCCATAGAAATAAAAATTCAAGTAAGTGTGCATACGTAATAAAAAACACCTGAGCTCACACCTAAAATGTCTTTAGGAATGTTAACAGGGACATGGAAACCAATGAGGTAGTCTTCTGATGCCTTCAAAGCCAGGCTGTTGGCACGGGCTGCACCAATACAGCTGCATTTCGCTGCTTACCTATAATAATAATAATAATAATAATAAACTTCAGTGATTACTGTAAAATATGCTTGCTGCAAATGGCAAGCAAGGTTACAATCATACCAATTTACTGATTAACAAAGGATTTTCAGTTAACTTTTTAGCAGAAGTCATTTCTTAAGCATAAAAGGTGATGCTGGTCTGGCTGGAAGTAAACTGAGGTACTGTGTTGCCTCAGGTTCTGGGTAAGCTGTTACCTTCCTAATTGCTGGCAGAGCTAAGAAAAGGGGAGCTGCCAACCATGAATGCATCTAGGAAGGGCAGTCCAGAAGGCTGGCGAGAGCACCTCCCTCTAGGTGACAATATAGGGTTCAATACAACTGATGCTCTCCAGTGGAAGGCGCTACCTAGCTTCCCCCACAATGTACAGTACTAGAAGAGCAAGGCAACCGACCACATAGCCTTTATGACTATAGAAAAATAATGAATCCAACACAATGTGCAGCAGGGAGAAGTAAAGATCACTACAGCAAGGAGGCCACTCTAGAAACAGATGAGTTCTAAAGAGATGATAATGGTCCACTAGGGAGCAGTGGGGATTATGCCACCCAGAAATGCTTTACCTTTTGGAAGGTTGTTTCATTCAACATTACGTACCCTGTCAAACTCTGCGAAGGGTACTGTTATAGGCTTAGGCAGACCTTTACTCCATTGGGAACTGCTGGTGTGACCTCATCCAGGGCAGAGGTGCTATAATTAAATTCTGGTCTGTTATGTGGGCTTGACCAACAATGCTGGAAATAAAATCTAGGGGGGAAAGATAGTCCTGAGAGACTGAAAATGTCTTCAGGTTCTCTGACAGCTCCCTGGCATTGCTTCCACTAACATCTCAGATTAGGTGGGAGAAGTCTTCTGCCTGATCCAACCCAGGTGCTCTTTGTTCAGTGCTGATGTGCCATTGCTTGAAGGCAAAACTGCTGCCAGGACACCATGGGCAGAATTCCATGACTTGGACACTTTAAGGAGTCCTGCTCATCACTCAGTGGGGGTGTAATCTTAATTATGTGCTTGTAAGAACAACAGGCAGGAGATTGCAAATCTGGAGGAGCTATGGAGGAACAGTTAGATGAGGGCAATTATGTCCTCTTCTTATTTTCCTGTGGCAAGATGTGACCTTGGAGTGGTGTCTCCCCCTCCCCCTGCTTTTCTGAGCTTTTCCTGCTCCAGAACAGGGAACAGGCTTGGATCCCACTTAAGGTTCTGGAATGCCCTACAGAAGATGTAAAAGAACCTCATGCACTGCTCTCCACAGGTTACACTACCCCAACCTGGGGCTACACAGAATTGTACAAAACAGATCGAGGGCACCAGGATGGGGAAGGCTGTCATTAGCAATTAAAAACTGTAAGCATAAGTGCCATAAATCATGAGCATGACCTCAGTGTTTGATGCAAGATATAGGTGTGAGTTGTAACTCTCCCCCCCCCCCCGAGTTACATGGAGGAAGGCTGGTTACACAGATGCTAGACTTTCAAAAAAATGTCATACTTAGAAATAAGAACTACATACTTCCTTGAATGAGGTGGCTAACCTGTGGCCCTCCAGGAGTTGCTGGACTTCAGTTCCCATCACCCCTGACCAATGGCTATGCTGGCTGGGGCTGATGAGAGTTGGAGTCCAACATTTGCAGGGCCACAGTCACCCTGCCCTAGAAATTGTGTTTATATTTCAGTCTAAATTTTAACATTTATTGATCAATTCCACTGTTATCACCCCACCCCTCTTACCTGCTGGGATTATGCCTTGTACTGATGAGTACCTGGAGATTTTGTTGAAATACCTGTTGATGTCCTGGAAGGAGATCTAGAAAACTAGAAAAGATATCCCCATTCAATGAGCAAAAAAACTGAGAAGACAACACATTGCAAGAGCCCTTGACTTTTCTTGCTTCTGGAATATGGATAATAGCAGCAGCATAATCCCTATGATTATTATTTTGATTATATTATTGTAAGACTTACAGCAGGCTAAAATATTTGGTAAAATATAAAGAGAAAGGATACACAAAACTTTTATTCAAGATAAGCAGGTCAGAACATTCAAACTGAATAAATTCATTGCTCAGAGTAGTACATCTCCCAGTCCCTTCCTCCTGTGCTGAAGTTTTCCAAAACCCTTACAAAATATAAACTGCTAACAAGGTGGTTCAGTAAAAGGATATAACTAGAATCAAACCTGTTATAGTTTAGGCAATTGGCTCTGCAGAGAAAGCCTGTTACTGGAGCGTCTACTAAAAGGACTTGAAAGAGATCCATGGCAGTTTATTCCAAGGTAGCCACCTGGGAGGCTTTTTCTTAACCACTGTAACATGCATTTTATTTTAGCTTTGGTCGTTGCAGCCATCTCACAAAACAGGGACAGAGGGCAAGAAGAGCCAACAGCAAAGAGGTAAGGAAAAAAAGCAAAATACAAACTAGAGTGGTTACGTAGAAACAAATAGGAGAGAAAGGATACTAAGGAATTTAAAGAAATGCTAAACAAAAAACTGAGCAGAAACACAAATAGGAGAAAAAGAACATATCTGCTTTGAGTAAAAGCAGGGACTGAACTAGAAGAGGAGCAGCTAAATTTTCAAGACACACACCCCTGCTTTCAGTGAATCAAGAGTGAAAAGCCTGCTTGGCTCAGTGGACCAGATCCTTATCAGCCCTTATGGGGCAACTTTGATAGATGGTTGGGATGTCCCTTGTGCAGTGCTTTCCCAGCGCCCAGCAGCCAGGTGATTGTCAGGGCATTTGGAAAGCACTTTGCAAGTCCTGTGCTCAGTGCTCCCCAAGTGCTGAGCATAAGACTGACAGGACTGCTTTCTGCAGGGATCAGTTCCACAGTCTATCTAGCCACATCTCCACCTGCCCCACAGCTGACATCAGATGGGGGACAGGTGGGTGTAGTTTGGGAGAAACAGCCTCAGTGAGATGAAATGTTGAAGTATCAGGTTATGCATGGAGGGGCACACATTTTAACACAAAGCTATCACAAAATCCTGTTAAAAACCAACATACAATTAAGCTCCAATTTTTTTAGAAAATATGCATGTGAAAAGCCAATACATATTCAGACCACAGAGAATTAATTTCTGATATTCATGGCTTCCGGAGGCGGCGCCAACGGCAATGGCGGTCTCCTAACTTGGAGGGAGAAGCTCCACAGAAATCGGGTCTATCCGCTATGGCGCAGCGGAGACCCTTTTAAAAACCGCAGGCGGGAGAAGCCTGCGGCCGTGGGACTCGGCGGGTGCCAGAAGCGCCCCCCCAAGTAGCAAAGGGACCCCGCGAGGGGCTCCGGAGCGGAACGGGGGTGGCGCGGCACTGAGAGTCGATCGCTATATCTGTGGAGTGAAGCCGCGCAGCTGTTGCCGGAGAGCGCTGACCTTTTTTCCTCTGAAAATTCGGCTGTCAAAACAACAACCCGTGAGTAGGTCAAGTATTAAGACTGAAAATTTAAGGGAAAACAAAGTCAAATTTGGCACTGAAGCGGGAAGGTGCAAAGAGGAAGTCCACCTTCCGGTTTGTATAAAGATCAAAGCAAAGACAATTTAAGCCAAATACCGGGCAAGGAGCGCTAAAAGGACTTAAATCTTAAACGTCAAAATTAAGGAACTCCCTCCCTGAACTGAAAGAAAGGGAGGGAAGAAGGGACAGTATTTCTTGTGTTTACTTAAAGTATAAGAGAGAAAGGAGAGACGTAAGACCACCTCTTAATCCCTGGGAATAGACTGCCAAAACTGAATAGATTGGTTACATTGAGAACAGCACTCTCTATGAACAATGTAACTTGCTGAATGCTATCTCTGCAAAATTGACATTTTGAAACTGTTAAAACTGTTATTTCTCCTGCTGAAGGGGGCCTTTGAAAGTTCATTAAGATACTTTGTTGCATCATTACTGACTGATACTGTGTCCCCCTAGAGGCTTACTGAAAACGTTACAATTGACTGGGGAATTTTCCATCTAGTACTAGCCTGGGAAAGTCCCATAGCAAAACAAATTTGACTGTGGGAGTGACCTTGACTTCCAGATAAAGTGCCATGGATGAAAAGCCAACAAAATCGGATGAAAAGGTAACGAGATCAGGCAAAGTCAGACATCAACAGACCAGCACAATACTGCAGCAGCGTAGGGCATCCGCCTCTGGCCCTCCTGTGTCACAAGGAGAAGACCCAGTGCAAGCTGGGTCAAAAGGGATGACAGAAGAAGGATTTACTTCTATTTTGAACAAGATCTATGAAACTTTGGACAAAGTAAGTAAACAAGTTACAGAAGCAACAAATAAAATTGACCAGAACACTACAAGTATCAACAATTTGGGTCAGAAGGTGAATTCTAATACAGACTCAATCGAAAAACTACTACAACAGTCAGCATTAAATCAAAAGATGGCCCAGGAAGCAAAAGAAAAAGCAGCTGCTGTAGAAGAAAAGATAACACCGATAAGTAAACAGCTTGGGGACCATCAGGTACGGCTTGGGGCCCATCAGGAACTTTTGTCTATGATTGAATTGAAGGAGAAACAGACCAATTTGAGGGTCAGGGCAGTACCTGAACTTGAGAAAGATAGTTTGAGGGACTTTTTGACACAGGAATTTGTAGACTTTTGGAAATTGGAGGACAAGCAAGACTTCAAAATAATAAATGCCTTTAGACTTAGAAAAGGAGGGAGAAAGAACAGAGTGAGAGACTGTTTGATTACCCTTTGATCCAAAGAGGAGCGAGATAAAATATTGAGTCTGCACTACCAGAATACTTTGATAATACAAGAGTCAAAAGTAGAAATATTCAAGGACATCCCGAAACATCTTCTGGAACTTAGGTCCAACTACGGAGACTTGGTGACTTTGCTGAGAGGAAACAGAATTATTTTCAGGTGGGAATTCCCTCAAGGCCTATCTTTCAGTCTTAAAGGTAAGAAGTTTAAGATAAGATCAGTGGAGGAGAAAGAAATTTTTTTGAGAGACTACGAAGAAGATCTGCAAAAAGGAGCGGAAGGAGAGCTAGGAGCCTTATTACCAGGAATATTAGACAAAGGACTACCACTTCTGGGAGTGGACAAGACAAAGAAAGTGATACCACCGTCAGAAGAAGAGGAAGCATTGGGAGCAGTTGGAGGAGAGTAAATTTAAATACATCATGTCTCTGCAACTATTAAGTTGGAACATTCACGGATTTAATTCCCCGGAGAAAAGGAAAAAAGTTTTTCATATACTTAAAAAGGAACAATTGGACTTAATTTGCTTACAGGAAACACATGTGACAAGGCTACATAGGAAAATATTGTCTAACAAAAGGTTGGGCCAAGAATTTATCTCATCAGACAAGGTTAAAAAGCGAGGAGTGGTCATCTATGCAAAAGAGAGCCTGTCACCGAAATTTGTTTTTAAAGATGATCAAGGAAGACTTATAGCAATTGAAATTCAAACAGAAGGAGAAAATTTTTTGATAGTAGGTGTATATGCACCAAATGAGGGGAAATCTATATTCTATAAGAAGTTGCATGAGACTCTATTGGACTATATGGACTATAACATCGTTTTGATGGGAGATATGAATGGGGTGGTATCTACAAACATGGATAAGTCGCAGAGACAGGTAGTTACCAAAGATGGCAGACTACCAAAAACCTTTTTTGAACTGACTGACAATATGGACTTGATTGATATTTGGAGATCTAGGAATCCCTTGGGTAGAGAGGGAACCTTCTTCTCTGAAGCCCAAAAGATATGGACAAGAATTGACCAAATCTGGATAACTAGAGGACTGGCACCCAAGATTAGGAAGGTAGAGATCTGCCCTAAGACGTGCTCCGACCATAATGCCGTGAGAATGGAGATGAAACTAACACCAACTGGTTCCTTCAGATGGAGGATGAATGACACCTTGTTCAGAGATCAAGAGGTGACCAAAAAGGCCCAAAAAACTCTGAGAGACTATTTTGAGATAAATTTGAAAACTACCATGGAAAAAAGAATAATCTGGGACGCAAGTAAAGCAGTTATGAGGGGGTTTCTGATTCAACAGAATTCAATAAAGAAGAAAGCCCAAAATGCGAAAAAAGAAAAAATTCTGGAAAAAATAAAAGAGGGCGAGAAAAAACTGAGAGCGAAACTCAATTCACAAGAGATTCTGAGAGAAATAAAGCTACATCAAGTGCAGTACATGAAGATGATAAACCAGGAAATTGAATGGAAAATTAAACAAATGAGACAAAGGACTTTTGAATCGGCAAATAAATGTGGGAAACTGCTAGCTTGGCAGATGAAGAAAAGACAAAAACTTAATACCGTCACTAATTTGGAAGTGGAAGGAAAAAACATCCAGAATCCAGCGGAAATTAGAAAATGTTTCCAGAGGTACTTTAAACAACTATATACACAAGGGCCCCAGAGAGAGTTCGACATAGACCAGTTTTTGAAAACAAATGGATTACAAAAAATCTCACAAGAACATAAGATAATGTTGAACTATACAGTTACGGAACAGGAGGTAGAAGGTGCCATTCAGAATATGCAACTGGGAAAAGTTCCAGGGCCGGACGGCTTAACCTCAAAATACTATAGAACTTTGAAGGACAGGATAATTCAACCACTAAAGGAGGTTTGCAATGAAATCTTGGAGGGGAAAAAAGTGCCAGAGTCGTGGAAAGAAGCATATATTACACTTATACCGAAAATTGAGTCTGAAAAGACACAACTTAAGAACTATCGACCCATATCCCTGTTAAATGTGGATTACAAAATTTTTGCTGACATTTTGGCCAAGAGGTTAAAAAAAGTATTAAAGGAAGTGATACACAAAGACCAAGCTGGCTTTCTTCCAGGCAGACATTTGTCGGATAATATGAGGAATATAATTAACATATTGGAGAAGCTGCAAGAGGATATCAATAGAAAAGCAGTTTTAATTTTTGTGGATGCCGAGAAAGCCTTTGATAATATTTCTTAGAGTTTTATGAAGAAAAATCTTCAGGGGATGGGGGTCGGTCAAGGGTTTGAAAATGGTATAAGTGCAAGTTATTCAGAACAAAAGGCCAAATTAATAGTTAACAACGTGGTAACAGAGGAATTTAGGATAGAGAAAGGGACACGACAAGGCTGCCCAATTTCCCCTCTACTTTTTATCTCTGTCCTGGAGGTTTTGTTAAACATGATTAGGAGGGACCATCTGACTAAAGGTATAATGGTCGGAGCTAAACAATATAAATTGAAAGCTTTCGCAGATGACCTAGTATTGACACTACAGGAGCCAGAATCTAGCACCAAAAGAGTATTAGAACTGATCCAAGAGTTTGGTCATGTAGCAGGATTTAAGTTGAATAAGTTAAAAACCAAAGTTCTTGAGAAAAATTTAACAATGACCGAAAGAGAGAGGTTTCAGAATGAGACGGGTTTAACAGTGGTTAAGAAGGTGAAATACCTGGGGATTAACATGACAGCTAAAAATGGGAATTTATTCAAGGATAATTATGAAAAGTGTTGGTCGGACGTTAAAAGGGATTTAGAAATATGGTCAAACTTGAAGCTTTCCTTGCTGGGCCGAATTGCTGTTATCAAGGTGAATGTATTGCCAAGAATGCTGTTTTTGTTTCAATCGTTACAAATATTAGATAAAATGGACTGTTTCAAGAAGTGGCAGAGAGACATTTCTAAATTTGTCTGGCAGGGCAAGAAACCCAGAATAAAATTTAAAATATTAAATGATGCTAAGGAAAGAGGGGGATTTGCCCTGCCAGACCTTAAACTTTATTATGAATCAGCAGCTTTTTGCTGAAGGACTGGCTGCTTCTTGAGAACACAGACATTTTGGACTTAGAAGGTTTCAATAATGCTTTTGGATGGCATGCATACTTGTGGTACGACAAGGTTAAAGCTCATAAGGCATTTAAAAACCATATTGTCAGGAAAGCATTGTTTAATGTCTGGATACGATATAAAGACTTACTTGAAAATAAAACCCCAAGGTGGTTGTCACCAATGGAGGCAAAAGCTCAAAAAAGGCTCAATATGGAGGCCAAGTGGCCAAAATATTGGGAGATTTTGGAGCAAGAAGGAGATAAATTGAAATTGCAGAGTTTTGAGAAATTAAAAGATAGAGTGCGAGATTGGCTTCACTATTATCAAATAAGAGAGGTATATAATTTGGACAAAAAAATTGGCTTCCAGGTGGAAAAATCAAAGTTGGAAACAGAACTGTTAGATCCCAAAACTAAGATACTTTCAAGAATGTATAACTTGCTGTTAAAATGGAATACTCAAGATGAAACGGTTAAATCTGCTATGATTAAATGGGCACAGGATGTTGGACATAATATTATGTTTGCTGACTGGGAACAGTTGTGGAACACAGGTATGAAATTTACGGCATGTAATGCTTTAAGAGAGAATATTATGAAAATGGTATACAGGTGGTACATGACACCAGTCAAGCTCGCAAAAATCTATCACTTGCCCGATAATAAATGTTGGAAATGTAAAGAAACTGAAGGTACATTCTTTCACCTTTGGTGGACATGCCCAAAGATTAAGGCCTTCTGGGAAATGATATACAATTAATTGAAAAAGGTATTTAAATATACCTTTCTGAAGAAACCGGAGGCCTTCCTCTTGGGCATTGTCGGCCAATTGGTGCCAAAGAAGGACAGAACTTTTTTTATGTATGCAACAACAGCAGCAAGAATACTCATTGCAAAGTATTGGAAGACACAAGATTTACCCACCCTGGAAGAATGGCAGATGAAGGTGATGGACTATATGGAACTGGCAGAAATGACTGGCAGAATCCATGACCAGGGAGAAGAGTCGGTGGAAGAAGATTGGAAGAAATTTAAAGACTACTTGCAGAAACACTGTAAAATTAAGGAATGTTAAAATGATGTTGGATGGAAAGTAAGTGGTATTGGTAAAAAGTTTTACAAGAATATGCAAGTATGGATTGATAACGGTTAAAATATATATTTACAATAGATGATGATATTGAGCTATGAAAAATGGTAGAGGGTAAGGATTTGCTGAAAGGACTTTTTAAATGGGAATACAAAAGGGGAGGTGTGAGGAGGTCAAAGAATTAAGGAAATGAGACTAAGGACTATTGAAAGATGGAGTTAATTTTGAATTATTTCTGTTTTTCTTTCTTATATTTTGCTATTATGATTTTTTCTTTTTTTATATATACTTTTTCTATGTGTTTTTTCTCACTTTTTTTCTTTAGTTTGTTAATTTTTTTATTTTGTATTGTGTGATTATATGTTTGTGTTTAAAACTTCAATAAATATTTTTTTTAAAAAAATAATTTCTGATATTCAAGCAAACCCAAGACATGGGGAGAAAGTTTTCTACTAGTTGCCTCCAGCCAGAAAGAACTGCTTCAACAGCTGTTCTGGGAGGGGTAAGGAGGGAAAGGAGGACCCTGCCCCCAGCAGAGGAACAAGAGCCATTGGCTATTTTTTTCTGGTGTAAGCCACTGATCATCACTTGATCAAAAGGCAGGGTATACTTTAAAATAAATGAAAATAGAAAGGCTCTCTCCTACACAGAAGCAGTAAATCCAAATCAATGTGGAAACTTACCTGGTTCATTGTGAGAATTGACTCTTCGTGCAGAGAGTCAGTTAACCCTGAGGAGTTCAAGGACGGAAACTGCGAGTCTGTTGAAGTACTGCTAACTAGTTCATCCAATGCATCAACTTGCCTCTTCAGGCTATGGAGGGTGCCCTCAGTCTGCTGTTTTCCTTTAACTAACACCTCCACTTGCTTTGACATGCACTGACGAAGCTGAGCCTTAAAGAACACACTGAGTTAACTGACTGGTTTATTAGATAATTCTGTGCTATATCAATAAAGGGGTGCATAAAGGTAAAGGTAAAGGTACCCCTGACCGTTAGGTCCAGTTGCAGACGATTCATCTCACTTTACAGGCCGAGGGAGCCGATGTTTGTCTGCAGACAGTTTTTCTGGGTCATGTGGCCAGCATGACTAAGCAACTTCTGGCGAAACCAGAGCAGTGTACAGAAACACTGTTTACCTTCCCACTGGAGCAGTACCTATTTATCTACTTGCACTTTGATGTGCTTTCGAACTGCTAAGTGGGCAGGAGCACACCCCGTCGTGGGGAAAAGGTCTACATACTATCAAGGAAAACTATGAGCCCCACAATAACTGGAAATATTAGCCCCCTGCCCCACTCAAAGGCTGGGAACCTAGTACATGAACTGTTGTGGTACCTTGAGCCGATCCTCATGGTGCTGCAGCTGTTCTCGGCGTGCTTTTCCACGCCATTGTTCATCCTTGAGAGAAAAGAGAACAGATTGAAACAGGTGGCCTGATAAAAAGATTAAGGTAGGATTTGCTGATTGGTAATCATCATATAATGAACATAGGACAGTGACATCATAAATTAGCAGGGCTATGAACACCATGCAGCTGCAGCTACTCTGCTTAAATACAGAACCCTACTTACAAGTTCCAGCAGCTCAAGGAGTTCAGGATTTATTTATTTAAAACAGGTTTTAGACCTCTAGTTTTTTATTTTTAAAGAAATAGAAACTAGGACTGTAAGTGGCAGAGATCAAAGTCTAGGAGCCTGAGTGTGGGGGAAAGCTTCCCGTTTTTGTGTTTCCAATGCAGGTGTACCACAGCAGGGAAGATGCAGGAGTTGGTTGCTTCAAACTGAGATTCATAAGACGCACAATACAGGAAGAATGATGCTTGCTTGCATGCAAAATTGATAGTCTGAAGCAGCTCTGATTTTTTTAACACTGATTTTAGTAGGGTTGTGTTTACCGTGATGTGGACTTTGGAAAGGTCCAGCTTTTCATCAAAGCACAGCATTGTTCCCTCATTATTTGTGAAAGGATAATTTTCCTTCAGACTTTCCAAGTCACTCTGAGGTCTTCTTTCAATCTCAAAAGTAGTCTCCAGTTCTCCTAAAAGCTTTTGAGGGGATTGACTCAGATCCTTCAAACCGGTTCTCATTTTGTCTTTCACTTCCAGCTTAAGTGACTTCACTGTCCCTTTCATCTCTTTGTGTTGTTTCTCTAAATTCTCTTGACTCTTCATCTAAGCAATGGAACACAAGGGTGAGACAGCAGGATTTCAGAGAGGATGCTAAGGATTAACAGCCAATTAGCAAACCAGGCCCAATGCAGACACCCAGCAGGCCCTATGTGATCAGCTGAAGAAATGAATAGGGCCACTGGTGGGGCTCCTAATCTGGCCAGCATTGGAGGAACTGCTGCTTATGTGAGAATAAGGTAATGGTAAAGGGACGTGGGTGGCGCTGTGGTCTAAACCACAGAGCTTAGGGCTTGCCGATCAGAAGGTTGGTGGTTTGAATCCCCACGACGGGGTGAGCTCCCGTTACTCGGTCCTAGCTTCTGCCAACCCAGCAGTTCGAAAGCACGTCAAAGTGCAAGTAGATAAATAAGTATCGCTCCAGCGGGAAGGTAAATGGCGTTTCCATGTGCTGCTCTGGTTCGCCAGAAGCGGCTTAGTCATGCTGGCCACATGACCCGGAAGCCGTCTGTGGACAAATACCGGCTCCCTCAGCCTATAAAGCGAGATGAGCACCGAAACCCCAGAGTCATCCGCGACTGGACCTAACAGTCAGGGGTATTTTTACCTTTACCTTTTTAAGGTAATGGTAACATCACAGGTGCAATTTGTCTTTCTTCAGGCCTACGTTATCTCAAAAATTGCAACAGCTGCATCCTGTAACTGCCATCTCTATGTGACTTGGCTTGGTTGTGTTTGTGGCAATAGCCCCACAAGTGATTGTATGGAATCTGCTGAGTAACTGAACAACCTATGTTAATGGCTGGATGACATAGTAGTCAAAACTTAGCTATTTAATCATGTGGGCACAAAATTGGCCAAATGAAAACTAATTTATCAAATTACAAAGACCACCTTAGCCACTTCCATACAACCACCCTTTAAGTATTAAAAATATAGGCAAGACCTACTGCTGTACACAATTCCAGCTTGTACTGTTGGTGATGACAATTTCCTTCTTATGAGGAGTTTGATTTCTTTGGGCATGATAAAAGATGGCACATAATCCAACCAGAGTGTAAGCCAACAGAAAATATTTGAGCCCAGGCTTAATTCTCCTACTGAAATCACATCTTGGAGCTACAGATTTTGTAGCTACATTACAATAATTTCTTATGCACATGTAACTTGTACTATTTTAACCTTGCATGTTTGAAGGCTGGCTGGTTGAAATTGTGCAAATTAAATGCATGCAAGAACAGCTTTTAAGCTCTTTGCCTTGCTTACTAGGCAACGCCTTTCAGCGTGCTGGCTTTGGAAGCCTTGGGATGGTTGTACATGGTCTTGCAGGCACTCTGATGGCCTTGCAAGATCTTGTGAGATCATCCCAGAGCCAGTGTGCTGAGTGGGCCTTCTCAGGTAAAGGAAGAGAGAATTTAAAAGCTCTTTGGAAGGTTAGGGATGCACATGAGGGCGTGGCTCCAAGGGTTTGAGTATGTGTGTTTTCATGTATACACAGAACCCTTGGAACCAAACCTCTGTATGTGTAAAAGAAGCCATTGCTCTTGAGTTATAAAGTGAGCAGTGTTAGAAGTCAAGCCTGCCTTGAAACTGTTCCTGTGGAAGCATTCAAAATGATCTTAGCTGGATCAAATTCCATCTAGTCCAGCAACCTGTTTCCTTCCCATAGGAAATCCCCAAGCGGAGCATGAAAGTAAACAGATGTCCTGTGTTGTTTGTTCTCAGCAATTTGCTGCCTCTGAACATGGATGGCTGATAGCTTTTTCCTGGAGGAGGTGAGGTCTATCAAAGGCTATCTAATTCTGTAGTCATAAACACATCTTATGGCAACCAATTCCATAAATTAATTCTGCATTTTGTGAAGTCTTCCCTTATTGCTCACCCTGAATATGCATTTCATTGGATAATCCTGAGTTTTAATGTTTATGGGAAACAGCGAGGAAAACTCTCGATCCACTTTTTTTGCACTATAGATATACAGGCAACGACTGATTAACGCATGTCCAAAAGACATGTGATTGCACATGTGCGCACAGTGCCAAACCCAGAAGTGACTGAAAATGTCACAAAACATGTCACTAAAAGGGTGATGTGGGCAGTGCAGGGCGCACTTACATGCGCTCTGCTGACATGCACAAGGGCCAGGAACGGAACCCCCACATGAAATGGTCATCGACCCTACTGATAATCCCTATTCTTTTGTGTTTAGTGTAAAAAATACAGAGGAAGGTGGGAAGGTGGAATTGCCCACCTTTCTGCAGGATGTAGCACATGATAGAGAGGCAATTTGTTGGATCCAAGTCCTACCTGTGACTTGAGCTGCATGTACTCCACTTGGATCTGGCTAAGGTCCCTCATAAGCTGCTTTGCTCGCAGGTGGTTGTCTTGTGCCACTTGCTCTATGGAGGCAACTTCTTTTTGCAAACAGTGGTTTTCCTGTTTTTGTTCCTAAAATAAAAATTGGTGGGTGGGCATGTTCACAGTTTTATATTTTGTTTTCCTTCAGATGAACAGTTATGCTCCTGTGAAACAAAAACTTGGCATGATAATTACCATTCAGGTAACAGTGCTTTGACAGGGCCCAACCCATGGCAAATGACATTAAATTATGCACATGTGATTGCAGCAGCTAATAGACTGACTTGTGAACAGCTTAGCTTTAACCTTGCCAAGGAGTCAGAAGATGGCTTTGGGTGAACTCTCCTCTCCCCAACAGTAATGAGTGGCTGGGGAAACCCAGCCAGATGGGTGGGGTAGAAATAAATTATTATTATTAATAATAATACTGACCTACCTCACAAGTTTTTCATAAAGAGGAGGCCTACAACATAGCAACAGTGGGGCCAGCTTGGGATCTAGTGAATCCTGCACTTGTTCAGTCCCTCGCTGGGGTACCTCCCTCCAATACACTCCCTTCCCTCAATCTGGTGCAAAGGAGATTTAGATTGCAGCCTAAATTGGTTGAATTTACATTCCATTGAAATGAAGCAGCCAAGTCCCATTGATTTCAGTGGGAATCAGGTTCAACCAACTATCACATTTTTTATTACAACAAAAACAAAACCACGTACGTGAAGTGCTCTCTCGAGTTGGGCCTTCTGCATCTTGATGGCTTCCTTCAGTCCTTCTATTTGCTTTTCAGCCTTTTCCCTCTCAGTTTCAATCTGATCATGGAGCACTGTCTCCTTGGCTTTTGAGAGTTCTAGCTCCCTTTGGAGGGATAAAACCTCACCATTTTTTTCTTGCAACTTCAGTTCTTTCTCAGAGAGTTGATGTCCTGGAATCAAGAAGATTCATTCAGCCTATGTCACCAGAAAAGCATGTACCAAATTTCAGTTCTCTATATAGTGAAGAAGGACTTTTGCAATTTTAAAATATTACATACTGTATGCAATTTTAATTTATTACATGTACATCCTTCTGTTTTGCTAAAGAGGTTAGAGAAGCATTTAAACCTATCTCACAAGGTTCTTTTGAGACTATGACTATCTAGGGATTGTACAGTTCAGTGTGTATCTCAATCTGAGAGTTCCACATCCACAATGAGGCCATAATACCACAGAATTTATATTAGGACTTCTTCATATACTTTCAAATTTTTTTTATCAAATTTATAAAAATGCATCAGTGGCTGTTGCAGCCTTTATCTCAACGTACGGGTTTTGCTGACTGTTTCTTCAAGAGCTCTGCACCATGACTCCTCCTCTTGAAGCTTCTGGATCTGTTCTTCTTTTCCTTGAACTTTAGCAATTGCTTGTTCCAGCTGGTATTGCTGCTCTGCTAGTCCTTGTTCCAACAGCTGTTTCTGATCCTTCAGTTCAGCTGTGCATTTCTCCAGCTTCTTTTCTTCATGTTGTATGTCCTCCCTGAGGTGATGAAGGACCTGGCCAAGGACAACACGTCAAGAGTGAACCTTCAATTGCAAGGGGTGGGGTGCAGGGGTGGGGATTGACCTTCACAGGCAGCTGCTCTTCTTTCTGTCTCTTTAGTCATATAAAAGCTCTGAGCTGAAAATTTTCCTTTTTCAAAGAGGAGCCTGATATATTTCATGCAAGGTATTTTAAATTCTAATATAGTATCTCAGGGTTAATTGGGGCTAGGGAAGGATGTCCCCTGCCCAACCACTCCATAAAGACTCTACTTGATGAAGACATTGCTCTTTCTTGCCATCATCACAGAGCATCACAACCAGGTGGAGGATGTGCACAGACTTCTGCTGGGAGGGAGGTCAAAACAGTTCTTTTGGGTTGAGATACGGTGGGTAAAAAATCAGCAGCTCATAAAATGTACAATAGGAAACGCACAAGGCCAAGAAAAGGCAAGCACTCAAGAGACAACAAGAGGACCAGGGGATTCTCTTGCCTGCTCCTTCCAGTATGGAATATGGGGATGTCATCCATCATTCTCAGATACACACTTTGATTACTGTATTTAAATTTAGGAAGTAACTGGGGAAAGGTCACAGCTCAGTGAAAGAACACATGCTTTATATGCAAAAGGTGCCAGGTTGATTTCTGGCCCCTCTAATCAAAAGGACTGAGAAAGATTCCTACTTAGATCTCATAGAGCTGCTGCCACTCAGAATATGGATTATAGTTCAGATTAAGCACAAGGCAGCAGTTTATGCTCCCCGAGATCAGAATATACGTTCTCTAATTGAGCTCCCGCTCTATAAATAGATTTACTTAGAGCTGGTGTCTTTACGATGAGTTATCCTTATATTCTAGAACTAGTCAGTTTGGATTCTTTTAAAATGAAGAAAACAAGCTGAGCAGATCATTCATGAGAGAGCAACACATACCATCTCCTGTTTGCTCAGTTGTAGTTCGTGCTCTTCTATTTCCCTGCAAAGCTTCTGCAGCTCGTTCTCCTTCCTCTTCTGTATTTCCTGGCATTCCCTGCACTTTCTTGAAGATTCTGTTATGGTGTTTTTCAGAGCTGCTTGTTCTTGAAGTAGCTCCTCTTTTTGCTTTGTGGCATTTTTCACATCCTGTCATTTCACAGCAAGAAAATCCAGAAAACAAAACACAAAAAAGGAAACACATGCAAATAAATGTTGCACTCCAACATGTTTCAGCCGTGAGACTTCAGGTACCTACAAAATGCACCACTGCTGCCAAGCAATGACGTCATGCATGAGCTAGGCTCACACCATAGGTGAAAAACTGCAGTCACAACTCTCAAAATGGCATATTTGTAGATGCCTTCTCTCAGCCCATGTATGTTTATTCAGAAGATGAATCCCTTTGAGCTGAACACTACCACCACCTATTATTTATTACTTTTGCCCCGCCAATATGACTGGGTTGCCCAAGCCACTTTTGGGCAGCTTCTAACATAATGGGAGATAAACCCAAGTTAAGCACGGAGAGGATTGGGCTGTTAATTTTTGATAAAGGCCTCCTCTTTCAATACAGTTGTAGGCTTCTTGTCGTTATATTCCAGTGCTACAAACCAACCTGTTCCAATAGTTGAAGATGCTGCCTGGAATCATTCAGTTCAGTCTTCAAAATATTCAGTTCCTCCTTTTTTTCTACAGAAAATACATTTTACAGCTCGTTGAAAGAAAATACAATAATCTAGGAAGGTGCAAATACTGGATATGGAAAGAAATTCCATACATTAGGCATATATTTAAAAAAGATGACTATTTTGTTGGAATCCGGAAAGCTATTATTTACCTTGAATATGCTTCTGTAAGTCAGTAATGTTGCCATTCAAAAGCATTTTGTGCTTCTGTAGTTGGTTAATATCAAGCTGCAGTTTTTGGACCTCTAAGTCCATTTTCTCTATGTTGGTGAGAGTGGCTTTATTGTTATCTTCGGCAGAAGCCAAGGATCTGTAAAATGGGATAAGATAAACTTTTATTTTGGGTTCATGTTGATATTTTTGACAAGTTTAAATTTCCTTGCAAACATTAAAATGGGAATACAGAGTGGTCATCACCAAAAAGATCTCAAGTTGACCAGGACTTTTGAGCCATAATTGCTATTTTAGAGCTCCTTCCACCGTTCCTCATAAGGCTTGGCTTCTAGACCATAGATCATATTGCCATCCTATGCACATGTTCCAGCTTACCAAAGAATCATAGAATCATAGAATCATAGAGTTGGAAGAGACCACAAGGGCCATCGAGTCCAACCCCCTGCCAAGCAGGAAACACCATCAGAGCACTCCTGACATATGGTTGTCAAGCCTCTGCTTAAAGACCTCCAAAGAAGGAGACTCCACCACACTCCTTGGCAGCAAATTCCACTGTCGAACAGCTCTTACTGTCAGGAAGTTCTTCCTAATGTTTAGGTGGAATCTTCTTTCTTGTAGTTTGGATCCATTGCTCCGTGTCCGCTTCTCTGGAGCAGCAGAAAACAACCTTTCTCCCTCCTCTATGTGACATCCTTTTATATATTTGAACATGGCTATCATATCACCCCTTAACCTCCTCTTCTTCAGGCTAAACATGCCCAGCTCCCTTAGCCGTTCCTCATAAGGCATCGTTTCCAGGCCTTTGACCATTTTGGTTGCCCTCCTCTGAACACGTTCCAGTTTGTCAATGTCCTTCTTGAACTGTGGTGCCCAGAACTGGACACAGTACTCCAGGTGAGGTCTGACCAGAGCAGAATACAGTGGCACTATTACTTCCCTTGATCTAGATGCTATACTCCTATTGATGCAGCCCAGAATTGCATTGGCTTTTTTAGCTGCCGCGTCACACTGTTGGCTCATGTCAAGTTTGTGGTCAACCAAGACTCCTAGATCCTTTTCACATGTAGTGCTCTCAAGCCAGGTGTCACCCATCTTGTATTTGTGCCTCTCATTTTTTTTTGCCCAAGTGCAATACTTTACATTTCTCCCTGTTAAAATTCATCTTGTTTGTTTTGGCCCAGTTCTCTAATCTGTCAAGGTCGTTTTGAAGTGTGATCCTCTCCTCTGGGGTGTTAGCCACCTCTCCCAGTTTGGTGTCATCTGCAAATTTGATCAGGATGCCCTTGAGTCCATCATCCAAGTCGTTGATAAAGATGTTGAATAAGACCGGGCCCAAGACAGAACCCTGTGGCACCCCACTAGTCACTCTTCTCCAGGATGAAGAGGAACCATTGATGAGCACCCTTTGGGTTCGGTCAGTCAGCCAGTTACAAATCCACTGAGTGGTAGCAAAGTCAAGACCGCATTTTACCAGCTTCTTTACAAGAATATCATGGGGCACCTTGTCAAATGCCTTGCTGAAATCAAGGTAGGCTACATCCACTGCGTTCCCTTCATCTACCAGGCTTGTAATTCTGTCAAAAAACGAGATCAGGTTAGTCTGACATGACTTATTTTTCAGAAATCCATGCTGACTATTGGTGATCACAGCATTCCTTTCTAGGTGCTCACAGACTGTTTGCTTAATGATCTGCTCCAGAATCTTCCCTGGTATTGATGTCAGACTGACTGGGCGGTAATTATTTGGGTCCTCTCTTTTCCCCTTTTTGAAAATAGGGACAACATTTGCCCTCTTCCAGTCTGCCGGGACTTCGCCTGTTCTCCAGGAATTCTCAAAGATGACTGCCAGTGGTTCTGAAATCACATCTGCCAGTTCTTTTAATACTCTTGGATGCAGTTCATCTGGCCCTGGAGACTTGAATACATCTAGACTAGCCAAGTATTCTTGTACTATCTCCTTAGTTATTCTGGGCTGTGTTTCCTCTGCTGAATCATTTGCTCCAAATTCTTCAGGTCGGGCATTGTTTTCTTTATCGGAGAAGACTGAGGCAAAGAAGGCATTGAGGAGTTCAGCCCTTTCTGTGTCCCCTGTTTGCATTTCACCATCTTCTCCTCTGAGTGACCCCACTGTTTCTTTGTTCTTCCTTTTGCTACGAACATACCCATAAAAGCCTTTTTTGTTGCTTTTAACTTCTCTAGCAAGCCTGAGTTCATTCTGTGCTTTAGCTTTTCTGACTTTGTGTCTACACGTGCTGGCTATTTGTTTGAATTCCTCTTTGGTGGTTTCCCCCCTTTTCCATTTTTTGTACACATCCTTTTTTAATCTTAACTCAGTTAAAAGTTCTTTAGATAGCCACCCTGGCTTCTTTAGGCACCTTCCATGTTTCCGTCTCATTGGTATTGCCTGAAGTTGTGCTTTTACTATCTCCCTCTTAACAAACTCCCAACCATCATGAACTCCCTTTCCTTTTAGTATTACTGTCCATGGGATCTCACCAAGCACTTCCCTAAGTTTTATGAAGTCGGCTTTCTTAAAGTCGAGAAATTGAGTCCTAGTATGCTTGGCTGCTCCTTTCCGCTGTATAGTAAACTTCAGAAGAGCATGATCACTCGCGCCTAATGATCCTTCCACTTCTACCCCACTAACCAGGTCATCAACATTGGTTAGGACCAGATCTAAAATGGCTGTTCCTCTTGTTGCTTCTCCCACTTTCTGGACAATGAAGTTGTCTGCAAGGCCAGTGAGGAATCTGTTTGACCTTATGCTCTTGGCTGAGTTTGACATCCAACAAATATCTGGGTAATTGAAGTCCCCCATTACTACTATCTCCCTTCCTTTTGCATGCTTGGCCATCTGTTCCAGGAAGGCATCATCTATGTCCTCCGTTTGGCTTGGGGATCTATAGTAAACTCCCACAATGAGGTCACTGTTATTCTTCTCTCCCTTAATTTTGACCCAAATGCTCTCACTTTCGCTTTGAGGTTCTAAATCTTGGATCTCTTCACAGGTATACACATCCCTGACATATAACGCCACTCCTCCTCCTTTCTTGTCTGGTCTGTTTCTCTGAAATAGATTGTATCCCTCCATTATTACATTCCAATCGTGGGACTTATCCCACCAGGTTTCAGTGATTCCTATTATGTCATATTTAGTTTGCTGTACCAAGAGCTCAAGCTCATCTTGTTTATTTCCCATACTTTGCGCATTAGTGTACAGACATTGAAGTCCATTAATCATTCCCCCGTGTCTCTTATTTAAGGATTTTTTCCTCCCACCACTAGGTCTGCATGCTGTTTGCTCCATTCGGTCTATGACATTTGGATGATCATCTTCATCAATTGATAGACTCCTACCTTCAGGAGCACTGTCTCCCTCCCCCACATTAGTCAGTTTAAAGCCCTCCTGATGAGGTTTCTGAGATTTTTTGCAAAAACATTCCTCCCAACCGTTGTGAGGTGCAGCCCATCGCTTGCCAGAAGTCCATCTTCAAGAAACTGCATTCCGTGATCTAAGAATCCAAACCGTTCCTGTTTACACCATTTGCGAAGCCAGTTGTTCACTTCCACTATTTTTCCCTCTCTCCCTGGGCCACGTCGTTCAACTGGGAGGACAGATGAGATGACAATTTGTGCATTTAATTGCTTCAATTTCCTGCCCAGAGCCTCGTAATCTCTTTTGATCTTCTGGAGGCTATTGCTTGCGGTGTCATTGGTTCCCACATGAACCAAGAGGAAGGGGTATTTGTCAGTGGGTTTTATGATTCCTTGCAGTCGTTCAGTTACATCTTGGATCTTAGCCCCGGGGAGACAGCACACTTCCCGAGACATCTTGTCAGGCCCACAGATCACTGCTTCTGTTCCCCTCAGTAGGGAATCCCCTATCACCACTACACGCCTCCTCTTAGGTCTGGTCGGGGTTCTTCCGTGAGCTGTCCGTTCCAAGGTCGCATGCACATTCCCTGAGGACTGCCTTTGCTGCTCGTCTTCATATACCTGATCGACTGTAATGAGGGAGAGATCCTCAAATGGAGTCTGCTCTTCGTCTTCCATGCTAGGGGAAAGGACCTCAAAGCGATTGCGTATTTCTAAACAATCAGAGCGAACCCTGGGCCTCTTACTTCTTTGAGTCACGTTTCTCCATATATCTGGCTCCTGTGTTGGTGAACTAGCCTCCTCAGGGGAGTCCCCTGTCTCCTCCTTGGTGGAGACGGTGTGCTCTGTTGCTTCCAAGAAGAGCTCCAGCTCTCTAATTCTTTGGAGTGTAGCTACACGTTCCTCCAGTTGCTGGACTTTGTCTTTTAAGAGGGCAATCAACATGCAATTGCTGCAGGTAAAGCTGCCTGCAACCTTTGGCAAGATGGCAAACATTGCGCAGGAACCACAGGCGACTGCAGCTGTTCCCTCACCCTCCATCTTGAGAAGGTGTCGTTGGGGGTGACTACAGCGGTCCTCCATCATAAAAAGTGTGAAGACAGGACAAATAAATCCCCCCAAATAAACCTATATCTCCCCCAACAAACGTTTGAGACTAGCTCCCCTAAATCTAAAAGATGGATCAAACTGCGCGCGCCACTAGGCGCGCGCCGCTGCCCTACAAGCTCTGACAAGCTCCTCCCACAGCTAATCACCTACCTCAACAGAAGCCCTGCCCCCTCTGACCTTTGCACAGAGAAAGCAGCTAATCAGCCACAAGAAACTCACACAAGAAAACCCTTTTTGTTCCTTCTTCAGCTGCTGCCCTACAAGCTCTGACAAGCTCCTCCCACAGCTAATCACCTACCTCAACAGAAGCCCTGCCCCCTCTGACCTTTGCACAGAGAAAGCAGCTAATCAGCCACAAGAAACTCACACAAGAAAACCCTTTTTGTTCCTTCTTCAGCTGCTGCCCTACAAGCTCTGACCTTGTACAAAGAAGTACATTCTCTGAAGTGAAAGAAGCACCGGTCTACCTCTCACTTATTCCCACACAGTTCCCATCCATGCTTTTCAAGCCTAACCTGATGCTTGCATGTTCATGCCAAATTCTTTCCAAGTGTTATGCTCCCCTCTATCTTCTTTATACTTATTTTTCTCAAGTGAAAAGTTTTCATTTCCCCCCATCAGATTTCTGCCTACAGGCTAGGCCACAAATGGAAACTGAGGAGTGACCAGAAGGCGGTGGATAGTCTACAAAATTGCTGGATGGAAAAAAAGACTTAACCCATTAGTGGACGCCTCCTTTACCCAATCCAGAGAACAAAAATCATGCCACAAAATCATGGAATTATCCAAAATGATAATCTCCTTCATAATACCACAATATATTTTTTCTAAGCAACATTTCCCCTTCACCTTTTGGTTTGCGACAATTTCTCCTCTAGACTCTCACAGTTTTCTTCCAGCTTTTGCTTCTCAGTGCTCAATGCCTTGATACTGTTTTGCAGAGAATGGAGCTGGGAACTAAGCCTCTCAGTGTCTTGTTGAGCCCTCTCAAGAAGTTGCCTTTGACGTTCCACTTCCCTGCACTGCTGCTGAGATGCTTGCTGGAGAGTCTCCAACTCAAGTTTCTTCTAGAAATTAAACACAAATGAAACAGTGGAGCAGATTGGATTTTACTTCACAGTGTTCCTATTTGCCATGCTTGCCTTGTGCCTAGTAGGACATAGCTTTATATACACTATTATTCCAGCGCCTTTGTTTTAGGATACATACTTATGAAAGTTTTCATACACCTGCACTCTGACTGCCCTACTGATACTTTGAGTAAGTTTGAGAAACCACACTTCCTATGTCATTTCCATATAGCCTACCTATGGGATAAAACTTATAAAGGTAGTGTGTGAACATAGATTTTGCTGAGATAAAAGATGCCTGCAAACTGCTCTGTAAAATGCTTTCTCTCTGGTATGAATCATGGCAAAATGAACCCTCACTTACCTCCAGGACTGCAACTTGCATTTTTTCCAATTCACTAACTTTTTGGCTTTGCTGGAGTTTTAGGCCTTCTAGTTCATCATTTTTGAGGCACAACATTTCAAGAACATGCCTGAGTTCTAATAATTTGACAGCAGAAACAAAACTAGGTAAGTTCCAAATAAGTGAACTGAATCATACACAGCCCCCCAGGATCAGTTTCTACTATCTCCAGTTTAAACATCAACAATAAAAAAACCTCAGATAATACTGCTGGGGAAGAACCCCCTATTGGAACTGGGGCTGGGAACCTGCAACCCTCCAGATGTTGCTGATATCCAACTCCAATCACCCCTGACTTCACCATGCTGGCTGTAGTTGATGGGAGAGGGGAGCTGGAGCCCAACAACTTCTGGAGGCTTAAGCTCCTTACTATACTGGGCCAAAGAGGCTTAAGCCCTGAATTGGTGGAAGGGAGCTTTATACATAATTTTTTCATTGTGAATTTACACAACCTATAAAATCACATTCTGCTCAGATTTGATCCTCATTTGCAATATTTATATAGAGGAACAGAGATCTTGCAAAAGTTGTAGCCTTCCAGCAGGTGTGGGGTCTGAAGACAGGATTTGTCCCACGTCCCCTGTCAAAAACTAAGATATGTGCAACTAGCCAGAGGCTGCTGAAGAAGAGACTTAAAGTAGCCCTGTTAACCATGCAGAACTGTCAGCTCAACATTCCTCACACGGTGTTAGTGCTGTCCCATGTATTCTCATGCAAAACTAGTCTTGGGAATAGCTTTGAAACAACATTCATCTTTATTTCAAGGTTTTAAACTATCCCCAATCAAATAACCTAAGAAGCAAGAAACCTATATTTAAGCCAACTGATTTTGGTCTCTCTTCTTAGTTGTTTCTAAGCAATTAGCTTAATCATTGGAACAGCAACCCACGATTTTGTCACCTGGTTGTTTTTGCAAATATGGGTATATTGTGAAGAAAATAGCAATCATTTTAAGCCAAACCTGTCTTATGCTTCATTATTTGCCCCAGGATGTGTTGCAATTTCTCCTCCTCTTTTTGGATATCCTGAGTTACTAGAGAAAGTTGGGATCTTTTCTCACTTAGTTGGGCATTGAGTTCTCCTTTCTGAACACTCAGATCCTCTAGAAAAGACTTTACTTCCTAAGCAAAAGAACAAAAATTGCCATGCTTAAAAAGTATGCTTCTACAGACAGTACAGTTTAGGGATGGGTGAATCTGTCAATTTTGGTTTCTCTCAGTTTTCCAATCTTAAGTTCTATTCTCCATATTCCACACCAGTTTCCAATTTAAAAAAAAGTCCTCATGTAAATTCATTAGCATTCTAATGACTTTCTCTTAATATACATGTTTGTATGTAATTTTCCCTGATATACACATTTTGCAATGCTATTTCCCTGACAGTAATGATTTTATGTACACTTTGCCCTAGTATATGCATTGTTTTATAAACTATTAGGCCAGGGAACTGTATTGCAAAATTCAGAGAAGTGTGATTTTCAAATAATGGCTGTGTTACAGTTTGCATAACATTTTAAGAAGAGTGAATTAGGTAGATTTGCCTATAAGTGAGATCAGAATTGAATTTCTCCTCCACCCCTAGTGGAGTACTATGAAAGACCCATTAGGTTCAATGGAACTTACTTCCAGGTCAGTGTGAACAGGACTGCAACCTTAGCATGATAGCCAATGCTAATTCTACTCAAGAGTAAACCCACTGAAAATAAAAAATGACTAATTTATGCACAGTACTTTCAATGGGTCTACTCTCGAGTAAAACTAGCATTGGATACAACCCCTACTAATCTTACTGACAAAATTCAAATTGTTGTAACTATCAGCTGGACATTCATTCACAATTTTTGTGACTTAAAACATTGGAATAGTTTCAATATAAACCTTCAAAAGGGAACAGTATCTAAGAAAAATCCAAATTGGCTTTAAAATAAACAAGAGACTAGAAAACCTTTATTTGTCGCCGTTTTTCAGCCACTTCAGCTTCGCCATGCCCAAGAGCTTCTGTTAGGTCAGCATTTTTCTGGGCAATGCTCTCTTGGAGGAGGAGGAGTTCTTTATTTTTTTGACCAAGAAGTCTGTCCAAAATTAGCAGCTCCTGCTGTTGAGCTGCAGTCTACAAAAATGAGGAGAGGGGGAGAGAAAAACACAATGTGGGTCTTTATTGGTCACACTTTGGGACTATGCACTCCCTATGTGACCTCTGAGATTCTTTGAGCAGAAGACACTTGCTACTCTCAAGAGCTGATTGAGTGTGATGGCTGAGCTATTGGGATAAGGGGATTTTGTTTTGAAGTTCACTCCTGGTTGTGAACTCACAAGGTAGTCTCAGGCAGTCCATTATTCTGTCTGTAAATCCCTAACCCCCCCCCCGCTCCCTTCCTAACTTCAGTAAAGAGATAAAACAGTAAGTCTATAGGATTGTTATAAGGATTACCGAGATAATACTGTATATTATTTTTATATTTTGGGAACACCCTAAAGTACTACGTAAATACTTATCATCATCACCACCACCACCACCACAATCATTACCACCTATAAGCAGTGTTTCTCAGCAGGGGGATATATCCCCAAGGGGGTATATGAACATCTCAGGGTGGGATTCTCTCTCTCTCTCTCTCTCTCTCTCTCTCTCTCACACACACACACACACACACTCTATTAGTAAAAATCAACAAAGCATATTAAAATACAAAAATATTAAGTGTTAGGTTCAGAAGGTGAGAAGACTGTATGCAGCTTATTACATGATCTGCATGTCATCACAGTTGCACAGTAGATTGGCATGATCTTGCAAGCACTGCACCGGATGATCTACTGTGCACAGCAGTTTATCATGCACAGTGCACTTTTTAAAAACATTTTTTCCCCCATTATTAAGCCATGAATTTTCTTTCTAATTAATAGTCACAACATTTTGACCCCTTTGAAAAGTCAATTAGAGGAGCCAGGTTTGAAGGGAGGGGGTTGTTAGCTAAAAGGGGTCACAGATTTTTTAAAAATTAAGAAATGCTGAGCTCCAGCAGGGGAAACAGGTGCAGGGGCCCTATGAGTGTGAAGCCTGCTGTTGGCAAGCAACAAACAAACAGGCCCTCTCATGTACATTTTATAACATAAATATATTTATATTTATTTGATGTATCTCTTTTTCTTTTCTACTGATTTACTGTGAGATCACCCTAGACTAAAATATGAGTTTTCAAATGCCTCATTGTACAACTATCTTCTTTTCCTATGTGATCCTCTTTCACTCTGCAAGTACCAATTTTCTAGTTATGCCTTTCTATTCCCTTTTCCTATTCCATCTCACATCCAGCTCTCTTCATGCTTGCATTTGAGCACCTCCATAAGACACATTTGTTCACTATAGCTGCTTTCAAATGACCTTCATTCACTTTCCTCGCCAACGTATCTTGTGTTTGCCTTTAGGTTGAAAACCTGATAGCAAAGCCTGTGATGTTTTAAATGTTTCTACAGTACTTAGTAACTGTAGGTGCTTTATTTAAAAAAAGCAATGTGAGCTAATAAGATTGATATATTCCATTCTCTTTGGTCAGTAAAAATGACTTCTGCCCTTCTCATGAAAGCTACTCTTGGGCCTGGCATCTTGGGCCACTTGCATTTCAAAGTGTGGGTGAGGAAGGATTTGCTGTACCACCAATTCTACTCACCTGATCCTTCAGCCTCACTAGATCACTCTTTTTGCTCCGAAGAATATTCTCTGCTTCTTTAAGAATTTGGAGGTGGTGATCTTCATTACCTTCTGCAACTTGTATATCTGCCTGCAGCTTCTGAAGGCTAGAAAAGTTTAGAAGCAAAAAAATGGTTTTTGAGGAAATGAAAATACGCTGTGGTCCAGTGTTGATCATCTGAATTGCTGAGCTAGTCAGCCACATGGAACTGTCACTAGTTCAGTTCATCTCAGCATCCAATCAGCCTCTCTTGCTGATGCCACATGCCCACTGAAGCGCACTGCTGTCAGAAGAGAATTTCTAGGGCCTGGTGTACTGGTAGCCACTGAGAGCAGCTGACAAATTTATAGAGGAGAGAGGATAGGAATATCTAAATAGGTGGGCCTGGTGTGAGGCTCAAATGAAGAACAAAGCTCTAGGTTCAGGAATGGGGAACCCTGTGTTCTACTGAAGGCCTCATTTACTGTTGGGGTGGCATATGTCACCAATGGGAAGGGTCATCCCTTTTATTTCTCTTTCTGCCACCCCCTTTCTAGGACTAGAATCTAGTCTTTCACAACACCAAGTTTGAACAGTGAGGACTTGTAGAGAGGTGGAGACTGTTCCAAGCGTAGGCATATTTCAGAGGTAGTGACAAATGTATTTGTTTGTTTATGTGTGGCTCTTTTTGAAGTATCATATTATGAGCATTTGTTGCAGTATAAAGTAGCAGGAGGAATTTTTTTGAAGTGAATTAAAAACAAAAACTCTTATGGACTGCCTTAATTAACCAGAAAAATTGATCTTTCACATACTTGGGTTTGAAACCAAACCAATTTAACTTGCCTTTCAGTCAATATTTCAATCTTCTGGCTCAAGGATTGAAATTCAGAATCTTTTGCAGATATAACTTTGTTGATTTCCTTCAGAATCCCTTCTTGTTCTATCTTGTGCTCTTCTAGGTCCTTTGCATCTGCCTGAAGCAATCTGAAATGCATGAAAAAATCTCTTTCTAGTGCTGATTGCTTTTGAGTAGCATTGCAATGATAGGTCCAAATTCTTAAAGGGTTTTTATTTTTAAATCATGGGCCATCAAAGTTCCAAGTTCTAGAATCTAAGGCAAAAGAACAAAACTTCATAATCTTCATGCAGCCAACACCCACAATACACCGATCATTTTAAAGTGAGTACACCCTACCTAGCTGCTTTGGCCCCAGCTTGTGTCTGGAAGACAGATGTTGTGGTGAGACATGTATGCATGTAGAACCGGAACTTTCTCATCAACTTCCATTAACTTTATTGAACATGCTCAACTTTTACCGGGCTGTTGGAGGGGTGCATTTCCCCACCCCCCATCCCAGCTTTAGCTTGCTAATATATCCCTGTTATGAGACAATTGTTCTATTTGTCCTACATAAGGATCCACACTTTGAGGCTGAGTTTGCTATTAGTATATAGGATGTTGGCTCAAATAGGCTCCAGATGAGGCATATAATAAAATGACTAAGCACACCATGAAAACAAACCAACACTATTAATGAAATATTGATGACTCTTACCAAAGCAGCTGCATTATAAAAAAATTAAAACAATCATGTCATTTGTAACAGGCTCCCAGCTGATCCAGAAACCAGGGTATCTTTGTCTGCCTGTCACCCTTTCACAGAGTAGCTGTTACATAGTCACTGTGGTGAATGAGGGGATCCAGTGAAACCATAAACAAGTGTGTAGCTTCTATCTTTCTTCAGTCATGTGTAGTGCATCTGCCCAGAAGCCACAAGTGCCCCCTAAACCACAGCATGACCACCCTTGCTATATAGGACCAAATAATGTGATGTTAACATTTCTGGTTTACCTTAGTTGCTGATCTGCATTTACAAGCTTCAGAGCCATCACCTGAGCCCGCCGTTCAAGCTCTTCAGCTTCTTTCTCCATCCGAGACAAATGCTGCTTAGCACTGTTGTATTTCTGAATAGTCTCTTTGGTCTAGAGAAAGAAAAAGCATTAGAAAAAATACCTCCTATTTCATATACTACTATTCTACTTGTAGCCAAAGTGTAGAGATGTGGGGAGTTCTAAGATCTCCTTTGTAATTCAAAGTTTCTCTGCATCTTCCTGAAACAAAGTAATAAAAATCCTTACTTTCCCCCGAGTATTTTCAAGTTCAGTTTCAGCTTCAGCAAGAAGTCTGTTGGCCTCCCTGAGTTCTGCCTGTCGTTTTAGGAGAGTCTTTCCTATGCATTCTATTTCATCCACAATGTTTTCATGGTGCTGGAGAGATTTCTCTAACTCCAGTTCTGAAATCAGGCCACTCAGGTGCCCATCAATGAAGTCTCTAAAACACAAGAGGGTTAAGAAGTTAATGCAGAAAGTGAATAGCCATCAATAGCTTTTTAAAATTCTAGATTCTCTTAAGGAAGGTGACCCAAACAAAAACCCACAAGTCCCACTCCCTGTCTTTCCCTCAATTTTAGCTGATCTCCCTATACAGCTTTCTAAAAACAATAACAAAAAGTGGCTGATCCCTGGGAACTCAAGCACTGTTTTCCCCAATACTGCAACCCTATACCTTTACTTTCCCCACAGCTCTAAAAAAAGGGGGGGAGCAACTACCCTATGGGTAAAGGATCTCACATTGGAAGAAATCTGTGGGCAAAGTAAAATAAAAGATGGGCAGGCAAGTTCAACTGGGCGGAGGGGGGATGACTTGTTTGAACCAAAATAGGACTGTGTCATGGTAAGCAGGTGGCAATTCAACTTTCACCCCCAATATACTGTAGACTGAAGTGGAGGAGTTGGGCTGAGTTGCAAGAAGAACATTATGCATGTGATGGGAGATTTCTTCTTCCTGAGACCCCAGAAAGTCACTGCCAGTCAAAGTAAGCAATACTGAATCAGAACTGGACAATTTGATTTGGAAGAAAGCAACTTCCTACAGGGAGTTTTTAGATTCTTCCTGCTGAAAGCGCATACACAACAGGCTTCTGTGGCACTGTTGAGTGGAGAGCAAAGAGGGGAAGATACTTAGGAGACTTGTTAAAGATTTAATACAGCATCCTCACTTTCGCTTATTCCGTTTCTGGGCTATTCTACGCAGCTCTGCTACTTGGTACTCCAGCTCTTCTCTTTCATTCAACAGATCTTGAATGCCCTGATGCAATTCATCCATCTCTTGATCATGTTCACGATGAGAGGATCTAGGACAACTGCTTTTGGGTTGAGACTTTAAGTTTTCTATGCTGTCTTTTAGCCTTGAGATTTCGTTCTCCTGCAACAGATGAATATAAACAGTGCAATGAAACGGTTACTCTTACTGATTATATAAGGGAGCTTCACTTGCTGACATGATGCTTCCAGCATATTCACTGCATGATGTGCATTGAGCAGTGGTCTTATTGACACAGAATGCTAAACCATGGTTTATTAAACTATGGTATATTAAACTGCAGCGTAGTGTTATGTGTGAACTCAGCCCAGCAGCTTAACTATGGTTTTATTAACAAAGGTAAAGATTGCTTATTAACCAAGGTTTATAAAGGACTGTCCCTGATGAAAAGCTATAAAGCTGTGAGTTGCAAAAAATCAGACTGCTCTAGAGGCTTTTGCTGGTGCTTTTAACTATTCTGTGATGTGTTAAACCAAAATTTAAGTGAACATCTGCCAGATGCCTCAGCTTCATCTAAGTTTTATTAATTAACATTAAGCATTATGTGTGAATCAGACCAGAGAAAGATCTGAAATGAAGATACATGTCTGAAAAGATGTGGAAGCACATGGCAGAGGCAACCTGGGAAGTCACAGTTGGCCATGGCTCTGTGCACTGTATATTTAGATATGAATCTCAGCATCAGTTATTATAGTGTTCACTACATGAAAGTGAAATAGAAATAATAATGCCTGGAAAACTGTGCTGCAGGCAACCATTTGTACCCATTCTTGAGGTTTAGTGTATTTTACATAAAATATGGCAATTGCAGATATATAAAACAACATGGATATATAAAGACTTCCAAAGAGAAAGAATAAACCCCCAGTTTTATATTGATTCAGTTCCCTGGAATTACCTACAGTATTGGTAAATACTTATTTCTAAGAATATACTCACAATTTACTTCTACACAAAATGATGCACTGCTGGCAACATGTGTTATCAGCTGGTATTTCTCTCCCAATATGTGCAAAGTACATTACTACACATCAGAGCTTTTCAAACTGTGTGTCATAACACATTAGTGTGTCAGCTGCAGTGTGTAGGTGTGTTGTGTGACTACTCCACCTGGGGCTGGAATCTCCAGTTCGCTAGTAGAACTGAATTACTGTGTTGCGAAATGATTCATGTCTAAAAAGTGTGTCACCAACATGAAGTTTGGAAAGCTCTGCTGTATATATTTCCTTGTTTGAAAGACTCAGTAGGAAAAAGAGTCTTCTTTATAAAGCTGAAATTAGTTAGCCTTAAAAAATTATAAACTCCTGGCTAAGGGAGAAATCTTAGCTCCCAGCTGGAGAAGTGACGCATGACTATGGCAGCAGCCTCTCCGCTGCGCCTTTCCGCTGCTCCCTGACCTGCTCTTTGGGGCTGGTGGTGGGCTTCCCCCCGCCAGCCCCAAAGAGCAGGTCGAAAGGAACCTGAAGCCTGGAGAGCGAGAGGGGTCGGTGCGCACTGACCCCTCTAGCTCTCCAGGCTTCCAAGGTAGCCGCCTGAACGCACCTTAAACGGCACCTTGTTTTAGAGCGGGAAAACAAGAGGGGGAAAATTCTCCCACTCTCTGCGCAGCGCTTCCTGCCGCTTCGCTGAAGGGGCGCTGGGCAGAGAGCGGAAGAATTTTTTTCCCTTGTTCTCCCCCCTCTAAAACAAGGTGCGTCCTATTGTCCGGTGCGTCCTATGGTGCGAAAAATACGGTACTCTAATTTCAAATGAGCCAAGAATCTTACCAAGTTATGATGCTCAGGTATGTTGCAGTGATGTGTTCCAAAAGACATTGAACAGTTAGCAGGAAGAGGGCTATATACAAGCTGAGCTCCAGCAGGACATGAACCATATATAACTGTAGTAGCAGCAAGTGGTCCTCCGTTGGCAGAGACAGGAGAAGATGGGCCACACACCACTGTTGCTGGAGGGGCTGGAGCACCATCTGGAAGTAGAGTGTAAATGATGGAGCCAGGGGGTGGCACGAAAGATGAGGCACTGTGAATCTTCACTTCTCCAGTTTCTTGGATCCCTGAATTTTGGGTTTCAACAAAAATAATCCACGCTGAGAGATTAAAGGCATAGTTTAAAAGCCCTCAATATAAGATGGGGACAGAAACACGATAAAAATAAGATACATAAAATTAATAAGTTGATTATATATTTGATGTTATTTTTTGTTGTTTACCTGTCTAATTTTATTGCAATTTTATGAAATGCTTTTATGTGCCATGATGAAAAATGGGGGGGGGGGCTATGAAATAGGCCATACTTATCAAAAAATAAAATATAATAACAAATAATCTCTAGAATAGCAATACATAAGAGCAATATATATGGAGCTGCCCCTATGCAGTCAGGATATTGGTTAAGAATGGCTACAAAAATAGGGTGGTCTGCACATGCCAGGCTTCAAAGTAGGAAGGCAGAAAGGGGTTCTAAGAAGACAACTATCTTAGCTTTCCTCCGTGCCTCTTCAGCTAGCAAGAGGAGAAAAGGCCAACCTGGTGACTTTCCTACACCAACAGAGAACAGTTTCTTGCTAGACAGCCATGAACAAAAGCACAAGAACAACTGCCAGACACGGGAAGACAAGCCAACTGACTTACCTCCATTGGAAGGAGAGTCTTGCAGGTCATTCCTGCCTGGTGCATGCACCAAGCACCCTCTGGCAGCAGGACACATGGAACATTCCTTCTTGCTCTGCCCTTTTTTTATTGGGGTCAACAAAGGACACTGCAGGCCAACACCAGAATCCTTGGTACTCTGAGATGCAGGAGTGGATGTCTTTAAAACATTTTTAAGAAAGTGAAAGTAAGAATAATGAACAACTTGTATTGAGGCAAATATTACATGGAGAAGTATATATAGTGTTGTCCTAGTGTTGGCTATTCATTGTAAATACCGCTTACTAGAACAAAAAAAACTTTCTGTGATTTGCAAGACAGTCTAAAATACTCACTTAAAATACCAATCAAAAATCGAAACAAGAGACATTAAAAAATGAAAATATAAAATAAAATCAGTATTTTTAAAGGACTTACATCTACTAAAATCATGTGTCAGAAATGCATGCCTGGGTATGTTTGCTGGAACAGAAATGTTTTTAGCAGATAGTTAGACATGTTTAGCTTGGTGGAAGAGCTAACTTTGGCATTGACCAAACTATTAACTAGCTTATCTAAATTGCACATAGGAGAGTATTTCCTTCCTTCTGCTAGTGCCTTTAGATTTTGAAGAATGGCCCTTGTTCACCTGTCTTTGCCTTGAACTCTTCCAGTTCCTTATCAAAGAGCACACAGATGGCAGCAGGGACTTTCTCCATGTAATAAGTATATGCTTATATAAATATATAAGCCTATTAAAAGTGGCAACTAACGTGACTGAGATTTGACTAAGTAAATTTCATTTTGAGTGGTGGCTTGGGTTAAACTCCAAGCAGGTGTAACATACACAAAGCAAAAAGTTACTGATTTGAGCAACATGTTTGGAAATGCACTGCACAAAAACCAAAGAATTCTATTAATAAAATGAAGGCAGTCCATGTCTAAGCATTGCTGGTTCACATGGGATTATCCATGTGTATTGTAATTAAACAAACATCAATATGGAAATGAGCTGCTACCATTTGCAGAGGAGACAAACATATAAATGCAGCCATTTTGTTATGGAAAATCCTCAACTTGAAGCTCTTCAACAAACTGTTAGTATTTGTAATGTAATTTCATTGGGAATGTATTTCACAAAGAATAGATGGTATTGGAGAAAGGAGATGGCAGCTGGCAGTTGGAAGTTGGTTGGTTATCCTACGTAGTTCTGTCTTCACTGTGAAGGTGACAGGTGTGGGGACTTCATGCAGACACTGTCTGGAGGATTTTGTAAATAATACTTGTTGTTCAAATGTTGCCAGCCTGACAAGTAAAGATTTATATTCAGCTATTTGTGCAAGGCATATATATTTTCATCACAAATAGCTATCAGAAACTGCAGCATTTCTTCTTTCTCCAGGTTGTTGCATGTTTCCACATGTCTGCTATCCAAGGGGGTGAGGGAATTGGCTGAGAAAGGGGAAAAGCAAGAATTTGGAGAGTGGCTGGCCACCTGATCCTCCTGTACAAACTGGCCTCTGCAGTGTCATATTGAAGGAAAGCGTAAACCTTTCTTTTTACAACTGGACAGTATATAAATTTTGTTAAATAAATGTGTAGTTTAGGCCTCAGATTCAGAAGGCTCAAAATATTTCAATGGTTAACTTTGGAGAATTCCTGTTTTTAAGGGGCTCTCCTTGAGACAAAGGACTTTGAATGAAATGACCTTTCCCAACTATATTAATGGAAAATTACAAGTTATCTCCGAATATGATTTTTCTAAATTAATTTAAGTGCTTCTAAAGCAGGTGGGGAAAGATCTCCATATCTGATTCCTTTCCATCATTTGCCACTCTAGTTTTCATACTTGCGATGATGGCACATAATACAGATGGCCCCTCCGTTGCAGTGGATTCATTATGCTGGTGATAGCGCCATTCTGGTGAGATATAGCATGCCTGAGTGCAGCAATTTCATCCAATATGCTGTCAATTTCTTCCCTATTGCCTGCAGAAGAATTTAGATTTTTAGCCCATTATATTTGTGAGGACTACAGTTAATTAAAGACGCCCCCCCAAAAAAATCAGGCTCAGCATTCAATTTTTACCAATACTTCCTCTGCTGGATGGAATCTCATAGCTGAGGTAGTAGTAAGGAGGTTGACACTCAAAGCAGTGCTTTTAAACCTGCATCTCAGCAGTTTAAATGACTTCCTTTCATACACTATTTTCTTTTTGCTGACATGCATGATCTCTAACAGCCCCATGCTTGGGCGAAAAAAATAACAGGGAAAATAAGCTTAAGAAGGAAGAAAAAACAAGGGCTGTATCCAATGCCGGTCTTATGCAGAGTAGATCCATTGAAAATAATGGGCATGACTTAGATCCATCAATTTCAATTGAGTCTATTCTAACTTAGTTGGGTAGACCCCAATTGTTTCTTTAAAAGACTCTGAGAGACAACACTTACCCACCCCCACCCCCCACTGGAAGACAAATTATGAGAAAGCTGCTCTGACCTAGAGAGGCAGTAAAAAAAATCTAGGGTGGAATCTCATCTGCCTGCCTAGATCTACAAAGCAGGACCACATGACCTTGCTGGTCCTGGACAATGGGTGGAACAACACATGTCTGGACAGAGAATGATGGGAAGACATCTGAATTAGTTTGAAAACATGCTCCAGGAAAAAATGGAAGGAAAGCATTACCTGACTGAACTTGATCTAGTACACGGTGCAGTCGGTCAATTTCTGTTTTTTGGCATTTCAATAGCTGCTTTAATTTACCAATCTCCTCTTTCTGAAAAGCAGAAGCTGCAGTCTCGGCATCAGCTTTTCCCACTTCACTCTGAAACTATTAAAAAGCATCTTAGTCATATTTTCTCATGTTTTGCCCTTGTGTACATTGGAGTAAAGCATCATCAGAGTGCACAATGTAAAAAAAATGTAGACGAAGATTCTACAGGCCATTTTGATCCTATTTTCTGAAAAGGGGTTTAAAATGAGCAAGTCTTGGCCTCACATGCCATGTCCTGACTTCTCTCTCTCCAGGCAGATTAAATCATTACTGGCTCAGTCAATTTGAACATTTGTATATCACTGAGATTTTCTGTCCCTTGAAATCAATATATCTGACCAGGACTTTAATTTTTAGAACTCAATGGGAGACACATCACTAAGCCTCATAGTATTCATATTCATGTAGAAATTTTTCACTCTTGCCTCTATTTCGTGTTTCTTATCAATGTGTACAGTAAGGGGACTTATAACTTACCCATTCCTCCTTTTCTTTCAGAAGTTTCTGCAACAATTCTATTTCTGATTCTGCTCTGGCAAGATCTTTAGAAGCTTGAGTAGCAAGCATACAGAACTTCTCTGCTTCCCGAAGTTCCTACAGAAGAGGAAAAGGTGTTTTACTTAGCTTATCTGATGCAATTGTTGATGTTTTGTATTATTATTACTATTTAATAAATTTAGTAGTTGCCTGTCACATAAAGAATGTCCAAGTGACTTACAAAATTGTACAATCATGAAGTATAACAGAAAATCAAAAAGAAACAATACATTACAATAACAATCATACATTAAAACACAAAACTGTCCCAATAAAATAGCAGCAAAACATATAATAAACAAGATAGTATTGATTATAAGAAATCAATACTTTGACCAGAGCAGTGGTTCCATCCCTTCTCTGTTCCTTTTTCACTATGCTTATTCTAGGTTCTCAATACAGTCAGGTGCAGAGCCTTCTCTGTTAATAATAACAACTACATATTTTATTATTAAATGAAATCAAGAAAGTTGCTTCCATGCAGAAATGTATACCTTAATGATAAGAATGACTAATAGAGACTGAAACACACTATGTGGTGCAAGAGAAGAAGTTTCAATTCAGTTTTACAATTTTACCAATTTTGTACCTCACTGCGTTCCTGATTAATTTTGCATACAGTTCCACGAAGTGACCTGAGCTGATCTTTGGCTGCACAGAGATCTGCTGCTGCTTGTTTATCTGAAGTAGATATCACTCTCTTTAACTCCTGCAGCTCTTTATCAATGTCAATGAATTGCATTTGTGCCTTAGCATCTTCCACCTTTTTCTGAAAGAGCGGGAAAATGCTATTCAACAGATGTGACAAAACAAACAACATACACACACAAATATATGTATATCTTGCTTTCTTCTCTGGTAGGATGCATTCACATTAAAATATAAGCAAATAGTGCAGTATTTTTTAAAGTGTTGTGCAGAGGGACATGCCTTACTAGTCACACGCTTTTTAATAGGAGTAGCCCTACCCTATTCTCCAAATATTCTAGTTGTGCAAGAATTCTTTCTTTCTCCTCATCAGCCTCTTGCAGCTGTTGATCTGTTAGGCCCTGGATTTCTTCCATATTCTTCAGCTTTTCACTTAGATGCTGGATTTCATTCTCTAGTTGATGTACTCTGGCTTCATTCTGCATCTTCTCAGATTTAATCTGAAGTTGAAACAAAGGGAAGATGATGAGAGCTTGAGGATAGTTGTAATCTTTCCTAGGGCATAAAGTTAGCAGCATGTGGAATCTTTTGCAAAAGCCTCTGCTTTTTACCTCCTTTACAAACAAGTACATTTGGTCCTTTTCCAAAACTGCAAATAGTAGACACACCATGAAAAAGACAACATAAAATCATCACCAATTTGAAGTTTTCCAATATAATAATTCAGGGTCACCAATGCACACGATCACTCATGATTCCATATCAAAAAAATGCCCTCAAGGAAATATAATCTAAATTCAACAGCAAGGCAAAGAAGAGAAAAACAAGGTAATTGGGATGGAGGCACAATCCTATAGGAGTTGTCTCAAAAGAAAATTCACTGAGTTCAGTGGGGTTCACTCCCAGGAATTATGGCAAATAATTGTTACCACTCAAGGTAAGTACTGGATTAAGCTTTATGGAAAAGTTTGATTTTGAGGAGGGATTGAAGGAAGACAGACACAAATCATGCAAATATTCATGAAGGATTGACATGTATTTGACCATTAAACAAGGTTTCTGTCAAAATAATTTTGGCAATTCTTTCCTTAAGAATTTTACAGCGAAAACTTTTGTGGACACCTGATGAAGTAGACTCTAGTTTATGAAAGTTTATACCATAGTAGACCTCTCTGTCTTTGAAATACAACAAGACACTTTGTTGCAACAGACCAGAATGGCTATCTCCTTGGAAGTTCCTTTCTCTCTCCTTTTGGTAATACAGTGGTACCTCTGGATGTGAACAAGATCCGTTCTGGAGCCCCATTCGCATCCTGAGCAGAACACAACCTGCGTCTGTGCGGGTCGTGATTCACCACTTCTGCGAAAGCGCGTGACGTCATTTTGAGCGTCTGCGTATGCGCGAGCGGCAAAACTTGGAAGTAACCCATTCCGTTACTTCTGGGTCGCCGCGGAACACAACCTGAAAATGCTCAACCTGAAGCTACTTTAACCCGAGGTATGACTGTAGTTGGTTCTCTTACTTTGGCTTCTGCAGCTTTGTTACAGGCCAGCCTGTATTTTTCTTGTGCCTCTTCCAACTTAGCTTGCTGGGATGTCATCTCCTTCTGAAGCTGTCTCTCTCTGGCCTGGATGGCCTCATTTTTTTGCTGAGATTGAGCAAGGACCTTACCAAACTCTTTCTGTAGATCTGCAAGGCTTTTCCCTAAAATATCCTTTGCATTATGGCACCTGAAATAATCAGTTATACAAAAAAAGGAAAATACGTTATGGAGAATTGCTACCTAGGCTTACCATCAATGCTCATCTGAAGACCTGTGTCTTATGGCTAAACTAAATGTTGGACGTCTTTGCCAAAACATCTAAAAAGCAGTGGCAGAGCAGAATTTGAAGAGAAGTAGCAAGTTGGTAGGTAAGAGATACTTATTACCCCATTCACACTCTGCAAACTCAAGATGGGGGAAAAGTGAGGGGGAGGGAGATAAGGGTTGTGAAGAATAGGTGAGAGAAGGGTCTGTCAGTTTTTGGATGTTTTGTGAAGACTGAGATTCCCAGTTTCAAGTCTTTCCATCCATTTTGACAGCAACATATTACTTTGAGACTGAAGGCCATTTCATACAACTACAAAAAAAGGTGTTCTGCAGAGTGTTCTCCATCTGAAAGAGTGATGCTTATCTTCAAACACTGACAGATACACAGCTGGGAACTGCCTAGGCATTAACTAGCCAAGTGTTTGCAGCTAGATCTCCCCTTCTGATAAAGGTATGAAACCTCTGAATTTAGCTCACCTGAATTCTGCCCCAGTCTGTAGATTTTCTTTGAGTTCTCTCACACGAGCCAAGAATTCTTCAGGATGAATTAAGCTGTCAACTGCATGATTCAGTTGATTTTGAGTATCTTTAAGCTGCTGCTTCAAAAGGTTATTATCTTTCTGTAACAAAAGAGATTTCAGAGGTCACCTTTACCATTATATGCTTTCAATGATTTCTTCTTGCATTGACTGTATAAGAATGTTAGAAGACTAAACATAACACTTATTTCACTGCATTTCTTCACTAGCATAGCTGACCTGTGGAGCTAAATGACTAGTTGCTACAGAAAACAATCAATAAATAAAGCATGATAATTTCCCCTATTAACTCTGGATGATTTCCAAGATACAACTCTTGTTAATCTTTAACAGACACACAAGAAAGAATATACAAGGTGGTTTTGCATGATTGACTTTCAACAGCTGGAGCCTTTTGAAGAAGGTTATATATCAGACTGCCAGACATGCTCTCTGAAAAACAAAAAAATATGAAAAAAATACTGTACCTGTAGCTGTTTAAGATGAGAAAGCAGTTTATTATTTTCGTGTTCTCTCTCTTCTGATAATTGTGCTTTTGTCAAGGCATTTTCTAAAGCTTGCCTTTCTTTGCTGAGCTCAGCCTGGAGAGCAGAGTGCTCCAGCTACCCCATCCCAAAAAGAAAAAAGAAAAAAATTCTCACTTTCCTCTACAAAAAAAAAAAAAGAATCAGGTAACATTTGAATAGAATATGTATTTTGCAAGGACAGCTCGTTCTTCTAAGGAAGACATTGACAGTCCACAAAACAAGCAAACTTCTCAATTTCCATTTGCCCTATTGTCATGACTGGCCTCTTTTATGCATAATGATATCAGGCTTGAGTAGCATGCTAGTATGAACATGCTGCTCAATCCTAATATGCCATTAACCATGGGATATTGTATGAGTTGCCAACCTAGCACTTGTGGGCATACATTGGTCCACCAAAGTTTTCATGGGTGCCTGAGGATCATCATCACCATCCCTTCTGCCACTGCAATTAGGCTTGAAAAAGCCACATTGTAGCTAATAGAAGGCTTCTTTCAAGTCTAATTACAACAGAGGAACAATTTCAGAGGCAGAGGGTCACAGTTGGCAGGGGAGTTGTCACCCTGATGTCACCTCTTACCAACTGATATAAGGGTTGAAAAAATTGTTACTACCTAGAATTTTTCAAACCTAAACAGAGCAGTGTGTGTGAGAGATCTTCCTTGAGATAGCACCTAGAAAAGGAAGATAAACCTTCCCTCTCCAGTTGCACTCCCCAGGAGATCATGCCCCACCTATCTTGGTGGGGAGGGTGGATGAAAACACCTTTTCAAGCCTAATTGCTGGGGGGAATTAGGCAGTATGGGGTGGGTTGTGCCCACAAGAGTTTTTCACACTTCAAAATGTATTCATGGGCAATGTACAAACCGTGACCATGTCTTGATTGTCCTAGTACTATAAATCTGTCCTGAACCTTAATCAATAATTTAGGATGCTGTATGGGTTGGGTGGACCCTTTACTCTTTTTGCTTGGGCCAGCCCCATGACCCTAGTACACCTCCCTTGGGCCAATGCATTTGACACGCCTAGATTAGCCTCTGCTACCAAGTTGAATCACATTTAAGAGGGTCAAAACTCTTTCTCATGGAACTAAAAAGGTTCATTGGGAGAAAGATTGAGAACATCAACATCTTTCTGACAATACTAATAGCTGCTTTTTGATTGCTGGGTGACAAGGTAACACAGACCTAACAGGAATCCTCACAGCAGGAAACTGTTCATTGAGTAAGATAAAGTCCCCCAGCTTCCTCAATCACAATGCCTGTCTTAGAATCATAGAATTGTAGAACTGGAGGGGACCCTGAGGATCACCTACTCCAAGCCCCTGCAATGCAGGAATATGCAGCTGTCCCATACAGGGATTAAACCTGCAACCTTGGCATTATCAGCACAGTGCTTTAATCAACTGAGCTATGTCTTCTTTCCCTACTGTGTTAAAAAGCCAGAGTCCAATCAGTTTAAGCCACTGGAAGAGCTGGCAGGACTGCGGCAGCAAGGAAAACCAGACAAAATGTCCCTCAGCCACCCACCTACCTGAGAGCTCTTTCCATTTCACTATGACTACTACCAACCTGGATTCTTTACAGATAAGTTTTAGAAAAAAGAAGTCACGTTTTGGAACCTATATGGATTGGGAGAAACATGAAAGGTATAAGGAAAGGAGACATTTCTCTCTGAATGTCCACTTACTTGACCGTGTTGTTTTAGCCTCTGCAGTTCTTCCTCATGCTGATTGGCTTCAATGTCTCGGGCTTTCAGTTCAGCCTCCAGCTCAGCCTCATATGTGATATGTTCCCTTTGAGTCTCATGCAGGGCTTCATTGAGCTCTCTTTGTTCTTCAAGTGCCTGCTCAAGGTCTGCGATTTCCTGGAACCGAAAGTGTGTTTTATAATTTTGAGTTCATCAGTTCTCCATTAACATGGTTGTAGCATGTATCCCTGCTAAACAGAGACTGTGCCCCTACACATCTACCACAGGGGCAAGGGATGGGGGGAAGGGAGCTAAGCCACCCCTGCTGCTGGACTGGAAGAGTACCTCCCCAACACCCAACATACTATTTTGAAGTCCATAGGATAAGGTGTACATAATTGTTGGCAAATGTGGGTTTCCCAATTCTGCATATTATCCCAGTGTGCGATGTGACAGAAAAATGGATGTTTGCAGAGGAAAAGTGGGATGGGAAGGATGATCAAGCTTTCCCCCCCAGTGATAGAAAACATCCTGGTGTTGCCAGGATGACAAGTAGGATGGTCAAACATGCCAAGGTCTACAGAGCATCAGCAGTTGCTCTGATTCAGGAAACTGCAATACCATGATTAGTGGCAGGTGGTTGTGAGCTGCCCACCAGCTATTAATACAGTTTAAAACAAACAAAGACAATTACACTAAAATAAAAAAATGACCACATTTAATCACATTTTTGAGTAGGTCATAAATACTTTTCAACCATCAAAGGCAAGGGTAGAGAAATGGATCTTCAGCACATGACAAAAGCTGTAAAGTGAAGATGCTGGATGCACTTCAGTCAGGAGATTACACAAATCTGGAAACAGCAAAGAGAATGTCCTCTGCTGGGCCACAACCACTCACCCACCAACCTTATGAGTGTGGCAAAACATTACTCTAGCATAAAACTCTGGTGTTTAAAAGCTTGCATTGGCTGCCCATATGCTACCAGGCCAAGTTCAACATTCCTGTATTAATTTAGAAGATTCATAACAACTTTGATCCTTAAAGACTGATCAATTCCATATATTCCTGTCCAATCACTGAGGTCTTTGAGGAACTTAGTATTGTGGGTCCACCCCAGTAGAAATCCCACCTGGCTGAGATCCAGCAGGCCGCCTTTCTCTTGAACTTCCAGAGGTTAGTGAAGACCTTCTCAATTTAGTAGGATTTTTTTCCTGATGTTACGGTTAATTTTAACTGATTTTATCTCCATTATACCAGTTTTGTAACTTCACTGTACACCTCTTAGAGACTATGGTGTTAAGCAGTACAGTGGTACCTCGGTCTACGAACAGCCCTGTTAACGAACTATTTGGTTTATGAATTCCACAAACTGGAAGTAAGTGTTCCGGTTAGTGAACTTTACATCGGTCTACAAACGGAAGCCGATTGGTGGAAGGGTACTGGCGGTGGGAGGCCTCAGTGGGGAAAGCGTGCCTCAGTTTAAAAACGGCTTTGGTTTAAGAACGGACTTCCAGAATGGATTCAGAAGTTCATAAATCGAGGTACCACTGTATATAAATTGTTGAAATAAATAAAAAGGTTCTGCCAATCTTAACCTCATTGTTTTGTCCTGGTTTCTAAATTATGTTTGCCAGTGAGGAAAAGCATCAGGACTTTTTGGAATATAACAGTTCTTGCATCTTACTTTTCTCAGGTTTTCTGCATCCATAGCAACTATCTCCAGCTGGTTTCTCTCCTCCTCGAGTTCTTCCAGCCTTTGCAATAACACCTCTTTATCCCTCTGCAACTCCTTGCATTCATCACTGGTTTGTTTGGCCTGACTCTTAACACTCTCTAGATATTCCTGTAACCCAATGATAATTCCTTCCAGGTCTTTCTTCAGTGCATCATTTGCTGCTATTTGGCCTGTGAATGGTAGAGGAGAAAGAGTTAAGAAATACGAAAAAAGAAGTATTTCAGTTTGCAAGGGAACACCAAAAAGTCATGAGAGCTATCCCTGATTATCTGAAGGTGAGGTGACATCACTGAGCATGTCTCAAAATAGACTTACATAGGAGACACAAACTTTGATTTCAGTATCTGAAGTGACAGCATATTTGCATTTACCCAACATTTGTGTTTTAAAGAAGAAATCTGGTCCAGTAAGACTGGCAGCCTTGTACATTTTTACTGTGCTTGTAACTCTGTTAGATCAGCACAGTAACATTAAAATAAAGTGGGGAAGGGAGGGAGAAATACAGCACTGGATAACCAGGAATTGCAATGACAATGTTTTCCCCCAGAAACTATACATTTTTTCTTTAAACCTAGCCAGTAAAAGTTCACAAATTTTAAGTTAGATGGGAAGTTCCATTTCTCTTGACCAGGATCTCATCATTTCTCTAGGTAGTGCCACTTTTCCTCACTTTCCTAACTGCTCTAAGAGAAAATCAACAAGAGTTCTTCAGGAAACTAATCTCCAGAGACTTCCACCAAGAGTTCTCATACTACAAATGGGAAATAACGTCAGGATAAAAAAATTCTACTTGACTAAACAACAGTAGTAGGGATCTTACACTAGTAGGTGACCTCACTTGAATCCATCAAATAAAGTCATCCCGCAAACCTCTTCAGTGAGCTGAAAAGATACCTGGATGCCATTTATGGGTTTCCTGCTAGGAGAGGCAGAATGCCACTTTGAGGCTTTCAGAATTTGGCTGGTATTGGTGTGCTCAGAAGGGAGAGCCAAAGTGATGGAGTTTAATCTCATGCCACGTATTAAGGATAGCTCCACATTTCAAATAACAAACATGGTTGCTGCATTTATTAAGTGAGCACTTCCTACAGCAAATACTTAAAAGCATGCATATGTACTTCTAAGAACTGTTGCCTGCAGAGTGTAAAATCTGTATATGCTATGTAAACTATAGAAAAGCCCAAAGCCTCTGAGCTAAAGTCTGTTTTGAATAACATTTTTACCATCTGTGAGCTGTTGCTCCAGGTCCCTAATTTCCTCAGTTTCCTTTGCAATCCGAGACAGCATGTCATCCAGGCGACTTTCAAGATGCTTGTAATGCTTGTTCATCATGTCAAGTTGTTGTTCTTTGCTTGCTTTCTGAGCCTTCATATGAGCCTGTGAGTGGAAGTTAAATGGACATCTCAGGGCAGTAGTTTAAAAACAAACAAAGCACCCCAAACAATCCTGATCTTCCTGCACCCTTGCCACAAATGTTCTACAGCAGGGACAGGGAACTTTCTGATGATGCTGGACTACACCTCCTGTCATCTCTGAGCACTAGCTATATTGATTGGGGCTAATGAGAGTTGGTAGTTCAACAACATCTGGAAGGCTAAAGTTTCCCCATCTCTACTTCACAGTACAGAACAATGAAAGCTATCTTATGCCAAGTCAGGCAACTGGTTAATTTAGTATTGGCTGGGGCTCTCCAGGGTTCCTGATGGGGTCTTTAAAGCCCAAGAATGAAACCTGGGACCTGCATGCAAAGCATGTGCTCTACCGTTGAACTATGTTGCTTTGCCTATATGATTAACCGAATTATGTAAATGGACAATTTTACTTCAGTCACAGGGCTTTCAGCTAGATGGGCTTCAAGTTTCTTACAATTCTGACCACAGCATATATAAATTCTTAGGAGCAAACAATTTGCAGGAAGTTTGAAAATGATTGAAAAATCGTTTTTTAAATTTTATTTTGTTGAATGGTTGAAAAATCATTTATAAGCAGTATATCCTTCTGGGAGAAGCCCATAGGGTAGGCCACATCATTTCTCACACCTTTCTCCAAACTATTTCCTTCTGCATTAGTTGAGTTGGCTTTGCACACCTGGAATTTCTACCTGGAAGAACTTTTATTTTTAAGATTTGAAGCCTGTTTTTTAAAACAAAATCGTTAAAGTAGCTAGCAGCTTACATAGAATTTATTAATCTGCTCTTGCTCTCTCTTGCCTCTATACATACCACTGGTGCCATCTGTGGAGGGGGCATGGGGGCAGGGCTCCCTAAAATTTTCAAGCAGCACTCCCTCAAAAAAAATTTTTGTAAAAAAAATCCACTATGATCCTCAAAGGGATGCACCAGCAGGAAATGCTGGCCCGTCCCTTTGATGATCACCAGGCCACCTTCCAGGAAAGTGCTCTGGTGGAGATTGCAAGAGTGGGAGATTGCCAACGAGAAGTATCTTCGTGCTGGCTTGTCCTCTGCTAGGGATGTGGTGAAGGGGTGTGTGGCACGCTGAGTTGGCCTGGATGGGTTGGGGGGGTGGCACATGTATGATGTTTTACACACATGACAGGCCCCTGCAATGTTGGGGGCAACTCAGCATGCCCAATATATACTGAATGCCTAACCAATATGAGACTCATGCATTCCTTGTAAAGTTGAGCACTAATAATAAAACATACCATTGTGACAGCTTCATTCAACTGTGCCCTTAGATTAAGCATGGTAATTAGGAGATGGTGCACATAGTATCTTGTAAAATTGAAGAAGAAAACTCCCACCACCACCACCACCATCTAGTCTGCTAATATGATTCCTGATCCCTAGAAGAATGTCCAAGAATGAAGGTGCATAAAGTGACATCCTATGTTGCATTCTCTGCTTTCTTTCTGCAAAAAGTGTAATTCTAACCTTCACTCCCAATGTCACTGTGCTAAGTGTCTCTCTACCTCCAAATAGGGAAGTGTACAGTGTGATGACATCAGGGTATAATGTAACTTGTATTCTGCCTTACAGAATGATACAACTCAACCCACGGGTGCTGTAGCTGCAGCCCAGTGCTTCTTATACACTACCATTCTCCCCTTAAGTTACACAGACCATTCTGTAAACCCTTCTCAACCCAGTCAGACTAACCTCATATGCCTCTCTCCAATGAGTGCTAAAGAAATTGGATACTAGATCTTCAGTATTAAAATATAAGCCAATAATTTCAGTTTCATGCCAAAATATTATTTGTATACTTCTCCCCCCAAAATCTACAACCCAGATTTTATTTTATTTTGTCAATAGCACATTTATTCAAGCTGCTATAACCAGTGTCAACTGAACACAGCTATGTGTACCATTTCTCTTAAGTACCATACTTAACCACAGTTGAATGAAACTGTTACAATGACAAGTTTGGTTATAAGCTTGATAGTGTTTGCTTGGCTTAGAAACACAGTGTCTAATCTTACAGGGCAGACTACTTCCATTCATGGTTTTAGGCATCCAACATGCAACATATTTTTTATGAACCAAAAATAGCAGAGTGCTAATTGGCATAAAGAGTACAGAAACAGCCCCCACAAAAAATAGTTAATACAAAAATGCAATCCAACTATCCGATGGTACTTTTAAAATAAATGCACAACTCCACCAATTACACTTAAAACAAAAACCTTATTAGTTAAAATCTCAGGAAAAAGCATGCTTTCCTAAATACTGAGGTAATGCAAAATGGCTGAAGCAAAAGTTTCACTTTATCAGACTATCCCCATACCAAATCTTCATTTAATTTTCTGAGCAGATAACAAAAGAGGCAAATGTCCAAATATCCATAATAAGCCAAGTCAAGTTTGTCCTGTTTTAAAAGTATCTATAACTTAGCAATGTTATCTTCTAAAATTGTATGCTGCTGTTGAGATTCCTCAATGGTATTTTGAGGGAGGGGAGAGGGAGGCACTTACAGCGTTTGCTTTGTCTTTTCTTCTTTTCAAATCCTGTGTTGAAAGCCCCACTTAAAAGTTGGAATTCATTGTGAAAGACGAGCAGTACTAAAAAAGTAGCTCAGCTCAAACACGGTTTCTCTTAATCTCTATCTAGTCTCGTACACCAAACTTTTCTGTTTGACAGTTGCACTTTGGTTAGGATGTGGTTTGAAAGGGGGAAACTAAGCCCCAGGAGCTGTGAGAACTCTTTGTCAGGCCTGCACAGTGGTAACATGCGCTCCAATCCCTACTTGTTTCAGCTAGCTGGGCTGCGTCCTGTTTGCTTCAAATCACAACACAGGAAGCAGTGCAGGCAGCCAATCAACTCTACAGCTTGTAACAGGCAGCTCCACTCTCCAAGAGGCTGAGCTTAAATAAAGCAGTTTCCTTTCATTTAGAAAGCCTCCCTGAAACACACGGAAAGTTATTATTGGAGAGACCGAGGTCTTGGACTGTTGACTTCACAATTTCTTTTTATAATCAGCCTCTGAGCTTCAAAAATAAGCCAGATATGAATGAGACTTCAAGTATATCCACATAACTGGAAAGCATGAAAAGCTATACTAACTTTTGTTTTGCAAAACTTTTTTTCTTTTTGCAAAATATGGATCTCTTAACATTTATAGTTTGTTTGTGCCAACATAAAATTGTTTGATTTATTAAAAGGAATGCATTTTTTAAATGAAACTAATATTTATGGGGGTAACTTTGTATCAGATTCTTGTAGCCCAGTTGTTTGCATGTTTAGCTAGAAGCAAGCCCAACTAAGCTTGGTGTAACTACTGTAGTCCAAAGTGTGCACTGAATTGCAGCCTTAATTATGCAGCACTGCTCTTTTGGGACAATGGAATGGTCTGGTCTGCCTAATTAGAGCTTTGTGACACCAAGAAGCTTATACAGTTACACCAATAAATGTAGGTCCAGTTTGCATTCCTTATTCTGTGTGTTCAATTAAACAAAGCTGTCCACACCCAAAACAGTTAAAGACAACTTTAAAATATGAGTCATCTTGAGATTAAGAAACCAGTCAATCTACATTGTTTTAGAAGGAATGACAATTTTTCTCTTAGGGTGTGTCTGCATCACATGCTGCCTTGCGGAGAGAAGGAAATATGTTACTTCTCCTTGTTTCTGTCCTGCTAAAATATTTCTAACCAATGTGAGGTTAGAACTTAGCCTAGGATGTGCAGCAGACTGCACCAACTTTTCCTGAGAAATAAGACTTTGTGCATACTATTTCAAAAAACCACAAACTCATCTGCAATAGCTCAAAAAATATGTTTAATAACAAATAATACTGAGCTTGGTTGGCTTACTTAGCATAAACATGCTTAGGGTCATGCCACATGGCTGCTTCTTAAGACAAGGGCACAAATGAATCATATTTGTGTGTGAATATGGATTGAAATGTCATGTGAGGGTAATATAAGCACCTGAATAGAGGGAGGACTATAGCCCAGTGGCTGAGCATCTGCTTTGAATGCAGAAGCTTCCAGGGTGAATCACCAGCATGTTCAGGTAGGGCTGGAAATGGCCGCTGCCTGAAACCCTAGAGAACTGCTGCCAGTCAATGTAGACAGTATTGAGTTATATGGCACAGTGGACTTTCTCAGTATAAGGCAGCTTCCCACATTGATTTAAAAAGGATAATGGCCAGAATACAAAGAGCTATTAGGTGAACCTTGTGGAACATTTTGACTTTTTTTTGGAATAGCAAATCTCCATACTCAGTTTCAAAAGCAGTTTGCCATGCAGACTGAGGATGGCTGTTTGACCATCTTGAGCATGCATAGTCCATTATCTGGAATGTTCTCACATGGTATTTTTTATCTGTCACATGATCTGAAAGACTGCAGCTATGCTTTTAAAAGAACAATGTAGAATGGGTCCCTGAGGCCACCCAAACATTCCTTCTGGAGAAGGCAGGCAGGCCTGGGAAAAAAGTACAGTGGTACCTCTAGATGCGAACGGGATCTGTTCTGGAGCCCTGTTCGCATCCTGAGTAGAATGCAACCCATGACTGTGTGTCTGCACGGGTTGCGATTCGCCGCTTCTGTGCATGCGTGTGACGTCATTTTGAGCGTCTGCGCATGTGCGAGTGGCGAAACCCGGAAGTAATGCGTTCCGTTACTTCTGGGTTGCTGCAGAGTGTAACCTGAAAATGCTCAACCTGAAGCATATTTAACTCGAGGTATGACTGTATCTCCTTTCTCAATGCCTAGAGATGAAACATAGCAAGCTGACTAGGCAGGAAATCTCTTTCTGCATTTGTTTGCTGTGCACAGAGAAAGGGAAACTCCTGTCACACACCCAAAATAAAACAAACTGACCATGTAGGAAGAGATGTATTCCTGTATGGCTAGATTTCTGCAGAATAGTATGGAAGAAGCAAGCATGTCTCAGGAAGACTGTTTGGGTATGGATGAAAAAGGCCCAGTGGGCCAGAGGCTCTCCATACCAGATAGAGAAAGAAGCAGACCTTGAAATAGCTTGCTTCCAATCCATTTATTACTTGAAAATGTCGTGACCAGGACCCCAGAGTTCCAATATCAAATTAATTGCCTTGGCTGTTGGAAAACTGGCACTGGGCTTAACATTGCTTCTTGGTACACCAGAATATGGACAATAATATTGGCTAAGAAATTAACATGTTAGGACTGAGCAGCAAAGGGCAAACACAATTCCTATTCCTTTTATAACATAGGGCAAATGTTTATTTAATATATAAATTGTTCAGACTATGTCAGGAATCCACCCAATACGCATGGGAAAATATGGCATAATCTCTTAGAGTAATCTAATTCAACTTGATTACATAGCACGACCAAAGTTAGTAATTTTATTGGGACATGTTGCTTATTGTTTACTGTGGTAGCAATGATTTTCTCAAAATGTATCTTCTGTACCATATAAAATAAATAAAAACATAAAATGATCAAATTAATAATAATATCACCCTAAGATGCAGTACTAATACATATTCACCACCCCATGAATGCATATATTTTCTTTTCATAAATGAAGCTTGTTTCATTATATGAAGGAAAGAACCTAGGGAATTGCATCCAAACCTATGAACTTTTCTGATGATGTTTCAGTAATGTGCTAGTTAAATGTCAAACACTGTATACGTTTATTAAATATTTTTGAAACAATTCTTTAGAAAAAATATATTTTAATGGGCAAAGATACTCCACTGAAATTTAGCAGAACTCTTTTCCTACAATCATGTGGGCACAGTGTCATTTACTCTATTACTCAAACAAAATTAGATTCTAATTTTATTCCTGCTAACTGGATATTTATTCAATAATTTAATTGGCATTTCCTATTAATACTATATATATTGAATTCATGTATATATGTGTGTGTAAAACTTACATGTCTTGGATCTTCAGGGTCTAGAGAATCCATAAAACGCTGCAGTTCTTCTAACTCCTTCTCTTTTTTGGCCATGTCTTCCTGCTGCCTTTCCATCTGTTTCTCTAGTTCTAGAGCTTCTTCTCGTAGTTGATTTAGGAGAAGTATCTTGTTGCTTAGCTCTTGCCTAAGACAATCCTTTTCCACGTCTGACATCTAGATTTGAACAAACAGAAAACACACCTAACTAAGATTGAGATACAAAGGATTCAGAGACTACACAAGCTGTATGGTTTAAAAATACGATTCAGTGATTTTCCTTGTGAACTTGAATTCTGCAGTGTGGGCCCAATTCTATAAATGCTTACGTAGATGTTAGTCCCAATGCAGCCAATGCATCTCAAGTAAACATCTACAGAGCTATCAGTCTATCACTGCATTTCACAGGGAAAAGTTATCATCTATGAAAATCTGCCTTTTTCCTTAGTGCTACATATGGCCAAGTGTTGGAATAAGGTATGCAGCTTTACTGTGCAGCCCCAAAGCATTAGATTGGAATGCTTGAAATTTGGCAATTATGCACAAAAAAATAAACAGGTCTTTTCAATTGTTTCAGTTTATTGCCACATTGTTGTTTATTAAATTTGTATACTGCATTAAAGTGTATACAACATAAAAATACAAACTGAGAACACAACATACAGAATGAAACAAAAATGAATCAATACCCCCCTCCCACAAACACATTTAAAAGGCCATAGTTACAGAGAAATGTTTTCACCTTGTGCCTATAAATATGTACAGAATGCTCTAGGGAAGAACCTAGCAGGGGAGTAGAGGCTTATATACATACCTTTTTCTGAGCCACAACATCTTGGACTAGTTTAAGCTCCTCTGTTGCTTTTAAAACACGGTGCTCTGCATTGGCTACTTCACCTAGCAATTCTGTTAATTTTTCTTGGGCTGGGAAAATGAGAAACAATGATAAAGACATGCCAATTGCAGCTATCCAGTGCCAACATGGACATATGTTGCAGTTATGGTGAATGTCTCCAGAAGGGTAGAAAGCAGCGGTCACAATGCAGGGAAGTGCACAGGAAAGTTTGTGGATGCTGCAAGTCTTTTAGGCTATAGTGCTATATACACTGATTTGGAAATAAATTCAATTGAAGGCAATGGAGCTTGCTTCTGAGCAGGCTTGGATTGCATTATATGTAGTCTTTTATGTATATGCTTACATAGATTTACTGAATGAGATCTAGCAGGTCAAAAATTAGGAAGGTGTTAGGAAAAAGGTCAATTGTGAGCCAGTTTGAATGGAGTTGCATTCAAGTGACTGAATAATAGTGCAGACTAGAGCTGGGTCTTGGGACTAAATCTGGGGCCCCAAATAACCACCCAGAGAACAGCAGATGAGGATGACAGTGGCAAACAGGTCCAGTACTGTACCTGGCCTGCTTCTGGTTGCTACAGCATGTTTTCTTATTATATTGTAAAATGTTTTATAATCAAGAGATAACCGACTACACTTGTACATGGTTGCACATGGTTATTTATTGTTACTAGATAAACATGTTATCCTTTTCCATAACCAAATGATTCTTATTCCCAAGTAGAAGTGTTTACAATTGGGGTGGCAGAAGCAAGCCACATTTTATTTCTGTAGTCATGATGGTGCCATGATTTGGCTTTGAACTGTGGAACATGCACAGAGCATTTCCTTTTCATCAGGGTTGGCAAACTTGTTTGGATTTTGCTTTAACATAACACTGATGTAACACATATGGCCACCCCTCTAGACCATTAAGTTCAGGGCCTAAAACTGCTGAACTGCTCCACTTTGAAGGAGATCTGAAGCTGCTTTGGTAAAACCCATTCCTTTGGCCTACTGAAACCTACTGTAATGGCTAGGAGTGTAAACTGGGAAGTCTTGTATTCAAATGTCACCTCAGCCCTCGCCTCACTAGACTGATACTCAGATGCTGTTGAGTTAGTAATTTAACTGTCAGCTTTAACATTCAGCAGAAATCAAGAGCATCAGATGGAAGACAATACACAGAGTGAAAGGTTTTCTACATTTAACTTTGCAAGGGGAGGGGAAGTTGGAAGTACCTCCTTTAACCTTTCTCTCTTTTTCTTCTAGTTGTGCATCTAGTGACTGAAGAATATTCAGTTTCAGCTTCTGAATCTTTTGTTCTTCTGCTTCTTCCAGATTTCCCATCTGCATCTTCTGAGCCTTGCTAGGGATATAGCCTTCTACAGCATACATGTTCCTTTTGTATCTAGATTTCCCAATGTAAGGGCTTTCACCTGGTACATCATCAAGTTCAACATCCTGAAATAGGACATAATAGTACAAATTCAGCCAGACTGGAGTGCCTTGGCAGTTTAGTGCAACTGGAGATATGCTCCTCTACCATCCTCACCATCAGTTTGGAGTTGAGGAGGGGAACAGAGTGTCAGTTCTGATTTTGTACTTTGATTCAGATGTGCAGCACATGTTTGGGATCAAGTAGGCTCTCTAAAACTGAAAATACTATTTTCAAATAATTACCTCTATTGGATAATAACCTAATGGTTCAAACTTGGCATCAATCTTATAAAAAGCCAGCTCTTGCTCCAGCTCATATTGTTTCTGACAGGCTCGGGTTAATTCCACCGTCTTCTGCTTTAGCTAACAAACAAACAAAAAAACAAACAAAAGGTTAACAAATTGTGTCTTATAAACAAATATATTTAAATGGAATGCCAGTGTCATGGGTCGCTATATGATCCATGCATGAGTGACACAACACAAACATCTTTATATAGTAAAAATACAGGGTACACTAGTCAGACTTGCATAACAAAATGCATTTTGCTTTAGATGTTGCATTTATACAGATAGTTAAACAAAACACACACACACACACACACACACACACACCGGCCATGACAAAGCAAGCCAGTCCAAGCATGCACTTCGAGTCTTTTCAAATTGTCAGCTATGGAGTGGCTTGTCTGCTATGGAGCGGCTGGCAATAGTTGTATGCAAGATTTGCTGCATCACAACAATTTACTATCTAATGCAAATCACGTTAAGGTATCTGCAAATGGTATGTCATGCACAATGCTGAAAATACATGTACACTCAAAATAAAAAAGAATTAACCAGTCATTCACTTTACTGTAGTATTCAAATATTGACAAATCTGATACTAAAATAAAAATAGGGCACCAAGTGCTCTAGCCTCATTATTTCCATTTTTCTGAACTGAATAGAATGAGGCACTTACTCTGTTAGCATTTTTTTCCTCTTTTACTTTTAGAAGCTAGCAGAACACAACAAAAATAAAAATGCTGTCTTGGTCATATTTTTCCAGTTACTTTTTGCATGTAAGTTGTATTGGGACTACTGCCTTCTGCAGATATAATACTTGATGATGGAAAGCACAAACCATGGTTTGTAGCCTAAGCCTGGTTAACAGTCAACTGCAGCTCATCCTGCCCCAGAGTTCATGCATACTCCAGAGCCACCCGGGAGACCTTCTTACTATGAGTGATAATAGAATCATAGAGTTGGAAGAGACCACAAGGGCCATCAAGTCCAACCCCCTGCCAAGCAGGAAACACCATCAGAGCACTCCTGACATATGGTTGTCAAGCCTCTGCTTAAAGACCTCCAAAGAAGGAGACTCCACCACACTCCTTGGCAGCAAATTCCACTGTCGAACAGCTCTTACTGTCAGGAAGTTCTTCCTAATGTTTAGGTGGAATCTTCTTTCACCTAAACTGCCTTAGAAAAAACTGCCTTAGAAAACTGCCATCAGAAAACTCCTCTTTTCTGATGGAGAAACTGCCTTAACTTTGACTTGATCAAGTGCAACTATAACACTTAACCACAACTCACGCAAACCTTGGTTTCATATATTGATTTGTGCCTAACCATGAAATATGGAAAACAAACAATGCTTAAGAATCATAAATGCATTGGATCCACCTAAATCTGTATGTACCTTTACCTATAATCACAAATATATTTGAAGAACCAAACAGACTGATGGAAACATAAGAAGTCCCAATTTGAAACTATCCTATTATTTTCGTTTATCTGGAAGAGAAGTGGGTGCTCTCTCTCTTTTGACTGTTTTATTGTTGGATACCTGAAGGAGAGCATGCAGCAAGGTTCCAATAGGTAGCAGTAGGAAGAACTGAAGGGACGGGGAGAGAAAAGGGTAGAAACAGGAAAGATTGGAAGAAGGAAAAGAATTAGATTTCTAAATCAAAGTATCCAACACCATGCACAACTTCTAATTTAGAAAAATATTTGACACAGGGAAGTGTTTTTGGTGAACAAATAATGATAAAACAAGTACAGCTTTCACATTATTGAATAATTCGAAACAGGACCATGCAAAGAAGCACTATGGATTGCAGCCAAAAAAAAGTGTAGTCAAGCTTATACACACAGAGGCTACCTTTAGTGAAGAATAAAGGCTCAGTCAGCAATAAAGGAAATGGATCAAACAAAACAAGATACAGGCTAAACGAAAAGAGGAGCAAACTAAATCAGTCACCAGAAGGACAAGAGAAGACAGTGCTGAAAAATATACATTACCAGATCAAGATACTAATAAGATTAAACTGTCTGTTCTGTTTATTCAATTGGATGTGTGTGTTATCTACTGAATACAATCCATTGAAAAAATCTAGCTCCCATTCATTTCAGTGGGATAATGACAGCGTGGTCATAAAGACACACACCTTACAAAGCCAGTTTTCATTAAGCCCAGCTCTGAAGAATCTTAATTAAAAGGGAAGACCTAACTCCCAGTAATTATTGCAGACATGACAAATAATGATTTAATAAAGAAACTCAAAGCTTAATTAGCCATTAAGGTTTTTAAATACAATCCTAATTTTTCATTTCTGCATACAAAATCCACCAAACCACCTGTGGATTTTACATCCAGAAATAAAAGTTGGGGCTCTGTTCAGAAGCACATTGAATGTTAGAAATAAACCATAGATACAATGGGATTTATGGCAACAACAGAACACATGGCTTAATGCCCAACCAGAAAACATTTAAATCCATCTATCTGAAGACAAAAAATGTGTACTAAGAAGGCTAGAAAACATTTAGCTTTCTAATAATTTTAAACATAACACATACAAATATAATGATAATATAATAATGGCTATTGTCAGATAAACCAAATAGAAAGCCAAATAATGAGATTATTCCCATTACTTGATATACAGTGGTACCTCGGGTTAAGTACTTAATTCGTTCCAGAGGTCCATTCTTAACCTGAAACTGTTCTTAACCTGAAGCACCACTTTAGCTAATGGGGCCTCCTGCTGCTGCTGTGCCGCCGGAGCACAATTTCTGTTCTCATCCTGAAGCAAAGTTCTTAACTGGGTTAGCAGAGTCTGTAACCTGAAGCATATGTAACCCGAGGTACGACTGTACTGCTGTAGTCCTACTGGAGTCAATTGTACTACCACACTGTAAATGTTAACCTAGTGTCCTCCTCAAAACAGTATCATTCAATGCCATAAGAAATTTCTAGAGATATTCAACAGTCTACTGGGATTTTAAGAACCAAGGTTGCTTTACCAGCTCATTTTGTGTCTCTATTTCACTTTCCAGATCATGACAGCTTTGTTTCTGTTGCAGATTTTTTTGTTTTAATGATTTGTTAAGGTCATCTTGTTGCTGAAGTTGTTCACCCAGGTCAGAGTGTTTGGTTTTAAGGTCTTCCAACTCTTTCACAGTTTTCTCCAACTCCTTTTCTAGATTTTCTATCTCTTCTGCAGAATAAGGCAAATCAGCAAATCATATACACTCCTTTTGCTACATTTACTGATCACTGACAGAAAAGGAAACCAAAGACACTAGTGGCTTTTCCCAAAGATGCATGTGGTTAAAGCGTGCAAATTACTTGATGGGCATAAAATCAACACCAAGTCTCACAGTTTAATAGACAGAAGGAAGAGGTCTTCCCATCCAATCTAATCTAGGTTCAGGTGAGAAGATACCTACCACCCTCACACTTGTTGTTTTAAAAAAGTCAGGGAAGCTGGAACTCCTCTGAAGCCCTGTCACCACACAGCAGACAGGTCAGAAAAGAGCAGTTGTCCTTCTAACTGCCAAGGACAAAGATTCCAAAGCTTATTTGCATAAGTTCTGCCTATTGTAGGCTTTCTCAAACTCAGCCCTCCAGATGTTTTTGGCCTACAACTCCCATGATCCCTAGCTAGCAGGACCAGTGATCAGGGATGATGGGAATTGTAGTCTCAAAACATCTGGAGGGCTGAGTTTGAGGAAGCCTGGCCTATATGAATAAGTGGAAGAGCCAACCTATTTCTGAATGGTTTATGACTGTGGAATAACAACTGTCTCTGCTCAACACAGAGAACATTGGGGACTTATGAGGCAGGGCCACACGTGGTAGGGATGTTGGAGGCAGGATTTGTGTTCAGATCCACCCTTTCATTTAAAGATTCAGATTCACATACTCAAGTGAACGCCTGAACATGCCTTGTGCTTTTCGTAGATGTGATACTCCCAAAGTAAAATTATATCTACTGCCTATATATTTTGAATCTTAGGTCTCTTTACAAACTACCCATGTGTGCTGCCAATAAGACAATAAAAAGAGTCACATCCAACCATGGCTTCCCAAGTAATTGTTGTTACTCATGTTTATTATGGCTTTCTCACTTTCCTTTTTTTGGCAAGATTTAAAACATTTTTACTGTACTTATAATAGGTAAAGTTAAAGGGACCACTGACTGTTAGGTCCAGTCATGGACGACTCTGGGGTTGCGGTGCTCATGTCACTTTACTGGCCGAGGGAGCTGGCGTTCAGCTTCCGGGTCATGTGGCCAGCATGACTAAGCCGCTTCTGACAAACCATACAATACAGTTAAAAAAATAAACTAAAGAAAATGAACATGCAGAGTCCTCTCACACAGGTAGCTCTTAATTCCTGTCTCACACAGAAAGTGGTGGACCCTCCCAGCTTTCAGCTGAGAGCTTTCCTTTATTCTTCCAGCCCCTCATCGTGTAAGATCTCAACAGGAATGAGTAGACATGTATTAGCTAGAACTGTTGTTTTATAATCCTATGATTATCATATTTACCTAAATTAAACCTCTCAAGAGCTTCTTCTCTGTCATGGTTTGTCACTGGCTGTCCCTCAAGATCTTCCAGTGACCTCAAATGGAAAATGGTATACAGACGATAATGAGGAAGGTTTACAACAGGATTGTCTGCCAGAAACAGAGAAGTCAAGTCTTTAAGAGACTTCAGTTTAGCTACCTCATGGAGCTGAAAGAAAGGAGGGGAGGTACAAGAATTAGATATTCTTTGAAGCATGAAACATATTCCATTTTCTGCTTATAGACACATAATCTAACATAAAATATTAAGTCAATTATTTATGTTAAAACTGAACCCAGACCAGTGAAATCATACTGTGTCAGTGATAACAAGGCATTAACAGTGTTACACAAAGGCAAAAAAACACCAGAGCTCCTGAGTCAAAATGTTAGGAGATTTCATTTGAGTGCTGAAACATGTGTTCCCAACAAGGGCGCATCTTTCCATGAAGAGATATGCCCCCCCATCAGAACTGTTTCTCTAGTTTTCATCCAAGTCCTAAACACAAGTATTGTTCAGAGTATTGTACAAAATGCCTCCAAGGGCTGTTTCTAATGGTGCAAGAAACTTTGTGAAGGTCTTAAGCTTAAATAATTCAATGAAGCACATCCAAAAATTAAAGCAAAACTGAATAGTTTTGACTCAGCCCTAGTTAAAATGAAGAAAATATATCAGGTGTGGGGAACCTTTGACCCTCCAGATTTTGCTAAACTGCAACTCCCATCATCCCTACCCACTGGCCATGCTTGCTGGGGCTGATGGTCAAAGGATCCCAACATCTGTGATACATGGACCTGAATGAAGACAAAAGGCCTCAGTTCAATAGGTTAAAAAAAAACTTCAGGAATCCTTTAGCATATTGTGTCTGCTGGGGCATTCTAATGTGACTGTTATGGAATCTCAGTGCTCCACGTAGCACTCTATGATAAATTCTAGGACAGTCACTAAGCTCATACAGGGAACTGATATATACAACCTTATTGTTCTCCACTTGGATGGAGAACACACCCACTCTCCTCCAGCTGCGCATTGCTGGAGAGAGTGCCACTGGAGAGCAATGTGCCTATCAGGGGCACTCAGCCAGAATTACTAATCTTCTCACTGAAGAACTCCTGAAAAGCTCCAAAGGTCTTCTGGAAAATAGTTTTGCAAGCTACTGCCTTAGCATATGTCAACATATAATTCTAATCATCATACAGTGGGAATCTCTGGGGGGAAATCCTCACACTGACACTTGCTCCTGGCTTTATGGAAAAATTGCTGGAACTATATGATTGTCTCTCATTTTCTAGTCCTCTTTACATTTCCTCACATGAGAAATGTACCCTACTTCATCTTATCTTCCTTTAAAATCATGTATTTCTGTGATTTTTCACCAGATGAAAGCATTCACAGGTGCTTGGAAGGCTCATTCTTTAAAAGTAAAGAAATAATAATTAAATCTAGCTAACTGGTACACATGGTTATTATCAATCTTCTACAGAGACAGCGATTTTCAAATGTCTATAAGTGTTATCTTAAGGAAAAGGCTTAAAGAAAGAAGTAAGCAGACAACAACTAAAATCCAAAAACAAGGAGTGTTCTGCAAGCATCGCTCCAAGTTGAAATCACTTACTGATGATATTTTGTTTTTTCTCAAATTCAGGATGCGCAAGGACCTGAGTTTCTTCCCTACCCATGCTGGGATATGCTCAATCTCATTCCCAGCAAGGTTCAGCTTCTGTAAATTCTGTAGATGTTCAATACCTTCTATTTTACTGGTGAACAGAGAGAAATATTGAAGTTATATATTATAAGATGAACAACATCTGTATACCTTTAAGTTTCTCCTAGGACACAGGGAACATTTTCAAACCATGATTTCTAAAACCAGGAACAACTCTCATACGTGCTCACATCTGGCTTCATAGTTTTTTAAAAGGCTTAGCCACAAACACTGGAGACCTGTTGAATATTCTACTATTTCTTCCTAAACCTTTGGATTTGGAGTCATGGAATCCTAGTGCTCTGCATCTGTAAAGTATGTTTTGTTTAGTCTACAAGCAGAAAATGAGACTCCAAGCCAAAAAGCTTTGAGGAATTAAATTTACAGCAAGCACAAGAAAGAGTAAGATGCAATTACAATAGATGTTTGATAAATGATTATTTCATGTAAATTGAGTTCCTCCAAAACTACATGCAGCTTTTCGGCTTGATACCTGGTTTCGTGTTTGCATAACTGTTTTCATTTTGCCATTTTAAAACAAATATAGAATAAAACATTTATTTAGGGAGGACAAACGATAGCTATCAAGATTCTATGCCAGTAAATAAAATTTCTGAAATCAGAAAACTGTTGCAATATTGTTGTGGATTTTCAGGAATGTTAAGCAAAACTTCATTAAAATATTATTGTAAATACTATTGACTGTTTGGAAAGGTTCTATTTTACGCTCCAAAAACTATACCATTCTAATCAGCATATGGTAGGAGGGAAATTGCTTGTGCCCTTCTCTGCTTTCGTTTGAAAAGGTTTATCATGCCTGCGTTGTTATGCCTTGGTGTTGTTGCTGTTTTTAAAAAAACCCACACAACTCATTGCTCTAATCCACATTTCATCATAGAAAAGCTGTTTCACCAAGTGAGGAAGTTGCATCAAATGTAGTGTGTAGAAATCAATGGGCAGCCTGATCCAAAAAGATAGTTAAATGGTAGCATTCAGGTTTAGGCAACTTAACTTCACAGAGCTAACTCTGCAATCCTAGACATATCTATTCTGAAGTGTTGCAGCCTGACAGTGAAAACCGGTGTCATCCAAAGTCCTATCATATTCCATGATGCTTACACCTAGGTAAATGGGGTTAGGATTGCAGCCTGTCATTTTAAATACAGACACTTGGTAATACCTGGTCTGCAAATCTATGTTCTCGCTCTGACCTACAAACAAACAATTTATTATTTATACCCTGCCCATCTGGCTGGGTATTTCAAAGCAGTGGCATGCAGCAAAATTTTCTGTAGGGCAACAGTAAGGTCAGAGGTGCCAGCTTGAGAGAGTAATTGTGGGGAGGACATCATGTATGTGAGCACTGCGCCTCCCTCCCTAAGCCAAGCAGAAGATTCCCAGGTTTTGGGAAGGTAACAAAAGGGATCCTGGACCCGTCGGAGCATTGTGCCTCCTTAAGCTGGGCAGAAGTTTCCCAGACTTTGGGAAGGAGGCACCAGGGGAACATTTAGGGGACTAGCCTAGTCCCCCTAGTCCACTGACCACTAAAGGAGCCAATTCCTAGGGGCCATGGGGACTTTGGACCCCACAATAACACATCGGAAGCTACGCTTTGGTTTTTGAATGTTTTGGAAGTCGAATGGACTTCCAGAATGGATTCTGTACGACTTCCAAGGTATAACTTACATATCCAGAGTGAGCAGGAACACAACCAATGTGGTATAGAACGTGGCATAAGACAGCTTCCCATGTTCTACCTCTACAATCATGAAGGATTTTAATACCTTGATGCCATTTCTGCATCAAATTATGAAAGCTGCTTTGCTAAAAAAGTACCAGGACCAAAACAAAAGCACTAGAGCTACAGACTCCTACAGCCTGGGTTATTTTTAGTTCTCTCTTTGGTGGAAGCTGTTCCTGTTTCATGGTTCACAATCCCAATGTAGCAACATTTTGCAACAATGAATCTTTTAATGCACCATACTAAGAAAACAGTATTTTGCTATAATCTTGCTTACCATATTTTGTTGAATGATAGATTGAGGTCACGTAGCTTTAAAAGTTTGTCTAGTTTTTCAATCTTCTCAATCAGATTGTTACTGAGATTGAGGACCTCGAGTTTACCACACTTCTCGAGATTTTCTAGGTACTGAAAATATACACAAGATATAAAACTACTAGAATAGTGTTGACAGTGAGATAAAACAGTAGCCTTCTATTTTTCAGAGCCATGCTGACAAACAATCATGCTATCAACTGAGATTAATAATTGAGTGTAATTGTACCAACTGATTTTGAATTTTTTTTAAAGTTTCACCCAAGAGGCATTTAAAAACTTATTTTGAGCATCTTAAATATTTGGAGGCAGCTTCTCAAGTGGCCAAATTCAGAGATGTAAAACGGTTGTAAAAAAACAGCTTTATCTCAGTCTGTTACTGAGAAAGAAATTGCAAAGAAAGACATCATTACTAGGTTTTCTGCTTACCTTTGGGCATAGCCACGATTTATTTTAGGGTGGCAGACTTTATGTTGGGGGGGGCGCAGAACCAAGTTATTTGTGATGCAATTGGTTAGTTAGTTAAATATTTTTATTTACTTATTTGAATTGGGGCAGGGGCACCTTCCCTCCCCTAAAAACCTTTGGCTACACCCATGTGGTTACTCATCATTTTAAGCAAATGAACTCAATTGAATTAAAGTTATTTTAAGCTGTGCCTAATTCTCTTCAACAGGACACCACGTTTTATTTTTTCTTCCAATTGTCTTATTCACACTTCCTGGTAAACTATAGTCAATGGTTTGCTGTGAATGTGCTGATCTTGGCCAATTTTTGCTCTTTCCAACGCATGCTAGAAGGAAACAAATTGCTGGTGTAGCTTTACATTCAAATCAGGGATGATGCTTTGTTACACTACCCCCAAAATCAGGAACTGGAGTCATGGTTTGTTCTTGGTTTACTGACTGGGGTCCTTTAATCAGGAATATAATGCTAAGTCACGGGTTTATTTTGTTTTCTCCATGTGCTAGTGGGAAACAATATTCAGGGTAAACCATTAACTATGGTTTACTGCAGAGATAGCCAACATGGTACCTCCTCTAGATGTTCCCATTATCCCTTACCATTGGCCATGCTGGCTGGGGCTGATGGGAGTTTTAGTCCCACATATATAGGGCATACTAGCAACTCCTGGTCTATAATGAAATGTGAAATATGCTATTGTATTTAGTTTATTAAAATGGTGTCAGGACTTATTTGGGGAGCCTCCTGCCCTCTCAGAATGGGATCCAGCCAAGTGAACTCACTAGGGGTCTTTTTGTTTACACTACTCTCTTCAGGCACAGAAGGAAATAAAGGTGTAGAACATCAGCCTCTGTGATTTGCAATTTGTATGAATGCTCTGCATTGACTACTCGATATAAATTCTGGAGAGCCTGGTTTTCCACCCTTGCTTGGGCTGTAGAAAGGTTATTGCTTTTAGATAAAACCTCTAAGCTAGGGAATTCACTTCTTCTGGTCTGGATAATTTGCCTTGATAAATAGCCCCAGAAGCAAGTCATTGGAACAGGGAGTACCAGCAATATATAGTATAAAAAATTCGACTGTATACTTTTTAAAAGGCATGATATAAAGTCAAGGACTCTATGGGTAGTTTTTGTAGGCAAATTGGAATGTGCAGTGGTAGCTCTATATGCAACAATTTTTTTGTTCTAGGTGAATAGACACAAGTGTGACATTCCCCTGAGTCCCATCAGGGGGAAAGGTGAGAGGAAAAATAATAATAAACATTATACCTTAAACTTCTTTCCCCCATCTTTGGCAAGGGAAAGATTTAGAGTAGTTACGCGTGCCAGATTTTCCTGTTTGGACAGCTTCTTGATAAGAGTCTCAGTTATGTATCTGATACCTGGACTGATACAGTTGTCATCTGAAATGAACAATAAGGTGTTGCTGTGTGTGACAATACAATAATAGAAAGAAAAGCATTCAACTGAAAGTTTTGTCATAAAGGACAAAATATCTGATTGCATTAAAAAGTGCTTTTAGCATGTTCATAAAATATGTAGTATGACAAAGCAAACCTATTAGTGAGTTGTTTCTATCACTGAGCTAATAACTTTGGATACTGACACTTCCATCATGAACCTCATAATGGTCTATGTTTATTGACCATCAAACTTGCCATTTGTCCCCTTTGCTTTCCATTATCATGTCTCTTTACAATAGGAGTGCCTAACATGTAGCCCTCCAGATATCATTAGACTCCGATTCCTACTAGCCCCAGCTAGTATGGTCAAAAGTCAGGGGTGATAGTAGCTGCAGGGCAAAACATCTGGAGGGCCACAGGTTCTCCATCCCTGTTTTAAAAGTTCAGTTATTGTCTTTTCAAAGAAGGGTATTATCTTTCAATAATTCTTTTTCTATTTTTTATGGTTCCTTCCATTTCCCCTCACTTCTTCTCCTGAACTCTCTTCCTGAACATCTCTTACTTTAAAGGCATTCTTAAAAATTACTTTTCCATGAAACCTTTTGGCCTAATGCTTAGATTTCACTCCCAACTGAAACCAAGCAGGCATACCCTGACAGAACACTTATCCCAACATGAACATACCCAGATCCTATGTTCCAAAGCTGCCAGTCTTTGTCTTTGGCCTAGAATTCCCCCTTTCAGAGCTTTCTGTGAATTATTGCTGGTGGGAAAACTGCTGCCTGCAGCTTACCACCCACATGGGTGCAGCTAAGTTCTCCACCATGGCAAGTCCAGAGTTCCAAATAATACAGCAAGATAAAAGAAACTAATCTAACAAAAACAAAAATAGAGAAAGTCCTCTCTCAAAGGTAGCTCTTAACTCTTGTCTCACACAGAAAGTGGTGGACCCTCCCACCTCTTTCCTTTCTTCTCCCAGTCACTCACTCAGGGTCCTTTCACCAACCATGTTCTTCTCAGTGTGCCCTGCCTGGTGCTGACTTCAACAACTTTTTGCTGCTACATTAAAACATGCCATAGTTTGGGGCAAGGTGTGCTGGGACAACTGAAAAGCTCCTCTCCTGTGTCACCAACCTCTGACCTTCTTTCGGATGGGGCACATGGAGAAGGACCTCCGGTTCTGAACAAAAGAACTCTCTAGTGGGCCCTCTGGCACCTCTAAACACACTCAGCTGCACCTGCCTGAGAACACGTTGTGCTCTTATTATCTACAAAATGCTCTAAATAGATATTAGTTTCTGGAATGCTCTTCCTAGGGAGCATCACCTGGTACCTTCTGTTGATGTCATTTTCATGCCAGGTGAAACAAGGCATTGTGTTATTTCCTGTCTTTAACTCTTTTTTTCCTGTGTTATTATTATATGAAATTTTATCTTGGTATTACTGTTTTTATTTTTATAATTTGTTGAGGTGCCTGGAAATACCGTGCTCTATAGTGGAATACATAGTTATCAAACAATCAAGAAATAAAAGCTAGTTCAAAAGCCATATTCTATTGTTCCCCCACCAAAATAAAATCCGGGCATATGTATAGATCTAAATGTCAAAAATGTATAGTTTAAAATGCTATTAACTACTATACCTTGTCCAATTGAAGATTCAGAGGGAATTCCTGTATCACTTTCTTCAGGTGCATTTCCTTGATGCCTTTTCCCCTTTGTCAGATAAGTAGCTGGAATACCTCGTCTGCTCAATGGAGATGGTGACCTGCTGCTTGAACTCACAGTAGACATTGGACTCCGGGTTCGAGATGAAGACAACAGTCTCTTTCTAAGTGGTGCTCTTTGTGGCTGGCCTTTCCTTATTGCACAGAATGCTGCATAGTATTAGGTGAAAAGCTACAAGCAGACAAACACAAGATCCTCTTTAAATCGTTTCCAAGGGCATAAAAATATTCATATAGCTGCTCAAATGTAATCTACAGATCTTAATTATTGGTTATGTTAAATGAACATTAAAGAAACTTTCTTTCAGAGCTTTTACAACTCTCATTCTTCATCCTTATTTTTAACTGTTCTTTCAAAAAGTGAAACTCAAAGTGACTTACAAAATGAACTTTAAAAATGAGGATAAACCAAAAAATAATAAGGAAAGCCACTAGTGCACACGTCCCTCAGTGCAACTTGCCTAGGCAGCCAGAGCTAACTCAAATTTCATGCCTTCTATCTTTGCTTACTTACCATGTCCTCAGTTTGCTTTCAGGAAGCTGTGGTTTCCCACCCCACCCCCACTAGTGCAGAAACACTTTAGCTTATATGAACAGTTTCTGTTAGAGTTGTAGGATAAGAAAACCAGCCAAAGAAGCAAACTACCTTAGAGATTCCTCCACCTACAACTACTTTCTTGAGGAAGAGTATTGTCAGTTGCCTGCCTATTACAGTTATAAACATGAATGGCAAACATCAGGCCTGTTTTCTCCTTAACTGTTTCAGCAAAATGGGAGGCAAACAGATGACAAATGGTAAACACACACACATATACACCAGAGAACAAACAACTAAAACTGAGATTTGTAGGGTGGAAGTCTACACCTAAGAGTGTTTTGTGCCCAGCATGTGTGTCCCTCTGTGTGTATTATATGTAATACCCTGTGTTACATAACACATTGCCTTCCCAAGAATACCTAAAGGCAGTTCAAACTGTTTCTGTTGCTAAAGCACATCTACTATCTGCCATCTCATTTGGACAGTAACAAAAAGCAGATCACAACATTAATTTTAGTTCACTTGATATATAAAGCATGCACCTTTTGATGACTCATATGGTCTCTGCTGTAGGCTCTTCAAAGCAACCAGTCATATTGCCCAAAGCTAACTTAAAACCAAGGCCATTGTTTATTAAACTGCTACGCTAAGGTACTTCTCCCTAACATTCTCTGCTGCTATGAGTCTGCAGAAGGAAAGGAAAGTACACTTTAACCTCTGCCACCAGTCAGGGATCCAATGGCCAGGGAAGACCATACCTCTTGTCTCCTAGGAAGCAGGTAAGGCAAAAGGTAAATGACCTCTGGACGGTTAGGTTCAGTCAAAGGCGACTATGGGGTGTGGCGCTCATCTCACTTCAGACCAAGAAAGCCAGTGTTTGTCCACAGACTGCTTTCTGGGTCATGTGGCCAGCATGACTAAACCACTTCTGGTGCAACAGAACACCATGACAGAAGCCAGAGTATACAGAAATGCTGTTTCCCTTCCCATGGCAGAGGTACCTATTTATCTACTTGCACTGGTATGCTTTTGATCTGCTAGGTTGGACAGAGCAACAGGAGCTCACCCTGTCGTGCAGATTTGAACTACCAACCTTCTGATCAGCAAGCCCAAGATGCTCAGTGGTTTAGACATAAGTGCCACCCGTGTCCCCTCTCCTAGGAAGCACATCATGGCAAAAGAGAAATGAATGTGGCCCAATTCATTGGCTGCAGAAGGAGAAGCGGCACAGAGCTTGCTTCTGTCCTCTCTGGCAGAAATAACACTCAGCTCCAACTGCCAGTTGCCCTGAGTGTGCACAGCCAATTGGTCTCTGCCAAAGGCTTCTTATTTGTGTGAATGTAAAGGCAGGGAGGCTCAGTTTTCCAGATCAAATACAGCAGGGACGTCCAACTCCATAGATTGACCAGGAACACCCCGGGATCAACCAGTAGATCACTATTGACCTGTTGGACATGCCTGAAATATAGTATTAATGCTGAGAGAACAAGAACATCAAGAACTGGTGTCTAAATTAGCTTCTTTCCTTTCCCCTACCCATTCTTTTTCATACATGTCTATTAGATTGTGAGTCTGCAGGCAAGGACTGAATTATCTTTTAATCTCTCTGCAACACTTGCGAACAATGGGTTCTTTATAAGATAAGAATAGCACATTTATTATTTTAACTAGCTTCTTAAACACTTGTATAACTAACAAAACTAACATTGTGAGGCTGAGATGAAAAAGAAAATTCAAAAAAAGAGTATTTTTTGGGTTTTAGCCAATGCTAATCCCACTCAGTGCAGAACTATTGGAAATAATGGACAAAAGTAACTTAGATGCATTAATTTCAATGGGTTTACTCTGAGTAGCAGTGCTATTTTTCTAGAAAAAGAGATGCTGGAACTTACAATGAACACCTCCCTTGTTCTCTTAGAATGGCGAAGGTGCTCACCTGAGAGGTGCAAGAACTGTGTTCTGGCAACTTCCGGCTGAAAAAAAAGCCCTGCTGAGTAGAGCTCGGTTGACAAAAACCCTTTTGTCATACATGCTCTAATTTATTTCACCTAGATTTTAATACTCATAATCCTACATATCCTGCAAACAGCTTCATTGATTTGTTTAATCTGCCCACATATTATCTTTCTTTCATCTTCACTTTTTCTTTCCTAGCTATTTAACATTGTGGTTGGTGGTTAAATACTTCAGACTCGTTTGATACTGCTCTTTATCCTTGTTTACTGAAAGCATCATTAAAAGACACATCACTCAGAGTAGTTTATTTTTTTAAGAGCTGTCTTTTTGATGATGCTTTATAAAACAAGCCAATGTAACTTCAGACAGAACTTTGTTTTCATATCCATATGATGTTGGACAACAATCACCATATTGTACATCACAATCCCACACGCTCCTAGAAGTAGATTGTCTCCAAAATATGGAAGACATGAAACGCTCAAAGCAGAGAGGTTGAAGAAGCTGGGAAACATGAACAGCCTCCCCCAACAATGTGGCACTTGAAAGAAGGGCAGATTATTTATTACATCTTTATCCCAATCATTCTTCAAGAAGCATTGGGCCACATGTGATACAAAGGCATTTCCTAGAGGAAGCTTTTTTTGGAGTGTGTGTGAGTAGGATTTGCAGTGGCCCAAAGCTTATTTGGGGCTGCACACCTCCAGTTCTTTATTCATTTATATGTGTATTATTAGCATAGGGGTGCTATGTTTAACAGCATCTTGTATCAAAACAGTGTTGGACTGGACATGATGTTATTGTGCTTCATACAGGAGAGTTTCCCTCTTGTAGTGCATGTTTTCACTTATTCTGGGGTGGGAAATCCCCAGTTTTTCATTCATGTGTGGCATGAATGAAATATTAAATATTAAAGTCCCTTGTGCAAAAACAACACTTTTAAACAGAGAAAATGCTGTTGCTTCTGGTCATTGTGATGTATGAAATAGGGTAGCCCTGTGATTATATTGGTGTGCAGAACAAGTACCTTCTTGAGGCAGCTTATTTACTATCCTTAAAAAGAACTGCTTCTTTTAATCATGCTGCTCTATTTAAATTTTTTACATAAGAAATTGGGAACTAGACACCAGCCTCGAGCTCTTAGCATGCTGTCTGTTCACCAATGAAACGTCTGTCATGAAAGGCTTGCAATCCTATACTCGCATATTGACAATAAATTCCTTGCACTCCATGGTTCTTACTCCTGAATAGACATGCACTGTAGATTGCATTGGAGATTCTTAACTGTGCTATACTATACTCAGGTAAACCTGAATCAGTTCAGCGGGAGCTTTAGTTCATTCTCCCCTGTGGGTGGGGTTCCTCATCTTTTCTGGATTACCAAGAAAGTTGGGTGGAAAATAGGGCTGCTGTTGCTTGAATTTGTTGTTTTAATTTGCTACATTAGTGTGCATTATTATTGCATTTCATTTATGAATAGCTTCCCATGAAACACTTTGAAGAAAGTAACAATAAAAACACCAATAATAAATCAACAGTAAAAACAATGTCAAATCCAAGGCAGACACAGACTGGGATAAAAATCTCTACTTTAAAGGATTTTTGAAAAAGGAAGGTCATAATAATATTTTTCTATTATTATTATTATTTATCATCATCATTTATTTATTTAGCAGGACATAGAAACAGTGGTATAGGATAATCATATTTAAATTGCACTGATATGCAATGAAATTATTATGATTATTTTTTAAAAAGAAGACTGACATGTAATGCGAGTATTTTTTATTATGAACATTATTTTTAAATTGCACTTCTCTCTTTCTTACTACAGTCTTACTACAGTCATACCTTGCCTCCTGAACTCATTGGTACTCGGACCTTTTGGCTCCCAAATGCTGCAAACCTGTGAGTGTTCCGGATTGCAAACATTCTTTGGAACCCAAATGTCCGACAGGGCTTCCGCGGCTTCAAATTGGCTGCAGGAGTTTCCTGCAGCCAATCCGAAGCTGCGCTTTGGTTTCTGAACGTTTTGAAGTTCCGTTCGACTTCCAAGGTACGACTGTATTCTGTTTGCAACCCTGGAAGATATGTAGTGTGCTTTATTTTAAAGGATTTGGTTGTATTCAGCTAAGTTCTACACTGAGGACACCCACTGAAAATAACAGATCTAAGTAAGTTATGCTCATTATTTTCAGTAGGTCTGTTTTCTCAGTAGGAACTATTATTATTGATTTATTAATCACCTTATAAATCACCATCTTAAGGCAATTTACAGATAAAACAATTATAACCAGGTACACTTAAAACAGAAGGGACGCAGGTGGCGCTGTGGGTTAAACCACAGAGCCTAGGACTTGCCGATCAGAAGGTCGGCGGTTTGAATCCCCACAACGGGATGAGCTCCCATTGCTCGGTCCCTGCTCCTGCCAACCTAGCAGTTCGAAAGCACGTCAAAGTGCAAGTAGATAAATAGGTACCGCTCTAGTGGGAAGGTAAACGGCGTTTCTGTGCGCTGCTCTGGTTCACCAGAAGTGGCTTAGTCATCCTGGCCACATGACCCAGAAGCTGTACGCCGGCTCCCTCGGCCAGTAAAACGAGATGAGTGCCGCAACCCCAGAGTCGGCCACGACTGGACCTAATGGTCAGGGGTCCCTTTACCTTTACTTACACTTAAAACAAAAACAAAACCTTAACAAATGAACACTTGTAGTAATACTTGTCATTGCATATGTGACAAGTGCACACAACCGGAGCTTCTTTCTCTTTAAAAAGGAAAGGTCAGAGCTTATTTCGTTCCTTTTCTTCCTCTGGCCCCACCCCCCTGAAACTACTCTTACCATTCACCCTGTTAAAACATAAATTTATGCTGAAAGTGTGTGGGATAGAAATTATTTATTTATTATTTATCAAAGTTGCCCGTTGTTTATTATTGATTAATTAATTGAGGAGCACAGGGCGATTTACAGTATAATGATCCTGCCCACGGCAACCCTAAACCACTTACAACCAGACAGACAATAAAGCCTACTTAGATACATTAAAACCATGAGGAAAGAGAAACACATTTAAAAAAACATCCCATCCACTTACTTCTAAAAGTCAACAAATAGCCAAATATTCAAATATCTAGAAAGAGAGAGAGAGAAAATAAACTAACCCTTCCTCCTTCCCTTAACCTGTGTTGGGGCCCTGAGGTCCGACACCCCAAACACCTCCCCAAAGAGAGTAAGGACGCCCCGACTCTTCCTTCCCCCTTGGATGCGCTGAAGGGACGAAGCCACTCAACGGCAGCCGCCCAACGGCCACTTCCCGCCTGCGTTCCCTGAGGGCGCCGCTTTGATTACTCCCGTCGCCATGGCAACCCCTCAGGGCGCGGGCCGAGCCTCACCGTCACGGCTGACATCGAGGGCTTGCGGGGGAGCCGCGGCCGGGCTCGCTCGTGGCCCGGCTCGCTTTTATATATATGTCTTCTCGACCGTCTTCCCCTTTCCTTCTTCCCTCCAGTTTTGAGACTTGATGGAAATTAAACAGGAAGGCGGCGGCTCAGCGCTCGCCGGTGAGGATTTGCCTCACGCTGACAAGCGGATCCTTTTAACAGCCCGGCGACGCCATCTTTGATGGCTTGAAAAGGAGAGAGAGGGTTGGAGCGCGGGGGCGGGGCTTCCCGCAGTGACACGCCCCGCCCCCCTCGCTGTCTCTTTTTAACTGTTCTTCGTCCAGATTTAGGTCGTTGGGCGCTTTCCCGCCTTTTATTGTCAATGTCCCCGCCTACTGTTTCCGCGTCTCTTACTATGGCTCTTATAACTAACTAGCCCCCTCTAGAGGCGAGTCTTGTTGAGTTAAATGGGGCTGCAATGTTGGATCCACTTACTTTGGAGTAAGCCCCATTTAACTCAATAGGAGTTACCTCAGAGGAGGCTTGTATACAGGCTGGCACTGTTGTTTTGTTTATTTGTATTTATTTCAACACGCGGGTGGCGCTGTGGCAATAAAGCGAGATGAGTGCCGCAACCCCAGAGTTGTTCGCGACTGGACTTAACTGTCAGGGGTCCTTTACCTTTACCTATTTATTTCAACACACGTATAAGGGGCGAAGCCGCCGAAGGCTGCTTGCAAAATGCAGACCCTCTGTTTGGGAAAAGTGTTGTACAGAACATGTTCTCTCTCTCGATATTTGATTATATATAACACATTAGTTTTTAATGTTTGATGTCTTACTGTGTTTTAATTTGTCGGAAGTAGCCCAGCGTGGCTGAGGCAACCCAGTTAGATGAGCAGCATATAAATTATTATTATTATTTACCTATTTCCCCCCTGAAACAACACATGTGAGGGAATATGGTATTTCAGATAGCTTGGACCTAAGTCATATGGGGCTTTATAAGTCTTAGGCCAACTATGTAGCTGTTCATGCAACTTAAAAATCACATTTGTCTTTTTTTGCAGTCTCATCACTCTGCAATCTCATGTTCAGCTTGTGATGAACTATAAATACTCATTCTGAAGGAAGGGGTGGTGCCTAAGGGTCTAATTTATAGTGAAAGGCTAAAGGATGGGCAAGAGAGGAGATGTTGGAAATTCTAAAATGTCCTGAAATTCAGTACACTACTACATTTCCTTTAAAGCCAGTAAAAACATCCCATAAAAATATAAAAAAACATAGCTATGCCGAACAAAGGCAGAACCATGCTACCCTTCAAATTATGGGCCAAAGTTAAGGGCCATGGGAAAATAAAAGTATTTACCTGGTGCCTAAAGACGGATTAAGACGGCACCAAGTGTGCCTCACTGGAAAGGGCCCACCACTGAAAAGGCCAGATCTTGTGCTTTCACACTCTGAACTTCCTATGGGGCAGATGAAGAAGGGCCTCAGATGGATGATTGCAGGGTCCAGGTTGGCTCATGTGGAGAGGGTTCCCTATTTTTTAATCTATGCATTAATGATCAGCAACAGAAATTAATTGCTGTAACAAGTAATTAGGTTCTGTGATAATACTGATTTGTAAGTAAGCATATACAGTTATTATTTATTACTTACAAGGGTGCATACATCAGGCTACTCCATCTAGGCACTGAGCAGGCTGAGACCTGTTTAACTTCAGCAATGTGGTTGCCACATGAAGGCCTTTTATAATATTTTAACTAAGATTTATATATTGTAATGTTTTAGGCATGAATTTGGTAATATTATTGGTTATGAAAAGTATTTTCTTTTTTAGTTTGCATTTTGGAAAACATGTATATAAATGTGTTTACAGTATTATGTATTGTTTTTTGTTTCTTTTTCTTTTCTTGTAAAATTCAATAAAAATTAATAAATAAAGAAGCTTGAGGTTAATTTTTTTTTAAAGGCCTTTCAGAGCCTACACTTAGACTATATCGAACAACAGGGCGATAATCACAACAACAGTGAAGGAGATCCGTATTGTGTGCAGCAGTGCTGCTGGTGGGAGGATGCCACTGTTTTTGCTTACCTCACAAGCTACCTCTGGTTTCTGGAATGCAGTATGCTGAAAATGGGCCTGAAGGATTTCACACAACAAATTTTTGTGGTGGTTCCATGCTGCAACATTTTGTTGCATTTTGTAGCAGTATATTATCAAATACAGTATTGTTTACAATAGATCTCCCATTCCTGAGTATGGTGTCCCATGTGTTTGGATTTTCTTTCTTCCACATAATATTTTTCTAACCTGTGAGGGAGCCCCAAGAAAGCTAGGATGACTCCCCTCTTTGCACATGACAAGGGATAACTTTCTTACTTTTCACATGGGAGGGAGGAGTGACCTCCTGCTAAGTGTGAAGGGTAGGGGTATGATTTCATTGGTCAATGATTTCTTTTGCAAACAGTCTTTCCTGTAAATGTTGGTTAAAGTATTTGTTTAAACTTGCAAAATCTTGCATAACATCTGTTTTCCTAGGACATTCCACTTAGCGTGCACAAATCAAAGACAGACATCTACAGAGGCACATGTCTACACAGTTATACTATATTTAAAAAAGCGGAAGACAGCAAGCTTACAATACCAACTTTGTTCTTACACTAAAAGTCTAACGTCCACAAAATGAAGGCAAGTGCAAAATTGCTGCTGGAGTGGGTGGGTATGGCCATATGATCTTAGAATTAAGGGAAAGGGTCCCTCTGTTCAGCTCATATCACAGTCCATGGTTCTTTCAAACAAAAACTCACTCCAGAGTTTATTCACAAGCTTTATTTAGATGCTCAGACAACATACGTTTAAAGCACATGGCTCCCCCAAAGAATCCTGGGAACTGCACTTTACCTCTCATGGAGTTACCATTCCCAGCATCCTTAACAAACTACAGTTCCCAGGATTCTTTAGGGGGAATCACATGCTCTAACTGTATGGTGTGTACACAGCCTGGCATGTTAGTGTGTCCTAGATACTGCACACAGTGTGGCAATAATGGCTCTAGGTTTTACTGGAAGTAAGGTTCCAGCATCAATATATAGGCAATAGTAAGGAATCTTTTTTGGATCAAACTGCGGGAGGCAGTGGAAGACAGGAGTGCCTGGCGTGCTCTGGTCCATGGGGTCACGAAGAGTTGGACACGACTAAACGACTAAACAAAGGAATCTTTTTGGACGCGGGTGGCACTGTTGGTTACACCACAGAGCCTAGGGCTTGCCGATTAGAAGGTTGGCGGTCCAAATCCCTGCGACGGGGTGAGCTCCCGTTGTTCGGCCCCTGCTCCTGCTAACGTAGCAGTTCGAAAGCATATCAAAGTGCAAGTAGATAAATAGGTACCTCTCTGGCGGGAAGGTAAACGGCATTTCCGTGTGCTGCTCTGGTTTGCCAGAAGCAGCTTAGTCATGCTGGCCACATGACCTGGAAGCTGTATGCTGGCTCCCTCTCCCAGTAAAGTGAGATGAGCGCCGCAACCCCAGAGTCATCCGCGACTAGACCTAATGGTCAGGGGCTCCTTTACCTTTACCTTTAAGGAATCTTTTTAATCCCAGAGGCCACATTCTCTCACTGCAGGCAACCTTCTGGATATGTACATGTCAGTGCTGAATGAGATCGGAAACAAAAGTGGATGAGGCTAGATGTAAAAGCGAGCAGAACAATGGATATGATTCTTATCTTTATATGGTAGGGTATTTTCCAGCCATGCTGAAGCCAGAAGTTTCTACACATACTCACCAGCATACAGTCAAGTAAGAGGCATAATGACACTTCAAAGACACATTCCAGCCAGGCAAAAGCAATTAAGAAGGGTCTGGAACAGGGTGTGGTGAGGTGATATGGCCTGATGAAAGTGGTTGTGGCTGGAAACAGTTCCAGGGGCCTGATAGCTACCGGTAAGTGTGGAGGGCTGCATTTGATCTGCAGGCTTAAAGCCCCACTTCTCCTTTTGATGGATTGAGAAATGAAATAAGGAGGTTATCAAAGTGGCTTTCCTAGTTTTAAATAAACAAGCAAATTCTAAAAAGGCATATACATAAAATAACAATGAATAAAAGATGTTAAGCAACTGTGTTGTTGTTTTAAAAAAACATGTTTAGTGTTTTTAAAAACATATGTCTAGTGTGGTACTATTAGACAGTTCAATAATTGTGTAATCTTTATTTATACAGTGAGTTTATCCTGAGACATATTTTCTAACTTTAAAAAAACACAGTTGTCAACTATTAGACAGTTCAATAATTGTGTAATCTTTATTTATCTTTATTTATACAGTGAGTTTATCCTGAGACATATTTTATAACTTTTAAAAAACGCTGTTGCCTCAACATCAAGCTAGACATAGAAAAGATAAACCAAAATGAAGCATCATGTTCCAGCCAATCTCTGCAAACCTTTCAAAAGAGGAAGGTCTTGCATTACTTCCTAAAAGGTTTGTATTCTCTGGGGAGGAAGGAGTGTCTCCCTTGACAATATCTTCCTCTGTATGCACAAGATTAAAGACATACAGAAATGAAATCTCCGAATTAGGTGCTCCTGTTTGACCCAGCCAACTTAATTTTTTTTCTGGAATAGAGAAGGGGAATTTTTCTGTGATGAAATGAAAATCCTCTTCAGATACCAGAGATCTGATGAATGATTAACTTAGAGAAATTTTGCTAGCAAATTCCATTTACAGACTTGCAGGCAACCAGAACACCAAAAGGCTTGTCTCCCCATCAGTCTCAGCTGCTCAGGGCAAACATGAATCTTCTTGGTATTTTCTTATTTCTGGCCTTTTGTGGAAGAGGTTTGACTCAGGAGCAAACGTAAGTAAGGGTTGCTTGTGTCTGTTGTTGTGTTAAAATGGGGCAGATGCAGAATGGGGCTGTCGGGTTGCTAACTATGACAAGATTGCAAAGAATTCTCCAAGAGTATTGCTGGATTCCATTTACTATTGCTGATGCAAAAGTGGTGCTTTTGATTTTGGAAGCCTTAGGTAATATGGACCCTTTGCACTTCAAAAAGCCTCTTCTTCCATAGCTTTGTACTGATAGTATAAGGCCAACAGTAGGTGGTCAGACGCGGGAGGCGCTGTGGGTTAAACCACAGAGCCTAGGACTTGCTGATCAGAAAGTTGGCGGTTCGAATCCCCACAACAGGGTGAGCTCCAGTTGCTCGGTCCCTGCTCCTGCCCACCTAGCAGTTCGAAAGCATGTCAAAGTGCAAGTAGATAAATAGGTACCACTCTAGTGGGAAGGTAAACGGCATTTCCGTGCACTGCTCTGGTTCGCCAGAAGCGGCTTAGTCATGCTGGCCACATGACCCAGAAGCTGTACGCCGGCTCCCTCGGCCAATAAAGCGAGATGAGCACTGCAACCCCAGAGTCGGTCACGACTGGACCTAATGGTCAGGGGTCCCTTTGCCTTTACCTTTAGGTGGTCAGAGCCAATGGTTGAAAGCAACAAGGCAGGCAAATGGGGGCTGGCTGAGAACAGGCTGAAGGTAGTGTGGCGGTACCCCATTTGTTCTTATGGACTAGTCTCCGCTGCTGCTGCTGCCATAACCTGAGACCCTGCCTCAGGTAAGCAGCACCTTTTGAGTGGTAGCACCCTTATGCCTGAGCTCCTTGCCCAAATATGCCCACCAACTAGCCTGTCATGGTACAAAAAGGCATTTGGAGATGTGACGCTCAAATTATACGCAGTTCTGAGTCCTGGGTAGTTTACTTCTTGCTTGTTTTCTCTTCAGCTGCTTTCTCATCAGACCTCCCTCTCCCTCTCAAGATCCTTCCCCTCCCAGCAAGGGAACAACTATAGGGTCTTGTTTTTTTTCCAGAAGTGGAGAATCCTTTTCCCCACACAGGGCCACATATCCTGATGAGCAACCTTCTGGGTGTCAGAGGCAGAAAAGTGGATGGAGTAATATATGCAATGCTTATGTTTATACTATTGCTTGTTTGTTTTATTTAATTATTAATTAATTTGTATTCTACCCTTCCTCCCAAAAGAAGCCAGGCTGGCAAACACATACACAACTTAAAACAAAGACAGAAATATTTTAAAACAGTTAAAACATTTTAAAAACAATTATAATTTAAAACATCTAAAAGCAGTTTACAGTAACAAACATTCTCCGAAATAGTGTTTCCAGGGTTGCCAGGATCAGGATTATTTGGTTTGCAATTCCCTGGGTGAACAGCAATGTTTTCAAACTCCTCCTGAAAGTTATTAATGATGGAGACTGTTAAGTTGTGGGCGAACATAGCAGACGACACAGCGATTTCTCCAAAGCAGCTCTTTATTTTGTAAGCTGCTACAGAAACTGAACAGCAAACAGCTCAGCCGGCCTGCTTTTATAGGCAGCCAGCTATCAACATTGTAGCAACAACAACCCAGGGTTTCCCGCCTAAAATAACTGACGTGGACCTGAGTGAAAACTATCTACAGTATCCCCCTGCTGGCCCAGGGTGAGAACTTCAGTACATAACAGAGACAGATGCACCTCATCAGGGAGAGCAGTCTACAAATGGGGGGGCCACCACAGAAAAGGCCTGTCAGGGATCAGGGCCTACCAGAAAAGGCCTGTCAGGGATCAGGGCCAACCAATAAGGCCATACCTGCGAATTGTAGGATTTGAGATAGTTGGTAGAGGGGAAGTCACCCTTTTAAGTATTTGGGTCCCAAGCCAATTAGGGTTTTAGAGCTCCCATTGCTTGCTCCCAGCTCCTGCCCACCTAGTAGTTCGAAAGCACGTCAAAGTGCAAGTAGATAAATAGGTACCACTCCGGCAGGAAGGTAAACGGCATTTCCATGCGCTGCTCTGGTTCGCCAGAAGTGGCTTAGTCATGCTGGCCACATGACCCGGAAGCTGTCTGCGGACAAATGCCAGCTCCCTCAGCCTATAGAGTAAGATGAGCGCACAACCCCAGAGTCGTCCACGACTGGATGTAATGGTCAGGGGTACCTTTACCTTTAACTAACACCTTGCATTGTGCCTGGTAGCTCATGCGCAGCCAGTGCAGTGCATTCAGGACAGTGTCACGTGGTCCCATAAGGCTGCTCCACTTATCAATCTAGCATCTGCATTCTGCAGTAGCTGCAGTCTCTGGACCATCTTTAAGGGCAGCACCACATAGTCCAAGTGGGAGTTCACAGGAGTATGGACAACTGACCCTGGGCATAAGCACTCTTAACTGCAGAAGCAATTTGAGAATTGAGTGGCAGCTGGAATCCAAGAGCAGCTTCAGACCACAACCCTGATTCTCCAGGGGGTGATTCAATCCCTCCCTACATTCCAGGCTACATCCCAGCAAGACGAAACTCAGATCTTCACGCAAGCAAGCAAACTAGGCTGTGCCAACGCCATATCTTTAAAGCACCGCCCCCCCGAAAAACCCCATAGGAAGTGTACTTTACCCCCTTCAAAGCTACAGTTTCCTGCACCCATAACAAACAACGGTTCACAGGATTCTTTTTTTTTGGGGGGGTGTATGTGCTTTTAAAGGTATGGTGCATACTGAACCACAAAGGCATTGTTGCAGCTGAAGTCAATTAAATGCATGGAGCAATGCCAGTGATGGCCTAGGGAGAAAGCGTGACCTGGATAGTGTCGCAAGGGCCAGATAGAGTGGTCTGGAGGGGCCACATCCATCCCTAAGGCCTGAAGTTCCCCATCTCTACCACATCTGGGGCTGGGAAAAACAGTAGCTGGAGAGAAAATAGTTAAGAACCCATCTGCACAATATGTTCTCCTTTCTTTGGGTGGGTGGGGGGGAGTTGCTTCAGTCAGCCTTCACAGTTATGTTCCTCTTCCTTTTAACCAACCTCAGGCAGGGGAAACCTGCACAGGACTCTATGTCACTTGTATTTTCAGCTGTGTTTTCAGATACTCTTTCGATCCACCTGTGACATTTTAATATTGCTGTCAGACTGGTTCTGTTTGTCTTATTTATTTAAATGATTATGGGCTGACGGTGTTGTTTACGTGATTTGTGTAATTCACCTTGAGGGCTCCTTTCATGCCAAAAGCCAGGTAAGAAAGAATAATAAAGAGGATAAGGTCAGATACACAGTGGCAGCCAGCCAGCCAGGGTAAGATCAGGAAGACGATATGCTGATTGCAATATGCTGACTTATCTGACAACCCTCATGGAAACAATGGCCATGTGATTTTGGGCAGGAATTCAGCTCTGCAAAGCCTGCAGCACTTAAGGATATGGGGCACCTTATTTCCAATATTTCTTTCTGGTTGTGGATATTCAAGTTTGGTGCAAGTACATTTTGGTGAGAGAACCCCAGCAGAGATTTGAAATCACAAAATATGCAGCAAAGCAAAGTATGGAAATATAGGCTGTAAGACCTTTAAAATATGCACTTCAAATTGAGTTCCAAAGGTTCCCTATTCCCCTAGCATAGAAAAAAAAGACTACATGTTTGGTAAGTTTAAAAATGTGCTTTCCTTTCTTTTTTCGTAATTATTTTTATTAAAGTTTTCACAATACAATAAAATAATATCTAGAACAGATAGAATTGAAAAGACATGAGTGGAGAGAGAGAAAGGGGAAAAGAAAACAAAAGGAAAAAAGAAAGGAAGGAACGGGGAGAGAACAGAGAGATAAGAAACATTAAAGATAAAGAGAGGTGGTTCACTATCATGTTGTGCAGGCATGGCAACTCTAGGGGGCAACTCAGCACCACTGATCACTTCCTTTCGCACCACTTTTCCCAGGCACAGGTCTGTGTCTCAGTGGTTTTTCTTTTGTCCTGCAACTTTCCCCAGGAAAACTCACATTTCACCATTCAGCAGTAAAACACAGTTTCGCCTGGGGAAAGCGGGGAAGCTTGGATACAGAGCTTTAAAGCCCAGCACAAAAGGCAGTCTGGATGAGCCCTAAGTGGCAGTCTGCCCTCTCTTCTGAGCTACAGCTTAGGGTTGGCGTGCCATCCCTGAAGAACCTTTACAATGATCTCCTTGCTATGGATCCAGCCTAATGTCCTTTGTTGTTTAGGATCAGAATAGCGGTTGGGAAGGTACAACCTGAGCCACCTTAAATAGCTCAGTCGTGGAGCAGATTTCCTGTAGCAGCTGTGAGCGTGGTTTTATTTTGAGAGTATTTTCTCAGCTGCTATAAAGTGAGATGTGAATAAACTCAGTGCAGAAGTGAATACCTATAACTAGGATTGCACCTTTTCAACTTGCCTGCATAACTGCTCCTCTATTAGCAGTGGTGGCTGGCAGCATTTGGGATGGAAGGCCTGTGCCCTGCTTGCTCTAAAGTCACCACAGTCAGTTCGGGTTTCTCTAGGGGAGCCAGAAGTTCTTACCTACCCCAATTCAGTAACTAATAGATGCAGAAGAAGAAAAAAGTGCTTGAGGGGTATTCACAAGGATGTGGTGAAGTATTACCTGCCTGGAGAAGAACAGGAAGAGGAAGTTCTGAGCAAAAAGAAGGTGTTTTTATAGGATTTGGTCAGTTTGTTTTACATATGGCAACTGAGCACAGTTTATCCTTATATAAACTGAGTACATGGGCCCCCTGCTGTTGACTGTCATTTAAGTACTTAATAAACCTACCCCACCCCCATTTTTCAGACAGTACTTTATTAGCTTTCCTTGGAATCCATAAAAATAAAATAAAAAATGATGCCCCTTTCTCTTACAGTTATGTCGTTTCTTCACCCAAAATGTTACGCGTTGGGGCCTCTGAGATGGTGGTGATTCAAGCCTTTGGATATGAACAAGAGTTTCCAGTCACAATATCTGTGAAAAGCTTCCCAGATAAGCAAACTACTTTTGCCTCTGGTCGTGTTCAGTTAACACCTGCCAATAAGTTTCAAGGAGCTGTAACCTTAACGGTATGTAGTACAGCATTTCTGATACATGTATGTGCTTGGTTTATAACAATGTTGGGGAACTTCAGGCCCTCCAGGCCTCTCTATGTGGCCTTCAGAACTCACCACAGACCTTACCCACCACTGGCCCTGCTTTGTACTTTAAAGCGTTTTTGTCTGGCTTGAATGTGCCTTTGAACTCTAATAATGCCTCTTGCTTGCCTGGTTGGAGGACAAAGAAGGGTTATTTGTGTATAGAAAGTCACCTACTGTACAAAAATACATCCATTGCTCCATCCACTTTTGCCTCTGGTCATGCCCACCATTGCAGGGGTGGCCCATCCCATAGATTCATAGTTGAGTGGGAATTTGAACCCTGGTCTCCTAGGTCCTGGTGTTATGTATTGAAGTTCTCACCCTGGCCACCAGGAGTATCGTGTATATAGTTTTCACTCAGGTCCATGTCAGTTATTTTAGGCGGGGAAACCCTGGGTTGTTGTTGCTACAATGTTGACAGCCGGCTGCCTATAAAAGCAGGCCGGCTGAGCTGTTTGCTGTTCAGTTCTGTTCCAGCTTACAAATAAAGAGCTGCTTTGCAGAAATCGCTGTGTCGTCTGCTATGTCTACCCACTATTTAACACCTAGTACATCAACCTAATCATAAGTCCATACTAGCTCTCTTATACTCTTTTGATTATTTTTTGTTTGTATTTTTGATTACATGTGCTTGCATGTGTATTTAATATAGTTTCTTTATGTTCGTGTGAAGGCTTTGCCCAAAAACATTTTAAAATGTTTAAATAAATAAATCATGACTTAACATATGCAGGGCAATACCCTTGCAACCACAAAATGCTATCTGTCACTGTTTTCCTCCAATGGGTTACTCTGGCATGCATGTTTTTAAAACTATTCTCTATCACATTTCTAGATTCAGCCAAAAGATTTGTCAAGCAGAGACCAAAAGAATTCAATTGGGCATGTGTATTTGGAAGCCATTTCTCCACACTTTACAAGAGAGAAGAAAATGCCTATTACATATGAGAATGGTTTTCTCTTTATTCAGACTGACAAACCTGTTTACACCCCGGATCAGTCAGGTAAAGTCAGCTTTCCTTTTGCTAAACACTTGGTGGCAATTCACATTATCCTGATCTTGTTTTATTTAAAAGTCCCAAACATTTTTAACCTATAGCACTGAATCAATTAATAATTCAACTTGTGGTCTTCCAAACTTCTTGTGTGTGCTCTGCTATGCGTCATTGACACAATAGCACAATAATAGTGCAGTAGTAGTAGGTCTCTGTTGCAGAAAAGCAAATACTGTAAATTTCCTTCTCTTGAGTTTGTAGTTACTGCATGTGTTACTTTAAACCACACAAGACACTGTTACAGATAGGTAGCCGTGTTGGTCTGCCATAGTCAAAACAAAAATTTTTTTTCCTTCCAGTAGCACCTTAAAGACCAAGTTGGTCTTTAAGGTGCTACTGGAAGGAAATTTTTTTTTTTTGTTTTCACACAAGACACTGTTTGTCCAGTGATCTAGCCAATGATCTCTGTCAAAGTTAACTCCACTCCTACAAGCTTAGCTATTTTGTTGTTTTTTCCAACTTATTGAGACAAGATGTCAGCTACTTTCTCTCTTGCATCTCCTCTCATCCTGTAAGTCGTTCCAACATGAATATATCCTTTGAACTCCAGAAACTGCAAGTGATTATTCCAATATAATTCATCCAAGCTACAAGGTCTGCTAACAGTCCCATATTGTGGCCATTTCCTCCTTATTAGCCTTCCACCAGCAGGCTAAAACCTTCCTATTGAGATAATTGCTGGTTCTAAATGTGTTTTGATGTATTTTAACGATTGCATTTAACTTTCTTTCTTTCTTTCTTTAATTGATGTTTTTAAATTTTGGAAGTTGTCTTGAATCTCATCTTGGGAGTAAGGCAAGATATAAATAAAAAAATAGAATCCACACACAGAAATGCAAAGTTTATGCATGGTGACGTCCTGCTACTTAGGTGATACCTAAGTGTGCACCCTGACTCCCCACCCCCCGAAAATGCCATGAGTGTAATCTGTCTGGTGATTAATTATAGTTAACATTGGTTGCTGTTGATTGCCATTGCACTGCTGCTGTGGCTGTGTGTGTTTCTTTTGCTATTGGTTGATGGTTTTCTTGTGCTTATGATTTTGTCGGTAGCTGCCTTGGGAGGCCCTAATGGGACTGAAAGTGAGGGAAAGATTTCCTTATAAATAAAGTAAGTTAAATAAGCATTTTTACATTACAGTGAAGGTCAGGGTCTATTCTTTGAATGAAGAACTGAAGCCAGCACGAAGATCTGCCACCTTAACATTTGTGGTGAGTCTAACATGCAGCTAGACACATTTTGTGCCGTGTCAAAAAATATTAATTTTTGCAGTGTGAAATTAGCTTTTGTGCACTTGTGCTTATGAGATTTATTAAGGAGCTAGGCAGCTTATTTTTAAAAGGGGCAGATGAGAAAAGATGAAAAAGAAGAAGAAGATGGTAAAACCAGTTCTCTTGAAGTATTTGTAAGCTTTTATTAATATTGTATTATGGAACTAATTACTTGACTAGTCAAAGGAGTTTATTGACTCATATTGAACTCTAAAGCATATATGTAGGTGTTTGATTGTTACAAGCAATTAGAAAACAAGCAGTTATGCCATAGTGCATGTGAAAAATTCTTTCCTCACATTATCCTGTGTGCATGTGAAAAATTCTTCTGTTTCGAATTGAGGCGGGGCTCAGCTTCATCATTATGCCATGTGGAGTATGGGAGTGATTTTAGCAGGCACCAACAAGTGTATGGGGAAGGTGCCTGCTTGATTTCAATAGGCAGGGAGTTCCAAAGTACACACACTGCCACACTTTGCCGTTCAAAGCAGTCAAGGAGCACCAGGAATAGTAAGGAACACCAGGTGTCCTTATGTGGCCTGGAATAATCATTTCCATCAAGACCTTGAATTAGCAGCTTTCACTGAGCAGCTAGGGGAATGCTCAAGCTCTTCATGGAATATAATTGTGCTCTTTCGTTGCTTCATTACAGTCACACCTTGCATTGAAAGCACATGGCTCACCCCAAAGCATCTTGGGAACTGTAGTTTGTTAAGGGTGCTGGGAGCTGCAGCTCTTGTAATAGGTAAGTTACAGTTCCCAGATTCCTTTGTGGGAAGCCATGTGTTTTAAAGTTCATTACAGGTAGTTTAAACATATGGTGTGGGTGTGATAGCCTCGTCCAGTTCAAAAATATCCTAAGTTGGAGATAATTCATTTAAAAAATTGGTAAAAAGATTCAAAAGAGCATACATCCTTTGTGGATTTCTGTACTTGATTATCCTAAGACATATATGCTATCTTACTCATTTGGATAATTAACATTGCGCCATAGCTGTAAAAGCTGTTTTTATTTTCTGTAAAGGATCCTGATGGAGTAGAAGTGGATATTATCGAAGAAGAGGACGTCACTGGGATTTTATCTTTCCCTGACTTCAAAATCCCACCATATCCTAAGTAGATCTGTTCATATTTTAAATGTTATGGGTTGAATGAAACCTTTCCTTTATTTAGTATGAGGGATGTGTGCTCAGTCAGCTTTAAAATCTTTTTAATATAGCCTGAATATAGTGGATTGATCAGGACTTATCCCATGGTGCAGCGAATATTTGTCACTACTGTCAAATAATTTTGGAGCCTTGACATGGTGGAGGGGGATGGGGGTTTCAGTATCATTTTACAAATCCATTCATTAGATAAAACCTCTCAAAACTGGAGATCAAATATTGAGTGGAAGGGAAAGGAAGAAGGCTTGTCTCCACTAGTGGTTGATATGATGGGGCAGAGGCACTTATCTGACCACCTGACAGGTGAGTTGCTGCTCATTTCTGGGAGGGTGAGGGGTAAGGTGGTGACAAGCTCAGCATGGTGCAAACACGATGGCTGAGCCCATCCAGCACTCCTGTTGATACTTCTGCACCCTAAAACCCTCCTGACTGCCTTACTCCATCCCATCCCAAAATTATTATGATTAATAATTTTATTATTTATACGCCGCCCATCTGGCTCAGTTTCCCCAGCCACTCGGGGCAGCTTACAGCATATATAAAACATAGTAAAACATCAAACATTAACAACATCCTGATACAAGGCTGCCTTCAAGGGCTCCCAGTAAGAGACAGTGATCCACCTGCTGGACTGTCAGGCAGGGGTGGACTTTGGTCTTTCAAATCTCAGCAGCACCCTCTGCAAGTCCAGAATTCGATGTTCCATTGCCTCTTGCATTCTGCTCAATTCACTACATCATAGTTGTAGTACCCACCCACCCCCAGGCTCTGTACCCAGGGAGGCAGAACTGGTTAAAGGTAACCACCCCCTGACCATTAGGACCAGTCGTGGCCAACTCTGGGGTTGCGGCGCTCATCTCGCTTTATTGGCCGAGGGAGCCGGTGTACAGCTTCCGGGTCATGTGGCCAGGATGACTAAGCCACTTTTGGCGAACCAGAGCAGCGCACGGAAACGCCGTTTAGCTTCCCGCCAGAGTGGTACCTATTTATCTACTTACACTTTGCCGTTCTTTCGAACTGCTAGGTTGGCAGGAGCAGGGACCAAGCAACAGGAGCTCTTCCCTAAATCTGCCTCTGTGTTAGATAAGAACTTCAGCCCCACCATGACGTCTGCTGCTAGGCTTCTCTGTGGTATAGGCTGAATAAATTTAGTTTCCTGGCTATAAAAATCCGCTTGTGGTGTGGTGATGAGCAACAGTGGAAATGCAATTGTGGGGCAGGGGAGATGGACCATTTCTCCCAACAAAGTCCCAGCAAAATCTCCCCTGAGCCATTCTTTGCACTGCAAGGGGCTTCTGTCCAGTGTCCTGTTCTCTCAATGGTAAACCAGGTGCCTATGGGGAAACCAGGAAGCAGGACCCAAGCACAAGAACACTTTCCCCTCCTCTGGTTTCAAGAAATGGTATTCAGAAGCCCTGCTGCCTTCAGCTGTGGTGTTTACAGAGCAGAGGTTTCCAACCTTTTTGAGTCCATGGCTCCCTTGACCAGCTACATTTTTTCTGTGACGCACCATATGGGGAAACATGCACGAGCCTCAGATGCCCTGTTATGTCACCCCTTGCCTGCAGAGCTGGCACCCCCTCATTCCTTTTTGAACACCCTCCCTTGGGGAGTGTTCCCTCAGCCTCCTCCCTTCTTCTTGCCAGTCTTCCGGGCAGCTCCCACAGCTGCTCCTGGTCTCTGAGCCATGCCCCCTGCCCCAAAGAGAGGTGCCTCCTCACACTGACCCACTTTATTCTGAGGCCACCTCAGCTCCTGGCAACCAGCACCCCCTGACCAGCCCCAGAGGCACCATGTGCCTGGGGAGCTTGTTGCTAGAGCCACTGTAAGCCTCTGGGAGACAGAGAAGCAAGAGGGCATCAGAGGAGGGAGGGAAGGAAAGAGGGATGGAGATCCGTGTTGCTCGCAGCACACCTGACCATCATTCAAGGTGCCCCAGGGTGCTACAACACACTAGTTGAAAACCACTGAGAGCATAGCTATCATGGCTAGTCGCCACTGATAGGCCTCTCCTCTTATGAATTCGTTTAATTCTTTTTAGAAGCCATCTTGTTTGGTGGCCCTTACTACAAGTTCCATAGTTTAACAATGCATAAATAGCAGCTTCAGTGGAGATTGTTCCATTAGGGGAATGGGAACATCAGTCTACCTGCCCTTACCCTGCCTTACCTGTTTACCTTAAAAGTAAAGGTAAAGGGACCCCTGACCGTTAGGTCCAGTCGCGGACAACTCTGGGGTTGTGGCGCTCATCTCGCTTTACTGTCAACCAATCCAGAGAACAGCATTGTCTGTCAGCTCCCTCCTCCTTAGTGTTATCCCTTGAGGAATTCCACATGGAGGAGGATGGAGACAAAACTAGAATTAGTTGACACATTGGCTCTAGCAATACCTACTTTTGCCCCCCCCCTTTCCACCTGCTTTCCACCCTACCAGTCCCACAGAAAAGTTTTAAGGGGAGGGACTCTGGTTGGAACTACAGCTGTGAGGAAAATACAGTGGTACCTCAGGTTACATATGCTTCAGGTTACATACGCTTCAGGTTACAGACTCTGCTAACCCAGAAATAGTGCTTCAGGTTAAGAACTTTGCTTCAGGATGAGAACAGAAATCGTGCAGCAGTGGCACAGTGGCAGCAGGAAGCCCCATTAGCTAAAGTGGTGCTTCAGGTTAAGAACAGTTTCAGGTTAAGTACGGACCTCTGGAACGAATTAAGTACTTAACCTGAGGTACCACTGTACTTTGATTCTTCTTCCCTGACCACTGTGGTCTTCCTGGAACTCCAGCTCCACCTTGATTGCTTTTTAGATTTTTTTTTTAAACCATGCATTTTAATGTCACCTGTGCAGTTAACATCACATCACATCTTGTTCGGCCCTTACAAAATCCCTTAAAGATACAATAAAGGGGATGTGCAGCACTCTCAATGTACAGTGGTACCTCGGGTTAAGTACTTAATTCGTTCTGGAGGTCTGTTCTTAACCTGAAACTGTTCTTAACCTGAAGCACCACTTTAGGTAATGGGCCTCCTGCTGCCGCCGCGCCACCAGAGCACGATTTCTGTTCTCATCCTGAAGCAAAGTTCTTAACTCGAAGTACTATTTCTGGGTTAGAGGAGTCTGTAACCTGAAGCATATGTAACCTGAAGCGTATGTAACCTGAGGTACCACTGTATTTGAAAGGGTGCAAAACATGTTTCCCTTTAGCCCTCTAGGGGGTGCTGGAAACTCATTTGGTGTTTGAAAGCAAGGAGCAACATAACTGGTTTCTTCCTTAAGGAAAAGATGACAGCTCTGTTTTTTTAATGCTGTCCGCCAGCCCTCTCTAGTCGCATGCTACATTGCACTGTTTCAGTGTGGTGGCTCAGACTTGACTGACTGCAGTCATAGAATCATAGAATTGTTGTAAGCTTCATTGTGCAGACCCTCCCAAGTGTCCCTATTTTCCAGGGACGTCCCTGATTTAGAGAAGCTGTCCTGGTTTCTGACTTGATCCCGGAATGTCCCGCTTTTCCTTAGGATGTCCCTATTTTCATTGGAGAAATGTTGGAGGGTATGGAGTTATCTGACCCCTGAGCCGTCTGAAGGCAATCCTGTATAGGGAGGTTTTTTTTTTAAAAAAAGTTTAATGTTTTGTTATTCTTTTATATATGTTGGAAGCTGCCCAGAGTGGCTGGGGCAACCCAGTAAAATGTGCGGGGTATAAATAGTAAAATTATTATTCTGGAATGGGATGTCCCTATTTTCATCGGAGAAATGTTGGCGGGTATGAATGGGCACAATTTCCAAAAGAGAGCTACTAACACTCACAGACCCCATCTATACATTTAAAGCAGTTTCAAAGCACATGACACAGTCATTACCTCCCCTCACACAATCCTGGGAACTGTAGTTTATTCAGGGTGCTGAGACCGCTATCCCCATCAAACAGCTACAATACTCAGAGTGATTTAACTATCAATCTGTTCCCAGCTTTGAGAGGGGATTGGGGTCTCCCAAGAACTCTCTCACACTTAACAACACCAATGTGGTTCGGTGACTAGATCAGGGTTGCTGAGGTTTTTAGGTCCCACAGCACATTTAGATTTTGGAGCGAGTGGTGTGGGTGCCACCCCCCTGGCAAACCTTTTGCTCCCCCATTCTGCCTGCCATTGCCCTTCCCCAAAACAAAAAGAAATGAAATGCGTGCACACAGACTACATTTTCCAAGCAATCAATGCACAAGCCAGGTCCTGTAGAATTAATCCCAGTGCTGAAAAGCACACAGAGTTGAAAGAGGAAGTGGGCAAGAGAGTCACCCTTCTAATTTCCTTCTTAAGCTCTGTGTAAATTTCAAAGGATTAAAAAAAAATAACTTTCACCATCTCAAAGGAGCTGTGTCTCTCAGTGTGTGGTGAATCAGGTTTTGTGAGTGCAAGGTGAAGACCTCAAGGCAGACCCTCCAAGTATTCCTATTTTTCAGGGACAGTCATGGATTTACAGAAGCCATCATCCCAGTTTCTGATTTGATCCCAGAATGCCCTGCTTTTCCTTAGGCTGTCCTAATTTTAATCAGAGAAATGTTGAAGGGTATGGTAGGACTTCCCTATTTTCATCAGAGAAATGTTGAAGGGTATGACAAGGGCGTCGTAGGGTCCATGGTAGGGTTGCCACTTTTGGTTGGGCAAAATAAAGGACAGGTCAGGCAAAATACGGGATGGGTTGGGGGGGGGGAATTGGAGGCTAAAAATTACTTGGTGCAGAAACGACTTCAAAGCAATCCATTACAATGGCACACACAGTTAACAGCGGTTTATTCAATAGAAAAAGCAAAAAACAAAAGCACTATAATTTACAACTATAAGAAAAATATTGCATATTACATGCCATAGTTGAGCTTTGTAATGCTAATTGGTTTGATACAAACCAGCTTGAAACATCACAGTTGCATAGTGTTCAGCCCAATCAATTGCAAGCTATTTGTAACCTCAAACAATACTGGAAGGGAATTAAGCAAAATTAACATCTTGCCAGTCAGCTAGTCATTCTGTTTTGAGAATATAGTCCCCCCCTCTCTCTTTTTCTCTATTTCACCTTCCTTGTCTACTTTCTGTCACTTCTTGCTGCATTAAGCAGTGGTTTGCCTTCAAATATAATAGGGAATGGAGTTGGGATTTTGCCACAAGACAGGGGAACATATAGTTTGTTGGAGTTTTGGCACATAGGGGCATGGCAGGAGAAGCACACTGGCTACTACACGCGCAGCAGAGCTCTGCTTGGTAAAACTTTGTAAAGCTATTTGCTTAGAGGCAAGCCTGGAAGGAACTTCACAGTAACAATTCCCCCAATTTCTTGGAACCGATCTGAAACCACAAACATTTGTAAAACGTTACTGAAAGGAAATAAAGCGAAATTAACATCTTCGTTTCTGTAGGTCACCCTCTGTCTGTGCAGTTTTGCAGAGGAGGAGGAACTAAAATACAGAAAAAAAGGTGTTGAAGTCTAAAACAGCACAGAGGACACTTTTCTGCAAAAAGGAAAAGGAAAAGAAAAAGAAAAAGATGCTCTAGCCTAGCCCATGGGCACAACTTTAGTGGTTAGAGGCTTGACCAGGGAAACTGGGTCCAAATTCCTGCTCAGCCAAGAAGTTCAGTGTGTGGCTTTAAGGCTCCCTTTCCCCACTTTTTTTTTAAAAAAATTCTCTTTTTCCCCATAGATTTGGTTATTGGACAATAAAAGCCAAGTATCAAAAGGATTTCACAACCTCTGCCAAAACAGGGTTTCAAGTTAAAGAATATGGTAATGTGGATATTTATATAGATACTATAAAGCCAATTCACTAATTCTCTTTTTGGGGGAGGTATATTATAATATTCTTTGAACTGGTAATGAGTAAGATGGACATATTTATTTGTTAACTGTTTTTAGATATCCTTAGATGTTTGTAAATGTTTTGTTTTGTTTTTAATTGTATTGTTTTGTTGCTCATGGTTTGCTGCCCTAGGCTCCTTTGGCGGGGGGCGGGGGCGGGAAGAGTGGGATATAAATTTAATGAATTTCATCAGTGGATTAATTTCATGAATGGTTAGGCAGTTGAGGGCTACCATACCTAATTATCTGTTTAAAGTACTAAATGACTTGTGCCCCAAATATCTGAGAGATAACGTCCTACCTTACAATCCCTCTCAGGTGTTAAGATCAGCAGAGGGAGCCATCTTGGTAGTTCTGCTGCCCTCAGAAGTATGGAGGTTGGTGGCCCAAAATAGGGCCTTCTCTGTGACAGCCCCTAAGGCATAGAATTCCCTCCCCACAGAGGTGTATTTGGCACCCTTGTTATGTAGTTTCTGTTTTTTGCTGAAGTCAGACATCTTCACCCTGGCCTTTAACACCGTATAGATATACAAATATATAGATTAGCACCCACCTTATCCCCTTGACTATAATGTGTTTCAAACTGTTTTCATTATGTATTTTTTAATTGCTGTAACCAGCCCTGGGTGAGTAAGAAATCTAATTAATAATAAGCTCATTGGAAGCATGTTCTACAATTATGCAAGGAAAACTTCCAGCTGGTTATTAGCATGGAGAGAACTGAGAGAGGACATGATAGCACCCATTAGGACATGATAGCACCCACTGGGTGCTATCTCTCCTAATATGCACATTTTTATAAGCAGATTTGCCTGATATCCAGATATTTGAAAAGCAGCTTCCCGTATTTTTGTATGTTATGTTCACTAATGACTGCATTAATATGCATACTTTACCCTAATATATGCATCTTTGTATGCATTACTTAATTTGAGAACTGTGTTGCAAAATTCAGAGTAGTGCCAGTTTTTGAAGGGTGATTGTGCTTCAGTTCACATATTGTTTCAAAAAGTGAGAATCAGGCAAGTTTGCTTCTAAATTTGAACTGAATCAAATTTCTCCCCCTTTCCTGCTCTTAAGCAAGGAGCTGGTCTAAGCACATGCCTCCAAACTCTGGAAGGAAGGCTGGTGAAAACAGGTGCTAGCCCTAAGCAGTGAATGTTCTGCAGAAATAGATTTGATCTCTTTTATACAGTACTTAAAAGTAAAAGGGTTTAACTGAGCTTTCTTCCACTTCACATTTCAAGCATTGCCAAGCTTCTCTGTCATGATAGAACCAGAAAAGAATTTTATAAGCTCTCAGCAATTTGAACAATTCAGGATCATTATTAAAGCGAGGTAAGGCGCGCTTGTGCATATTGCATCCTTCTTCTTTGTCTTTGGGTTTGCTTTTTAAAAGCAATTATTTTTAATGGGGAGGGGGGCGGGATTTGCAATGTGAGAGTATTGTTTTGTATCCTCTGCAAAGCTGTAGTGGATTCTGGAATGTAAAACATGGTTTTCTTCCTCTTAATTGTTTGTACTCTTGTTTTCTGCTATAATTGGTTGAAGTTGTTTATCTAACAAAATGTACCGGTATATACCACGTAATTGTAAATAAAAGGTTATGTTCATCTAACTTCTACTTTGAATGGACACATTGAAATTTCTAGATCTAAGTTAGTAACGAGCATTAATTTCAGTGGGTCCTTTTAGAATAGGACTAGCAATGGATACAACATAAAACCTCTTAGCGGTTTACATACAATATAAAATATACATTAAAATTGTCAATAAAAATCAAAGTTAAAGAGCTTACAAACCCCCAAAATAGAACTATAATGAATCGTTAAAACATATATTGAAGCTAAAATTATAGCTCAAAATACATGTTAATCTAACTAAGTTCTACTCAGAGTAGACCCACTGAAATTAATCAACCTAAATTACTCTTCCAGTTAATTTCAGTGGGCCTACTCCAAGTAGGACTAATGTGACAGAACCCAGCGCTTCTGAAATTTAATTCTTTACCTCATTGTGATACATTTTTTAAACAAAGCAACAAAACCCTTCTTGTCTGAAATAAATCAGTTACTGCTATAAGTTTAGCTCATAGTTTTCTGTGAAACAGTGTCAATAACTGGTGGAGTGGTTTTGTTTTGAACTGTTTTTAATATTGTCTTTTAAATTGTAGTATCTCACCCTGTGGTGTTATGATAAAGGGTGGGTACTAAATTGAAATAATAATAATAGTAGTAGTAGTAGTAGTAGTAGCAGCAATAGTAATAGTAGTGATAATAATAATACTTCTACTTTGCTGTTATTTTCAAGATATTTTTACAACAAGAGATTGGCTAATGCTCAAGTTTATGTCCGTTTTGGAATAATTCAAGGAGCTGAAAAAAAGATGCTTCCCAGAGCATTGCAACGCATTGAGGTAAGATTGGATCAAAAATAATTACATCAGGCCTCCTGTCACAGTTCCCAGTGTAGCTTCTGAGGTTTAGATCTGTCTCCAGGTTTACCCTGACAGTTACTGAGTGTCAGCATTCCAATTTTAAACTAGTACTATCAAGGGTATAAGGAAAACATGAACAAACCACAGGCTACTTTGGACTGAAATTGAGCAGACAGTACCTCATCACAGAACGGTTTTATCTTGGCTTGAGAAGCCAGGCCACATCAGTTGATGCCTTGTTGATTTTCCATGAAAGTAAGCCGTACGCTAGCAGGACCATGTAACATTTTAAAACAAAACAAAACACATTCGGACCAGCAGTTTATTAAAAAGTCCAGATCTTACAGCATGGTCCTTTCAAGCAAGGCTTGTCTCCTACAGCAGTGCAGCCGTGGAGTCAAAGGCATCTCTTCCAGTCTTTCTTCTTCCCCATCTTCTTCCTAGCACACCTTGTTCTAAAAGACTCTTCCTGTCACTGTGAACCCACATCCTGTCACCACGGCAACCCCTGCCTTCCCACGCTCAGGCTCTCAGATGGGCTAACATGACATTTCGTCATTTTAATGCCTCGATCCCAGGTGAGGCCCTGGCTTGGAAAGAAAGCTTAGCCTGTATTTTCCCACTGGCCTGCAAGTTTCACTTCAACATTCCAAATAATCAAAATCCTACCATTTATTAATTTCTAGGATTTGGGGTGTGTGTCCCCAAATCTATAATAATTAATATTTGTATTCAGTCAATGCTTTTCATTTTTAAACCTGAAAGAGCACATTTTAGGGCTCTCCCAGAGGACCTATTTATTGAGCATCCATCCTGATTTGCTTGCACAAAGTTTACGTGGTGGTTCGGTGATATTTGGACTTCATTGCGCTTTTGTTCTGATTTGCTTGTGTAGCATTTAAACATCTTCCTGCTAATTATTCATTCATCCTATGCCTTTCAGTGCATTTCCCAGCAAAAACTCTGGATTTGTTGTGCCAGGTGCATCATCATCATCATCATCATCATTATGTAAATTTCAATACTACCCTCCATCAGAGATCACAGGGTGGTTTACAGAAATGCACTTTGTTTGAGCAAACATAGTTCTGGTTTGCTGTCAGCTGTGAATGATGGAAGTGCACTTGAATTTCCCTATAGCGAACATGAAACTGTGTGAGGGGATTTTTGTTGTTGTTGTCATTTTCTGGTTGCCACTTCTGCATGTGTGCATGGAAAAGCTACCGATTCTAACACATATGAGAAGTTCACAGTAGACAGCTCACCAGTATATTTTGCCTGCTTGAACTTGAGCTTTTCCTACATCCATGCTTCAAAAGTAAAGGATAAATTTCACTCTTGATGTAGGATGAGGCTGAGAGGGGAGTCTTGTTATCTGAGCAGCCTAGGAGTTCTATATACAGTGGACATTCGGGTTGCTAACATGATCCATGCGGGATGCATTTTCGCAACCAGCAGTGTTCGCAACCCGCAGAGCTGCGTCTGTGCATGCGCGGATTGCGATTTGGCTCTTCTGTGCATGCGCAAACTGCCATTTAGCTCTTCTGCGCATGCACAAAGCACAATTTAGCACTTCTGTGCATGCACGGCTGTCAAAACCCGGAAGTGACCCGTTCCAGTACGTCCGGGTTTTGGCATGTCCATAACCTGAAAAAACGGGACCTGAAGCGTCTGTAACGCGAGGTAGGACTGTACACTGCCCAGGCTAGCATCCTGGAGAGGTCACTGTGCAGTTTGACTTCATCTCCAGAGGTGCGCTCTCTTGAAACAGACAGATGCAAACTCATCCATCAGGGCGAGTGGGGCACTTCACCAGTCTCAGTCTGGCTTCTTACTGACAAGCAGTCCAAGGGGTGGCACTGCCTCTCAGCTTCCTCCTCTTTAGGTTCAAAGTTGCCCTTGCAGGACTCAGCAGGGACGTAGATGGGGACAAAACTATAATTTGTTGGCTCTGCCTGTCACTAGCTCTGGTGCCAGCTGCTGCTGGGCTCCCTGCCTTATGCTCTACCAGTCCCTAGTAGGCACCAGCCACCATTGGCATCTAGAAATGTTTATGAGGAAGATTGTCTCATAGCAGGAATAGACAACCACTAGCCCATGAGTTGGAACCAACTGCAAAGTCTCTCCCAATGCTCTTTTCAGTAATATGTGCATTTTTTGTGTTATTTTCACTAATATATATATATTATATACAATACATGCATTTTTAATGTGGATATTTTTCACTAACAATACACATTTATGTACATATATGCAATTTGGACACTTTTGAATTGGAGAATTTAAAAACAAAACAAAACCATTTTGGTTGGTGCATTGTTTCAGTGTTAATTAAAATGCAAACCCAACTGAATTTCTCCCCCCATCCCAAATCTCCACTCTTTAAAAATATATAAATGGTTTGACTTGGAAGCCAACCGTTTCCACATTTTAACTAACAGCCCAGTCCACAAGCCACTTAAACATCAGTTACTTGGATTTAAGATGATGCAGACCCGGCTTCCAGCCAGGTCCTCCCTTGAGTGGGTGAGAGTGCATGTCTTTGAACTGCTTCCATTTCCAGCTGCTTCTGGGAACTCAGTTTGAAATATTTGCTATTACTTGGGCAGATGCCAATATATTTTCCAGGCAAGAAAACGTTGGTGTTCTTTAGAATTTTTCATTCTTCAGATCAGCTAAAAATGAGAAACGTACTTCAGAGTTGCCAGGATTTGTAATTCGGCAAACAACTGCCAACTATTTTGGTGCTCCTTTCAGGATTCAGAAGCATTTGTCCCAAAAACTAGGTCAACGCATGAAGTTATTTTTGTTCTTTAGTTTAGTGTCCTGATTTCAAAAGTGAATCAGTCAGCCATCCCACTGATGAACACTTTGGTGCTAGAAATGGGTATCATCGCAATAGTGTGAAATGGCTTATGTTGGTACTGTGTTGCAGAATGCTGTCCAAGTCTAATTGGTTGGCTGTATTGCTTTATGCCAGGGATAAGGAACCCACGGCCCTTTCAGTGTTGTTGTTAAAATTTCTATACCGCCCTTCATCCAAGGATCACAGGGCGGTTTACAATATAGAATATTATTATTATTATTATTATTATTATTATTATTATTATTATTATTATTAACAGCAAACAAAATCAATATCCCTACCCCGTTTAAAAGGCCATAGATTGTTTAATTAGCTAAAAGCCTGGGAGAATAGGAATGTTTTTGCCTAGTGTCTAACAATATATAATGAGGGGTCAGGCAAGTCTCCCTGGTGAGAGCATTTCACAGGCAAGGAACCACTGCAGAAGAGGCCCTTTCTTGTGCTGCCACCCCTCAGGTCTCTCACAGCGAAGGCACATGAAGAAGGGCCTCAGGTGGTGATTGCGAGGTCCAGGTTAGTTTGTAAGGGGAGAGGCAGGCCTGGAGGTATTGTGGTCCTGAGTCTTTTAAGGCTTTGTAAGTCAAAACCAGCACTTGGAATTGTGCCCAGAAAGTGATTGGCAGCCAATGCCATTGGGCCAGGATTGGCAGTATATGCTGCATTCAACTAAGTTATATTCAGATTGGACTCCCTGAAATTAGTGGATCTATTCACCTTACAAGGCTACAGTTCCTAGAGTTCCCTGGGAAGAGGGTTGTACAGTAAAACCACCCTGAAATTGTATATAGATGCGGGGGAAAGGAGGTCTCTCAGCAACTCTCAGCATTTTTTAGCAAACTACAATTCCCAGGATTCTGTGGGGGGGAGCCACGATTGTTTAGAGTGGTATGATACTGCTTTAAATGTATAGTGCAGATGAAACATAACTGTATTTTTTAAAAACCTCTTTGAAATCATTGGATGAAAGGTGGTATAGAATTTTTTTGTAAATAAAATGAATAAAACTGTCTCTGTGCCTGGATAGTTTCTGATACTGTTATGTATCTTGATCATCAGATGGAGAATGGATTAGCAGAGTGCAATTTTAACAGCAAAGTAGCTGTTGGTGAACTAGGTTACGGCAGTCTCCAAGAGCTTGATGGCGCAATACTTTATATTGCCGCTTCAGTGCTGGAATCCACAGGTAATTATCTCTCTCTCTCTCACACACACACACACACACACTATCTCTGGCCCCACTTATGTCATATTGTGTGACCAGTGCTTTTTTTCTAGGGGTACGCAGGGGTACGCATACCCCTAAACATTTTGTGAATCTAAGTTTGGCCTCATTGAGGGGGAGTATTTCAATATGAGCAGGAAAATGAGAGTATCCCTAAACATTTTTTTTTGGGGGGGAGCACTGGGTGTGACCACACTTGGAATACCATGTTCAGTTCTGGTCTCCTCATGTCAAAAAGGATAGTGTAGAGTTGGAAAAGTTTCAGAAAAAAGGCAACCAAAATTAGCAAGGGGGTGGAGCAACTTGCCTATGAAGAAAGGTTGCAATATTTGGAGCATTTTAGTTTAAAGAAAAGTAAGGGGGAACCATGATATAAATTTACTATCTATTTATTGCATTTGTTAATATAGACCACTTGATATATACCACTTTACTTGTAGTAAAACCTCTAAGTTGTTTACAAGAAATATTTAAATTATCAATAAAAGCAATATTTCTTAAACAAACCATGAACGTTCATTTATTTGCCAAAATTCATACTAGAATAGTTATTTATTTTGTTCTAAACAAAGCTTATTTCTGAAAGAAACTCAGGATGGCTAACATGACACAGGTGTTGTTTTTTGTATTCTGTTCTCACAAGAAACATCTAATTTTTTTGCCAGGGGGCCATAGCGAAGACAGTGAACTTTTCAGCGTCCATTATGTTCTGTCACCTTACAAACTCAATTTGGTTGCTACTCCTCTTTTTGTGAAGCCTGGACTCCCCTTCTATATTAAGGTTGGTTAACATGACTAAAGGAAATGCACAGTCAGCGGAATTACCATAATATGTTAATAACAACATCATGAGATCCCTGCTCCCATGCAGCATCTACTCCTTCAAAAGAAAGAATCTTAATTTGTGTCCAGATAAGGGGGCTTAAAGATGTACCGGTAAATTGATTGTTCAGAGATTGCCAGCTGATCACCAGTAACAGGATCAAACAAACACAACTTAATTAGATTTCCCCCAGAAAAATTAATTTCCTTCTTTTCCTCTTCCCTCCCCACCACCTGCCATGTCTTTGTAGATTTTAAGTAAGAGGGCAGGGACTGTTTGTTTTTTTAATCAATTTGTAAGCCACTCTGGGAAGTTTTCCAGCTGAAGCGAGCAGTATAAATGCTTTGAATGAATGAACGAATGAATGAATGAGAATGGGTAAATCCAGATTAAATGAGGAACAAATGCAGGCTGGCATAGTGTTATTTTATAAAGTGCAGCTTTGGCACATTTTCCTTTAAAAGTTAACTAAATAAAATTTCTCCCTCTTTTCCAAATTGGAAAAGTATAAAGCATATGGTAGAACATTATTACTTGGTGTGATAGTGAGGAAGAAATGTTCCCAAATAAATCCACTTAGTTTGTGCAAATATTTGTCATCTCTCTCTCCACCCCGCTCTGTTTGGTGCCAGTGTTTCATCTGGCTGCTGCTCCTTTGGTAGATTTCCCCTCGATGCTGTTTCTTCGTGCTTCCTGGTCACATGGGTTGGTCCTATTCAATCAGGAATCCCACGGCAGTGAACAGGATGGCATCACAGCACCACATAGCCAGTCATATTTGGCTATGTGATAGCATGATTGAGGGCAAGTGATGGCAATTGAAAGTGAAGGCAATATACACAAATAAGCAAACATTTACTCAACAATTATTATTTTATTATTATTTACTAAATTTGTATACCACCCTATATCCATAGGTCTCATGGTGGTTCACAACAATAAATATGCCAAAAAATAATTGAAAATGGATGTTATTTTTGACACTGCTGTCATTGCCTGTGAAAACTGCAGAGGGTTTCAGCTCAGATTTACAACTGAACTGGGGATCCCTTGATTGCTATTGTATATGTGGTAACAGTTACCTTTCTCTGATTCCTAATAATAAAAGAATACAGATATTTTGTACAAAAAAAATGGTTTAAAACGTGGGTGATGTGCCTCAGGCCTGTGTGTGTGTGTGTGTGTGTGTGTGTGTGTGTGTGTGTGTGTAAAAGAGAGAGAGAGAGGGAGAGAGAGAGAGAGGGAAGAGAATTTAGGCCTCTAAGCCTCACTATCTGGCCCTCAGACTCTCCCCAGGTCACACCTTATCTGGCTGTGCTTCATACCCTTTTTGTTTACCTGTACAGAGGGTAGAGTTCAGCAGTAGTAAGAGTATTAACAATTTTATTTGTTTAGCTGTAAGCCATAACATTCCCAGCAAAGCCACAAATTTGGCTCTTACTTTCCTGGCAGCTAAATCAAATAGAGATGCATGCAAGGTAACATAATTTTCCTTGTCCAAAGCAGAATGCACACAAAATCACTTGATGTTATGATCCCCACCCCCTGCTGTGGATATTGTAAAGGTCAAGGGACCCCTGACTGTTAGGTCCAGTCGTGGACGACTCTGGGGTTGCAGCGCTCATCTCGCTATACTGGCCGAGGGAGCCGGTGTACAGCTTTCGGGTCATGTGGCCAGCATGACTAAGCCGCTTCTGGCGAACCAGAGCAGCACACTCAGAAAGATATTTATGTAGAGGACACTGGGTGGTGTAGCGAGCGGAATGAAACACAAAGAAATGGTGCCCCAAGGGCAATTCCTTATAGACACCATTTGGAAACACTGAGGGCATAACAGCAAGTCTTAATTTTGTAAGACTCATTTTGCCTGAAGCGAAAGTAATTAACTCCAGATAACTTTCGGGTGGCTTGTCTTAATACATGGGCACAGCCTAGAAAATCTCAAGGATAGCTTAGTTGGTTAGAGCATGGTGCTGATGACTCCAAGGTTGCAGGTTCGTTCCCCGTATGGGACAGCTGCATATTCCTTCATTGCAGGGGCTGGGCTAGATAATCGTTAGGGTCCCTTTCCAACTCTACAGTGCTATGATTCTGTGATTCTGTGGATAGAAGCTTTCTCTCTCACACAAAAATCTTTAGATTTAGACATTGACTGCATCCTAATCAGTATCAAGTTTTCTAGCAAGTGTATGTAGAACAGCTAACTTGTTTTTTGGGCGTTATGTGTCTGTGTTGTAAACTACTCAACAGTGCAAAGGTAAAAATTACACCTGTTGCTCTGCTCACTTTTGCCCCTAGCTGGCCCATGGCTCATGAAAGGTGGCACTCAGGTTGAAAAGAACTTCCCCATCCCTTCTTTAAAAGAAGATTGTATATTATAGTGAAATGATTTTGTTTCTGTGCTAATAGGTGCAGGTGAAGGATACAGCAGATGCCCCTGCTAGAAACATACCCATTGTCTTCACGGCTACTGCTTTCAATGAGCAAATGGAAGAGAACGTGTTAGTTCAAGAAGGTGCAGAATCTGGGAGAAGGCAAACAAGCCAGAACGACGGGACAGCTTTATTTGTGGTTAATATTCCTTCTGACTGCAAAGTGCTGGAGTTTCGAGTGAGTTAAATTCTTTTCGGGTTTCCGTTCTTGTACAGGCTGTACTTTGAGACTGTATATTTTGGCCTGTGTGCAGCGCATTTGGAACATTCCCCGCCCCGCTTTCTAGTTCAGATGGGTGACCTTGAAAACTGGATTTTTATATTTAAACACAGTGCATTACAACAAAAAATACTATTAAAAAGTATACTGTGTGTGTGCCCCCCTCAAAGGGAGGGGGAGTGCCTGTCTTAAACCAAATTTAGAAACTTGACAGCAAGAGGTGTTGGGAAAATGAGATGTGTTTAATGTTAAGACTTGAACTACAACATTTAATTGATTCATCTGTTATATTGATCATTGGTCTACCTTGTTCGGTATTGTCAGTGCTGACCTGTCAGTGGCTCTCAAGGCACCCTCAGGTTCCCAGAGTGTGGGGGAAGGAATGGCAGTCATGACAAAATAAGTGGACCCTCAGCTGATAGGAGGTTATAGGAACAAAGGAAGCTGCACTATGCTGAGTCAGACTATTGGTCCACCTAGCTCAACATTGCCTACACTGGCTGGTAGGGGCTCATCAGAGTTTCATGTAGCCGGAACTCTAAGCCCTACATGGAGTTGCTGGGGTTTGAACCAGGGACCTGCTGCATGCAGTGCTTATCCTCTGAGCGACTGATGTTTCCTAGACCTTCCGGCTTGTTGACTTGTACTTTTTTAGACTCTTATTGCCCCTGTGGACTTAAATTCATTTTGTTTCCCATCATTTTCAGATAAAAACTGCAGATACCAGTTTACCAGAAGAAAATCAGGCCAGTGAAAGCTACGAGGCAAAGTCATATGCTTCCCTCAGTGGAAGTTACCTGTACATCGACTGGGCTTCAAACCACCAATTGCTACGTGTGGGTGATACCCTTCACATCAACATACACCCATCAAGCCACTATCTGGATAAAATACATCACTATAGCTATGTGGTACGCACAGAAGAAAACAACCCACTTGCCTCTTAATGTCTTGAATTGCATTGAATTGTCCCTCAAGCTTCCAGGTCTCATCCTGCCATTGCATGCCATGAAGCGGCCACCTCAGCCAGGAGATTTCGGGCGACACAAAAGACCAGCAAATTCACAAGTATTTAAGTCTGTCTCTCACTATGCTTTCTTCAGTGTTATGTATACTAAAGCAGAGGCACCAGTGTTGCTTACATATACCTCCTATGGCGCCTACAAAGGGTCTCAGTCACTCATAATGTGCATGAGACCTTCATAATGTGCATGTTCCTGCTCAGGTCTGCACTGGCTCATTTTCTCCTACGTTGAAACCTCCCCCCCCCCCCCGCTTAAACATGCCAACATCTCATTTGCTGCCAGGATTGGACACCCACCTACCCTTCCATTCTGAATGAGAAGAGAAGTGCAAAGGCTTCTTCTAAGCAGTGGATACGGGGTTGTATCCAGTACCAGTCTTACTGAGAGTGGATTTGTTCAAGTTAATGACCATGATTAACTTAGGCCAAATAATTTCCATGGGTCTACTCTGAGTAGGACTAACATTGGATACAGCCCAATAGACTTGCCACAAAACATGTTGTCCGGTAAATCACCTCCTGCAATGATATGTCCCAGAAAGATACGACAACTTAATCATTGTAGCTCTAGAGCACGTTACACTCTGCTAACTCTTTGAAATAGCCTTCTTCAATTTCACTGCCAATTACTCTGGCATTTTTAGGGTTTCATCAAGCAAAGCACGTTGTTGATTCTCAGTGTCAGTTTTGTAGGAAGCTGCCTTATGCTGAGTCCAGTGGTGGAGCTTCATGTTCCGGCACCGGGGGGTGGGAAGCGGGCAGGGGCGGGGTTGGCGTGCGTCCCGGGTGCATGGCGCGCTGCTCGCAGGGGTGTGGTGCATGTCCTGGGGGCATGGCACGCCATTTGTGGGGGCATGGCACCCAGCGCGGGTAGGGGGCAGCCACGATGGCACCCCACTGGGATTGCTCTGCCAGGGGTGGTGCGCTCCCCCTGCACTCCTCTTCCTCTGCCAGTGGCTGAGTCAGGGCCAAGTCCAGTATGGTCTGCACTGACTGGAAGCAGCTCTCCATGTTTCAAGCAGAGTTCTCTCCCAGCCTTCCCTGGATCTCTCTCTCTCTCATCCAAAGCCCATTGTTTATAACTTAGTTCCTTTCCTCCTTTCCTTTAGATCTTATCCAAAGGGAAAATAAAAGCCCACGGGACTCAGGAGAGAGTTAAAGACTCCACTTATCAAAGTCTAAGATTTCAGCTAACGAAGGAAATGGTCCCTTCAGCCCGCCTACTTGTCTACTACATAGTTACAGGAGAGGGAGCTGCAGAGTTGGTAGCTGATTCAGTCTGGTTAAATGTAGAACAGAAATGTGGAAACAGCCTTGAGGTGAGTAACATGTAAGGGCTTGGTGACACTGACCAGTTTGGTTTCTCCCATTTTTCTTCTCATTTTTCTGAACACTTCCCCACATCACTCTGCAATTTATTTCATTGCATCTTTAAAAAAGATTAAAATTGTCCACATGAAAACTTTTATGAGAACACCTTTTTCTAAAGCAACATTGTCTAAAAGCAAATTTTTGCAAAGTAATCTTGCAAAAAACAACAATGCATTTTTAATTCCCCGCCTCCAACTAATATATGGATTTATATGTATGCTGAACCCCAGTTATGTATGTATGTATGTATGTATGTATGTATGTATGTATGTATTACCTTTCTCCCAGAACTAGGACTCAAGGTTTGCTACCTGGGGGGAAAACTGAATTTCATACCTTAGAGAAGTGTGAATTTCTCCATTGTGTGTGTGTATTTTTTTTTTTTAAATATGCACACACTTTAGAGAAAACTGGGACCCAGTTAGGTACCATTGAAATAATGGATTTCCTTTAGTGAATCCTCTTTTTCCCTCTCTTCTCCTATATAGGTTAAATTATCAACAAGTGAAAGGTCGCACAGCCCAGGAGATTCCATTTTGCTTTCTTTGAAAACCCAGTTTGACTCTTTGGTTGCTTTGTCATCTATGGATGTGGCAATTTACGGCATCACAAGATCGAAGACAAGGCCCATGGAAAGAGTTGCGTACTTGTATTCCAAACAAACAAAACAAAACAAAAATCTGTTTGCATTGTGTTACACCGGGGGCAGGGAACCTTTCTCAGCCCAAGGGCCTCAATCCTTCTGGGGCCACCCTCGGGGGCACACATGCCCATCGTGGGCAGAACTGTGAATATACCGTATTTTTCGCTCTATAAGATGCATCAGACCACAAGATGCACCTAGTTTTTGCAGGAGGAAAACAAGAAAAAAATATATTCTGAATCTCAGAAACCAGAACAGCAAGAGGGATCCCTGCGCAGTGAAAGCAGCGATCCCTCTTGCTGTTCTGGCTTCTGGAATAGCTGCGCAGCCTGCATTCGCTCCATAAGACGCACACACATTTCTCCTTACTTTTTAGGAGGGAAAAAGTGAGTCTTATAGAGCAAAAAATACGGTAAATGTTAACTTCATGCAGTAGTCTAGTTACTACACACATTCACATACCTCTCTCTAGCTAGACTACTGCATGAAGTTCCCAGAGCTCAAGGAAACATTCTGGCCAGGCAAAAACACTCAAGGAGGGTGCAAAGCAGGGCCAGTGAGTAATCTGACCTTGGGAGAGGGTCACATTCGGCTCCTGGGCCTGAGTTTCCCTACATCTATGTTTCATATTTACAGCATGCAAATATTGGCAATATATAATATTAAATGAACTTATTCAAATATATAATATTTGAATAAGTTCATTTAAATATACAGAATGTAATATTGTTTGACTCCAACTCTCATTATCTCTGACCATTGGCCATGCTGGCTGGGGCAGGTGCAAGTTGAAGTCCAATGGTAGTAGATGATGTGAGTTGTAGTCCAGTGACATGTGGAAGGTCGCAGGTTCCTCATCCTTGTTTTAAATTACAGTGGTACAGTGGTTTTAAATTACAGGTTACATACGGTTCAGGTTACAGACTCCGCTAACCCAGAAATAGTAGCTTGTGTTAAGAACTTTGCTTCAGGATGAGAACAGAAATCAGGCTTCGGCAGCGCGGCCACAGCGGGAGGCCCCATTAGCTAAAGTGGTGCTTCAGGTTAAGAACAGTTTCAGGTTAAGAATGGACCTCCGAAACGAATTAAGTATGTAACCAGAGGTACCACTGTATATGGTGTTTCCTAGGCCCTCCCACTCCCATTATCCCTAGCCAGCATGACCAATGGTCAGGGAAGGTGGGAATGGCATTTGGAGGCTCACAGATTTCTTACCCCTGATAATATAAGCTGAAAATAGTCCTCCCCTCTTGTCCTTTTCCTCCCCCCCATAGGCACTTTTGCAGTTGGAAACAAGTGACCTTGGTTGTGGTGCTGGTGGGGGACAAAGCAATGTTGACGTGTTTCGAAGGGCTGGACTCACCTTCCTGACCAATGCAAATGCTGATGATTCAACAGAAACAGGTGCCACCCACCCCTTTTAACCACAAAGTGACACCTTTTCGCAAGTCCTCCCTAAATATCTGGGGTGTCAAAGCTTTTTCATTTCGCTGCCAGCTTTATAAAATCACGTTTCTCTCCATTGCCACTGGTTTTATCTTCGATTTGTTTCCACAGATGAAGCTTGTCAATCTGTTGTAAGATCCTCACGGTCCACCATTGAAGAGGAAATTGACAAACTGGGTACAGCATATGCCAGATGTTTTACTCAATAGCATTTTTTTTGTGTTGAAGAGGGGAACCAAGCGATTTGTGGGAAATATATTTGGTTTTGTTAATCATATCTATAATTTAATAGATCTAAGGGCTAGGGCATTGCATTATGGGTAACTTAAGATAGGGAGTGGCTGCCACAGATGGGAGCCAAGCTTAACACTTTGCCCAGAGGACAGGGACAGATAGATCTGTCTATTTCATCTTCTCTTGGTTTCTCATTTTTCCAAACTTATATTCAGTTCTCTACATTTCTGCATCAATCTGCAATTTTAAAAAATGCTCATGGAAATATTAGTGAACATTTCTCCCATTATACAAAATTTTGTATAAAGCTTTCACTAATATGCACACTTTTGAAATCCATTTTCCCTGCTAATGACTTTTAATGTTGCTTCCACATATATGTCTCTATTATATGCATTTTTATATACATTATTTGGTTGGAGAACTGCATCACAAACTTTGATGAAGTATGAATTGCAAAGGAAAGCTGCTTTTCAGCTCATAATTGGTTTGAGAAGCATAAATTAGGAAGTTTCTCATAAAAATGCAAACAAAATTAAATTTCTCCCTGTTGAGTAACTGTTGTATTTATTTTTATAGCCATGTTTTTCACAATGACTTGTAAACTGCCTTGTAAATTAGGGATGGAAGGATCCATCAGTTTTGGTTTTTCAATCTTAAATTCAGTTCTTCACATTCTATAGGGGATTTGGGAATATTAAAAATCCTCTTTTAAATCCATCATTCTTGGAAGCAATATCCCCTAATATAATGCATTTCTGTATGTTATTTTTCACTTATATTTTCATTTTTATGCGCACTTCCATCTAATATATGCATTCTTGTAAGCATTTTTTCATTGGAGTATTGCATTGCAAAACTCAGATGATTTCAAAGGCCAGCTTGTGTTTCATTGCACATCTTGTTTCAGAAAGTCTGAATTTGATAAGATTTAGCTTTAAATGCATACAGATTCCCTCCATCCCTAACAGCAATGTAGGAAGGCAGTACACAAATTCAAAAAGAAATGAAAATGGGGAAAGGGGACTCCCATAATAAATTTTATCCACATCCCTAACAGGGAGACGCCCCAAACCTGAAACTGGTACTGATTTTACTATGCCATGAGAAAGAGACTAGCATTATGTATTGTCATTTCAGTAACCTACTTTAAAAGACAAGACCTTCAGAACTGCTGTAGAACTGGAGCAGAACTGTATCCCATCATGCAAACTTGTGCCGAGAGAGCCAACCGCATTAAGTCTGGCAGTCGCCTTTGCATAGCAGCTTTTAAGCGCTGCTGCGAAACTGCAGAAAACCTGCGGCGGAATGAAACTCACAAGGTTTTAATACTGGCGAGAAAAGGTAACATTACCACATGACGCCATTTGGAGGCATGCTGCTGTTTCACAGGGGATTTTAAACAAAGGAGATGAATGGAACGAACAGGTGTTTTGGTCAGCCAACCAAATTGGGGTCTGATGCTCAAGCAGTCATTCTGATCTGCTTGCAGAAAGCTTGTGTGGATGTTAGATGTTGCATGCCATCCTAAGCAGTGGATATGGGGTTGTACGCTTATCCAGGGCTCGGTTCCTCTGTTAAGAAGGTCAACAGAGACTGTGGAGTCTTTAGGATATACAGTTTGATTCACACACACACACACACACACACACACACCTAGGGCATAGGATGGAGGGGCTCACTGTATCAACACTCCAAAATATATTGCTTTTCCATTCGTCACAGCTCTAGATCCCGCACAGAGCAAGTCATGTCTCTATCCCCAGTTCCTGCAACATCAATCTCTTCCAGCTCACTCACATGCAACTCCTTAGCCTGGTCCCACTTGTTACACCTTTGATTCTTTCTCACTTAGAGGCAGCTAATTGCAGCCCAGCTCATTCCTTTAAAGTGGAGTACTAAAGTGACCATCTAGTCTTCATCCACAGATGAACATTCTTGACTGGTTCCCCAACCTTCCCCAAACTCATAACAGATTATATCCTGTCTTTACTGATTTGTTCATGCGAAGATTGTATGGCAATGAGCATTCATACTGCCTTCATCCTGATTTGCTTTTGGGGTGTTTACACATCTTCCAGTGAGACATTCATTCATCTCACACTTTTTAATGCACTTCCCCAATTGCAATTCCTCATTATTAAGCAAATTTGTTGAGTACTTTAACTACATAAACACAGGGTTCTAGCCGATTCTAGTCCTCCAAGTAGTACTACTGAATTTAACAAGCATGATGAACTTAGGTCCATTCATTTCAATGTGTCCACTTAGGGTAAACCTTAGTTGGATACAACCCCTAAAGTTTTGATCGAATCCCTATTGCAAAATGTTGACAGTGTGGAGATGCTGATGGAACTACAAAATTTCCTCAAGATTTCCCATTAGATTCTCCTAAACGTGCAAGTTTCCTACTATAGTTATAAATGTTTAGTACGTAAATAGTATTTGCTGTAATGGCAATCAACCAGTCAATCGTTTTATTTCTATTCTGCCTTTCCAAAGTTAAAACTCAATGCTCAAGGTGGCTCACAAAATATAAAAAATTACATAACGAACATAACAGAAGTAGACATACACAACAAAACATCAAAAAGAACACAATCAAATCGAACAATTTCCACATTTAACATCAACAACATTAGCAACCCCCCCCCAAAAAAAAACAACACCCACTGACTAAACCTTCCCTCAGCTCAAGAGTCTGCTCAGCAGCCTCAGCTTTTGTAGCTGGAGTTAGCCAGGGTGCTGTTCTCCTAGGATAGGTAGAAAAGGCCTGAAAGGTCTTCCACAACCTTTAGCCAAGGTGCACCTATTAAAAACTAGCCTCCACTGCCAAAAAGGGGCGGGGCGGGGGGCGGGAGAGAAAATGCAATACAGTGGTACCTCAGGTTACATACGCTTCAGGTTACGTACGCTTCAGGTTACGTACGCTTCAGGTTACAGACTCCGTTAACCCAGAAATAGTACCTCGGGTTAAGAACTTTGCTTCAGGATGAGAACAGAAATCGTGCTCCAGCGGCACGGCAGCAGCAGGAGGCCCCATTAGCTAAAGTGGTGCTTCAGGTTAAGAACAGTTTCAAGTTAAGAACGGACCTCCAGAACGAATTAAGTTCTTAACCCAAGGTACCACTGTACACACTATATGGAAACTGATCCATACAAATGAGCATGTCACCCTTGATCATTGGCCATGGTGACTAGGGCTGATGTGAGCTGGAGTCCAACAGCACCTCTAAGTACTACAGGTTCCACATCCCTGTGCTGGTCCTAGCAGTTCCTGACTACTGGCTGACTTTTCTAGTTTTCTGAAATTCCTTTAAAAATATTTTCCAGCCCTTGATGCCATGTTGAATTTGGATCCAGAGATCCGAAGCTATTTTCCTGAAAGCTGGCTTTGGGAGGTTCACCCAGTTCACAGGTACAGTACTCTGGGAGAGACTCGGTCATTTTGACTTTAGCTGTGGCCTAGAATGAAACTGCTTTCTTGAATGAGCTGAAGTATCTACTGAGAACATTTTCACAGCTAAACCCAGGAGAACTTCTGCCAGCCAGTATAGACAGGATTGAACTAGATGGATCAGTCTGGGTCTGATAGTTGTCTGGTAGCTTCTTTATAGTGGATTGAGCACTGTCTCAGTGCATACGACTTACATGCAGAAGGTCCCAGGTTCAATTTTTATTATTTATTGAATTTATATACCGCCCTATACCTGGAGGTTTCACAGTCCCCAGCTATTCAAATAAGGATGGACAGATCTGTGAGTTTTGATTCTCTTAGTTCCTCATTTTTCAGTTCTTCAGATTTCTGCCACAATCTGTGATTTTATTTTTTATTTTTTTAAAAAAAAACTGCTGAAAATTCACCAGCATTTTAGTGCAAATTTCTAATATACACATTTTTTTGCTATAAGATAATGCATTTTTGTAGTATATTTTTTAAAAATTTTGACTGATGCTTGTTAGCTACATTTTTTTTTGATGTGTTTGCATTTCCCCCTCCTAATAAATGCAGTTCAAAGGCTCTTCCTGTGACATTGCCAGATTCTATCACCACCTGGGAAATACAAGGAGTTAGCATTTCAGACAAAGGTATGTATAAAATGTCTCATTTTGTTGTAGCCCTTCTTAGTGAGCAAGTGAAATTTTATATGAAAAATGAGACAACTGGGGACCTCTGAGATTCCAGCTTTGCTTAACCAACATGTCCAATACACAGAGGAGAATTGGGATGTCTCCCAGGAGGTGTGTGTGTGTGAGAGAGAGAGAGAGAGAGAGAGAGAGCGAGAGCGAGAGCGAGACAGAGAGAATGGTGGGAGATTCAGGATGAAAAAAGGAAGTCCTTCTTTGTATTGTGCATAGTTAAAGCATGGAATATTTTTGCACAAGATGGCTGCCCACCTGAACAACTTTAAGCCTGTCTTCCCTTGCACTGCCTGGTAAGGGCATTAAGATCAGAAAATGGGTTTTATATACTTCTTACATGCCAATATGGCCTTCTAAGTTGTTTGTAACATCAATGATAAAATCCATACATAATTAAAAAAACAAAACAAAGCAATTCCATCAAAGCATTAAAAACATCCACGATGTTAACCATCATCATAAGGAATGGATAAACTTCCACGTGTTTGACTCATAATTCCATTCTGTTCCATTTCCTACATCAATCTGCAGATTTAAAACAAAAAGGCCTTCCTTCCCAAAAAGCATTTTAATGGTATTTTAATAAACATGTTAAGCTATTAATTCTGTTAGCACTAACCATATTGCTCACCCATATGTATAAAGTGCATCAGTAGTTTAAAAAAAGCATTAGTAAATGCTATTAAATACTGACTGGTTAATTAATTACTAAATACTAAATACTACTTACAAATGGTGTTGCTTGTTTGCCTGTTTGATTTTCACACAGGTATCTGTGTTGCTGATGCACTTCAGGTGCAGGTAATGAAAAACGTCTTCATAGATGTGCATGTTCCCTACTCTGTTGTCCGTGGAGAACAGATAGAATTGAGAGGATCTGTTTACAATTACAAAGGTTCCAGAACCAGGGTAAGGCTCTGACAGAAAATTTTGCTAACAGTTAGGGATGCGGGAAATGTTGGATTCAGTTCACATTAAAAAAAATTTAAAATCTATCAGATTCGCACTTTCCAAAACAATATCAGAACCTAAGCATAGCCGTCCTTTGAAATTCACACTTATATCAATTTTATGATATGGTTCTCCAACCAATGTTTTGTTAAAAACTGCACATAAAAATTTAAAGTGTGCATTAAAATGAATATATTAATGAAAATAACACATAAAAATGCATTTTTTGCAAGCAATTTCTTTTAATACATTAATCAAAACTGCTTACAAAAAAGTGCTTATGAAGGAGAAATTAGCACTAAAATGCTGAGTAATTTTCATTAGGTTTTTTTTTTAAAAAAAAATGATTCCTGCAGAAATGTGGAGAACTAAATTTAATACAGTCATACCTCATGTTACGTTTGCTTCACATTGCGGCTTTTCAGGTTATGAATGTGGCAAACCCAGAAGTGTTTACTTCTGGGTTCGCTGTGCGCGCATGCGCAGAAGCGATCTGCACACTTCACGCATGTGCAGAAGCGCTCTATTGCACTTTGCACACATGCAGTAGCGGCACTCTACTTACAGAATTTTCGGGGTGCAAACGGCACCCTGAAACGGATCATGATTGTAAGTAGAGGTACCACTGTATTGGAGAAATGAGAAACTGAGAGAACCAAAACTGAGAGATCCTTTCATCCCTACAAAGAGCATATTGTTCCCTGTAAGTGATGAGACTTAACACTGGAAGATCAAGTGAAACAAAATTTCACAGCAGTCAAAAATTACTAAAATTTCAATTGTTCCATTGAGATTATGAATGCAAAATTTCTATTTAAAAAATCACTTTATAATGTGAATCCCTGTGGGTGCCTCTGGCACATCCAATAAGTCTAATTAAGTAGCCTCACAAAACTCTGTAATGTGTGTGAGATAATTTGCACTTCCTGCTTAGTTGCTATTAGTCAATCTCTGCTATGTTGAATACATTCACAAACATATCCACATTTCATCGGATGCCAGGACTGGGCACGCACCTTCCTTTCCATTCTGAATCAGAAAGGAGGTGCAGACACTAGAACTGTCATAACTCTAGAACTAAGCAACATCCAATGAAGCTCAATGTTGGAAGATTCAGGGCAAACGAAAGAAAATACCTCTTTGCACATGCTTATAAGCTACATGTTACTGAGTCAGCTGATGGAAACCTCTTCTAACCCTTTTTGACACATGCTTTAGTACTGCACTAAGGTATCTGTGGGTGAAGGCATTTGCCTTTTTGGAGGCACGAGCACTGGGCAGCACGGTATCCAAGAAACCATTTGCAGGCGTCGGGATCTCCAGGGATCATCAGTTGCCTTAGCAACATTCAAGATTCTCCCTCTGGAGACAGGCCTCCACACCATCAACTTTACACTGAAGGGTGATTCTGTCAATGAAGTCCTTGTGAGAACATTAAGAGTTGTGGTAAGATCAAGCTATTTTTCTTGAAAAGCCTTCCCACCCCTGCAAATCAGAAATGAATGATTGTTTATAAAGCACACGTGATTTTAATCCCTCTCACAACATATTAAAGGGACAAGGGATGAGGAGGGGAGAAAGCAAACCCAGGACGACAAGTTCTTAGTTGCAAAATTCAACAGAATGTGAGTCACGTAGCTGAGTCTAAGGACAGTGGAAAGGCTGCTGCTTCCTCTCCTTCTGGTAACCTTAGTGGGAGGGCATTGGTAGGTGGAGTTAAAAACTGAGCTGTACCTATACCTGTGGGATGTGGGTGGTGTTGTGGGTTAAACCACAGAGCCTAGGACTTGCCGATCAGAAGGTTGGCGGTTTGAATCCCTGCGACGGGGTGAGCTCCCGTTTCTCGGTCCCTGCTCCTGCCAACCTAGCAGTTCGAAAGCACATCAAAGTGCAAGTAGATAAATAGGTGCCGCTCCGGCGGGAAGGTAAACAGTGTTTCCGTGCGCTGCTCTGGTTCTCCAGAAGTGGCTTAGTCCTGCTGGCCACATGACCCGGAAGCTGTACGCCGGCTCCCTCGGCCAATAAAGCGAGATGAACGCCACAGTCCCAGAGTCAGCCACGACTGGACCTAATGGTCAGGGGTCCCCTTACCCTTTACCTTTACCTATACCTGTACCTGTACCTGGAATGATGGAGGGTGCCTGATTACCATATCCTTTCCTCCTGGTGGCTTCTCAGTCCCCTTTTGCAGGGAACGTTTGTAAATTCTGTTGTTAGTTGTAATTTAATATTTCACTGTGTTGATTCAGTTTTAAATGAACTGTAGCCACCACTAGCAGGGACTTCAGTCCCCAAATAAAGTTGTTGGTGTGTTCGTGTGTGTTGCATGTACAACTGTGATATCTTTTTAAAAACTAGTTTTTGCTAGAGATTCTTGGGGTGGGGGAATGAATAAGCAAATGTTGCTTGACAGGCCTGCATAATGTTATCTCCCTATTCTTTGGTTTTAGCCTGAAGGGATAAGAAAGGAAATTCACGAAGGTCACACGCTGGACCCACAGGGTGTTTATGGTATGGCAAATTACCCTTTCCCCCCTCCCTTCCATTCAGTTTTCCTGATCCATTCTTTCTCTTTCAGATAAGCATTTATCATGCTCATGTGATTTGCTGTTAGAACAGTCACTTGGGCATGAGTTCTGTACACACATACCTGGGAATAAGTACCTTTGATCTCAGAAGAGTCTCCTAAGGAGTAGACATGTAAAGGATTGCACTGTATGGATTACACTATTTATTTTGGAAGATTCACTCGGCATTTGGGCACCTCTTCAGATATAGCAAAATTTTACATGAATGTTCCTTAGATTAAGGAGTGGGTTTTTGTCTATATTCAGATACAATTGGATGCCGTTTTAAATCAAGGCAGCAGGATGAAACTTTTAAAAATGCATTGATTTCAAAACTGCAGTGATTTATTTTTTATTTGGTTTCTTAGACTTCATGAGCAATGCCAGGCAGGACCCTGCTGGTATTTTACAAAGGGAACTAGCATGTGGGTTATTATTTTTAAGTCACTGCATAGCGTGCCTCCTGCTTCCCAAACTCTGCTGTGATCCTTTCCTTATAAGCCAGTCCCAATCCTAACTATGTCTGTGCAGAAGTGAGACCCATTGAATTAAATGGAGCTCATTCCCATGTAAGTTAGCATCATTATAGCATTGACATCAGATATGAGCACAGTCTGAAGTAAGGGTGGGTGAATTTGCCAGTTTCGTAATCTAAAGTTCACTTCTTCACATTTCCACGTCATTTTGCAATTTTATAGAAGTCCTTATGAAAATTCATCAGAATTTTAGTGTGTGTTTCTCCTAATATACACGTTTTGTATGCAGTCTTACCCTAACACATACATTTTTGTGGAGCAATTTGTTTTCATGACTAGCTGCACTTTACTTAGTACAGTATATGCATTTTCTGTACACATTGCTTGGTTGGCAAACTGCATTGAAAAGTTCATATGAATGTGAATTCAGGCATTTCCAACTTTCAAGAGACTGAGATCTACTCCCACTATAAAAAATACTGGCAGTGATCTACAAAAGTTGTTGAGCTAGTAGATCACAATATATGTACCTGTTGGACATCTCTGATGTAATTGTTTCAGGAAGTCTGATTTATGTAGATTTAGCTTTAAATGTGAATCAAACAAAATTACTCCCCCAACCCTAGTCTGCAGGCACACCACATTGTTGAAGATCTAGGTCTGATCATTGCAAATGTCTACCTTTGAAAGGCAGGATAGAAATGTGAAATAAATAAGGCTAATATAGTACACAAATTTTTTTAGCACTAGTAATGGGATATGTAACACAATAAATTTCCATGGTTTCTCCACATATATTTTCAACAACAGGGACAGTGGAAAGAGAGCAAGTATTTCGTTACAGGATACCATCAAACATGGTCCCTAAGACAAAAGTTGAGAGGACTCTGAATATAAAAGGTAAAATGGAGTGGGTGGAACACAGTTATTTTAATCATGTTTTCTTGCTGCTTTTAAGCCTCTAAATATTACAAGCATTTTTAGCCTTGTCATTCAAGTCATTTATTTGTAATGGAGGATAAGCTTATTGGTGGCTGCTGATAATGGTGGCGTTCTACTCATATTGGGATCAGTGGCAGGATGCCTTTGACAATTCCAGTTGCTGGGGTATATGATTGAGAGATGTCTCTTGCCCTCATGCCCTGTTCTTTAGTCGTTTAGTCGTGTCCGACTCTTCGTGACCCCATGGACCAGAGCACACCAGGCACTCCTGTCTCCACTGCCTCCCACAGTTTGGTCAAACTCATGTTGGTAGCTTCGAGAACACCATCCAACCATCTCGTCCTCTGTCGTCCCCTTCTCCTTGTGCCCTCCATCTTTCCCAACATCAGGGTCTTTTCCAGGGAGTCTTCTCTTCTCATCAGGTGGCCAAAGTCTTGGAGCCTCAGCTTCAGGATCTGTCCTTCCAGGGAGCACTCAGGGCTGATTTCCTTAAGAATGGATAGGTTTGATCTTCTTGCAGTCCATGGGACTCTCAAGAGTCTCCTCCAGCACCATAATTCAAAAGCATCAATTCTTCGGTGATCAGCCTTCTTTATGGTCCAGCTCTTACTTCCATACATCACTATCACTTCCATAAATCACTATCACTTCCATATATCACTAATCCATACATACATCATCATGCCCTGGTTGTGGGCTTTTCATAAGCATCTGGCTGGCCACTAGTCCCATCAGAATACTGGATTAGTGGCATGATCTGGCAAGCCTTGTCTTATGTTCCTATCTTTTCTGAAGCCCTCTGTTTACAAATCCTGCTTCTCTATTGGTGATGATTGAAGCCGCTTATAAGTTGTAACTCTATTGGTGATGATTGAAGCCGCTTATAAGTTGTAACTGTGGTGACATTTAGATGAGTAGGGAGTAAGGCAAGGGCCCCAACAGTAGGTGGTGCCAGAGCCAATGACAAGCAGAGCCAACTAATTCTAGTTTCCTCCCCTTCCTCCTCCCTGCTAAGTTTTACAAGGGCAACCCTGAGAGTAAGAAGTAAAATGCACAAGGAACACCAGACAAATCATAATCTTCTCAACAGCAATGCTTGTTGAAATATTTATTTGCATTTATTAATTAAAGGATTTTAAAACAATCTTTTACCTGTCACAAGGCAGCAGACGACAGAGTTAATACTATAATATTTCAAAAAGAGCAGTAATAAAGCGCATCTAAGCGGGGACATGAATTAAAAGTGGATTGAAACAAAAGCTGCTTTTAAAAGGTTGACAGTCTTGAGGAAGAAGAGCACAAGTGAGGAAGGCATAAACATCAACAGAACCTGCTCCCTCCCTGCCCATTCAACTTTGTTTCTGTGTTTCAGTTTGGTGCCTTGGCAGAAAAAGCAGTGTATAAATGCAATGAATAAATGAACACACACACACACACACAAACACATGATAGGGTCATATACATTTCCTGGGGAAAGAAAGTCCACAGATACTGGGCCACCACTATGAAGGCTCTGTATCTGGTATCTAACTTGGGGACAGGGAACCCTTTGCAGCCTGAGTGCCACATTTCCATGTGGGCAACCTTCTGAGGGCCCCTGGCTAGTGGTGAGCAGGCCCAGAGACAAAAGTGAGTGGAGCAACAAATGTAAATTTTAGCCTTGTACAGCAGGTTATTCTCCACACACACTCACACATGCCTCTCTTTCCTCTAACCTAGTAAGCAAGAGTTTAAGGACACATTCCAGCCAGGCAAAAACATTATGGGTTCAAACCAGGGCCAGTGAGGCATATGGCTTGGGAAGAGGAGTGTATGGTCTGGCGAGAGTTCCAAGGGCAAGATAGAGATCTGGAGGGCCACATTTGCCCCCTGGGCCTGAGGTTCCCCACCCTTGGTGTAATCTAACCTGTTACTCAGAGAATAGGAACAAAGTGAGTGTTAACTGCCTTGTGAGAAGTAGCTAACAGTAGAGCTCTCCTAGGAGAGTGTTCCAGTATCTGGGTCTCACCTCCATAAAGGCCCCGTATTTTATACCAACTCAGCAGCATGGACAACCTCCACCTGCCCACCAACAAAAAGGACAGAATTTCATGGTACCATTTTTCTTTTGCAGGAATTCTTCTAGGTGAAGTGATTAATGTAGCTGTCAGCCCAGAAGGGCTAAATCTTCTTGTCAACCTCCCAAAGGGGAGTGCAGAAACTGAGCTTATGAATGTTGTGCCGGTCTTTTATGCATATGACTACCTAGAAAGGACAGACAGCTGGGACATACTTGGCCCAGGGACTATCACTCCAAAAGTTAACCTGAGGAAGAAGATGAAAGAAGGTAAATTAGTATTCCCTTGTGCTCTTTCAAGGTAAGGTAGACCTGAAGTCCTTGCATGATCACCAAAACAACGTACCTTGTGATGATAATTTAGCCAGAGGCTTATGACTGGCATAATATCAGGGAACTTTGGCATTATCGAGATGTTGTTTGCTCTTTCTGGAGATAATAGTCAATGTGAATGATCTCCTAATGTTTGAAGTAGTAGCATGAGTGGAATAAACGTTGAATATGCTGCTTTATGTACTTTATAGGACTTGTCAGCATCCTGTCATTCCAGAAGAAAGATTTCTCATACAGTATGTGGCAGAACGGAGAGCCCAGTGCCTGGTGAGTTCTCCATATATATTAACAAATATAGTTCTTATTATATAGTAACACAATTTGACACAATGGGTTCTAAGGTTGAGGAGCAGGTTTCTGTTTGTGTTTGGATACCGTAGGATCCCATTTTGAATCAAGATGGCAGACTCAACTTTTCAAATCTACACTGAGTTAGACATCTCTCAAGATATTGTAAAACATTTTGCAAGAGGGTTCCTGAGATCAATGAGCAGGCTTCCATCTATGTTTGGATACTATTGGGCACCATTTTGCTTCAAGGTGGCAGACACAATCTTCCAGAGCTGCACCAATTGTCACTCAGGGTTGCTGTTGGCTTCTTAGAATTCCCAAGCAACATCAAGCACTTCTTGCTAGTTTGTTCACAGGTAGCAGCAGCACTTTGCCATCTGCTGTCATCTTTCTACCTTAAGTTCACACTAAAAGTTGTGGCAAAATCATGCACTTCCTACCTCTGGAGCTCCTGGTATAAGCAAAAGAGTGATTCACAGCAGCTGAAGTCCATGGGTTATAAGTCCATGGGCTGGAAAGGTCACACATTTACAGTGCAATCCTAGACAAATCTACCAAGAAGTAAGATCTGCTGGGTTCTCTGGACTTGCTCCCTGGTAATTGCATATCGGATTGCTGCCTTAGTGAATGAGTGAAACATTTAAAGCCATAGAGCAGCACAGTATAAATACAGCAGTCATCAAGTTTGATGCTCAGTCAGAAAATTAACCTTAAATACTTGCCATGGAATACTTTATTTGTTTGCTCAGAATTGCAGAACCCAAATGTGCGTGTGCAGGCTGTGGGTAGGAGTTCATTTCAAAATTAGCGGCCAGCTCAGATTTTCCTCAGGAAATATATTTGTTTTATTTTGTTGTTGGGGCAGGCTGACAGCTTTTGCCTTAAGGATTTTGGGACAAGTGAGCCAATATGTGGCTGTTGATAAGAATTCTGTGTGCAATTCTCTGACGTGGATGATTGACAACTGTCAAATGGCAGATGGTTCTTTCAGGGAGATTTCAAGCTACCAACCTGTAAAACTACAGGTAAGGAAACTGGGTTGTTTTGTTTTTTTGTTTTTTTTGCAATTTTAAGTTTTAATTATTTGCAGTTCTGAAAATTGCTTTGTTTTAATTTACGCTCAGATTTGTCTTGTGTGTTGCTTTTGTGAAGTATATCATAAAGACCATTGACTACACACAATATCTTTGACACCCGAGGTCTGTGTTTTCAGGGACTGGCCTTGGTAATCTGTTTTAACTTCTGAATATTAAATAGTTGCAACCTGCCTTGGGACCTGCTGATAAAGGGTGGGTAATCATTATTTTTATTATTACTATCAGCATCAGCATCTGTCTGACTGCATGTTTGTATATGTTGCTTTTTAAAAGGGTACACTACCTAAGGAACAGAAAGAAAAGACTTTGTATCTCACCGCTTTCTCTCTGATTGGATTTGAAAAATCAATTCATATCTGCCCGTTGCAGGTGCGTGTGGTGTGATTACTTCCTTCTTCCCACAGGCTGCATTTTTGTACTCCAAGCCAACAGTCAGATTCCAAGAATGCTAGAGATCTAGGGGCGTCGCAACGGGGGTGACAAGAAGGCACCCCACGGAGGCTTGCGGCGGTGCGAGCAGCCACTGCACTGTATCAGCCGCATGTGGAGGATCCTCTGTTTGTGGCTACAGCCGCGAGCAGAGGATCCCGGCGCCGGTGGCAAACCGCTATGTACAGTGCATGTGTGGCGTCGCACGCATGCACTGTACGTAATGGTGCTGCACATGTGCTGCATATAGCGGTTTGCCACCGGCGCCACTCGAGCGTCATGGGATCTCAGCTGCGAGGATACCAGCAGCATCTGTATGGCACTGGAGCAGCACTGCCGGCAAACCCCTATGTACAGCACATGTGCGGTGTCGCTATGTACGGTGCATGCATTGTACATAGTGATGCCGCACATGCACCCTATGTAGTGACGCTGCACCCCGGGTGTCACAACGCCTTCGTTCGCCCCTGTAGAGATCAGCAGGATTTTTAAAGGAAGGACTGGGGAAGGGCCATAGCTTGGTGGTAGAGCATCAACTTTACATGCAAAAGGCCCGAGGTTCAATTCTTGATGTCGGTAGACAGGGTTGAGAAACCCCAGAGAACTACTGCTATTTATTGCAGAAACTGAGCTACATAGACCAAAGGCCATTGAGGAAGGGTCGTAACTCAGTGGTCTGCTTTGCATTCATAAGGCTCCATGTTCAACCCTTGGCATCTCCAGGTAAGACTGGTAATGCCCCCTGCCTGAAACTCTGGAGAGCCACAGCCAATCAGTGTAGATCATACTGACTTAGTTGGACCAATGGTCTGACTTAGTCTAAAGCAGCTTCATGTGTTCCTTAAAGGGCTCAGCTTTGGCTAGTTCATGCCCTGGATAGTTTGATGCTGAGGTTTCGTAGCAGAACAGAAAAGCACCAGACACATTTCCAATACAATGTCTTATTACGTAAGGTTAGAGTATTATTCACAAAGCTCACTGGGCCAGTCACTATTTCTTAGCCTAACCTGCCCCACAGAGTGGTTGTGATGATAAGATGAGGGTGGGGGAGAACCATGTTTGCTGCTGCCTCCTTCGTGGAGGAAGCGCATGGTACAAATGTAACCAGAAGCAAGGAAAAAATAAAATAAAATAAGAACATTTGGTTCTTGTCTTCACAGAGAATTGAAGATGCAAAAAACAAAGCTAAAGATTACTTGCTACAAAATTTTCATTCTGTACAAAGCACGTTTCCCTTGGCAATAGTTACTTATGCCCTCACTCTGACAAGATCCAGGCAGCCTGGCACACGCGCAGCCTACCATGCACTGAAGAGGGAAGCCCTTGTGAAAGGTAAAAACTCAAGTAACGTCCATTTCCCCAACTTATAGCGATTTCCCGTAGTGATGGTGGCACTAGACTTCAGCTGGTGAAAAATGCAGCAGCCTGGAGTTACTTGCTGGGGTTGCATTTAAATCTCATATAACCCGTTTTAAAACAGCTGTGTTGGTTGTCAGCTTGTTTCCGAACCTAATTCACGGGGCTCACATTAGTGTTTAAAGCCCTTAAATGATTCTGATCTCAATCAAATATCTGAAAGGCAGCTTCCTTCTCTACAGCCTCCTTGGGTGCTGAGAGCAGCAGAGGGTGCCCTCTTGGTGGTTCCAGCACCTTCAGAAGTATGGAAAATGATTACCAAGGAGAGGAGACTTTTTCTGTGGCAGCCCCTAAATTATTGAACTCTATCCCCACAGAGGTGTGTCTGGCACCTTCACTATACAGTTTTCACCTAATGCTGAAGGTGCACTTCTTTTCACTCTGTCCTTTGACACTTGAGATGCGTATTCTTGTGATTGTAATTTGTTTTACAGTCATACCTTGGATTGAAGTTGCTTCAGGTTGAGCATTTTCGGGTTGCGCTCCGCCGCGACCTGGAAGTAACGGAACATGTTACTTCTGGGTTTCGCTGCTCGCGCATGCGCAGACACTCAAAATGACGTCATGTGCATGCGCAGAAGTGGCAAATCGCAACCTGCGCAGACATGGGTTGCGTTCTACTCTGGATGCAAACGAGGCTCTGGAACGGATCCTGTTTGCATCCAGAGGTACCACTGTATATGGTTTTCAATGTTGCTTTGCATGCAGAAGGTCCCAGGTTCAATCCCCGCCATCTCCAGCAAGGGCTGGGAATATGCCCTCCCTGAAACCCCAGAGAGCCCTTGCAAACAATACTGGATTAAAATGGATCAATTGGTATAAAGCAGCTTCCTATGTCTGTATGGAAGGCAGTCTATAAATGTAAATACAGTAAGCCAGCAACTTGCACACATTTAACTTGTGCACATTCAGCTTGGGGTGGATGGGCAGTAAACATTAAAAAGGGGTGGCAAGGGAGTGGGATTCCAGGAAAAATGACTTTGGTAATCCCTCCCCCCCTGCCATTGAACCCAATGTGTTTTAGCTGTACACAATTTGGCTTTAGGAATAATCCCTAGAATGTTACCCCTGGATAAGTTACTGGCTTACTGTAATACATATGTACATACATCCAGGTGATTTTTTTTCTGGCACCGTCCCTTACTCTGCCCCTCCCCGCTGTGACTTATCTTCATTAGCCTTCCTTTAATAGCAGGCCCACCTATGTATCGCTATTGGAAAGAAACCTTCAACAAATTAGATCCAAACGCTCCGTCAGAGGACACTGCCAGGATGGTTGAAACTACAGCTTATGCCTTGCTTGCCGCTCTAATGCTAGGAGACCAAAACTACGCTACTCCAATCATCAGGTGGTTGTCAGAACAACAGAGATATGGCGGTGGATTTTACTCCACACAGGTACTTCTCTGCAATCAATCAATATCAATAAAATAAAATAAAATAAATCCCCCAACACAGGGTGGTCATTATTCAAAGAACTGTCTTCTTCCATGAGTCTGCAAACCATTTATGAATGTCGTTGGAGGCCTTGCAACAAGCCTTTTTGCCTTCAGAAGCACAATTGGTTGGTGAAGAAAGTCCTTCTTCACATAGAGCATAGTTAAACTATGGAACCCACTCCCACTGGAGGCAGTGATGGCTACCAGTGCAGATGGCTTTATAAGAGGATTAGACAAATTCTTGAAGGAGAAAGCTATCCGTGGCTACTAAACATGATGGTTATTCTCTGCTCCCATGGCTAGATGCAATAATGCTCCTGAATATCAGTTGCTGGAAACCACAGTAAAAGGAGAGCGCTGTTGTGCTCAGGTCTTGCTTGCAGGTTTCCCACAGGCATTTGGTTGGCCACTGTGAAAATCAGAAGCTAGATCAGATGACCGAGCAGACTCAACTTATGTTCATATGTGTTTTCAGTAGCAGCGCTAAGGCTGTGGTGTGCTCCATTACTTTTCAGCCAGAATATATAAAAAAATGAAAAAAATTGTCCAGTAGCACCTTAGGTAAATGTAAACATACCCCTGACTGTTAGGTCCAGTTGCGGACGACTCTGGGGTTTCGGTGCTCATCTCGCTTTATAGGCTGAGGGAGCCGGTGTTTGTCCACAGACAGCTTCCGGGTCATGTGGCCAGCATGACTAAGCCGCTTCTGGCGAACCAGAGCAGCGCACGGAAATGCCGTTTACCTTCCCACCTATTTATCTGCTTGCACTTTGACGTGCTTTCGAACTGCTAGGTTGGCAGGAGCAGGGACCAAACAACAGGAGCTCACCCCGTTGTGGGGATTTGAACCTCCAACCTTCTGACCGGCAAGCCCTAGGCTCTGTGGTTTAGACCACAGCGCCACCCTCATTCCTTAGCACCTTAGAGACCAACTAAGTTTGTTCTGGGTATAAGCTTTCGTGTGCATGCAAACTTCTTCAGATACCTGAAGAAGTGTGCATGCACACGAAAAGTATCTGAAGAAGTGTGCATGCACATGAAAGCTTATACCCAGAACAAAGTTAGTTGGTCTCTAAGGTGCTACTGGACATTTTTTTCATATATTCTGACTGTGTCAGACCAACATGGCTACCTACCTGAATCTTTTCAACCAGAGATGGGGAAACTTATGGCCCTCCAGACATTGATTCAACTCCCATCTTCCCTAAGCTTTGGCCATGCTAGATAGGGATGAAAACCCATTTTCTGCCCAGGGTTGATCCCAGGCTGCCCACATCCAAGCTCAGCAACATCTGGAAGGCTACACACTCCCTACCCCTGCCTTAGACACTAGTACTGGACTTGAATGTGGGCAGCCTAGCTGTGGTGAAGATCACCATGTGAGCTTGGGCAAGCCAAAGCAATCTCCCAAACTCAGCCCCATTTTTATTCTCCATTTGAGAAGAACAGTCATGGTGATCTACTTTCAGGATTGTTGTAAGCATTGCTGAGATAATATATGGGTAGCATCCCAAATGTCCCTTGCCAAACACCCTTATGGTTGGTTTCGTTGCGTATGCATGTTGTGCATGGTATCTACAACTTGTTCTTAAAAAGAAAAGAAAAGTTGTGAGGTGTGGGAAAGACCCTTCTCCCCCTGTGACCCTGCTGATCTGCTCCTACACCTGGGCCAGATGTACAATTAGCCTGATGGATTATAAAATATCCTACTTTTTGAGGCGGACATAGTGTTTTGTACCTGTTTTGTTCCCTATCATCCCCCATCATCAGGACCGCCTCTCCTCGTATGCCCTGTGGAGGACCTTACGGTCCACAAATAATAATATCTTGGAGGTCCCAGGCCTCAAGGAGGTTAAACTGACCTCAACCCAGGCCAAGGCCTTTTTGGCTTTGGCCCCAGCCTGGTGGAACGCTCTATCACAGGAGACCAGGGCCCTGCGGGACTTGACATCCTTCCACAGGGCCTGGTCCAGGCCCAGTTTGACCCCCCTATATGGGACCCTGTAAGTTACCTCTTTGGCTCTTTTATTGGCTCATGTGGGACCAACATGGATAGCTGGCCCTGATGAATACTTGAGGTTCCCGACCCCTATGGTTGTAATTCGTGGGCAATCATTTAATTTTATCCTGATTCTAATTTTTAAGCTGTATTTTAATCAACTGTTTGATTGTGTTTTAATATATTTGATATTTGATGCTAGCCGCCCTGAGCCCAGTCTTGGCCAGGGAGGGAGGGGTATAAATAAAAATTTAGTTAGTTACTTACTATCCCTCAGCTTCCTAGTAAAATCCTCCTTCCTGTTGCAGTTTATTATGTTCTGCTTTTGTTACACTTTAGTGCCAGAATTATTCTATAAGCAGTAATAATGTAGCAATGTTGGGACAGCATCACAGAACTACTAAAAAAGGGGAAGAATGTATGGACAGTCCAGTATAAATCCATGGCTAGTACACAATACTTACATCAACGACATGTTGCAGACTGCTCCCGTGAAACTCCACCACCTGCCTGGACTGGCCCAAAGACAGCTTTCCTTTTAGCCCATGCAATTGTCTGGCTAAAAATGCCTTGTGCTCCCAAGCTTTTAATGAACAATAAGTGTTTTTATTGCCTTTATAGTTTTGCTGATTTTTCACATTGTGTTGCTGTTTCCTCCTTGTTAGTATGGTAGCACTGTGCTGTTTTTAATTGTATGTCGCCGCGGGAATATTTGGAAAGGCAGGACATAAATGTCTTAGTTAAATAAAACCTGGCTATGGTTCAGCTCCTAATTCCTAACCCCTTGCTATATTTGACAGGACACAATCACTGCTCTTGAAGCCCTGACCGAATATTCCATCCTCGTTAAGCGGATGACACTGTTCATGAACATCAAAGTGGCCTACAAGAACCATGGGGATTTTCATCAGTACAGGCTTACAAAAAACAATTATGTTGGCAGGTCTGTGGAAGTAAGTGTATGAATTATAAATAATAAGAAACCAGGACCCAAGGTACTTGCAAGAACCAACCTGTGGTAATCCGTGGTCCAGGAATAGCTAGCCTTCCTTTTAGAAAGCGCCATAACATGTGTTCTCCACTGGTTAATAGTTAGATGTTATTTTCTATAGTAACCTGCAGTTCCAATGAGCAGTCATCTTAAGTCTTGACTATGGAATATTTATTTATTTCATAAAATTTATAAACCACTTAATTGTAAAGAAAAACCTAGAGCAATTTACAAATCAAATAAAACAATAACATTGCCTATTGTTATTAGACCATAATAATAAATGGCTGTTTAAAAACAGCTATTTAAAACTTTCAAATAACAATTAAAATCAGTGATGCTAAAAAAACACAACAGATTAAAATACTTGTAAACATTCTTCATATCTGGTTAGGCTTGTCTAAGCAAAAATGTTCTTAGCAGGTTTTAGCAAAAGAGTATAGGGAAGGTCCTTGCCTGGTGTCAATTGGCAGGGAGTTCCAAAGTATGAGTGCTGCCACACTACACGATGGATTTCTTACAGCATTATGATGGAATCATTGATCCTTAGGGACCCTTTTGAGTGCCTTCCTTGAAAGGGTCTAATAGATCCATTACTGAACAGGCGGTAGCATATCTGAATGTTGTAATATTTCTTAGACCTGCTACCTGCTATAACTGTTAACTCTTAACTTTGTTCCCTTTGTTCTTCTGAGGCTATGATTTAGTATTTTTAATGGGTTGTATTCAATATCCATGCGGAGGCTGCTGTTGGGCCAATACACCAGGCAGGGCACACTCTTGATGTGATCTTTGCTGCAAGTGAGTGGCTCCCATGTCTGAGAAATTGATCCATTGCCTACCTGGATGGGGTTGCACTCCCCTTGATGGAGGAGGTTTGCTGTTTGCTGTGCTTCTGGATCCAGCTCTGTCACTGGAGACTTGGTAGCCTCAGTGGCTAGAAGTGTCTTTAACCAACTGCAACTAGTTCATAAGCTACAGGCATTCCTGGACTGGGAAAACCCTTGCCACAGTACAGTGGTACCTCAGGTTAAGAACTTAATTCGTTCTGGAGGTCCGTTCTTAACCTGAAACTGTTCTTAACCTGAAGCACCACTTTAGCTAATGGGGCCTCCCACTGCTGCTGCACCGCCAGAGCACGATTTCTGTTCTCATCCTGAAGCAAAGTTCTTAACCCGAGGTACAATTTCTGGGTTAGCGGAGTCTGTAACCTGAAGCGAATGTAACCTGAAGTGTATGTACCACTGTAGTTTATGTGTTGGCTACTTCAAAACTGGACTGCTGCAATGTGCTCTGTGTGGAGCTTCCCTCGCGCTTGATCTGGAGTTAGTGCAGAATGTTGCACGTGATTCTTGACAGGAGTGAGGCCTTGTCAGTGTATAACACCTGTGCTCAGAGATCTGCACAGGCTGCCAATTTGCTACCAGGCCATGTTCAAGGTGTTACTATTAGCATATACAGTTCTTAACAACTTGGAATCAATATACCTACAAGATCATGTCATCCCTCATGTGCCCATTTGACAACCTTGATTAGCAGAAATGACACTTCTTCTTTTTTAAAAAAATAATATTTATTAAGTTTTCCAAATTAACAATCCAATAAAGACCACATTAAAAACATTCCAAATTATACAGTAATCAAGCAGTCCAAATATTAAGCCAAATTATAAATCTTTGTTTGACTTCCCAGGCTCTTAGGTCAGAGGATTGCGATCATCTCTCATTTGCACTGCTTTCTTAATTAGTCCACGTGGTTCCCATAAATCAATCCAATGTCAATCCTTCGTTCGTTTTCACAGCCTCTGAGTTCATCCAGCAAGCAAGTTATATCAAAACGATATGTTTCTGTGTGGGTGATTATTTTCATCTGTGTCTTTCGCTTTTGATTCTTTATCGTACCTGTAATTATCCCTGTGACACGTCCCAAAATGGTGGAAATCTGGTTTTCTGCCAATTATTTCAGGCATATGTCTAAACCTCTCCGTTTCATCTCATACCAGAAAAGATAAGCCTGTACTTTGGTTAGAAGCCTCAGTTCCCATCTTCTACTCTTGACACCCCCCTTTCTGTTCCGACATACCAGTCCATAATTAAGATTAAGAATCCTTTAACTCCTCAGTGGCTGATCAGTTAGCAGAGCAGTTTAAATCCCCTCGCTAAGAGCATGGCCTTTAATTAAGTTCGAATTATCATCTTAAAAACAGGAGTTCGTTCGCTCAAGTGGCGACTTTGAAGAGTTGCCAAAGAGAGACAAGGTGCCCAGTGCCACCTGCCCCCTCATAATGGAGGCAGGTGTTGGGCAATCTGCAGGTGAAGCTGCCCCCACATCCCGGGGGGGGGTGTGGTTGGAAGGATGATTACTCCCATCTCATCCTCAAAATATCCTGTGCGAAATGGCTCAGATGTAATCAACACCCTCCACCATGGCAAGCCAAACCAGAAGTCAGAACTGACACTTCTACAGGTGCCACATTATACCCGTCCCACATTTATAAGACCTTGATTGTTTTGAATGGCAGCACCTGCACTTTGGAACCCCCTGCAACATTCTTCTTTAGACAAGCCTACTCAGATGCTTAGATAGTTGAGGTAATTTAAATCTGTTTTAGTATTTTAACTTTTGTATGTTTTTAAGTAGGGTTGTAAATTTCTCTCAATGTTTTTTTTAATCTTTTTGTAAACCTCTTTGAGTTTGTTTGCTGTTGTTGGTTTTTTTTTTACAACCAAGTAGCATATAAATTTTATGAAATAAATAAAAATGTTAATCCTGCTCAGAGCAGACCCATTGAAACTGATGGGCATTACTAATTTGGCTACATTGATTTCAGTTGGTCTGCTCTGAGCAGAATTTAGTTGGACACAGTACTGCAATTTGTACTTTCTTTAATGGTTGGCTGACTGTAATACAGTGGTACCTCAGGTTAAGTACTTAATTCGTTCCGGAGGTCCATTCTTAACCTGAAACTGTTCTTAACCTGAAGCACCAATTTAGCTAATGGGGCCACTGCACCGCCACTGCAAGATTTCTGAAGCAAAGTTCTTAACCCGAGGTACTATTTCTGGGTTAGCAGAGTCTGTAACCTGAAGTGTATGTAACCCAAGGTACCACTGTAGATGTTTGGCTGGATTTTAATCTTTTTCAAAATGGCTTTGAAATGCCTTTTGAATCACCATCCCTTCTATTTCCAATGTTAAAATGCTGCATTGCTGCTGCTGCTGTGGCTAAAACAGCACCACTAGGACTGGGGGAGAAATTTGGTTTGGTTTGCATTTAAAGGCAAGCCTACCTAATTTGCCCTTTCTGAGAATGCATGAAGTGAAGCACAGCCAAATGCATGTACTGGGGTCAAGTATGCATAAAAATGGCATATATTAGTTCAATGCATTTTTGTATGTTATTTTATTTAGGAAAACTGCTTTGCAAAAATGTGTGGATATTAGGCAGAACCAGATACAAATATGTGTCTGTTAGAAGTAATTTGCATTAAAATTTCCTGATGAATTATCATAAGGACTTTTTTTTAAATCCCACAAATTTAATGAGGATCTAATTTACACTAACATCACTTTCTGCATTTTTTTTTACGTATCCAGGCTCCCTTGAATGATGACTTAGAGGTTCGCACAGGCAGCAACACCGGCTTAGCAACAGTGAATGTACGTGAATTAATCATTTTGGGTCACTTCCAGGTGACCTGTTTGCTGAGGACTCATCCTGATTTGTTTGCAGGGAGAATGGATGACGTTGGCTATTTAATGAACATGTGTTCTGATTTGTTTTGGGTGGGGGAGGTTAGATTACCATGTGCCAAATCATGTGTAATCCCAACTTTCCAAGTCCATTTCCCAATGTCTTGTTGAAAAAAGTCTGATATTTTGTTTTTTATTATTTTTTTATAAAATGATATTTATTAAGATTTTTCCATTTTAATACAACAGAAAATAAAAAAAATGAAACAAAATTTTTAAAAAACACATAGAATTCACAGTCCTTATTTTCAATAACATATTTCCCTGACTTCCCCACACCTCCCCCTCTTGTATTCCAATTCAAATTGTTGGTTCAACAAATTCTTGTCCCCCATTTTTAACCTTTTTATATTTAATTCATTTTAGAAAAACCAATTTTAACTTATAAACATCAATATTTAAACAACAGTTCAACAAGTTCTTGTCCCTAATTTTTAACCTTTATATGTTTTATATTTTATATTTAGTTCATTTTGAAAAACCAATTTTGCCTTATAAACATCAATAATTATACATCCGTGCTTATTCTTAAAGCCTTTTTCTAAAGTCGACCTAAATTCCCTTCCACGATTTCCTCAATTCTCATACAAATAACAAAACAAAATAAAAGCAAAACAAATTATAATTATACACCCTTTGGATTCCCAAGTTCCACCCCCCCCTTTCCCGGTTCCAATCCCCAATAATCGTCCATCAGTCAATCTACTATCAGCCTGGAGACCTCACGTCCGAGGCTCTTAATTCTCTCTCAATTCCTCTCTGCCGGCTTTTTTGATAGTCCTTAGTATTAAACACCAAATCTCGGAGAAGCTCTAGTCCAATAGGGTCCATGTTTCTTCCAGCCAGACCTCCATACTTAAAAGTGGAGCCTAAATCTTGTTTCTTACTCCTTTCAAATCCAAATGTCTCCAAAGCTCCAACTTCCACCTTAATCAGATTTGTAATCCTTGGGTCTTCAGATCTCCACACAAGGAGATCTCTCCATTCTTCAGTCTCCAATTCAAACCAAATTTTCACCATCAAGTTCTTATTTTCCTTTGCAGCCATCATGTCAGGCCTCTGGCTCTCCTTTATCATCTGTAAAATTACAGCTCCTCCTTCCTTTTTCTCAGGAACAACATAAATCTCTTTCTTCACTCTCAAAGCTCTCAAGTTTCTCTTCTTGTTCAGCTACATGGGCTTCCTGAGACAATTCCTTATCAGATTCAATGAGTTTGTTTACTGTTAAGTCCAGAGTTGTAACATTTGTAGCCAAAACATCAATTTGGCCTTGTAGCTTTCCCAAGAGAACAAAAACTCTGTCCAATTCAGCTTGAATTTCCCCTCCTTCAGCCATTCTTGTAATGTCCCAAAACCCCCTCTAGAGGGATTTTGGTTACTCAGTGTTCTTTCCAGTTCAAATCCAAAAATCAAAGTAGTTTGTATCAGTTCTTCCTTGTTTTTAACAAAATATAGTCAGATTGTAACAAATATAGCCAGCAGAAGCAACAGAAACAAAGTTCTCTTTTTCCGTCTTGACAGCTAATTTGACAGCTGTCAAACTCTTCAATACCTTCAACAGGCTCTCTCGCGGATCACTCCCGGGTCCGGGGGGGTGGCACTTCAGCTCCCAAAATTAGCTCTTATCCTCCAGTAAGGTTTCTTCTAGTGCCAAATCGTGAAATTAATGTCTTTTGCCCAATAATAAAAGAAAAAATTCTCTCGACCTTAGTTAGCAGGTCCTTGCTTTAGATTGTTTACAGGAGGAGGAGGCAGACTTCCTGTTTACACCTCCCCCGATCGTACCTAATTCACCAAAAAATTTTCTTTAAAAATCCAATTTCCGTACTACTCACGGGTTGTTATTTTGAAGTCCAAATCACAAGAAGAAGTCAGCACTCTCCGGCCATGGCAGCGCGGCTTCACTCCACAGGAGAAGCAGTCGACTCTCAGCACCGCGCCGCTCACCCCGTCCCCCGTTCCGAAGCCTTTAAAAAGGCTCCTTCGCAGGTCGGGGGCGTGCTAATGGTGCCCGCCGAGTCACCAGGTTCACAGGCTTCACCGCCTGTGATTTTTAAGGGTCTCCGCGTCACCGCAGCGGTACGACCCTGATCCTGTGGAGCCGATTCCCTCCGGAGCTCGGAGGGAATCCGCCATTAGCCACTGGCGCTAACCCGGAAGTCCTAAAAAAAAAAAGTCTGATATTTTGGAGGAAGTAGGTTTGTGATGGAAGGCCTCTCCCTCAACTATAATTGTGAAACATGAATTTGCTGGTAATTTATTTGAACCCCATCTGAAAACAATGAGAGTCTGGAAGCACCTATAGAAAGTGGGCTCCAGAGAGCAACCTATTGGACCTAAATACTGTAAATGAACTGAATTTATTTAGGTAAGACTCGCTTCCATGAATAGATTGCCTTAGAAGTTCACTCTTCATTGGGTCTGAGATTTTCACACAAATTATGGATAGATATGGATGTCAAATACTTGGCTAGTGAGTTCAAACTCTCTTAAAATGTAATTTGAGTTCTGTTTTGTTTTTAATCTGGACTTGTACAGGTGAGGAGCGTATATTATAAGATCAGCACCTCTGAAGATATTTGTAACTTTGAGCTGAAGATTGCTATCAAGTCACCATCTGGTGAGAAAGTAATAATTTCTGTTTTAAAGTGTTTTGGATTATGCTTTTATCGTAAGCTACCCGGACAACTTTTGTCTATAAGCATCATAAATAAATGAAGGTATGGTGGAAATAAAATAATTCATGAAGAGACGGGAGACATTTCAGAGTTTGGACCTGGTAGCCCTGTACTTTAAGGTGGTCGGTTGCAAGCAAGGTCTTCTGGATTTTGAATTGAATTTTAAAATTTGTATCTCACCCTTTATCTGAAGATCTCAGGGTGGTTCTTCTGTACTCTTTCATCAAACTGCTCAGACTTTGGAACTAATTAGTTTCCTCCAGTTGTACAGAACCAGCACTCAGGTTGTTGTAACCATTTAGGAATCTGTGTACTGGACAATGGGTTTGGAAAGCTTGGGTAAACACATCCTGCTGTTGCATTTGCAGAAATGAATATCGACGGGAGGAGCTCTTCCTCCAGCTACTTGGATGAAACAAAGCACTTGACGGCCTGTGCAAAGTAAGTCCAGATGAGCCAAGAGAGAGCCTGTCACTCTGTGTGCCAGTTGTCAGAAATGCCAGGGTAGGGATGTTGGGAAACAAGTGTCTCATTTTGGATTTGTTTATGTACTTCTGAGTTTTGCAAGGGCAATGCTGAGGCTAGAAAGGAAGAGGCTAACAGGCAGTGCGACCCTCTGAACTGGTTATACATCTTGGCTGTGAGTCCTAGAAGACCTGATCCTTTCCTTGCAGGCCTTTTCCCACCTTGCCTGGGAGGGAGGGGCCCTGACTGACTCCAGCTACAAAGGCTGAGGCTGTCAAACAGACTCTTGGGCTGGGGGTTTTCATGTGGAAGGGGGCTGTTGCTGTTATTGATATTACTTTTTATGTATCTTTATTTTAGAGGTTATGGTTTATGTGAAAATGTTTGATGTGGCTGTGTACTTTTTGCTGTTTTATTTATTGCTTACGGCTATTTTTGTTATATTTGTAATTACATAATTCCACCCCAACACCCATGTTGTAAGCTGCCTTGAGCATGGTTTGAACTATGGAAAGGTGGCATACAAATAAAATGTATGTGTGCATGTATATAAGAAGGCATGAAGGTGGGGGGTGGCTGAGGACTGGTCCTACTACTAGTCTCCATGTCAAAGGAGAACACATGGAAGAATGTTTGGCAGCTGTGGTGTGTGGTGAAATAGTGAGTGGAGCAAAGAATGCATGACTTTTGCAGGGGGTGGGGTGGGGGGGTCTGTTGAGAAAGACAGGCAGTTAAACAGGAGTTGAAGAGGTGAAAAGATGGATTAATTATAATGTTGGTGGTCAGAATAGCTGTTACAGAAGGGTTAGGGATATTAGATCGATCCATTCTTTTTCAGTCTTAAAGGTAAAGGGACGCCTGACCATTAGGTCTAGTCGTGGCCGACTCTGGGGTTGCAGCGCTCATCTCGCTTTATTGGTCGAGGGAGCCGGCGTACAGCTTCTGGGTCATGTGGCCAGAATGACTAAGCCGCTTCTGGCGAACCAGAGCAGCGCATGGAAACACTGTGTACCTTCCTGCCGGAGTGGTACCTATTTATCTACTTGCACTTTGACGTGTTTTCGAACTGCTAGGTTGGCAGGAGCAGGGACCGAGCAACGGGAGCCCACCCCGTTGCGGGGATTCGAACCGCCGACCTTCTGATCTTATATGATTGCTTATTCTGGTTTTCATTTTCCATTTAGATATATTTTTACTGTGCTACATCCATATAAGTCTTACTCAGATTGAAATCAATGGGCATGACTAACTTCGTTCCATTCATTTCATGGCTTCTAGTCTAAAACTTGTTTGGATACAACACCACTGATTTTTGAATTCATAGATTTGTTCTAGTCTGGGGAACCTTTAGGGCTTTCTGCCACCCTCCATGAATTGGAAACACATCCATTAATGTGCCCAGTGTTGGACCTTGGCACACCTGTCAAGAACCAGCTCAGCAGGAAAAGTATGTGTGCCTCCCAAATGCAGCAGGGCTGGCTAGCCATATTTTTTAAGTCAGTGTAACCGTTAAACCAGAGAGGATGTAGCAGAGATCATTATATCTCAAGGGTTACATCCACTGTTAGTCCTACATGGAGTGAACTTGTTGAACTTAATGGTCATGACTGATTTGGGCCCATTTCAGTAGGTCTACTCTAAGTAGAAACTTAGTTGGATACATCCCAAATCATCTAAGCCAGGGGGCCATGAACCTTTTTGAGTGAGTGGGTACATTTAGAATTTTAGTGAGTGTTATGGCAGCAGTCACAAAATGGCTGCAATGGGGAGCATGGCATAATAGCTGCCACAGAAAAAAGACAGGACCACAACATAGTGCAGGTATACTCCCTTTGCCCCTGCACATACACCTGTCATCTATGTGCTTCTCTATTTAGAATGAAAGAAGAGGGGTAAGTATCTGATTCTGGCATGAAAGCTGGGTGTGTTTAAGTGGGTGTATTCAATGGAAGGAATAGCTGGTATTCAGAGGCATATTAGTAATGAATAGGTAGAGGATGCATGTTGGAGCCAGAGTGGGAGAAGGTTGTTCTCTTTATGGAATCGGGGTCTTGTTCTGCTTTTACCCTGTGTAGGTACAAGCCTATCAGAGGAGAACCCCAGTCTGCCTCCTCCCATGCCGTGATGGATATATCTCTTATCAGTGGATTGGAAGCAAACACGGAAGACTTATCTATTGTAAGGAAGATGGTGACCCCTGTTAAATAAATAACAACATCAGAACAGCTCTGCTGGATCAGGCCCAAGGCCCGTCTGGTCCAGCACTCTGTTCTCACAACAGCCAACCAGATGTCCCAGTGGAAAGTCCCCAAGCAGGACCTGAGATCTCTCCCCACTTGTGATTCCTGATCCTCTGACTCTAGAGGGAGAACAAGGCCATCGTGGCTGGTAGCTCTGCAGTCCTATGCACCATGTTGTCCTGGGGCATTGTGAAAAAATTAAAATGGCGGCATGTTGTCACTTTCCACTGCCACCGGGTAACCCCAAGTCTGGGGATCCTCCAGTGTAAGAGGCGGTCCATCAGGCAACCTCTTGACAAGGCCTCCCTCAAGCTGAAACCAGCCCAGTTCAGGTTAGATTACCAGTTTAACATGACAGCCATTTTATGAAAACATGCAACCCAATTCCACTCGCACCATCATAGCCTATTTTTATGGTTTTCTGCTATAGATTCTGTGCTTTTTTTCCTGGTAGTATGCTCCAGTATGCACTACCGACACCTTTTCCTGCCAGGGCCCAGTTGCTGCCCCTGCGCCCCAGGGCTGGCTGGAGTGCAAGTGTCCCACTCCCCGAGGAGTGTGAGGGTGGGAGACACAGCATGTGTCAGACTGCCCTGCCCTGGCTGCTGGCCGCATGTGCCCTGGTTGCCACTCTAGCAGAGCTCATGATGGTTGTGGCGGGCCGGGTGCAGGCGCTGCCAGTGAGTACTGGAACCGTTTTTCCCTACAAAGAAGGCACTGTATATGTTAATATAGTTCTTGTGGTCACAACCAAAACTAGTTGCTGAATTCTCTCTCTCTCCCTCTCCCTGCTCAGCTTGCGAATAACATTGACCAGTTGATTGCAAGCTATGAGATAACCAATGGACATGTTCTGGTGCAAATAGACTCGGTAGGTTCTCTATGGCTTCTCTGTCCTTTTCATTAAAATAAAATGTTTCATCGGTTATAGTCATTTTCCAGTTCTTCTGTGTCAGGGCTGGATCTTCTCCTAGTTCTTATAATCAACCAGTATCTCAGAATTATCCACCAAGTTGTGCAACTGATGTAGGGGGACACTGATTTGGGCAAAAACATAAGTTTTTGACTTTTTAAAGTGGTTTTTTTTTTGGATAAGGCCAGTCCACTTCCCAGTGGGTGGTATTGCAGGCAGGCTACGTGACCTCCGCACTCAGCGGGGGCTGGGCTAAGCCCCCTAGTCATTAGGGAGCCCCGGCCGCGTCATGGCCCCCGGCCAGCCAATCCGGTTGGCTGGGGGGCGTGGCTTACCCCTTTAAGCAGCCACGTGGCTGAGGGATCCCACTTCCGGTACCGGCTTCCGCGGATCTCCCGCCCTCACACCCTCTTTTCATGTGTTCGTCATATTGGCCTTGCTATGGACCTCAGTTGGTCGCTGTTGAGGGGCTGGTAGGAATTTTTCCACTTGGCAAATTGACACTGGCCATTTGGTTTTCGCCCACCTTGTAGCAATCGTCACAACTTTTGTAAGGTTTTAGGCATTGGTAAAAACCTGGTTTGGGGGAGGAGAGGTGTGGCCATCACCTGCCCCTCCATTTTAAAGGGTATTCCGTTAAAGGAAGCTGGGGGTCATGGTTCCTGTCCGAAGCCCAGGTGGAAACTAGGGCCATGGCATGACCTTCCGGTGACCCTGGGGGGAGCTCTGAGTTGATGTACATCAGGGATGGACAACTCCCAAGAGACTGTGATCTACTCACAGAATTAAAAACTGGCAGAATTAAAAACCTTTTGGGGGGTTCAGGTCAGTCAAAGTTGTTGAGCTTTCTTAGGTAGGAGGAAAGCACAGATTTTTGTGAATTCAAGCCTAAGCTCAAGGGAAAAAGAGCTTACTCGCTGAGTAAACTCCATCTTCTGTTCTGCAGCTCATGCAACAATGGAGGGCAGGGCTAGATTCTACTTTACCAACGCTAAGGAAAGGGACCCAGCGATCGACCACGATCTACCAAGACCTCCCGGGGATCTACCAGTAGATCATGATCGACCTGTTGGACGTCCCTGATGTACATCAACAGGGCTCCCCCTACTGGTGGTTAACCCTTGTGAGACTTCCTGCATGGCGTGCAGGAGTCAGATATAGTCGGTTCAGTTCTAGTGCCTAAGCCAATACCACTCACATTCTGCAACCAATAAAGTTGTGGCCTAAATTTTGCCCATTAACCCAATATACAGTGTCCACATGTTATTATTCAACATAAGGGAAAGGCCTTGGGGTCTTGACATGCAACATTGTTTTACCAGTCTGGTGTTTGTTGCTTGGGAGGGAGGGTAGGATTGACTTGTACATCATTGTTATGTACCTTTATTATTATTATTATTATTTATCATTGTTATGTTACCTTTCCCGCCCCGACCTGGCCACAGTGATCCATGCAACGGTCACCTCCAGGCTTGACTACTGTAATTCGCTCTACGCGGGGCTGCCCTTGAAGCTGTCCCAGAAACTCCAGTGGATGCAGAATGCTGCAGCGAGGCTCCTCACGGGGTCCCTGCCATGGGAGCATATTCACCCAGTGCTTTTCCAGCTGCACTGGCTCCCGGTGGAGTACAGGGTCAGATTTAAGGTGCTGCTTTTGACCTTTAAAGCCCTTCACGGCCTAGGACCCTCGTACCTACAGGACCGCCTCTCCCGGTATGCCCCAAGGAGAGCCTCAAGGTCCATAAATAGCAACACCCTAGTGGTCCCAGGCCCTAAGGAAGTTAGATTGGCTTCAACCAGAGCCAGGGCCTTTTCAACTCTGGCTCTGGCTTGGTGGAACGCTCTGCCTCATGAGACCAGGGCCCTGCAGGATCTGATTTCTTTCCACAGGGCCTGTAAGACAGAGTTGTTCTGTCTGGCCTTTGGCTTGGAGCCAATTTGATTCCCTCCCTCCCTCCCTTTCTTTCTTTTTTACTTTCCTTCTCCTCCTGTGATGAGGCTACATTTTAATATTTTAATGTTTCCATATTTTAATGTTGTATTTTAATTTTGTTTTTAAGTTGTAATCATTCAATTTGTTTTTATTATTGCTTGTAAGCCGCTCTGAGCCTGGCCTTGGCTGGGGAGGGCGGGGTATAAATAAAAATTATTATTATTATTATTATTATTATTATTATTATTATTATTATTATTATCATCATCATTATCATAACCATCATGCAGTGTATTATTAATAATTAATTATGATCTGTTATGCCAGGTTTCCAAATCTGCATAGAGCATTCTTTCAGGTATCAAAGACAGGGTATTGAGGAATGAGTTTTTCAGGGCACTGAGGCATCTTTCCTAACCAGTGAAAACCAATGGCTAGAAACTTTAAAAATAAATTAAAAATATGCCAATGACTGAGATACTTGAGGCCAGACTACAATGTGATGCAAGCTGGCTATGACCGGATATCCCAATATTTTCCACCTTTTACTCAAATACAGTTGCAGTTTGTGTTCCAAATTGCAGTGGCCGGGGGAGAGGTGCTTAGCTCTGCCTGATTTGCACATAAGTCAGACCATGGCTTAGTGCAAAATGTGTAGGCTCTAGAAGAGAAGATCCTGGCCACTTTGCTTCTCCCTGGTCATTTTGCTGCTTGCACTATTATGCTGAGCTGAGCCATGGGAAGGTCCATAGCTCAGAGGCAGAACCACCCAGAGTGGTTGGGGCAACCCAGTCAGGTGGGTGGGGTACAAATAAAAGTAATAATAATAATAATAATAATAATAATAATAATAATAATAATAATTTTTTTATTTATATCCCGCTCTCCCCAGCCGAAGCCGGGCTCAGGGCGGCTAACAACAATAAAATAGTACAACATTCTAAAATCATTTCATTATAAAATTAATTCAATTCAAATTGATGGCAACCATTAGGCTAAAGTTCTGTGAAGATTGCCAAAGGAGGGAGTCAAAGGCCTGGTGGAACAGCTCTGTCTTGCAGGCCCTGTGGAAAGTCCCGCAGGGCCCTAGTCTCTTGTGACAGAGCGTTCCACCAGATTGGAGCCAACAGCCAAGAAAGCCCTGGCTCTACTTGAGGCCAGCCTAACCTCTCTGTGGCCTGGGACCTTCAGGATGTTTTTGTTTGTAGACCATAAGTTCCTCTGTGGGACATATCAGGAGAGGCGGTCCCGTAGGTACGAGGGTCCTAGGCCGTATAGGGCTTTAAAGGTTAAAACCAGCACCTTAAACCTGATCCTGTACTCCACTGGGAGCCAGTGCAGCTGGTATAGCACCAGGTGATCTCGCAGCGAGGACCCCGTAAGGAGTCTCGCCGTGGCATTCTGCACCCACTGGAGTTTCTGGGTCAGTCTCTGGATCAGTAAGATGATGATGATGATGCAGAAGGTCCAGGCTCTATCACTGGTGTCTCCAGATAGGGCTCAGAAACACACGTGCCTGATTTCCAGGGGATCCACTCTCAGGCAGTGTGGGCAGTATTGGGCTAGATGGACCAGCTATCTGACTCTGTATAAGGCAGTTTCCTGCGGTTGCAGTTTAGCTGTCCCATACAAACCACATGCCATAAATCATAAGACAAACCTTGGCTACAGCATGTGGTTAGTTTGGAGAGAGCTAAACCATGAACCTGGGTTTGGACAACACACCAAGCCATTGCTTAGCTCAGCACTAACCATTCAGAGCAGATTTGGGGAGGGCGCTATGATGAGGTTTCATTGTACGAATGGAAATCCTTATACTAATGGAAAGAGTGGTTTGGATACCGCCCTGTGCTTGTAGGGAGGATGTTTGTGTGGAATTTGGGGGGGGGTACATTGCCCTGCATGGTGCCACCTTTTTGCCACACACCACAAGTAGATTTCATTGAATTTTTTTTCCTGGGGCTAAATTTACATTTCTTCCCCATGACTGTTTTGCGTGAATGAACTTGGGCTCTCTGGACTTACAATGCAAGGAGATTGGGGGAAAATAGGCCCCATGGCTGGGGGGAAATTCCTCAAGTCAATCCATCCTAACTTGTATTCTGTTTCCAATAAGATTCCAGCAAATGAATTTCTGTGCATTGGGTTCCGAGTAACAGAAGTATTCCGTGTTGGAATGGCAAGCCCAGGAAGCTTCACAGTGTATGAATATCACACCCCTGGTAAGGAGACAGTTCCTCTAAGCCAGAGCTTTCCAAACTGTGTGTCACGACACATTAGTGTGTCGGCTGCAGTGTGTAGGTGTGTCGTGCGAATGCTCCCTGCTCTTCTCCCGGGGCTGGAAAGGGATTAGTTTGTGAAATATATTTGGAGTCGAGTGTGGATTTCATGCTCTTTATTCAGCTCATAGTAGCGAGGAATGGAAGTTCCCCCAAAATGCCTGCTTTATATACATTATTTACACAATGGGCCCCACATGATTGGCTAATTCCGGGATTCTCCTGTAGGCCAATCAGGTTGCGGATTCACTTTCACCTGGAGCTGGATTGGGTGGCTCCTGCGGACCAATCAGACTGCTGCATTCTGGATCCTATTGTTCTAGGACCAATCAGACTGCTGCATTTTGGATCCTATTCAACTCAGTACATAACAGTTTGGTTTGCTAGTAAAACTGAATTACTGTGTCGCGAAATGATGCATGCCTAAAAAGTGTGTCACCAGCATGAAAAGTTTTGAGAACTCTGCCCTAAGCAATGGCAGTATATAGCAGGCTTTGGGTGCAAGAGGTCCAAATTTCAATCCAGGCAGGTCTTAGAAGGACCTCTTTCTGAAGATCTGGAAAACCACTGCCATTGAGTGTTGACAGTGCTGGGCTAGATGGAGCAGTGGTTTGACAGGCGATAAGGCAGGCTCCCTCTGTTCCCTTTCCCCACTTGATCTTCACAGTTGGACTTGCGCTAGTGCTTGCATCCTTGAGCAGCTGCCAGGACTCTGGCATCTCAGGAGGGTCCATCATTGATCCCTGCCCAGAAATAAATTTGCCTGGCCCAGCCCTCCAAGCAGCACCAGGTGACTGGGCTTAGCTGCCATTTTAATTTCCCACAATACCCTGGAGCAACACTATATAGAGGATATTACCGGGAATGGGGGCTGCCCCTAGCCACCTGGTCCTGCTTACACCAGTGCTGCCTCTGCTGGGTAAGACCATCAGAGGACCAGCCCAAGGGCACGTGAGCCACACCTCTGTCATGTCTGAAGCCAGTCATGCACCAGTCAGAGTGGCGTGATTTCCAGGACCAAATGTGACATTACATTAATTGCATGAGTGCAATTAATTACACAGGGTTCTTGGTTATGGAAAGAGTTGCTATGAAGAAGTCGGAGTAGCCAAGGAGCTGTGGGGTGGGGGAGTTGAATTCTTTCCCTCTTTGTCATGATTGCAACAAAAATCTCCTCTCTGTAGTTGTTTGCTTTTCATGGGAAGCAACTCCCTTTGGTGTCAAGAGGAGTTTCCCTTGAAATGCAAACAGTAGCTTTGAAGACGTGAGAGAAAAACTCCCCTATTAGAAAAACTCACACTATTCCAAAGCTGCTCAGGCTTTTCATCTGCTGCTGTTTACATAACAAAAGACACGTGTGCTAATTGCAGTCATGTCCATAATTTCACATCTTACTTGGTCCTCATTAGGGCTCCGAATTCTTTCTGAGTTTCTTAGTAGAATTGCTCTGTATTCTTGTTTACATCTTGGCTCGTGGGACTTTGACACCCACCACTCTCTGTCTTTCTGAAACTTTGATTTCCCACAGATAAACAGTGCTCTGTATTTTACGATCCTTATGGAGAAGACTCACTCGTAAGACTCTGTGAAGGGGTAGAGTGCAAATGTATGGAAGGTAAAAATGTTTTCCTGCAAATGGGGATAGAATAATTTGCCAGCTTTTTTTCTCTTTGCTTGATTTATCCAATCTTCAATTCAGTTCTCCACATTTCTGTAGCAATTTGCAAATTTTCCTTAAAAAAAACCCTAATAAAATTTCTTCAACATTTCTTCCAATAAACAATTTTTTTGTAATCAGTTTTGACTAATATATTAGGAGAACTGGCTTGCAGAATGCCTTTTGTATTTTCACTAATATATTCATATTTGTGCACATGTTCCCCTAATACATAAAAATATTGTTTGGATGTAGAACAGCATAGCAAATTTCAGATAAGTGCACATTTTGAGGGTGGTCATGTTTTGGTTCTCATATTGTTTTGGAAAGTGCCAATTTGATAAATTTGGCTTTAAATAAGAATGGAATCAAATCTCCCCCTCACTCTACATGCAAGTAAATTCCTACTGACTTCAATGGAACTCACTTCCCAAGTGACATTGCTGCCAGCGTTTAAATTGCTAATATATTACAGGATCGTGTAGTGTGACTCATTGCATTGAAGGCCTTAGTGTGACAGTGTTTCCTGCTGTTAATAGGAATTTATAAGTGTGAGCTACAACAAAATGTTCCAGCCAGCCACACCAACCTTCAAGCCATTCCATTCTGTTCCCCTCCCACAACAGTAATTCAGAATTCCATGGCTGCTGAGGTCGCTCAGCCTTATTGGGCTGTTTTTTGAGTCCCCTGCCCTTTGCTTTGTAGGAAGAATTAAAGGATTCTCTTGGTTCACTGAACTGGAACAATTTAAGCAGATATTGGGGCGGGGGGAAGGAAGTTGGAACAAGGCAAAAAGTTTCTGCTTGTGCTGTTTCTCTGTTTTGCTGAAATATAGCGGAATGTGGCCGCATGCAGAAAAGACTGGATGGGTCTATAAGTTTCAATTCTCGGAATGAAGTGGCATGCCAGAAGGACATTGCATATGGTAAGATTTTGAGGGTTGGTGCATGCTATTTGTCCCCCCCCCCCATATTTACTTTCAGCATTTTTACTCTGCCTTTTAACTCAGAAGGGTTTCAGAAAGGCATAATAATAATAATAATAATAATAATAATAATAATAATAATAATAATAAATTATTATTTATATCCCGCCCTCCCCACCCGAAGCGCGGCTCAGGGCGGCTAACAACAATAAAATAATACATTCTAAAATCATTTCATTATAAAATTAATTCAAATCAAATTGATGGCAACCATTGGGCTAGAGTTCTGTGAAGATTGCCAAAGGAGGGAGTCAGGCTGTGCCCTTTAAAAATAGTATGAAGGTAGCCCCTCCTGTCAGGCTCACAGTCTAAAAAGACACGACACACAAGGAGAAAGGAGTGGGAGGGAGGAGGGGAAAGCAAGCACAAGCACAAGTTCTTCCAAGTTATAGTTATTAAAGTTACAGCCAATGTCAGTGGTGGTTATTGTGATCTTGGCCTTGATAAAGAACAGTCTCTTCCCTGAAAGCACCCTTCCTCCATCAGATCCAGGAACAGAACTGGTGCTGATGAGCAAGCCAGGAGCACAGGGCAGTTCGTCCCTCAGACAGCTGACTTGATGACAGTTAGAATCTGACCAGCAGGGCAGTGTTTTAAAAGCCGTCCAGGAAGCTGGAATACAGGATTAGACAAATTCATGGAGGAGAAGGCCATCAATGTCTCCAAGCCATGATGGATATATTCTCCCTCAAGAGTCGGAGGCAATATGGGTTGCTGGGAAGTACAAGTAGGGAGAATTCTGTTGCAATCAAGTCCTGATTGTGTGTTTCCCGTTGAGACTTGTGTGCTTGCCATCATGTCATCCACTGTGAGAACAGGGTTGTGGACTAGGGGAGAATAGGATTGTGGTCTAGATGGGCCTACAACCAGATCTTCTTATGTTTGTGTAATCATGGTGCCATGAAGCAGAAGAGGTACAGGCTGTATCACAAAGAGACACAGTACCCTTAAGCACTTCCCCTTGTGATCTCCCAGTCTGAGGATGTGGGCCTTCTTACTTGACTCAAAGGCTGAAGGCTCCAGGTAGCTCCAGCTCTCTGCTAGACAACATCCCCAACAGGAGTGAATCCTTGAGCTGGTAGGGCCCACTGGGAACTGTCCATGGTCCTGACTGATCCAACCTCTGTTTAAAGAGACCTGACCAGTCTTAGCTCAGAAGAGGTTCAGCCTCTGTCTGCATCCTTTCCAAGCTTCAAGACCCATGGAAAAGTATATCCTGCACTCCAGAGCTGGTGTAAGATTCTAGGTGGTAGTGTCTGGGTCAGCTTGATCTAGGAGACCTTCCAGCCTGATCTAGCAAGATAAGAATAATTATCAACTGAATTATTTTATCTCTCAGTTAGGGCCTAATGATGCTCAGAACACCCCCCCATCAAAGATGGGGGGGGAATGTAAAGGAGCAACACTGTGGTTTGGAGACGGGTACTATAGTATGATACAGTGGCCTCAGATTGTGCCTGAGAATGTTTAAGAGCAAATTATGAGCATGTTCAGTTCTCCAGGGCTGTTGCCAGCTGTAGTCTAGTATCTTGAGGGCAACATATTGGCTGCCTCCATTTTACTGTGTTCTGGCAAGCATGCAACATGGAAATCAGGTTCAGATATTGTATAATCTTACTGGCCAGTGATTTTGGGACCCTCAGGTGCAGCCTCCCTCCCATGTGAAAAAGGCAGGGTATTAAAAGTACACATTTTCTTGTATTGCATTTGATTATCTTGGATACTCTGAAAAATATAGAAATGGTTGCACTCTTAGGGTTTCAGGCTCCTCTGCCATTCTTGGTATTCTAGCAAATGCCAAAACTTTCCACCCTCTGGAGATGATCTTTAATTTTATATTTATATATGTCACCTGGTGTAATATTAAACTCAGAACAGTTTGTAATTCCAATTAAAACAATAAGATGTCTGGACTTCCAGGAGAGAGGAATAGTGATTCGGCTGTCTCTCTGTTAGCTCCTGCTGACAGAAGATAATTATTTAGTGATTGATAACAGTGAGACAGATAGTCTGACTACTAAATCACTCTGTAGTTAAGGGTGACCTGGGAGTTAACCAATAATTACTTTTAAGAGAGGACTCCATATTCCATTTATTTGATTTTTGTAGTTGTTATTTTACAGTAATATGGGGAAATCTTAATTTTACAGTAATATGGGGAAATCTGAGATCCAGCGCTGAGGGCCTTCTGGCGGTTCCCTCATTGCGAGAAGTGAGGCTACAGGGAACCAGACAGAGGGCCTTCTCGGTAGTGGCGCCCGCCCTGTGGAACACCCTCCCACCAGATGTCAAAGAGATAAATAATTACCTGACATTCAGAAGACATCTTAAGGCAGCCCTGTTCAGGGAAGTTTTTAATATGTAACGCTGTACTGTTTCTAACACTGATTGGGAGCCGCCCAGAGTGGCTGGGGAAACTCAGCCAGATGGGCGGGGTATAAATAATAAATTATTATTATTATTATTATTATTATTATTATTATTATTATTATTATTATTTTAAAAAATCCCAATAAGATGTGCAATAAAGCAAATTAAATCCTGTAAGCAAATGGCCCAAATACCAACTAAACCAACAGTGAAAATTTAATGTCTAGTGTTTAAAATTCAGCAACCTTCCATCCCTTTAAATTTTTTATTTAGAATACTTATATCCTGCTTTATAGCCCCAGGAGGCTCTCAGACAACTTACAAAAGACCCCCACAGCAAAAGTTGTGCTCAAATCTGGTTCAGGAATATAAGTAACAAGGTGCCAGGATTATTTAGGGGGCATTTCCTGCCCTAAGGCTGGTCTTCAGACTATAAAAAGAGCCCTGCTGGGTCAGTTCAAAGATCCCATCTAGTCCCTTCTCACAGTGGCAGCCAGATGCCCCAAAGGGAAGCTTGCAAGAAGTCCATGGGGGAGTCCTGGTGTTACCCTTTGAGCTTTCCCTACTATGCACCAGAGCCTGCTCCTGTGGCAGTGGAGTGGAGCTGAACAACTGGATCCTGCTCAGCCCACAGTGGAGGTAGTCCTCTTGTGACTTTGAATACAAAACTTAAAATACAACATTTTAAAATACAAACACTTATTTAAAATTAAAATTCCCAGGAGAACAAAAATGACTTAACTGGACTTCCATCATCAGGATGTCACAGGTGAAAACATGCTGCCTGCTGTTGATAGTGGGAATTGGTGATAGCAGCTCTGCTCAGAGAAAATGCAGAGATTCTTACTGTCGCTTTTAATGAACACACTCAAGAATGAACCTTTGTCCAGCATTGTTGTTGTTACTGGTTTTTTATTATTATTATTTCTTCTCTGTAGTCTATAAAGTGAATATCCTGTCCTCCAAGCCAGAAGGAAGCTTTGTTAAATACACTGCAACTGTCCTAGATCTCTATAAAAGAGGTGAGATCATTTGTTATCATGAGCTGAAATGATTCCATTAAGATACAACAGGAGCAGCGAACCCTGCGGCTTTCCAGTTACTGTTGGAGTCCCAATCCCCATCAAGCCAATGGCCATTTGTTTGTTTGTTTGATTAAATTTCTATACCGCCCTTCATCCAAGGACCACAGAGTGGTTTACAATATAAAAACACAAAAACACATAACATAGTAACAACACCCTACCACCGTTTAGAAGGCCATAGATTGTTTAACTAGCCAAAGGAATGGTGGGAGTTGTCATCCAGTAATCTCAGGAACACAGAGCCTAGGGCTTGCAGATCGGAAGGTTGGCAGTTTGAATCCCGCGACGGGGTGAGCTCCCATTGCTCGGTCCCTGCTCCTGCCAACCTAGCAGTTCGAAAGCACGTCAAAGTGCAAGTAGATAAATAGGTACCGCTCCGGCAGGAAGGTAAATGGCATTTCCGTGCACTGCTCTGGCTCACCAAAAGCAGCTTAGTCCTGCTGGCCACATGACCCAGAAGCCGTACGCCAGCTTCCTCGGCCAGTTAAGCAAAATGAGCTCCGCAACCCCAGAGTTGGCCACGACTGGACCTAATGGTCAGGGGTCCCTTAACCTTTACCTTTAACCAGTTCTGCCACTCCAGCGGGAAGGTAAACGGCATTTCTGTGCGCTGCTCTGGTTCACCAAAAGCAGCTTAGTCATGCTGGTCATATGACCTGGAAGCTGTATGCCGGCTCCCTCAGCCAGTAAAGCGAGATGAGCACCGCAACCCCAGAGTCGTCCGCGACTGGACTTAACGGTCAGGGGTCCCTTTACCTTTACTAATCTCAGGAAGATCCCTGCCCCTCCCAAAGTGTTCCTTGAGGAGAGCATGAAGTCATGGCCATTTCCTTGTCTTTTGCCCCCAGCAGGCGTGGGAAAGATTTTTCACCCCAAGGGCCACCTTCCCATCTGGGCAGCCTTCTGAGGGCTGCATGCCAGTGTTGGGCAGGGTCAGAGGCAAACATGAGCAGAACAACAAATATAAATTTTATCTTTGTGGTTCTGTCTTGCAGAAATGACAGAACTACTAGCTGGCCTTTGGGCTCCTTCTAACCTCCTTCTATTTTTACTCCAGGAGAGGCTTTTGCTCAGAAGAACTCAGAAGTCATCTTTATTAAAAAGAATTCATGTGTCGATGTTCAGCTTAATCCAGGAGAGAATTACTTGATCATGGGGAAAGAGGCCTTGAAGATAGGAGATGGTGCCACTGCCAAGTAAGTAAGCTTGGATTTACAGTGCATGGTATGTAAAGAATATGTTCGGGGCTTTTTTAATTTAGAGAAAAGTCGAGGGTATCTTATGTAGGTGGGGGCAGGGAGAAACCTAAGTAGGGATCCCAATAAATAGCCCAATGAAGAGGGGGTGGGGAATGGAGTATTCAGGAAGAGAACAGGGCTAGCTGCTTAGAAACCTGAACAGGATACTCCATTCTACACATTAGGATTGTAGCAGCAATATTTGGGATGATGGGGAAGAGGTGAGGTGGTAATAGTGTTATTTTGGAGATTACCCAAATGTATTCTTCACCTCTGCATTGCAAGAGAAAGAGTTGAACCCAATGTCAGACTATTTCCATTATTTTCAAAAGGTCTACAGTTCAGTACAGTACAGTTCAGTTGGCCACAACCCAAAGTATTTCAGGGAGCAGTTGAAAGTTGAGTTGTTGTTTTTTGGGCAGACTGGGGTGAAGAGAGGAGGTGGAGAGAGCAACCATTCATTTCAATGGGTCTTCTCTGAGTAGAACTTAATTGGTGACAGCCTTTAAAATGTATAAAGTTAAATGTTCAATGGACATCTCTCCTTCCATAATGTATAGTACAGTTTTCGCACTGTGCCCTGAGCACTACCTACAGTAGAAAATAGACATGCAGGTTTTTATTTATTTAGTTAGTTATGATAATATTTTTAGACGGCCTTTTGATGCAAAGAAGGCCCCCTACATGGTGTATGACCACCCTTGGAAACCAATGAAATTGCTAGAACAAATTAAGCATTAAAACAGAATGAATTTTTTTGCACCCGCTGAGTATCTGAACACTCTTCAAAGACAGTCCCATATAGCGCATCTTGCAGTAGCGTAAACTGTAAGACACGCATCATTGGCCAGATCCATTAAATTTACTTTAGCAGTTTGCATTCCTTCCACTATTTCATGTACTTTAAAATGCCCCTTTCCTTCTCCCTTTTCTGTAGATACCAGTATCCATTAGATGCCATGACCTGGATTGAATGGTGGCCTACTGACTCATCTTGTGCTTTGTGCCACGACTTTGTAGAATCAATGGAGGATTTTGTGGAAGATCTCTTTCTCAATGGTTGTTAAACTACTAAAAAACTTTTGTGAACAGTCTTCAGACTGATCAAAGCTTCCCGGGACATGTTTTTTCCTATGGTTCTTCCCAGCCTTTTAAACAAGGAGAGCTGTATCTGCCTACATATAAAATAGCACTTATTTTTCTAGGAAGTATCTGAGAATTCAGTTTTTGTGTGTTTATAATACAATGAGCTTAATATAAGTGGGCGGGGGGGGGAGGTGTTGCATGCTTCAGTACTGTGGACAATGTATAATATCCAATACATAGGGAAAAGCTGCTTTTTACCACTAAATCAGAGCAAACGACAATCTGGAGAAAACAAGGTTTGCCATTTGTTCCGACTGAGTGCTAAAGAGCAGTTTTCTCAGGGGAAAGCAGTGGGACAAGAGAAAATGTGGGTGACCCTAACAATCCTAGTAATTATACTAATAATTCACCAAGAGTCCATCTCTATTCCACATGTTTTCCTTCTGCATTCAAAAGTTATCACCATTCATATTTTGTATTTTGCTCTTTTGTTGTTGTTGCTAGGAATATGCATTGCAGCAGCTGTATGGAGACATTCTAAGCCATTGTTGGTGTTTAGAAAATAAATGGGACTTAAATCATAACGATCTTGTCTCCTTGATTTCAATGGATCTAACCTCAGCTAAGCAGCAGAGCAACCCTAATTATAGAAAGCTGGTGTCATTTATGCCCTACTTAAGGTACCTTTTTTGTTGGCTAAGTTCCACCAAGCTGCTAGATTATATGAGTTTGCTCACTCATATAAAGTCAACTGGTGTAGGTCTCCTTACCCTGTTCTGCCCCTGCTATACCCCCAGAATGCCTCTTTCAGGGGGACTTACACTGGTTTAAGTTCAGCTGGATAAGCCGGGGTGAGTGGCTTCCACCAGCCTATCTTCAGTTCAGCTGAGGTAAGTGACTTACACCAGTGTAGCCCTGGCTGAGTCAGGGCTCAGTCAGGGAAGCCCAAGAACCACCAACAATCCAAACTCACTTATCCCAGTGGATCTTGCTTTTGGACTGAGCTCCTGGTTGAGATCCAGTCCTGTAAGACAGGGATGGAGAAGATTTGGTTCTCCAGATCCCAATTCCCAGCACCCCACCCAGCATAGGTAATGATCAGGGACTTACAGGAGATGGATTCCATCAATTACATGGAGAGCCAAAGTTTTCCCATCCTTGCTGCATGGTCTACAAACTATGGTTTCTAGTTCAGGGCCAATAACCCAGCAAGTGCTCCAAGCTCGTTTGGTCAGATTTGTTTATATGGAAACAAGCAAATTTGAAAAGATTGCCCTCCCAAAACGCCTAATACTAGTCCTTGAAGGCTAATGTGTGGCAAGCCACTTATTTCTCTTTATTTTTTTAAATTGGCTATTAAACCAAGATTACCCTTCTGGAAATGAATTGGTTTCCTATCTAGCTTTGTGTAACCAGAAAAAAACCCCAGTGGACTATTAAATGGTTGACCGCATTCCATTTGGGCACCGTGAAGTAGAAAACTGTATGCACTTCAGGCTTTTACCAGGAAACTTCCCCCCTGGCAGATCATACTGTTGTGTGTCTTAATTTGTAGTGGCTAATCTGCTTGCTGTGTGACTAATGTGAGATGAATGCGGCAGCACAGCTCTGTGTGTGAGGCTCCACAGTCCCTATTCACAAATTGAGCTGGTGGGCCACACTAGCATAGGAGCCAACTCCTAGGGGCTGAGGTCCCTTCAGCCCCCCTCCCAATAAAATATTTGAGGGGGCCAGCCCCTCTCAAGTTGATGGGTATTGCCATTCAAATGGTGTGCATGCACTGCATCTTCAGACAGATTATGCAGGGCGGGGCTTACCTAGCTCCCAAATATTTTATTCAAGTTGGCACCCCTGCATACTAGTGTCTTGCAAGAGAACTTTCAGTGTGCTACAATAAATAAAGAATGATCAAAGCATCCACTTCCTGCTGCAGTTCTGCATGACTGATTGCATGGGTCTGCCTGCAGTAAGAACTGCATGTTTGATCGCTTGAGGTTTTCTGCCTTCTAGTCACTCTCCACAAGTTGCTGCATTTTTGCACGGGTTTAATTAATAAATAAATAATTGCCTTTCACATAAATCCCAAGGTGATCTATAATCACACAACTAATAGTTGGTTTTAAAACAATACAATTAAGCAGCCAAGGCAGATACGGTACTTCCTTCCCCTCCACCAACCCAACTGGAAATGCTTGAAGAGACTCCTTGCACAAGTGTGATACAGACACAACCCTTTTTTTAAAAAAATGTAACTATTAAAGAAGTCACATAACCATCTCCCCCTTGCGGGGTATCATTGCTATCTTGTTATACATAATTTCTAGTCTTCAAAAGACCAAAATAACATCAAAGTTGGTGGGTGGGGAAATAAAAAGATTTCCAGGTTACCGGTATGTTTGCTCATTAATGGCCCTTCTGATCCTCCGTAAACTCATGATGGGCAGTTGGTTTTACCCTAATAATAATAATAATAATTTATTATTTATACCCCGCCCATCTGGCTGAGTTTCCCCAGCCACTCTGGGCAGCTCCCAATCAAGTGTTAAAAACAATACAGCTTTAAATATTAAAAACTTCCCCAAACAGGGCTGCCTTCAGATTTCTTTTAAAGATAGGATAGCTGCTTATTTCCTTCACATCTGAAGGGAGGGCGTTCCACAGGGCGGGCGCCACTACTGAGAAGGCCCTCTTCTCGCAATGAGGGAACCGCCAGAAGGCCCTCGACGCTGGATCTCAGTGTCCGGGCTGAACGATGGGGGTGGAGACAATAAGATGCACCAACTGTGTAGACTGAGCATTTACAACTGACATTTTCCCAAGACATATGGAAGTGGTTCTGTGTGTGATTCTCAAGGTACCTAACTAAGAGCAACAGCAACACTTAGCATTCACAGAACATATCCCAACTGTTCAATGTGCTTTGCATACATTAGCTTGGCAATACTTACAACAGCCCTGTAAGGTAGGCTGGCATTAAATTGGCACAGGCAAAGTAAATCAGTACTACTGACTCTGGGCAGTAAAGGCTTCATAGCCATGTAGTGAGGAGCAGGAGCAAGGGAAAGGGCAGTGGTAGCTAGTGAAAGTTCCCAGGCTCAGTGTCTGGCATTTCTCGGAAGGGCTGGGGGAACCCCTCATCTGAAATCCTGGAGAGCCACTACCAGTCAGTGCAGACAATACTCAGCTAGTGGACCAGTTCATGTGTCTTAAAGGAAAGACTGTTGGCATCCAGTGGTCTTGAGAGATAATGGTGTACACTTCTGGGGAGAAGCCAACCTGCTGCATTAGCAGCACCAAAGAGACCTCTATAGGGCACAAGCACTGGCAGTGTGTATGGGGGCTGCCCAGATGGCAAGACTCCCTCTCAGCCTTGCTGATGTGGTTTAAAGGAAAGCAGAGCAATATGCTTGGCACCAGCTTGGCTGCAGGAGTTGCCAGAAGGCGGAGTACAAGGCACCATCCAGCTGTCTTAGGTTCTACGTTCCAGATATTCACTGGGTTTACTCCTTAGCCTTTTCTTCTCCCAAAGATACCCCACAACGCAGCAGAGCTTTAGGAGCAGAGTTGTCCTCCAAGAAGGGATACCTTCCCAAGTTGATGAGCCCCATCTGCCCATGCAGAAACCTCTTTCTTGACAGCTGGACCCACTATTGGTCTCACCTGTTCAGTCCACCAGAACCTGTCTTTGCATGCAGAGAAGACCCTAATTGACCGAGGGTTTGAGACCCATCAGCTACTTTCAGCAGGTTTAACTGGCCAATCGAAGCCATTCCTGGGTTGTGGTTGCTGCCGCATGCTGACAGCTTCTAGGAGCCCCAGGTCCCAGGTGCAAATCCTGGGCATTGTAAGGATTACGTAGCAGGCAGTTGCGGCCGATGCTCGTTAGGACTGGTGGGGCAGAAGGCAGGGAGGGCAACAGTAGGTGGTATCAGTCAATGACAGGATGGACTAATCATAGCCTTGCCCTTATTCTCCTTCCTGCCTAGTTCTGCAAGGGCAACCCTGAGACTAAGGAGGGGGAAGCAGATAGCCAGGGTCACACCCCTGGAATGGTTATAAGTAAAAAGGCAGTCAGGTGGGCAGACTGAGGTTGGTGGGCTGTGTATCACTTGCCAGCCTCTGTTGAACAAGAGATTTGTAATAGCCTCGGTTACAAGTAGGAATGTTACAAGTGTGTTCCTATTTTCAAATATTATGAGCTCCTTCTGATGATCAGTTGATTGAACATTCATCCTGCTTTGCTTGCTGATGTGGGGAATTAGATTGTAGCAGGTCTTTGTTGAGCATTTATTCTGATCTTCAATGCATTTCCCCATCACTTTTCTAACCACACAAAGTATGTTTTTTTATATAAAGTGGGTTTCCTGCAGTAGGGCAAAGGATGGGGGATAAATTTGATTCAATTTGCACTTCAACTCACCAGATTTGTCAACCAAAACCCAGCCATCCTTTAAAATTCATGCCTCTCTGAATTTTTCAGTGCAGTTATCTAGCCAAGTAATGTGTACAAAACTGCACATACTAAGGTAAAGTGCATATAGAAATGTATATATTAGTGAAAATAACATGCAAAAATACATTATATTAGTGAAAAATGCTTGGCAGAAAATGTCTATACAGTGGTACCTCGGTTTAAGTACTTAATTCATTCCGGAGGTCCGTTCTTAACCTGAAACTGTTCTTAACCTGAAGCACCACTTTAGCTAATGGGGCCTCCTGCTGCCACTGCGCCACCGGAGCACGATTTCTGTTCTCATCCTAAAGCAAAGTTCTTAACCCAAGGTACTATTTCTAGGTTAGTGGAGTCTGTAACCTGAAGCGTATGCAACCTGAAGCGTATGTAACCCGAGGTACCACTGTATTGGGAAACACTGCGTATAAAAATGTAGAAAGCAGGCAAAATTCGCACATAAATGCTGACAAATTTCCACAAGGATTTTTTTTTAATCACATGTGGAGACTGGAAAATTGAGAAAGTGAGAGAAACCAAAAAATATTCATTTTATCTTCACCTATTTCTATACATAGTTCTCTCTCCCCCCCCCCATTTGAACAACCCTCAGAACAACACTGTGATGTAGGCTAGGCTAAGAGTGATTGTTCAAAGCTCACCCAGTGAGCTCCATGAGCAAATGAGGATTCAAACCCTGGTCTTCCATGTCTTAGTGCAACACCTTAACCACTATACCACACTGGCTTAAATAGGGTAACAAGTGTGATTTTATCCACTTTAATTCCACAAACCTAAATTCTCAGTATGGTCTTGGATCTCTTCTGCAAAACTCTTGACAGTCTGGATGCACTATAGATCGTGTATCAAAACCATTTCCCATGTTTCAGCCTTTACTGCCATCACTTCCGAAAGAAAAACAGAAAGAAAAAGTGACAGCAGTGAATCAAATGTTAACTTTTTGGTGCTTTCCGCTTATTTCCTCTGGTAAATCCCCTGAACCCATCCTCTGACGAGCTCAGATAATATCTAACAACAGGATGTGGCTGGCACAGAAATAGAGGCTCAACCCTTCGATTCCAGGCTAAAATAGCATTCCCTAGGCAAACTCAGCCTTCCAGATGTCTTGGGACTACAACTCCCATCATCCCTAGCTAAGAGGACCAGTGGTCAGGGATGATGGGAGTTGAAGTCCCAAAACATCTGGAGGGCCGAGTTTGCCTATGCCTGCCCTAGGGCCATTCAGAGGGACGTGTTTTGCAATTTGGAAGCATCCTGCAACTGAAGGAGATAGACTGTGTACAGTTCCATGCAAAATTACTCTGTACAGTTCTGGTCACCTCACTTTGAGAAGGATATCGTCATTCGAAAAGGTTCTGAAAAGGGAAGCCGAAATGTTCACAGGAATGCAGTGACTCCCCTATGAATGAAGGCTGCAGCATTTGGGACGTTTTAAGTTTAGAGGAAAGGAGAGCAAGGGGTAACATGACAGTTTCCCACAGGCATCTATCTGGCCGACAATTGGGAGAAGAGAATGCTGGACTAGTTGGGCCACTGGCCTGATCTAGCAGACTATTCTCATGTGTTTATCACTGCAGGACCCACATTGCTTAGATGAGGCTGACCAGTGCAACTAGCGGCTAGCCACTTACGGGCTTCAGTTTCGTCTTAAGTCTTTGATTTGATAAACAGATAGAGACTTGGGCTTAAATCGCTCCATACAAGTATTGCCAAGAGATTATTGATTTTAATTAAAGCCATTTATTCACCAACTGGCCTTAGGCCTAGAGTGGGTTGAAACGGCCACCCTTCCATAAAACAGGGGTACATGTTAGCACCCCACTTTTTTTACTCCATTTCTATATGAATTGCCTAGACCCTCCAAGGGCTTTCCCCCCTACAATTCCTGGCTGTCAGCTTTTGATATTGTTCTATGCAGATGAAACGTCCATTGTTTTTCCACTTCTGTGACAGGCAGGATGCAACTTCTCAGAGACCTTGGATAAGCCAGTGTGGTGTAGTGGTCAAAGTGATGGAGTAGGACCTGGGAGAGCAGGATTTGAATGTCACACTCAGCTGTGAAGCTCATTGGTTGAGCTTGGGCCAGTCGCTGCCTGGCAGCCTAACCAACCTGACAGGGTTGTGGGGATTAAATTAAGGGGGAGGGGGAAGCTAGGCACACCACCTTGAGCTCTTTGGATAAAAGGGTGGGCTGTATGGCAATGCGATGGAAAAAGCAGTAGTAACATCCCAAAAAGCTTACAATCACGATATTTGGCTTAGGTTATCCTCCCTAAAAGCTCAACAATTTGGGTTTGTTCCCCCAAAAAGCTGAATAATTTTGGTGCTTTCCTAAAAAGAGCTCAACAACTTTGCCATTTTGAAATACCCCTCTCACTCTTCCATCCAGACAAGCAGGGAGCATGACCAGAGTTCAAGGAAACATCCAAGCCTGCCAAGAAACACTCAGGGAGGGTGCATAGCAGAACTAGGAATGGGGGGCTGGGAAAGTAGTGCAGCCTGAGGTAAATTCCAAGGGGCAAATAGAGAGCCTGGGGGTGGGGTGGGGGCGGAGGCTCCCTGTCCCATTGACTAGACGGAGCTATAATCTGATCCAGTGAGGCTCATTTTATCATAACACTTTTCATTAAAATTAAAATAAAATATTGTTGTTGTCGTTGCTGTTGTTGTTGTTTAGTCATTTAGTCGTGTCCGACTCTTCATGACCCCATGGACCAGAGCACGCCAGGCACTCCTGTCTTCCACTGCCTCCCGCAGTTTGGTCAAACTCATGCTGGTAGCTTTGAGAACACTGTCCAACCATCTCGTCCTCTGTCGTCCCCTTCTCCTTGTGCCCTCCATCTTTCCCAACATCAGGGTCTTTTCCAGAGAGTCTTCTCATGAGGAGGCCAAAGTATTGGAGCCTCAGCTTCAGGATCTGTCCTTCCAGTGAGCACTCAGGGCTGATTTCCTTAAGAATGGATGCGTTTGATCTTCTTGCAGTCCATGGGACTCTCAAGAGTCTCCTCCAGCACCATAATTCAAAAGCATCAATTCTTTGGCGATCAGCCTTCTTTATGGTCCAGCTCTCACTTCCATACATCACTACTGGGAAAACCATAGCTTTAACTATACGGACCTTTGTTGGCAAGGTGATGTCTCGGCTTTTTAAGATGAGATATTAAGAGACAGTTATTGCAGCTACTCTATGAAACTTTCCCTATCTTAATGAATTGGCGGTAGCCAAGAGAACCAGCCTCTATTTCCCTTCCCTCCTCCATTTCCTCCACAATTAAATGGCTTTGAACTCAGAGTTAGCATTGGAAAGATCCCAAGAACACCTGCTAAAAAATCAGAGACAAATCTAACATCCTGGGTCCTTATCGCTGAAATCCCAGAGCCTTGTGGCCAACGGGACAGGGAACGAGACCTGATTGCCTGGGATTTGTCTCACTTGGCTCAAGGTGGATTATCAGGCAGCTGCAATCCGAAAGGCCTTCTCGGGCTAATTAGACAAAATAAACTGATATGTTTTCTGCTCTAGATATGAGAAACCTTGAAACGATAAAGGACAGAGAGCAAAGGGGGAAAAGAACAGGACAGATGGCACACCAAACAGTGATAATATAAAAACGAAGAGACAATTACCTCTTAGTGTACATGGTGCATTTTCTTAGTATCATGCAGATACCTTAACCTCCACCTGCATCCAGAACAGATGGATCCTGAACCATTGGAGCCTCTGTAAATCAAAGGTTTTCGCAGGGTAGGGTTTTGGGGCAGATGCCCAAGCCCTGAAACTGCAGACTGAGCAGGAGAGAGGTTTACTAGTACCACATTTTGAAGCAAGTGAAGTGATACCTATGAGCACGTAAAAGACCTCCCCCATAAGGCCATTAATTGTGAGGGTATAACATTTCCTAACCACTGCTACAACACATGCATTTAGAGAATGTGATATAAGGATAAGGTGCATCTAATCCCTACTCAGAGAGTAATTGGGTTAATGAGGCAAAGTCAGTCATGCCCATCAATTTCAATCTGCCTATTCTGAGTAGGACAAACATTGGAAACAACCGTGTATGTCTAGAGACTGTAGGGCAGTAGAGGGCAACTCAGGCTCAGGGAGCAAAAGGGGCTCCCAGGCCTCTCTGTTTGGCCCTTGGAACTGTCCCCAAAGGAGGACCCCTCACTGGTCCTCCTTCATACTCTCCTTGAGTGTTTTTGCCTGGCTGGAATATGCCCTTGAACTCTGATCATGCCTTTCGCTTGCCTGGGTTGAGGATGGAGAGGAGTGCATATGTAGAAACTAGCTTACTGTACAAAGGAAAATAAATAAATAAAATTTCTTCACCACAGCTTGCCACTGGTTTGTGGACCACAAAGGGTTACCCAGAAGGAAATGTGGCCCTTGGGCTGAAAAGGGTTCCCTGCACCAGCTATACAGAATTGAATCCCAAATAATTACAACACTAGCAACTCATGCTAATACTATTTTAATGAGGCATCTCCAAAAGCCAAAAGGGGTCAGTGGTTTTTCAGTCAAAGAAGAACTGCAACCACTTCTAAACTTCTATTGCAACAGCTGTAGGAGGGATTTTCCAGATCAAAGAGCCCTTGATGGCCATCTATCTTGATGGCTCTCACATTCTTCCTGTTGAACCCCCCCATCCCTCTGTCCATTTATACATGGGGAGAAAAATGGAAAGCCTTTCAGATTGTGATAAAAGAACCAAGCAACTTTCTTCTTGATTCATCCTTATCCTCTGTGTTTTCCGGGGGAATTTGAATCCTGGCCAGTGATTTCCTGTTACAGACACCTCTTCAAAAGTTCTTGTCATGCTCTCTCTCTCTCTCTCTCTCTCTCTCTCTCTCTCTCTCTCTCTCACACACACACACACACACACCCATGTTAAGGGCAAGTTTGAATGAAACAGATCGCTAGCAGCAGATGACAATGGTGCCAGGCGATGGGGTTTTTGGCACTGCAGCAGGAAGTGGCATGCCTGTGTGCTTAAGTTAAAAAAAGAAGAAGCTTTCTGCACATCGCTGCAGATGGCAGAGAGAAGCAGCAGCAGCATTTCTGGCAGGGCTGCTGCCAGCTCCTCTTCCAATACAACTAAGTCACCCTCTCGGTACCCTCTGAGCATCTGCAAGGATGCTCCTGACTCCAAATATCTTTGCAGCTGGTGCTTGAATCTGCTGAAGGATGCCCTGCAAACCCTCTGCGGACATCACTATTGCTTGGTCTGGAATTGTACGGTGAGAGCTCCTTTAAAAACAAAAACAAAAAACATAGGAAGGAGTCTTGTGGCATGAGAGGAGAGAGGGAGAACGGAAAGGGCAGCATGAAAATTCAGCTGCGAAGCAGAAAGGAGGAGGCTTGGGTGCAAGTGGAAAGATGCATAGTATAGGAGAGGCACCCTGGCTGTCAAGATGCATGGACCTTCCAGCCAGGCATTCAGAGCACATAGAGATGGCCACATAGAGATGGCTATTTGGCCATCCAGCTCAGTGCTGTAGGGGAGGACCATAGCTCAGTGTCAGAGAATATGCTTAGCATGCAGAAGGTCCTAGGTTCAATCCCTGTCTTCTCCAGGCAGGGCTGGGAAAGATTTCCTGCTTGAAATCCTGGAGAACTTGTTGCCAGTCAGTATAGACAATGCTGAACTACTGTATGGATGAATGAACCTGTTCGTTTCAGTTTTTGTCCGTTTCTCATTTTTTCAGTCACAGTTATCCAGATTTCCACAGAGGTCTGCATTATTATTATTATTATTATTATTATTATTATTATTATTCAGCATCTGAGTGCAAATTTCTCCAGAGATACACATTTTTGTATGTAGTTTTGACTCATTCCCATTTTTGCAAGCAATTTTGCCCCTTTTAATGCATTTTGTGCCTTGTTTTCACTGGTATATGCAATTTTATATACACTTCTAATATGTAGGTTTTCCCCAAACACACCTTGGTTGATTGGGGAATTGCATTGCCAAATTCAGATAAGTGTGGCTTTCAAAGATAGCTGTGTTTTGGTTTGCAAAACAAAACAAAACCATCAAAATTAATCTGCATTTAGTGCAAATTTATCCCAATACAGTGGTACCTCGGGTTACATATGCTTCAGGTTACAGACTCCACTAACCCAGAAATAGTACCTCGGGTTAAGAACTTTGCTTCAGGATGAGAACAGAAATCGTGCTCCAGTGGCACTGCAGCAGCGGGAGGCCCCATTAGCTAAAGTGGTGCTTCAGATTAAGAACAGTTTCAGGTTAAGAATGGACCTCCGGAACGAATTAAGTACGTAACCAGAGGTACCACTATATATACATATATCTCCCCCCCCCATATATTCATAAGGCTCTACCCAAATATTATGATTTTTTTTGGTATGTTATTTTCAGTAATGTATGCATTTCTTACGCATACTTTCCACACATTTTTGTACACATTACTTGTCTGGAGAACGGCATTGCAAAACTCAGAGAAGGCTAAAATTCATAGGATGTCTGTTTTCCAGTTTACATACTGTTTTGCAAAGTGTGAATTAGGTAGGTTCTTTGTTTAGTGTGAACTAAATTAAATTTCTCCTCCAATCCTAGCCTTAATCAAACCTCCATGAATCCTCTAATTGGGTTCTCTCCCCAGCTAAAGAAACTATGCAGCAGAAGTAGGCAACAGTCAACCTGGCATCCTGAACTACAGTTTGCCTCAGTCACAGCCAGTATGGCCAATGGCCAGGGGTGATGGGAGAACTTTTCCAGGGCCCAGGCTGCCTTTCCTTGTTACCGGGTAACTTGGCCTTCAACAGGTAGAAATTAAGAGTCACCTGAAACCCTTTGATTAATCTCCCCACCCCCCCACCCCAGAAACAATAGCGACCATGTTTGTCAGAGTTGTAAGGAGGTAGGTCCTGGCAGCACAAATGAAGAAAGTTTACAATTAGTAGGAAAGGTATGTCTGGTCTTCATTCATCTGGATTTAAACATTTCTCAGAAGCTATATATCTGTTTGTTAGCATAAAATGCAAAGCATTCTTAATTTCTGGAAATACATACAGGCACTCAGAGGAAACCAAGAACATCTGGGCAAAACGCTATGCTGCTCATAGATCCATTCATTTTACTTTCTGTTTATTGTTCTGGACCTGATCTTTTAGGGCTTTGGCATAGCTGTCAAGCATCCCTTATTTGGCGGGACAGTCCCTTATCCCAGCACCATGTCCTGCTGCTGTCCCTTATTGATGATGTCCCTTAAATAAGCTACTGAAGGTAATGGGGCCCTTTCTATGTCCAGCTGTCCTTTATCAACAACAAATTGTTGCTTTTTTGTGTTGAATATATGCTATATGGTAATTTATGGACCTAATAGGTATCTAAAGCCATTTGCACGCAACAAAATATGTATTTCATCAAAGTAATTGTTGATCCCTTATTTTGGCTGGTGATCCCTTATTTTCAAGGCTGCTGGTCCCTTATTTTCAAATCTGTAAGTTGACAGCTATGGGCTTTGGGATTTTGAATTTGGGGAGCAGGGAGTGTGGATCTGGATGTTCATCACCTAATCCCAGGAAATAAAAGCTATTTTTGCCCTAGCATCAAGGAAGGCCAAACATTAGATCAGTAATTCGGGGATGAAACAATATAGCCACGTAGTACAGTCCTTCTGCCACTGGGTTACTTCTAAGGCTGGACAAATCTGTCCATTTCTCTCAATTTTTCATTTTCTTCCAATTGTGAGTTTAGTTCTTCACTTTTCCACATCAGTCTGTGAATTCTTATTTTTTTAGCCACAAAAGTCAGAGAAGTGCAATTTTTTTAGGGACTACTGTATTTTTAGTTCATATACTATTTATGTATTTATTGCATTTATAGCCACCCTTTTCTCCAAGGAGCTCAGTGTGGCATATTTGGTTCCCCCTAGTTCCTATCTATCCTTACAATAACCCTGTGAGGTAGGTTAGGCTGAGAGGCAGGGACTGCCTCAAGTGAACTTGAACTTGGCTGAGGGGGGAGTTGAAGCCTGGTCTTGGTCCAACACATCATCATCATCGCCATTGATTTACTAATCCCCTTCTAAACAGCCATCTCAAGGTGATTTACAGACAAGATAATTTTTAAAATATTAAAAACACAAGAACAACGAATACATTTAAAACAATAGTAAATCCATAACAAGTGGACACTTGTGGTAAAGATCTATTTAATCCAGCTGGGAAAACCTATTAGAACAAAAATGTCTGCAATTCCCACCCCCTCCGCCCCCAGAAAGTGCAGAAAGCAGGTGTCTGTTGTATCTTTATGAGAATGCTATTCAACAGAACAGGGATGCGGGTGGTACTGTGGGTTAAACCACAGAGCCTAGGACTTGCTGATCAGAAGGTTGGCGGTTCGAATCCCCACGACAGGGTGAGCTCCCATTGCTCAGTCCCTGCTCCTGCCAACCTAGCAGTTCGAAAGCACGTCAAAGTGCAAGTAGATAAAGGTAAAGCGGGAAGGTAAATGGTGTTTCCGTGTGCTGCTCTAGTTCACCAGAAGCGGCTTAGTCATGCTGGCCACATGACCCAGAAGCTGTACGCCGGCTCCCTCGGCCAGTAAAGCGAGATGAGCTCCACAACCCCAGAGTCGGGCATGACTGGACCTAACGAGCAGAGGTCCCTTTACCTTTATTCAACAGAACAGGGGCAGCTACATTAACCCTGACACCACATAGATTCACCTTTAAGTGTGAACCGGAACAAATTTTCCACCCACTCCATGCCGCTTCAGAAGGAAAATGTGTGTGTGGTGGGTGGGTGAAGGTTGGCTTGAAGGTACAAGTGTGTATGAAGCCTTATTGTGGAATCCCTTACCAGAAAGAAAAGGACTCGCCTAACCTTCTCGCTGGTCCATTTCACATGTGTACTGAACTATGCATTCACAAATTGCACACATATTGGCTTTGTTCATAAATTCACCTAGAGCTGGGAAAAGGTTCAGGAAAGGGCAACCAAAATGATGAAGGGCGTGGAGCAACTCCCCTGTGACGAAAGGTTGCACGATTTGGAGATTTCAAGTTCAGAGAAAATGCAGGTAAGAGGTGACATGACAGAAGGTCATAAAATTATGCCTGGCACAGAGGAGAGTTTTTACTTCCCTCTCTCATAGGGCTAGAACTCATGGGCATCCAACAAAGCTGAATGTTGGAAGACTCAGGGCAGAGAAAAGGACTTCTTCACATAGCACATAGTTAAACTATGGATCTCACCCCCCCCCCAAGGAGGCAATGATGGTTGCCAGCTTGGATGGGTTTGAAAGAGGAATGCATAAATTCCTGGAGGATAAGGCTGTCAGTGGCTTCCAGCCAAAATGGCTATGCTTAGCCTCCACTCTCTCTTTTTTCTTTTCCCATTTTTTAAAATTAATTTTCCAAAATTCTAAACTAACAAACAAACCTAGATCATAACTGTACTTAATCCAATCTTACTAACATTGTTAAGTGACTTCCTCAAATGCCCTTGACTGAATTTCAATATATATCATTGTAACGGTTTTCCAAAACAGAATCTCATAAAATTTACTTAATCCTCTTAACATCTTTGCTTCTTTTCATCTTTGCTTTAAACATAATAGTCTATAACTTCACATATTTAAATCCATAGCCTGTCTATTTTTTGCAAGTATTTCTGATTAATTTATCTTAGCATATTTAAGTAAATAATCTTTGAAGTTCTTCCATTCTTCCTGGTGCTCCTCCTCCTTCTGGTCACGGACTCTTCCGGTCAGGTCGGCTAGCTCCGAAAAGTCCATCATCTTCATCTGCCATTCCTCCACTGTTGGTACTTCTTGTGTTTTCCAGTTCTTGGCCTGTAAAATTCGAGCTGCAGTTGGGGTATACAAAAACAATCTAACATCTTTTTGGGGCAATTCCGAACCTGTTATTCCAAGAAGAAAAGCCTCTGGTTTCTTAACAAGTGTATATTTCAACATTTTTTTCAATTCATTATAAATCTTCTCCCAGAAGTCTTTCACCTTGGGACAGGTCCACCACATATGGTAAAAGGTACCCTCCTTTTCTTTACATTTCCAGCATAGATTATCACTGTTGTGATAAATATTTGCTAATTTTACAGGGGTTAAGTACCATCTATACATCATTTTCGTAGTATTTTCCTTTAACACCGTACATGCAGTGAACTTGACCCCTTTCCTCCACAGCCTTTCCCAATCCTCAAACAATATGTTATGTCCCACATCTCTTGCCCAATCTATCATCACAGATTTAACTTGTTCATCCTTTGTATGCCACTCCAACAATAAATTATACATTTAGGCAAATTTTTAACTTTAGAATCCAACAACTCCGTTTCCAGTTTGGTTTTTTCTGATGCAAAACCATTTTTCTTATCTAATTTATTAGCCTCCACTCTCAGAGGCAGCAACGCTTCTGGAAACCCAAGGAGGGCAGAGTGGCAAGGAGAGCCAGTGTGGTGTAGTGGTTAAGAGCGGTAGACTTGTAATCTGGGGAACCGGGTTCGCTTCCCCGCTCCTCCACATGCAGCTGCTGGGTGACCTTGGGCCAGTCACACTTCTTTGAAGTCTCTCAGCCCCACTCACCTCACAGAGTGTTTGTTGTGGGAGAGGAAGGGAAAGGAGAATGTTAGCCGCTTTGAGACTCCTTTGGGTAGTGATAAAGCGCGATATCAAATCCAAATCCAAACTCTTCTGCTCTTGTGCATGGGTTGTCCTTTGAGGGTTTCCCAGAGGCATCTTGTTGGTCACTGTGAGAATGAGATACTGGACCAGATGAGCCATTGGTCTCATTCAGCCAACCCTTCTTATGTGGAGGTCAGGGTTTGGCCAGTGGTGTGATTCCATTCTCCCCGCCGCCCCCCGCTGATTTGCCATCTTTCTATGTGTGTGGATAATTGTGACACAGGGACCTCATCTGCAGCTTGCTTCAGAATGCTTTGCATCTAATATTACCTACTGCAATTAGTCAGAGTGGAGAATGTTGACGACAGCAGGCCTTGCTCAAATGTCTGGCTTGGCTAAGGCACTGGACTTAGCTTTGCATTAACTGTCATTTTCTTCCAAAAATATAAACAGGCTTTTAAGCCGACTGGAAAATTACCTTAACTTTACAATCCGCAGACAAAGGTAGAAGTGTTCTAGCTGAACTCTCTCCCTCTCTCTCTCCCTCTCTCTCTCTCTCTCTCTCTCACTGTGTTTTTCTCTTTTTTAATGGAGTGGAGTCAACATTTATTTTCAGTTCTGTTTCCAAGCAATGGTTAAGTTCTCTATACCTTTCCAGAACAATTTATGACATCAAACACACACTGCATCCAAGTGCCTCTTTAGCCTGAAAGCGACATGCATGTAAGAACATCCAGCCTGCAATTAAGTTCGTTGTAAACAGCCTGAATTGTGTATTAAATTGGAGCATGTCGGTGTGGGAGGAATCCAACCGTAGACTCAGAGTACAGATGAGCTTTGCTTTACTGGAACTCATGTATGTTTCAAAGAAAGATGCTATTTGTTGCCTGTTGAAAGCCTGTTTCCTGGGAATAAATAAGGAGCAAAGACCAGACATAATATTTGTAGATCCACGGGGGCCATTTAAGAACATAAGAATATATCTGCTAATCATATTACATCCCCAACCAAGTACGCCACATAACCTCATATATCCTACAAGACAAGACGAAACAGTGGGTACACCTGGAGAAAGACATAATCGAAAATACCCCCACCACAGCATACCCATTCCTCCCAAAGAAACTAAGGAAAATCCCTATAACACAGGTTCACAGAGAACATGTTTAAAGCATGGAAGGAAGAAGCAGGAAAACTGTCCCCAACCCCATCCCCACTAATCCCCTGGCACACCACCCATTATTCCACTACACAGCACAAAACCTCCAGATAAAAACCTGGCAAGCCAAAGGCTTATATCACCTAGCAGACTTCTACAAAAATAACAAACCCATATCAACACAAGAAATACAAGAGAAACTAGGGGACACCCAAATGCCATGGCTTAACACACCACCAATTACATGCCGTCTTAAACAACCCAGTAGTAAAATCAGCAGCAACTAGGCCCTTGAGCACCTTCGAAAACCTCCTCCTAACAACAAGGGACATGGCAAAGGGATGGTATGCACAATACAGTGGTACCTCGGGTTACAGACGCTTCAGGTTACAGACGCTTCAGGTTACAGACTCCGCTAACCCAGAAAAATTACCTCGGGTTAAGAACTTTACTTCAGGATGAGAACAGAAATTGCGTGCTGGTAGCGCAGCAGCAGCGGGAGGCCCCATTAGCTAAAGTGGTACCTTAGGTTAAGAACAGTTTCAGGTTAAGAACGGACCTCCGGAACGAATTAAGTTCTTACCCCGAGGTACCACTGTATACAAAATACTGCTCCAAAATCCCACAAACCCCCTTGACATAATAAAAAAACAATGGGAGCATGACATAGGCTATGAGATTAACCCCACTCAATGGACCAGAATGTGGTCTAAACCTCCCTTTAAATCCATATCAGTGAAAAGAAAATAACTTACTCTGAAACTCACTTACAGATGGTACCTGTATACCATCTGCATACCATGGAAACTAGTCCTAATATGCCTAGGAACATCACCAAAATGCTGGAGAGGATGCACCTCCACAGGCACATACCTCCACATGTGGTGGGAATGTCCCAAAATCCAACTGTTCTGGACAACAATCATACAAGAAATATTCAAAATAACTAAGCAATTATTAGAAGTTACCCCAGAACTGACCCTACTAAACATCTTCCAATATAATAATGCTCACTCACATTAGAGAGCTCATAACCCACCTATTCTCACCAGCCAGAAGCATCATAGCCAGACGCTGGAGAGACCTGTCAGGAGGAAACATGGACCAATTGTATCAAATAGTATGGGGAACAGCCTTACTAGAAAAACTAACCAATAAACTGAAACTGACACGGTGACAATAGAAGAGGATGCCTTCACCCCAGTATGGTTCCCCTTTATCACATACGCAGCCCAACAAGACAACAGTAAGAATCTTCCAACAGCATATGAATCAATCTGGCTGATTGAAAAATACACACATGCACACACCCTACTCACACACAAAAACAAATCTCACTACCGCCAACCAAAGACAACCAACCACACCCTAAGCCACTCCCAACATCTCTCACCACTGAGGAAATACAACAAGTGAATAGGAAGAGAACCCACACAAGTGACACTGACACAAAACCCCACACATACACTAAGTAGAAGAATAGAAGCATAACCACCTGACCCCACCCCACTCACCATTCCCCACTCCCCTCTTCCTCCTCTCTTCTTCCCAACCTAATACAGCATGCAACGCTAATGCCACACAACAAATGAAACTGATCTGTAGAAAACACAACTTGAAAAAAGAGACAATGCATGAATTTTTGTAAACTAAAAAATATTTAATAAAAATATATTTTAAAAAGAAGATACCTGCTAGATAAGGCCAAAGGACCAGCCAATACAACTTCCTGTTTGTCCACAGTAGCCAATCAGATACATCTGGCCCCAGCAACTTGTATTTAAAGGCAGAATGCCTCTGAGCCTGGAGGTTCCATACAGCCACCATGACCAACTTTTACCTATTGCCTATGAGTAAGAGCAAGTTAAAAGATGCCTGCTTCTTGGGAGAAAAGCAATGACAAACCTAGACAGCATCTTAAAAAGCAGAGATATCACCTTGCCAACAAAGGTCCGTATAGTAAAAGCTATGGTTTTCCCAGTAGTGATGTATGGAAGTGAGAGCTGGACCATAAAGAAGGCTGATGGTCGAATAATTGATGCTTTTGAATTATGGTGCTGGAGGAGACTCTTGAGAGTCCCATGGACTGCAAGAAGATCAAACCTATCCATTCTGAAGGAAATCAGCCCTGAGGGCTCACTGGAAGGACAGATCGTGAAGCTGAGGCTCCAATACTTTGGCCACCTGATGAGAAGAGAAGACTCCCTGGAAAAGACCCTGATGTTGGGAAAGATGGAGGCCACAAGGAGAAGGGGACGACAGAGGACGAGATGGTTGGATAATGTTCTCGAAGCTACCAGCATGAGTTTGACCAAACTGCGGGAGGCAGTGGAAGACAGGAGTGCCTGGCGTGCTCTGGTCCATGGGGTCATGAAGAGTCGGACACGACTAAACGACTAAACAACAACAACAACAATATTACTTTTGTAATACAATTCGGTATGAAAAACAAAAATAAAAAATATGAAGGGAGTGATGCAAGGTCCATGAAGTATGACACAAAACCATTCCAATCTGCACACAAGAACTTCCAAACAGGTGGGTGACAGGTGTAATCTCAGAAATAGGCTTTCCCTCGGTTCTTTTTCTCACATAAGAGGCAATACATTTTCTCTGAGGATGCCTTTCCCTAAGATGTGGATAACCTAAGAAATGAAGAAGCATTGGCTTTATTTTTCTGCACACTTATGCCTATCCCTCTTCGAAAGTACGTCAAAGTGCAAGTAGATAAATAGGTACCACTCTGGCAGGAAGGTAAACGGTATTTCTGTGCACTGCTCTAGTTCACCAAAAGCAGCTTAGTCATGCTGGCCACATGACCCAGAAGCTGTACACCGGCTCCCTCGGCCAATAAAGTAAGATGAGCACCGCAACCCCAGAGTCATCTGCGACTGGACCTAATGGTCAGGGGTCCCTTTACCTTTACCTAAATAGAGTACAGTGAAGGGACCTGCTTGATATCAATAAACAGGGAGATCCAAAGTGTAGGTGCTGCCATACCAAAGATTGGTTTCTTACAAGTGTAGAATGAGTATTACTTGGCACCTGTAATAATCCCAGTTCTGCAGAACTAAGTGGTCAAGTGGGCACATATGGGATAAGGCAATCTTGCAGGTAAAGTGGTTGCTTTGCATGCTAATAGCAACACCTTGGACCTGGCTTGCTGGCCTCAGCAACCAGCGCAGGTCATTGAGCAGAGGAGTTATATGCAGACAGGGTATCCCTCCTATCAGCAACTATTCTGCAGCATTCTGCACTAACTGCAGCTTCCAAATCAATCACAAATGAAACACCACACAGAGAGTACTTCAGTAAACTACTTCATTATGACAGAAAGGTGGAATATATATATTAAACTCTGCTAAATCGAACTAAGCTATTAAAAACAAACCATGTGGAATGCTTTCAATTTGGGGTTCTACCCCCCCCCCCATGTTGTCTGGTGAGCTGTTTGCTCCACTTACCTGATAGCAGGGGCTGGAGAGCATGGAGGATGAAGATCACCCTCTGTACGTCCCACCCCCTGGCGCACCAGTGCTCTCCCATCCGGGGGGGGGGGGGGGCTGGATGAGCACCTCCCATAATGGGAACAAGACTTTCCCCCTCTTCTGTGGTTTCCAGGGGGAAACCATGACTGTTTAAAGTGGCATGATAGTGCTTAAAATTTATAGTGCAGGTGGGGCTGTCATCTCTAGCCAAGGTGTGAACACCTTTAATAAGGTTAAAGCAGAGTTACAGTTGTACTCCATGGAATAAGAAGATTGTGAGTCGAGACCCCGCCCCCGCATGGAGATAAAATAAGACACATGGACACAAGTATTTTAGGTTAATGGGCTAAAAAGGCCACAACTTTATTGCTTACAGAATGTGAGTGGTAATGGCTTAGGCATTGGATTGAACAGACTATACTTGACTCCTGCCCACTCTGCCGGGAGTCACACAAGGGTTAACAACCTGTAGAGAGAGCTTGTTGATGCAAATCAACTGGAAGCTTTCCCCTAGAGCAGGGGTGGCCAACTCCCAAGAGACTGCGATCTACTCACAGACTTAAAAACTAGCAGTGTTGAGCCTGTTTTTTAGGGGTGCAGGGCAATCTTGTTGAGCTTTTATTGGGGGAGCCAAAGTTGTTGAGCTTCTTTGAGCCTTCATCACATTGATACCTAAGTCAGAATCTGAAAAGACTCAGCTTAAAAACTACCGTCCCATTTCACTCCTAAATGTGGATTACAAAATATTTGCAGACATTTTGGCAAATAGACTTAAAAAAGTCTTAAATGAAGTAATTCATAAAGACCAAGCTGGCTTTCTCCCTGGTAGACATTTATATGAGAACACTAGAAACATCATTGACATTTTAGAACTTTTGCAGACTAACAGGAACACAAGGGCGGTGTTAATCTTTATTGATGCGGAGAAAGCATTTGACAATATATCTTGGATGTTTATGAAGAAGAACTTGGAGGGGATGGGAGTGGGACGGGGGTTTGAGAATGGATTATATGCAATCTATTCAGAACAAAAAGCTAAATTAATAGTGAACAATGTGGTGACGGAGGAATTTAAAATTGAAAAAGGGACACGACAAGGGTGCCCTCTATCCCCTCTGTTATTTATTTCAGTCCTGGAGGTGCTATTGAATATGATCAGAGAGGACCGGTTGGTACAAGGGATAGAGGTCGGAGTGAAACAATATAAACTGAAAGCTTTTGCAGATGATCTAGTTTTGACACTGCAGGAGCCAGAATCCAGTACAAAAAGAGTTCTCGAACTTATATCTGAATTTGGTCGGGTGGCGGGATTTAGGTTGAATAAACAAAAAACTAAGGTTCTGACCAAAAATTTAACAATTACAGAAACAGAGGGGTTTCAGAGAGAAACAGAACTGAATGTGGTTAAAAAAGTGAAATACCTTGGGATCTATTTGTCCTCGAAGAATTTGAATTTATTTAAGGATAATTATGAGAAATGTTGGTTGGAAGTTAAAAAGGATTTAGAAATTTGGTCAAGATTGAAACTTTCCTTGTTGGGAAGAATTGCAGCTATAAAAATGAATGTGTTGCCGAAAATGTTATTTTTGTTTCAAACCTTACAGATCGTGGACAGAGTGGATTGCTTTGGAAAATGGCAGAAGGATATATCTAGATTTATCTGGCAGGGCAAAAAGCCCCGAATAAAGTTTAAAATATTAACAGATTCGAAAGAAAGAGGGGGGTTTGCCCTGCCGGACTTGAGGTTGTATTATGAAGCTGCAGCCTTCTGCTGGCTGAAAGATTGGTTTTTGTTGGAAAACACCGATGTCCTAGATCTGGAAGGTTTTAATAATGCTTTTGGATGGCACGCATACCTATGGTACGACAAGGTTAAAGCACATAAATTGTTTAAAAGCCACATTGTCAGAAAAGCAATTTTTGCAGTCTGGATGAAATATAAAGACTTACTAGAGAGTAAAACTCCGAGGTGGCTATCACCAGTGGAGGCCAAGGCCCGAAAAAGACCCAATATGGAGGCCTATTGGCCGAAATATTGGGAATTGACTGAAAAAATTGGAGACAATTGGAAGTTGCAGAGCCAGGATAAACTAAAAAATAAGGTGCGAGATTGGCTACATTATGCTCAAATTCAAGAGGTTTTCAAAATGGACAAAAAAGTTGGTTTCCAGGTGGAGAAGTCGAAACTAGAGACAGAATTGTTAGAACCAAAAACAAAGCTGTTATCTAGAATGTATAACTTGCTGCTTATGTGGAATTTACAGGATGAGACAGTTAAATCTGCTATGATTAAATGGGCACAGGATGTTGGACACAACATTATGTTTGAAGACTGGGAAAGGTTATGGAACACCGGAATGAAATTCACGGCCAGTACGGCCTTGAAGGAAAACATTATGAAAATGATATACCGGTGGTACATGACCCCAGTCAAGTTAGCTAAGATACATCACCTGTCTGACAATAAATGTTGGAAGTGTAAGGAAGCAGAGGGGACTTTCTTTCACCTCTGGTGGACATGCCCAAAGGTTAAGGCTTTCTGGGAAATGATTTACAATGAGTTGAAAAAGGTATTTAGGTATACCTTTCCCAAGAAACCAGAGGCCTTCCTGTTGGGCATGGTAGACCAGAAAGTGTTAAAGAAGGACAGAACTTTGTTTATGTATGCCAGTACAGCAGCAAGAATACTCATCGCAAAGAACTGGAAGACACAAGATCTACCCACGCTGGAGGAATGGCAGATGCAGCTGATGGACTACATGGAGATAGCTGAACTGACCGGCAGAATCCGAGATTTGGATGTAGATACAATTGAGGTGGACTGGAAAAAGTTTAAAGACTACTTGCAAAAGTATTACAAACTGTATGAATCTTAAGACGGTGCATGATTTGGAAATGATACGCTTTAGCAATTATGATTAAGTAAATAGTAAACTAAGTGATAAAAGAGAAAAGGAGATAATATGAAATTGAACATGTTACGTTTATTTTAAAGGTATAAAAATCGTGACATAATACATTGAATATAGATACATAACATGTAAAAGTTACAATAAGGTATGACATAAGGTAACAAATTGCTGACATTGTTAATATAAAGAACGCAGAATCGGAAGGGGTGGGGAAGTCCAAGTTGGGATTTTTGTTAAAAAAAAAAAAAAATGGTTTCTTGTAAACTCCTTATTTGTTTGTAATGTATAAAATTTGGAAAGAAACGTAATAAAAAATATTATAAAAAAAAAAAAACAAAGTTGTTGAGCTTCTTTGGTGGGGGGGAGCCACTGATCTACCAGTGATCTACCACAGGCGTCCAGTGATCTACCAGTAGATCACGATCTACCTGTTGGATGTGCCTGCCCTAGAGTCACCGGGGGGTCGTGCCATGGCCCTAGCCACCACCTGGGCAGGAACAGGAACCATGACTGCCGGATTGCTGTAATGGAATACCCTTCAAAGGGAGGGGTAGATGATGGCCACAACCTCCCCTCCGACACGCAATGCATCCTGGGGAGAAAGCAGTAAAGACCTGATGAAGAGAGCACAGCAGAGGTTATATTTTCTGGGAATCCTCCAGAAAAATAATGTCTCAAAGGACTTGTTGGTGACATTTTACCATTGTACTGTGGAGAGCATATTAATTTATGGTCTGTGTGTGTGGTTTGGGAGCTGCGCGGTCAGGGGAAAAACAATGTGGTCCAGGGTTGTAAAGACTGCAGAGAGAATAATTGGGTGCCCTCTTCCCACCTTGGGTCAAATCTATGCTTTCAGGTGCTATAAGAAAGCTGCAGAGATAGTGCAGGATAGTATGCACCCCGGAAATGATCTCTTTCAGCTTCTGCCTTCTGGAAGAAGGTACAGGGTTATAAAGACTAAGACTAGCCATCTGAGAAACAATTTTTATCCAAATGTGATTAGGTTTTAAAGGCAGTGTAAGGTAGTCTCTGTGGGAGTATATTGTATTTAATTATGGAGGATCAGAGTTTTTAGGGGCTAACCAGGCTGGGATAGCTGGGATAGAGAGCCAGTGTGGTGTAGTGGTTAAGAGTGGTAGATTCGTAATCTGGGGAACTTGGTTCGCGTCTCCGCTCCTCCACATGCAGCTGCTGGGTGACCTTGGGCCGGTCACATTTCTCTGAAGTCTCTCAGCCCCACTCACCTCACAGAGTGTTTGTTGTGGGAGAGGAAGGGAAAGGAGAATGTTAGCCGCTTTGAGACTCCTTCGGGTAGTGATAAAGCGGGACATCAAATCTAAATCCAAACACTTGTTGGTTTTGAATGTCTGATGTAGATTTTTTCAATTTCGTTGTTCTGTATGGGACAATGACAACAAAGATTATCGTATTGTATTGTATCCTGTTCTTACAGCTAAATATCTCAGTGGGAAACCTGCAAGCAGGCCTGAGCACAAGAGCACTCTCCCTCTCAAAGGCTTCCAGCACCTGGTATTCAGAAGCATTACTGCCTCTGACAATGGGGGCAGAACACAGCCATCATGGCTTGTGGCCAAGGATAGCCTTGTCTTCCATGAATTTGTTCAGTCCTCCTTTTAAGCCATCCAAGTTGGTGGCCATCACTGCCTCCAGTGGGAGTGAGTTGCACAGTTTACCTGTGCAAAGGAGTGCTTTCTTTTACCCATCCCGAATCTTCCAATATCCAGCTTCATCAGATGTCCATAAGTTCTAGTGTCATGAGAGAAGAGGAGAACTTCTTTGTCAACTTTTCTGTGTCATTTATAATTTTATAAACTTCTATCATGCCACTAGTTACTTTCCTTTTCTCTAAAGGAAAAAGTCCCAAAATGCTGCAACCTTTCCTCACAGGAGAGTCAATTTGGTTGCCCTCTTCTGAATCTTTTCCAACTCTACAATAACATTTTTTGTTTCTTACACATTTTTATTGGTTTTTTTAACATATCGTTTCCAACAATCATTTAACATAACTTCTTATCTTATACAATATTTTAGACTTCCGTCAACCACTTCTGAAGATTTTCCGTTCTTTATCACTTGTTCTGCATTTCTTAATTTCTCTATTACTTTTAATTATCCTTAACCAATAATTCTCATCATAGTCTTTCTTGCAATATTTCAAATAGTTCTCCTTACGGAACTTCTTGCAGCCCTACTAGCGTAATCCGTTTATTACAATTGCTTTTCAAATAGTTCAAATATTTACTCCAGTCTTCTAAGAATCTCTAATTCCGCAGATTTCGAATCCTTCCTGCTAATTTGTCTAATTCTGCAAAGTCCATTAATTTTATTTGCCATTCTTCTTTCGTTGGTCATTCTTCTTGCTTCCATTTTTGTGCCATACAATAATGTTTTTGAGGCAAGGTAACCACAACTGTACGCAGTACTCCAAATGTTGTCATAGCATAGATTTGTATAAAGGCAAGTGGAACCAGTGAGCAATGGTACAAAAGGCTACTGAGCCCGATTATTACATTCTGTCTTCACAGTCAGAAGCAGTAATGCTCCTGAATGCCAGTAGCTGGAACCCGTAACATGGGACATTGCTCTTAGTACTCTTCTCACCTGTCACTTGCAGCAACTGGTATTCCCTGTTTAAGGAAGCTTTTAATATTTAATAAACTATTGTATTTTAATATTTTGTTGGAAGCCACCCAGAGTGGCTGGGTAAACCCAGCCAGATGGGCGGTGTATAAATAATAAATTATTATTATTATTATTATTATTATTATTATTATTATTTCTTTCTTGCTATGTAGGGCCCATCAGGGTACTTGTTAAAAACCTGTATTTTAAACATTATTTTGTTGATGCTCTTCTACACAGAACCCTTCAGCGCTTTCTGTAGGCCATGAAGGATGTGGACGCCTGTTCAAGGTAATGCTGCCATCCAGATGCTTTAATGGAATGTTTCAGGTTTGGTTGCAATCACACAATTGTAGATTTGTATAACATTTGCATAGTCTAATTTATATAGATGTACATTTAGATGTCATGACTAAATAAAAATGCAGTGCAGCTCCCTCTAGTGGGGAAGGCTGTGACCAGGTGACCTGTATGCCTGCCCAGTCTCTACCACTGCCCAGGTGCTCATTGCAATTGTTCAGCTCCAGTGCCCCCTTCTGCTCCCCCTTTGTAGGGTTCTTTATCTTTAAACTGGACTTGAACTGGAGACCTTTCAAACAGGGGGCTGTACACTGTGGGTTGGTGGACCCACTTGACCACTTGAAAGTGGTCAAGGTCAGAGCCAAAAATTAGTGGGCAGCCCTTCCCCCCTCTCTTCCCCCCCGTCTTTGACACCCCCTTCTCTTTCTCCAACATGCCAAAGAGGTATGTCTTTTTTAGGCAAAGTAGTGGCCAAGGGACGCAGGTGGCGCTGTGGGTTAAACCACAGAGCCTAGGACTTGCCGATCAGAAGGTTGGCGGTTCGAATCCCCGTGATGGGGTGAGCTCCCGTTACTCGGTCCCTGCTCCTGCCAACCTCACAGTTCAAAAGCACATCAAAGTGCAAGTAGATAAATAGGTACCGCTCCGGCGGGAAGGTAAATGGTGTTTCTGTGTGCTGCTCTGGTTCGCCAAAAGCGGCTTAATCATGCTGGCCACATGACCCGGAAGCTGTACGCCGGCTCCCTTGGCCAATAAAGCAAGATGAGCACTGCAACCCCAGAGTCAGCCACGACTGGACCTAATTGTCAGGGGTCCCCTTTACCCTTTACCTAGTGGCCAAGTACAATTCCTTCAGTGAAGGAGATATATTTATGCGGCTGAACTCTCCTGGAAGGAGAAAGCTGGTTGGGAAGTAAACCTTAACTTTCCCCCTTCCTGTGGGAGATTACTCCAACACTGTCACTGTCCATAGCTCTGAATGCTGGAGGAGAGCAAAGCTCCAATGTTGTTTCAGCAACAGTCAACCTTAGAAGCAAGCAGTTATGCCTCAATTGTATACTCTGCTTTTGCTGAAAGGTGCCTTTTCAGTTAAAGAGCATCTCTGCTGCAACAGTCTTTTACTCTGATGTAGCTGAGGAGACTCTGGTTGTATTACACCTTCTGTGATGGGAGTCCTCTGAGTCGGACGACTCCAGCACCATGGTCTCATCCTGCAGACTTGTCTCTAGGACTAGCCCTGTGTGCAGTTCTCTTCTGACTCCAGAGTCCTCAAACTCATCCTTAAGAGAAGGGAAATTGACTTCAGTCCAGTGTCATGACAACCAAGCCTTCTTACAAAGAAGCTGCAACTTCACTTCGGGAGGCAGTCTGAAGAAATGATCAGAGTTAGGAGGGGGGAGAAATTTGATTCAATTTGCATATAAAGGCAAAATTATCTAATTTATACTCATTGAAACAATCCATGAACTGGATCTTTGTATCCTCTGAATTTTGCAATTTACTTCTCCAGCCAAGTCATGCATACAGCAGAAAGCATGCACAAAATATAGACATTAGTACAAAACTGCATCGAATTATGGGAAATTGCTTGCAAAAATCTGTATGTTAGGATAAATTTGCATTAAAATTCTGACAAATATTTGCAATGCTCCCCCCCCCTTTTTAAACACCACTGAAAATATGGTGCAGGAATCTGGTAAATTGAACCTAAGATTGGTAAAATGAGAGGCTGTGAAAAACAAAAATGGACAGATTTGTCCATCCCTAGGTGCTCTGGGGTCCTGCCAGGGTTGTGTGGCCTTGGCAGCTGCCCTAGCAGGCTGGATGCTGGTTCCAGGCCTAATCAGCTGAGTGATTTCATCATTGTGGCTTTGTCATGGTGGCGTTGATGGTGCTCTGTTCCTTCCCAACAGGGGAATGCAGAAGATAGAAAAGAGCATGAGAAGTATACTGAGGGGACACACTTGATGCTATTGCTCCAGCATGTGAAACAGCTGAAGGCAAGCTTGCACCCTTCCTACTGCACACTTGATACGCACTTGATTGATTCCAATGTTCTGATGAGGTTCTTCTTGAGCATGAAACTGCAGGGGGCTTTGGCCACGGACTGTTCCTCCAGGCTCCCTCTGTGTGAGAGGGGGACGAAGGCTCGCAGGCACTCATGGACAGCCAATGGGGACTCCTTGCTGGAAGGCAAGCTGCAGGTCTTTGAGAACATTGAGTCTGTGCTGAGCAAGGAGATGGTTGCCTCTTGGCAGAAGATTGTGGCATTCCGGAGCCAGAGCAGCCTTGACCAGGATATGATCCGTGGCTTGGAGCTGAAGGTGAGTGGGTAGGGAAGGACTGTGGCTGGGTAGTGGGGAGCAGGGGCTCTGAATGCTTGGAAGAGGTCATAGGTTTGATCTGGGATTGAACCAGGGATCTTCAACATGCAAAGCTTTTCTGGGGATTCTGCAGCTGGGGTGCCACTTCTGAGAAGCCCCACTCTCCCCTTGCCTCAGATGGTGGAGGCAACCAAATGCATCCTCCACTGATCATCTTAACATATGGATAGGAACATATGGGAGCTTTATAAGTGGTCCTTCAAGTGCCCCAGTCCTGTGGAGAAGGCCTTTAAAGGTCAAGAGCAGCAGTTTGAACTGGGCCCAGAAAGGTGTGATATAATCGTAGAACTCATTGCTTGAGTGATGGCATCCTGCTTTGGCTTCAGTTTCCGAACATTGACTGACCTCTCCCAAACATAACCTACTGGATGATGTCTCCTGTGTTTGACAGGTGCAATGGGTGGGGAATGGGACAACAACCAGCAGCCTACCTGCACCTATTTAGCCTCTGGTACTCACATCCTCCATTCTCCCCCCTCCTTGCCCTGCTCAATAGGCTTGCATCTCTCAACCCAAAATAATAGTCTTATTTTCTCCAGCGATGCCTTCTGCAGAAAGATGCAGCTTTGAGCTGGTTGGAGCAGAGACTTCTGTCACCAGAGCAAGTGTCCTAGGATGGTGTCTTTCTGTGGAAGGCTATGGATGTGCATCAGAGGTGCTACGAAGATGTGTGCGGGAAGGTGTGTGGATTCATTCTCCCAGTAAGAATTTAACTTGTTGTGTGTGTTTGTGCAAATCCACACTGTACTTAAAGCACATCCTACATGCATTTGAAGCATCTGACTTCCCCCAAAGAATCCTGGGAACTATTTTAAGCTTTGTGCCCATTCTTCAGAGCTGTCTTTGTGGTGCTGCTGGAATTGTGCAGCAACCACCCTTGTATCCAGGCAGCTGGATCTCCCACTCTGGCTTGCTGTGTTTCCCTGCTTTGGCAGCCCTGTTTCTAGGCTGCTTCTGTGAGGGCTGGTTAAGTAGTGGCAGGAGGCATGGATAGGAAAAGTGGCTGCTCACTTGCCAGCAAAACTCTCTGGAGGGTCCCTAAGCAGGGGAACCCCAAACCACCCTGGTCTGAGCAAAAATGCAGGTGCTGTGAACAAAATTAGCAAGGCAGAAGACAGAGTGATTGGGTTAAGCAGCTGTTCAGCTTGGCTTCATAGCTCTGCCCCCCTGAATCCTAACAACTGTAGTTTAAGGGTGCTGGGCATTGTAGCTCTGTGCAGGGGGAAACTACAACTCCCAGGATTCTTTGCCTTAAATGTGTATTTGTATGCCATTTACAAGTATGATTAACAAGAAGAGACAACTGTTCCATCCATGATGTCACTTGCCCTTTGCAATTTTGGCATGTATTAAATACAGTGGTACCTCGGGTTAAGTCCTTAATTCGTTCCGGAGGTCCGTTCTTAACCTGAAACTGTTCTTAACCTGAGGTACCACTCCTGCTGCTGCCGCGCCGCCGGAGCATGATTTCTGTTCTCATCCTGAAGAAAAGATCTTAACCCGAGGTACTATTTCTGGGTTAGCAGAGTCTGTAACCTGAAGCATCTGTAACCTGAAGCGTATGTAACCCAAGGCACCACTGTACAAGATTTAAAACCATGTTGGAATATGCTACCTATTTACCATATTTATGCAAATCTAATGCACCACCAAATCTAATGCACACCCTAATTTTCATGACGTAATTCGACCACAAAAGGTGCACATTACATTTGCGTAAATATGGTAACCAGGGGCTACAGATAGTAGAGAAATTTGGTTTGATGTGCATTTTATTCAGAACCTATCTAATTTGCACACTTCCCAAAACAAATTTTAAACTGAAACGATGATCCCCTTCAAAATTCACACTTGTGAGTTTTGCAATGCAGTTCTCCAACTAAACATTTACACAAAAGCATATATTAGGAGAAAGTGTGCATTAAGATGCATGTAGTAGTGAAGATAACTGCAGAAATGCATCACCTTAGGAAATATTCCTTGCCCCCTCAACCCCCCCCAAAAACCCCCAACGCACCATGTGCATTATTAGGATATATCCACACTAAAAAAACCCAATCAGTTTTCATGAGGGCTTCACACATTGCCACCTGTGGCAGAAATGTGGAGAACTGAATTAAAAAGAGAGAGAAATAAATGAGAAAGTGAGAGAAGCTGAAACGGACAGATTCATCTATCCCTGCTTAGGGATGCTTTTTAGTTCATTGCACCCCCCCCCTTCTGCATTTCCCCCCAAGGAATTCAAAGTGGCACACATGGTTTTGCCCTCCTCATTTAATCCGCACAAAAACCCTGTTAGGAGGGTGAGGCTGAGGTGCAGTGACTGGCCCAGGGTCACCCAGTGATCTTCATGGGCAAATGGGGGATTTGAACCCTGGTCTCCGAGGTCCTGGTCTGACACTCTAGCCACTATGCCACACTGGCTCTGGGCTGTGGCCAATGCCAGTAGACCCACTGAATTTAATGGACACTAGTAACTTAGGGTTATTAATTTCAATGGGTCTACTCCAACTTAATTGGATTCAACTCAATGAGATCCGGAATAGGTGAGCTCTGGTTGCAGCCTGTCTCTATTTTTCATCTGAAGATGATATGTGTGACTTTTTGGTTGGTGCTTAACTCCCAACTTCTCCATCTTCAGCATTCTACACTTTGCAATATGGCGGCAAGCTCTGCATGAGGATTTACCTGAATGGTGAAGGGAGAAACACACCTCTCACTCTTTCTGGTGCTACTGCGGAACATGATGCTGTTCTGCAGTGGCCTTTTGTCCACAAGGTAAGGCTCCTTCCCTACCCCACCCCTGGACAACCTGACCCTACAGGGCACAGCTGGCACCAGGGATCAACATCATCTCCTGTTAGCCTGCTGCTGGTCCACAGAGCCTCCTGGCCCATATCACCTTCCGCCCTGTTGTTGAGGGTTAGAGGGAGGGTAGTAGGGGGCTGATACCCAGCGGAACTGGTACTGCAGAAGGCAGGGAGCACATTAGTAGGTGGTGCCAGAGCCACTGACAGACCAAGCAGAATAATCCTGGTCTTGCCCCCATCCTCTTCCTCTGGGTCTATAAGGGTAGAATCCAGTGGCAGACTTATTTAAGCAACAACAGAACAAGCAATTTGAGTCAAATCAATGCAACTCAAAATTGTGTTTACTAGACCCATTTTTAATAATAATAATAATTATTATTATAATTATAATTTTATTCATACCCCACCCTCCCCAGCCAAGGCCGGGCTCAGGGCGGCTAACAACCAATAATAATAATGAGTTGAATGAATACAACTTAAAAACAAGATTAAAATACAACATTAAAACATTAAAACAATTAAAATGCAGCCTCATCACAGGAGGAGAAAGGAAAAAGAAAGATGAGGAGGGAATCAAATTGACTCCAAGCCAAGGGCCTGGTGGAACAACTCTGCCTTACAGGCCCTGCGGAAAGAAATCAGATCCTGCAGGGCCCTGGTCTCATGAGGCAGAGCGTTCCATCAGGCCGGAGCCAGTGTTGAGAAGGCCCTGCCTCTGGTTGAGGTTAATCTAACTTCCTTAGGGCCTGGGACCTCTAGGGTGTTGCTATTTATGGACCTTAAGGTCCTCCGTGGGGTATACCGGGAGAGGTGGTCCCGTAGGTACGAGGGTCCTAGGCCATGAAGGGCTTTAAAGGTCAAAACCAGCACCTTAAATCTGACCCTGTACTCCACTGGGAGCCAGTGCAGCTGGAAAAGCACGGGGTGAATATGCTCCCATGGCAGGGATCCCGTGAGGAGCCTCGCTGCAGCATTCTGCACCCACTGGAGTTTCTGGGACAGCTTCAAGGGCAGCCCCGCGTAGAGCGAATTACAGTAGTCAAGCCTGGAGGTGACCGTCGCATGGATCACTGTGGCCAGGTCGCAATTTGCCCCTCCAGGATTAGGAGCCCTGAAGCTGAAGCTTCATTAGTTTTGTAGTAGACCCACCCCTGTCAATATCAAGACTAGGAGGAAGCTGATACCCAAGGCCACCCCTTGGACTGGTTGCAAGAAGCCATGCAGGTGGAGTCTGGCTGAGGGCAGGCTGAGATTGGTGAGACAGCACTGCTCTTACCCATATGAGGTAGTCGCTACTGAGTGGAGTACGATAATGGTCCTTAGCCCTTTGTCCCCTTTGTGCACAGAGGCAAATCTATCAATGTTGGTTCCTCACTTCCTTCCTGTTCAGCTTGTCACATCTTTGCACCAGTTTGCAATATTTTCCCCAAAAGAAATAAAGTTGTTACAGAAACCCTTCACATTTTAGAGCATTTTTTCCCTGCTAATATACACAAATCCCAGAGTGGTTTAACAATCAATCCCTTGTCCCAGGGAACTCTCTGAATTTCTAGCTAACAGTGCTTAACACCCTTAACAAACTACAGTTCTCAGGATTCTGTTGGAAGAGAGGCCATGGCTATTAATGCGATATCATAATGCTTTAAAAGCATAGCAGATGTGGCCCTGATAGCTGTTTACTAGCTCCAGGATCAGAGACAGCGTGGCTTTGAATACCGGCTGCTGCAGATCGTGAACACAAGAAGGTCATTCAGGTGTGGGTAGAAATCCAATTCACTTCGCATTATAATGCACTTTCCAGTACAATACCTGAACTGAAATACAGCTGTCCTTTGAACTCACATATCTCTGGATCATGTACAGCAGACCAATTGATGTGTACAAAAAAGAATATATGGGATGGAGGAGAGTGCATTAAAATGCACATATAAATGAAAAAAACAACCAAAAATGCATTATAGAAATTGCTCATGTTAGACAACATTGCCTGTATAAAAATGCATATGTTAGGAGAGATTGGTGTTAAAATGAGGACAGGTTTTCACAAGGTTTCCTTTCTTAAATTTACTTATTTATTACATTTACATGCTTCCTTTATCTTTCAAGGATCTCAGGGTGACTTACATGGTTCTTTCATCCACACAACAACCCTGTGATGTAGGTTAGGCTAAGAGACAGTGACTGGCCCAAGGGCACCCCATGAGCTTCATGGCTGAGTGGGGACTCAGGTCTTGATCTCCCAGGTCCTAGTCCAACACTCTAACCATTACACCACCACAAACTGTTGAAGGAATGTGGAGAACTGAATTTAGGACTAGATAGACGATAAATTGCAAGAAACTGAAATTGGCAGGTTCGTTATGCTTGAGTGCTGTTGCTCTCAGGTGCTGATTGCAGACTTGCCTGAGGCTTATTGTTAGCCTGAGAACAGGATGCTAGACTAGATAAATGGGTCTTAGGTCAGATCCAGCAGGGCTCTTCTTATGTTCCAGCTTCAATTGGACTGGATCATGTCCATAGTCCAGTACATTGCTTGAATAATCAATTTGAGTGTGATCTTGCTACAGCTTCCCTTGCCCCCCCCCCTTTTGCAGGAAAGTGTTCAGATGGGTTGTATTTAGCTTTAAAATGTTTCGTGCAGTCCTCCCCCACCTACTACCCAGCCTGCTTATCTTTCCATTTGCTGACCTTGAGATGTGTGGGAAAGGCGTCTTGTGCTTCTTGAATGAACACCTGATCATTGCATGCATTTACTTATCAACAAGTTTCTGTTTTGCCAGCCTCCCGTAATGGGGACCTAAATGGGCTCTGTGGGAACAGGAAACTAGGCTAGATGAGCGTTTGGCCTGATCTTTCAGGGCTCTTCTTATGCTCTCATTGTTACTTTATTAAAGGTGAGGAAACATTTGCAGAATTCATAGTTTAGAGAAAAGGGTAATCATATGAGGAGTACAAAATTATGCATGGTGTGGAGAAAATAGAGCAATATTTAATTCCTCTGTCATAACACTAAAAGGTAAAGGGACCCCGGACTATTAGGTCCAGTCGTGGCCGACTCTGGGGTCGCGGCGCTCATCTCGCTTTATTGGCCGAGGGAGCCAGCGTACAGCTTCCGGGTCATGTGGCCAGCATGACTAAGCCGCTTCTGGAGAACCAGAGCAGTGCACAAAAATCCCGTCGCGGGGATTCGAACCGCCGACCTTCGGATCGGCAAGTCCTAGGCTCTGTGGTTTAACCCACATAGACATCCAATGAAGCTGAGTGTTGGAGAATTCAGGACAGATGCAATAAAATATTTCTTCACACAGCACTATCAAATTCACTTGCACAAAAAGGCAGTGATGGCCACTAACCTGGACAGCTTTAAAAGAAGGTTAAGCAAATTCATTGAAGATAATGCTATCAGTGGCTACTAGCCATGTCTGATATGTTCTTCCCCCACTAACTGAGGCACTATGCCTCTGAAAAACAGTTGCTGTGCATCCCAAGTGGGGAGGATGCTCTTGCTTTCAGGTCCTGCTGTGAGCTCCTCATGAGTATCTGGGTGACCACTGTGAGATGAGAACAGAATGCTGGAGGAGATGGGACACTGGCCTGATCCAGAAGGCTTTTCTAAAGTAATTATATATCCCCGATCTAGCAGGGCTCCCCCCTCCCATTCCTATGATCTTACATTTGAGTTTGTTTTCCTTCCAACCTAACCTGTTCTTTGCTGTTTCACAGGTAACCTTTACATTACTTGGTCAGAATGATGGAGACCATCTTGTCAATACTCTCCACCCAGATCTAGAGTCTTCTTCCTTACAGAAGCCTGTGGCTGATATGAATGAGTCAGTTGGCTTCCCCAGGTTTGGTCCTTTGGCCAAACTACATTCTGTGAAACATGCCTATTTAAGAGAGGGCACTCTGTTCCTCAAGTGTGCTACAGAAGCCAGATCATGAAAAGTTCCTGAAAGCAGAGGCAGATGACAAAACCCATGGCTGGGGGACTGCATCAGAAACATATCAGGAGCTTAGGACTGATTTGCAACTGCAGTGGAGCTGATTTGCATGGCAAGAGAGCAGATTTGAGCACTGCAGTTACACTAACAGGGATGGTAGCAATGTGAAGCAATGTGCTTTGGGTTTCAAATAAAGTCGCTCAGATTCAGAAAGAGGTAGACTTCACCGTGGGAGCACGGCCAGGATAGGAGAGTGCTGGAGTCCTGTCTAGTCAAGTTGCATGGGATCAATTCCAATCTGTTACCTCCGAGGATGTGGACAGGCTGCTTGAACAAATGAAACCAACCACCTGTTTCCTTGATCCTAGCCTTATGGGAAGGGCTGGGGGATGCCTTATTGACCCTAATGGACCAGCCTCCACTGCTTACCTCAATCTCATACAGGGCTTCCAAGTGGCTTCCCATAAAAGAAACTGACCTCTTCTATGCCTTAAACAATGCTGGATGTCCACCCTAAGTTTACCTTATACAATTTCATACAGCTGAAGTTAAAGATGAAAGCTGAGAAAAGATGAAAGCAGAAATAATAACAACTTTTAAATTTCTTATTAAACCTCTGAATCACCAAAACAATTTATAGTGATTTTTATCTCATTCTTTCTAAAAAAATTTTTCTAGCCCAGTGAATAGAGGGGCCACTCAGGGTGTTATACAGCTTTATTGTTACTCAAAAGAAACTAAACCACTTCTGCTGGCGTGTGCCTGCTTGCTTTTGCTAACAAATGTTCCAAAAAGTGATCTCTTAGTTCTCTAGATAAAGAGCAGGCTAACAGATAATGAATGATGTCTTCCAGCTGAGCTTAACCACAAAAACAAAGTCAGTCTGTGTTATGGAACCTGGTTGTATTGGCCATCCAAGGCATTTCTTAAGGAAACTGATGAGAGTTTGGTTAGATAACTAGTTCTAAAACACTCTGTTCTCAAGATATATAATAATTGCTAATGAATTGTTAATAAATTGGCTGTCTCCAATTCAGTCCTACTCAAAGCAGATCCATTAAAATGAATTTATTAGTTTCAGTTGGTCTATTCCGAGTACGACTGACATTGGCTACATCCTTTTCTCTCTCCAGCCTATCTTCTACCTTGCTCTGGATATAAAAAAAGAACTTATATCTGTTTTGTTCAGAATAATTGAATAAACCTTATAAACCAAGGTTGGGAGGTAAACAAACCCTAGCTGGGAAATGAATGCTATCTATAAATTAAGAAGCACTGGGGGCAAGTAAATTAAAAAGCTATACCAGAACATTTCTACTTATTATCAGTGATGGCCAAGATAGGCTGCCATGGAAACTGAGTGACTCTAACTCTCAGGACAACCTTGTGGAGCCCAGCTGCTAGAATAACAACTGGCGAACCAAAAATCCAATTTGCTGTCTTTTTTGTCTTCTTCAATCTTTCAATCATCGGAGCCACAATTGAACTTGTGGGGGTGGGCACAGGAATTAATAGGCAGCAGGCTGAAGTATTTACATGGCTCTGTTGAGTAGAATAAGAACATCAGAAGGGCCGTGCTGAATCGGACCAAAGGTCCGTGTAGTCCAGCATCTTCTTCTAATTGGGACACAGGTGTCCCAATCAGAAGCCTGAGAGCTGATCTTGAGTGCAAAAGCAACTCTTCCCATTTGTGATTTCCAGCAGTTGCCTCTGAAATTGGAGGTAGAACATAGCCTTTGTGGCTGGGAGCCACTAATAACCTAGGCAAAGGTAAAGGGACCCCTGACCATTAGGTCCAGTCGTGACCGACTCTGGGGTTGCGGCGCTCATCTTGCTTTATTGGCCGAGGGAGCCGGCGTACATGTGGCCGGGTCATGTGGCCAGCATAACTAAGCCGCTTCTGGTGAACCAGAGCAGTGAACGGAAATGCCGTTTACCTTCCCGCTGGAGCAGTACCTATTTATCTACTTGCACTTTGACGTGCTTTCGAACTGCTAGGTTGGCAGGAGCAGGGACCGAGCAACGGGAGCTCACCCCGTCGCGGGGATTCGAACCGCCGACCTTCTGATCGGCAAGTCCTAGGTTCTGTGGTTTAACCCACAGCGCCACCCGAGTCCCTTTACTAATAACCTAATCCCCCACAAACTTGTATAATCTGCTTTTAAAACCACCCAGGACAGTGGTCTTCACAGCCTCTTGTGGAACTGAATTCCGTAGCCGAACTTTCTTCCCAGGGAACTCTGGGAATTGTAGCTCTGTGAGGCAAATTGTGGTCTCCTATCAACTCTTGACACCCTGAATAAACTACATTTCCCAATAATCTTTGGAGGAAGTAATGTCTGTTTAAAGTGATATAATACTGTTTTAAATGTACTGTGCAAATGGGGCCTTGGACAAATCACCTTGTTAGCTTTGTGCAAAGTCATCTTGAGGACCCCCAACTCTCTGCCATTTGCTCCTTCCTCACAAGTAAGGTGACCTTGTATGTAGCTTCCTAGCTCCCAGGGAAAGCGCCAGACCATGATAATTGCCCGTGTCAGGTTTATGCACAAGCAAGGTAAGCTATATTTTAGGGCCTTGGGTTACGAGGGTCCTCTTAAATAAATAAATAAATAAATAAATAAATAAATAAATAAATAAATAAATAAAATCCTTCATTTTTAGTTCTATAACACTAGTTACAAAAAAATAATGGAAAGGTGGGGAAACAGACTCTGAAACAGGCATTATCATTTTGGTACGACAAAAAGAACTCCTAATGGCTACACAATTATTGGTCATATCTGTGCAGAAATATCAAAATTGCATTAGGCTGGGGGGTCCACAAGCTGTCAAACAACACCAACGGCCGGTTCAGGCTAAGGGGCTCTTTCAGCCTGGTGTGCCTTGGGGCCTCAGCATGTCTCAATCTGCTCCTGACCAATAAAAGGTAAAGAGACCCCTGACTGTTACAGTCCAGTCGCAGACAACTTGGGTTGCAGCACTCATCTCGCTCTATAGGCCGAGGGAGCCAGCATTTGTCCGCGGACAGCTTCCAAGTCATGTGGCCAGCATGACTAAGCTGCTTCCGGTGAACCAGAGCAGTGCATGGAAACGCCGTTTACCTTCCTGCCAGAATGGTACCTATTTATCTACTTGCACTTTAACGTGTTCGACGTTAAAGTAGTTTGAACGACTACAGACCAGTTGCACTGACTCCAATCATCATGAAGTGTTTTGAGAAACTGATGCGCCGTCATATTATTTCCTGTCTTCCATCAACTTTTGACAACTACCAGTTTGCATACAGGGCAAATAGATCCACAGAGGACGCTATCACCACCACTCTCCATGCTGCTCTGTCCCATCTGGAGCAGCCGGGGAGTTATGTGAGGCTGCTGTTTGTGGACTTTAGCTCAGCTTTTAACACTATCCTCCCCCATAGACTGGTGTCCAAGCTAGAGGCGATTGGACTCTCCAACTCCACCTGTCTCTGGGTTTTGGATTTTTTGTCAGAACGTTCTCAGAGGGTTAGAGTAGGGTCACATATGTCCACAGCCCTTAGCCTTAACACCGGCTCACCACAGGGTTGTGTGTTGAGTCCCCTGCTCTATGCTCTCTATACGTATGACTGTACAGCCACCTATTCCAGCAACAAAATCATCAAGTTTGCTGATGACACTACGGTGGTAGGGCTCATTTCAGGAGGGGATGAGTCCGCCTATCGGGACGAGGTGGAGCGGCTCTGTGTTTGGTGTGGAGAGAACAATCTGGCTCTTAATACGGCTAAGACCAAGGAATTAGTGGTGGATTACAGGAAAAAAAAGGCGGACATTCAGCCCTTGCATATCAATGGGGAACGGGTGGAGAGGGTGGCGGAATTCAGGTTTTTGGGAGTAACTATCGATCAGGGCATGACTTGGAGCGCAAATACCACTGCTCTGGTGAAGAAGGCCCAGCAGAGAATTTATTTCCTCAGACTTTTAAAGAAGAACAATCTGAGTGAGAGACTGCTGGTGTCCTTCTACCGAGGCTCCATAGAGAGCATTCTTACATACTGTATTTGTGCTTGGTTCTCCAGTTGTACAGCTAGGGAGAGGAAGGTGCTCCAGAAGGTCATAACCACAGCACAAAGGATTATTGGTCAACCTCTCCCATCTTTGGAAGAATTGTACGGTTCCCGTTGTCTTAGGAAAGCAAACAACATCCTGCAGGATTCATCTCACCCGGGATACAGTCTGTTTGCACTACTGCCTTCTGGCAGGAGATATAGAAACATCAAGTCAAGGACAAATAGACTGAAAAACAGTTTTTACCCGAGAGCTGTGGCCCTTTTGAATGCTGTAACTCGATAGTGTGACCTGGGAGATTGATGGGTGTGGGTGTGGCTGGAATGTGGTTTGTTGGTTGTTGTTGTTGTTTTGCTTTTGTTGTTTTTAAGGGATGGCATCCAATTTCGTTGCACTTGTGCAATGTTGCACGTGTGTAATGACAATAAAGAATCTATCTATCTATCATTTGTCCGCGGACAGCTTCCAAGTCATGTGGCCAGCATGACTAAGCTGCTTCCGGTGAACCAGAGCAGTGCATGGAAACGCCGTTTACCTTCCTGCCAGAATGGTACCTATTTATCTACTTGCACTTTAACGTGTTCGACCTGCTAGGTTGGCAGGAGCAGGGACTGAGCAATGGGAGCTCACCCCGTTGCGGGGATTCAAACCGCCAACCTTCTGAACAGCAAGTCCTAGGCTCTGTGGTTTAGACCACAGCGCCACCCGCGTCCTGACTAATGTTCATCTGTAAATAGCTGCAGTAGCAGCTGGTGCTCACTGAAGCTGGTAGGGCAGAAGGCAGGGAGCCCAATAGTAGGTGACACCAGAACCAATGGCAGGTAGAACCTACTCATTCTAGATCTGTCCCCATCTTCTTCCCTGTTGAGTTCTACAAGGGCAATACTGGGACCAATTTAGAGGAAGCTGACAGGCAAGGCCAATCCCTAGACTGTTTTGCAAGTTGGTGGGGGCTTGCAGAGTGCAAGCTGAGGTTCGTGAGGCAATGTCCCATTTGCCATACTGGATTAGCCCACAGTGAGTCTACCAGGCCAAAGCTCGCTCCCCATCCATCTATTGCATTTTCTATGTCCCTGTCTTGTGCAACTGCCGAAAAGCATGCACAGAAAGTTCCCTTCCAAGGAAACAGAACCAAACTGGGGGGTGGATTGCATTTGCGTTAAATAAACACTCAAAAGGGCATGTCGAAATGATCTCCTTTAAGCAGGGCCTGGTTGGCAGCTGCAAGTGGAATATCTCCATTTGACGACCTAGGATCTAATCCGAACCACCATTCATTGGGTTCATTGCGCCTTTGTGGTCTTTAATAGGCTCTGAAAGAGGAAGTTGTGACTGGCAGAGTGCTGTTTTCGCAGTGCTTCTGCTGGGCCCATCTGGAATGCATTGGATGGTGGCACATTCCAAACACACACTTTTCACATCGAAAGCTCTTGCTTCCATGGACCTACTTGGATGATGGACTCATCTGGGAGAGCTTGGTTTTCTCAGCTGGGCTGTGGATGGACAATGGTTTGGGTTGAGACAGATCTCCTGGGGTTCACATGCTGAGATTCAGGATAGAGTCTGACAGGTCAAGGGATGGTGCTCAGTATGCAGGAGCAGAGTCAGGTGGCACCTGGAGAGGAGTTGGGGAGGATCTGTCTGTACCTACTGGTTTGGGTGGAGAGCAGTGGTTCCCAAATGTTTTCAGGCTACTGCCCCCCAGCTTCCATAAACTAATCCCATGTGACTCCCACCCATATCCTATAAAAAGCATTATTCAGAATTGCCATTTGCACAACCCATTAAGAAAGATGATAACACAATAAAATTCAAAATACAAAGCACATTTATTCAAAATCCAATTAAAACAATTTAGTTTAATTACAGTGGCTAATTCGTTCCGGAGGTCCGTACTTAACCTGAAACTGTTCTTAACCTGAAGCACCACTTTAGCTAATAGGGCCTCCTGCTGCTGCCGCGCCGCTGGAGCACGATTTCTGTTCTCATCCTGAAGCAAAGTTCTTAACCTGAAGCACTATTTCTGAGCTAGCAGAGTCTGTAACCTGAAGCATATGTAACCTGAAGCGTATGTAACCCGAGGTACCACTGTAATTCACCAAGACTGATGGAATTGATAAAGTGACGCCAGCTTTTCAAAGTAAGATAGTCATTTTCATCTCCAGAGTCCAACAGCTTCCCCCTTGCCTCTTAGAGCCCTCCTGGGTAATCCCACTGGCCCCCAGGGGCAGCACCACCCACTCTGGGAACTGCTTGTGGGCATGGAAGGTGTCAGGGACCAGGAGCTGGACTCCTCTTCATCAGGTGATGGAGGAAAGGACTGGAAACCAAGCCTTATGAGGAGGAACAGTTTAAAGATCTGGGTATGTTTTTCCTGGAAATGAGGAGACTGAGAGGAGAAGTGACAGCTGTCTTCCAATGTCTCAAGGGCTTTCACATGGAAGATGGAGCAAGCTTGTTTTCTCCTGCTCTGGAGGGTAGGACTCAAACCAATGGCGTCAAGTTACAAGGAAGGAGATTCCAACTAAACATCAGGAAAAGGTTTCTGACAATAAGGAACGGACTTCCTCCCTCGGGAGGTTGTGGACTCTCCTTCCTTGGAGGTTTCTAAGCAGAGGTCAGATGGCCATCTGTCATGGATGCTTTAGCTGAGATTCCTGCACTGCAGGGGGTTCGACTAGATGACCCTCAGGGTCCCTTCCAACTCTACATTTCTGATTCTATGATCTGTGACTCTGAAGAAGAAAGGTATGCAGAGCCAGATCCCGAGCTCCTGCTGCAGATGAACCTAGAGAATTAGTGCCCACCCCCACCCAGCCTGGGTATATGGTACTGCTGTCATCTGACCCTGAGGGCTCCACTGTAGAAGACCTTGGAAGACCTGAGCACCACCCACCCCCACTCTGATGCAGGAAGAGGAGACTAGAGAAGGATGAGTCCCTTTACCTAGAGCAGCGCCTTGTAGCATTGCTGGGTGCGCAAGTTAAATGTTAAGCTGCACCTGGTGCCCTTTCTATGAAAGTACTCAGTCACTTAATTTTTTTTTTTAAATCATTTAACTAAGATTAAGATGAAAATTGAAATTTTTTGAAGGGAATAAATTTCATTTTATATTGTGTCCCAGTAGGCCTTGGGCTTTCTGCAGGTCTACCACGTGTGATAGCCCAAATGTTCAGGCAAAGGAGAGCAGGTGCAGTGGTTAGGCTTGGAGTTAACAGTGGAAACTAGCATTGCAAATTGTAGACAAAGTGGACTGTTTTAAGAAGTGGCAGAGAGATATTTCAAGATTTGTCTGGCAGGGCAAGAAGCCTAGAATAAAATTTAAAATATTAACAGATGCAAAGGAAAGAGGTGGATTTGCCCTGCCAGACTTTAAACTTTACTATGAATCAGCAGCTTTTTGCTGGTTGAAAGAATGGCTACTTCTTGAAAACACAGACATTTTGGACTTGGAAGGTTTTAACAACGTATTTGGATGGCATGCATATTTGTGGTATGACAAGGTTAAAGCGCATAAAGCATTTAAAAACCATATTGTCAGGAAAGCATTGTTTAATGTTTGGATAAGATATAAGGATCTACTGGAAAATAAAACCCCAAGGTGGCTGTCACCGATGGAAGCGAAAGCTCAGAAAAAGCTCAATATGGAGGCTAAATGGCCGAAATATTGGGAAATTTTGGAGCAAGAAGGAGACAAACTGAAATTGCAGACTTTTGAGAAACTAAAGAACAAAGTGCGAGACTGGCTTCATTATTATCAGATAATGGAGGCATATAATTTGGACAAGAAAATTGGCTTCCAGGTGGAAAAATCAAAATTAGAAACAGAACTGTTAGAACCCAAAACTAAGATTTTGTCAAGGATGTATAACTTGCTGCTGAAATGGAACACTCAGGATGAAACGGTGAAATCAGCTATGATTAAATGGGCACAAGATGTTGGACACAATATTATGTTTGCTGACTGGGAACAGTTATGGACCACAGGTATGAAGTTTACGGCATGTAATGCCTTAAGAGAGAATATTATGAAATGATATACAGGTGGTACATGACCCCAGTCAAGCTTGCAAAAATGTTGTTGGAAATGTAAAGAAACTGAAGGTACATTCTTTCACCTTTGGTGGACGTGCCCAAGGATTAAGGCTTTCTGGGAGACAATATATAATGAATTGAAAAAGGTATTTAAATATACCTTCTTGAAGAAACCAGAGGCCTTTCTCCTGGGCATAGTCGACCAATCGGTGTTAAAGAAGGATAGAATTTTCTTTATGTACGCTACAACAGCAGCAAGAATACTTATTGCAAAGTATTGGAAGACACAAGACATACCCACTCTGGAAGAATGGCAGATGAAGGTGATGGACTACATGGAATTGGCGGAAATGACTGGCAGAATCCGAGACCAGGGAGAAGAGTTGGTGGAAGAAGACTGGAAGAAATTTAAAGACTATTTACAGAGATATTGCAAAATTAATGAATGTTAGAATGGTGTTGGACTGAAATGAAGTGGTTTCTAGCTGTGATGGTACAAAAGAATAGGAAAAAAATGGTTTTTTATAAGTAAAATTTAATGTTATAATAATTTAAGATTAAAGATCAGGGTAAAATAAAGAGGGAAAGAAACTGCTGAACTAATGTATAGAACTGGAAAAAAAGGAGGTATGAGGAGGTCCAGGAAACAAGTAAATGAAAAATAAGTGATGAAAAGATTGATTGTTTTTAACTTTTTCTTTTTTATTTGTATTTTTTTTGTTTTTTTTGTTTTTTCTTTTTTATTATGTAATATTGTAAAAATCCTAATAAAAATTTATAAAACAAAACAAAACAGTGGAAACTAGCACCCTGATGAACTGAGCCTGGAAGTGAGGCAGCGACCCAGAGCAGATAGCCGCTGATACAGTGGTACCTCGGGTTAAGTACTTAATTTGTTCCAGAGGTCCGTTCTTAACCTGAAGCAACACTTTAGCAAATGGGGCCTCCTGCTACTGCTGCGCCACCGGAGCATGATTTCTGTTCTCATCCTGAAGCAAAGTTCTTAACCCGAGGTACTATTTCTGGGTTAGCGGAGTCTGTAACCTGAAGCGTCTGTAACCCGAGGTACCACAGTATTGGCATGATGGAATCTAATTGGCAGGCCCCTTGTCACTAGTGTGGCTGCAGAAGAGCCTTTTTTAATGCCAGCCTGATTTAGAGCTTCTTACAATAGTCCAATCTGCAGGATGTAATAAATAAGTAAAAGTTTTGGGGCCCAGTTCTAAGTGCTGGTTTTGACCTATAAAGCCTTCAATGGCTTAGGACCACAATGCCTCAAGGACCTTCTCTCTCCATATGAATAGACCCAGACCCCGTGATCACCATCTGAGGCCCTGCTTCCTGAGAGGTCTGGAGGGTGGCAACATGAGAAGGGGCCTTTTCGGCAGTCGCTCTCTGTTTGTGGAATGCTCTCCCCAGGGAGGTGGCAGCTTCATTATACATCTTTAGGTACCAGGTGAAAACCAGGCCTTTGGCTAATTAATATTCTACAATATTATTGTTTTGTTGTTTTGTTTTAACTATTTACTAATGTTTTTACCTTGTATTTTATCCTGTGAACCACCCTGCAATCTTGTGATGAAAGGTGGTACAGTGGACCCTCGGGTAACGTAACTTTCGGGTTGCAGACATGGCAAACCCGGAAGTGTATACTTCTGGGTTCTGCCGCTAGTGCATGTGCAGAAGCACTCTACGCACTGTGCGCCTGCGCAGAAGCTCTCTATCGTGCCACGCCATGCGCAGAAGTGGTGCCTCTAGTTATGGATTTTTCAGGGTGCGCACGGCACCCCAAAACGAATTAAATCCATAACCAGAGGTACCACTGTATGTAAATCATAAACCACCACTACCACTATCACCACCATCATCATAGCGATGAAATGGCAACCTTTTTCTGCATGAGGTTGACCCAGACACCACAAAGAAGCATTAAAAAGAAGAGATGCACAGACAATTAGTTGCATGAGTTATTTATGGTGTCATGACTCACAGTCCTCTATCATGATTCATTGCAAATTTTAGACCTTTGAGTGCTTGTAAAGTTCTTTAGAAAATACTTCTTGGGACCACAGAGCAGGAAACATTCAATTTCCTGGGAAGGCTCCTAATGGTAACAAGGTTGTTCTGCATAGCTGTCAACTTTCAGATTTGAAAATAAGGGATCAGCAGCCTCGAAAATAAGGGATCAACAGCCTCACCTGTCCTGGGGACTGTCTATGGGATATCTAACAATCTGGGATAGCAGCGGGAAGCAGCGGGAAATGGCACTGGAATAAGGGAATTTTCCACAAAAAAGGGGAGGTTGACAGATAGGTTGTTGTGTGTCCTATTTTACTGAGGACTGTCCTCTTTTGAAAGTGTCCACTGTTGCAGGGAGAGGCCTGAGGTGAAATGGAAAGGTGCAGCACCATGTGTGCACTGTGTGCTATCTGTCACCCCTCCCCCCGGGGACTCTGCCAGAGCTGCGCTTAACAGCATGGCACAGCTGTGGCATCTGAGATCCTGCACGATTGTGCAAAGACCTTGCATGGCCTTCCTGAGACTGCAGTAAGTGAGGTGCCCTGCCCTGCTTACCCAGTGTCTTGGAACTGCCATGTGAGGCCTCTGGAGTCCTCCATGAGATGTCATGGGGCTTTCACAAGATCTCCCAGAACCCAGAAGCTGCTACAGCTGCTTCACCTTGCTTCTCCAGCAGCTGCAAGGTGGTGCCTGTGGAAGCTTCCCTTGGATTCTGCCACCTGAGGCAGGTGCCTCAGTCTGCCTCATGGATGGCCTGGCCCTGGGCGGTCCTGCTTTGCACCCTCCTTGAGTGCCTTTTGGCCCAGCTGGGAACCCGATCATGGCTCATGCTCACCTGTATGGAGGATAGAGAGGGGTGTCCATAGAAACTGGCCTACATTGTTCTATCCACTTTTGCCTCTGGCCCCGCCAGCAATGTCATGCAGCTTGCCTAAAAGTGTACTGGGCTGAAAATGGCTGTTCACCCCTTGTGAAGCATCTGAGAACCAAGTCTGATAAGGAACAATTGAAGGACCTGTGCGTGCTGAATCTGGAACAGAGAAGACTAAGGGTGGACATTATGGTGGCTCTCTTGAAGAGCTCTCATGTTGAAGAGGGAGCAGACTTGTCCTCTGCTTCTCTGGAGGGCAGAATTAGGACCGTTTGGCTGGCCATTATAGGGAAGCAGGCTTCTGCTGGATATTAGAACAAACTTCCAGAGACACTCAACTGCTTTGCTCTGCATCCTCCTTGGGTGGTTTTTGGCCTGACTGGAATGTGTCCTTGAGCTCTGATAATTTATCTATATATTTCCTGGGAACATCTGCGCCCCGCTGTTCAGCCAAAAAGCCTCCCACAGTGGCTTACGTAGTAGTACAATCAACAGTAGATGCTCCCTACCAGCAAGGTTGCAATTTTGGGGGGGGGAGGGGGGGAGAGATATAAGGAAAAGGGGACAGGGGAGGAAGAAGAAAACAGGAACTAAAATCTAGGCACTAAACGGTTGTTCCCAGAATGACTAGCTGGCACAGTTCAGGGGCAGAGGGTGCCCCATGGAGCCTGGCCTCTGCAGAAGCTGAAGCCTTATTTTGTCTGTTTTTGCAGAGGAACACATCCACGAGGTCCTAGGCACCATCCTCTGATGGGAGCCTCACTTATCTTGTTAATTGCACAGTGAAAGCCTTCTATGGATCATCCAGCCTCTGCTCGTGACTAGTCCCTGCTTGCACGCGTATGTAATTACTTTTACATACAGAAGTGCATTGGCTGTCAAGGGAAAAAATATTGAAGCAATTCTTTGAGGCACATGATGAAGCACGACTTTTTCTGATGGATTCAAAATTTCGACGTGACCAGTTGAACAACTTTGTGTGGTTTGTGTATGGCAGCCTACTTAGTAGGCATTTTCACATACTTGAGCATTCTCAACACAAGCTTTCAAGGTAGTAATGTGAACAATTTTTTTTACACTAAAGATAAAATTGAGGCAGAGATTTAAAAATTATGGTTATGGGCAGTGCTTTTTTTTCTTTAAAAAAAATGTTTAGGGCTACTCTCATTTCCCTACTCATATTGAAATACTGCCCCGCAATGAGGCCAAACGTAGATTCACAAAATGTTTAGGGGTATGCGTCCCCCTGGATCCCCCCATAAAAAAAGCACTGGTTATGTCAGCCTCACTAACATCCCAACACTGGAGACATTTATGGAGGCCCAATGACAAAGAATTGATACCAGAAGTAAAACATTACATCACTGAGCACCTGTGTGATTTAGCGACTAGCTTCAGAGATTTCTTCCCCGCAGCAAAACCTGAAAATTCGTGGATAAGGAATCCTTTTGAATGTGGTGTTGTACAGCTAACAACTCTATCTGTGCACTTGTTGATGTGACTTGTGATGGTTCATTGAAATCATTTTTCAAGAATGTAGACCAGTGGCGTAATGAGCCCCTCTGGCACCTGGGGTGGCTGCGTGGGCACTGTGCCATGGTGGCGGGTACAGTAGCTTCGGCACACTGTGAACCCAGCCCTGCACTGTTTTTGTGAGTGGCGCACAGGACTCTCAGGGGCACCTAGGCTTCTGTGCCAACTTGGGCTCCTCAAAGGTAAGTTTAATAAAATTTAACTCCTCTGCCCCACTAACTAAACCTTTGCCAATTTTGTGTGGTAATATCACAAATTTTATGGTCTTTTTTTTTAGTATACCTAAAATCCTTTGCTTATTAGGGACTACCCCACATTTTCTTCAAAAAAATGCTTTGCACAGGTAATACCATAGAGTTATCAACAATTTCAAAAGTATGGGGCCCATGGCTTGGCTTTCGAAAAAGGGGTCTTGAGCTAATTGGGAACCACTGCTCTATCGGTCTGGGAACCCATTTTATTTTATGTTTTAGATATTTTATGAATTAGGCATTTCAACATTCTCTCTCTTTAAAAAAAATTTATGCTTTTCAGATTTATACATTTCACTAATTTTACAACCATTTTAACATTTCAAAGCTTGACTTCCTTCCTCCTCTTTCTGCAGTTCCTTGAATTTATTTTTAATATCTTCTGCATATCCAAATTAACTTAATTTGCTCATTTATTCATCTCCTTCAAATATATACTCTTATAAAACTGCAGCTTATTAAAACAATCCTGCCAATGTTCTTATCTGTTTACAATTTGTCTGTAAATATTCAATAAACTGTTCCCATTCTTTTATAAAAAGTTTGTTGTCTTGATTTCTTCTTCTTCCAGGGAGTTTTGCCATTTCTGCATCTTCCGTAAGTTTTTTATCTTTTCTCCCTTTGCTGAGACTTCTTTCCATTTTGGGGCAAGTGAAATTCTTGCCGCTTTAGTCGCATAAATGAATAAGTTTCTATACAGTTTAGGTAGTTGTGTCCCTATAATTCCCAAAAGAAAAGCTTCTGATTTTTTTTTTACAAAAGTTATTTTAAACATCCTTTTCAATTCATTATATATCTCAGTAAGCTTTAACTTTACTACACGACTACCACATATGATAAAAAAGAACCTTCTTTCTCTTTACATTTCCAACACTTATTTGATTTAGATTTATACATTTTTGCCAACTTACTATATTTTCATAGAGTTTTCTGTTAGACCAAAACATGCTGTAAATCTTATATCCATATTCCACAATTGTTCCCATGCTTCCATGTCTATATTATGACCGATACCTGTGCCCCAGTGTATCACTGAGGATTTTCCTTGCTTATCCTTTGTCTCCCATTCCAATAATATTTTATACATTTTAGACACCACTTTTACATTACATTCTAACATGTCTCTCTCCAGTTGTGATATTTGTTCCCCAAACCCTCGTATCCTATCTTTCAGGCATTTCAACATTCTCAAGATGGGGTTACCTTAAAAAAATAAATAAAAGCTTGACAGTAAATTAAGGTAAATGAAATAAAGAAAAAGAAGGGAGAAAGGGACGTAAATATTTAAAAAGCAACAGAAAGCCGAGGAAAACGACAATAACAAAAGGATAATAAAATGGAATTGAGGTTAAAGTATATATGTAAGGAGATGAGCTTCTTCTTCCCCTCATTAGTTCATGAGTCACCATGGTTTCAGTAAATACATTCCAAATATCATTATATTTGTCCATACCAATCTTCGCCTGAGAGTGATCTGTTCATATGTTGCAAGGGTTGTCACATTGTCTATCCATTGATCAAAGGGGCCATATTTTAATGCCCCCCCTTGGATCAATGAAACAATATCAATCTGTTTGCAGATGTAACGGCATGGAAAATCCATTTATGTTGACTCCTTGTCAAGCCCCTTATATTAGCTACAGACAACCACCAATTTGCACGCATCCGAACTGACATGAGGCTGCACGTGCGCATCGCCGCAACCTAGAAGTGGCCAGAAGGGGGCGGGGGCGTAATAGGGCGTAGTGGTGGTGGGGGGGGGGAAGTGGGCTTGACACGTGAGTTCAGGAGTTCAGACAGGGCATGCTGAGGGCAGCGGCTAACTTCAGTTCATTATTGGCAGCGTGGAATTTGAAGGTACACGAGAGCACAGAGACTCATCACGCTTTTATTATCGCATTTCTACCCCACCTCTCCTTCAAGGGGTTGGAGGTGGTCTTCATGGTTCTCCCCCCCCCCCATGTTATCCTCACAACAACCCTGTGAGGTAGGTTAAACTGACAGGCAAGTAAACAGCCGGGGCTGAGTATGGATCCCGAACATTGGTCCTAGTCCTATATCGTGTTATGTATACACAGGCAAAACTTTCTCCAATCTTTGCGCAGTGTTTTTTTTTTCTTTTTCTTTTTGGAGGGGTGGGCAGTGCGGGGGGGAGAGAACGTATCCCTCCCCCCCCTTCGCTCAGTCGAAGCGAGGGCTCTGCTACCGGCGGGATGGAGCCCAGAGGAGGAGCCGGGGGCGGTCTGGTGGGCGGGGAATAGGGAAGCAGCCTGCGCTAATTGCATAAGCAAAACGTAAATAATTCGCGGGAAAAAGGAGAGAGGAAAAAAAAGAAGATGGCGCCTCACATCCTCAGCATCTTCAGTCTGCAACAGCTGCCTGAGGAGAGACAGACACCTTTCTGAACCTGGTGGGAAGTGCCACGGGGTGCAGCGGAGAGCCAGCTCTGTGAGCCCCGCTGCGGGACTCTCAGTGAGTTCGGGAGGCATTTTAGTGCTTTTCCTGCGCGCACTGCGCCCCGTACTTTTGGCACTTTCTTCTTTCCAATGGAGCAGGAGTGGAACTGAAAAAAGAAAACTTTCTTGATACAGAAAACCGGTAAGATTTTGTATTTGGCGGCGCCGCGAGGGCGCGTTGCAGAGAAGGGGGTGTCCGGCAGGTCTCCAAGCGAGCGGGTTTGCGGAGAAACTTTGGCGGCGGCGTGCCTTAGGAGAGAGAGTTGCAGAGTTTTCTATCTATTTATTTCCTAAACTTTGTGTGTGTGTGGGGGGGGGGATTACAGGATTTTGCAAAACCTAAGGCTCGCAGCTTGCATGTTCATTAAAAAAATAAAATAAAGATGAACCGGGACAAGATCGTTACGTTTGTGGATATTTAGGCTGTGGATCCTCGCTTAGGGAGCAAGTCACTTATTGAACTCGGCGAGAGATGCTTTGCTTCCGAGTAAAACGTGTATTCGGGGTCGCAACCACGTTGCGCTTGCAAGCCCACGCACTCTGTCCCTTGCAAAGCAAAAGTGTCCCTTTTGCACGCTTAAGTTGAACGTGGTGCGGGCTACTGCCGAATAAAGGGGCAGAAGATCGAGGCGCCTGAGGGTACCGGGTTGGTGGGGGCGGAGAGGAAGAAAGCTGCCTGTTTTGCTATCAAAAATGAAAGTGTAACCGCTTCTGTATTCCTTTGGGAACTAAAAGTCTCGTGTTGTGGGCTGCAACCGGCTGAATTCTACTCGAGAGCAGACCCACTAGAATGAATGGGCCGGTGTGAGTCAATGCCCACCAGTTTCAATGGGCCTACTCCGAGTAGGGCTGCAGCAACCCTGATAAAAACTGGGATTCCGCCCGGGGGAGGGGAGGGGGGTTGTGCACGCGCCTGGCTGTGCAGATACTTCATTGACAGTTGCTTGCAAACTTGAGTAAATATGATGAATAAGAAAATAGGGGACGCTTAGTTGCGGAGATACCCTGTGCGCGCGACGCTTTTTTAATTAACCGCATCCTTTGACTTCTTTCGGTTTGAATAGACAGACGGTGTGCTGTTAACACCCCCCCCCTAAAATGTATTTTCTTTAAAAAAAATTTTTTTTTACACGGGTCTTTTTTTGAATCAGCCAATCAGAGCACGTTGAGTAGCCGGCTCTTAGTCAACTACACGCGGAAGATTTACTCTCTCGCTTTGGTTACAGTGAGAGCCCCCCACCCCTAGATAGTGATGCCCCCCTGGATTATTCTGAGCAGAGAGAGAACACAGTCTTGATAGTTCGTCAAAGAGGAGGGAGGAAATTGGCAAGGGGCTTGTAGAACTCAACTGGAAGGATAGGTTTGTCTAATAGTATTAGAGCTCAATGGAACCTCCATCTTCAGGAACAGTATACCAGGGACAGGGAATCTCTTTCACTCAAAGGCTGTACTGTATTTCCCCCATGGACAATCTTCTAGGAACTGCATGGCTCTGGTGGGCAGGGCCAGAGCCAAAAGCGTATGGTGCTACAGGTGTGACTCTTACAATATATATATATTGTTGACATGTGTCTGCTTGGAGAGACAGTGGTGCATCTTCAGGGGTGAAGGCAAACCTTTGGAGAGTTTGGTTGTGCTGCTGCAGATGCGCCTATGATTCCTCTCTTCATTCTTCCAAATGGTCAGTAGGTGCATACCAGCCAGGGGTTTTCACCCACACACAGAAGCCTCTCATCCAAGTGGCATTATCACTGTTCAAGGGTACATTTCAGCCAAGTAGAATTTTTCGTGGAGACTGCAGAGGAGGGACAGGTGTAACCTGGGGAAAGGGGTGCATCATACTGAGGCTGCTCCAAGCACCTGATATCCTATGCACCTTCGTGGAGTTTAGGACTATCCTTGGCTGCTAACCATGAAGGCTATGCTCTACCTGCACAGCTGAAGGCAGCAATGCTTCTGAATTCCAGTTACTGGGAAATGCAGGAGGGTAGGGGGTTCTTGTGTGGTAGGGTAGGGACATGGGTGGCGCTGTGGGTAAAAGCCTCAGCGCCTAGGGCTTGCTGATCGAAAGGTCGGCAGTTCGAATCCCCGCGGCGGGGTGCGCTCCCGCTGCTCGGTCCCAGTGCCTGCCAACCTAGCAGTTCGAAAGCACCCCCGGGTGCAAGTAGATAAATAGGGACCGCTTACTAGCGGGAAGGTAAACAGCGTTTCCGTATGCGGCTCTGGCTCGCCAGATGCAGCTTTGTCACGCTGGCCACGTGACCCGGAAGTGTCTCCGGACAGCGCTGGCCCCCGGCCTCTAGAGTGAGATGGGCGCACAACCCTAGAGTCTGTCAAGACTGGCCCGTACGGGCAGGGGTACCTTTACCTTTACCTTAGGGGGTTATTGTGCTCAAATCCTGCTCGCTGGTCTCCTGCAGGCATCTGGCTGGCCACTGTGAAAACGGGATGCTGAACTAGACTAGATTTGTCTGATCCAGCTGCCCTTACGTTATTATTGTGTGAAATCCACCTGTACTGTTTAAAAATTCTGATCACCATGCCAAATTTTCGCATTCGAACTGTGGCAACTAAATTAGAGATGAAAAAGAAAGAAAGGAAAGGAAATGGCTGGGCTGTCCTATCACTCCCCCACCCTCACCTGCACCCCATTCAGTGGAACAGGTTGTTTTAAACTTGCTCTTCTTAGGGCAGGGTTGTTGTTGTTTTTCTACAAAAAAATGATTGAACATTTTATTTACAACATAACATAACCCCCCCACCCCCCAATACAGAAATACAGTAAGCATAACATGCAACAATACAAACAACCAAATAAAAGACTTTCTTTATCCTGTATCTGGCCTCCTTATTTACTTCTTATAAGCTGTTTCCTTTATGAATAATTATTAAGATTTTTCTAATTATAACTTAAATATCCACAAAGTCTCCCGCAGCTATTAATCGGAACAAGTCCAGGTATGTATTTTAGGGCACTGTTTTGTGAAGTGTTCTCTGCATTTTCCCCATGCTTTTTGAAACTCTTGTCTAGTGTGATTCTTAGGGCAGGGTTTGTGTGCCCCTTTAGGTGGTATTGTGCGTTCCTTCACTCACCACAGTCCAGTGGCGGCACCTGGTGGGGCAGAAGGCAGAGAGACCAGTCATAGGTGGTGCCAGAGACAATGAGAGGCAGAACCAACTAATTCTGGTCTAGTCCCTTGCCATCCTTCTCCCTGCTGACTTATACAAGGACAATCCTGAGACTAAGGAGGCAGAGAAGCCGGCAGTCCGGGCCACTACCGGAACTGGCTGCAAGTAAGCAGGCAGGCAGGTGGGGGCTTTCTGAGGTTGGTGGGGATGTGCCCTACTTGCCCTGACTGGCTCACCTGCGCTGCAGTCCAGACCTGATGGGTTTAGAGACCTTCGTGCTCCTTCTGCTAAGAAGGGCTCTGGACATCTGCCACAAAGTCCTAGAAAGATGGAACCATTGCTTGGGACCCTGAAGTGCTGGGATATTTGACAGCCTTTCCAAGACTGTCAAACAGAAGGCAGAGTTAAGTGATTTTGGTTCCTGCTGCTGCTGCTGCTGCTGCTGGACATTGAGGCAAGTAGTAGCAGATTGCTGTGTTACAGGTGTCTGTGGTGTTGGTGTTTTGTAACTTCCTTTGGGTGTTTATTTATTCATTTATTCCTGTGTGGCATTTCTACCTCATCCTATAGACAAAAAAGGGACTTTTTCCCAGAGGAAAGGTGGAGTTATTGTTGGCATCTGTCTGTCTCAAGAGACAAAGTGTGCATTAGCAGCCTCTAAGTGACCTCAGGGTGGATGCCTAGGCAGTGTGGATGGAGGTTCTGGGCTGCCCAAGTGACAAGACCTCCCTCTCGGCTTCACTGATGTGGTCCAAATTAAACAATGGGAAAAGGACTTAACAATTTTTATATGGCAAGAAAAAACGCCAAGGATTAGGTATAAAATACTAATAGAGGGGGTTTCTCATTTGCTGATTTGAGACTGTACTTTGAGGCTGTATGCTTAGTGTGCGTGAAGGAGTGGGTAGAATTAAAGGATGCTGGAACTTTTGATTTGGATTTGACCTAAGGTTTGGGTGGCATAGCTATTTGTATTATAATAAGACCAAAGTGCACAAGAGTTTTTTAAAATTATGTGATCAGGAGGAGTGTGTACAATGTCTGGGCAAAATATAGAGAAATGTTAAGAAAGGAAGACCCCATGCTGGATATTTCCAATGGAGGCGGTTGTGGTAAAAAATTTAACATGGAAGAAAACCGGGGAACGTATAAAGACCTTCTTGAATTTAAAGATAACTCTGTAAGACTTTAAAAAGAGGGAGCAAGAAGAAGAAGAAGTGATTAGACTAGTCACAGATTGGTTCCAGTATTTCCAAATAAATGAGATATTTAGAAGAAGCAAAGAAAGAGGATTTGTAGAAGGTGGATTGGAATTTGAGAAAATAATGTTGGGAAGTAACAAAAGATTAAAGTATACAGAACTCTACTTGAATGGGAACCTAAAGATGAATAAGTGAAAGAGGCAATGATACACTGGGCATCAGTTATTGGATATAACATTGAACTTTTGGCATGGGAAAAATTATGGAATGGGCCAGTAAAATCTTCGGCCTGCTATGCAATTCAAGAGGACATCTTCAAAATGGTATATAGATGGTATTCGATGCCAAGTAAATGTGCCAGAATGCACAATAGAGGATCCGATGCATATTGGAAATGTTTAGAAAAATGAGGCGCTCTATATCATATGTGGTGGCAATGCAAGTATGGGGGTTGGGGGTTGGGAAATGATATATGAGGAACTCACCTTAAATTCACCTTCCCAAAAAGACCAGAAGCCTTCTTGCTGGCAATAATCGGGGAAGATATACCTAAGAAAACAAGGAACCTATTTTTATATGCAACTGTGGCTGCAAGGAAAACTTATGCAAAAAAATTGGGAAGAAATTATTGTTCCAACAAAGGATCAATGCTTGCAGAAGTTAATAGAGTTTATTTAGTTAGCAAGTTCGACAACCAAAATAAGAAAGTGTGATGAAAAGAAAAGGAGGCAAGTGGGAGCTTTTCGAAGAATACTTTAGAGTGGTATCAAGGTTAACTTGCAAGTAGGATAAGCCTATGAGCAGCAGTAGACAAGACAAAATAAAATAAAAGGGAAATAATAAAGGGGGAAAAGAGAAAACGTAAGGAGTTTGAAATATTTGAAATAGAGTGTCGATGGAAGATAAGTTGGGAAGTCTATATAAGACTAAGGCAAAGCTTGTATGGATGTAATGTGTCAAATGGGAAAGAATAAATAATAATGAAAATAATAATAATAATAATAATAATAATAATAATAATAATAATAAAAACTGATGTGGGCCAAAGCAGAACAAGACGTTTGGCACCAGGTTGGCTGCAGGAGTCGCAGGAAGGAGGCATACAAGATGTCATCTGACTGCCTTGGGACTCCAGATTTGTATATGGTTTACTCCTTAGCCTTTTTGTAGAATATTAAGTTCCAGTAGCAGAAGGCATGGTGGGGAACCTGCCCCTCACCTGACTTTGGGAACCTGCTTCTCTTTTTTTCTTTTTTCAAATAATTTTTATTGAATGATTTTATTGTTTTACAAAAAACAATACAGCCATACTACCACTAAATATAATTAAGAAATAAAAATTACATACATCAATATTTAGTTTGTTATTGTTATTTACTGTCTTATTTCCTGCCAAACATTGCATACAAAAATACACATATGTGCAGACACCCACACCCGCACACAAAATGATAATAATGATAATCTTTGGGAACCTGCCCCTCACCTGCCCCTCTGGTCAGTTGCGTTGCTGCTGCTTACTGGGAGAGGGAGGAGTGGTGAGGTCAGAGTGGTGCAAATGCATTGGCAGGAGTACCCGATTGGCTCTTCTGGTGCATTTGCACTGTGCCAATCTCACCACTTCCTCCCTGCTTCCTCCTGGTAGGCAGCATCAAAGCAACTGCTTGGAGGTCAGGTGAGCAGTGGTGCCCCTCCGTGTCATGGGCTACTGATTATTATTATTGCTCTCAAGAACCATTATTTATTTATCTAGTGTCGTCAATGTGCAGAGCCCTTTGGCAAAAGCTCTGGTTGACAGGTCCCTGTCCTGAGGAGCTTGCAGTGTAAAATGTGACCAAGGGTGTGGGGGGGAGATGACAGAGAGAGAAGAGGGAAATGGAAGCAGCATAAACTATGCAGAGGAGCAAGCATCTCTTCTAGTTATGATGGGTTGCAGCCAACTAAGTTTTACCCAGAGCAAACCCAAATAACTTAATGAACTTAAGTAATATCATACATTTCTTAGAATCATAGAATTGCAGAGTTAGAAAGGGACCGTGAGGGCCATCTAGTCCAACCCCGTGAAGGCAGGAATCTCAGATAAAACATCCATGACAGGTGGCCATCCAACCTCTGCTTAGAAACATCTAGGAGAAGAAAGGGAAGCTCCCAGGTGAGAGGCTGGCAGTCCATCCCTTTCTTTGTGAGAAAAGGGTTAAGAACTACCCTTGAGAGTTTTCTTTTTCTTCCTCTGTTTTTGTTTATTAGATTAGTTTATTGTATTGTATTATGAAAAAGCTTTAATAAAATATTATGAGGGGAAAGAAAAGAAAGTTCTTCCTGATGTTTAGTTGGACTCCCCTGTCTTGTAACTTGAATCCATTGGTACTGGTCCTACCGTATTTTTCGCTCTATAACACGCACCCGACCATAACACGCACATAGTTTTTAGAGGAGGAAAACAAGAAAAAAAATATTCTAAACGAAACAGTGGATGTATGATTTTTGTGGTTCATGCTGTGGCCACAGACATGTGATCTGGCGGTGAGTTTGGGGTAGCCCAATGCAAAAATCCTGAGGATCCATGTGGATCCATGCTTTGTAACCACGTTTTTGCACCACAGCGGCCCCAGGCAACAGTGGGTGCGTGATTTTTTTGGTGCAAGCTGTAGCCATGGACATGCTATGTGATCTGATGGTGAATTTGGGGTGACCCAGTGCAAATATCCTGCGGATCCATGTGGATCCGTGCTTTGTAACCAGGCTCTCTGTCCCTCTCTCCTCCCCACTCAGCGGCTCTTCTCCCGCTTTGCTGTTTCAAAGCGAGCCACGGAGGAGGGAAGGAAGGGGAACCATGGATCCTCTGCTCACGACTGCAGCAGATCCCCCCGCCATCCGTAGGCATTCGCTCCATAACACGCACAGACATTTCCCCTTACTTTCTAGGAGGAAAAAAGTGAGTGTTATGGTGCAAAAAATACGGTACCTTCCAGAGCAGGAGAAAAGAAGCTTTCTCAATCTTCCATGAGAGATTTGAATGTGGCTGTCATATATCATTTCCTACTTAAAGTGCTGTGATACCACTGCAAAACAGCATAGCTTCCCCATAAGAATTATGAGGGCTGTAATTTGTAAGGGCACTGGGAGCTGGAAACAGGACCCCCATTCCCCTCATAGAGATACAATTCTCAGGGGGCTTTAACAATCAGTTCCTCTTCTGTACAGAGAAGTCTATGAAACGGGGGTCTGATAGCAGCTCTAAGCACCCTTGACAAACTATAGGACCAAGAATTATTTGTGGGGGTGGGGTGGGGAGCCATGACTGTTTAAAGTGGTAGCATATCATTTTAAATGTATGGTGTGAATGTGGCCATAGTATTGGCTATTAATTTCAGTGGTTCTACTCTGAGTAGGCCTAGCATAGGCTACATCCCAGTGCGCTATGGCTTTATTTATATATTTCATAGATTTACACATCACCTTTTAAGATAAGCACCCCCTGTGGGCCTCAAGCTGACAATAGGATCAATAATGAAATCAAGAGCTGTTAAGACATGTGGCAATATTGTGCCAAAGCCTTCCTGGTAAAGATGGGTGGTGATTATGTGTTTGTTTAAGGAGATTTGGAGTCCCTCCGGGTTTGTGCGTTGTGTAATTGTGAGGCTGGAGAGGCAAATCCAATGAACTCCAGACCTTTTTCTTGGAAAACCAGAGGCGGTTTCTCATAGTTTGGAACTGAACACAGAATGAGCTTCCTTGGAACCTGACCTGCCTCAATCTCCAGCGCTGATTTAACAAGCAACAGACTGCGCCTGCTGTATCCTGCTGCTAATTGGCGCTGGCTTCCTCAGCTGGCAAAATAAAGTTAAGGAACAGCTGTCTAAAGAAACTTCCTTAGGAAGTAGCCTTACACCCAATCAGACAATTAGTTCCTGAAACAATCATACGTCCTCCTGTTATCTTCCCCCCTTCCCCCCCTTCCTCTGATGTCTTCCTTAATTGTAAGCTCCCTAGGGGCAGAAACCAGTGTTAGAAATTGGGATAGGAAAGAAACCAAGGAGCCATGTGGAACCTGAGACCTGCCGTGTTTTTCACTCCATAAGACGCACCTGACCATAAGACGCACCTAGTTTTTAGAGGGGGAATGCAAGGAAAAAATATTCTTTAAACGGAGCGCTGAGCAGAGCCTGAGCATCTTTCACGAGCCGTGTGGAGTGTGTGTGCAGCGCTTGCAGGCTTTTCCCTGAGGAGGGAGAAGGGCAGTCCATACTGATGGGTTGCCCTTCTTCCTCCTCGGGTAAAATCCCCCAAGAGCCACACACACGCTCTGCGCGTGCTCTGTCCATTCCCCCACCTCCCGGATAAGCCCCCAAGAGCTGCACAGCCTCTTCAGGGCAGCGGGATGAAGGCTCCTCGCTGCCCTGAAGAGGTTGCGCCTGGCCAAGCCAAAAGCTAGAACAGCAAGAGGGAGCGCTGCGCAGTGATCCCTCTCGCTGTTCTGGCTTCTGGGATAGGTGCGCAGCCTGCATTCGCTCTATAGGACACAAACACATTTCCCCTTACTTTTTAGGAGGGAGAAAGTGTGTCTTATAGAGCGAAAAATATGGTAGTTTGTGGGTGCAAAAACAAAATGTCTAGGCAACTTTTTTTTTGCTGCTGCGCTACCATACCAGGTGATTTGCCCGGCAGTACGGCAGCAAAAAAATAAATATTTTTTTCTTTGCTGTCAGGTGAATCACTCGGTCTGCAGAGTAGCGTGGCAGCAAACGGCACCCATTTTTTGTTGCTGCGGTGCCCAGCAGACCAGCTGACTGCAGCCAGGCAGGGGGAGATGCTAGGCACCAAGGGTGGCCCCCAGACATCTCCATCCAGGTGCAAAATGCCGGTTGCCAGTTGCAGAATTGACTGGTGCCCGGCTAATTTTGGAACGCTGGCAGAAACCTCTTCAACCTGTTCTTTGTAAAGCACAATGTACATAGATGGTGCTATAACTTATGTAGGTTATATTCCCGTTTAGATTATGAGGAATAGAGCAGTTAAAAATAGACATGAGAAATTTAGGTCCACTAATTTCAGTGGGTCTAATCTGAGCAGGATTTAGTTTGATAAATATTAAATATATTAAATATTAATATCTTAGTATATAAATTAATAAGAATAAGCTCATTTAATTTTTTTGAAACCAGTTTATGTCCTGCCTTTCCAAACAAAGATTCTTTCAAGACAATAATGTATTGTAATCCATTGTATCCAGTGTTAGTCCTACTCACATTGAAATGAAATGAAGGACATGACTTATTTAGGTCCATTAATTTTGCTAAGTCTACTCTGAGAAGAATTTAATTGGATACAACCCATTTTTTTTGTCTCTGAGAAACCCGCCCAAGGTGGCTAAATAAATCTATGCAACAAAGCAGAATAGAATACAGTGTTGTGAGCATCCATCTGTCTCAAGAGACAATTGAGTACTAAGTCAAACTGCTGCAGTAGTGACCTCCCTGGGGCACAAGTCTGGGCAGTGTGTATAGAGGTCCTGGGCTCCCCAGATGGGAAGACCCCTCTCTCAGCCTCCCTGATGTGGCCCAAAGGAAAGCAGAGCAATACATTTGGCATCAGCTTGGCTGCAGGAGTTGTGGAAGGAGGCGTACAAGGTGCCATCCAACCATCTTAGAGACTCCACTCCAGATCTGTGTAGGGTTTACCACTTAGCCTTGTCTTCTCCCAAAGATATTCCACAAGGCATATCTTAGGATAAGAGTTTTCCTTCTCCTAGATGGGCTAACTTCCAGGTTGATGAGCCACATTGGCCCCTCACTTCCCTCTACAGCACATGCAGAAACTGCTTTCTTGACCATTGGACCTACTCTTGGTCTTGTCCGTTCAATCCACCAGAGCCCATCATCGCATGCAAGGAAAGTCCATAACTCACTGAGGGTTTGAGACCCATCGGCTACCCTGGTTTAACTGGCCATTCGAAGCTGTTTCCTGGGGTGTGGTGCTATCGCACACTGGGCCTGTTGGCAGAACTGGTCACTCCCAAAGTCATGAGCAGTTTTCTGGTTTTGTGGAGGGATGGGTGAATTGTGCTTCCTCACCAGATTTTACTCTGGGTCTTTTGTTGATGCTCATTGTATTGTAGAGGGAAGTGTTAGTGGAGGAGTAATACCTCTGGTGGAGAACATGCCATGCCCCTACTGGTATTTTGTCCACCTTTGGTCCCCACCCTGCACTCAGCTCTCACCTGTAGCTCCTAGAAGTTGCCTGCATGCAATAAAAATTGTGGGCAGCCTCACACTGAGTGCATTGCAGTAATCATTGTGTTTTGGTGGTCAGGCTAAATGATGCATGCTATCCCAGGTTCCCTTTATAAACCATGCAATTCCAGAGTTCCCAAGACGATCCCACTCACCTGTATTTGATCGCCTTCTAATACCAAAGTCCCAGCTTGAGGCAAAATCGACCGACTGGGAGTATACGTAGCCCTGAGACTCGCCATTGCTGCCCTGCATTTCTGAGCTGCTGTCCAGTGTGAACTCAGTGAGGCAGATACTGACACCCAGGCCTTGTTGCAGAGTGTTCTGCGTACAACCCTTGGATCGTGATCAGCCAGCAGCAACACATGGCCAGAGGGTCATGCTCCAAAAGATTGTGCAAGGCATCTGCTTGCCAGACATTGGAAGAATGACCTGTTAGATGTTGTTGGCTCAGCTGATCTTGTAGGCTTTTCAATTCCATAGTCTCTGCTGAGCAAAGGCATCCGCCGCCAACAAAGAGATAAAAATAGATCATGGTTCGGGCGGTCCATGCTACTGGCTTGTTGGCTGGGCCTCCTGTTTTTTGAACCAAAAGAGTCCCTCGAGGGGGTTGTGGTTTTGTGATGTAATCAGGGCAAACACCACCCTCAGTAAATGGTGGCTTCCACAGCCCGTTGGCCTGCACATGGACCCTGTCTGCACTATACATGTAAAACAGTGCCATGCTGCTTTAAGCTGTTGTGTCTTCCCCCAAAGAATCCTGGGAGTTGTAGTCTGTTCAGGGTGCTGAGAGTTGTTAAAAGGTAAAGGGACCCCTGACCATTAGGTCCAGTCGTGACCGACTCTGGGGTTGCGGCGCTCATCTCGCTTTATTGGCCGAGGGAGCCGGTGTATAGCTTCTGGGTCATGTGGCCAGCATGACTAAGCCACTTCTGTAGAACCAGAGCAGCACACAGAAAGGCCATTTGCCTTACCACTGGAGCGATATCTATTCATCTACTTGCACTTTGACGTCCTTTCAAACTGCTAGGTTGGCAGAAGCAGGGACCGAGCAATGGGAGCTCACCCCGTCGCGGGGATTCGAACCGCCGACCTTCTGATCGGCAAGTCCTAGGCTCTGTGGTTTAGCCCACAGCGCCACCCGTGTCCCAGCCCGCTGAGAGTTGTTAGGAGACCCCTATTCCCTACACAGGTATACAATTCCCAGAGTGGTTTAAGAAACCATCCTTTTCCTCATGGAACTCTAGGAATGGCCGTTTTGTGTTATGTTATTTTGTGTTATATTGGAAGCCGCCCAGATATTATTATTATTTTATTTATTTATTTCATATCACATGCAGCTACCATTTTGTGCTTCGTGCGTTGGCACTTCGAGTTCCAGGTGGGCCTGCCAGCTGGAAAATTTTGGTATCCCCCGACCTTCATTAACGAAGCTGAATTTTAAAATGTAAAAAAAAATATAAAATAATATTTTGTGTTTTACCACCAGTGTCCATTCAGGGTCATGGAGAGTGCTAGTGTTGAGCCTGTGCTTGCGGGCAGCAGACCTGTTGACCAATCCACAGTCGCCAAGAACCGTAAAAGCCGTCAAGAACTGATGCTCAAGCTATCGGAAGGACAGAACGTCTTGTGCTGTTGGACTGATGGGCTCTATTACCTTGGGAAGATCAAGAGGGTAAAGAAAGTGTTTTGTTTTTTAATTAAAAAAAGCTTCTTTTTTGGAAAAAATAAATCATTTTCCTTAGACAAAGAATGCTGGGTCCTATTCTCATGGAGGGTAACAAAACATCATTTATGCTCTTGGGAACATTAGGAAGATCTTCACTTTTTATTCATATTCTGCACAGAGTATGTGCAAATCAAATAAAATCAAATGTAAGCACCTTATATTGCTGTTGATTTCAATGAGAGGTTGTTTTCTGCTGCTCCAGAGAAGTGGACACGGAGCAATGGATCCAAACTGGCAAGAAGATTCCACCTAAACATTAGGAAGAACTTCCTGACAGTAAGAGCTGTTCGACAGTGGAATTTGCTGCCAAGGAGTGTGGTGGAGTCTCCTTCTTTGGAGGTCTTCAAGCAGAGGCTTGACAAGCATATGTCAGGAGTGCTCTGATGGTGTTTCCTGCTTGGCAGGGGGTTGGACTCGATGGTCCTTGTGGTCTCTTCCAACTCTTCTATCATTCTATGATTCTATGATTCTATGATATCTTGTGTGAACCACTGGTTCCTAACAGTTTTTCTCTCTCTGCCCCCTGGTTTCCATATTTGCAGGTGAGCGGTTCCAAACAGAGTTGCCTGATGACCTTTGAAGACAACTCCAAATACTGGGTGCTTTGGAAAGACATCCAGCACGGTGAGTGAGTCTGCAGTCTTCTCTGGGACTTCTGCATGGGCCCAGCCTACATGCTGGTGGTAGTGGAACAATGGAGGGGGATCCTGAAGTGTGGGAGCAGAATGTACCATGTTAAATTTCAGGGGTAGGTGGGTGCCATTTTGAAACACACAACGAGACTTCCTGAAACAAATGGCTCTACTGCAGAGCTTCTCCCTGATGTGTTAGGTTTGAAGGATCATAGTGTTTGAGAGATACTGGGGTTCAAGCCCAATGCCCTGGAATGGCCAAGAGAATCCAGACACCCACCCACCCCTGATTGTCAGCAAAACGGGATGTTTATTTAGGTGTTCCAAGGCTGGTGTGACACAACTGACGCAATCAGCAAGTAGGGAGACAGTGGGTGGCACACCAAATATGAAAACAGCACTTATAAGCGATGGGGCAATAATGTCCATCTATAGCATTACTTTCACCTTCAGCTAAATTCTAATGGTTTTTCTGTGAGTCATAACATTAAGCTTCTAGCTTCCTTATCTCTTGCCCGACCACAGCTTCTAATAACAATCCTTTGCTTACGTCCTGTTCTGTCTTTCTCCCATGGTTCTCCTGTAAACACAACCTTCACATACCAACCTTGACTTGTTCAGCTCATTGTGGACGATGGTCAGATTGATTATAAGGCAATTTCCTGTGCTCCCAACTTACAGGAGTTTTTGATGCTAGAACATAGGAAGCTGCCTTATACCAAGTCAGGCTGTTGGTCTGCCTAGCTCAATATTGTCCACACTGAGTGGCAGCTGCTCTCCAGGATTCCAGACAGGGAGTTTCCCCCCACTTTGGGGTTTTCTTGCTGGTGTTTTCTGCAACATGCCGTTGATACAATAATAGTGCAATAGTGGTAAATTTACTGGTGTGGCCACACACCATTCCTCTTTATTACTGCATTGGTGCTTATGAAGAGAGGCAGCTCTTGCATCATGGAGCAACAGAAGCAAGACAAAACCTGGATTTTTTTTATTTTGCTTGACAAACACCTTTCTTTCACTTTAATAGTCCTCAGATATTTTAACAAATAGTGCAAGATGAGACAGCAAGCATCTGGTGAACCAGAGCTAGGTCATCTAACTAATATCAAAGCTTTTCATCCAGATATTATTATATTTTGTTGAAAAGAACAATATCATAGAACCCCCTGGAACATTTTGCTACATTCCTGTTGTTTTTCCTACAGATGTGAAGTTTCCCCCCCTCTAAATTGATATTCCTGCAATCTAGACTACAGACTAGATAAATCTGGACCATCTGTGGTATAAAAAATTACAGGGCTTCAGCAGGAAGCTGTGGACTGTGGCAGACTACATTTAGGGGTCCCTGAAGCAACCAGCAGTGAGGTCTGGGTGACCACTGTCATCCTCTTCAATGAGGTTGTTCCACGACTGCTCACCACATATTTTTTTTAAATGTAGCTACTACATCTTGGATTTTGATTAAATTTGCTGTGCTGGATTATCTCACATGTTGATATCACTGGTGTGAATAATTCCCACACCTCCGTGCCTCATAGTTTTCAAGTTAGGGGGGTATGAAAATTAGGAAAATGTTATATACATGCAAGATACATCATAGAATGATGAAATAAAACATAGAAAATACCACGGTCAATATAATCTTCTATTTTAGAAGCCTATGAAAATACGTACTACATGGAGCACATTTTACGAAACTCTCTTTTTCTAACTTCTCTAGCAACATACAGTTTCATCATATGAGAGCTTATAAAGAATAGCTTTGAAAAATTCATTTCGGCTTCACATCTCATGATAGGCATTGTCAAGTATAGCTTAAGTGTAGCAGTAATATTGGGCAACACTTCAGTTACGTGTTGCTCACATATAAGCGGAAGACCTCCTGCACATTGAATTTTAGATGGCATCTTTTATTCTGTGTTCTGGGTTTTCCTAAGGTGCAAATATTCTTTGAACTGATAATACCCATTTACTAATTTGTGGTCAATATCATCTTTGTAATATGATATTATCAGATTTTTACTGTCCACATCAATTTCAGAATTGTTCATCAGTTCTGAGAAGAATTTGAATCTTTTTTGCAATCTGCTCATATGGGCCAGTCCTCTTACTTAACTGGATTATCAAGCAGTCGGCTACAACTCTTTTCAATACTTCAAAATAGTACTGTATGGTTTTTCTCATCTGTTCTTCAAGTTGCTGATCCACAGTATTTTTATTTGACTTTTTTGTTATCCAGCACAACATTGCCCCCCTTATATTCCATGCTGTCTTCACGATTTTCCAGAGTTCTGAGCATATTCATCCAGTCAGAAAACCCACCTCTGATTTTATTTTATTTTTAAAAAGGGGGATACATTAGTCACAGCAGAACAGCCAACTTACAGTGACACTCCACCTTTGCAACATCTGTGCTGCTGACTCTCAAACTTTGGAATTGTTGAAATATACACAATAAAAAATTAATCAGTTTGAGTTGTGAGACTCAGATTGGATCTACTAGATCCAAAACATGTAAGCAATGAGGACTAACATTCCTTCTGGGGCCCTTTCAGGATTAGAGGTCCTTAAGCTTAAGCTTAATTAGTTTCAAAATCGTTCTGCTCCTGGCTATGGGGCATGCACCAATTTGAAATGAAGCTGTATGTCCATCCTGAAACTTTTGCTGGAACAAGAACTGTTATAAGCAAGACTATGGCTACATTTAGACAGTCCTGACTTTCCCCCAAAGAATTAAGGGAGCTATTAAGGGTGCTGATAATTGTTATTCCCCTCCTAGAGCTACAATTCCCAGAGTCCCCTGTGAAAGAGGGATGGATTGCTGAACCACTCTGAGAATTGTAGTTCTTCCTGTTTAAAGTGCCATCATAGTGCTGTATGTGTGTGAATGTGGCCTGCATATAACCGCCCCAATACCATTATGAGCAGAAAACTCACCACCGGTGTTATATGAAATGCATTTCTGGAGGGGACCCTGATATAAGGCTTTTTCATCTTTGTATATGAGGTGGAAATCTCCCACCTCCAGTGACAATAGGATTGGGCTTCAATACGATACGATAATCTTTATTGTCATTGTCCCATACAGAACAACGAAATTGAAAAAGATCTACATCAGACATTCAAAAACCAACAAGCTTGCTATCCCAGCCTGGTTAACCCTCTAAAAACTCTGATACCCCATAATTAAATATAATATACTCCCACAGAGGCTACCTTACACAGCGTTTAAAACCAAAATCGCATTTGGATGAAAACTGTTTCTCAGGCGGCTAGTCCTAGTCTTTATAACCCTGTACCTTCTTCCAGAAGGCAGAAGCTGAAAGAGATTGTTTCCAGGGTGTACACTATCCTGCACTATCTCTGCAGCTTTCTTATAGCACCTGGAAGCATAGATTTGATCCAAGCTGGGAAGAGTGCACCCAATTATTCTCTCTGCAGTCTTTACAATCCGGGACAGCATTGTTTTTCTCCTGACTGTGCAGCTCCCAAACCACACAAACAGACCATAGGTTAATACACTCTCAACAGTACAATGGTACTCCATCCTTTTTCCAAGCGGTTGTGGGGATTGCTGCTGACATTCGTCTTCTTTTTCAGCTGGTCTCCCTGGTGAAGAGTCAATGTGTAACATCTGTATGGAAAAGACAAAATCCCCCCTGAATGACATACTGATATGCGGGAAATGTGGACTCGGTAAGAAGAATGTCCTGCAAGTTCCACCATCCTGTGTTAGGGGCTTGGGGGGCGGTGAGGCAGAAAATGGCAGCAACGAGAATGCCCTTATTGCTCAGTAAGCTTGCTGTATCATTATTAGGTTAGCAGGAAGTCTCTTTAAAAAAAAAAAAAGCCCTGCTCTCCAGATCAAAAAGATTCCTAGAGTGGCATGTAAGAATAATAATAAGATGATTCCCCCCCGCAACTCTCTGATGCCCCAATTTTGCTTTTTTCCTCCTCCCTCCCAATACCTTTTCCTTTCATGTTATGCACTTTAGTTTTCTTTCTATCAAGGAGACTGGAAAGCAAGCTCCCTCCTGCTGCTCTTTGGTTGGTGGATGGGGCCAGACTCCTTTGCCTCAATAGGAGAGCAGCCTCCGAGTGGCCCTTAAATGGTTGCAGCCTCCTGCTGGTGCCAATAAGCTGTCCTGGTGGACATCTTGCATTTCTTTCCTTTGGTCAGAGCTTGGCAGTGGCATGCTGAGTGACATTCCTAGGAACATAGGAATCTTCTTAAGCTGAGTCAGATCATTGGTCCACCCAGCTCAGTATTTCCCAGTGTTGACATTTCCTGGCAATGGTTTTCCAGGGTTTTGGAGTCTCTCCAAACCATACTTGGAGATGCTGGGAATTTGAACTGAGGACCTTCTGCATGCAAAGCAGGTGCTCAGCCACTGAGCTATGGCCCTTCTACAACATTCATGATCCCAGAGTAAATGCAGGAAGGGGTTCGTCTCAAATGTTGGTCCCTGCAAATAACGCTCTGGTGCTCAGCCTCACAGTTAGACCTCTTCCCAAAATGGTCCCCCAGATTTCATGGCCCTGTTTGCAAACAGTGAATCAATCCACTGTGGGTTGGATTGTTCCAATGTTCAAGGACTGAAAATTTCTGTTAGGGGTGTGTGTGTGTGTGTGTTTATCATTCTGTTGCCTGACATTGTAGCCTAGGGGTTACAAGAGTGCAAGAATCCTGAGAACTGTAGTTTGCCCGTTGCAGAGCTATAACTCCCAGCACCCTTTACAAGCTACAGTTCCCAGGATTCTTTGGGAGGGGAGCTATGCACTTTCAATGAATGGTGTGATGGATTCAGCCTAGTGCAACCCTGTAGAAAGTGCTCAGCCTCTTGATGTAGTTGCAAAACTTTGCCTCTCAGGTTTTCACCAGCAATGCCATATCCCAGCGGTGAGCAGCGATGAGAGTTCCTTGGATTCATCTTGGTTCTGTCGGAGATGCATCTTTGCCCTGGCTGTACGGGTGAGTGATAGGATTCAAGGGATGCTTTCTGCTAGCTCTCGTTTTGGGAGCATACAATCTCTGGGCAGATGCTTCTTTATGGATGCCCCTATGTGAAAACCTAGTAATTGCTAGTGGTGGATCAAACCTAGTGTGCTGTCTCTGCCAGAGGACAGCCAGAATATTATTATTTTTATAAGTCAAACCATTGATCCATCCAGTTTAAGCTTTGTTTATGCTGACACCATTTCTTCAAGATCTCTCTCTATTTAATTTATGTATTGATACGTATTCAGAGATATACAAAATTGCATATCCATCACAAAGTATCATGTTATAATATACTGATACAAACAGCTACTTAATCTGTAAAAGAACGTAGGAAGGAAGAATAAAAGACAAGAAGAAATAGGAAAACCTAAAGAAAGAAAACAAGAGAGGAGATTAAAAAGTATTAGAGAAAGAAAAACGGTTTCAAACAGGGGTCCTTCCTGGCCCTTCATGGATATGGAACCTTCTGCATGCAAAGCAGGTCTCTTGTCAATGAAATAATAATAATAATAATAATAATAATAATAATAATAATAATAATAATAATAAATTTATACCCACCCCAGCTTTGCTCAGCATCCCGCCCCCCCCGCCCCCATTCATCCTCTAGCACCTGCCAGTCCCTGATGCCTTTTTGTGGTCTGAACCTCTTGCTGCTTTTTGCCTCTGCAGAATGGTGGAGCCCTGAGGAAAGGCACCATTGCGAAGACGCTGCAAAGGATCAAGATGGTGCTGTCCTATAACTTGCAGGAGCTGGAATGGGACTCTCACCACAGAACCAATCACCAGCAGTGCTACTGTTACTGTGGCGGCCCTGGCGAGTAAGAGAAACCGAAACGAAAACAAAGGGGGCACCCAGGAGAGGGGGGCATGTCTGAGGAGATGGAGCTTTCTGAAGACCTCTGACAATAGGGAGCAAATCTATCCTGCCCTTTTCTTCTGTGGGGGGTCTTCCTTTGGAGATTTAAGCTCCTGAATCATGTGGTGGTCCACATCTCCAGGGGTGTAGATGCAAGCTTTAAAATGTGTGTGTCTTGCACAGCTCGATAGATAGAGAGGCTTACCTACACCACAGCTGGGAAGTGACTGGCCTGGGGTCCCAATGTGGCCCTCCAAGCCTCTCTGTCTGGTCCTTGGGGCTCTCTCCAGGCCACACCACTTATGGGCCCTGCTTTGCACTCCCATTGTGTTTCTGCCTGGCTGGAATCATAGAGTCATATAATTGTAGAGTTGGAAGGGACCATGCGGGCCATCTAGTCCAACCCCCTGCGATGCAGGAAACTTTTGCCCAATTTGGGGCTCAAACCCTCAACCCTGAGATTAAGGGTCTCATGCTCTATCGATCGAGCTTTGCTCACTTCAACCTGCTTTGCAGAAATATAAATCAGTTAAATTGCAGATGAATAGTTCACCAGTTAAATTAAATAAGTTAAGCAGTTAGCAAGTTTCTTGGCTTTTAGATGAGGCATGTGTGTGCCACTGGCTTGGAAGAGGCATCCTTTGCCGATATAGATGATAGATAGATGATAGATAGATAGATAGATAGATAGATGATAGATAGATAGATAGATAGATAGATAGATGATAGATATAGATAGATGAATGCCTCTTTTAAGATGGTGCTTACCGTCTGCAGTTTTTCTGACTTGCACTAAATTGGGAACACCTCATATAAGAGCCTTACTGGATCAGGCCAATGGCTCACTTAGTCCAGCATCCTGTTCTCACAGTGGCCTACCAGAAGGTCTAATGGGAAGACTGCTAGGGATGAGCACTGTCTTCATTAATTCAGAGTTAAAGTAGAACTCACGTAGCTGAATGTTGGAAGACTCAGGACAGATAAAAGTTGCACACAGCAAAATTCTGGATCTCACTCCTACAGAGTGCAGTGATGCCCACCAAGTTAGATGGTGTTAAAAGAGGATTAGACAAGTTCACAGAGGAATTGACTATCAATGGCTACTAGCCATGATAGCTATTCTGTGGCCACTGTGAGAAAACAGGGTGCTGGTCTAAATGAGCCATTGTGCGGATCCAGGAGGCTTTTCTTACATTCTTCTGAGTTAATTCAGACTTCCTCAACCTGGCACTCTTCAGATGTTAGACTACAACTTCCATAATCGTTGCCCATTGGCCACGCTAGCTGGGGCTGATGGTAACTGGGAGTCCAACAGCGACTTGAGGGTCCCAGGTTGTGAAGGACTGATTTAATCTAACTCACCAGTGGGGTATTTTTTTTTCAGCCCAAAGGCCGCAATTCCTCATCAGCATCCTTCTGGGAAGCCCATGCTAGTACTGTGGTTGGCAGACTTGAGTAGGGAATACTCCACAGGTGTTGCAACTCTCTCCCGGTCCAACCAAGTTTCTTTCCCCTCCAGGTGGTACCTGAAGATGCTGCAATGTTACCGCTGCCAACAGTGGTTCCATGAAGCCTGCACACAGTGCCTTAGCTGCCCAATGATGTATGGAGACCGGTACGTCTTTCTCTCACCTTCTTCGGTTTGCTGTGTTGGGGTCCCCTTTCAGAGGGAGGCTTGGAGGAGAATGATAAAGGGAGAGGGCCTTTCTGGTGGTGGCTACAATCTGTGCAATGTTCTCCCCAGCCTGGTACTTTCACTGACATCTTTTTTTTTGCTTCCTACCAGAGCAACACCAGGTATACAATGCTGCTAATCTGAGTTAAAGAAAGTTCTGCTTGTTCATTTATTTGTTTTTGTTTTTTTAACTTTCAGGTTTTATGTTTTCTGCTGCGCGGTGTGCAACCAGGGTCCAGAGTACATCAAACGTTTGTCTTTGAGATGGTAAGGCTGAGGCAGAAGCGCACTCTCAGCGTTTATTATTGTGATGGAAATCAGCTGTATATAAGCAGCAATATTTATTTTCTATTTTTTTATAGAATATTTTACTTGTAGTGAAATAAATACGGTTCCAACAAAACTTGTAGAGCAGTGGACCGCCCTTGCTTGGTTCTATAAACTCATCCTGAGTGCTCCCTCCACCCTGTATAAATCATTATTCAGAAATAATACCCCTCCGCCACTAAGGAAGACAATAACATAATAAAATTCCGAACAGTAATAATCAATTGCACATTCATTCAAAATAAAACAAAAACTATTTAGTTTAATTAATTCAGCAAAACTGATGAACTTCATCCAGTGGTACTAGCTTTTCAAAGTTTGATAGTCATTTTCATCTCCAGAGCTCTGCTACTGCTGCCTTGCCTCTTAACACCCTCCCAGGTACTCCCACTGGTCCCCGTGGAGATGGCACTACTCACTTTTGGGAACCCCTGCTACAGAGTGTGACATGCTTATATCACACATACATACATACATTTTATTTCTATGCCGCCTTTCTACAGTCAAACTATGCTCAATGTGCCTTACAACATGCAAGAATACATTACTGCAACATAACAATAGTAGTCATAAACAGTAAATAAAACATCAAAAAACATAAATCACAAGATCTTTTAAAAAGATACCAAAAAAACCCTGTTCACCTGCCCTCCCAGGCCAGGTGGAAAAGACCTTCAAGGCAATAGCCTATAAGAAGAAAACTGATTAGGGACACTGTCAGATAACTAGATCATTGAATGCATTGCCAAGGCTTCAGCTGTCTGTGAAATGGCCTCCTCATAAGTAAGCATGAGTAGCCAGTGATCTACATTAATTCCACTTCTATTTACATTGTTGATTTACAGGCACTTATCGAAATGACCATGTTTAGTGTGAACTCTAAAAATCCTTCTGTGTTGCGTTGGATGCTTGGAAAGTGCCAAGGTGTCAGAGATGTCCTTTGGAGTCTTTCTAATGGGAGGCAATCTGTAAACTGGTAGCGGTAAAGAACGTGGCAATTATGCAAGGAGCAATATCTCCACTGCATTTAGGGATGAGGGAGAAATTCGATTCAGGTCTTGCTTAAAGGTGAACCTACCTAATCCATTCTTCCCAAAACAAAATGGGAAGTGAAATACTGCCACCTTCAGAATTTGCTCTGCTCTGAAATTTGCAATGCAGCTCTTCTGCCAGGTAATGTGCACAAGAATTCATATGCTGGAATAAAAGCGTGGTTAAGAATGCACATGTAAGTGAAAATAGACTCCTGGAGTTACAATCTCTCCGGGAATAGAGGTTGACTGCTAAACCACTCTGGAAGTTGTAGCTCTGTGAGACGAATGGGGGCCGGCTAATAACTCTCAGCGGCCTCAACAAACTCCCAGGATTCTTTGGCAGAAGCCATGACTGTTTAAAGTGGTATCACTGGGCTTTAAATCTATGGTGTTAATGTGGCTATAGTCTACTATCCGCATAGTATTTATGCAAGCAAAATCAGGATGAATGGTCTGTGAACAGATCTTCTGCAGGAAGCCTTGGTCATTCTGTTTCCTTTTACCACGCACAGGGTGGATCTCGTGCATCTTGTACTCTACAACCTGGGTGTCCAAAGCAAAAAGAAATACTTTGACTTTGATGAAATCTTGACCTTTGTCAATCAGCGCTGGAACCTTCTGCAACTTGGGAAGGTAAGTGGCTTGGCTGTCAAACCAGTTAAAGCAGGGTAGCCTGGCAGACGTTGCTGGACTACAACTCCAATAATTCCTGAACTTTGGGCATGCTGGCTGAGGTTGATGGGAGTTAGAACCCATTGACAATCTGGATGGTCAAAGTTTCCCACTTCTGCATTGAAAGAAGGAGGGTGACAGAGTCATTGAGAACTCTGCTTGGTTCCATTTACAACTTCAAAGCTGGAACGTGGGCTCCACCTTGTGGTCGTAATCAGAATGTTCACTGGTATAAGTATATATGTTGTCATTTCAATTTAAAATAAACACAGTTTGGGGGGGGGAAATAGTAAATAACAGTAAATGCTAAATTAATATTTTTTGGAAACAGGGAGCTGTGTGCTGTTCAGGTATTCAGAACCTCAGCTTTTTCTTTTTTAAAAAAGTTGCTAGCCCTCAAGGAACCTGCGAATAATGTTTGGCCACGCTTCATGAAACTGCAGAAGCCACTTGCAATACATCTCCCCCTTTCAGCTTCCATCAGGGGAAGGCTTGCAACTCAGTGCTTGAGCACATGCATTGCATGTGGAGACATTTTCAAGCCCAGTCCCTGACATTTCCAAGTAAGATTGAGGAAGACTTCTGTCTGAAACCCTGGAGGGCTGATGGCACTCAGTATCACAATGAGCTAGATGGGTCTGACTCTTTATAAGGCATAAACCCCATAGCCATGATGTGGGGCCAGGAGGGGGCTTGTGCAAAGCCTTGCGTGCCCCCCCTTAGCAATATTAAACTTTTATTGATTTTTTAATTTTTAATTAAAATAGTAAGGCTTCAAATGAGCTAATAAAATATCACAGCCAGGCTGACTTATTCTTCAGGCTTCAGTGAGACTTAGGCTGCACCAGCGCTTTTTCCCCAGAAAAAAAAGTTCCAGTACTCACCAGCAAGCAGGGCGAGGGGCCAGTGCGTGGGGGAGGGGTGTGGGGTGATGCCAAGGGCAGATTACCTGCTTGATGCTCCCTTGCCCTCCTGCCCACCTACCAGGGCGCTGCCACCCAAGTGAAGTGACCTCCCCTGCCTGGCTTTGGGTAGGAGGCAGTAGGGTTCCAGGATCTTGTCACAGCATCATGCCTCCTTCCCTAAGCTGGGCAAATGCTTCCCGGGCTTGGGGAAGGAGTTGTGATGCTCTGACAGGGTCCGAGAGCCCTCCCGCCTCCTTACACCCCCCAAAAGTGATGGTAAAGGTAAAGGGACCTCTGACCATTAGGTCCAGTCGTGGCCGACTCTGGGGTTGTGGCGCCCATCTCGCTTTATTGGCCAAGGGAGCCGGTGTACAGCTCCCGGGTCATGTGGCCAGCATGACTAAGCCACTTCTGGCGAAGGAGAGCAGCGCACGGAAACGCCGTTTACCTTCCCGCTGGAGTGGTACCTATTTATCTACTTGCACTTTGATGTGCTTTCAAACTGCTAGGCTGGCAGGAGCAGGGACCAAGCAACGGGAGCTCACCCTGTGGCAGGGATTCGAACCGCTGACCTTCTGATCGGCAAGTCCTAGGCTCTGTGGTTTAACCCACAGCACCACCCGCATCCCAAAGGTGGTGGTACTGCATGCCATTGCCCCCCCCCCAAAAGATCACTGGTTCTAACCATGTCTACTCAGATGTCAGCAGGACTTCCCAGGATTGCAGCCTTAGTCATGACCAACTTTAACTGGGTTGGGGCCTAAAACTCTTGGATTTTTACTTTCCTCCAGATTTTGTTGGCTGCCAGGTCCCCTCGGCCCCACTGCCCAACATGGCCAATGATCAAGGATGATGGGGACCCACAGAGCCCCTCATCCCTGACTGCTTTCCGGTGCTGGTGCTGGTCCTAAGAATTCCCTTCTGCGGAACATAGAAAGCTGCCTTCTGCTGCTTAAAACAAATGGTCCATCTAGCTCACCACTGTCTACACGGACTGGTAGCAGTTCTCTGGGGTTTCAGACGCGGTGATGGCAGGGATTGAACCTCCAACCTTCTGCATTCAAGGAAGCTGCTCTTCCACCAGCGTGCATTTGGCCCCTTTAAATGGGCCTTTTCGTTGTTTCAGTCTGCTTCTAATCAATGATGCAGGTCCCTATTTTTAAACTAGCAGCTGCTTTTTTGTTTTATAAATTACTCCAAACTGTCTGAAATGTTTTATGTGGGCTGCTGGTCTGGAACAGGTTGTTCGTACTTTGCTGTCTGAGTTTTAATACTTGTGTTTTTATGTTTTAAATGTTATGATGCAGTTTGAGGAAGGCTGCCTTGAGAGGGCTTCTGACCCTTTAAAACATCATTTAAAAAGAAATTGAAAATAACTAAGTAAGTTCTTCCTCTCAGCTGAAGAACACTCCAGTGGCAGAGAGAGCCGAACATCTCCTTAATGCACTAAACAGCTACAAAAGCAGGTAAGAGTAATAAAAGGGCTGCTTCTCCACATCACTTTTATTGTGTTCCCTGTAATCAACATCTTTTGGAAAGCCATTCCTGATGTCAGTTTCCATTTGATTGACCTGGAAGTCAGAGTTTGGAAAGGGAAAAGGTGAGATAGCCATCGCACGGAACCTGACAAAAGTCTCGGAAAACCATTTTCCAAGATGCTGCCGAACCTGCAAGCGAAAAGCTTTTAATTAAAAGCACAGTAGACATTACAAGTGCTAAAAACATTTTGCCAATCTGCAACCAGGCAGGGTGGCTTTTAGAACTGCATTTTCTGGGGGGGAATCACTACCAATTGAAAAATCAATACCAAACTTTACTGTCTGCTGCCTTTCAGATTTCTGAGTGGGAAGGAAATCAAGAAGAAGAAGTGCATTTTCCGACTGCGGGTCCGGGTCCCACCAAGCCCACCAGACAAACTCTTGCCAGGGAAGGTCCCAGGGCCGGCTGATGCCAAACCTCCTCAGCCGAAGGAAACAGAGAACCCCAAGTCCTCCAACCAAAGCAGGTCTGCACTTGAGCAGGGTGATGCTTGTGACCAGAACTGTTTCTCATACATTTTTGTATCTCACCCTTCCTTCAGGGAGCCTTCTGAAAGACTCCTTGAGGTAGGCTAGGCTGAGAGATGACCAGTGGCCCAGGGTCACCCAGCGAGTTTTGTGGCCCAAGGGGGATTTGAATCCGCCTTGTCTAAGTCTAGTACTCTTAACCACCACACCATACTTCCAGGCAACAGAATGAGTAAGCCAGCCAGCCATCCCTCCCTCTCCCCCGCCTCCAAAAATCTAGCAGGATGTTTTGTTCTATGTAAAAATATTTATATACAGTACTGCTGTTCATTAAAAGCTTTCAACAATTGCACAGAAAACAATACAGTAAAAAACATATAACAGGTTCACTGCTGGCAAGCGGGGCCAGGAAATTTGTGGATCATTTTGTAACTGTGAAGCCAAGCAGCGGATAACTGCTTTGCAGGGACCAATGTATGAGGTGACTAGGACTGGGTAATATCTGGTTTACAGCTAAATAGGACTTGCCGATCAGAAGGTCAGCGGTTCGAATCCCCACGACGGGGTGAGCTCCCGTTGCTCGGTCCCTGCTGCTGCCAACCTAGCAGTTCGAAAGCACATCAAAGTGCAAGTAGATAAATAGGTACCACTCCGGCAGGAAGGTAAGTGGGGTTTCCGTGCGCTGCTCTGGTTCGCCAGAAGCGGCTTAGCCATTCTGGCCAAATGACCTGGAAGCTGTCTGCGGACAAACGCTGGCTCCCTCAGCCTATAGAGTGAGATGAGCGCACAACCCCAGAGTCGGTCACGACTGGACCTAATGGTCAGGGGTCCCTTTACCTTTATATGCCAATATATGACAATGTTGGAAATAAGGTGGGGAAGAAGTAGCAGCAACAGAGATACATCACTTAGCCCTACCAGTTGAAGAAGCCCCACTATTGCTCTGGCTCACGCTGGAGGGGCTGAGGGCTTCTTTAAATGGGTCAGTTGACGCACAGGAAGCCTTTCTGTGCCTCAGCTGAGTGAGCCCCCTTGTCGCTCTTGCTCACATGAACCGGGGGTTGGGCCTTCTTTAAAATGTGAGAGCATAATTGGGGGGGGGAGAGAGAGAGAGACAGAGACAATTGCACATCCCGCCCCCTGCAAAAGAGGAGAAGCAAAGGGTATGGACACGAGGAAAAGAGAGGGAGAGAAAGGGAGAAGGGAAGGAGGAAGGGAACTCAGGAAAAGAAGAGGCTTAAACTACAGGGCAAGGTTTATTTCATTGTTTTTTGAATTCAGAATAGCCCCATGGGGAAAAAGAGACTCCCAGCACCTGCCAGCCTGCTTGCAAGAGAATCTCATGGCATTGTAGCCAGAGGAAAGTTCCTGGTCTGTGCCTGTGTTGTGGTTTGCTGCCATCTGCAGGAGCTAACAGGAAGAGCAACAGACAAAAGCGTTCTTTGGCTTTGAGCAGTTTATATTATAGTCAGGGCAAATATTCTGAACCAGTGATTACGATGTGGATTTCAAACCAGTCCTCACTTATCTATCACCATATTGCCCAGGCCTACAGGTACTCCTTTCCCTGTGTTTAGGATCATGAATGTCAGAGAAAGGCCATAGCTTAGTGGCAGAGTACCTGCTTTGCATGCAGAAGGTCCCAGGTTCAATCCCTGCCATCTCCAGGTTGGGCTGGGAGATATAATAATAATAATAATAATTTTTTATTTATATCCCGCCCTCCCCAGCCAGAGCTGTCTCAGGGTAGCTAACACCAGTAAAATTAATAAAAACATAGTAGGAAAAAACCCCCAATTTAAAATACAGGTTAAAATGCAATTTAAAATGCAGCCTCATTTTAAAAGTAAATCAAAACCATAAGGGGAGGGAAACATAAGGGTCAGACTGAGTCCAAGCCAAAGGCCAGGTGGAACAGCTCTGTCTTGCAGGCCCTGCGGAAAGATGTCAAGTCCCGCAGGGCCCTAGTCTCTTGTGACAGAGACTCCATGTCTGAAACCCTGGAGAGCCACTGCCAGTCAGTGTCAATCAGAGATCAGCAACAGGTGCTGCTCCCAAGTATTGTTGGACTTCGACTCCCCTCAGCGCTACCCAGCATGACTAATGGACAAGGATGATGGGAGTTGGAGTCCCACAACATCTGGAGAGCCGACCTTGGTGCTTCCTCTGTCACTATGAATAGCTATTACCCTCTGCTTCCAAACTTAGAATCCCTTTATGTGTATTCAGTCATCAGCATCATTACTGATGTCTTTTTAATCTTACTAATTATATTTCTTACCTGCCTTTTGCCATAAGGTCCCAGGGTGGGCTACAGCAATTTAAAAAACACAATAGTATTTTTGCTATTGCAAATTACAGTCACAACAGTAGGGTGCATCCTATATATATATGTTGAAGGCCATTCAGCATATGATGGAAACTATGTAATGAAGGTTTCAGCTGCACCTCTGTGGGGAGGGAATTCCACAACTCAGGGGCTGTTGCAAAGAAGGCCCTCTCTGAACTTCTGAGGGTGGTGGAAGTACTAAAAAGGTCTTCTGCCTGTTGATCAGAGCAGCTGCAAGGATCTGTAGGGAAGGAGGTTATTTGGATATGCAGAGAAGGAATGGTGCAAATCTTGCCATTTTGCCCAGCTATTATGGAGGTGAAAAATGAGAACGCAACCAGCATGGGAAAGGCAAACCAAAAACTTTACATCAAAAGTATACTAAATCTGTCAATTCTTCCAATATTGTTTTTCCACAGATCGACACCGCACAATGTACAGATGAAGAAGAAGAAGAAGAAGGGGAAAAAGGCAAAGTTCCTCTTGGATGATGCGATTCCCAGTGTTAGTTTCTTTATTTTTATTTTTTGAAGAAAAGAAACTGCCCCTCACTCAGCTCCCCATGTGGTTCTTTGTAGATTTCCTGATTTACTCAAACCAGAGTGGTTGAATAATGGTTTTCTTCTTAGCAGCAGCTGATGTTCTTGGGCTGTTCATGGTGCCAGTTAGATACGCCCTTTTCCAAAGCACCTCACTGCATTTCCACCACAACCTTGCCCTGCTTCCATAGTCAGTCAGCATCCTATGACCATTGAGCATGCTCAGTCCTCATTATACTTCAGCATTCCGCATAAAAACAAGTGGAACCTGCAGTAAAATGTTGCAGTGTGGAGTGCTTCTGTTCAGTGTTCCAATTACTCTGTTCAATTTCTTTTATTATTTGGTGTTCCATTCCCCTTGCCTTCCAGCACTCAGGCATCATTCCATACCTACTCAGCATGCTTTCTCACTGATCTGTTTATGGGTTCCTCTTAAGATTCCCTCTCACCCAATATTTTTCATACTTCTTCAAATATTTCAGGTTCCCCTGAGCTTGCTGTTATCTCCCTCTTGTGCTGTTTTGGGCATGTAAAGATCAGTGCTCAGAGAATGAGCTTGCTATTATTAGCATACAGGACAGCGCCACCACTTTGCCTGGCACAGTGCAGAATGGTGACAATTTAGCTCCCTGCCTAGAGGAGCTTACAGTCTAAAATTTGATGACCGAGGGAGGGGGCAGATGCAGGACAGCAAGCAAGGGTGAACAGGAAGAACATGTGTTTGGTTTGATTGCACGTATGTGAGATGTGTTTCAGAATGGGATGGGGGCTTGTATGCTTGCACCAATGGCTTCACAAGGGCGGGGCGGGGCTGGGTAACAATTTTAGGGGAGGCAGAGGCTTCAGAGCAGCAGTTGGCTTGCTTCTGTTTCAGGCTATTTAAACCTGCTGTTAAGGCACAAAGGGTGGAGGAATCTAGCCGAGAGAGAGAAAGAGAGAGAGCTGACCTTTGGCCATGCTATACTGCTTGAGCACTGGTCAGGAACCTTTGGCTTGTAGGCCTAATCAGGCCCACTAGCCCTCTCCCTCACCCCATTTGACCCAGCAGGCCATTCCAGCTCAGCTCTTTGTATCTGATACTGCATGCAGTGTCAGGTGTGAGGGCAAATAAAGCCATAGCTGGGTCAAAAGGGGGTGGGTTGCAAGCACCCACAAAGTTCCATTCATGGTGCTTTGCATGCTTTGCAACCAATCAGATGGTTAGTGTTTGCAAAGCTCTGGAGGAGCTAACTGTCAGCTGTTTGGTGGCAATTGCAAAACACCATGCCTTTGATCATGTGCACACAAAAAAGGCACACCTGATGTCACTATGCCATCTGGATTGGCAAGTGGGCAGCCCCATCCATCTGTTAAAATTAGCCCATGAGGAGTGAGAGATATAAGCGTCCAGTCTGTCGTTGAAATCAAACTCCCCACCTCTCTGCTTGATAATATGTGTATATATTTGTAATGGAGGTTTCTGTTTTGTCATCGTTCTGTTCTTCACATCCCGACTTGCAGACTGATTTTGCCTCTGCTTGGAGCACAAACCATCACCTGGCGAGCATCTTTGACTTCAATGTGGACGAAATTCAGAGCTCGAAAAGGTAACAGGACCAGGCAAGGCTTGGAGCAAGGCTGTTGGAAGGCGGGGGGAGGCATAGCCCAGTGGAAGACCACATGCTTTGCTTTTATTTACTTTTTAAACTCATATCCTAGCCTTCCTCCCAAAGGAGCCTAGGGCAGAAAATAGACCCACAATTTAAAAGCAATTCCCACCCCCAAAAAAGTTAAAACGTGCATAAAACAATTGCAGTTTAAAATACCCCAGGAGCATTTATGATTAAAAACGTCGTTCCTGGGTAGCCAAGAAGAGTATGAATGATGCCTGTGTATGCCACCAAATGCCCAGATCAGCATGAATGTTTCTAAATTCCTCCTGGAAGTTGATAATGATGGAAACAGGTGCATATCTTGCAGGAAGGCTTTCCACAAATGGGGGTTGGGGGAGAGAGAGGTCCATTCCCAGGTGAAAACTTGGCAAAGCAAGGTTTGCAGACACTTGCTCAGAAGCACTCTTTTATATGATGATGACATACGCTGTGTGACAGAGCCTCTGCTTAAGCTGTTGCTCAGTGCAGTTTGACTGTTTCCCTGCTCATGCTTTTATGCTTTTTCCCCAGCGGAAGCTCGAGCCAGAATTTCTTTTCTGACGTGGATACGGCGACGGATGCCGCCAGTACTTCAGGTTCAGCCGCAACCAGCGTGTCCTATGAAACAAGGTGGGAGGCCAGGGGCTATCTTCTGTTTTCGTTTTTGGGTTCAGTGTGGGCTGTCTTCTATTTACTTTAAAGATGGCGCTTGACACCTGCTGTTTTTATAAGCACGTCTATCTGCCCATCAAAATGCAACATGTATATGTACTTACTTAAGAGTTACACACTTACTTAAGTGGGACTCGTAATTTGGAATGGTTTTTAATTGATTCATTTAATGTGCAAATGGTGATCCTGTGGCCCTCGAGATACTTACATGTATTTATTTGTAGAAGTATTTCTAGACAGCTATTCTTGAAAACATATCAGAGCAGTTAACAACAGTCACACATAAAACCATGCAACAAAAACCATATAACAATTTTTAAATGGGGGATCAGCTAACTATTATGGAAAGATGTGCTCTAAATTTGGAGGGGTGATGGGAGCTGTAGTCCATCTGGCAGCCCCCAGAGTCCCCATCTCTGTTCCAAAACATCTGTCAGCTAAACAACCACAGCCGTAACTTAGCAATATTATTCTAATATTTATTCCCCTTCCTCCCCTCCCCCTCCCCTTTTTATGAAGATTACCTGCTCTGGGATCCCACAGCTAATTCTCCCCATGTCTCCTCGCTGGACCAAATAGGACTAATTTAGCCAGCTAGCCCTGGTGATCATCTAATGTTTATTGAATGGATTTCCCCTCTAAATTGATTTTTGAATTCTGAATTTATTGTTATTCACGTTTTATACTGTATTTTATGCTGGTTTTTTGTTGCATCAATTAAGTGTTTTAAATTTGTTGTTAGCCGCCCTAAGCCCGGTTTTCTGAGCCGGGAAGGTTGGGGTATAAATAAAAATTTATTATTATTCTAATAATATTATTACATATTACCTAGAAGGACCCTGGGCAGCCGGAAGCGTAAGATGACATCCAGAAGCTACACAACTATTGAGACGAAGCAGAAATGTCCGGAGGGCCCCCAGAAGGTCACACCTGGCTGCTCCTCAGAAGAAAGTGAGGCAACTGGTGGCCCAGATCGCCCAGAGAACCCCGCCCAGGGTCATGCTTTCGGGAGCCTGGGTGAAGGCAACTCATCGTCCTACCTCAGATCATCAATCAACAACTATTTTGGCGCTGCTGGCAGGATGGTGTGTGGGGAGAAGTACAAAGTGTTAGCCCGTAGGGTGAACCTAAATGGCAAAGTTGAATACCTGATAGAATGGGAGGGCACTACCCCTTACTGAGTGTCTGGGGTGGTTTGCCCTTGAGAAAAGAAAGAGTTTGGGGGAAATAAACTCAGAGGAGTCGTGCGATCAGATGTAAGCTACGTTATGCTTATTTTGGGCACTCTGGGGTGGGGTTTGGGTAATACTTTGATGAGGTGCCTTCAAGTAGGCTTCGTTGACAGAACGATTTTTGTAAGCTACAGATCAAATGGAATCATGTTGCTTTGTAACACTGCTTCTCTACAAGGGTGAGAGAAGGAGTGAATGGGTACAAACAATGTATTTTATTTGTCGAAAGAAGGACAATACCTGCCATTTCCAGAAGGACTCTTCTCTTTCAAACGTGGTGACAGGCAGAGAGGGAAACTGATGCTGCCATTTTGGGATGGGACAAAACTGTCCAGGTTGCTTAACCAAGCAGGGGTGGGTCCTTGTTCTTGGCAGGGAGGATGAAGTGACAGAAAGATTTAAGAATGGGGGTGGGGGAAAGATCCACCCACAGAAGCCAAGTTTGATAAGTGGGCAGTCTCTCCCACTGGTGACCTGTTTCTTGCCAATGCAATGATCAGCTGATTGTTGGGGAATTGCATAACTCTGGGTGATACTTTGCAAGCCCTGGCCAATTAGCATCAGTGCCCACAGAGCACAGTGCATTGTAAATACAGCTGATTGGCGGTGCCTGCAAAAAAAGCTTTTAGCCCAGCCATGCTTTTAACTGCCCTGCATTTGATGTCGGTTCAGGTTAGCTGGGCGCCAGCCAAAGCTGCTTTTAGGCTCCAGTGTCCCTTGAACCCACTTACCTATGCTATGCATTTGAAACTGGTTCAAAACCAGTTTTGACAGCCATAACTCTCCTCTGCCCAACTTTGCGGGTGGTAGTTCTGAGAGGCAGTGAGGGAATATTTGTTGAAGGTTCGTAGTCCCATGCAGGACTTCTGTTCCTTAGTGGAGAGTTAAATTGGTTTAAACTTGTAGAGTTGAGGAGACATTCAATAAAAGATTCGCTTAAAGCTTATCTAACCCCTTGGCTGTGCTGAGGGGACTAACTGGGATATATGGGAGAACAGGGTATAGTTGGTCAGTGATGACAGAGAATCATAGAGATGGCCATCTATTCCAACCCCCTGCAATGCAGGAATGTCAGCCTGTGAGGGCTGTTGTGTTGTGAACAGGGCTGGATTTGAGGCCCTAAGCTACTGAAGGTAATGGGGCCCTTTATATGTCCAGCTGTCCTTTGTCAACAACCAATTGTCACTGTTTTTTGTGTGGAATATATGCTATATTGTAATTTATGGACCTAATAGGTATCTAAAGCCATTTGCCACTGTTGCTGTATGTAAGTTTTATTTTATTTTATTTTTTGGAAATGTACATCCAGTTTTTTTCCTTTAATTTTTTTTTTGGGTGGCCCCAAGAGAGTGGGGCCCTAAGCTATAGCTTATAGTAAATCCGGCACTGGTTGTGAATGTGCTTGGTTGCTGTGAATATAACTGGCTGACCCTGCAATTTTTGGAAGACCAGGTTCCCTGTGTCCTGTGAGAAAATGGCACAAATGAGGCCTGGTCTGCATATCCAGGAGAATGAGGTGGTAGAACTTTAATGTGGTAGGATGGACTGTAAGATAAAAAAAGGTAAAGGACCCATGGACAGTTAAGTCCTGTCAAAGGTGACTATGGGGTACAGCGCTCATCTCGTTTTCAGGCCGAGGGAGCCAGTGTTTGTCCACAGACAGCTTTTCAGGTCATGTGGCTGTACCAATACAGACTGCAAGACAGGGGGATGAACACATGTTTGAATGCTTCTCCATATGGAACAATTCCATCCAAGCAGAAAGTTAGAATATCAGGGAGTCTTAGCCAGCTAGTTTTCTACTTATGGGAAGATATATAGAGGGAAATATAGATATAGAACATATGGGATTATTTTTTATGGAATTCACTCTATGCCTGCAGTGGTCCAGTTAATTCTTCTGCCTTGCAACTGGACCACTCTGATTCTATTGTGTGTGTGCAAGCAAGGCCTGAGATTATAGCTCTGATATGTATGTGCAATATGACAAGTCTTTGAGGAGGAGCTGGGTGGCCAGGGAAAGAGGAGGCAGGGAGGAAGAGGCAATAATAATAGACAGGTAGAATCAACTGAAAAAAAATGTTCAATTCTGAGCATCCTACAAAGATTCAGGAGGAAACAGGAGGAGAATTGGGGGTGAATGTGGCGCAACCCAACCTCTCTTGTATGTCTGAAGCTATATGTGTGAAAGTTGATGGTATTTGCTTATATAGTCATCCGTGAAGGTAAAGCAGTATTAGCTAGGGCTGAGCCAAAAGTCGCCCCCCCCCCCATCTCAAATCTGACACCTTGTCTGTAGGCTGAAAAGTTGGGACTCTTATCTGATTTTTGTGGTGGGGACTGTAAAGTTTGCCAGGCAACTGTGTTCCTTGTTGCTGCAAGGAGCCATTTTTCAAACCAACAGTTCTTGAGTGTGGGAAGAAGAAGCCTGATTTGGCTTCAGATGTCATTTTTCAACCAAATCTCATTGCTTTACATGTGTTGTGAAGTCAAATCAGAGTGATGGCAGAGGGCATTGCTGCCTTTGCTCTGATTTGGCTTCAGGTGTCATAATTCAGACAAACCTCATTAGCTTGCATGGGGTTATTATGGAGCCAAATCCCAATGAGGCAGGAAGGATCAAATTTATTACTTTACTATTTGCTTGCTCTGCAGGCGGGATGGTCTGCAGGATTTAACTTCGTTCCGCAGGGTCTGTAAGACAGAGCTATTCCGCCTGGCTTTCAATTTGAACCTAGCCTGATCTTTTATTCCCCTTCCTTCCCTCCCCCTCCCCTTTTTATGAAGATTACCCGCTCTGGGATCCCACAGCTAATTCTCCCTGGTCTCCTCGCTGGCCCAAATAGGACTAATTTAGCCAGCTAGCCCTGGTGATCATCTAATGTTTATTGGATGGATTTCCCCCCTAAATTGATTTTTGAATTCTGAATTTATTGTTATTCACATTGTATACTGTATTTTATGCTGTTTTTTGTTGCATCAATTGAGTGTTTTAAATTTGTTGTTAGCCGCCCTGAGCCCAGTTTTCTGAACCGGGAAGGGCGGGGTATAAATAAAAATTTATTATTAGTATTATCAACTGCCAGCCTGTGGGTTGGATCTGGTCCCTGAAGCAATTTTTATCTGCTCCTTGGCAGTCCTATCCAGTTTTAATCAAATAGTACACTAAAAGCATGTCCACACTTTCGCTCCGATTTGGCTTCGTGTTGACAGCACATAAGCTAGTGAGGTTTGGCTGAGCAATGGTGCCTGAAGCCAAATCTGAGTGTAGGCAAAGCTTCCTTCCTTTGAACTGAGTCAGCTTCATGAAGACACCATGTAACCAAATGAGATTTGGCTGAGCGACAGCATCTAAAACCACATGAGAGCCATGCAGTCCTATGCAAGTCTACTTGGTGGTAAGACCCATTGGGAGGTAGTCAACTAAGTTTGATTCGGAGTAAACCCATTGAAATTAATGAGCATGACTAAGGGAGCAATCGTGTGTATGGGAAGGTGGTGTAAAGCCAGATCCAAGCTCTGTTTGGGAGCGAGGCTACCACTATTTGAGCCAGTCTAAGCCAAAGCACAGGGGATAGGAGGCTTTAAAACAGAGTTTGAGTTTTGCCAGCTGACCTTACGACAGTTTGCCAGGTTGTGTGACCAAGCTCTCAAATCCTCCCTGCTGGCACTGACCCCCCCCCTCGCAGAATGACCTCTTTTCAGGTCTCATGCTGGCTTAAGATCCACCATGCACATTTCAGCTGGGGTGAGGGGCTTATGAAGCTGGTGTATCTCTGGCTGAGCTGGGGCTGGGGGTTTATCCCAGCATAGCCCAGCCGAGCCAGAGATCAGCCACATTGTAGTCTGATGGATCTCGGGTTAGGGTTCTGCCCTAAACTAGGACCATTAACTTCAGTAGGTTTACTCTGAGGAAAACTTACTTTTGGAGCTCCCTCCAAAAGAAGCATGTTTAGAACTACAGCCTTGATATTAACATATTTTATTTTCAGTGTTGTCTGGCATCCACTGCCCACAGTGGAGCTCATTGTGCTATTAACTGTGAACCACTAGGCGGTGCTAATGTTGTTATGGAGCCAAATCACTGATGACCAGCCAGTTTGTGCGTCTAAACACATGTCTGGCTTTTGCACCAATGTCTGTGGGTTTAATAATTCAAGTGCAGGTGTGACAGAATGATCTCTGTCAGGGGTTTTAAAACAAAGCAGGGGAGAAGCACCACCATTTTGGAGTTAGCTGAGCTCCCTTCAGTTTCCAACAAGGGTTCTCCATCCCACAAGGCTCTCTTGGGAGAACACCTCTAAATTCAAATACAGGCCATATTCATGCTGATACCACTTTAAATGGCCATGATTTTCCCCAAAGATTTCTAGGAGCTGTGGTTTGTTAAGGGGGCTTAGAGCAATTAGGAGACACCTATTCCTTTCCCAGAGCCACAGTTCTCAGAATGTTCAACAATTAACCCCTCTACACAGGGAACTCTGGGAATTGTAGCTCTGGGAGGGGGAGGGGAATTGCCACTGACACCTGAGGTTTAGTATGCACACCATCCAATATACTCTTGACTACGGGGAAGATTTGAAAAGGGGACATTTCCTCAAAATGAGGGAGACCAAAAAAAAGAGACTTGCTTCTGTCTCCTAACATTCTCCTTGACAATGAAAGGCACAGCCAGTGCTATTTTTGTAGAAAAAGAGGTGCTGGAATTCACCATGAATGGCACCCTCATTCTCTTACAATGGCAATGGCACCTACCTGAGAGGTGCCAAAACTGAGTTCTGGCAAGTTCTACCTGAAAAAAGTACTGGGCGCAGCATTGTGGATGACACATTGAAATGACCAAGCACTGACTTTTTGTTTTGTTTTGTTTTTTTGTTTTTTGTTTTGTTTTGAAGTTAAGAATCTGTTATCATTACCAGTAATTTGCAGAGAGATCTGAATGTGGTTGCATTTGCACGTTTCTCATTGCACGATTTAAATCTAGGCCCCACAACAGAGCAGACTAATCTGCCGTAGTGAGAGGGGGGGGGAAGGCGGGGCTCTAAAAATATCATTCCCCCCTCCCGAGGGATTTTCTCTCTCTTTTTACATTAGCTTGGATTGATGTTCTTAATGCTTCTGTGCACCTTCTTATTAAAACCAGAGAGAGAAAAGATTCAGTCTTTCAACTTGCTGCTCTTTAATGACTGACCTTTTGTTTTGTTCTATTCGAGTTGTAATTAATATGACAGATGTGCGATTATTATTAAAAATAAAGTGGTTTGTTTTTTTCCAACTTCACCACGGCATTCGTGTTTCTTGGGATGGAGACGGTTCTGCCGCACAAAGCAAAATGAGATGTTTGGCAGAGGTGATGGATTTGGGGGTGGGGATATTCACAGGGGGGAAGACCAGAAGGCAGGGGGGAGATCCTGGGTTGAGTGGGGAGGAAGGAACAAGTCAAAGGCATAAACAAAGGGAAAATGTAGGCCAGGGTGGGGTGGGGGAAGTGGCAAATGTGGCCTTCCACGCCTCTCTCTCTGACCCTTGGGATTCTTCTCAGACCCATAGCTGTCAACTTTCCCCTTTTTAAAAGGGAAATACCATTATTCCGAATAGGATTCCTTGCAAGAAAAGGGAAAAGTTGACAGCTATGCTCAGACCACACCCTCGTTTCACAACATGAGTGTTTTTGCCTGGGCACAGTTCATCCTCGAGCAATGCATCTTGCTTGCCTGGATGGGGGGGACACAGGAGGATATCTGTGAGTGCACTTAGAAATTAGCCGACTGCACAAAGATGAAATTTACATTCATTGTTCCATCCATTTTTGCATCTGGCCCTGTCCACCAGTGGCATATGGCCCTCGTGAGGTTGCCCACAAGGGCATGTAGCTCTTGAGCTGTGGTACACAAAGGGCAGAGAAAATGTTCCCCTGCATGTTGATGGGACTCTGCTTCCAGTGACGATGGGAGCTTTAGCATGGCAATATCTGAAAGGTTTCCAGATCTCTACCCTTGTGCTTCAGAAAGCATTATTCAGACGTTAGTTGGACACATGTGTTTCTTGCCCAACACTGGCAGGCAGGGAGATAGTTCGTTGGCTACAGTATTTAAATTTTCAGGTGCCATAAGTGGTCTGAAGTGTTTGCTTTCTAAACAAAAAGGTGGGATAGAAATGTTCTTAAACCAACACATTTGTGGCAGGGGGTAGGGTGGGTTGTAGGGCAGTCATGGGTCAATCCTTTGCACATCTGCCAGTTTTCCACTGCACTGCACTGCACTGAAAAAATCAACTGGGCTTGTTCCTGGTAGCAGAACCAAAAAAAAAAAAAAATCCTCTGCCCCTCAATTCTCAGTTTTTGAGTAGAGAATGACAACTGCATTTTAAGGGGTGGAGGAATAAACAGATTAGTTTCACACACACACATTTTGCTTTAGCTACTATAGCTCTAATAACTTTGAGGAGGGGAAGAGAGCAGAATCCATTTCCAGATGTTGTAGGAGCTTTATCACATAATGGACTGACAGCAGATTAAAGAGGAATTTCCCATGCGCTTAAAATGATCGTGCAAGCCTTTGTGCCAGCCTTCCTCAGCCTGGTGTCCTCCAGTATCTTTTGGACTACAACTCCCAGCCTCGGCCAGCATGAAGAAGGACAGCATGTTGGAGGACACCAGGCCGGGAAAGGCTGCCATTTTGGAATGAGATGGAACTATTTGCAGCCACCCATTGAATTTGATGAGATTAGTCTGTGTGCAAGGAGCACAGACAAAATCCATTTATGTCTAGGCAAATGGAATTGGAAGTGACTAGTGTTTTTCAGAGGAGAGAGAAAGAGAGAGAGGTGCTTATATATTTTTTATTTTTAGGGAGAAGCCAGAATAGGGAATTTAAAGAATGAGGTTTTTAGCTTTTTTGGAGGTGATTAATATTTTCCACAGAGGTGGGCGCGAGCTGAAGTGGGAACTCCTGAAGCCCACTAGAAAGATAATCCTTTTTCATTCTTCCCACCCCAAAATCAAACCACCAAACTCCTGAACCTATTTGTCTGCAATTTGGCAGATCTCTGATTCAGAGTCACCTATCTTCTGGTTGCAATTTTCAGACCCAATTGCTGACAAAACACCAAAGAAGGTTGATTCCTTTTTGTTGTTGTTGCCGTTTAGTCATGTCTGACTCTTTGTGACCCCATGGACCAGAGCACGCCAGGCACTTCTGTCTTCCACTGCCTCCCGCAGCTTGGTCAAACTCAAGCTTTGAGAACACTGTCCAACCATCTCGTCCTCTGTCATCCCCTTCTCCTTGTGCCCTCCATCTTTCCCAACATCAGGGTCTTGATTCCTTTTTTACACACCCCCAACCTGTGGCAGCTGTCCTTGCAGGAAAACCACTTCTGAGTAAGTGTCATGCACTCATAAGGGATTATCATGGCTGCAAATTTCACTCAGTTCTCCCCAAAATAAGAAATTATAGGTGTTTCTGTTTTTTTTTTAAAGTCAGTCTCTAACAGTGTCTAGTACGAAAGCCCTTTGACCTCTTTACTTGTAATTTGGTATTGCAATGCTTGTAAATTATCCATTGCAATGCCTGTAAATTTCACACACTTTTGCAAAAAAGCGAACAAAGTTATAGCCTCCCTCCCCTGCCACCCCAAAATAGTGAATGGAGTGGGTAGAAATGAAGGAGACTTGCGTACCTCCCAAGCCAAATTGGGCAACCCATGAAGTGTCTCAGACTGAGCTGTTTTCCGAAGCACCTAATCAGGGTCCAAACCAAATCTTAGGGTTGGCTCACACTGCTACTTCTTGTTCACTGAATTCCTTAAAACTCAATTTTCTTGGTTTCTGAGATCCCAGCGAAAATGTGAGAGAGGCAACTGTGCAAGCCTGTCTGGATGTTAGGAGACATTTCAGACTTTGCTTCTTGTACAGCTACTTTCTTTGGAGAATTATAGCCACAAAATGTTAAACCAAAAACTGCAAGACTGAGCAAGTTGCCACACAAAGATCCTGTTTCTTCCAGAGAGGATCCCGCTCTCATGCAACTCAGAACCACTAACGGAGCATTCTCAGTTGCTTTTCCACCTTGACCATGTCTGCGAAAAGAGAGGACTGTCATGCTATGGTAGCTGGCAATATCCACAAGTCCTTTGGGAAAGTCTGTCCAGAAGCATCTTCTGGATGATGATGGCTAATCATACGGGATACTCTCCTCCATCCATTTTAAATAGGCCGGGTTTCCCTGGTCAATGAGCAGGCTGATAAATTCAGGGATTGCGAATGGATGCAAGGAGCTGAGGGAAGAAATGCACAGATTATCTGCATCTTACTATGAAGCGAGAATGGAATTCTTACAGGTAAAAGGGGTATACGAGCCACATATCAGAACAGGCGTGCAGGAGCATTTTGGGATAGTAGGGGAAGATAAAGCTCCAGCCAGCAGGCCCACGCACTTGTCAATCATGTCAGGTGATGGACGGTTGGCCAACAGGAGTGGGAAGACAGTAACTAAGCAGGATTCAACTCCCTGCAACTCTACCTCACCCATATGACCTCAGGTATGAGGCTGATGGGTGTGACTTGGGCAAAACTGATTAATGCGCCAAATTGGGAGGTCTGGTGGGCCAAATCTGGCCCACAGCTGGTGGGCTTCCCACTGTTGTATTAGAAGACTGCAGGGCGACAAAACCGTGCTTGTGTTTTTCACTCAACAGTACCATGAATGTGTGGGATCTGGTCAGGCCTGGTGTAGGCTCCTGGTATCCTAGGGCAGCTGACAAGGCCCCGACATCATGGCAGTGCCCACTTGTGTCAATGTGGGCCCCACCCGCCTCCTACATTCTGGTCAGGTGGGTCTACAACAAACAGCCATTTTCATTTCCCACAATGCCCTGGAGTAACACTGCAATGTGGGAAATCACAATGGCAGTCAGTAGCTGCTTGGGAGTGCCTTCAGGCTGTTATCACTTCATAAAAAACCTGAGGGAGCCCTCTCAAACCTGCAACCAGCTGTAGATTTGGTATTCAGCATAGAGGGCCACAACCAGAGTGTGCCCAGTGGGTGGGCCACCTTGCTTTGAGGACTGGCTTGTCCATCTGATAACTTTGTGTGTGTGACTTTTAAACTTGTCACACAGCAGCTTCTATTTACAGAGCACTGCTTCACCAAGCTGAGACTTTCATCATGGCCTTTTGTACAGGTATACATGGTACCTCGGGTTACAGACACTTCAGGTTACAGACTCTGCTAACCCAGAAATAGTACCTCGGGTTAAGAACTTTGCTTCAGGATGAGAACAGAAATCTGAGTCTGGTGGCCCCACCCAACGAGTTCCACCCGAACCGTCCTCGACTGCAGCCAGTTTTGGTTCAGGGGGAGCCTGAGTATGAGGTGGAACGCATTCTGGACTCCTGATACCGCAGGGGAAAGCTGCAGTATCTCATAGACTGGAAGGGGTATGGACCGGAGGACCGTTCCTGGGAACCAGCAGCCATCGTCCACGCGCCTGCCTGCCTCCGAGATTTCCATGCGGCGTACCCCAACAAGCCGGGTCCAGACCCCCGATTGAGGGGGGGGGCTGGGAGGGGGGATGGTGTGATGGCCTGGGAATCCGATTCAGAGGCTGAACCGGAGGAATCCCAGCCTGCACAGGAGTCCCCGCCTCCAGGGCCGGCTGAACTGGGGCAGGGCCTTGATTCTGAAGCGCCTGCACCTGTGCCGGATCCTCAAGAGCAGGCACCAGGTGAATCCACTCTGGCTCCGGAGGCGGTTGAGGACTCAGTGCCTACAGGTGAGACTCCCCCTGGGTCCAGTAACCCTTCAGCCTCTCCTGAACTGCAGAGGCGAAGGGCAGAGAGGCGAAGGGAACTGGTTTCTCCCAGGAGGAGTGCTCACCTTAAGGCCAGGAGAGGCGGGTCTCCTGGGGGCCGGGACCGCCCCTGGCCTCAGAGAAGATAAAGGCCAGTCAGCCTGGTCCCAGGTTGCGGGAGCAACGTCGTTGAAGAGCTGTTTCGGCCAGCATCCTGTCCTGTTTCCCCAGTGTTCCTGTCCTTGCCCGGCTTCTCGCTGTGGACCCCGCTTTGCCCGAGGAGGACTGTCTGCCGACCCTCAACTCAGGTCCTGGACCTCGCCCCACGATAACCTCCCCCCTGGACCAGCACATCCGGAGTAAATTAAGTTCTTAACCCAAGGTACCACTGTATTTGGAATGGAGATAAAAAGGAAGCTACAGAGATACTTTTGATAAGTGCAGTGGAGGCTGGTCTATTAGAGTGAATGGGGCACTGCACCATCACCCTCAGCCTGCTCTCAGCCAGCCCTGCCTTCTTACCTGCAACCAGTCTAGGGTGTGGCCTTGGCTTACAGCTTCTCCCTCCTTAGTCTCAGTGTTGCCCTTATTGAGTTCAGCAGGGAGGAGGATGGCAGTTGGCTCTGCTGCTCTGGCACCACCTGTTCTTGGACTCCCTGCCTTCTGTCCTACCAGTCCTAATAGGAGCCAGCCATCACTGGCTGCAAGCAACTCTTTGGGACAGATTTAAGCTGTGTCGTGTCCCTGCCCCTCTGCAAAAACAAAACAAACCAATAAACAAAACCAGCCACATAAGAAACCTCACCTGATATATTCTGACAACTCATTGATTTTGGAGGTCCTTGTTTTCATCAGCTGTAACAGAAAGGGAAGATATGTAGATTAGGCATCACCACAATGCATTAATGATAAGGTCTATTTGTGAAGCTGTAGCCAAGCAGACCACTTTGTAGATGGACAAAGCTGAAATGAAATAATGAATGATGGTAAAATTTGATATTGGGATTCAAAATAATTTGTTTCCATCTAGTTTTGTCCCCCACCCTTTCTGCTGAGTTCTACAAGGGGCAACAGTGAGATTAAAGGGGAGAGGGAGGAAACTGGACTAGTTGTAAGGAAGGAGGCAGGCAGGCAGGTGGGGGCTGGCTGAGGGCAGGCTGAGGGTGCCCCATTCACTCTAATGGACCAGCCACCGCTGTACTTACCAGAAGTATCTCTGTAGTTTCCTCTATCTCTCCATTCCAAATATACCTACACAAAAAGCCAAGAAGAAAGTATGCTTAAAAATTACAAACAACCAAACAAAACATGTAGAGTATCCTCAGAGATGTACAATCACACATGATTCTTCCAGAGTGGTCAAATGGGTTTGGTTCTTGACTCACATGGATGAGGCCTTGGGGAGGATATTCACGCAAGCAGCCAATTTTCTCTCCATAATTGCCCTAGGAGAAACAGAAGAGGTTAATCGGCAGGTAAGTATCCTTGCAACTGGCTTCCCAGTGTCATCAGGTTTGTGATATGACAGGGGTGGTGACCCTCAGGCCTGGCCAGGGGTAAATGTGGCCCTCGAGGTCTCTCTATCTGGCCCTTAGGACATTCTCCAGGTTCCCTAGTCACCTTCTCTTTTCCCAGCCACATCCCTCACCGGCCCTGCCCTCAATTTCCTTGAGTGTTTTTGCCTGGCTGGAATGTGTCTTTAAACTCTGATCATGCCTCTTGATTTATTGGATGGAGGATACAGAGGTGTGTGAGAGTGTATAGCAGAAAGCAGCCTACTGTACAAAAGTAAAATTTGCATTTGTTTCTCTGCCTACTATTGCCTCTGGCCTTTCCTTCCACTGGTATGTGGCCTCCGAAAGGTTGCTTAGAAGGGAATGTGGCCCTCAGCTTGAAATAGTTCCCCCACATTTGTTTTATATCACGATCCTCATGTTACTTTAAATAAACTAAGGAAAAAATATTAATGTAGCCTTTTTTCTTAGGGGCTACATTTTTCTTTTCGACCCCTTGATTTCTGTTATTTGCACCTTTTCCAGCTCTGTGATAACCTTTTTCAGATTGGGCAACCAAAACTGGGCACAGTGTTTCAAAGGCAGCCTCAGCATTCATTTCTATAATGCTATTATGCAGCCTGGAATTATTTGCAATCCCTTCCCAAATAATCTCTAGTCTGGAATTTGCTTTCTCCCACTTTTCTCTCTCAAATTCACCCAGAGTTGAATAAGCTTGTTTTCTGTATTCTATTTATAGATCTCAGGGCATTTTATATTCTACCATTTACAGTCAGATGATCAAGAAAGTACTGGCTGCTAATACTCCCACTGCAATGCTGCGTCTTGGAATGCCTGGGGAATATAAATAGGCACACTTTGTGCTGCATGCCAAATGGCTTAAACCATAGTCAGGCTGCTGAGCTCCTCCTGAGGAGTGGTGATCAGGACACTAGTGGGGCAGAAAGCAGGGAGTAGTCAGAACCAAATAATTCTAGTTTTGTCTTCATCTTCCTCCATATAGAGTTCTGCAAGGGGACTAAGGAGGAGGAAGCTGATGATTAGTATCACCCCTGGGGCTGGATGTAAGAAAGCAGGCAGGTGAGGAAAGACTGGAACTGACAGGGCAGTATCTTAATAGTCCAGCCTACACTATGGTACAGTCTCCTCTGCCACAAATCTCAGAAGGAAAAAGTTAGATTTAAAATATCCAAGGTGTAAGCAAGATGTTAAACCCTGGGTGTTATGTACTAAGCTTGGATCCTAGAACAATAGGCAAGTAGGATCCTAGAATGCAACAGCTGATTGGTTTGTAGGAGAAGACCAATCAGGCTCCAGGAGGGAAGCAGAATCAGCCAATCAGACGGGTCTCATTGCGTAAATAATGTACAGTGGTACCTTGGGATGTGAACGGGATCCGTTCTGGAGTGGATGATGTCATGCGCGTGATGTCATTTTGAGCGTCTGTGCATGCACGAGCGACGAAACCCGGAAGTAACACGCTCCGTTACTTCCGGGTTGCCGCAGAGCGCAACTCGAACATGCTCAACATGAAGCATATTCAACCCAGGGTAGAACTGTATATAAAAGCCTGAGGTTTGGGGGGCAATTCAACCACTGTATTACAAGCTGCAATAAAGAGCATGAAATCACTACAGGACTCCGAGTATATTTCACTGGCGACGAGGATGGGATCCTGCTGAGCTGTCCACCGTGCACTGTACACAGCCACCACAGGCAACACAGCATCGCACCGCACATCCAGGCTACAGCTCCAGGACCCAAGGACCCAGAATGGCGACAGACAACAGCTTCATGCCATTCAGCCTAGCCTCAGGAGACTGGGAAGGAAACGCCATTCACTGTGCATCCTAAGTCTATTTGTAACTCACTCAGGTGTAATTCTTGCTGTGTTCAGCGGGGCTTACTCCCCACTGAAGGGAGGTAGGCATCAGATTTCAATGTTAGGGAGAAACACCTTCTATAGGAAACTGCTGCCCGCCTCTGAAACACAAAGCTGGTACTGCCCACTCTGCAAAGTTAAGTGTTAAGGCCTGTTATGTACTGAGTTGAATAGGATCCAAACTGCAGCAGTCTGATTGGTCCTAGAACAATAGGATCCAAACTGCAGCAGTCTGATTGGTCCTAGAACAATAGAATTCAGAATGCAGCAGTCTGATTGGTCCTAGAACAATGCAGCAGTATGATTGGTTGGCAGGAACTACCCAATCATGCTCCAGATAGAAGTGAATCCACAACCTGGCTTACAGTAGAATTCCGGAATTAGCCAATCATGTGCAGCCCATTGTGTAAATAATGTATATAAAGCAGATACTTTGAGGGGACTTTCATTCATTCCTCCTCACCACTATGAGCTGAATAAAGAGCATGAAATGACTTTGTGACTCTGAGTATATTTCAAGGCCCTTCCAAAGTTGCTCCCTGATAATAAAATAAAACGCATGCTACTCGCATCTGAACAACCAGCATATCAGACAGGTGGGTGGGACCTTACAGAGAGGCTAGTCCCTTAGGGCAAATGGGGAACAATCCCAAAAGCCTCTGTATGCTCTCAGACAGACTCCACCTGCCTGCACCTGCTTTCATACTTACAACCAACCTAGGGCACGGCACTGCCTGCCAATTTACTCCTCCCTAGTCTCAGTGTTCCCTTGCAGGATTCAGCAGGGAGGAGGATGGTGACAAAAGAATAATCATTTGGCTTTGACTAGCATTGGCTCTGGCACCCCCTACGGCTGGGCTTCCACCCTATCAGGGATGCCATCTCACCTTCAGGATTCTGGGTGCCCGCTGCCACAATGCAGACGTGTGACGTCACATGCACACACCTGCACATGGTGCATGTGATGTCCCATGCACTACATGCAGGCATGTACGTAAGACATCAAACGTCTGCATTACGTATGACATCAAATGTCTGCAATGTGGCGACCAGCGGCAGCTCCTCTTCCTCCCCCTCTTCACAGCCAGTGAGCCACCCTTTTCCACAGAGGGGCTTGGACTCTGCCTCTGCGTCTGACGCCCACCCCCCCAAAAAGTGTGCATCTCGCTGACTGCAGAAGGCGGAGCTGAACTGCTTCTCTTTCAGAGGCAGCATTGATTGTGTGGGTGCCCAGCCCCTACAATTATATTACTGTGGGTGCCCATGCATAGTTGTCTCCTATGCACCCTATCAGTTCCAACAATGGGCACCAGTCACCACTGCCTTTGTATCAATGCATATGGAACGAAGCAGCTCTTCTTTTTATAAAATAATATTTTATTGATTTTCCAAAAAAACAAACAAAAACACAAAAACCAAACAAACCAGATTGACTTCCCTCAGTCTAATCCCTTCCTTGGTTCTATTATTTATCAACATGCTGCGTGTCCATTGTTAAATTTATAACATATTTAAATCACCTATTATCCATTCATTGTAAAATTACAAGCAAACTTAAAACCCTGCTAATGTATTAGCCTGTGTACATTGCTTCTGTATATATGTAATAAACATCTTCCACTCTTCCTTAAATTCATTGTTGTCTCTTCCTCTTAATTTCATCGTCAATTTTGCCATGTCAGCATAGTGCATTAGTTTAACTTGCCAATCTTCTTTGAAAGGGACACCTTCGTCTTTCCAATATTGTGCTAATAAAGTCTGTGCAGCTGTTGTAGCATACATAAACAAGTACTTTTGTAATTTTGGTAGGTGCACTCCTATAATACCTAGTAAGAAAGCTTCTGGTTTTTTGAGAAAGGTTATTTTAAACATCTTCTTCAATTCATTATAAATCATTTCCCAATATTTCTTTATAATTTTACAATCCTACCACATATGAAAAAATGTCCCTTCTGTTGCTTTACATTTCCAACACTTGCTTTTCCTAGTTTTATACATTTTTGCTAATTTAACTGTAGTTAAGTACCATCTATACATCATTTTCATGACTGATTTGACCTCTTCATCCTTTGTTTCCCATTCCAGCAACAGATTGTACATTTTAGATAATAATTTCGTATCATTTTCTATTATTTCTGTCTGAAAAGTTGAAATTTCATACTCAAATCCCATCTTTTTATCATTCTTAAACATTTCATTTAGCTGAAAATATTGTTACCAATCTGTTACGTTCTCTCTAACTTCATTAAAGTCTTTCAATTTTAACTGGTTTTCTGTTTCAATTAACAACTCTCTGTACGTTGCCGATTTAGGGTCCATATTCACGGGGGTATATGGACTTTTAAAACTATATAGTTAAATGTAATAATAATTTTATTTGGTTAAAGTTATAAAAGGAAATATGCATTAATGTATGTGGAACTAAGTAAGAGAACTAGGACAGTGGTCAGCATGCGAAACTTAGTGACACAAAAGGAAGACATAGGTTAAGAGAAAGCTACCTGGAAGTGATTCAACTCAGAAAGTATGCAGAGCAGGAGAGTCAGAGAAAGAGAGGAGTTAAAGAAAGCTTGTTTAAACAAAGTACTTTGTTTTGCAGTAGTCCTGTCTGATCCTTAATGATAATAAACAACACTTGTCCTTAGTCATAATAAACAACAGTCTTGACAGACATCTTCTGTGTGTGCCCCTTATGCAATTTTAGGTTGTGTATTTAGGGGAGTGTCATGACACACCATTACTTAAGCAGACAGTGGATGCACCAAAGTTATTTCGCAAAAACACCCTGTTCCCAAAAGGACTGAACAATGTTTAATCCACATATTGGATCATCATCAGAGCTGCGCTTAGCACACCATTTTAAGAGCAAAGTCCAGACAGTCAAAACCTCCACAGTGGGGGATGCATGGAAATAAGTTTATTTCCTTTCCCATACACAGAAGCAGTGAAGAGTGGGACCTTTTTCAAGGGTAGGATAAAAAGGCAGCTGTTGTTTGTACTGTGACCTCTTTTCCTCTAGTGGATTTTCTCTTTCAGACAGCTTCCTAGAGGATGGATTTACTCAGGCAAAGTCCCAGGATGCTCCAAATACCATGGTTACTGATTTTGCCACCCATCGCTTAAAGAAACAACAACCTTAGATTTGATGTAATCCTGTGAACCTCAGAGTTGCTCCAGACATGTTGATTCTTCTCTCCTCTTTCTCAGTGGCTCCTTCTGAGAGCCAGATTTATCATTGCTCACCATCTGAGTTCAGGAGTTGCTCACTGTGCATGACATGTACACATGAACAGGAACACAAGAACCTGCTTTCTGCTGAGTTAGAACATCGGTCCAGCATCATCTACACACTGACTGGCAGCAGCTCTCCACGGATTCAGAGAAGAATCATTCTCCGCCCAGCTTGGAGGGATTGAACTTGGGACTTCTAGATGCCCTGCCTCTGAGCTATGGCCCTATCCCAAAAGAACATAGGAAGCAGCCTCAGATTGCTATGCATTCATCTAGCTCTCTATTATCTATATTGACGCGCAGTAGCTCTCCAGGATTTCAGGCAGGCAGAAGTTATTCCCAGCCCCACCTGGAGGCACTGGGGATTGAACCAGGGACCATCTGCATGCAAAGCAGATGCTCTACTATTGCGCATCAAGCCTCACTCTTAACTGCAAGCAAACATGACTGGTAGCAGAAAGGGATGAATATTCATATTGGAAAGGAGAGGCTGCCACAACATGTTTGTATTTTCTGGGCAAAACAGGCTGTTCGCACTTCCTTTCTGCTTATGGGGCAAGAGGTGGGGTGGAGAGAAGTTTCTCTATTTATACAGAGGTGCCCCAGGGAACTCTGCTTTGCTTGGTAAACATTTCATTGGCAGAGAGTGCTTGAAACAGAGAACCATTCAAACCCAGAAACAGAAGCTGGGTGTAATCCCATCATGCTAGACTTTGGACATGTGGAATTTCCCCTCTCTGACTTTTCAAAGCTGCTTGCCACGTCCCCTTTATAGAACTTACAGGCAAGGCTTATGTGGTCTGATTGCTGAATCTGTGTCTTAAGTTTCAGCTACCATACCACACAAGTGCCAAATTCACATTTGTTTTTAGAAGTAAGATTCTAGTCCTTATGAATATTGGCTTGATAGGGTGAAGTCTTGGAGCAGGGCTATGAATTTGTGACCCTCCAGCTCTTCTTCCTCCTAATTTATTAATCACCTTCTAAACCACCATCTGAAGGCAATTCATATAAAACTCAAAACTCAAATACATTTAAAACAAGAATAAAACACTAACAAATGGACATTCATGGTAAAGACCATTTATCCTGCTGAGAAATCCTGTAGCAACTAAAAAAAAAATCTTCAATTGTTTCTGGAAGGTGCAGATAGTGGGTTCCTCTCATGTCTTGACAGGAATATTGTTCCACAGACCTAGACTTTATTCTTGGCCTATAACTCCCCTCACTTCTGTTCCTTGAGAGCTAGATAGACAAATGGTCTAGCTCTGTATAAGAGAAATATGACTCGGCTCTGTAGAAGCTCATTCTCATCCCACCTTGATCTCTTAACCTCTGAATAAAGAGTGGAATGTTCTCAGCTGTATGTAACAACAGCACAAACAAGCCACTCAATACTTCAACAAACTAGTATATTTCAATTATTCATTGACCCGCTTGGGCCAAGAATGTGTCAAGTCACCCTACCTTGCAATGTCTCTAGCAGTCTGTTCGTTGGGGCAATTGACGAGTGCAATTGAATGAGATCCAGGAATATAGCTACCAGTAACAGCAGAGTGCAAATGGAGGACAAGGGTTCTCAGCACTGGATACATTAGCAAAGAGAAGCTCATAACCTGGAGGAGGGGTGGGGTGGGGAGAAGAAACCAGATCATACATCAGCTGAATAGGCCTCCAAACTTAGACAATGTAAATACAGGTCATTGAAGTATTCTGAAAAGCAGGAAATGTGTCTGGGAGACGGGGAAACAGTGCTTGTTTAATAACACCACAGGAGTGAAGAACTTGTGACATAAAAACATAAGAAGAGCCTTGTTTGATGAGACCAGAGGTCTATTTACTTCAGCCTCCTGTTCTCACAGTGACCAACCCCAGATGCCTGATGGGAGCCTGCAAGCAGGACCCAGGTACAACAGTGCTCTCCCCATTTGCGATTCCCAGCAACGGCTGTCCAGAGACATACTACCTCCAACACATAGCCAGTATGGCTAGTAGCCATTGATAGCTTGATCCTCCGTGAATTTGTCTACTCCTCTTTTGAAGCCTTCCAAGTTGGTGGCCGTCACTGCCTCTTGTGGGAGCAAATTCAAATCAATGTTTCTCAAACTTGGGTCTCCAGCTAAAAGGACCAGTGGTCAGGGATGCTGTTGTAGTCCAACAACAGCTGGAGACCCAATTTTGGGAGCCACTGAGTGCAGAAGTACTTTTTTTTTTTGTCTGTTCTGAACCTTCCGATCTTCAGCTTCACTGGGATGTCTCTGAGTTCTAGTATTGTGTGTGTGAGAGAGAAAAATTCTCTGTCCACTTTCTCCTTGCCATACACCTCTATCATGTTGCTACTTATTCGTCTTTTGTCTCAACAAACCTTTCCTCTGCCCACTTCCTCATTTTGGCTGTCCTTTTTCGATCCATTTCCAGCTCTAACCTCCCTATGTATTAGGACTCCAATTCCCAACAGCTCCAGCCAGCACGGCCGGTGACAGGAATGAGGAGAATGGTACTGCAACCATATCTTTTGTTCCTCATCCCTGCCATAGAGCAACACAGGAGTTTCTTATTCCACCACAGAAATGGGGAGGCAGAACTGAAACCTTTTAAATACATCTAGAATAACCACCCTTATGCATGCTTGCAAAGTCCTGTTCCTGATGCCGTGGGGTGGGTCACCTCTGCGTTAAACTCATTTATAAGCTGCATAATCCCCAATGGGGAGAAAGAGACACAAAAAAATTAACTGCAATTTAATGTTTTGCTAAATCATTAAAACCTCGGTAAAAATTAAACCAGGAATTCTTCTGATGCATTAAAATAGTTTTCAAGTTTATTATTGATAGGGCAGCTTATTTACCTTTTACAACACCATCAAAGAAAAGTTGCAATTCACAGTGAACTTTTGCACAAGCCAAACACACCCAGGGAACAAACCCTATAAAACCCAGCTAATTTCCGAGGAGAAATTGCACTGTAAAACAAAACTATGTCCATGGCAATTTGCCAGAGATGCATCGTCCTTAGACAACATCATCTTTGCAAGAAACAGCATTAATTTTTCAAGAAGTTAGAACCAGTGTTGCTTGCCAAAAGCATTGAGATAGTTTTATTCTTCCAAAGAGGGAAGCTATATTTTTTTTATTTCAGACATTGGCTCATGAGGCTGCATCCAATGTTAGCAGCCCTACTCAGAGTAGACCCATTGAAAATGGACGCAACTAACCTAGCTCCATTGAGTTCAATGGGTCTACTCCTGAGTGAAACTTAACTTGAGGAAAACCCCACGATCATTAAATTCAAGGGAAATATTTTTGTTTGTTTTAAACCCATACGATAGCCACATTCTCTCCACCCCTCGCCCCGCCAAGTTTAAAGTTTGTCTTTTAATGCCGGGGAAGAGAGGTGCGACGTCATGTTGTGGGAATTCCCCTGTGGCTCTCGCCTGCTTTTGCTCTATTTCGGCTCTCCCTTCGCTCTTCAACTTTGCAACGTAGTGATGTCAAACTTACCAGCGGCAAAGTCAAGTATCCCTGGCGCAACGCCGAGCCAGACGCCGCGAGGAGAGCCTGGCAACGCTGAGCAAACCACTCCATCGGCATTTTTGCCATCTTAGCGCACCTGCCCATGGCTGCTACTAGCCCCTGCTCCAAGGCTGTGGCTCCCTTTCCTCGCCCACTTGTTCGCCACCTTTCCAGATGTGGCTACCGCTGTGAAATAAGCAAACAAAAATAAATGGTGTGTTTGCTTGCAAAGGAAAGCCGACTGACGGCTGACAAACTCCTCCTTCCTAGCGGCTGGTGCCCGCCTCTCTGGCATAGCCCCTCTGAGAGCCCCGATGCCCTGCCTTTTGGCTCGTTCCTCTGTACATCTTCCCCCATTTGAACCCGCTCCAGCGTCTCTAAGGCATTCAAAGTATTTTGCTTGGTTGGGGACACTGAAGCGGTTTGGTTTGGGTGCCTGACATCCGCGGGGATAAACCAGATTCACACTTGTTGCAAAACCTATCCGAAATGTAAACAGTACATTAGTTGATTTTGTATAATAATTACCCAACACGCAAGGGAAGTCTCCACCGCCACCCCAATTTTGAATGTTATATTATATCTTTGTACTTGAAACTGTCTGGGAAGAAAGCCCATATACAAATCCAATGAATAATAATCAAACTTTTTAAATAATAGTAATAATAATAATAATGACCACCCTTCCTTTCCTTCAGGCATCCTTTGAAAACTTGTTTAGACAGGCCTTTGTAATATGATTTCCTTTTTTCCTTTACCCAATTCTAATATATCTTGATGTTTTTATGGATCTTTGGATCATTTTTATCCTTATATGTTGTACACTGTCTTGCTATGTGTTTATGAAAGTGCAGATTATAAATTTGTAAATGAGATATATAATTATTATTCAATTAAGTATTGGATGAAATTTATCTACTCCTTAAAATGGAGAAAACCCCCCTCAAAGTGGTGTACAAAAAGATAAGAAGCAGTAAAATGATGAAAAATTCCAAGCCCTACTTCAAAACATCCAAAAGTTAAAATACTAAAACAAATTTAAATTACTTCAACTTTCTACGCATCTGGGTAGGCTTACCTAAACAATGATGTTTTAAGCAGGCACCGAAAAAGAGTAAAGGTGAAGGTGCCTACATGATCTCAATAGCCAGGGTATTTATTATGTGGCACCTGTAGTACTTAGTGCCAAATCCACCAACTGAAGCAGTCGATTGGGCATGTCTGGGACAAGGCAATCTTGTAGGTAAACTGGTTGTTGTTATGTACTGAAGTTCTCACCCTGGGGTAGCAGGGGGATACTGTAGATAGTTTTCACTCAGGTCCACGTCAGTTATTTTAGGCGGGAAACCCTGGGTTGTTGTTGCTACAATGTTGATAGCTGGCTGCCTATAAAAGCAGGCCAGCTGAGCTGTTTGCTGTTCAGTTTCTGTAGCAGCTTACAAAATAAAGAGCTGTTTTGGAGAAATCGCTGTGTCGTCTGCCATGTCTACCCACTATTCAACAGTTGTGAAACCCAAATGTTATCCCAAGTGATGAAGAGCAGACCAACTTTAACGGCCTTATTGTGAGTACTAGATATCTCCCTGTATTGTTGGTATATGGCCAAACTTTGCCCTTAAATCTTTTTTTTCTTTTGATAAATCCCTTTGAACAAAGACACCCTGCACATTCATTCATTCATTCCTTTATTTGATGCATACAAGAGCATTTAAAGTGCAACTCCTACATCTTAAATTCTATCTGTAGTTTACCCTTCACAGAGCTACAATTCCCAGCACCCTTAACAAATTACAGTTTCCCATGATTTTCTGGAGGGATGAAATGTGTGCTTTAAATATCTACAGTAGTGCATACACAGTCAAACCTTGGCAACCGTCTTTTGGTCTAGGTTTGCCTTGCTGTAAAATGGGACTTTGGGAATGCTTGATAACCTCTCGATGTGTTGATTTCATAGTATTATGGAACCGTAGAGTTGGAAGGGACCCTAAGGGCCATCTAGTCCAACCCCCTGCAGTGAAGGAATATGCTGCTGTCCCACCTGGGGATCGAACCTGTGAGCTTGATGTTATCAATGCCACGCTTTAACCAATTAACCCATAATTTATTCTATGGATTGCGCGTCATGTTTTAATGTTAACACTTCTTTATGATCTTGATACTGCTAAATGGCGGCGGTGGGGCGAGTGTGAAGGGAACTCTGCACATGCTCGGAGGCGCCTTTGGGATCTCTAACATGGCTGCTTCTGTCGCTCTTTCGGGCTGCGAACATTTGCTTTTGCTGAGCGAAGAACGGAAGGCACTCAGTGCAAAGATTAACGCCACATCATTTCCGGTCACCGTCTGACCAGGGAAGAGACGACATTTATGGGGCAGGAGCTCAAACTGCAGCAGGCGGAGAACTTGTGTTTCGAGGAGCGCGTAACAACGCGAAGAATCTCGTTAACACTGTTCTAATTCGGTTCTTTCCCCCCCTTCTGTTTTCGAAATCTATATTTATCTGTATAGTCGTTTTAGCCTCGCGTATCCTTCATGTGGGAACACGGAAGCGAGCCTTAAAAACTGACTCTTTTAACTCTTTACCAGGGAACAAAAATGAAGCGCGCCCCGCCCTCCTTCCTCCTTCAGCCAATCAGAAGCCCGAGCGCCGAAGTCATAAGGGGCTCTCAAGACATAGGAGGCGTTGCCTTTGTACGTGTGTGCCGCGGCCGTGATGAGGCGCGGGCCCTGGTTACGCCGCTGCTTCGGTTGCTAAGGGTCGAAGTCTCGCGAGACTTCTTTCACTTCCTCTTCTTCCTCCGCCCCCCCCAGGCATTCTCTTCTGCTCTCCCAGACATTCAAATATGGCGGCGCCAGAGGTGGATGAAGCGCTGGAGCTGCTCGCGAGGGTCCCGCTGCTGGAGGAGCCGCTCGAGGAGCTGCGCGCTTTGCACTTGGCCTTGCTCGCCGTTCCTCTCAATGCTCTGCGGGAGCGGCGTTCCGAGCTCCCCTTGGCGGGACTCTTCGCTCTCACGGCCCGCGGGGGAAGGTGAGTGGAGAGAGATCGGGCGGCTCTTGCTTTTTATTAAGCCGCCTCGGGTCCCTGTCAGGGGGAAAGGGAAAGCGGGGTATAAAACGGATGCCCGCCACGGAGAACGCGTGTTGAGATTCCTGCACTGCAGGGGGTTAGACTAGATGACCCTCGGGGGTCCCTTCCAACTCTACATGTCTATGATTCTGTGGCGCTTAACAGACCCAGCCGCCTATTTAAAGGTGTGTGTGTAAAGTGGGAGCGGGGATTCTATTTCTCTCTCCATTTTTGTTTATTAGATTTTTAAGAACTGCCCTCGTTAACCCGGAAGATCGCAGGACTGGTTAACAACATAAAAATAGAAAACGAGGTCGCCAAAATACACGGCAAAGCAAAGCACAAACCAATAACCGCCCCTCCGCTCCGCTCCCACAAACGTCTAATCCTCAGTGGAGGAGATCGTGCTCCTTTCCTGGCTGTGTCTTTTTTCATTGCTCGGTTGCCCCTCGACTCCATGAAACTGGGCCTAAGTTGCTCATGTTTGTTAATTTCAGCAAGTTTGTTCTGTAGTAGGGCCAGCTCTGGCGATAGCCCCTTGTCTCTGAATTGCAGGGGTGTGGGTGGGGGCGAGGCGGGGACGGGAGAGAGGCGCTGGGGTGGCAAAGCTTAAGTTCTTGTATTTAGTGTATGCTTGGGTTTTTTTCCTGTCAGCATCACTTGGGGAAGTTCTCTTTCTATTCGCTTGTTATGTTTCCTTGGTGGTGAGAGAGGTTGGGGTGGCCTAGGGTGTGTCTTTGGCTGGCTGCAGTGGGATTTGTTTGTGCGTGGGTGAGGGGGTTTGTCGGGTTAAGTTAGCCTTATTGAATCATATGCTGTCGGTGAGTTATGAACTCTTTCTAGTGTGAGTGGGCATTGCTATCTTGGAAGGTGTTCAGTAGGGCCAGTTCTGGGGTGACTTTTAGTACATACCTGCTTAGGTATTTTGCTTATTTCTGGTATGACTGCGCACACTACTTTTTTGACTGGGTCCTTGATTACTTGGTTTGGTGGGATCTGCTGGTTCAGACACAGCATATGTCTGAGAAGGCCACACTAGGGATCATGGGGAGGAGGTGCGAGGAAAAAACTGTTGTGACATTGATTTCTTTGGCAATTTGGAAGGGCTGTGGTGGGATCCAGAAATGGCAACCTGGAGCCCCACTGACCACTTAACTGCTCCATCAGCTTGGGAGCTTTTTCTGAGATGCTTGCAGGGTATGATAGCATCTTTTGTCTTCTGAACATCTTTATCAAGATGCTAATGGATCTGCCTGCCTTTGATCAGTTGTGCTTCAAGGAAAGCTAACCAATCCTCTGATTCTTTAATATTTTCCAGCCCAGATAGATGTTAACCAAAGGATCTCACAATAGTCATCTCCTTGCAGGAGCAAGGAAGCATAGGAGAATCAGATGCACTACAAGAGCATCTTGGATGGGATGGCTTTCAAAGAGGGCTAGACAATTGCATGGACGAGATGCCTATCAAAGACAACTAGCTGTGATAGCTATGCTCAGCCTCCCCTGTTGGAGGGAGCAATGCTTCTGAAAAGCGCTTCATGGAAGCCACAGACTCCCCAAACGTGTTTCACAAGGACCCCTTGCTTCCCTTTTCTCCAGTACCTGAGGGTCGTCACGTCTCTCCAGGGATTTGACCAGAACAATGTATATGTTGGGGAAAGGCTCCCTCCCTGCAAAGAAAATGGAGCAATCAGCAGGTGCCTGGCTCCCAGCCATGCTAGCACCAGTCTATCGCATGAGGGTGGGGGACACGGGAAGAAAGCATTCCTATCCTGTAGGTCACTCAATTGGCATTTCCACCTACCTGAACTCTAAGCCATGGGTAGGCAAACTAAAGCCCGGGGGGCGGATCCGGCCCAATCACCTTCTAAATCCGGCCCGTAGATGGTCCAGGAATTAGTGTGTTTTTACATGAGTAGAATGTGTCCTTTTATTTAAAATGTCTCTCTGGGGCATAGGAATTCGTTCATCCCCCCCCCCTTAGCTGGCCCCCCACAAGGTGTGAGGGACAGTGGACCGGCCCCCAGTTGAAAAAGTTTGCTGAACCCCGCTCTAAGCCTTCCCCCCCTTGTTCTGGGCTGCCTCTCTCTTAAGGAAGATGCAAGCTGTTGCTGGAAGCCACTGGTGGGGAGAGTGTGCCTATGATTCCCAAATGTTTCAGAAGCATCTTTTTGTTCCTTTAGCTGCATGATATAATCATAGCATGGCAGAGTTTGAAGGGATCCCAAGGGTCATCTAGTCCAACCCCCGGCAATGCAAGGATCCTGCCCACAGCCAGCCCTGGCTCCAAACTCCAGACTTCTGGTTACCATTGCAATTCTGCATGGTGTGGAGAAAGGGGAGAGAGAAATGTGTTGCTTACACTCTCATAACACTGATATGAGATCCGCACCATGCAGCCCTTTCAATAACTAAAGTCTAAAGGGCTGTTTTCGTGACCCCCTGGACCAGAGCACGCCAGGCACTCCTGTCTTCCACTGCCTCCCGCAGTTTGGTCAAACTCATGCTGGTAGCTTCGAGAACACTGTCCAACCATCTCGTCCTCTGTCGCCCCCTTCTCCTTCTGCCCTCCATCTTTCCCAATATCAGGGTCTTTTCCAGGGAGTCTTCTCTTCTCATGAGGTGGTCGAAGTATTGGAGCCTCAGCTTCAGGATCTGTCCTTCCAGGGGGTCCTGCAGTTTGCGCACCCCCATTTCCTAGGAACCAGGAATGGGAAGCTCAAGTGCTTCTAACAGTGTGGTTATAGGGAGCAGTGTGTATAAAATATTGAATGTAATAGGGTTATTAAGGTAATTGTATCAGAATTACAGCTTTATGGGAATGTTAAGGAGGGAGGGGGATAGAGAGAGTGGAATTCTGGTGGTGAGTGATGATTGGATGAGGATTTGAAAGGTAGTTTGAATGCGAGGCAGTTGAGAGGAGGGGGTGGTTGGGCAACTATTCAGTTTAGGATCAGGAGTCGTCATTTTTGTAATAAAGCAGAATTTGAGGCCATAAGCTCAGGTACACACGTCATCCTACAATCATTTAGTGAATCATCCATACAGTCTCCTTTAGTGAGGGTGCAGTACCTAGGATCTGGACCAAACATTGCTATTTTTTGCTCTTTCCTAGTTTCATAGGTTTATCTTCTGGTTCTAATGATGTAATAGGGGTGGGGGCTCTTTAAATACTGGGGGCTGCTGCACACTCCTTTTCTTTAAAATAATTTCCCCTCTTTTGAAAAGCACATGCATTGTCTCTTTCTTCAGGTTTGTTGTGAGACATTGGTGTTATATCAATATAGGTTTGGGAAGAAAAGAGTGGGGCAGTGCCGGATTTATGTATAGGCTACATAAATCTGCAGACTCTTAGAGATATAAATCCGTGTCCTAGGTCACTTTTACAAGGTCAGCAAAGCCCTTCAGAAATCAGACCTGTTAACTACAAAACAAGGAGACAGAGTGAGGGAACAGCAAAGAAATGACAGAAGTGCACCTGATGCCTTAGATGCACTTTCTTCAAGAGATAAGTTTAGGATAAAATCCTTTATTCCTATATTAGATGCACTTAAAGCCAATTTTAAAAGAAGTACTGTGTACCATCATCCTTGGCTTCACTCAGTTTTGTTTATAACACTTCCATTTTCTTCTAGTTGTGAGGGTGGGGGTTTGGGAGAGGCCTCGCAAGTGGAGTAGGCTAGGGTCTCTCGTCATCTAAATCTGGCCCTGGGGCGAGGTTAACATTTACCACATCTTGGGATGTGGCTTGTTGTTGTTGTTGTTGTTATTTTAAAAAGTTTGTATTTTAATTTTAAAACACTTTGTAGCTCCAAACATTTTTAATCCACCAAGGTTGCTTTTGGGGCATTTTTTTTGCTAGAAGTTTTTTAGAAGGTGACATGAATTTTAATTTGTTTTAGTCTATTTTATTGCTGTTCTAACATTCTGTATGTTTTAGATAATTGTTTGTATATTTTCTAGTGGTGATTATATTGTTTTACCTTCCTTTGTAAACCACTTAGAGGGTTTCCCCCCTTACAATCAAATGGTATGTACATTTCATGAATAAATAAGAATAAAATAGTGATACAAGATACAGTCATACCTTGTGTTACACACGCTTCAGGTTGCGTTTTTTTGAGTTATGGACCCGCTGAAACCCAGAAGTACTAAAACGGGTTACTTCTGGGTTTTGGGGGTTGTACATGCGCAGAAGTGCTAAAAAACGCTTGCGCAGAAGCACCAAGTCACAACCCGCGCGTGCGCAGAAGTGCCGCTCCAGGTTGTGAACATGCATCCTGCACAAATCACATTCGCAACCCGAGCGTCCACTGTAATAAATGTAAGCAAATGACTAGCCACTCTGAAACTTCACATTATAAACAAGAATATCACAGATTTTAATTGGTACTTTTAAAAAGAGCAAATTTTGGTGCTGAATTAATAAGCCTGGACAGGGTGTTAATGTACAGTGGTACCTCATGTTATGGACAGGATCCATTCCGGAGGCCTGTCCATAACGTGAAATGCCCGTAACTCGAAGTGCTGTGTCTGTGCAGGCGTGTGGCACGATTTGGGGCTTCTGCGTATGTGCGAAGCGCAATTCAATTCAGCACTTCTGTGCAGGCGTGAGTGGTGAAACCCAGAAGTAACCTGTTCCGGTACTTCCGGGTTACCACGGGACATAACGCGAAAAGACGCAACATGAAGCAGACGCAACACGAGGTATGACTGTACTCTGGATACTATTACAGAAAGGGGTCTTGTTTCTTGTACTTTCTTACCTTTTCTTTTGAATCAGTAATCCCTTGTGTGGATTTTGGTAAAGAAGCAGATACCCATGTATTAAGCTATTTGGGGTTGTAAAGGTTTTTTTGTTGTTGTTTTGGTTTTTAAAAAGCTTTTCAACTAACTTATTTTTTCCCTTCAAAACAGTGAGCAGATTTCTTTATGTGTTTCCATCCTGGAGCGGTTACTGCAGATCATGGATCCCTTGTATGTAATCCAAAACTTTGGTGAAGAACTTCAGAAAGGGCTCTTCCATCCAGATAATTCAGTCAAAATTCTAACAATAGCTCAGGTATGCTTGATTACTTGTCTGTTAAAATGACATTTTTGGAGATCTTTATCAAGAAGGAGGAGATTTCTTATTTATAATGTACATACATATACATTAGGGCTCTGCACAGGATTTGGCGAGTCCTAAGCCAAATCAGTCAAATTTGGAAGGCTCTGGATGGGTTGGGACACATCTATGGATTGCTGTGAGTTGGGTTTAATGACCCTGAGCAACCTGTGACTTTCAGAGGACACCAGCCAGGAGGGAGAACCAGGCTAGGGGCGCAAATCTTAATGACTCCTTAAAATTTGTATGGCTGGTGTTTGGATCATGAATTTAATAGATTTATATTTGCTAAACTTGCATAGGAATAAAGTAGTTCTCAGGATAAACCATTCTGTGGATGTTGTTTTTAGATGATCCACACACTTGTTGCAGAAGCTATCATTGGGTGATACAGATTTTTTAAAGTGCTCCAGGTAGTTTTTTTTTTGGGGGGGGGAGCTTTAATTTTTTTCAATCCAATCATTGGATTAGCAAAAGCAGTTTTGGGCATTGGCATTGTGAGCCCTTCTCCTAGGCCTCTTCACATTGAGGGAGTGGATAAAACTTTCCTCTGTCTGCATACCACTCTCCTTAAAAAAACAACCCAACAACAACAAAGTGAGAGGAGCAAATATATAAACCTTCCCTTCAGTTTTTTTTTATTCACTAGTTCCTTAAAATGATACAGCTCTTCAACATTTTCTTTGTTTAAAAAGGCTGGTAGTGGGGGTGGGAATGGAAGGCACCTTTATTTAACTACTTAAACTTGTGCACTGAGTAGTTGTTGGAAACTTCCTAATGCCTTTCAACACCATGTTGAATCTGTAGGTTGGGAAGATAGTTGAAGATTCCAGTGCTGCTAGAGAAATCCTCAACACTCCTGAGTTGCTGAGGCAGGTCATTTATTGCATTGCTGATGAGAAACTAGCAGTGGCAAAAGAGGTAAGAGCTTTAAACTGGAGCCAGTTTAACAGCAGCTGGCTACAGAGCCTTCAGCATAATCATCAAGTGGGTGAGGTTCCTCTGATCTCAGCGCAAAACTGAGCCTTCAGCGTTATTGGCCCAGCCATGGGTGGGCAGTGCTCTTACATTAGAGCTTTACCAGCTGTTTCTGTAGGAATATTTAAATGCATGCTGAAGGCTTTTTGCGCTGTCAGACTTATGCAGATAATTAAGGGGGAATGTAATAATTAGCTGGTGATCTGTGGTTTTAATTTTGTGTGTTTTTTGTAAAACTGGTCTAACTTTGTGTCTAATTCTGCTGTCTAATTTTCTCCGGTTCACATAGCTATTCCCCTTTGTTTTCTAGGCCATCATGTCGCTGACAAAGGTAGCAAAAACTGCAGAGAGCTTGGAGGCACTGCTTGCGGGCAACTTGCTAGTTGACTTGAAAAATGTCATGACCAGGAGTGACATTGTTCGTTGCCGTGTGTATGAGGTAAGCATCCCTTTTCCCATAGTGTTCTAGCTGCTCCTTTAATTCTAATTCATTGGGTGGGGAGCCTCTGGCAGCTTTTGCCAGCCATGCCAACTTGTCACTTGCCTGACAGCATGTGACATCAGATGTGGAATAGCCACAGCTGCCAAGAAAAGACTGGGAATGCAATTTGCTCAGTGTTTCTCAAACTTGGGTCTCCAGCTGTTGTTGGACTACAGCTCCCATAATCCCTGACCACTGGTCCTGCTAGCTAGGGATGGTTGGAGTAGTAGACAAACAACAGCTGGGGATCCAAGTTTGAGAGACACTGAATTAGCTGCTTAGGAGATTCCCAAGGGCAAGATAGATAGGCATTTAGCCCTTGCCCTGGACCTAAGATTCCCTGCCCCTCAAATATAGCAAAAGTACAATTTGGACTAATAGCATAAAGTTCACAAGTTTCTGTGTAGTATTGCTTAGAATCACCTGGATGAGTCTCTGGACCGATATGGTTTTACATTAACACATGGCTAAACTGGGTACAGTCTTCCTCAATTTCCCTGGAGGTTTAAGTGAGTTAGTTATCTTACCTACAGTTATTTTTATTATCATAACACTGGCAGCTCTCCCATCCCATTCATTCCCATGGGAACATGATTGTCTTAAAGCTTATATTGGGTTCACGTTGTCTAACCTCCATTCCTAATTGCATCTTCCTTCCTCAAATGGGAGACACTCATTGTCAATAGCTTGTGCCCTGATACATGTTGCTAATAGTCCCATTGGCAGTTGCTCTAAATAATGTGATCTGAGCAGGTCATGATGCTCTTTTACTGCCTATAGGGTATGGTTGTACCCTGAACAGTTTGATCCTTAACTGGAGTTATGAGCATTGACTTGGTCCATGGTACCAGGCATGTACAAGACAGTAGTCTGCCTCAAATGCCTGTATCCTGCCTTCCTGCCTCACAATGTGGCACAAAAGGTGACTCTCAGAAGATCCTGCAGTAAAATATAAACAAAAAATAAGCAAAAGGTATGGATGGATGAATCCAGTCTCTGTTCTGTGTCACCTTTCTATGCAGTCAGTCTTAAGTCCATTCCTTCCTATCTCGGCACCAATATGTGACCTTTATTATGGAAAATCCACATGAAAATCCTGCAAGGTATTCTGAAAGCTGCTATTAAGATCCCACCCCCCTCGGTCTTTTTAGTGTGCTGGTGCAACCACCACCACCTGAAGGGGATCACATTGAGATTGCATGCCCCCTCTTTATGAATATGATTGTGTCTGTAGATGTTGCTTTATCCACTTGTGCTGTATTGTTTTTAAATGCCATGTTCTGTAAAATAAACCACAATAGGCCAATGTTTGTTATTGTTAATCCTTTAATGTGAAGTTATGATGCTATGAAATAAAACACATTTATATAGGTAAATAAACAATGGGGCTACAGATGCCCCTTGGAGCAATTGGACGCTATGGGGAACATTGTTCCAAGGTGTGGAGGTGGCAGTGGCCTCCCCATAGGCCCATGATATATGATGTTGATTCCTTTTAAGTCCTATTGCAGCCACCACAAGGCTTGTAGCTATGACTTGAACGTTGCTACAGCCTCATTCAGTGAATGAAGTTATAAGTGGAGCAAGCACAATTTCATGCATGAATGGCATATAGTGTGTGTTTGTTGTAGGTGTTATGTTTTTTAAAAAGAAATAAATCTCAGTCTCCTTTTCTCCTATGCTTCTGTCACAGTTGGTGATCAATATCTCCTTGGTGTCGGCAGATTCATTGAATTACTGCGTGAACAGCGGATTAATATCAGAGCTGATCGGGGAGCTGACGGGGAATGATGTGCTTCTCAGGTGTGTGGCAGAAGCAGTCATGGGCACTCATTAGATTGTTTCATATTATGTATAGCTTTGGAGTAATTCTGCTTCTATTGAGTTAATAGAAGGTTTTATTTCTTGGCATGCCAGAGTTTTGGGAGTTGTACACATTTGTGCATGCTTTGCCTCTTGCCTGTCTCTGCCCTGATTCATACATACATACTTTGGATACAAAAGCTGAGGCTGCTGAAGTGGCTGGAAGCTGTGAATCCTGGAAGACCTGCTGTCTGTCTTGTAGGCCTTTTTTCCACTTGGTCTGGGAGGGTGTGGCCCTGAATGACTGACTCCAGCTACAAAAGCTGAGACTGCTGAACAGACTCTAGAGCAGGGGTATTATTGCTGTTACTGATACTAAATTTTGTATCTTTGCTTTAGATAGTTTGATTTCACTGTGTACACTTTAATATTTATTGTTTAAGGCTACTTTTTGTAATATTTTTTATACTTGTAAGCTGCTTTGAGCATGGTTTCAACTTAAGAAATGTGGCATACAAATAAAATGATTGACTGATTGATCCAGTGCTTACGTGCTAGAGGAGCAAGAAAGTAGCCCTCCCTTCTCACCACACAGCTCAAAATATCTCAGCACAATAGTGCCTAATCATGCAGGGGCTTTCTTTGCACAGTTTTTCTTCCTCTCGCCATACAATCAGAAACTCAGGGTGGCTAAGAACCAATTGATAAACTATCACAAAAAATCCATCATTAAAACCACAAAGTCATAACAGTGATTCAGCAGTGAATAATACCAGTAAAACTGCTTATAAAACTAGTTTTACCTCATTATTACAAATGCATGGCTAGTATAAAAATACCCAGTGCCTCCCTTCCACCTCCTACTTCTCAGACATGTCTTGTCTCAAACAAACAGCAGAGGCTTCAGAGATGAGATGGCACAGTCCACTCAATTTGTTAGACTGAGAGCAGCTGCACTTGGGCTTCTTGCCTTGCGCTGTCAGCTTAGTAGCTATTTTACCAGGTTGCTATTTAACTGGGAGGCTTTATATCTGAATATGCTTATAATTTTGTCTTCTTCTTTCCTTTTATACTCTGTCCTGGTTTGTAAGCCTGAGGGCAGGGCCTGTGCCACTTAAAACAAAAACAGAAAACTTTGGCACAGTACCTAGAAAGCGTTACCAGTTAATTAAGTAGTAGTCTCCTCCAGGAATTACTCAATGATGGACTGTTTTGAGGATGAAAGGAATCTTAAACGATACACCTGCATGTTCTGTCTATGTTGCAGAGCTACGTGTATAGAGATGGTGACCTCTCTTGCCCATATTTACCACGGACGCCAATATCTTGCCCAACAAGGAATCATTGATAAGATTTCCAACATAATCATCGGGGCTGATTCTGATCCCTTCTCAAGCTTCTACTTGCCAGGTGATTTAAAAAGTTTTCCTTCTTGGCATGATTTTACTTTGGTAAAATTTTGGTAATTTTTTTAAAAAAAATTTCACTATTTAGTTCAGGGACGGGCAGCCTCTGGCCCATGAGCCAGATTCGATCTCCTAGGCCTCCCTGTTTGGCTTTCCAGGCTGTTTTCTGCAAACTGTACCTATCTGCCCCACACCGAACAACAGCAGGTAGAGACATGGCTAGAGCAGCCCAGAGGAAAGCAAGTTTGAGTTTAACCCTGGTGACTTTGAGATAGAATGCATTGGAAGAATAGTAGGCCTTGGACCCTGAGTTGCCCACCCCCAATCCTAGACTTAAGTTTACTCTGACAGGTGACATTGTACTAAAAACTTGTCTGCTTGGCATGTAAAACAAAACCTCCCGGCCTTGACCATCTGGTCCTTTTTGTTTTTGGTAGGCTTTCTCTTCACTACATACATTGCTTGTGCACAATGTCCCAGTCTGTCTTTATTTTTCTTTCCAGATGCTATGTTCCATGTATGGTGTGACGAAACTCCCGTTGTTTTATTTTCTGGTTTTTTCAGGCTTTGTGAAATTTTTTGGCAACTTGGCTATTGTTGACAGTCCTCAGCAGTTATGTGAGCGATACCCCGCATTTGTGGAGAAAGTATTCAGCATGGCAGAAAGCCAAGACCCAACCATGTTTGGCGTGGCAGTGGACACACTTGGGATCTTGGGGTCAACTGTGGAAGGGAAGCTAGTGTTACAGAAGAAGGGTCTGTACAACATTTGTGTGTATGTGTAGCTATAATCATATTGGTCTGAAGAGTTTGTCACAGGAATGTAGGAAGGCTATAAATGTACCCAGCATATTTCTAAACTTCAGTTTGAAAGGAGGTTTGATTGGAAGTGGGAAAATGATTCATCTCAAGTACAAGGGTTGCTAATGAATGTAATAGTATCCGGAGGGAGGGATAGGGAATCTGTCAGCCTCCAGGTGTTGCTGGCATTGGCCATGCTGGCTGGGAGACATGGCGGGCAGAACCTTTTTCAGTGCTGCTATTATCATGGCATAAGCAGCTAGGCTGGGGAGGGAGAGTCAAAACATGGTTTAAAACTTGGTTTTAAGATCTGGAGCCACTTTATTGACAAACTGTGGTTAGAGATTTTCTGGTTTTAGTTGTGACTCAAGCAACAGATCCATGTCCACAGGCAAAAATGATCTGGTTTTAGTTGTGACTAAAATGATTGTTAATTCAAGATATTACTCTCCAAAGCAGGTATTGTCTAATACTGGGCTTGATGGAGAAATAGTCTGGTCTCTGTATAAGGCAACTTCCTATGTAATGGAAAGGTTAAAAAAAGTTTGTCTTCCCAGGGAGTAGATTTCATCATGTGCTAAACAGAATAGGACATCAAGCAAAGAATGCCCCAACAGAGATGAGAGTCCGGTGTCTTGAGGCAATTTCATCTCTTTTGTATTTGCAGGTAAGTTTTATGGAATTGAAAACGTTCTGTTTCTTATGAAAAATGGAGCATTAAAGGTTTGAATCAGCCCTTGGAAGAAAGCAATAGCAATTGGGTAGCTTTCTGCATCTGTGATATCCACTAGTGAGGAGTTAAAGCAAGAGAACCATAACTCACATTTTTCTGACTTGTTTGTCAGCCTTTCAGACTTATCAAAAGTATGAACAAAAATTAAGTGCTTCGAGAGTTTATTGAACGTTATGGTTCTGTATAATACCTTTAAAAGATAAATAAACAGTTAAAGAAAAAAAAAGAAAAAAATTTGTGTTTCCACTCAACTTCAAACATTTGTGCACAGGACAAATCAGTGTCTGAAATGTGCATTTACAGACTTGCTTAAAAGCAGAATGTGACTGCTGCCTTTGTTATAAAGGTTTTGCATGCATGGAAGTTTTGCACACTTCATGTGTGTAGGTGGAGTAAATTGTAGGATGGCTTGACCTAGGCACAGCCAATGTGGTGCCTTCCAATATTGGACTACAACTCCCATCATCCCATCCACACTTTTGGCCATGGTCTGATGAGAATTGAGTCCTACAACATCTGGAGGGTACCACGTTGACCATCCTTATTCTGTCCCTCAAGACAGTAAGTTATCAGCTGCATTTGCAAACTCATTTGCTATATTTTGCATACAGCCAGACCAGCAGACAGAAGACCACCTGGGCATGACAGAATCCTGGTTCTCCTCTCTGTCCAGCCAGCCCTTGGAACTCTTCAGGAGCATCAGTACCCAGCCCTTCCCTGATCTCCACTGTGGTGCCTTAAAGGTCTTCACTGTAAGTGCTTTTTCACAACAGAGACCTGTCTGATTGAATGTATCTAATAGTCCTTTTGAGAGAGCTTGGGAACCACAGCACTACCCAAACCCATTGTTTGGGTTGTCTAGTCCTTGCAGATTTAATGAAATCCTGTATGGGACACCAGACTTTGAGTAATCTGGAGCTCTGCTCAGACTGTACCTTTCAATTGATTTAACTGTGAGATAAAAGCAGAGCTGAAACTGAATGAACTGGCATTAAGTAAATGGGCTGTGGGAGAAAGTCTTGTGTCTGCCGTAGGCATGCAGGTTGCCTTCAGTGGCAAGGGTGGGAAACTGGTGGCCATCCAGTGCTGTTGGACTCCACTCTCCATCATCCCTGGCTATTGGCTATGCTGGCTGAGGCTGAAGGGAACTGGAGTCCAACAACATGTGGAGGGCCACAGGTTTCCCATCCCTGAGCTAAGATCCACCCCAGGATTTCACATGATTAATGCTGGCTACAATTAGGACATCCATCTCTAATTCTTCTTGATCTGTGTTCTGCCCGTGGTGAAGGTGAGTTGAAGTCACCCAGGCTCTATATCTGTGTTCCCCATGAAGTGTGTTGGACTTGTTTCATGTTTTCTGAAGAAATCAAGAACATTGCTATGATGTATTAAGTTTGTTCTCCTCCAGGCTGAATTGCTGTTGGTGGTTTGGTTTTGCTGCTGCTATATTTTACTTTTAAATGGTTATTTTAGTAGGAGCATATACTGCCCTGGAAATCCAATTTTTGGAACAGAAGGGCAGGAATAATGTCTTAAATCTTTCTCTTTCGTTAATGCTGTAGGCCATTGCTAGTCAACCTTGGGCCCAGAGGATGATGCTCAGTAGTCCAGGCTTTGTGGAATACATCGTAGACAGATCAGTGGAACCAGACAAACCTTCAAAGGAGGCCAAATACGAACTTGTGAAGGCTCTGGCCAATTCAAAGACCATCGCTGAAATCTTTGGAAACCAGCATTACTTGAGGCTCAGGGCATACCTGCGCGAAGGGCCTTATTATGTCAAGGCTGTTTCGACCACAGCTGTGGAAGGAGCTGAATAACATTGGAACAGCTGCTCTCTGGTGATAATGGACTTCTGGATAGGATTTCGCTTTGGATGTGGAGGGGGGAAAATATCTGAGGAAGGAATTGGTTTGGTCATTTTTTTCCCTGCATTTCTAACTCAGAAATTTCACATAGCTGGGAAATAATGTTGAGGACCATGTTAAGGACTATGCCAGTCAAGTTTATCCTTATTTAAGAGTTGATGCTTAGTCAGCAGCTGGCATAGGGCCTACAAATCATGGGATCCTTTTATAAACAGTGGTTTTTCTGCCTTCTGTTAATTCCTCAGTGAGAGATGCATTGTTAACATAGTTGAACACCACAAGGTAGCCAGACTCCTAAAAGTGGTGAAAGCCATGCAGCGGTGTGTGTGTTTTGAGTCTTTTGGCCTTGATCTTAAATGCTTTGCCTGTACTTCATTGATGCTTCCTCCAGCATATAAATTGCCCTAATTGTTGTTTACAGGAAAGGTGAGCAAACCCTTTAACACATTGGACCTGTGAAGGGCAGAGGGAGAGATCTGGCTGCTACAGGTGTCAAATGGGAAGGTTGCTGGGTTGTTCCAATTCAGATTGTAGTGAGGAATGCTCCCTGACATAAAATAAAGGCTGAATTTTGAGAAGGCTAGACTACGATCTCCTGGCATCTTGGCTCTTACAGGAAATCGGGAGGATTTTCTCCACTGTGTGCAGTGTGAACTGGTACAGCCCAATAACAAAAATCACATGACTGGGGGTTGTTATTGTTATTGTTATTATTACTTCTTATCCATCTTAAGCTTTTCTACCAAGTGCAGTAGTGTCTTAGACAGGGACACCACCAGAAGGTGTTGGCTTGTGTTCTTAGTTGTTAACAGCAGCTGCAGAGACACAAAAGTTAGTATGACTGAACTTCAAAGGGTAACACTTTCTGCAGAGGGACCAAAGCTTTGAGGTGAAGTGATCTGGGTTTATTTTCACCACTATCTTCAGAGGTTGAGCAATTTTACTCCATCCCATGCTATTTAGAAAAATCAGTCCTTCAGGACTTCCTGGGAGGAGCTTATCCAGGTCTGTCACAGCTCTCAGGAGCTTCCGGTAGAGCTCTGAAAGTCACTATTAAGTGGTGTTCAACAGCAGATTTATTTGTTTACGGTCTTATTTCTGCAGTCAGATAATAGGGAATTAATCTCCAGAAATTCTGGAGTGGAATGTCCGCCAATGAGGGATAGAGAAATCCTGTTGGGTGAGTGATCTGGGAGTGGGAAAGAATTTCAACACTGGCCCAAGGAGCACTTAAAATGCTGAGATTATTCCAGTGAAAAGACCTGCCATTCTCCCTTTCCTTCTGTTTTTTAACTACCTTTGAAGCTACACCTATAAATTAATTCAGAAGTTATTTACACATCCATTTAAGTGCTCATGCGAAATATGACCTGAGGACTGATTTAAGAGGAGTTATTAGTGAAGGTGCTTGCTAGGAAATAAGCAGAAAGTGTGTTTTGAACTAGAAATTGAAATATACACAGACAAGAGATTCTCTCTGAGAGGTTTTCTCTTGGGCTTGTTCTGTGGTTTCTTTGAGCCCCTGCTATGATTTATGTCACTGGAAAGAAAAATGACTTGTGTGGTTATATTAGTACTGTTTTGTGAGAGCTGTTTCACACTGCATATCCAGGATGGGGAAAACATAATAGGTTCAATTGTTTGAAGTATGTCTGCCCAATTATGTTTTGTGGCTCATTTGAAATAAAGAGATTTAGTCTGAACATGAAAATGATGCTCTTAACATGAAAAAGTGGGCCAGGCAAGACTGGAATACATACGAAAACACAGCTGGTCAACTAGTGATTCATTCTGAGAGAGGAGAATTATTTAAAATTTAAGAGCAACTTTACACAAAGAGCTACAGTTTTAATATAAGAGAACTGATTTGCTCAATTGACCCAGAGGACAGTCTACTCTATGGATGATAAACTGATGCCCTCCTAGATGTTGTGTTATAGCTCCCATCATCCCTGTCCATTGACCATGCTGGCTGAAACTAATGGGAGTTGGCCTCCTCAACCTCATCTAGAGGGCTGCGCAAGATCCCCAGTTCTAATCTTGCTCTGCTTCTGATAAGACACCTACCACAATCTTGGATACCTAGATATCATTGGACTGCAGTTCTCATTCCTCCTGCCCATTTGGGGATGCTGGCCTAGGCTGAGGGAGTTGAAGTCCAGCAACATCTGAGGACCCAGGGTTGGGAAAGGCTGACTTACCAGATGCCACTGAATTTTGCAAGAAACTGTAAAAGCAACAACAGCCTCCCCTGTTCTTGATTGGCTGTTACCCTAACTTACTTGAACAGGCTAAGTGTTGGATTGGTCTATCCTTGGATCACTGATATTGGAACATGGAAGGGAGGAGAGGTAATGAGCTCCTGACTATTCAGTGTTTGGGTGGGTAAAATCATCTATACATGTCCAAGGAATACTGTGGGAGCTGGTTGCTGCCGCACCTGGCTGTCAGATTACCATCCACACCATGCACAGATGCATCATTTAAAGAACTTGCATCCACTAGTGGAGTGGACTAGTTCACATGACCTTGTGACTCCTGCTCATGTTCTTTGAGTGTTCATCAACTATACTCTCCTGTTGTGTGCATGTTTTAAATGGGAAGTTCAGAATAGAGAAAAACTTAATGCACAAGTGGTCAGTGGAACTCCTTGCAACAGGATGCTGGCCATGGCTCCTAGCATAAATGGTTCAGCAGAGAAAATCCATGGTTAAAATCAAACATTTGAATGTGAGTTTTTTGGGTCAGTTTAATCAGCAAAATGGAGAGCCTCGTTCTGTAAGGCATCAACACTTAGGTGTTTAAATCCATCCAGGTATGTCATGACTTTGCAGAATACCAACCCATAATAAGTTTCTAGTACAGTGCAGTCCTTACCATTGCTGATCTCGTCCCATTCTTGGAGCAGCTGAGTATCTCTTGCTGTGGAGGAGGTGAAAATGAACTTGTAGCAGCAGCGGTTGTAGCGGATGTGCTTTTTCCCAGAAAATCGAGAACTGTGAGCAGGCACCACACCAGCTGCTTTGCTGCAGAGTCCCACAAAGGCACCAGGAGGCAGTGAAAGAGGAACTTCTCCAGAGGTTACGTAGATCTTCCGAGCCACATCCTGTGAGATGACAAACGCAGTCGCACTGCAGTAATCGGGATAATATTTTTCTGGGTATTTTTGTTGGGAGACAAAACCATGACTTTGTGGGTCTCTGTTGGGTTTCTCTTGATGAACCAGCCTCCCAAGGTAAATGTCTTTGGGATGGGTTCTTAAGTTGAGCAAGTACTCGACCAAACTTGGGAGGTTGATGAACATCTCCTCATCTGCTTTGAGAATGAACCGGGCCCTGGAGCAGAATGTTATGGCCCACTCCACAGCCATCAGTGTCTTCAGTGTCTGGTTCTCTACAGAGTCCAGGAAGGAGCCTTGAATGAGGTCCTGATGCTTCTCCATCTCCTGGACAACCTCCAGCTGGGTGCCTTCTGAAGAGGGCTTCCCTAGCACAAACAAAACGAGAGTACCATAACCCATGACGTGTGTCTGGTTGGCCCATGTTTCTCTAATGATGTTGCGCCTTGACAAGTTTTCAGGGCTGCCAAAGACTAGGACAAGGAGGAAGATCTCTTGGTTGGAGCAGGCCTCTGATCTGCTAGCTACATAAGCCTTGGAGATATTGGCCTTCAAGGGGGTCATATCCAGCTTCTGTGCTCTCTCCCTGGCTTCGAGGACCTTCATGTCTGTGTAGGTATTGGGGAGTGCTCGCAAGAAGTATTCTTCCACGAGATCAGCTCCGAAGAACAAAATGTGGAAAAGAACAACATTAAAAAGAATGAAACACCACTGGTGGGTCCTTAGCCGGCAGAAGATTAGCTGCAGGGCAAAAAAGAGAAGAGGTTTAGTGTCTGCTTCCTCTTCAAGAGTGTGTTGTGCAGTGATTCTTCCTCCACCACCACCACCACCATAATAATAATAATAATAATAATAATAATAATAATAATAATAATAATAGATTTATTATTTATACCCCGCCCATCTGGCTGGGTTTCCTCAGCCATTCTGGGTGGCTTCCAACAAAATATTAAAAATACATTAAAACACCAGTCATTAAAAACTTCCCTAAACTTCAGATGTCTTCTAAAAGTCTGGTAGTTGTTTATCTCTTTGACATCTGCTGGGAGGGCGTTCCACAGGGTGGGCGCAACTTCCGAGAAGGCCCTCTGCCTGGTTCCCTGGAACTTGGCTTCTCACAGCAAGGGAACCACCAGAAGGCCCTCGGAGCGGGACCTCAGTGTCCAGGCAGAACGATGGGGGTGGAGACGCTCCTTCAGGTATACTGGGCCGAGGCCGTTTAGGGCTTTAAAGGTCAGCACCAACACTTTGAATTGTGCTCGGAAACATACTCGTACTCAACCAACTCGCATCCTTCAACCGTCATCTGAGGCTCTTCATGTGCCCCCCCCCCCCCGTGAGAGGTCCAGAGAGTGATAAAATGAGAATGGGCCTTTTCTACGGTGGCTCCCAACTTCTGGAATCCTCTCTCCCGGAAGGCTCACCTGTTGTCTTCACTGCACATCTTTAGGTGCCAGGCTAAAATGTTCCTCTTCTCCCAGGCCTTTGGCTAATTAAAAAATCTATGGCTTCTTAAACAGTGTGTGTTTGTGGTTTTTATTACTGTGTTAAGTATTTTTATATAGTAAACCACCCTGTGATCCTTGGCTGAAGGGTGGTATAGAAAGTTAATTAATAATAATAACAACCCCTCCTCTCATAGTTGTATATGGACTACTTCCTTCTTCTGTGATCCTATATGAGTGCCTAAGATTACCAGACACATTTTATATTTTGCATCATTCTTATTTTCACATGCATACTAAAGCCATGTGCTTTTACCCTCTTTTGGGAGGAGAGTGGTAGGTTTTAAAAACATACAGATTTTTTTTTAAAAAAAACTTGGGTTTCTTTGTTGTAACAATTTGCAAATACAGTTATCCAAATTTTATATTTTACAATCCCCATCCTCCCATTGACTTCCCTCATCTTGCCTTTCTGGTTTATTACATTACTTGTTATCTTCTGCATGTTAAATAACTATACATGTTGTTGCGTTGTCTTTCTTCATATTCTACTTAAATAAAGTTGTGAATGTTAGTCTTAGTGTGAATTTATGTTAATATGCACATTTTTGCAAAGCAATCTCCGATATACTGAGTTGTACTCAGTGCTATTTTTCTAGGAAAAAAGTGCTGGAACTCACTGTGAACACCTCCCTTGTTCTCTTAGAATGCCAATGGCACCCACTTGAGAGATGCCGGAACTGAGTTCCAGCTGAGAAAAAAGGCCTGGTTGTAATATGCTATTTCTACTCACACATGTCCATTACTTTCTATGAGTCTGTTCTCAGTTTGGCCCACCAATTTCAATGGGTCTACTCTGAGTATAACTTAGATACAACCCAATGTATCTTTGTACACAATTTTCACTAATATATGCATTATCAGGCAATCCTTGTTTTGTGCAGGGGTTCCATTCTGGACTCCTATGCATGCCAATGGAGCGTGCATAAGCCTCCCCTCATTCAATCCCTTTCCATGACATTTGGGGGCTACACCTGGGTTCGGTGTGCATGTATGTGATCACACTTAAATGGACAGTTGCCTGCATATCCATTTTTGTACTCATTACTTGGCTGGAGAACTGCATTTCAAAATTTGGAGAAATATGAATGTCAATGGATGGTTCTGTTTTTGTTCACATACTGTTTCAGAAAGTGAAAATAAGGTAGGTTTGCCTTTAAATGTAAACCAAATCTAATTTCTCCCACTTTCACTAATCTGCAGTATCATTCCAGAGGCCAGGATGGATGGCCCTGGAAGAAATGTGTGTCCTCAACTCTTGGCCCCACCAATTACAGTAGTTAAAAGTTTTCAGTGCAATCCTGTATCTATACTTAAAAGTAAGCCCTGTTGAGTTACGTAAGTGGTCACATATTCCAGTTCAAGCTGATTACAGATTCAAACAGATGTAACCCTAGTATTCACCCTATATATTTAGGAAAGGGGCAAATTCAGACATGCAGGGTCCCCTTCATGATCGTTACAGCCATGCCCCTTCTAAGATTATACAACTTTCTTATACAATCTTACACAACAATAATAATTAGGGGTGCATTGCAACAATCAATGTACATCATGTGTTCGTCTTTCAGCTCAATCTACTATTTTATGTGTACATACATGGGCAAATGACTGGGTGTGCTCCCAATATCTTCTTTCGGAAATTCCATTGTATGTGACGGAACGTGCACCCTATTTTCTTGAAAATGAGGTGCCTTGTGTTTTCAGTGTTCCCAGATGCTTAACTTTGGAACACTCACACTTTTCTGTTTGTTGGTAGGGTGGCTCTAGGACACTGGAGATTGAGAGCCTTTAGCGATTTTGCTGCAAAAATAATAACAGACCACCAACCCTGTGCAACTGCGAACCACTGGCTGTAGTTCAGTGGTAGAGCACCTGCCTCACATGTGAAAGCTCCTGGGTCCAGCCTCCAGCACAGGACTTGGAAAGGTCCTTGTCTGAAACCCCTGGAAAGCTACTGCCAGTCAATGTGGATCAGCCTTTGCCAACCCTGTGTCCTCCAGATGTTTTATAATTACAACTTCCAGGAGCTACAGTCTGTGTGTGTGTGTGGGGGGGAGGACTGATGGGGTTGTATCCCAAGACATCAGGAGGGCAGTGAGTTAGATGGACCCAATGGTCTGACACAGTATAAGTCAGTTTCTTAGACTGGTATTTTGCGTAGCAGACCTGCCCTCCATATTGCACAGATGTTGAAGTTAATTTCATGTCTCTCTTCACTTATAAAGTGAGGTTTAACGTTTGGAACAGTCTTCATGTATTGACATGGTAGTCCAGGGGGCTGCCGATAAAAATATAGTTCAAGACTTACCTGCATGATGCTGGTAGGTTATGCTTGAATCTTCCAAGCCTTGAAGATCGCGTGCAGTTTTGGACAGATAGGCAGTATTTCTGCACTTGAAGCAGGGTTGGGCATGTAGATCCTGCTGGATAAAGTTACCTCTGTGTTAACAATCAAGTTCGATTTTCTTTTTTCCATTCAGCTCTGCCTCTGAGCAAAGGACATGTAATTCCAGAGGGTGGTGATTGTATTACAGTGGCATCAAAACGAGCCAATTATCCTTCTGTACTTCATTAATTTCTGACACGAAAAAAAAAGCGGGGCTGTGCAAATGTGATATTAAAATGTATGAATGACACTTCTTCAAACTATAGTGTCATTATTGTTGGAGGTACTTTATAAAAATGAATCTCAAATATGCTTTCTTAGGTAGAATACAAAGGACTTCATTTAAGCAGAACTTCATCTGTAAGTTTTTTTAACAATACATATAAAATATTTATTTTTGTTAATGGGATTTCTTCATAACTTTTATATGCCTGTTGTCTTTGTCCATGGAGTTTTCTTGGCAGGGATACTGGAGTGGCTTGCCGGTTCCTCCTCCAGGTGGATCACGTTTGGTCAAAACTCTCCACTATGACCTGTTCATCTTGGGTGCCCTGCTCGGCGTAGTTCATAGCTTCTCTGAGTTCTTCAAGCCCCTTCGCCACGGCAAGGCAGTGATCCATGAAGGGGACCCATCAGGCTAGGCTGATGGAGGAGTGATGGAGCAATCTGTTTGAAACCTATCAGGCTAGTAGATTTCAAACAGATTGCTCCATCACTCCTCCATCAGCCTGTTTGATAGAAGGCCTTTTAAAGAGGCTAAAGGTAAAGGTGATGGGACCCCTGGCCATTATGTCCAGTCGCGAATGACTCTGGGATTACGGCGCTCATCTCACTTTATGGAGGAGGAAGAGGAGTGTGGGGGGGCGCACCACCCCCGGCAGCACGATCCCAGTGGGGTGCCATCGCAGCTGCCCCCCCGCGCTGGGTGCCATGCCCCCGCAGGCAGTGCCCCCCGCCGCCAGGGCGGCACGCCCTACCCCCGCCTGCTCTCTCCCTCCCCCCCCCGGTGCCGGAGCATGAAGCTCCGTTACTGGGTACAACCTCTCTCTTACTGCCATTTTGGCAACATGAGCAATGTCAATTGTATCTTGCAATGATCACTTCCAGAACAAATTAGAGGGAACAATAATATCTCCTGGATAGCTCAGGCAGTAGAGCATGGGACTCTTCATCTTAGGGTTCTGGGTTCAACCTCCACAAGATTTCTGCATTGCAGGGGTTGGACTTGATGACCCTTGTGGTCCCTTCCAACTTTAAAATTCCATTATTCTATACTGCAAAACAGGAGGGTGAGTTTAAAAAAAGAAAAGAGGATTTTAGCTTGTGATGCACAGTGAGGTCCAGCAGAGGTCAGTGTTTCATTGCAGAGCAGATTTAATTAATTAATGAATTTTATGAATTTAATGAATTAATTTGGTAAAGTTAGGCTATGTATCCTAGTACCTGCACACAAACACACAAAATTACTGTACTTTTCCATGTATAAGACTAGGGTTTTTTTTACTTCAAAATAAGGAATTAAAAATCTGGGGGCGTCTTATACACGGATAGTACATATATGCCCATTTTCTAAATTTGGGGTCCCCAAAAGTAGGGGGCATCTTATACATGGGGGCATCTTATACATGGAAGAATACAGTAGCACTACTGCTTTATCCAATAGCATCACCTCCTATTAATTCAATTGGAGGGTGCAATCGATTGGGGATTTCTCTTTCATAGAATCATAGAATCTTAGAGTTGGAAGGGACTGTGAGGGTCATCTAGTCCAACCCCCTGCAATGCAAGAATCTCAGCTAAAGCATCCATGACAGGTGGCCATATACCCGCTGTTTAGGCAGAGTTCACAATCTCCCGAGAGAGTCTGTTCCACTGCTGAACAGCTCTTACTGTCAGAAAGCTTTTTCAAATGTTTAGTCGGAATTTCCTTTCTTGCAGCTTGAAGCCTTTACAAGCTTCTTTGGGGGGAAAAAGCTTTATTCAGTAAATGTTTTTATTATTATTTTAAAAATCAAGGCTTATTGTATCTTAGCAGCCAAAACTCCAACTATTACTGAGAGAGAGAAAAAACAGAAACCGAGAGAAACCAAAACCAACCAATTCTCCCATCTCTGAGGTGGAATCTACACACATATAAAAAAACGCGGTGAAAATGCTTTTTAAAAAAAGTTTTGAAAAAATACATTGAATTTTCCATAGATCACTGTCACCATTTGTGTCATATTTGCATACTGCACTTTAAATGTTTTATTTGCAGCTGTGTAGCTAGTAGATAAATAGGTACCGCTCCAGCGGAAAGGTAAACGGTGTTTCCGTGTGCTGCTCTGGTTCACCAGAAGCGGCTTAGTCATGCTGGCCACATGACCCGGAAGCTGTATGCCGGCTCCCTCGGCCAATAAAGCGAGATGAGCGCCTCAACCCCAGAGTCGGCCACGACTGGACCTAATGGTCAGGGGTCCCTTTACCTTTGCTAGCTGAGTACTCTGTGATTTATATCAGCCTCCTCCTGCTTGTACTAACTAGGGCCCCCCTTTTACAAATGCAACTCAAAGCAATTAACAAAGCATATAACAATACAAAAACAAAACAGAGAAAAATATAAAACTCCATATTTTTAAAAGGACAAAAACATCCCATCCACTGAAGGAGGCTGCAGATCATTCAAAGCTAAAGGACTGGTGGGAAAGAAATGTTTTTGCCTGGAGCCTAAAGGTAAGTAATGATGGTGCCAGGTAAACCTTCCTGGAGAGAGCACTTCACAAGAAGGGAGCCACCACAGAAAAGACCCATTCATGTGTTGCCACTCTCTGGACCTCCTGTGGGGTACGCACCCGGAGAAGAGTCTCAAATGACTTACAGCAGAGCTTTCCAAACTTTTCATGTTGGTGACACGCCAACATTTTTAGACATGCATCGCGACACAGTACAGTGGTACCTCTGGTTGTGAATGGGATCCGTTCTGGAGCCCGTTTGCAACATGAAAAGAGCGCAACCCACAGCAGTGCGTCTGCACACTCACGGGTTGTGATTCACTGCTTCTGCGCATATGCGAGTGGTGAAACCCGGAAGTAACCCTTTCCGGTACTTCTGGGTCACCGCGGGACGTAACCTGAAAGAACATAACATGAAGCGGACGTAACATGAGGTATGACTGTAATTCAGTTTCACTAGCAAACTAACCCCTGGGAGGAGCGTGGGGAGTATTCACACAACACACCTACACACTGCAGCCAACACATCAACATATCACAACACACAGTTTGGAATGCTCTGACTTGCAGGCCCTTGCTGCTGTTCTTGCTGTTATTATTATTACTTGTGGTAATGAATGCTTCTTCTGGTGACAGATACGAGCAACATCAAGCAGCTCTTGAGGGCAGTGGTGCTTTCCCTAGAGGGTGCATTCCCTTTTCAGCCTGAGGGCCACATTAGCCTCTGGGCAACTTTATGGGGGCCACATGCTATTGGTTGGAAGGGCCAGAGGCAACAGTGGGTGGAGAAGGGGATGTAGTTGTTTATTTTTGCACAGTAGACTACTGTCTACACCTGCCACCCACCCCCATCCATTCAGACAAGCAGAGGTCAGGAACACATTCCAACCAGATCCAACTGGATTCAAAGCTAATCTGTTGAGGGTTATGTAGAAACTAGCCTGCTGCACAAAGGTAAAATTTGCCTGTTGCTCTGCCCACTTTCATTTCCGGACTTGCCCACAATTGGATGTGCTCTGAAAAAGTTCCTCAACCCTGCTCTGTTTTATGCTGAACATGTTGTGTTGGCCACTGAGAGGTACAAGTGACAGTTGTTGTGACAAACCCCCATCTAAATTCCCCGATTAGAATAAGAGGATTGGTCATCGTGCCAAGAATGCAATGTTTTTATGGAATGTGGAAGGGATCTCTTTCCTCACAGGTGCAAAAACCAGCCTGGCGCGAGCCGACGCCTCAGCGATTTGAACTTTCCAACAGCTGCTCTTGTGTCTCTCTGGACAGCTCAACTTGCCTCCCCTATTGCCTCAGCCTGTTCTGTGCACTGCCAAGTGGAGGCTGTGATTGCAATGTCCACTGATGTGCTAACCAGTTTGGAATACCTACAACATGAGAGACTGGTGCCCACAGCTGGCAGCGTGCCTTATGAGTCGCTAGGCTGATTTCAGTTCTTCCGATGTGATGGAGATTCTTTCTCGGCCTCCGTGCTTATAAGTATCACATCTAATTGTTATAGTTTAATTACTACAAATGCCAATTGTTGTACAGTAATGCAGAGGTGGGAAGCCTCCGGCCCATGGGGCAGTCTTGACCCACCAGAGGTTTTGATTTGGCCCACAGGGCCATTTTTTCCTTAAACCTCACCCACCTGCTAATAAAGTGGCATTAGCCCAATAGGTAGATGTGGGGTGGTTCATCTACATGCCCTAGTTCCCTGCATGTGTAGGACTGAACTGACCTGGTGTGGGGAGTTCAGTGTTGCTCAGTTGGAGGTCATAAGGGAATAATCTACAGAGAATTCCCTCCTACATCTGAACCCTGTAGAACATGGGGCGTTCAATCTCTCTTGCTCGCTACCTTCACTGCTTTTGCCGGTGTGCATATCTACCTGCCTGCCAATCACCCAACCACCTGTCTCAGTTGGCCTGTCAGGTGGGGAGGAGGTAAAGATCTTGGCTGCTGGGCCATAAAGCTTCCTGACCCATGCAAGAAAGCAAAGTGTACCTGGTTGAGGCTGAGGAAATGCAAAAGGGAGAAGATGGTGGGGGGAAAGTATTAGAAAAAGAATTTGGTCTCTCTGATATGGAAATGTGCTGATTGGAAAAATGAGTAGCTGAGAGACTAATCTGACAGATTTGTCTATTTCTCCTTTGACTTGATAGATCTCCACATTGAGGGCCATACTCTGTAAACCTGGGCACTGCACCACTGTCAGCCTAATCTACCTTGCTGTGAAGATAAAGTCGATAGAGGCATGCTATCTCGGGCTCCTTGAAAGAAAAGTGGATATAATTGTAATATTGTAGCTTAATTTTTGAAGCCATGTTTCTTATCATATACAGTGGTACCTCAGGTTACATACACTTCAGGCTACATACGCTTCAGGTTATAGACTCCGCTAACCCAGAAATAGTGCTTCGGGTTAAGAACTTTGCTTCAGGATGAGAACAGAAATGGTGCTCTGGCAGCACGGCAGCAGCAGGAGGCCCCATTAGCTAAAGTGGTGCTTCAGGTTAAGAACAGTTTCAGGTTAAGGACGGACCTCCGGAATGAATTAAGTACCGGGTACTTAACCTGAGGTACCACTGTATAGTTTCCACATGACTAATTGTAAATTGCCTTGTGGGCCTTTGGGCCTGAAGGTGGGGGATAAATGGTACAATAAAGTCCATATTTTATGAGTGAAAGTATTCTTGAGTGTTCAAGGCTGCAATCCTAACTCCACTTACCTGGGAGTAAGCCCCATTCAGTGGAGGCTACTTCATTTGGGCAAATGAGGTACTGCCAAACTAGCTCCAGTCTAACCTCAGCCCCCGCCCCCCGCTTCCCTTCTTACCGAAATCCATTCCTGGGGTGGCAGTACTAACTGTCAGCTTCATTTCCCTCCTTATTCTCAGTGTTGCCCAAGTAGAATTCTACAGAGAGGAGAATGGGGGTGAAACTAGAATTAGTTGGCTCTCCATGTCATTGGCTCTGGCGTCTCCTGCTGTTGAGCTGCTTGCCTTCCAGTCCCAATGGGCACCAGCCATCACTGCCCCCACTGGATTCAACAGGACTTAACAGTGTGGTGCAATGGTTAAAGTGGCTGACCACTGCCTCTTAGCCTAAGCTACTTCACAGGGTTGTTGAGGGGGTTAAATGAGGAAGGAGAGAAAACAATGCAGAGAAAAAGGTGTGATATAAATTCAATAAATACTCAGAGTAACATGGTTAGGATTGTGCTTTAAGGAAATTAAACGAAACAGCAGCAACTGAGGTCTGCTTTGCATTGACCAGAGCCACAGCAGTATGAGGAGGAGATGAGGTGATGCCTCGGCTCAGGGAGGTCAATTGCATGCCCTTCTTGCAGACATTGAAACCGAAACTAAACTCCACAAGAGAATTGGGTTGCCATGGCAATGGGATTACTGCCTAATCGGGTCACCTTCTTATAGAGGGATTCTCTCCTAATTCAGTTACTGGACTTCAAAGGGTTGCTTCGTCTCTGCCCTTGGATGTATTACAACAAGGTCCTTTAAGTGGTTATTTCAAGCTTCTGGTGTGTCTCAGCGTATGCTCTGCCTCTGATTCTTACTTGGTGGAAATGGCACTCATACTGAGGCCAAGATGTGAGGTGTTTCTTCCCACTTTGCAATTTTCATCCCCCCCCCATCCCCAATGAGAAAAGAGAACAAATAATTCTTTTTTATTTATCTGTCTTTTTTGTATTTTGTATTTTTATTCTTATTTTTTTCTTTTTTATGAATTTTTGTATGTTTTTGTTTTTTATATCTTTTTCTTTTACTATGTTTCTCTTTGTATTTTCTAAACTTACGTTTTTGTAAAATTTCAATAAATATTCTATAAAAAAAAGAGAACAAATGAGAAGGTAGTGTTGGGAGAGGGATTATATATATATATATATATATATATATATATATTTGTATAAAGTTGTTTTAAACTCTTTTTAATACTGTGTTTTAATGTTATAACTCTCCCTGGGACCTTAGATGAGGGGTGGGGGTGAATTGCAGGTAATTAATTAATTATTAATTAATAGTAGTGATGGTGATGATAATAGCAAAATAAAATAATAATAATAATAATAATAATAATAATAATAATAATGTAGCATTTTGGTGGGGGAATGATCTAGGTGCAGTCAGGTCTGGTGTCATCACCTGACGGCTCCAGCAGGATCCACCAGTGCTTGTACCACATTAGAGGCTCTCCTACCTAGACGCACATTTTAAGTCACCACAATACTCTGCTACGACCTGGCCTAGGGCCCTCCAGAGAAATTTGAAAATGGCAGCTCTTAAGCCACCCTTCAAGTACTGTGGCTGCTTCCATTGCCATGCAAAAAGCCTGAGGCATACGCGACAGCATGGGAGCCAGTGTGGTGTAGTGGTTAAGAGCAGTGTACACGTAATCTGGTCAACCGGGTTCGCGTCTCCGCTCCTCCACCTTGGGCTAGTCACACTTCTCTGAAGTCTCTCAGCTCCGCTCACCTCACAGAGTGTTTGTTGCGGGGGAGGAAGGGAAAGGAGAATGTTAGCCGCTTTGAGACTCCTTCAGGTAGTGATAAAGCAGGATATCAAATCCAAACTACTACTACTACTACTACTACTCTTCTTCTTCTTCTTCTTCTTCTTCTTCTTCTTCTTCTTCTTCTTCTTCTCCTCCTCCTCCTCAAACCTGGGGTCAGCCCTGGGTGAAATAGTCTGCAACCTTTTCAGGACAAGGATCCTGGCCAAACACGTATTTTGTAACCAACTTAACATCTTCCTATATACATACAAATGTAAGCCTGTCGTCGTGTGCTGCAGTTTGTGTGGCTGCCAACAGGTGACACTGCAGAATACAGTACAATAACAAACTTATTGGTGAGGTGTAAGTGGGGGGTGGGGGTAGGGGGTGAGCAATGTGTATAAATATTTTGCTTATATTCATAGGGCAAGTGGCTCACTTTTGCTCAGGCCGTGGCCAAGTATGCTTTGAACTGAAATAGTTCTTAGGAATGTTTTTAACAGCAACTGTTTTTAGATGCTTTTAACTGTAATTGTTTTCAAATTATTTAATCTTTTTTTTTCTTTGCTTTGTTTTTATATTACAGTGGTACCTCGGGTTATATACGCTTCAGGTTACATACGCTTCAGGTTACAGACTCTGCTAGCCCAGTACCTCGGGTTAAGAACTTTGCTTCGGGATGAGAACAGAAATTGTGCTCCGGTGGCGCAGCAGCAAAGGGAGGCCCTATTAGCTAAAGTGGTGCTTCAAGTTAAGAACAGTTTCAGGTTAAGAATGGACCTCCAGAACAAAGTACCTCCAAATTCAAATTCAAATTCAAATTTATTAAAAACGGTCACAGACCAGATTAACTCGTACAGCTAGTCAGCAAAGCATAACACCGGAAAAAACAAAGGACAATTTCAATACAGATTAGGCCATAACAGCAATTTAAAATTAGACAGCATAAATAAAATTAAGTATTTGCCTTCGCCTGCATATTGGCATTGGAAAGCTCTTGTTTCCTGCGCCTAATAGCGGCTACACAGAATTTGGCAACATTGATCGTAATTTCAGGAACCTTATCTTCTACCAAGGCTCTCATACGTTGGAGTTCTGGTTCATTTTTAAGCTTTTGTAGAACTGGGGCAATAAAGGTCAGGCGTAAATCCTCGTAGTAACTACAGTGCAGCAATACATGCAGATTTGTTTCCACTTCCGATGAGCCACATGGGCAAACACGTGACTCATATGGTTTGCCCTCATATCTGCCTAGCAGCAGGGCAGAGGGCAGAACGTTAAATCTGGCCAGGGTAAAGGAGTGTCTGTACTTAGGTATTTGTAAATCAGCCAGATAATTTGCGGGTGAGAACCCTCTCCCAAAGTCTCTAATTGTGGCATGTTTCTCCATTTTGCCCATATGACATTGCAGCTCTATGTCCCTAATGCGTTGAAGCACTTGACTTCTGGCTCTCTCATATTCTGCCACTATCAAGATCTGCGGGGAGAATCCCAAGCTTCTTATCTTTTCAAACAGGGAAGCTTTCCAGGTAGAATGAAAGGTGTCTAAGAGTGTTAAAGGAGCCAAACCGGCCGGGAAAAAAATAAGTTTTAACCAGTAGTGTATCTTTAGAATCCACAACCACGCGTTAACGGGTGGTTGTCCAACTTCTAAGCGGACAGCTATATTAGATACACAGGGGGGGATCCCCAATAAACACCGATAGAATTTTGTTTGAAATGCCTCCATAGGCGCAAAATTTTTAAAACTGCAAACCTGGGATCCATAAGTGAGTTGTGGGAGTATTTTTGCAGCAAAAACCTGGGAGGCCGCCGGAACGTATTTACCCCCTTTCCCGTGAAAAAATCTTGTAAGGGCTTTATTGGCCCTTCCTGCATTGGCAATGGCGTTTTTCATCTGTTGGTGCCACGAGACCCTTTCCTGAAAAGTTATTCCCAGGTATTTGAAAGTTGCTACCTGGTCAATAGGTTGACCATTAATTCTCCATATGTGTTTCCTTCTTTTCTTTGAAAACACCATAATTTTAGATTTGCTGTAATTTATTGATAGTTGTTCCGCTTGGCAATAGTCAGCAAGTGATCTCAAAAGCTTCCTCAAGCCAACGCAGGAAAAGGAGAGTAGGACTGCGTCGTCCGCATACAGAAGCACCGGGAGGGGCATACCTGCCAGATTGGGAGGGTGGGCATTTTCTTTCGCCATAGTTACTGCTAGAGAGTTGATATAAAAATTAAATAGCGTTGGCGCGAGGACACATCCTTGTTTAACCCCATAGTGCGTTTGAATTTCTTTAGTTAGATGGCCTGACCGATCGCATCTTACCCTCACCCTGGTGTTTTCATATAGACCACGGATAAGGCGTAATAAGCGTTTATCTATGTTTGTAGCGCCAAGCTTTTCCCAGAGTCTGTCCCTTGGTATTAGATCAAAAGCCGATTTAAAATCCACAAAAGCTGCATATAAAGACCCCCCTTTTCTAGAGTATTTGTCTGCCAGGTGTTGAAGGATAAGGGCCTGGTCTATAGTTGAACGCTTTGCTCTAAAACCTGCTTGTGCTTCTGATAGAATATGCTCTCTTTCCATCCACTCCACTAATTTATCACATAAATGAGCAGCGTATAGTTTACTAATAATACTTAATAGACTGATTGGTCTGTAGTTAGCTGGCTCAGTTCTGCTTCCTTTCTTGAATATTGGAATGATGATGGCTAAACCCCAGTCCTCGGGGATAATAGCCGTTTGATTTATACTAGTGAACAAGGCGGCTAGCACAGGGGCCCACCATTCAACATTTGCCTTAAGAATTTCTGGTGGGATATTGTCAGCACCCGGGGCTTTCCCTGATTTAAGAGATTGAATAAGGCCAGTAATTTCTTCTGTGGTTACAGGGGGCCATTCCTTGCCAAATTCACTTGAAGCAGGAAGCAGAACTGGGACCAGTTGATTTGATGAATATAATGAGAGGAAATAGGCCTCCCATGCTCCAGCGGGTATAGAGTATTCGACTTCGATCGGGGAGTCTCTCTAGCCCTTTGCGATTGTTTTCCAAAACGTGGCAGAATCTTTCCTTCGGGAGGCCTCCACTAGGCACTGCCATTCCTCCCTTTGTGACTGGAGCTTTTTCCTGTTAATCAAAGCTTTATAACTGCGTTTTAACTCAAACCAGTCTAATGGAAGCGAAGATAAGTTCGCTGATCTATAGTTCCTGTACTTGTCCAGCAGGAGGCGTTTCATAGCCATGCATTCTTGGTCAAACCAAGGTTTGGATTTATTAGAGTGTAGAGATTGCCATGGCGTTTTTTTGTTGGTCAGATAAGGTTGTAGAGACGAAATCAGTTCCCGGAACATGTCTAATCTAGCCTCAGGAGTTGGGGAATTAACGAGGTTCTCCTTTTTAGCAAGAAAAGTATCTGAGTGAAGTCTTTCCGATATTTCATCACTCAATTTGCTGGACCATTTAATACGTGAATATCTTAGCTCCATGTTTTCGAAACATGGAGCTACAAGTTTATCAGAGCAGAATAGATCTTTTCTTACATCCAGTATTAAACAGAGCGGTAGATGGTCGCTGTCAACCCTCTCCACCACTTTACATTCCCGTGCTCTGCTCAAAAGGTTAGATGACACCAGGACATAATCGATAGTGGAGGCTCCCATGTTGGATATAAATGTAAATTCCCCACTGGGTTCTCTGTCAACACGACCATTTAATACAGTCAGGTCCAGATTGTTGGAAAAACGTAGGAGGCATAGGCCTGCGTAGTTGCAGCCCTTGTCTTTTGAGAGCCTTGGGGGAATAGAAAGGGCTTCTTCAGAAATGGGAGGTACATCATGGAAATGAGCATATAACGCTTCGTCTGATTGGCCAATTCTGGCATTTAAATCCCCAGCCAGCAGCACTGCCGCTGCAGGAGTTTGATTCATTAGCTCATCGACATATGATTCTAGTCTATGCCAGATATTTTTGATAAGCTGCTTGCCTCTTTGGGGAGGGGCATATATATTAATCAATAGAAGTGTGCAATATCTGCATTTCATTAATAATGCCATGGCCACACTGCTCAGAGGCTCCAGCTCGACGAAAGATGCTCTCAGCCTTGTGGATATTAGAATGCCTAGCCCACCCTTAACTCGTCCCCCTTTGTTGCTTGGTGAACCTGCGAGTGAAAATGAGGCAAAACCATTTACATCTAAATCCCCTGTTAGCCATGTCTCTTGCAGGAAGACTATATCATGATCTTGAATAAAATTGACAAATGATTGGTCAGTCGCCTTGTTGAGCCAACCAGCAATGTTCCATGATAAAAATTTAAGATTGGCTTTGTCACAGTCGAGTCTTTGTCAATTATTAGCTAATGTACTTTTAGGGTTTATCGCTTTATGTATCGGTCGCCTATCGACTTTGTATGGCGGGCTATCCAGCCGCTCTATGATTTCAATAGGTGGATGCAAAGTGCTCACGTTTGTGAACACCGGATCTTTATTATGCATAAATTCCTTCTGTGGATATTCTGTTGCGGCCTGATTTTGGCCCAATTCTGTTTCATCTAGGTATCTCATTTTGTCCCATACGTCTGGTGGGGTCACCTTAGGGATATTTCTCCTTCGAGGGGGTGATGTAGTGCTCTCCTTGAAGGGTGGCACATTCTCTCTTGGTGGAAAGTTAATCTCCGCTTTGATCTGAAGGTTACGTGTTGTGGTCTTTTTTTGGTCCCCCTTAATAACCTCGTTGCCAGAAGCTCTCTCGGCCAGCTTATCTCTTAGCTTGTCTAGTCTTCCCAAGATGTCAGTTTGTATTAATGGTGGGAACATCCAGAATTGGTCAATTAGGATATTTTCTTCTATAGTAAAGAAATCCTCACCTTTGCTCACAAGGCATTGCGGATTCTGTTTGTCAGGCCAGAATTTTGAGAGTTGTTTCCCCTTTCTAAGATTTGCCTGCTTAGTTCTCAAAAGGGGGCTCAAAGGAGCCTTATTTTCAAAGAACCTAAGTATTGTTATCCGTGCTTTTAAAAAGGCAGGTCTTGACCTAAAAATAAACTTGGCCAGGTTCTGATCCCTAAAAGTGGTCAGTGCTCTCACTGAGTGACCATCATAACGTAGATATTCCACCGAGATGATATCATTAGAATTAACCATTCCTGGCAGTATGTCATTTAGGCTAGATACAAAGTTCATTATTCGCTGTTTCCCTGTAAGGAAGCCCTTAGGCTTCGGGAAGTTCGTGAGTACCAATTTTTGGGGATTTAGGATCAAATTCCAATCTTGACTGGAGGCTTGCCAGGTCTGAAGGGGGGTATCATCTCTACTGAACACTTCCTCCTCCCCGCTGTTCGATTTGCTAAGTGTTTTATTGCCTTCATAGGTAGAGGCCTCAACTTCCGCAGCATCAGGTTTGTTAAATAGTTGGTTATCCAGGGACTGAATTGTTACTTCTGCCTTCTCACTTGCTACTGGAGTCAGCCTTGGCGAGTCCTCCTTAGCCGGTTGCTGTGTAACTATCTTTGTTTCTCTCTTTTTACCCTTCTTTTTGCTGCCCCGTGTGGTCGATTTATTTGGGGCCGAGGGAAGAAGTTTAAACAATTTCTGCCAATGTATGCTTCGATTACTGCAGGTATACTTGGCTTTCCTTGTTGTTTTGATATTTTTACTTTTCTTCACTTTTGCCCTTGAGTTATGTCTTTGCAAATTCTTATTTATTACTGGTTTGTTCGTCCCCACTAGCTCAACTGTTTTATGTTCTTGGGGCATATCATTTAATTTCATCTCTTTTAATTGAGGTATGAAATTTTCTACTAATGTCAGCAGTAGCCCATTCGTTATTGTTAGATAATTTTTTATGTTGGCTAGATCAGTACTTATTGCTAAGGAATAATCCGAAGGGCGGCCGTCACTCAATTCCGTTTGAGAGTATTTTGGAATAGGTATCTGGTTTTGATGGGTTGATGTAATTTCTTCCGTGGGCAGCTGTTCCTTAGTAATAGAGGTATTTCCCTCCTGAAGTTCCTCGGCTAAAGCTAGTTCTTGCGCTAGGCTGCATGGGGAGTTAATATTTCCAGTATCTTGATGTATCTCTTTAAAATGAGACGTCCAATCAAGAACAGTAAGAGAGGGGGGTATTACTTCATCAAGAATTAACTCTTTTTGTGGACTCTTACCCTCCTCCATCTTAGGAAAGTAATTTGTGATTTTGCTTTGTCTTTTACCAGGGCCCGGGGGGCTAATTGCCGAGTCAGGCAGTATACCCAACTCCTTATATGTTCTTCTAGTAAAAACCATGGTAAAAGTTGTCTTGATATAGAGAGAGGGCAGTTTACCCCAGGTGCGACTGCCTTAAATTGGGGGGCAAGTGGGGGTATCAATCTATGTTCCCACCTGCTCTGTGCAGCAGCTTCCTGATGTACTCATCAACAGCCTCAGTATATTTCTCTATTTTGCGTTCTCTGCTTTTAGATCTTGGCGATTGTCCTAAGCCTGTAGTTTTCACCTCAATCATGTGACCAGCGCTGTTTCACAGATGCTGCAACCTAGTCAGAATATAATAATAAGACAATGCTGCCAAAGGGACAGCAGTGATAAAACGGCTAAAAACTACATTAAAATTAAAATTGCCTTATTTAGGCAATTTATGTGCAGCTGGAAAAGGATAATAGTGGAGTTTGGCTATAGCGCATGTACAGCTATGATAACCTTGTATTTCGGGCCCTAGCTTAGTCTTTAGAGGCCATCTCCCACCGCCCTATACTGAACGAAGGATATCCAAGAGCCCCAGAAGGGAAACTTTCTGTGGGCTGGTTCACTGATTCCTTCTAAACAGTCTTTCAGAGGCCTACCACATAAGGCAGGGCACAGAGCGATATCTTGCTGAAGCCGGTTTTCCAAACCTCCAGAGGGACCTATCCGATACACTGTTGTAGAGTTATTGTGTAGATTAAAAACTTCCTGTAAAAAAAAACTCAGGATGCCTTCACCAGGAGTCTCTGAGAGTATAAATGCTGGTCTCCTCAGAAAACAGTTTGTTAAAATGAAGAGTCTTTCCAGCTACTGCACTTCCTCTTCAACTGCAAAGCAGGAATGCTGTCCCCAGCTAGTTCACACAGCCCCCCAGCTGGGCGGGGGTCAGTCAGTTCAATTAACCCCCGAATCTCCAAGCTTTATCTTTCTCTGTGTTCAGCAGAGCTGGGTGTCTATGGGCCAGTCTCAAGGCAGGGCTCACAGTCGTGTCTCTCCTTACCCTCCTTCTCCAGGCACCGTTGGTCGGGTAAGCAGTTCACAGTTCTGTCTTTAGACCTCTTCTCTCTCTGCTCTCAGTTCAGGCAGCAGCGTTCTCTCCTCTCTGGTAACCTTGACCGGGCAGCTGATAAGGAGGGAGGGAGCAGGCTGGGACAAGCTGAAGACAAGCTCGCAGAGCCAACAGGAATTATAAAAGGAATTATAAAAGTGCTCAGAGTCTTTAAAATGTTTTCCGTTTGTTAGAAATTGGCATCCGGAGGGCAATTAAGATAAGGTTTTAAAAGAATAAAAGTGAGCGCCGGAGAGCGTGACTTGCCTCAGCGCCATCTTGGCTCCTCCCCCATGACTATATCATACCTCCAGTACTTAACCCAAGGTACCACTGTATATCTATCTCTGCCTCTCTGGGTTCCTTGGGGAAGAAGGGCAGGATATATACCGTATTTTTCCATATATAAGACTAGGTTTCCCCCTTAAAAATAATGTCAAAACTAGGGGGCGTCTTATACACGGATACATCTCCCCCATTTTCTTAAATCTGAGTCCCCAAAAATAGGGAGCGTCTTATACATGGGGGGTGTCTTATAGACGGAAAATACGGCTTATTCATTAAATAAATAATAAAACTAAGGATGAGGAGAAAACTGACAGGTAGTGCCACCTGCACTCCAGGCTGGTTGTAAGTAAGGCGGCAGGTAGTTGGGGGCTGGCTGAGAGCAGACTGAGGTTGGTGGGGCAGTGCCCCATTTCCCCTAATGGATCACCCATTGATCCACTGTCTGATCAGTGCCTGGATGGAAAGCTGGTTTGGGAGCCCTGTGCGTTTGTTTGCCAACTTGAGTTCTATTTGGGATTTGGAGGTAATCAGGAAATAAACAGATGATCTTGGCCGTCACTTCCAGACTGGCCACCAAGTCCTGAGCTGGAATAGATAGCTCTGGCTGGATATCAGGTGTCTTGTTATGCTGAGCGAGGCTCATGGCTAGGGATGGGAACAATGGCTTGAGCGGAATTTCACAGAGACACATGGATCGTTGGCCTCCAGCTTGGAGCTATGCCAGGCATTCCTATTTTTGGCTTCTGAGTTTGCATATAAGCCTGCCGCCTTGCGTCTAAATTAGACACACGGCTCCCTCTCTTTGTTGGACAAGTAGCATCATCAGAGTGTGAGGATGGGCATCTATGAAGAAAGAGGGTAGGTTATTACCTATATTATTATTATTATTATTATTATTATTATTATTATTATTATCCTCTTGGGCTTGCTGATTGTTCAAATCTGCTCAACAGTGGTGAGCTCCTGTTGTTCTGTCCCAGCTCTGCCAGCCTAGCAGTTCAAAAGCATACCAGCGTGAGTAGATAAACAGGTACTGCTGTGGCGGGAAGGTAGATGGTGTTTCCATTCACTCTAGCAGTCGTCACAGTCCTCCGTGTGCCAGAAGGCTGGCTACCTCGGCCTGAAAGGAGAGATGAGTGCCACACCCCACAGTTGAATTCGACTGGACTTAACCGTCCAGGGGTCCTTTACCTTTTATCTATTAATAATAATAATAATAATAATAATAATAATAATAATAGGGTGTGTTTTCCTTCCTGTTGGAGAGCAGAGGAGACACTAGCATGGAATGTGTGTTAAAAATCCAAAGAACTGGATATGTGATTCCCTCAGAGCTGTGGGCCATTTTTATTCTTTATTCCCATTTATACCCCACTTTTCTTCCAAGGAGCTCAGGATGGTGTACACAGTTCTTCACCTCCTCATTTTATCCCCGCAACAACTCTGTGAGGTAGTTTAGACTGAGAGGTGGTGACTTGGCCAAAGGTCATCTGGTGGGTGGGGATTTGAACCCTGGTCTCCCAGGTTTTAGACCAGCTCTCTAACTGCTACACTGCACTGGCTCTTCTAGTGGAGATGGAAGTAGCATGATGATCATAGTGTATAGGGACTGAGGGAAGAAGCTGAGACAGATGTGTGCAACAACTGGGAGCTGTTGGATCTGAAAGATGAGTGGGGGAGCAGCATTGTGGGAGTCTGAGCTGGACATGGATACCTAGTGAAATTGGGCCTGGATCTGGACCTAAGGGAACCTCAAGTTATGTCAATATATTTTGTGTGAGGATTCAAGTGCATACCAGGAAATTGAGGTTTGCACAACTGAAGTGCATTAAAGCACTTTGTAACCATAGCACAACAAATCCACTTAAAAGACGACAATGGACCTTTTGTGCATCAAAAAGTGCAGAATGAATGTGTGACTAATGGGAAGCTACATAAACAACATGGAAGCAAATCAAAATGAATGCTCATCAACCTATGACCTCCTCACAAACAAATCAGAACAAATGCTCAATAAAGCCCAGATGCAATCTAACCTTTGCTTTTTTAAAAAAAATTGCATGCAAATCATGGTGAACATTCAATAAATATGCCATCTGGAGGAGACCTTAGTTTTTAATAGTTCATTCATTAAATTTGTATCCTGCCTCCCTAAACCTGTGAGGGGTAAGCTGAGAGAGCAATGCACAAGCTCTAAGGCAGGTGTGGGAAATCTTTGGCTCTCTTGATATTGCCACACTACAACTCCCATTAGCCCTAGCAATCATGGCCAATGGGCAGGGATTGTGGGAATTGCCATTCAGTAACATCTGGAAGGCCCAGGTTCTCCACACCTGCCCTCAACTTAATGGCCACTGCTCTGCACGCTGAATGAAAAAAGTAGAAGTGCATTAGTGTGCCCATGCTCTCATCTCTGCAACATAGGTCAGGTCATGCTATATGTCAGTCTCCCCAGTAATTGTCTCCTCTGATTGGCAGTAGCTCTTGGGGAGAGCGGGACACCTTTTTCAAGCCTGAGGGCCCAATTTCCTTGAGGACAACCTTCCTAGAGCCTTAAACTGGTGGTGAGCAGGGCCAGGTGCGGAAGTGGGTGGAGACAGCACAACCTAACCCACCTCTGCAAAACCAGTCAGGATGGATGCTCCACAGGAGTGCCAACTTGAACAAAATATTGGGGAGAAGGCAGGTAAGCCCCACCTTGCATAATGATCACAAGATGTGGTGCACACACACCATTTGAATGCCCATTATCTTTGGTGGTGGGATGGCCACCTGAAATGACCTTGGCCCCTAGGAGTTGGCTCCTATGATGCTCAATAAGCATATTGTCCAGATGTGCCCTGAATCAAGGACATGCTCTAGCTAGATGCTTCTAAAATACCCCTGCTTCCTATTTGGAGTCAGGATAGATCAAGCCATTAACTTTTTTTTTAAAGCCTTCTCGGAATGACTCGAGCTCTCACGTGGCATTCCCTTTGCGAGGGCTGATACTCTCAAAGTCAACATCTCCAAACTTCTCTGGGATAGAATGGCAGCTTGAGGGTAGAATAATAACAGGAAGGTCTTGGTTTGTTCCAGGGAACGGGTTGAACCGAAGAGGAAGCCCTTTAGCTGGAGAACCAAATGTGCAGTGTCCAACCGAGGACGTCCCCTGGAACTTGTTTATGCTAGTAAGTATAACACGGCGTCCTTTCTAGCATCCCATTGGAAACATCCATCATTTTCTCTCTGGCATTGGATCCAGTGGGGGCAGGGGCAGAAATGAAACTCAGGTAAGTCATCTGGCTCCTTTCAGGCACTGAGGCAGAACACTAGTATCATTCTCAAGCCTGGGAGCTAGGAGCTGACTTATGCAGTGCCAGACCACTGGTCCATCTAGGTCAATGTGCCAACACTTATATCAGCTGTCCAGGATTTCAGACAGCATTGTTCTCTCAGCCCTGGAGAGGCTGACCCTGGAGCCTTCTGCATGCAAACAAATGTTCTTCCGCTGAGCTCTGGCCCTTCTGTGTTCCATGCTCTTTAGTAGAGGCAAGGAATGTCTATTTTGGGGAGCAAATCCTGTTCACTCTCTGCCACATTCCTTCCCACCTCCCTCTCTCCCTCCCTATCTGCCTGCCACCCTCTTCCCTTCCATTACCTATTCATCGTTAGTGTCATCAAATTGGAATGAAGAAGACCAATCTCACCAATCTGGTGCCAGAGGCTGACCACTCCTACTTTTTATATTTTATTAAGAAATTTATGTGAGGCAGGGGTGGGGCATGTTGTTTTGTAAGGAGAACAGTTCTTGCCTTACCGAAGTTATATGTAGCTTTATAAAAATAGTATAGTAGACAGGCAGCAAGCTTTAAAACCCACTTGTAAATTGCCTATACTCGTACATACTGGAAGAGATGTTTTCATCACATTGAAGTTTTCTTAAGATCTTGTGACCCATGCCTGCTAACTCTGTAAAATGAAGAAGAGGTTGTGTTCCTCTGGAAACAGGTGGCGATGGGTGGAAAATAACAGAGAAGGCTTGACTCATCCATGTCCATCTGCAGATGCCAGTTAAAAGTCAGAGCTTGCAGTTGCGAAATGCCAGGATCTGGTCCTGCCTTAAATCCATGTATTGGACTCAAATGTAGGAACCTTCATTATATTTATTTTGTTTCATTTATTTGTTTATTGCATTTATATCCCACCTCTCCCACACAAGGAGCTGAAGGTGGCAAACATGGTTCTTCCCCTCTTCATTTAATCCCCACAACTTCCTCATGGTGGATTCACCTTTAATTGTGAACTGAAACAGATTTCTCTCCCACCCCTAGTGAGGACCCTGCTCTGGGAGCTGTTGGTGAAGGGTGGGTCATAAACTTAATAATAATAATAATAATAATAATAATAATAATAATAATAATAATAATAATAAATAATATAATATATAAAAGCAATACTTATAGCCTTCTGGGCCTGTTATACATAACACCACTCCCTTTGTATCTGATAAGATTCACATAATGGGCATTTTGTCAGAAAGTCTATTTAGGGGAGCTCTGAAAGGATTGTTTTTAATGCCGATTCCTTTCCTGTCAATAAAGCTCTAGAGCGACCCACAATTTTGTGTATAGGGTGGTAGAGGATCATGACCCTCCTCATTAAAATTGTGAAGAGCTGATTAATGGATGCCTCCCCAACCCAGTTAAAAATCCACCCCCAACATGAGTTCTGTTAATGACTTCAGCACAGAGACCCCTTGATTACCAGGGAAAGATTATGCTTTGCAGGCTGACAGGCTGTCAGTCAACGAGGGAGAAAAGTTCACACCGGTCTCTGGAAATAGAGTCATTTAATGAGGAAATCTATTGCTGCTTTACAGTTGGCAGAGCGCTTTCAGCCATGCATCTGTTTCCTCCAAAAGCTCTTTAGTGGTGGGAAGGCAAAAGTTTTTAAATAATTGCTTGACAGAAATAGGAGGGGGAATAAACCAAGCACAAATGTATATCTAGTTCTGGAGTCAGGCTTCCAGTATACCTGAAAGACCACCTCCCCTACACAGAACTGTAACATCACTTATATCATCAGGGGAAATTGCCCTCCTGGCACCACACCTTACAGAATGGCTTTAAATTGCTGCAAATTCATGGAGGGTAAGCCTATTGATTGCTGGTTCCCCAGAAGAGTCAACTGGACACAACCCAGCTTTGCTCCTCACCACCTCTGCTTTAGGCTGATGGAAATGGCACTGATGAGAGAGATGCCATCACTTCCTTCTGACCTTTGACTATCCACACTTAAGATTTCAATTCTTTGATCTAATCTCCTTCCACCCTTCTTCTCTCATCTTATAGTTGGGGGGTTGAGCCCTAAGGGCAATGTCAGTGGTGTGGAGTGTTACAACCCACTGGAACATGAGTGGAAGGTTCTGGGCTCCGTCTCAAGGCATCGGACTGGAATTGGAGTGGCTCCCCTCAATGGCTCCATCTACGCAGTGGGAGGCCATGATGGCATGGTGTGCCTCAGCAGTGTTGAGAGGTAATTCTGCCGTGTGATTGGGTTGTTTTAGACCTTTGTGGGGCTGGTGATGGTGGGGCAAACCGGAAATGCAATGGGAAGGAGCTAACTGAAGAGGAAACTTCCTTTGACTAGGATATGCAGTTTCTGTGGTGGCTCTGCATGTGGTTATCCCTTTCATTTGTGTAGAAGTAAGAAGGGCAAGAAAGGGCCGCGGGTGGCGCTGTGGGTTAAACCACAGAGCCTAGGACTTGCTGATCAGAAGCTCGGCGGTTTGAATCCCCATAACGGGGTGAGCTCCCGTTGCTCGGTCCCTGCTCCTGCCAACCTAGCAGTTTGAAAGCACGTCAAAGTGCAAGTAGATAAATAGGTACCACTCCTGCGGGAAGGTAAACGGCGTTTCCGTGCGCTGCTCTGGTTCGCCAGAAGCGGCTTAGTCATGCTGGCCACATGACCCGGAAGCTGTACGCTGGCTCCCTCGGCCAATAAAGCGAGATGAGTGCCGCAACCCCAGAGTCGTCCGTGACTGGACCTAATGGTCAGGGGTCCCTTTACCTTTACCTTTTAAGAAGGGCAAGATGGCTTTGGGGCCTGCTTGGCATTTTTCTTTTATGTCCATTCCCCCAGAACTACTATATTGTCCTATGCAGCACAGAGCCCTGCTGGATCAAGTCAAAGCCTGACTCAGTTCATCATGCTGTTCTCACAGTGACTGACCACTAGATGCATGAATTGGGGAGCAGGGACATCTTGCTGCCTGGGGCAAAACAGAAAATGCCCTCACCTCCTCCTCGGCAGCAGCCCCCCTCCCCTGCCGAAAGTGGTGATGATGGTATAAAGGGCCAGAGAGAGGCAGGTGATGAATGTAAGTGGGTGACCACACAGGTGGTAGTCATGGCAAGTGGTATGCTTCTCAGAGGCCAGATCTGCCACCTGAGGTGATTGCCTTGCCTGATGGGAAGTCTGCAAAGTAGGATCTGAGGGCAACAGCGCTCTCCATCCTTGTGATTTCTGGCAACTGGAGTTCAGGAACATGCTGCTTACAACAGACGAGGAAGAGCAGGGTTAGTTAGTGGTCATTGATTTCATTATCCTCCATTAATTTATTTTTAAAACCCAACCAGGTAAGTGGCCACCACAGCCTCTCGTTGGAGTGAATTCTACCCTCCATGCAGGCAAGAAAGAAGCATCATTAGAGTTCAAGGACACATTCCAGCCAGGCAAAACCACTTAAGAGGGTACAAGGCAAGGCTGGTGATGGCTGTAGCCTGGGGAGGAGCCAGAGGGCCAGACAGAGAGAGGCCTGGAGGGTCACAATTGGGCCTCCAGCCTCTGGATCTCCATCCTTTAAGGCTCCCTTCAAGTCCACGATGGTTTAACAATAATCTGAAAGAGGTCGATGGATACACCAATCACATCCTTAGTGCAAGTGCTGAGTTCTCAGAATTTGGCAGATCTGAACCATCCAGCCAGTGCTACTCAATCAGAAACATGAGAAAAGACTAAAGTAGTCGTTGAAGGACTGTAAAATAGCTATGACCCTAAGCAGGAGGAACAAATAGGACTGACTTTCCAGAAAGGAGGGTGGCTTGGCCATAAATAACTACCTTCATGAGGGGTCCAGATGGTTGCACCATTAGCAATGCAGCAACTTTGGTGTAATCTTTTTCTTATTAAAAAAAATGACAACACAAAAAACTGAACAGAGTGTTGAACTTAGACCAGAGTTCATAATCCCTGCCTGTTGAGAAAGAAACTTTCTGGGTAATCCTAGGCCAACGTAGCCTGATTTTCAGCTTATTTTGAGGATAAACTGGGGGAAATTGCTGTACCAACCTGAAGACCTTAGGGAAAGTGTAATTTAATTTATTTTTTTATTTAATTATGTCTTACATTTGTATTCCACCTCCCCCCGCCCAAGGATCTCAAGGAGGCGTGCATGGTCCCCTTTCCTCTCCATTTTATCCTCGCAACAATCCTGTGAGGTAGGTTAGATGGAGAGAGTTCAACAGCCCCAAGGTCACTTGGTGAGCTTCATAGGCTGAGAGGAGATTTGAAGCCTAGCCTCCTAGGTCCTAGTCCAACACTGTAACCACTACACCAGATTGCATGTACACTCTGCTGACTTGGAGGAAGCACTGAGATACCAATGCTGGAAGATTTTATGACATTTGCATATTGTTTTGCAAATTAGGGATTGGTCAATACTAGTCCTACTCAGAGTGCACCCTCTGAAAATGATGGAAACAATAAGCTTAGATCCTTTAATTTCAGCGGTTCAACTCCCGAGTAGGACTGAATGGGATACAGCCTTTAAATGCAAACTGAATTTAATTTATCCCGCATCCTAAATCATGTCTTTAATATATAGCTGGAAATACTCTGGGGGAGGGTAAAATGACCTGCTATGGTTCTAGTGACAAGTGTCACAGGTGTCTGCAGGGGCAATTGAGTATTTTGGTGTTCCCTCCATAAAAGCTGTATTTGTTTTTGGTAAGATTTTCACTGCTGCATCTCATGAGTTCAGACCTTTTCTCCCCATCTCTCCAATTTCCTCCTTAGTCACTTCTGTTTTCTGTTCCTTTTGGCTAACCCTGGGGTTAGCTCACTTTCAGCCTCACTGGAATGCCTCCCCCCCCCCGATCGTGCCAAAAGGAGGGGCCAAGTGAGGACTTCTTCACCTGCCTTTCTTTTTAAAGATGACTGATTCTGATGGGTGCTCATTTGCCACAGGAAAACTCCCAAGGAATGTCACTGGTCCCTTGTGACAACATCAAAAGCCACTTCCTTGCTTGCTTGGAACATAGGGTGGGTAGCTGGGCAGTGCCCCCCAGGGTGGAAAAGCTGAGCTTCTGTGGCTGGGTGCTTAAGAACGAAAATATCTGTTTAATGAACCCTATTAGACTCCAACCTCTCATTTATAGAAATGAGGCCAAGCTGAGAATCCTTCTCTGCTGACATCTTTCTCCCCTCTCCAGCTGATTCAGAATGAGCCCATCACTTCCCTCTCGCTCCTGAGCTATTTCTCGCACCCTGACTGACCTTATTTCCTAGGATCTGCCCCTCATAAACCACTGCCATTATATTTTCTGCCTTTGGGGAGGCCTGTTTAACAAAGAATTTTTTTTAAAAAAATTAGTATTGTTAGTTTCCATCATACCACAGGGTGCACCTTCCTGTGCTGGAGGAGAAAGCTGCTGGTGGCTGCTAGCCATGATGGCTCTGCTCTGCCTTCGCAGTCAGAGGCAGCAGTGCTTCTGAATACTAGTTGCTGGAAATCACAGAAGCAGAAAGTGTGTTGTGCTTAGGTTCTGTCTGCAAGTTTCCCACAAGCACCTTGTTAGCCAGTGTGAGACAAGGATGCTGGACTAGATGGGCCAGTGGCCTGATTCAGCAGGCTCATCTAGTGTTAATTCTGTCATTATTTAATCCAGACTAAACAGTCCTAAAGGGACTGGCGCTGTGGTCTACCACAGAGCCTAGGACTTGCCAGTCAGAAGGTCGGCGGTTCGAATCCCCGCAACGGGGTGAGCTCCCGTTGCTCGGTCCCTGCTCCTGCCAACCTGGCAGTTCGAAAGCACGTCAAAGTGCAAGTAGATAAACGGCGTTTCCGTGCACTGCTCTGGTTTGCCAGAAGTGGCTTAGTCATGCTGGCCACATGGCCTGGAAGCTGTACGCTGGCTCCCTCGGCCAATAAAGCGAGATGAGCGCCACAACCCCAGAGTCATCTGTGACTGGACCTAATGGTCAGGGGTCCCTTTACCTTTACCTTTAAATGGTCCTAAACGTGTGCACCTTTTGTTGTTGTTGCATGTTTTAAATTGCTTTTGCTGTTCTTATTTTCAATCAGCTTGAGATGATTGTGTAATGGAAATTAATACATTGATTGTGGTGGTGATGAAAATGTTGTGCAAGAAAATGAAAACATCTTTACCTGGATCCAAAAGGACTAGCAGCAGTTCTCAACCTTTGGGTCCCCAGATGTTGTAGGACTACAACTCCCATTATACCTGAGCTCTGGCCTTGCTAGCTAGGGGTGATGGGAGTTGTAGTTCAACATCATCTGGGGACTCACAGGTTGAGAAAGGCTGGACTACAGTGAAAGGGAGTCTCTGTAGGGAGATCATTCCATAACTGAAATGCCAAGACCAAAAAGTACCCCCCTCAGGAAACCACTAGCTATACCTCCCTTGGCTGGGGGCACCTGGGTAGGGACATGTGGGAAGAGGAGATCTTTCAAGTGCTTGGAAGACCCAAAGGGCCTTTAAAAAGGCAAAGCCAGTCAGCCTCAAAGCCAGTCAGCCTCAAAGATGGACTGGAAGGAACAGCAGATGATGACACCCTGGCATAAATATGATGAAAGCACCCACAGTCCTAGCAAACAACCTCATAGCCCTATTTTGGAGAGTGGTGGCTGGCTCCCCCTGGGACTAGTAGGGCTGAAGGCAGAGAGCCCAACCGCAGGTGGTTCTAGAGCCAATGAGAAGTAAAGACAACTCCATCTAATTTTGTCCTCTTTCCTGCTGAGCTCTGCAAGGCGCAACGCTAAGACAAAGGAGCGGACAGCAAGTTGCCACCCCTTGGACCAGTTGTAAGGAAGGAGGCAGGCAGGGAGCTGAGGACAGACTCAGGCTGGTGGGGCAGTTCCCCATTTGTTCCTCATCTGGGTCTAATGGCCCAAGCCTCCACTGCTGCTCCCCCCCCCCTCAAACTACTTCACTTCCTTAAAGGTAAAGGGACCCCTGGCCATTAGGTCCAGTCGTAGATGACTCTGGGGTTGCGGCGCTCATCTCGCTTTATTGGTTGAGGGAGCCTGTGTACAGCTTCCGGGTCATGTGGCCAGCATGACTAAACCTCTTCTGGCAAACCAGAGCAGCACACAGAAATGCCATTTACCTTCCCGCCAGAGCGGTACCTATTTATCTATTTGCACTTTGATGTGCTTTCGAACTGCTAGGTGGGCAGGGACCGAGCAATGGGAGCTCACCCCGTCGCGGGGATTCAAACCGCCAACCTTCCGATCGGCAAGTCCTAGGCTCTGTGGTTAAGAGCCACCCGCGTCACTTCACTTCCTTAGAAACATGACAAATCCGTCCTGCTGCTTTTGGAGGCCCTCCTCCTCCTGAGCTGGGTCCTAGATTTTTGCCCCCAAATCCTGCCCCCAATGGTGCCAGATCTTCTCAAGTGGCTTTAAAATGGAAAATCTCAAGAGAAGGGAGCAGATGTTTTTTTCTGTCCAGCACACATGCATGCAAACATATGCATAGAGATGTCAAGGCACCAGACAACAGGTGAGAAATAATATATGGACCCTTTCCCCTTCCCTCGTTGCAACAGAGTTTTGCCAGCAGCATCCATCTCATCAGTGGAATGAATGTTTTTTCAAAACAGGCCGTCCTTGGCCTTCCCTGTGCCTCTTTAGCCACCCACGTGATTACTGCTTCCTCTGATTGATAGCTTTGACAACCTATTTACTATGTGATATTTCTCGCTAAAGGCAAACTCGGTGCCTCTGGCTCATTTTGCAAGTGTTGCCAGGAAGGGAGGGCTGGAATCCCACAGCTAAATATATGCTTAATTGAGTGGGCAGGGGGGTGCCAGTAATGCGTCATGCCGTATTTGCAGCCTGCGGTTGGCTTCAGGAGGCTGCCTGTCTCCCAAAAGAGATTGCTTTACTGCAAGGCTAGCTCAGGGTCCAATGATGTAAGACAGAAGGATAGCTGGGTTAAAAAAAATTGTTGCTATCTCTGGTTGCTAAGTCAGGTTCTTGGCTATATGGAGGCACTTGCTTAGCCTTAGCATTGCATTGGAACGTCCTTACATGGCATGGGTGAGTGGTCTTCATCTGAGCGAGACCCAGCCCCACCAAGCACACTTTGCCCATAGCCAGCCCACCTCCTTACTTATAGCCAGTCCAGTGGGCTACAGTGGTACCTCGGGTTAAGTACTTAATTCGTCCCGGAAGTCCATTCTTAACCTGAAACTGTTCTTAACCTGAAGCACCACTTTAGCTAATGGGGCCTCCCGCTGCCGCCGCCACCACACGATTTCTGTTCTCATCCTGAAGCAAAGTTCTTAACCCGAGGTAATATTTCTGGGTTAGCGGAGTCTGTAACCTGAAGCGTATGTAACCTGAAGCGTATGTAACCCGAGGTACCACTGTATTGCCCTTATCCCTCTTTTAGCTTCAGTGTTTCTTGTGTAGAACTCCTATGGAAACTTGTTATGTACGGTGGAACCTCCACTCACATATGAAATCCATTCTGAAGGTCCATTTGTGAGTCTATCTGGGTCGCTGGTAGAAGCACCATTCTGCGCGTGTGCATTTGGGGGCAGTGCTATTCTGCTCATGTGCAGATGGCAGAAGCTGCTTCTGCACATGCGCGAATCGCGGCAAACCCAGTATTTTCTTCCAGGTTTGCCATGGTCGTGAGTCGAATTGTTCACGAGTAGGGGCGGTGGTAAATCGAGGTTCTACTGTACTAAGCTTGGGTCCTAGAACAATAGACAGGTAGGATCCTGGAAGGCAGCAACCTGATTGGTTTGCAGGAGCGGCCCAATCAGGCTCCAGGAGGGAAGTTGAATCAGCCAATCACACGGGACCCATTGTGTACATAATGTATATATAGCCAGAGGTTTTAGGGAAAAGCACTCACTGTTTACCATGAGCCGAAATAAAGAGCATAAAATCAACACTCAACTCCGAGTATATTTTAGAAACAAAACCAGAGTTGGCTGGCTCTGTCTCTCCTTGGCTGTGGTTGTCATTAGCTCCACCTTCTGTGGCCATCCCTGCCTTCTGCCCTCCTGCTCCCAGTGGGCCTTCATGGTCTGCCTTAGCAGCTTCTAACTGTGTTCCTAACGATATATTCCTAGTAAATACTTTCAAAGAATCAAATCTTTGTTTAGAAAATGCCTTTGAGGGTGTTAAACCCTGAGAATATCCATGCAGAAAATAAAGGAAGGAGGATTTGGGACCCCAGATTTAGAAGTATAGCATCATATCCATTTACTGTCAATACACAGTACTGGAAGGGATGTGGGTGGCGCTGGGACGCAGGTGGCGCTGTGGGTTAAACTACAGAGCCTAGGACTTGCTGATCAGAAGGTCGGCGGTTTGAATCCCCGTGATGGGGTGAGCTCCCGTTGCTCGGTCCCTGCTCCTGCCAACCTAGCAGTTCAAAAGCACATCAAGTGCAAGTAGATAAATAGGTACCGCCCCAGCGGGAAGATAAACGGCGTTTCCGTGCGCTGCTCTGGTTCGCCAGAAGCGGCTTAGTCATGCTGGCCACATGACCCGGAAGCTGTACGCCGGATCCCTCAGCCATTAAAGAGTCGGCCACGACTGGACCTAATGGTCAGGGGTCCCTGTACATTTATTTTTACACAGTTCTGGAGATCTGCAACCGATAATAACTGTCCAAATTGGGCATCCTTGGAATACTCTTACGTAGCACCTCTGCAAAGATGGGTAGCACTCGGTTCTAAATACATCAATACTTGAGATGCCGTTGAAAGAATTTCATCAGTTTGAATGATACAGCACCACATATGTCTTCACGGGTACTGTTTCTTGTTTCTTCTTTTTTTGTGTCTTATCTCTGTGCACTTGTAATTTTGTACTTTTTATTTTTCAATAAAGAATGTAAAATAAAGAACAACACTGCAACTCTGTTTCATCTTCCTTCCTGTGCTGCTGAAGGTACAATCCTGAAATCAACGAGTGGAGGTGGGATGTGGCACCGCTTCGTGAACCCAAGCAGGATGCGGCCGTGGCTGAGCTAGGAGGCTACTTGTACTGTGTTGGTGGCTACGATGGGCTCCTATGTGTCAACACCACTGAGAGGTAAGCTGCATCCAATGGATGCCCTTTGGGTGTGATGATGGCAAGATGATGGTTGTTCTTGTACATTTGTTCATTTATTTGGTTTTTGTTAAAAAGATAAACCAGTGTCCACCCTGCCTTTCGAATAGAGATTTTCCAGTGGGACTTATACTGAATCAGTCCTAAAAAGAAACAATTAATTAAATGGAACACTATGAACTTTTGATACAAATAATTATTTAATGGTCCCTTTTCTTTATTGATTAATTTCATATAACCAGTTTGGTGATCTATATAGCTGCATGTACGTTTAGTAAGTATGTATTTAACACCATTAAAAAACAACAACCATATTATAAAGGAGCTTTAGTGCACTAGAAACTTTAAAAAGCTCTTCTGTTGTCTAGAAATGCACCATTACTGTTATTTTGTTATGATGTGGTGGTTGTTAATTATTTCTTAATTCACCATAAAGCCCTAGATAAAGTTACAACAGTGTAAAAATACAATATTAAAATTTGTTCAAATGTGTAATCAGAAGAATAGGGTGGGTACACACACACACACACACACACACACGCACGCACACACACGCCAAAGAAGCCTTTGTCATCTTCAACATATGACAAAAGCTATACAACAAAGATGCCAGATGCATCTCTGTGTGGAAGGAATGCCACAGATTTGGGGCTGCTATGGGAAGTTTCCAAACTCTCAAATTTTGCTTCTGTGTACCTTTGTTAATACTCAGTAACCTTTGACATGCTTTATGCAACTCATATAACTGTGCTTCCCAGTTAACAACATGAATGTTGGACCATCTCCAGTATTTGGCATAACCAAGTCTAGTGGCAACAGTCATCTATAATATTAACTCTCTTAAATATACAGGTACTTTCTTTGCATAAGTCAATACCAATAAATTATATTCTGTTTGCATCCATCTTATTCTTTCCATTGCATCCTTTGTGCCCTTTGACACCCTCCATCCAGTGAAGTAAACACTGGTTCAATCGTCTCTAAGCATTCTCACAATTGTAAATTTGTCTCTAGATATGATCCACTACTCAACAGGTGGTACAAGATGGCACCTATGAATCGTTGCCGGAGGGGCCTAGGCTTGGCAGTACTGGATGGCTACTTGTATGCTGTTGGAGGATCTGATGGATACTCTACATTACATTCAGGTAGCAAGAAGCTCTGGTTGTAGACAGGAGTCTGAAGAGGAGATGCAACCCCCCAAAAAACCCACCCTCCAACTGTTAGGAAAGATTGCAGCTTGGATGCATTAGATTGGAATGATCACTTACAGTTTCTGGAGTTCAAAGGCTTTATTCATGCAGAAACAGGTTCATCTGGGCAAGAACTATTTACAGAATGAGTAGAGGTGAAAGAGAGAAATAGACATCTTGTCTCAACATGTCGGGAGAGAGAAAAAACCAACTGGCTCAGCTTTTAGGGGCAGAATTCACTTAGACAGAGACAATGCAACCAAGTGCTGGATAGATTGATAGACAAACAGTGCCCTCATGTGGTTTAAAGTAACACGTGCATTAACATGAAGCTCAGTGAGAAGGAATTGTATTTGTTTTTCTCCAGCATGAATCAGCAAGTGTTAACTAGATCTCTGTGGCTGTTGCTACTGGATGCGTACAAATTGGCAAATATGCCAACTTTGGTTTCTCTCAGGTTCTCACTTCTCCAATCTTAATTCAGTTCTCTGCATTTCCATGTGAGTGTGAGATTTTTATTTTTAAAGATGAAAATTCATCAGCATTTTAAGTTTGAGTTTCACCGCATGTGCACATTTTTTGTGTGCGATTTTGTCTAATATACACATTCTTGCAAAGTGATTTCTCCAAACACACTTTTTGTATGTTATTGTCATAAAAATATGCATCCTTTTAAAGCACACTTTGTACCACCATAAGCATTTTGGTACACCACTGCTTGGCTGGAGAACGGCATTGCAAAATCCAAAGAAGTGCAAATTTCAAAGGAGAGCTGTGTTTGCCTATTGTTTCAGAAAGTGTGGATTAGATAGGTTTGCCTTCAAATGTAAGCTGAATCTAATTTCTCTCTCATCCCTAACTGGCCCCCAGTGCTGAAGTCAGTGGCAATATCCAGTCCTGAGAGAGCACCACATGCACACTGGAGCAAATGTGAAGCTTTGAATATCTACACCAGAGCTTTCCAAACGGTGTGTCATGACACGTTAGTGTGTCAGCTGTAGTGTGTAGGTGTGTCGTTCAAATGCTCCCTGCTCTCCTCCTGGAAAGGGGTTAGTTTAACCTCTGGTTTGCTAGTAAAAGTGAATTACTGTATTGCAAAATGATGCCTGTCTAAACAGTGTGTCACCAACATGAAAAAGTTTGGAAAGTTCTGATCTAGACTGTGGCTGCATTCACATGGTAGTTTCCCCCCCTGTTTACCTGACATTTCCCTAGCTATTAATTTTCACATTATTTTTGGGGGGGGGGGTAATAAAAGCCACTTCCAGAAATCTAGTGGAGCCTAGTGGAAGCGCCCCACCCTCCAATTGCATCATCCTTAACCTGGAAAATATTTGGGAGTGAAGTGACAACAGTTATTTCCTGTTGTTTTCATGGGGGAACCATGGAAGAACAGAAGCACAAATGTGGAAAGGGAATGGGAGTAGCTATGCTGTCTAGTGATGTTTGTTGTGTCACACCATGCCCAGTGGTGGAACTTCATGCTCCAGTACCAGGGGCAGGGGGTGGAGAGCAGGCAGGGCGGGGCGCGCCACCCGCAGGGGTGTGACATGCGTCCTGGGGGCGTAGTACCCAGCGCAGGCAGGGGGCAGCCGCAATGGCACCCCACCGGGATCGCACTGCTGGGGGTGGTGCGCTCCCCTTGCACTCCTCTTCCTCTGCCAGTAACCATGCCCAAAACTGTGAATGATATTTAGTGTGGCATGCCGGCACACCAGTCAAAAAGCCACAGTTCCATTACACAACAGGTACTGGGCTGCCGAAGGAGCATGAGCAAACAGGGGAACTAATGCAATAGTTCCCATTCCTGAATGTACCCTGTGCCTCAATTTTATTGCCTCCTCCAGTGGAGCGCTACAACCCCCTGGAAGACAGATGGACTCCCTGCCCTCCCCTGAAGACCTGTCGAGAGAACCTGGGTTGTGTTACCTTTCAAGGCAATATCTATGTGGTTGGCGGGAGAGATGACCTCACTGAGCTGTGCAGTGTTGAGCGATTTGATCCTCTTGCCAATGAATGGTCTGCTGTCACGCCCATGAAGTCAAGAAGGAGCAAGGTATCAGTGCTGTGGGAACTCATCACCATAGCTGTCAACTTACAGATTTGAAAATAAGGGACCAGTAGCCTCGAAAAAAAGGGATCAGCAGCCAAAATAAGGGATCAACAATTACTTTGATAAAATACATATTTTGTTGCGTGCAAATGGCTTTAGATACCTATTAGGTCCATAAATTACCATATAGCATATATTCAACACAAAAAAAACCAGCAACAATTTGTTGCTGACAAAGCACAGCTGGACATAGAAAGGGCCCCAGTAGCTTATTTACTGGGAGCTTATTTTTTCAGTAGCTTATTTAAGGGACATCATCAATAAGGGACAGCAGCAGGACATGGCGCTGAGATAAGGGACTGTCCCGCCAAATAAGGGACGCTTGACAGCTATGCTCATCACAGTAATGTCTAAACTTCTTTCAACGTCTTCCGAACTTGTAGGAGAAACTCCAGCAGACCATAGCAATCTACTGGGTGCATAAGGGATGGAGCAGTTTACTCCCAAATGAGTGTGTTTAGGATAGCGGCCTAAACCTTCAATCTATTTAGGCTGCCATCCCAGTGTTCACTTACCTGTAAGCAAGTCCCACTGAACTCAATAGATATGTATAGGATTTATATTTATATTGTAGATCGGTATAGGATCAGAGTGTTGCTTGAAACGATACTTGCAGCTCTGCTTTATTTATTTTTTATCTGGCCTCTTGGTTTCATGACTAGATCAACCCACGACAGAATGTTAGGAAGATGGGAACACTCCTCAGAGCCAGACCCTTGGTCCATTTGGCTCAATACTGTCTGCAATGACTGGCAGGGGCCCTTCAGGATTTCAGACAGGGGTCCTTCTCAGCCCTACATGGAGATGCTGGGGACTTAACCTGGGATATTCTATTGCTCTACCACTGAGCTATGGCCCTTCCCCTTAAAATGACAGGAATCTGCCTTATACCAAGTGAGGCCACTGGTCCATCTAAATAGGCATTGTCTACCCCAGGGGTTTCATCTGGTGCCTTTGTTATGCACCTTTAGGCACCAGGCAATAATGTTCTTTTTTAACCAGGCCTTTGGCTGATTGACACCCTTTTAAAATGTGTTGGGAGGGGGTTATTGGGTCATTTTTATTTTGATTATGTATTTTGTGTTTTTATATTGTGATTTTATCTTGTGAACCACCTGTAGGTATAGGGTAGTATTCAAATTTAATAAATAGTAATAGTAATAGTGGGACACAGGTGGTGCTGTGGGTCAGACCACAGAGCCTAGGGTTTGCCAATCAGAAGGTTGGCGGTTCAAATCCCCGCAATGGGGTGAGCTCCCGTTGCTTGGTTCCTGCTCCTGCCAACCTAGCAGTTCGAAAGCACGTCAAAGTGCAAGTAGATAAATAGGTACCGCTCTGGCGGGAAGGTAAATGGCATTTCCGTGCACTGCTCTGTTTCACCAGAAGCAGCTTAGTCATGCTGGCCACATGACCCGGAAGCTGTACGCCGGCTCCCTCGGCCAGTAAAGTGAGATGAGCGCTGCAACCCCAGAGTCAGTCACGACTGGACCTAATGGTCAGGGGTCCCTTTACCTTTAATAGTAATAGTAATAGTACTAGTAATAGTAATAGTAATAACTATCTGTGACTATCTACACAATGGCTTACTAGAGTTCTAGACAGGAGTCTTTCTTCAACCCTATCTGGAGATGCCATATGTTGAACCTGGAACGTTCTGCACACAAAGCAGATGTTCCTCCACCCTAACTGCAGGCCTTCCACAGTCATTGCCTGAAAATTTATGTGTGTGGTGGCAAAACTGAGAAATCTCTATTTACTTTTAACAATGAAGGTGAGCCTGGTTGCTGCCAATGGTTACCTCTTAGCCATTGGGGGTTATGACGGCACTGTCCACGTAACCACTGTGGAAGCGTTTGACGTGGAGCTAAATGGATGGAGGTAAGCTACCATCCCCTTTCAGTGAGGCTGCTCTTATGGGAGTTTCCTGGCCTAGCAACACAACTCTTGAGACCTTGCATGGCGCCCCCTTGAGGATGCGGGCGGGGAGAGAAGCCCCCCAAGTTCTTAGCCAGGGCGGCCCAACCTCTCAGTCCAAGTGGGCTGCAAGAGTACTTCAACACAGAGCCTGGGGGTCACACACAGAATTACATTTCCATATTGTAAATATGCAGTGTAGTTAATATTATTTAATATACGCAAGTAAATGATATTATTTATTATTAAATAACATTTAATATGCACAATATATTTAACTGAACACACACACATGTACACACTTAATAGATTTAATATATTTATTTATGCATGAACATACATATGCACGTTCGTTAACAACACAGACATCGAGTCCCTGTCAGGATAAAAAGGCACGGTATAGTATTAGTAGTAATAATAATAATAATAAATTTTAATAACAAATTTTATTTATAGCCCGCCCTCCTGAGCCAGAGCCAGGCTCAGGGTGGCTAACAACAGTAAAATTACAGTAAAAACATAACAGGAGGGGAAAAAACCAATTTAAAATACAGGTTAAAATGCAATTTAAAATGCAGCCTCATCAAAACCATAAGGGGAGGGAAACATAAGGGTCAGACTGAGTCCGAACCGAAGTCCAGGTGGAACAGCTCTGTCTTGCAGGCCCTGCGGAAAGATGTCAAGTCCCACAGTAGTAGTTTATTTTATAAGGCTTCTAGTCAAAAGGATTTGAGCCTTTTGTGGAGCCCATAAATAAATACAGCCCATGAAAAAGGACGAGGAGGAGGAGGAAGAAGTGTACAGGGTGGCTGGGGATCATCCTCCTCACCTCAGAGTGGAAGACTGAATCTGTTCCAGATTCCACAGTCTGGAGGGAGGGGTACCTATGGCTGCTGCCGGGGGCCTGTTATTTTGCCTTTTACACACAATTTCCTTTAGTTGCTTCTAGTTTATTACTTGGCTTAAGCTGTAATTTCTCTCAATCTTGTGAGGCAGCCTCTGATTTCCCAAAGGGCAGGAACGTACAATACAAGCAGAACGAGTAACGAAACAGGGTCTTCTTATGACACACGTATTAAGGCAGACGCTTCCATCAACTCCTCAGTATTATTATTATTATTAATATAGTAACTTGCGTCTCTAACTGTCTGCTTGCATGGAGAGGGAGGAACAAGTTTTTGGAAGAAAGGAAGCCGCCTCCCCCCCCCCCAATGGCTTCCTCGATCAATGCTGTGCCTGCAGAAGCAGGAGTGGAGAAACTTGCAGAGTCCACCTTGCATCAGGAAGGCCCCCAGAACCTCAGCCTGGCCTTGGGAGGTGGGAAGTGGGAGCCACCTGGTGGGAAAGGGTGTGGTGATGGCTGAGGGGGGGGTATATCCACCCCCCATGGCACATGACCTTGAAGTGTTTTTGCCGGGCTGAAACATATTCTCGAACTCTTACTCACCTGGAATGAGGATAGCAAGGGATCTGTGAGGAAGTGGCCTGCTACACAAAGGTCGCATTTACATTAGTTGTTCCACCACTTTTGCCTGTGGCCCCTGGCATGTCACAAAGACTGGAATATGGCCCTCAGGTAGAAAAATGTTCCCCACCCCTTGCCTTTGCACCAACAGTATACGCTCCATTAACAGCCTCTCTCCTCTCTTGCAGACGTTTTGGAAACACGCAAACCTGTCATCCAGGTGGAGGTGTCACTGTGATCAAAACGGCTCCTGATTATCTGGAACTTTCTGAGTCACCTTGGAGTAGATAAAAAAAAAAAAACCCCACACACAACAGCAGCAAATTCTGGACTTCCTTGTCTGGTCTTCAGTATACAATTGACACACAATGTGTTACTAAACTACCTGCTTGACCTCTTCCTGCTCTTTCCCCCTCTTTTGATTGTGTCACCTGTGTCAAATTTTAGATTGTAAGCTTCTTGGGGCAGGGACCCCTTGCTAGGCTGCAAAATGCCCATGCCCATTGGTGCCCCTATATCAATAATAAGCAAGAGACAATGACACAGTGCTGATGTTTTAAGTCTTAGTTCTGTGTATCCCAGAATATATTTAGTTTGTCCTTTGCCTGAAAGTAGCTGAAGCCTAGCTTCAGAACTAGATGTCTTGGGAGTACCTTCAAACTCTACAATCCTATGCTTCATTTGCTTAATTTGGAGAGGTGCTACATAGTTGTTAGCAGCTTGTCCTACACTCGAGTAGGACCCTGGCAGAGACACATGCCAGACTGGCATGTTCTCTCCCTCCTGGTCGATCATTTGGGAGCTTCAAAAGCTTTCTTCTGCCCAAACATCACAGCGACCGATGCCAACCGACACCGGCACACTTATGGATCCGCAGAGTCTTCGCAGCTTGCGTAACAGACCTCAGCAACTCAGCATTTTGGCTTATCTACTTTATTTACATATAAACACACACGGAGCACTGCAACATGTCTCCCTCTCTCTCTAGCATCAGGCAGCAAAGAGAATGAACAAAGGACAATAGTCCCACTTCATGGAACACAGTAACACAAACATCCTGTCTCCATCGCTTCCCACTGTGGAGTCAAAACATACACCATCATGTGATAGACAAAAACCCCATGACTACAACCATGGAGCAGGAATTCTAACAGTTTACTGGAGGAGGAAGACTCATCTTTTTCCTTCCGACAATTATTGAATGCCTCTCCTCTGCCTTAAACCACAAAATGAACAAACACGTTAACTTCCAGGCCCACTGAATATGCCTCCTGAGTTTATCTTCAGAAAGGCATTGGGAGACAGACTTAATATAAGGCACTGGTCACTAACATGGTCTCATGGGCACCCACAGAAGTCTTCCATGGTGCCCACAGGGTCCCCTCTGCTGCCCATCTTCCAGATGCAATTAGTTCCCTACGAGGGATATAGGAAGCTACCTTACATTGAGTAAGATGATTGGTCCAACTATCCCAGTACTGTCTACACTGACTGTCAGCAGCTCTCCAGGATTTCAGGCAAGAGTGTACCTAGATGTGCTGAGAACTGAACCTGGCATCTTTTCTGCTGTGTCACTGTGTCACTGTCCTGTCCCTCTCTAACATCTAATGTAAGATTCCAGCCCTCATGGTTCTGAACAAAGGGTTGAATTAAGCAGGAACATGGGAAGGTGTCTTACAGCGAGTCAGATGACATGCTTCAGTATTGACTACACTGACTTGTATCAGCTCTGCATGGGTTTTGGGCAGGGCATATTACTTGCCCTACCTGGAGATGCTGGGGACTGAACGTGAGACCTTCTGCATCCAAAGCAGGTGTCCTTCCGCTGAGCTAGAGCCCTCCCCTTAGCCCATAGAATAAGTGGCCCATGCTCTTGGGTGGTGCCCAGAGATTCCAAAAAGTCGGCAACTTTTAATGTAAATACAAGCTACATTAGGGGAGGCAGGTATTTCTTATAACTTTCCTATGCCGCAAGAGAGAAATAGCCCAGCAGCAAATTTATGAGTGCTGTTGGAAGCTAGGCGCAAATGAACAGGCATTATTGCTAGTCCCCAAGTGGCGAGGCTCTGCTGTTTGGCTAAACATAATAAACAAATTTTTATTAAAGGGTGGAATTAGAAGCTGGTCTCATGCTCACCACTCATTAGAGGGCACTGCTGCATTAGTAGATTCACCCAAATTCGCCTTACACTCTGAATTCCTCTTGCCTTTTAAGAAGTAAGGTGGGTTCTATTCTGTTTTGATTTGTTTTTTAGGGAGGGGGTTATGATGGAAGGGATATTTCAAAATGTGGGCGTGGAGTTGCTAGTCTTTATCCCAATCATCAAAACCACCCCTGTCTATTATTCTGTTTAATGCAAAGTAGAGCAGGCTGCAATCTCTGCTGCTGTGACCTTAGGCCCTGAGGCTTAGGGAGATCAGTATACGGTGTTCTTCAAGGACGTTAATACTGCTGTTTTTATTTTCTTTTAGTGTGGTGCATGTAAAGCGAATCTTCCCGTCCTGCTATGCTGTTTCCCCTTGAGTGTCTTTCGACGTCTTGAAAGTTTAAACCAGGGGTCAGCAAACTTGTGCGCATGTGCACGGGCCTCCTCCTCCGACCCAGATGTGCACCGGAAATAATGCATGTGCATGTGCAAATAACGCTTGCGCATGCACACAAGCTATTTCCGGTGCTTCTCCGACCCAGAAGTGGGCAGCTGCGCAGTGCAGCACCGGTAAGAGTGGGCAGCAGCAGTTGCCACGGGCTGGATAAACGAGTCCCTCGGGCCTTATCCAGCCCGTGGACCTTAGTTTGGGGACCCCTGGTTTAAACATTGCTAGTATCTATATTTATAGCCAGTGGGGGCTGGTGCCCACTGGGCAGATGGGCAAGAAGGCAGGGATCCCAACAGCAGGTGGCAGCAGAGTCAATGATGGGCAGAGCCAATGAATTCTACTTTTGTCCCCATCCTCCTCCTCTCTACTGTGTTCTACAAGGGGCAACTCTGAGACTAAGGAGAAGGAAGGAGGCAGGGCCACCCACCGGACTGGATGTAAGGAAGAAGGGAGGCAGGTGGGGAGTTCCTGAGGACAGGCTGAGGTTGGCAGGGCAATGCCCCTATTTGCTCCCATGGATCAGCCTCCACTGCATGTATCTAAATCAAGGGTGCCGATGAAGTTCTCCCCCATATCTCCTTTGAAGCAACCACCAGTGTGGTGTACTGGTTACAGCATAGACCCTCCAAGTGCCCCTATTTTCTTGGGATGGTCCCATGTTTACAAAAGGCATCTCAGTTTCCGATTTGATCCCAAAATGTCCTGCATTTCCTTACCACGTTCCTATTTTCATCAGAGAAATATTGGAGTGTTGGACTAGGACCTGGGAGACCTGGGTTCAAATCCCTACTGAGCCATGAACCTCACTGGGTGACCTTGGGCCAGTCGCTCACTCTCAGCCCAAGACCACAGGTTTGTCGTCGTGAGGATAAAATGGGGAGGAGGAGAACAATGTATGCCACCTTGAGCTCTGTGGAGGAAAGGTGGAATGTAAATGCAATAATAAACAAACAAATAAATAATTGCAATAATCTGTTGTTTGGTTGTTTTTAAGATTCCCTTGCTGGTTTTTGCTGTTTTAAAGAATGTTCTTTAGCTGTTGTGCTTATGTCAATTTTTAGATTTTCTTTTTTGTTGCTGTTTTCATATATTTATAATGGTTTGGGCTGTTTACGTTTGCTTTTGTACTTTGAATGGATTTTGAAAATGCTCTCCAAAAAAGCAAGGCTGTATAGGCAGTGTATAAATGTAGCAGGAAAATAAGTAAACCCAAGTTCAAAAATAAAAGAAACTAAATATATAAAACAGAATAAGAATTCCTGGTTAATATAATTTTCTGATTTATGGGATATTTTCAACCTTCCCTTCATTCTAAGTTTTAACAAAGCCGCTTAAATAAGCAGCTGAAATACGGTAAGTCTAGAGAGAAAAGAAATCCTGATAGCATTTCACTGAGAAAACTGGACAAAGTCTGTGTAATTTGAGGAGAAAAGAACAGAGAGGTTCCCTCTTTCTTTCTTCAGACCTTGTACCTATCAGGGAGACAATTCAGCCAGAGGGAAAACTCCTTCAGAGCTACACAGCCAATCAGGGCATGCACTACCTCAGTAAACCTCATGCCACTCTGCCTGGTTGCCAAGCAACACCTCTATTCACATCTTGACTTACTGCCAATAGAATTAACCCTTAAACTACAAACTGAATGATCCCTGCTGCTGCACTTGCAACAATATAGTCTCAGGGTGGGTACAATACAATAAAATGATTAAAAAATCACTATGATAAAAACCAACTGACAACAAATTACAAGACTTTTTGTAATTTAAAAAGTTAGCATATATCCTTAAAATATGTTTTGAGTTTTTTTCTCACCCAGCCCCTAAACAGTGGGTGGGGGAGAAAAACAACAAATCAAATTACATCTCAGTCCTACTGCCACCATCCCTCAATTGACCCCAGCTGTTGAGGAAGGGGATTGAAAGATTGGTGGGGGAGGAAAAGGAAGGAATTAGTTACCTGCCCTGTGTCAAAGAGTGCTTCTGTACTGTTGCTATTTTGAGGTGGAATTCAACCACATACTGGCAAATTTAGGCTGTGCAATTAAAGTTGGTTTGTTTCTCCCGTACAACAAACCCACTCTTACCCACCTCGAAATCCAGACTTGACAGGAAAATGCACTGGAAAGTAGAAGCTAACAATTGCTTGACCCAGCACTGGCCCCATCTGCACTGTGCATTTAAAGCAGTATCAAATCACTTGAAAGAGCCATGGCTTCCCCCAATGAACCCTGGGAACTGTAGTTTGTTAAGGGTGCAGAGACTTGGTAGGAAAATCCTATTTTCCTCAGGGAGCTGCAATTCGCAGTTTCCTGGGAAGAGTGACTCTAGAATTGTAGCTCTGTGAGGAGAATGGGGTCTCCTAACCACTCTTGATGCTTTTGAATTATGGTGCTGGGAGGAGGAGGAGACTCTTGAGAGTCCCATGGACTGCAAGAAGATCAAATCTATCCATTCTTAAGGAAATCAGCCCTAAGTGCTCACAGGAAGGACAGATCCTGAAGCTGAGGCTCCAATACTTTGGCACCTCATGAGAAGAGAAGACTCCCTGGAAAAGACCCTGATGTTGGGAAAGATGGAGGGCACAAGGAGAAGGGGACGACAGAGGACAAGATGGTTGGACAGTGTTCTCGAAGCTACCAGCATGAGTTTGAGCAAACTGCAGGAGGCAGTGGAAGACAGAAGTGCCTGGCGTGCTCTGGTCCAGGGGTCACGAAGAGTCAGACACGACTAAACGACTAAACAACAACAACAACCACTCTTAGCACCCTTAACGAACTACAGTTTCCAGGATTCTTTGGGGGGAAGCCATGGCTCTTTCAAGTGGTATGATATTGCTTTAAATGTACAGGTGGGGTCATCTAAGTTCCCTACCAACAAATCAGAACAGATACTTCATAAACAACTGATAAACAGGTTACCTGGAAGTGATCACCTTTTGGTGTTTGTAGTCCATGCAGTGTGTCCCATGAGTGGTAACTACATTTGCACAAAATATCTGCGAGGCAGTTTCTCTCAGTTTTTCCTTCCAGTCTTAAGTTTAGTTCTCTACATTTCCATATCACTTTGTGATTTATTTATTTTTCAAAAGTCTTATTGAGAATTCACCAGCATTTTAGTGCAAAATTCTTCTAAAAGGACCCACTTTTGCGTTCATTTTTTGGCCCCATTACACAGATTTTTGGCAAAGCAATTTCCCCAAACCTAATACATTTTTGTACGTTAGTTCCATTTTAGCAGGAGAACTGCAAAAGGTGGAGAAAGGCAGATTTTGAAGGATGGATGTTTCTCAGTTTGTTTATTGTTTGGGAAAGCATAGATTAAGAAAGTTCGCCTTAACATGTGAACCGAATCCAAATTCTTCCCTATCCCTAAAACGAGCTTAGTTTGGCCCCTTGGGGATCTGTGCCATTTATTAGACTGTGCTCCATGTTGCTGGAACTGTGGAAAGCTTCTCTGTGATGGGTGACTCACCACTTCTGTCTTCTTTGAATTTGCTGCTCGCTCTTTTGACATTTCCTTGCACTTGGCTTACTTCCTGCTGGAAAGTGCTTGTCAGAGGATCTTCCCTCAGGGACCACCACCTTTAAGAGCACGAGCTCAGAAGCCAAGACGATGAGCTGCTGATGGCCACAGAGAGACAATCAAATGGCCCCAAGCTGCCAAGGTATCCAACTAAAACAACTAAAATCAAATAAGAACCATACACTTACTTTATTCAGTGTATTCCAAACAGTGAACGAATGAAGGTAGACCTGTTAAGATAAATATAGGATAAATTATGTTACTCTGTCTGAACATCCAACCAAGTGTGGAATTTATACTTACAAGAAGCATGTAAGTTAAAACAATGCATACTCAATTTATATTTTCATGTATGCCTAATTGCTACTTAAAACAAGTCTGGGCATATTAAGATAAATCAGAGCCATAGCTACAGTGGGGTTAGCCGGGGTTTTTTGCCCCAGGTGAAGCCTCCAGAGGGGTGCCATTGAGGCTCCCAGTTTCTCTTTGTGTGTACACAGATGTGCATGGTGTGTGTGTGCACACGCCAAATTGGGTCTTTGACCAGTGAAAAGAAGCCTAGTTTCACCCCTGGATAAATACTAGGGGTTCGCCTCACTCTACTCACTACTCCCCTGCAAAACTCCATTAATCCTTTAGAACTTCCCCTTCTCACCCCAGGCTAGCCTCACTTTTCACCTTCCCAACCCCATTTTCCCATGCAAATCCAACACTGAGATGCGGCACTACAAATCCTCCAGTGGGGACTATGTGAAGACAGTGTTACATTTTTATGTATATGGGGGGGTGGGGAATCATGTTAATGCTGCGTGAATGTCCAAACAGATGTGGATTTTATGCTTGCCTTAATGCAGCTACTGAGAATTTTAGACACTCATGGGGGGCGGGGAATTGGGAGGAAGAACACACCAGTTTATTTCTTGTTTCTCTATATACATCATATTATTGAAAATCAACCCATCAGTACATTTTTTAAAAGGGAGATGAGCAAAAAAGGAATAGTGGATGCTATTAGCCCTCTGATGGTGTGTGCATGGACTAAATCCAACTGCACACCCCCATCTGTGAAGGGAATCCCCCCCCCCGCAACATGTTATCTAGGGTACAAAGCATCTGAATTCAGCTGAAAGGGTGGAGAACATGTGGCTCTTCAGGTTTTGCTGGACTACAACTCCCATAATCCTGGATGGTGGGAGTTAGAGTTCAACAGCATCTGGAGAGCTACAGATTCTCCACCCTTGACTTACAGTGCAATCCAAACACAACCGCTAAGCATTAAGCCCTTTTGAGTTCAATGGGACTTATTCACTGGCAAGTAGAGTAAACATCAGGACACGGGTGGCGCTGTGGGTTAAACCACAGAGCCTAGGGCTTGCTGATAAGAAGGTCGGCGGTTCGAATCCCCGCAACGGGGTGAGCTCCTGTTGCTCAGTCCCTGCTCCTGCCCACCTAGCAGTTCGAAAGCACCTCAAAGTGCAAGTAGATAAATAGGTACTGCTCCGGCGGGAAGGTAAACGGAGTTTCCGTGCGCTGCTCTGGTTCGCCAGAAGCAGCTTAGTCATGCTGGCCACATGACCCAGAAGCTGTACGTCGGCTCCCTCGGCCAGTAAAGCGAGATGAGCGCCGCAACCCCAGAGTCAGCCACGACTGGACCTAATGGTCAGGGGTCCCTTTACCTTTACCTAGAGGAAACATTAGGCCCAAGGGTTGGCAGCTCTCTGTCTGGCCTTTGAGAGTCTCCCCTGGCCCCACTTCTCACTGACCCCTTTTCATACTGCAAGTGCTTTTGGAATGTGTCCTTGAACCCTAATAATGCCTCTTGCTTGCCTAGATGGAGGATGGGGAGTGGTGTGTGTGTAGAAATCAACCTGGTACATTAAGGTAAAAATCAGCATCCATTGCTCCACTCACTTTTGCCTCCGGCTCTGCCCATCACTGGAATATGGCTCTCAGATGGTTGCCTAGATGTGAATGCGGCCCTTGGGGGGGGTAAGGTTCCCTCCCATTGACATATAGGCTTGCATTGTTGGTTATACTTGGCTCTTTGTAGAGGACTTTAAGCATTCACATAGGGCTCCCTTCAACATTTTAAGCTGTTGGGTATTTTTGTTTTATTATCTTCATTATTATCTAGATGTCTTTCTCAGGCGTAAAAGCAATGCAATCTTCTTTCTAGAGTTGTGTTATGATGCCTCTCACCTTGCTCCCATTGCATCTCTCCCACAGCTTTGTGAGCTGCACAGATTAGATCTGAGAAGGAGCACTTCAGTGGGTGGGTGGAAATGAGTAACTTGCTATAAAGGATAAGCATAAACATGTTTTGCTAAACTAGCAGTGCAGTAGTAGTAGTAGTAGCAGTAGTTCAAGCTGATGGTTTATGGCAACAATGTTATTGCAGTGTGAAACTGTAACATAAGATAAAGGAAGCTGAAGCAATGTGAAGGGCAGATATAATAGTCAATAAAAATACAGTCACAAGTGGGGACCTGCAGCAAAATGCCCTTGTTCAACATACTCCATTCATTGTTCTTGCCTTTTGATTTTGTGTGCTCTGCATGCTGGTAATGGCTGTCAGCATTCTGCGGCCACTGAGAAAGGCCCATCTTCACTGAGCTGGAGTTTTTTTTGGGGAGTAGTCTAGTCTTAGAGTCCCCCCTTTTTTGTACTGCAACCCTCGGGAGCCCCCCCACCAGCTGTACTGTAATGTCCCTCTTGTGCATGGGTGTTGCTGTTTCGGCTGCACTCACCTCTGAACATTGGAACCATTGGAACCAACGGGAGCAATAGTCACAGAAGAGGAAAACGAGGGGGAACTTGAGAGCTAGACTGCAAGTTTGGAAAGCAGATCTGGACTCTGTTCCTTGTTTTGAGAATTGTTCACCCATCTGCAATGTAACTTGTTCAGCAGTAAAAGGATATGAACTTGTTTCTGGTCTATGCGGAAGACCCAAAGGGAGTAAAGGAGGAATCTCTCCACTGGTTTGACTGGCGATGGTAAAGGCTCCAAATGCATGCACACTTACTTGGGTAGAAGCCTCACTGAACTCTGGGATCACTTCTAAGCAAGGATGGGTAGATCTGTCAAACTTCAGTTTCTCATTCTTGCAGTCTTAAGTACAGTTCTCTGCATTTTCACATCAGTTTGCGGCTTTTAAAAAAGAAGTCCTCATAATTCAGCATTTTTCTGTAAATTTATCCCAATAGAAATATGTGTGCATGCTATTTTGCCTGATCTTCCTATATATTTAAAAATGTAAGTCTGTTGTCATGCTGCAGTTAACCTGGCCACCAATAGGTGGTGATGCCAACTTCAGTATGATGGCACAACAACAGGCAGGGAGGCAGGCAGGTGAGCGAGCAGTATGGGAGGCAGGTGGCCCAGGTAAGCTGTTTAACAGAGTGCAGGAGGGGGGAGGCAAGTCAGAGAGGGGTTTGGCAACTTGCTCTCTGACGTGCCTCTCACCGCCTTTAAAAGAGAGTGACAGTTTGGGTGGACTGTAAGGGGACAGGTGAGATGTAAAGGGATAAGGTGTTGGTCAGGTGTGGAGGAAGAGGGGTTGTCAAAGGGGATGTCAAATGGGACAAGCAGGGCTGTAACTGCTAGCGTACACCTTTTTCCCAAAGTGGCTTTCCCTAACATGATACATATTTTACATTATTTTTTACTTCTGCATTCGTTTTATGGACACTTTGCCATAGTACATGCATTTTTATATGCACATTGGCCAGAAATGACTCGGCACTGCAAGATTTGGAAAAGACGAGTTTCAAAGGATGGCTCTGTTTCAGCTTGCATTTGCATTTTGCCTTTAAATGCAAACAAAGTGGATTTCTCTCTCCATTCCTGCTTCTGAGTAAGCATGCATAAGATTGCACTGCACATAACAATTATGGGATCTGAGTGTGGCATGAAGTTCACATTTGGGCTAAGAGTGCATTTGGGCTAGGCTGCAATATTTATATATTTCTCATGTGCAAATGCATACAGATTGAACCCAATCGTCTAAAATTCACTCGGTTTTTTTGCACAAAAATTCTTCTAAGTTTGGATGCAGCAATGCTATACCAGTTGCTGGAAGCCACAGGAGTGTTCTGGGGAAGCGCTCTTGCGCTCGGGGTCCTGTTTGCTGCTTTCCCACAGACTAGACTGTGATGTTACCTTAAGCTGCGCGCTTCTCGTCCTGACACTAGATGCCGCCACAACGCAACAAACCGATCCCATTCACCCCTACACAGACCTTCAGGAAAAGGCAAGTTAAGAGGAAGAAAAGGCTTATGTCTGTCTATATGTGTGGTTTTTGAGACCACGAATCTGACATCTTTTTTTTTTTTTTTTGCAGACGCCTTTCCTTGGATGTAGCTGTTCGCGATCCCTCTGCTGCGGTCGCCCAGAGGGATGGAGGGAGGTGAGAAGGATCACACCCCTCCAGCTGTTTAATGGCCCTCCTAGGAGGAAATTGTCTGGCCTTTCGTGAAGCGGCAACTTCTTCCCTTCTCCAGCTTGACTTGTTGATTGTTTTGTGTGTGTCCTCGCTGCGCCCGGATCAGGATCGCGAGGCAAAGGCGAGTGGGGTCGCTCCTTGCAATGCGCGGCCGGAGGAGAGAAGGCTAAGCGGCTATTGCTCTTCGCCCTTGATGCCACGGCACCCAAGCTGGGGTTTAGCTGCGATCGGTGTAGCTGTGGGGGGCGGCCAAGAGCTCTCCTGGTGAACAGGTTCGAGCCCAGGCAAGGTGGGGGAAGGAGGGAGGGAGAGAGAGAGACGGAGCATCATCTCTAAGCAGGCGCCCGCGGCCATCCTATGCGCTGGTTGATGCTGGCAGGCGCGCCGATCCGGACGCGAGAGATGCCTTGCCCCGGAGAAGGACGAGGGCTAGCCGGGGTCTACAAGCCCACCTGCGGCCGCAGTGGTGGCCAGCAAGCGGAAGAGACCCAATCCTGCCCGGAATGCTACACCAACCAGACCTTTCTGTTTGACGATGGCACCTCACGCAGGTAAGGAATAAGAGATTTATTTTTATCACTTAGAGGTAGCTGTATATAATGTCAAGCGTTGATGTCAAGCGTTTATAAATTATTACTTAATGAGCTGACGATATGCACATTTATTTATTTTTGAAAGCGTTAAGCGGCACTTCAGGCAAGTTTGTTACAGAGCCCCGGAGGATGCAGGTTGTTAGCTGAAACCAACGAGTTGCACCCCGCTGTTAGTCCTACTCAGAGTAGACCCACCGAAATGAACAGATGGCTAATAAAGGTCCACTAATTTCCGTAGATCTGCTCTGATTAGACCATAGTTGGGTTCCAACCTGCTATATTTATTTCGGTGACTAACGTAACAGAGGAGAGAGTCCTGCCCTAAAGTAGGAAACAAACGTTTTTGTTCTGGGGCCAGCACAACATCCCGCATAAAATAACTGTATCTATGTGTGTGTTCAAATCACACACGCATCTCAATAGCCTTTCAAGCGTAGGAACTGCTTGATGGGATCAGTCAAAAGGTGCACCAGGTGATACTTGTCTGACATCCTGTTTCCAAAAGTCATCACCCTGGTACTTCTCTGGGAAGAACACAAGCAGCACAGAAAAGGCAGCCAGCCCTCCCCCGTGTTGCATGTCCACAGCATCCGGTGGTCTACTGCCTGTGAAGCCAGGAGATGGGTCAGTATGTGATCCTGAGCACAAGGGGTAGACATGCCTCATAGTAGTCAGGTGTCCTTCCATTCACTGGCCCCCTTGGGAGATCATGGGAAGCCACTTGCTCTCTGTTGCTCCCAAGGCAACTGGTATTCCAAGGTAGACTGCTTCTCAACAAGAAGGCTCCATGAAAGGGAGTGGTAGGGCGTCTGCTTTGCATACAGAAGGTCCCAGGTTGAGTCCTTGGCCTCTCCAGTTAGGGTTGGGAAATTGCCCTGCTTGAGATCCCAAAAAGCCACTGCCAGTCAGTGCAGAAAAATACTTCGTTGTTTAGTCGTGTCTGACTCTTTGTGACCCCATGGACCAGAGCACGCCAGGCACTCCTGTCTTCCACTGCCTCCCGCAGTTTGGTCAAACTCATGCTGATAGCTTCGAGAACACTATCCAACCATCTCGTCCTCTGTCGCCCCCTTCTCCTTGTGCCCTCCATCTTTCCCAACATCAGGGTCTTCTCCAGGGAGTCTTCTCTTCTCATGAGGTGGCCAAAGTACTGGAGCCTCAGCTTCACGATCTGTCCTTCCAGTGAGCACTCAGGGCTGATTTCCTTAAGAATGGACAGGTTTGATCTTCTTGCAGTCCATGGGACTCTCAAGAGTCTCCTCCAGCACCATAATTCAAAAGCACCCATTCTTCGGTGATCAGCTTTCTTTATGGTCCAGCTCTCACTTCCATACACCACTACTGGGAAAACCATGGCTTTAACTATACGAACCTTTGTTGGCAAGGTGATGTCTCTGCTTTTTAAGATGCTCTCTAGGTTTGTCATTGCTTTTCTCCCAAGAAGCAGGTGCCTTTTAATTTTGTGACTGCTGTCACCATCTGCAGTGATCCAGAAAAATACTAAGCAATGGCAAATATTGGCCTGACAGGCTAGAAGGCAGCTCTCTGTGCTTTTATTTAAATCAGCTCTTTATTCAGAACAATGAGGACTGGAACCTTAGTTTGTTGCTAGGGGAACAGGTGTAGCTCAGTAGTGGAGCCTCTGCTTTGTGTACAGAAGGCTCCAGGTTCAATTGCCGGCATCTCCTGTTTGTTCCTAGGATCCATGGATCTTATACATGAATCTTATACATGTCTGGCTGTTAAATCAAGGAAGTTTGTGGCCACATTGCCTCTCCACATTGCCAGGCAGACCAATCTTGTTTATTTCAGTTCCCCTGCCCTGCTTCCAGCTTTGCCACCCTTGCTTCTCAAAGAGGCTCTGTGCCTTTATTAAGATGGCTGGTTTTACTTTGGGGTGCGAGGGGTTTGAGAGAATACTCATGCCTCCCTCTTTTGTAATTTTATTTTTCATTTTCTCATTTATAAACTTATAATAGTACAAATTTACACATGCAATTTAAATTACCAGATATTAATATTGACCCCCTCCCCTCTTTCTGTGATTGCTTATGTCATATCTTTTATCACTGCCTATCCAATTTAAATCAATTTGTTACTTATCCTTTATTTATTTAATTTGTTTCACTGCTCATTTTAAAAATTTAATACTGCTACTCTTTTAAGCTGTTTGGAATAGTTTTTCAAATAGTGATCCCCATTCTAAATTAAAAAGTCTATCTTCTTGATTTCTTATTCTTCCGGTAAGTTTCTGCATACTCCAACAGTTTTTGATGCCAATCTTCCTTGGTTGGGACTACTTCTTCTTTCCATCTCTGGGCATATATAATTTGAGTGGCTGTTGTTGCATACATAAATACAGTCATACCTCGGGTTAAAGTAGCTTCAGGTTGAGCATTTTCAGGTTGTGTTCTGCGGCGACCCGGAAGTAACGGAATGGGTTATTTCCGGGTTTTGCCACTTGCACATGCGCAGATGCTCAAAATGATGTCACGCGCATGCGCAGAAGTGGCGAATCGCGACCTGTGCACGTGCAGACACGGGTTGTGTTCTGCTCAGGATGCGAACGGGGCTCCGGAACGGATCCCGTTTGCATCCAGAGGTACCACTGTACACCATTACACAAACCAGAAATCTAACAAGTGTCTCTTGCCAGCATCTCCAAGCTGTGAAAAGGCTCAGCTGATGACAACATTCCCAGAGAAGGTGAAAAGAAGCAATGTGTTTTGGGCGGCATGATAGGCAGAAATCAAACAGGTGCAGCTTCTTGGACCCCCAGTGGCAAACTGCTTTGCCTGTTGAAGTTTAAGCTTCCACAGATGACGCCTTGTCTCTTTCCCCTATCACAACTTTGGTAAAAGATACACTTGGAAAAATGCAAAAAACCTTCTCCTATACATCATACTGTTCAATGAAATTCTCCTACTGGTTCAGCTGCAATATATATACTAATGTAGTGTCTTTTTATATGCCAAATTTATGTTGGGATAGAGGATACACAGGATATGAAACCCCGGAGAGCTGCTGCCAGTCAGTGTATCATTTACTTATCTATTTATTTATACTCCACATTTTCCGCAGACCAGAACTCAGGGTGGCTTACACAAATTAAAACGGCACAGATAGAATACAAAAAGCTAAAAGCATTTATTTATTTACAGATAATCATTAAAAAGTAATTAATTTCTAATAAGGCTAAACCAAACATTAAAATACAGGTAGTAAAAACAGCACAGCACTAATAGAAGCCCTTTCTTTAAACAAAACAAACCAGTCCATTCCCAAGGGCCTGCCAGAATAAAACAGCCTTGCCGGCAGAAGGCCAGCAAGGAGGAAGCCAATCTAGCTCCTCTAGGAGATCTCAGAGCATGGGCAGATTTCTGCTCTTTCAAGGTAGTTGTGGTCTTTCAGCATAGACAAGACTGAGCTAGGGAGACTCATAGCTTTCTGTACTCAAAGCTGACATGCTATTATTTGAGAGAGGAAGAAAGCTGATGACTGGCTAAGGTTTGGGATTTAATCAGCGCATCTATTTAGTTTGGGGATAATCAACAGCCTGTGATAGATAACTGAGTGCAGGGGTTTTTGTTTTGGTGTGTGTAGATATGAACAATTTCAGAATGAAAACTGGTATTCTGAACCAAGAGGTAGAATGGAAAGAAAAGTCTTATTGTTATAACACTGTTATTATTGTTATAATACGAGTGTAGGGACTGTATAGTTTGGGGAAAAGTTATGATTGCCTTTTAAAAAACGATGATCTGAAAAAACATAATTGCTAAGTATCATTGGAAGAATTCCAAGTGCAAATGCTGTTGGTCCAGAATGCAAATCACACTCAAAATGTGCCACAGGAAAGGAGCGAGCTGAGAAATTTTGCATGTGAAACATGCCTTCTGCTCTGCACTGGAGTGGACAATTTTTTTTAAAAAAAAGCAATAACCGCCAGCTGCAGCAGCAACAAGCGCAGCCAAACAGGTGCTGAACCAACCCCCTCCCTGCTCCAGCACCAAAGCTGGCATCTGATTGGTGAAGCTCATTGTCACTCATGTTGCTTTGAAGAAGCTGATGGTGATGGACTGCTAGTGCACAGCTTCTTGTTGCCATTGTCTGGATTCCAGTTTGGAAATCCCACCCCCCATCACCCTGCCTGGCAACAGAGCGGTAGGACTTATGCCTCAAAGTCCTCACTGCAGCCAATAAGGCTCCACTCCGGGTGCCATATTTTTGAGAGCTTTGATGGACTGTCGTCCCATGCCTCTGGAGCAGGACCGATTTTTAATCACGGCCCCAATACCACTGGAATATTCTTCCTTGTTCAGTTCCTTTGTATCCCCTGCTCACGAAAAAGCTGAAAACGAAAGGTTCCAAAGTTAAAGGTAAAGGTAAAGGGACCCCTCACCATTAGGTCCAGTCATGGCCGACTCTGGGGTTGCGGCGCTCATCTTGCTTTATTGGCCGAGGGAGCCAGCGTACAGCTTCCGGGTCATGTGGCCAGCATGACTAAGCTGCTTCTGGCAAACCAGAGCAGCGCACGGAAACGCTGTTTACCTTCCCGCTGGAGCGGTACCTATTTATCTACTTGCACTTTGATGTGGAATGGCCAATACGTCAAGCAAGTGTTTCTCTAACATGGACTTACAACTCATTCCTAGCTATAGCAGAACCAGCAGTCAGGGATGATGTGAGTAGTAGTCCAACCACAGCTGGAGACCCAAGTTTGAGAAACACTGCTTTAAAGTCTGCTTTGATCTTTTGATCCCAGTACGTTTCTGAGCGCAATTCAAAGTGTTGGTGCTGACCTTTAAGGCCCTAAACACCTTGGTCCTGTATACCTGAAGGAGCGTCTCCACCCCCATTGTTCTGCCTGGACACTGAGGTCCAGTGCCGAGGTCCTTCTGGCAGTTCCTCGCTGCGAGAAGTGAGGTTACAGGGAACCAGGCAGAGGGCCTTCTCAGTAGTGGCGCCCGCCCTGTGGAACACCCTCCCTTCAGATGTCAAAGAGAAGAATAACTACCAGACTTTTAGAAGACATCTGAAGGCAGCCCTGTTCAGGGAAGTTTTTAATGTCGGATGCTGTATTGTTTTTATTTTTTTATTTTATTTTATTTAAATAATATTTTATTAAGTTTAACAATAAAAAAGTAAAACAATAAAAACACAAAGAAAATATAAAACACAACAATACAAACTTTCACGATACATAAAATACAAACATTTAACAAGAAAACAAAAAAAGACAATCAACACTCAAAAAGTAGAATAAGAAAAACACAAATCACTCTTTTCCAATTATTCATCTTCAATTAACTTATTTTCCTGACTTCCTCACGCCTCCCTTTTTTATATCCCTTTTTAACAATTAGTTCAGCAAATTCGTATCCTACTACTTTATCCTTATTTATTTTACCTCCCAAATTTCAAATTTTTATCTCTTATTACTAGAACCCCTTCATTTTAATTCAATGTCATCAGCATTCATACATTTTACAATACTTCTGTAAATAAGTTTTAAATTTCCTCCAATCTTCTTCCACCAACTCTTCTCCCTGGTCTCGGATTCTGCCAGTCATCTCAGCCATTTCCATATAGTCGATTACTTGCATCTGCCATTCTTCCAAGGTGGGGCTGTATTGTTTTTATTATTCTGTTGGAAGCCGCCCAGAGTGGCTGGGGAAACCCAGCCAGATGGGCGGGGTATTATTATTATTATTATTATTATTATTATTATTATTATTATTAATAGTAATAATAATAATAATTTTGTAACATCCAGAGCCATGGCCCTCTCATCCTTTAGGTCAGGGGAGGCAACTGCCTCAGGTGGTAGGATCCATGAGGGCAGGGGATAATAATAATAATAATAATAATAATAATAATAATAATAATAATAATAATAATAATAAATAAATAAATAAATATTTTTATTTATTTATACCCCACCCTCCCCAGCCAAGACCGGGCTCAGGGATCCAGCTTCCAAGAAGTGTATCCCCTGCTGCTGCAATGGCACAATCTCTTTGGAGTCTGGATCTGCCTCCTCCTTTGGCCTCACCCCACTGCTGCCTGTATACGGCCTAGGACCCTCGTACCTACGGGACCGCCTCTCCTGGTATGCCCCACGGAGGACCTTAAGGTCTGCAAATAATAACACCCTGAAGATCCCAGGTCCCAGGGAGATTAGACTGGCCTCGACCCGAGCCAGGGCCTTTTCAGCCATGGCCCCGGCCTGGTGGAACATTCTCTCGCAAGAGGCCAGGGCCCTGTGGGATTTGACATCTTTCCGTGAGGCCTGCAAGACGGAGCTGTTCCGCCAAGGTCTTTGGTCGGGTTCAGTCTGATTCATTTCTTTAACAAGCATTAAAGAGGCCTCCTAGCCCACTCACAGGTCCTTTATAAGACCAGTGGTAACAGCTGGCCCTGGAGAATCTTAACCAATCTCAATTTTACCTGTGGACTGCCATCTGTCCAGATTTTAATTTGCTCTGAACTAATTTTACGATGTATTTTAATTAATTGATTCCCTGTTTTTATGTTCTTATGTTCTTATGTTCTTTGTATACTGTGTTAGTTTTGCGGGGTACAAATAAATTATTATTATTATTATTATTATTATTATTATTATTATTATTATTATGGCCTCTGCAAATCAGAGATGATGCTGGCCTTTCCCCATCCCTAAGAAGGAAATGGCAGAAGCTGTCTTCTGTGATCTCCTGGGGTCTGTATCTGCCCAGTGTGATTCAGTGCATTCCCCTTTCCCCTCCATTAGTGCCTTTGATTCCCACTTCAACTGTTAGGTAAGGCTGATTTGATTCCACCTCTTGTTCCCAACATAGATCTTCACTCACTGCTTATTTCCAGTGTAGATCTTTATTCCTCCATTGGTCCTGATGTAGCTCTTCACTCACCCCTTCTTCCCTGGTGGGGGAGGTGCCATTTTGTGGTGAGCCTCATGTGACAAAATGTATTGTGCTGGCCCTGCCCAGAGCCCCAAATTATTTAAGGGACGCGGGTGGCGCTGTGGGTTAAACCACAGAGCCTAGGGCTTGCCGATCAGTAGGCTGGCGGTTCGAATCCCCATGACGGGGTGAGCTCCCATTGCTCGGTCCCTGCTCCTGCCAACCTAGTAGTTCGAAAGCACGTTAAAGTGCAAGTAGATAAATAGGTACTGCTCCAGTGGGAAGGTAAATGGCGTTTCTGTGCGCTGTTCTGGTTCGCCAGAAGTGGCTTAGTCATGCTGGCCACATGACCTGGAAGCTGTACGCCGGCTCCCTCAGCCAATAAAGCGAGATGTGCACCGCAACCCCAGAGTCATCCGCGACTGGACTTAATGGTCAGGGGTCCCTTTACCTTTTATATTACATTACAGTAGCAGGTCCTCTGTTACTTTGATGCTGTGGTGCCTAAATCAGGTTGCTGCCACCCTGTACAGTGGCAGCACCCCACCCCAGTAGGATTTGGAGCTTGCAAAATTATTCTGTATGTGTGGCAAAGATAATTTCCATCCCAGCTTCCCGTTGTCATTTGCTTATGTTATTTGTGCTGCAGGACAGAAGCACAAAATCAGCCTTCCTCCCCCTGACTTTCCCTTATGGGAAATCTGTTTGCCTTAGGGAAAAGCCTCCTGGGACCTGTCAAATCCCCTCTCTTGACCATGTAAGGGAACTCCGGATGGCAAAGGAACAGGAATGAAGGCGGCACTCTCTTTCCAAAATAACCTGCTCTTAAAGAGGTTGTATCTTTGGTGGGGGGGAGGGGGAGGAAGAGGAGGAGGAGGAAGGTGCAACTCGGATTTCAGAAGAGGCAATGCCTTCCATGTGCTTCTTCTGGAACTGAGGATTTAGCAGTATCGAGTTTCAGAAGTACTTTGTGGACTGGAATCTGGGCAGAAAAGGAAACAGTTTTATCTCTGATTGTGGTGGAGGTAATTCAACTTTACACCTTTTTTGGGGAAGAGGCATTGGGGTGCCAGTATCGACTGTTTTACTTTGTTCCCACAAAGATGGAACTGAAAGGTGTTATTTATAGCTTTCTATTTATAACTGGTGTGTAATACAAATAGTGCATGGATGAGAGGTGGATCCACTTATCAACAGAGGACTGCTGCCTCAGAATTTGGGATCTGGCCTATATGGTTAAACGTACCAATATTAAAAGAACTAGGGGAATTAAGAGAACAAAATGATTTATTTGTACAGAGCTGGAACTTGTTTATTCAGTATTAAAATGATGAGATGCAGAATACAGTTTGGTGGCATGCCATGTTAGGAAGAATCTGATAACAATGTATATTGGTGATTTTTTAAAAAGCAACCAAATAAAAACAGAACAATGCTGTTAAAAGCTTTATTTAAGAGAGGTGCTTGTGCCAGCCCCCCCTGGCTTTTTCCAGAGGGCAAACAAGGCAGGGCATTTGGCTAGCCTGGCTGATGTAAAGTTTGGCATTTATAGCAGTGCAGGAATAAGTAAGTAAACAGTATGGTGATATATCTGCTTTTCTTTGGACCACATCAGCAAGGCCAAGAGGGGGGTCTTGTCGCCTGAGCAGCCCAGGACCTCCATACTTACTGCCCAGGCTTGCACCCCGGGGAAGTAATTTCAGTGCTGCTAACATAGCAGTTTGACTTCATTCCTGGAGGCGCATTCCATGGTTTCTTGAGACAGACGCATGCCAACCTGGCTGAATGAATGAATGAATGAGTAAATAAACTTAAGGGTTATTACTCCTGGCAAACAAACCATTCTGAGCACAAACTTACATGTGGCCATCATGGAGTCATGAGACGAGCAAAGCCTGAAAATCAAACAGTCTAGTTAGTTACTGGGGAAAAAGGCATCAGTGAGGGAAGAGTGGTGCACATAATTTAAAAAGAATAATACAAAGAATAATAACAATTTAAAAAATCATCGCTGAAACAACAAAAAACCCTCCTTGAAATGCCTGCAGGTATAAGAAACTCTTAGTCAGGGGTCAGCAAAGTTTTTGTGGCTTGGGCCGGTTCACGGTCCCGCAGACACCACGGTGGGCTGGAGTGCGCGCATACACACGCATGTGCACACACTCTTTCCAGTTCTGAGGAGGCGTATGCAGCTTCCCATTGGCTGCAGGAGCTGGTTTAGTGCAGCGCACGGGAGCCAACTGAGTGGGTGATGGGGGTCCCTCAGCGGGCAGCAGGAGTCTATGGGCCGTTTGTGGCCCGTGGGCCTTAGGTTGCCGACCGCTGCTCTTAGTCATGTGCCTGAAGTTCACCGAGGGTTCCCATCTAAACTCAGTCACAGAGGCATATCTAGGGGTTGGCAAAACCAGCCCTGGACAGGAGTGCAGGCCCAGCTCCCCCCCCCCAAAAAAACCACCTACCAGACTATGTAGTGTATGGTGGATATGTTTGTGGTGATGCACAGAAAGATCAAATGTGAGAGAAACCTACCATACTTCTTGCACCATGCCACAAAAAAGTGTGCAATTTTTTTCACCCTTCCTCTTTTGCCTCAGCCTCACTCCAGACATTTACTTGGGTCATGTAAATGTGGTCATTTTTAATGTGGCTACTGCAGTAAAGTGATTCTATTTTATTTTACTGCGGGGTGCCAACACAACTGTGCCAATAAAGCTCCTTGCCAAGGGCTCAAGGTATCCGAGGTATGCCTCTGCTAAGTCAGGAGGGAGTTTAACAAGCTTGATCCACAAAGCTGAATGCATGACTTAGTTGAGAGCCATGTATCTACGCCATTGGGGGGGGGGCAAATAACAAAAACTCCCTCAAATATTTCAGTGATGGGGCAGGAATGAATGAATTTATTATTTCGGTCACAGACCAGTTCCAGCTCACATACAAAATCAGGGAAGTCATGAAACACAATAGGGATACATTTAAATTGGCAGTATGGGGCAGGAATATAAAGGACTGGGTGGTCCTTAACTCTCCTGGAGTCAAGTTGTTAAGGGCTTTGTAAATTAATACAAGAACCTTGAATCTGGCCCAGTAACATGTGGGTAGCCATCACAAGGGTTTGAGCACTGGATTTATGTGCTGGGCAGGAATAATATTTCCTGATCAACAATCTGCAGCATTTTACACCATCAGGAACTTCCGAACCAGGTGCAAGTGTAGCTCCACACAGTGTGTATTGCAGTAATCAAGTCTTGAGGTTACCAATGCATGAATCACCACAACCAGGCTGCCCCTGTTAACAGATGATAGAAAAGGCTGGAGTTGGGTAAGTTTGACATTTTGTTACACTCCCCACCAAAGACCCCAATCTTCCTTCCTTCCTTCCTGAGTGGGCAGTTGGGATTGACCTTTGTCTGCTCAGTGTCAACACCTTGAAAGCTGACCAGGTAACTGCCGTGATTTCACAAGCTAAGATCTACAAATGCTTAACCCAAATCCCCAGCTGGGGTGTCTTCAGGTGGAGTTAGCAGACTCCAGAAAGTCCACAGCGGAAAGCAAATCTGCAGAGCCCGTTTGCCAGGAGAGACTTCTGAGTCCAGACTCAGCTGGGATCGCCAGCAGCATGTAAGAAAAGCTTTCTACCTGTATTAGTTAGTGGCTAGGGCAAGTCTAGGAGTTTAAATCGAACATTCCTGCAATCTGAAATTGACTGCAATGCCACATTCAGCATATTACTTTCTGAATCATTCTGTTTGTTTGGGGGAAGTGCGGCAGGTGTGATTTGATTAAAATCAGCTTCTGCCAACCTTGTGACCTCCTGGTGCCTTGAACTATAACTCCCATCAGCTCCAATCAGCACAATATGATAATTCTTCCAGTTTGACCTCTCCTTAATTGCAAATAGTCTGTCTATTTTTAAACTGAATTTGTTGCTCTAGGACAACCGAGAACCTTTTAACCCACTTCAATGGCGGAATGCGAAATTTCTGCCTTGTGCCTTCCCACAAAATATTGGCAGCATGGAGGCAAAGTAACTCTGTATGAATGAGAACATTAAAATACAGTTAGTTTTATCCACTGCTAGTCATACTCAAACTAGACCTATTGAAAATAATGAACATTATTATTAAAGTTTTCAGTTTACCAGTTTTGTGAAAACACGCTACACATTGTGTATTTGCATTGATTAGAAGTAGGCTTGTGTTAGGGAAACAGCCTTCTCTGGTGCTGATTTAAATATGAAACTTTTGTATAATATATACTGATTCAGGATACTTGATGCAATTAAGAAATTGCTTATTACTTAATTATTGTTTTTAGTTAAATCAAAGTTGAGTATTAAAGAGCATAAATAAGGAATTGATAGCCGCTGTATTAAAGTTTTGCTCAGGTTTAATGAACTTTCAGGTCAATGCCAGTTTCTTGCAATAGGAAAACAGATGCGAACAGGAACTGAAGAGGATTCTCTGAGATTTAGAACCCTAGATCATCCTGTGGTTAAGTAAAGTAGGATGAAAAAGGAGGAAAAAATGACCACAGTTATTGCCATTTTCCATAGGGAGACATAATTTTAACCAATGGACTTGCCAGCTCTAGCACAGAAATCAATAATTATAAAATAAGGCATTAATAGGAGGTAATAAGAGAACTCAACCTTTCTTTGCTCCCACTCCTTGAGCAATTGAGGCAAATCCTTGATGGTTGCTGTTATTCAGACATGTCCTTCATTGATAGAGATCACTGCTTTTCTACTTGGCTTCTGAGTTTGTAAGTCTGCATGTTTTGCTGTGAAAGGGTGTGATTGCTTTGTTTATTTTCTGCTGTGGAATAAAATATCCTTACTGGTGTGTGTCAGTGTTGATCTGGTTGAGACATTTGCTGAAGCCCCAAAGCCCACATATTGGGAGAGATTTCCAGGGATTTTCAGCAACCTTTTAGCCCTAGCAATGTGATCCATTAGATCAATTAATTTCAGTGGACATGCTTTGAATAGAACTCGGTACAACCTGATGATAAGCTGTGAGAATGGATAGTATAAAAATTCCCAGGGCAATATTTTAACTTCAACAACTTTAAAGTTTAGTAAGGACAATAAGAATAGCTTTAAAATGCCAAATCTGTTGCTGGACAAAGCTCAAGGTGTTGGTACTAATATACAGGGTCCTATATGTTTCTTGAACGACTGCAATATCCCTCTTATACCTCGTGGTTCACTGTGGCCTGTAGGAGATTTTCTCCTGCTACTTCCAAAGACCTGAGAAGCAGTGGTGGAGGAAGCGGGGGTGCGGGGGGCTGCAGCCCCCCCAGGTGTCATCACTGAGAGGGAGTGTGTGGCAAAATGAGTTTAAAATAAAAAATTAAAAATTGGGCTCATGAAACTTTTTAGGAGTGAGGTGGTGGCTTAGGTGCCTGCAGGTTCCGTGCTGCCTGAAACGGCAGTGTGGGACTTGTGTCTGCCTACTGCCTCTTCCTCAGCCGCCCTACAGCTGAGAGGGAGGCAGTGGAGAGGCTTGCCCCGCCCCCATGGACAGATCACCCCGCCCCCGGCTGCAGGACACGCCCCCACACCAGGCACCCAAGCGGCTAGCTATGCTGCTGCTGAGAAGCCTGCTATGTTAAGGTTACCATATTTTTTTCAAAGAATCTTGGGACACTTTCTTGTTTTTTGAAAAGAGAAAAAAAGTTAATAAAAAAGGTTTTTTTTAAAAAAAGAAGAAGAAGAAGTAATATCTTCTCTTCTGTGGTCTCCTGTGTCGCATGACCTTCCTATGGGCCCTGGCCTGCTCTTTTGGAGCGCTAGCAGCCATGGAGTAGGCTCTGCCACATGTTCTTGCCCTACCTTTTCTCCTTAGTGGCAGTGGCGGTAGCAGCGGGGCAAGGTCAGGGCTCCTCTTTCTCTCTCTTCCTTCTCCTTCTCCTATCCTCCTTCTCCCTGCGTTGGCTCCGGGGTTTTCTGGGGTTGACGTGCCAGGCGTCCCCGGTTCTCCCTCAGCAGTGGCAGTGGCAGCGGCAGTCTCAGTAGCCCGGAGCCAGCCTGGCAGCGCAGTTGGCTCTGGCTGGCTTCAGGAGCTGCTCGCTGCCGTGGCGCCCGCCATTTTGCCTCACTGGAAGTCCCCATATGATGTGTCTTGTGCCATTGAACCAGTCACGTAACATTCATTCCCTACTAATAAATCTACGACACTTAAAAAAATATAAATCCAGGGACATTAAATGAAATCCGGGGACATTCCGGGGACAGATTTGTAAATCCGGGGACTGTCCCCAGGAACAGGGGCGTCTGGTAACCATATGCTATGTGGAACAGCATTCCTGTTGAGATAAAACAAGCACCCACTCTCAGCATTGCCCAGCAACAATGGAAGACATTTTTGTTCCAATACGCTTTCTCAGCTGGATAAATGAGTCTTTGCCATGAGTGTCTATTTTGTATGATGTAAGTTTTGTTTTTAAAATATCGGTTGGGTTTTTTTGGGCTTTATCAGGGTTTTGTTTTTTGTTTATGCTGCTTTTATTGTTGCTTTGAGACAACTGTATAGAAAGAGAATAATAGAGCAATGGTGATGATAGTAATACTGCCTGAGAACATAAAAAGGGTCTTTACCTGTCACCAGAAAGACTGCAGAGTAGGGCCCAAGTGAATCCCTATAGGGAGAGCATTCCTTAATTGGGATGCCAACACCAAAAAGGCCCCCTCTCTAGTAGCTGCTAGCCATACCTCCCTTGGCAGGGGGCGCCTGGATAAAGGTCACCAAAGAGGATTGCAAGGTCTGGGAAGGGATGTGTGGGAAGAGGCAGCCTTTTCCAGAACCCTGCTACCAGGGCCTTACAAAGACTGGATGGACTCTAAAAAGTAGAGAGCGAGGAGAAGGAATCCTTTACTTTTTTTAAAACGATAAGCATGTGAGCTGTTTGCACTCTCTCTCACCCCTCCAATTGCAAGAGCCCTAAGAAACTGTGCCAGAGGTTTGTGCCCAATCCCAGCTCACTTGCCATTCAGCAAATATTTCACAAGTTTTTCCCCTACCAGGAAGCAGGCGCTGGTTGTGAGGAAAAGCTGGATGACTCGTGGAAGGCTCTCACTGTCCAATTAGCAAGATAAGCGAATCCCTGGCAGGGGGTGGTGCCGCGGACCCCCTGGGTGTGATCCACGGACCCCCAGGGGACCCCTAATTGGGAACCACTGCTCTAGAGGGAACAAAGTTATTGTACTGTCATTGGGCAAAGTGTACATAATGCCACCATCTGCATAGCACTCCTGTGGGTGCCCTCGGGGAGAAGGGGGGTCCCACTTCAAGGAGGTTTTTTTAATTAATTATATAGCACAATAACAAAGACAACAGTATTATTATGGTTTATTATAAGCCTCTTCACAAAAACCCTCACCAACCAGAATAAGGTTGCATGTGCAGCACTGTCCAAAGGAGCCAGTGTCCAGCATGAAAACATGATCTAGAGGCAAGGTGAGGCACCACTATCAGGTGCTCAAGCAACGTGCACCAATGCTAGGCAAGATCATCTGACCAAGAAGCCAGGGACTTTGGTTATTTCCATCTGTTGTAAGACTCCCAAAGGATGCCTTACATACTTTAGGTCCCCAAGACAACACCCAAACCACCAATATTGGTAGTGAAGCCATTTTATGAACTGCTTGCTCATGAGGAGACCCCTTGCTCATGAGCTGTGCAGTGACTTCATAGATGTGTGCTATGTTGCCTTTCTTTGACCCGAACCTTTCTCAAGGACTGGGAGCCCCTTCAGGGGGTCACCAACAATGGTTACAGGGGACCTACTTGCTCCTCCAAGTCTTCCACTTGTGGGTTGTCCAGGGTTCCTATGAGAACCGTTTCTGGTACCAGGCCTGGGCTCAGCATGAAAGCTATTAAGCATCCATCTGTGCAGCCTGTCTAACTGATGACTGAAGCTAATTCTTTTAAATTCTATTAGGGCTGATAACTGCTCAGGCCAGGCATCTCCTGCTGATATTAATAAAGCTGACTCCATTTTTAAAAAAATTATGCCAGGGGTTGAGTTTTGCCTCTGAGCAAGTCCTGCTTTTCCCAAGATATTTTCTGTACTCTACGGAATTCCAAAAGTGTGCCATTTCTCACGAGAGAGATTGGCTGACTTGAAGATTGACTCTGAGCCATGTGCAAAACGACCTAGTTGTGGAATCAGAAATGCTGGGTTGGGTGGGAAAGAGGGAATGAAACTCATCTGGAGTAATGGATCTGGCAGCCAAAGTTCATTAGAGTTCAGCTTCCCTATATCCAAACTGCGTAGTCAGAAAGTTGTGCTCCCGTCTCCTATAACTCAGGTTGGCAAGCTTGATGGGGCTCAACTTCTAAACAGAGGTGTAAGCCAAAACCTGACCTTTTCCAAGTTGCCAGCTTTTCTGCTTTGGAATCCTCATATTGAATATCCTTTCCATGTTTTCTGGGTGGGATTCATCTCATGAATGAAGCCCATCAGTGGAAGTGGCAAAATGGGGCTTTCCTTTCTCCCCGTGTTGAGAGATTCCTCCCAGCAATGTGTAAGGGGGCGGCGGCGACCACACAGGGTCCCCGGACATTTCACCGTCTATTGATCCCTGTGCCACCACTTTATTTCTCACTGCCACCACCCAGGCCCCACCTGGGACAATACTGAGTCCAGTCAGGGTTAAATTGGAACAGAAACTTCTGTTTATTTATTGCAGTTTAACAAGCGTGTGGTTTCATAACCGGTATCGGTCAATTACAGTCATGGGGTCCCTATCCAGACCTATAACTTCCGCTACCTGCTCTCACTCCCTAAACCACCTCTCAGTTATTTACTTGTCTTTCTAGCCCCTAACTGTTCCTGACTCAGCTTATTTTGCTACACTAACTCAACCTGCCCACAGACTCTATCCCAATTCACTCCCACTCCAACCAACCACCCAACTCCCAACAAACTCCTCCTTAGCCCCTCCCAGAGCTGGTTTTATAGTCCCTCTGACTCCACCCCCAGGTTCTGATTGGGTAACTTGTTTAACTATTTCACCTCCAGCACTCTCATATGTTAACGTCACAGGGGGTTGTTCCTTCTGGCAAGCCTACGAAGGGTTTTCAGCCTCTGGCCTTCTCTTTCCCTTGTGCCTGTTGTTTCTCCCACCTCCCAGCGTCCTTTCTCCTCTGACCTGTCTTCAGACTTGCAACACCACATTTCTGGCTGTGTGCTTTCCTCCCCAGCTGCTTCCCTGGGGGGCTCTTTAGCTGGAGGCTCCCACCATTCCTCTTCACCCAGCCAGTGCCTGACATTGTGTGGCTGGATTATAGCCTACTGTACTGGAGCTGCATCTATTGCTCTGATTGCTTTTGCCCCGGGCCCCACCCTGCCCTCGGCATGTGGCCCCTGGAAGATTTCATGCAAGGGAATGTGGCCCCCTGACTGCAGAAGATTCTTCATCCCTGTCTCGTTAGAAAGATTACCAGGAATGGGCATTTGTGGGCTCCCTTGCAGGCAAGTGCTCCTCCAAAGGAGACTGAAATATTTAAAGGATGGTGGTAATTGTGGCTTGGGATGAAAAGCCAAATCACTCATGGCAGCCGTTAAGTAAGATTTCCATCAAGCAGCCCATCATTACAGGAATGCTTCTGAGAGCAAAAGCTGGCTGAGAAATATTAAGCAGAGAAAATGCATAGCTCAGTCAGTAGAGAACGAGTCTCTTAATCTCATTGTCATGGGTTCAAACCCCAGGCTGGGCAAAAGTTTCCTTTATTGGACTAGGTGGCCCTGGTGGTCCTTCCTACTCTACAATTCTATGATATGGCATAATATTGCACAGAGGCTTAATGTGAGCCTGGATCTCACTCCAGAGCCTTCTGTTCAGCTCCTGGTACCTTTTCCTGAATACTGCTTATATTACTCCTGTTGGAAGTGTAACAATGGAGATCATTCGATGAGGTGCCTTAAGGGTTATCAGTAAGTCAGTTAAGAGGGGTGGTCTGGAGGTATTATTTAGCAACTAAGCAGAGTGATTTATCCAGACATGAGATCAAGCTGGGAGGCAACCAGGATGGGGAGGAATTCAGAACAATCTGCATTTTAGAGTTCTTTCTCACAGAGAGGGAATGAAAGCAAATTCCTTACACCTGCTCCTTCTCTGGCCAGTGGAGGAGCCCAAGCTGATTTCCCTCTTGCTCCATAAGAGCCTTCATTGGAGTCTGGTGGAACAGCCTCTCAGTAGCCCTCAGTTCTGCTGGCTGGTGGAGTAGGTCAGTTCTGCAGTCTAAAGGCAACTTGGGACAAAGGGAGGGGGTGATCATATTGACTTACCTTGCAGAGCAAGGCAGGGGTCGGGAAAGTCAGGTCCAGGGGCCAAGCGCAGCCTTCTAGGCCTTTCACTCTGACCCTCTGGACACACACCCCTTGCAAGCCCTGCTTTGCACCCTCCTCTGGTGTTTTTGCCTGGCTGGAATGTGCCCTTGAGCTCTGGTGGTGCCTCCTCCTTGACTGGATGGAAAACAGAGAGAAGAGTGTGTGTGAGCGTGAGTAGAAGCTAGCCTACTAGCATACACAGGTAAGATTCACACCCATTGCTCCACCCACTTTTGCCCCTGGCCACACCCACTTCTAGCCTGTGTAGCAAGGCTACTCTTTAGGGAATGCAGCCCTTTGGGTGCAAAAATACCACCTGCCCCGGTTTCAAGTAGTTTGTACACTTAGATAACGACAGGGCTTTGCACCCCTGAAAGCTCTTTATTCTGGAATTCCTGCATTTCCAAGCAGGAGGTTGTCCTAAGATGATCTGCTGTGATTAGAGCTATCACAGTACATATGAAATGCAGTGATGGATAAGTCCTGAGCATGCAGAGGTGATTATAACATGAATCGTGTGGGGAAGGAAGGAGGATGAGGCACCAGCACTTCCAGAAAGGAAAATCTCTCCCCCCCTTCTTTTTCTCTCTTTTTCTGCGTTGTCACTCAGCCAGCTCACACGACTGTATGAGGGATTGGAGTAGCTTGTGGAGATGGATATGGCATGCGTTCCTCCTCTGTGCATGTGAGCGGCTTTGCCTCTTTCCCTGCTGTTTCCTCATTGTGCGTGTGCCTGGAGGCCTGTTGTCATCCTTCAGCACAGAAGCGGAGATCGCCGAGAGCCGTGGGTAGGGGAAACTGGCAAAGTGGCAGCAGCCTCTGGACCTGCCGAGATGAAACAAGAGAGCGTGATGATTTCCCATCAGTTTCTGGGTGCAGAACAAAGTGGGGGCAGATGAGCCTTCGTTTAAGGAAGTGGATTTTTGGAACGGGCTGTAGCTACCCCACCTGTCGGCGTGGGAGAGGCTTCCTGGCTGCGGGGTCTTCCTCTGCTGTGCTTGATTTGAAAAAGTGTGTTTGCTGAGCAGCTGATTCCCAAGGCTCGGCACCCAGCATGCTTGCACCCAATATGATGTTGAGTCATCGTTCTAGGAGGGATGATCTCGCTCAGGAACTGATGAGGTCAGTGTCTGCCAGAAGAGGAGACACGCTGGCTGGCTCCAGGTACTGGTGTGGATATAGCTGGAAGTGTGACTCTTTCATCCTTTTTTGGGAAAAGGTGAATGTAGCAATTTAAAAAGGAGCCCGGTGCAGTTTTTCCCTCTGTCGCAAGTGATGTCAGCATGGAGGACACCTTATCACATGGTATTTCCCCAAACCTAGGAGTCTCACCTCCAAGGCCTCTGAATGAATCACTGGCCTGACCTTGTGCCTCCTCCTGGTCAGCCTCTGCCAAGGAGTGGTCATTCTGGCCCTTCTTGTGGCATCAGTGGTGATTGGAGCTTTCTGTAAGTGATGCAGCGGAAATGCCCACCCTCAAAGGGGACTGCCTGCTTTGTCTCTACATGAGTTCCCCACCGGGCTCAGGTTCCCAGCAGAAGATCTGCCCTCAGAGCACCTGCCGGTTCTATGTCTGTGTGACCAGCTGTTTGAATCAGATTAGTGATTTATGCAGAAAGGAAGGTCAGTTAGTAGTGCTAAAGTCAACAGCAGGACTTTGGGACAGATGTCCAGAGCCCTATTCTGTATAATGAGCAGGAGGGGATGCCACGTGTTAAAGGAAGTGAAGTAATATGCACAATATACAGGTGAAACTCGAAAAATTAGAGTATCGTGGAAAAGTTCATTGATTTCAGCTTGAAAGGTGAAACTAATACGTGAGATCGACTCATGACATGCAAAGTGAGATATGTCAAGCCTTTCTTTGTTATCATTGTGATGATCATGGCGAACAGCTGATGAAAACCCCAAAATTAGAATATTCAATGAAATCAGCAAAACAAGGATAGAAAATAGAGCAAGATTGGACCTCTGAGAAGTGGAAGCATATCTCGCTTTGCATGTCATGAGTCGATCTCATATATTACTTTCACCTTTTAAGTTGAATTACTGAAATAAATGAACTTTTCCACGATATTCAAATTTTTCGAGTTTCACCTGTATATAAAGAAACCATGCTCTCCACCATAAGACTGCTAAGTCCAGAGTTTCAAATTGCCTAATTGCACTGTGGATTGCAGGGGGTGTTCCCTTCCTCTGGGGGAGGCCACCTCTGACTCCTCGGTGCTTTGATAGTACAGCTTTCCAACTGTTCAGTGCCACAATAGGCTTCTAGTTTTCATCTGCCAACATGCTTTGCCTCTGCTGTTAGTTGTTTCAGGAATGTTGCAGCATGCAGTGGGGGACTGCTGACTTTTTTTTTTGTAATGCTGGTCATACAGACTGGGGTGCAGAGGGATCAGATATCAGCAATGGTGGTTTCATTTGAAGTAACTTGAGCCCATCCATAGCTGGGAAGCAGCTGGAATCTAGGTGTCCCCTCAAAAAAAACAAAGATCCCCCAAGTGGTTTGAGGATATTTTGGGAAACTATGGGACACTCAAGCTCAGCCTCAGCCTCCAAGCTTCTCTATCTGGTCCTGGGGATTCTCCCCAGGCCACACCCCTTACCAGTTCTGCTTTGCACCCTCCTTGAGTGTTTTTGCCTGGCTGGAATGTGTCATGGAGCTTGGGTAATGCTTCTTGCTTGCCTGGATGGAAGGTAGAGTGCGTTGTGCAAGTGTGAAGAAACACTGTGCAAAAGTAAAATTCATTGCCACACCCACTTTGCCTCTGGCTCCACCCACCACTGGCATGTGGCCCCTGGAGGCTTACCCAGAAAGGAATGTGGCCCTCAGTATGAAAAATGCTCCCCACCTCTGGTATGGTGGGCATGTACATGATGCCAGGATTTTTACAAGGGGGGGCAGGACTTTGGGTGGGGGCAGAACCAAGCTATCTGTGACATGATTGATCAGTTAGTTAAGTATTTTTATTTGTTTACTTGATCGGGGGGGGGGAAGCTGCCCCCTGCCCCCTCTGGCTATGCCCATGGGCATGTATCCAGGGGTCGCATCAATAAATCGGCATCACCAGGCACCTGTCGTGGCTCACAACCCAGCAGGGCCAGCACTGCTGGCCAGTCCCTTCTGGTTGTTCTCTTTGCTGTTGCTTCCTGCTCACCTGCCTTCTCCAAGCATTTGAGCACTAACAAGGATAAGGAAAAGGTGCTTTTGGCTGCACTGCGGGGTGGGGAGAATCTTTGAGGGCCAGGCAGGGAGACTTGGAGCCCTGCATTTAGCACCCAGGCCTGAGGTTCCTCACCCCTGCAGTGGACAGTACTAGACAAAGTGGACCTCTGATCTCACTTTGTATAAAGCAGTTTCCTACACTTAGCTTCAGCAAGGTTGCTGGGACATGTGTCTTCAGACAATGTCCTTAGTGGTGGCTAGTAACCATTGGGACTTGTGGGGCGGAGTGCAGGGAGCCCAGAGTCAGTGGCAGGCAGAGCCAACTCATTTTACTTTATTCTCTCCCCCGCCTTCTTCTCCTTGCATAGTTCTGCAAAGGCAACACTGAGACAATAAGGAGGAGGAAGCTGACAGCCAGGACTACACCTTAGGCTGGTTGTAAATACATGGGGCAGGGGGATGGCTGAGGGAAGACTGAGATGGGTGGGGCAGTGCCCCACTTGCTCAAATGGAGCAGCCTTCCCTGCATTCCCTAGAACATGCCCATGAGACATTTGGCTGTTCACCTTTACAAGCAGAACAACGGACTTGGCAGACCTTTGGTGTCATCCAACAGAGTTGCTCTAATGTTTAAAAAACTGGGGGACCTTTGGCCCTCCATATGTTGCTGAAATGCAGTTCCCAACATCTCTGGCCATTGGCCATGCTTGCTAGAGCTGGAGGGAACTGTAGTTCAGTAACACCTAGAGGGCAAATGTCCCCCACTCCTGTTTTACCTAGTGCCAGGTATGTGAATGAGTGAGAGGGTTTCGATACTGATAACATATTGTCTACTTGTAAGAATCACTTTACAGTGATTGATTTTTTTAATTTTTAAAATGTTTTTGATTATATGCAGCTTTCAGCATCTTTTGGAACAGGTAACCCTAATCAGTTATTAGCAAATCTATATAAATTTCCAATTTTTGGAGCACCTTAGTGAGAAGGTCAGAATTAGCCAATGCTATTCTAGACTGCATCAACAGATAGTGTCCCGATCAAGGGAAGTAATAGTACAACAGTCTGGAGGCAGAACTTAAGGGAATAAAACCCTGAAGTACTGCATGTGGGAAGCCACACAAAATTTATAATTGGCTATGTAATTGAGTTGTATTTGAATTGGTATTGGTATTTGGTGTTAATATAATATGGAACATATTGGATTTTTGTAAAAATTATTTAACAAAGGGGGTGGGGAGCAATAGTACCACTCTACCCTGCCTTAGCCAGACCGCACCTGGAGTTCTCTGTCCAGTTATGGGTGCCACAATTTATGGAGGCTCTTGAAAAGCTAGGATGTGTGCAGAGGAGGGCAACCAAGATGATCAAGGATCTGGAAACTCAGCCTTATGGGGAGCGCTTGAAGGAGTTGGGTATGCATAGCCTGAGAAAGAGGAGACTGAGAGGAGATATGGTGGCCATCTTCAAATATCTCAAGGGCTGTCACATGGAAGACAGAGCAAGCTTGTTTTCTCCTGCTCTGGAGCATAGGGCTCAAACCAACAGCAAGAAAGGAGATTCTGACTAAACATCAGAAAGAACTTTCTGACAGTAAGAAGAAGAAGAAGAAGAAGAGTTTGGATTTGATATCCCGCCTTTCACTCCCTTTAAGGAGTCTCAAAGCGGCTAACATTCTCCTTTCCCTCCCTCCCCCACAACAAACACTCTGTGAGGTGAGTGGGGCTGAGAGACTTCAGAGAAGTGTGACTGGCCCAAGGTCACCCAGCGGCTGCATGTGGAGGAGCGGGGAATCGAACCCGGTTCCCCAGATTACGAGACTACCGCTCTTAACCACTACACCACACTGGCTTGACAGTGGAATAGTCTCACTCAGGAGGTTGTGGACTCACCTCCCTTGGGGGTTTTTAAGCAGAGGTTGGATGGCCACCTGCCATGGATGCTTTAGTTGAGATTCTTGCGTTGCAGGGGGTTGGACTAGATGACCATCGGGGTCCCTTCCAACTCTAAGATTCTATGATCTTAGGTTTTGAACACTTCTTGGTTGTGTGGATTAAGTTCAGTTGGCTCTGATTATTTAAGCACAGGCTGGCTCCCAGAAAGAAAAAGGATTCTACCCACTCTTGCTCAAGGGGGATAGAATAAAGCAATGGTACTTATGAGTAGCGGGGACGCGGGTGGCGCTGTGGGTAAAAGCCTCAGCACCTAGGGCTTGCCGATCGAAAGGTCGGCGGTTCGAATCCCCGCGGCGGGGTGCGCTCCCGTTGTTCGGTCCCAGCGCCTGCCAACCTAGCAGTTTGAAAGCACCCCCGGGTGCAAGTAGATAAATAGGGACCGCTTACTAGCGGGAAGGTAAACAGCGTTTCCGTGTGCGGCTCTGGCTCGCCAGAGCAGCGATGTCACGCTGGCCACGTGACCCGGAAGTGTCTCCGGACAGCGCTGGCCCTCGGCCTCTTAAGTGAGATGGGCGCACAACCCTAGAGTCTGTCAAGACTGGCCCGTACGGGCAGGGGTACCTTTACCTTTTTACTTATGAGTAGCACATGGTGGGTGAAACTTTGATCTCAAAAGCACTGAAAAGCAGCTTCCTCAGGCTCCTTAGTGCATCCTTCAGCAGAAATTTCAGATGCCCTTTGCTTCTCAACCAACCCAGGAAATGCAATTTTAGGCAAATTCATTGACTTCTTAGCACTTTGGCAAGCTATATTAGGAGGTGCCTCAGCTACTAAAAGAAGAATGCATCTTCACAGCAGTTTACTGGAGCCAGACAGCCTCCTCCTCCTCCTCTCCTCTCCCTTGGTGAAAATGTGGCTGATAAAGGCTGTTCAGTTTTGCTCCCTTTCACCCAGTATTGTTGAGAGCTGATGCTATGTAGGTGCCAAGGCCTCAGACCAGGTTCAAAACCATGGAATAAACTCTGGGGCTGCCATCAACATTGGCCAATTCATAGAATCATAAAATAGAAGAGCTGAAAGGGACTGTGAGGGTCATCTAGTCCAACCCCCTGGAATTTGTGCTAAGGTGAGATTTGAGCTTCCATATCTCATGGAAGGGGCAAACATGCCTTTTGCAATTGTGTACACATAAGGCAACTTATCCTGCAATCTTGGGAGTTTCAGATTGTAGTAAATTCTGGAACATTGAACCTTGCAAACAGTTGCAGCTTATCCTTCCATCTTGTTCTTATTAGCTTAGATGGCTGTAAAAGGGGATTAGATGGCTTTATTTACTGTATTTATATCTTTTCTTCAAAGAGCTCAATGTTCTCCCCACTCCATTTTAGCCCCCAGCTATCTGTGAGGTAGGTAAGGCTGAGAGATTATGACCCAAGGACACTTAGGAAGCACCATGGTCAAGTGGAGATTTAAACTCAGGTTCAAACACTAGCCCAGGTGTTGCAAGGGACTATATCTACAGAGATGCTCTCCATACATCTATGTAAAGTATTTAGGATTAGCACCAACACCTTAGGTTGAGGGGAATCCAAAACCTGCTCCATCAGATTGGCCACTGCTTTAAGGCATATCAGCAGTAACTGCAATCCACTGATGGATTTCTAAAACAACAAAGACTCTTGTGGCACCTTGAAGCATTAAAAACACACACACACACACACACACGAAAAAATGGCATAAGCTTTCATGCAGCACAGCTCACTTACCCACACTTATTTTTCCTTTGCTTTTTCCAGGCATGGCCCACAATTTAAAGCTCAGTGTCTGAGTGCCCTCCTTTGTTTTTGCTCTGGAGCTTTCCCCACAAAAACCCACTCTTCAAAGCTCAATCGGAGCAAACGTCAATCCACGGTAAACCCGAATTGATGTTTGCTCTGATTTAGCTTTAAAAAGTGTGGTGTGTGTGTGAAGGCAGCTTGTAGAAAAAATAAACCCTGACACAGAGCATTAAAGTGCAGACTGTGCCTGGAAAAAGCGGGGGGAAAGTAAGTGTGGATAAGACGTTTGTCAGATGCATGATGTGTAAACCTTGAATCGGCGAACATATGTGCACATGGAGAGAGTTTAGTGGAAAGTGTACAGCAAAATGAGAGATGGTGATGATTACCTGAAAGCAAAATAATTAGAAAATCAACTAAGAAGGCATTACAGTTACTAATTTGACTAGACAGCATTGGTGAAAACACAAAATTTTGGCATGCATACATCCTGGACAATTAAGGGTTACACATCATGCAACTGATGAAGTGGACATAGGAACATTAGACACTGCCTTATATTGAGTCGAGACGCGGGTGGCGCTGTGGGTTAAACCACAAAGCCTAGGACTTGCCGATCAGAAGGTCGGCGGTTCAAATCCCCGTGACGGGGTGAGCTCCCGTTGCTCGGTCTCTGCTTCCCACCTAGCAGTTCAAAAGCACAAAGTGCAAGTAGATAAATAGGTACTGCTCCGGCGGGAAGGTAAATGGCATTTCAGTGTGCTGCTCTGGTTCGCCAGAAGCAGCTTAGTCATGCTGGCCACATGACCTGGAAGCTGTACGGCGGCTCCCTCGGCCAATAAAACGAGATGAGCGCCGCAACCCCAGAGTCGGCCACGACTGGACATAATGGCCAGGGGTCCCTTTACCTTTACCTTTATATTGAGTCTATCTAGCTTAGTATTGTCTGCAGCAGGGGTCAGCAAGGTTTACCTTGCCTGGGCTGGTTCACTCCAGTGGAGATCCCTCTGTGGGCCGGATCATGCACGTGTGTGAGCGCACGCGGCCACGAATTCCGGCGTCTGTGCATATGCAATTTTCAGCATCTGAGCATGCGCAGATGTGATTTCCGGCACCACTGAAGTGAGTCCCCGCACCACCACCGGTTTAGCACAGAGCACAGGGACTCGTTGAACAGGCAGCTCAGTTCAGGGGCAGCTTGTGGGCTGGTTAAGCGACCCCCATGGGCCACTTGTGGCCCATGAGCCTTAGGTTGCCGACCCCTGGTCTACAGCAGCCCTCCAGGTTATCTTTTCCAGTCTGACTTGGAGATGCCAAGAATTGAACTTGGGACCTTCTGCATGCAAAGCAGATGCTCCAGTGAGAGCCAGTGTGGTGCAATGGTTAAAAGCAGTGGACTCGTAATCTGGTGAACTGGGTTCGCATCTCCGCTCCTCAACATGCAGCTGCTGGGTGACCTTGGGCTAGTCACACTTATCTGAAGTCTCTCAGCCCCACTCACCTCACAGAGTGTTTGTTGTGGGGGAGGAAGGGAAAGGAGAATGTTAGCCACTTTGAGACTCCTTCAGGTGGTGATAAAGCGGGATATCAAATCCAAACTCCTCCTCTTCTTCCAACACTGAGTTACCTGTCCCACCTCCCAAATCAGTTGTAACTGCCTTATACCAACTCTGCTGGTCCTGCTGGCTCAGTATTGCCTACTCAGGTTGGCTGTGGGTCTCCAGAGTTTCAGACTGGGATTGAGTTTGGGATGCTCTGCCACTGAGCTACAGAATTCCCGTGACTGTGGTCCATAAAAGCAGGTGCCATTATAAATGTGTTAATCTTGTGGCATCTTAAGGATTCTGCTATAGCAAAACAAGAACAACCAACAAAGATACCTTTCTGTAAATTGTTACCAAAGTCCAGCTGGATTCCAGTTTGATTTGTCAGTGAATGTAATGCAGGATAGAATCATAGAATTGTAGAGTTGGAAGAGATCTCAAGGATCATCTAGTCCAACCCCTGCAATGCATCCCTGGGTAGGCAGCAGCAGCCTTACTGATTGCATCAACGGTGACAGTGGAACATGATGTATGTGCATATATGGAATTCTTACACTAGAGAAGGGCAGTTGTATCCAGTGTTAGTTCTACTTTGAGCATATCCACTGAAATTTATTTATTGCATTTATGTCACACCTTTTTCTACAAATGGCATACATGGTTCTCCCTCATCTCATTTAATCCCCACAACAACCCTGTGAGGTAAGTTAAACTGTGAAGCAGTGACTGGCTCAGAGTCCTCCAGTGAGCTTCATAGCTGAGTGGGGGATTTGAACCCTGGTCTCCTGGGTCATACTCTGACACTCAACACTACCCCCACACTACCTCCCAAACTTCAGGTCATTGATTTCAGTTGGGTCTACTCAGAATAGAAATTAGTTGGCTCCAACCCAGTACCTCTCCTTGACTTTTGCTGAAATCTCTTCTCTTCCCTCCCCCCATTTTGCTGATCCAGATGTTTGCCTTGTTAGTGTGTCTCTGTGGACACTCCACACGTCCAGATGCAAGATCTCTCCTTGCCATCCGTCTTCGTTGCTGGCAGGACGGTCAGTCAGAGCTGGGCTTTGTCTCCGGGTGCCTCATACTCTTCCCTCCCCCAAATTCCTCTCCTACTTCAATATTGCCTGTCAATTTGGAAGGATTCTTTTCTTTGCCGGAGAAACTGTGCCTATACCCCTCTAGGCTTAAAGGAAGCTGGTGAGGGTCCTTTTAAAAAGCGAGAGCGTGTTTTTCCTTCTACCAAAAGGGGAGGTTGAAGGATGCGAAGCCGGATGGGGCTTGAGAGATCATGTTTATTTGGGGGGCTAGAGTGTCCCAGTTAGAGAGAGAGCGGTGTCTCATTTGCAGTCCAGGGAATCAACTCCACACAACCCCCAAAGGAAATCTAAGTTAGATCCGCGGGGAACTCGCCTCCGGAGCCAGTTTTGCAGAGGAGGTCTTTGAACGGCGGGCAGTCGCCTTCCTCCTCCGCCAAGGCTTCCGTCCAGCGGGTAGGAAAGGAGAGCACAGTCTCTAGCCTGGCTCCATCCTCTCATCTTCTTCGCCCCTCTATTCCTCGCAGGCTGAAGTCGTCAACTGGCGGCTACCGAAGCGGCGGCACCGGCACGGCTGGCGCCAACAAGCAGAAGAGCGGGGTCATCCTGGACATCTCCTCCTTGACCATGAACGAGCTGGACTCCGAGGTGCTTCCCTTGCCGCCTCGCTACCGGTTCCGGGACCTGCTCTTGGGGGATCAGAGCTTTCAAAACGACGACAGGTAAGAGCGCAGAGCGGGAGGAGGACGGACCAAGGGCACAGGGAAACCTCACGATGGGCACAGAAGCGTTTCACGAGTGCTGGGGTCGAAATGGCGATGCTTTTGGTTGGAGGTTGCTGGGTCAAAAGGCGACAAAATAGCGGCAGCTGGTAAGAGGGCGCCTGGGGTGCTCTCCAAGGTGCTTATCGCTGCGTTCCGCTTTTACGCGCAGCCGTTTCGCTGGTTGTACTCTGAGCGGCTCCGGAGTCCTGTTACTATTTCATGCCCTGAGTGAGTTCTCTCCATGGTGCTGATCCTGTGAAAGCCGCTCTCCCCAAACCTTCCTCAGTCGTCGTTGTTCGCATGGTGGCGGTGGGGATCGGGTACCTTCTGGCTGGCCCTCCGGTTTCTTTCTTCCTTCCTCTATCCAGTGTGCTGTAAACGCGCCCGCCGGAACTGCTCCCTTTCGAGATTTAAGAGCCCCTTCCGTTCTCCCTTGTCAAAGAGGGCTTTAGCACATACTTAACACACATTTGGGAGACTTGTATGCCATTTGCCCGCAGAAGCGTGTTTGCGTTTTCTAGTTTGTATTTTTTTTTTTTTTTGCTTTGAAAGTAAGATCCCAAGAGAGATTAATTTCTAATCTGAATTACATTCCTGCTAATATAGACATTACTGATCGTGTAAGGTAAGCCCCCTTGAACTTAGTGGAACTTCTGACGAAACATGCATAAGAGTGCCCAGTTAAACTGAAATGTAAAAATGCCAGTTCTTTTTTGGATTATGTATCCCACATTGAGGGAAGGGCCAGAGCTCAGTGGTGAATAATCTGCTTTGTGTTTAGAAAGCTCCAGGTAGAGTTGAGAATTTCCCCTGGCTGAAACTCTGGAGAGGAGCTGTCAAGTCAGTATAGACAATACTGAACTACATGAACCAATGGTCTGACTCGGTATAAGGCAGCCTCTTATGTTTTGGAGAAGGGCTGTAGCTCCTTAGAAGAACATCCACCATGTATGCAGAAGGTTCAGGTCAAATCCCTAGCACCCTCAGGTAGGACTGGGAGTGTCCTTGAAACCCTGGGAAGACACTGCTAGACTAGGTGGAATTGGTACAAGGCACCTTCCTGTGATCAACTGCAAGCAGGCTCAAAGGTGGATTACAAAAGAGCGTATCCAGCTACGTTCTACTCAGAGTAGACCCAATGAAGTTAATGGGCATCACCTAGGCACATCCATTAATTTCAATGGGCCTTCTCTGAGTAGAACTGACATTGGCTACATTCCAAAGGGTGGTTCTTCCCACTGTGTCCCATTCTCCACAAGCCTTCCATGCTTGCTAAACGGGATGCCAATGCTTTGCTCACCAAACCACCCTTCCTTTTGCTTCCTCTGTATCTTATTCCCTTTGCTACCTTGCTGAAAGTGCTCTCCAAAAAACAACCAGCCACCCTTATTTTCCTGTATGAAAGGGACATGGGAAACTGCATTATACTGTGTCAGACCATTGGTCCTCCTTGCTCAGTCTTCTCTGTAGAGTGGCTCCCCAGGGTTTCAAGCAGGGGATTGAGTCAGAGACCTTTTGTGTGCAAAGGAGCTGCTCTACTATTGAGCTGTGGTCCTTCTATGTTAGTTGGATTGGAGCATCCCTGAGACTTTGTCCAAGTTGTCTGCTTTGTTGCCCAAACCTTTGACGCTCCTGTTGCCACCTGTCATCTGTTTTCTTGCTCTGGACACTGCAAAGCTCTCTCTACACCCAGTCAAACATCCCATTGGGTTGTAAGTTCATTCAGAGAGCTGGTGTAGTGACAAGTCCCGAGGCAAATTTTTAATGCCTGGTAGCTGCTATTGCAGTCTAGAGGCAAGGATGAATCAATGGTATAGCAACAACTCTCAGGGGTGGCTCTTGTGGTGATGGGCATTTTGTAAGATGGTGACTTTGGGAGTCATGGATGATTATTGCTTTGGAGAATTGCACCTACCTGAAATTACCTTTGTGTCTAGGGTCATGGATTTGTATTTTGAGAATTGCAAATTTCTGAAATTTCCCTTGTGTCTATGGTCTTGGATTTCGAACTGGAGAGCTGCATGTGTCTGAAATTTCCCTTGTGCTTAAGACAAATGTGGTTCATATTCGTTTAAGACATGCATACTTGGCCATGTGTATATAGGAAAAGACTTGCATGGTTAATGACACTCAGTCTGAGTGAATGCAAATAAACCTTTGAAGAGGGAGAGGGTGTGTTTGTGATAAACGTTCCTTATTTTATTTGAAAATGGTTTGTGGAGTTTTGGATATGTATCGCTGTTGATTTTAAACTTCCTTCCTCTCCCCTCCCACCTGCCCAATTTGCCATGATTTATTAAGGTTCCTGCAAAGTTATAACCAAGCTGTGAGCTTACAGTTGCTTAGCTGCAAATGAGTTTCAGAGAAAGTGTCAGTTAAAACAAACAGCAATAACAGAGTGATTGCCCTCTGGTGAAATGTGTGGTTGTCATAACCATTAGACATGCAATCTATTGCTAATGGGGGTCTGTTCTGCAATATGGCACATTATTTCCCCACAAAGATAATATTTATCTTGCAAAGAAGTGTTCTGTGGATCTCCAAGAAGCAACTAATTTTTGCTACAGGGGGATCAGACTGAGTGTTCAGGGAAAATTTGGACTGCTTCTTCTCTCTTTCAAAGCAGAACATTGTAGAGCTAGTTATCTCACCAGTTTCTGTAAGAAATGCCTTTATTGAGCTCTGTTTCTAAGTGACGCCCACTGCAATCTTGGATGGCTGCTTCAGCAAGGTCCCATATGCAGACAGACTTTGTATTTGTGGTCAACCTCAGGCGGAAGACCTCACTCTATCTGTTAGCCTGCCCCCTATCTAGAGACCCAAGAGATTCCTTTCTGAAACAAAGCACAAGCAATCAGGCACACTCTTGCACAAATGGTTTGGTTTTTTTAAAGTAAAAATAGTATCTTCATAACACATAGGTGCCCCTCTATGCACTGGCTGAGCATGCACACACACACACACACAAATCTGGAAAAAGTAGTCAGCTATAATAACTATAAATTGTTTTGATGATTCAGGGATTTAATCTGAAATCGAACTGGATTTGAGTTTCTTGGTGTATGTGGTAACTTCTCTTTCTTACATAATGGATGTTGGCAAATTGGATTTTAAAAAGGCAAAATAATGCTATAATTTGAGTTGTAAGAGATGCACAAAGGGAAACTGTTGTAATGCCCAGGAACTTGGCAAAGTATTTGCAGATTGTTATATTATGCATGTTTTGTATTATGTTATTGGTACTATTGCTTAATACATGTTTGTCATGGCCTCTGGCTAGAATAATAAACTTATGAAATGATCTTATTATCCCTTTCAAAGCAGCAAAGGGGAGAATTTGCAGAGCCAGATGGCACACTTAACCCTCCCCCTGTTGGCCATTTCCCTCCATCTATCTGCATCTCAGTTACTACATTCTCAGATTCCTTCTTGCCACATTGAGCTGTGGGTAGGGAAGACATGGTTGAATAGGAGTTGATGGGGGAGAACAATGAAGGGTCAAGCTCACACACCTGTTTGCTGTTTCTCCTATGCAAATCACCCCCCCCCCCAATTCTTGCAATAGGGAAGTGGCAAGTTTGGCAGCGATACCATCAGAGTATGGCTTTGGGGACAGAAGACCAGGACCCCGGTCAATAGAATGAGGAGTAAAGTAACAAATTTTGAAGTAATGCATACTGCCATCTAAACTGCCTAACTGCACCACTGGTCCATTTTTGAACTGGAATCATGAGCCCAAGAAACACATTGGGTGTGCACCTTCTACATACAATGAAAGACTGATTTATAGCCTGCATGCCTTCATGCCTCTCATGGGGTAGGCTTTCTTGACAAGTGGTGGGGAATATGTTTGGCCTAGTGGCTCAAATCTTTATCTCCCCGACCCCACCCATGGGCTGACTTTGATAGATGTACAGGGTCACTCACCTGATGTCATGATGACATCAGGACATTTTTAATAAATAAAACGTTGGGGTGGGGGAGGGGTCTGCTTTGCCAGCACATTCCCCACGGGATACTTGCTGGCATAGCATCATCCAGCAGAATTGAACTGCACCACCTTGCTCATCAGCTGATGTCATCCAGTAATGCCAACTGATTGACAGATGGACATGTGGTTCTTTTTTTGCGGGGGGGGGATAGCCTTTAGAGGCAAGACTGACCAACAGGCTGGAGGTTCTTCATCCCTGCTTAGAAGACCAAGAAAAGCTTCTGTCCATAATAAATACGTTAATCTTAAAAGTAGATTTTCCATTGTTTTTGCTTATTTAGACGAAGAGCAATCAACGGTCAACAAACCTACCCCCAGCAGAAGCACTAAATTCCTGTTTGATTTCATTTAGGCCATTTCAGTTTTTAAACAAATATATACCATATTTTTCACTCTATAAGATGCACCAGACCACAAGACGCACCTAGTTTTTGGAGGAGGAAAACAAGAAAAAAATATATTCTTAATCTCAGAAGCCAGGAATAGCAAGAGGGATTGCTGTGCAGTGAAAGCATTCTTTCACAGCCTGCATTCGCTCCATAAGACGCACACACATTTCCCCTTACTTTTTAGGAGGGAAAAAGTGAGTCTTATAGAGCAAAAAATACGGTAACTCCACAAGTTGCCAGGTGTCACTGGAGGCCTTTTGATGTTGCATATATCATAAAACTATGCCAGGTTGATTGAAGAGTAGTGTTTTTCTTGCCTGTTCAACTCTCTTGGACCTGGGCTGTCACTTTGTCCATTTGTATTTAGTCGTGAGATCCAGGTCTCAAATAGGTCTACATTTAGAGTCTTCCAATCCCTTGCAATAATAAGCTGTGCTGCAGTCATCAGGTGAGTAGTGAGATCATTGTGGGAAAGTTGTTGACAACTTCTGAATAGTATGATATGAGTGCTACTTATTGTTAATCTTTGAGGTGCCTCACAAAGCTTTTTGCTGTTGTTTTATTAGATGAGCTTCTGCTAGGCGGTAAAAATGATGTCAGGATGAACTAAAGACTTCTAGGACAAGAAATAGCACTAATGGTGGTCCCCAGCCCTCCGTTGAAAATATAAATCTAGCAGTTACAAGGATGTGACTCCAGCACCGATGGTCACCTACAAGCTTCTCTTCTGAGGTGGAGAGAAGAGGCAAAGGGAAAATGCAAAAAAGCCAAGTCATAACTGGTCTTATGCCAAGAGATGGACCGTTAGCCATGCTGGCTGGGTTGATGGGAACTGGAGTCTGGCGATATCTGGAGGGCCACTGGCTGCCTACCCCTGATTCTAGCTCGCTTTTTTATAAGCCCATGAATAGCCATCAGCTTAGCCAGCCAAAATCTATCCACAGCTCTCCAGATAGCTATACTCATAATTTACTTGGCAAGACACTGGGACATAGGAATGTGCCTTTTGTCAAGTCAGGCTGCTTGCCAGTCTAGCCTAGTGTTGTGAGCTCTGATTGGCAAGAGCTCTCCAAGAGGTCTTTCCCTTCCTCTCATCATGATTTGTGTGCGTGTGTGTATATGTGTATATATGTATGTGTGTGTGTGTGTGTGTATATATATATATATATGTGTGTGTGTGTGTGTGTGTATGGTAAAGGGACCCCTGACCATTAGGCCCAGTCATGACCGACTCTGGGGTTGCAGCGCTCATCTCACTTTATTGACTGAGGGAGCCGGTGTACAGCTTCCGGGTCATGTGGCCAGCATGACTAAGCCGCTTCTGGCGAACCAGAGCAGCGCACGGAAACGCCATTTATCTTCCCGTCGGAGCAGTACCTATTTATCTACTTGCACTTTGACGTGCTTTCGAACTCCTAGGTTTGCAGGAGCAGGCACCGAGCAACGGGAGCTCACTCCGTTGCGGGGATTCGAACCGCCAACCTTCTGATCGGCAAGTCCTAAGCTCTGTGGTTTAACCCACAGCACCACCCGCGTCCATATATATGTGTGTGTGTGTGTATAAAAACTGGAGCTAGAGTATCTCAGGGCCATGGGTTTTAGCCCATGTTGGGCAAAAGATTCCTGCATTCCAGGAGGCTGGACTTGATGACACTTGTTGTCCCTTCCAGCTCTACAATTCTATGACTCTGTGAACCCGAGACATTTTGCATGGCACCAGGTAATTGGAAGCAATGGGTAATACCCAAAGTGGGCCTATTGCAGTAAATAGATATGAGATGGTTCAGCTCATCGATGTCAATGGTTTTATTTTGAGTTGGACTATTATTGGAGAAGAGCCTTCTGGATCAGGGCAATGGTCCTTCTAGTCCGGATATCCTGTACTCATGGTGGGCAAGCATTTGCCCGTGGGAAGCCCAAAAGCACGACCTGAGCACAACAGCACTCTCCCCTCCTGTGGTTTTGAGCAACTGGTATTCAGAAGCATTACTGCCTCTGACTGTGGAGCCAGAGTGTAGGCATCATGGTAAGCTGGTAAGGCCATTGATAGCCTTCTCCATGAATTTCTCTAATTCCTCTTTTGTGTAATCCTCAGTGGGATACATCCCATTGATACATCCCATTGAGGTTCAATGATACGATAAAAGGGGCAGTAAAGTTGCAAGACCAGATAACCCTGTGAAAGGTCACCCACCCCTAAATCTTTTGGATAGAACCTGATTTTAAAAATGGTTTTAACCCCTTTTTAATATGAAGAAAACCTCCATTTGTGGCCATCTTGCAGAACTGAGGTTGATTTTCCCCCCTTTTCTGGGAGCATGTAGAAGGCTGAGAGTGCACTTCTAAATTTCCAGCTGTGGCCTGATCAAGTTATATACAATGACTCTAAATATCCGCTCAGATTTTTAAAAACCCAATCAAGAGGAAGAGGGAAATCAGCGACATCCCCCCCCCCCATTTTGGCTGAATGTTCTTCTGGTATGAGAACATGCCCTGATTACTTGAAATGGAAGTGCAGTTAACTCCAAAGGCCCATGGAGAAATGCTCACTTGAAGAAAACAAGATGGTGGTGATTAGCTCCTAGCATAATTAGAACCATTTGTATTGGCTTGCTGAGCAAGGGTGACAGCTGGGGGGAGCTTCCTGATGGCTCTTGAAGAAAATGTTAGGGAGAGACCTGTGCCAAAGCTCTATGTGTGTGTGGAAGGGACGAGAGAAAGGAAAATAGCCTTGTTTGCTTGACACTGTCTGGAAAGTCTGGGGAAACAACTGGGAGAAGTGATAATTTGGCCTACTGGAGACAAAGAGATAATGCAAAATCTAAAGCATGCTCAGTGGTACAGCACAGCCCTTGGGACTTTACCAAGGCCACACCCCCTCTCCCAGGCCACACCCTCACCAGCCCTGCTTTGAACCTTCAAGTGTTTTTGCTTGGCTGGCATGCATCCTTGGAACTCTTATCATTCCTCTTGCTTCCCTGGATGGAGGATAGAGAGGGATGTGTGTAAGCATATCTAGAAACCATCCTACCATATAAAGGCAATTATTTACATTCATTGCCCAACCTTTCTTGCCCCTGGGTGCACTGACCACTGTTTCCTTGCCTCTGGAAGGTTGCCCAATTGTGAATGGGCAGCTCTCAGTCTGAAAAAGATTCCCCCCACCCTGCTTGAGAACATCAGACCAATTTGATCAGACCAAAGACCTATCTAGTCCAGCATCCCAGTGGCCACCTGTGACCATCTTGCAGAACTGAGGCTCCCCTGAGGGAGGGGATTGCACAACCTGAGTAGCACATTGGAAGAAAGGCCCATGTCATCCCCCATCCCATTGTGCATAGTGGTGGGTTGCATATCATAGCCTCCAGTGTTGAATGCAGTGGGTAGTGGGCAGGATTATATGGCAAGAGCCTGTCTTTAACAAGGTAAGAGCAGAACAGACCCCAAAGTCAAACATTTGCTTGCATTGGAGCTTCCCTTAAATTTTTCCTATCTGGAAATAAAAAATCGACATGAAACTGCTTCATTAAAGTCTGGCTGATTCAGAGTAATTTGAATGTCAGGAAAGTTTGACTCATTTCTTGTATAGAAGACAGATGAGTGTAGAAGAAATGAAGACCTGTTTTTATACTGATGTCAGTGCAATGAGAGAAGATTGAAGTTTCTCATTCTAAAGTGCAACTGATGCTTCTAAGAGTAAATCCACATGTTATGGAAGCATAGCCTTGAGTTATTTGGAACACTTTTGGGATGCTTTTTCCAAAGCTAGGGCTACATAAGTTCTACCAAGCAGAACATTGAAATCAATGTGTCTATGTTAGTCATGTCCATTCTTTTCAGTGGGCTTACTCTGAGCAGAACTAACACTGAATACAGCTCAACATTTGGATTCACGTGCAACACTAAGTTCTGGTTAACAGCAAGGCTAACTAACCACAAACCATGAGTGTGGTTGGTTAGTAAACCATAGTTAAACTTCTGGGCCTGCCTTGGGCGAGCAACCTAAACCATGTTTTATAAACCATAGTTTAGTGCTATGTGCAAATCAGGCGACTGTGATACTCCTGTTCACTAAAACCTCTTAGCAAACCCCATGATAGTATTTTGGTATCTGTGGTCTGTTTTCCCCAGATTCTGCTTGATTTGTTTTACTTATTTAAGTTTACGTAGGTATGTGCTTGTTTTCAGTGCAAAATGTGAAGTTTGTTTTTTTTAAAGCCCTCAATGGTCTGGTCAGACTAGTTTTATTGACCAAATAAATTACATCCTTCCACTTTGTGCGTAAGAACCTGTGATGTGGCTTATGAATACACTGCTCTTGGAAAAGTGGTCTAAGAGGGAACATTGCCTTTGTCTTGAGTTAAATATCTGCTCCATTTCCAGGAAGCTGGAGCTGGAAACCACAAGGGTCAACTTATAGCGGCAGAGATAATGGATGCCCTTCTGATTAAATGTTTGCTCCTAACATCTAATAATCAACAAAGGATTTATCTTTAGCACAAGGGTTGGAGAGAGAGAGAGAGAGAGAGAGAGAGAGAGAGGAGTTTTCATAGACGAAAGGGAAGCAACTTCTGTCGAGCAGATTTAGCAGCCCTTATTTTGAAGGAAGGATTCTGCTGACATTGCATAACCAAATGCCTTGAGGATTTATTTTATTATGAAAGCAAACTAACTTTTAAATAAAGCCAAAAAAACCTTCATCCCCATTTATATTTCTAGGTTAAAGAAAACTGTGATGTATTATTTCTTTTCTCACATTATCCATGCTCCAGATTCAGCAAGGGGGGGGGAATTGTATTATTTAAAAATGACATTGTAATCTCCTCTTCTTCTAAAGAGCTTAGGATGACATATGTGATTTTCCCACTCCCTGTGTTAATAATAATAATAATAATAATAATAATAATAATTATTATTATTATTATTACATTTACATACTCCCTTTCTTCCAAGGAGCTCACAGTGACATATATGGTTCTCCTCCTCCTCTTCATTTTATCTCCACAACAAACCTGTAAGGTAGGTTTGGGCAGCCAATTCCCCCCCCCCCAAGTCACCATCCCACAGAGGGCTGAATTCCCTTGAAGAAAAACTAATTTGGGTCTGCATATCAATGGGGTGAGGAAGAAGCTGTTCTGAGAAGAGGGAGCCGCTCTCTCATGACACAGAGGTTAAAACTCAAACCAGTGTCTTCAAGTTACAAGGAAGGAGATGCCTACTAAACATCAGGAAGAACTTTCTGACAGTAAGAGCTGTTCAATAGCAGAAGAGACTCTCTCAGCAGCTTGTGGACTCTCCTTCCTTCCCCTCCACAGTTTCCAGCAACAGGCATTCAGAAGCATTACTGTTTCTGATCATGGAGGCGGAGCACAGCTGTCATGGCTAGCAGCTGTTGATATCCACCCCTCTTCCCTTCCCTTCCCTCCCTCCTTGGGTGCCCTCTTGCGTCTCTGCCTCCCAAAGGCTTGTGCAGCTGTTGTTGCAGCAGCCCTGGCCTCATGCTCCCAATGTGAATTATTATTATTATTATTATTATTATTATTATTATTATTATTATTACCCCGCCCATCTGGCTGAGTTTCCCCAGCCACTCTGGGCAGCTCCCAATTGAGTGTTAAAAACAATACAGCATTAAACATTAAAAACTTCCCTAAACAGGGCTGCCTTCAGATGACTTTTAAAGATAAGATAGCTGCTTATTTCCTTCACATCTGAAGGGAGGGTGTTCCACAGGGTGGGTGCCACTACCAAGAAGGCCCTCTGTCTGGTTCCCTGTAACCTCACTTCTCGCAGTGAGGGAACCGCCAGAAGGCCTTCGGCGCTGGACCTCAGTCTCCGGGCAGAACGATGGGGGTGGAGATGCTCCTTGGCGCCTCTGGGGCTGGCCAGGGGGTGCTGGTTGCCAGCAGCTGAGGCAGCCTCAGAGTAAGCAAGCAAGTGGATGGGGGAGCCCAGCCAGCCAGTCCACCAGCCCTTGCTGTTGGGAATGGACAGACAAGTGGGAGGCCAGGCAGGCAGGCACTGTGCTGGCCTTCCTTCTGCTTGCTGTGTGCAAGGCCTGCCTGGGAGCTGAGTGTCTGGCACCAAAGAGGATGCTTTCCTCCATGCAGGCCCAGCAGCGACCACTGTTGCCTCCCAAGGTACTATGCTAGTGTCACATTCATCTTTGGCCAGTCTCTGTTGGGCTGCTAAGGCTAGGGGAATCCTCTTCCCGGGCCCCTGTGGGATGTTGTGAGGAGGCACCTCTCTTGGGAGCAGGGGTGGCTGCGGCTGCTGCCCAGAGGACTCCCAAGGAGAGGGAGGGGAGAGGAAGCTGAGGGATCACTTCACAAGGGAGGGTGAGGGGCTGCCGGTTATGCAGGCAAGGGGTGATATAACTAGGCTTCTGAGGCTTGGACCGCCTTCTTGCCACAGCGGAGCCACAGGAAGAATGTAGTTGATCAAGGGACCCATGGACTCAAAAAGGTTGAAAACCTGTGTCCCATATGATCTAGACCGTGGGTAGGCAAACTAAGGCCTGGGGGCCAGATCCAGCCCAATCGCCTTCTAAATCCGGCCTGCGGATGGTCCAGGAATCAGCGTGTTTTTCCATGCGTAGAATGTGTCCTTTTATTTAAAATGCACCTCTGGGTTATTTGTGGGGCCTGCCTGGTGTTTTTACATGAGTGGAATGTGTGCTTTTATTTAAAATGCATCTCTGGGTTACTTGTGGGGGCATAGAAATTCGTTCACTCCCCCCCCAAAAAAAACTATAGTCCGGCCCCCCACAAGGTCTGAGGGACAGTGGACCGGCCCCCTGCTGAAAAAGCTTGCTGACCCCTGTTCCAGACAAAATAAGTACTGGGCTGTTAAATCCTCCCCCAGCTGGGTGTTAGCAGAAGAAATAGAAGAGTTGGGAGGGTGAGGTTAAAGGAGGACTGGTGTCACACTGGAGAAAGGGGTGTGTGTGAGCAGAGAGAAGGGGAAGTTTTTTTTCTGGTAAGGAGTTCTGGGAACAAGAAGAAAGATGTAAGAGAGAAGTCCACTGGCTGGAGGAGGCTGCAGGAAGCGCGCCTGACTGTTGCTTTGGGCCCCAGCTTGCTGAAGCAATGAGAGGGGTAATTGGGGGGTGTAATGTTTTGCATGCCTTCCATTGAAGACCAAATATGTGTAAAATAAACTGTATTTCTTAAAGGTCTTCACTGTGCCTCTATTTCCCAGAGGTAACACAAACCTGGATGAACTCCTGGAATCCTGCTACTGAGGTTAGCAGAGATGGTGGCTGATGCACAACCTCTGCATTATAATTAATTAATTAATTAAATTTCTATACTGCCCTTCATCCAAGGATTACAGGGCAGTTTACAATATAAAAACATAAAAATACATACCATAATAGGTGCTCTTCATTTGGGTTCTGAAAATAGATTTGTTGGGTCAGTTTGATAATTAGGTAACTCTTTGAGGCAAGTAAATTATTTTGGTTCTGACTGAGGGGAAGAAATTAATTAATTTACGTTTAATCCCACATATAAGCAGCGTGACTCTCACCGGGGTGACTTTTAAACCGTGGCTTTCCAGCTGCAGCCCAGCAAAGAGGTGGGATGAATTTCCACCTCCTTATGGGACTAAGAAGTCTGACCTTTTCATTTCCACTGGTGTTGGATTCATGGTCCCCAACCCACCCCCACTTCAGACAAAATGCAGGCCATTTTAAAAGTCAGGAAAAATTGAAGATCACTTTGCAGAATTGCTCCCCCAGGGGGAGGAAATCAGCAGGACAGCAGCCCACACTGAAACGCAGCCTGATTTAATCACAGCACAATTTGTATTTTAAATGGGCAATCGAACAGCTTTTGGGGAGATAGCTGGGGAACAGGTCTGCAGGAATGTTTTGGGAATCTGGCAGGGAAAATGCCTGGAACTGTTGGTGATAAATGAGAGAATATTGTGTTCTGCTGTTAAGGCCTGGGATGTTAATTTAGGCCAGCTTTCGGCAATCTGGTGCTCTCCAGACATTTTGGACTACAGTTCAGGATGATACCGGAATCAGGTGTGGCAGCACCTATCCTTTACATGTAGGGATTGTGGGATGTACTATTACTAGAGCAGTCAAGTACAACATTCTCCTGTTGCCTAGAAGGAACACACAGGGGAATGTGGCTCCAGGCAGGGAGGACTTCTTGTCATACCTGCTCCAGAGTATCTTTGCTCTGTGTGTGACCTAGCTGACGAGATAAAAGCGCTGGCCACACAACCATCTCTCTCTTGGACTCTCTCTCTTACTCTCATTCTTGGACTCTCCTGACTTTTAGTGAGCGCATGGCTCAACCTTCACATAGGATGGAGCCCACAAACAGAAAGTCTGAGATGTAGCTCAGACTTCTTTTCACTGTGACAACAAGATAAACCCTGCCTTCAGATTACTGCTGTGTACTGAATGTGAGAAAAACTTTATTCTTACTTTATTCTTATTCAGAAGACTGTGTTGTGTTGTTGTTATTACTTTAAGAGGGAAATAAAAGGGGAAACTTACCAGAAACAATCTAGACTGGACAAGGCAGACTGGATTGCTTAATTAAAGGATTCTAACGAATTGCCAACTCGCTTCCAGTAAGTTGCAAAGGGAATGTGCTCTTCTGTTTACTCACTAGCATGAGTGAGAAGGGATAATATCAAAACAAAATATCCTCTCCTACCTTCCTTAACATACCCACAGGGATGAGCAAATTGGTCAATTTCTATTTCTCTCAGTTTTCCATTTTGTCCTACCTGTAATCTATACCTTTGTCCTGAAGGAGCATATTAGCCCCTTTTAGCATAATAGTGTTTGAGATCAGGAGTGGGATCACATTTGTGGTCCTTGGCTTCATCCTCCAAGCATTCTTCCAATAGATCTGAACAAAGACCACCAGTATACTGCTGTAGATGCTGACAGGCACGCGCGCGCGCACACACACACACACACACACACCATCTACTTTGCATGCAGAAGGTCCCAGCAGGGCTGGGAGAGACTTCCTGCCTAAAACCCTGAAGAGTCACTGTTGGTCAATGTATACTGAGCAGTCTGATTTGGTATAAGGCAGCTTCCTATGTTCCTATCATCTTGGAGAACAGGCTTTAGTGTGCATCAGTTTAATTCAGAACTTACAAAGTGCAATCCTATGCAGGTTTGAATTGGAGAAAACCCCATGTGGTTCAAAGCTGCTGACTCCCTATTCAGTGTATTTAGGATTGCAGCTTTGGGTGAAGGTGAAGAGGTCAGCAGCAAGGACATCAAGTGCAATCCTGATTCTACCCACCTCTGTTTGCCTGAAAAGAGCTGCTGTTGTGTTCTTTTGCCATTTGAAAGTGCCTTGGAAGACAGCCCTGATAAGTGGCAATTGCAGTTCCACCCCAAGTAAATATAGAACCCATTAAGATGCTTAAAACTAAAATAAAACAAAAAATAAAACAGGCGAGGGGTTCCTTCTTTCTTTCCTTTCTTAAACAGAATATCGTGAGTCATTTCCATGTCTTCATGCTGGGTGCAGAATATAGAGCTTTCTCTCTCTCTCTCTTTGTTTATTCTTCCCACATATCTAATTGCTGGGTTTTGTGTGCTAATTCTCACCCACAGAAAGGTTTCGGAAGGGGACCTTTAGGGATGGGCAGTAGTTCAATGGCAGAGCAGCTGCTTCACATGCAGAAGGTCTCAGGTTCAATCCCCATCATCTCCAAGAAAGGCTGGGTATTTTCCTGTCTGAAATCCCAGACAGCTGCTGCCAGTTCATGTAGATGCTGCAACACAGGCAGCTGTCTTTCGCTGAGTCCATAATTGGTCCCATCTAGCTCAGGAGTCTTGAGAGTCCCACAGACTGCAAGAAGAACAAACCTATCCATTCTTAAGGAAATCAGCCCTGAGTGCTCACTGGAAGGACAGATCCTGAAGCTGAGGCTCCAATACTTTGGCCACCTCAAGAGAAGAGAAGGCTCCCTGGAAAAGACCCTGATGTTGGGAAAGATGGAGGACACAAGGAGAAGGGGACGACAGAGGACGAGATGGTTGGACAGTGTTCTCGAAGCTACCAGCATGAGTCTGACCAAACTGTGGGAAGCAGTTGAAGACAGGAGTGCCTGGCGTGCTCTGGTCCATGGGGTCACGAAGAGTCGGGCATGACTAAATGACTAAACAACAACAGCTCAGTATTGACTGCTCTGACTGGCATAATAGGGTTTCAGGAAGGGTACATTACCTACCTGGAGATGATGGGCATTCAACCTGGGACCTCAGTTACCAGTATTGAACCAAGGCCCTATCTGCACTATATATGTAAAGTAGTATCACACCACTTTAGACAGTCATGGCTTCCACCCAAGTATGGTGGGAACTGTAGTTTTTTTTAATGGGGCTGAGTGGTGTTGCAAGACTCCTTTCACAGATCTACAATTTTCAGGGTGGCTTAGAAATCAATTCCTCTTCCCTGGAAACTAGGAATTGCAGCTCTGGGAGGGGAATTGGGGTCTCCTAACATCCCTCAGCACCCTAAACAAACCACAGCTCCCAGGATTCTTGTTTAAAGTAGTATTAAAGGTAAAGGTACCCCTGCCCGTACGGGCCAGTCGTGTCCGACTCTAGGGTTGTGCGCTCATCTCACTTAAGAGGCCGGGAGCCAGCGCTGTCCGCAGACACTTCCGGGTCACGTGGCCAGCGTGACAAAGCTGCTCTGGCGAGCCGGCACCAGCGCAGCACACGGAAACGTAGTATTATGTGCTTTAAAATGTATTATGTAGATGCATCCTAAGGCAGTTTCCTATAGCCTTATAGCCAGAAAAAATGTTATGTGTGTCTGTTTTCTCTCTATCTTATCACCATCATTATTATTTCTGGTGTAAAAGTTATATATATATTTAACTGTTGCTTACTTATTTGGTCAACAGATAGGCATACCTCCAGGTTCTTAGTTGGTTTCAGAGAAAATGTTTCTCTTCCCCTTCTCCCTCTTTTTTAAAAAATAAAATAATAAAATAGCAAGTTGGCCCATTTTGAGTTGATTTCCTCCTCCTCTCCCTCCCTCCCCCTTCATATTTGTGTAGGAGCTGATGAGCTCCCCGTCAAGGCTAAGAATGGGAGTCTGCCTGCGATTAGGTGGGAAGAGAGACTTTTAAAATTTATTAAATTGACGGCTCCTGAATGGCACTAGTGATTGCTCATATAATTGTATTAATTTTGGAGGAGTGAGGTGCTGTTTTCATCACTTAAGGTTTGCACTGATGTTGTTTTCTGGTGAACAGCAGGGTCCATTTATTCCAAGAATATGGAGTGGTGGGTGTTTTTTGGTGTGTGTTTTTTACAGAGTCTAGGAAACGGCCTTTGTCTAATACAGCAGGAATCTCACTGAAACAAGAACATGGATAGGTTTTTCCTCTCTCATGCTTTCCAGTTATTTATCATGCTGTGAATTCAGTTGTTTCTCCTTCCTACGAAGTTTGTATTGTCCTCAGAATTGTAGCATTTCATTTTTCAGTTGGCACAGTACAGTATTTATATATGCCCTCCCCCCCCACGTGTGTGTGTGTGTGTGTGTGTGTGTTGTGTGTGTGTATACAGACACTAATAATACAGTGGATAATCTGTTTTATCAGTGTGTGTCTCCACCCTCTTCCATAAATGATTCTGCCCCTTTATTAGTTTTATGTGTGTTAGTGGTAATGCACGCTGGGTGGTTAATGTGCACAAAAACCAGCCATTGTGCACATTCACCACACCTCTGGAGAATGTGCACATAATCTATGAAGAGGGAATTGTGCACATTTCCTGATCAAGGGATATGAATTCCCAACATGCCTTGTGAAATGTGCACATCTCAACTGCATTTTCTACATTTGCCAGCTATTATGCATAATCCCCAAAAGATCTTGAGGGATGTGCATATTGTTACCGGGAGCCAAGGCTCAAAATGAGCCCCGGCTTGCGCAAGAGGTTAAATATATATATATTTTTAAAGGGTTTCTTTGTCCATGTTCGAAGCAAGAAGAAGAACATGCAAGTAGTAGCTCCTCTGCATGGAGAAGATGGAGAAATGCTATTGGGTGACAGAGGACTCATCTACACCCGTGGTTTTTAATGCTAAAAATGAGTTTAAAGGGGGTTCTGATAACCATATAGCCATATGACTTTTTTTTAAAAAAAATCGTCAATAATGTGTTATTAAAATGTGACACCAGAGGACTTTGCCCAGTTTTGCAACTGGCCCTGCCCAACACAGGCTTGTGGCCCCTGGATGGTTGCTGAGAAAGGAATGTGACTCTTGGGCTGAAGAAGGCTCCCAACTCCCTGCAGTGTGTTGGTCAAAGTTGGCAAGATAAATTTTGGCACCTGAGTTGAACCACAAAATGGCATGCCCCCTGGCCAGGGAAGAAGGGGTGAGTGAAGATCTATTCCCCCCCCTCCTTCTGTGATGGAGCTCCTATTTGGGGACTTCCCTGGCTTTTTTCTGGCCCACATAGGACCAGTCTGGATAGTTAGCTTTGGTGAAGATTTAACATTTTCACCTCCAAAATTTTTTTGATTTGAGTTTCTACTGAAATGAGGCTGCATTTTAATGTTGTATTTTAATCTTGTTTTTTAAGTTGTATTTCAATCAATTGCTTTTATACCTGGTGTTAGCTGCCTTGAGCCTTGTCTTGGCTGGGGAGGGCGGGGTATAAATAAAATTTATTATTATTATTATTATTATTATTATTATTATTATTATTACATCAGGAACAAGCAGAGGGGGACTAAAAGCAACCATAATTGATTAAAGTGGGAATCAAAAGCTGTTGCAGGAGAGTAGGGTGGGAGAGCCCAAGATATCCCAGAGTGCAGCCCCCACAATTTCCTCCCTAGAGATTGGGAAAGACCAGCAGCACCTCCTATTTACCAAGAGGGCACTGTAGAGGCAGCATAGCAGACAGGCTGCCAAAGGAAGCAGCAGCAAATCTGGCATCCAAGGAGTGTGCCACCAGCAGTGACAGGAACTGCAGGTGATACATGCCTGAGAGGCCAGATCTGCTGCTTTTGTAGATTCTGCCACCCAAGGCCCACCCACGTTGCCTCATGGGTGGGCCGGCTCTGGTGGTGTTGCTTCGCTTGGCAGGGGTGGTGGTTGTGGTGGTTGTGCAAGTCACAGCTGGGGAGTCAGAGGGAGTTCAGTGTCCTCCGGCCATTGCTGTGCCCATGTAAAATGCTCAAATTGAAACTGACAGCAGCCGCCATCTCTGAGACAGATGCCCACTTCCCTGCAGCTGAATGGAGTATAATTATATTTTTTTGCAAAAAATGCCACTCGTCCTTGATTAGCCTAGCTGGGTTTGTTCTGCTTGGCTGAGGGTGTTCCTGGCGGCTGCAGAGCCAAATGGGCTCTCTTGCCAAGGGAACGGATGTGAGTTTCAGATGGAAGTTACTGAAGGTTTCCTACAATCCCCCCCCCCCCACACACATTAGACTCACAGTTGGGTGATTCTCCTTTTTCCTTTCTGCAGAGAGGCAAAGAATGGTACTGGGCCACATAAGGAGCAGGCCAAGATTTGCACAAGTTTTTTAAAAATAGAGCCGTAGAAAGAAGCTCTAAAGCAGCGGTTCTCAACCGGTGGGTCCTCATATGTTGTTGGACCACAACTCCCATCATCCCTGAGCTCTGGCCATGCTTGCTGGGGCTGATGGGAGTTGTAGTTCAACAACATCTGGGGACCCACAGGTTGAGAAAGGCTGCTCTAAAGGGAAGGGAACACCCCACAAACAGGAGGTGGTACATAAGGGTTGGCCTACACAGAGCCAGCCCTAGACATTTTGGCGCCTGAGCCAAATCAGAAAGAGGTGTGTGCCCCCCCCATTGTAATTTGTTAAGGGTGTTTTTTAATATATAGGCTTCTCACTCCTTCCCCCCCTTCTGATGCTGATCCTCACTCACCCCTTTCCCCCCACTGCTGACCTTCACTTGGGGAATATAAAAAATGTGATTTTTAAATGGACAGTGTAATTTGTGAGTTTGAATCCATAGGGCTAAAAATTGGGAAGAAGTCACATTTCAGTCAACCAGCTTGATTCAAAAATGGCTCAAGCGAAACAATTTTGCTTGAATTCAGTGGGGATACTGTCCATGATGGGACACGGGTGGCGCTGTGGTCTAAACCACAGAGCTTAGGGCTTGCCGATCAGAAGGTCGGTGGTTCAAATCCCCGTGACGGGGTGAGCTCCCGTTGTTCGGTCCCAGCTCCTGCCCACCTAGCAGTTCCAAAGCACGTCAAAGTGCAAGTAGATAAATAGGTACTGCTCCGGCGGGAAGGTAAACGGCGTTTCCATGCGCTGCTCTGGTTCGCCAGAAGCAGCTTAGTCATGCTGGCCACATGACCCGGAAGCTGTACGCTGGCTCCCTCGGCCAGTAAAGCGAGATGAGGGCTGCAACCCCAGAGTCGTCCGCGAGTGGACTTAACAGTCGGGGTCCCTTTACTATCCATGATAGCTATGCTCCATCTCAATGCTTCTGAATACCAGTTGCTGGACAGGCATCTGGTTGGTAGGGCTGCCATTTGTCTGAATTCTCCTGGACATAACTGGGCTTTAAAAGGTGGAATTGACATCTGGGGGGAGGGAAGGCTTTTCCAAAGGTGGCACTTTGCTCTGGATCTTAGGCAAGTCAATTTTTGGTGTTTTTGTTTTTAAAAAAGCTCAGCAACTGTGAGAACAGGATGCTGCGCTAGATGGGCCATTGGTTCTTCTTATGTTCTTACTCCCAGTGAAGTCGGGCAAGGATTGCAGCCTTAGTCTAGCAAAATGCTTTTAAATCAATAAATCCAAAGAGAAGTCAACCAAACGTTGTAGCCCTTCACCCCACCCACTGTTACATGAACATGCTGTTGTCTCCTACCCTGTTTCCTGGCTGTAAAAAGCTCCCAGACCCTGCCTCTTGTCTTATATGTCTGTGTCTATCCTTCTATGCCAGCTAACATCCAGTCACCTCAGCCTTCTATTAACGATCACCTTTCCCCATAAGGTGGCAGCTTTTGCTATACAATCCCTGTCTGGTTTCTGTGGTTTCCTACTCCGATGGCGCCCTCTAGAGATTAAGGAGCCCCTTAGCAACTCATCTTGAAGGGAAAGGGAAAGCCGTTGATTTTCACAGATGTCTTCCTCTTGGGTATATGTCATGGCTATCACTGAATTTTGGAAGATAACAAGCTTGTGCCTGAGAGCCAGGATCATATCCCCTAACAGGCTGTGACCTTCCTCTGGTCCTGGGGTGATGAAATGCAAGTCCACAGGCATAATCTGGCCTGCTAAACTATCCTTTTTTCTTTTCTTTTTTGCCCACCGGTATCTGACCCCAATTTACTGCTGGCAGCATTGCTGGCATAAACAATGAAGTGCCTCTTCCACCACGGACAACAAATTGGGGTGCTCTGAAAATAGGAAGGAAGGTGGCAGTGAGCCTCGAAATACCAATTGCTAGAATCACAATTCCTGGGCAGAGCTACTGTTGCACACAGAGTTGCTCACGTGCTACCTAGAGGCACCTAGGATGTTGAACTACAGGGGTCTTTGGCCTGATCCAGCAGGCTCTTCTTATGTTCTAACTCCACTGTCAGAGGCAGTCGCCTCTGAGTGCCAGTTGCTGGGAATAATAAACAATTTACACCCCGGCCTCCCCAGCCAAGACCGGGCTCAGGGCGGCTAACACCAGGTATAAAAACAATTGATTAAAATACAAGTGGATTCCCGTTTGCAGTTCACCCAGAGGCATCCGGCTGGCCACTGTGAGTGCAGGATGCAGCAATAGATGTGCCTTTGGTCCTTATCTCATGTCTTTATGGTCTGCTCTGTTGCTTTACTGAGCACTTGGATGCCATGGTGGAGCATGTCTCCATGCCACCTGGCGTGGTGGTGGTGTGTGGGTGGTGGGGAATGGGCAAGGGGTGGGGGACAAATAGAGCCCATCATGTCCACCCAGTCCCTGCCACCGCTGGAGTGACACCAGCCTCAAGCGGCATGGCTGTGGCACCCTTCTTGTGCTGCTTTCCCCAGATTTAAGCCTTGCATGGCCACTTGGGGGGGGGATGACACGGCAGCTGTGCATCCCTTGATCCCAGCCTCACACTAGGCTGGGGTCGAAGGGTGCATAGCTGTCACGACCCCAGGACCCTCTTCCCCACAGCCTTGCAAGGCTGGGATCTGGTGAAGGCGGCGCAAGAAGGATGCCATACCCTACAACATTTCTCTGATGAAAACTGGGGTGTCCCATTCCATAATGGAAATTTTACTATTTATACACCACACCAGCCCCATTGTATATCAGGGGGTTGTGTGGATAGAGTCTCGTCCTTTAAATTCCTGGGAGTTTACCTTAGTGAAGACCTCACTTGGAAGAACAATATAACTCAGGTGGTTAGGAAGGCCCAACAGAAACTCCATTTCCTCATGGTCTTGCGAAAGAACAATGTTAAACAACAATTCATGACCTCCTTCTACCGGTCCACAATAGAAAGTGTCCTCTCATATTGTATCACAGTGTGGTATGTTGGCTTGACAGCCACGGACAGAAAGTCTTTACAGAGGGTGGTGAACACAGCACATGATATCATGGGCTGTCCCCTGAGCCTGCTAGATGACATCGCAAGGGATCGATGCCTTAGGAGAGTGAGAAAAATTCTCAGGGATGATTCACACCCCGGCCAGCACCTCTTTAATCTTCTACCCTCAGGCAGGAGATATAGAAGTATAATCAGTGGTACCAACAGGCTAAAAAACAGTTTCTATCCATGGGCTGTTAGGCTGCTGAATGGAAAATAATACAGTGCAACTGACTTTCGGGGTTGGTGTGTTGTGTGACAAGCACACAGAGTGCAATGAGATTGAGTGTTTGTTGGGGCGGGGAGGGAGACTCGGTTAATGTCATTGTACACAGGTTGTACATTGACAATAAAGGTAATATTATTACACATCTTACTGGGTTGCTCCAGTCGCTCTGGGCAGCTTTCAACATACAGTGGTACCTCGGGTTACATACGCTTCAGGTTACATATGCTTCAGGTTACAGACTCCGCTAACCCAGAAATATTACCTCAGGTTAAGAACTTTGCTTCAGGATGAGAACAGAAATTGTGCTCCGGTGGTGCAGCGGCAGCAGGAGGCCCTATTAGCTAAAGTGGTGCTTCAGGTTAATAACAGTTTCAGGTTAAGAATGGACCTCCGGAACGAATTAAGTACTTAACCCGAGGTACCACTGTATAAGAAAACATTAAACATTTTTTTAAAAAAACTTTTCTATACCGGATTACCTTCAGACGGCTCGGGGGTCAGATAACTCCATACCCTCCAACATTTCTCCAGTGAAAATGGAGGCATCCTAAGGAAAAGTGAAACATTCCAGGATCAAATCAGAAACCGGGACGGCTTCTCTAAATCAGGGACATCTCTGGAAAATAGGGACACTTGAAGGGTCTGGGATGCGGCAACCATGTACTGCACAACCTATCCACCTGTGCAGGGAGCAGCCCAGGCAGCAGACGGGGCACTTGGGGGGTGTGAAGCAGGTGCCCCCACTCCGGCCCCCCCCAGTGTGGCCCAGTCCGGTGCTCCTCTCTGCAAGTGTTGGTTCCTTCAATGCCAGGAGATGAGTGCTGGGCCAAGGCCTTGCTATATTTCCATGTTTTTCTTTGCTGCATGTTTTGTTGATGTTAAAATAAATATCTGCTGGAGTTCTCTTACCAAAGAGTGCTTGCCCCAAACTTGGGTCTTGGCTTCCTTGCTGATTGAGTAACTTCCCACTGCTAGGTATTAAACCTAGGTATTAAATGCCATCTGTGAAAATAATATCGCAGGAGGGGTTTTGTTTAGTAAGGTACTTTCTCTGCCTGGCCTTTTGATGGTTGCTTGCAAAGAGCAGCTGAGTGCAAATTCATTATTGTGAAGAAGGAAAGAAGTTTTTGGCTGGATGACCGAAAAGCCATTCAGCTATGTATGCAAATGGACAGTTGCTCATCCTTAAGCAGAGCCCTTCACTCTGGAACAGGCTGTAATGTTTGGAACACTGCTTGCTTCATCGAACAGTCAGTAACTGGCATTGAATGGGGTTCGTTCAAGTGTCTTAATTTTATTTTTCTGTGCCAAAAGTGGTTATGTCTGTTTCTGAAGGAAAGAAATGAGGACTCCTGGGAACATGAAGTATATTTTTTTCAGTGCCAGAAGTCCCAGCTGGTTTGGGGAAATAGGTTTGCTTAAAAAGTCATTATTCCATGGTGGTGCAGCCTTGCTTTCAGAAGGAGATGGGTTTGCTGTGTGCTACTGAATAGCTTATGCCCCTCTTTAGTTCTGATTACACCCTCCTGCTGCCTCGCTTCTATTTGGCCCCGGTTCCCACTGTTCCCACTACAATCTCTTTCTTTTTCCTTTTTCCTAGAAAAAAGGTAAGTAAGGACGGGCATGCTAAAGGTGTATGAAATTACGTATGGTGTAGAGCAATGGTGGAGAACCTTTGGCCCTCCAGATTGGTGAACTACAACTCCCACTACAGTGGTACCTCGGGTTACATACGCTTCAGGTTACAGACTCTGCTAACCCAGAAATAGTACCTCGGGTTAAGAACTTTGCTTCAGGATGAGAACAGAAATCATGCTCCGGCGGCGCGGCAGCAGCAGGAGGCCCCATTAGCTAAAGTGGTGCTTCAGGTTAAGAACAGTTTCAGGTTAAGAACGGACCTCCGGAACGAATTAAGTACCTAACCTGAGGTACCACTGTATCTCTGGCCGTTAGCCATGTTTGCCCTAGGCTGATGGGACCAACATCTGGAGGGCCAAAGGTTCCCCATATTCAGCACAGAGAAAGAAATAGGGAGACGTTTTTCTCCTCCCATAGTAATGGAACTTGAAGCTGGATGTTGGAAGATTCAGGAAAGACAAAAGGAAGTACTTATTAATACAGTACAGAGTTAAACTGTGGAATTCACTCCTACGCAAGGCAGTGATGGTCACTGACTTGGATGGGCCTCTGAATGCCAGTTGCCAGCAGCAGTAGCGTAGGAAGTCAGGGGCTGGTGGGGGCATAGGGCATCACGGAGTCTGGAGGGTGACATGGTGCGCCAGCCGCACTTGGCTGGTGGGTGGCATGGTGGCTTCAGGGTGCTGGAGCCACTGTCCCTCGCATGTGCCCTGCATGAATAGGCTTATGTCCTATCTCTCCATCCCAGGTGCCAGTGAGGGTTGCTATGCTGGTGGCCAGGAATCGCAAGTGAAGAGAGTGCTTCTCAGTTCCTGCTTGTGGGCTTCTTATGGATGTCTTGTTGGCTACTGTGAGAACATACCTCATAAGGGCAGAATGCTGGGGAAAGTAAGAGATATGAACTCCTGCCTATAAGACGAACATGAAACGTTTTTGAATAAATTAAGGGATGGGGAAGAAATTTTGTTCAGTTCACATTTTAATGCAAATGTATCTAATTTGCCAACTGTCTTTTGAAATTTGCATTTCTCTGAATCTTGGTAAGCAGCTCTTCAGCCAAGAATGTGGACAAGAACACATATTTTAGCAAAAAGTGGGCACAATAATGCATGTGTTAAAGAAAAATAACAGATGGAGATTCATTTCGTTGTTTGAAAAACTGGGTACATAAGGTGAAAAGCAAAGTAAGATCAAATGCTGGTGCATTTTTGTGAGGACTTTAAAAAACAAAAACATGGCCTGGGAACGTGGGGTTCGGCAGAGCACCAGGAGTGCCTCCCCTACTCACGGGGAACCCCAATTTGGGGCTCCGGAGTGAAGTGGGGTGAGCAGCGCGGTGCTGCGAACTGATTGCTATTTTCACGGAGGGAACCCGCACAGCCATCGCCGGAGAGCGCTGACTTTTTCCTGTTGACAATTGGACTCTAAACAAGTACCCGTGAGTAAAAACGGAAAATTGGATCAAGAAATACTTGAATTAGGCTCTGAAGCGGGAAGGTTCAAAACAGGAAGTCCGCCTCCCGCTTTTTGTAAATAGACTGAAGCAAAAACCTTACAATCTAATAGCCTGGAAAGTTGTCTTAAAGGTTGGAATTTCCTGCATTTACAACTAATAAAACCCCCTTGGAAGCAGGTGAAAAGGGGGGGAAATCTGACTGTTTAAGCCTGCAGGAGAGGGAGTAAAGGAAAATAAGTTTCCATCGTCTCAAACCTGGGAACGGGGTGTCAGGACAGAAATTGCCGGAGACGTCCATTGATTGTACGTGGAGCATTTTGACAGATAGTTAAAAAAGAGAACCAAACTGACTTCAATGCTGCCTTCTGCATTTTAAAGAAACAAAGTATTTGAAAATTGAAAATTGAAAGTAACTTTCTTTTGTTGGACATGTTTTAAAAAGATGGATACAAATAGAAATTGTGTCCCCTAGAGGGAGCTTGTCAATTTGTTGCTGCAGTTTACTTGGAGACCTCACAGCTGAGAGATTGGGATCGTGGGACCAGCCGTTTGACCTTGAATAGAAATGTGTGGGGAGGAAGTTTTGGTGTCTGCTTTTTGCAAGACAAATGCTTTGCTGGAGCAGTTGCATGAGAAGACGGGTTTGATGGAGAAGTTGGACTTGATGACTGCTGTAGCCAGTGAATATGGATTAACAGGAAACAAAGAAATTATGCAGCAACCAACTCAGGAAATTGGTTCGACTGGGCAAGTGCAAGGGCAGATGAAGATGGAGGAGGCTGCGATCGCACCCCAAGCAACACAAATGGAGAGATCCGAAGCCCTGCAGGAGCATAAGCCGCTGTTTTGGAAGATTGAATTTGGAGTGGGCCTGGGAGAGCCTGGAGTTAAGGAGGCTCTTAACTTTGGGGGGACTTGGAAATATGCTGACAACTATTTTTTGGATAGTTACTTTTTGGATTACAATGATGATGGCGGGGAGTGGGACTGTGGGGAATGGGCTAGTCTGATGAAGGAAGATGGATATAACTATCGGTTGGAATCCTCCAGAGACCTACTCCTCAAGGAGAAAGGGAAGTAATTAAGAAAGAAACCAACGAAAGATAAGGAAAAGTGTAAGCATAAACAACAAGAAGAAAATCTGCAGAAGAGGCATAGAAGAGACTTAAGGGCCTCGGACATAAGATCACCAGGTTGATGGACTGGATGGAATGGACAGTAAGGACTGACATAACCCGAGACCAGGAAGAAGGGACGTTGGATAAATTTTTTTAAAAAAGCCTATAAAAGGAAAATTTTCTTTTTATTTTTGGAATTAGTGTAAAACTAATGAAATATTAGGGGAAATGTTGGAATGGAATTATCTGGCTTTAGTAGAAAGGATATAAGGAGTTATGTATAAATATGTTTTAAATTTTGAACATTAAGGTTTTCTTTTTACGGTAAGACAAGGTTAAATAAATCAAGGTAAACTGAATAACAGAATATGTCAAAAGATGGAAAGGACTTGTTGAGTTAACTAATAGGTTAGACTATCTAAATAAGAATTGAGAAAGACGGAAAGAATTTGCTGAAACAACGAATTAAATTAGAATACAAAAAGGGAGGTGTGAGGAGGTCAAAGAATTAAGCAAATGAAAAGATGTAATATGGGATTTGTCTTTTTTTCTTTTTCTTTTTTGTTGTTGTTGTGATGTATTTGTTCCTTTTTTCTTATTTTTTTGTCCTTTTTCTTGTACTTTTGAAACTCTGAATAAATATTATTTTAAAAAAAAAACATGTAGAATTGCAGTGAACTGAACCTCAGACTGGAACCATGGCTGCAGGAATATGGTGCAGCTCAGAACACCTGATTGTTCAAGCAAAGCTCAGCAGGAACCAGAAGTCCTCTTATAGCCTTCCTGTTGAGAAGGATCCAATAGTCAACCTTGGTGGGTTGGACCAGTCCAGGGCTTGAAGGTACAGTGGTACCTTGGGTTAAGAACTTAATTCGTTCTGGAGGTGGGTTCTTAACCTGAAACTGTTCTTAACCTGAAGCACCACTTTAGCTAATGGGGCCTCCTGCTGCTGCTGCACAGCCGGAGCCTGATTTCTGTTCTTATCCAGAAGCAAAGTTCTTAACCTGAAGCACTATTTCTGGGTTAGTGGAGTGTGTAACCTGAAGCGTCTGTAACCTGAAGCGTATGTAACCCGAGGTACCACTGTATTGAGAAGTCTGCACTTCAATGGGTCACCACATGGGGAGCTGGCTGCAGATCCAGCTGCCTCCTGACAAAATCACCAATTCACTCATCCATTGAGAAGTTGCTTGTTGTGTCTCTCCATGAGTCACCAACTTGTGAAGAACTTATCTGAAGAAGTGTGCATGCACGCAAAAGCTCATACCAAGAACTAACTTAGTTGGTCTTTAAGGTGCTACTGGAAGGAAAAAATTTTTTTGTTGTGACTTGCTTTGCTTCATCTTCTTGGGGATGCTGAGAAGAGGAGCAACTTGTGCAAAAACTTAACAGTGGCGGGAGGCTCTCCTTATTCTTTCACACTTTGAAAAGCCCCCAGGTATAATAATGAGTAAAAGCAGACTAGATCCAGCACTGTGGGTCAAGTCAGCTGCTCACAGAGGTATTGGAATTTTCTGTAGTTGTCTTCTTGTGGGTAGATGCTCCCACAGAAAACAGTAGTGGCGTTGTGCCAGCTGCCAATGTCAGATCCACTCTTCATTGTGTAATTTAATCAGAATGTTGTACAGAAGACAGGCATGAAGCCCTCAGACCAGATGGGCAGACAGTCTGCCAAATCACCATGTAAACAGAATATTAAATGCCCATGGGTGTCACCAGCATTTGTGTTAGGGGGCAGCAGCCTTTATGTTGGGGTGGGGCAGAACCTCAGGCAGTTAGTTAAGTATTTTGTATTGATTTATTTGATGGGGGCAGCTGCCCCTCCATGCCTCCCCCACAGCTATGCTCATGTAATTGCCTCTCCTGTTTTGCTGAGAGAAAGAGCCTTTGGTAGGAGAATCACCAGTTCCTGCACTGTGACGTGGCTTGTGCCATACACTTTAAAACACATTGGAAGCATCTTATGTCTCTCAGGGATTCTGGGACTGCAGTTTACCCATCACAGTTACAATTTCCAGCAAGCCTCAACAAGCTTTGGTATCCATTTTTGAGAACAGAGCATCTCAGAGCATCTGATCAAACTCTCACCAGTTTCCTTAAGAAATGCCTTCATTGAGCTCTGTTTCCAAGTGATGTACACTGCAGTCTTGGATCGCCACTACAACAAGGTCCCGTACACAGGCAGACTTTGTATTTGTGGCCAACTTCAGTGGAAGACATCATTCATTTTCTGTTAGCCTGCCCCCTATCTAGAGACCCAAGAGATTCCTTTCTAAAACATTTGCTTTCACAAGCAATCAGGCACACCCCAGCAGAAATAGTTTGGGTTCTTTTGAGTGACAGTATTAGCTTCCTAACTCATAGAATAGCCATCTATGCACAGGCTGCCAAAAAAATAATCAAGAGAAAGGAGTTAGATAAAATCACTGTAATGGTTGTGGTGATTCAGATTTGAATTTGTTGGTGTCTCTGATAACTTCTCTCTCTTACATCATGGCTTATATTACGGATGTACATTCTGCATTGTTTTATCAATGCTATTGCTACTGGTTTGTCATAGCCTTCGGCTAGAACAATAAACGTATGAAGGAAAGTGCCCATAACTCTGAGAGGTTAAGAATGTGCTTTGTATGTGCTTCAAAAATTTAGTGTGCACACAGTCTTTGACTCAGTGGAGGCTGATGTGTCTGCTGCCAGCTAAAAATAACAACATCATTTCCCTGAGATGCCATTCCTAATGCATTAACCGCGATTGTTTGTGACTCATATATACCTCAAGCCTCCTTATGTGACAATGGAAATGGCATCTTCATCTGAAGCTGTACTCTAGGCAGAATTGTGTGTTGTGGTCAGCATTTGGCATCCTGATAACATCAGCACTCTCTTCATCTGGAAAGCAAGCTACTGGTCCTCAAAACTGCTAGAAGCCCAAGGAGTGGCAGGTGAGGAGAAGTCAACAACCTGAGGATATCAGCACCTGCTTTTCTGTCTCATAGATATATTTAGTGAAGGGGTCACCAACGCTGCACCCATGGGCACAATAGCGCTCTTGAAGTCTTCTCTGGTTGAACACAAAACATCTGATGCTTCCCCCCTTCACTGCTTACAACATCACAATGTAGTGTGTGTGGGGGGGGGGTTACCTTCTTCTCCCTTGGAAGGTACATAGAACCCCCAACCGGGACACAGATCTCAACAGGAGCCTAATGATGGCAGCTTCTAAAGCTAGCCCAGGTATATATGCTCTTCTGTGCCTGGGAATGGGGAACCAGTGGCCCTCCAGATGAGTATTGGCTATGCTGGAAGGACTGGTGGGAGCTGGGGGGTGTTCTACAACATCTGGAGGACCACATGTTCCTCCCACTCCTCTTGGACAAGCTTTCTCTTCCACTGTAGTAGTTATGCAAGTAGACCACATGTGTGAACAGTGACTATCGGGAGGGTTAGGCCCTGCAGTAACATCTGTGCCAGCTCTAGGTTTAAGGAGATGATAATTTTTAGGGCTATGCACCAGATTTGGTGGAGGCCTGAATGAATTGGTCTGATTTGGGGGGGGGGTCTGAGTGTTACTTGAGTTGGGCTGAGGCAACCCCTGATCCCCACAACTTGGGTCAGGTGGATCAAAGTGAATCTGGATTGTCAGGGGGCTGGGGTCAGGGAGAAAGGAGATGCAGGTGTTTGGGCAGGAAGAAGGTGAATCTCCAAAAAGAGAGTTGAGACCATATTGATGGTTGCAGCTTTCCTGGAAGATTGTAAGGGTTGGTGGTGAATGCCTTTGAGTGTGGTGTCCCATCTGGCTTCTTCTTTCTCCCACCTGGCACATGGCACCAACACAATGCACATACCACAACACAGGACAGAGAGTGTTCAATCCTTTGGGTGCAGGTTGCTGCTCCTTTGTGAAGAGTTTCCATGCAGGAAAAGAAGAGGAGGAGGAGGAGGAGGAGGAGTTTGGATTTGATATCCTGCTTTATCACTACCCAAAGGAGTCTCAAAGCGGCTAACGTTCTCCTTTCCCTTCCTCCCCCACAACAAACACTCTGTGAGGTAAGTAGGGCTGAGAGACTTCAGAGAAGTTGACTAGCCCAAGGTCACCCAGCAGCTGCATGTGGAGGAGCGGAGACCCGAACCCAGTTCACCAGATTACGAGTCTGTTGCTCTTAACCACTACACCACACTGGCAGTTGTGAAGGAGCTGTACCCCATGGGATCAAACCCTCCGGTTCATGGCCAGGATGGGGGAAGAAGATGCAGAGACACCAGTTCCTCCCCCTTGTGATCTTATGTTGAATATGGGTTAAAAAAAACCTATTTTAAACATCAGCCCCCTACCACTGAATTGATCCAGGGGCAGATCCAGGGTGAGTGGTCCCTTCATTGGCTCAAGACTGCTTGGCCCAATATGGGGCCACAGGGCAGATTGTGTGTGTGTGTGTTTGCACAGACCTATTAATTTTTGGATCCTCCGTTAGATCCTTCTTGACTGGTCTGAGTAGAATTAGCAGAGCAAGTGGAGAGATAAATGGCTGAAGTAGATGAATTAAGCAAATGCAGAGCTCTTAATTAATTAAGACAATCTCCCTCCAGGGGAGATAAGAGCTCAGTTCTGTGATCCCAGGAGCCCTCATGCTATTAAGTCACTAGTGCAGGAAACAGTGTAATGAAGGACCCATTTTCCCCTGTGTCTGAGGTTTCTCCCATTTGGCTTCTACAAGAAAAATGATCTCTTTTCAGGGAAGAAATCCATTGGATCTGAACAGCCTCTTGCTGCAATTAGGCTTTTATTTATATAAGCATATTTCCAAACTTCCAGCTCTTAAATAATGTAATTGTGGTCTACAATAAAACCATTAAAATATCGTGGCATTATAAAACCAATTCTGAACCAATTCTTTAAAAACACTTGATGGAACAGAAATGTTTTCAGCAAGTGACAAAACAAGAGGGGCCTGTCTGATTTCAGTCGGAACTGTGCATGGATTTATTTAGAGCATTTGTAAATGGCTCCTCAGTCAAAAAGGCTCTCAGACTGGCTCTTGTACCATGCAATCAATTTTTTAAAATAAAAAGGTAGTCCCTGTCTGCAGGCTTATAATGTAAAAACATGGTGCACGAGGGAAAAGGGATGGTGAGGGAGAGGAGAAGAATCTGCCATAACCACCAATTCTTTAACAGTTGTGGTGGTTGTTTTAGTAGTTTTATTAGAGATTTTATTGGATTACAAAATACATGCATTGTCTCTATTTTCAGGTTATAGAGTCTTTTCTACAGATTAGTTAGATTCAGTGTGAGACATTAATGTTGTACATAGTACAGTGGTACCTCGGGTTAAGTACTTAATTCGTTCCGGAGGTCCGTACTTAACCTGAAACTGTTCTTAACCTGAAGCACCACTTTAACTAATGGGACCTCTTGCTGTTGCCGCGCTGCCGGAGCACGATTTCTGTTCTCATCCTGAAGCAAAGTTCTTAACGCGAAGCACTATTTCTGGGTTAGCAGAGTCTGTAACCTGAAGCATACATAACCTGAAGCGTATGTAACCCGAGGTACCACTGTATAAGGTTGGGGGAGAAGAGAGCGGGGAAGAGGGTGGGTGGTAAACTTATTTTTTAAACTTAATGTATGTGTGAGGTTTTTGTATCAGCATCACTTGTGTAGATTCCCTTTCTATTCATTTATCAGTTTTCATTGGAGGCAGGAGGTGCCCGATGGAGTAACTTTGACTCCCCCCCTTTCTTAAAACGGTTTTTGGAGTTACAGCCCTGCTTATCTGCAAGAACAGGGGTCAGCAAACTTTTCCAGCAGGGAGCCAGTCCACTGTCCCTCAGACTATATTTGGGGGGGGGGGGGATGAATGAATTCCTATGCTTCACAAATAAACCAGAAATGCATTTTAAATAAAAGGACACATTCTACTCATGTAAAAACACGCTGATTCCCAGACAGTCCACGGGCCGGAATGAGAAGGCGATTGGGCCGCATCCGGCCCCCGGGCCTTAGTTTGCCTACCCATGTGCAAGAAGATGCATTGTGCTGCTCTTTCAGATGATTATTTAGGTTGCTCACCCCATTTGCTGTTGGCTATTTTAGAAATACATGAAAGAGTTGCTGACTCATCTCCTTGCATTTGAGCTTTTCAGTGTGTCAGTTCTGTAATGGGTCCTTGGCAGAGCAAACCAGCTTAGCTTCTCCTTTGCCTAACACAGGATATGAAAATAATTTTTAATGCCTGTGCAAAAATGGAGAAATGATCTTTTTTCTCTAAGCTTTTGTGTAGCTCACCCTAGTGAACCATTGGTCTTTTTGGCCTATGCAGCCTTGGAAAGGGGCTGTAGCTCAGCGGTAGAGCGTCTGTTTTGCATGCAGAAAGTCTTGGGTTCAATCCTCAGTATCTCCATGTAGGGCTGGGAGAGGTTTGTTGCCTCAAACCCAGGAGAGCAACTTCCATTTGGTACGGACAACACAACTACATGGACCATTGAGTCTGCCTCAATATATGGCAGTTCCATATGTTCCTATATTCCAGCCATGAATGCTCAGCTCCTAACTGATTCATGTAGCACTGAGTTGAACACTACTTACCCAGTTCATTTTCACCAGCATTGGAAAATATAGCCCCTTTTCATCACTTTTGAAGACACATGTTAGAAACATATTCATGTTATTTCAGTGCTGCTTGATGCCTTTTTCATCACCCTGTTTGCTCAATGAAGTTTGCTTGCCCTCATTTGCCATTGAGTCTGGTTGTGGTGACCAGTGTGTGTTCTGGCCCATGACCGCAGAATCTGAAGACAGGCCAGAGACAGCATTGTGCTAGAGACAATCATTAGGCTAATTGCTAAAATGATGGTTATGCTGATGTTGCACTGTGTGTCTAATTATTGGAAGAGATTTTAACTACATTTCTTGGAGAATTCCACTGGCGATGTGCCACTGTTGTTGATTCCCCTGACAGCAAATCAGCTTTGCTTACAAGTGGCTGACCAGATGCCTGTGGAAAACCTGCAAGCTGGGCATGAATGCAATAGCACTTTGCCCATCTGTATTTCCCATCAACTGGTATTCAGAGACACAATGCCTCTGACACTGGATGTAGAGCACAGCCATTATGACTTGTAGCCATTGTCCTCCATGGATTTGTCCAATCCTCTTTCAAAGCCACCCAGGTTGGTGGCCATCACTGCCTCATGTGGGGGCAACTTCCATAGTTTACCTATGAGCCGTGTGAAGAAAGTTTTTTCTCTTTCTTGAATCTTCCAGCATTCAGTTTCATTGGATGTCCATGAGTTCTAGTGTTATTAGAAGGAGAAAAGCTTTTATTTGTCCACTTTCTCCATGCCACACATAATTTTATAAATTCCAATGATGTCACCTGGTTCTCTTTCTATAAACTAAACTTTTCTCTAAATTTCAGCCATCTTCTGAACCCATACCTACCTCACTAACATCCTCCACTCTACTCTTCTCCCTTTTCCCTTTTTCAGCTGTCAGTCAGCCAAAGTCTTGTCACCAACACAACTATCATACCATGCTCCTTTCCAGCTCTACCATTGGGCTGATTGAGGTAGTTGCCACAGACAGCAGATGCTGAGGACCAGCAATGAGCTGTTGGGAGACAGGGCGGTGTATTCATTCCTTACAGGGCAGGATACTGTCCTATCATCTACATTGAAGAAAGATTCAGCTAAGCACCCACTGTTCCTTCTCTCCGAACACAACACCCTCCTCAACCACAGCACATTTCAATTTAACTTATTTATCTTATTCCAAGGCTCAGAATGGGTTGAGTTCTGGAGGGATATCTGGCATCTGCTGTATGTATGTGTTTCCCTAAATCTAAGTGCTTTCTACTGTTGACTCATGAACAGCTGGTCCTCATCCATTTTTAAAAGACAGCCTCTGCCAGCCATTGCTCGCTGATACTGAGCAAGCATTGTTGCCTCCATATAACCACATCACTTTGGCTACTTTTGACCAGTCATCAATCACTCTAGAACCTCATAGAAGGATGTATCCTGTTAAACTTGCTGAGAAAGTCTTGAGATCTTGATGGTACACAGTACACCCCCTCTCTGTCAATTAGAACTTTTTCTGGACATTGGAGAAGCACAAGCTGTCTCCCTGGTAGGCTGGCTGCAGGGTTTTCTCCACTGTGTTTACAGACTGGCTAGCAGCTTAAAACTGATGGATTTAGGGTGCTGGTAAGTAGTAGTATTGGACGCGGGTGGCGCTGTGGGTAAAACCTCAGTGCCTAGGACTTGCTGATTGCAAGGTCGGTGGTTCGAATACCCACAGCGGGGTGAGCTCCCGTCGTTTGGTCCCAGCTCCTGCCCACCTAGCAGTTCGAAAGCACCTCTAAGTGCAAGTAGATAAATAGGTACCGCTTTATAGCGGGAAGGTAAACGGTGTTTCTGTGTGCGGCACTGGTGCTGGCTCGCCAGTGCAGCTTCGTCATGCTGGCCACGTGACCCGGAAGTGTCTTCGGATGGTGCCGGCTCCTGGCCTCTTGAGCGAGATGAGCGCGCAACCCCAGAGTCGGACACGACTGGCCCGTACAGGCAGGGGTACCTTTACCTTTACCTTATTAGTGATGTAAGCTTGCAATGAATGAACAACCCCCCCAAACCCTCTTGCTTCATCTTTCTCCGAGATCTTGACAGTAATAGAAAAGATGGCGATATTAATTCTGTTGGTGGAAGATCGATGGCTGGGGCAGCATTTATGAAGCACTTGTGTTAATAATAAATAGAGCCATCTTCAGCAGTGAGATGAAGGCCTCAACACCATCTGGTTAACAGGCTGTCAGCAGAGCCAACAATTGTACCTTTCTCTTTTTTTAAAAATAGTTTTTTATTAGTTTTCAATTACAGTCCAGTAATAACCTCATTATAACAATACCAATTTATAATACAATTATTAATACCAATCATTCAAGTACCAAATTATATAATTTAGTTAAAGTGGGCCCCCGCATGCTAAATTTGATGATTTGATGATTTTTTTTAATTTCTGCATTCCAAAATCTTATTAGTTTCCATTAAATTCTGCTCACAAAAATAATCCCTTATACAACAACTGCAATATTAAAAACTTCTATTCATGTTGACACATTAGAGAGCTTCAAGTGAGGAACTGAAACTAGAGTGGTACCTTGGGTTACGAAATTAATTTGTTCCAGAGGTCTGTTCTTAACCCAAAACCGTTCTTAACCTGAGGCGCACTTCGCTAATGGGGCCTCCCACTGCTGCTATGCTGCTGGCACGCAATTTCTGTTCTCATCCTGGAGCAAAGTTCGCAACCCGAGGTACTACTTCCGGGTTAGTGGAGTTTGTAACCTGAAGTGTTTGTAACCCGAGGTACCACTGTATATCCTTGTTCTTCCTGTGTGCGGCAATTATTCTGTCTGTGGTGTTTCTTCCTGTAAGATGTTATGTCTTTCTTTCCCCCAATTGTTGCTCTTATCAGTCATGCCTTGGGTGGAGCTGATATCCCATTGTTGTTCCAGAAATTTCTCCATTGCTCTGTCACGTGCTTCATTGTTTTGCACCAAGAACTTTAACAACAGCTGCAAAAGTCACTCTGTCACAGTAAATAAACAGTTGTCACCATTTACTCCCCTCAGCCTGGGAAGAAGAGTGATCTGTCAAACTGCACATGACTCAGTAAAGAACCTTATCAGTTCCTTGGCAGCTCACAGACTCCTTTCATCCTTCCTTCCAGCTGATTATCCTTCCAATTAAATTAAATTCCAAGTCCTCTTAGTTCAGTTCAGTTCAGTTCAGTTCAGTTCATAGATAATAAAGGACGGGGAAGAGTCAGCTCTAAGTTTCCATCGTAAACCTTTTGCAGATTAGAGCTTCCCTTCCTTTTTCCTGTGTTTTTTTTTACACACAAAGTTCCATTTGATGTTATATTCCATCCTTCTTGTACAAATATAATTTGAACTAACATTCAGAGGAGGGTTGCTGAATCATAAATTTAGAGAAGAAAACTTTAAAACAAGAAATCGTAGGCTCCCCTCCCCCCACCGTCTTTTGACCAAATGAAGTCTTATCTCAAATTCAAACCTCAAAGTCCTTGCAGTTGGTTTGTTCTGCAGTTTGTGATCTCATCTCTTCTAGCATGTGCCTGTACTTTAGTCCAATTAAGCTCTAATTAACAGGGCAACCTTTGCTTCTTAATGGCGGCATTGGAGGGATTTTGGCAGGTGAAGTGCTTTTGGACTCAGTGCCTCCCTGCCCCCCTCCCCCACATTTCATGCCAGATCAAGAGCCAGGTACTGAGATGAACTGTGAGTGAAGCCCACTCCTTCAGTCCCTGGGGGGGAAATTGCAAGGATAATTTACCCCCGATCATCCTTGTTTTCCCTTCGCCTACGATCCCCCAGTGTCGTGGAGGCTGCCTCCATTAAGGCAGAGTGGACCTGGAAGCCAGCAATTGTACCTCTCTGCAGGCATATCAGCCTCCAGAGCTGAGCTCCCAATGTTAGAGTGACAGGTTGTGATTAGCCAAACATGGGTAAGATGGGCTGTGGTGGCCCAGTGTAGGAAAACTCTGGCAAGGGCTCCTTAAAACAGCTCTGTGGGAAACAGATATTTCAGGGTGGAGATTTTCCTATTATGGCATCCTACCAATTAAAATTAGGGACGTGGGTGGCGCTGTGGGTTAAACCACAGAGCCTAGGACTTGCCAATCAGAAGGTCGGCGGTTTGAATCCCCGCGACAGGGTGAGCTCCCGTTGCTCGGTCCTTGCTCCTGCCAACCTAGCAGTTCGAAAGCACATCAGAGTGCAAGTAGATAAATAGGTACCTCTCCAGTGGGAAGGTAAAAGGCGTTTCCGTGTGCTGCTCTGGTTCACCAGAAGTTGCTTAGTCATGCTGGCCACATGACCCAGAAGCTGTACGCCGGCTCCCTCAGCCAATAAAGTGAGATGGGCGCCGCAACCCCAGAGTTGGTCACGACTGGACCTAATGGTCAGGGGTCCCTTTACCTTTACCTTACCAATTAAAATTAGCTATGCCTGTTGGATTTCTACCACACTGTACATAGGGTGGGGTCTCCTGTCAGAGTATGTGGGGACCCAGCACCAGAATGCTGCGTGTTTGCTTATGCCAAAGGATAAATGGAATTTCCCTGTTCTATTCCTTTATTGCAAGAGTGGAGACACTCAAGTCCTGGGATCATAGATGGCCTAAAAGCCCTCCCTGTTCAAGGCACAATCTCAATAGGGCCAAGGGCCCCTCGGCCCCCTCAATATTTGCAGGAAGGGGGCTGAGCCTCAGTGTTGTGGGGGCAGAGGAGGCCTCCTGATGATGGGTGCACTGTGTGACGTGCCCTACCACCACCCTCCTGCCCACAAATGTGGCCCAAACCACCTTGAACCACCACCCGCCACTGCTCGCCTGTTGTCTTACCTCTGCTGGCTCTCCGCTGGCTCTCTACCACTGTGACTAGGCCAAGTGCACCAGCACAACAAAGCCTCCATTGAGGCCCATTGCTGCTGCAGACATACTTCCAGAAGCCAAGCCATGCTTCCAGAAGTACATCTGCAGCTGCAGCAAGCCTCAATGGAGGCCTTGATGTGGAGGTGGAGGCCTTGCCCCAGTCACCACTGCGGCAGCGGAGGAAAGGTGGTGGGCAACAGGCAGCAGGGGCAGTCCAGCCTGCGTTTGCAGGCAGCGGGTGGCAGTGGTGGGCATGCCGTGCCACGCGTGCATCATGAGGAGGCCAAGTGCAGAGCACAGCATAGCATGTGCATGACTTCATGATATCACGTGCACGCGTGCAATGCTGGGCCCCTCCAAAATGGGGTTCTGCATCTACACGTTCAGAATAATGTGTTTATAGTTACAGCCTTCCTGGCAGTGGTGTCTTGTGTCTGTTGGGACTGGTAGGGCAGAAGGCAAGGAGACCAGCAGCAGATGGCTACAGAGATGACAGAGCCAACAAATTCTAGTTTCCCCCGTCATCTTTCCTATTGAATTCTACAAAGGACTACACTGAGATAAAGGAAGAGTAAGTTGATAGCCAGGGCCATCCTTTGGACTGGTTGTAAGCAAAAAGGCAAGCCAGTGGGGGCTAGCAAGGGCATGATGAGGTTGGTGCAGCAGTGCCCCATTCACACTGATGAACCAGACTCCACAGCTTCCTGGGATTGTATCACTCCTGAATATAGGTGGAGGACTGCACCCTAAAAACTCCCTGACTGTGGGAACCTAGCTGTTCATGGGGAATAGGCTGCTCTCCCAGATATGCTAGGTTTCCTTATGCAAGGAGTCAAAACAAAAAAACACTGCATGGAAGAGCATGCCATCATATGATTCCTGCCCCTATCTTCATAAATGGTACAGTCCATGGGGGCCTGTGCCACACAGATCATTCTGGATGTTTAGCTTGATTGAAAGATGCCAAAAACAGCAACAAAGTGAAGATTCAGCCCTTCCAAATAATGTGCCTGCAGTCCCCAAAACCATGGTTACTCAAAGAGAATGTCAGTTTCATTTCCAAAATAGATGGAGAAAGTGTCATTGTGTGTAATCTATGTAAAATGTGTTGGTTTTTGCCTCTGTGCCAGAGGCACCTGTGTGTGCTAAAAGGATGAATGGCTCCATCACAAAATCAGAAACTTGGGGAGAAGGGGAGACAAATAAGGGGGAATTATGATATCTTTGGGAGTGCCAAAATGATTGACATTCTAATTCTGTTTCTTTCTCAGCACTCAGGCAGGAATCTATTTTTGCTCTCAATTGTGACTGAGTACAGATATGGATAGTGAAGAAATCCATGATTTTGTTAGCATTTGAATGAGACACAACTCAACTCACATTTTCCAAAACAATGCATAAATGGGAAACATGGACTATCCTTTTAAATTTGCACTTTTCCTAATTTTACATTGCATTTCTCCAGCTGAACAGTGTGTGTGTGTGTGTGTGTGTGTGTGTGTGTGTGTGTGTGAGAGAGAGAGAGAGAGAGAGAGAGAGAGAGAGAGAGAGAGAGAGAGAGATTGCTCCAGGTCCTGCCCATCTCCCCATTTGCCCCCCAACTGCTGTATGTGGTTCCTGGCAGAGGGAAAATTCTATCATCTCTCTCCCTCTCCCTCCCTCTCTCTCTCTCTCTCTCTCTCTCTCTCTCTCTCTCTATATATATATATATAATCTCTCTCTCTCTCTCTCTCTATATATATATGTCAATCATCTAACTATTTATATCTGTCTATCATCTATCATCTATCTATCTATCTATATCATCTATCTATCTATCTATCATCTATCTATCTATCTATCTATCTATCTATCTATCTATCTATCTATCATCTATCTATCTATCTATCATCTATCTATCATCTATCTATCTATCATCTATCTATCTATATCTATCTAAATATCTATCTATCTATCTATCTATCTATCTATCTATCTATCATCTATCTATCTATCATCATCTATCTATATCTATCTATCTAATCTATCATCTATCATCTATCATCTATCACCTATCATCTATCATCTATCATCTATCTATCTACAGTGATACCTCGGGTTAAGTACTTAATTCGTTCTGGAGCTCCGTTCTTAACCTGAAACTGTTCTTAACCTGAATCACCACTTTAGCTAATGGGGCCTCCCGCTGCTGCCACACCGCCGCTGCACGATTTCTGTTCTCATCCTGAAGCAAAGTTCTTAACCCAAGGTACTATTTCTGGGTTAGCGGAGTCTGTAACCTGAAGCATATGTAACCTGAAGCGTATGTAACCCGAGGTACCACTCTATCTATCATCTATCTATCATCTATCTATCTATCTATCATCTATCATAATCTATCATCTATCTATTTTTATCCCACCCTTCCACTAGGGAGCTCAAAGCAGCTTACATTCTTCTCTCTCTCCTTCCTCCCTCCTTCATTTTATCCTCATAACAACCCTGTGAGGTAGGTTAGGCTGAGAGTGAGTGACTGGGCCAAGGGCACCCACTGAGTTTCATGGCTGTGGGGATTTGAACCCTGGGCTCTCAGATCCTAGTTAACGCCTATACCACTAACTGCTACACCTCACATTCACCTGCCCAGGAGGGGATAGAAACCTGATCTGGCTGGCCTAAAAGAGTTCTGAGTTGGTTAATGGGAATCCCCAAGGTGGTTTTGGCTTTGAAGGTGCTGATGTTCCTTTTAGACTGACAGCTTGCTTCTATAGCCCCTTCCATATCCACTCAGATTACAGTGCTGTCTCCAGTTAAGAACTTAATTCGTTCTGGAGGTCCGTTCTTAACCTGAAACTGAGATTCCACTTTAGCTAATGGGGTCTCCCGCTGCCGCCACACCACCGCCGCATGATTTCTGTTCTCATCCTGAAGCAAAGTTCTTAACCTGAGGTACTATTTCTGGGTTAGCGGAGTCTGTAACCTGAAGCGTCTGTAACCTGAAGTGTTTGTAACCTGAAGCATCTGTAACCCGAGGTACCACTGTATACGATGTCGAAAGAACAGTAACCATGAAGTCCTCTAATGTAGGTAGTGGCAGACTTTGGTCTCTCATATTTCAGTGGTTCCTTGGGCAATGCTAAAATTTATTGCCCCTCCCCACCTCTCATGCTCCATTCTATAGCATTGTTTTGGCACCCCCTGCAGTGCGGCACCCAATGCGACCACACTGGTTGTGCTACCCTAAACAACCTCTGATGCAGGTGTGGAGAAGCTTTGGTCCTCTAGATGACATATGACTAAAACTCCCATAATTTCTCAGCATCAGCCCCGTTTTCTGAAGCTGATGGGAGCTGTGGTTCAACAACAACTACAGGGCTGTAAGTTCCCCATCTAATGGAAATTCAACCAGGCAAAGATTTCCAGAAGATCTAAGACCTAGAATGGATAACCTTTGCCCAAGGGTTGCATGCGACTTTTGGCCAAATTCCATCCTTCCCTGGGATCTCCACTCCTTTACTCTGCTGCTTATCCTCCTTAACATCTTCAGTTTCTAAGCAGTGTGAAGATGGCATTTTGACTGCATCAAGTTTCCTAGGGAGCTGAGGCTTTTATTCCCCCCACCCCAAGTGATCCAAAAACAGTCAAAATAAGTGCCCTTGCACTCGTGTGTTTGTGTGTGTGTAAAGGTGTGTGAGGCAGTGAGAGATTTTACTTTCTTGGGCTCCATGATCACTGCAGATGGTGACAGCAGTCACGAAATTAAAAGACGCCTGCTTCTTGGGAGGAAAGCAATGATAAACCTAGACAGCATCTTAAAAAGCAGAGACATCACCTTGTCAACAAAGGTCCGTATAGTTAAAGCTATGGTTTTCCCAGTAGTGATGTATGGAAGTGAGAGCTAGACCATAAAGAAGGCTGATTGCCGAAGAATTGATGCTTTTGAATTATGGTGCTGGAGGAGACTCTTGAGAGTCCCATGGACTGCAAGAAGATCAAACCTATCCATTCTTAAGGAAATCAGGCCTGAGTGCTCACTGGGAGGACAGATCCTGAAGCTGAGGCTCCAATACTTTGGCCACCTCATGAGAAGAGAAGACTCCCTGGAAAAGACCCTGATGTTGGGAAAGATGGAGGGCACAAGGAGAAGGGGACGACAGAGGATGAGATGGTTGGACTCGAAGCTACCAGCATGAGTTTGACCAAACTGCGGAAGGCAGTGGAAGACAGGAGTGCCTGGCGTGCTCTGGTCCATGGGGTCACGAAGAGTCGGACACGACTAAACGTCTAAACAAGAACAACAACAACAAAGGTGTGTGAGAGCAAGGGGGCAAGGAAGCATGGGTGTGTTTATGCTTCAGTGTGAATTTGGGGAGGGGCGTCTCAAAATGGAAGCCCTACCCAGTGGCGGAGCTTCATGCTCCAGCACCAGGAGGGGGGGTGGAGAGCAGGCGGGGGCAGGGCTAGTGCACATCCCAGGGGCATGGTGCGCCACCCACAGGGGCATGGCGCGCGTCCTGGGGGCGTGGCACCCAGCGTGGGGGGGCAGCCATGATGGCACCCCACCAGGATCGCACTGCTCCCCCCGTACTCCTCTTCCTCCACCAGCAGCCCTACCCCCAAACTCCACCACATTTCAAGAGAGGCTAAATAGGAATTCCCAACCCTACTGCTAGGCAGCCTTCCCTGTCTATTCTCCCTCTTCCCAAGTGCAAGCAAATTTTTTTGAGAATAGGGGGCAGTGAATTATCCATGAGGATTGCTTACTGAAGCCAGGAGAGGCATTTGCTGGCCTCTCCATCATGAGAAATGATGCTTTCGAGCATCCTCAGGAACGTCATTACGTTCCAGAAAGCACAGGATATCAATCTGCATCCTTCAATGCTGTGCCATTTGCACCAGGATGATCTGATTGTATGTGGTACAGGAACCATGGTGGAATTTTGACCCCTCTTCCCTGCAGCCAGCAGAAGCTGATTGGAAAATGACACGGCCAGATCAGTGAATCACACAGAGATGCAGCCAGCAGTGGCTCCACTCTAGGGATGGGAGCTCTGGACCTGTAGAAGACATTAATTGTTTAATGATTTGATGCTGCAGCACACTAGTGGCTCTCTTGTTAGCATGCCACCAAAAGCCCCTCCAAACCCAAAACCCCGCAAAGACCTCACGGTAGTATGCAGAAGCAAAAATAGACACACATGTACAATGATAAAAATGTGCCCATAAGTTGCAGCCACCACTGATTGACCAGTTTAAAGCAGGGGTGGGTGACCTCAGGCCCAGGGGCCAAATGCCCCCTCTCCAGCATCCCTTTTTAGCTCTTAGCCCACACCCCTCATTGGCCTTGCTTCAGACCCAGACGATCTGGAATGTGCCCTTCAGCTCTGATTATGCTCCTTGCTTTCCTGGATGAAGGACAGAAAGGGGTGGGTGAATGAACTCCCATTCATTCTTCCACCTTCTTTTGCCTCTGGTCCTGCCCACCACTAGCATGTGGCCCTTCAGAGGCTACTCAGCAGGAAATGTGGCCCCCAGTCTGGAAAAGATCCCCAACCTCTGACTTTTAAAGCTTTTAGGGAGTTTGAATTATTGTTCATTATTTAGTGGCTGTGAATCATTTTAGCTCACTTGTGCCATTTGGGAGTTACTGGAGTAGATTAATCAACTAAAAGCTTTTAAGCTGATTAATCAGTGGAGCCAGGAGCCAAGGGCACACTTGCTTATTTTATGTCTGTGATTCAGGTGTGCTACCCTCTTGGGGGGTGGGAAAGTATATAGGAAAGACAGCTTTTCCTTCTAGTGATGGGCGGTGGCTTTTGTTTGTTAAATTGCTCCCAAGGATGCAAATCCGGAAGAAGTGTGCATTTAAATCAAAATTATAGGGTATGTGTGAAGTACCCCACTGCTGTGACCTTTAAAAAGCAAGTCCTCAGACAGTTGGTGCATGCATGCAAAATGTAGATCTTGGAGGGGTCAGTTCAGTGGTCTCCCTAACTAGAAACATTTATATTTCTAGCTAAAACTGCACGGAAACGCCGTTTATCTTCCTACCAGATTTATCTACTTGCTACCCCGTGACGGGATGAGCTCCCATTGCTCGGTCCCAGCTCCTGCCAACCTAGCAGTTCAAAAGCATATCAAAGTGCAAGTAGATAAATAGGTACCACTCCAGCGGGAAGGTAAATGGTGTTTCCATGTGCTGCCTATTTATCTACTTGCACTTTAATGTGCTTTCAAACCTTACATCCATTCCAGGGGTTGTCAGCACTGACTGTCAGCCTTCTCCTTTTCTTTAGTTTCAGTGTTGCCCTTGTAGAACTCAAGCAGGGAGGAGGAGGAGGAGGAGGAAGGCAAACCTAAAACAAGCTGGTTCCTTCTGTCATTGGCTCTGATGCCCCGTGCTGTCCTTCCATCTCACTAGGCTCAGCAGGCACCAGCTGCCGCCGAAGTAGACACTAGGAGGCAATTCTCTTTAGGTGACTTCACTTGCATTAATGGCATCGGTGCCTGATTCATGCAGGCATGAATGCAGATAGGCATCACATCGTGCTGGTTTGGAAATGAAGAGGAAAGCAAATTTAATATTTTTAAATTTTATTTTAAATCATTTATAAACCACTATTATTATTTTTTAAATGATGTACAATATAAAAACAACCAATACTGGCTGGGGTTGATGGGAACTGAAGTCCAACAACTTCTGAATGGCTGCAGCTTCCCCTTTCCTGCTTTAGCAAATACTCGCATGTTGTCTTGCTTGCTTCTATTGCCAAAAGTGTGTGTGTGTGCGCTCCCGTTGCATATGTATATGTAAAGATAAAGAGTAAAGGGGCCCCTGACCATTAGGTCCAGTTGTGACTGACTCTGGGGTTGCGGCGCTCATCTCGCTTTACTGGCCGAGGGAGCCGGCGTACAGCTTCCGGGTCATGTGGCCAGCATGACTAAGCCGCTTCTGGCGAACCAAAGCAGCACAAGGAAACGCCGTTTACCTTCCTGCCAGAGCGGTGCCTATTTCTCTACTTGCACTTTGATGTGCCTTTGAACTGCTAGGTTGGCAGGAGCAGGGACCGAGCAATGGGAGCTCACCCCGTCGTGGGGATTCAAACCACCGACCTTCTTATTGGCAAGTCCTAGGCTCTGTGGTTTAACCCACAGCGCCACCTGCATCCCCATATGTATATGTACACCAGGGTAACTGGCAGAATGAGGTGACAACAAGGCTTTCAAGCACACCCCTCTCTCCATCCTTCATTCAAGCAAGCAAGCAAGCAAGCCAGAGGCATTATCACAGGTCAAGGACACAATCCAGCCAGGCAAAAGCACTCATGTCATTAAGGAGGTGGAGCAAACCTATTGAGATGTGTGGCCTGGGGAAGAGTCTCAGGGGCCAGATAGAGAGGATCAGAGGACCACATTCAACCCACCTGTGCCTGTACAAACTATGACACTGAAGTCAAAATTCCTGCCTATATTTTGCTGTGGGTTGCACCTGATGACCCTTTGACCGCCTTCCAATTCTATTACTCTATGTGGGGTCTATCCACATGTGCAAGGCTATAGGGTTCTCTAGGGCTCTTCATACAGTGCTCTCTGATGAGCTCCTGCACTTCAGCATTTTACCACTACAGCCACTGAAAAATATCACCTATCATCATATTAACTGGTCAAGGCATTGGAAGTGCCACCAGCATAAATCCTATTAGCCAGGGGAAGCACTTTCTCTTCTCATCTTGCCACGGTTCCGCTGCATGCCACCTGATTCATTGCACCACCATGCCAGCCAGAGCTTCCCTTCATCAGTACCACAATAAATCCACAAGGGCAGGATTGTTCCACTATGCAGCTTTGTCTGGGGGGCGGCGAGCGTGTTGTGTGCCTGGGAGAGGGAAAATGGTACGTGCTTCCCGCTCTCGACCCAACTGCATTTCGAGCAAAGGATTGCTATGAGTGAAAGAGGAGGAAGAAGAGAGAAGAGTTCTTGCTGAGGGGGGAAGTGAAGGCAGCCCCCATCTCCGAAGAAGCCTCCGCGATGGCCAGGGCAAAGCTGAAGAAGTCGCCATCCGAGAGCAATGCCCACCAGAAAACCATCCCGCCTCTGGCAACGACCGAGGATGTCCCGGGGGTCAGCCCCTTGCTACCCGCGCGGAGGCTGGGGTCCTTGGGCAGCGAAACTGGACACAGGTACTGCAGCATTGCATGCCTCAGTGTGGAGATGACCACCCCCCGTAGTGGACTTCGGACATAGCAAGGAGCCGAATGGGTTTATTGGAGCAAAAATGTGGAAAATTGGATTCCCCCTCCCTTTTATTGTAAACCCACACCCATGCTCCTTAACATCCCAAACCTGGTTGTTGTTTTTTTCCCTCGTGGGAGGGGGGGTGCCATTATTAACTAAGACCAAAGATTCCAAAACAACCAAACCCTGATGAGATTCAAATAAGCATACAAAACTGCTGCATGCCAGTTATTGAAAATCCTGAAAGCGTGACTTCAGCCCCTGTTAACTTGCAGTGTGCATTAATCTGTGCGAGGGATGGGGTGGGGGGTTGCCGAAGCCCTTTCCCCCAGTCTTCCCAATTTGTGGTGTGTGCTATTATGCACCATCTTTGGAATCTGTCTGGAGAGGCAAGAGCACAAGGTTTGGAAAATACACCCCTTTGCGTAAAGAACCTTCCCTCTCTCGCGCTCGCACCAAGGTTTTGCATGCAGATAAAAGAAAATTAACCAGGGGAAATAATCAAATCAAAAATGCAACACTATCTTCTGGGTACACATCTGTTAACAGGCAAGGGGTGGGCAAGCCTTTTCTCCGAAATCGGCAGGTGTTTTTGCATTTCCTTTGAAACCGTCCATTTCACTTGGGAGGTGGGGCGAGCTGCTCACAGCCTGAATGAATGATCCCAGCATTGCAGATAGATGCAGGACCGAGTTCTCCGCTTTACCTCTGTTCCATGGCATCCCTTTTCCATCCTTTCTCTTATATCCATCAATCCTTCCACAGCCCGCCTACCGGCATGCTCTGTCTGTCTGTCTGTCTGTCTTCTCTAAATCTTGAAACACTGTATGTACTGCATATATCGCTGGATTGTAAGGCGAGCTGGCGCCTTTTATTCATTCCCCGACTGCGAAGGGGCTCCATGTAAACAAGGCAGTTCATGAAAAGGATTGTCTAATTAGGCGGGTATTTCCTTGTTAGGGGAGGGGATCTACCTGGTGTGTGTTTGCGGGCAGGCGGGCAGCGGTGGGGGAACAGCAGGGGCACATAGAAAATCAGCTGTGGAAATAGCAGGTCTTCTTCTGCAGGGCAAAAAGGCACCTAGGTACTTGTTTGCTTCTCTGAATGGATGAGCTCAGGCTTGTGGACTGATCTTGGCAAGGGTGGCGATGGACAGGTGCCAGCAGCAGGGTTGAGTACCACTTGCAGCTCCTCCGTCCACCCCCCACCCCCCCTTGAAGCAAAAGTCAGCCATGCATTAGGTAGCAATGTGTATTACTTCACTGACTTCCAAATGCGGTAAGCCAGTTTTGCACCAGTTTTGGACCTTCCTGGTCATTCTGCTGAGTGAGGGACAGGAAATCTACCCAAAAGAGGGAGTTGGAAAGAACATCACTTTTCCAACTTCTTCCTTTAGCTCTAGGTATCTTTCAAGGCAAAACAAGGTAAGTTCCCTCAATACCTCATGACCAAGGGGGCAGTGAGGTGCAGAAAGCTCCAGGTTTTATAGACACTAAGGGAAGACCCCAAGTGTGCCCAAGGACCCCAAGAGATGTCAAATTGCTGGCCCCTGCTCTGATGTAATGTGTTAATTGTGCCATGAGACTGCACTCCCACAATGAATTAGTCCTTTAATGAGAGTATTATATGTGACCACCAATTTTTTGAATAGGGAATTCTACTTGCTGAAATGGTATTTGTGGTTGGTTAGGGGGAAACATCTCATCACGAGGGCACCATCACTGAAAAGGCTCCCTTACTAGAGGCTACACTGCCTCACTTCATTAGATGGCAGTGGTGGACCTGGGGAAGGCTCTCTCATGAAGAGTCTTGAGGACTGGACACTTAGGTATGGGAAGAGATGCTTCTTTAGGCAATCTGTTCCCCAGCCATTTAGGCTCATCATTGATATATTGACCAAAGCTGATAAAATGACTAGAATCCCATTGGTGGCCACCACTGCTTCTTCTGGGAGCGAATTTTAATATTTTAACTCTGCACTGTGTGAAATACTTTCTTTTCTTAAGACCTACTGTGGATTCAAATACTAGCTAGGGCAGGCCTGTGGGTCCCCAGAGCTCAGGGAAGATGGGAGTTGTAGTCCAACAACATCTGGGGATCCACAGGTTGAGAACCGCTGGATTAGGGAGACCCTGAGCCTGATTCTGCTTTGACATGCACTGGGTGGTACTGATGTTGTCATTTCCTCCCACTCTGTGAAGTTCATAAAAGTCAGTGGGGGTAACCTCACATATGTACTTGTGGGTGGGAGTTATGGGACACAAGAAGTATGCTGTATAATTAATAACCCCACAGAGCCTGGTTCCTTGTGATTGTATTTGGAACACATGCTGTTCCTGGGCTAAACAGGTAGAGTTGCCATGTGTCCTCTTTTTCCAGGACACATCCTCTTTTTTAGGGGTAAAATTTCTGTTCCGGTGGATTTTTTAAATGTGCCAAAATTCTGGAAGAGATATAGACATAACTGGTGGTTGAAGACTCTTCTCTTCTCCTGCCCGCCCCCCTCTGTAATATATTGGTGCTTCTATAGCCCACATACAGTTAGGGACATTTAAAATCACAGTTGCAATAACATCCTCTTTTTTGCTCTTCAAAATATCGACATGGGTAGATAAAATCCATGTCAACAGTACTTTGGAGGGCTATGGGCTTTACAGTAGGGGTGAGGAACCTCAGCCTTCCAGGGCTCTCCATCACGGGACTCCTTGAGACCAGAACCTTTCTCATGTGAAGGTTGCTTCACTAGTCCTGCTTCACCATCTCTCTGCCTTGAGCCATTTTGCCTGACTGAAAAATGTCCCCTACCACTTCTTCATAGCGACCACTGTTCCCACTTTTGACCCAGTAGATTTTCTTGCTGGTGTAATCTCTTGTTTTTTTAACTCTTTGGGTTCTCCTTTTTGGAAGGTGTGACATTGGCATGCAGTTTTGAGTGCCACATATTCAAGGGGGCAAGAATGGGCAGAGACAGAGAGCCTGGGTGTCCAGGGCTGGTGATGCCAAATCCTGCTGCATCACCTGTTGTTAGCAGTATCAAGAAGTACGAGAAACAGCAGAAGGCCCCTGTTTCAATTCCCAATGGCATATCCAGGTAGGGCTGGGAGAGACACTGGAGAGCCACTGCCAGTCAGTGTAGACAGTACTGAGCTAGATGGACCAATGGTGGGACTTATTAGAATGCAGCTTCCTGGTTTCCTAAGTGATCTTTAGGTAAGGAGCTGACCATTAGGGGCTGCTCTTCCAGGTCCTACATTGGGTGGAGAACCTCAGGCTCAGGGGCTGAATGCAGGCCTCCAGGCCTCTCCATCTGGCCTCCAGGCAACCCACCTCACTGATCCTGCTTCAAACCCTCTTTGAGTGTTTTTGCCTTGATGGAATATGCCCTTGAACTCTGATCAGGCCTCTTGCTCAGCTGGATGGAAGACAGAGAGTAGCATGTGAATGTATGGAGGAGCTAGCCACACATACTTGTACATGCACATTTATATGTTTGCTTTTGGCCTCACCCACTGTGGGCATGTGCCCCCCCCCAATGTTCCACAGGAAGGAATATGGCCTTTGGGGTGTTAATCAAGCCAGCAGCTGAATTGAATGCAGGGAACAGAGACCTACTGTTGGTTAGGGGCCTGCAGTGATCCACAGATCCCCATTCGCCTCCTGAGTAGCCTCAGCAAGCCAGCAGGACAGGATGGAATTCCCTCTTGGGCATGGCAGATATTTTAATTGAAATCAATTGGTGTGACATGCCTTGCCATGAATGGGTTTAGGAGTGTAGTGATGCATGAATAAGCTTAAGAGTGGGGTAATCTGTGAATGGGCTTAGGAGCAGGGCGATGGCATCTAGAATTGCTTGCACTCTTCCCAAGCATTCGTGTCACATCCAAGCTCTCTGCTTCTGAAAGATTTTCACACGGGTTGGAAAGGCATGACTAATGCATTATGCCCTCTAGGAAGTGCATCCCAGGTATAGGCAGGCATAGGGATATGCTGTTGGCAGGGCTCCCAAAACCAGCCTGTTCTTCTGTCTGTGATTGCATCCCAAAGGTACGGACTCTCAGGCGGGCTGATGTCACTGACTGTCCTTGCAAAACCCCAGTTCTTATAAGGGGGTGACCAGATAAGGACCAGGAATTAGGGTGGCTGTGCTCCCTGTTTTACAGGAAATGAACCTCTATTTGAAGATCTGGCAGAGGATGGTCCTTTGAAGAAGTCCTTTGTTTTGAAGGATGCTCCAATCCAACTCCAGTTTTATAAAGACCCATCAGAAAGGGAGACTAGGAGCCTTGAAACTGCCTCATCACCTGGTTAGGATCTCACCTGGTCAGTCTTCCCCACTAGGCTAGTGAGATGTATTAAATCACACCAGCAGTATTTTGTTTTAAATTATAGTAATTGAGCTATACCCAGTCCTACTCAGAATAATTAACAGACTTAGACCCATTGGCTTCAATTAATGTACTCTGAGTAGAACTTAATTGGATACAACCCATTATATTTAAATTTGTATCTGTTCATATAAATTAGCAAATTTTATGGTGATCTTTGTCCCTTTTCTGCCTCTTTCTTTTTTTGGGGGGGAGGGATGTGGGGAGATGTGTCAGTGGCCACCCTACTAGATAAATTGATAGAGAATGTTTAAAAAGGTAGAACAAAATTTTGTCACAGCACCACTCATTACTGCATTAGTCCGTTGAGACTTTCATGTATGATTGGTGATCCCAGATTTAACATTATAGAGACAGTGTTCTCACAAGCCTTTGTCATCAATGCAGACTTAACGGAGTCCATTCATGCATTCAGCTGCAAGTTATCAAATGCTGAATGATTGTTTGGACTGTATCAAAAGTTCCTCATTCAATTTTTGGACTGAAAGTAGTGCCCCAAAATCTTCTCTTCCATAAAAATGCAATTTTTTTTCCATTGCTGCTTCTGGCCAATAACAGCCACTGTTTCTGTCTCACATTTTCCCCCTAGTTCTGCTTCTCCTTCCTGGATGGCCCCGACCAATTAGAGATCACACAAAAAAAGTGGTAGTGCCAACAAAGTTTAGTTTCACAGGGCAATTACTGAGGTAGAACAAAGGCAGTGAGAATGAGGCCCCACAGCACTGCTGTCACTCTGAACAGGCAAACACAGTCTGAAAAATGAGAATAGTGGAGTTGGTTTTCACAGGGCACAGTCCTAACTTACCTCTCCGCACCACCACAGTGGTGGGGCTTTGCACATCTGTAACCCCATTGCTCACAGCAGAAAGTGGGAGGCACAGAAAGATAGCAAGGGCAGCGGAACAGGCCCAGCCTTTCCCCCTCTTGTGCTGCCAAATGGCCATTCTTGTGATGATATTCCCACCTACGCATTTAACAGGCAGGAGCGGAGGTGGTGCACCAACAGAGCTGGAGCTCTTGCAGTGATGGCCAGCAGAAGGCCAGCTTACCTGGGGGAGTTGGGCAGAAGGGCACCTCCACCTAATCCACTAGTTGCTAAAAAGTTCACGAAAAGTGTCCCATGTTAATCTCAGCCCTAATAATTGGCTGATGGAAAATCAAGGGGCTTGCATGGAGGTTGGTCTCTGTGCGTTTGTGTTTATTTATTTTATTTCTATACCACCCTTCATCCAAGAATCACAGGGTGGTTTAAAATATAAAAACATAAAAATACATAAATACAAAAAACAACAACACACCCCACAGTATTCACAAATATACACTCATTCAGTGTTGGAGGGGGTGGGGGTGGGTGTACAAGCTATTGCTTTAGGCCCCATCCCTCCTACCACATATTAACCAGGCTTGTCTTTGACTTCTCTGTTTTGCACTTAGGAAGCTGCCCCCATAGAATTTTGGTTTTTATCCTAGGCATATCTTTGGGCAATATAATCACTCTTCCCTCCACCTTGCTATTCTGTATCCAGCCCAATTGCTTCCAATGCTGTAATATGCATAGCTGCCTTGCACCAAGGCCGTCAGTGCATCTAGTTCAGGGCATCCAGCCCACTACTGCGTACACTGACTGGCAGCTGCTTTCCAGGGTTTCAGGGCAGCGGGGTGTGTGTGTGTGTGGACATTTCCACTTCTACCTGGAGATGCTGAAGATTGAATCAGGGACCTTCTGCATTCAGAGCAGGTGGTCTGCCACAGCCCCTTATCACAAGATGTCCAGGGGGTTGTAAATCAACACAAGAACCTGGAACTTGGCTCGGTAGAAGATGCAGCTGCTCTAACAATGGTGTCACGTGTTCTTGACCAGCAATCTGACTGCAGCATTCTGCACCAGCTGGAGCTTCCGAGCCAGATCCAAGGGCAGCCCCACATACAGTAATCTAGCCTCAAGGTTTTCAGTGCATGGACTGCAGTGGGCAGGCTATCTCCAACCAGGAACAACCATAGTTGGTGAACCAGATGAAGCTGATAAAATGCACTCCTACCCAGAGAGGACACTTGGGCCTTTAGTGACTATTCCCTGTTATATGCATGTGTGCACATATTACCTGGCAGGAGAAGTGCATTGTAAAATTTGGATAAGTGCAAATTTAAAAGATGATTTGTTTTGGTTCTCATATTGTTCCAGAAAGTGCAAGTTAGGAGGTTTGCCTTTCAATGTGAACCAGATCAAGCTTCTCCCGGTCTCTAGTCTTGATCAGCTCAGTTCCTCTAGTCTGGGTACCAGTGCTTCTTCTACTGTAAGAGGTGGTTTTTGGGGTTTTTGTTTTTTTTACTGAGACAAAACTTAATGTGATGAATAGAAGTAAGAAGTGAAAAGAAAATCCATCTTGCGAACTGCTCCCAGGAATACAAATTAGTTTTCTTCTATAAAGAACTCAGAAGAACTGATTGTTTGAAAGCATATGCTGTTTTTATCACTCCACAGATCACACATTTTTAATGTCTCACCTAAAGGCACATAATGGCGAAAGAAAGGGAGTAAGTTGCACAAAAGTGTTGTAAATAGAGGAGACTCAGGGCAATGCTGTAGGTCATTGGCAGAGCATCTTCTTTGCATGCAAAGGTCCCAGATTCAATCTCCACTGGCACTCTCTGGGTAAGACTGGCAGAGATTCCTGCCTGAAGTCCTAGAGAACTGCTGCCAGTCAGTGTAGACAATACTGAGCTAAATGGTCCAATGGCTAAGTAAGGGTTGTAGCGCAGTGTAGCTCTGTTTCGCTTGCAGAAGGTCCGAAGTTCAATCTCTGGCGTTTCCAGTAAAGGCTGGGAGAAATCTCTGCCTGAAATTCTGGAGAGCCACTGCTAGTCAGTGTAGACAATACTGAGCTGGTTTGACTATAGTCTGACTCAGTATAAGGCACATTCCTATGATCCTAAATGGCAGGGCAGAGTATAGACTAGATTATCCTACACTAGAGGGCTAAAGTCTTCAACGAGAGAGTTTGCCACCTGCAAAATTTGTGTGTGTATAGCAGCACAGGACAAAAGTGTTGAGTTTTGCTTCTCGCAGTTCCTGTAGTTACCAGTCTTCAGTTCAGCACACTCCACAACACCATTTCTTTTAAGTGCACATGAAAACCCATACTTACTTTCATGCATATGCCTCCTGATATACCGTATTTTTTGCTGTATAAGATGCACGTTTTCCCTCCTAAAAAGCAAGGGGAAATGTGTGTGTGTCTTATGGAGCGAATGCAGGCTGCACAGCTATATTCAGAATATTTTTTTTCTTGTTTTCCTCCTCCAAAAACTAGGTGCATCTTATGTTCGGGTGCGTCTTATGGAGCGAAAAATAAGGTACTAATGTGCATATCCCCCCCCCAAATATATTCCCCTCATCTGATGAGTCACATTCAACTAATCTTTGCTCAGTTGAAATGAATACACTGATGGGGGGACGGGGAGACGGGGGCCGCATCGCCCCCAGAACCATCAGGGAGGGGGTACCATTGCGGCCACTCCCTGGACATGCACCAGACACCACACCCCCGTGGGTGGTGCACCACGACCCTGGGACGCATGCCACGCCCCCAGGATGCACACCACGCCCCCGAGGGCAATGTGCCATGCCCCTGGGACACACTCCCTGCCCAGCCACGCCCCCACCTGCTCTCCGCCCCTGGTGCCGGAGCATGCAGCTTCACCACTGAATGAATAGGCCCAATTAATTTGAAATTAATAGACTTGGTATACTGAGGGTTGCATGCAACTCAGTTATGCTCAGATCAGGTGCATTGAAGTTAATGATCTTAAGTTACTCATGTGCAGTAATTTCAGTGGATCTGCTCTTAGTAGCACTAGCATTGGCTACAGCCCTAAATTAGTACTGTTGATTAATTTCAGTGACAGTGGGCCTTTTTTATTACTAATGTTGCATGCAACTCAATGCAATTTTGTTTATTGTATTCACAATGTATTCTTATGCAAACTTTTCACAATTCTCAGAATGTTTTAAAAGTCAATCCATCTTCCCAGAGAACTGTAGCTCTTAGAGGGGAATAGGGGGTCTTTTGCCACCTCTCAGTACCTGTAACAAACTACAGTTCTCAGGATTCTTTGAGGGGAGGCTGTGGTTATTCAAAGTGCTAGATAGGACGGTTTGAAAGCAGAAAAGGTATGACATGGTATGAGACAACTTCCTATGTTCTCATGCAATTTCTACAAGTCGCTGAGGAGGAGGAGTGTGGCAGGGCTTGGGAGTTGCTTGAAAGTATCTGATTGGCCACTTTTGGAAGTAGAGATGCTGAACTATGTGGACTTGTGGTCTGATCCAGGAAGGCTCTTCTCCCTCCTCCTCTTCCACCTTCCTTTTCCTTTGTTCCTCCTTGTACTATTTATCTATTGGTTTCAGAATCAGTTTCCAAAGCAATTTACAATATGAGTGGTGTTGGACCAGGTCCTTCCCGCATCAGTCTCTACAGCCACAGCAGGCGCTGCGACCTTCCAACAGCTTGACCTCACCCCCAAGGGAGCATTCCTCCATTGTCTCCCAAGAAGAAAGACACATGCCAACCAATGGTGTTGGAAGCAATAAGCAACACCCTTGTAATATTAAATAACATAGTAGAGAAAATAAATTCCTCGAACAAAGGAAGCTGCTTTCCTCTGAGTCATTAGCTCATTTAGCTCAGTATTGTATATGCTGACTGGATTTGGGTCTCCAGGATTTCAGACGGGACATTTCCAGCTAACACGGCAGCCAGGGATTGAACCTAGGATCTTCTGCATGCAAGGCAGATACCCTACAATGGGGCTACAGCCCTTTCCCCCAATCAGCAGGGATCTTCTTCTGGTCTTACTTAAGACACCCACTCTTTCACATAATTTGCATACTGTAGCTGCTAAGCCATATTAGGGTATTTTCTCCAAACCAAGATTCTTCAGGGGCTAGAGAAAGAGGGGGTGTCTGTGTGTGCCTCCTGCAGTTTTCTCCTCCTTCTGTGTGCAGTACCATTCTGCATCTGTCTCAATATTGCTTTAGTTTCCTTCTCCTTGTAACGCTGCCACAAATCTAAATTGAGCTCTTTGTGTGGGATGCGAGTCCTACAGATGTCTGCCGATTCATTTTCCCCGTGTCTGCCTGATTAATCTTGGGCTGCTCCTGATGATGGACTGTTTGAAAGCACACGAGGCATGGCAAGGGAATGGCTATGCGCCTTGATACAATTTTGGTGGGCTTCCGAAATTAGATCTGGGAAACTGCAGCCCATCTTTCTCTCATTCTGGGATTCCTTGCAGTTGTGTGTGGCTTGTTTGTTTATTTGTGTGTCTCTCTCTCTGTGTGCAAAATGGGACCTCAAAATGGTCCTTATTGCTCAAATGTACTCAACCTTAGAGCCAGATGTAGCCCTTTAGCACAACCCAACTTTCGGGTTTTTCTTTAGGAAAAAAAAGCTCGGCAATTTTCGGAGTCTTCCTACTTTTGGGGTGTCCTGGTTTTTGCTTTTTGAAATATGGCAACCCTGTTCTATATTCCCAAGCCACCCTTTGCCATCATATCCCCCCTGTCATGGAAATCTGGAACCCTCTCCCAGTGAGTAGGAAGAAGTGTAGGGATTGTGGGGGTGTGGAATTCTGCTACACCCACATTTAAAAGCAAGTCTATCCAATTCACACCTACCGAAAAAATGCCTTTCCCCCCATGTGCTAGTGTAAAGTATGCCTAAAAATGCATATTATAGTGGAACATCACATACAGAAATACATACAGAAATCGTTCTGCAAAAATATGTACATTTGGAATAATTACATAAGAAATGTGTTTATTAGGAGAAAATTGTACTGAAATGGTAATGAATTTTCATGAAAGGAAAAAGAAAGCAAACTAATGTGGAAATTTGAAGAACTAAAAGTAAGATTGGGAAAGTGAGAAGAACTGAAACTGACTACATGAGTCTCCTTCTCTTCCTCCAACCACATGTTTAACCAGGGTTTATAACCCTATGTAACATGTGTTCAGGGATGGGCAGAGATGAAAACACCTGCAGTCCCCCCAACGTATATTTTTGTGTGAGAAGGCTCTCTAGAACCCCCTGCTTATTGATGTTAAACAGGTGTGCCCTTCCTTTTATTATTTGCTGGAAACTCTTCTGTTTCCAGATAAATGATTTCATGACCTATATGTGTTTTAAATGTTTTACTAATTTCATATTTGCTTTCAATGCTGGTTTTGTGGGCTGGTGTTGAGCATCCAGTGCTTTTTTTCTGGGGGGACACGGGGGGATGCATACCCCAAAAATTTTGTGAATCTAAGTTTGGCCTCATTGAGGGGCAGTACTTCAATATGAGTAGAGAAATGAGAGGGACGTGAGTGGCGCTGTGGGTTAAACCACAGAGCCTAAGACTTGCCGATCAGAAGGTCGGCAGTTCGAATCCCCACGATGGGGTGAGCTCCCATTGCTCGGTCCCTTCTCCTGCCCACCTAGCAGTTTGAAAGCAGGTAAAAGTGCAAGTAGATAAATAGGTACCGCTCTGGCGGGAAGGTAAATGGCGTTTCCGTGCGCTGCTCTGGTTCACCAGAAGCGGCTTAGTCATGCTGGCCACATGACCTGGAAGCTGTACACCAGCTCCCTCGGCCAATAAAGCAAGATGAGCGCTGCAACCCCAGAGTCGTCCACGACTGGACCTAATGGTCAGGGGTCCCTTTACCTTTAGGGAAATGAGAGTACCCCTAAAGATTTTTTTAAAATAAAAAAAGCACTGTTGGCATCTACCGTCTTTGTGATTTGCACCCAGAATGTTTATTCTGCAAGCTAACCTCAAATCTTTCCAAGGCTGTTTGAGATGGTGTTTTTTTTATTGCTTGCTTGGTGCTTATCTTTTTCAAGGCTATAAAGTGCTGGCATGTTAATGAGTGATATTGTCTAACCCAGCAGGAGGAATTCTGCAGAGTTGCTTACATTTTTCACTAAGGGCATATTAGAAAGTTCTACTGCTGGGGCTGGGAACCTTTTTCAAACGAACTACAGTGCTCATACGTTTTGGACTACAACTCCCATCAGCACGGGCCAGTATGGTCAGTGGTCAGGGATGATGGGAGATGTGGTCCAAGGTTAGAAGGGAGGCTGCATTACACAGTCACTTGGCGGATACTGACCATAGAAAAGGAAGCATCAGAGAAGGGCCATCAAGATTGGCTAGGTCAGGTCACATGGCAAGGTCTGATGATACTCATCAAAGCTTGCACGCAGCCTCTAGAGGGTTACAAAGAAGGCAGGGGCAAAAGTAGGCAATATTTCATCTGGGTCAAAGACCCAGTTGGGCACACACACACTCAGTGCACTTTTGCATACACACACACAGGCTGGGAGCCTCAGTGGCGCCCCTCTGGAGGCTTCACCTGGGGCAAGAAACCTGGCTAGTCTCCCTGGCCTGTAGCTATGACTATGGAACATGGCCCCCAGAAGAAAAATGATTTCCCCGCCTTTGGACTGCAGTTATCCAAAGACTGCATCCATCCCCACCTTGATTCATGCATTAGTACCATTGTTAATTAATTCTCCCCTGAACAATTTGTTCATTTTATTGCAAGCACAGTAGCAGTTATATTCTGCGTAATAATTAATCTGAAACTTGTTGCATGCATAAACAGGCCATTACTTACAGTGACAACAGCAGAGGATGGTAACATATTAGGAATGCAGATCTGGACAAATGCCAGATAATGAGCTGAAGTGGGCCTATTTGCGTTGACCCAGAATCCATCCACAACAGGCTGAGACAGGCCTAGATTGTCCTGGGTCAGAACAGGTCCAACTGGAGCAATGTGGATCTAGCAAAAGGAGTGTGGCTGGGTGCCAGCGGACGGCGGGTTGGGGCTGACAGCATGATTGTCTTGCCTGATAGTACATTTAATTGGGAATTAAATAACCTGATTAAAAGCGTCTGTAACCTGAGGTACCACTGTATACCGCTTGATTGTAAATAAACAAAGTGTTTTACAAAAAGATAAAACAATGATTTAAAAGTATAAAACAGTCAAATACTGTAATAATAAAGATTAAAGTCCATAATAAACTAAAAACAACAACAGATGAAAACACCTGTCAGCATCCTACCTTTCTAGATAGGATTGTTTAAATAAAAATGTTTTTAACAGGTGTAAAAAACGTACAGCTAAGGAGCCTGCCTTAATAGGCAGGGAATTCCAAAGCAAGGGTCCTGGGGGGGAAACAGGTCATGCTGTTCTTTTTCTCATGAAAGAATGGTGACCATTTTGTACACTGTGATCTCATACGATTCCTCATGCCCCAAGGAGCTTTCTTTGGGGCCACAATCTTGTGCGGTGTCCTAAAATGTGTGGTTTTGGGTGCCATGCCGGAAAATGCACTTTTTTGTGTGTGGGGGGGGAGGGACATGGCATGAAATCACACGAAATTATGGCATACACAATGGATGCCATTCTCTAGCAAGAAAAAATGAGGAGGCAGTCCTGGAAGATTGTGTCCCTCCCGGATTTTTTTTGGTGTGGTATGTTCGTTGGGTATGGAGGGTATGGTACTCTCTGGCACCTGTAACAATGCCAGTTCCACAGACTGCAATAATTGAGTGAAGGTACAGTGGTACCTCGGGTTAAGTACTTAATTCGTTCTGGAGGTCTGTTCTTAACCTGAAACTGTTCTTAACCTGAAGCACCACTTTAGCTTATGGGGCCTCCTGCTGCCGCCGTGCCGCTGCTGCATGATTTCTGTTCTCATCCTGAAGCAAAGTTCTTAACCTGAAGCACTATTTCTGGGTTAGCGGAGTCTGTAACCTGAGGCGTATGTAACCTGAAGTGTATGTAACCCGAGGTACCACTGTATATGGGTTTTACAGGCGACTTTACAGGTAAACGTGTCCCAGGCTTCTATATACTAATAGTAACACCTTGAACTTGTCCCAGTAGCAGGTCTTTGAGCAAAGGTGTTACAAGCTAACAGCATCTCACTCCTGCTGCGGCTTCTCGTTGGCCCTGTTTTTGCAGCCTGGTATAGGACTGCTGAATCAGGACCCAAAGATCCAATAGTTTGGGACACACAGTTGGCAGTTCCATAGTGCCACCTCTGCCCATCCACCTCCCACCCGCTTTGGTTCATCCCTATGTTGTAAAGCCAAAACAATCCAAAACCAAATTTATTTTCCAGGAATGTGAAATCCCACAGGCAGCATACATTAAGCAAATGAATACATGGGTGTGTGTTTAATACAAATTCTGTATCATTTATCCTTCTTCCATTGGTCCTGGGTGGAAATGAGGAGCTGTGTAGGGGCTCTGAGAGCCGTAACCCCCCCTCCAGTCTCCTAGTAGTTTTAGCACCTGTTTGGGTGCCCTCCAACTCTTGGTTGATCATAGGGTAACTTCAGACCCTCCAAGTGTCCCTATTTTCTAGGGGCTGTCCCAGATTTACAGAAGTCGTCCTGGTTTGTGATTTGATCCCATACAACCTTTACAAAACACCTGAGAGAAACCCTGTATAAGGAGGTCTTTTAATGTTTAATATTTTATTATGTTTTTATATATGTTGGAAGTCGCCCAGAGTGGCTGGGCAACCCAGTCAGATGAACTAATAATAATAATAATAATAATAATAATAATAATAATAATAATAGAATAAAGGTAAAGGTAAAGGACCCCTGACAGTTCAGTCCAGTCGCGAATGACTCTGGGGTTGCAGCGCTCATCTTGCTTTACTAGCCAAGGGAGCCGCCGTTTGTCCGCAGACAGTTTTTCCGGGTCATGTGGCCAGCATGACTAAGCCGCTTCAGGTGAAACCAAAGCAGAGCACGGAAATACCGTTTACCTTCTCGCTGGAGCGGTACCTATTTATCTACTTGCACTTTGACATGCTTTCGAACTGCTAGGTTGGCAGGAGCAGGGACCGAGCAACAGGAGCTCACCCCGTCGCAGGGATTCGAACCGGCGACCTTCTGATCAGCAAGTCCTAGGCTCAGTGGTTTAACCCACAGCACCACCCGGGTCCCAATAATTGAATAGTATGTCCCTATTTTCATCGGAGAAATGTTGGAGGATATGTAACTTGCTCTTTGCTTTTTTAAAAAAAAAGAATGTTGAGGAATTCTCAGATTTTGTTGAATTCTGCACCTATTTACCACATCCTCTGCTTTCTCCTCCTGTAAAATTGTGACACCCCTGCCTCACTGCTTTTCCTTTTGACTCTGACGGTTTTGTAGGTGGTGCATGATTAGCAGGTCAGCCAGAAGTTATGCCATTGCCTTACTCAGTCAGCGCTTTTGCCTGAGATGCCATAAGCACCACTCACATCATAAACATGGCTTGTTGAGTTCCATGGAGCTGTATAATTCCTCTTAAATGGAAAGAATCCCCAGCAGGGTCATGAATAATCAATGCACGATCCAAGGCTGTGAGTTTCTAAGGTGTTTTGTTTGTTCGTTCGTTTACATCAAGAGCACCATAGTGTTGCAGACATTTTGATTATCCAATTTCAGAGCAAAGGTGAACGGAAAAGAAATGACAGTGTGTTCTGGCTTCACAGTCTGCATGGCAGATACATGCACCCGTAAACACTAATCTTGTTTAGGCCCAAAGCCTGCCCCTCCCTCTCATATTTCAGGTGAGCTCCCCAGGCAGTCTAAGGGACACAGGTGGCGCTGTGGGTTAAACCACAGAGCCTAGGACTTGCCGATCAGAAGGTCGAATCCCCGCGATGGGGTGAGCTCCCATTGCTCGGTCCCTGCTCCTGCCAACCTAGCAGTTCGAAAGCATGTCAAAGTGCAAGTAGATAAATAGGTACCGCTCCGGTGGGAAGGTAAACGGCATTTCTGTGCACTGCTCTGCTTTGCCAGAAGCGGCTTAGTCATGTTGGCTACATGACCTGGAAGCTGTACGCCGGCTCCCTTGGCCAATAAAGCAAGATGAGCGCCGCAACCCCAGAGTCGGTCACGACTGGACATAATGGTCAGGGGTCCCTTTACCTTTACCCAGGCAGTCTGGGTGTGCATCCCCTTCTCTTCTCCTTTCTGCTTGCCTGTCTGTCTCCTCCTTTTGACCTGCTCTCATCTGGGACTACCTCAACCCTCTCCATTTGAATCCCAAGTCAACCTGAATCAGCTCAATTCAATTCAGGATCCAGGATTCACCTGGAGCCAGCACACAGCCCTAATTTATTCCCCACACCTTTAGTCAAAAAGGCTGTCATTAAAGCTCAGAAAAACCAGTACTTAAATGGTCCCTGTCCTCAGGCTCATTAATAAGACATAACACTTGAGGAAATAGCAGTGAGGAGAGAAAAGCAAGTTCAAGAACAAGTTCTTATAACACTTATTAGTTCAGTCTGGCTACCCATTCTTTTCTCACTCTTCAGTGTTCCCAGCCAATCATGAGCCATATTAAGATCAGTAGCAGTGTGCCCTGGTTAGGGATGTCAGAGAATTCCAAAGAAAGTAGAGATAGGAGTGGAAATTGCTGGCATTCGCTTATACATCCCATGTCAGGAATGGAAATCAATCCAGCAAATGCTGGATTGCTGTTCTTGCTTTTAGCCAACAAGTGATATTATTATTGTCAGGGGCTCAGGAGCAGAAGCACAGGGGAGAGAGGAAATGGAGAGTGAAGGGGAGGAATCCGAGGGCAGTGTAGGGGAGTATGACAGTGACCCGAGAGATTCCATGAGCTTCTCCAGCGAATCAGAAGATTCCCAGAAGGGGGCGCCGATGGTCAGGGCAAGGGGGGTCCCAGGGGGGCACACCAGAAACAAGGGGCCAGCGGGGACTCCCAAAGCAGCAGCGGGGGATCAGGACCAGCTTCCCCACCAGAGCGTAGTGGGGGGGAAGAGTCACATGTGTCAGGACCAGCGTCTCCTCCAGCGGGGAGAGAAGATGAGTCAGGGCTGACCACGCCTCCATCGGAAAGTGGGGGAACGGAGGGGAGGTCAGTTCCAGCTAGCCTCCCCGAAGGGGGGAGCAGTGACAGCAGCAGTGCAACGGTCAGGAGGAAGGTTGCAGGCTGGGCGCGCGCGCCAAGTTCAAATGTACAGGCGCGCGGGACAGCAGGAAACCCGGATTGGGAACCAGGTCCTAAAGCCCGCCGGAGGGAGGGGGAAGATTCAGGGGACTCAGCGTCAGAAGAGTCTAGGAAGGGCGAGACCCCGACGGACAGGCGGAACCAGAGGAGGAAAGAGCAGAGGAAGAGGTGGAGCAAGGCTAGAGTCTTAAACTGGTGTCAGGGGGGAGGAGATTCAGACGGAGCTTCAGCGGTCTAGAGTTTGAGACGTAGGGCTGCACGCTGCGGCTGTGAAAGTGAAACTGAACTTCAATAAAGACTTTTATACTTAACAACGAAGCGGCGTTGGTCCTTTGTGAGCTGGGACCTTGGGCAGCTCTGACAATTATTATTATTATTATTATTATTATTATTATTATTATTATTAAAATTTCTATACCACCCTTCATCCTAGGATCACAGGGTGGTTTACTATATAAAAACACACAAATACATAACATAGTAACAAACAAAACAATAACACCCCCACCCCATTTAAAAGGCCATTGATTGTTTAATTAGCCAATAAGTAATCGATTGCACTTTCTTTTGCATGTTTCTTTGAATGGGATGAATGGGGTGGAAAAATACAACAGTAATATCACTTACATGTCATATGATTTTGCCACAGTGGACAGAGAGATGAATAATGTGGTTTTAGGCAGAAGACGAACTGCAGTAGAATGGAAGCTGTGTTGCATGCAAAGGATGCAAGGTGGAGTGGGAAATGATGCCTTTTCTTGCTTCCCTAGTCCTGGGGAATTTAAATTTTCTCTTATTGGTTTCTGAATATTGCAATTTCTGATGTCCAATTTATGTCCATTGATTCTTTTCCATGGGACTGCCCTATGTATTGATGCCACTGGTAGATTAGATTAGTCTAGGGCTAGGAAGATGTCTCAAGCATTTGGTGCAAGCAACCATTTGATATAGAAGTCCTGAAGTGGAAAGTATACATGTGTGAATCTAACCTGAGTGTTGGTTCTTTCCATGTATCTTAGAGAAGGAATGCAGTTGGCTTGCTGCTGTTTCTCTGTCCTAGGGAGCTTTTTCTTAGTGCCTTTTAGCTCTCTCAAGAATCTCCATTCCTGCCAAGTACGAAGTTAGTCTCTCAGATGTAAATTCCCCTGGAGAACTGAGCATTGCTGATCTGAACTGCTGACCTGCAAGATTCCAAAGCTAATGCCTTTCGCTCCTAGGAAATTGCTTTCATCACAGCAAGAACTTGCAATAATGGCAAATGCATGCATTTTTATTATTACTTTGTTTTCATTATTTATTTATTTATTTTGCATTTGAAGTGCTGTAAAATAAAGGCTTTTAATTTGGGCCAGAGATGCTGCTGCAAGAAATGTACTTCAATGGAACCCATTGATCAAAGTCTATGGAACTCCATGATGGATTAGACAAATTCATGGAGCATAAAGCTGTGAGCGACTACTAGTTATGATGGCTACATCTTACCACTCTACATTGTCAATGGGCTGCTGAATATAGGTTGCTGGAAATCACATTGTCAATAGGTTGTTGGGAATCGCAAGTGGGAAGAGTATTGTTGAATTGTTGAGTATTGTTTTTGAAAGCTTCCCAAAAGCATCTAGTTGGGGAAAGGATATCAGTGGTAAAGCAACTGTTTTGCATGCAGAAGGTCCCAGGTTCAACCCTCAGCATCTCCAGGTGGGACTGAGAGGCCCCTGTCTGAAACACTGGAGAGCCACAGCCAGTCAGTGTACTTAGTAATGAGTTAGATGGACCATTGATCTGACTCAGTGTAAGGCAGCTTCCTATGTTACTGTGTAACAGGATGTTGGACTAGATGGTCCTTTGTCCTGATACTGAAGGCTCTTCTTATATTATTAAGGTCTAGGAAGAGTTGGCAGAAAGAAGAACTAGGATGAATTGTGAGGGTGGCAAGGAGATTGATGTTATGTGGATTACGGTGGAGGCAGGCCCCCGTTTGGACTGGTAGGGCAGAAGGCAGGGAGGCCAACAGTGGGTCAATGAAAGATCGAGTTCAACCAATTCTGGTTTCATCCTCATCTATGACATCATTTTACAAAGGTAATGTTAAGGCAGAGGTAGCTGGCATCCAGGACCAGCCACCAGGCTGGTTGTAAGTAACGAGGCAGGCAGGTGGGAGCTGGCTGAGGACAGACTGTGTTTGGTGGGGCAGTGCCCCATTTGCCCTAATAAACTAGTCTCAATTGGTGAGTAATTGTTTTGATCTGACCATAAGTGAACACACGAGGCATTCCTTCGTGTGGTTTACAGTGCAATTCTATACACACCTACTAATACAGGGGTCGGCAAACTAAGGCCCGGGGGCCGAATGTGGCCCCCCAAGCTCATAAATCTGGCCTGCGGACCCTGCCACCCGCTTACGTTGCAACCGCCTCGCTGCATGGGGACTGACTTCCACGATGCTGGCATGGCTTCTGGGTGGGCAGCACTGCTGCCGCTGCTTTGGACTGACTGCAAGAAGCTCCTGAAACCAATCCAGGAAGTACCTGCAGCCAATCTGAAGCCTCGCCACCTGCGGCTGAGGTAAACCTGGCGTGGCCATGGACAGAGAGTCCAGCGGGCAGGCAGCAGGTCTGGACTGTGCCATGGGCATCATGCGGGGTGCGTCGTGAGGCTTCAGCTGGAGCTTGGCACACCTGCTGGCCCCACGCCTGGCACCCGGCTCAGCGCTGCTGCTGGTGGCGCGCTTGGCGGCCTCACTGGAGCAGCTGGAGGGTGAGCTGCACGCCACCTTCCTGGTGCTCCGCATGCGTGTCCTGCCCGCTGACCTGGCCTTGGATGACAGGCTGCAGCGCATGGTGCACACCGCCTGGGAGCTCCATGGAGACGGGCCGATGGAGTGGCTGCTGCTCACCAACAACGCCAGTGAGTGGGCGGTGCCAGGATGTGCTCCTGAGCGCATGCAGAGTGTGTTCCTCCTCCAGGTCAGGAGGCAGCTGTGGGACCAGCTTGTGGGGTATTTATATTTTTCAAAATATGGTCCGGCAACCCACAAGGTCTGAGGGACAGTGGTCCGGTCCCTGATGAAAAAGTTTGCTGAACCCTGCACTAATCTCCATGTGTTCTGGGCTAATTTTGCGCTGCAGCAGGGAGTCTCTTCCACTCCTATAGGCTCCTGATATGATTTGGGACCCTCAGAAATCAAACAAGTTGGCAGAAATGAAAGAGAAGACTTGTCAAGTGATGGAACTATGTCTACAATGCTCCCTTCCAACTGAGATGTCAATCAATCAAATTATTTAAAGGCTTTTAAAAAAACATATTTATTCTTGCTGGCTTTTCCTTGAATTTATGCTGCTGCTGGCTGGCTGGATTATTTTGTTATATAGATGGAGCTTAGGAACATTACAGGTGCAGATTCAATTAATGTGCTGAAGAGCAGAACAGAAATGAAAAAGCAGGTTACCACAACAACCCACCAAAAAAAGAAACACACAAAGGAAACCCCAAGGACAATAAATCAGACCATCATTTCAGCAGCTGCTCCCATAAGAAAGTAATAAGAGTCGTGCTTGATCAGACCAAAGGCCCATCTGGTCAAGCACCCTGTGACATTAGCAGAATTGAGTACATTGTGATTGGGTCAGTCATACCAGAAGGGAATGTCCAGGGCCTGCAGCACAAGCTCAGCTCAGTATATCCTACTGTGCAGCAGTTCTCAACCTGTGGGTCCCCAGATGTTGTTGGACTACAACTCCCATCATCCCTGAGCTCTGGCCTTGCTAGTTAGGGGTGATGGGAGTTGTAGTTCAACAACATCTGGGGACCCACAGGTTGAGAAAGACTGTTAACAGAGAGAGGCAAAGGCGGGCACATATGGCCCACAGGCCTGAAGTTCCCTACCCTACCCTAGTCATATCCAAAGGAACTTTTCTCATAAGCAGAAGCATAGTATCATCCAACATAGAGCTGGGAGCAGCCTCCTCCTCAATCCAGGTGTTGGTACGGGATGTAAGGATATGTAGGCAACGGAACTACAGTGGTATCTCAGGTTAAGAACTTAATTTGTTCTGGAGGTCCGTACTTAACCTGAAACTGTTCTTAACCTGAAGCACCACTTTAGCTAATGGGGCCTCCTTCTGCTGCCGCGCAGCCGGAGCCCGATTTCTGTTCTCATCCTGAAGCAAAGTTCTTAACCTGAAGCACTATTTCTGGGTTAGTGGAGTCTGTATCCTGAAGCGTATGTAACCCGAAGTACCACTTTAGTTATGTTTCCTTGGTGTTGTAAACTTCTGGGGTTTTGAAAAGTTGCAGGGATGATAGAGGCAGTTTGGGGGAAAGGGTATCCTCTGTGTCACAAGCCATGGTATAAAGGAGAACAAGGCAGGATTGGTGGTAGACTCGTTTCCTAGTTAATGAAATATTTATTTATTCCTTGCCATTATGGTTTTGCAATGCATTTGGAAAACCATTGCTTGCTTTATTCAAAGCAGGCTTTCTTTTTAAATGTAAACTGTAATGGGCTCTTAGGAGTTTGGGTTCCTTCATATCGCTGCTCCAGGAACTCTTTCTAGACAAAGCTTTTTGCCTGTAGCTTAGATTCAGATACAGCTGGTATCCTCCATTCATAACAGCCTCCCAGGCAAAAGTCCCCTCAGCTATCCACCTGCCTTCAGAATAGGTTTTCGTCAAACTGGTGCTCTTAAGGGCTGGTATTGATTGAATACTTTGGAGAAAAAACAATCCAACCACATAACAATTTATCATCATACATAATGTCAAGGGACATCTATTTTCTTTTTCTCTCACTCACTTTGCATTTCCAGGAAAGTGGCCACATGGTTGTTCTATTGATCTAACCCACGCTTAGGGAAGCTTTTCCAACTGAAGGTCCACATTGCCTTCTGGGCCACCTTCCAGGGGCCACATGCCAGTTGCAGGATGGAGCAATGAATGTGAATTTCACCTTTGTGCAGTAGTTTCTACACACATTCACATGCTCCTCGCTATCCTCCATCAAGGTAGAGTCATTCCCAGAGTTCAAGGCAAAAACACCCAATGATGTTATAAAGCGATGCCAGTGTGCGGTCTGGGCAATGTTGCAAGAACCAGAGAGAGGCCTGCATTTGGCCATTGGACCTGAGGTTCTCCACACCTGCTCTAGTAAAGGTAAGGTAAAGGGACCCCTGACCGTTAGGTCCAGTTGTGACCGACTCTGGGGTTGCGGCGCTCACCTCGCTTTATTGGCTGAGGGAGTCAGCGTACAGCTTCTGGGTCATGTGGCCAGCATGACTAAGCCGCTTCTGGCGAACCAGAGCAGTGCACAGAAATGCCTTTTACCTTCCTGCTGGAGCGGTACCTATTTATCTACTTGCACTTTGATGTGCTTTCGAACTGCTAGGTTGGCAGGAGCAGGGACCGAGCAACGGGAGCTCACCCTGTCGCGGGGATTCGAACCGCCGACCTTCTGATCGGCAAGTCCTAGGCTCTGTGGTTTAACCCACAGTGCCACCCGCATCCCTCTAACCAATAATAATAGTAATAGTAGTGGTAGTAGTAGTAGTTGATGATAATGCATCATTACTGCATTTCTCAGTAATCCTTACAACAGCAATGTAAGGTAAGCCAATATCTCTGCAGATGTACACAACAGACAAAGAAAGGTGCCAGGGTCTTTAGGATCCCCTTTGACATGAGACCTGAGCAGGGGGGCTGGCTGGATCAGGAGGAGTGACCAACAGAAAACTCCAGGTCGGGATCCAGGGCTCTGCCTCTGGAACTGTTGGACGCAGGTTCTGGTTCTTCCACTTTGCCTATCATACCACCAACTCCACCTTCATAGTTGTCAGAAACTATGGCCAGCCTCTCCTCTCCGGGGGGTAGGAGGTTACCCCACCTGTCCCATCTACCTCTGAGGAGGCAGTTGTGCCTCCTCCATCACCCAGGTCATGGAGGCACCAATGCAGGTGTGAACAGACAGGGGCATGTTCAGCCTTGTCGGCAAAGTTGTAGGTTGCTTCTCCAGTGTAAGGATCAGAACCGTTTACTATGTTAAGTTGATCCCACACCTTTCTCTTATAACAAAGTTGCAAGGTGTGTGTCATAGTTGGATCAGCTTCTTTGCTTGTGTTGTTATGTGTAGCACCAGCTGTGCCTTTGAACAGTGTTTTGCCTATGTGTTGCAGTAAAGATTTTGGTAGAAGCTGCACCATGGGTTCAAGTTCTTCACTGAATGGAAGCTGTGACACTCTTCAGCTTCCTCTACCTGTCTGGGGAAGACATTGCAGTACTCGTGGCTGCCTGTCTCTGTGTTGTTTTATCTGTGCTTATCTCACCTTTCCTGCAGAAGCTAATTTTCCTTGAAGGAGGAAAATTGGGAGGGGTGGAGGAATGGGAACAATTAGCCCGTCTTCCAGGAGAGCATTCAGGATTGCCAATGATCAGAGGTAGGCTTACAGAAACCTCCATGTTCACGCCGCAGGTGTAATGCTTTGACTGTAATTTGGTGGTCCAAATGGCTGGCAAGTATCGCTCTGCTTCTCTCCAGCCCCGTTTTGTCAACAAGATGTCCTGCAGCCTGAGAAGCACTTTCCTTCCTGCTTGGCATCCTGCAGGGCTGAGGGAAGTGGGCAGGTCGCCAGTCTCCGAAATGCCACTTTAGCTGCAAAACAAGATTAGGGAGATGTAATTGGTAATTTCTATCTCACTGCTCCCATTTCCTTCACTTGGCTGTCGCAGGGGCACTTTGTAGTTTGGTCATCACCTCCCTGGGTGATTTGACACACTGTGTTTTACGGAGGCTTGCATAATGGCCCTGAATCTGTCAGGTGCTCTTTAATTTTCATTCATCTCTTTCCTCCAGGGGATTTTCCCTCCCCTTTCACAATGGCTAGGCAGTGACTGAATTAAGTTTTAATAACTCAAAAGCAGCCAGGGTGGGGGGTGCTGAGTGTACAGAGCCACTTAGGAGCAATCTAACATTCTTGGATCTCGGATAGATCTCTTGGCCACCTGTGCAATTTCACTAACAAGGCAAAGTCTTGTAGTTTGGAACACTGTGCTCTAGGTGCCACATGGCCCAACTATTTTTGTGTGCATACTGGCTGGTAGGTGACTAAGGCGGTACACCTCTGGGGATCTATGCCTTACTAGGTTAATTGGCAAGAAGATTAAAAGTGATGCGAGTAGTCATAGGCCTGGTAATCATACCATCACAGAATTATAGAGTTGGAAGGAACCACTAGGATCATTTAGTTCAACCCCCTGCAATGCAGGAATGTTCAGCCCAATGTGGGGCTTGAATCCATTACTCTGAGATTAAGAGCGCCATGCTTTACTGACTGGACATTACTATTGCTCATATTGCAGCATGTACTTGTTCTATGCTTGTTTTACACTGTGATATAATTTGAGGAGCAGGGGGAACTTGTTAGGATCGAGTCCCAACAAAGCCAGGTGTGTGAAACTTCTTAATAGTCAGAAGAGCTATGACACCAAGACTACTCAAAAGTACAAGATGGTAAGGCCCAAGGCTAATCCAGTTGCAGGTAGTTCCAAGGGTGGAACGGATGACCCAGTGTATGTGTATGACATCTGCATGGTTGTTGCAGTTACACTGATGACTACAACACGGTTCATGAATAGGGGGGAGGATGTTAGGATTCTTGCCCCATGTTTGCAGTCATGAGATTGTTGTCTATCACATGACGGTGTGGAGCTAAGTAAGAATGCTCCGAGTGTGTTATATGTAAAATAAAATTAGATTAGCCAAAACGCTGTGCTATTGAGTCTGTTACGTGAACTGCTAATACTCTGCAGGATCATAAGTGTGCTGATGCTTCTTGGTATCAGTCGCTGTGATGTTCAGGCTGAAGAAAGCTTTTGAAGCTCCCAAACGATCAACCAGGAGGGAGAGAACATGCCAATCAGGCATGTGTCTCTACCAGGGTCCTACACGAGAGTAGGACGATCCTAACATAACTGGCCAGTCCTACATTAGAAGATTGAATAATAAAGATTTTGGGATACATCTCATGTGGGCAAACTAGTCAATATAATAATAATAATAATAATAATAATAATAATAATAATAATAATAATATATTTTTTATACCCTGCCCTGAGTTTCCCCAGCCACTCTGGGCGGCTTCCATTCGAGTGTTAAAAACAATACAGCATTAAATATTAAAAACTTCCCTAAACAGGGCTGCCTTCAGATGTCTTTTAAAGAGAAGATAGCTGTTTATTTCCTTCACATCTGAAGGGAGGGCGTTCCACAGGGCGGGCGCCAATACCGAGAAGGCCCTCTTTCTGATTCCCTGTAACCTCACTTCTCACAATGAGGGAACCGCCAGAAGGCCCTCGGCGCTGGATCTCAGTGTCCGGGCTGAACATAAGAGAAGTTAAGAGAAGAGGGGGAGCTTTGCATACTTCTTTATGTCACCCTTCCTACTAGCAGATGTCAAATAAATGCATCCATGCCTGCTTAATTCGGCATTCATTTATTTGGCTGTCAGAAGCCTTGCTCCTTGGCAGAGATTTGGAGTTGAGTGTGATGGACAGAAGATGCAACCCTGGTCTCAGATGGATATTTAGCTAACTATCCAGGACTCCATGGCAATGCCAGCTCCATAAATTCTACCCCTTGGGTAAAGGAGGTGGACCTGGATTTACCCCTTCACTGCCATTGTTGCCAACTGCTGCTGCTCTCCAGCCTCATGATAAATATGTGTAAAATCATGCATGACATGGAGACAGTGAACTGAGAAAAGTTTTTCTCCCTCTCTCACAACACTGGAACTCAGGGACACCCAATGAGAATGAATGTTGGCAGGTTCGGGACGGATAAAAGGAATCGTGACTTCACACTTTGCATAGTTTAACAGTGGAACTTGCTCCCACATGAAGCTGTGATGGTCACCAACTTGGATGGCTTTAAAAGAGGATTAGATAAATTACTGGAGGATAAGGCGATCTATGGCTACTAACCCTGATGAATATTGTTATGAGTTCGTGGGTGGCAGACTCCCTGGATCCAGAAGATGTCGGAATTTCATTAAGGCTTGGGGTATTAAACTGAGTGTAAAACAACCCCTCGGGATGCGGGTGGCGCTGTGGGTTAAACCACAGAGCCTAGGACTTGCCAATCAGAAGGTCGGCGGTTTGAATCCCCATGACAGGGTGAGCTCCCGTTGCTCGGTCCCTGCTCCTGCCAACCTAGCAGTTCGAAAGCACGTCAAAGTGCAAGTAGATAAATAGGTACCGCTCCTGCAGGAAGGTAAACGGCGTTTCCGTGCACTGCTCTGGTTTGCCAGAAGCGGCTTAGTCATGCTGGCCACATGACCCGGAAAAATTGTCTGTGGACAAATAAAGCCAGTAAAGCGAGATGAGCACTGCAACCCCAGAGTCGGTCACGACTGGACCTAATGGTCAGGGGTCCCTTTACCCTTTACCTTAAAACAACCCCTAGACCCAGCAGGTGTTAAGAGAAAGTTGATGGATCATTAAGAAAGCAAAAGGGGGGGGCGGCCTCTGGGCCAGATGGCAAATGAGTAGGACCCCTCCTCCAGCTCTTAAAGGGTTAGAAAGAAAAAGCCGTAATCTGAGGGCAGAGTTTGCTGTAATGTGGCCTAAAAGAAAAACCTGCAAGCTGGAAAGGCAGAGAGAGTCATGGCTGATTTCTGCTTGAAATCAGGCAGCAGCTAGGGAGAAGCTAGACCCTTTTGGGGTTTTGATGCTGTGAACCCCTCCATTATAAGCTCAGGATATACAGTGGACACTCGGGTTGCGAATGTGAAGTGCGGCAGGCACGTTCGCAACCCGCAGTGTTCACAACTTGCAGTGCCGCATCTGTACATGTGCGGGTCATGATTCAGTGCTTCTGCACATGTGCAAAGTGCGATTTACAGCTTCTGCGCATGTGCGAGTGCTGAAACCTGGAAGTAACCTGTTCCGGTACTTCTGGGTTCGGCACAGTGCACAACCCGAAAACGCGCAACCTGAAGCGTCTCTAACCCGAGGTATGACTGTATATGCATGCAAATTAACCATAAACCAAAAGACATCACAGTCTCCACTGTTTCTCATTACCAAAAGGTAACACAAAGCCTGGGTGGGCACCTGGAACCTCCCACCTCTCAGGAATTGGGCTAGCATGCAACACTATGTTCTATATCCATATTCAAATCCCACACATCTTACTGGGTTGCCCCAACCACTCTGGGCAGCTTCCAACGTATAAAAACATAATAAAACATTAAACATTTTTTAAAAAAAACTTCCCTATACAGGATTGCCTTCAGATGGCTCGGGAGTCAGATAACGCCATACCCTCCAACATTTCTCCAATGAAAATAGGAACATCCTAAGGAAAAGTGGGACATTCCGGGCTCAAATCAGAAACTGGGACGGTTTCTCTAAATCAGGGATGCGCCTGGAAAATAGGGACACTTGGAGGGTCTGCAGTTGCTGGAAACCACAGGGGGGGTTATTTTGTTGTTATTATTTTGTTGTTAACAAAAACCAAGCACACAAAAGACACACACAAAATATGTCAGGAAAAAATACAGAAACAAATCTGATTTACAAAACAAGCGTGTGTGTACAGCTACTGGTAATTAAAAGTTCACTTGCCTGTTTCCTTAGTGCATCATTCTCTTTCTCTTACTGTGTCCCTGATTCCTGCAAACTCCCCAGTGACTCTTTTCATCAAGGCTTCATATTTGCTGTTCAGTTGCCCCTGAGACACTCCTCTCTCTCTCTCTCTCTCTCTTTCCAAATTGGCTTAGGGCCACCTGTTTACCAACAAACAGCATGTCCCTGGAGCAATATGCTGAATGAGAACACACAGGAGCCCATGGAAATACCAACATTCACTTGTGGAAATAATCACTGGCTTCTGGAGCCATAAAAGCCCAAAGAATGAAAACAAAACAACCAGTGGCAATGTTTGTTCAAACAAGCCTTCTGGGTGCCACAACCCATAAGGATTAAATAGCTACTACTCAGCCTTTCTGAGTTTTGATAATAGCTCCCACAGCAGACCGGAAGTGGTTTTAATTGAAGGCAGCAATTCAGACTGGGATAAACATAATAATCAGACTGAGGACCACATTCCTTTGTGGGCAAACTTCTGGGGGCCATGCAACAGGGGTGGGTGAGGCAAAAGCAGGTGTGGCCACAAACTAGGGATGGAGAAGGCAGCCATGCTGAGTAGTGGGGGCTGAGGGTGTCTTCAGCCCCCCCCCAATTTTCAAAGAGAGGGATGCCCCCCCCAAAAAAAACCTTCAGGCCTGCTCCACCTCCTCCCTCCCTGACGGGAAGAAGCAGGCCAGATGTGGAGCCCAGCTCTGAACTCTCTCTTCCTCACCTGCTGCATGAGCACCAGCATTGTGGCAGTGGGGTCGGGGCGCCTGCATGTCCCCACCAGCACACAAGCGCTCATGTGCTAGGCAGGGGCGGGACCCATCACCTGGTGCATCACGTGATGTGCCCCCCTCCATGCAACGGGCAAGTCAGCGCCCCTGGGATTTGATTCAATTCACATTTACAGGTTAACCTATCTAAGTCATACTTCCCCAAACAATATGTGAACCAGAAGACAGCTATCCTTTGCAATTTGCACTGCTCTGAAATTTGCAATGCAGTTCTCCAGCTGAGTAGCGTGTTAAAAAAAAATGCATGCTACTTGGGTAATGTGTGCGTAAGAGATATACATCAGTGAAAAAAGCATACAAAATGTGGGTTATTTGGGGGGTGGGAATTGCTTTGCAGGAATGTGTATCAGACAAACTTGCAAACAAAGATGTACAATGGTACCTCAGGATGCGAATGGAATCAGTTCCGGAGCCCTGTTCACATCCTGAACAGAAAATAAGATGCGTCTGTGCGTCTGCTTGTGTCGTGTTTTGCCGCTTCTGCGCATGTGCATGACGTCATTTTGACCGTCTGCGCATACGCAAGTGGCGAAACCCGGAGGTAATGTGCTCTGTTACTTCTTGGTTGCCACTGAGCGCAACCCGAAAATACTTATCCTGAAGCGTATTTATCCCAAGGTATGACTGTACTCATTAGGAGAAATTCATGCTAAAATCGTGGTGAATTTTCAGAAGGACTTTTTTTTTAAAAAAAAAATCAAATAGATGTGGAAATGTGGGAAACTGAACTTAAGCACCATCTGCACTACACACCAAAAGCACTATCATGTTACTGTAAACAGCTGTGGTTTTCCCCAGAAAAAGCAGCTAAGAGACTTTATTCTAGGAGAGCTATAATTCCCAGAGTGGTTTAACAACCAATATTACCCCCCCCCCAAGAACTCTGGGAATTGTAGCTGTGAGAGGGGACCAAGGGTTTCATAATTTCCAGCACCCTCAAACCAACTACAATTCCCAGGATTTTTTGAAGGAAGCTACAGAAAAAGAGGGGGCCGAAACTCCTGGGGAAACCCAAAAAAAACAGTTCAGTGAAAACTGAGCAGCCGTAGATGGTATGGAATGCTGATAGTTTGGAGGGAGGAAAACTTGTGGGAGGCACGAATCCTGAACAGCAGCACTTTGCACTGAATCCTTGCTCCTGCCCTACAACTCCCACTTGAAACTAAATACAGTGGTACCTCGGGTTAAGTACTTAATTCATTCCGGAGGTCCGTTCTTAACCTGAAACTGTTCTTAACCTGAAGCACCACTTTAGCTAATGGGGCCTCCTGCTGCCGCCGCACCTCTGCTGCGCGATTTCTCTTCTCATCCTGAAGCAAAGTTCTTAACCTAAGGTACTATTTCTGGGTTAGTGGAGTCTGTAACCTAAAGCGTATGTAACCTGAAATGTATGTAACCTGAGGTACCACTGTAATGCCTTTTTGGGAAATGCTATCTATGGTGAGCATTGTGAATCACGGTTAGGAAGGTCTGATTTTCTGATTAGTACTTTTTATTGAAAAAAAATGTATCATCTTTCTTCCCTGGTGGAGCCCTAGTGCTGCCTATTATCTATTATGAGGATGGGGGAAAATATTAATTTATTTGTACTTATCCTCTGAACACATGGTTTCAATGTGGTTTACACCAGGGGTAGAGATAAAATCAGACATTTCTTCCAAAAATAGGGTCTGCTAGACACCCTAAAAATACCATAAAACAACTTTTTATTTTTATTTAAAAAACAGATTACATGCCTGGGGAATGTTAGCTTTCCTCTAGCCCTATTTTTTCAATGATAGACCTTCAAAGGGCCTGCAAAAGCAAGTTATACATAAAAAGGAAAGAAAATCAGGACTCAACAGCTGGCTTGCTATTTTTGTAACATTTTAATTGGTCCTAAATAAAGCTGGGTGGGGACTCTTTTACAAGCTTGAAGGCCGCATTCTCATCTGGGTGACCTTCCTGGGGATGTGGGTGTCTACATGCCAGTGGTGGGTAGAGCCAGAGGCACAAGGGGACGAGCAAAACAATGTAAATTTTACCTTTGCACAGCAGGCAAGTTTCTACACACATTCTTCACTATCTTTCATTCGGATATGCATGACCAGAGTTTAAGGGCATACTCCAGCCAGGCAAAAACACTGGGGGCATGGAGCAAGGCCAGTGAAAGGTATGGCCTTAGGAGAGTTCTGAGAGCCAGATAGAGAGGCCCGGAGAGGCACATTAGGTCCCCAGGCCCAAGAGTTCGGCACCCTTGTAATACAGTGGTACTTTGGTTCTCAAACTTAATCCTTTCCGGAAGTCCGTTCCAAAACCAAAGCGTTCCAAATCGAAGGCGCGCTTTCCCATAGAATGTAATGCAAAATGGATTAATCCATTCCAGATTTTTAAAACAGCAGTTTAACATGAATTTTACTGTCTAACAAGACCATTGATCCATAAAATGAAAGCAATAAACAATGCACTGCAGTCACACTGCAGTCACACACAATCAATCAATCAATCAATCAATCAATCAGTAGCTGTCACAAAAACAAAAACAAAAGAGCCACAAAAACAAAAATGCAAAATAAACAGCAAAAACAGACAGACCTCAGCATAACACTCAAAATGGAAGTGTTGCACTCAAATCGGAAGCGTAACACTCAAAATGGAGCATGTTCGGATTCCGAAAAAAGTTCGCAAACTGGAACACTTCCTTCTGAGTTTGCAGTGTTTGGGTTCCAAGTTGTTTGAGTACCAAGGTGTTTGAGAACCAAGGTACCACTGTACAAGTATTGCCAACTGTGAGCTGGGAGGTGGGTAGGTTCTCCCTCTTATCCACCAACACAGCTGCCTTTGCTTATCAGATAAACCAGCAAATAGTATTTAAAATATCATAGAGTGATCTCTTATTTTAATTATTTCTGCTTAGCCATAAGACAAACATGGTATATAAGAAAGTGTACCCAGAGAAGGGACAGGATAAGCTGGAGGAAGACTGTACACCAGTGGTGTGGTGGGGGCAGTGGTGGAGAAGAGGGGTCACTTAGCTCTGATGATGTTGTTTTCCATAGCAAGATCTGTGGCATCATCTGCCAGTGACAGACTCGTCTTGATCTAGCAAATAACTGAGGTGATAATGAGGCTTTCAAGTTTTTCACTAACAGTTTGTGACACATTAGCAGAGGCATGTGATTGAGGTGATAATGAGGCTTTTAAGTTCTACATGAGGGAATAACACAGAGGAAATAGGAAAATCCATAGGGGCTGTAGTTTTGGACAGGGCAGCTACAGGGGCTGTTACGATGGGCTTATACATTTCAGAATTTACCACTATACCTCTGCTGTGTTTCTCACCTGACCTGGCCATTGGGTAGCTTCTAGCAGCTGCAGTAAGATTTGGAGATTAAAACTAAGCTCCTTAAAATTACTTTTTTGTTGTTGTTCAGTTCATTACAATCTTCATTTTAAGTGGAACCTGATTATCAGTGTTATTTATCTAGAAAAAGAGGTGCTAGAACTCACGATGAACACCTCCCTTGTTTTCTTATAATGTCAATGGTGCTCACCTGAGAGGTGCCAGAAGTGAGTTCCAGCAAGTTCGAGTCGGAAAAAAGCCCTGCTGATTATGAAGTTTACATAGTTTGTTGAAAGCCCAGCCTCTTTACTTTTGTGTTTCTTGTAAAATGACCACTGTTTCTTTTTGGTTTCATTTTTTAAATCGTTTAATTAGATTTCAACATTATCTGGTTAAATAGTTGTAACCCATCCTGGGACTTTGCAGGTGACAAAGTTCTTAAACAAGTAAACTCAGGAAAGTAAAATAGCTTTTGAAAAATGTGTCTTATCTTAATAGATTTGGTGGTAACAGCCTATTGCTGAATACCAGTTGTTAGGAATTGCAGGTGGGGAATCTGGTTGGCCATGACAGGGAGTTGAACAAGATAGTCCTTTGCTTTGATCCAGCAGGAATCTTACGAACGCCAGAAGAGCTCAGCTGAATTCAAGAAGCTGGTACATTTTTCTCAGTGTAATGCACATCAAAGTTTTCTTGAGCCACCTAAGTTTGATTTAAATGGTGTGTGTGTGTGTGTGTGTGTGTGTGTGTGTGTGTGTGTGTGTGTAGATCTGCCTTTAGGGGGCATCCTCAGCCATAAAAGTTCTCTGGAAATTACTTAATATCATTAAGAGTGGACGTTTTCTGCAATGTCAGCAGCTGTCAAACTTACACACTGGGAAATATGCAGTACATACATATATTTGTGACTATTTGGAATGGAAACTTTCCTCTGATTGTATTGGTTTCTTCTTACGTCCATTCATCTCTTGTCCATCACTCTATCCCTGTCTCTGTTTCCTTATTCCTCTCTCTCTCTCTCTCTCTCTCTCTCTCTCTCTCTCTCTCTCTTTCTTGTGGATAAATAATGTAAGATGTAAAATGGATGTCCATGGAATAAATTTGGTGCAACCCCACCCTGTGCCATGCTAGCAGAATGCCCTCCACGCAGCAGATTTAAGGTTTTTTTTTTAAAAAAATGCAATAACTTAACTTGCAATCCTGTACACACCTAGGAGTAAGTCCCGTTGTACTATTAATGAGAGTTACTCCTGTGTTTCAATATTTGCTTCAAAAGTAGCACATTTAGTGCAGAGGAACTATGCCCTTCCACCATATTTTTTTTAAATTGCCCCACTAAACATTATTTCATCAATTTTCTGTGATTACCCTGACATGAGCAATCATGTCAAGAACCTTGTTGGTCAAGGATGGCATGATTAAAGTTTTCCTACCTCTCTGATAATACTAGAACTAGATCCAATGAAGCTGAATGTTGGAGGATTTAAAGGAACCTCTTCACACAGCACTTAGTTAAACTGTGCAACTCACTGTGCTACATGAAGTAGCAATGACCAGCAACTTGGAAGGCTTTAAAAGGACATTAGAAAAAATCATGGAAAATAAGGTTAACCGTGGCTACTAACCTCCATAGGCATGTGGGTGGCGCTGTGGGTTAAACCACAGAGCCTAGGACTTGCCGATCAGAAGGTCAGTGGTTCGAATCCCCATGACGGGGTGAGCTCCCGTTGCTCGGTCCCTGCTCCTGCCAACCTAGCAGTTTGAAAGAACATCAAAGTGCAAGTAAATAAATAGGTACCACTCCGACGGGAAGGTAAACGGCGTTTCCATGCGCTGCTCTTGTTGGCCAGAAGCGGCTTAGTCATGCTGGCCACATGACCCGGAAGCTGTACACTGGCTCCCGCAGCCAATAAAGCGAGATGAGCGCCGCAACCCCAGAGTCGGCCACAACTAGACCTAATGGTCAGGCGTCCCTTTACCTTTACCTTTACTAACCTCCATGGCTGTGTTCTACCTCCACTATCAGAGGCATTTTGCCTCTGAATACCAGTTCCTGGGAATCACAAGCAGGGAAGTGCTTAGGTTCTACTTTCAGGTTTCCATCTAGCCATCATCTTGAGAACAGGATCCTGGGCTAGATGGGTCATTGGCCTGATCTAGGCTCCCCCTTTTTTCCCCTCCTTTTCCCCCCTCAGTGTGCTTGCCCTCACTTGCCCACACTACCATTGAATCCAGCTGGATGTGACAACTCATGATACTTTGTTTATGAACATGTGCTATATCCATGGGCGTAGCCAGGATTTATGTTAGAGGGGCAAGCTTCATGTTGGTTGGGGGCAGAACCTCAGTTAGTTACAGTAAGTATTGATTTACTTGACTGGGGGGGGGCAGCTGCCTCCCTGCTCTCCCCCCTTGGCTACACGCATGGCTGTATCCTCAGTATATAAGTAATACCAGTATTGGTATGTAGTCAGAAAATCACATGGACTGGCTCAACCAATAGGAGCACCATAGGCAAATGAGGGCTGAGGACTGTGGAAATGGAGGAAGGTTGCTGAGAAAAACCATGTCAAGACAATTTAAGAATGGGAGGTGTGTTTTGGCGCTTCCCTGGAAAAAATGTTGTAAAGGCATTTCAAGTCATGTAATTCTCCTTACATTTTTATTAAAATTTTAATTTTAACTTTTAGTAGCTCAATAGAGTAGGGCACATAAAGACCCACAACACAAATCCCATCACTTGCCCTACCATGACTTTTCCATGAGCCTGTATATTGTCAAGCTTCAAGAATGACAGCAAGATCCTATAGATGGGGCCATAGCTCAGTGATAGAGCAGCTGCTTTGCATGCAGAAGGTCCCAGATTCAATTCCTGACATTTCCAGGAAGGGCTAAGAGAGAAACTCTGTCTGAAACCCTATACAGCCCCTGCCAGTCCATGCAGACAGTACTGAGCTAGATGGACCAATGGTCTGGCTTTAGTACAAGGCAAACTTCCTCTGTTCCTAAGTCGCGCTGAGTGCAGTGTGGCTTACTCTCAAATAAGCAAGTATTAAGATTGCATCCAAGATGACATATACATGAACGCTGAACCAAGTGAGAGGAAGGGGTTAAAGTGGCACCCCAAACACACAGAACACAAAAGAAAAGAGTGCTCCTTAGGGGAGTATGATAATCACATTACGCTTTCAAGTCTAGTGCTAATTGCTATGGAAACAAGTGCTGAAATGCACCGGGAGAATCGTCTTATCCTCCTATTATGCCTGTGCAAATGAAAAAAGTACAATAAATATCCTTTCAAAACTGAAGCCTGAGACTGACTCACATGGTACTGCAGCCTTGTGAGACAAAGACCAATACCCCTTCTGTCAAATCCCTTCTTGGAATTCACTTTTTATGTGACCTCTTTGACACAACCCAGAGATGGGGAACCTGTGGCCCTCCCGATTTTTATTTTGTTTACTCCAACTCTCATCAACCCCAACCAGTGGTTGGGAATAAAGGGGGTTGTAGCACAGCAGCATCTGAAAGGCCACATATTCCCCATAAGCCACTTTTCATTAAGCCACTGTTATTAAGCCTGTATCTGTATCTGTACGGAACTTGCAAAACCATTTCCTCTTGGCAGCCCTCCATACACAGATATCAGCTGTGTGCAATCAGTTTCCCAAGCAAATGTCGGTTGTGCAATCAAACCCCACTCCCCAAGGATCACCATGCCTTGATCCAATAATTGCATGCAGAACTTCTGGTGTCCAGGACAGTTTTATATAGACAGGCTCTTGATATATGCAAGGCATGACCAGTGTGTGAAACACACCCAGAGGATGCCTGCTGATATGATTTCTGCTTCTCATCCCAGCACACAAACACACTGATTGTGCACAGATTCCAGTTATCTGAACAGTGCACCAGGGTGTAATCTTGGAATATTTTTTTTTTTATATAAAATTTTTTATTGGTTTTTCCACATATAATATAAGACAATACAAAAGACAGACACAAACAAACACACATATAAACATGTAAAATTTCATAGATTTTTCCATATACCCAATTTCAGCGACTTCCCCATGCCCCCCTTTTCTGCATCTCTATTTTAAACTTTTTTTTTTCCAGCAACCCCTGGTCCAAATTATTATTAATTCCTATCTTTAACTCTTATCCAATCATTTATCGCTGCAAATCTGTTATGCTTTACCCATGACATTTTAACACTCAATAATTTTGGTGTAATCTTGGAATAAAGCCCCATTGGACTTGATTGAACTGCTGAAAAGGGTTCCTCACCCCTCTGTTTGATGGTTCTTCACTAAAAGGGAGATAGGAACTTCAGTGCAATAGGCCTGAACAATAGTCAAAGCAATCCCAAATGAACATAGTACAGTTATAAAATATTTACTGTACTCACGCTGACCTAGCAGAAGAATGTGACAACTCTCAGTAGCAGTTCCTTGGTCTATGAGGATTATTTCTACAGTGAGTAGAGATACACACACACACACACACACACACACACACACAGTGCTACAGAGTTTTCAGTAGTACTCTTCAACTACCTTCATTGGGGATTAGAATGTGCAGAATCTTCTGGCAGCCATCAGATTCCGCAGCTGGTGAGCACTCCCTTCTGTCTCTCTGTGTTGCTGATATGACTACTGGTATCAGTAGTCGTGCAAGTGATGTGCCCTGCTAATGCTGAACATCAAAATTCAGAAGCTTTTATTCTGCCCCTCTTCCAGTTTCTAGTGAAGAACATAGAATCAGAGAAATTAATTCCACAGACAACTCTACCTCAGCCCAGTTTGGGGTTGGGCCTACTTGAAAAACAATGGATACTAACATGACAGATTCTGGGGAAGCAGGAAGTACATGAGCCTCACACTTCCTGTCTCCCTTACATCTCTGTCCCATCTGAAACAGAATGTCCACACACATACCCCAGATCTCTCTTCATTAGAAAAATCACAAAGGAATATGGACGCAAACTTCCTACTCCTTCCAAATGTCCATTATGGTCACAAAAATTCCATGTTTTGAGGTGGGTCAGGGATGGAGAACCTGTGTCTCTCCAGATGTTTTGCTGGACTACAACTGCCATTAGCCCCAAACTGTATAACCATTGGTCAGGGATGATGATGGGAGTTGTTGTCTGACATCATCTGGAGGGCCACAGGTTCCTCACTCTGGTTGTCTGCATTACATCTGAAGACCACTTTCAAAATAGCTAGTTCAAATTAACAATGTCTGATATTCAGAAGTCCCAAGAAGAGTTTGTATAGCAGGGATAGGAGCTATGGCCCTTCAGATCTTGCTAGACTACAACTCCCATCAACCCAGCCTACATGACCATTGGTCAGGCACTGGTAGGAGCTATAGCCCAACTACATCTGGAGGACTACAGGCCCTCCCTCTTTGAGGTAGAGAGTCCATTCTATTTACTTTTCAGGGTGGGGCATGCACTTCTTTAGCCACATGGGTGATACTTCCCCATAGTCTCCTGACAAACTAGCCATGTCTAGGATTGGACAATGTGGATTTGGCCAATCTGATACTTTCACAAGTTGGCACCTCCTGTCTTCTGTGGTTTGGTAATGGAAGGGGCTCTATTATTGTTCCAACTCCTAGAAACCTTTGAACACTTATAACTGAGATGGTTGTGGGACTGGACTGTGGAGAAGCAGCTCTCATGCTACTCCATTGAAGTATATCTTGGTCATCTGGGTGGTATTGCCTATGGTAGGAAGGTAGAAATATGCCCTGTCTTCCAGTGCCAATAGACTTTTGTACCACTCCATCCTGTCCAGTTCCACCAGTTGTGTCCAATAACCCTCTGAATGTTCTGTTGATGTGTGTCTGACCTGTTAACGCTCCTTTTGCCCCATGTCTGTAGGCCACATACCGAAGATTTCAGTATGGATTCCTCCCTTTCACAGTAAGTGAGCTCCAAACTGCATGCGCTTCAAGATGGCAACAGTACTCTGATTTGAGAAACTCATTTACATTCTATTCTTCTTAAGGTTATTTACGGAGGATTGTGAGTGAAAGTGAAAGAATGTGAGCAGGTTTTAAGCAAGGGGCCACAATCTTAAATTGGTTTCAAACAATTAAAACCAGAACTGGGGCTTTTACAAGTGTTATGTTAACGTCTGTTCTATGCATGTGAGGAATCGATCTTTTAGTGTGGAATTGCCTACTCTCTGGGAGTTCTTGCTTGTTGATATTAGGCAGTCACTTCATTGTATCACTTTCAACACGTGATGAAAACTTTTTTGTTTAGGTCAGCCTATTCATCAGACATGTAATTTTATTATATATATTTGTTTTTTAAACAGTTGCTTTTATCTTACATTTTGATAACTTTATTATGTCTAGTTGTTTTCAAAGACTGTTGATTAAATCAGCATTTCTTTAATGAGTATTTCATATTGTTTCACGTAAACTTGCTTAGAGGTTTGTTTGTTGATCGTTATAGAAATCTTGCTAAGTAAACAAACTCCCATTTCCTCTCCCTGGGGGACTCTGCCAACTTTAGTTCTATGATGTGGAAGAGATTTCGAGATCACTAATGAACTCTGAGTGTATCACCAGACTACAGTTCCCAGGGTTCTTTGGGAGGAGCCATGTTGGCTAAACTTACATAAAACAGGCTGTAGATTTTCTCTCAGTTTTTCCTGAGAATGCTCCCATCAACAATTTTTCTTTCTTTCTGTAGCTTCAGTGACTTTTCCTCTATAACTCTCTGCTTTATACCACACGAGTCATTAGCCTACATTCATTATGTAAGAGAGAATTTGTGTGTTTTCCCTGCTCACTGTCAGGGCTGGCAAGGAATATATAACTCTGTGTCTCAGAGAACATATTTGCCCAGCCTATGGAGATTCATCATCACAGGCAAGCACTTTTTCAGCAGCCACAATGGACATTTCTGAGATGGTCCCTCAAGATGGAGTTATTTCTGTTGGGAGTGAAGCAACAACATTTGCAATAAGTTACCTGACAGAAAGACAACCTATTCTTCCCTCACTGACTCCTTCTTGAGTAACTGTATGTGGATTTAAATTTTAAAAAATTAAAAAAAAATGTCCAGTAGCACCTTAGAGACCAACTAAGTTTTTTCTGGGTATAAGCTTTCATGTGCATGCACACTTCTTCAGATACCATGTGGTTATGTGGATTGTTTTGGCTCTCAGGCTTTAGTTCCTTCCTGCTTCTTCTTTAATGTTAGTGCCATAAGGTTATTATGACTCCATTTTTTCCTCATAAAAGCTTGTACTTAGAATGGCTTTGTTTGCCAGGAGTAATAAACCTTAAGCTCATATTCTTTCAACCAGCTGTTTTGCCAGACTACTCATGTCTGTACTGCACTGTGATATATATACTAAGCATCAACAATTTCAGCCTGCAGGTTTTGACTGAAGCCCCAGCAAATAAAAAATATATAGGAGAAACTAGGACCATGGTCTCTCAAATACATTTCATCTCAGGGAAATCAGTTCTGAAAGTGGAGTTAGTCTGTTGGATCATCAGACTAGCCACTTTACATATCTCTGACCCCTTCTTTCAGGCCTGCGGGTATGTTCTAAAATGAGCATAAGAATAGTATATTGGTAGAGCATCTGCTTTGCATGCAGAAGTTCGCAGGTTCAATCCCTGGCATCACCAGGTAGGATTGGGAGAGACAATAGTAAGCAAAAGATGGCTTGGTATAAGACAGCTTCCTATGTTCTTTGAAATGAATGGGCTGTAGCTCGGTGGTAGAAAATCTGCTTTGCATGCAAAAAGTCCCAGGTACAATCTCTTGCAGATTGTGGTTTAACATGGGCCCCCAAATCTGAAAAGACTAGTGCCTGCTGTTGCTGTATACCAGTATTGCATCCCCAGAGAAAGCAGCTGTTTGTAGTTAAGTGCTGGAGAGCAGGTGTCACCACTTCCATTTATGAAAGTAGCACTTGTTAAATAGATCTGGGGATTCATTGATTTAATATTGTCCAATAAATTCATCAAATGCTGGGGCTAATTATGTTGCTGCATGTGGCTCCTTGCATGTGGCTTGACAATGATGTGTCATTTTTTACTTACAAGGAAGTCCTCCACAAAATTGGTGGTGATGTGGCTATATGGCAAGGGACTTCAGACAGTTACCAGTTACTTGAAATAAATGCTGCTCTGAACTCGTCATTTTCAAGCGGCCTCATCAGTCTTCTCCATGGGCATATTAGTTTTTTTCCACTTTCCTATGAGTGCCTGAAACTACAACTCCCACCAGCCCCGGGCCAATGGCCCATCAATATTTAAAGGTCCACAGGTTCTCCATCCCTGTTCTAGCCTATCAGGAGTGGGGAACCTGCAGCTCTCCTGATGTGGTAGGATGGCAACTCCTATTAAGCCCTGGCCAATGGTTAACCAACAGGGCCATAGGTTCCCCACCTTGTCTATCAGGACCTGAGAGCTGTGCACTCACAGTCAGAACTAGTTCTTTGCAGCATTAAAAGCAGAAGGGTCTAAGGGTTCTGAAAGTTGAATATCTGGTCAGGGAGTTTACACAGTAGGGGAATCCTTGCAATCTGCTAGTTCCCCCTCCCAGAGTATCCACCTGGGTTCCATTTTCATGGGGAGGTTGGAAGGAACTATCAGTTCAGCAACACTGGAAGCAGAGACTTGTAAGTTCCCAGTCTCAGAGACTTGTAAGTTCCCAGTCTCAGAGACTTGTAAGTTCCCAGTCTCAGAGACTTGTAAGTTCCCAGCTCTCAGCCTTCCTTGGAACAGTTCGCTCACTTGGAACTATCTGTGGTGCTGAAACTACCAGCATGTTTATTTCTATTGTGTCCAGGACAGGCCATGAATTTATATGGAGAAAAAAAAAGAAAGGCCCTTAATGAAATCCATGAGCCTAACAACTTTAGCCAAATCACATCCACCTCCCAAACCCTGGTAGGCTTCTAAAAACAATAGCTAAGAATGATCACCCTCTGATTTTCTGCCGTTTATGTACCTCTGCAACAGAGGTGATAGAACTTTTAATAGCAACCTGGGATGGAGGGCTTGAATATGATAAGATTGCAGTACAATGGGGGAAAATATTAACCCCTTTCCCCTCTGCCCATTTCCTGGTAATAAAAACCTCACCCAGGTGCAGAGGAAAACACACAGGTATGATAGTTTTGCCCTAAGGGGCACCTCATGTAGTCTGGAACTGATTTTACTTCCATTGCATGGATGTGTATGTGGGTGTGTGGGTGTGCTCTTATGATTCCAATTGCATTCAAAACATTTGCAGTTTGTGTTCTTGGCTCTTGGTGCATTTGTTTAAAAAATATGTCACATGGCATTATTTCTATTTGAATAACTGTTCAGGTGCTGCAGACTGAAAATATGGAGCAGGCCTGGAACATTTGGAAGGCACCCAAGCTTTCAGGATTAAGGAGGAGAGATGCTGGCTTAATAATAATTCTCAGAGGGCATGACTTTCTTTTTATTATCAAGGAACATCCCTTACCATTGGTGTAATCTTTTTGTTTACACACAAGGCTTTGGAGCAGAAAATTCATGCTGATCTGTTGTTGTTATTATTGTACTGATTAGTCAAAATACTGACCATGGGTAGAGAATTTGCATTGCCCTCCAGAAGTTTCTGGATTCCAAGATGCATCACCCCTGACCACTGGCCATGCCAAGTGGGACTGATAGGAGTTGGAGTACAACAGCGTCAGAGGACTGCAGATTCTCCACCAGTGAGATATACTTTATGCTCTTTAGTAAGGATGTCAAGAGATAAAGACGGGTTGCTGGCATATATGGCAGATGTAAAAGACTCCACTGATTTAGTTGTTTCAATTAGTTTTTACTTGGCTTTGTACATTTCTTTTCTTGTTCTTTTTAGTAGTTACTGATAAAAACAAATCCTGTAATGGGGATTTAAATTTAGATATGTAACTTGTTGAACTGTACTTAGCAATGATTTTATTTCTTGGGGTGATTGCTAGATTTTCATTTTTGAATCCATTTATCCTTAAGTGGGTTTCTTTTGTTCCTCACCTCATTCATTATATAATGAACATATTTCCTTTTCCCCCCTATTGTGATGATCTACAGTTAATCCAAGTGGCACAGCCTGGGGCAAGGCCTCCAGCTGACTACCAAGAGGGCATCAGCATAAAAGTCCCTCATCAGCACCAGGGCCAACAGGAGCAAATCAGGGCATCCGGGGGCCAATACTGGTCATATCCTACCTTCCTACCTCATTTTCCAAAAGATGTTATAGTTAGTAACTGGCCAGCCAGGCATGTACATGGTCACGGATGCTCATGTTATCATTTTCATGTTAAATCTCTCTCATATCTATTTATTGATCTTTTGACCTATCAATCTACACACACACACAGAGAGAGAGAGAGAGAGAGAGAGAGAGAGAGAGATGGACTGTCACTCCTGCTTGCTCTGCTCGCCAACACTGCCTCCCCCTGTTTGTTGTTGTTTAGTCTTTTAGTCGTGTCCGACTCTTTGTGACCCCATGGACCAGAGCATGCCAGGCACTCCTGTCTTCCACTGTCTCCCGCAGTTTAGTCAAACTCATGCTGGTAGCTTTGAGAACACTGTCCAACCATCTCGTCCTCTGTCGTCCCCTTCTCCTTGTGCTCTCCATCTTTCCCAACATCAGGGTCTTTTCCAGGGAGTCTTCTCTTCTCATGAGGTGGCCAAAGTACTGGAGCCTCAGCTTCAGGATCTGTCCTTCCAGTAAGCACTCAGGGCTGATTTCCTTAAGAATGGAGAGGTTTGATCTTCTTGCAGTCCATGGGACTCTCAAGAGTCTCCTCCAGCACCATAATTCAAAAGCATCAATTCTTTGGTGATCAGCCTTCTTTATGGTCCAGCTCTCACTTCCATACATCACTACTGGGAAAACCATAGCTTTAACTATATGGACCTTTGCTGGCAAGGTGATGTCTCTGCTTTTTAAGATGCTGTCTAGGTTAACTTTGTTAACTTCCCATTTGTTAACTTCCCATTAACTCCCTTGACCAGCCTTCTCTTCTTAACACGTCACCCACCCTCTTGCCTATTCCCTCCTCAGCTTGCCCCAATGCCATTTAAAGGAGGGGGAGGCAGTTCACGAGGCATCCTAATTGAATGATAGAGGTGGGATGGGGGTGCATAATTGTAAATAGATGTGAACATTGTTTACCACAAGCATTCCTCTTTTCGCTTTCCTGCCCAGCCATGTGTGTATTTGCAAAAAAAAACCAACCCAAAACAAAAAAAACACCTCTGCTTTTATTCTCCCTTTCGCCCCCCCTTGCACTCCTGCACTCCTCAGATATTTTTCTCTTGCCATACAAATAAATCATAGCTGAAGGAAAGGATTTTGGATCCCTTCTGCTGGCTCCTTCCCAACAGCTGGTCACCTCTGAGCACTTCATTAAATGACTCCTTTATAGCTCTTTCCTTTCCTTTCCTATCTTTTCTCACCAGCAGTTTAAGGTTTGAGCTGCTGGCACAGCTGCTAGTGTTGCTATAGGACTGGGGGCAGCAGCGTTGAGCTGGATCAAGTCTCTGGGTCCCAACCAAGGTTGTGAATTCATATTTGTAAGGTTGTAGTTTGTAGTAGAAGAGACTGCTGGAGTGGCCAAAGCAGTCTCTTTGCTAGGTCAGTGTCTCTGAGCAGGCCTGTAATGACCTTGTTTACATGTCCAAAGAGCTGGTCATGTTGTCATACTCGTTGACAGAGCTTCCAAGAGGAGGAGGTGAGACTTTCTCCTAACAGCTCACCTGGCTGGAGACCACATCATCATGAAGGCAGGTGAACAAGAGCTTGCCATTTGTCTGGGCTGAAGATGGCAAGCTTGTCTTGCTGTGTGCTGAATCCAAAGCTATGGCCTTGGAAACGCCCCCTAGAAACCTAATGAGGAACCAAGTTCTGTTGAAGTGCTTTCTGTGAGCTCTTCCATCTTATTCTCAGGTTGCAGATATGTGTAAATAAAATCATATATCTTAAAGACTTCGCAGTATCCAACACTCTTCATCCCTAGGAAACTACACCCTGGATAAATGCTGGGAACTATGTAGTCTCTCACTGCACAGATTGCAGTGCAAGCAAATGTATTTTATGGGTATCATCATCAGTAGAACTATGTTTTGTTAGCTAATGCAAGGCAGGGGTGGGTTCTCTTATGTATTTTATTTATGGTTACCTTTGTGTCGCATCTTTCCTTCGAGCAGCTGAAGGTGATGTACATGGCTTTCCCCCTTTCCATTTTTATCCTCACAACAATATGGAGATTAGGTTAGGTGAGAGACAGAACTGGCACAAGATCACCCATTCCTACCTCTCACCCCCTTGACTCATTTTGCCTGACTGGAATTTGTGCTATAATAATGCCTCTTACAGGCCAGAATGGAAAGCGGTATGTGTGTGCGTGCACAGAAACTAGGTGTGCTGGTCCCGGGGGGTTACCGTGCGGCGTGGTCTGAGTCCAGTCCAAGGTGGAGGGTGTGGTATGGAGGCTATCCGCCAAGGCTGAAGCGGCGTCCAAGGCAAGGAGTCAGATGTGGTCAGGAACTCTGGCAGAAGAGCAGGACAGGGTGCCAGCAGGAACAGGTTACCAACAGTGTTGCTCCCGCAACCTGGGACTGGGCTGGCTGGCTTTTATCTCCTCTGAGGCATAGGGCAGCCCCGGTCCACAGGTGACTTGCCTCTCCTGGCCTGGAGGCGAGCACTCCTCCTGCGAGAACTTAGTTCCCTCCGCCTCTCTGCCCTGAGCCTCTGCAGCTCAGGAGATGCTGGAGGGTTACTGGACCCAGAGGCAACCTCACCTTCCCCTGACGAGGCTGAGAGTGGAGCACCTGCAGGCAATGGGCCCTCCATCACCTCAGGGGCCACAGCAGACTCAGCGGGTGCCTGCACCTGAGGATCCAGCACAGGTGAGGACCCTTCAGGCTCAGGCACCAGGATGCCAGGATCCATCCGGTGCCCCCCCCAGGTTGCCCAGTCCCAGGTGTGCAGGAGGGCAGAGCTGGCCGGCCACCTCAGCATTTCAGTGGCTCGGTCACCCATGGACTCGCGGTGCTGAGCTGCCCGCAGCAGAAGAGCCTGGCGTGGCGCTCTGACCGATGGGCAGGCTCTTCCCCGGACTCAACTCTCAGGCCCTGGACTCTTAGCCTGGCCTCCTTGAAAGCCCGGGTGCCCTGCACCCCTAGTGCCTATGGGTAAGATGGCCCTGGGCACCACTGTGATGTCAAGAGCTTCTTTTGCCCAGGCAGTTTGATAACAAACCATGTGGACAAAGGTTTAGTGATATGTGGATGTCACTGCTCAGCTGATAAGTCATGTCAACAAACTCTGCTTTCAACAGGAAGCTGCATCATCACCAGTCGTCTGTTACAACCAGTGTACGGCAAGAGATTAACACTGACTCAGGGAGGAAGAGCAGCAGGATCAGCAGAACCCACTGTGGGAATGTGAACAGTAGCATGTGCCCAGTGATTCTGAACCCTGGTGCCAACTCTGCTCAGCTTCCTTATCAAACTACAGCATTCTTTGGTGGAAGCCAGGGATGTGAAACTTGGTATAAAAGCTGGCATATGAGTCTGTAGCCTAGATGACCATTGTCATTTGCTTTGATCCATCTTTAGTATTTCCATAGTGCCCTGTGGACCCATCCATCAATCAGCCACCCATCTGAAAGCTGAGATGGATTCATTTGTTTTGGGTTCTCCATTATTATTACAAATGTTTTTCACGGAGGTGAATGGGTGGCGCTGTGGTGTAAACCACTGAGCCTAGGGCTTGACAATCGGAAGGTCGGCGGTTCAAATCCCCGCGACGGGGTGAGCTCCTGTTGTTCAGTCCCAGCTCCTGCCAACCTAGCAGTTCAAAAGCATGCCAAAAAGTGCAAGTAGATAAATAGGTACCGCTCCGGTGGGAAGGTAAATGGCGTTTCCATGCGCTGCTCTGCTTTCGCCAGAAGCGGCTTAGTCTTGCTGGCCACATGACCCGGAAAAACTGTCTGGGGACAAATGTCGGCTCCCTTGGCCGGTAAAGCGAGATGAGCACCACAACCCCAGAGTCGTTCGTGACTGGACTTAACTGTCAGGGGTCCTTTACCTTTTTACTGTTTTAACACTTGCAGACTGACAAATGTAAATCTGTTGAGTGGTAGCTGTGACAGAATACTGGTCTCCTCCCTTCTGAGGTACTCCAAGGTAAAGTGTAACAAAGGCAGAACAGCAATTGATGTGTGCTCAAAATGGTTGTTTGGTTTTCAAAGGATGCTTCCCAACATGAATGCATTGATCAGAAGTATCTATGGTCATGACCATGCTAACTAATGGGAGTTGAAGTGCAGCAACAGCTGGAGGGTCACAGCTTACATGAACATTTGAAGTGTCTCAGACTCTCTTGTTTGCGTCTCTGAGCTGGTACTGTGGGCGTCACTCTCCCCTCTCCACTCTAAGTAGAACTAATAGGAGCCTTGAAAAGTACATAGAGCTGACAAAGGAAGTGGGAAAGAAAGCCTCTTCCAACTTCCTCCTTCAGCTTCTTGTACTTTTCAAGGGATCAAAAGGTAACCATTCTCAGCTGCTCAAGACCAAGGGGACAGTGAGTATGTATGTTTGGGGGAACAACACAAAATATGCTTGAACTGTCTGGGACTCTCTCTTATCTCTCACCCCCACTCTCTCCACTCCTTCTCAGCCTGCTACATAAACAAAGATTGTTGATTCATTTTTTAGTGCTTGATGTGTTTAGATATTGGTTGTAACCAGTGCTCCCCCCCAAAAAAAAATGTTTAGGGGGTACTCTCATTTCGCTACTCATATTGAAATACTGCCCCTCAATGAGGCCAAACTCAGATTCACAAAATGTTTAGGGGTATGTGCACTCCTGCTACGCCCCCCAAAAAAGCACTGGTTGTAACTGCTTCTTGCTTGAATAAAATGGAATTGCTGCTTGTTTTTAAGACATCTTTTTTTAAAAAAAACTGCAGTAAGTAAGGATGGCAATTATTTATCTTCTAAATAAGACCAAAGGTTTAAAAGAAAAGTGTCAACGCCAAGCTTTTGGCTCTCTGCCAAAAAACAAAAAAAAAGTTCTCATTGTCCACTATGCAGAAACTGAAAAGTCTGGTGCAAAGTATGATGTTGTTGTGCTTTCTGTATCATATACTCATCACTCTCATGGGGATATCTTTTTGGATTTTGGGGCTGCTTATATATGTGTGGAAATTAGGAGTGATGAATTATTCTTATTGCTAATGTGAGCTGATGGTGTAACTTTATCCCCCCCCCCTGTTAAATTTGTAAGTGTGTGTGTGTGTGTATAAAAAGTTTGGTGCAAAGCAGGGGTGGCCACTTGATAGCCCTGGAGCTAGTCATCATGAATGAACAACGTCTGGTCCCTGGTGACCCTATGAGAAAATGTTTGCAAGTTGTAAGGACCCTGTGTTTCAGTGCTATAAGATTAGGCAAGGGTGTGGAGAAACTTCTCCCTTTCTCATAATAAATATAACTTAGAGACATCCAATTAAACTGAGTTTTGGACCCCAAGGTGGTTGTCACCAATGGAAGCAAAGGCTCAGAAAAAGCTCAATATGGAGGCCAAATGGCCAAAATATTGGGAAATTTTGGAACAGGATGGAGATAAATTGAAATTGCAGAGTTTTGACAAATTAAAAGATAAAGTGTGAGACTGGCTTCATTACTATCAAATAAGGGAAGCTTATAATTTGGACAAAAAAACCGGCTTCCAGATGGAGAAATCAAAATTGGAAAGAATTGTTAGAGCCAAAAACAAAGATACTTTCGAGAATGTATAACTTGCTGTTGAAATGGAATACCCAAGATGAAACGGTTAAATCTGCTATGATTAAATGGGCACAAGATGTTGGACATAACATTATGTTTGCTGACTGGGAATGGTTGTGGACCACCGGTATGAAATTTACGGCATGTAATGCCCTAAGAGAGAATATTATGAAAATGATATATAGGTGGTACATGACACCAGTCAAGCTAGCAAAAATATACCATTTGCCCGACAATAAATGTTGGAAATGTAAAGAAAATGAAGGTACATTCTTTCACCTCTGGTGGACGTGCCCAAGGATAAAGGCTTTCTGGGAAATGATTTATAATGAAATGAAAAAAGGTATTTAAATATACCTTCTTGAAGAAACCAGAGGCCTTTCTTCTGGGCATAGTCGGCCAACAGGTGCCAAAGAAGGATAGAATTTTCTTTATGTATGCTACAACAGCAGCAAGGATACTCGTGGCAAAGTATTGGAAGACACAAGATTTACCCACTCTGGAAGAATGGCAGATGAAAGTGATGGACTATATGGAATTGGCGGAAATGACTGGCAGAATCCGTGACCAGGGAGAAGAGCTGGTGGAAGAAGACTGGAAGAAATTTAAAGACTACTTACAGAAATATTGCAAAATTAATGAATGTTAAAATGATGTTGGACTGGACCTAAGTGGACTTAGCAATAAGACCAGTAAGAGTATGTAAAAATAGTTTGATAATTGGCTAAGGTATAAAGATGTAAATTTGTTGAAAATTGAGTCAAATGTTATAAAGAAAAAGGGGTAAGGATTTGCCGAACTAAGGATGTGAATGGGAATACAAAAAAGGGAGGTGTGAGGAGGTCAAAGAAATAAGCTAATGAGAAGTTTGGAAAATGTGAAAAATTGATTTGATTTTTAATCATTTTTCTTTTTGTGTTGTTATGTGTTTGAGTTTTTTATTGTTGTATTTTTTGTAATTTTCTTTTCTGTATGTTTCTCTTTTTGTCATGATTTTGTTTTGTTTTGTTTTTTGTTCTGTTTTTAAAAACTTTAATAAATATCTTTTTTTAAAAAAAAATAAACTGAGTTTTGGGAGGTTCAGGGCGGGGGGGGAATACTGGAATTGGCACCCACGAGAAACAGTGATGGCTACCGTCTTGCAGTGGCTTTTGAAGAGGATTAGACAAATTCACAGGGGGTATTACTAAGGATATCAATGGATACTAGCCACAATGGCTATGTTCTTGTCCACTTTCAGAGACAGTCTGCTTCTGAATACCAGTTGCTGGGAATCAGAAGTGGGGAAAGTTGCATTCAGGTCTTGCTTGCAGGCTTTTCATTGGAGCAACTGGTTGGCCACTGTGGAGGTTGCTGGACTAGATGGGCCATCAGACTGATCCTGCAGGGCTTTTCGGGTCTTCTTAATGCTGCATCTCTTCTTTAGATTTTGCATGTAACACTGAAATGTCCGTATCTTTCTCTCGATACTAACAGCAAACTCAGTGGGAGAGTTGCCACACTGTCATCAAAACAAGATGGCATGTGGCCATTGCAAGAAAACCAGCAGAGGTTGCATGTGTGTCTAGTTTTTCAGAGACAAATTTGTTCATAAGGCCCCATCTCTTCCTCCCAAATAAATAAATGGAGAGGGGAGGAAGGGAAGGAAGGTCAATCTGTTTCCCTTGAAACTAGCCATTGCACAGCAATTGCAGATAGGTTGTAGTGTAGGGGTGCTGGACACATAAAGTTGTTGAGCTTTTGGGGGCACCCTTTCACCCCACGGTTGTCTGGATGGACATGAAGCCCCCCTAATAGAGGACATGTCCAGACATATGGCAACCCAACCCTACTGTAGTGTCAACTTGGTCGTGGTGATATTGTAAGAGCTCTGGATAACTCCTCACGTGCTTCTTTCTCACTTGGCAGGGTCCAAGTGGAGTTTTATGTGAACGAAAACACGTTTAAGGAGCGCCTCAAGCTGTTCTTCATCAAAAACCAAAGATCAAGTAAGTGTTTGCACCATTGGGTTCTGCTTTGTGTCTATGGGTTTAGAACTACTAAAATACTTGATGTGAGGCAATCTATATACTTCAATGTACTCATGCCAAATTCAAGACACCCAGTCTTCTGTGTGTGGGGTGATGGTGGTAGGGGGCATCTGGGGCAGCAAAAACCTAACCCTGAAAAACCACTCTGTAGCCTCCTTGTGGGCCCTAGCGCACAGTCTGAGAAGTGCTGTAGGAGAACTAAGGGTGTGGATGGGGCACTGAACCAATGGAGGCTGGTCCATTAGGACAAATGAGGCTTTGTCCCACTGACCTCACTCTACCCTTAGCTACTCCCACCTGCCTCCCTTATTTCTTACATCCAGTCCAGGGGGTGTCCCTGCCTGCCAACTTCCTCCTCCTTAGTCTCAAGTGTTGCCCTTGCTCAGCAGGGAGGAGGATGGCAGAGGACAAGACTAGACTGAGTTGGCTCTGCCTCTCATTGGCTCTGGTGCCACCTACAATTCAGCTCCCTGCCTTCGGCCCCCCTGGTCCCAATGGGCACTTGTCATTATGGAAAACAGCTTATTAACCCAGCTTTTAAAAATGCAGGTACCCCCAGTTTTGCATTCCAGGTCAAACATTGAACTCCTTCACATTGCACATCAAACAGGGGGCATGTTTTTTTGTCTTCTCGGTGCCTGCTAGAAGGAATATTGATAGTGGAGATCTTTATACCACCTGGTATCCAAGTTTACTTGAAGTTGTTCTACATATGCAATGGTTTTAATAAATGTGATTGTTTTGTTATATGTGATGTTTCCTTTAATTGTTTTTATATATGCAATTGTTTTAATGTTGTGTGTGTGTGTGTGTGGTTGGGGGAGAGAGAGAGAGAGAGAGAGAGAGAGAGAGAGAGAGAGAGATTGTGATATTACTTTGAGATGCTTTATAGGAAGTGATTTAAAAATGAATGGTGGGGTGTGGGTGTGGGTGTGTGGGTGTGGCTGTGTGTATGGAAGGCTTTCCCTTCCTGTTTATGAAATATTTGATGAAATGCTTCCATTGATTTATAATTAGATTTTACTCTTCCAGATGTTGCTTAATTGACTTTATTGTTCTTAGAGCTTGTATTTCAGTTTTTCATTCTGTTTTGCCCTTGTCTTGATGACTCTATGCTATGAAGTGATTTGTAAAAATGTTTAGTAAATAAAATAAATAATGGGTAGCAATGTTTACTCAGGAACAAGCTTCAAAATAACTGGGAACTGGCAGCTGGAAACTGTAGCAAAAACAGCACTCGCTGATTATCTTATGTACTTGAAATTTACAAATACCACGGAACTTTCACTTTGGCCAGTTTTAATGCCTTACTATCAGCTTTGCTGGAAGGGAAATACTCACACATTCCATATAACCAGCATGTCTGCTTCTGTCAATCCAGCACTGAAATAGTAGAGTGTGTTTTACTCTACTGCTTATACTATAAGGACATTTGCTACTTATACATCACACCTATTTTAATAAAATTCCCAGGGAGACCAGATAATTTTTACACTTCCTTCCCTTTGACAGACTCCACTAACAAAATCACCAGCCATGTGGCAAAATCCTGCATTGCTAGGAACCCGATGATTAAAGCTCTCTACCAACCATTCTAGTCCTCAGCAATTCACTCTAGTGTGTTTGTGAATGTGTGATGATGCACACTCATATCCTAGCTTTTTGTTAATCCCAAAGAGTCTTTTGCCTGTAAACTGTAAAATTGCATGTGGTTCACTTTATTCTGGTGGCTGATTTGAAATAATAATAATAGAATTTGATTGATTGATAAACAATAGGGATTGTCTCCGATAAATGAGGACAGTTGGGCTGCATGAACTGGGGAGTGAGTGCACAGGGAGTCTATATTTTGCTGCAACACACAAAGCAGACTCTGGTGCCAGCATAAGGGAAGATTGCTAGTGAGTCCTACAGGGTATACAGAGAGGACACTAAGCACCCAACAGCTTTTTAAGCATGCAAAAGTGATTTCAGATCCCACCCCTCCCTCATATCCTGCCATAGCTGGGCTTGAATTGACCATGCTGATCTATTTGATTTATATTGTGGTTTGCAACGGTGGTGATTTAACAGCTGGTGGAAGTAACAGATCATTTAATGTGGAGCGTGATTCATCTGTTTTCACACATTTCTGCTTCTGAACCTGAGCCATCAATTGTTGTTAATACAGCTTTGCTCACATCTGAAGCCTTTTCCTTTTACAAATAAGGGTAGGTCTTCTCTGGAGTGCTGCTTTGGGACAACAATGGCTCCATCTATTGGTTGCAAATGCTACAGCGTCGTATGTGCAGATGACTGATTTTCTGAGCCCTTTCCAATCTCCATAGAAGCAAGATTCTTCCTTGTTTTAGGTTTCACATTTGGAGAGAGGAAGCTCCCAGTTTTGCGTAGGGGGGTTGAACCCTTCTTGCAAATTCATATTCAATTTTAGTACAAATCTGACCAAAGCACTTTTAAAGGTGTGGGGCAGGGCTCTTTCATGTGCCTTCCCTAGAATCACAGTCTTCCTTCTAGGCAGAGATAATGGGAACTTGATGAAGGAGCACATGGATGCTTCAGGGAAAAACTCCACAAACTCAGTTTTGCCTCATTATGCTAGTGTGTGGATGGAAAGGAGGGGATTAGTGGGAAGGATCAGTAAATGAGAGGGGGCACTGAACCATTATTATACCTACTGCTTCTCAGTGGTGAAGCTGCATACTCCGGTACCGAGGGCGGAGAGCAGGTAGGGGCATGGCTGGCATGCATCCTGGGGGTGTGACGCACGTCCCGGGGGCGTGGCATGCCGCCCGTGGGGGTGTGGCACTGACTGCGGGTGCATGGCACCCAGCGCAGTGGGGGGAGGTGCGTTTGGGGGGGCGGCCACAATGGTACCTCCCTCCCCGATGGTGCCAGGGGCGGTGCACTCCCCCCGCCCCTCCCTTCCTCCACCAGTGCTTCTTCTCAGCCATAACATCTCCTACTAAGCAAGGCTCCAGAACTGAAATAAACCTCCCTGTCCATGGTAGTGGTGGATTGTCTGGGGTAGGGACTGTGGTGGTGGATCAGTGGGTACAGGGAGCTTATAGACCAAACCCTTTGAGTCTTCCCTGCAGATTGAGGCTGCTGCCTCAAGGGGCAGGAACCAAGAGGCCCCTTTGTGGCCATGCCCCTGCCACCTGAACTGGGGAAGCAGCTCCAGTGGGTTCCAGAGAGATCTCATGGGGCTCTTGTGAGATCTTGCTGGAACCCAGAAGCCACACAACCCTAGCAAGCAAGGCTTTGGCTCATGAACAGGGTGGCACCTTTCCATTTCACTTCAGGTGGTGAAATGGAGTGCACCGCTACTGCCTCCAGTCCTCTCTATAGGCTGCTTTGCTCCTTGAGTATTTTTGCTTGACTGGGATGTGTCCTTGACCTCTGACAATGCCTCTTGCTTGGAGGATAGGGAGGTGTGTGCAGAAAGCAGCCTGGTGGACAAAGGTAAAATTTCCATTTGTTGCTTGCTTTTACCTCTGGCCCCACCCACCTCCGTCACATGACCCCAGAAGGGGATGTGGCTTTCAGACTGAACAAGATCGCCACCCCTAGCATTGGCCTTATTGTGATCCACCAGGGCTCATCTTATGCTCTTATATCCCTATCTCCACTGCATGTTGTATAATGTTGTATTTTAATGTTGATGTTGTGGTTTTTGTATTTTATATTGTATTTTAATGTTTGATTGCTGTAACCTGTCCTGGGATGTTGAAGTTGATGGCAGGCAATAAATTGTAATCATACCAAAGCTAATACTACTATAACAACTAATGGTTAGGATTTTGCTAGTTTCTTAAATGAACATATCATGAAGGGTGGAAAAACAAATTAATGCAATATCCTCAGAGCTTAGTACTCTGGGTGTTCTGACAACAGTTGTCCTGAACTTTTCCCCATGCAGGGAAGATGAAGTGTGGAATAACTTCAACAAGCTGATATGCCTGCTACTTTTATTTATCATATTTGTGCTTATTTAAAGCACAAAGATGATAAATAATGAGGGGTGCAGCACAAAGCTCTTGGGCAAATGGCAGTCGATCTATCGGGGGTGGGGCAATTGTTGCTAACACAGCTCAGAGAAATGATCCTTAGGCAGCTTTTCTATATTAAGTAACACAAATTACTATGTGTGTTTGTTTCTCCTGATGAAGTGACAATAGATGTTTAAATGTTGCTGAAAGCAGATGTTCCCAGAAGCAAGCATTTTTAACATAACGAGATAACATGACCCCTTTTGTTCCCTCACCCCCATTGTGAGCAGTGTATTTGGATTAAGGGGAGGGGAAGAGAAATTAAATTCAGTTTGCAGTTAAAGGTGGACTATCTAATATGCACTTTCCAAAATGGTGCAGGAACCAAAATCCAGCCACCTTTTGAAATTTGCACTTCTCTGAATTTTGCAGTGCAGCTCTGTGCACAATATTTTCAGGTAAGGTGATGTATGGCTGTGAATTTTTCTTGATTTTATTGTTTTATCTTTTTGTAAACCACTTTGAGGTTTCTTATTACAGTCAAGTGGTGTGCAAGTTTTATTTGTATGCTGCCTTTCGATAGTTAACCCACAAGGTGGGTTACAACATAAAATACACATAATTACAAACATAACAAAAGCAGTCACAAGCAATATATAAAACATCAAGAAGTGCACAACCAAATTTTTAAAATTCCACATAAATCACAATAGGATCTGAAACAAATAATATCAAACCTCCCCCAACCTAATATTGTGCTACTTGGACTGTTGCTTTATGTTTTTGTTGTTTATATCTTTTACTGTTATTTTTATACCATTTTTGAGAATTTATAATTATACATCGGTTTTTAAAAATTATTTTAATGTAATACCAAATGCCTTCTCCAAGCCATTAGCACCGCTTGTCACAGTTCTGTGTTCTGGATGCTCCATGGTTCTTGAAAGTGACATGTCTGCTGTTGTCACAAGCTCAGAAATATGTCTGGGGCACTCTTGGGTTTGTGTGTGTTTTGTTTTAGGGCTACCCAATAGCTCTCATTTGTTCCATTTGCTACAGGTCTGAGAATCCGCCTGTTCAACTTCTCCCTGAAGCTACTTACCTGCCTCCTTTACATTGTCCGTGTTCTGCTTGATGACCCACAACAGATAGGATGGTGAGAGCCTTTCTCTCTGCTACAGCATGCCTGTTTTGTTGTGCATCCATGATTATTTGTGTTCATGATGGTTGTTAAGTTGTGGGTGAACATATCAGACGACACAGCGATTCTTCAAACAGCTCTTGTTTATTCAGAGGCCAGAACAGAACTGAGCTGAAGGGCTCAGTCAGCCTGCTTATATAGAGCTCTGGTACAACGTTACTGTAGCAACTTTCTAAAACTATCCAATCACTGAATGTCACTTTTGATCCTTCATTTGCATAACTATCTACAGTATCCCCCTGCTGGCCCAGGGTGAGAACTTCAGTACATAACAATGGTATCGGGGCAGTCATGTGTGATCCCACTTTCAATATTGTTTACACCTGCAAAAGTTTCAGGGCAGACATTCTGCTTTCAGGGCACGTGCCATAACTACCTACTGAAATCCTAAAACTTTTCCTACTACAAATGTTCCAGGCCTATTTATTTGTTTGTTTTGTCTCTGCCTTGTCATGCTGTGATGCAAAAGTGCCCCTCCCAATGGCGTTAATATGGTAGCATGGGGTGGCATCACAGGACAAGTAGAATAATTTGTAGATGGCCCTGCGTGCATTCACTGTTGGTAAGCTGTTGTTGTGTCAGTGGCATGTTGCAGAAGACAATCCCCTCCAAAAAACCCCCACCAATCCAAAGGGCTCCTAACATAGCTTATTTCAATTAAAAGCAACATGCTGCCTTCTGAAATACTAACTCCCTGCTGTAGCTTCCTGTAGCCTGAGTACTGTTTCTAAAAGGCATTTTATTTTTATACTATTTTCACTCAGCTGGGAATGCGAAAAACACAATTCCTCAACTTTCAACCAGTCATCAACACAAATCAATTGGTAAGTAGGGGGCCAGTAGCCCTTCTGATTATATATCTGTGGATTTGCTCAAATGACAGGCTAGTTTATATAATCTGCAAAATCATGTTGTTGATGGGGAGTGGGGGAGTTGCTTACACCCCATAATAATGTTTTTTAATACCCCATCCTGGCACAAAAAAAGTGGCTCACTAGGTGAGACAGAGCCTCTATGCAGGTGCATAGAAAGGACATGGGAGGCTGCTTTTACCGAATCTGACCATTAGTCAAAATAGCTCAATGTTGCCTACACCAGCTGGCAGTCTCTGTCCAGGTTTTGGGGCAGTGGATCTCTTCCCCAAGACAAAAGCTGAAGCCTGGAAGTCATTGTTGCAGGCAGTTCCCAGGCTGACTTGGTTACCTACGCAGTGCAGCTCCTCGTCCTAGGTGAACCTGGAGGCCCTCAGATCCCACTTCACAGTGTGGGGAGGACTCACCCCCTATTGCTCACTCCACGTGATCTGCTGCTTGATGATCCCAAGGAAAGGGGATTTTCTGAGGGAGGGCCTTTTAAGCAACAACCTATTCAAAGCCTGAACATCAGGGAAAGATATACCGTATTTTTTTGCTCTATAAGACGCACCAGACCACAAGACGCACCTAGTTTTTGGAAGAGGAAAACAAAAAAAAAAATATTCTGAATCTCAGAAGCCTGTACAGCAAGAGGGATCGCTGTGCAGTGAAAGCAGCAATCCCTCTTGCTGTTCTGGCTTCTGGGATAGCTGCGCAGCCTGCATTCGCTCCATAAGATGCACACACATGTCCCCTTACTTTTTAGGAAGGAAAAAGTGAATCTTATAGAGCAAAAAATACAGTACCTTAGGCTGCTGTTAAGTGCTCTGTGTTCCCAGGTTGGAGCTTAAAAAGGAGAATATGCAAATTCCAGTAAGTGAGATATTAGGATGCATAGCAAGTGAAGAGGGGCGTTGGAAATTGCTCATCCCCCATGGAGGAATGCACTTAGTAATCTGCTTAACTAAACTGCTAGACCAGACAGCACATTTGTAGAAATGATTCAGGTAAGAGAAGAACGTCGCCTCCCAGAGCTGAGTAAAACTGAGTGTAAGGAAGAATTGAACTAACTTGACCTCTGTCCCCAGAAGTTTTCACTGCTACTTTTGAAACGAAATAAGCTCTCTCTCTTTTTCTCTCTCTGTGTGTGGTATTGATATTTGACACTGAAGATCTTTGCTCTCTATCTTGTGTACTTTGGAATTATGAGAAACTGAAAAATCCACGTGGTTTAGAGACCAGTGCTTAAAGTAGTGCAGTTTTGAAATGTTCTGTCCGCCATCTTGAATCAAAATGGCACCCAGTCGTATCCAAACATAGACAAACACCTGCTCCTTGATCTCAGGAACCATGAAAAGTTTGGTTACAATATCTTAAGAGGTGTCCAAATGTGGAGCAAACAAGCAGCTTCCCAACTGGTATAGTCAATTGGTATTTGACACTAAAGATCTTTTATTTCAATATTCAATATTTAAGAGTACAGTGGTACCGCTAGATGCGAATGGGATCCGTTCCGTTCTCATCTAGAAGCAAACATAACCTGTGTCTGTGCGTCTGCACGTGCACAGGTCACGTTTTCGCGCTTCTGTGCATGCACGTGACGTCATTTTGAGCATCTGCGCATGCGCAAGCAGCGAAACCCGGAAGTAACGCGCTCCGTTACTTCCGGGTTGCCGCGGAGCGCAACTCAAACGCGCTCATCCCAAAGCACATTCAACCCGAGGTATCACTGTACTTGGTAGTTGATATACAATAACATTTTATGTTTGTCTTTACTGGATAGCTAGCATGAAATTGTGTTTGGGTTTTTTACATGACATGCAAAGGTGCATAGTGTTAGACAGTATGTGATAGTTGGCTTGAGATGTATTTAATATTTTACTGAACAGATTAAATAATAAATACAACAGTATTTATTATTTGATAATACAGCAGTATTTTGTATTGGGAAGTATTTTATATTCCACATGTAATGGGATTTAATATTTGATTCAGTTGTGTTATTGACACGGAACAGCCCTTAGTATTTTATTGCTTATATGTGGTGGTATTTTGTCCTGCGTAGAATTTTATAGGCAGCATGCAAATTTATTATCTTACCATCTAGCCTAGATGAGATTTGATCCATGACACTGCATTGTTAGTTCACGTTTTGTGCCTGTCAAAATCAAAAGAGAGGAGAAATGCCAGCAAGCCTAAAACTCCCAGATTTTGAATCCTGAGATAAAATGTCATATTTAAAATTCAGAAATGCTGTTTCCAAATTTATACATTTTGTGTTCAAAGTCTGAAACAGCTCAATAGTAAGACAAGTTGGCTACAATCAACATGAGCCCACTGCTTTCAAATCAAATCCCCCAACAAGATTTTTTGTCTTTGTTATTACATATTCTGTACAGGACTCCAGTTATATGGGTGGACCGAAACAAGCCATTGTGGGCAATACAGGTAAGTGAAGAAGAAAATTGTTAAAATACACAAATGAATGCAGTGGTCAAGGGTCTGAAACGTAGTTTTATATATTCTTGATTAAAATTGGATAGGGCCACTTGGAGCCAAATTTGTTTCATCCAGGCATATATAATTTTACAGGTGAAGTACAATCCCCATGTTTTGGTAATTTAAACATAATCTTCTTCTCTGCAAGATAAAACTGAAGGAAATTTACTCTACTTATTTACATCAGTTGTTGTTATGCACAGCACTGACTGTCCCGGACCAGTGCTATCTTTAACCCCCTTCTCCTTACCAGAGCAATTTTTCAACACAGTACAAGCTTATTCTACTTTTTAAACACACAGAGAGAGAAACACACACACATCCATGTAATTGAATAAATATACAATAGCATCCCCTTCATGGATCACTGCCTTGCCGTGGCGAAGGGGCTTGAAGAACTCAGAGAAGCTATGAACTACGCCGAGCAGGGCACACAAGATGAACAGGTCATAGTGGAGAGTTTTGACCAAACGTGATCCACCTGGAGGAGGAACCGGCAAGCCACTCCAGTATCCTTGCCAAGAAAACTCCATGGACAAAGACAACAGGCATATAAAAGTTATGACGCTGGAAGATGAGCCCCTCAGGTCAGAAGGCGTCCATTCTGAAGGAAATCAGCCCTGAGTGCTCACTGGAAGGACAGATCATGAAGCTGAGGCTCCAGTACTTTGGCCACCTCATGAGAAGAGAAGACTCCCTGGAGAAGACACTGATGCTGAAAAGATGGAGGGCACAAGGAGAAGGGGGCGACAGAGGACGAGATGGTTGGATAGTGTTTTCGAGGTTACCAGCATGAGTTTGACCAAACTGCGGGAGGTAGTGGAGGACAGAGGTGCCTGGCGTGCTCTGGTCCATGGGGTCACGAAGAGTCGGACACGACTAAACGACTAAACAACAACAACACAATAGCATCACTTAAAAAAATAAAAATATTACAACCCACCTGCAGTATGGAGAGGACAGATAACTGAATCAGAGTTGGATTCATAGCTCAGTATATCTTGTCAGTTACAGGTGTCCCCAGGACCCGTGATTAATTTTCTGGCTGACATGTCTGTCAAAAGAAATTACAAAGGTCCAGGGGAAACACCTCTGACAGTGAGACCCTGATTTGTATATATCTTTGTAAGCACCTAAGGAGGAAGCCAGTAGCCTTCAAGTCAGACATTCCTGGGCTAGACTGTTGCAGAATTTTCCATTCATGTTGGACAGCGGCGCTAAAAATCCCTCTGCTTTCCCCTTACCACCACTTCCAGGTCAGCGTGGCAATCATTAGCTTTCTTGAGACGATGCTTCTGATTTATCTCAGCTACAAGGTAAGATTATGGCCTTGAAGGTAGGTTGGCTAAACTGATCTTGCATCAGGCGCACTGCGTTCTGCCCACCACTGCAAGGGCCCGGCACACATGTGTGGTGTCATACGGTGGGAGGAAGATCAACTGGGCCTGGTACGCCCTCAGAAAGGCCCCATTGAGGCCTAGTTGCAGCCATGGGAGGGCCTGGCAGGGCCCAGGCAGCTGTGGAATACTGAGGGGCCACACACCCCTCAGTGAAAATACTGAGGGGGAGCGCAGCCCCCACGGCCCCACATAGATGGCATGCCTGTTGTGCATGCATGCAGGGATAACAAATATGGATCTCTTTTTCTTTTTAGGGAAACATTTGTGAGCAGATCTTTCGTGTAACCTTCATCCTTGAAATGATCAACACTGTGCCCTTCATTATTACCGTAAGTGTGTGTTAGATGGACATTGCTAAAACAAATGGTTGCTGAGAGGTTCTCCTGTTCATTCAAAAAGAGAGAGAGAGAGGAAGAACAGTTGTCACTGCCATTCAGATTTTTTAAAAAAGGATTTTTGCAAGGGAACAGCTGCTGGTAGGGTTCATTAGCATCAGCTCACTCAAAAGATACATGAGCTTTGCAAGAGCACAGCTGCTAACGAATAGCCCACCCTACTGCAATTTGGTGCTGGGCTTCCAAAATTTACAGCAGGATTATAGGACAACGCTTGGAATCAGCTGCCATAATAACACATGAAGATGTCCATTCTTTGTAACTGAAACCTGATGAGACAGAGCTTAAGCCTATATGGAGTACTGGACTGGGGCTAGGGAGACCTGGTTGAAATATCCACATAGCCATGAAGCTCACTAGGCTATTTCCCAGCCTAGCCTACCTCACAGGGTTGTTGTGAGATAAAACTGTGAGGAGTTGAATATGCCAAGCTGAACCCCTTAGAGGAAACAATCCTCAGATGAAATAGCAGTGTAATATAACCTTAACTTTTAGGGTCCAGTTTGAAGGGTAAGATGAATATCCACATGCAAATATATCTCCATTGGAGACTTTTGCTGAGAAAAGCAGGTTCAGGGGGTTGTGGATTTGAGTGGAGAAACAGCAGGTGGTGGGGAGTTGCTTCAGTCTTTCCCCAGCCACTGCCACATGCACTCTCTCTCTCTCTCTCTCTCTCTCTCTCACACACACACACACACACACACACAAACACACACACCCCTACAGGGGCCCCCTAGGCTGTCAAAATCTTGGGGCTCCTTTCGTGCGCACACTCTCTAGTGGGATGACATTGAACTAAAAGATACATAGTAAAGGTAAAGGGACCCCTGACCATTAGGTCCAGTCGTGGCCGACTCTGGGGTTGCAGTGCTCATCTCGCTTTACTGACCAAGGGAGCCGGCGTACAGCTTCCGGGTCATGTTGCCAGCATGACTAAGCCGCTTCTGGCAAACCAGAGCAGCGCACGGAAACACCGTTTACCTTCCCGCCGGAGCGGTACCTATTTATCTACTTGCACTTTGACGTGCTTTCGAACTGCTAGGTGGGCAGGGACCGAGCAATGGGAGCTCACCCTGTCGCGGGGATTCGAACTGCCAACCTTCTGATTGGCAAGTCCTAGGCTCTGTGGTTTAACCCACAGCGCCACCCGTGTCCCAAAAGATACATATGGGTGGGGAAATCAGTGGGAGGGAGAAGGATTAGGCATACCCTCCCACTACTCCAAAATCACAACCTCTCAAAGCTATTTCTTTCTTTTCCAATGTACAGTTTACAACCCGAGTGGCTGACAGTTTATTTAAGGAGAGGTTTGGCATGCATATTTTATTATTGTAATTGCTGGGGGATGCGTTATTACTGTTGTTGACAATGAGGATCTAATTGTGACCTAATCATTATACAGCCATCATTTCAACTGTATTATATAGCCTGTATTTTGTATTTTGCAGTCACCAAGGTTGGTTGCAATCAAATCCTCATTGTCAGTGAAAATCATACACTTGTCTGCATGATTAAGGGTAAAAGGATAGCTTGATTTCTAGAAAATATAGACAGTGAAACTCAAGTCTGCATGGAAGCTGCTCCATCTAAGCTCAGTCAGCAGAGCACGAGACTCCTAATCTTAAGATTGTGGGTTCAAGTCCCACATTGGGCAAAAGATTCCTGCATTGCTGGGGGTTAGATTAGAATGATCATTGTGGCCCCTTCCAACTCTTTGATTCTATGAATGTGTCAGGACTTTCTGGTAGCTACCTAGTGGTGAAGAGGGAAAGCATTCTGCACTGGCTCAGGAGAACATTTGCCGTCTCTTTCTTTTGATTTTGCAGAGTCGAGCTCTGGGCAGAACTGTGGGGAGTGGGAGAGCCTAGGGCAAGCTGTGATGGAATAGGGGAGGGGATAGATGAAGCGAGGGGATGGTCAGGTGTGGGGAAGGGTGGTTGACCAGGGGATAGACAGGGTTGGCGAGATTAACAAGCAGGGGTGCAGATCCCCTAGTATATCTTTATCCATTTGTCTATGCACAGAAATGTACCCATACATACATGCCTACAATTCAACAAACATGCAGATAACAGCAAATTGTTTGTTTGTGCCTAGATATTTTGGCCGCCGCTGCGGAATTTATTTATCCCGGTTTTTCTGAACTGCTGGCTGGCAAAACATGCCTTGGAAAACATGATTGTAAGTGACCAGGGAATTGTTGTTTGTAACAGATAGAATTGTTTTAACATTCTCCACCTGTTCTGTGTTTCTGTCTGCACATTGGGTTGTCACGATTGATCTGGGACAGGCCATATGTAGTTCCTGCCTAACAACAGAGCAGCCGCACAGTCCCTTTCCGTGTGTCTGTCTGCCTTGTTTCCTTGCAAGTAGCACAGTGTGGTCTTGAGTGTAGTTTTAAATACAGGTTTCCAAAGATGGTTCCAAAGATGCATTTGAAAGTCTTTGGGTGGTGGTCACAGGGAGGAGGAGTTGCTGAATAAGATTTCTGGTTGATAGGGAGACTCAGTGCCCCACCAGTGACTAGTTTAGTGGGTAGCATGTCAGACTATTATTTATTAATTTATACCCAACCTTTTCCTTTACGGGACTCAAGGCAGCTTACAGATAAAAATAACAACCACTAAAAACATAGAAAAAAACAATCATTAAAAACAATTAAACAGATAGATAGATAGAAAGGTAGGTAGATAGATGATATAGATAGATAGCTGATATAGATAGATGATGATGATGATGATAGATATAGATAGATAGATGATAGATAGATAGATAGATAGATGATAGATAGATGATAGATAGATAGATAGATAGATAGATGATAGATAGATAGATAGATAGATAGATAGATAGATAGATAGATGATAGATAGATGATAGATAGATAGATATAGATAGATGATAGATATACAGGTAGGTAGCTGTGTTGGTCTGCCATTGTTGAAACAAAATTTTTAAAAAATCCTTCCAGTAGCACCTTAGAGACCAACTAAGTTTGTTATTGGTATGAGCTTTCGTGTGCATGCACACTTCTTCAGATACACACACAGATAGATAGATGAAGATAGATAGATGATAGATAGATAGATAGATAGATAGATAGATAGATATAGATAGATGATAGATGATATAGATAGATGATAGATAGATAGATGATAGATGATATAGATAGATGATAGATAGATTCGATGATAGATAGATGATAGATAGATAGATAGATAGATAGATAGATAGATGATAGATAGATGATAGATAGAGATGATAGACAGTCTCCATTAAAACCAAACACATAGCTACAGTAAAGAAACATGACCCCAGTTCTTTCATTAAAAGCAGTCAGTTCCCAAAAGCCTGTTAGAAAAGGAAAGTCTTCACCTGCTGGCAAAAGGACAACAAAGAGGGAGTCAGTCCAGCTTCTGGAAAGGCTCTCTCCCACATCCTTACCAAGCAAATGGTAAATAGCACTTCTCTGTCTTTTCTACACGTAACTGTTAAACTGATTTAATAGTTGTTCCCACCCCTCCCCGGGAGCCTTGAGAATTGTAGTTCTGTGAGGGCAGCCAGGACTTAGAAAAGTTTTCAGCATCCTCACCAAGCTCCCAGGATTCTTTTGTGGGAAGCTGGGAGCTCTAATGGGGCATGAAACTGATAATTAGTTGGCAATGTCGATACTCAGTTTTCCAGAGTTTCAGGCAGGGGTCTCTCCCAACCCTAACTGGGGATTGAACCTGTCAGCTTCTGCATTCAAAGCAGATGCTCAACCTCTGAGCTACGGCTCTTCCCATAATCTAGTCCAAACCCACTGACAATGCTTGGACTCTGCTGCTGCGGGATTCCTGATAGGCCACCATCCAGCCTCTGCTGAGAAACATCTAATGAAGGAATGTTCACCAGTTGCCATAATCTGGAGCAGGCTTTGTTATCTTGTTTTGGTAAATATGAAGGTTATGTGTTTTTCCCCCAGAATGACCTACACAGAGCGATACAAAGAACCCAGTCGGCTATGTTCAATCAGGTGCTCATTTTGATCTGCACTCTGCTGTGTCTTGTTTTCACTGGGTAAGATCTCACTTGGCAAATATTTGTTTTTAAAACTGAAGTTGCCGTGTAAATCATGCTAATAGAAGCCTCTTTGTGAAACAGAATCCCCAGCAAGGAATGCTTTCAAAATTCTCCTATCCAACCTAGGTTGATCTGAGGCTCCCTCACCTGATTGTGGGTTGACTCAAGTTGGACTGATTCAGTTTGGTATTCAGGATTCAGCCAGAGCTGGCGCATAGCCCTAGGATTAACTTGTTTACTTTGAAACATGGTCAGCCTTTCTGCTGAGGCCTGATGTGATGACACAGCTGAAAGTGGAATTCTCAACCGGTTCCCAGTTATGGAATGCATATTATGCCTTTGAAATTGAAAAGGGTTGAAATTATTCTCAGTTTGGGGGGGAAATCCTGGTCCTGTGTGTGGAATCAGTTCTTTTGGTTCTTTCCTTCATTTCATCCAGAACCTGTGGCATCCAGCACTTAGAAAGAGCTGGTGAAAACCTCTCCCTCTTCAAGTCCTTTTACTTCTGCATTGTCACCTTCTCCACGGTGGGCTATGGTGATGTCACACCCAAGATCTGGCCCTCACAGCTGCTTGTGGTTATCATGATTTGTGTGGCCCTGGTTGTATTGCCATTGCAGGTAAGGTGTGATTCCTGTTGTTCTATCAGATAAGTCATGAGCAAGATGTGCTTGCAGAATCAAAGCAGTTCAGGAGCTGAACCACACAGCTCACCTTGTGATGGACCAGAGCTGAGTTGCAAAGGGCAATTCAAAGGCTTGTTAAGGAGTCCAGCTTTGACACAACTCAGGTTCCACGAGGCTAGTAAGTTATAAGCACTGAGTTTTTCAAGGCTCATGCAATTACTTTTTATAACCTGAGCTCCTTAAAACAACAACAATATGTTCTATATGTCAAGATGTTTTGTCTCAAGTTAGCAAGCTCCACTGTTGTACAGCCATGATCACCCCTAACATTTATTGGGGAACTTACAGCTCTAGGACACAACTATCTGGAACTCTCAATAGAGAGAAGTCACAGCTAGGGATGAAGGAAGGCATCGGCTTCCATCTGCCCTATATTCATTGCATGCAGCACTGTTTCTTTCTGCTGCAGTTTGTCTTCTGCTAAAAACTATGTTGTTACGTTTTTCCAATGTAATTTTTCCAATGCATTTTCCATTTTCATTGTGAAGTAAACATAAACGGTGTGTGTAATCAGTCATGTATCATTTGTGAACTGAAAGCAAAAACAACAGTGGTTAGTAGATTGATTTTCGTTCCAGGCATGAAACAAATAAGGGAACACTGGCAAGAACACTGGCAATTTCTGCTCCCACTCCTATTTTTGTCAGAATTCTTTGATATCCCTAGCTACAGCATATTCCACTTGAAGTGTGCAAGTCTCTGGACCTGTTGACGTAGTTCCCCGTTATGGCTTATGAGCTGACGGGTCCACCAGGGGATGTTGCCCTTGGCTGCCCACCAGCTGGCTGCCAAGTTGACCTTTTGAGGCAGACAAGCTTGCTCCGCAGTCACTGTGCTGGAGGACTTCCAGAGTTTTCACTCAGCTGTGAAACTGTCACGGACTCGTTGAGCTGTGACTAGCTGATATCTTGAGCCAGGGAGGAAAAAAGAGAAGCCATCACTTTCCTCAGTAGCTTGCTGTCCTTTATTGTTTACAGCTTGAGCTGTCTAGGCAGGCGATTCCCAGGAGACTGATTTCAACAGCAAAAGAAGAGGTGGTTTCCACTTTCCCAGGGAATTCGGGATGAAAGATGGTGGTGGCTTTGTGTGGGAGGGAGCTACTGCTTCTGCCTCCCCTCCAGCATCCACTACCAGAGGTATTCCACAAGATGTAGTAATGGCCACCAACATCCCGTGGCTTTAAAAGAGGACTAGGTAAATTCACAGGGAAGGCTATCAGTGTTTACAAGCCATGAAGGCCATGTTCTACTTCCGCTGCCAGATACAGTATGCCTCAGAATACCAGTGCTGTGAATTCACAAGTGGGGAGAATTGCTCCTGCCCTCAGGGCCTGCTTGTGGACTTCCTGTAAGCATGTATTTGGCCACTGTGAGAACAGGTTGATGAAGAATGGGACCAGCAAGGCTCTTCTGAGGTGCTTACTCTGCTTCTTTCCCACCAATATGCACACTGGAACCACTAGCGAAGGCTGATCCATTAGGGTGAATGGGGCACAGACCCAACAATCTCAGTCAGTTTTCAGCCAGCCTCCTATATGCCTGCCTTTTCACTTACAACCGGGGTAGTTCTTCCTGTCATTGGCTCTGGCACCACAAGTTGCTGGTTTCCTTGCCTTCTACTCTACCAGTTCTAATGGGCACCAGCCACCACCTCTCTCTCTCTCTCTCTCTCTCTCTCTCTCTCTCTCTCTTTCTTTCTTTCTTTCTTTCTTTCTTTCTTTCTTTCCACATGGTTTCCTCCACACAGTGCTGATTCAAGCAGTAAAACTGGAGGGAGGGTAAAAGGCAAAGCATACTCTCCTACCACTTTTCCAATCAAAATCACAACCTCTCAAAACTTTCTCTCTCTAAAAAAAGTTGGGTAATTGTTACATATTTGCCTTGACATATCGCGTACCCTTGAGTGGCTGAGTAGTCCCACCGCTAGTGATTGCAAATCACAATGTTCTCAGTGGGAAAGTGACATTTTCGCTGATAGCTCTAGTAGCTCTATCTCTCAATTGTTCACCCCACCCATTTAATTAATGCCCCTCAAATGAGCCTGGGGCTGTCTGAGTTGACACAGGAGGATCAGCCTTTGGAAGCCCACTATGCTACTGGGTGACCTGCTTCATTTCCCACCCCCTTGCAGTTTGAGGAACTTGTGTACCTGTGGATGGAGCGTCAGAAGTCAGGAGGGAACTACAGTCGCCACCGAGCCCAGACAGAGAAGCACGTGGTCCTCTGTGTCAGCTCCCTCAAGATTGACCTGCTCATGGACTTCCTCAATGAGTTTTATGCTCACCCTCGTCTGCAGGTGAAGACCTTTATGTCAGCTTCTAAAGTAGGGGTGGGGAGCCTCAGGCCTGGAGGCCAAATGTGGCCCACGAGGCCACTCTTTCCAGTCACTCCCCCTCTCCTTAGGCCACACCCCTCACCTTGTTCCACACCAGGGCTGGCCCAAGACATTTGGCCCCTGAGACAAACCACAAAATGGCGTCCCCCTAGCCTGGGAGGAAGGGGTGAGTGAAGATCTGCTTCAGGAGAAAGGGGGCAATAAAGGTCTACATTGGGAGCAAGGGTGGGAGGAGACCAGCCACGCTTCCTATTCACCAAGAGGCCACTGTAGAGGCAGCATGGGGGGGGGAGGGTCCTGAGAAAATAAAAGATTTGGCTTTGAAGGAGTGTGACGCCGCAGTGGGTGATGCATTCCTTGGAAGCTGGATCTGCTGCTCCTGTGGATCCTGCCACCTGAGGCGGTCACCTCACCTTGCCTCGTAGGTGTGCCGGCCCTACTTCACACCTTCCTTAAGTGCTTTTGTCTGACGGGAACACTTTTGGGCTGTGATGATACCTCTTGCTTGCCGGAATGGATGATAGAGAGAGGTGTGTTTGTGTGTAGAAACCATCCACTCCTGGATGGCTGGAAATGTATTCAGATTGCACCTCTAGTCCCACCAGATTGCACCTCTGGTCCCACCCCCCACTAGCACCTGGCCCCTTTGAAGGTCTGCTGTTAGGGTATGTCGCCCTCAAATGTAAAATGCTCTCCAGTCCCATTGTAAAGAGAGAGACACCGAGGCTCAAAAGTCTGCCTAGTGATTCACAGTCTGACATAGGATAATGCCCTTACGTAGTCTCAGAGGTGAGCAAGCTGGTTGTCCATCAACTGCAAAGGAAAAATTGCTGAACAGTTTGCATAAAATAGTGTCAAGTATTTATTTTTATTTTTTAAAATAAGGTACAGGTAGAATCAACACAATTTAAAAGCAAGTATTAAAAATAAACCCATACAAACAATTGTGGTGGATGTGTACCTTCTTATTTAAGGTAGCTGCCATGGAATCAGGGAAATCAGTTTCAAGTCAATGGAGAGGAGAGTTAACATTCTTATTCCAATGTAGGGAGCCTTAGAAAATCTGCCCCATCCAAATGCATAAGCTGTTCTTCCTCCTGGATTTCAGGGGATCCCCCCCAAAAACCCCCAACAACAGTCCATGGAGAAGCAGTTAACCCTCCACACTAAATCCCATGGTCCTGATCCTGCTTGGCCACTATTGTAGATTCTCTTTTTGAATGAATGAATGTGTTAAATGGAATTACACACTGAACTAATAGCTTTGAAAAGATCTGAAGGGTTTCCTTAAAATTGCAGCATCCTTGCAGACCTACTATTTGGAGACTTTTTGTTGGGGTGTGGGTGCCTGTGAGAAGCCTTTCTAGTTAAGCCAGTCCCAAAGTTTTTGTGTAAATGTGCTCCTAAATATTTCTAGGCTTCTCTTTCAGGATTACTATGTGGTGATCCTGTGCCCGACAGAGATGGATATTCAAGTGCGTCGGGTCCTGCAGATCCCACTGTGGTCTCAACGGGTGATCTATCTCCAGGGATCTGCTCTGAAAGACCAGGATCTCATGAGAGCAAAGTGAGTTTGGAAAGGGGAGGTGAGCTTAGCAGGTGCACAGCCTCACAAAGAGATCTGTGAGATTCGGATGCTGAAACTTGTTTGCCAATGTCTACCTGCGTACCTGTCTGTTAGTCCAGTGAATGACAGCCTCCCTTTCCCTGCTTCCTTTTTCACATGGAAGAAGGTGTGTTAATGATTGGAATTACTGAGTTACTCTCTTTCCTATCCCATCCTTGTGGAAGGGCTTCTGCTCCATGTTTTGCACGCTGAAGGCTTCAATCCCTGGCATCGCCAGGTAAGGTTGGAAAAGACTATGGTGTGGCTGCAACTTGGAGTTCTTTGTACAATTCTGGTTGCCTCACCTCAAAAAGGATATTGCAGAGTTCTGAAAAGGGCAGCCAAAAGGATCTATGGGATGGAGAAACTCTTTTGTGATGAATGGTTGCAGCATTTAGGGCTTTTTAGTTTAGATAAAAGGCAAGAAAGAGGTGGTGCGGTAGAGGTTTATAAAACTATGCATGGAATGAAGAGAATGGATAGAGGCACTAGATAGATGACACTAGAACTCATGGACATCCAATGAAGTTCTGCATTTTGGAAGATTCAGGATGGGTAAAAGGAAGCACGTTATGCAGTGCGTAATTTAACCAAGAAACTTGCTCCCATGGGAAGCCATGATGATAGACAACTTGAATGGCTTTAAAAGAGGTTTACAGGTGAAACTCGAAAAATTAGAATATCATGAAAAAGTTCATTTATTTCAGTAATTCAACTTAGAAGGTGAAACTAATATATGAGATAGACTCATGACATGCAAAGCGAAATATGCTTCTACTTCTCAGATGTCCAATCTTGCTCTATTTGCAATCCTTGTTTTGCTGATTTCATTGAATATTCTAATTTTCTGAGATGGTGAATTTGGGGTTTTCATCAGCTGTACGCCATGATCATCACAATGATAACAAATAAAGGCTTGACGTATCTCGCTTTGCATGCCATGAGTCTATCTCATATATTAGTTTCACCTTTTAAGTTGAATTACTGAAATAAATGAACTTTCCCATGATATTCTAATTTTTCGAGTTTCACCTGTAGATTAATTCATGGAGGATAAGGCTATTGATAGCTACTAGCCATGATGGCTGTGCTCTGCCTGCACAGCTGGAGGCAGTAATGCTTCAGTATATGTGTTGTTGAGGATCACAAGTGGAAAGAGGGCTCATGCTTACAGGTTTCCCACAGGCATCTTGTTGGCCACAGTGAGAACAGGATGCTGGACTAAATGGGCCATTGGCCTGATCCAGCAGGGCTCCTCTGATGTTCTTATGTACTACTAGTAGTAAAGATGTTCTTAACTTAGTGCCATCCATGTGAAAGTAGGCAGGTTTCTGCCCCAATAAACTTACAGTCTTAGAGTTCAGCCCAGGGAACAACTGAGGAAAGGTGAGGGATCTGGAGGGAAGGGGTCAGCAAAGGAAGAATTGCACCCACAGCTCTATCCTGTGCTAGTCCTACTCTGAGTAAACCCATTGAAATTTATAAACATGTGCATATTCTGAGTAAAATTTAATTGGATTCAACTATTGCTACCTGGGTAAAGATGTGTGTGTGTGTGTGTGAGAGAGAGAGTTATATCCAACTAAGGTCTACTTGGAGTACACCCATTTAAATTAATGAGTCACAGCTAGTCATGCCCAGTGCTTTTTTCTGGGGGTACGCAGGGGTACACATACCCCTAAACATTGCATGAATCTTTGTACTTTTGTCAATTTACTGTATTTATTTTTTCTGATTTGAACTATAAAATGGTCATTTTTTTGAGTCAAAATGAGAGTACCCCTAAACATGTTTTTTTTTTAGGAAAAAAGCACTGGTCATGCCCATCAGCTCCAATGAATCTACTCTAACATGGGATACAACCCATTATTTTTACCTTGCCATCAATGTACATAGCACTTAATAGACTGTATAATCCTGAAATATGTCCTATTGAATTTGGTGGGTTGCATCTGGCATTTTGTACACGCATGTAGACATTCCAAATTGGTGTGGGGGTGTGGGGAGAGAACAGAAGGATGTGGGGAGATTTAAGGTCAACAAAAGTGATCAAAGGAAGTTACCCAAATATTTGGATTTTGTTGCTATCGGGATGGGGATTAAAAGGTTAAGCCAAAGGCTTTGTGGATAAAGGACTTTGAGACACAGTCTCTGCCCTCCTGCTTTTATCTGGAATTTGACCTCCTGTTGGGTCTGATTGACAGAATCTTTTATGCTTTCAGGATGGACAATGGCGAAGCTTGTTTCATTCTGAGCAGCCGAAATGAGGTGGACCGCACAGCTGCTGTAAGTCCTGGACAATCAGCTTGGCTGTTTCAAGGCTTAAAACTCTTCCTGATGAAGCAGTTTCTGTTGGGGGAAATGGGCTTTGTATACCTGGACAAGCAAAGGAGAGTTGAAGAGCATTTGCTCTTGCAATTCTCACATGACGGTTTTGAGATTGGGAATAGTCTTTCCCAATAGCCTCCCTAAAACGGAACTATTCTCTACACCGGGGGTGGGGAACTATTTTGGTCTCTTGGGCCAGAAATTTGACTCCTCAACCCAACCCCTGGGGGCGTGCTTTGTCATGTGAGTGGGGCCGTCTAACTGTCAATCATCTGTTATCATTATGATGACATCAGGGGACCCCTGGATCACATCCAGTTGTCATAGTTGACCCATAGAATAGACAAAGCAGAACCCAGCAGGACAGAGCCTAGGTGAGTGGAGGGCCTACTCCTGATGGCTGTGCTTCACCTGCAGGAAATGAGCTGTCAAAGCAACACCCACCCGTCACTCCTTGATAATTTCTTACAATTTCTTTTCAGTGGAGAATGATCAAAAAATGTGGAAGAACTTTTAAACAAAGCATTTCTTTTAAGCTAGGAATTGCAGTTGCCAATAGGCAATGTGGTTTGTTTGTTTTTTTGTTTTCCTTTTTTGTTTTTTTAAAAATTGTATTTGTGTGGTGTTATTTGGGGTTTGATTGCATTTGGTGTGTAGCATGTGACATTGACAGCTCTGGATGAGATTTCATCTGGGATGCCTGCCAAAGTCAAACAGCCAAGGGAACTAGGTTTTTCTGGCCAAGACATCTACAATCCTTCACCTGCTTATTTGGGAGTAAGCCTCAATTAACTCAGTGGGGCTGACTTCTGAGTAGACATGTATAGTATTGTGCTGTACAACTCTCCAGTTTCAAATGCTGAGATTCACATTTTGGATTTCAGCTTTGAAATTTCGCATTCAGTAGGAAAAGCCACATTTCAAAGCTTTGTAATTCTTGCGCGATTCAAGCATACGTGTACCCTGCAGTTTTAGAAGTGAAACTCACACAACACAATTTGTCCAATGCAGAAAATAAATGTAAGGAAGGCTTCTGATTATTGCTTTTTTCTCTTTCTGTAGGATCATCAAACTATCCTGAGGGCCTGGGCGGTGAAGGACTTTGCTCCAAATTGTCCTCTCTATGTTCAGATTTTGAAGCCAGAGAATAAGTTCCATGTAAAATTTGCTGGTATGGTTCCCCACTGTCCTGTTTCTTCTTGTTTCATTTTACTTTACAGATAAAGCACATGAGAAGTGACATGATAGAAGTTCATAAACTAATGCATGGCATGGAGTAGCTGGGTAGAGAAAAGTTTTTGTCTGTCTCTTGTAAGACTAGAACTCAGGGAATGAAGGTGAATGATGGAAGTCCCGCTTGGACTACTGCAATGTGCGCTACGTGGGGCTACCTTTAAAGGTCACCCGGAAACTGCAACTAATCCAGAATGCAGCAGATAGACTGGTGACTGGGAGTGGCTGCCGGGACCATATAACACCAGTCCTGAGAGATCTGCATTGGCTCCCAGTACGTTTCTGAGCACAATTCAAAGTGTTGGTGCTGACCTTTAAAGCCCTAAACGGCCTCGGCCCAGTATACCTGAAGGAGCATCTCCACTCCCATCGTTCAGCCCGGACACTGAGATCCAGCGCAGAGGGCCTTCTGGCGGTTCCCTCATTGCGAGAAGTGAGGTTACAGGGAACCAGACAGAGGGCCTTCTTGGTAGTGGCGCCCACCCTGTGGAATACCCTCCCTTCAGATGTGAAGGAAATAAGCTGCTATCCTATCTTTAAAAGACATCTGAAGGCAGCCCTGTTCAGGGATGTTTTTAATATTTAATGCTGTACTGTTTTTAACACTTGATTGGAAGCCGCCCAGAGTGTCTGGGGAAACTCAGCCAGATGGGCGGGGTATAAATAATAAATTATTATTATTATTATATAAGATTCGGGAGAGACAACAGACAACTATGGAGCTCCCACAGGAGGCAGTGATGGCCACCAACTTGGATAGCTTTAAAAGAGGATTAGATGCCTTTGTGGAAGACAAGGTTATCAATGACTGCTAGTCATGATGGCTATGCTCTGCCTTCTGGGTCAGAGAAAGTAATGCTTCTGAATACCAGTTGCTGGAAACCAAAGGAGGGGAGTTGTGCTTAGGTCCTGCTTCCAAGTTTCTGAGTGAGGCATAGGGCTGCGAGAACAGGATGCTGGACTAGATTGACCGTCATGTTCTTCTCTGTCCTTATATGACTTTGTTGTTGCTTAGTCGTTTAGTCGTGTCCGACTCTTCGTGACCCCCTGGACCAGAGCACGCCAGGCACTCCCGTCTTCCACTGCCTCCCGCAGTTTGGTTAATCTCATGCTGGTAGCTTCGAGAACACTGTCCAACCATCTCATCCTCTGTCGTCCCCTTCTCCTTGTGCCCTCCATCTTTCCCAACATCAGGGTCTTTTCCAGGGAGTCTTCTCTTCTCATGAGGTGGCCAAAGTATTGGAGCCTCAGCTTCAGGATCTGTCCTTCCAGTGAGCACTCAGGCCTGATTTCCTGGATAGGTTTGATCTTCTTGCAGTCCATGGGACTCTCAAGAGTCTCCTCCAGCACCATAATTCAAAAGCATCAATTCTTCGGCAATCAGCCTTCTTTATGGTCCAGCTCTCACTTCCATACATCACTACTGGGAAAACCATAGCTTTAACTATTCGGACCTTATACTACACCAAATTTGCATGAGGATATTTTTAATTTTAAAAACTACATTTATTAGTTTTAAACTAAACATAAAAACAAAAAAGAGTGAGGGGAAGGATCCTTACCTCTTTACAAAATACCCAAAGACTTAATCCATCACATAAAATATTTCACATACAGTCTCAATTACAAAAAAACCCCACCTAGTTTCAAAAAAAACATAGAAAAGGAGCATAGAAAAAGGTTATTTAAGAACTATATCCAAAACAGATAGAAAACAATAGAACTAAGTGTGAATATAATATTGTTTCAGTTATTTAGAATGTTTTCTTAATTTTGTAGAAAGATAGCATGGATTGATTCCAATGAAACTTGTTGAGTTACATGCTTATGTCAGTCGCATGAAGGGAGAAAACCCTTATGTCAATAGATGCCAATATACATCCACCCCTTATATATAATGCTGCAATAGGTAAAGATGTGGGACTTCGGTGATGCTGTGGTCTAAACCACTGAGCCTCTTGGGCTTGCCAATCTGAAGGTCGGTGGTTCAGATCCATGCAACAGTGGTAAGCTCCCGTGGCTCTGTCCCAGCTCCTGCCAACCTAGCAGTTCGAAAGCATACCAACATGAGTAGATAAATAGGTACCACTGCGGTGGGAAGGCAAATGCCATTTCCATGTGCTCTGGCCATTGTCACGGTTTCCCATTGCACCAGAAGCAGCATAGTCATGCTGTCCCCATGACCCGGAAAGCTGCCTGTGGACAAACGCCGGCTCCCTCGGTCTGAAGTGAGATGAGCGCCACACCCCATAGTCGCCTTTGACCGGACTTAACCATCCAGGGGTCCTTTACCTTTACCTTAATGCTGCAATGCTGTTCACCACTGCCCCTCACCTCTGATGAGATGACAAGGGAAGAGTTGGGATCTGACTCCTTCATGCATCTAACGTAATACAGAAGGGTTGCTAAAGGGCAAACTAAACATGGTCTTTTTGACAAGGCATGGCCCCTGTATATCAACTATGTAAACAGATGTGCTGTTAGATCTCCAGCTACTCATGCTTATTTATGCTGAAGGAGCGTCTCCACCCCCATCGTTCTGCCCGGACACTGAGGTCCAGCGCCGAGGGCCATCTGGCGGTTCCCTCACTGCGAGAAGCCAAATTACAGGGAACCAGGCAGAGGGCCTTCTCGGTAGTGGCACCCTATGGAACGCCCTCCCACCAGGTGTCAAAGAGAAGAACAACTACCATATTTTTAGAAGACATCTGAAGGCAGCCCTCTTTAGGGAAGCTTTTAATGTTTAACAGTCTATTGTATTTTAATACTTTGTTGGAAGTCGCCCAGAGTGGCTGGGGAAACCCAACCAGATGGGCAGGGTATAAATAATAAATTCCATTCTATTCTATTCTATAAGACTATCTCACAGATAGCTGACAATCTTGACAATTCATTCAATGCCATAAATATAAGGCTATGGAAAAAACTGAAATAGAATGTGGAGAACTTAATGCAAGATTGAAAAACGAAATGGAAAGAAAATAAAATTTACATATTATTTGTCCATTCTCTTGCTGTCTGCCGCTCAGGTGCTAACTATTGATGGGTGACTTCTGGGTTCGTCATACTCTCCCTTCTGATTATTCTTTAGCTTTAAAATGAACTTCTTCTCCAACCTGGTTCCCTCCAGACATTCTGCACTACATTTCCCATCAGTCTCAGCCGGCATGGCCATTGGTCAAGTGTGATGGGTACTGTAGTCCAAAACATCTGGAGGGCACCAGGTTGGATAAGGCTTTTGCTATGCCAGACTAGTTTTTCCTTCTACCTTTTTGTCTCTTATCTCCTCCCTGGTATTCATCCTGCTTTGCTAGCTTCCAATTCTTAGCATCCCACAACACCCCCACTCACTCTCTCACACCTTTTATTTCATCCTCTTTTCCACTTGTTCTCTGAGTGGGTTTGTTTGTTTGCTTTCTATCATCTGGAAACATGGGTGGGCTGGAATAGAAAGATAATGTACTTTCTCGGCTGTGTGTAATCAACATCTGAAAAGGAACTAGGGCATCAAACAACTAGATTCTAGGCTCCATGTGGAGGGTGTTGCCGACAGGCTGAATCCCATGCTGTGACCCATTCCTGTACCTTGCAAATGGCAAGGGAGAATTGCATTCAGAAGAAATAGCCAGTTATTCTGCATTGATATAAGCCAAAGAAAGACAGGGAGAAATTGGGGGGGGGGAGAACCAATGAGGAACCAGCAGCCTAAAAGGAGCATGGCAATGGAGGATAAGTTTGTCAGTGGCTACCAGCCACTGCTTCAGCCGCTGTTAGACAGAGGTGACTTGGCCACTGTACTTCATGCTCTGGTAACCTCCAGGCTGGATTCTTGCCGTGTGCTCTGTGTGGGCCTGCCCTTGAAGAAGATTTGGAATTTTTGACTGGTCCAAAACTCGGTGGCCAGATTACTGATTGGTGTTCCATCCAGAGATCACAGACCCCTTTTCTAGAACAACTGCACTGGTTTCCACTTTGAAGTTCTATTGCAACCAAGTGGCACATACCGTATTTTTTGCTCTATAAGACACACTTTTTCCCTCCTAAAAAGTAAGGGGAAATGTGTGTGCGTCTTATGGAGCGAATGCAGGCTGCTTTCACTGTGCAGCGATCCCTCTTGCTGTTCTGGCTTCTGAGATTCAGAATATTTTTCTTCTTCTTTTCCTCCTCCAAAAACTAGGTGCGTCTTGTGGTCTGGTGCGTCTTATAGAGCGAAAAATATGGTATATATTTTGTTAACTAATTCAATCATAGTGTTCACTTTGATATTTAAGATCCTAAATGACATAGGATCCAAATATCTGAAAAACCACCCCTTACATAACTTCTGGAGTCTTAGGATCAGAAGAGGGGGGTCCTTTTCGTTGTTCCACCTCCTTCAGAAGTTCAGTGGGGTGACAACTCAAATGAGGGCATTCTCTGTGGCAGCCCCATAGCTGTTCCCTACCCAGAGACTTTTTTTATTGCTGTTGTTGTAACCCACCCTGATACCTTAAGGTGAAGGACAGACAGGAAATCTAAATGAAGGAGGTGGTGGTGGTGTTTATGAAGATGATAATAGTGATGATGACGACAACAACAACAGCAACAATAGAGGAATATGATGGTACATGGAATCCAACAACATCTGGAGGGTTACAGATTCTCCACCTCAACATTAAAGGCTCCAGGTCTTCTTGTGAATGGAGATTCCTGTTTTGCTCATAGTCTCACTTGATCATGGTTTATGAAGCCTTTTGGATCCATGGGCATGTGATGCACCTGTTACTCACCCTCAGGGATGAAGGAGATCCGGTGCAATCATTTTGCTAAATTATTTCAAGGATATAGATGCTGTGGACCCCCACCCCCCCCCCCAAAAAAAATATTCCCAGCAAATTGATTGTACTGTATAGCTTTAGCCAGACATTGAAAATCAATAGCACAACAGGCAATCTGCTGTTTTGTTGAAGATTTGTAAACTGTCTGAAGAGTTTTAAAACAAGTATTTCCATTGGTTTCTTGTAAATGCAGCAGTGCAAAGAACAGGGGCTTTGGCTGTTAAGAGGCCCTTGCGTGGGAAGAAAGGGGAAACATACTGTGTTTGGTGGCTCAAATCCTTGTGCTTTGGGACTAATGGGAAGGCCTCTCTTAATTTCAGATCACGTGGTGTGTGAAGAGGAATGTAAGTATGCCATGCTGGCTCTGAACTGCGTCTGCCCAGCTACCTCAACGCTCATAACCCTCCTTGTCCATACGTCTAGAGGACAGTAAGTAATTGAATAACCAGCAAGAGTCAGGCAGGGTGAAGATAGATGGGCACTCTCACCAAGGGAAGGCTGGTAGGGAGGAAGTGCTTTGAATCTGTTTTTAATGCTGTATTGTTTTTAACATTTGATTGGGAGCCGCCCAGAGTGGCTGGGGAAACTCAGCCAGATGGGCGGGGTATAAATAAATTATTATTATTATTATTATTATTATTATTATTATTATTATTATTATCTGCATTCTGTGCCCTGAAAGCAAATGCTGCAAATAGATGTGTATTAAACCATTTCCCTCCTTAGCGGATAGATTTCAAATGACCCATCCTCTTGAGATCAAAAAGATGGCTAACTTTTTTCACATTGGCTGTTATCTAGCCTCCTGGGTGCCCCATGCTAGCGGAGGGTGTGGTCAAAGTCAAAGTGAGTGTGTCCAGTAAGTCTGATAGGCAGGATTGGAGCAGAAAGGTTGGAACATCTCCACCCAAACCATCATGACAGTGGAGATTAGCGCCAACACTTGCCACAAGGAAGTCAACTCACTGATTTGTTTTTGTCTTTTTAATAAAATAGACAATTCTTCACCACCAGCAAATTGTTGGATGGGAGTCAGATACAGTCTCTGAGCCACAATTTAGCTAGCCCTGATCTAAATATGCATACAAATATATGATTCTATACATGTGCTAACACATATGATATAATATGAAGGCAAGGCATGATACAACCCAGAAATGTTGGGGGTCAAACCAAAACCTTTAGGAACACAGGAAGCTGCCTTATATTGAGTCAGATCATTGGTCCACATAGCTCACTGATGTCTACACTGACTGGCAGCAGCTGCCCAGGGTCTCAGGAAGGGAAATGTCCAGACCTACTTAGAGATTCTGTAGATCAAACCTGGGACTTTCTGCTCTGCCACTGGCTATGGCCCTTCCTCTAAAAACAAAGTGTGATTCCAGTTCTCATGGTGCTGAATAAAGGACTAGTTCACCCAGGAGACTGTCTTATGCCAAGTCAGACCCATTGATCTATCCAGCTCAGTTTCCTCTTCACTGACAGACAGCAGCTCTCCAGGGTTTCAACCAGAAGACATTCCCAGCCCTACCAGAAGATGCTGTGGATCAAACCAGGGACTTTTCTGCATGTGAAGTGTATTATTTGTCCCTGAACTACACCCCTTCCTGGAAACTGGGGCATTATACAGTTGTACCTCGGGTTAAGTACTTAATTCGTTCCGGAGGTCCGTTCTTAACCTGAAACTGTTCTTAACCTGAAGCACCACTTTAGCTAATGGGGCCTCCTGCCGCACCGCTGGAGCACGATTTCTGTTCTCATCCTGAAGCAAAGTTCTTAACCTGAAGCACTATTTCTGGGTTAGCGGAGTCTGTAACCTGAAGCGTATGTAACCTGAAGCATATGTAACCCGAGGTACCACTGTATTTTCAAGTAGGAATAAAGCTTCTTATTCAGGCATCCCCAACCTGCGGCCCTCCAGATGTTTTGGCCTACAACTCCCATGATCCCTAGCTAACAGGACCAATGGTCAGGGATGATGGGACTTGTAGTCTAAAACATCTGGAGGGCCGAAGGTTGGGGATGCCTGTTCTTCTTGATATGATGCCATGCTGAATTGTTCCACCAAACTCTTTTATAAATGAAAAGGTGGAAAGAGGCAGTGTTTTGTCACAGAGCGTGATATCTGGGAATGCAAAGAGCATTTGCTGGAGGACACACCATCAGCCTAAAGCTTGCTGGCATTGAGAGAGAGAAACGCATCCTTATTCATGCTGCACGCTCAATGGAAGGATGTTTGATTCATGGACTCTCTGGGCCAATCTCTCCTAAGCATGCTTTGCAAGCTTTGATAAAATATGTTTAGTGACTGATCTTGTTGCTGATTATGAATGATGACATCTTGAGTAACTTGCCCTGTTCTGGAGTTCCGGCTGGCTAGGCTTTGAGGGTAGGAAGAACTTAAGCAAATTGTTACAGGATGACACAGAGGGATATACTTCCAGGGCCAGGCTATTTTGTGCCCTAGGCAAGGCTAACTACTTGCATCCTCACCCCAGCAAAAAAGTTGCTAACTTCAATTGTCAAAAACAGACAAAAATGTCTTGGTGAAAAAAATGAAAAGCACAAAATTTGAAACCACTAAATTTATTTTAAATTGCAAGTAATACAACAATCTTATCTTTCTCAAATAAAAGAAAATACTTTAGGGCACAAATAATTTTGGATAATCTTGTGAATTGTGATGTAAAAATTCACGCATCTTAAAAGTTTCATTTTCACGCACATCAAAAAATCTCACCTTGCATGCATTTTCCTTCACAAATTTTGTCACCGATTCTTTCAGGTCAAGTGCTGATGCTTGGGCATGTTTAATTGATATAGTTGCCAAGCCAACCAGTCTCTTTTGCTACACTGTTGAATGCATGCAAGTTTTTATATGTCTGAGCTTTGAGAAACTGCGTTCCCCACTTGCCACGGAAACTGGAAGTGTGAGAAGGATGCTTAGAACAATGGAAACATTATTATTATTATTATTATTTTATTATTTATATCCCGCCTTTCTCCCAGAACCAGGACTCAAGGCAGCTCACAAAAATTAAAGCAAACATGAATAAAACACAGAAAGCTAACAACATATATAAAAGCTGATTATTAAAAAGGATTTAAAATATAGCAAAGTTAAATTGATATAAAAACAAACCCATTAAAATACAGATAAAAACAGCACAGCACTCTTAAAAGCCTTTCCTTAAAAGCAGCCAGTTCCCAATACCCTGCAGGAATAAAAGAGTCTTCACCTGCAGGTGGAAGGAAAAGGAGCCAGTCTTGTTTCTCTAAGAAGGGAGTTCCAAAGTCTGGGAGCAGCCACTGAGATGGATTGACTAGGACTTAGTTCTGAGAAACAGGAATTAGGCACACACCCTGGATTTTTTGTTGTGGTGTGAAGAGAAATACTCCTTGTGGCAGCATTGACATTGGAAGCCCTCGAGCTATTGCTGTAAAGTTCACAGCACAGATAAAGCAAAAACTAATCTGTACAAAACTGCGCCCTTCAAAGGTCAGTACTGTGCACTTATGAGGTCTGTGCCTTAGGCAGCTAGTATACCACCAGTCTTTAGCCAAGTGTGGCTGTACCAATTGCCTTCATCACTTCTCATTTGGCTTGGTTTCAGCACAATTTCCAGGAAGTTTCTTCTCTGCATTGGTACCTATCCTGGAAGCCATAAAGATATACAAGAACTTGACCATTTTGTTACATCAGGGTTGGAGATACCTCAGGCCGAGACCTCTCTGTCTGGTCTCTAGGACTCTCCCTGGGCCACACCTCTCACTTCTCTGCCTCACACCTCCCCTGAGTGTTTTCTGCCTGACTAGAATGTTCCTTGAATTGTGATTACGCCTCTTGCTTGCCTGGTTGGAAGGTTGAGAGAACTGTGTGTGTGTGTAGAAACTAGCCTACTAGACAAAGGTAAAGTTTGCATTCATTGGTCTGCCTGTTTTTGCTTCCGGCCCCTGGAAGTTTCCTGGAAGGCCCTCAGACCGAAAACAGCCCTCCATTCTTGCATTATCCCCCATTCATTTTTGTTCAAGGTCTCATTTGTTTTGCTATTCATCTGCACTTGCCCAATTTGTTCCATTACTCATTTGGCAAAGCAAATTACTTTGTCTAAACAGATAAAGCATACTGAGCATGCTATGTTCTGGATCCAGCTCCATCCAGTTACTAAGAGGTGTTTTTCTTCTTCTCCTCCTCTGATCTGTTTCCAGAGAGGGTCAGGAGTCACCAGAGCAGTGGCAGAGGATGTACGGTCGCTGCTCTGGCAATGAGGTCTACCACATCCGGATGGGCGACAGCAAGTTCTTCATGGAGTACGAAGGGAAGAGTTTCACCTACGCGTCCTTCCATGCCCACAAAAAGTGAGAGGAAAAGCCTGACAATGTGATGTTATATGGTTTATTTTACACTCCACTGTTCAGGATTTAGCTGGAATTCCTGCATTGCATGGGGCTGGACTAGATGACCCTTGGAGGTCCCTTCCAGCTTTGAAGTTCTGTGATTCCATAGGAACAAAGCCCTTTCCAAAGTGAGGAACAAAGTATTAATACAAAAGGTCATCTATTATATATTTGGGGGTGTTGTTTATTTATTGCTATGCATTTGGACACCTCTCAAGATACCGTAAGCAATTTTGGCACGATGGTTCTTGAGATCAAGGAGCAGGCTTTCATGTGTGTTTGTGTGTTTGGATACAGCTGGACTCTGCTTTGAATCAAGCTGGTGGGCTGAGCCTTTCAAAACTGCACTGAGTACAAGGCTGCTGGCATGCCGTTAAAGTACATTAAGTGATTTCTTTTTAAAAAATTACTTGAAAGCATATAAAATTACAAAATTAGAAAATGCCCATACTAAATATGGTTAGGTAAGGCATTTAACCCTGTGGCATCCCTGTCTCTCACCTAGGTAGGGGTCTGGGAGAAAATCTATTCAGCTCACATTTAAATGCAGCCCTACCTAATTTGTACTTTCCAAAACAACACAAGAGCTGAAACGCAACTGTCTTTCCCTATGCACACACTCCTCCGAATGTTGCAGTGCAGTTCTCTAGCCAAGGAATGCCTACAAAGCTGCTTTAAAAGTGATGTAGTGGTTAGAGTGTTGGACTAGGATCTGGGAGACCAGGGTTCAAGTTCCCAGTCGGCCATGAATCTCACTGGGTGATCTTGGGCCAGTCACTCTCACTCTCCACCTAACCTACTTCACAGGGTTATTGTGGGGGTTATAGGCAGGGGGGAAGGAAGGCTAACTGGCACCTGTTGCTGGCTTAACTGGATGGACGGCGGTGGCGGGATACTCTGTTTGTGGCAGCAGCGGCGGAGGGATCCTCTGCATGCGGCTGCGGTGGCACGATGGTGGCGGCTCATGCCACCATGCCCAAGGGTGGCGGGGTGAGCCCCCCACAGGGTGCCTTCTTGTCACCCCCCTCAGAGATGGCACACGGGGCAGACCACCGACCCCCTTCCTTCTCCACTGGTTAGAGGAGGAGGAGGAGGAGGAGGAGGAGAACCATACACACCAATCTGGGCTTCCAGCTTGGGACTGGATCATGCAAAGTACAGTGGTACCTCTAGTTACGAACTTAATTTGTTCCGGAGGTCCGCTCTTAACCTGAAAATGTTCTTAACTAGAGGCGTGCTTTCGCTAATGGGGCCTCTTGCTGCCACTGTGCTGCCAGCACATGATTTCCGTTCTCATCCTGGGGCAAAGTTCTCAACCCAAGGTAACTCTTCTAGGTTAGTGGAGTTTGTAACCGAAGCATTTGTAACTCAAGGGACCCCTGTCGTTGGCTTTATCAAAGACCTCTTTGGTGCTCCTTTCAGGTATGGAGTCTGCTTGATGGGCGTGAAGAGGGAGGAGAATAAAAGCATCCTCTTAAACCCAGGACCGCGGCACATCCTGAGTGCCTCCGACACATGCTTCTACATCAACATCACGAAGGAGGAGAACTCAGCCTTCATCTTCAAGCAGGAGGAGAAGCAGAAGAAGAAAGGATTTGCAGGGAGAGGCATCTATGATGGGCCGTCAAGGCTGCCAGTCCATAGCATCATTGCCAGCATGGGTGAGTTAGTCTGCCTCTTTTCAAGGTTGCATTGCAAGATAGCCCTATAGCAGAGGTGGGAAACCTCGGATCTGGCAGCTGAATGCAGCCCAAAAGGTCTCTATCTACCTCTCAGAATTTTCCTCAGGCCATACTGGCCCTGCTTTGCAACCAGAGAGTGTTTTTGTCTGGCTGGGATGTGTCGAACTCTGATAATGCCTCTTGCTTGCCTGGATGGAGGATGGAGAGAGGATTGTGTGTGTAGAAACTAGTCTATTGTTTACATTCATTCTTCTGCCTGGTTTTGCTTCTTGCCCTGCACACCTCTGGTATGTGGCCCTCAGAAGGTTGCCCAGAAGGGAATGTGACCCGCCCCCCAGGCTGAAAAAGTTCCCTAACACTATTATATGACTGGTTGGACAGGGGTTGGCCCATAGCCCATGCAAGCCAGATCTGCACCCTACCTGTCAGGTCTCAAGTCTACCAGGTTTGCAATGAAACAGAATACTGGTTTCTGCTGGAAACCCTGGTTCTAGAAACACAGAACCCTACAGACTTGTGCATTCATGAAAATGTGTAGTTTGGCCTTTTGCATTAACCTTTTTTCCCCCCTTCCAAAATCTGTATCCGGCCCTTTATTGTAAAAACAGTATCAGGACATATTAGTTTTGTCTGTGTTTTCTTATCTCATCTACCCTTTCCTGCTGTCATGAGGGCTAGCAGCTTGGAGAGGAGGAGTGAAAAGCTGGCAATATTCATTCTCAAGACAGTGCATGTGAGCCATCAGACAGAAGTAGCAGGAAAGGCAGAAGCAGGCAGTAGCTCGTCCATCCGAAGGCACAGCCGAAAATTCAAAGTCCAATCAAATTGTGTTCCCATTTTTCCTCCATCAGTCTTATCTCCTGCTCCAGTTTATTACCCACACAGCACAATGCCAATATATTTGCAAAGTGCTATTTACATGCCTTGTGTGTTGCGCTGCTGCACTTGGTTCTCCTTAGAGGGGTGTTTTGTACAAAAAAAATAAGTGTCAGAATGATTAATCTCTCCGAAAATGAGGCTGCACTCAGCTGGCAGTTGATGAAGGTTAAGAAAAACCCTATTTGCATAACTGTATCAGTCAATTGTTACCATAAAGTATAAAAGTAGTTCTGTCTGGTGCCCACTGGGGCTGGCAGGGCAGAAGGCAGAGAACCCAACGGTTGGGGGCACCAGATAAGTCTAGTTTTAGCCCCATTTTCCACCATAAAAGGTAAAGGTACCCCTGCTCGTACAGGCCAGTCTTGACAGACTCTAGGGTTGTGTGCCCATCTCACTCAAGAGGCCGGGGGCCAGCGCTGTCCGGAGACACTTCCGGGTCACGTGGCCAGCGTGACAAAGCTGCTCTGGCAAGCCAGAGCCGCACACGGAAACGCCGTTTACCTTCCCGCTAGTAAGCGGTCCCTATTTATCTACTTGCACCCAGGGGTGCTTTTGAACTGCTAGGTTGGCAGGCGCTGGGACCGAGCAACGGGAGCGCACCCCGCCGCGGGGATTCGAACTGCCGACCTTTCGATCGGCAAGCCCTAGGTGCTGAGGCTTTTACCCACATCGCCACCCGCGTCCCTCATTTTCCACCATGCAGAGTTCTAAAATTGTCCAGTAGCACCTTAGAGACCAACTCAGTTTGTTCTGGGTATAAGCTTTCGTGTGCATGCACACTTCTTCAGATAACTACACAACAGCTTATACCCAGAACAAACTGAGTTGGTCTCTAAGGTGCTACTGGGCAATTTTTTTTATTTTTTTATTTATTTCGACTGCGTCAGACCAACACAGCTACCTACCTGAATCTAGAATCATGCAGAGTTCTGTAAGGGCTTATTATAAGGGCATTTTCTGATTTTATCAGTTTCTACTTTCCAGTACCATTTATTTTTCTGTTGTTGTTGCTGCTGCTGTTGTTACTTTTATTATAATTTATTACCCTTCACCCTAAGGTCCCAGGGCAGGTAACAATGGTAAAGCACAATATTAAAAACAGCTTAAAACAATGTTGCTTTAACAAAGAACAATTTAGGTCTCTTCAATGTGTCACAGGCAGCAAAGCCCCACAGACCAAAAAAAAAAAAAAGAAGGGGGGGGATTGTACAGAAAGTACAGAACTATATGGTGCAGAATAGACACAAGTCTTTGTGGGGTGCTCTGATCCATCTTGGGGATGGGGGTAATTGGCATTGTGCTTCAATGTTTGGGGCAGGGAAAGCCCTGAATCACCCCAATTTGCTTCATTATTTGGCATATAAAAAGAGGCCACACACAAATCACCGGTGCCCTGATTTTCGCAGGTTTTTTTTCTTTTTCAAATACTGCACACCATTGTATGACGGCTAACCAGTTTCATCTGCCTAAGATCAAATACTGAAGACAAATGGCCATTGATTATCAGATGCAAATATCAAATGTTTGCAGATTATCCAGCAAATATTCAAAGGCTATTTTGTGAACTTCTGAGTCTGACATTAGTCTGAACTTAGTCTGACATTAAAGTTTCCAAGGGTGGGGAGAGCAGCAGATTCACAATAACATAAGAAGTGCCAAAGGCCCATCTAGTCTAGCATCCTGTTCTCACAGTGGCCAACCAATAGGAAGCACACAAGCAGGGCATGAGTGCAACAGTGCTCTCACCCCAGCAGCTGGTACCCAGAGGTGTGGTGCTTCTGGTTCTGGAATTAGCATACAGCCATTTGGTGGAGTTTGGTTCATTAAGAGAAATCTCAAACTCAGGCAGCCCCCCACCTGCCTATCTTCCTACTTGCACCTGGTCCAGGGGGTAGCCCTGCCTGTCAGCTTCCTCTTCTTTGAGTCTTGAGTGCTGCACTTGTAGATCCCAGAAGGAAGATGAAGAAAGAACTAGAATGAGTTGGCTCCTCTGATTCTTGTGCCGCCTGCTGTTGGTGTCTCAGCCTTCTGCCCAACCAGCCTCAAAAGGCACCACCTGCCACTGGATATAGATACAGATACTACTACTACTAGTAAATAATAATAATAATTATTATTATTATTATTATTATTAATATATATTATTTATACCCCGCCCATCTGCCTGGGTTTCCCCATCGACTCTGGGCAGCTTCCAACAGAACACTAAAAACAGAATAAAACTTCAAACATTAAAAACTTCCCTAAACAGAGCTTCCTGCAGATGTCTTCTAAAAGTCCGATAGTTGTTTATCTCTTTGACATCTGATAGGAGGGCGTTCCACAGGGTGGGTTCCACTACCAAGAAGGCCCTCTGCCCGGTTCCCTGTAACTTCGCTTCTCACAGTGAGGGAACCCCCAGAAGGCCCTCAGCGCTGGACCTCAGTGTGATGTTTAAACATTCAGGGAGGATGTTTCCCCATCATTCTCAACCAGCCCCAGCCCCTGCCTGCTTGCTTACCTATAACCAGTCCAGGGAGTGGAACAGCTTGTCTGCTTCCTTCCCTTCCTTAGTTTCTGTGTAGAATATGGTTACCAGATTCTTTTTCAAGGAATCCGGGGACACTATTTATTATTATTATTATTTCATGCTTTATTTTAGGAAAGTGTTGCCCAGAGTTCTTGACCTTTTTTTAGAGGAGGGGACCCCAAAGTTGTTGGGCATGCACCTTGACACAAGGCAGGTGGAGAAGCCCATCTACAAACACACAAAAGCCCCCCAAAAAAGAGGTTGGTTGCGGGGAGGGGGGGAGATCGAGTAAAGGTGCACGCTGGTCTTGGGAAAACATGCATTAAAACACACACGCAAGGCACCGGCTTCCCATAACTGGGAGACAGCGGGAGGGTGAGTGCAGTCTCTATGGAGATTTAACTGGTGTGGTGGTGTCTCGTTACCAGAGGTGGACAAACAGAGGACTCACACACAGCCCTCCTCATAAGAGAGGCTGCTGGTGCCGGAGGAGGCACGAAGGAGTGAAGGAGACCCCATCTCCTGAGAACGTTTCAACCCCCACCCCCCGCACCCCACTCCTGGTGGGAAGGCAGCGCGGCACCGCCGGGGACAAGGGGTGCCGCAGTGCCTTCCTCACCCCTCGTTAATCTCACCACCTCCTCAGTGGCCATTGGAGGGACAGGAGGGAGGGAAAGCAAAGGAGCCTGTTCACCTGCCTGCCTTCCTCCCCTCCCCATTTCCCCCTCAGCCTTCACTTTCGCGCCTCTTTGTTCCCATGAGAAGCTGCCACCACACTCCGTCTCTCTCTCTCTCTGTCTCGCAACACGGCATAGCTCTTTTCTATGCTTCTCCTCCTTTTCTTCACCACCTCAGCGCATCGTTCACCACCCCCACCCCTAAATTCAGGTGTGCAGAGCACTGTGAGCTCTTCTGCTGTGGGCAGCTCTGCGCAAGTTCGGGGCGAGCATTGATCAATAAATGGCTGGCTGGAACTTTGACGTGGCTGGGACCTCCAGTGCTGCTCGCTGCCATGGCATCTGCCATGTTGCCTCACCGGAAGTCCCCAGGCATAAATCTGGGGACACCGGTGTGGTGTAGTGGTTAAGAGCGGTGGACTCGTAATCTGGTGAACCGGGTTCGATTCCTCGCTCCTCCACATGCAGCTGCTGGGTGACCTTGGGCCAGTCACACTTCTCTGAAGTCTCTCAGCCCCACTCACCTCACAGAGTGTTTGTTTTGGGGGAGGAAGGGGAAGGAGAATGTTAGCCACTTTGAGACTCATTCGGGTAGTGATAAAGCGGGATATCAAATCCAAACTCCTCTTCTTCTTAATTAAAATCCGGGGACATTCCGGGGGCAGATTTTGTCTGGGGACAGATTGGTGAATCCATGGACTGTCCCCGGGAACCGGGGACATCTGGTAACCCTATTATAGAACTCAACAGGAAGAAGTATGGGAGCAAGCTTGAATTAGTTGGCTCTGCCTGCCATTGGCTCTGGTTCTGTCCCTGCTGGGCTCCACCAGGCACCACAGATACCATGGTGCTGCTGTTAAGAGATGGAGTCTCTGGAAGGGACCTCAAAGGTGTCATTCAGTCTGACCCATCTGCCAACTCAGGAAATCTGATGCTACAGCATCCCTGATGGTGCCAAACTGCTCAATACTGGCTCTGGCTCCCCCTACCTTCAGCGTCCCCGCATGGCATCCCAATGATTACAAGCCACCACTGCAGCCCCCTAATACACAGCCTTATCCTCAGTGCCTATGCATTTCCCCTCCAGCTGAAAGGGCCCTTTGAATATGCACCCTGCATCCTTGTCTTGTCGCAAGGCAGAGAGAGCGCCACAGGCGAAATACAGGAGTGCTATTTATGCCTTTCCTGAATCATTCCTCCCTTATACAATCTTGCTTCTCTGCCGCCCACTCTGTTAGCTCATTATAAGGCTCTCCCTCCCTCTCTTCCTGCTCTCCTCCTCCAAACAGAGTCAAAGATCGTTCTTCTCATCATCTGCCTTTTCTCTCCTCGGGTTCACCAATTAGAATCTGTTGCTGGCCTTCTCATGGAGCCCTGATTCACCCCTCTCAGCAAAGATGTTACCCAGAAGTCCAGGCACGATGGGGCTTTTCATGCTGCTTTCTGTCAAACTGCAATCCAGATAATTAGGGCCACCTACCGTCGCTTTGCAGAATAAAGAGCAGTCTGCATTTTACCTGAAACAGATCTGCATAAATGGCACACAGGTGCACACCTGCTGGAGATGTTAGTGCTGCCGAATATGTAAAGAATGAGTTTCTTAGACCCATCCTGCTCAGTGTGGTGTCACAGTGGTAAGAATGTTGGGCTAGGACCTGGAAGACCTTGGTTCAAATCTCCACTCAGCCATGATGAAGCTTCCCGGGTGACCTTGAGACAATTGCAGTCTCCCAGCCTAACCTACATCACAGGGTTGTTGCCAGGATAAAATAGGAAATGGAGAAACTATTTACACCACCTTTGAAGAAAATGTGAGGCATAAATAAATAAATATACAGACATTCCTCAGAAGTTCCAAAACAACTTACCATAAATTTGGGGGGAAATTTACACCACAGGAGCTTATTGGGGGGGGCACTGATGGAAGGATTTTTGGGGGGAAGGGAGCAGACTTATATTGAATCAGACCATTAGTCTATGCAACTCAATACAGACAAGCAGTGCCTCTCCAGAGTTTCAGGCTGATGACATTCCCAGGCTGACTTGGAGATACCTGGGATCAACCCTACGACCTTCTGTATCCAAAGCAGATGCCCTGCCATTGAGCTACAACAATGAGGACTAGGACCATGGCTTCTGGTCATGACAGCTAAAGAAAACCTCCATGTTCAGAGGCAGTATACCTGTGAATACCAGTTGCTGGGGAGGGGGCTGCTGCCTATTAGCTCTGCTTGTGGATTCCCCAGTGGCACCCCCTGTAGGAAACAGGTTGCTAGACTAGGTGAACCTTTAATCTGTTCCAGCGCAAGTCTTATTTATATATATGGATTTCTTTATCTGGGTTGTTTTTAGGTCACCTAATAGTAAAGGCTCTCTAGGCTGGGGGTGGGAAACCTGTTTTTGGTTTGAGGGCCTCATTCCCTTCAGGGGGACCTTCCAACATGCCAGTGGTAGGTGGAGCCAGAGGCTAAAATGGGCAGATGTTCATGGACTGGTTGGATGCAGAGGAATGTGGGGGGAGGCACCAGCTAGGGAATCCCCAAGGGAAGAAGGCTCAGAGCCTAGGGAGTGGTAGTAGGACAACAATGAGAAGAAAGAAAGAGAAGAGTGGGGAGAGGAGGCATCACAAGCTTAACGGGTAACAGGGCTTAGTGAGCTGGGAGAGTCGGCGGCAGAGAGCAGTACTGAAGCAGAAGCAGAGGTGGAATCTGGAGAGGCAGAGATGAGTTTGGCTGGTGAAGAGTCATGGGTGTCTCCCCCTCCTGCTCTGACAAGCTCCTCCCACCTCCCAACCTCCCAGAACCAGAAGAGGCATGTAGTGGGAGGAGCAAAGATAGACTCTGAAGAGGAGGATACATAGACAGCTGTGAGGAGGCAGGGATCTTTAGTCTTGGCACCTGATCCATGGGGCAAGACCTACCAGGGATTAGTTCCTGTGCTCATTAGGCCTGACACTCCACCAAGTCTGTGCAAGTTCTTGCTAATACAGTGGTACCTCAGGTTAAGTACTTAATTCGTTCCGGAGGTCCGTTCTTAACCTGAAACTGTTCTTAACCTGAAGCACCACTTTAGCTAATGGGGCCTCCCCCTGCCGCCGCACGATTTCTGTTTTCATCCTGAAGCAAAGTTCTTAACCCGAGGTACTATTTCTGGGTTAGCAGAGTCTGTAACCTGAAGCGTATGTAACTTGAAGCATATGTAACCCGTGGTACCACTGTAAAGAGTTAACTGCAATGTGTACAGTGTGATTTACTGCTGGCTTGCTCCTTTCAGCAGAGCAACAAACACAGTTTTGACCTTTTGTAAAGTAGGATCCATTTCTCTACACACCCACATCCACACCCACACTATCCCACATCCAGACAAGCAAGAGGCATGTTCAGAGTTCAATGACATATTCCAGCCAGGCAGAAATGCTCTGGGTATGAAGCGAGGCCAGTGCAGGGCATGGCCTGAGTGACCTGGAGGGCCACAGTCAGGCCTGCTGTTTCTCACCCTTGCTGTAGGTAGCTTGCAATGTAGAGCAAAAAATAAAAAATAGGTGTGTTTTGTTTTTTAAAAAGTGTAATATGTGCATTGGTTTGCCTGTAGTAGCTGCCTTTGGTGCCTGATCCTGCCTCTTCCCTCTGTCCCCACAGGCACGGTGGCCATGGATCTGCAGAACACAGAGTGCCGCCCCATCAACAACAGCAAGCTCACCTTGCCAGCGGAAAATGGCTCTGGGAAAAGGAGGCCCAGTATTGCCCCTGTCCTAGAGGTGGCCGACAGTTCCTCCCTCTTGCCGTGTGACATGCTGAGTGACCAGTCCGAGGACGAGATGACTCAGTCGGATGATGAAGGACTCACTGTTATCGAGTCAGTGAGCTGTTAGTTCATATCTATGGCCTTTTAAACTGTGTGTGCGTGAGGGAGTATTTTTCTTGTTTGTTGCTATGATATGTATTTCTGTGTTGTTAAACTGCCCTGTGATCCTCTGATCCAGTATAGACATTTAACAACAAACAAATGAAATATATTTCTTAGGGTTGGTTGCAGGTGGCAGAGTAGTAAATCTGGCTCTTGGACTGCACCACAGTAATAATAATAATAATAATAATATTTTATTTATGCCCAGCCCTCCCCAGCCAAGACTGGGCTCAGGGCGGCTAACAACCAATAATAAAAACAAGTTGATTAAAATACAATTTTAAAAAGATTAGAATAGATCATTAAAACGTTAGGATGCAGCCTCTTCACAGGAGGAGAAAGGAAAAAGAAAGAGGAGGAGGGAATCAAGCTGATTCTAAGCCAAAGGCCAGGCGGAACAACTCTGTCTTACAGGCCCTGCGGAAAGAAATCAGATCCTGCGGGGCCCTGGTCTCATGAGGCAGAGCGTTCCACCAGGCTGGAGCCAGTGTTGAGAAGGCCCTGGCTCTGGTTGAGGCTAATCTAACATTAGACGACTGGACAGATTGTATGCCCCCCCTCCCATTTTTTTATTAAATAGCTCCCCACACTTGGGCAATTAGCATGTCAGGAAGGCAGCATTTAGCCTAGCTTTCTTTCTGATACATTAGTTTTTTATACGCATGGGAATTTTAATCCTGGGGAATTCTAGACCATTAGCTTATGTCACCCTTTGTCTTCCTCTTATCTTCCCCTTGCGCCCTACAAAGGGCCATTCTAGCTAGCTGGGCAGCATTAAAATGCATTGAAGCGCATGACCCGCCAGGGGGCACAACAGCTTCGCTTAATTCCTCCATAAGGAACATGCCAGGATGCTATGACAAAGGCCGGAGAATTGCAGAAGCTTGCCAGTATACTGTATGTTTTAATCATTCAGTCCAGCCCTGCCTTACAGTTCTTAACCTGGGACCAGGGTGTTCTCAAGTCCTGGTGGACGTTTGCTGCATCCCTCTGCTGAAATGCCAAGATTAGAGCCATGCTGCTTCCAAGACACACACACACACACACACAACAAATGGGGTGGCTTTTAGAGTGCAGCAGAGTGGAAAGTGCCTCCAGGATGGTGTTCTGGGTATTAAAGGACCCAGCAAGATGCCAACTTGCTGTTCTGTGGAAGCACTGCCGTGCAAATTTATTGTTATTTCCTGCACTTAATGGGCCATTTGCATAAATTAGCCTCCCATTAACAGTTTTCTGCTCCATTTCAGCTCTGTTCCTGGGTGGCATGCTTTCTATTCCATTCCTTTCTGCCTAGATCTCACTAGAGCAAGCAGGAGGTGAAGGACTTTGCCATGGTTTTCTTAAAGTGGCACCACAGTGCCATCTTCCGGACACATTTGTAATAGCTAAATTGCTATTGTTGTTTAGACGTTTAGTCGTGTCCGACTCTTCGTGGCCCCATGGACCAGAGCATGCCAGGCACTCTTGTCTTCCACTGCCTCCCGGAGTTTGGTCAAACTCATGCTGGTAGCTTCGAGAACACTGCCCAACCATCTTGTCCTCTGTCGTCCCCTTCTCCTTGTGCCCTCCATCTTTCCCAACATCAGGGTCTTTTCCAGGGAGTCTTCTCTTCTCATGAGGTGGCCAAAGTATTGGAGCCTCAGCTTCACGATCCGTCTTTCCAGTGAGCACTCAGGGCTGATTTCCTTCAGAATGGAGAGGTTTGATCTTCTTGCAGTCCATGGGACTCTCAAGAGTCTCCTCCACTCCATAAATGCTTTGCAAAATCAGTATGGGGCTGAGTTAAATGTCTCTTCCCCCCACTTCAAAAAACGACAACACCAAAAACACTAGGGTTGCCATGTTTCAAAATGCGAAAATCCAGACAGAAAAGTTGTTGAGCTTCTTTTTGTTTTGCCCAAAATCTAATTAGATTTTTGCAAAATCACAAAAAACTGGATGCTTTCCAGCTATTTCGAAGCAAAATCAGCAAAAACGACACTGCTGACAAGGGCCGAATGTGTCCAGGAAATTCCGGGTGTATGGCAACCCTACCATACACACAGACTTTTGTAGCCCCTCCAACATTTCTCAGATGGAAATAGGGACGTTCTATTCTTCATCAGGAAGCTTCTCACAAGTTTGGTCTCCTCACACCTAAATACATCGTCTGCACATCTACCGTATTTTTCCCTCTATTACACGCAGATTTTTTCTCCTAAAAAGTAAGGGGAAATGTCTGTGCGTGTTATTGAGCGAATGTGTGGTCCCTGGAGCTGACAAGCGCGAGTGAAGGCAAAAATCAGGCAAATATCAAATCGTCCGGAGAAGGGAGGAAAGGAGGAAGCTGCTGCTTTCCTGCATTCTGCCTCAGGGTCTTACTGCCCACCCGCTTCTGTTTCCTTACTGTGTTTGCTCAAACGGAACAAAGAGCAGAGAAAACCCCTCCCCTCCAGGCAAGCAGAGCGTCCTTCCTTCTAATTCCTCTCCGTGCGTCTGGGACTCGAAGGCAACATGCAGGTTGGGGGGGGGGGAGAAAGAGAGCTGGTTGGCTTGTGTGGGGGGGGGGACTTTTGCCTTCCTTTCCTCCCTCCGGTAAAACCCCTCTCCTGCATTCTTAGCCAGCTGCTTCTCTGCACACCCCTCTCCTTGTCGCTTCTATGTTTTTCCTTCTCTCCGTACTTAAAACGTGGTTCCAATCATGGATCCACATGGATCCTCAGGATCTTTGCATTGAGTCACCCCAAATTCACCATCAGATCACATAGCAATGATCTGAGGCAAAAACAGGGCTGCAATGGTGCAAAAACGTGGTTACAAAGCATGGATCCACATGGATCCTCAGGATCTTTGCATTGGGTCACCCCAAATTCACCATCAGATCACATAGCATGTCCATGGCTACAGCCTGCACCAAAAAAATCACGCACCCACTGTTGCCTGCGGCTGCAATGGTACAAAAACGTGGTTACAAAGCATGGATCCACATGGATCCTCAGGATCTTTGCATTGGGTCACCCCAAATTCACCATCAGATCACATAGCATGTCCATGGCTACAGCCTGCACCAAAAAAATCACGCACCCACTGTTGCCTGGGGCTGCAATGGTGCAAAAACGTGGTTACAAAGCATGGATCCACATGGATCCTCAGGATCTTTGCATTGGGCTACCCCAAACTCACCGTCAAATCACATGTCTGTGGCCGCAGCATGAAGCACAAAAATGATACATCCACTGTTTCATTCAGAATTTTTTTTTCTTGTTTTCCTCCTCTAAAAACTATGTGCGTGTTATGGTCAGGTGCGTGTTATCGAGCGAAAAATACGGTACATCAGTCACCATGAGCCAGTTACAACCTTTCTGCCAAACCTATCTCACAGAAGTGTTGTAAAGAAAAAAATGTTTGAGGGAAGGAGTCATGTACAGCACCTTCAATAGATAAACAGAATGAAATTTTTTTTTGCCTTGAGTCCCTGTCAAGGAAAAAGGTGAGAAATAAGAATAAGAATAAGAATGGAAACTGAGAATAATGAGGAACATACAAGAGAGAAAATCATATTGAACTAAGTGGGACTTAGTTCTGAGTAAAAAATATTTTGGGTTGTGGTGTAAGGTTGCCGGGTCTTTACACAGTTATTTCGGAGTGAGCTCCATTGATTACAGTGGGACTTACTTCTGAGTAGACAGAGCAAGACTCCATTTACAGTAAAGGAATAAACACTCCAAATGTTTCCTAAGAAATGAGTCACTGCTGAACCATCGCAATGAAACAATTTAAAGTGGATTGTTGGCCTTCCGCTTCAAAATTGCAGGGATTGCTTCACCATTTCCTTCATTTGGTGCAGGAATTTTATTTTCAGTATAAACAGGACTCAGTGTTTGCACCTACACACAAAGATACACAAACAAACACACCACTTTTAATTGTTCTCTGAGACATGGAGGGAATGGAAAAGGCAAACTGGGACATTCCAGGATCAAATCAGAAACCAAAATGGCTTCTGTGATTCCAGGACTGTCCCTGGAAAATAGGGACACTTAGAAAGTATGTGCATGCAGGTGGCAGAAAGTGGTTGAGGATAGCAGGGGTCAGCAAACTTTTTCAGCAGGGGGCCGGTCCACTGTTCCTCAGACATTGTGGGGGCCTGGACTATATTTTGAAGAAAAAGAAATGAATGAATTCCTATGCCCCACAAATAACCCAGAGATGCATTTTAAATAAAAGGACACATTCTACTCATGCCAAAAACGCTGATTCCAGGACCACCCGGGTCCCCAGGCCTTAGTTTGCCTACCCATGGGATAGAGGATGGGGAAGGAAATTCAATTTATTGCACAGTGTGATGTGAATCTACCTAATTTGTGGTTCCAACACATAACCTGAAATGCAGCTCTCTCTTGAAGTTTGCATTTCTCCTTATTTTGTGATGCTCCAGACATAAAATGCATCCAGTAATGCATACATTAGGATAAAGTGTTCATCAAATGCATCTACTATATACAATAGCCTTGCTTGAACACTGTAGTCCATGCCTTGGAAACTTCAAGGCTTGGTTACTGCAATGCACTGTCTGTGGGGCTGCCCTAGGGCCTGGTTTCGAAGCCACAGCTCATGCAGAATGCAGTGGCCAGAACGCTGGTGGGGGCATCTGACTGACAGCATGTGATGCAATTGTTAAAGCATCCGTATTAGCTGCCCATCTACTACCAAGCCAGGCTCAAGGTCCTTGTATAAATTTACAAAGGCCTGGACAACTTAGGTCAGGGGTACCTTAGGGACTGCCTGGGGTGGACTCAAAGTATTCTGAAATCCTGGTCTGGATTTGATCTCGGAATGTCCTGCTTTTCCTTATTTTCATCTGAGAAATGTTGTAAGGTGTTGTCGGATGTCCTTATTTTCATCAGAGAAATGTTGGAGGGTATGGAGTTACCTGAACCCCCCCAAGCCATCTGAAGGCAGCCACGTATAGGGAAATTTTTAAATGTTTAATGTTTTCTTGTGCTTTTATATATGTTGGAAGCCACCCAGAGTGTCTGGGGCAACCCAGTCGGATGGTTCGGGTATAAATAGTAAAATTATTAGTATTTATTTTATTATGGAATAGGATGTCCCTATTTTCATTGGATAAATGTTGGAGAGTATGCTGTTGGGCTTGCTGCAACCATTTTACATTTCCTGGAATTCCCCCATTGCAAGGGGCATTGTGTGTGGAAATGGAAAACCACAAAAAACAAAATGGTGGGCCGAATCCTGACCACTTCCCCCTTGTTCTACAGGTATGTGAAAGGCTACCCTCCCAACTCTCCCTACATTGGAAGTTCTCCCACATTATGCCACCTTTTGCCCGTTAAAGCTCCATTCTGTTGCTTGCGCTTGGATAAGGTAAGGACCTGTCACATTTCCATATCTATCAACTGTCCCTTCTTGTGAGAGGACAGCAGCCCAAATGCCCACTGTAATCTTGCACAACTTAGGGTTGCACATTTTTTTGGACATGGCAGCCCAAAACACTCCTTTTTGGGTGCTGTGCCCAAAAAAAGCACTGGGGGATCTTGTGTTGCATGACTTGTGAAGGAGTGCGACCCCAGAAAAGGGTGTCCCAGTTTGGGGCCACTTCATATTAGAAGGCATGCATTTCTGAACAGGTTCTTTCTTTTTCTACCCTTTTGTGGGGCACCAAGGTTCATAGGGGACACGGGTGGCACAGGGGACACAGGAGGCACTGTGAGTTAAACCACAGAGCCTAGGACTTGCTGATCAGAAGGCCGGTGGTTCGAATCCCCGCAACGGGGTGAGCTCCCATTGTTCAGTCCTTGCTCCTGCCAACCTAGCAGTTCGAAAGCACGTCAAAGTGCAAGTAGATAAATAGGTACCGCTCCGGCGGGAAGGTAAACAGCGTTTCCATGCGCTGCTCTGGTTCGCCACAAGCGGCTTAGTCCTGCTGGCCACATGACCCGGAAGCTGTACGCCGGCTCCCTCGGCCAATGAAGAGAGATGAGCGCCGCAACCCCAGAGTCGGTCATGACTGGACCTAATGGTCAGGGGTGCCTTTACTCTTTACCTTTGAAGGTTAATTTAGAAACACCAGCGACTGAAAATATTTCCTGAAAATCACCAATTTTATTTTATCTTAAGGTTTCTAGTCCCTACTGTGGCAAAGGCGTGCATGCAGTGCATGCTCAATGATCAGAGGCATGAGAAGGTCTAGATCAGGGTGGCCTCACCTCTGGCCCTCTGCATATTGCTGAACTAACAACTCCCATCGTCTGTGACTTTTGCCCATTCTGCCAAGGGCTGATGGGAGCTGTAGTTCAGCAGCGTCTAGAGAGCAAGAGGTTAGCTACTCCAGGCTAAACAAAACGTCCAGGGGTTTGTAGGAATGGGAGCTTTGGAGATGCAGACATGTACACAAGCTGCTACCTGGGCTGGGCTTTCTAAAAAGCCACACAAACGTCTCTGATGCTGGAGGAACTGTTTGAATGGCCAGCAGGGTTTCTCTATAAAGTGGAAACATCTGGTACATTGGCAGCTGATAAAAGTGAAGCAGCTGGAGATTTTGTTTCTCTCCTCTCCCCCCCCCCAGCTCTTGCATCTAAGCAGCTTCCCTGCCCCCATCTTGTTCATGTGGGGGCTCTTCTCTTCTTCCTACTTCATCCATCTTCCTGTTCATTTCATCCTCTCAGTTGGCTGTTCCTTTGTGACTCCTTCATATCCAGGAGAGTTGGAAATGGTTACTGTGGGAGGGAGGATAATTTTATTGGGAAAGTGGTCTAGTTTACCAACTGCCCTGCTTGCTGTGGCTGCTTTTATTACCTTGTTGTGAAGGATTTTTAACCTTGGTGGCTACATTCTCCCTCCCTCCATTCTCAGAGGCAGCAGTGCTTCTTAATCCCAGTTCCTGGAAGCCACAGGAGGACCACAACCTCTTGTGAGTGGGTCCTACCTGCAAGTTTCCCACTGGGGCATCTGGTTGTCTACTGTGAGACTAGATGCTAGGCTAATTGGGTCTTATCTTCTTATGGGGAGAATAGGTGACATTGGCCCTTTATTGAGCGCCAACCAGGAAGTGTAAAATAAAACATTTCCCGGCATCTTTCCAGGGCTGCAGGCACAACAGTTATGAAGACGCCAAAGCCTACGGCTTTAAGAACAAGTTGATCATTGTGTCAGCAGAGACGGCTGGGAACGGCTTGTACAACTTCATTGTTCCTCTCCGTGCCTACTACCGGTCACGGAAAGAGCTAAACCCCATCGTACTGTTGCTTGACAACAAGTAAGTACTTCCCCGCTCCAGCTCATATATACAACAAATATACAAATATACTGGTGCTACATCAGAGCCCCCACACACACCCTACACACTCCCTGTAAATAGAAAAGTAAGCTTTTAGGGGAAAGGCTCTACCTAAAGCTGATGCTCAGAGAGTGATTAAGAAAGATGGTGGTATGCTCTGCTCTGAAATTCTTCCTACTCAGACTGCTTCTGCTGGTGTTGTACGTGATGATACTGTTGCTGTTAAGTTGTGGGTGAACATATCAGACGACACAGCGATTCTTCAAACAGCTCTTGTTTATTCATAGGCCAGACCTGAACTGAAGGGTTCAGCCAGCCTGCTTATATAGAGCTCCAGTACAACGTAACTGTAACAACTTTCTGTAACTATTCAATCACTGAACGTCACTTTCGATCCCTTATTTGCATATGTGGACCTGAGTGAAAACTATCTACAGTATCCCCCTGCTGGCCCAGGGTGAGAACTTCAGTACATAACAGTTGCTTTACTCAAAAAAGTCACTTACAAGCACAGTGCACAAACACTAATACAATTTACAAAGACGAATTACAATGAAAGCAACAAATAGAACCTGACACACACACACACATACACAACACCTAAACAAATAAAGGCCAGTCTTATGGATCCTGCCTTCTAAAAGAGGCCACAAGTAATTGAAAACCTTCAAATTAAGGGCCAAACACCCAGGTAAAAAGGAATGTCTCATATCTGAAAATGAAGATGGCACCAAGCGAGCTTCACTGTGGAGAGCATTCCACAAGTTGGGGAGCTACCGCTGGGAAGGCCTGTTCTGTGTTGCCACCCTCCAGTCCTCTCCATGGTGGCAGCACACAGAGAAATGCCTCAGATGGCAATACCAGGATCTGGGTCTGTTCATGTGGGGAGTGGTGGTCCTTGACGTATTAGAGCAGCTTAGGAAATGATTGCGCAAACACTGACTGGCAGCAACAATTTCAGGTGGGCATCTTTCACAGCCCACTTTGGGGACAAGACAGGACTTGAACCAGGGGCCTTCCAAGTGCCAACTCTCTAACACTGAGCTACAGCGCCTGTGACCAGCAAAGGTCACAGGCGGAGGTGTATTGTGAGAGTGGAGAAGTACAACTTCGAAAGTAAGGATGAGGAGCTGGCACAGGATCCAGGGAAGGAGAGGAGACCTATGCAGAGACTGAAGGTGGGGTGTCATCATGGTCAGAGTGGCAAGAAGGGTGAAAGATTTGGACAGCACAGCACCAGAAAGCAAGGCTGGTGGTTGGGGGCCGGGAAGGAATTCAATTCAGTTTGCCTTTCAAAGTGGACCTATCCAATTCACACTTTTTGAAACATTGCAAGAATCAAACTGCAGCCATCCTTCAAAATCCGCATTTCTCTGGATTTTGCAGTGCAGTTCTCCAGCCAAGTGATGCGCACAAAAATGCATATGCTGTGGCAAAGTGTGTATAAATGTGCACGTATTCGTGAAAATAGAATGCCAACATGCAGTTTATTATGGGAAGCTGCTTTGCCAAAATGTGTATATTTTAGGGGAAATTGCATGCAGGCATGGGTCCATTAGGAGAAATTCACACTAAAAGGCTGAAGAATTTTCATGGGTGCTTCTTCATAATAAGAATTCACGGACTGATGTGGAAAACTGGACTTAAGATTGGAAAAAAGAGAAACTGAGTGTCTCTTTTTCAGGCCTGACCATCATTTCCTGGAAGCCATCTGCTGTTTTCCAATGGTCTATTATATGGAAGGCACAATTGATAAGTAAGCTTTCCCCTTCCTTTCTCTCTCTCTCTCTCTCTCCTTCCCTGCACCTGTCTCTGTCTCTTTTGGTTCAGTGCCCCAAGGCACAACCCCAAGGCACCACCATGAGGGACAGAAACTTGGAGGTGTTTTATTTTGTTGGGCTAAAAAAAAAAACACCCTCTAATAATTCATACTCAGATCCATAAACATACAAAACAGTTCTGCCTTTGTACATTCCTTAAGTTGATTCCTAAATTTTATGTCCTGAGGCAGTGTTCCCCATGCTGGCCCAATGCAACAATTTGGGATGGGGTGATCTCAAAACAATAAGGAAAAAATTGTCAGCAAATTGCCAAGAGCATAATTTTCTGAGACATTTCGAGCATCAAAGCTGGCTAACCCTAACCCCTCCCGCCTTCCAACAGCCTCCTAATTGTCACTTGTTTTGGGGAATACCTTTTAGCCTCGACAGCTTGCTGCAGTGTGGGATCATTTATGCTGACAATTTGGTGGTGGTGGACAAGGAGAGCACCATGAGCGCCGAAGAGGATTACATGGCAGATGCCAAGACCATCGTCAACGTCCAAACCATGTTCAGGTGAGGCAAAGTGCTTTGAAGGTTCAGCATCTCTGGCCATGATAATCTTCCCTCTTTCTCCAGGTTGAGGAACCCTTTTCAGCCTGAGGGCTGCATTTCCTTCTGGATATCTTCTGGGGGCCACATGCCAGTGGTGGGCAGGGCCAGAGAGAAGAGTGGGTGGAGCAATGAATGCCAATTTTACTTTTGGTACAGGGGGCTGGTTGCTACACGCACCTCTCAGTCCTCCATCCAGTCAAGCAAGCAAGCAGCATCGTCAAAGTCCAAGGACACATTCCAGCCAAGCAAAGCACACTTGGAGGGCCAAGCATGGCCAATGGAAAGTGTGGCCTGGGGACAGTTCTAAGGGCCAGATAGAGAGGCCTGGCAAGCTGTATTCAGTTCCCCACTCCCACTATTTCTCTTGCATCCCATAATGGAGAGCTGGGTCCAGGTTGGATGATTTTAAAAGAACACTGGACAAATTCAGTGATAAGGCTATCATCTACTCACCAGCCAAGGAAATGTGCACAAGAACACCTATATTAGTGAAGATAACATAGCAAAATGCATTATATCAAAGGAAATTCCTTGAAAATACGTCCTTTGTTAGTCAAGCCTGCATACAGAAATGTGTTGAGTAGGATAAATTCACATGTAATGCTGAATAAACATTTTTTTTAATGCAAATTGCAGAAGAAATGTGGACAACTGAATTTTAAGACAGGAAAAATGAGAAACGGAGAGAATAAAAATTGACAGTTTTGCCCCCCCCCCCACATACACGAGACATTGCAATGTGGGGTTCTCATATTTTCATTTCATTTTGTTTCACTTTAAATTTGTATACTGCCTTTCTATATACCTATATATTGATAAACAAGGCAGTTTACAAGCTGAAGAAGCAACAAAATACACAGCAAAGATTACTCATAACAATCTGATCCAATGCAAAAAAAAGTCACAGTTAAAAATATGACTTAGAATAAGCAGCTTATACAAAATAAAGTAATATAATAGCACACAAAAATAACACACAAAATATCATAGAGCTATAGAGTTGGAAGAGACCCTGAGGATCATCTAGTCCAACCCCCTGCAATGCAGGAATAGGCAGTTGTCCTGTATGGGGTTCGAACCTGCAACATTGGCATTATCGGCACCACACTCTAACCAGCTGAGCTGTCCAGTGACAGAACTAGGGCAAGAGTTAAATGGAAAAAGGCTCAGAGGTTACAGCATATTTTAATTGGTCCTCAGACATGCAGCCTGAGCTATTCCCACCACTGGGAGCAATCCTATGCACATGAAGCTGGCATAAAGCAATGTGGTGTAATTAATACGGCATAAAGTTACACAATAATATCAACAATAATTAAATAGAAATTCACTTAAGAATTAAAAAAAATCATTAAGGTAAAGGGACCCCTGACCATTAGGCCCAGTTGTGGCCGACTCTGGAGTTGTGGCATTCATCTCGCTTTATTGGCCGAGGGAGCCAGCGTACAGCTTCCGGGTCATGTGCCAGCATGACTAAGCCGCTTCTGGTGAACCAGAGCAGCGCACGGAAACGCCGTTTACCTTCCCGCTGGAGCGGTACCTATTTATCTACTTGCACTTTGATGTGCATTCGAACTGCTAGGTTGGCAGGAGCAGGGACCGAGCAACGGGAGCTCAGCCCATCGCGAGGATTCGAACCGCCGACCTTCTGATCAGCAAGTCCTAGGCTCTGTGGTTTAACCCACAGCGCCACCCATGTCCCACCCCCCAAAAAAATAAAAAAACATTACTAAATTACAAAACAACAGCAAAATTACAATGCGTAAAAGCTATATAAACAGATCAAATTTAACAACAAGATCACATAACTTAAAATAATTCCCTCCCCCCCATATTCCTCTTCTCCCTTTCCAGCTGCATCTGCTGCTCTTAAAGCCATAGGAAGGCTGTTTCTCAGCTGGACTTGATTGAGGGTGGGGGAGGCAAGACTATTTTGTCCTCCTTGGCAATTCCCAACTGAGTAGCAATTAAAGTTGTGGGATAATCAGCATCATATAACCAACATGCTTCAGTGCAATTAATACATGGTTAAGACCATAGAATAAGCTTAGTGAGGTCACTTCCCTTTACCTTGGGGAAAATAGGAAATCAAACGTTTGTTCACCCCCAGTCTACATGAGAAATTCCAGCTACAGGGGACTTCCGGGTTGGCGCCATTGTTTAATGGCGGATTCCCTCCGAGCTCCGGAGGGAATCGGCTCCGTAGCGTCTGGGTCTGGCCGCTGCGGCGAAGCGGGGACCCTTAAAATCACAGGCGCGGATGCCTGTGAACACAGAGACTCGGCGGGCACCATTTGCGCCCCCCCAATCCGCGCCGGAGCCTTTTTAAAGGCTTCGGAGCGGAGGCAGGGTGAGGCGTGGTGCTGAGAGTACTCCCTCGCCTACGGAGTGAAGCCGCAAGCCATAGACAGAGAGCGCCAACTTCTTCCAAGACCGACTGGACTCTAAAATATAAACCCGTGAGTAATACGGAGATTGGAACGTTAAAAAACTTAATTCTGGATTTGGAACAAGCGGGAAGGGGCTAAAAAGGAAGTCACCCCCCCCCCTTTGTAAACAATTTAAAGCAAAGGACTGGGCAACTAAGGTCGAGAGAACCTGTTTCTTAGTGAAAAGATCTTGATTTCACGGTTTTGACACTATAAGGATTTACTGGAGGATAAAAAGAATTTGGGGACTGAAATTTCACCCCCCCCCCGAGACCCGGGAACGTCCTAAGAGAAAGTCTGTTGCAAGGAAGATTTTGACAGCTGTCAAGAGAGCTGCGAGTCAGCTAGTTGCCAGCTGGAAAAAGAGAACATTGTTTCTGCTGTTTTTGTTGTTTTATTTGAAAATAACGAGGGCTGATACAAATTAACTGGACTTTTGGTTTTGAGCTGAAAGGAATATTAAGGAACTAAAATCCCCCTAGAGGGGTAATAGGGATACTACATTACAAAAATGGCTGGAGCACGTAAATTTCAAGCAGAACTGGATAGAACACTCGCTCTCTTGGGAAACTTGAAAGATGAATACAATGTTATGTCTACAAAGATAACACTACTACACTGGACAGTGAACAACAGTTTTGAGCCTGATAAGGACTTGAAACAGGAAGCCTACTTAACTGAACAAGTAAATGAAACTGAAAGTGCAGAAATGATGGAGCAAGGTGCTGTCTTTGAAGAAAATGAAGGAGAAGCAGGAGATGTGCAGGAGTTAAAGGAGAGTTACAATATGAGGCCTGACATGATGATAAAAAAGGACAATAAAAATTGGATGTGGAAAGCCTGGTCTGAATGGGAGATTATAAATCTGCGGAAGGTGAAAGCTGGAGCCTTGGGGACATCTGGATCTGTAAGAAATTTGAAACAAGAGTTGGAGCCCCCCATAGGCTTCGCGTTCAAGTATGGAAGACTGGCTGGAAGCAACAAGGATTCTGCTGGGCTGGAGCCCCTCCGAGACTTGGGGTTTAACATTAAGGACTATCAAAGAGACCGGCAGAAAGGAACTGAGAGAGATAAAAGGGCCTCGGACGTGAGGTCTCCAGGCTAAATAAATAACATAAAGACTGATGGACATTGGTTGGGGACTAGAACCGGGAAAAAGGGCGGGTGGAGGTTGGGATCCAAAGGGTACATAAGGATAATTTGTTTTTCTTTTCATTTTTAATTAGTGGTAAGGAAATTGGGTAAATCGTGGAAGGGAAATTTTGGTCGACTTTAGGAAAAAGGTTTAAGAACAATTAATGAGGTATAAGTATTGATGTGTGTTTTTAATAAGGTAAAATTGGTTTCTTCTTTTTTAAATTAATTGAAAATAAGATTGTAAAAAATAAATGGAGGAAATGGAAAAAAGAGGCAAAGTAAAATAATGGTATGTTAGAATAAATGTATAAATTAAGGTAAAGAAATAAGTTAAGGACTTGCTGAACTGATAATTTAAATTGGAATACAAGAAGGGGAGGTGTGAGGAGGTCTGAGAAATAAGGTTAAGAACAATAAGTATGAATAATTTTATGTGTTTCTTTTCTATTTTTTCTTTTTTTGTTGTTTAATTTTGTTATGTATTTTTTTGTTTATTTTTTGTTCTTGTTTAATTCTTGAAAATGCTAATAAATATTTAATAATAAAAAAAAGAGAAATTCCAGCTACAGCTCAACCACGTGGCTCTTACGAGCCACTCTTGAGTTCTTATACTAATAATCTAGAAACATTTACCACTTTGTAACTAAGTATTGCTTACTGTGCAGCTTTCCTGACTGATGTAAGGGAAAGCACATAAATTTGACCTTTGGAGAGTTTGTAAGTAATCCATTTTTAAACTTACCAAACATGCGGTCTCTTGCTGTACTGGGAGGAGAAGGAAATCTTGGAATTTACTTGGAAGAGCATATTTTAATGGTCTAACAGCCTATACTTCCACACTTTACTTTGCTGCATATTTTGTGACCTTAAATCTCTGGGGGGTTCTCTTACCAAAGACTGCTTGCCCCAAACTTGGATCTTGGCATCCAGGAATTCATCTCTATCTCTATATCCAACAAAAATGAAATGGGGTAGCTAGGTGTTCACTCTATTTCATGCCCCTTCCTCGTTTTCCATCTCAACCGCGTTTTCCATAGCAATGGCTAGATAGTGGCCACTCTTCAGTGGGCTGTTCTAGGTTTTTATTGGTTCATCCCTACTGATGGGCTGTTGTCTTTGTGCCCTATTTGTGGGCTCCCCAGAAGAAACCAGCTGGCCGGTTTTGGGGAGCATGATGCCAAATTATGAATCTCACGCTGTGGCCCATCTATTCTTACATTTGTTGAAATGTCTAACAGAAATGTATTTGCTTTCTCTCCCGCACCCCTTGCTTTCATTCTAGGCTTTTCCCAAGCCTGAGCATCATTACAGAGCTGACACATCCATCCAACATGAGGTTCATGCAGTTCCGAGCAAAGGATAGCTACTCATTGGCCCTTTCCAAACTAGAAAAGGTAACAAACAAACAAAAATCTGTATATTTGGTTATCAGAGTCCTAATTTATGGTGGTATGAGGCACTTTGGAGAGAAAAATAATATATATATATTTAAAATAATGCTGATTTGTTGCCCCTTCACCTCTCCCTGATTCCCGCTGTTGAGGAAAATGCCATCATGGTCACCATTACTTTCATTGCTACCCACCAAGCAGGTCATGTCCCAGCTGCTCCCTTGTTATGAGATTCCATGCTGACATGCAAGGCTCAAAAGGAAGCACAGTTCTCATTGTGCCCTTTCCTTTCACAGGGCAATCCAGCAGTGTTCTGTGGATGTCTGTATGCCCACTGCCATGCTACCTCTTAATATAGTATATAAAAAAGATCATGAGCGCTGAGGTTGTAGCCAGTTCTAGTCCTAGACAGAATAGACCCATTGAATTAAGAGCCTAAATAAGTCTTGCCCATTGATTTCAATAAGTCTACTCTGAGTAGGAGTAGTATTGAATTCAACCCTTGGAAAGTCGAGCAGAAATTGGGACCTGCAACAAAGTGCTACACTGTGAAGCACACCTGATCGTGGCGACAGCTAGCCATGAACTTTCTAAGTATTCCATGGGCTGTCTTGGTCTCTACCTTCAAACTTTGTTGTTTAAAAAATAAAAATAAATATTGTTTATTGCCAACTTTGGGGTGACCACCATTAGAGGCAGGATATTGGGCCAGATTGCCTTTGGTCTAATCCAGGAAGGCTGCCATACTATTATTTTCATCTCTGCTTTCCCCACAGAAAGAGCGGGAGAACGGTTCCAACTTGGCTTTCATGTTCCGCCTTCCGTTTGCTGCCGGCAGAGTTTTCAGCATCAGCATGTTGGATACACTGCTTTACCAGGTAACAATGAAGGGAAGAAGGGAAGAAGGGAGCCACCAATTCGTTCCAAAAGGGAGCCACCAATTCGTTCCAAAAGAAGGGCCTTCTAGCTGTAACATTTGATCCCCTGTAGCATTGGGATGTTTTTTTTTTTGCAAACTGTGGCATACTGAATCTCCAGGAAGGGAAGGAATCCGATTCAAGAATGGAGTTGTTTGGACCTCTCTAAATGTAAATGTAAATGTAAATTTGCCGAGTTGGGACTAGAACCCCAGTTTCCCAGGTCTCAGCCCAACCTTCTAACTTCAATGGGTCTGCTCTGTGTAGAATTGTTATCGGACTGCAACTCCTATCATCCCTAACTGTTGGTCATACTCAAAGTAGCTGTCTTTCAGAAATAGACTGGAAAGAGAAGTTGCTGAATTGCAGCTTATTACCAAACTTAAAACCACGGAGAGACCTGGTCTGAATAGAGACATTGGATTATTATCTCATTATACACGATATAGCTATTTTTAGCCATCTCACCCCTTGCTTTTTCCTGTAAGATCAATTGCAGTCGTTAACAGTCGTCAGCAGGTTTACCACACCTATCAGCCAATCACCCATTCTCACCACCCTTCTGAGTAATACCCCTCTCCACCCTCTCACTATATATAAGGGTCTGGTGACTTCTGATTCAGTGTATCTGAAGAATTGTGTGCATGCACACAAAAGCTCATACCAATAACAAACTTAGTTGGTCTCTAAGGTGCTACTGGAAGGAATTTTTTTATGTTGGTCATACTGGCTGAGACTGATGGGAGGTTTCAATTCAACAATGTCCAGAGGCCACCAGGTGGCAGAAGGCTGTCGCTCAGGACTGTCACACAGTTTAAAGAAATGTTAGTTAATGTATGAGTTTTTGTGCATGGATTGATAGGTAGATACTGCATTTGAGGAAGGGGTTCTCAAGGGGGTCCATGTTGGGCAGGTGGGGGGCACAAATGCTTTGCATTTAGATGATACGTTTTCTCCATCGCCTTGTTCTATTCCACACAGGAAAGAATGAATCTTGGGTGATGTGCTGATTTCAGTTTCAGAAGAATATGTATTAAAATATTTTTTTAAAAAGAAAACGTATATTAAGAACGTAAGACAATCCTGCTACATCCAGCCAATGGCCTATCTAGTCCAACATCATATTCTCACAGTGGCTGACTAGATGCATATGGGAACTCCAAAAGCAGGGCTCAAGCACAAGAGTAAGACTCTCCCCTCCTCTAGTTTCCAGCAACTGGTGTTAGAGGCAATAATGCTTCTTAAAATAATAATAATAATAATACAGTGGTACCTCGGGTTAAGTACTTAATTCATTCTGGAGGTCCGTTCTTAACCTGAAACTGTTCTTAACCTGAAGCACCACTTTAGCTAATGGGGCCTCCTGCTGCCGCAGCGCCGCCAGAGCACGATTTCTGTTCTCATCCTGAAGCAAAGTTCTTAACCTGAAGCACTATTTCTGGGTAAGCGGAGTCTGTAACCTGAAGCGTATGTAACCTGAAGCATATGTAACCTGAGGTACCACTGTAGTAATAATAATAATAATAATAATAATAATAATAATAATAATAATAATAATAATTTGATAATAAGAATCAATAAGAAGTCTACAGAACAAGAATATTAAAAAACCAAAAAAAGCAAGAAAAAAGAGAAGGAGAGGGAGGAAATGCCTAAAAGGCCCTTTGCCATATTTATATCATATATATCCTGTCATTTATCCACATACAAAGAGGTTGACCCTCCCATCTCCCACTGGGGAGCCTCTTTCTCTCACCCTGGGAGACCCTATCCACCCTGCCTTTCGTGCAGGGACCCCCCTCCTACGACTGTCCCCTTCCTGCTTGTGTCCTCCTCAGTCCATGGTAAAGGACGTCTCCACCCGCTGCCCCGTACCCACGCCCAAAAAAGCCTTTTATAAATGTTTCCAATACTGTACAAAATAATAAAAAATACAAAGAGAAAACAAGAGAAAGAGAAAAAGAGAACAAACAGAACTAAGATAAAAAGATAAAAGGAGGAGGAAAAACATAGAAGGGAAAAACAGAGGTGTAATTCCATGTCTCTATCTGCAAATTGTATGTATTACAATTATTATTATTATTATTATTATTATTATTATTATTATTATTAAAAATTGTATACTGCCCTATACCCGCAGGGTGGTTCACAGGATAAAAATCACAATATAAAAGTACAGAATACATAATCAAAGTAAAAACAAGAACAACCCAATAGCCGTGTTCCCACCCCCACCCGCCATAACTGGAATGTAGCATATACATTCCAGAATAATTTGACACTGTAGTTGATGATAATCAGCTTTTCTCCCAAACTGCTAATGCTGTGTTCCCTAGTTTCTTTCATGGGTCTCCAGTGTTCCACTTCTGTCACTCAGGAAGTCCAATATAACTTTTCTTTTCATCTTCTTCCCACCCCCAAATGTTCTGAATTTATATTTCTTCAGTTCCTTGTGATGTACTTTTTCTGGCTTCTGCAAGTCTCAATAACATTGTCCCCATCAAGTTTTCCCCCCTCCTGTTTTTCCAATCTCCCCCCAGATTGGGTTCTTGGAAATAAGCAGCAGAGGCACCCAACTTCATCTTAGCACCTTGCTCTGAGAGGCAGTCATACTTCTGAATAGCAGTTGCTGGAAACCACTGGAGAAGGGAGCTTTTATGCTTGCATCTTGCTTGGGGTCATAGAATCATAGAGTTGGAAGAGACCACAAGGGCCATCGAGTCCAACCCCCTGCCAAGCAGGAAACACCATCAGAGCACTCCTGACATATGGTTGTCAAGCCTCTGCTTAAAGACCTCCAAAGAAGGAGACTCCACCACAGGCATCTGGTTGGCCACTATAAGAAGAGAATGCTGGACTAGTTGAGCTTTGGCTGGATCCAGCAGGGCTCTTCTTATGTTGTTACATTCAATACTGCCTCCACCTATGGAAGCAGAGCATAGCCATTGTGGCTAGTAGTCATTGATAGCCCTGTTCTCCATGAATTTGTCTAAAAGTCATCCAAATTGGTGGTCATCACTGCCTCCTGTGGGAATGAGTTTTACCTGTTGTTAGGTTAATTGGAGTTTTCACAAGCTCAGTTATTGAATCAAATCGAGGGACCAAATCTATTAGATGCTGTTGCCCTAGTAGAGGCCGCTGCCCAATTGTTGATGGGTTCTTCCCTTGCAGTCATTCGTGAAAGACTATATGATCACCATCACAAGGCTGCTTCTCGGTCTAGACACCACTCCAGGGTCCGGCTACCTCTGTGCTGTAAGTGTTGAGTTTCTGCATTCTTTTCAGTGGTACCAAAGTGGCAAATATAGTGCTTTGTAGGTTCCCTGCCTAGCCCAGTCCGAGTGAAGAAGATCTACCCTCCAAATTATCCAGGGAAGGTACCCAGGATGGTGATGGGGTGTGGAAACCAAATCCTACAAGGGATGGCCCAAATATCCATGTATGTTTAGCCCAGAGAAGAAAACGTTAAGGGGAGACTTTATGGCTGTCTTCACACATCTAAAGGTTTTTCACACAGAAGATGGAGCTTGACAGTGCTGGGTGGTGTTCTCTGGGAATGGTGGGGACCAGTATTAGGCTGTAGCATCAGTTTTCCGGCATTGGTAGAGAGGTCAAACTGGATAACCTTTGAGGTCTCTTGCTCTGTAAAAATGTTTTAAGCATGAGTTGCTAGAATTTGCCATTCTTCAGGGTTCAGCCCCAGCGTTCTCTCGCTAGTCTCGCTAGTCAAGGTCCTTCCCAATGAGAAGGGACACGGGTGGCGATGTGGTCTAAACCACTGACCCTCTTGGGCTTGCTGATCAGAAGGTTGGTGGTTCAAATCCGGGCAACAGGATGAGATCCTGTTGCTCTGTCCCAGCTTCTGCCAACCTTTACCTACCAGTGAGAAAAAGCTTGATGCCTAAAGGTGATAGGCCTCCCTATTCTGTTTGTTCTCAGTGATCTGAAGTAGGGAAAGGTTGTGACTCAGTGGTAGAGCCATCTGCCTTGCATGCAGAAGGTCCCAGGTTCATTCCCCAGCATCTCCAGGTAGGACTGGGGGAGACTCTTGTCTGAAACTTTGGGAAGCCACTGCCAGTCAGTGTTGACAATACTGAGTAAGATGGACCAATGGTCTGACCTCAGCATAATGCACCATCCCATATTCCAATGCATGGAGGTTGATGGGAGAGTGTCAATGCAAAGGAATCTGTTTTTGTCACCCATTGTAACTTTTCATTATTTCTCTCTTTCCATCCTTTATTGGATAGATGAAAATCACTGAGGATGACCTGTGGATCCGGACATACGGGCGTCTGTTCCAGAAGCTATGTTCCTCCAGCGCTGAGATCCCCATTGGCATCTATAGGACTGAGTCCCACATGTTTTCCACCATGGATGTAAGAAGTTGAGAATCAACCTGTTTGGCCTCTCCTCAGAATCCCTAATCCCCAATATCCACCCACCCAAATCCAGATTTCCTTTCTCTCTACTGCTGCTTCTCCCAACCGGGGGGGCCCTGCAATTAATTCAGATATGAGTGTATCAAATCCAGACCTGTCTTCAGCCACCCATACCTCTACCTTTTCTTCTTGGTTCTCTGCTAGCCACACTCTCCCATGCCCTCCTGTTCCTTCTCTGCCAAGAGCATTTGACCCCCTTCTGCCTTGTGTGAAGGTTCTGCCACTGACACATTCAGTGGCCTAGAATGTTCACAAACTTCTTGACAGCAACAGGTGCCCCATCCCAGGTCTAGAAGACCCCCACCCCATCAATAGGCATACTACCTTCAAAGGAGGTCCAGAGTGTACTGATGAGAGAGCAGGCCTTCTCTGTAACAGCCCCCCAATTTATGGATTACTGTCCTCAGGGAGGCCCATCTAGTACCAACCTTGTCATTGTTTTGCTGCCGGGCAAATAGATTCTCTCCCTCCCATGTATGTGGGCACCACCAATAAGTATTCTATTCCATTCTATTCTAATTTTTGTAGCTTTCTTGTTGGGTTTTTTACTTGCTTGTAAATCATTTCAGGAGGGACGCAGGTGGCGCTGTGGGTTAAACCACAGAGCCTAGGACTTGCTGATCAGAAGGTCAGCGGTTTGAATCCCTGTGACGGGGTGAGCTCCCGTTGCTCTGTCCCTGCTCCTGCCAACCTAGCAGTTCGAAAGCATGTCAAAGTGCAAGTAGATAAATAGGTACCGTTCCGGTGGGAAGGTAAACAGCATTTCTGTGCGCTGCTCTGGTTCGCCAGAAGCGGCTTAGTCATGCTGGCAACATGACCCGGAAGCTGTATGGGGGATCCCTTGGCCAATAAATCGAGATGAGCGCCGCAACCCCAGAGTCATCCCCGCCTGGACCTAATGGTCAGGAGTCCCTTTACCTTTACCTTTAAATTATTTCGGGACCTTTAGTGGGAAGCGACATACAGATATAATAAACCTAATCCTGACTAATATCACCATTGACTATTAGGGAATAGAAAAGAAAATTGGTTTGGTTAGGATTTTAATGCGAACCTACCTATTCCTCACAATTCCAAAGCAATATGAAAACTAAAAAAGCTATTCTATGCAATTTCCACTTCTCAGAGTCTTGTGTTGCAGTTCTCCAGCCAACTAACATGTACAAAAATGTGTATGTTATGGGGAACGTGTGTGATAAAATGCACGTGTTAGTGAAAATAATATATGAAATGCATTATATTACTTCAAGCAAAATTGCATACAAAAATGTGTGCATCTGGAGAAATTTGCACTCAAATGCAGATGAATTTTTATGAGGACTTTTTCTTTAAAAAATTAAAAATAAATCACAAACTGATTCAGAAATGTGGAGAACTAAACTTAAGACTGGAACCTAAGACTTGAGTCTGTCGATTTCAGTTACTGAGAGGAACTGAAATGGACAGATTTGCCCATCCCCACTGAATCAGACAGAGCCCACAGTTGATAAGTAGGTGACCATTTTTGTTACACAGTTTAGGTTGAGAAGGGAGCAAGAGAGGTAAAGTAAACATCACTTAAACAAGAATCTTCTCAGTGTTGTGTTTCAGCAAAGGAATGTCGGGCCAAAACAATGATACACTTTTTAAAATTATGTTTTTCAAGTATTATGTCTTTCTTTCTCTCTGCAACCCCAGCCTCATGACATCAGGACACAGGTGAGTATTGGCTTCTGTCAAAAAATATTTATTTGTCTTTATGCTGAGAAAAGTTATTGTAGCTCTACAACTTTTCAGCTAAAGGTAGAATAAGGATGCCCTTAGTTTCCTTGGGTAACAAGTGAACATTTTCACCTGAATTTGACGAGTTGCAGACTCAAGATAACTGCATTAAAAAAGATTATATGTGTGTGTGTATATATATATATATATATATATATATATATATATATATATATATATATACAACATCAAAATAGTGCGTACCAAGTCAGCCAATGCTGTCAATAAATTCAGCCTGTGCAACCTCACACTTTATACAGCTTTCCTTTAAAAAAAAGGAAACTAAAATAAAATAATGAAAGAAATGAAAGAGGGGGGGAAACAAATACTACTATTACTACTACTACTACTACTACGGTACTTAAAAAGTTCCTCACCCAGTATTAAAGAATGGGTCATGCCACCGAACTATGATCTATTCCCAATAAAAGTTTGCTTTTAGTTTTGGGGAAATGAAAGCTTTCTTTTCTTATGATTTCATGGAATGACATCAGTGGCCCATCAGGGGACCAAAAGCCATATTTTGCTTTCCCTCATGGCCTACTGGTGTTCCCAGTCACAGATCTCAATCAACGTGGAAGACTGTGAGGATACAAAAGAGGTGAAGGACCACTGGAACACCAAAACCCCTCATCACCGGAACTCGTGCCCCACTGACCAATCAGAGCATCCTTTGCTACGGCGCAAGAGCATGCAGTGGGCCCGCCGGTTGAGTCGAAAAGGAGCAAGCAAACACACACCCAAAACAGCTGAGTGGATCAACCAGCAGAGGCTGAGCCTCTACAGGCGATCAGAGCGGCAGGAGCTTTCAGAGCTGGTGAAGAACCGGATGAAACATCTGGGCTTGCCCACAACAGGGTACGGTAAGTAGTGGCCCCCTTCATTCGTGGCATCTCCAATCAGCGCCTCTTCATGTAACGATGTAACATTCAGCCCAATGTGCCCCACAGACGCTGCCTTGAGTTCCGTGGTGGAAGGCAGGGAAACTGTATAGCAAATCCACTCATAAATAGTTTCTGGAGCCACAGTGCGGGAGAGTGCTCTACTGATCAGGTGCTGCTTCCAGGTTTCCAACAAGCATTGGGTTGATAACTGCAAAAACAGGGTGCAGGATTAGGTGGGCCACTGGCTGTTCCTATGTTGTTATGTAGCTGTGATTCCTGCATTGTAGAGGGTTGGACTGGAGGATCCCGTAGGTCTAACTCTTATGATTCTATGAAATAATACATAAAAGGAGATGGCGGTGAGTCAAAACCAGACCATCATGCAACCACTGCTGTTGACATGCAAATACCATGGTCGTTTTATTCTGCCATCAGCCACCTTTTTCATCAGGCGGGGGGAGGGGGGACTGTCACAGGGTTCCTTGCCTTCAGGAAACCAAGCCTTAAAGAGAGCGATGAGATCAACATGACATAAGAATGGAGGGGTTAATGAGGCTGTCTCAGAGTTAGGACTGGAAATCAGAAGCGACTTTCTGAGTGGGACAGAGCTGCTACCCTAGCTCTTTGGCAGATAGGTCAGTGATGATTACCAGGAGGGAGGAGGCAAGATGGCAAGAAGCAAACAGACCAGCGGACCCAATCCACCACTCTCACACTGTGAGAGCCAGTGTGGTGTAGTGGTTAAGAGCCGTAGTCTCGTAATCTGGTGAACCAGGTTCGCTTCCCCACTCCTCAACATGCAGCTGCTGGGTGACCTTGGGCTAGTCACACTTCTCTGAAGTCTCTCAGCCTCACTCACCTCACAGAGTGTTTATTGTGGGGGAGGAAGGGAAAAGAGAATGTTAGCCGCTTTGAGACTCCTTAGGGTAGTGATAAAGCGGGATATCAAATCCAAACTCTTCTTCCTCTTCTTCTTCTTCTTCTTCTTCTTCTTCTTCTTCTTCTTCTTCTTCTTCTTCTTCACTCTTTCTGGTCTGTTTGCACAACACCAACCTTTCCACTGCCTTAGGCCCTTCCTCTCCCAGAAAAAAACAATGGCACACCTGCCAATGGCAACTCCATTCAAGCCCAAGAGCTATTTCTGTGGGAAATCCATACAAAATGGAATGTTTTTTTAATTGACTGTATATTGAAAAGAAGAAGACCCTTACAATTAAAACACACACAACTTTCTTGCTTCTTTGCTTTTCCTTTCTTTCTAGATTTATTTTTTGCCATCCTGTGCTGTTGGCCATTTGCTCTTCTTATGCTCTATACCTTACTAAACCTTCTTATGCCTAGAAAATGGCTCCCTGCACCTGTTTGCAAACAGGATTTATTTATTCATTCATTCTGCCAAAAACAGAGCCAGACCTTCCAAACCAAAATTGGTAGTTTTGAGGGCTGGTGTGTGGTGCTTTGCGGGTAAGCATCTCAAGCAACTGAGGCAAATCAAAGTGTCAATGTTGATCCCTACCTGCAGGCCCAATGTATTCAAAGGAATGAAGAGTGTTTCAAAAGAATTGAATCTTCCTCTCATGAAGACTTGATTCAATGAGGTCCAGAAACCTACAGAGGTCTTTTTGTACATCCTTAAGCCAAATAGAAAAAAAGTTGCTTCAACATTAGAGCTCTTTAGTGTTATGACTACTGCACTCTTTTTCCTATGGGTAAACTGGTAGGGGAATTAAAACCAAGTTTCAGCACCACTACTTCTCAAAGCCCTGCATTATTCAGTAATAAAAGGTAAAGGGCCCCTGGACAGTTAAGGTGAGGCAAAGGCGACTATGGGGTGTGGCGCTCATCTCGCTTCAGGCCGAGGAAGCCGGTATTTGTCTGTAGACATTTTTCTGGGTCATGTGGTCAGCATGACTAAACCGCTACTGGTGCACAGAGGACCATGACAAGTGCCAGAGCGCACGGAAATGCTGTTCACCTTCCTGCCACACTGGCATGCTTTCGCACTGCTAGGTTGGCAGAAGCTGGGACAGAGCAATGGGAGCTCACTATATCACATGGATTTGAACTGCCGACCTTCTGATCGGCAAGCCCAAGAGACTCAGTGGTTTAGACCACAGCGCCACCTGCGTCCCTTATCCAGTAATAGCCTTATCTGTAGCAAAGGTCCTCCTGGAATGGTTGCCTCACCATCGTCCCAGTTGATAAAGGTCTCCAGCAATGTTAATTAACAGTTTCCTCCTTGTATGTCTACATTGCTGTATTGTTTCCTGATGAGTGTAGGCACAGGATTCATGACATAGAACTTGTAGATTGCTCTTGGAATTGCCTCTCTTAATTGTCTCAATTTCAGTTTCTGTAACGGGTGGGACAAAGCTTTGACGGTTTATTTCCTCTAATTGATCCCCCCCCTTTCATTAATTTAAAGAACACTATTATTATTCAAAGAAACTAATAAGAGGGAGGGGTGTTTGATTAAAGGAATAGGAGGACTTAAAAGACTCAATAGCATTTTGTCTGTCCATGCTAGGCAGCCAGGCTTTGGAGTTGCATTTTCTTGCCACTGACCCCCCCCCCACCTCCACTCCCCCAAAAAGCCTGGAATGCAACAGGCTAACAATGAAATGGAAAGAAGCAGTAGATGGCTATTCTCTTACTTTCCAAGCATCATTTAGTGAGGGAGTACCCAATATATCAGAGCCTCCCTGAGCCTGTAGTGATGACTGCTGGCTTGACAACCCCTGTGCCCTTTTAAAATGTGGGGTATTTGGGGGAGGGTATTGGGTTGTTGTTTTTGATTATATATTTTGTGGTTTTATATTTTGATCTGTGAACTGCCCTGAGACCTCAGGGTATAGGGCAGTGTATAAATTCAATAAAACATAATATTAATAATAATCCCTACAAATGGCCACAGCTGGAGAGGTTCTGCCTATGGGGCTCTTTCCCCAGTGTGATAAAAATATTTTATAAATATTGCACACACACACATATATATATTGCACAGAAGAGGTCCTCTGTCTACTCACCTACACAGATGTTCCTCTTTTTTCCTTTTTCCTTTTTTGAGAAATGGAAAAAGGAATTTACTTTCCTCCTCTTCCCCCTTCAGATTGCAGGCAATTATAGCCACCGTCAGAAATAAGATAATAAGCAATGAAAATGCTGATGCAGCAATTTCCTTGTTTATTTTTCTAGCAATAAAAAGTGAGGTGTTGCTACAAGGTGCAGCGGACAGGAATATTCACCTTTCTTACTAGGAGTAGGGAACGAGGCAAAAGCTGGGAGGTGGGTTTACAGCTGCATCTGCTTGTAGTGGCTGTCAGAACCAGAGGCTACTACAGGTTCAGGGAGGCTTCTCTGTATGTGCGCCCCCCCCCAATTAAAGAGGGTAATGTGTGAACTGATCCAATGGGGCTTTGAAAGAGACATGCAAGTTCATCCTGAAATATTTAAATGAGTGAATGCATGTGATTTTCCTTTCTTAGTAGTGAGTAACAAGTTCACATCGCCCAGAGACTGCATTGTATGACTGTGTCCACAGACGGCCACCAAATCCCCACCCCCCCAAATTCAGCAACTGTTAAAGAATCAGAGCCATAAGAGGAAAAGACGGAGACTGAATATACACCCATTTTTTGCACAAAAATGTAGCTTTTCTCATTCTCATGAATGAGGAGTCATTCATGCTCATCCTCAACATTCTGCATTTAATCTAGTTTGATACTAGATGGTGCCATCCACATAGGCTCCTTGATATAAATTTGGAAAACCTCCTCCTTCATTAGATTATCCATGATTATCAGGTGAATGAAGAAGAAAGTGGTGGTCACAATCTTTGTATACACTCACCCACAACGCTGTGGATATGCCATCATCCCAAACTGCTGTGACCACCTTACATCTGTTTTCAAATGGACACGCTGTGGGGTAATGCAGAAGCAATCCACAATGACTTTTACTTTTGGAAAGAAACTAGATTCTTAAGAAGCACTTTTCAGGGGCGAATCTGTAGCCCTCCAGATGTCACTGGACTCCAACTCCCATCATCCCTGACTATTGTTGCTACTGGAGGGAGCTGGAGTTCAACAGCATTGGGAGGACGACCGGTTCCCCATCCCTAACTTGCCCCAAATTCTCAAACTTCACAAACTTACAATTCCCAGGATTCATTGTGTGGACACTGCGGTGGTTAAAGTGATATGAAGCTATAACCAACATATTTTTTCGGAGGGTTGTAGGCTGCTATTTCTTTTTAGGGCTCCCATACACACACGTCCTCACTTACTTGAGTAGATGTAGGGGGAGAGTAAGGCTCATACCAGGGCTTTCCTATGAGGAGACATTCAAATATTTTGGTGGAATGGGGGGGAATGCAAATTTAGGTCTGTGCCTTGGCAAGGTCTGTGCATCTCTGCCATTTGAGAAGGGCTTGTTCTAGAAGATTAGCCTAAAGGGAATATGTGTAATATTGATTAGGGAGCTCATCGGCAGACACAGAGGAGGGTGGCTCTCAGCAAATGCAGTGGTAGATTTGAACCAAGATTACAGGAGCTGAGTGAAAAGATAGCAAGAGTCAAAATCTTTTCCTCTATCTAGGGTGTCTTGGGGGTGGGTTCTGAGAACTGGCTTGACTGGAGTGGGCACATTTCCATAAACAGTAGCATTATTGCAGGGTTATGGGGGGCACCGAGTGGCAGTGGTGGATGGACCAAAAGTGTCGACAGGTACAGCCAAAACCCAAAATAGACAGATCACCCTGCCCCTTTTAATCCTCCCTCCCCCTCCTTCTTCCACTTTGAATGAATTTCCCCAAATTTGAGCTGGGCCAAAACCCAATTTGAGCTTGGCCCAGCTCAAATTTGAGTTTGTACCACACTCCCTTCTCTGTCTCCTTCTGCCACCCCTCTCTCCATCTCTTTCTGAATTCCCCTTCTCTCCTCTCTCAGACACTCCCATCTCAGTGTCTTTCCTACACCAGTTTTCTCCCCCTCTCTCTTTGACACCCCATTTTCTCTCTGACTCCCCTTCTCTTCCTACTCCTTTCCTGAGGCCCTTTTTCCACCACTTCCTTCCCATTCAGACACCACTTCTGTTTGTCACTCTGTCACTCTCTCTCTCTCTCTGTGTGTGTGTGTGTGTGTGTGTGCTTTCTCATCCTCTTTTTACACACCATTTTATCTCTTTCTGACACCAACACTCCTCCTCCTCCTCTGTCTTGCCACCACTTCCTTCTCACTCTTTTCTTTTCTCCTCCTTTCCCTCCCTCTATCTTTCACCTCCTTCCCGCTCTGTGCTGCGCTGGGGAAGCGGCAGATTCCTCCTGCCAGATGTCTGAAGCAATCACTGGCAGAGGGGTTTTTAAATTACCTGAGGGCTGTATTAAATCAGTTCAAGGGCTGCAAATTGCCCGTTTCTGCTATAGAGACTCTGCCATACTCTCCTAAAGAACTGCCTAGTGAGTGAGGGATGGGCATGTAAGACGAACATCACTGATCATTTCAATGGTTCTCTGAATGCATCCTCACTCCATATCACCCGCTGGTGTCTGAAGTCTGCACAATGCCATGAACAGAACACCTAAGTCCGGCTTCCTTCTTATTTTATTTTGTTTATTTATTTTGTGTGTATATATATTTTTACTACATTCCTGCCCATATAATCACCAATGCTGGTCTCTTAAGTACTTTCTAAATCGCTGCTCGCTGATCTTTCTCTTTCTTCTCTTTCTCTCTGTTTATGTCTGTGCCTTTTCTTTTTCGTTGTCGTCGTTTTTCCTTCTCTGTGTGTTCTGTAGAGGATGTAGCAAATTTAACAGCCTGTGATGTGATGAATCGTGTAAACCTTGGATATTTGCAAGGTAAATCTCTTTTCCCTGAGAGTCAGGCTTGACTCGTGGTTAAACTGCATGACTGAGAACATGCCATACAGAGGCTCAAGTTAAATGCATCTCATGGTGGTGGAGGGTGGAGGTGGCACAGAGGTGACCATTTTGCATCATCACAACAATTGGGAGGTTCGGGGAAATTTCCCAAAATACCCACCAAAAATTCAGTGGCCTTTTAGGAGGATGTGGTGAATGGCCGATGCGTTGTTCCTCTTCAAAAATCCACCCCCCATTCCACATTACCACATTCCAAATGATGTCAGTTGTAAGGGGGGGTGACCTTTTAAATCCTAATAATTCATCAGGAGCTTCCAAACCGTCACTATTTCGGATAGTGACTATCACGTACCAGAAAACTCAGCTTGCAGCAAAGTTTATTTGTAGCATCAAACTCACTCCCACCCGCTTCCAAGATCAAACTTATTGGAGAAATGGGCTGGAAAATGTGGAATGACCTTTGTTTGATGCAATGCCATCTAACCTCCCCACGAACAAATCAGAATTGTATTATTGGGAAGAGCCATTGCTCAGGGGTAGAAGACATTCCTTGCATGCAGAAGGTCCCAGGTTCAATCTGGCAGAATCTCCAGGTTGGGCTAAAGGAGAGATTTCTGCCTTAAATCCTAGGGAGCAGCTGCTTGTCAGGTTAAGCAGAGCTGAACTGGATGGACCAATGGTCTGACTTGGTGTAAGGCAGCTTCCTATGTTCCTATGATCAATAAATAGGTCATATGGAGGGGCTCATAAGATGCCAAAATAGACTGAAGATGCAAGAGTTCTTTCTTATAGTCTTCCAAGTCTCAACTAAGGATTGGAGAGAATCTTCATTCATATTATCTTTAAAGATGGCTGTACCTAATTTTTGAAACAATATGTGAACTGAATTAACAGCCATCCTTTGGAACTCAACACATCTCTTAATTTTGTTACACAGTTCTCCAGCCATGTAATGTGTAAAAAAAATAAAAATGCATATACTGGGATAAAGTGTGCATGGATATGCATATATGAGTGAAGTTCACACAGAAACACGTTAAAGTAAGGAAATTTGCTTTGCAAAACTTTGGGAAACTTGTGCACAAAAACTGGGAATGTTGATGGATTTCCATGAGGACTTTACAAAGAAATCACTGATTGATGCGGAACTGTAGAAAACTGAACTTATGAATGGAAAATGCCACAAGGGTGATCCTACCCACTCAGAGATCACACAATGAACATAATGGCATTAGGACATAGCCCTAAACTTTGGCCCTCCAGATGTTACTGAACTGTAGTTCTCATCATCCCTGGCCATTGGCCATGCTCGCAGAGGCTGATGGGAGTTGTAGTTCCCAACACTTGCCCAATGCTGTGGTCCTTTCTATTGCACCTTCTGCTGGGTTCTAGGTGAAGAATGATGGATCAAACTGCAGAGAGAGAAATCTGAGCTGGGCATTAGGATGGACTTCCTCACTGTATAGGCTGGTTCACATATGCATGTTATTGTTTCTCAGAATCCCATTGGCTCTCATCTCATCATCCTGTGCTTGTTGAGCTGGCTTTTGTCATAATGCTCCTCATTTTCAGGGTCACACTCTGGCAGTACCAAAATGAAGAAACCAAGGTCCCATCAAACCCACCGTTTCAAGTACAATGTGAATAGTTATAGATGCAGCTAGGATAAGACTCCCAGCTTGGTTGCACTTGGACTCCAGCTCCCATCACTCCCAGCCAGGATGATGGGAACTGGAGTCCAACAACTTCTGGAGGGTTAGAGCACCCACATCCCTGGCCTCAAAGGAGTCTTCGTGGATATTAATAGGACTATGCATGTATGTTTGATACAGTCCCACAAGTTGCACATAATTTGGCATCCTCGGGAATCTCTGCTCCAAATCAAGTTTCTAGTCCTCAAATTCTTGAGGCTTGAAAGTGCCTGGGTGGGTTTCAGGAGTCAGAGCAGAGGAAGCTAAGCAAATACTATATGCCAATAGTGAATTCAGTTTTCAGAGTGTCAATCCCTTACCTCACCAAAATAAAAAATATTTGTTTGTTTATAATCTGTACTTTTTTTTAATTAAAGGTGGAATACAACATATGAGAATAATATAAGCACAAAAACATTCTTAAAACATCAATGAATATTGATTGGTTAAAAGTGAAAATGAAACAATGTATGCACTTTTGTGTGTTCATTAAAAAATATAAGACATTGCAATTTTGCTTACAAAGCTCTATAATGTAAGGCAGTAATATCCAACATTTTGCATATATGTGACTGGGGCTAAGAGAGAGAGGAGGGTATTAGACAACCGCATGGGTACATGTGTAGCCCTTCTCCAATTAAAGACTTCCACAGCATACGAGACACAACAAACTTGTGCTTTCACAAGGTCACCAGGGGAACAAATTAAATATCCAGATGAATGGCTAAAATCAAGGCTTTCTCTTTTTCTTCTCTTTCTTTTTTGCTTGACTTGAGTAATTTCCCTGAATTTAGAGATCCTTCTATCCATATCTATAAATGGGCAACACTCAGATTCCCGGGGAATGTCTGAACCTGGGGTAGCCATTGCAAGCCAGCAGCTCCATCAGACCCACAGAGATTTACTATCTCTGAGCATAGCCTCCAGTTCCAAAGATCCCGCCACCCCCTCCACCTTACGCACCTCCTTTTGCCACTTGGCTCTAATAGAACTGGTCCTGCCTGCACAGTGAATGGAGAAGCCTTTCTTGGAGGGATGCCTTCTGAAAGTGCCGCAGTTGTGTGTGTCAAAAGGTGTTCCAGGCATTCATACAATGAATTTCTGCAGAGAACAGATGGGGATATGGGACACACAGAGATGCTCAGAGTCATTTGGGCGCTGCCGTCCATTAGGCCTGGTGCAACAGAAGGCAAGGAGGCCAACAGCAGGTGGCACCAACTCATTCTAGTTTGTCCCCATTCTCTTCCCTGCCAGGCTGTCCATGGGCAATGTTGAGACTAAGGAGGTAGAACCTGACAGACAGGGCTGCCCCCTGGGGTGGATGTAACCAAGAAGTCCAGCAGCTGGAGGACTGGCTGAAGTTGGTGGGGAAACGTCTCCATCACCCAAATGAACCAGCACACATTTTTTTTTAAAAAAATAACATTTCACAGACAGGCTCTGCCTGAAAGGAATTCACATGACCCAGATTCATCCATCTGACAAGCAACCAACTTTTAACCATTTCTGAGCATGCTCCCATGGCCTGTCCCTCCGACGTGTGGCCCTCCTTTCCATCGCCCTGTTTTTCATGCATGCTTCTGTCGTTGTGGAACAACCAGGTCCTTTGTGGAAGGCCAGGTTTCTCAGATGGCTTGCACAAAGCCAAGCATACCCACTTCCAAGGGGAGAAGATGCTGCTGCATAAAGCCATGTTTCATCAGTCTGAATGGGGTTGTGCTTGGTGTTTTAAACCAGAGCAGAGGTGGAGAATGTGTTTTGTTTTGTTTTGAAGACCAGAGGCTGCATTCTTTTGGGAGCAGCCTTCTGAGGACCACATGCCTATGGTGGATGGGATCAGGGGCAAAAGCGGGTGGAGGAAATAATATAAAGTTCACTTCCTTCACACTCACCTATCCATCTCAATCCTCCCGCCAGGCAAGGACACAATCTAGCCAGGCAAAGGACACTCAGGTGGGTGGGGTGCAAGGCAAGGCCTGTGGCCAGGGGAGAAGGGAAGTTGCTAGAGATCTGCCATTACACCTCTAGCCTAGTTTAGGGGGGGGGCATTTTTCAGCCCAAGAGCTGCATTGTTTCCTGGGAAACTTGCCAGAGGCTGCATGTCAGTAGTGAGAAGGGACAGGCACAAAAGTGAGTGAAGCAGTGAATGCAAATTTTGGAGCACTACATTTGTGCCCTGGTCCTGAGGTTCACCACGCCTGAGCTAAAGTCAGCCCCAGAACTGTTCCTGGGATGATAATAATGGCTATTATTGCATGCTGGAAACCTGCATGCCTCAAAATACTATGGCGGGTGGGTAGGTCAGAATTTTTCTCCCCTTGTAGTTATGATTCAAACACTCCAAAGGGCTCAGAGGTTTGCCTTTCTTTACTAAAGGATTTGCTGTTTTACCAGTCCTCCTCATATTTCTTGCAGATGAAATGAATGACCATCAGAACACATTGTCCTATGTTCTCATCAACCCTCCTCCAGACACACGCCTGGAACTCAACGACATTGTGTAAGTACCTTTGATGTGGTTGACTGAAACCATTGATAGTGTAAGTTGGATAGAACACCTTTCATATCTGGCTCCAGGAGTTTTATGTGGGTAAAACGGCTGGGTAGGGCCACTGGAAGAAGCAGGGCCTTCTCAGTGGTGGCACCCCAGTTCTGAAACTCCAACCCTTTTGAGATTATTCTGGCAACATGGTAAGGCTTATTTGTTCTTCCAGGCCTTTAGCTGGATAATTTATTGCTATCCATCTTACTGCTTCATTTACAATATTTTGGGTGGTATTCAGCTAGAAAAATAACTCCCATTTCCCCAACAGGACTCTCCTCCCCTCCTTTCCTCACATACACCCTATCCCCAAATTTAGGGGGTGCAAAGGGGAGAGGAGAGTTGTTCTGCTCACGCAAAACGCTACATAGCACTGTGTTAAATACCACCCAATGTATTTGTGGTTTTGCTTTTGCTTTCATGGTGTATTGTTATTGTTACCTGCCCTGGGTTCTCATGAGAGGAAGGGTGGGGGCACAAGAAATAGAATAACAGCAATGCATAATCATTTCTGCCTAGGTATTTAATACGACCCGATCCTTTAGCTCATGTCGAAAATGAGACCCACAGTCGAAAGAGCAGCTGCAGTAACAAGCTGGACCCCTGTAGCCCCGAAACGAGAGATGAGACGCAGCTGTGAGAACCTCCCTCCTTTTGCACGGACACTATTGCCTCCCCCTCTTGTCCATGCATGGAACTATAACAGAACTTAATGGATGAACTTTGCTGAAGGGGATGGACAGTTTTCTGCAGGGATTGATGATGGGCTTCTCATCGAAAAGACAAAGACAACCGCTTGGTTGGGGATCCTGACCAGCTTACCGAGTGACCCACAGGGCACTGAGAAAAAGTCACATTCCCTCCCCCCGCTCCCCAACCTGGCTTTGTGTCTCCCCCAGAAAGGCTTCTAATGGAAGGTCCTGAGAGTTTCAGAATTAAAGGAAACATGGTCCAATCGAAGACATGGATGATTCGTACAAGTCTCAGTTTTAATCATTTCTTTTTTAAAAAAAAATTGGGAGAGGGAAGGTCGGATGGGTTTTTTAAAATGTACCAAATCTATCTTCATTGTCATACACTGGAGGGTTTCCACAGGTGATTGTTGCACCAGGTGTTTCAGCCACCCATCCAGTCCAGAAGCAAGGCCACATTATGTACAAAGCAAAAGAGCTTCAAAACTGAAAACAATGAAGCATTCCGGTGGTGGTTACTTATGATTTGCTAGGTATCTTTATCCTCTAGACATGTGTTGCCATGTCCTATAAGAGGAAATCTGGTAAACACAAGGAATCAGATTAGAGTGGTCATAACTGTCATGAGAATTGGCTGTAACCATTTGCTGGAGACTCAAGATGTCCATTTGGGTAGAATTGTTTACAGAAGGGACAACAACTTCATTGTTGGATGAGTGCTGTCAAGCTGCAAGTATCTTATTGAGTTATCTTCCTTGAGTTAGGAACACACCTCTCCATTACAAAACATGTGTCTATTCCCATCCTATAAACCAGGGATGGGGAGCCTGTGGGCCTTCAGATGCTTTTTGGCTTCCATCAGCTCCAGGCAGCATGAGTAGCAGCCCATGATGTTGGGAGTTTGACAGTGTCTCTAGGTCCACATTTTCTTTATCTGCTTGCAAGTGATGAACTGGTGACCATTCGTGATATAATTTAGAGGCATTTGTCTGAGAGGAGATGGAAGTTTGCTAGTAAACTTGCTAGACTCAAAAGTGGTACTTGGCGTGGTGTGTGTGTGTGTGTGTGTGTGTGTGTGTGTGTGTAAGGGTCTAAGAATGAATATCTGCTGTTCATCTTTTCCACTGCCTCTACCTCTTCATGGCCTGAGTGGTGGTGGTTGTTTTAAAGAAAATAATTACCCACAAGTCGCCAGTGAGGGGTCAGGAAACAGTGACTTTGGTTTGGCTTCATGCAAAACACTAGGTTACGTAAATACAATCCTGGTAACAATACACACAACATAACAGGCTGTTTTTGACTACGTAACTTCTATTTCAAACACAATTCAACATATAATATCTCACAAGGTGTAATTCCATAGACCAACACATCATGCAAACAGAACATATCGAGAGAAATCAAAGTCCAATCGATGGTCAGGAGATAAAGTCCATTCAGTTCCTAAACTGGCATATTGGCAATAACCACAATATGGTGACAAGGATTCCAGGATGAGACCTTGTTTCGCCCAACCCGGCTTTGTCAGCCATGCATACTCTAAATTAAACAAACATGATATAAAATAATCCTTATACAAACCAAGTAACACAATATACAAATTAAACAACAGGTTTATATACCATATTCTTGTATGACAGAAACATGTAACAAAATTAATTCAGTTAATCCAATCACTGGCCAAAGTTCCTTTTTATACAGAGAGGCAGTATAGATTCTAACACAGGTGGCTACAATTTCTGTAAATGTTAATGAGAGAGACCATATTTTCATGTTTAATGAAATTAATGATGTACCTTTAAGAATTAACACTTCCCGCCGGAGCAGTACCTATTTATCTACTTGCACTTTGACATGCTTTTGAACTGCTAGGTTGGCTGGAGCTGGGACTGAGCAACTGGAGCTCACCCTGTCATGGGGATTCAAACCGCTGACCTTCTGATCAGCAAGTCCTAGGCTCTGTGGTTTAGACCACAGCGCCACTTGCATCCCTCAAGCCCTCCTTATTAGAAAACTCATATTGTGGTTATTGCCAATATGGCAATTTAGGAACTGAATGGACTTTTTCTGAATACTGGCCATGGTGGCTGAGGCTGATGGCATGCAACAACATCTGGGGCACTACAGATTTTTCATCCCCTATTTTTCAGTGTATGTGCCTCAACTTCATCAGATTCTGCAAAAAGCCAAAGGAGAGATGTGATGTTGCAACAGTGGAATATTCCATTTGGTTCTAACTTGGTAGCATTTTCTTTTCCTCATGAGTGAAACTAGAGAGACAGTACTCTGTCACACCATGACTAAAATCTGATAGGACCCGTGCAGGGCCAGAGAAAGTTCCTTTGGGGGACCAGATCCAGCGGCTACCGGGGTTGTGGGGGGAGAAATTTAGTTCAGTACACATTTAAAGGGGAGCCTACCTAATTAGTACTCCTGAAACAATATATGAATCAAACTGGAGCAATCCTCCAACATTTGCACACCTCTGGATTTTGCAATGCACTTCCTACAGCCAAGCAAGGCATACAGAATGTTTTGCTGATAGGATAAAATGTGCATTAAAAATACCTATGTTAATAAAAAACAGGAAAATGCATTATGTTAGAGGGAATTAAGTGCAATCTATTTGGAGAAATTCACAGCATAAAGTTGATGAATTTTCATGAGGACTTAAAATAATAATAATGCACAAATTGCTGCAAAAATGTAGAGAACTGAAGACTGAAAAATGGGAAACTGAGAGAAACCAGTTTGCCCATCCCTCCCTGTTATCCATCCCTGATTTTGTTTGTTTCTTATTCCAAAGGACCAACATGACTTAACAGAAGAGAAATTAATTGCCCCTCTTCCTTGCCCAAATTTGATGAAGCAGCATCTAAAATTAGAGTGATGGCATTATGGTGGTTTCATTTTTTTCCTATCGATCTTTATATGAAACATTACTTGCTTAACACATCTCACCTTAAAAAAAAATCATAATTACTTCTAAAGTGTAAATTTACATCTACTGAGACATTCAAAGAAAAACAATGTATTTAGCAATGGCTGATGGACTACTGAATTAAAATGTTTAATTTTTCTATTACTTTCAATCAGAAGACACATGTAAAATAAATATTTTATTTTTGTAACTGTCCTGCCAGTGGACATTCATAAAAAGGAAGAATATTTATCTACAAAATGTTCTGTCAAGGAAATGTATTCTTGGCTTACTTGGGTATCATTTTAATGATATGAGCAAATTTGTTCTGTTTATGAAATTATATACAGGGGACTCTCCACTTATGCTGGGGTTATGTTCCAGGGATTGTGCCTAAAGCCAAAATTGCATATACCGTAGTCGAAATACATTGGGTTCAATGGCAGGTAGGATTGCCAACGTTTCCCCCCTATACACCTGCCCCCTTTCCACCCCTGTCTTAATTTATCTTATTTTTTTAATTGCCAAGTGTTTAAAGCTGAATGTTCACAAATTAAATGTGCCTAAGTTGCAAGTTATCTGTACTGTTTCCAAATATATGGGAGGGTGATGATTTATATAAGGAGCGTTTATCAATTTATACCCCTATATCACAAACAGAAAACTTTGATCTTGAAGAACTTTTTCAGACTGTAGAGATGGTTGGGTTTTTATTTATTATTTTATTTGGACAAAAAAAAATATGATGGCAATAAAATAAAAAAAAGTTCAAGTTTTTGAGGGGTGTTTTGAAATCTAAATTGCAGTGTCATAAATGTGAACTTAAAATACCAAGTGTTGGGGGAATGAGAAACTGAGCACAGTGAAATTGACACATTCATCCATTCCTTTTTGAAAAATGGAACCAACTTCCATTGAGGGAAGAGATTGCAGCCTCATCACCTTTGACAAAGTTTTACTTTGGTAGCAAGTGTGTGGGTGGGGGAACGCTCTGGGCTACTTTTTAGACTTGGCATCAAGTTCAGTCTTTAAGCAGCCTTCTTGCTCCTCAACATTTCCTGAAGAGCTTTCATAGGCAACCACATAGTCTTCCCTCATATCAGCTGAGTCAGCCTCCGTAGGCTCACCTGGCAAGCTTGTGCTTTCCTCTTCAGCCAGAAGGGGGAAATTGATCTGGCACATTTTCTGAACCAAAGGGCAGCTTGATGTTACAGTTGCGGCCTCTTCATATCCACACCCTTGAACGCTTGAATAAATCATGTTGCTGCAGCTCTTATCAGACGTAGGAAGCTCCAGCAGCCACAGATTCTCATCTGTCATGAAGAGGAGGCCGATAGGAGTGTCATAGCAGGAATTCAGATCCGTTGCTTTGGAAGATGAGCCAACACCGTCCTCTTTACCTTCTGCAAAACATGGATTGGCAGTGCCAATGGCAAAAGACTCTAAAGGCACTTCTGCATCCAGGATTTCTTCACTCAAGGTTCTGAGGCTCACACCCCTTGGAGGGTACATGTCCACTCTGTGGTCAACCACCATCTTAGCTTCTAATGTCCCCACAACCCCCAGGCTCCTATCCTGACCTTTTAGAATCAATTGCATGGTGTTCTTAGTCGGTGGGAAGACAGTGGCAAGTGCTGTTGTGTTGGCCAGAGGAGGAGTCTCTAAATCACCTTCCCTCTGCCAATGATGAGGAATTCCACAGGAAGGGTGAAGGGCTGATAAAGAGATTGGTTGCCAGACGTCTTCCAACTTTGACCTCTCAGCATTGTGGTGCAGACCAAGGGCTGCTTCATGTTCTGCAGGATGAAACATAAAATTAGGGATTGTATGTTTCTTTCATTTGTTTATGATGTTCCAAGTTTTCCAACTGATAAAGAGATGCACACAATCTCGTGCTCCTGCCTCCCAATCACATTTACGGTAATTAGGGAATTAAACCCTAAACTCCTCTTCTTTTTGGAGAGCGAGAGCCAAATGGCCATTGGCCTTGAGTACAAGGCCAGTGGTGGGGTGGGAATGGGGCTCATAATCTCAGTTCTCCTTCTAATGTACTGTACTTAGGTAGTAAAGGCTGATGGTGGAGATGAATGTAAGAACACCATAAGAGCCTGCTGGATCAGGCCAATGGCCCATCTGGGTCCAGGATCTTGTTCCCTCAGTGGCCAACCAGATACCTGTGGGAAGCCCAGAAGCAGGACCTGGGCACAAAAGCACACTCCCCCTCTGTGGTTTCCAGCAACTGGTATTCAGATGCATTGTTGCCTCCAGCTGCTGAGGCAGAGCATAGCCATTGTGGCTAGTAGCCACTGAAAGCATTATTCTCCATGAATACGTCTATCCAGCCATCCAACCATAAATAAAGAATTAATCAAATAAATATTCAGATGCATCTCAATATGGAGAATGTGTTGTGCCCCTGAAAACACCTCCCTTATCTCTTTCTTCTCTAGTCATAGGTCTGGTAAAAGGGGGAGGATCCATGTTGTAGTGACATTGCACAATGATGCCACATCATGCATGTTATTTTAACCAGACATTATCAAAGTAGGATGAGCCAGGGCTGCTGTTGTGGTCAGTGGACATGTGCTCCCTGCTTTTCTCCATGCTGCTGCTAAAGTGCCCCACTTGAAAAATGATAATACATGCTCAATGTTACCTTTCAGGTGGACTTTGTCAGTGGAAGACCATTGGGTAGCTTTATCCAGCCTTCTAGAGGTCCTAGGGGTGGTGCTGTGTTGAGTGTGCCTCCTCTGAGCTATCCAGTACTGGTTGGGTTCCTCTCTATCGCTTCTATGTTTCCACATTCTTGTGGTGGTGGGTACATTCCTTGACAAGGAAATGTCTGGGCCTTGTTGCTGGATCCCAGCTTTTCTATGTTCAAGAACTCTTGTTCTGGCCTGTGCTGTAGTATCCATGCATTGGGAGTTGCTCCCTCCTTCCTCAGGATATTGTGCGATGGACAGCATTTCAGTACACGCATCCTTTGGAGACCTGGGGCTGTAATCCTCTGACTGGCTGGGCACATTGGAAAGGCAAGAAGTGGAAGTCATGCCACAGTATGGAGGGGTGTGCAGATCACCTGGTCGCTTCCTCTGCTCTTTGCTTCTGCCCTTGCTTGGCAAGGATGAATAGCCTTTGGAATAAATATCAGTCTTCCAAGATGACTGTCCATTTCTGGTTGGGTGCTTAGAATGGCTTCCCTCTGTGAAGCGTTCTCCATACAGTTTCTTTTCAGAGGCTTTTCTGCATCTACGAGATGTGCCACTACCACCCTGGTAGTGATGACTAGGACTTCCAGACATTGACATGTTGTTGTTCTTCTTTGTTGCCAGCCAACTATGGGTAGTAGAGTTCAATCCACTCTGAGCCAACTCTTTTCTCTCAGAAGGGGTCTTGTAAAACATGGAAGAGTCTCTCTCCATCTTGAGGGCACTTCCATCTGGAAAATCTATATGGACCAATGCTTCGGGGTCCTGAACACCACCAAGCTGAGTCTCTGGGTGTGATATCTGTCCATCCAACTGGTGATGGACTCCTTCCCTCAACTCTGAAAACATGAAAAGCCAGAGAGAGAAAACACAAATCCTACATCACAAATACAGGTGACTCATGGAATGCACACATGCATCAATAAAAATTAACTTAAGAAATTTGTTTGGAGTGCTCCATTAACCAGAGGCCCTCAGCCGCATTTCTCTCTAACTCTGTCTGTCTGTCTCTCTCTCTGCCTCTCTGTCTATTTCTCTCTCCATGGCAGTGAAGAAGAGGGAGAGAAGGGAGTAGCAGAGAGAAAGAGAAGGGGGAAAGCTGGACAAAGGGAAGTTCCACAGATTTTTGACTCTTGCTCTGCCCATCAATGGCTTTGACCACACCCACCACCAGCATGCAGACCCTTGACTGATTGCCCCCAATTTAAAGTAACCTTGACAGACACAAAGTCACCAAACCCTGAACCACATGAACCTGATTTATTTATTCAGCTTGTTTCATCCAGGAAAATCTGCTGGTAAAGATACAAGTCATTTCCACGCCATACATTTAAAACACATGGCTCCTCCCCCCCCCCAAAAAGAAACCTAGGAACTGTAGGTTATTGGGAAATATAGCCTGCGAGGGATAAACAACAGTTCCCTGGATTCTTTAGGAGAAACCATGTGCTTTAAAATGTATAGTGTGGAGGAATCCATACTATAATCAAATGCTTACAAGTCTTGGATGGTTTCTCTGTTCCGTGTTGGTCACTCACCATGTTTCTTCCACTCCATCTGATGTAAAGTTGCATGCTGGATGCACGGGCAGCAGGATCCTGCACCCCTCTTTGCAAATGATTGCTCCTGTCTGCCATGGGCTCTGGTAGATCTAGAGGTGTCATTCACCCTGTTGATACACCCCCTGTGTGCCAGGCAGCAAGATAGGCTGTCTCCTTTCTCATGGAGAGTCACAACAGTTTTACCCACAGGATCTGTAGATAAAAAGGCAACCACCGGCCTCTTGAGGAAAGATTTGGCCTGTCCCAAATCTTGTGCTCTACAGGTTCCACAGAAGCAGCCACAGAATGGCCCTCTAGCAATGTTGACCCCTTCAGAATGGCTTGCAGCATTCTCCATGATGGGAAAACTGGAAGGTTTTGGTGGGTCCACGTTTGAGGTCCTCTGTTTGCTTGAGGACATTTTGGTCGATTTCTTTTGGGACGGTGGTTTGTCTTTAGTCTTCTTTGCAAAGGGGGTGCAGTTACAATAGTTGGGAATGCAGCAACAGATGACCAGGCCTGGAATTAAACCAACGAGGAGTCCTCCTGCACCCATGGAGATAAAGCATGGTAGAGATGAATGGTCAGCTTCATGGTTGCAATTTATTTTGTCTGCTTTATTCTATTTGCATCCCAGGCTTCCTCCAAGCAGCTTATAGTGGCATGCATTGGGAAGGGAGTTGCCCTAGACAAGGTCAGGCTATCTTTCCATCAAGCTCAGTATTGTCTGGACCAGGGGTTGGGAAGCCCTGGCCTGTGGCTTCATACAGCCTGCAAGCAGATTTCATCCAGCCCTCAGGGTGCCCTCCCACCCATCAGGAAAGAAACAAAGCACAAGGACTTGGACAATGGGCAAAGTATGAAATCCCAGCTCTTCCTTTTCCAAAAAAGATCTTGGGAGTGGTCTGTAGCTCAGTAGCAGAGCATCTGCTTTGTTGGCAGATGGTCCCAGGTTCAATCCCTGGCTTCTGCAAGTAGGGCTGGGAGAGACTCCCTGTCTGAAACCCTGGAGAGCCACTGCCAGTCAGTGTTGACAATACTGCCCTAGATGGACCAACAGCCTGAGTTGGCATTAAGGCAGCTTCTTATGTTCCTATCTGATGCAAGAGCATCAAAGCAGAAGGAAAAATGTCCCAGTGGGGTGGGGTGATGGACTTGTCCTCCTTCCAATTACACAAAAGGTGCCTATTTGTTTTGAAGTTGGGCGCAGGCAATATTTGGAATGCAACTACATTTTGAAATCTGAAGCTGTAAATAACTGTAAGGCAGGGTGTGCATTGGCTTTGTTTACATTCTTCTGCATTATGTCCTTTGTACGGTTCAACTACATTTAAAGAAAAAACTATCTAACACTGTTTAGCAAATATTGCAAAAATAGTTTAGTCAGAAAACGATGGTTACAGGAATGGTGATTCTGCTACTGTTATTGGTGGGATTGCAGCATTTAGGTGACTAACTGACTAAGTTAATCAATTCAAAGCGTTTTGATTTATCAAAAGGTCCAGCTTTCAAACATGCGCTTAAATAGCATTTACCTAGAAAGCCATAAAAAAAGCTGAGGTTCAATAGAGCTGATGGCAGGAGGTGTGTGGTTGGGGATGGAGAGGGAGACAGAGAGACACAATCTCCAGGCCTGATGCTCATCACTTGGTGTCCTGCAAAGTTGGGGGGTCTATCACAAACAATGTCATCGAGATACTGGATTTTGGCCACCAGTGGCTCCATAGATCTTGCCAGTTGGCAATTGCACTCCCATGGGTTTTTGTGAAGAAATAAGAAGTTTACAGAACCTGGAAGGATGGGCAAGACACTCAACCTGTTTTGGAACAGTAGAAGATGTTTGAGTGTTTGCAAAGGCTGAAAAACCTCGTGGTTGATGAACATGATTTTGTTGCTTGATAAGTCCAGTTTGGTCAACAGAGGCAATCCATAGAAAGTGTCCATTGGAAGATACTGGATCAAATTAGAAGACACAACCAGTTCATCCAGCTTGGCCAGGCTTTCAAACGTTCTTGGAGGAAGGTATGCAATTCTGTTGGCCCCAAGGAAGAGTTTGCTGAGTATTGGCATCTCTGAGAACCATGACCTTCTCAATATGTCCAAACTATTGTTGGTGAGAATCAATTCATCCAGGAGCAGAAGACCTGAGAAAGCCATTGGTTGAACCATGCAACTAAGGAGGTGGTTGTTGCTGAGATTCAATACCCTCAGACGGTTGGCATGAATTGTGGAAAAGGTGAGGTTGGTCAGGGATGAAACTAGGAATCCAGTGATTGACAGGAACTGGAGGTTGGAGAATTTTGTGAAGGACAGTGGAGGAATCTCACTAAGGTTCCCATGACGTAGGTGTATCTTCTCTGTGTAACTTGACAAACCTACTAAGACTGAATACAGGAGGAAGGGGTGGGAGAGGGTGGGGAGACACTTAGACAGAAAACTACAAGGCAAAGCAATATTTGGACTTACGACTTCTTACTGGAAATACACAGGATATGGTAACTCACATTCTGCACTGAGGGAAGCAGGATTCCGCAGTCTGCATACATCATGCAGAAAAAGCCTACGTGCAATGGTGCTTCTCTTCTGTCTTGTTTTATTTATTACATTTGCATTCTGCTCTTTCTCTCAGGATTATCTACATAAGAGGTAGGCAACCTGTGGCTCTCCAAATCTGGCCAAACTACATATCCCATCACCCTTGATCATTGGCCATGCTGGCTTGGGCTGATGGGAGTTAGAGTGCCCCAGGTTCCTTTGCCCTGAGATATCTATATCATTAGTTCCTCCCTCATCCTCATAACGACACTGTGAGGTGTGTTACAATGTGTGTGGCTGGCACATAGTCACCAGGGATCACAATGGCTGAATGGCAACTTGAATCTAGGCTTCCCTATTCCTAACCCAACACTCTATTGCGCCACACTGGATCTCATGGTAATAGTTTTTGAAGTCCAACCACCACCAATAAAATGTATTGTAGCAAAATACTCTTAAAATGTGCATCTTGAGAGAAAATGTTTATTTTAAATGTAGTTTAATAGAGAAATTAGTCAGAGCAGACTTATGAGTAAACAAAAGTGGAATTGACACAGCCCCCAAATAGACTGATCTGCCCATGCTTAGGCACCACTGTTGCCATATTTCAAAAAGTAGAAATCAGGACACCATGAAAGATGTTGACTTTTTCTTTTCTTTTTTTTACAAAAACACCAACAAATGCATTTTTGCCTAAGATCCAGGACAAAGCACCACATTTTGGAAATTCCCCCCAGACGCCAAATCTGCCTTTGAAATCCCAGTAATGTCCAGGAAAATCCAGATGCATGGCAGCCCCAGGCACCAGATAATGATAGTTGGTGCATTGCAGAACTGCTTAGATGGGGAGCCTCAGGCCTGGAGAGCAAATGTAGCCCTCCAGGCCTCTCTTCTTGTCCTTTGGAACTCTCCCCAGGCCAGACTCTATCTTCTTCCCAGGCCACACCCCACACTGGCCTTGCTTCATACTTTCCTTGGATGGCTGGAACATCCTTGAACTCTGATAATGCTTCTTGCTTGCCTGGACAGAGGCTTTGGAGAGGCACATGAGTGTGTGTAGAAACTTGCCTACTGTACAAAGGTAAAAGTTACCGTATTTTTTGCTCTATAAGACGCACCAGACCATAAGGCACACCTAGTTTTTGGAGGAGGAAAACAAGAAAAAAAATATTCTGAATCCCAGAAGCCAGAACAACAAGAGGGATTGCTGCGCAGCGAAAGCAGTAATCCCTCTTGCTGTTCTGGCTTCTGGGATAGCTGCGCAGACTGCATTCGCTCCATAAGACGCACACACATTTCCCCTTACTTTTTAGGAGGGAAAAAGTGAGTCTTATAGAGCAAAAAATACGGTAAATGCATTGCTCTGCCCACTTTTGCATCTGGCTGTGCTCACCACTGGCATGTAGTCCCCAGAAGGCTGCCCAGAAGGAAACATGTCCCACGTGCTAAAAAAATCTCCCCATCCCCGACTTATCCACTGAGACAGTTACAGGAAGTGATGGGGAGGAGGAAGCGGAAGCGTGGGTTTGAGTGGGGCAGACTCACCTTCTGAGAGTGCTGAGACTTGCTCACATTTTGCTGCAGATACAGAGCAGGACTGACACCGGGGAGGGCAGAGCAGGGCAGCTTCCTTGGAAAGCAGCAGCAGCTGCAATGCACCGAACACCACCATACCTGCTCAGTACAAAGCAGAGGAAACTCAAATCTCTCTTGGAGTCCCTTCAGAGAGTCCCTTTGGTTCCCAGGTGTGATGATGCTGCAATAAGGAGGAGCTGCAAAGTAGACTCTTTTTGTCCATGGAGGCTGCTCCTCTGGAGTGAATGGGAAGCTCCCCACACCAGCCTTAGCCCTCAACCAGCCTTCTAACTTTCAGCCCAGCCCAGGGGGTAGAACAACCTGTTAGCTTCCTCCTACTTAGTCTCAGTGTTGCCCTTGTAGAATGCAGTGGGGAGGAGAATGGGAGCAAAACCAGAATTAGTTGGCACCATGTTAATGGAAGACAATCTTACTTGGCTACGAGGGATCACCAAAGAGACAATAAAGCACTGTTGGTTTGCACTGCCTCCCAGTGGACACTAGCCACCATTGCTTTCTGTGACCTTGAACTTCTGACCTCAACAAGCAGTAGTGTCCCAGCAGGAGTTGAAAAATAATGTCCCAGGTCTCAATATCACTATGGAAGAGCACAACTCATCCCTCAGACTGGTGCTATCTTAAACTCAGTCTACATACACAAGGAGCCAAATCAGAGTAGGCTGGATTATATGACTTTTGCTTTCAGCTTGGATGGAATCTCATTTTTGCAAGATAGCATTATGCAGGGAAACTTCCCTACATATAAAACACAGCAGGGAAATGGGCTGGATCAAAACTTTGCTCCCTGGCATGCTGGATTTTTTTTACTTACAGGGATATTTTTTAAATTTATTTTTTTTACATTCACAAATGACTTGCCCTCACCTGTAGCCTGAAGTGGTACAGTCCATTATGCCACCTCAAGAGGCCCAGCATCTCATTCTTACAAATGTGTAGACCACATATGCTCCCCTAATTTAATGTTTGTTGGGCTTGACTTCTTCAAAGAATGAGACCAGGATTCAGAGTGGGGGGGAGGATTGTCCTCAGGGCCAGCCCCAAAAGCATCTAACGTACTTGAAGGAGTCATGGAGCCAGAACCCCAGTTTCAAAGACATCACATTGAGGACTGCATCTCAGAAGCTCCAGTGCAATTGGAGTCTATACCACTCTATTGAAATAAATGTCTATTGGAAGACACTGCCCCCCGTTAAATGAAGAGGCACCTCTGAGTGAAAAGGGAACTACGGTACCTACTGAGACAGGGCCTTGGCTCCTGTATAAAGCTCAGTCCAAAAGGAACGGGTGCTGAAGCAACATCTGAGCTCTGCTCTTATGAACAGTAGTATTCGGCCTAAGACCTGTGTGGAGTTGTCCAAGGCACCCTGGCCTCTGCTGAGGTCAGTGTTTCCATCAGGACAATGTTGCCTTCAGTATCATCTGGCTCTTTGCACGCTGCTGGTCCCCCACTCTTGCTCCCTGGGTCACCCACTATGATAATTACATATGCTTCTGGTTCATGTGTGTACGAGAGAGGTAAAGAAGGGCTGGGGTGTCACAGAAAAAGGAAGAAAAAAATAGTAATGCATTCTTGCAGTGCTCAGACTCCTCCCACTTTTATGTTCAGGTTTCACCCACCATTGGTTGTGGCTCCTGATTGGCTTTTCCTACAAGGCCACAGCCCTTCCTAGGTATGGTTGCCACTCCCTGTCATGATGTAGTCAATTGTCTCCCAAGAATCATGTCACCTACTTATATACGTGCATTTTTAGAGCTTTATCTTAGATTAAAACTCTATAATTTTTATACACATCCTGGGGAGCTGCATTTATTGGACCAAGATAGACAGCTCTTTCCATACATTCAAACAATATCTAGATGCGTGTGTTTTAAAACGAATACTGCAATAACTTACAACTTTTCCTTGGGGGTACCCTGGGTTTGGCCATTGCAAACTTCAGCTTCGCTATATGATGAGGATCTCGCAAATGCCAGAATATTTATGCCTCTCTGAGCTTGTAGTTCCGCAAGTCATCCAGATTTAAGGCTCATGATTGATGAACAATTGCCTGAACAAACCAAACAACTAAAACACTTAACATTGGAAGTAAAATATGTTGAATGCAATGGCTACATCCACACAATATCATTCTACTTTAAATAATCATAGCTTTCCCACAAAGAATCCGGGAAACTGTAGCTTGTTCAGGGTGCTGAGAGTTGTTAGGGGGCCCCTATCCCCTCACAAAGCAACAATTCCCAGAGTTCCCTGAGAGGAATAGGGGCATCTAGCAACTCCTGACAAACTACCAGTGGCATAGCATGGGTGGTGCCAGGGGGGTCATGGCCCCAAGCACGCAATTGGGAGGGGGCCGCAGACCAGGCACCCCCCACAGAGATCCCTGTTGCTTGCTGTCCATGGCCCTTCCCCACCTGGTGTAAGATCACCTACCTGTTGGCGGTGAGGGCAGGGAACAGAGAGGGTGAAGAGCACCCTCTGTGCCACAACCCTGCCTGGCATGCGAAGGCCTGCCTGATGGTGAGAGCTGGGTGAGCACGCTCCACCCTCATCAAGCGCGCATGGGTGTGCACCTGTCCCAGGCACTGGCAAACAGTGCTACACCCCTGCAAACTATACTTCTGAGGGTTCTTTACAGGAAGGCATGGCATTAAATTGGTATAGTAAGTGCTTTTAATATACGGTACAGATGTGGACAATATCTTACCAGCAGTGGAGTAGTCCTTTGTCACACTGAGTTCAATGAGGTTTACTCCTAGGCAGCGATGGACGAACTTGTCAATTTGAGGTTTCTCATTTTCCTAGTCTGCAAATGAGTTCACCCCAATTTTTTCCACACCAGTTTGCATTCATTAAAACAAAAAGTCTGCACACAAATTTGCCATGTACACAATTTTGTACATATTCTTCCCCTACCCCATTGCCCTCCTGTGTTGCTACCCCAATCCTACACATTGGGGTAGGATTTTTTGGGGGGGGTGTTCGTTGAAAAGGTTGAAGTGTGAATTTTGAAGAATTAGTTGTGTCTGCTCTCAGTGAAAGGTAATGGAAAGCAACCCCAACTTCCATCAGCTGCAGGCAGCATGGCCAAAAGTCAGAGTTGAAGTTCAGCAACATCTGCAGGGACAGTGCCCTTCTTCCATTAAGATGCAGCCAGGGATGACATGAGTTCGAATTCCCACTCATCAGTGACACTCGTAACACAACCTTGGACCAGTTGCTATCACTCACCCTGACATGAGATAATCCCTTGCAGTCTGCCCTGAACTGGTTGGATGATAGGCTGGGAGCAAATATTATATTACTTCCCTTAAACAGGACACTATACTACTTTTGATGCAGCATAGAATTGCATTAGTTTTTCGTTTTTCTTTTTCCTGTTGCTTCACACTGTTGACTCATGTTAAGCTTGTGGCCTACAAAGAGCCCTAGGTCATTTTACAAGCCAGGAGTGAAAGCCACCATCCTGTATTTTTGCATCTGATGATTGCCGCCAAAGTCTAAAAAACCTTACATTTCTCCCTACTGAAATTCATTTTGTTAGTTTTGGTCTAGCTCGCCAATCTGTTAAAGTCATATTGCATCCTCAAATAAGGTATCAAGCTACATTTCATTCCTCCTCCACCTAAGCTGAATGTGCATTGCTTTGTTTTAACATTGAATTGATGCCTCTTTAAGGAAGAAAAAAACATTCAGGATAAGAAATGATGAAAAGAAGCAGATTTTCAGCCAGATTTTAGACACAAAACTGAACTGTGAATCAGAATGCTTGTGGTGGATATTGTGCATTCTTTGTTTTTATTAAACACAAGATATTTGTCCCCTAACACACTATATATATATATTTATGTATATCTATATCTATGTGCATTTCTTCATCATGAAAGCATGCTAACAGATACAGATTAAACATCTCCATTGTAAAATACATCCTGAATTACAAGACATCATAAAATATCAAGTAAATAAGCAGCAGTGTTTACTGAGCCCATGTGAATATAAAATGGACTAAGTGTCTATTGACTATGGCTGACAATTGAACAGAGGAGTAGACTGCATGCTTAACATGGAAGACCACAGCATATACTTAAAGCGCTTTTATACAACTTTAACAATCATGGCTTCCCCACCTGCCAAGAAACAGTCCTTTCCTAAACAATTTGCCACTGTTTGAATTTCACCAGAAAATAGCAAGTCTTGAAGCACCCCAACACAAAAGAAAATTTGCAAAGAGGATTTCTGTGTATAAAGATTTCTGTCAATGCAGCTTATCAACTATACTACAAGTCAATAATTTAAGTGCCAACAATATCACATGCATAAATTAACATGTGAAGTCAACATGCATCAAAAGATCACACAGTGCAAACCAAATAAATATTTTGGTGGCTTTCTGGATGGTGTTTTTGCCATGGATATGTATTTCCAATAAAAGTAAAGGTAAGGGTACCCCTGACCATTAGGTCCAGTCGAGGACGACTCTGGGGTTGCGCGCTCATCTCGCTTTACTGGCTGAGGGAGCCTGCGTTTGTCCGCAGGCAGCTTCCGGGTCATGTGGCCAGCATGACCAAGCCGCTTCTGGCGAACCAGAGCAGCGCATGGAAATGCCATTTACCTTCCCGCCGGAGTGGTACCTATTTATCTACTTGCACTTTGACGTGCTTTCGAAATGCTAGGTTGGCTCACCCTGTCGCGGGGATTCGAACTGCCGACCTTCTGATCGGCAAGTCCTAGACCAGGGGTCTGCAACCTTTAAGACAAAAAGAGCCACTTGGACCCATTTCTGAAGAAAAAAAAACTGGGAGCCGCAAAACCATTGTGACATTTAAAACAAATATATCTCCAGAGCCGTGATCTGACAGTGGCAGGAAGGTGACATCGGGATGGTGCGTGCCTAACGCACGCACCGCCCCCATGCGATGTCACAGCCAGTACAGCGCCCGCCACAGTGGGGAGTGTCGGGGTGCACAATGCGCCTCCTCCCCTCATAAGTATCCGCCCCGGAGCCGCGGCAAAGGTGTAAAAGAGCCACATGCGTCTCCGGAGCTGCAGGTTGCAGACCCGTGTCCTAGACTCTGTGGTTTAACCCACAGCACCACCTGCGTCCCTTTATATTTCCAATTGTCAACTTAAAAAACAAAAACAAAAATACTCCAACAATCTATGCTAAACCCTGTATTTCCTGGTTTGGGGATATAAACTTCAGGAATTAATCACATAACTGTTTCATGTAAAAAGGTAACGTCAGTCATGACCGACTCTGGGGTTGCGGCGCTCATCTCGCTTTATTGGCCGGGGGAGCAGGCGTACAGCTTCCGGGTCATGTGGCCAGCATGACTAAGCCACTTCTGGCGAATCAGAGCAGTGCACGGAAACGCCGTTTACCATCCTGCCGAAGCGGTACCTATTTATCTACTTGCACTTTGACGTGGTTTCGAACTGCTAGGTTGGCAGGAGGAGGGACTGAGCAACGGGAGCTCACCCCGTTGCAGGGATTCAAACCGCCAACCTACTGATCAGCAAGTCCTAGGCTCTGTGGTTTAACCCACAGCGCCACCCGCATCCCCACTGTTTCATGTACCTGTTTGTTAAAACTTAAATAGGAGCCTTGAAGGAAAGACAATCAGGACCTGGACCCCAGTACTCAGGGAGAGGGAGTTAACCATTTGCACCACCACCTACCATGCTGCAGCCCTGGTGAAATGCTCTCCCACTCCAGAAGCACTTGGAGAGCAACTGCCATTGATAGCAGCACTGGGCATAACATTAGCTAAGTTCAATATCCAAGAGGATATTGTATTAGGTACATAGCTCAGATTTGCATGAGTGATTTGAATTAGTAGATACCCACCACTGTGCTGATCTCACAGACACAGACTCCGCTGTTCAGAGGAGTCTAGTCACAGTGCCTTGTCTGCAAGCCCTCCCCCTGCCAAATACCCACTGATGGCCATTGCAAGGGGCAGGCAGGATCACCAACTACATTCAACACACCAAGGGGGAAGTCTAGCATGCCCCATAAAACTTATTTTAGTAATGTTGAGGTTGGCCAAACCTCACTGTCCATTCTGGGGGTAGTTTTGGAAGGATGTGTGATGAAAAATTGAGCCTGCCAAAAAGCCACATCACAAGAAACATCATGAAAGTTGCATTGAAGGTGCTCAGCATAGGACGTCTCACCATCAAGAACATGGCTTGCAGAATGCCTCCAAGATATTCTAGAATGGCATTGTGAGGAATTGTGTGTAGCTTCCGAAGCCCTCTTTTCCATGAAACCACAGGAAGCATCCTCTTTTACCAGTGCCAGATCAGCATTGTCCACTAATCCTGTTTCATTATATATGTATATGTCATTGAATCATAGAATTGTACAGTTGGAAGGGACCCCAAAGGTCATATTCATCTTCTTGCTATGCAGATTATAGATAGAGAGATGATAGATGATAGATAAAGATAGACAGATGGATAGATAGATACATACATAGATAGTGTTGTGTATTGAGTCAAAGGATTTTATATCTTTATTATTATTGTCTGTATTTGCATTAGGGTAAAGTAACTGCCTTTTGGTTCCAGAGGGTACAGCTACTATTGGTTCATTTAAGCTGCTGTATTTGGATCCTCTGTCTTATTGGTTTCCTCCAAAAGGCAGGACTGTGATTGCCTGATATTGTTCCCTCCAAAATGTATCCTTTCTAGCTAGTTCCCTGTCCCTATAAATGTAGCTCTTCCCTCCTCAGTTCTCAGTCTTGTTTGCTTTAATAAAGAAGTGTTACTACAGAACTGTCTCCAGCATATTATGTCAAGAGAGCTGAAATCACAAACCCCACGTCACAACAGATAGATGATAGATGATAGATAGATAGATAGATAGATAGATAGATAGATGATAGATATAATTGTATCCAACATTCGTTCTAGACTGATTTGAAATTAATGATTATGGCTAACTTGAATATTAATTCCAGTAGGTTTACTCTCAGTAGAACTTAGATAGATACAACTCCTCTCTCTCTCTCTCTCTCTTTGCTACAAAGATGAATGTACAAAGCATTAAACTGGAGTCTGATGTGATCTACTTGGATTTGGTTGGGGGCTGATTCACTGAACGTTTCCTGTGGGTCTGTCTCCATCTTTCCCTAGTCCACCTCCCACGATTCTCCACAACTTCATGCAGGAGGCTGGCATAGTTATACTCGTCGTTTTCAAGTGAGATCTCATCATACAGGGGCAGACTGGTGGAAGCAACATCAGCTGAAGGGAGTGGAGAGGGATGACTTTCCTGACGGACTTTAGATTGAGCAGATACTGGTTTTGATGATTGTTTCCTTTTCACAGCTGTGGGGACCCTCATTGTTTTGAGTCCAGACTGTGAGGCAACTGCTGCATTTGATTCTTGCTGAAGTGAAAACTCGGGTTGGTTAGCTGGTTTTACCTCTGTCTTTAATTCAGTTCTGCCACTGACTATGTGATCACCCTCTTTGGGGCAGGTGCTCAGATCATGCTGCCTTTGCAGATCTACAGTGAATTCAGATTTTCCAACATCTGTTGGCTCTAAGGCAATTTCGGCCCTTGATTCTTGCTGATATGGAAACTCTGTTTCCTTGGCTAGCTTTGCCTCTTGGTTTAATCCATGCTGACCCTTATCGAATGGCTGACATGCCTTCCTGGGATGAACCTCTAGCCACTCTTCCTCAAATTCTGAACTCCCAACATCCAGTTTCTCTTCAAGGTTGAGAGTAGGCAGGAGGAACTGTCCTTTAAATGATTCTCTAATACTTAACACATTAGACTTCTGCCCCAAACATTTTATCTCATAAGGCCATGTCAAAGCGCGCTTCAAAGAAACTAAGCAGCTTCCACCTGCTTTTATAACAACATCTTTTTTAGGTGGGACATCAATTTGCTCTTCAACTGTTGTCGTAGCAACACTTAAATATAAGAAGGGTTCGGGATTTTCAACACTGTCACAGGCTTTACTATCATCATTCTCAGATGCTCCCAAAATACAATTTTCCTGCAAACTTTTTGTTGCCACTTCTGAAGTAACTTTCATATCTGGAGTTTCTAGATATACTTCAGTCGGGAATGAGCTCACATTGCAATGCCTCTGAAATTCCTTTCTGTTGTCTGTTTCTAGCTTGTGGTAATACCACAGTTCCATAAAGTTGCACAGGTCCTCACTTCTCATGTGCATTTTTTCATTTAACAGTGTGAAGGGAGTTGTTAGATGCCCTTGCTTTTCATCAGCCAAATTGGTGGCCTGACATGGTCTGGGGCAGAACTCTGCCTGCAACAATATGGCTGAGGCAGACTTGGCACGAACTCTCAACAACCTAGAGTGAGACATCACCCCTGTCTCTGTGATTCTGATCTTTCCATCAGTCAGTCTGTGTTCAGCCATGGAATCAACACAGTCAGATGGTTGCCCATTGGTGGTTAGATCAGTCGCTTCTTTGCTTGGCTGGATTTGTTGATTACTGCGTTTCACCATCCAGATCAAAAGCAGCATCAGAATGAACGAAATCAACACTGCCCAAAAGTAAAAAAGAAAGGTAAAATATTAGCTCAAAAGGGTACATGAATTCCAAAAGAAGCAGATAGAACATAACAAGGTAAGAAAAGCAGGTCTGATCAGGCCAATGACCCATCTAGGGCTTCCCATGAGGGCATCTGGTTGGCCACTGTGAGAACAGGATGATGGACTAGATGGACCTTGGACCTGATCCAACAGGGCCTTTCTTGTGTTCTTATGTCAACAGAGATACGTTATCAAACATTAACAGATACACAGAAACATACCTAAACATACCAGCAAAGCTGGTAGTCCAACTTTATGGAAGCTGTTCTCAAAGACTGATGAAAAGAAGTCTGGCAGGCAGTTCAAGTCAGAAATGTTCCAGACAGGAATCCCTTCTAGGTTTGGTGGACTTCGGCAAATGACAGAGGCAGCATCTTCAAGCAGTGACGCATTGATCAACTCTGTAAAGACACACAGTCTTGAACAATGGAAAAACTGATTGGGAAATGATTCACCGGTGAAATCTATTGTGTCTGGTTCCATTTATATTTTCAATGGTTTATGCAATTAATTTTTTCAAATAAAAATGAAGGCATTGCTTAAATTGGTTTTAAAAGTTAGTCTGTAGGATTAAGCCAGCCTCTCTCAAACTTCTGATTAGAAGAGGCCCATTTCCCACTTTTAAACTGTTCAAGCTGTGTTGAATCACATTAAGTGCTGAATCCACAAACAATCTATAAAGATTTAACAGAAAGAGATCATTTATCACACTGATCACAATTTAAAAAGCTCCCAAAAGCACAATTTCAAAAAGAGTTGTCAAATTTAAGGGAGCACATATATTCACAACAACATTATGGCATTAATTCACTAACACCTTGTAAACACATAATTCATTTTGGTTCTAAACCATCTCTGTTTTTGTAATCAATGTATGTCCGCCATTTGACTCCCCAAATTATTTTGTCTCTGTCTTCCTTCCAGGTGGGTCCAAAAAACCCTGTCAGTTTGGCCATAGCTGCAAAATCCCACAATTAATCAAAATATGATTTAATTTTCAGTGTCACTTGTAACCTCCAAGATGTTGCAGAGAGAATTCTAGCTGCTTTCAAATAATTTTAATTGTATTGTTTTCACAACTAGGTTGTTAGCCACCTTGGGCACCTACCTTGCAGAAATAATCCAAAATCCTGAAGTTGACAGGAGCAGTTCCATGGATTTCCACCAAGTTTCATCACTGTGAGCATCAGCCCATCAAATACATCTCTTGCTAAAGTTGTTAACTTATTGCCAGACAGGTCAAGCAGTGTTAGCTTGGTCAGCTCCTTAAAACTCTTGCTGGATATCTGATAGATCTGATTGTTTGCTAAGTTCAGCGATGTAAGGTTGGAAAACCCTGAAAAGTCTTTTGGCCCTATACTGGCAATGAGGTTCTGAGCCACTGTCAGGTTTTCTAGATGCCCAGGGTTGGAAAGCCAGGAGGCTGTAACCTCCGTCACACTGTTCTGGTATAAACTTAGTTTGCGGAGGTTTTGGAAAATGCTGAACGCTCCTGGTTTGATTTTCGTTATGCCGCTGTTTGCTAGGGCGAGGCTGGACACTGATGCCAAGCTAGGGCTACTGAAGACGGTGGAGTTGAGAATCCCGATGTTGGTCACCACAAAGAGAATGGAGGTCAACCCTTCTGGGAAACCTAGAAGTGGCAGAAACAGAAAATGCTTGAGAGATAGCTTTATGTTTTATATGTGATCGTCTTGGGAAAGGAAAGTCTCTCCTCCTCAAGGAGGGGAGGAGTTGTGAGCGGGAGCTGTTTCCACGTTGGCCGGGGCCATTTCGCCCCCTGCCCAGCTGCCCTGGCTACCACGCCACACCCCCAGGTGGCCAGCCAATCAGCTGGAGGCTTGGGGGCAGGGTTTAGCCGCTCAAACGCAGCCGCGGCAGCGTTTCCCAGCCATTGTGCTGCTGCTTCTGGTTGGATCACGCACCCACCCTCCCTTAGTCCATTGCTTGGTTCTTGACATTGCTATAGACATGTGGTTGGTCACCTTGGTCGGCCAAGGGGCCTGGTAGGAATTTTTATCCAACTGGCAAACTGGCACCGGCCACTTGGTTTTTCGCCTACCTTGTAGCAAATCGTCACAATTTTTGGGTATTGGTGGTTAGGCATTGGAATATGGTTGTGTGTTGGAGGGCATGGTGTGGCCATTGCCTACCCCTTCATTTTATGGGTACAGTGGTACCTCAGGTTAAGTACTTAATTCATTCCAGAGGTCCGTACTTAACCTGAAACTGTTCTTAACCTGAAGCACCACTTTAGCTAATGGGGCCTCCTGCTGCTGCCGTGCTGCCAGAGCCTGATTTCTGTTCTTATCCTGAAGCAAAGTTCTTAACTTGAAGCACTATTTCTGGCTTAGTGGAGTGTGTAACCTGAAGCGTATGTAACCTGAAGCGTATGTAACCTGAAGCATATGTAACCCGAGGTACCACTGTAAAGGAATCCGGCAGTCACGGATCCTGTCCGATGCCCTTGCTGGTGGCTAGGGCCATGGCACGACCCCCCAGTGACATCAGGGGGAGCTTTCAGTTGTATTTGCATCAACAGGCTCTTCCCACTGGTGGTTAACCCTTGATAGACTCACCCCTCCCTGAGGGGGCGGAGTCACGCTCTGTTGTTTTATCCAATGCCAATACCTCTCACATGCTGAAATCAATAAAGTTGTGGCCTTTTTTAGCCCATTAACCTAATATACCGTGTCCATGTGTCTTTCTTATCCTCAAGAAGGTGGCGGGTCCTTGAATCTCAACTAGCTTACCATATAAAGGTAAAATTTGCTCCACACACATTCGCCTCTTTACCACCCACCACTGGCATGTGACCTCAAGACAGTTTCCCAGCAGGGATCTTCTTAAAAACCCAAACTTAAAGTGATGGCTTTGGAAGCTTGTCCCTCTACAATTTTCTAACAATCATGCCCCAGCATAGATAAGTCTTTGGGATGATGGATGACTCACCATTTGGAATAGAAGAGCAGAAGTACTCCTTTTCAAGGACACACTGGAACCTGGAAAGCTTTATTGATACCCAAACCAAAATAAGTCCAAAGAGCACTGCAACATTAAGGAGAGGCTATGTTAGTCCAACGCACCAAAAAAATGTACATACAACTCCTTCAGTTTCTCTCTCCCTCTAGTGGGCAAGTCCTTGCTAAAAGCAAAACTAATATCTCTAAACCTACCATCTAAGGAAAGCACCAGGGTAGGGAGAGAGGAAAGGGAGAGAGGACTCTGTTTGCAACTGACGGGCCAACTTTGTAAACAAAGGAAGTGGTTTTGCCCAGGCCCTCCAATCCCAGTCCTTTAGGGAAGGGATGTGGAAGTAAATAAATCACCTAGGTCTTGCGGGTTTCTTGCACTTTTGCAAGTTCTGTCTCTACGCAGGAATTTTAATAAAACAGTTCTTGTGGAACACAGCAAGTTGCCTAGCATAGTATACACTGGCTGGCAGCAGCTCTCTAAGCATTCAGGCACAGAGTCTTTTCCAATTCTACCCGGAGAGGCTGGGGGCTGAAACTATGACCTTCTGGATATGAAACAGATGTCCTTAAGGCTTGAGTCCAACCCACGCCCACCCTTTATCCAGCCTTTTCTTTCAAACCCTACTGTTCTTCCTCATATATTCCTTTTCGTGTAATCTTGCTGTTGTTGTTTTTTGTCTTCTTTTGTTTCCTCCTCCTCCTTAATCTTTTCCTGTTTGATTATTTTGCTTCAAGTTCAGTGTAGTCTGCTCCTCCAGAAGGAAGGACCTGAACCAGCAGATTCTATTTACAGGAATCAAGACATTACGAAGAATTTTCTGACAGTAAAGAGTTGTTGTGGAACGGGCTCCCTCGGAAAGTAGTGAACTCTCCATCCTTGGAGGCCCTAGTTGAGGCCCAAACCACCGTTCATGCACCCAGGCTTGCAGACTATCGCTGCCCCTTACTATTGTACGCTGACGATGCGATGATCCTCTCATATTCAAGAATCGGTTTGAGGAGGGCTTTTAAGATCTTTGCGTTATATTGCCAAACAAATTTACTTACTATTAACCATTCCAAATCTAAAGTCCTAATTTTTTCCAGGAGTCGTAAATTGTATAGGTGGGAACTCGAGGAGAAGCCAATTGAACAGGTCTACAAATTTCAATATCTAGGAATTTACTTCCAGCATAATATGGGATGGAAAGCGCATATCACATACTTACAAAATAAGGGCAAAGCCCTTATCTATGCTCTATTGCGCTTTTTCTTTACAGAGGGGGCTATGCATGTTCCATCTGCCTTAAAAGTTTATAGTGCAAAAGTGGTTGCAACTATGGCCTATGCGGTCCCTTTATGGGGCGCTTTTGTAAACCTCATGCCTCTGGTGACATTGCAAAATCTTTTTCTCAGACGCCTTTTGAAACTACCCTCCTAAGCAACTCGGCTATTCGCTTAGAACTTAAGACCCCCTCCTTAGAGATCCTGATGTGGAGACATGCCTTTAATTACTGGCTGTCCCTTGGGCATAAATTGCCCAATTACCATCTTATTCAGTGCCTTTGGAGAGATGAATTTACCAGCCCATGGGCAACAAAAATCCATTCCAAACTGTTGTCTTATGGAATCTCGCCTTCCGATATACTAAATTTACCGTATTTTTCGCACGATTGGACGCACCGGACCATAGGACGCACGTAGTTTTCAGGGGGGGAAATCAAGGAAAAAATATGATTCCCCCCCCCCCAGCTCTGGGAGCAGTGGACAGGCTGCACGCAGCCTGTGCGCTACTCCAAGACCTTCTCCCTGCTTTTGCGGGAGGTGGCAGAATTCCCCCACCTCCCGCAAAAGCCCACAGGAGCCCCGCGTGACTCCTGCGGGCTTTTCGACCAGGAGGGAGAAGGGACTGAAACGGCCCGTCAGTCCCTTCTCCCTCCTTGGGGAAAAGCCCCCAAGAACCGCTCGCTCTTTAAAGGCTGTGCGGCTCCTGCGGGCTTTTCTAGGAGGTGGGGGAATTCCTAGAAAAGCCAGCAAAGCCGTGCAGCCCCTTTAAAGAGCGCACGGCTTTTGCCTGCTTTTGCGGGAGGTGGGGGAATTCCCCCATCTCCCGCAAAAGCCCGCAGGAGGGAGAAGGGACTGACTCGGCCAGTCAGTCCCTTCTCCCTCCTTGGGGAAAAGCCCCCAAGAGCCGCTCGCTCTTTAAAGGGTGCGCGGCTCCTGCGGGCTTTTCTAGGAGGTGGGGGAATTCCCCCACCTCCTAGAAAAGCCAGCAGAAGCCACGGAGCCCCTTTAAAGAGCGCCTGGCTTTTGCCTGCTTTTGCGGGAGGTGGGGGAATTCCCCCATCTCCCCCAAAAGCCCACAGGAGGGTTGGAGAGTAGCGGGAAGGCGTCGCACGCCTTCCCGCTGCCCCCCAATCTCTGGGGCTGGCGATGGGGGAAGCGCTTTTTTCCCCACCGCCAGCCTCGAAGCCGGGTTGGAGAGTAGCGGGAAGGCGTTGCGCGCCTTCCTGCTGCCCCCCATCCTCTGGGGCTGGCGATGGGGGAAGCGCTGCTTTCCCCACCGCCAGCCTCCAACCCGGGTTGGAGAGTAGCGGGAAGGCATCGCTGCCTTCCCGCTGCCCCCCAATCTCTGGGGCTGGCGATGGGGGAAGCGCTGCTTTCCCCACCGCCAGCCTCCAACCCGGGTTGGAGAGTAGCGGGAAGGCATCGCTGCCTTCCCGCTGCCCCCCAATCTCTGGGGCTGGCGATGGGGGAAGCGCTGCTTTCCCCACCGCCAGCCTCCAACCCGGGTTGGAGAGTAGCGGGAAGGCATCGCTGCCTTCCCGCTGCCCCCCAATCTCTGGGGCTGGCGATGGGGGAAGCGCTGCTTTCCCCACCGCCAGCCTCAAACCCGGGTTGGAGAGTAGCGGGAAGGCGTCGCACGCCTTCCTGCTGCCCCCCATCCTCTGGGGCTGGCGATGGGGGAAGCGCTGCTTTCCCCACCGCCAGCCTCAAAGAGCAGACTCTCCTGGCTTCAGCGGAAGCAACGCAAAGCCTCCGGAGCGCAGGCTTCGGAGGCTTTGCCTTGCTATCGCTGAAGCCAAGGAGCCTGCATTCGCTCCATAGGACGCACACACATTTCCCCTTCATTTTTGGAGGGGAAAAAGTGCGTCCTATAGAGCGAAAAATACGGTAGATCTATTTACAGCAAAAAAGGTCATCAAACAAAGATTGGAGGAGGTTGATTTGCAACAAAATCTTACTACAGGTGGAGGTACATGTTCCCCGATAAATCAGGGCATTACATTTATGTCCCAGATACCTCAATATCTGTCTACCTTATCGGTTGCGTCGCATAGATTCGCTTTTGTTAGAGCCAGATTTAATGTGTTCCCCTCAAATGTGCTGAGCAATAGATTTTCTAACGGTAAAACCTCTGTTTTATGCGCATGTGACAACAAATCAATAGAATCCCTTTATCATATCTTGTTTAATTGTCCTTTATATATTGTTCCCCGATCAAGGATTCTGAGTTCAATCATTTTGGAAACTGTTGCTAAACCACCTGAATTACATCTAGCCTATCTACTCCAGGACATTGACTCTTATAGAACATTACAGGTTGCCAGATTCCTGAATTCAGTTCTTTCATATAAAAGACTTCATGGAATGCTGCATGACTATTAAAAATCTAGTAAACTCTATCCACCATCTTTATATTCAAGGCCACAATATGGTACATCTAGAGATTGTATGTAACGTGAAGGAGATTATGCATTGAAATATTTTAGTTGATATTTTAGAATGTAAAATGCTATTTTATTTATTGATTGGTTTTACCTTGTGGGCTTATAGCCGAATAAAGTATTATCTATCTATCTATCTATCTATCTATCCATCCTTGGAGGTTTTTTAAACAAGTTGGATGGCAAGCTGTTGGGGATTCTTCAGGTGGGATTCTTGCATTACAGATGGTTGGTCTAGATGGCCCTTTGGGGTACCTTTCCAACCCCACAATTCTATGATTCTTGTCTGTTTTATTCAGTCCATCAAAAGTGATTTTATTCAACTATAGTCTGCCTTTAAAAATTCTTAGTGTTGGGGGAGCGTTTCATACACCCACACCCATTCCAAGTTTTATTTATTTATTTAGCCAGCCACCAAGCCATAGTTTGTCTTATTAAGTCATTATTGTCACTTACAAGTATTATTGAAGCATTTTCCTTAGAGGGAGACATCTCTGGGTCGGTGTGTACTTGTATCTATTTCACACATCCACCAGTGTCTTACTGGACTATAGCATTGTATAACACACACAGCCACCGTTGCAAGCTGCAAAGCATCACACAATACACATTCTGGGCTCCACTCTGGGGATTGTTATATGAACAGTTTATCTAGATGAAATTTTCACTCCTCTGCTCCTTAAAAGTGTGCTATTTAAACAAGGGGGAACTGCAACAAATTGCTGCAGTGCAAAGTGTGTCTGTTCAGTGCTTCATTCAGCTTGTGAACCAACCATGCACTCTTCATTGTCACATCCTTAAAACCTATCAAACATAGCTGTTTTGTGGGATTTCTTAGCCTGCCCCTCATTTTCTCTTCCCGAAAAGATTTTTGCCTATTTCTAAAAACCTGGGGGTGAGGAAGGTTTAGGAGCAAGCCACCCCCACCCCAGTTGCTTGGTAATCTTCTTCTTCTTCTTCTTTGGCGATTACTCGTAGCCGAGTAAGATTGCCTTCCATAAACACGGTTATAACAATGAGTCCGTAAGTGACTGTGGAGGCACAGTGTGGACATTGGTTCCTGGGCGGGAGTTGATCATGGTGTGGATTTGCCAGGCGTGCCTTCCTCTTAGCACGTTTCTCCCTTGCGCCCTGAGTTCGAGTGTCTTCAAACACCTTTGGTAAAGGCTGTTCTCCAGCTGGAGCGCTTGCAGGCCAGTGTTTCCCAGTTGTCGGTGTTTATACTACATTTTTTTAGATTTGCCTTGAGACAGTCTTTAAACCTCTTTTGTTGACCACCAGCATTACACTTTCCATTTTTAAGTTTGGAATAGAATAGTTGCTTTGGAAGACGATAATCAGGCATCCGCACAACATGACCAGTCCAATGAAGCTGACGTTGGTAATAGCCCCACTTTGGCTACCCAGCTCTCAAAATGAGATGTGGACACCATCTGTCAGTTTTGGTTTCCGTCACCTTCTTGTCTTAAACTCAGCCCCCCCCCCCATGTTGTTGCAGCAATTTGAAATTGTGTTTCTTTTAATCCTCATGAAAATTCATCAGCCTCTGAGTGTGAATTTCTCCTAACAGACACACTTTTGTATGCAGTTTTGACTAATATATGCATTTTTATATGTTCTCCCCTCACCCAATATATTCACTTGTTTGCACACTGCTCACTTAAATATGCACTTTTGCATACTTTTGAGAACTTTAAAAAATGGAGAATTGGACAAGGTATAAAACAAACTCCTTCATTTATATACCTGGGTGTACTCTTTAGTGAAACCTCCCTTGGAAGTTTTGGATGGAAGCAGTGAAAGTTAAAGCACAGAAAACTATTGGGGCATTGATGAAGTTCTGTTACAACAGCTGATTGAACCTGCCATGAAATATTTGGTAGTAAAGTGCTTACTCAAATTCTTTATGACACTGAAATCTGGGGCTCTGATTTGAACTCCATTAAGGTTTTGGAAACCAGGCAGAATATTTTATTTTCCCTAGAAGCTATACTCTCTACCACCAGGAATATCAACAGCTCTTCTTTGTTCAGAATCTGGGCTGTCAACAATTAAGGCAAGAGCAAACTGTGCTCAATTAAAGTTTATTTTAAAAATTGCTAGTATGCCTTTTGAGCTTTTTCCTGCACTGTATAGAATTGAGTGATTACCTGCTCTGGAAAGCAGCTTGTCAAGATGTTTTAAACTATTATTATATTCCAGAACTGAGCTCTGGTTTGACCTTGAATAAGTGTCAACTAAGAGACTGGCTCTTCTGGATAGAACCCAGAATCTGGATTCTGGACAGAATCCAGAAATGACCTGCAACTAATTAGAAATACCTTATTTTTCCCTTGGTATCCACTCCAGAGTATTTTAGAGCTCAAACGCTCACCAGCTTCCTCAATAAATGTCTTTATTGAGCTGCATTTTCAAGTAATGCCTATTGCAGTCTTGGATGGCTGTTACAGTAAACAAGGTCATGTATGCGGACAGAGTTTGCATTTGTAGTTAACCTCAGGTGGAAGACATCACTCATTATCTGTTAGCCTGCCTCTTATCCAGAGACTTTCTGGAACCTTTATTCACACAAGCAAGTAGCCACAGCCTGGCAGAAATGGGTTGGTTTCTTTTGAGTGAGAATAATGGCTTTAAAACACAGAGAGTAGCCCTCTATGCATTGACTGAAAAATAATAATAAAATAATCAGGAAAAAGGAGTTATATAAAATCGCTATAAATTGTCGTGGTGGTTGTTTCCAGTTCCTGTCCCATGCCATGGCGATGACTTTCTCAACATAGGAGAGAGGTACAGGCTGAATAAAGAGGATGGAAGTGGTTAAACCAAACCTATAAACCTGATGTTGGGAAAGATGGAGGACACAAGGAGAAGGGGACGACAGAGGACGAGATGGTTGGACAGTGTTGTCGAAGCTACCAGCATGAGTTTGACCAAACTGCGGGAGGCAGAGGAAAACAGGAGTGCCTGGCGTGCTCTGGTCCAGGGGGTCACGAAGAGTCGGACTCAACTAAATGACTAAACGACAACATAAACCTATTGAGGTACAGGAGGTACTAGAGACCTGCTGTCACCTCAATGGCTTGCCCCTGCACAAGGACAGGTGGAGGTGCTGGGTGCTTACTCACTTTGCCTGATGTGAAACCCCCAAAATCGCCATTGGATGTGGAGGTTCTCCTTATAATTTGGTTTTAATTGGCATTAAGAATAGGTGCACACAAGAGGACATGTACATTATAACTGCAAACAACCAGCTGCGTGGAACTGAGGTTTGAAATTGGGAGAAGAATCTATCTTGTGCTGGAGGTGGATGGAGGAGATGGGGGCTCTCTGCTATATTTTATGGAAGATTTTACGTTTGTGATTCAGCAACCCTCTCCTAATATTGAATTTTAAGATATACAGGTGAGGATGGTTTGATGCATGATGTAACATTGAGATTTAAAAGAAGATGTAAAGCTGTGTGCGGCTTGAAAGGAGTTAAAAGAGGGAGAGAGCTGTTTTGTTTGGAAGGTTGTCACTGGGAGTTGGAGCCTACAACCCCCCCCCCCAAAAAAAAATAAGACTGAAAGAGATTGTGGAGATGTTGAGATATAACCTATTTTTTAAAATTTTTAAAAATGCTATGGTAGCAAAAGAAAAGTTGCATGAGGGCTTTTTGGATGTTGGAAGAGGAATTTTCTCCCCTTTCCCAGCCAGAAGAAGAAATGGCAAATCTCTAGAACTCAGAACTTGTTGACTCTGTGCTAGTGGAAAGGAGGGATCTGCTGTTGTGGATTTGGAACTGCTTGAGTATTATGGGAAGGAGCTGAGCAGGAGCAAGAAGAGGGTTTAACCTTGAAGTTTCAACTCTGCCCCAACCAGGCTGGAATACAAGAACAGTGGGAGTAAGGAGATAGCCCTAAATGCTACAGGAAAAAGGAAAACATCAGAAAGACAAATAAGGCCAAGAGGCTAACAACTGACTTTTGGATGTAGTGAACACAGGATGAAAAGGAAAAAGCTATGGGTCCTCACTTGAAGCCTTTTTTTTTTTTTTGAAGTTAAATAATAAAATAGAAATCATTAAGAGTGAAACTGTTAATTGTGTGATAATTTGGAAAAATGGAATGTAATAATGGAAATAAATGAGAATATGAAACACAGTAATATTAGATAATAAAGATCCACCAGGAACTGTGTGTGGGAAGCCTCTTAACAAAATTGTATTAATTTGGAACTAATTTGTGTAACTAGGTTTATACTGGAAAATCAATAAAAATAATTGGCAAAATAAATTAATAAACAAATTGTTGTGATGATTCAAAGGTTTAATCTGAAATCAAGATGGATTTGAGTTTGTTGGTGTATCTGGTATCTTCTCTCTCTTACATCATGGATATTAGCTTATATTATGGACGTATGTTGTTTTATTAAGGCTGTTACTACAGGTTTGCCATGGCCTTTGGGCAGAGCAATAAACTTATGAAGTGAACTGATTGGAGAACTGCACTGCAAATTTTTGAAAGTGTGAATTCCAAAGAATACATGCTGTTCAGTTTGTGGATTGGTTTGCGAAGTGGTAGTTAGGCGGTTTTTTCATGATGATGTAAACAGAATCAGTTTTCTCTCCATCTCTAGCCAGAACTCTGCACCTGAGTTCAGTTGATTGCTATTGTGTTTCCAAGCCCAATTCAAGGTGCTCACAGTTACATTCGAAGCCCAAATGACTTAGCCCCAAATGCCCCAAAGACCATCTCCCTCCCTGTTGAACCTCTTAATACTATTATGTATATAGTACATTAACTCTTAGTAGTTCCTCTTAGTAGTTCCACCACCCATAGAAGTTCGAGAGTGGTGGCAGCCTGGGAGAGGACATTATCTGTGGCAGAATCAGTGCTCCTGGCATCTTCACTATAGAGTTTTTGTCATAGAATCATAGAATCATAGAGCTGGAAGAGACCACAAGGGCCATCGAGTCCAACCCCCTGCCAAGCAGGAAACACCATCAGAGCACTCCTGACATATGGTTGTCAAGCCTCTGCTTAAAGACCTCCAAAGAAGGAGACTCCACCACACTCCTTGGCAGCAAATTCCACTGTCGAACAGCTCTTACTGTCAGGAATTTCTTCCTAATGTTTAGGTGGAATCTTCTTTCTTGTAGTTTGGATCCATTGCTCCGTGTCCGCTTCTCTGGAGCAGCAGAAAACAACCTTTCTCCCTCCTCTATGTGACATCCTTTTATATATTTGAACATGGCTATCATATCACCCCTTAACCTCCTCTTCTCCAGGCTAAACATGCCCAGCTCCCTTAGCCGTTCCTCATAAGGCATCGTTTCCAGGCCTTTGACCATTTTGGTTGCCCTCCTCTGGACACGTTCCAGTTTGTCAGTGTCCTTCTTGAACTGTGGTGCCCAGAACTGGACACAGTACTCCAGGTGAGGTCTGACCAGAGCAGAATACAGTGGCACTATTACTTCCCTTGATCTAGATGCTATACTCCTATACTGAAGAAACATCTCTATCCTAGCCTTTGACACTTAAGTTATATATACTTCAGGACCCACCCTATTCTTATTTATTTATTGCATCTACTGTATACCCCACCTCTTTCTCTGAGGAGCTCGAGGTGGCATACATCATCCTCAGCCTCCTCATTTAATCCCCACAATAACCATACAAGTTAGGTTAGGCTGAGCAGCAGCAGCAGCAATTGGCTCAGTCACTATCCCAATCCTCTAACCACTATACCACATGGTGTGCAACCCTCTCAGGCCCAAACACCTACCCCCCAAACCCCCCCACCCCGATCCCTTCCTCCTTGCACTGGATATTTTGGGCAACCTGAATGCTGCTGGGTTGGTCCTGATACAGAGCTATTTTGCCATTTGCTTTAAGGCAGTGGTGTCCAAACTTTTTTCAAAGAGGGCCAGACTTGATGAAGTGAAGGGCAGTGAGGGCCTACCCAAGGGCCACCGAAATTGTTAACCTTTTTTTGTTGTTGTTAAAATCCTTTCTTAGGATTTTAACCCAGGAAATAAACTGCCACAGGGGCCGGATTAAACCAACTGGTGGGCCAGATTAGGCCCCCGATACGAACTTTGGACATGCCTGCTTTAAGTAATCTGTAATGGTGTATTTTTACATTGCTCCGACCAGCTGTGGGACCTTAAGGGTGATGGGTGGGTAATAAATCAAAATAAAATAATTACAGCACCTGCAACTAAAAGTTTGTTGTTCATCCACACGGTACTCTAAGAGTCCCCTACTTACATTTCATGTTGGACAGGCTTTTCCTTTCGGCGAGAGAAGCAGTCAGCTTGGGCTTCTTTGTGAGCACACTAGCAACCTTGCCTGGGAGGTGGGAGGTATAAAACTGCAGGGCTGGTGCTTGCAGCCTCCATTTGGTGGACACAGGCAAGTCGAAACCTGTTACGTGTTGAACTCTTCCCTTCTGTGGGGGGCTTTTCATTCCCCCGCGAGGCCTCATGCATGGTTAGTATAGCATCATCTCCATAGCATCACCATGGCGTCTTCCCATTACCAGTAAATACGTTAACCATTTTACAGGATAAACCAAGAGCCCTGCTCCATTTCCCTAGTCTCCCCCTTCCCAACAAAGTCTGGTGGGGATGTAGAGAATTATAGATCAAATATGAATATGTCTGGCCTTGGGGTCCTTCAGTCATTGCTAAGTCACTGGGAGTTGGATCCCTTTGTCCAGCAGAAACCAAACTTTATTTAGAGGGTCATGAATGCAGCTGACAACAGGGTTATGGGTGACCCTTGTCCATTTGCGCTGAGCACATGTACAATAGATCATAATAATTTTATTATTTATACCCCGCCCATCTGGCTGGGTTTCCCCAGCCACTCTGGAGTGTTTAACCTGAGTCATGCCTCCTGGTGCCGCCGAAATCATTTCCCAAAAAGAAACTGCGCAACTGTCTTTAAAACTGAGCGGTATTACACCCCGCCCACCCAATCCAGTTGCACATTCTATACATTTCCTCACAAGCATCTTTGTGATACACCACAGAGCAAAAGGGAAGGGGTCACCACTGACCCACTGTGACATTTTGCAATGTTGTTTTGCCTTAGAGCTTCACAGCAGGTATGGGAAGCCCTTTTCAGCTGGAGAGGTGCATTCACCTTCGGGGGGGTTACATGCTGCTGGTGGGTGAGGCGAGAGTCAAAAGTGGGTGAAGCAATGAATGCAGATTTTACCTTTGTACAGGAGGCTAGTTTCTACACACTCCTACCTATCCTCTATCAAGGCAAGTGAAATATACTTGGAGTCGAGAGTGGATTTCATGCTCTTTATTCCGCTCATAGTGGTGGGGAGGAATGGAAGTTCCCCCAGAATGCCTGCCTTATATACATTATTTACACAATGGGCCCCACGTGATTGGCTAATTCCGGGATTCTCCTGTAGGCCAATCAGGCTGCGGATTCCCTTCCATCTGGAGCTGGATTGGGTGGCTCCTGTGGACCAATCAGACTGCTGCATTCTGGATCCTATTCAACTCAGTACATAACAGCAAGGAAGGGTTCATTATAAGATTTCAAAGACATATCCCAGTCAAGCAGCAACAGTCAAGTGTGGTGCAAAATAGGGCCTACGAAGGATCAGATGACCAATGACTCAATTATAAAGGGATTAGTGATGAGAAGCTAAAAAGTCGCTGCCCTCCCAAACTACCAGTCCTAAGCCAAGAAGGGAATGTCAACTCTGACCTTTTTTGTAGGCAGTTCGCTTCAAAGGGATACAGCAGGCTTGTCCACCATAACCCCAAATAGCCACCAAGGAGTCATTGACCAATTCATTTATTTGGAATCTATAAACGAATGCTGCTCCATCAAACCCATTCTTAGTCTCCAATTGCAGCTGCTCCTTTTTCTTGGCTGCCAACTTTCTTTTTAGAAAGCAACCGCTGTGTACAAATAATAATAATAATAATAATAATAATAATAATAATAATAATGTAATATCCTATTGACAGCCTTAGAAATCATACAATCACTGAATCAGATTTCCAGGATACTGAGTACCTTCCCATGAACCTAGGTCCTGCTTGCGGAGTTCCCGGTGGGGTATCTGCCTGACACTGTGACAACAGGATACTGGACTACATAGGCCTTTGGCCTGATCCAGCAGGGCTCTTCCGATGTTCTTAATGCTGCATATCCTTTAGGTTTCATATGTAGCATGTAAAGGTGCCTATCATTCCCTCTACACTAATAGCAAACTTAGCAGAAGCCACTGACAAGCCTGAACTGAAAAGTGAGGGAGCAAAAACTAATTTTAAAAATGCATTGTAACATCAGATCTTGAACTGGTCCCAATGAGAAATGGTTCTCATGGACAGACAGCCGAGTTCAGCTCTTTAACTATGACAGTGGTGTCCAGTTCAAGAAGAAAAATTATTCATGTACAAAGCTAGGTTTAAAGGAGGCTAGTATCACAAAAATGTTTTCCTGATCAGTTTTGCTACCTGGTTTAATATTTGCATAGACCAGATCTTCCTGCCAGGTCTTCCTGCAAGCCAAACTTTTCTTTGTTATAAAGCAGGGATGGCAAATGCTGTGACCTTTCAGGTGCTGCCAGATGGCCAACGGTCAGGGGTGATGGGCCACAGGTTCTCTATTCCGGTTTTTAAGAAAAGAATTTTGTTATTCAGGGACCTCGATGAAGTGACTGGACTGAGCAGTAAAAAACTTGGCAGGCTAGATGCACTGTTTGGAACACCCAAGGACTGCACCCAAGCACTTGTGCACATCCATTGAAATGCAAACACACGCCACTAGGCTCTTACAAACTTCTGCTTGCACTCAATGGGAGGAAATCCCTGGGCGGAAATGACTGGCAGAATCCGTGACCAGGGAGAAGAGCTGGTGGAAGAAGACTGGAAAAAATTTAAAGACTACTTACAGAAATACTGTAAAATTAATGAATGTTAAAATGATGTTGGACTGGACCTAAGTGGACTTAGCAATAAGATCTGTAAGAGTATGTAAAAATGGTATGATAATTGGTTAAGGTATAAAGATGTAAATTTGATGGAAAATTGAGTTAAAAGTTATGAAGAAAAAGGGGTAAGGATTTGCTGAACTAATGATATGATTGGGAATACAAAAAAGGGAGGCGTGAGGAGGTCAAAGAAACAAGCTAATGAGAATTTTGGAAAAATGAGAAAATTGATTTTTTATTATTTTTCTTTTGTGTTGTTATGTGTTTGAGTGTTTTATTGTTGTATTTTTTGTAGTTCTTTTTTGTATGTTTTCCTTTTGTTATGATTTTTTCTGTTCTGTTTGTTAAAACTTTAATAAATATCTTTTAAAAAAAACTTTAATAAATATCTTTTAAAAAAACAACAATGGGAGGAAATCCCTGGCCACTTCTTACACTACTGTGGTAAAGTAATCTCTTTGCAGTCCATTGCTGCCACCCACCACTTCCCAACAGTACTTGAAATATCTGAACTAACATTGAGGCTGCTTCTTGGTATTTTTAAACTGTGTAATTGTTAGCAGCCCTAATTTTGTTGAATGGTGGGCTATGCCCAAAATAAGCAACCTAAGAGTCATCTCCATGCTTTTCTTGTTTTCAACCACTCAGCTAACCTTTCCCTTGGTGAAATAGGCATGCATTGTCAAGTGATATCTGATGGTTGGGTTTTTGAAGGTTGTTTTTTTTTTAAAGAAACCTTTCAAAGATCCACTGTGCTGTGTTCATGACTCAGGGCTAAATCAGGGTGGTTTGGATTTCTATTTACTTGTGCTCTACTACTGAGCTATGACCAAGTAGTGTTATGTGACATTTAGTAGGGAGTAATCACACTGTCCAAAGAGTAAGATCACTTAATATCACCAGTGTCTAAAAACATAGCCTTCACACACAAAATTCTGCATACTCTAACTCAGCTTCACTTTTGTTTTCAAGGTTCATAAAGTACTCAGAAACAGTAATCCTAAATGAACTTATGAACTTAGACTTTTGAGTAAACATGCTTAGGTCTAGCTCTGAGATGGTTAGCCATCTTAGTAGCCACTTAGACGTTTCAGAAGTTTCTTGCTGAAGGTATAATATGGTTGCCTTCTCCTGTTCTCCTTTGTAAAGTAGGCCAGATTTCCCTCATTGTGCAGATGGTAGAAGGACTGAGGCTAAAAGATGACTATTTATCGAAGACCACCCAATAATTTCACATTGTTAGAATCTAACAATGCCTAACAACTACACAAAATGAGCTACATCTTTGTTTTACATGCAAGAATTCCACCTGAACTGTAAAGGCAAATACGAAAAAGGTTTATTTCTTGTAAATAAGCTGTTCATCCTTACTTGGATGTGAAAGCAATATGAAGGTTGCAAATATATAATCATGCCTCATGATTTTTTTCCAATAATTCAAACACCAAAAAGGAAAAGGGGGGCAGCTACCCATTATAGCTCAGGAATAAAGCTGATAGGTGAATCCAGAGTTTAAACTACAATGGTATGTAAAAATCATGGACATGTCACAAAGACTTGTTTCATGATAAGGAGAACACTGTGAGGCATGCATACTGGACATCTCCCAAAGGCACATGTTCTAACAAACATAAAACTTTTACTCTGGGAGCAAACTCTGGAATTTCTTCTAGATTCTTGCAGACTCAGACACCTCCTTTACAGGAACCCATCAGGGTCCTTCCAGATGAAGGACGGAAAACGAAGTGTCAACTTAGTTTTCAGCTCATTATTTAAGCTCCACCAGTTGGGATGAATACCATGCTACTTGCTCCCCATAGGCCAAGAGAACTTTGCTTTAATACAGGGTTGGGAACTTTGTGGTCCTTCAGATATTGCTCAGTTACAACTCTCATCATCCCTGACTCTGACTGCTACCCATGCAGGCTGGGGTGGATGGGAGTTGGAGTCCAATAGCATCTGGAGGGCCTTCCCAATCCCTAGTTTAAGAAACACTTCAAACAAAATGCAAAGCACATCAATAAAGCTATGTGTCTGTGTCTCAGCATAAGGGAGGCGTCCAACAGAAACAAAAAAGATGATGCATGGAATAACAAAAATTAGGTGATGGTTTTTATTAAGATTCAGTGCTTCCATAAAATAAATATGTTGTATAATATCAAATGGTCAGAAATAAAGCATGTAACAGAAAAAAAGTTACACTCATGACAGTGCTGAATACTTTTAGAAATAATAAAGCATCTCCTTTCTTACAGGGTAGCCAGCTATTAAATAAAATGTACAGCTGACCTAAATGTACTGCAAGGGGATGGAACCAATAAGACTGCAATAGAAGACCTTCATTCTTCTTTCTCTAGTTAGTATTCACTACCCTCTCTCTCACCACTTCTGTACAAAACTCACTTTAATTCCAATTATTGTTATGTCTAAATTCATTACAAAATTACACTGTATTGTGTTTTGGAGTTTCAACTGTTCAATCTCTAATGTTGGCATAGTATCCTTTGCACTAAGAATAATAAGTATTATTTTATTATTTATACCAAGCCCATCTGGCTGGGCTGCCGTACACTAAACATATTCAAGTAACACTTCAAGTAGAAGTAAAATATGTGCAAACCAGAGTCATAACCTAAAAATAAATTCCTGGGCAGCTGAGTCAGAGTGAGCTTGGGGGAGGGGAATGAACAGACAGGTTTTATAATTATCAGTAATCAAAACGGCCCTCATTAGACATATACACAAACAGGTTATTTTCTGTAGTGGGGAAAACAAACAGCCTTAAGGTCATTTCTGATCTCCTGCAATGATTTTGCAAAGTTTTTTGCAGATAAAGTCGCTCAGATTCGGGAAGAGGTAGACACCACCATGGGAGCAGGGCCGGGAGAGTGCTGGAGTCCTTTCTGGTCAAGTTGCATGGGATCAATTCCAATCTGTTACCTCCGAGGATGTGGACAGGCTGCTGGGATGAGTGAAACCAACCACCTGTTTCCTTGATCCTTGCCCATCCTGGCTTATAAAAGCAAGCTGGGAAGGGCGGTGGTGAATTCTTCTCTCTGCGAGGGAGCCTTCCCAGACCCGCTGAAAGAGGCGGTTATCAAACCGCTTCTTAAAAAAAACATCTTAAGATGCGGCCACGATGGCCAACTATCACCCAGTCTCAAATCTTCCATTCTTGGGCAAGGTGATTGAGCAAGTGGTTGCTGAACAACTCAAAGCATGCCTGGAAGAAGCAGACCATTTGGATCCCTTCCAGTCGGGATTCAGGCCTCATCATGGGACTGAAACTGCCTTGGTCGCACTGGTTGATGATCTCCAGCGGGCTGGGGACAAAGGTGAGAGCTGATTCCTGCTTCTGCTATATCTCTCAGCGGCTTTCGATACCATCCACCATAACATCTTTCTGGACCATCTAGAGGGGTTGGGAGCTGGGGACACTATTATACAGTGGTTCCACTCCTTCCTTCTGGGCCGTGTTCAGAAAGTGGTGGTGGGGGATGAGTGTTCAGATCCCATGGTGCATGCTCTAGTTATCTCCCGCTTGGACTACTGCAATGCACTCTATGTGGGTCTACCTTTGAAGGTGACCCGGAAACTACAAATAATCCAGAATGCGGCAGCTAGACTGGTGACTGGGAGCGGCCGCTGAGACCACATAACACCGGTCTTGAAAGAACTACATTGGCTCCCAATACATTTCGGAGCACAATTCAAAGTGTTGGTGCTGATCTTTAAAGCCCTAAACAGCCTCGGCCCAGTATACCTGAAGGAGCGTCTTCACCCCCATCATTCTGTCCAGACACTGAGGGCCTTCTGGTGGTTCCCTCACTGCGAGAAGCCAAGTTACAGGGAACCAGGCAGAGGGCCTTCTCGGTAGTGGCACCCGCCCTATAGAACGCCTACCCACCAGATGTCACAGAGAACAACGACTACCAGACTTTTAGAAGACATCTGAAGGCAGTCCTATTTAGGGAAGCTTTTAATGTTTAATGGACTGTATTTTAATATTTTGTTGGAAGCCACGCAAAGTGGCTGGGGAAACCCAGCCATATGGGCTGGGTATAAATAAATTATTATTATTATTATTATTATTATTATTATTACTCAAGATTTAATATTTCTAGATGGAGAAGTAAAACTGACACCATCAGATTGAGCCTTCAAAAAAACAAAAACAAAATGCAGGTTTGTTTGAAAATTGTTAGTATATGGAAACTGGTATATTTTCTCCTTTATTAGCATATACTCTTGCCACAAAAGAAAAAAGTTGAAACAACAACATAAAACACACTCCATTTTAGAGCATGGTACTCATTCAAAGAAAAGAGAAAAAACCAATTTAAATTACATTTCAGGACATAATTTAAAAGCATTATAATTTGTGATCATTAAGTGCACCATTATACAGGAGTAACATGCTCTGAGTGAAGATGTTCTACTATTTCAATAATCTGTCTTTATTAAAAAGACAAAAAAAATCCTGTTAGGATACTACTTGAAACAGAAAAGCAATGTTGACTGTACTCCATTTAGCTTGCCTCAAGTTTCAAATTGGGAATATTCCAACAAGTAGCACCTGTTTTCCTCTTCATGATTGTGTTGCAGAAATGTTCAGCCATGATAATTTGCATAAGTCCTCCATTTTCTTTCTTTCTTTTTTAAAAAAGGCGAATTTTACAGTTTTCAGTGCTTTTAAAAATGATTTGATACTTTAGGTAAACTTGGTTCTGAGCAGCAAGGGGGTGGGGTTGGAGTATTTTCCTTTTCCTTCCACAAGCCAGAGCCTGGTTTAGTGTTGGCAGTAGGGACAAGTACCAATTGTTTGTATGTTATCAAGTCTCCAGAGTCTAAAAGATATTCACTGAAAGCCTGCCACAGTGCCCAGTTTCTTGTTCTCCTGAGGGGCAGCACATGCTAACTCCAAGAGTGATTGCAGGAAGGGGAGGAACAAGAAAAGATGTCCCAATTTGTACCAATGAAGAACTTCAAGTAAAAAGAAATCCACTCTTGCTACATGCACCTTCCCTCATGTGAAAAGCCTCTCTGGTTATCAATGGGTGTAACAGCCGTTTTATCATTCATACAAAAAAACCAAAAAGAACACTGAAGCTGCTCCTTCATTCTTTCCTTGCATCCACGTTTAATAAGCCTCTTTCTTTTCTTTTTTTAAAAAAGGGATTATGGTTCTGCTCATTTCATACCCAAACCAGAGAGAGGGTGAGGAAACTCATTTCTCCCCAGCGATGAAATCTACAATAGTCTCCCACTGAACTGTAATGTCATTTGTGAGTTTGAGTCTTCTTTGGCACTACAGGTTGTTTGGGCTGCCACAGATGGTTGTGAATCGTCAGAGCATCTACACAGGCAGACATGGTTTTGGCTGGAATGATATTAAATTGCTTCCTGTCCGAGCTATATTTATAAAGCTTGTCAATCATTTTCTTAGTGATGCTCTTTGGCCCTGTTCCTGTCAGCTTGTGGATTTCTTCTGTTTCAGGATTGAAACAATAAAGTGCTCTGAACTGGCAGCCAGCATCACGGAACAAAATAATGTAGTGCTTGGCATCACATTTCTTGAGCTCCTAGAGGTGAAAGAGAAAAATTCTGAGAGCAATGACCACAGGAAATCAAAGACTGCTAAATGAGCCCAGCACACTGCTGGCAATGTCTAACGTACCCAAGATGAAGGTCAGGAAATACCGTATTTTTCGCTCTATAGGACACACTTTTTCCCTCCTAAAAAGCAAGGGAAAATGTGTGTGCGTCCTATGGAGCGAATGCAGGGGGGAGGCAGGTGGGAAAAGCACCCAAGAGCCGCACACAAGCTCTGTGCGCTCTTGCGGGCTTTTCCCCAGGAGGGAGAAGGGACTGACTGGCCGCATCAGTCCCTTCTCCCACCTCCCAGAAAAGCCAGAAGCAGCGCGCTCTTTAAAGGGGTTGCGCGGCTTCTGCAGGCTTTTGCGACAGGTGAGGGAATCCCCCCACCTCCCAGAAAAGCCAGCAGAAGCCGCACAGCCCCTTTAAAGAGTGCACAGCTTCTGCGGGAGAATTCCCCCACCTCCCGCAAAAGCAGGAAGAAGGTCTGGGAGAAGCACACAGGCTGCCTGCAGCCTGTCCGCTGCTCCCAGAGCTGGGGGGGCGGGGATCATAATTTTTTCCCCTTGATTTCCCCCTCTGAAAACTAGGTGCGCCCTATGGTCAGGTGCGCCCTATGGAGCGAAAAATACGGTACATTTGGTACTTCTAAATTACAGTGCCACAATTATCTGGTTTGCACACCACTAAGCTATGATTCTTTTAAACAAGTCATGAGTTAACCACAAGTTGTGCCACAATTGATAAAACAAACACTGGCTTTTTCCTCCCAAGTCTGCTGTATTTTCTTGCCTCATGCTTTTGTAGTTTGGTGAGTTTCTGGAGTGGAGTGGCCAAACAAAGCGAGTACTGGATTCAATGTAACACCAAGCCATAGTTAAATTAAAGTCTGAAAACCAACAACAAACATGGCTTCAATGGTTTGTTGGTAGTAAGTCAACAATGGGGAACTTCCCATCTTCCCTGACCATTGGTCATGCAAGTTGGGGCTGAAGAGAGCAAAAGCAGATCTGGTTTGGTTACACTGGGCATGGAGCTTCTGGGGTGCTGCATCAGGCACCACAACTAAGACATCCAACGGAAAGCAAGAGGTGGAGGAGATGTGTACCAGATTTTGGCATCGCACAGGGCACCACTGAAATTTGAGATACCAAGATCTGCCACTGATGAGTTTGAGTTTTCAGTTTGAGCAGCATCTGTTTGGAAGGCAAAGATTCCCCATCCTTGCAGTAAACAATCTATAAGTTGCTGGTCAAACCTTACACATAAAACACTAAGCTATTATTTAAGAAACATATAAGCCACAGTTTAATAAACCAGTTTAGCATTATGCATAAACCAGACTATTATGATTTAAGCTTGACTTGCAATACACACTAGCAAGCTGGCCACTCAAGAGCTTTCCATATGAAGTCATCCACACTGCAAATGCAGTGTGTCCCAGGGATCAGGGTTATTCAATATGGGACAGTAACAAAGTAAAAAAAAACAAGCAAAATTTTTAAAACCAATGCTAACTGTGCATGTTACAATGAGTTGCATTCATACTTAAAATTATATGTAATATATTATTAGTGTTTGTACTGTTATGCTTGGAAGACATCAAACAATGGGCATGGAAATCAAGGTATACAGCAAGTGACTCTTGTTCTCAGCAAAAAACTCTTGTTCTCAGAAATACTTGCCTCCAGTATAGAATTCTTGTGAGGCTCATTCACTTTTCCAGCAAGACAGCAGTGGGAAATAGCATTGTGGATAATTGATTTGTTTGACTTGCCACAGGGCTCTTTAAACATCTTTGGACCTAATAAAACATAAATTTTAAACAAGTGGCTTGATAACTAAGCTAAAATGAAAGTCTCATGTGTCTTTATCAGTATTGCAAACTACCTTGAGCAACTATGAAAAGGCGAATATTTTTTTTAAAAAAAACTTAAGTAAGAAATTTCTTCCTTATTTTACTAGGAATATTTAAAAAGGCAAATTTGCAAGTTTGCAAAGCTTCTACATCCCATGATAAAAGTCCCATAAAACAGGATTGTATCCAGTGTTAGTCCTACTCAGAGCAGACCCATTAAAATTGATGGACATCAATAAGGTTCATTAATTACAATGAGTCTACTCTGAGAAGAACTAGATGGACCAGTGGTCTGACTGTTTCAAAGCAGCTTCCTGCTGTATGTTCAGAGGGCCTCAGCATGAGACCACAGAATGAAGACTGCACTGTACTGTTCAACATACTGGCAACCAGACTTATATAATCCTGATCATTAATTACACAGGTACAGATAAAATGTATTAGGTTTACCAGTATATTCTGCTACTGATGCAACTGAAGAGGCTGCTGAGGTGCTTTCCCAGTCTCTCTCCATGTTTCGACTTGGGTTCCTGCTCAATATGGGCAAGGTTTCCATTGATTTCACTCTGTCAGAAGAATCAGAAGAACATGAGCAGTGTGTTCATAGCTACCAGATTATTTGGGGGGAAAGCAAGTGTGTCCAATTTTCCATCTCCCCACATTTTGCACTCTCTCTGTCTCTCTCCCTCAGAAAAGAGATGTGCTTCAGAGGGTTAGCCATGCTAAGTTGCTTAAGTTGCTTTATTAAAAAAACATAGTATCTGCAACTAACAAATTATTTTAGAATATTTCTTGCGGGCTAGAGCATGCTTTGTCAGAAGCATGAAATGGTCTCTTAAATTGGTGTGTGTGTGTGTGTGTGTGTGTGTGTGTGTGTGTGTGTGTAGAAAGACAAAGACACACACACACATACACATATATACATACACACACACACACACACACACACAATGGAGCACCCACACACCCACAAAAAAGCAAGGGAGTACTTGTGTGTGTGTCACAATTTTATGGGGAGAGTCCATGAATAAATAAGCCCATCAAGAGTTAGCTGTAACAAATTCTCCATTAGTGGACAATGATCATAATTGCAAAATTAGCAGCTAACACCTGAAATGAGACAATTATTTCCAAAGGATTGAGAACGTATAGGTGGACCCATATCGCCATCAGTCTCCAGCAGCATGGCAATTGTTAAGGATAATGGGAGTTGTAATTCAGCCACATCTGGAGCTCAAATGTTTCCCATCCCAGTTCTACCCCTAATTGCTTGTTAATCTTGTTTACAGTACCCATGACACTGACAATTTATTTATATTACCCCAATGACTATTTCTCATTCACTAATAGTGAGTACTTTAAAAGTCGTGCACCATTACAATTTATTGACAGTCACTACTACACTATTGTTAGCTAAAAGTTGCAATTATCTCTATTTTGCAGAGAGTTCATGGCCACTATTGAAGGCTGGATGTGGCATCTGGGCAACATTCCCCACCCCAAAGTATGTTTCAACATCAGAATCCTAAATCTTTATGCTTTCTCTTACCGTTTGGAAGGTGCGCCGCCAGAATTAACACTTTCAGGTTCGGTTGTTGTTGCAGATGCCAAAGACAGGCTAGAACCTGACTGAGCACTACTTAGATTATCAGCTGGCAAAAGAAAAAGGGTGTTACACAATGAAAAAAGTTACTTTATTATACTGTTATAGGAACCAAAATGAGTGCTGCTGCTTACGGATAGAAGAACACTTTCTTTCCAAGTTGCTATAGGATTCTTCCTGATGAACAGATATTGGCCTAGGCTGCTTGGGCTTGGGTTTGGGCTTCCCACGGCCTTGTTCTTCCAAGTTTTGCTGGTGCTTTCTTCTCAGGTGTTCTTGTTTGATGAGCTCTCTCCGGGCTTTCTCTTCTTCCTTCCGTATGCGATCCTCTTCAGCTTTACGACTAAAAAGGCAAAGGGCAGCCTTCAAACCCCATCATTACCAATTTCTCAAGTGAGAACATAAAAGCATGAAGTACTCATCTATATACTGTGTGGCAAGACATTGAATTTACCGGGCTTCATCTCTCTTTTGTTCAGCCTCTGCCTCGAACTGCAGTTTTCTAAGGCGTGTCTCTTCAGCTTTGCGCTGCTGCTTTAAGAGGAAAGCGGCACGTTTCTTTGCAAGCTCATCTTCTGCTTTCTGCCCATCCTGTCAAATTAAAATTCAAGTGAGAAGTTGTGCTTTTGCAGTGTGGGGTGTAGAAATAGCAAACACTGTATAAGGCTATGAAGAAAATCTCATGACTTCCATCTGAGCACAGAAACATATTTTTGGGGGCTGCTTTAACGATGGAGCTGCCATTTTCCATATTTGCAACAAATATCAGCCCTCTTGCTAAGCTCACAAACTCTGCAGTGTATGACCCCAGGACAGTTAATTGAAGGTAGTGATTTCAGCAACATCTCCAAAGCTAAGCCGGTCTGGAATCTGGTCAGTGCTTGGGTAAGAAAGCAGCTTGGAACCCCTCCATTTGGAGTCCCATTAAGGAACAAGATACATATAAACATACACATATTATCATCATCATCGAAGTTATTATCTGCCCTTCAACAGCAAGTTCCTGAGCAGGTTATAACAACTGATAATTTAAAACATCTAAAACAGATTACAATCACAGGAATAGATGGGCCCTGAAAACACAGAAAATAAAATAATCCCACTGATTATCATTGACACTGTGAAGCAAGCATCCAGGTACTCTCTATTGTCTTTTCACTGCATTGCACTTTTGTTAAATGCTTTTGATTGATTTCTTACAAAAATAAGAAAAGTGCCAACAAAAAGCAAGAAAACAAAGAATAAAAAACGTAAACTATAAAGAGTCACAGATTGGAAGGACACAAAAAAGTACAAAGATGCAGTGCCAAAGGGATAATAAAGTATTAAGTATTAACTCACACAAAGATATATAAAAATAAAAGTATTCTCCACCTGTGAGTTCTATCATTATTGAGAACTTCTAAAAAAAAGGACCCCTGACAGTTAAGTCCAGTCGCAAATGACTCTGGGGTTGCAGCGTTCATCTCGCTTTATTGGCTGAGGGAGCCAATGTTTGTCCGCAGTTTTTCCGGGTCATGTGGCCAGCATGACTAAGCTGCTTCTGGCGAACCAGAGAAGCGCATGGAAACGCCGTTTACCTTCCCGCCTAAACGGTACCTATTTATCTACTTGCACTTTGACCTGCTTTTGAACTGCTAGGTTGGCAGGAGCTGGGACTGAACAATGGAAGCTCACCCTGTAATAGAAGTTTTATGTAATCCTAAATGAGACACGTGTTTGCATATACTGCACTGAGTGACCTTTTCATTATCAAACATATGTAATGAAAGAACACTAAGGGAATTACAAACCATCATAAGGCAGCATGTAGCATACAGACTCCACAAGCATGCAGAAAATGCCACCACGGGGAGAATGAGGTTGCAAAACTGTTGCCAGTCAGTTGAAGCTGGTACAGTGAAAAGGAAAAAATACGCAACTGCCTAATGCCATGGCTGGCACAGCTCAGCAGGACTTGGGGTGGGTGATGAATCCAATGCTGCATTCCCCTCTGACCCCATGTAGGATTGTCCAGCAATACCTGTCACTATAAACCACCCTGAGATCTTCAGATAAAGAATGGTATATAAATGACAATAATGATAATAATACATGTCGTCAGGTAGTGCCTGTTAGCAAAAAGCAATATATAATGGTCTTTCCTCTCATGCACATAATTATCCCATTGACAACACAGGGTACAGCTGACCACCCTTGTAGCAACTTATTTCTGAGCTGCCAAATTGACTGTTGCACCTTTGCTTCAGTCACATTTGCCAGAATATCTACACACACGGAGAGAGAGATATTAAAGGATGCCAACACACTAAGCATTAAATTATTATGCTATTTTTTAAAAAAAATAATAATAAATCTAACTATGCACGATGCTCCCACCCACCCACATCACCAAACCCAGCACATGTAATATAGGGGTGTACAAAATGAACTATTCAGCCCACCCCAGTTAAAAGCAAGTGTTAAGGAGAGATTACTGCTGTACCAAATAATCAAGGATTCAACAACACTATCTTGTTCTTACCTTAAAGAAAAAACTAACTCCTGACTTCTGATCAATTTCACCAGTCAGGTATGTGGAGTCATCTTGGCTTTCAGCTTCTCCTCCTTCATCTGGGGCTTTTAAATCAGACAGGTCTACTTCAATAAGGCTACCTTTGCTTCTCGTCGACTCCTCTGTTGGGATGTTCTCTTTCCCTGAGCTATCACAAGAAGCACAGCTAATGTCTTCTATGTTACTATTCACATCTTTGAGAGCCTCAGAGAGGATATTTGTGTCTTTGGAAGTGGACAGGGTAAATCCTGCTCGCTGTTTCTCTCTAGTGCTGTCCAGGTCAAAATTATTTTCGACAGTAGCTTCAGTCGGGGTCTTGGATGAATTGTTTGATGAAAACTGCCTTAAGTGTGGTGAGGTGTCAGTGCTAGGAGTCAGGGTTTTGATGCGCATCATGGCTTGCTGACGCTCCTTACCCTCTTTCAGTTCAGATGGTCTCACCGAGTGAGGACTCCGACCTTGACTGAGACATGGTGGCTTAGGGAGACTACTCATGTCAGTGGGAGACAGAGGTTCAACAAAATGAACTGGTGCTTTTATCTTTTGGTCCTGAGAGACGCCTCTCAGTGACGATACTGTTGGCTGTTTCATGAGAAGCTCTTGTTGCCGAGAAATCTTCAGGATATCTTGCCGGAGGGCACTGATCATTTCATTTAGTTTCTCAATGGGGAGATCACATTCAGCAGATTCGATGTTCTCTTCTAGAAGTGCAGCAGAAATCATTTTGCTTTTCTCTATTTCATGTATAGTGGGTTCTTTTGGATTGTTTTCCTCAACAAAAGCAACAGTTTCTTGGGCCTTTACTTTGGGCACTTCAAGAGCATCAAGAGTCTCTTCATCCCCTTCCTCTTTCATGAAGATGGACTCAGATTCAGAGCTCAATGTAGCATCCACGCCTTCCCCATTGTGTCTTGAATACTCCTTCGTGAAGTGCTCTGGCTTAAGTGGCTGAGAGACTTCAGCCCCTTTCCCTTTCTTCACCACACCCAAAAATGCTGCCTTGCCCAGTTTTAACCGCTGCCTGGCCGACAACACCTCCTTCTTCTTCTTCTGAGCCTCTATCACTCTCCGCTTCTCCTCCAGCTGCATATGAAGCTGCACCAGTTCAGAAGCCAGCAGGTTAACATTATCTTTGTTCTGCCTGTTGGGGCTTTGCTCCCTCTTCTGCTTCCATGTGGTTAACAGGGCTGGACAACACTCTGATCCATCTGGTGTGGTCTTCTGTGAGCTGCTGGTGCTGGATTTTGTTTCATAGTTGTTCAATCTCTGAAACTTCCGTTCAGCAAAGTTAGTCATTCTGGCACTCCCACTGGTCACGGATGAGCTGCTTATCTGAGAAACAGTACTTAGGCATGGACTTGAACGTCCACTGGCATCATCTTTATCTTCATGTTCCTTAACCTTCATGTCTTCTTGCAGCTTTGCTGATTCCTCTTCTCCTATATACTTGGCAATTATTGGATGATCGTCAGACACTAAATCTTGTTCGACTTCCTCCATATCCAGAATGTCTGAATCAGAATCTTGCCTGATCATTGTCCATGAGGTGTCTGCAATGCGAGAATTTGGACTTTTCATGTAGCCAACATTTGTACTGCAAGCCAAATCCTCATGTGCTTTGGTGGAGGACTGTTCTAGAGATAAAGTATCTAAGCTACTAATTGCCTGGGGATGGAAGGGCTCTCCTCTGACTTCTGAGTGCACTGACGAATCTGCCATGCTGGAACCAGCAACTGCTGATAATTCAGAACCAGAAGTTGCAACAAAAGTTCTGCTGGGGATGTGATCTGCATGATTATTATTGGCTTTCTTACGGACTAAAGCCATGGGCCCCTCACTCACTCTCTTTGATACAAAGCCTCTCTTCTTTCCTTCCCCACATTCATCCTCCTTATTGATTGATTGTTTTTCCTTTGCTGGTCGCAGAATAGCAGGCATTAAAGGCTCAAGGAAAAAGCTATCTGTCTTGCTTTTGGAGGCTTCACTTTGTGATTTCTGAGCCCATGCGGTTGCAACTTGACTAGGTGATCTAGCTGGCACACTCTGAAGTTCCAGGTTGCCATGGTTCAGTGTAGCATCTGGGCAGATTACTGCGATCAATTCTTCATCCTCATCCTCATCCTCTATTTCTACATTGTTCAGCAAACTTTTCCCATCGCTTTTCACTGGTGCAGACTGAGGCTGCTGTTTTGGAGTGATGTTGACAATGTTTGATGCTAAGCTGTCCTTGCTGATTGACCGAGCCAAGCTAATGCTATCACCAGAACTGGGGTCTGCATCACTGCTTGCAGCATAATGAAGTGCGAATGGTGTTGGCTGAGAAACAGGTCTAGAAGTAACAAAATGTCCATTAGAACTGATAAGGATGCTTTAGCAGAAATTGCCCATCTAGCTATGGAATTCACATGAATTTGTGTAATTCATTGAATTTTGGCCTTCATAGGAAGCAGAAATTCAAGGAAAAGAATCAGAGCTGACTAATTCTAAAGACATTCATTATCATAATATGCTAATAGCCAAAGAACTTCTTTACACATTGGTATTCAAATAGATAGAATCCAACCATTATTTGAGGCAGGCAGACTGGAAAGAAGATGCTATGCACTTCCCCATCACAGAAACCAAGGCACAAAACTCTTTCATGACCAGGTTCAACACCTAACCACTGGATCAACAGTAGATTGCTGCATTTTTATCAGGCCATAATACTACGCTATCTGCATGAACACTATTATCAACATTTTTACCAATAAAATCATACCACATGTCAACAGCATGCAAAGATATTAAGGTGCCTTTCCCATACAATATCATCCAGTATATATTACCTTTGCTTCTTCTCTGGCCATGCAAGGATTGACTCCCGTGGCTGCCCATCTACTTTTGTCAATGAATTAGAACGATGCCGTTGATCTACAAATATATATATATAGATATATATAAAGGATGTTGGACAACTTTTCAAACACTCTTGATTTTAATTATTTTACGCTTTTACATTATTATTACAGAATGTCCTCTTAACAAGATTTCACCATTAGAGGGCAGTATAAAACTGCTGTCATATATAGCATAGCTCAAAATTGTTGCACTATTATGACAAGTACACACGTTTTTAAGCCTAGATATCGTGAGTTGCTGATTGGCATTGAAAACTCATTAATCTAAGTGGAACTCAATTCCAAATAACCATGCTTAGGACTGAAGCCTCAGTAGTAGTTGGTAGGGGGAATTCTTGATATAAAATGGCCAAGTACAGCTGCAGCCAGAGTTTCTCTACCTTATACATATGCATAGTATGAGTAGAACTGTGAAGGTCAGAAGATTGTTCCACATCAGCCCAAGCAACACCACAAAAGGCATTCACTATCAAAGTTATTTTCTCTGCAAATGGTGCTCAGATTAACCAAAACTGCTCATCCTTCCCCTACCAAAATACTCACAGCAACATCCAACAATCTAGAGCAACAGCTTCAAAAGTTTGTTGTAACCACAAGGTACCCTGTCTGGCTTGGGAGAAGGAATAGAGTTCTCAATGATTGAATCACACGGGTGGGAGAGGAAGGAAAGGAAACGTAAGTCAGGGCTCACTACTATCCCCACCTCTTTCCTTTCTCACAAGTAAGATTAAACTAGCCACACTATTGCCTGACCCAGCTGCAGTTCCAGAGACTCAGAGACCTGGTGGGGCAAACTCAGTTGCAGTGTGTTCTTAATCCTAACCCTGATCTTTCAGTAATAGGAGCTTTCTATTGTCAACTTCAGAGGGACCAAATAGCCAAAACTGTGTTCTGTGCTGTGGCTATTACTTTTGCATCAAGTTGTTCACAAGCAGGGGTGCCAACTTGAATAAATTATTGGGGGTTCCAGGTAAGCCCCACCTTGTATAACTGATCACATGATGTGGTGCAAGTACACCATTTGAATAGAAATGCCCATCAACTATGGGGGGGGCCAAAGCCCCCTCAGCCCCTAGGAGTTGGCTCCTATGTTCACAAGAGAAATAGGTGCCTACCTGAACTGTCCTCCCCCTGCAGGGACTTCTGTTGTTTTTGTCTCAAAGGCAGCAATGGATGGGATGGGCTGAAGGCAGGGTTTCCTTTTCCGCTATTGTTAAAACACATACACACACACACACACACACACAATTAATGAGAGGTTTTTTTGCAAGAGAAAAAACAAAACAATAGGAAAAACACACATTACTACACAACACCCATCATCCCCCCCGCCCACAAATGCCAAAACAAAGTAAAAAAATTAAGCCAGTCAACAAGAGTGACTCACAACACAAAATTGTACCAGCTATCTGAAATTAAGAGGCTATGCTTAAGCCAATGAACTACATTCTTAAAAGGAAACTATATTTAAAAGGGGAAAAAAACAGAAGGAAAAGAAGGAAGGAAGGAGTAAAGAGAAGGGTGAATAATGAGACTTAAGTCTCAAGAGCCCTTTACAGAACTTAATTACATCCCGACTAGGAAGATTCAAGTTATTGAAACTTTAAAGCTGTCTTACTGTACATAATGTGTTACTGAATAACTAATAGTTAATGTAGGAAACATTTGAAATTTACATTAAGAAGCTTTCCGTTTACATGGATGGTTAAAAGGACCCCATGAAAGCTAGAAAGAAGCCTATAAATGACAGAACAGACTCAGTCGCAGAAAATGGTATCTTTTTCATACTGGGTGTGCGATTAGCTTACAGACTTTTGCAAAAGGTTCCCACCACAACCAGTGCCTGAACAGACTGAGAATTGTACTTCCTTATTTCTTACATTTCTTGCTCTTGAATACATTCCTTTATTATTATTTTTACCAAATGTGTATCTCTTAAGACTCTGCCTAAAACTCAACTAGAGTTGCTTCTTCAGACACGCATGCTCTTAAGAACCATATTAAAGATGCTGCACTGGGAGGCTGCAACAGTTGCCCCTCTTTAATCTTATACAGAGCTTTGGAGGGGAAGGAGAGAAGGGGGCTGAAGCACCAATGCACAGGAGAGGGAAAGAGATTGACTCTGACCACCATAGCTTCTCACAGCAGGGGACTAAAAGAGCCAGGAGACTCTCAGCCACAGAAGAGACTTGGGTTTATAAGCAGCACAATCAAGATTCGGCCATCCAACCAGAACTGAGTTACATTTTCCATCACAAGCAATGTATCGTGTATCAGTGGCTTTCAAGCACTTTCTCACCAAGTTTATTCATGCAAGTGGGAGGGACCTAATGCAGAACAAAGAAAATGTTGCTGCCTTCAGTATCCCAAAAGTCTACAGACCAAACTGAAAGACAACGGAGGCCTCATAGTATGTTTTCATTTCCAAGATATAAGGATCCTTCAGTAAGCCTGTGTACCTCGCCCAAACCAAATAATATAACCTGTGGAGCAAAGTCCACACAACTGCCTAATATGAATTGTTGGAAGAAGGAGGGAATTAGTCTGCTGGACACAATTAAGGGTAACACTAGTAATAGGCTGTAGCTCCCAAACTGGTAAGGAAAGCAAGACTGAATGTAAAGATAGAAAGACAGACTTACAGATACTCAAATTCTTCAGGATGCAGGGAATACCTGTTGCAAGACTCCAAAGGGAGCTGAACTGGGAGTTGTACATCAGGTGAACTGGAAGCAGCTGGATTCACCATGAAACTGCGTTTCGTTGCGTTGGAAATAGGAACAGGCAGGCGGCTACTCTTCTGCTGCAACATTGTTTTTGCTGCACATTCATTTACAGTGTTAGTGTTGCCTTAAAAATGAGCTACCACCAATCAAGAGCCCTAAGAGGCACTCTCAAAGTAAGATTTTATGAAATTTCTTGCCATTGCAAATCATCAGTATCATAATCCAATAAACTCAGATAAGAATATATAAAATTCACAGTAATCAGATATGTTTTGAACAGCAAATTGGCAGAATGCATATTAATAATGATTCTGAAACTTTTTAACATAAAATGAACTGTTTTAACATTCCCAAAGCATAGTGGCAGTCCAGAAGTGGAGGCAGCCAGTGATTGCAAAAGGATAGGAGATGAGCAATGGGTATAACAAATGAAGGATGGGAAAGGACCATAAAAATAGAGTGCTTCCATGAGACAAGGATAAGGAGCCAATTTTGGGGGCTATTGAAGACTACAGAATAGAACGATTAAGGAGTGCAGAAAGTGACATACATCCAGCCCATGGAGCACAATGCCAGTCATAACAAAATAAAACGTTCTTGTGCAATTTTCATCCATTTTCGCAGGACCTGCACAGGGCTGTCTCTTAATGAATGGTGCCCCATGTTAATTTATGGGCAGGACAATGCCACTTTGATTTCCTGCATCAGACCTCAATATATTTTAACCAAGTGCCAAGAGTTTCCAGACACCCACTGCCACCAAGTACTGGACCAAGTGTAGGGGTGGGGGAACACTTAACAAGCTGGACTCACTGCATACTAGGTAGGGTAAGCTCGTATTTTGCCTACACTTTAAAAAAGAACTAAGCTCTAGTCTGGAGGAATAAAAAATACACTCATCTAGCAACTCTCTGTGCACCCACTGGAAGACCTAAGCTTCTGATAATCAACCCTGGAGACGCAAAGGAATGCCACACAGGCTAACAAAAAAGTGCTTTGATATAAAACGTTCTAGCCACATCAGTGAAATTGCCTTCTGTAATCTTCATAGAACTCTAACCCGATGGTTGCTATTAATTTGATTCTGAATTGATTCTAGAATGTATTTTGATTAATTGTGCGATTTTATGTACGCTGTGCTATTTTTACCTGTTGTTAGCTGCTCTGAGCCCAGCTTTGGCCGGGGAGGGCAGGATACAAATAAAATGTTGTTGTTATTGTTGTTGTTGTTATTGTTGTTGTTATTATTATTATTATTGCTACAGAAGTTCAAAATATCTCACCATCTTTTACTTCTTGGAGGTCCCTGGGCTGCACGAAGTCTGGCTTAACATTCTCAAACCACCAGAATAATTCAGCAATGAAGACCATCATGTTGGGCTAGAAAAAGGATTTTAACATTAATAAACTATCTACATGTCTTTTAAAATTTGGGTGAATCCCTCCATGCCTTACCTTTAGGACCAAAGGTGCATACAGCATGTCCTCCAGTGTGAGGTAAAAACATTTGCTAAGATATTCATTTGAGAATTCCCGAAGCAGCTGGATGTTATAGATACTGTCAGCAATCGATGTTACCTCTTTTAGGCAGATCTCTAACCAATGATAAAAGCATCAAGGATCAGTGTCACAAGGAAGCCCAATGGATTAACCCTCAGCTCATGCAGTTATCATGTAGGAAAAAACAGTCAACACCTTTCCCAACAGTGCTTTGCTTCAGCCTATGTCAAACTACAGGAGTGGTATTCAAAGACAGCACAGGAACTGTGCAGCTCCAAGTCCCAACAGCACACTAGGGGCAGCCTTTGCCAACCTGGTGCCCTGCAGATGTTCTGTACTAAAACTTCCATAAGCCCTAGCCAGCATGGAGGACACTGGGTTAGCAAAGGCTGCACTAGGGATACTGAGACCAGTTTGTATCAGTATGGAGATATTCTCAGCCAGGAAAGATAAAATGAGTATCATGGGCATGAGAGAGGGGAAAGTGATAAGTTAGAACATGTATAAGGGTGGTAGTTTCTGGATACAACGTGCCCATACTTAGATGTCAGAAATGTGATACACCATACATTATACATATTCAACCTGGACTCTTCCTAATGAATGCCACTTCTCTAATCCCTTTGCATCAATCTCTTGGGTTGATATAGATCAGTATTGCATGGAGAACAAGCCTAGAATACACATCACAACTCCCCAAAGGTGGTAACTTGGAAGCAACAACCTTGTTTGAGAAGCAGCAGCAGCATTGCCATCCTTGTTTACATGCCATCATAGATACACATAATAAGCAAAAAGGACAGTTGATCAGGGGTTTGAGCCAACCAAAGTGAAGGATTTTTGTCTAGTTAGTTTCAGATATATTTTTCAAAATGTGCTCCCACTGCAAACAGTAGGACTAAAAGTTATTGGATCATTTAAATTAGATTATAATGAATACCGCAATTAGATTTGTATAAAGCTATTTTGGTAAATCCGTAACATTCTACTCAGACATTATTTAAAACTAGGTCACTTAGAATTTCTTATCCACGTACCATCTAGCTTCATATGTTCAGGACAATAATAATGTATCACAGCCAATAAAGCAGCCCCATCACTGCAGTCCTTCATCAAATCTTCAAGCAATGGAAAAAATGGTAACTGCCTATTTGAAAGGTGATCTCGGCGATAACGTACCTAATAGAGGAAGGCAGAATTTGTCACTGTAGCAAAGCTACTTGTCTTGTCATAATTACAGTATGAAGCAGTGATGTTACGATTGCCATTTCTCAGCTTGATACTTCTCATAATTCATCACTGATCTTGTGATCTGATATTCTATTGCACTGGTCGGCTGACCATAATAAATAGTCTACAAACTACAAACTCAATTCCTTGAGGCATTTTTAGTTGGTTAAACTGTACCTAATTTGAAATAGTGATACCAACCCACCAATCCTAGAGAAACAGTGAAGCAAAGATTAAGTCTGGTAGACCCAAAGTTTTGTAAACTGAATTACAAATAAATCCAACAGGCAACCTGAAAAACAATTGGTACTTGTATTACAAGGCTCTTCTTGTCAGACTCCATTCCACTACCGGCATGCACTAATTTTATGTAATGAGTTGTTGGCATAAACAGATATCATCTGTTCTTTGGTTCTTCTGTGCTCCAAATCAATAATTGCTTTAGCACACAATAGTCTTTGACAGTGTATCAAGAGTACTCTGCTAGTGAGTAAAATTACTTGCAAGTTTAATAAGCAAAGCAGCACCTCAGTAAGTTCCCACTTCAGTAGCAGGGATTTAAATATATTAACTAAAGCCTAAGGCTACTGCATAATATAGCATAAAACAGATCCAACTGAAGTTGTTACCAGTCTAACAGAAAGCATTTTCACTTATTGTGCTATAATCCTAATATCCAATAGATTGCATGGAGACTGTATTAAGCTAATAAATCACACAATAAATAGTATTTGACTAAATACCTTTCAGTTCTATACCACTACAGTATAGTAAAAATATTTCATTATTTTTATGTAAACTATATTACACAATACACAATATTGCTAGCTAGCTACTTAAGGCCGTATCTATGTATGAAACGTGTATATATTTGAGGAAAGCATAGGCTGAGAAATTATTTCTGCAAACAAGTATTACTTGGTTACAAGTTCCAAAGACAGGGAAAAAGCAATGCAACAAAATTAGTTTTGAATTATTCAGTTCAGTTTAATTTAAAGTTTTCCCAGCAGGATAATCAAAGCTTTGTCAAATATCAATATTAGTATTATACAAAAAAGATGCAAAAGAAAGGTATATCATACTAAATGAGCAAGGGCCATATAAGATGTGTTGAATTAAAAGAGATTTATAAATACAAGATGCAAGTTGCTTTTCCCCCAGCCTGAAGCTCTCCATAAATATGTAATGCAATGTGAATCATACTGTACCACACGAGCATATTCCACTGGTTCCAGCATGCAGTGCGATAGGGCATGCATCAGATCAGGCTTACGCAAAAAATAGCAAGATACAAGATGGTAATCAGAATCATATAATAAATTCAAGCAAGTTGACACCCATTAAGTAGTGAATATGATTATTCAAATCAAGCAGATTACTTTACATAGTAAGGTGATCTGGTTAGTTTAAAGCATACTTCCCACCTTCATCTCCCCACTGCCTAAGCAATACCAGAAGGATGACTTCAAAGCAAACTAAGTGTTACTAAATTGAAAACCTTGGTTTTGAGCGATATCTAGCATTGCCTTCATTCTGGAAGCTAAATCCTACACAATTTTAGAAACTATTACAAGCTAGGGACATTTTCTCTCACTTAAAGACTTTCTGCGGTATCCAATAAATGCTTAGGATGGCATCTGCTATCCATGCACCAGGAGCTCTGGCACAATGATGACAGCAAGGAATGTTATGCTAGTATCGCAAGAGCATGCCAGTGCAACTTGAATACGATCAAGGGCATTTGGCTACTAGCTTTGAACTGGTTAGCATAAAATCAATAATATCCATATGGTTTCAGGACTGCAGCAATAGTTATTCATTTATTTCAGAAAAAATTACATAGCTTAAAACAAAAAATCCCTCAATGTGGTTCACAAAAAGAATTTACAGAATGTAAGACCCATTTAACAGCTTTTCCCCCTAATTACTATTTCAATGATCACAGTCAAAAAGGGCAAAGCAATACTTGATATAGCTTAATATTCCATCACCAACACTGCCCACAACCAGACTCTCCTGAGCATTTAAAGCCAACTGCAGGGACAAATCCAGAGCCTTCCCTTAGCTGATTAATTACATAATCAGAACAACAAATGAATCAAGTTACATGCCTCTAGAACCAAAATAAGAATCCATCATATCCATAGGACTGCAGAACAGAAAATACTGAAGATTTTGTTTTGTTTTGTTAAAGTACTAAGCATCTATACCTTTGAGACAAAATATTAATAGTAATGGAATCAAGTGGCTATGATGTGCATGAGCACAAGAAATAAAATTTGCATTGTATAGGAAACATTTTAACAGCACCCTGCCTAAAGCTCAAATGTGGAAGTCAATCCTCACAACCAGTGCTTTTTTCTGGGGGGACGCAGGGGTACACATACCCCTAAACATTTTGTGAATCTAAGTTTGGCCTCATTGAGGGGCAGTATTTCAATATGAGTAGGAAAATGAGAGTACTCCTAAACATTTTTTTTTAGAAAAAAAGCACTGCTTACAACCCGTTTTCTAAGACATACAAGCACCAAATTACTTTAAACTGACCAGCTTCACCTTAGCACCGCATAAAAGGAGTTTTCTGAACAGGAGAACAGTAACACACAATCAGTAGATTGTTCCTAATGTTTGAATGATTTCCTTGCTTCTCCAAATTAAGATTTTGAATCCCCAAAATTCTTAAATGCTGTATAGTGATGAGTATGCTGTACATACAGTATGTTGGCTCATGTAATGGAATCTACATTTTTTAAATATAAAAAAATCCTTAAGCAGAGAGTATATTGTAAGTTGTGAAAGCAGCATTTTAAATGGAAGCGAACACCAATAAAAGAATTACTAAAAGCCATGGTTTTGCAGATGACAACTGTCACATAGAATTAATTCACTTACAGGTACTAATTTCCAATACCATTTGGAAGGAGACTGCTCAGGAAGCAGGGAAGGGAATGTGGGAACAGGAGAGGAACATCAGCAGAGCAAGTTATAAGCAATACTTAAATGCACCCAATCCACAGACACTTTCATATCATGGTAGGTTCTTGAAATAGTAGTAGGCAAATACTTGAGCCAACAGTATCCTCAGAAGGAAATGCTAGCATCAAATTAAGAAGTTTCATAGGCAGTTATTTAAATGCTTCCTTCTGCAATAAAGGATACTGAAAGAGTTTTTTGCTCCGCACCAGTTAACATCATTACAGCAGTATTTAGTGCTACTTAGCTCAGTGCAGTTTGGCCAAAACATTCACAACAAATCAGACCAACTTTGAAGTTACTTATATTTGAGGAAAAACTTCCATTCCCCAGTAATGAAAGTGTAGCATTTATTAACAATTTTTAGTGCATTGAAATAATTAAAGGGAGAAAAGAGGGGAAGAGTTGCACATGTAACACTGATAATTCTTTTGACTATTTAGCACATGCTTTATTAGTACTTGAAAGGGTTCCTGAATTTCTTCAAATCAATGTGTACAGCAAATATGATCCTGAATAACTTCACAATAAATGCTGAAAGTAATATGTTACATTATAAATATTATGAAAATACAGCATTGACATTTTAAGAGATGAGTAAAATGCAGGGTACAGACAACTATTCTAATCCAAAATACCAGAGCAGCCTCCAAATGCACAGGCTTCCTCATTGACTTTGAAATCAAGGAACATCTGGGCACACATGGGAAAAGCACAAGCATTTGGAAGCTCAATACACACATTGACCTGCAGTTATCACAAAGAATGCAGGGAAAGGAAACCAGAAGCATTACACACAGTACAGAATTCTATGTAAATGAAGTGCAAGACAGCTTACAACCGCTTACTTGGTAAGCCATCCTACAGTGGCTTACTTGGCAGCTGAAAAGTAATACAATCTACTTCCAAGTAATATACTTGTGAATAAACTAAAATCCATGATTTATCTAAAGTGTCTTTTACCTTTTGGTGACCTGGGCTTTCCAGTAAATGCTGTTTTAGTTTGACCTCTTTTTCTGTTATCTCTCTCATTTTCAGGTTCACCTAAAAATAGGGGAAAAGGTAATGACAATTACATACCTTTCCCAAAAAATATTTGTACTGCTTCAGTTCAACTGCGTTTGCCTTATCAGTCTTCTATGCTTCTGAACTCAAACCAGAGGAGGAACAGAGGCCACCCATAAAAGTATTTCACATGCTGATGATCAAAATGGTACTGCACTCAGTTTTTCCTTGCATTATCTTAAGGCTCTAGGTGCTAACAAACAGTAGAAAACATTTCTGCTTCCTAGTACATATTACAGACACCCAAGTTAAGGCAGGTATCAGGAATTCCAGCTTCAGGGATTTGTCCAGTCAGTTCTCTCCCACACTGTGCTTGTTTCATTTTTCAATGTCTTCCTATTTTTTTCTAGACTCTCCCCTCTCCCAACCAACTATTCTCCAAAGACATGGCACTGCAAATGACTCACAGCCAACAGTCTAAGAATTTAAGAACCCTGCACTAGTTTAGATCAAAGGTCCATCTATTCCAGCATTCTGTTCTCACAGGGGCCAAGGAGATGCCTACTGGCAGCTGCAAGGACCTGAGCACAACAGCAATTCCCAGCAACTGGCATGCAGAAGCCTACTGCCTGACACTGGAGGTAGTACTTGGCTATCATGAAGGTAAGGTTAATATCCTTTTAAAGTTTTCAACCTCAATGCACACATCCTCCACATCTTAACTTCTACACTATCAGTGCAAAATGGGCACAATCCAGCTGAAGTGAGGCACCTTTAGTGTGAAAAAAGTCCTCTACACAAAAGCTATGTTTAGACTTAAATAAAGACCCCAACTGATTTACTTCACATGTATGACTTCCAACCTATTTTAAAAATTAAGGCCAATCTCTGGTTTCATATATAATCATTTTCAAAAATAACAGTTTTAAAATTAATTTTGAGAAGTGGATTTTCACACTGGGTTGGCACAATAAAGCAGAGTAGCTGTGTGAGCTAACCTGTGTCTGAACAATGAGTAACTTTTATTGGAGTCCTCATAAATAAAGCCTCCCACATTGGATAATTTTATTAAAGTCCCCCAAAATCATGTTTGGTAGCAAGCAGATCTTTTTCACTATATTAAACAATAAAGATTGAGTGGATATGAGTGGGTAGAGGTGCTTTCCCCATCTCTCATAATACTAGAACATGGGAAAGTCAAGAACAACAGAGGGAAATACTTCACTTGGTACGTATCTAAACTGCTGAATTTTCTGCCACAAGATGTGATGTGATGACCAACACCAATTTACAAAGCTTTCAAACAAGAGAAGCCTTTTCCTTCAAGAATTTGTCTATCATGGACTACTAGTCATGGTGGCTGTGTGCTACCACCAAGATATCCTGTAAATCAGTTGTAAGGGAACAACAGTGGGAGAAGACTATTGTCTTTGTACCCTCCTTGCAGGTTTCTGGGAGACCTCTGGTTGGCCATTGTGGGAAACAGGAAACTGGACTAACTAGGGATACCTTTGGTCTTATCCAGTAGGGCTGCTCTTATGTCATTATGGTCAAATGAAGAAAAAGCACTGTTTTATTAATTTAGACTCTTTTAATATAAAATATGTTTATGCTGATTACTCATTGTTTGATGGGGGGGGATAACTTTTATTAATAGTGCAATGACTACTGAATACCATTTCCCTACAGGATATGTATGCAATAGAGTTCAAATCTACTCACATCTAAAGATGCTGTTTTACACCATTGTTTTTTACCTTATTAATCCAGAATATCATTGCATCCTCCAGATCATAGGGCAATTCCTTTGAGGCACTAAATGTAGAAAAACATTTGACACTTGCAACCACTTTCTCAATGCTGATCATTTCCACAGTGTAGGCCATCATGAGGGCATCAATCATTGCCATGTGAGGACTCTAAGGAACAAATAAGAACATGTTTCATTCAAATATATTTGAAGAAAGCAGGGGATATTTATTTTTTTAAGTTGGCTAATTAAAACAGGCTACAATTGAGGAAGCTAAGGTGAAAAACTCTGAAGGACAGAATGGGTACTACGGCAAAGAAAAGTTAAGCTTTCTTTTCTTAAGCTAACCATTTTGATTGGCGCACAGCTGAGATCCAATTCAGACACAGGTGTATCATCGCTCTCCATGACGTAAATCCCTTTCCGAGACAGAGCCTGGATGACCGACTGGTGTCCCTGCAGAGCAGCCACCTGATCCCCTTTCAGAATGAGGCTGCAGACACGGCAGTAGAGCTCGCTGGACAGCAACAGCTTGATGACAGGTGGTTTAATATGTTCTTCCTCATACTGATCTATATAAAATGGGTCCTTCAGTTCATCTGGGATGTTATCTGAAAGAAAAGAAGAATGAGGTCTAACAAGGGGGTTCATTATAAGCAATACAAAAAGCTCATTGAGAACAGAGGCAAAACACACGCACACACAGTCAGAAGCAAACTACTTTCTGGCATTTAAGAATATTAGAGAACATAGATGAGCAACTTACTTTAGTAGCTGCAAAAAAATTATTTCTTTCCCAACACATCCCTTTCTGTGACCTTGGGTGAACTGGCTCTACTACCCTCAGTCATCCAATACCTCAATGTGACCACCTCCCCCATTTCCTTTAACTTCCTCCACAAGACTCTTTTCTTTTTCCAGGAAGTTCTTTCTGTAACCAAGCAAAAGTACATGAAATTGAAGTAATCACATATTATTGCCTCCATTTCTCCCCTTCCTCTGCTTTCCCTGTGTCGATTTCAGATTGTAAGTCCACTGAGGCAATGCCTTGTTGCAACTGTTCTTTGTAAAGCACTATGTGTGTAGCCAGCACTATATAAATAATAATCTATAATGGTTAGCAGAACATACATCAGATTATTTCTGGTCATCTTGAACCTCTCATAACCACAGAACACCTCATCAGGAAAGAGTAAAAGCAACCCAACCTGAAACCGTAGCCAATAGTATATCAATATTATTCTTTTTTTAACAGTTTAAATGTTTTACAGATTGACAAATTCAAATAATAAACTTTATTGCACTATGATAACTTGATATCTAAAATGTACATTTAAAACACTAACATCTTTTAAATTAGCATACTGCTAATGACACCAGAGATACTCACTGAAAGTTTGCAGTAGTTTATCAATAGCTTTGACATGCACACAACCTTTTTAATTTGATGTAACAGAGAGTGCTTCCAGACAGGGGCTTAATTTGCAATTGAGTTGCTGAGACATTGCAAACAGGACATTGGCAGCAAGGGTTTTTCCACTTACTGGATTTCCCCTGGAAAGGGTAAATCCGGATTAATGGAGGTGTGGGGAGAGTGTGTACAGTACTCATATTTTGATGGGGAAGTTAGAAGAAACCTGCATGCATGAGGAACACCAATCCAAATAATACATACGCACCAGGAAGCTCTCTAAACACACTTATCTGGAAGCAGGTTCCATTGAACTCAGCAGAACTTATTTCTAAGTAAAGGCTTGATGTGAACTAGCAGACCTCAACCACTTTACAATGTCTTCAAAATGTTTTATTTCTATCATACACTAATCTTCAAGCCACCAAGAGCAACACACCATTTGCGTTTTTTGCATGTTTATTAGACTATCACTATGTTATATATTTCTGCCTCACTAGATCAGAACAATAGAATCTGACCATTTGAGGCCTCAGGAGTAGTATATATAGTTTTATATACTGCGCTCTTGCAAAATATCAAGGCAGTATGCATAAAAAACATGTAAAAGCAACACGAAACAGTTACAGCAAGTAGCACAGCATTCTAAGGATTGGTGCTATACGATTCCACTTAGCTATACAGCTCAGCAACCTTGTAGCCATGTTCTGCACTAACTGCAGCTCTTATTCTAGCACTCCCCTGCTCTCTGCTGGTAAAGGTAATCAGCAACCAAGGCTTTGTTGATGCCATAACCAGGCCCAGACTGAAATTGTTTCAGATAATCTATTTCATCCACGAACATCTGCAATTAACCAGCCACTACCATCTCAATTACCTTGTGCCTCAAAAGGGATATTCACAACTGGGCAGTACTTCTCAAAACACCTCAGGTTCACATCTCCAAGATGGAGGTCAGAGAGAGAAAGGAGAATCCAGCACGTCTTTCCTCTAACACTTGGGAATGACATGCTGGATTCCAGACTGATGGTGTCAAGCACAATGAGTCACTCTGAAGACAAGTCTCTGGAAGGGCAAAAAATGAGCTCCTCACAGGTGTTGGGTGCCATGATGATGAAGTTTGATGATGAACTTGTAGAGAGCAGTCTTGCCAAATCATCCAGCCAGGCCAAGAACTCCAGTGGGGTGGAGCCAGGGCACTACTCTGCCAATGAGCCTTCTTCCAGTGACAAGAAGGTGTCCAAATCTGCACAAGTCACTCCAAACCCAGCTCCAAATCCCAGCATCACCAAGCAGATGATGAAGAAGTGCAAGCAGCCTTTGAAGGTCACCAAGGATTTGGGCCGCTGGAAACCCACTGATCAGCTGATCACTGATCACTGTTGATCAGCATTGTGTTTTAGACCATGACTTGACCTCTTTGCACTTGGGGGTTCAACTGCTGTTTTAATCTGCAGGAGATCCAGAAGAGGTGGCATGCTCTGCTCTATAACCCTGTGATTTCAAAGCTGTCTTGACAGGCCATGCAGCAGTTGCATCCAGAAGCCAGTCTCTATGCAATGTAAATTGCTCTTCAGCAAAGCAGTGGAGCCAACCCACCATGGATACCCAGAGGTTTTCTACCCCTCCTGCACTGCCAAGATTCTACCGACACACTGGAAACTAATGAAGCAGTACTACCTCTTGGGAACATTACAGCCACTGCCCAAAGGGGATCAGGAGCTCAACTGTCTGATGCCAAATACATGATAGATGACAGCAAACTAAATGATATCTGAGATGAGGTGTTGGAGCATGAGCTGACCAAGGCAGACTGGATACACAAGCATGAACTCCAGCAGTTGGAGCAAGAGCTGCATAAGTGGCAGGTGCTTGTGGACAGTATAACAGAAATGACTTCCCCTGATTTTGATAACCAGACATTGGCTGTGTTGCATGAAAGGGTGGTGCATTATCTTAGGCACTCCTGGGGGATCACACTTGGCAGAGCCATGGAAGATCACACTTGGCAGAGCCACCAAAGACAATCAGATTGGTGTGGATCTAGCACTGCAGGGGCCAGCCTCAAAAATATCCCACAAGCAAGGCATCATCAAGCTGAAAAACAATGGTGACTTTTTCCTGGCAAATGAAGACCAGCGACCCATTTACGTGGATGGGCACCCTGTGTTTTGTGGCAGCAAATGGAAACTCAGAATTAACTTGATGGTGAAGATTGCTAGCTTGCGGCTTGTCTTCCTCATCAGCCAACACCTGATTGTACTTACTAAGGCAGAGGATGCCCAAACTGCCCATCTCTGAGGCCTGGATCAAATCAAAGGCACCAGTGGGCCTGTGTGTGGCTTTTCACACCCCACTCCTTTTGCCAGCAGAGACCACCAATCTTTCTGATGACGACGATGCAGCTTCAAAGTTCCTACACTTTCCTAGGCTAGGACTGAAACTTATTGGGGGCCTTTCTTTTGCAGAGGAGGAGGAGCTCTGCTTCATCAATCAGCAGATCTATGTATGACAAAAAGAGCCAAGCCTTAAACTAGCACCTTGCTTGCGTGGTGTGTGGCTAGGCTTGTGCAGCTATTGTGCTTGATTCTCTTTGGAACAGAGTGACAAAAACTTTTATGGAGGATTAAGGGCTAGGGAGTGTGTGTCAAATGAGCTAATAAAATAGTTGTTAATCTTTTTTTTAACCCACCTCAGGGTCCAGGTAAGGCCTCTTAAGGAGGGAGCACAGCACTACCTCTTTCAAAATGGTAGGCATTGCTCCCTCCCACAATGAGCATCCAGTCAATCCCTCTTAATTAGCTTTTACAAACCATGATAAACAAAGAGCCAAATGACATGTGGTAAGCCTAATCCACTACCAAGTGTCCTGTCCACATTATCAGGCTGTAAAAGCTCAATCTTCAGAACAAGGCAGAGATTTCAGGAGAAGTGCTCATCTTTCTCTTGCCAAGGATACCTCCAGTCCAATTATGCTTTCACCCATGAGCACAGCACTTTACTGCATAAAGTAGTTTATCATTCCACTAGTCCAGAAAATGATAAAGCCTATCTGACTGATCTGGGCTTTGATCAGAATTCAGCAGCTTTCTGTTATTACTTCTTCTAGAGCTACTATTTGCAGTTTCAGAGCACACATTCCAGAACATGCTTCATGTCTTTCAATAGCCATTGACATTCCAAGAATCCCAGCACTGATGACCTTCTGAAGGTACATGTATGCACACCCAATGACCCCTTGAGGGTCACAAGCCCAGCTGAATATCCTAGGGTTTTCCCCAGGATACCATATTTTACATATACAGACATAATTTATATTATCATTACCCTGAAGGGAAATGACACACCATTACCAAACAGACAGATTATGCCCTAGAGAGTTGTAGTGGAACAGGAAATAATTACTATATGCTTCCATAAAGTCCAAAATGCAGGCAAAGACTACAAGTGCTTCTAGATGGAGGTTTACTCTGAAAATCATGGAGGGAATGACTACTGCTGATTGAAATGTCAGAGTCAGATCTAACATGATTGATACCAGTTATGGAAACCACAGGAGGGGAGAGTGTTCTTGTGCTCAAATCCTGCTTGCTGGTTTCCCTCAGGCATCTGTTCAGTCACTGTGAGAGAAGGATCCTGAACTAAATGGGCTATTGGCCTGATCCAGTAGGATCTTCTTATGCTGCTGGCATAATCCACAAGCTGTATTGCTGAAAATTTCTGACCAAAATTTCTTTATGAGAGACTCGCCACCTCCAAGTCTACCAATGCAGGGCTCATTCAAGAATAGGAAGCTGCTGCTTGAGGACCTTTTATACATTTTTTTCATCCTTCTCAGATTATTTTTATTAGTGTTCAGTTGCTATAAGCTTCCCAGGAATAAGTACAATGCAAAAGCACGAGTGAGTTACATTTGTTTTCAGAAACTGCTATGTACATATAACTATTAGCTTCTTAGTTTCACCCAATTCTCATGAAAGTACTACAACAACTATGCAAGACAATATCCATACTATTCCAAAATCCCAAGGAAGTTGCAGTTTTGAGTTTTAGGAATTCTAGTTACGGTACTAAAACTTTGTTTCAAGTTACATATTTTTTGTTACTCCTACCAACAGATTTCAAAAGTAGTTTTCAGCATTAACAAAGATTTGTAAAGTTTTCAAATCTATTCAGTTGTTTTATAAACAAGAAAAATAAAATGATAGTGTGCAGCCTGAAAGAGATGGGAAGTACCTAATCAATATTACAAGTTTTCCTGTGTCTGTGCAAAATCAGCAACCTACACTACTACCTAGTATTACCTGACCACTCAGCTCAATAGCTATTATTTTAAAATATTGTCTGATTAGTAATAATGCTTTGTGTTGTAATTGTATGTTTTAAACTGTGATAAAATATAATGCTATGTTTCATTTTGAGTTGCCTAGAATGCTTGCTATCAGGTAGAATGATGGCACATAAATGTTTTAAATAAGCACTAACAGTGTAGTTGTAACCTTATCTACTCAGAAGTAATTCAACGGGGCTTTCTCCTAGATAAGTGGAGTTAGGATTGCATCTTAAAAAAATAGTTCTCCATGCAAGAGATGTAACAATCCAAATGTATTAATAGATTAGTTTAGGTTTCACACAAAATTGAAGAGAAGCCATGCGGTAATGAACGAAGCACAACTCTACACAGGGCTTGAGGGGGGCAGTGAGTGGCTGGAAATATAAAGTTAAGCTGTGGGACAGAAAGTCACTTGAGCTTTATGAAGCCCTGATATAGCAGATTAATTTATCCAGTCCATATTGTCCATATTATGCATTATTCACATGATCAGGGTACTACCTCATTTTACCACATTAGTAAAGGAAATGAGCCTCAGGAAGTTACTTGATTTTATTTTAAGCTTGAAAATAGTTTCCATTATTACAGTTTTGCTTCTCAAACTATGAGCAGCATCCCATGTAAAAATACAAATACAAAACAAGACTGCAGACGAAACACATATCAATAGGAGTGTCTCAACCTGAGTATCTTGATGTTACATTCAAATAACAGAACAAAGTCCAAAAATGCTGATCACATTATGACTGAATGATGCATCAGAATAAAACATTCTTCCCTTTCCCCAATACTGTGGCAGCTGGCTGACTGGACCCGGCCTCTGGGACAGGAGCCGCGGGGTGGCAGTGAGAGTAGCCTTCCCCACACAGCCATGTAGAGGTGGCTCACCTTCCTTAGGCCAGCTTGGAAGACAGCTGGCCGGCAGCATTGGAGAAGGGGAAGAAGAAGAGGGAGGGTGGAAGCTTCACCTGACAGAGAGAGAATAGGAGAAGGAGAAGGTGGCAACAGCAGTATCACTCCTGCTGCTGCCTTATGCAACGAGAGGGTCACAGGGTTATTTGGAGTCAGGCCTACACTGAACTGCAGAAGCTGTGGGAGCTGTTTAGGAAGTTGGAGCAGCAGAACAAGCAGCTCCGCATTTGCAGTGTCGGTGGGGCTCCAGGCAGCAACCCCAATCTATAGCAGCAGGGTCAGGCACCTGCACACCATCGGCTGCGCCTCTTGCCATGGCTGCTGGCACCTCCACTGTCACCTTTGCTGCTGCTCTCCGCTGCCACCAGGAGCAGCCCGCTAATTCTGGGGCTCGAGAGTCACTGCCTTGGCCCCAACAAAACTGGGCCCAGGTGGCCTCCACTGAATGAGAAAAAAAGGAAGAGGAAGTTGTTGGCACTGCAAATGTTTCAGCAGCAAGGGAGCTGTGAAGAGTGCCAGCCTTCTGAAGGAAGGGGAGCCACTGAAGCCCAATGAGCTGGAACGGCAGCACCAAGAGGCATGCATCTTCTAGTGCCCTAATACCCCACCAACCAGGTGAATCGCAGGACAGGGCAGCAGTGAAAGAGGCATGTCTTTTGGTGCCATGTCAGCCAGCTTGTTAGGCGCCAAACAATGGCACCTGGACATCTCCACTGCCTCACAAAAGGCTGGTTGCCAGTCACAAAATGTGATTGGCTCCTGGCTAATTACGAATGCTGGTTCCCTTGAATTAGAAACAAGCAGCATGACAATGTTTTTCCCAGAAACAAGACTAAGGGCAAGTGCAAACAAGTTTTTTGCATCCAAATAATGGCATCTTATTCTAATTGCCCAATTACACAGAAAGTCAATGTTCCAGGTGAGCACTGATATCTATGTTTGCTCCTTAGTAGTTCCTCATATCATGCACATTGGAGATAATGTAATACTGTACATTGGTTCGGATAATAAGCTGAAAGCTACCAGTCTCAAGTTCCAATCTTACCTCTTAGGCAAATCTTAGGCAAATCTCAGCTATCAGTAGAAGCCGCCACAAGATTGCCTTTTAAAACCAATCTATTTTCAGCCAAGAAGTACCATATTTTTCACCCAATAGGACGCACCGTCACATAAGGCGCACCTAGTTTTTTTGGGGGGGGAATAAAGGGGGGGAATTATTTCCCCCCCCAGACGTGGGGCTGGGGCGAGGGAAACCCGAGCTTCCCCCGACCCCAGCCCCCAGAACAGGCAACTCTCCGCAAGCCACGGGAGCCCAGCACCGGGCTCCCGCGCCTTGCGGAGAGCTACGCAAAGTCTCAGCGCGCCCAGCCTTTGGCATGCAGGCAACTCTCCGCAAGCCGTGGGAGCCCGACGCGGGCTCCCACGGCTTGCGGGGATCAGCGCAAAGCCTGGAGAGCGAGAGGGGTCGATACGCACTGACCCCTCTTGCTCTCCAGGCTTCAGCGAAAGCCTGCATTCGCCCCATAGGACGCACACACATTTCCCCTTCATTTTTGGAGGGGGAAAAGTGCGTCCTATGGGGCGAAAAATACGGTATATATTCTAGTTTTCAGATATCTGTAGAGCACATTTTGTCTTCATGCTAATTCTTTATTGCTACCGACAATGTTAAAAGCCCAATAAACATTTGAAGAGTGAAGTGTTATCAGGTCCAATTCATTGTTTGAGCAGAACCAAGTAAAGCAAACTGCATCTACCTGATTTAGAAAGACAATAAAGGAACTCCATTTGTATTCAGGATTAAATTCTCTTTCCCCTTTTAATATAAGTAGAATGATAATCCAACTGGTATAAAATAAGGATCAAAAGTCCTACATATCACAGTTTCTAAAAACAAACAATCCTCCTGTGCTACCAAAACATATACCATATTTTTCGCTCTATACGACACACTTTCCCCCCTCCAAAAATGAAGAGGAAATGTGTGTGCATCCTATGGAGCGAGTGCAGGCTCCTTGGCTACAGCGATAGCAACGTGAAGCCTCCAAAGCACAGAGGGAGTGCTCCCTCCGCGCTCCGGAGGCTTCGCGTTGCTTTCGCTGAAGCCTGGAGAGCGAGAGGGGTCGGTGCATACCAACCTCTCTTGCTCTCCAGGCTTCAGGGATAGCCGCCTGAAACCTTCGGAGCGCACCATGAGTTTCTGCTGCGTTCCGGAGGCTTCAGGTTCCTTTTGCTGAAACCAGGAGTCTTGCTCTCCCAGCTTCAGCAAAAGGAACCCGAAGCCTGTGGAGCACAGCGGGAACTCGCGCTGCGCTCTGAAGGCTTCAGGGATCTTTGAGGCTGGCAGTGGGGGAAAGCAGCGCTTCCCCCCACCGCCAGCCCCACAAGCTCTGGGGGCAGCGGGAAGGCGGCGCACCACCTCTGCGCTGCTCCCCGACCTGGTCTTTGAGGTTGGCGGTGTGGGAAGCAGCACTTCCCCCCACCAGCAGCCCCACAAGCTCGGGGGGCAGCACAGTTGAACGCACAGAACGCACAGAACACACCTTGTTTTACAGGGGGAGAACAAGAAAAATAAATTCTCCCCCTCTTTGCGCAGCGCCCCTTCAGCAAAGCGCCAGGAGAAATGGAAGGGGCTCCGTTTCTCCTGCCGCTTCGCTGAAGGGGCGCTGAGCAGAGAGCGGGAGAATTTATTTTTCTTGTTCTCCCCCTCTAAAACAAGGCGCGTCCTATGGTCCGGTGCGTCCTATAGAGCGAAAAATATGGTATTTATTGTATCTTTGTTTATATGACAGCATTCAACATACTGCAAGCCTCCTTTTCTAGCCTTCTATATACTGTTAGCCTTTTTTATGTTGTCAAAGTCCCAATGAAGTCAGAACCTAGATATAATATATTAATAAGTAGAAGAAAAGCAGTCTACAGAGAGCAGCTATCAACTGGGTGCAACTCTTTTTTATATTTCCAATTCTTTTCATAAAACAAAATCTCATCTCCTGTCAAGAATCCAAAGCAATAGATTGTGCAGACAAGTGTTGCAAGGAGTACAACTGTGATTAGAAGAGGCTTCCAATAAGCACTGTAGTCCGTGTACCCTAAAATCTACTTCTTACTTTAAACTTCTTGTTGTTCACATTCATCTGTGTTGAAACAATGGAGTGCACCCAAGCCTCTGTGTTAGCAGCACCTAAGTGACCTCTCCAGGGTGCACAAACCTGGGCATTGTATATGGAAGTCCTGGGCTGCCCAGCCCTCAGCCTCACTGATGTGGTTAAAAAAAAAGAGAGAGAACACCACGTTTGGCACCAGCCTAGCTTCAGGAATTGCTGGAAGGAGGCATTCAAGGTGCCATCCAACCTTCTTAGGGACTGCACTTCAGATATGTGTAGGTTTTACTTCTTACTGTTTCTTCTCTTGAAGATATCCTGCAATACAGCAGAGGTTTAGGATCCAAGTTTTCCTTCTCCTAGATGGGCTACCTTCCCAGGTTGAAGAGCCCCATCTGCCCCTCACTTCCCTCTACAGCACATGCAGAAACAGCCTTGATAACCATTGGACCCACTATTGCTCTCATCTGCTCAGTCCACTGGAACCTGTCCCTAACTCACTCATCGGCTACTCTCACCTGGTTTAGCTAGCCAGTTGAAGTGATTCCTGGAGTGTGTCTGCTGTCACATGCTGACAGCTTCTAGGAGCCACAAGTGAGAGCTTAGTACAGGGTGGGGACCAAGATGAACAAACTACCCCAGAAAGAACATGACATGTCTTCCGCCATAGATACCCCTTCCTCTAACATCCCCTATACCCCATGCACACTTTAAACTAGACCATGTGAAAACCAAGGAGCTGAGACTCAGAACATATGGTTTAAATAAAGTCCCAACCTGAAGCTTCACTAACTCAGATTTCCACAAACACTTCTACTCTCATTTTCTGAAGTAGCCAACCAGGATAATGGAGCCAAAAACTGCAAGCTTATACACTTATATGTGAGTTAAGTCTATTTCCTCAACGAGGCTCTAAGCAAACAGGCATATCTTGTTTAAAAAGAAATACTTGTGATAAATATCATGTGAGAAATATCACTAGCTGAAATAAGATGCAGCCAATGTGTGGCTATCTAGAAGCTGTTGGGACTAAAAAAATAACATCATACCTGACCACTAGCTATGCAGACGGTGGCTAGTGGGACCTGGAGTCTATTAACATCTAGAGCAGCCTTTCTCACCCTTGGGTCCCTAGAAGTTGTCAGACTACAACTCCTAGCTAGCATGGCCAGTGGTAGTGGATGATGGGAGTTGTAGTTCAATAATACCTGGGGACCAAAGGTTGAGAAAGGCTGATCTAGAGAATTAACATGTTGGCACAAAGAGATACAGTATAGGCAGCAACCGTTTTAGGCATGTCTGATATGTGTGTGACCATAAACATGTGCATTGCGCCAAAACTGGAATTGAGGTGAAAAAGTCACAAAAAGGGGCAGAACAGGACAGTGGTAGAGTGGGGTGTTTCAAATACACATAATTTCACTTAAATGCATGGTGCCTTGGAACATAACCCCCACATAAATGGGGAGTTGCCTGTACTTACTGCACTAAAAGATACTTAGATTGTAACAATTATTAGGGTTTTGCCATGAGGCTTTTAAAAAAACCGTACCATATTAAGCAAAAATGTAGTAAGAAAGAGGGGGAAGCAACATAGCAGTTAGGAGCAATAAATGAAGTACTTAAAGTTGGATAAACATAGATTTTGATTTAATTTATTATTTTTTGCAACCTCAGGTTATACACAACAGGGGTACACAGCAACATGTGGTGTTAGCCTCATTCTATTATCCATTTTAAAATTTGTACCTTATCCACCAGCTCTATATCCAAGTGAAATTGTTCTCACTGCATCTGCACAAGAGAGACTACAGCATAGTTCACTTTTGCAATTGGGGGGGGTGGGGAGGTTTATTGAGTTGTTCTTGCTTTTATTTTGATTATGTATTTTGTGGTTTTATATTATGATTTTATCCTGTGAACCGCCCTGACACCTGTAAGTATAGGATGGTATACAAATTTAATAAATAACAACAACAATTTCAGGGGATCATCAGTGATCCCCTGGTTTGTTTCTCCAACTTTCTGTCCTTTCCCCGGCTTTGTTTTCCTTCTGCAGGATGTCTACATTTCCTGCGCTAGAAAGCACAGTATAACATTCCTAAACATGAAAGCGCATCATAATTTAAAAAAAAATACTGGCCAGCATGACGTCATTCAGATCAAGTAAGTAGTTCTCATAAAAGCAGCCAAAGGCCAAGCATCATTTCTGCCTTCATCACATAGTTCAACAGTGTGATACAGCAGCAAAAATAAATTAATGCTATTCTAGGCTACATCAACAGAAGTCCAGATCAAGGGAAGTAATAGTACCACTATTCTGCCTTGGTCAGACCACATGTGGAGTACTGTGTCCAATTCTGGGCACAACAATTTAAGAAGTATGTTGACAAGCTGAATTGTGTGCAGAGGTGGCCAACCAAGAAGATCAAAGGTCTGGAAACCAAGGCTTATGAGGAATGGTTGTGGGAGTTCACTATATTCAGCCAAGAGAAGAGGAGACTGAGATGAGATATGATAGCCATCTTCAAAAATCCTAAGGGCTGTGATATGCAAGATGGAGCAAACTCAGGGTGGATAAAAATCAATGGTTTATTTTTTAAAAAACGGATTTTTAAAAAAATAAATAAATTGGATTTTAAAAATAAAATGCTTTTGGAGGGAAAATATTTCTAAAGATAGTTTTTTATAAGTGGCAGTGGTACCTCAGGTTAAGTACTTAATTCGTTCCGGAGGTCCGTTCTTAACCTGAAACTGTTCTTAACCTGAAGCACCACTTTAGCTAATGGGGCCTCCTGCTGCCGCTGTGCTGCGGGAACACGATTTCTGTTCTCATCCTGAAGCAAAATTATTAACCCAAGGTACTATTTCTGGGTTAGTGGAGTCTCTAACCTGAAGGGTATGTAACCTGAAGTGTATGTAACCTGAGGTACCACTGTACATTATAGTCCAAAGGCTATTCATCAGGAAATAAGGATTTGTTTTCAGTTTTTCATGTGTGCTTAAAATATTTTTTTTTTGAAAAAAAAATTTGGGAAAATTGTTTAACCATATCAGTTAACAAACATGGATACATATGCTATAATGTTATTGTTTTAGTTAAATAAATTGTTTAAATTATTATTAAGGAAATTATTATTTTTCTTCTCCCAATAAAGTACATCAGAAAACTTGTCCAAATATAAACAGTTAACTTATTAAGCTAATTAATTAACTAATTAATTTCATAATTATTCTTCTGCTCTAGAGGATAGGACCCAAATCAAGGGCTTCAAGTTACAAGTTACAGGAAGAACATTCTAACTGTAAGGGCTGTTTGACAGTGAAACAAATTCCCTTGGGAGGTGGTGAACTCTCCTGCTTTGGAGGTTTTTAAACAGAGGTTGGATGATCATCTATCATGGGTGCCTTAGTTGAGATTTCTGCATTGTAAGGGGTTGAACTAGATACCTTTGGGGTCTCTTCCAACTCTACAATTCTGTGATTCTATAATTTATTAGAAGGGATCAACCTAAACTAAACTAAACTTAAGCCTCACATTTTAGTTGAGATATAGAACTAAAGTGTTTCAGGTACCTTCAAAGAGTGCAATATAGTCCAGTGGTTCTCCATTGACGAACATTTTGGTTAGTAAATGCTTCAGTTTTCGAACATGCCTCAGAAGTTGAACATGCCACGTGGCTTCTGCTGAGTGCAAGATCCTGAGGCCTAGCTGTTGGCTATTGAGTTTTCCGTTTTCGAACGTTTAAGAACTCGAACAGTCTTCCGGAACGGATTACATTCGAAAACCAAGGTACCACTTTACTGATTTGGGGGGGGGGGCTCTTATATACTACCTATTGCAGTGAAAAGCTCCTTCTAAAATGCCTTACAAATTTAAATATTAGTAATGCAAAGCAGTTTAAGCTGCAATAAGAGAGAACCAATCAAAACAACTTAAAACTCCTTAAAGAACTTAAAACAACTTAAAACTTAACAACTAAAATAGAAACATCACCATTATCAAGACACAGGTCACTTTTATCTCCCAAAAGACAGCAGAAATGTTTTCGTTTTGTCAGATATACTAAAAGCTTCAGCAGAATAGGCCTCTCTTGAGGTGCTCCACAGAAAAGGCACCACCAAAGAGAAGGTTCAGCTTCAAGGGAAATGATAAAACTGGCTTCAAATACTTAAGGAAACTGAAGTAAGGCCTCACCTGAAGATGACACTGCATACAAATGAAGTTTGTACAGAATGAGGCACTGGTCAAGTTTTACATATTTCCATCTCCTTCCTTTCACCCCCACCAAGTGCTAATGCCCTTTGCGACACAGAACAACTGTGCTCTCCAGCATAAGCAGAACCCATGCCTTACAAATAAATTAGATGAGATGAAGCATATATGAAATTAGATGAATATGCCTTGAATACAATTGACATTTTTGACAAGTAAGGATATATGAAATCAGATGAATATTCCTTGTATACAATTGACATTTTTGACAGGTATGCTCATTTTGAGGCAATACTCTATTACTACCAGGTATTCTGAGAAGCAATCCAAGTCATTTAAAGACTAGAAGGACTGGAAGGCTTCTCATTTGTATTAGAGGATAACACTGAAATTTAAAGATATTAACCTGCTTATGGCTGGTTTCATATGCAAAACACAGGAATATTAGCCTAATCTCTATACTTGTTTACAGAATTAGTATACTTTTTTAAAGGTGAGGAAATCAATTAAGGGAATCTGACATTAATATTGAAGCCAAGTATGGATATGTCTAGAACTTGCCATCACACATGACTGCCCAAGCCTAGTTCCCATGGAGGTTTTAAACAAACACAGGCCATGCAACAAATTTGCTCTACACAAAGTAGACCAGTTAGTGGCTGCACTTATTTTTACCAAAATAAGCTAATTCAAAAACCCACAAAAATGAAATTGTAGATATTTACCTTAGTGTCCAGTTATAATTTTTAAACTGCAGTTACAGTTTGTGTTATGATAGAATATTATTTGCCTTTGCTGCTTATTGAAATTATAGTATACTTTCATAAACAGAAGAAGTGAACCAAAAACTTGCTCAAAGCTCCTAATTTTGCTGTGCCACATGAACAATCATCCCCATTCTACAAGCTGAAAACAAACCAAAGCCATGTGATTGCAGGAATACAGTGTATTACTTAGCACTAACACAACACAAGCTAATGTTAATCCATTAAGCATATTAGAGTTTGGCAAATTAGTCAGATTAACAGGGCTATCTAATTTTCTACATGTTACATTTTGTTTCAGTTAAAAGTATAATACCGATATGAAGCCAAAATCCTGGCACAAATGACAAAAACCTAGAACTCAAAGTAGACGAAGCAGAATCTACTTTAATACAACACACTGGATGGCAATAGTGCTTCAGAAGACCGTAGAAATAAAACTAAAGTTTCAAACAAGATTTTTTTCTATCCCATCTATTTATATTCATTACCCACAATGTTATGCAAAGAAATGAATGCTGCCTCACTGCTATGTTCTAGAATACAGCAGCCTTGGTTAAAAAATAGATGAGTGAAATATCTACAATATGATACAGAAGCCACAAGATTCTTATTCTCTATTCAGCTATGCTCCATAAAAAGGTAGCAGCAAGGATCTACAGGATTGCCAGAATGAATCACACAATAATAAGGGCCTTCAAGAGCTCAGCCTTTGTAGGTCTAGGTTCTGTGTGAGAGAGCACTATTTCATGAAACAAAAACAAAAACACAGTTATATGCACTTCTACAAACCATTCACAATGAGGAAAAGGGATGTACACTGACAAGGTTCCTAGCAAGCACTTATTAATATCCTGGGATCTAAAAACATGGGAACAGGGCAAGCAGGCAAATCGGTTTGGCACATGATTGATATGTAAAACACAGATCATTTCAAATCCATTTAACAGCTGAGAGAGCAAGACAGGAGGAAAGCAAAAGGGGAGAGATAAAAGAATAATCACTCAATGGGGATTTTTACCTATTCCATAGGCTTTAGCACAGATCCATTGTAGATTAGCAGCTATTTTTGCTCGAGCTGAATCATAGAGCTCCAACGGAACGATCTCAGCTGCACTATCTGCTAGAGCATCCATTTTTCTTCTGGTGCTATCCCCACCAGCACAAACATCAACATCCGCCATCTGAAACAAAAATAAAAGAAACCCAGTCTAGCACTCATACACATAATAGGCTCATATGTACAGTAGCAAGTACAAATTATGTAGTCCCAGAAGCACTGGAGGTTTTTTATTGCTATGGTTTGCTCTGCAATTACAGTAAATCTCAGTCTGAATTCTTTCCCCCTTCTAATATTCATTTGATGCTGCATTTTTTATATATATATATATATATATATATATATATATATATGAGAGAGAACATGCTAAAGCTACTCTCTTTCAGCCCTACAATATGAAAGGGAACATACAAATCACACTTGTGGTCATAGTCTTGCTCCAGACACCTCTCCAGCATGTTAACAGCCTAACAATACAGACAGGTACCAGGCAAATTGCTGGAAGCAAAAACCTATTCTCATATGATTTCTCTAACAATTGAAATGAAGGAGGCACAGCAGGGAATGAAGGCAACAGAAGGCAGAAGGCCTAGGGTTTCCCATTCTTGTCATAGCCTCATCTCTTTCCTTCATCCTACTCCTAAGAAGGATGATCGGTTAACTGAGATGAACAGAAGCACCAGACACCCTGGAGGCAAGAGGATAAAGGGAGAGGGCAGAACAGAAAGGTCCTTCCACCAACATCTTCCTTACCCTTCTTCACCAGCACACTCTGGCACATGCCAGGGCCAAGGTAGCAAACAAAAGGTGCCTCAGCCTACCTTTTCCAGGCAGAGTGCTGCTCCCCAACAAAGACAACAAAGGACATCCCTTCAGCACCGTCTTCCTCATCTGTCACATCTTCCTTTTTGCTGTCTCACCCGCCTCTCCCTTTTCCAAATATCTCCCTAGCTTTTTTCAGTTGCCTTCAGTTCTTCTCCCACTCTACACAGTAACTATATATGTGTGTAGGAGTATTAAACCCAGTGCTGCCTATTGCCTTAACCTCTCCCCAATACATTTCCACATGTCCCTTAGTAGCCCATAAACTTCTGTTCCCCCTGCTTCTGCTCCAGTTCTCACCCCATAATGTCACTTTCACCTCCCCGCACAAAAACACACACAAAGATCCTTAACAGCCCAGTCTCTTTTCACAGCAGACACTGCCTTACACATATCCATGAACCTGACACCCATCAGACAATTCATTTTTGTAATAAATAGCATGGACAATAAACACAGCACAATATGACATTAATGGTGATTAAGACAGCAACACTACTGTTTAATATCCTACGCTTTCCTATATTAAGATTACTCCCTTCCACCATGTACTGCAATACTGGCCTCAACCTTTTCCTCATCCTCTTCACAGCCCATCTCTCCTGATCCTCCAGTTTCTGCCCCTCAACACACCCAGTCCTTGCCCAAACTTCCCACACTTACATCTCAATCTACTGCCTCTCCCACTGTAGCTCCTATATTAGTCTACCACACCCCCCCACAATAATCAACCCCCCATTGGCCCACCCCGTCCCTCAAACAGCCTCCTGCTGTCCAAGCCACTGCCCCTCAACGCCTACTATTCTTATCATACTGTAGATTTGTTGTTGTTATTATTATTATTATTGATAAAACACCCACACAGACACCCAATCCTGATCCCCCAACCTATACTTTTCTACGATTTCCCCATGACCTGTTACTTCCACGCACAAATAACCAGACCCCCACCCCACCCCAGCTCCTCTCCCCCAAATTCCCACCCGTCACAACACGGCAATAAGATCCATGGCTCTCTCCCATGCGCACAACAACCGGGCAAACCCCCAGGCCCAGGCTTTACCTCTACCCACAAGCTCCTCTGCCGCCCGCTCCCAGATACCCCACAACTCTTCATAACCACAAGCAACGTAACCAGATTTCTCCCCTCCTCCTCCCGCCCAACCCCCACCCTGCCAAAAAAAAAAAACAACATAAAAAGATCCCGGCCCGCCCACCCCACACACCGAACACGCCCCAATCCCTGCTCATCCTCAGTCGCTCACTCGCGATGATAACACAGGTTAGAACACAATAACACACCCCGCTCAAAAACAGCCAGGCCCCCCTCCCCGCAGAGCCCTTCCGTCCAAGATGTCAGCTCTCCGCTCCCCCCGCCCACACGCCGTGTGTCCCTCATACAAGCCGCCGCCGCCACTGCGCTCCCTCCTCCTCCTCGTCTCCTCAGTTCTGACAGACCCAAATCATGCCGCCCCCGCGGCTGCCCGCCCCCCGCCATCATCTGCCGTGCGCCCCCCCCTCACCTTTTTTCCTGCTTCCGAGCCGCAGCTACCTCATGCCAACGCCGGGCCGAGCTCCCCAACCGCCGCCGCCTCACCACTCCCGCGTCGTCGGAGCCCCCACCGCTACCACGTCGGCCGCGCCCAGGGCCCAAGGCCTCGCGGCGGCAACGGCAAGGGGTAACCCCCGCACCCACCTACCCCCGCTGGGCTGGGTAGGGCAAGGCAGGGCTGGTCTGGTGGGCAGGCGGGCGGGCGGGCGGGCTGGCTGCCTCTGTCGCCTCAGCGCAGCCTGGCTCGGCTGAGGGGGCGGGGGAGACTGGAGGGGGGGAACGAGATCGGAGGAAGGGGGGGGAAGGACGCGCACCCGCGAGGCTCGCGCGCCTCGATAAACGGAGAAGAATGAGGGCGCGCATGCGCCCGCTCGCCAGGTGAAGTAGGTGTAGAGGGTGAGTGAGTGTGTGTGTGTGTGAGAGAGAGAGAAAGAGGGAGGGAGGGAGTGCGCGTGCGCGTGCCGCGGAGCCTTCTTTCTCTCCCTGCCGCCTCTCCTGACTCCCGCTACGTTCTGTCCGCGAGCCGCGCTTCGGTATCTTTAATGCGCGCGCGCGCGCGCCCGGAAGGGGGGGGAGAGAGAGAGTGGGTGTACGCGCTCGGGGGGAGGGGGTGTCTCTACAGCTAAGGGTTGATTAGCTGGCCGAGAGAGGGTGGGGGTGCTCTGCAACTAAGGGTTAGCTTACCTGGAGTCAGGAGGAGAAAGCTAATAAATCAGGGTCACCCGCCTCCTGGGTTGGGTTGTGATCTGCGAGGTAGGCTGCTGCTGCTGCTGAGGATAGTGGACTGTAACATGCAACTATCCAGATCTGTCACTGAGGTCAAGGGTGTAAGATGCCTGTATGGTAAAGACTGAGCAGAAAGCACAGAAGCTCCTGCTCAAGCGACGTCAGGACGACCATGCAGGCTGCTGGTGTTGCATACCTCAGCTTGAGAGCCTGGGCACACGCGTGCACGCGAACAGCCTTGGGTAGCTTTGCAGCATTGAGAGGAGGCCCTCAATTGAATGCCGCAAACGATGCGCCCAGGATCATGGATGGGTGTAGGGGGGGCGGAGCTGCCCCCACAATCAATCAAAATCAATACAAATCTGATGTTCTGCCCCCTCATAAAAGCCCCGGGGGGGGGCCTCCACAAGAATCCTAGCTACGCCCATGCCTAGGATGCCACCAGCGTAAAGGCCCTAGTTCATATCACAAATATGCTGGCGTCCAGGGCAAAGCCTTTGAACCCATTCTCAAAGAGTAGACAGGCATCCTGCAGGAGCAGACAGTCCTTTGGAGACAGTCCTTTGGACTAGGCAATAGGAACTGACCCTCCACAGGTTCCCCACCTCTGGCTTAGACACATATGCAAATATGTAATATGTTTCATCAAGGTTTTTGTTAGAAATTTCAAGAGAGAACAGCAGAAATGGTCCCCTTAGGACGTGAAGTTTTCTAGCTGGGAAGAATATATTTAAAAATAGGGTCAGTGTTTGATTAACAGCATGCTTATCATGGCTTGGATATTCATTGCAGAGCATTAGAAGAAACCCTGCAATGGGAGACTGGCTTCAAAATTCCTGACATACTTTGAGAATGATGAAAATTACTCCCTTTCTAAGACTGTTAGGACAATAGATATTCCAAGCTTACGGATAATTGGGACTCTTTCATGTTATACTGAAATGGAAATTAAAACATGCAAAGAAATATGTAAGGCAATGCTAAATATCATTCAGGCTGCAGACCTAAACCCCCTTATGTAGGAGCAGGGCAGTCTCTACTGAATTTCAGTGGGCTTACTTCTGAGGAGACAGGTATAGGATTGCACAGTTAAATTTCTTTCAACTGCAATCCCTTCTTTCAGGTAAAAATAATTATTGCAATTGCAGTTGTATGCATTTTTAATTGTATGTATTTTAAAAATGAAAATAGCCATTGGTTTTTGTTTTAAAGAAAGAGTCCAATGCATAAATTGTATCAAAATGAAGGCATTCTCAGGTATCATAATAGGGCATATGGAAGGAGGCAGTCTCTATGAATGAAGCAATTATGGATAACTGTGTTATATTGCCAGAGCCATTCCTGGTTCCGTCTGATAATTGTGTTATAATGACTGTCGTATTCCTTGGGATGTTAATCTGATCTTTCTTCCTGAAGGGCAGATTGCTAAATGAACCGGGCACAACCATTATATCTGTGGGGGAGCGGAGTGTATACATGCACACACATCCATATGTTAAAAATATGTTACCAAGGTAACAACAGAATTAAAAATTTCCTTTGTATATCATATATATGCCATGGTTCAACCCACACAGAGTATTTTATTTAAATTTGGCAAAGAGAAAATAGGAAAACATGAACTGTACCCAACTAAGTTCTACTCAGACAAGAAAGACCAGTGCTTTTTTTCTAATAAAAAAAATGCTTAGGGGTACTCGCATTTTCCTATTCATATTGAAATACTGCCCCTCAATGAGGCCAAACTGAGATTCACAAAACGTTTAGGGATATGCATACCCCTGCGTCGTCGTCCCCCCGACAAAAAGCACTGGACAGGACCCACTGAGTTTAATGGACCTATGTTAGGCTGCAGTCCCAACCTTATTTACCTGGAAGCAAGTCCCTTTGACTTCAACAGGTCTTGTGGTTAGTCGTGTCCATTAATTTCAGTAGGTTTACTCTAGGTATGGTGAACAGCCCCTTAAGAGGAAAGAGGAGGGAGCCATTGCACAATTTAAGCTGCAATTAGAATAAACATTTATAGATTTCAGCTTTTAGATTCCACCTCTCTATGCAAAGCAAACAAATATAGGGGGAGTTCAATTTTTTTAAAGGGCCCCTTGAGGTGTGCTTTTTATGGTGCATTCATGACAATATGTACTTAAGATGGTATTGGGCAGCTTTCAATAATGCTTGTGCCTGCAAATGTTTTGGGGCTGACATACAGCTTCATTTCCGGTCGCTGTACACATTGTAACCTCCTGCTGAAATCATGTAAAGGTTTATATCATAAATGGGTTGGGACAGGGGTGTTTTTGTTGTGCTTTAGCATAAAGGTGCCCCTCCAGACAACAGTAATGCAGTAACATTGGGAGTACATTACAGGACAGCTAATAAAACAGAATGATGTGCAGACAGTTCAGTATAATTCCACCATTAATGCACCACCCATGGCGTGCTGCGGAATACACCTGTTTAAAAACGAAACAAAGAAACACCAGTCTGGAGGGATCCTAAATCTACAGATGTGTGAAATTTGTAGCTCACATTTCATGAGACCATACTTACTGCGCACTGAATCTCCCCCGCCCTAGCCAACTAGTAGCTCAATGGCCACTTATGCATTGCCAAAAAAATAAATAAAAGAGAAAATGCAACACCCCAAAAGAGGACACCAATTTGCATATGCTAATTTATATGTGCAGATGCAAATTTAGAAGTAATAACTCTGAATAAGAAATACACACGGTGCGAAAGACTGCACGCAGGTGACCTGAGCTTGCTCTGTCTGCTATCCAGGTGCTAAGAACTTGCCACATCATTGCACACAAGACAGTATGAAATGTGTTTTGTCCTGAATGTCATCCTCAATGTCTGGTGTACTCTGCTTTGTTCAAGGCCATTGGTCAGGGGTGCATCCTGTACATGATGTTGCACGCTGGTGGCTCTGCAGAATCATGGATTAACAGAGCTTTAGAGAGGCCATAGTCAGCAGGAATGAGTGCATCTTGGCTGACTGCTTAAATGTCACCAGAGCAAGTGTTTGACACAAAGTGCAGGTTCTGACGTTCTCATTTAGATGCAGATTTATAAATACTTCAATGTAAACAGACATACACATAGTGGGGAAGGTCCAAGTGAAGTGTGTGTCTTCTTAGTCTGCTGTCAGATACTAGCTGCTGATGGGCAGCTTAAGGGTCCCTGGTGTTCTTTCTTCTGGTGGTTCTTTATCATTACCCAATGAAGCTGAATATTGGAGGAATCAGGGCACACAAAATAAACGTACAGGATGCTGGACTAGATGGGCTATTGCATGTCCCCTGCCTGAAGCCCTAGAGAGTTGCTGCTGCTGCCACCAGTCAGTATAGACAATATCAAGCTACATAGATCAAGGTCTGACCTGGTGGAAGGCAATTTCCTTTGTTCCTAAGTGGGGAGAGCACTGTTGCACTCAGTTCTTGCTTGCGGGCTTCCCATTGGCACACCTGGTTGTTACTGTGAGAACAGGATGCTAGCACTTTGGTTTGATCCAACAAGGTTCATCTATGTTCTTCCCAATGCCCACCCCACCCCATGTATTACATTCTTTCCCTGGGCCTCTCCTGTGCAAGCTTTGGAATTGCACAATCCTAATGACCTTCTGCATCACTGATGTCCTTCTGCCAAGCTGCCCAGTGATGTGTGTTACGGGGCAAGGGAGGGTGGGGGGCTGTCTAGCAGCATGCATTCCCTGAGTCACACAAAAGACCGAGAGTTGCATGACAGATGCCAGCAAGCACAGTAGTATTGCTAGTGTCCCCATGGCAACAGCTCCGACAACAGCTTCCCAGTGTGACGTCATAAGAGGTGGAGGGAAAGCCGTCAATATTTCTCAACTGGAGCAACGAGTGCTGATTACGCCACACTTCAGCACCACAGCTCACAAGCTACAGGGATCCCTTGTCACCAGCTTCTCACAAGGATACTGTGGCAGAGGTTTTGAGCGAAGCAGCAAACTGTTTGCAGATGAAGACAACATTCCAGATGTAGTAGTAGTAGTGGTATTGCCTTATTTCCTCGCAAGGAGCTCAATATGGTGTACACATTTCTCCCCCTCCCCATTCCATCCTCACAACCACCTTGTGAGGTAGGTTAGGCTGAGATGCAGTGACTGGCCAAAGGTGATCCAGTGAGCTTCATGGTCGGGTGTGGGATTTGAACCCAGGTCTCCCAGATCACAGTTCAACACTCTAATCACTATACCACACTGGCTCTGCCTTCTCTTCACTAGAGAAAGAAGAGCTCGAGTTTGTTACTTCACTGTTTGCTAGCCATTATTTCTGAAAGTGCGGCCCAAATTTATGCCATCCCAATTCCCACCAACCACCCCCAGCTTCACATTCATGCCTCAGGCAAGAGGAAGGAAGATAAAAATACCCTAATCCCTGCCCTTCCCCTGTGCCCCAGTCAAATGCCTTCTGAGGATTTTGCCTGCTTTTTACAGACAAATAAGAATTTGGCTGAGAGAAAACAGTTAATGCCCAAAGGAGAGGTCAGCAACTGGTGGACCTTGTTTCAGATCTGCCCAGCAGTTGTTGCCAAAGTTACCCTTGTACAGTAAGCTTGCTTCCACATGTGCTCTCACACACCTCTCTCTTCTCCATACAGGTAAGCTAGAAGCATCAGAGTTCAAATAGATATTCCAGACAGGCAAAAACACTGAATTAGGGTGCAAAGGTGGGCCTGGTTGGGGGGGTGTCTTAGGGAGAATCCTTGCCATAGCTCTCGCCTTCTAACTCATAACTGTTGATGCATGAGTACAGTCATATCTTGGGTTGAAGTCACTTCAGGTTGAGCATTTTCAGGTTACGTTCCATGGCAACCTGGAAGTAACGGAACACGTTACTTCCGGGTTCCACCGCTCGTGCATGCGCAGACACTCAAAATGACGTCATGCGCAGAAGCGGCGAATCGTGACCCACACAGACACAAGTTGCGTTCGCTTCAGGATGCAAACGGGGCTCCGGAACGGATCCCGTTCGCATCCAGAGGTACCACTCCTGGGTTAGATACACTCTTGGGTTTTCATTTCTTTCTGCAGCAGAGTTCCTTTTACAGAAAAGTTTTCCTGCATCTTTTACTTCTTTATAGTAGCAGCAGCAGCAGCAGCGGCAGCAGCAGCATTCCAGCTATCTCTTAGTGAAATTCCCATTGCAGGAATAAACACCATTTGGTTCTGTTTCTCAGAGTCTTTATTATTTACAAAACTTTACACTGGTCACACACACACACACATATTCTGTTGCCTAGCAACATGTTCAAGACCATTTTCAAGTTTCTTCTATAATATTCCAACAACTGGTAGGTTTAAAATTTTCCTTTAAGGAATCAGCATAGCATCCCAGCATAGATATACAAGTTTTAAGTTTATAAGGCATGGTACAGCACCATGATAGAGGCAGATATGTTCCTTGCCTACATGTAGCAATTAACTACTGAGCCAACTGTCTTTAAAACTTTAAAACTATTCAAAATAAAAACAAAGTTTGGTACAAAAATGGAAGCAAGAAAAATTACCAACGAAAGAAGAATGGCGGATGAAATTGATGGACTATGCAGAATTAGACAAATTAACAGGAAGGGTTCGAAATCTGCAGGACCAGAGATTCTTAGAAGACTGGAGTATATATATGAACTATTTGAAACGTAATGGTAATGAACAGATTACGCTAGTAGGGCTGCAAGAAGTTTTGTAAGGAGGATTATTTGAAATATTGCAAGAAAGACTATGAGGAAAGTTATTAGTTAATGATAATTAACAGTAATAGAGAAATTAAGAAATGCAGAATAAATGACAATGAAAAATCAGAGGTATTGACGGAAGTCTACATTGTATAAGATATGAAGTTAGGTTATATGATTGTTGGAAATGATATGTTAAAAAAACCCATATATATATATATATATTATATATATATACATATATATATATATATATATATATATATATATATATATATATACACACATACATATATATATATATATATATATATATATATATATATATACATATATATATATATATATACACACACACACAAACAAAACAAAGTAAAACTAGAACAGACTACAGAGCTCAGTGACAAACAGCCTTACCTGTCGCCGTCACCATGTTGTCTAACAATTGATTCAACAATTGACCCACACCCCATGCTCTCCTTTTGAGTAGCTGGGCAGGCACAGCTGTTCATAAGAAGAGCTTGCTGGATCAGATCAATGGCCAGCATCCTGTTCCCACAGTGGCCAACTACCGGTAGATGCCGATGGCAAACCCACAAGCAGGACCCGAACACAAGAGCACTCTGTCCTCATGTGGTCACCCGTAACTAATATTCAGAACCACTGCTGCCTCCAACTGTGGAAAGAGAGCAGAGCCACATTGGCCAGTAGCCATTGATAACTCTTTGCTCCATGAATTTGTCTAATCCTCTTTTAAAGCCATCTAAGTTAGCAGTTTCAGTTTTGCTTGCCTGGCTGGAGACTAGGGATGAGTAGGTGGATGGGTGCGGAAACTAACCTCTGCAAAGTTTAAATTTACATTTGTTGTCCCACCCACCACTGTCATGTGGCGCCAGGGAGGTTGCTCAGAAGGGAGTATGGCCCCAGGCCACAAAAGGTTCTTACCCCCTGCTCTGTGCCCTAACCTTTAAGTGACACTCCTCGATGTAAGAAATTTGACCTGGGACACATTTGTAATGGGATTACAAGTGACAGGGAGTGTTAACAGGACAGACTTGTTACACTTGTCAAACGGGGACACTGCTGCCACTATGTTAGCACAAGCCACAGGTGGATGAAGGACTGGATTAAAGTGCAGGACACATATACAGTGTGCAGGGAAATATTTATTTTTTGTCAACCCACCAAATCTTGGCATATGAGGAAACAGAGAGAGGTAAAATACAGTTTTTAAGAGCAGTCTCACATGAAGCTGCCTTGCATCATGTCACACTTTTCTCTCCATCTAGTCCAGTGTTGTCTACTCTGGGCATCAGCTTCCCAAGGTTTCTAGCAGAGTTCTTTCCCAGCACTATCTACCTGGCTGAGTTGCTGACGTGTTACAAAATGTTAAATGGCATCTCAACTTTTCAGAAATTAAAAAATGTCATCAGCAAATGAGGCCCAAGGGAAGATGGGGGTATACAATATTAGTGGGAAGGGGTTCAGTGGAGAAGAAAGTAGGCAGTATACAGTGGTACCTCGGGTTACAAATGCTTCAGGCTACATACGCTTCAGGTTACACACTCCACTAACCCAGAAATAGTACCTCGGGTTAAGAACTTTGCTTCAGGATAAGAACAGAAATTGTGCCGTGGCGGCAGCGGGAAGCCCCATTAGCTAAAGTGGTACCTCAGGTTAAGAACAGTTTCAGGTTAAGAACGGACCTCCAGAACGAATTAAGTTCTTAACCTGAGGTACCACTGTACTTGGAAGTACTGGTTATTCACTTCTTTCCCATGACCTTCACACACACAAAATAATTCATTAAAGGAGATGGAGAGCTGTGATAAGACTCTTTCAGGGGGAAAAAGAATAGTGGCCCCAAAGTAACCACAAACTAGATTATAATCAAAGCAACATGAGTGGGGATGTCTACCCTTTCCCTTTCATGCTACTTTCCTTATTAAAACAACACTCCCCCCCATCAGCAACTGCTATTTGCTGTTTGGAGGAAAATGTGCCACATACGGTAAGTGTACCAGGATTAGACAAATTCATGGAGAATAAAGCTATCAGTTGCTACTAGCCACGATGGCTACGCTCTGCCTACACTGTTGAAGGCAGTATGCCTCTGAATGCCTGTAACTGGGAGCCATAAGTGGGGGGGAGTGATGCTTGCAATCAGGTTTTGTTTGCTTCCTATTGCCAGGTAAAATCACGGTGCAGGGGGCAGAGAGCAGGGGCAGCAAGGGACATGTCCTGGGGTGGTCTTGATGTCCAGGTAGGCCTGGAGGGCCACATTTGGCCCACCACCCACCCACCACCTGTGTGTAAGATTGCCAGGAAAGGTGCACCCCTGAGCCTGAGATTTCACGGGTCAGACTTGAGGCGGACGGCTGGCCCCAGTGATTATATTTATTTCATAAAATGTATTGACCACTTGATTGTAGGGGGAAAAAACCTCGATGTGGTTGTCCCACCACCACCAAAGCAATGTCTTGGGGCGACCCCTGGTGATGCCAGGGAGCAGCCACCGGTGATGTCGTTCAGCATGGCACATTAAGCATTAACAACAGTCACTAAGGGCATGCTATTTGCACACACAAAAACACAAAGACTAACAAATGAGGTTAATTAGGAGATGGGAAGGAGCAGACCTCCCTCCAGCAGGGTCTATGCAGTAATTTGCAGCCGTCCACCTGCTGCCTGGAGGGAGGCAGGCAAACCTGGAGACTCCAGGTCAGCTGTGGCACCTTTACCTGTGTGTCTATTGAATCAAAGGTGTCATGTGAATAATACAGAATAACAGACCACCGATTCTTGCTGGTTGAATTACACAAGGCAATTTCATTTCATAACACTTCCAAAGAAGAGCAAAAGAGCTGCATAAAACACCAAAGGAGAAGCAGGGAGTGATACTGTGTTGTCTGGACTGCCCCCCTCCCCCCACTTCCAAATGAGCTGAGCAGCCGTCTGGTTCAGTGGAAGGGCTCATCAATCCAACACGCCTGCCCTCTGGGTCGAAAGAAAAAAAGTGGGGCAGGGGGAGAGAGGAGAGGCACAGCAATCTATTGTATCCGTCTCCTAATTTGTGAATTTTGCCATGAAATATTTATTAGTGCTCCTAATTTGCACACAGACACGAAGGAAGGAAGGAAGATATAGCGCTGAAAACCAGTTACAACGAAGGTAATCTCACTAGGCATAAATCACTTGTTAAACAGACTTTTAAAGAAGGATTATTAATATTTCTAAAGGCCTTCCCTTCCCCAGCCCCTCTGTGTCACGAGGAAAACCACTCTCCCCACCTCATTGTGCCTGAAATGTGCATTGTCCTCAGTGTCATCCCAGATGCCTGGCGTGCTCCACTTTGTTCTAGGCCAATGGTCAGACGTGATGTTGTTCACTGGTGATTCTACAGAGCCTAAAAGGGGCCTTGGTAGAATAGAGAGGAGTGCATCAAGAGTGGCTGCTTAGACGTGACACCCCAAAAAAGAGAGATTTGCATAAAGTCTGCATGTGCTACATTATGTGTAAATAAGATGCAAATTTAGAGTACCGCGGGTGGAGCTGTGGTCTAAACCAGAGCCTAGGGCTTGCCGATAAGAAGGTTGGCGGTTCGAATGCCTGCGAGGGGGTGAGCTCCCGTTGCTCGGTCCCTGCTCCTGCCAACCTAGCAGTTCAAAAGCACATCAAGTGCAAGTAGATAAATAGGTACCGCTCTGGTGGGAAGGTAAACGGCGTTTCCGTGTGCGACTGGACCTAATGGTCAGGGGTCCCTTTACCTTTTACTCAAGAGTTCGCTGTACCGGCATCCTTCTCCCCTGCCCCAAATGTTAAAAGTGTGGCACTTAATGTAACAATTTCATCGTGAGTACTGGCACCTTTTTTCTTTTTTAAAAAAAGAAATGATAATGACGATAATGAAAGTAAAAATAGAAAGTTTTTTTTAAAAAAAATATTAAAATTTTCCATTGTAATACATTAAAAAATCAAAAAACAAAAAACAAAAAAGTTTAAAAACACATAGAATTCACAATCCTTATTTTCAATAACATATTTCCCTGACTTCCCCACACCTCCCCCTCTTGTATTCCAATTCAAATTGTTGGTTCAACAAGTTCTTATCCCTAATTTTTAACCTTTTTATATTTAGTTCATTTTAAAAAACCACTTTTGCCTTATAAACATCAATAGTAATACATCATTGCTTATTCTTAAAACCTTTTTCTAAAGTCGGCCTAAATTCCCTTCCACGATTTCCTCAATTCTCAAACAGATAACAAAAGTAAAAACAAAACAGATTATAACTATACACCCTTTGGATTCCCAAACTCCACCCCCCCTTTCCCGGTTTCAATCCCCAACAAACGTCCATCAATCAATCTACTATCAGCCTGGAGATCTCACGTCCGAGGCTCTTAATTCTCTCTCAGTTCCTCTCTGCCGGTTTTTTTGATAGTCCTTGGTATTAAACACCAAATCTCGGAGAAGCAGTAGTCCAATAGGGTCCATGTTTCTTCCAGCCAGACCTCCATACTTAAAAGTGGAGCCTGAATCTTGTTTCTTACTCCTTTCAAGTCCAAATGTCCCCAAAGCTCCAACTTCCACCTTAATCAAATTTGTAATCCTTGGGTCTTCCGATCTCCACATAAGGAGATCTCTCCATTCTTCAGTCTCCAATTCAGACCAAATTTTCACCATCAAGTTCTTATTTTCCTTTGTAACCATCATGTCAGGCCTCTGGCTCTCCTTTGTCATCTGCAACATTACATCTCCTCCTTCCTTTTCCTCAGAAACAACATATATCTCTTTCTTCACACTCTCAAAACTCTCAAGTTTCTCTTCTCGTCCAGCTGCATGGGCTTCCTGAGTCAATTCCTTATCAAATTCAATGGATTTGTTTACTGTAAAGTCCAGAGTTGCAACATTTGTAGCCAAAACATCAATTTGGCCTTGTAACTTTCCCAAGAGAAGAAACACTCTGTCCAATTCAGCCTGAATTTTCCCTCCTTCAGCCATTCTTGTAATGTCCCAAAATCCCCTCTAGAGGGATTTTGGTTACTTAGTATTCCTTCCAGTTCAAATCCAAAAGTCAAATTAGTTTGTATCAGTTCTTCCTTATTTTCAACAAAGTATAGTCAAATTATAACAAATATAGCCAGCAGAAGCAGCAGAAACAAAGTTCTCCTTTTCCGTCTTGACAGCTTGACAGCTAATTTGACAGCTGTCAAACTCTTCAATGTCTTTTCAACAGGCTCTCTTGCGGATCACTCCGGGGGGGTTGGCACTTCAGCTCCCAAAATTAGCTCTTATCCTCCAGTAAAATTTCTTCTAGTGCCAAATCGTGAAATTAATGTCTTTTACCCAATAATAAAAGAAAGAATTCTCTCGACCTTAGTTAGCAGGTCCTTGCTTTAGATTGTTTACAGGACGGGGAGACGGACTTCCTGTTTACGCTTTCCCCGATCATGCCTAATTCACGAAAGAAAAATTTCCTTAGAAATCCAATTTCCGTAATACTCACGGGTTGTTATTTTAAAGTCCAAATCACAAGAAGAAGTCAGCGCTCTCCGGCCATGGCAGCGCGGCTTCACTCCGCAGGAGAAGCAGTCGACTCTCAGCACCGCGCCGCTCACCCCATCCCCCGTTCCGAAGCCTTTAAAAAGGCTCCTTCGCAGGTCGGGGGGGCGCAAATGGTGCCCGTCGAGTCACCAGGTTCATAGGCTTCACCACCTGTGATTTTTAAGGGTCCCCGCGTCACCGCAGCGGTAAGACCCTAATCCTGCGGAGCCGATTCCCTCCGGAGCTCGGAGGGAATCCGCCATTAGCCGATGGCGCTAACCCAGAAGTCGTAAAAATAGAAAGTTGACAAGGCAGAGAGCAGGTGATCTGTGTACCTGCTCAGATAGTGCTTTAGAGTTGACTGCTGATGGGTGACTTTAAGGCCTCTGATACTCTCCCTTCTGATGGTTCTTTATCCGAATACATTCAAAATGACTGAGGGGATGGAGCGACTATCTCAATGGAAAAAGTAATGCTTCATCCTAGCTCTCTTTATTCAGTGGTCCTCCAAAAGTGTACACACTGTACATTCCCCCTCAAAGAATTATGGGAACTGTAGTTTTGTTAAAGGTACTGGGAATGGTAGCTCTGTGAAGCACAAATTACAGTTCCCAAGATTCCTAGAGGGGCTAGGTGGGTGCTATATGCATTTGATGTAAACACAGCCCACAAAGCATCACATAGAACTTAGTGGAAAGGTGCAAAGTGATATATATGCATAGCTCAGTTGGTACAATATGAGACTCTTAATCTCAGAGTCATGGGTTCTAACCCCATGTTGGGCAAAAGATTCCTGCAATGCAGCGGGTTGGATTAGATGACCCTTAGGGTCCCTTCCAACTCTACAATTCTACGACTGTGATTAAGAAATATCTATGCTGCCCCAGCCAGGAGCAACTGGGGTACTGCTTAACTGACACGGGAGATATGCCTGTCTGGCCAGGATTGCTCGGCACGGTGGCAAACCCACAAAAATTACATTAAAAATATCATCACCAATAGCAACTCAAAATAGAGCAATACTGTATTCTGTACTATTTTTCTAGAAAATGAGGTGCCGGAACTCACCATGAACGCCTCCTACCTTCTCTTAGAATAGCAATGGCACTCACCTAAGAGGTGCTGGAACTGAGTGAGTTCCGGCGGGAAAAAGCCCTGACTATTGAGAATGCCTGGAAATGGTGTGAGGGAGATTGTTTTTGCTGTGTAGCATAGTGACATCTGACAATCTGCTATATTCAAATCCCTTCTGAAACCCATCCCTCCTTCCATTGTTTTTAATTTTATTTTTTATTAAAATATTGTTTCCATATTAAGCATTGTAAGTTTCAAATAATTAGTTTAACTGTTATTTGATCACCATCTGAGACCCGACCTTGTGTGCCCTCCCCAGAAGAAGTCCAGAGGGTGGCAATATGAGAATGGGCCTTTTCTGCAGCGGCTCCCCATTTATGGAATTCTATCCCCAGTGAGGTTTGCCTGGCACCTTCATTGCATATTTTTATACACCAGGCAAAAACATTCATGTGTTTTCTGTTCTTGTTTTGTATTTTAATGTTAATATTTAAAATATTAAATAATATTTAATATTAATATTTTAAATAATTTATATGGTGGTTGTTGTTGTTGTAAACCGCTTTGGGGTTTTACTACAGTCAAGAAAGTTTTGTAGGATAAATAAATAATGCAAACACATTGCCAGACTTCCTATAAATGCAAGATGTAAACATTTACGTAACTAATTACTTTCATTGTCGCTTGTTAGTTCTTTCCCTTGTTACTCAAAAGTCTCCAAGCAACTTGCAACACATTAAAAATATATAACTACATTATACCATTAACAAAATCATACATAGCACCACCTACAATTCATTACTTGCCTCACTACCACCACTGCCATTCCACACACCAGCCACAAGTGTGTGTCTCACAGAAAAAGACACATATGAAACATTCATCATAGAACTGTAGAGTTGGACGGGATCCTGAGGATCATCTAGTCCAACCCCCTGCAATGCAGTAACATGCAGCCGCCCCATACAGGGATCGAACCTGCAACCTTGGCATTATCAGCACCACGCTCTAACCAAGGGAGCTATTCATTGCCATCCTACTTCTTAGGCACCTCATGAAAATCCACATTAAGGCTGCGTGTTTGAAAAAAGATGACGGTTGTATTTTAAGGCTGTATTTCTGATGCACCCACCAGCCACAGTGTATCTCACGCCAACAAAACACCGTCATCCTACTCTTTAGGCAGCTCATGAAAATCCACATTAATAAGGCTGCGCGTTTGAGATCAGACGAAGGTTGTCTTTTCAAGGTTTTATTCCGAATTGTGTTTGCCTGTTTCTGGAAGCATTCCAGATAACTTGGGTTAGATGGGCAGCATATACAGAAGGAGCAACGGAAGAATTGCTGGCAGTGAAAAGCACCGGTACCGTTGTGGTGGTTAAAAGATCGGGCCCTTCTCAAGACCTTGCCGCAGTCCCCTTCGCAAAGTTTGGAGGGATGCGCGGAGAGACCTACCTTCAGCCTGCGCCCAGAGCGGAACCCTTTGTGCTACAGGAGCGGTTTGCGGGAGGACGCCTTACGGGAGTGCTCCGCGGCGCTCTGGGGGGCCGGTTGCGATGTGAGACCCAGGCATAAGGGGGCGGGCGGACCCCATTCAAAGAGGAGGGTGCTGCGCCATGTTTGCCGGGCTGCAGGACCTCGGAGTGGCTAACGGGGAAGACTTGAAAGAGACACTGACCAACTGCACGGAGCCGCTGAAGGCCATCGAGCAGTTCCAGGTGCGTGGGCCTCCCTCCGTCCCTCCCGTGGCCCTGGAGGCTTAACCTTTGAGGCACCGGCTAGAGATGGTGTGGTTGCATCTTTGTGTTCCCGCGCAAGCCTCGTATAAAAAAGAAAGGAAGGTGCCTCTCGGAGCATGTGCAGAGTGCAATCACGCTCTCGCGTAGGAAACGGCCGTATGGCCATGCCCGGTTGTTGTTTTTAAATGCAAACCGCATACAAAACAAAACAAACAAACACCCAGTATGTAAAAATTGCTTTGGGGTGCAATTCTAGGCACACTTACCTAGGAATAGGTCCTACTAGTGGTTAAGAGCGATAGACTCATAATCTGGCGGACCAGGTTCGCGTCTCCACTCCTCCACATGCAGCTGCTGGGTGACCTTGCACACTTCTTTGAAGTCTCTCAGCCCCACTTACTTCACAGAGTGTTTGTTGTGGGGGAGGAAGGGAAAGGAGAATGTTAGCCGCTTTGAGACTCCTTAAAGGGAGTGAAAGGCGGGATATCAAATCCAAACTCTTCTTCTTCTTGACAATTAAGTCTCTTTCAAGCAGGAGTGGGAAACTTTGTCAATCCAAGGGCTGCTTTCCTTTCTGGTCAAACTTCTGGGGGCCACATGCCAGTGGTGGGCAGGGCCAGATGCAAAACTGAGTGGAAGAAAAATTGTAAAAATTACCTTTGTACAGTAGACTAGTTTCTGCACACATTTGAACGTCCCTCTCCAATATGTAGGCAAGTAAGAGGCATTGTCAGATAGTAATAATTTATTACCTACCCTTTGCCATCAGGACCCAGGAATTCTAAGGGCCAGATAGAGATCCCCACCCTTTGCTTTAGAGATATGAGATCTGCAGCATGCTACCTTGACACAGTTTGTGTTGACATTGACAGACAGAAAATGGCATCCTCCTGCCCACTCTTCAGTCCGCCCTGCCATTCCTGGACCTTCACGGCACCCCCAGGCTTGAGTTCCACCAGTCTGTGTTTGACGAGCTGAGGGAGAAGCTGCTGGAGAGGGTCTCAGCCATCGCCTCTGAAGGAAAGGTTGATGAAAGGTATGTTTGGAATACTTCTGTGGGGAAGGATATCTTCCTGTTCTTTTTGTAGTAGCGCTAAACATGTGGCACTGTGGGTTAAACCACAGAGCCTAGGACTTGCCGATCAGAAGGTCGGCAGTTCAAATCCCCGCGACGGGGTGAGCTCCTGTTGCTCAGTCCCTGCTCCTGCCAACCTAGCAGTTTGAAAGCACATCAAAGTGCAAGTAGATAAATAGGTACCGCTCTGGCAGGAAAGTAAACAGCGTTTCTGGGCGCTGCTCTGGTTCGCCAGAAGCGGCTTTGTCATGCTGGCCACATGACCCGGAAGCTGTACGCCGGCTCCCTCGGCCAGTAAAGCGAGATGAGCACCGCAAGCCCAGAGTCGGTCATGACTGGACCTGATGGTCAGGGGTCCCTTTACCTTAAACATGTTCTGCATGCCTTTCTTGTCCCACACTCCAGATACAAGAAGCTGGAAGACCTCCTGGAGAAGAGCTTTCCCTTGGTCAAGGCGCCATCAATCCAACCTGTGGTGATGTGTGTCATGAAACACCTGCCCAAGGTACACTGAATCACTAGCATTCAATCTTTGGCATTGCCTGATTTTGGGGAAGGCTGCCTATGTCTAGAAATTGGTATTGGGCCTAGGATTCTGTATTCTCATGGGGATGGATTGTAGCTCAGGGTCAGAAACATAAGAAGCTTCCTTATATTGAGTCTGGTTGAATTAGTCCATCTAACTTAGTATTGTTTAAGCTGACTGGCAACAATTCTCCAGGTTTTCAGGCCAGAGTCTTTCCCAGCCCTTCTTGAAGATTCTGGGGATTGAACCTGGGACCTTATTTGTGCAAAGCAAATGCTCTACCAATGAGCTGTGACTCTTCTAGAGCATCTGCTTTGCAAATATATCTGGGACGTCTCGAAAGGCAGCCAAGAAGTTTCTTTCGTAGAAAATATAACAAGGCATTGCATCGCATAAAAAAATACAGCAGTAACTACAATAAAAAGTCAGTAACATTAACAGTAAAAACTTGTGTGTATTACAAAGACCAGTTTTTGCCAGGCACAGGTGCCCCTTATTAATCTTCCAAGGCCAGAGAATTAAAATTGATGGGAAGCAGGTGGTTCCTCCCTCAAGATAAGGAGGGGTGGGAGTTCACTGTCTTGAAGGTTCCATCAGTTGAGCATCATGATTGGTTACATCAAGTCATGGGATTGGGGCCAGTTTTGCTTAAATCTGACGGGTTATCTTCCTTCTCGTGCTGTAGTTATGCTGCTGAATTGAAAACTGATACTCTGCGTAGCTGCGTAAGTGTTTGTTCACTTGTTAGCCAGATAAGAAAGCTCTGATGTTTTTTAAGCTTCCAAGCTACTTTACTTTGTGCTGTTACCATAAATCTTTTTTTAACCCTGTAGCTTTCCTTTAATAGAACTTTAAAATATTTTTATAAAAAAGTTTGTTCTTTTTTAATGTATTTTTATTGAAGGTTTTCTTGATTTACGAAGGTATGTGCAGTCTCTCTCTCTCGTATTTTTTTTCCACGTAACGCTTTTTTTTTTTTTTTACAAATCGGTTTCATTTGTTGAGACATTAGAAAGAATAGGGGGAAAGAGGTGGAGGGGGGGAAAGATGAGTGGGGGTGGGGTTGAGTGGTGATGTTTCTATTTTACTTAATATATGTGGGGTTTTGTGTCAGCATTGCTTGTGCGAGTTCTCTGCTGTTCACTTGTGTTCCTTTGGTGGTGAGAGAGGTTGGGGTTGGCCTAGGGTGTGGCTGTTCATTTGTGGTTGGCTGTGGTGGTCTTTGTTTTCATGTGTGAGTAGGGTGCGTGAGTGTTTTGGATCAGGTTAGCCATAATGATTTGTATACTGTTGGTGGATTTTCGTCATTGTCTTGTTGGGCTCTGTGTGTGACAAAGGGGAGCCATACCGGGGTGAAGGCATCTTCTTCTATTTGTCCCCGTGTCAGTTTGTTTATTGGTTAATTTTTCTAGTAAGGCTGTTTCCTATACTATTTGGTACCATTAGTCTCTCCAGTGTCTGGTTATGATGTTTCTGGCTGCTGAGAGTAGGTGGGTTATAAGTTCTTTGTGGTGTAAGTGGGCATTATTGTCTTGGAAGATGTTTAGTAGGGCCATTTCTGGGGTGATTTGTAATACTTGCTTGGTTATTTTGCCCAGAATAGTTGGATTTTGGGACACTCCCACCCACCACATGTGGAGATATGTGCCTGTAGAGGTGCACCCTCTCCAGCATTTTGGTGAGGTTCCTGGGCATATTAGTGCTAGTTTTCTTGGTGTTGGGTACCACCTGTAGGTGATTTTCAGAGTGAGTTCTTTTCTTTTTGTTGATATGGATTTAAAGGGGGGGTTTAGACCACATTCTGGTCCATTGAGTGGGGTTAATCTTGTAGCCTATGTCATCCTCTCATTGTTTTTTGATTGTGTCTAGGGAGTTTGTTGGATTTTGGAGTAGTATTTTGTATATTGGGGATACCATCCCTTTACCGTGTCCCTTTGTTGTTAGGAGGAGGTTTTCGAAGGTTTTCAGGGGCCTAGTTGCTGCTGATTTTACTACTGGATTGTTTAAGAGGGCAAAGATGTTTGTTCTTTGAGTTACTGGACCTACTCAGCTTGATTATGTTCCAGAGATGGGTCAGTCTCCACAAACTCCATCAGAAGATCTCAGTGATCACGGTGGAGCAAAAGGAATCGGGCAGCCCTGCCTTCTTTCCTGAAAGTCAGCCAACAAGTTTCCTTAAGTAATAGTAATAACTAATTTGGAGTGTTGAAAGAGCATTGTGACAAAAATGCCAGCTCTTAAATGCAAAGGATGCTGTTACCAGGGTCTCATGAAGGGACCAAACTTATGATTAACTCTCACTGAAATTCTCTCCTAACTGTGTGTCTGGCCACAGGTGCCAGACAAGAAGCTGAAGTTGGTGATGGCTGACAAGGACCTGTACAAAGCATGTGCCGTGGAGGTGAAGCGTCAGATTTGGCAGGATAACCAGGCCCTGTTTGGTGACGAGGTGTCCCCTCTGCTGAAGCAGTACATCCTGGAGAAGGAGAATGCCTTGTTCAGCTGTGACCTCTCTGTCCTGCACAACTTCTTCAGCCCTACTCCCAAAATGAGGCGCCAAGGCGAGGTGAAGTCCAAGCACCAAGCACATTGGTTTGAGCATTGAGGCTGGGAGTGGGAAACTGGGTTCTTTTAATAAATTGGGGGTGGGGAACCTTTTTCAGCTCATGGGCCAAATTCTCTTGTAGGTAGCCTTCTGGGGGCCACGTGCTCTTGGTAGGCAGGGTAAGAGGCAAAAGTGGGTGGAGAAATGAATTTTACCTTTGCACAGTAGGTTTGTTTCTGTTCACACATTCACACCCCAGCTCTGTCCTCTATCTGTGCAAGCAAAAGAGACGCATTCCAGCCAAGTAGAAGCACTCAAGGGTGCAAAGTAGGGCCAGTTGAAGGGTGTGGCCTGGGGAGAGGGGCATGGCTGGTATCTGTGTGGCCTGGAGAGAGTCCCAAGGACCAGATAGAGCTTATAGCTGCATTTGGCCCCTGAGTGTTCCCCAGCCCTGTAATAACTGGTGAGCCCTAGTATCAGACTCAAGATTTGAAAGATCAAATATCAATCCCTTCGACCTCAAGACTCCCTGAGTGACTCTCAGCCAGTTCCTGTCTCACTTAGGCTACCCTCCCTCTTAGGGTGGTTGTGAGGATAAAATGCAGTGAGGGGAGTTAAAATATGCTGCTGTGATGTTATTGAGTTAGATTAGAAGGATGGCCTGTTAAAAATTAAATGAATAATTTGTTCTCTGCTCTGAAGCTTGCAGAGTGATGTGGGGGCCAAATCTCAAAAAGTGTGATATAGAGGATTAGAGCACTAGACAAGGATTGGGGAGAGACCTGGGTTCAAATTCCCTACTGAGAGAGAACCTAAGTGACTCAAAGTTGCTGCCCTGATTTTAAGCCCCGGTGTTCCCCATTAGAATGCTTGGGTGATGCTCCAGCCTCGTGTTTCTTTTCTGTCTTTGGGGTTGAAGGTGGTCCAGAAGCTCACCCAAATGATCGGTAAGAATGTGAAACTCTACGACATGGTGCTGCAGTTCCTGCGGACCTTGTTCCTGCGGACACGCAATGTCCATTACTGCACGTTGCGGGCAGAGCTCTTGATGTCACTGCATGACCTAGATATCAGCGAGATCTGCTCGGTTGACCCCTGTCACAAGGTATGGGTGCAAGGACTCGGGTGCGTGCAGTTGTGGGGGGTGCCCCCAGTTAGAAACAAGACCTCTTAACTCCTTGTTGTCTTTTCAGAGGGGTGGAGCAACTCCCCAAGGAGGCAATGTTACAATAGGCCAATACAGACAGTTCAGAACACATCTTTCCACAGTGGTTAATTGATGTCTGATTTCCCACAGTTTATATGATTCTATGCATTACTGTAGAAAACCATGTTGATATTTTTTAATGGAAGAGTACATAAATACTTTTATAAACAATAAATAAATAAATTTGGGGCTTTTTTAGTTCAGAGAAAAGACAAGTGACCTACTCTGAGACCCCACAGCTAATTCTCCCCGGTCTCCTCGCTGGCCCAAGTAGGACCAATTCAGCCAGCTAGCCCTGGGGGTTATCTAATGCTTATTTCCCCTAAATTGATTTTTGAATTTTATTGTTGTTCATGTTTTTATACTGTATTTTATGCTGCTTTTATAATTAAGTGTTTTTAATTTGTTGTTAGCCACCCTGAGCCCGGTTTTTGAACCAGGAAGGGCGGGGCATAAATAAAAATTTATTATTATTAAGTAAGAGGCAATGTATTGGAAGTAGATGGTTGTTTTTTAAAATGCACAGTATGGAGAAAGAGAAAATTTCAGAGGCCTTGTGGGCACCTGGGAGAGATCTTGAGAAGGCCACCATGCTCAATGGCACCACATGTTGGCACCACCCCCTGTTCCACAAACTTGCTGCAATGGTCTCTTGTCTGTTCCTTAGGAAAGGAAATTAACCTGTGTGTTCTCTAAGGATGAGTGTCCCCACAGAGTGTGCTAAACCTTTTGCTTCTTTGGCAGTTCACCTGGTGCCTGGATGCCTGCATTAGAGAGAGGTTTGTGGACAACAAGAGGGCCAGAGAGCTGCAAGGCTTCCTCGATGGAGTGAAGAAAGGGCAAGAGCAAGTCCTGGGGTGAGTTGTTGCAAATCAAGTGGTCCAGCCTTGCTTTTTTTGCTGTACAGAATGTCACTCTGCTTTTTTTGCTGTACAGAGTGTCACTCCATTTTCATAGAGAGTGGGAAAAACTCATTTAATTAGCACCAACAGATTTCATAGTGTGGGTTCACCAGGTTTTGAGTTACCCACACGAATCTGAGACTGGGTGTTAAAGGAATTAATATTTTGAAAAGGGTTGTGGTAGGAGTGGAAATATTCCTGAGGGGAGAAGGCACAATGTTCCACCACCTGTTTTGGTAGTAACGTGTTTTTGGAAAGGGGAACTTGTGACTCCTTCAGATATTCCTGGACTATTACTAATGTACTGTCTGCCCTTCACCAACAAATCCCAGGTCAGGTTACAACAATTTAAAATTCAGAATTAAAATTGGTTATAACAGATTATAGCCACATGAATATTGGGGGGGGGGGCTGGAAAAAAACACATCTCGTGTGTCAAAGGCCAGGATAAAGAGGTGCAAAATTTGATAGCCAAGTTGCTCACCTGGGCAAAATGAGTTGAGCTTATAACACCCATCCTGGCCTAATTGCACTGGCTGCCAATTAGTTTCCAGGTCCAATTCCAGGCTCAGTATCTCGATACCTTAAAGACCTCTTCTCCCCCTACAAACTGACTCACACCCCCCGCTTGTCTTCCAAGGCCCTTCTCTGTTTTATTTATTTATTTATTTATTTATTTATTATTCTGGGTAATTATGTGGGTTTGTTTTTTTTTATAAAAAAAATTATTAGGAATTTAAACAAAACATATTATCTTAAAATATATCATCCTTAATTCCCCCATTTTCCCCTCCCTCCCATAAAACAGCCCCCCTCCCCGCCCCCCCCAACTTCTCTCAGTTCCAATCTCTAGTTTCTCTATAAATGCTATTCTCTGCATGTTACAAAGTTGTATAAATCCTTACTTTATCTAACTGGTTATTATCAATAAAAAGTTTGTGAGTGTTTATTCAAAACCTGCCAAGGAGTCCAATTCACTTTGTTGCATCTTTAGATACTTTGTAAAAGGTTCCCATTCCTCTTTAAAGTCACAGTTATCTTTGTCCCGTAGTTTGTGTCAATTTTGCCAGTTCTGCATAGTCCCATCTGTTTCTCTTGCCATAATTTTAGTTGGGACTTCCTCAGTCTTCCATCCTTGTGCTATTAAGACTCTTGCCACTGTTGTTTCATACATGAATATATTTTTCAACTTCTTTGGCAGGTCTTTTCTACAATCCCTAACAGAAACGCTTCAGGTTTTTAAACAAATGTTAGATGGAACATTTTCTTCAATTCATTGTATATCATTTCCCAAAATTTCTTAATTTCATTACAATCCCACCACATGTGGTAGAATGTCCCCTCCTTTTTGTAATTATGTTTTTAATGTTGTATGTTACCCCGGGATCTTCGGATAACGGGTGGTACATAAATTGAACAAATAATACATAATAATCTTCAGCATTTGCCAGAAGTTGTATGATGAGGGTACCAGCTACACCTCTGTGGGGAGGGAATTCCATAACGTATGGGTTGCCGTAATGATGCCCTCCCCTGGGCCACCACCCTAAACTACTTAGTTTTAAAAATACTTTTATTAATATTACAGTATTATACTTGGTAGCCAAGATACATCAAACCAGCTTGTTTGTCAAGAATAAAAGAAATCAAGTAGTTAGGGAAAGGAAAAGGAAAATGACATTTGAAGGAGAAAATGGGCAGCGTAGCAAAATCTTCTGAGAGAGGTTGAACTACCAAGAGGACTCCCTCTGCTGAACTTAACATCCTAGAGACTGCAACTCCCATCATCCCTGCCCACTGGCCATGCTGGCTAAGGCTGATGGGAGTAGAAGTCCTACCACATCTGCAAGGCCACCACTGTTAGAGAGGAGTTGTGTTTGAGCTGTATTTATTAAATTTATAAACCTCCCGATACCCGAAGGTCTCAGGGTGATTCACAGAACAAAATCATAATATAAAACCACAAAATATATAATCAAAAACAACAACCCAATAACACTCCCCCCACCCTGAAAAAACCCCACGTTTTAAAAGGGCATAGGATGTCAGTCAGATCAACCAAAGGTCTGGTTAAAAAGGAATGTTTTTGCCTGGTGCCTAAAGGTGTATAATGAAGGCGCCAGGCGAACTTCCCTGGGTAGAGCATTCCACAGATGGGGAGCCACTGCAGAGAAGGCTTGTTCTTGTGTTGCCACCCTCCGGACCTCACAAGGAAGAGGCACACGACGAAGGGCCTCAGAAGATGATCTCAGGGTCTGAGTAGGTTCATATGGGAAGAGGTGGTCCTTGAGGTATTGCAGTCCTGAGCCATTTAAGGCTTTATAGGTCAAAACCAACACTTTGAATTGGGCCCGGAAACTAATTGGTAGCCAGTGCAGTCGGACCAGGATCTGTGTAATATCCTCAAACCGTCTTGCTCTGGTATGCAACTTGGTTGCTGAATTCTGCGCTACCTGAAGTTTCTGAACTGTCTTCAGAGGCAGCCCTACGTATAACACATTGCAGCAATCTAACCTGTAGGCCTTTAGCCAAAGATCATTGATTGCCCATAAGTAGGCTGGCTCTGAGAAGCCAGCAGAGCATCTCTTTTTAGAAAGCTCATTTACATGTGATTAAAAAGTGTCCTTTAATTAAATGGAAGGTACACCTGGTAACATTCACATTTACAGACAGATCTTCCTCCATATTTTCAAAGGCTACATATGTAGATGGCTACAATAATATCATTATTATTTGACAGGCTTTCTGGCTTTCAAAAGGAGCCAGAATAATTTTGTGTGAGCAAACCTATTTCAGTTGTGGGCCTACGTGTTTGATGTTCTGTTACTTTCTGTCCACCTTACCCCAACAGGGATTTATCCATGATACTGTGTGATCCATTTGCCATCAACACCTTGGCTCTGAGCACCATCCGCCACCTGCAAGAACTGATTGGGCAGGATATGTTACCCAGGGTGAGTGAGACATTGATGGTCTCCCAGATAGAGTCAGCAACTGAAGGCCCCAGGATACAGCTCCACACAACCCACAACCCCCACAAGAGTGTACCATTCCATCCTCCCCAGCTGCCAAGAGAAATGTGCAGAAGACTTGTATAGCAGTCTGTAGTCAGAATGGGGATCTGGCCTGATTGACCACTGTGTGATACAGGATGCTGCTGGACTATATGGGAACATAGGAACCTGCCTTATTGGTCCATCTAGCTCAGCGTTTGCCTACACTGGCTGGCAGCTGCTCCCCAGGATTTCAGGCTGAGGACATTTCCAGCCCTACCTGAAGGTGCTTTAGATTGAGCCTGGGACCTTCTGCGTACATGAAATATGCTCTTCCCTTCCAACAATAAAGTCTTTGATCTGATATCCTGCAGGACTCTAAAAGTTCTTCAGGATTTGAAAAAGGTGATGATGAGTTACTTTGCTTTTCTTGAATTTTCAGGAAAGCCCTGATCTACTGCTTCTCCTGAGGATGTTGACACTGGGACAGGGAGCCTGGGACATGATTGACAGTCAGATCTTTAAGGAACCCAGAATGGTAAGAGTGCCCGTGTGCATCACTTTGAGCTGCCTGTGATGCCTAAGATCTAATTCTCGCATAGAGTGTCACGCTGTAGAAGAGCTGGACCACTCCAGACACGTATGGCTGCGAGTGCTTCTCCCAGGTCTGGGCTGGACATCAGTAATGATTGCGTAGGCCAGAGACAGGAGATGTGGTTGTGCTCAAGCTGGAGGTACAGCACTAGATTGGAGAGAGAGGGCAGGTAGCAAGGGAAATCAGGAGGGAGAAGAGAGAATCTACATAGGAGCAGAGGAAGTGGCCCATTTAGCTCAGTATTGTCTGTACTGACTGGCAGTGGTTCTCCAGGGTTTAAGATGAGGGATACTCCTACATGGAGATGCCAGGGATTGAACCTGGGACCTTCTGCATTCAAAGCAGGTGCTCTGCCACTGAGCCACAGCCGTTCCCCACGTGACACTTCTGCATGGCTTCTAAATGAGAAAAGTTGCTCAGAGTGGCAGCCCAGACTTAGCAAATCTGCTTTACAGGGCCTGTTGCTTCTCCATTGGTTTGGAAGGTCATCTGTTTTCAGGCTGTAGAACAGGGGTTGGGAACCTGTGACCCAGATGCTGAACTACAGCTTCCATCATCCTGGACCATAAGCCATGCTGACTGATGGGAGTTAAGGGTCCCACAGTATCTGGAAACCCACAGGTTCCTCCCGTCCCTGCCTTCCATTTTCTGACCATTGACCCTCACTTTCCTTCTCTGCTCCTCAGGAAGTAGACTTGATTACCAGGTTCCTACCACTGTTGATGTCTTTCGTGGTGGATGACCACACGTTCACCGTTGACCAGAAGCTGCCTTTGGAAGACAAGGGCCCAGCAACTTACCCCACCACAATCCCAGATTTATTTCCCAAGTGAGTCATATCGAACACTGAAGCGTCTTGCCATTTAAGTCCTCTTTGCGAGCAAAGCAGTGGAGGTGTGTCCAAAAAGACCCATAAGGAAGGGAACTAACTCCGTGGCCAGAGAAAGTGGAGAGCTATTGGGGGGGGGGGAGACCATAACGGGTTGAAGTAATCTGTTTCCTGTCGCTCTAGCCAGAAGAGAGCTTTAGGCTCCATCCCACCTCCAGGGATGGCTCCACATTTGAGGAGGCTGTGGCCTCTAGTGCTGAACTCATTCACTGGAGATTTTTAACTAGAGGTTGGCTGGCCATCTGTCAGGGATTTTTTCGCTGTGATTCCTGCAGTCCAGCTCTGCAATTATATGATTCTATGAATATAACATGTATGTGCAGCCAGTGCTTCCTTCAGTTGGCTGGGCTTGGAATCTCTGGCTTGCATCTGAGTTAATCTCTTCCCAGTTGTTTTCAAGGGCATCTACTCTGAGTAGGACCAGCATGGGACACCACCAGTTCTCTCTTAAACTCCAAAGATGTTTGTAGCCAGAGCAATGAAAGTTTGAATTCAATTCACTCTGTTCATTCCTGGAAATAGTGGGGAACGGCAGCTTAAAACTCTTTTGCACCTTAGATTTCTGCAAGAGCACCGGATTGCCTGCGAGATTGGGCTGTACTACGTGCTTCACATCACCAAGCAGAGGAACAAGAATGCTCTTCTCCGGATGCTCCCCGCCCTTGGTAAGTTGCCCTTCCAAAGGATCAGCCGTTCTGCCCGGACACTTCGGTCCAGTGCCAAGGGCCTTCTGGCAGTTCCCTCGCTGCGAGAAGCCAAGTTACAGGGAACCAGGCAGAGGGCCTTCTCGGTAGTGGCACCCACCCTGTGGAACACCCTCCCACCAGATGTCAAAGAGAAAAACAACTACAGTGGTACCTCTAGATGCGAACAGGATCCGTTCTGGAGCCCCGTTCGCATCTAGAAGCAAACGTAACCAGCGATGGCACGTCTGTGCATGCGTGCGTCGCTTTTCGCCGCTTCTGTGCATGTGTGTGACATCATTTTGAGCGCCTGCGCATGCATAAGCGGCGAAACCCGGAAGTAATGAGCTCCGTTACTTCCGGGTTGCCATGGAGCGCAACTCAAACGCGCTCATCCCGAAGCACATTCAACCTGAGGTATGACTGTACCAGACTTTTAGAAGAAATCTGAAGGCAGCCCTGTTTAGGGAAGCTTTTAATGTTTAATAGGTTATTGTATTTTAGTGTTCTGTTGGAAGCCGCCCAGAGTGACTGGGAAAACCCAGCCAGATGGGTGGGGTATAAATAATAAATTACTATTATTATTATTATTATTATTATTATTATTTATTTATTTATTTATTTATTTATTATTACTATTATTATCTCCCTCCTTTGTTTCCCAAACAGTTGCCTGCAGAACCGAGCAATATTGCGAACTCAATTTTACTTGGAGTAGAATGCGCCCCACCCCCCGATGAATGGGCCTGAGTTAGTCACATCCATTAAGTTCAGTGTGTCTGTTCTGAGTAGGATTAGATTTTGGCTACAACCCAGAGCAACCAGATACAAGAGAGCTAGCATGCAGTCTCAGAGTTGGTTGCATACATCTCAGTACAACTTAGACCATGTTACACATAAAGAGAGGGATCCCGCCTTGGTCCTTCTGTGTGCAAGGTGGATGCTTTGGCCCTTCCCTGATCTGCCTGGGAGAAAGGTGGGATAGAAATGTGCCTGGTAAAAAGGATTGCCTCTCAGGATCACCTGGGGATTCTCTGTTGCTGCTTTGGTCCTGCAGGGGAGACATTCAATGATCTGGCCTTCGGTGACATCTTCCTGCACCTGTTCACCAGCAGCCTCACCCTCCTCAGCGATGAGTTCGCTCAAGAGGAGTTCTGCACTAGCCTTTTTGATGACTTCTTCCTCCCCACCTGCTTGAGGTACTGTCCTTTTCTGAAACAGCCTCACATGGCTCTCAGTCAGAGAATTTGCAGGCAATGGCCTTCCTGTTAGGCTGGTGCTGTCATTGAACTGGGCTGTATTCAATCTACTGTTTGTAATGCCCGCTAAAAGCTTTTGTTTGTTTATTTAGGCAAGCCTACCTGATTATGCTGTTTCGTTGGATGGTTTTTGTGTTTTTTTTAAACTGAGATTGTATCTATTTTTTTCATAAATGTTATCTACCTTTTTAAAAAAAGTTCAGTTTTATTAGTATTTTCTTAAGAATGTTCTATATTTTTTTGCTGCAAGCCATTTTAGAGGGTTTGGGGTTTGACCAGCCCCCTCCACAATAAGGGCCACCTGCTCCCCACTACAGCAATGTACCCAGAGGGAACAGATGGGGAGTGGACTGCCCAACCCCCAGCCAAGAGTCCTTCAGCTCTAGGCTTTTCATCTCTTCTGCTACTTAACAGGAAGGAGAATGTACACAGACACGTGCTGAGGCTCCTGCTTCACCTCCACCACAAGGTGGCACCTGCCAAGTTGGAGTCCCTGCAGAAGTCACTGGAGCCTCCCAAGCAGGTAAAGTGGTGGGTGGGAGATGGAGTGAACACAAGTACCACAGTCATTTGTTTTGCCCTGAATAATTTTCTTGGAAGGCACGCTATGCTTTGAACAGGAAGCCATATCTGGATTTGTACACATGGACACAGACACTTCTGGTAGGGAACCACAGACCCCACCCTGGGATCTAATGTGGTGTTTCAGGTCTTTCTATATGGGCCCCACAATCACCAGCCACACCATTCACTCGTCTTGCTTTGTACCTGAAAGGGGTGAGACCCTTGGTGTAGAGGGAGCTGTTACCTTAGAAGAATCTGAGACTGGTGGGAGGTGGGTTCTGAATCCAGGAGGTACCACTTCAGGCTACCTGATTGGCAAGCTCAAGCTTTGCATTGTGGCCTGCATTTATCGCCAGTGGACCTTCCTGTCTCTGTCACTCCTTTGTGTCAGATCTAGCTCAGTATTGTCTTCCCGGACTGACAGTGGCTCCCCAGGGTTCCAGAGAAGGAGTCTTTCCCAGGCCTACCTGGAGATGCCAGGGATTGAACCTGGGAACTTCTGCATGAAGCAGATGCTGTACCACTAAGGACACGGTGCAATCCATACCACATATGCTTGAGAGTGAGGGAATGGTGCAGTCTCTCGGGCCATAGAGTTCAAAACCTAAATTCAAGGCCACCTGCCTTAATGGAGGATACAGAGGAGCGAGGGAGGGATGCAGAGAAAATAGCCTCATGTACAAAGGTGAAATTTGCATTCTTTCAGTGCCCCCGATCCATAGGTTCCCCCACTCCTGAAGGAGAGTTTCGTTGACTGTCAGACGTACCATTCTCTCCTCTCCTCCCTTTCCAGGTCCTCCTTCCTTGGTGCCATTTGCTTTATTCATAATTTTGCACGGGCCCCCAGCTCAACAACTAAACACAGCTGATGGATAAACACACCTTTCAAAGTGTGTGTATATGTGTTTAAACAGACAGCCTACAAGAAATAGTGAAAAGAAATGCTAGTAACAGCTAGAGTGTGATTTAGCAGCTTCAGGTTTTGAGGTTTCTTCACCTTTGTAAAACTTGTGTTTTTGTCGGGCAGAGTGGAGAAGCCTTGAAGGAGCTTTACAACCAGCTCATTGAAAAACTGGAACTCCGCAAGCCCAGCCCTGTCCAAGGCGCCGCCGAAACTCCAGCTGTGGACTTGCCCCTGCCAACAGCGGCTCCGCCACCCTCACTCTAGGCTATGCTTCTCCAGAGCCTATACAACAAAGTTTGTGTTGATCTCCTAGCAGAGACCAGACCCACGTCTTGATGCTTGAAACACTCCAGTCATAACCTTTTGCCTGTTTTTTTGGAATGGGGTTGCCAAATCTCATCTGGCCTGTTGCCCCAGAAGACAGCTCTGCCCTCAAGATTGGCCTTCTGGGGCAAATTTGATACAGCTGTCCTTATTTGTAAACAGCTTTGGGGGTATAAAAAAATAAATATAATAGCTGTAATAATAATAATGGATTTGGTATTATGGGGAGAGGAAACTGACCGTGTATGTATTTTTTTTGTATTTTTTTTAGATGTTTGCATATAGAAGCCTTGTAATTTAATGGGAATGAATTATTTGTGAAGCTTGGCTTCTCTCTTTTTTTATTAAATATTTTCTTGGTTTACAAAAGTGTGTGCAATGTCTCCCTCTCTTTTTTTTCAAATAACATTTTTTACAGATCAGTTTCATTTGTTGAGACATTAGGAAGAAAAGGGGGAAAGAGGTGGAGGGGGGAAAGATGAGTGGGAGTGGAGTCGGGTGGCAATGTTTCTATTTTACTTAATATATGTGGGGTTTTGTGTCAGCATTGCTCGTGCAGGTTCTCTGCTATTCACTTGTGTTTCTTTGGTGGTGAGGGAGGTTGGGGTTGGCCTAGGGTGTGGTTGGTTGTTTGTGATTGGCTGTGGTGATCTTTGTTTTCATATGTGAGTGGGGGGGGTGTGTGTTTTGGATCAGGTTAGCCATATTGATTTGTATGTTGTTGGTTTATTTTTGTCATTGTCTTGTTGGGCTGAGTATGTGATAAAGGGGAGCCATACTGGGGTGAAGGCATCTTCTTCTAGCTTGGCTTCTCTTTTTAGAAGATGATGATGAAGAAGGGTTTCGACTTGATATCCCGCCTTTCACTCCCCTTAAGGAGTCTCAAAGCAGCTAACAATCTCCTTTCCCTTCCTCCCCCACAAGAAACACTCTGTGAGGTGAGTGAGGCTGAGAGACTTCAGAGAAGTGTGACTAGCCCAAGGTCACCCAGCAGCTGCATGTGGAGGAGCAAGGAAGCGAATCTGGTTACGAGTCTATCACTCTTAACCACTACACCATGCTGGCTCTCATTGTCTTTAGAGAAGACAATGAAATAAGTTTCAAAGGCTGTCCATTTACTTAATCTCTTACTTCACAAATTCCCCTTTTGGTTTGGGGGGTGAGTCCCACTGAATGTGTTAATGTACCATGCAGGGTCTCTTAATAGTGGCTTCCATTCTCCAGAGTTATCTCCTGACCCACTGAGCACAGGGCCGGAGGGGTAGCATGCAGTCCCTCCAAGACTGCTGGAGGTACTCCAGCTCCTATCGGCCCCAGCCAGCATGGCCAGAGGTCAAGGGTGATGAGAGTTGTAGTCCAGTGCCCACAGGGTTCTCCAGCCCTAGCGCTTGTGCTTTGCTTCCATGGTGCCATCTAGGGTGCAGTACCATCCTGCCTGAGCATTCTGTCGGCTGACCCTAAGGCTGCATTGCTGTCCCCAATCTCGGAGCTTGCTCTTGGGTCTGAGCAGTTTGCCTCTTAAGTATGAGGAGAGGGGACAGCAGATCACAGTGCCACAGTATCAGTGGCCATAGCACAACCTCCAGGATTTGTGGTCCAGTGAAAAAGGTTTTCCTCGGAGGCAAAGCACAACCTCCCAACAGAGATCTGCACCACCGATGACCTGTCTGAGCCATTAGAACCAGACCTCCCCATCCCAGGACCAGAGGCCTCAACAACATTTGCTTGGATTTCTGACCAGCTCATCCCCACAATTGCCTCTAGAGACACAAAAAGCAAAGGAAATGCAAGAAATGCAGGGGAGTGTCAAGGCTGCCAGCAAGTGCCTACCTAGAAACATGTGAGGGTTATTGGGAGGAGGCGGCATCATTATTCATAGGATTGTAGAGTTGGAAGGGAACCCCAGGGGTCATCTAGTCCAACCCACTACAATGTAGGAATTGCAGCTAAAGAATCCATGGCACATGACCACCCACCTTGGTTTAAAAACCCTCAATGGAGGGGAGAGTGCACCACCTTCTAAGGGAGTCTGTCTTCCAGTGTCAGATAGCTCTGATCCCCAGGAAGTTCTTTCTAAAGCTAAGTCAGAAAATCCTTGCATGTGATTTGAATCTGTTGGTTCAGGACCTGCCCTCTGAAGCAGCAGAAAGCAAGCTTGATCCGTCATCCATGTGACAGCCCTTTATTTGAAGGTGTTGTTTATTACCTGCCCTTCAACAGCAGCTCCAGGTTACAACAATTTCAAATTCAGTATTTTAGAACTGTTAAATCAGTCACCTTGAAAATGCCTTGGGTATCAAAGTCAACGGCAAAGAAGTGCATCTTCAGTGAGAAGTGCATGTATAAGCATCTTCTTGGATGCAGGGCAGGAAGGCAGTTTAAAGTGCCAAAGTCATGACCCACAAGCTTTGAAGTAGCCCTAGGTGAGTTGGTGGTACTGGCAAGGAAGCACAAAAAGCAACACCACTGCCAGTGTTCCATGCACCCCTCTCAATTGGAACCATAGTTCTTAATTCTCTCCCCGTGGTCCTTGAATAGACAAATGATCCTCTGCCAAGTATTCTAAGCTAAGCTGCAAAGAATTAACTCCTAGTCGTACAAGCCAATATAGGATGCAGCTATAGCATCCTTGGCAGATGACTGTCCAGCTTTAGTTTAAGTATCTCCAGTTCCCAAGGCAGGCAGCTCCACTGTCAAACAGCTTGTGGTACTCGGAAGTCCCTCCTAATGTTCAGCCTTGCTGTTTCTACCCATTTGCTTCTTATTAGGTGGACCACTATTCTGGTCCCTTGGGTCTGCAGATGTTCCTGGGCTACAACTTCCATAATTCCTGGCCAGCTTAGTCCTAAAGCCAGGGATGATGGGAGTTGTAGTCCAGGAACATCCAGTGATCCAAGGTTGAAGACCACTGAGCTAGACTCCTTGCTTTTATTCATATATATATATATATATATATATATATATATATATATATATATACATACACACACACATAGTTTTGTGAAATAAGATTTTATTGTTGCTGCTATTGTCAAGCCTTTCACATGTCTAGAGTATATTTTAAAAAAATTGCCCCAACATTGTCCTTGTTCAGCTAGATCCGACAGTGAAATTGGGATTTCTGCATCCGAAGTCCACCAGGTGTAAGCCCCTGGGGGCTTGCACGTCCAGCTCCTCGTGACTTTAAAAGAGTTTATCTGCCCCTTTCCCTCACGGGTGTGGGGTGCAAGCATTCCAGCCACATTCTCCCTCACTGCAGGCTGGCAAATGGTTACATGCCAGGGGTGGGGGCGGACCTGGGCACCCATGGTGTCAGTTGCCTTCGCTGGAGGAGTCCTGGCTGATATATGGGATGACAATGGCACTCCGGGCATGAGTGATAGCGGCTCTCCTGCTCGCGCCAAGGCCCGGCTGGATTCCAGTGGTGTCCACTTCTCCAAAAGTCTCCCCGTTCCATTTCTCTCTGCTGCTGAAGAGCTGGGTCAGAGAAAAGCCTTCATAGCAATCCTTTGCCGACACAGGTCTCAGCTTCGGGGGGCTCCCTGGACACGCGTGGGACTCAGTAGGCGCATTCCTAGCACCTCCTTGTGTGAACCAGTCTGGGTCATACCCCATATCTCCACTCCATCCTTCTTTGCCCCCTTTCCTTGCAGGGTACCCATGGAAGACATCTGCTGGGGGCACTGCTTTTTCAAGAGCTGGCTGTTGCTCTGCTGGGCTTGCAGGGTTTTCTCCAGAGAACGCCTCTGCCTTTTTGTTGACAAGCACCAATTTATTGATTTTGTACGTCAGGCTGGCAAGTCCGTGCGGTAGGGTGTTCAGGGGCATGCTTCTCAGAAACTCACCGCCAATCAGGCATTTGGCATCAGTGCTTGCTTTCCCCCTAGGTGTAGAGGAAGAAGCAAGGGAGTGTGGGGACCACAGAGAGACAGTTGCACTAATCCTTTTTCGTGAACTGCTCGCTGAATTTGGGCCCAGGATAAGTAGCCAGAATGCCTTCTTCCCATCAGTGGGGACTGGTCCATTAGGGCAAATAGGTCACTGACCCCCAGCAAGCTCAGTCTGCCAAGCCAGCCCCAACTTGCCCAAATACTTACAAATCCAGGGTGCGTGTCGGATTCCTCCTCCTTAGTGTCAGTGTTGCTCTTGTAAAATTCAGCAGGGAGGAGGATGGGGCAAAGCTAGAATTAGTTAGCTCAGCCTATCATTGGCTCTGGCGCCACCTACTGTTGGGCTCCCCATCTTCCACCCTACCAGTTTCAACAGCTACCAGCCACCACTGCCTCCCGTACAAACCAACTTCTCTTTTTAGGAAGGAGGATTGCTGTCACTAAGCAGCAATGCCCCCACATGCCACTTTTCTAAGTTGCTGCTCCGAACGACTTACAATCCAAAACTCAGCAGAGGAAGGGTACTGGAAACGGAAGCAGGGGCAGCTGAGGAAATGAACATGCCTTTATTCCAGTACTAACATTACATAGGCTTCGGGACATAGGAAGCTGCCTTTAAATGCATCAGATAATCTAGCTCACTGTCTACACTAGCTGGTAGCTAGCTGGTTTCAGACCAGAGCCATTCCCAGTCCTTCCTGGAGATGCTGGGGATTGAACGAACCTGGGACCTTCTGCATGCAAAGCAGATGTTCTACCACCAAGCTGAAGCCCTAACTTAGCCACAGGTACATAGAAAGCTGCCTTAGACTGAGCCAGACCTTTGGTCCATTTAGTTCAGAATTGCCTACACTTGACAAGCAGAAGCTCCCCAGGGTTCCAGCTTATGGGAACTAATCCTAACTGTACCTTTGAGCTTTCTTTGTCTCCTGTTGGCACTGAGGGTTCTGGATCAATTGCTTATGTCTTGCATTTGTTGTAGAGAGGGTACCAGGCTGTTGGTTTTCATTTTTGCCAGTGCAATAGTAAACTGACTTTCCTGCGGAGGAAAGAGATTTATAAAACATAATGAGCGCTATACTCAAAGGGTAACAGTCTGACAGCAAGGCAGACTTTGAGACTCTCTGGACTTAATAGTCTTACATAGCAGAGAGGTAGATGTGAATGTCCTGTCGATCCAAGGGTGATTTTTTAAAAATATAACAATCTCCATTGGTTTTTACATATATAGTAACATATATAACATAATACACACTCATTACAAATATCCGGCCACATATTAACATAGATTATTCCTATTAATCCATACACATAATCCTAATATCCAGCATATAAAGTCCTGAGAACAGCACGAAAGTTGTTTTATCCATTACAAATTGTTCTTCCCAGGGGGAAACACAGTTCAAGCCATACTACTCAGGATAGCCATATCTGCAAAGATACTTTGGAGAGTATCTTGAAGACCAGTTTGATTTGCATAGTGAATAAATGGCCATCATATTGTGTATCATTTGTCCATTTCCCCCCTGTTCTGTTTTATCACTTCTAAGTTGTGAGTTGTTTTCTCAGCAACAGCCAATCACCATTTTTAATATACTAAGTCCAGGGACAGTCTTTGTAAAGAATTCCAGTTTCAGCTATAGATAGCCAATGGGTTTACTTTTTGTTTTGTGTTACCTGGATATATAAACTGGTATTCGGAGACTGCCTGATATTGCCTCTTCTCCACAGCGCTGGGTTGTTTCAACCTTTTTGTCCAGACAGCATGGGAGACAAAGGGATTGAATTGAATTGAATGTAGGAAGGGAAGCATTAAATTACATTGAAAGACTTGTCATTCAAGTTGAGCCCACCTATTCATTCCTGATGTTGACCGTATGGGCTCATCCACAACTCAGCTTGTCCCACTCACTGCTTTCCTCCAGGAAAACCTGTGGTTTACTTCTGAAGTGGACCAAATGGCAATTGGGTTTCCCATGGTTTGCTGCTTATTCCAATTCAGCAGTAAAGAGTGGGTTTTCCAGGGCAAAGCTGTGTGGCAAATGCAAAACTGCTTGGACCTGTGCCTAGAAAGCATGCGGCAAGCGGAAAACCACTCAGCCCTGTGCTTTCTAGGCACAGGACTAGGTGAAGGGTGGATGAACCCTTGCAATCGTACTATGTGTTAAATGTGCCAGAGAGCTATTTCTGGCTGGTGATGTCAAAAGCACTTCTGTAAAGCAAATCCTGTTGTGCACGGGCACAGTGAGTTAGATGCTCATGGAGTCCTTAAGTACAGGCTCTAGGAGACCGTCTTGCTGCAGGCTTGTGTTAAGAGCCCTGACAGGGAGCTGCTTATAACACCCTCAATAAGCTCCCTATGTTATCAGCAGCTTCATGGAGTGTTAATCTGTCAATCATGGTTCAACAGCCAATGTGTGGTTTTAGAAGTGAGTTAAATGTGATCTGTAATCAGATATCCCATTGTGCTTTTAGAATCTTAAAAGCACCAGTGGATGCCTCTGATGTTGATGAAAACTGTAGCACAAGAGGAGGGTGGTGCGTAACCTTGGTGTTTTCCTTCTCAGAATACCCACCCCCAAAGTTGCTGTTAGCCCTGGGGTGTGGAGCAGAAGAGACAGGTACAATATTTAACCTACAAGGTCCTTCCTCACAGCAACACACTGTGGGCAAAGTCACCTAGAAACAGACACACATTTTGCACAACAGCAGCTAATTGAAGTTTGAAATGTCCTTGAAGCTTTTAAGGATGACTTTTAAAAGTTTTATAGGACATTGTGAAATTTAGTTTGCTGCTGTGACAAGAGTACAGACACCTCTCTCACAATTCTGGGCTTTGAAAGGGGACACCATTCGCATCCTGGGTATGCAGGGTTGCAATTTTAAATCAATCTTTAAATTGATTTTTGGATCATAAAATCTCAGAATGACATTGAGAATAGGGAGATGTTGTCAGGTAACTTCTATCCAAGGGTTATAGCTCAGTGGTAAAACACTCACTTTGCAAACAGAAGGTCCCATGTTCAGGCACCGGCATCTCTAAGTAGTGCTGGGAAAGACCCCCATTTGAAACCCCAGAGAGCTGCTGCCAGTCAGTGTGGTCAGTATTGAACTGGATGAACCAATGGTCTGACTCAGTACAAGGCAGCTTCTTATGCACCTGTGCTAAGGACGATGGGGATAACAGTTTCCAGAGAGCACCACACGTTTATTCAAAACACTGTCTTGTGGTTGCATTACCTTGGGTTTTCTCTTATGCTGATAACGTTTTTTCGTTTTTCAGAACTCTCCACTCTTTTGCTGGGCACATCTTTCTCCTTAGCGTTCACCCCAGGAATGTTTAACTGTCCCTGTGTTTGCAAAGGAAAGGAAGAAATGAGGAGGAGCAGGACAGCACATCTGCATCACAAATCTAAACCAGCTTCAAGCCTGATTGGCTGCTATGGCTCTGTGCGCCTGGATAGGCATGCAGAAGGTTTTCAGCAGGCATCTAAAACAATGCAGTCAAGGCACCTGACTGGCGTCAATAGGCAGGAGTTCCAAAGCACTGGTGTTGCCACACTTAGCATTAAACTGTTATCCCTGTGACTTAGACTTGTTAGTTGCTTGTTGCTCAAAGGTTGCCAACTGACTTAGATTTAAAACATAAATATAAATGCATTATACCATACAAGCAGAATGAAACAACCCCCATTATAGTCACTAATCTGGAATAGAATGGATTATGTATGTAGAATGGATTATGTATGGAAGTGAAAGCTAGACCATAAAGAAGGCTGATCGCCGAAGAATTGATGCTTTTGAATTCTGGTGTTGGAGGAGACTCTTGAGAGTCCCATGGACTGCAAGAAGATCAAACCTCTCCATTCTGAAGGAAATCAGCCCTGAGTGCTCACTGGAAGGACAGATCCTGAAGCTGAGGCTCCAATACTTTGGCCACCTCATGAGAAGAGAAGACTCCCTGGAAAAGACCCTGATGTTGGGAAGGATGGAGGGCACAAAGAGAAGGGGACGACAGAGGACGAGATGGTTGGACAGTGTTCTCGAAGCTACCAGCATGAGTTTGACCAAACTGTGGGAGGCTGTGAAAGACAGGAGTGCCTGGCATGCTCTGGTCCATGGGGTCACGAAGTCGGACACGACTAAATGACTAAACAACAACAACATACCATACAAGCAGAATGAAACAACCCCTGTTATAGTCACTAATCTGGAATAGAATGGATTATGTACAAAACAAAGCAATCTTTGTTTGTTTGTTTAATGGTGAAATCATTAAGAAGAGCCTTGCTGGATCTACTCCAGCATCGTCAAGGCCAGCCCACCTATGAGGCAAGGTGAGGTGACTGCCTCAGGCAGCAGGATCCCCAGGGGCAGCAGATCCTGATGTAGATGGTTATTCTCCACTTGTTCCCAGTATAGATCTTTTAAAAAGTGTGGGGGGGGGGGAATATAGTCTTATACATGGGAAAATACAGTATTTTTATTTTCTTTCTGCCTTTCCATAGTTAAAGCCATGCTCAAGGCGGCTTACAACATGCGGGGGGGGGGGATGAGCAGGGAACTTAATTACAAAAAGAAGTCATAAACAATAAATAAAACAACATCAAAAAGTGCACAACCAAATGGTACAATGTCCACATATGATAAGATATAAAAGAATAGTATCAATAACAGCAGCAACACCCCCCCCAAATAATATCATACCCAGCAACATTCATCAGATGAAGATAGGAACATTTCTCACTGCTCCCAACTGACCCTCTTTGTTCCCCACACCTGCAGAGCATTTCCACCACCACTACACCAATGGGACACAGTGCACACACCCTCCGCTATCCTAAAAAAAACCCCTTAATCCTGATTTTATTTTATTCTTTGGTAAAATAAAAAAATAAATGATTTTTAAGAAAGGGACAAGATTAGATGTGGGCACACAAAGCTTTAAATAATAATAATAATAATAATAATAATAATAATAATAATAATAAATAATTTATTATTTATACCCCGCCCATCTGGCTGGGTTTCCCCAGCCACTCTGGGCGGCTTCCAACAAAGTATTAAAATACAGTAGTATGTTAAACATTAAAAGCTTCCCTAAGCAGGACTGCCTTCAGATGTCTTCTAAAAGTCTGGTAGTTGTTCTTCTCTTTGACATCTGATGGGAGGGCATTCCACAGGGTAGGTGTCGCTACCGAGAAGGCCCTCTGTCTGGTTCCCTGTAACGTGGCTTCTCGCAGTGAGGGAGCCACCAGAAGGCCCTCAGTGTCTGGGCAGAACGAAGGGGGTGAAGACGCTCCTTCGGGTATACTGGGTCAAGGCCGTTTAGGGCTTTAAATGTCAGCACCAACACTTTGAATTGTGCTTGGAAACGTACTGGGAGCCAATGTAGTTATTTCAAGACCGGTGTTATGTGGTCTCAGTGGCCGCTCCCAGTCTCCAGTCTAGCTGCCGCATTCTGGATTAATTGCAGTTTCTGGGTCACTTTCAAAGGTAGTCCCACGTAGAGTGCATTGCAGTAGTGCAAGTGAGAGATAACTAGAGCATGCACCACTCTGGCGAGACAGTCTGCGGGCAGGTAGGGTCTCAGCCTGCGTACCAGAAGGAGCTGATAAACAGCTGCCCTGGACACAGAATTGACCTGCGCCTCCATGGACAGCTGCAAGTCCAAAATGACTCCCAGGCTGTGCACCTGGTCCTTCAGGGGCACAGTTACCCCATCCAGGGAGTCCTCCACACCTGCCAGCCCCTGTCCCCCCAAAAAAGTACTTCTGTCTTGTCAGGATTCAACCTCAATCTCTTGGCTGCCATCCATCCTCCAACCACCTCCAGACGGTTGAAGAAAAAGACTCCTTGCCCTCTGCTCCGCTCCTCCTTTCTTCCTGCCCAGGGCAGCGCTGCCCTCTGCCTGCCCCTCAGAGCCAGCTTGGCACATGGTGTTGGGCCTCAGCAGTGGCAGCCTCTTCTCCTCCTTGCTCACCCCCCAGCAGCTGTTACAAGCTGCCCAAGGGAGGTGTTTGGCGAGCGCGACTGTAGAAAGGCCACAGAGAGGCCACAGGATGCTCCCTCACTGCCACAGCTAGGGACAAGCGCTGGCTCATTCTCCTCCCTGGGCTGTCGTGGCGGCAGCACTGGCGGGGGGAAATAGGGACATTCTGGGGTCGAAACTGTAATTATAATTCATGTAGTTTGGATACCTTGAATGGAAGGATTTCAACTTTGGGTTCTGGAGTGAAGTTGACTATGGCCCCCTTGAAACAGCAACACCTCTCTTGTCTTTGGAGTGGCAGCCTGTCCAAGGCAAAAGAGACAAAAAGCAAATAAACATCTGCTATGAATCATCTGTACTCCTGGCATTACAACAGGCATCCTTTTTACCATGCACTCATGATGCCACTCGCAATACTGTTTGTAGCTGCAAATATTCCAGGACAGACATGCTGCTTTGTTTCCAACCAGTGCATGTCCTGTAACTTCCTGCTGAAATTATTGCATTTGTTTCCATACCACAAATGCTCTGGTTCGTTTTATTTTATTTACTTTGCTCAGTTTTTATTGTGCTTATAAGCAACAATAATGCAGTAACACTGAAGAAGCATCCCGGAACAGCTAATAAACTGGAATGACATGTGGGTGGTCCAGTATAAACCCACCACTAATGCACTATTAATGCACGTGGGTGGCACTGTGGTCTAAACCACAAAGCCTAGGGCTTGCTGAGCAGAAGGTCGGCAGTTCGAATCCCTGCTATGGGGTGAGCTCCTGTTGCTCGGCCCCTGCTCCTGCCCACCTAGCAGTTTGAAAGCACGTCCAAGTGCAAGTAGATAAATAGGTACCGTTCCGGCGGGAAGGTAAATGACGTTTCCGTGCACTGCTCTGTTTCACCAGAAGCGGTTTAGTCATGCTGGCCACATGACCCGGAAGCTGTATGCCGGCTCCCTCGGCCTATAGAACGAGATGAGTGCGCAACCCCAGAGTCGTCCGCGACTGGACTTAACAGTCAGGGGTCCCTTTACCTTTACCTTTAATGCACTATTATTGGGTCAATGACATGTTGCAGAATACTCCCACAAAAGACAAAAGCTAAAGCCCTTAGGCCAACGTGCCCTGTATCCAACCTTCCCTAATCTCAAAGTGTACCATTATCAAGACCTGTGTTCCAGAGCGCCTTTACATGAATTGTGAGGGTTGCCATCCCATCCCGTGCTGGGAATTCTAGCTCTGTGAGAGGGAAACTCTAGCTTCCAGCATTATTTAGTGAAAACTGATGTCCTTTAAGTGTGTGTTAAATGTGTTTTATCATGTGCTTTATCAAGCTTCTGACCCGGGATTTGGAACAGATCCATTATCCCAAATTTTGACCTAACTCCCAGGCAGTATGTCATCTGCATTCATTCATTCATTATTTTATTTTATTTAATAAGCTTGGTTGGAGAAAAAATATCCTCAATGAGATAAAACAATAACATTTTCATTAAAAGATTTTACAACCACAATTTAAAGCATACAGGAAGTTAAAACGGCAATAAAATAGACTAAAACAAATAAAATTACATGCTAACTTTCTAAACACCTGGGTAAAAAGCTAAAGGTAAAGGACACCTGACAGATAAGTCCAGTCGCGGACGACTCTGGGGTTGCGGCACTCATCTCGCTATGCTGGCCAAGGGAGCTGGCGTTTGTCCGCAAACAGTTTTTCCAGGTCATGTGGCCAGCATCACTAAGCCACTTCTAGCAAACGAGAGTAGCGCACGGAAACATCGTTTCTAAACTTTCTAAACATCTAGGTAAAAGGTAAAGGTAAAGGGACCCCTGACCATTAGGTCCAGTTGTGACCAGCTGGGGTTGCGGCGCTCACCTCGCTTTATTGGCCGAGGGAGCCGGCGTACAGCTTCCGGGTCATGTGGCCAGCATGACTAAGCCACTTCTGGCGAATCAGAGCAGCGCACAGAAACACCGTTTACCTTCCCGCCGGAGCGGTACCTATTTATCTACTTGCACTTTGACGTACTTTTGAACTGCTAGGTTGGCAGGAGCTGGGACTGAGCAACGGGAGCTTACCCTGTCGCAGGGATTTGAACCACCGACCTTCTGATCGGCAAGTCCTAGGCTCTGTGGTTTAACCCACAGCCCCACCCACGTCCCTAAAACATCTGGGTAGGCTTGTCTAAATAAGAATGTCTTCAGCAGGCTCCAAAAAGAATACAGCAAAGGTGCCTGCCTGGTATCAATAGGCAGGGAGTTCCAAAGGGTTGGTGCTGCCACACGATACAATTGAGTTCTTACAGATGCAGTGCAGGTATTAGGTGCCACTTGTGAAGAGTTGTAGATGGGAGAAGCCAACGATAGGTGGCCCTTTACCTAAGGGCTGAGCAGCTTCTGCCTTGCACTTTGAGCTTGCTGGTGCGCTTGGTCCTTTGCCGTTGGGAGCCGCAAGATTTTATCCGCCGCCTCCGAATGCGCTTCTTCTTCTTCCGTGGCTGCTTAATGATCTGTGCTGAGCTGGGTTCCACCATGGTGGACTTGCTTTTTGCCTTCTGGGCAACTTTCGTTAGACTTCCTCCGTACATTTGGGTACCCAGTGACCTGTTTGCAAAGATGGGAGTGATTATGTGCACAGCAGGGAGGGGAGGGAGAAAGAAGTGAGCACCTGAGCACAATAGGGCAAGAGGAGGTTCTGGCAAAAGTATGCTTTCTAACAAAGGAATGGGGAACCTCAGGCTCAGGGAATGAATGAGTGGTCCTCACAGCCTCTCTATTGTTGGAAATGCAACAGCAGGGATCGTTTAGGTTGTAATTTAGGGTATTAATTCTGTTCTCTGTAAACTACATAAGGAGTGATGGTGGAGGAATGGCTTAGCAGCCAGGACTTGTAGCATGATCTCTAGTGAGGTATCATGTGTTCTGATTGGCTGTGTAGTTCTGTGGGAGCTTTCCTCTGCATGTTTGGTTGAATGTCTCCTTGCTATGTAGACGGCCTGGAGTAAGAAAGAGAAAACAGGTTACCACAACCCTCCTGCAACCATTCAGCAAACTGGTTGTGCTGTCCTGCGATAAGTGTGTGGTCTAGCACTGTGTTTGCCAGCCGGGGACCACATGGCCCCCTAGGGGCCCCCAGGATATTCCAAGGGGACTACAGGTGAAAAATGCATAAATGGGGGGCCAGAGCATGGGAAAAACTGGTCTAGCTTCTTGGTCTCAGAACTGTGCCCATGACCCAATCAAACCCAGTGGGTAGACAGAAAGGGGGATTGGCTTCTTATCTGGGCCAAAATGTTTAATAAATGGAACTTAATTAATTAAAAGCCTTTGTAATCAACTCAAAGGGCGTCTCCAATTCAGCAGGCAACATGTTGCTTTTGGGTTGTACTAAGCTGAGTCAGTGATGGTGGTGGTCGGGACTCCTCTAGGGCAGGAGGCTCACTTGTCATTGGTCAATCGGACAACATTACTGGATGACGTTGGCTGATAGGCAGGGTGGGGCAGGGTTCAATCCTGCTTGGTGCAGCTTCATCAGTGGGTCCCATGCAGGAAATGTGCTGGCAAAGCAGAGAGCAGGACTGATGTCTCGGTGCATTAGCAAGGAATGCACCACCAAAGCTGATACTTCTCCATGGGTCAACTTTCACAGATGGGTGGGACTGCCCACCCAATAGCCACCTGATGTCATCATGATCTCAGAAGATGAACAAGTGAGTTGCCCCTGTCCACCTTCCACAGTTGACCCAGCTAAGCAGGGTCCTGTATGGTTTCAAATTGGATGGGCCCCCATGTGTTGAGATTCCTGCATTGCAGAGGGTTGGACTGGATGACCCTCAGGATCCCTTGCAACACTACCGTTCTATGATTCTATTATTCTACCCTGTCCAATAAAAGGTTCCCCACCCCTGAACTAAGTTATACTCAGAGGAGGCCAAATGGGCAGATCTAAGCCATGTCTATTAATTTAACTGGGCCTATTCCAAATGTGACCCGGAAGTGTCTCCGGACAGCGCTGGCCCCCGGCCTCTTGAGTGAGATGGGCGCACAACCCCAGAGTCTGTCAAGACTGGCCCGTACGGGCAGGGGTACCTTTACCTTTTTATTCCAAATGTGACTAACATTGGAAGCAATCCTTTGTTTGCTAATGTTAATTGTTTTTAACACAAGTGTTTCTGAAAACTGCAGATGGAACAGAAGAGATTACCACTCTTCCCTCTCTACAGGCATCTGCTGTGACATACATGCACTGTCTAAAAACACAGAACGTATCATTATTTCTTAACAGTCTTGTCTTGATTCATATGCAAATAAATGCAGATGTAATTGGTTAAAACGGATTAATAAGAGAGCCAGTGTGGTGGTTAGAGTGCTGGACTAGGACTAGGGAGACTGGGGTTCAGATCCCCACTCAGCTACAAAACTCACTGGGTGACCTTGGGGCAGCCATTCTCTCCCAGTCTGTCCTACCTCACAGGGTTGTTCTGAGGATATAAGGCAGAAGGGGAGAAGTGTGTAACCAACCACGTTGAGCTACTTGCAGAAAAGGTGGAATATAGATGTAATAATAAAATAACAAGTAATAAAATAAGTTTTCATTAATAAAAAATTTTAAATAGTTTTTTAAAAACTGGTCTACATTTCTTCTTGTTTCGGTGTTAATTACTGTATTTCGTTTTTTTCAGTTCAAGTGCGGTGCTAGGTTTTATTCTTAACTCCTGTTGTTTAGCTTTTCTAATCACAGTTAGACCGCTGTTGTGAAATGTTTGTTTCATGATTGCTGTTGTTGCAAACGAAGTCTGTGTTACGTGACTGCAAGCTGGTTTTGTGAATGAATGAATGAATGAATGAATGAATGAATAGGTGTTCAGTGATGCTCCTTCTCAGAGTAGACCATTGAAGGTAATAGGCATGAATAGCTTAGGGTGAATAATTTTCTTCAGTCTGAGCAGGACTTAGTTGAATACAACCGATAAATAAACCAGCTAAGATTCATTGAGTGACAGTCACTCTTTCAGTCCCTATCTGCTCATTCTAAGATTGCATCCGTTGTGAGGAACAGAATTGGCTGGCTTATCGGAGAAGCAGACATCTTCTCATGCGTAGAAAAGGTGGCCAGGGAGGGTGCCAAGGGGCAGCTTAAAGGGGAAAAGTACTTCCAAAGGCACCAGAATGATCAGATAGTGGGGTAGAGCTTTCTAACAATGAGCATTCTGTCCCCTTGACCTGTTGCATCACAAGACCACCCATCCATCCACCTTCCTGCATTTATATCTTACTAATACTGTCCCACACTCATTTCATAAGCCCCCTGCATTAGTTTAGAAAATGAGCCACTCCAATTCCCCCTCTCCTGAGAGAAGTTGTTTGCTTTCTGGCTAAACTGACACGGCATATGAATCACGCATCCCTATTTCGAAAGAAGAATGAAGAGTTTAAAATCAGATAGTGCCCAAGTGAGGGCGAATGGACATCCAGAAGTAGAAGCAGAAACATTTAAGAATGGTCCTGGTGCGCTCAGGGTTGGACCTTCAGGGCAAACACACAAGTGTTCAATTTACTCAAATGATACAGGAGGGTGTGAAACAGGGGTTGGTAAGGGATGTGGCTCGGGGAGAGTCCTCAGGGCCAGTTAGAGAGGCCTCTGGGCTTCTCCATCCCTGATCTAAAAAGAAGAGGCATCAACAAACCATTGTGATATTTAACATTTGCGTAACTTCAGTGAAGTAATCATATTCTATAAGCTAGTGGGATTCCCAAAGGCATCTGGTTGGCCATTATGTTAACAGACTGCTGGACTAGATGGGACATTGGAGTGATGCAGCAGAACACTTCCTATGTTTAACAAAAAATATTGATGCTGTCCTCACTCACCTTGGGCAGGTTGCCGCTTTCACTGCCAAGACTGAAGGAGAGACTTAATAACAACAGCAGAATCCATGGGCTGAACTGGGCCATGAGGGGGACCACTTGTACAATGGGAGCAAGGATGCTGCCAGTTATACCTTTCTCAGGTAGCCTGGCAACTGCCTTTGTTGCTATGGGAACCGGATTCTAACTTCCTTCCATGTGGTACTCTGTTTCTCTGTTTATAAACTTTGCTCTGGATTAGCTGCTTTCCACGCATATGGTTGGGTCCACTTAAACGTCACATACTTGATTCATTTTTTTAATTAAAAAAAACTTTCCCCCTTTCCACACAAAGTCGCCACACCCCCAAAAAAGGAGAAGCAGGAAAAGAAATGAAATATACCTCTACCAGCCACAATGGCTACATTCTACCCTTCATTATTGGAGGCAGTAGGTCTCTGTTATGTACTGAGTTGAATAGGATCCAAACTGCAGCAGTCTGATTGGTCCTAGAACAATAGGATTCAGAATGCAGCAGTTTGATTGGTCCTAGAACAATGCAGCAGTATGATTGGTCCGCAGGAGCCACCCAATCCAGCTCCAGGTGGAAGTGAATCCACAACCTGATTGGCCTACAGGAGAATCCTGGAATTAGCCAATCACGTGCAGCCCATTGTGTAAATAATGTATATAAAGCAGATATTGTGGGGGAACTTCCATTCCTTCTCACCACCATGAGCTGAATAAAGAGCATGAAATCCACTCTTGACTCTGAGCATATTTCAGTCTCTGAATGCCCAATTCCTGGGATTCGCATGTGGGGAGAGTGCTGCTACACTCAGGTCCTGCTTGCAAGTGTTCCCCACTGGGGCATCTGGTTGACCACTGTGAGAACAGGAAACTGGACTAGGTAGGCCTCTGGCTTGATGTTCCAGCAACCCTGTGGGTGCCCTGCTACCAACAGTGAAAAAACACTGGTTTGGGGCCACAGCACATTCATTTTGGTTGAGATATTGACTGAAGTTGCATGAGATCTTGTGGAGCGTGCAATATCTCACACGATTTTGGGCGAGAACTTGACATTAGCATGGTCTTGCGTGAAATTTGCACCGCTGCTCTACCAGTAGCAGACACAGCAAGGCAAACAGCAGTGGCAGAGCAGGTGGGTGGTGCTGGGAGTGGTGGCAGCAGCGCATGGATTGCTCATGTCATCTGCTTCCAAATGTGTCCCTGTTGGGATGGGAGGAGCAAAACCTCAGGATGTACCTTCCTATTACACACGTTGCTGAACATATGGGAAGGGTCTGCAAGTGTCGCCTGGGGCTCTGTAGTGCTTCAGCTAGACAATTGTCTCTGAGTCCCTCCTCCTCATTCCCATATTGGGCATAATAACTGAACAAACCTTCCAAGTACGCTGTAAGCATTGCAAGAATCTGGCATGTTTAAGCAAAATGCTTACCCCAGAGAATCTTTTGTAGCTTGTTTTCACAAAGCTACAATTCTGAGCAACTTTTAAAAAGCTACAAGATTAATTGGTAGTGGCAGTGGGGAGATACGTATGTTTTAAATGCAGCCTGCATCTGGAGTAGCAGTGGGATTAAAAAAAAAATCTCTGTGGCCAGCTTATCCACACAGACTCCCCTGCCCCCCACATTCCTGTCTTGTACTAGATATCAGTGAGAAGCAACTCATTCCCCACACTGGCTCCATATTCTGCATATTAAGGTAAAGGTAAAGGACCCCTGACAGTTAAGCCCAGTTGCAGACGACTCTGGGGTTGCGGCGCTCATCTCGCTCTATAGGCCGAGGGAGCTGGTATTTGTCCGCAGACAGTTTTTCCGGGTCATGTGGCCAGCATGACTAAGCCGCTTCTGGCGAACCAGAGCAGTGCATCGAAACGCCGTTTACCTTCCCGCTGGAGTGGTACCTATTTATCTACTTGCACTTTGACGTGCTTTCGAACTGCTAGGCGGGCAGGAGCTGGGACCGAGCAATGGGAGCTCACCCTGTCACGGGGATTCGAACCGCTGACCTTCTGATCAGCAAGCCCAAGAAGTTCAATGGTTTAGACCACAGTGCCACCTACATCCCTTTCTGCATATTACCTGCATTGTTATAATACTGTGTAATTATAAGCACATTATTATACATATAATAATATACACATGTACTTTCAAGTTTTCCTGAAGTAGCCAGCACATGAACATGTGCATACCACAATAGATACAGCTGTACCAAAATACTTAGGTATTGATGCTTACAGTTTATACTGCAGAAGTCTATTATAGCAAAGGCCTTAACTCTTTCATATGTACTATAGGTATGGCATATGTAATGGTGTGTGCATAGTTAGACTGTTTTCTTTTATATAACAAGTGGCTTGATGCAACAAGTGCTCCTAAACAGGCAAAGCTCTCTTGGGTTGGAACTAATTTCCATGTAAAACTTGGGTTACCAGATGTCCCCGTTTTCCGGATTTGCAAATTTGTCCCTGGACAAATTCCATCCCCGGATTTCATCTAATGTCCCCGGGAAATGTGGCAGCAGCAGCAGCAGCAGCAACAGTCTCAGCAGCATGGAGCCAGCCTGGTAGCACAGTTGGCTGTGGTTGGCTTCAGGAGCTGCTCACTGCCGTGGCACCCGCTATTTTTCCTCTCTGGAAGTCCCCATATGATGTGTTGTACACAAGACACATCATATGGGGACTCGGTGTAGGAGCTGAAGACACGCTGCCAGGCGCCACCGCTGGGCGAGAGCTGCGCAGGGGTCACTGCAACTTGGCGCTCAGCTTGTCGTTGACGCCACTGTCCAAGACCGGCAGCTCGGGCTCTGGCTTGGCCTCCAGGTGGTGCTTGGGCGGCTGTGGCTGCTGCTCAGCTTTGCCATTGTGCTTCTGAACTTGCAAGCAGTGGCTCAGCTTGTCAGCTAGCTCGTCGTTGGCCATGGCAGACGAGAGGCGAGCTGATCTGGCCCAAGTGTGCCTCCTCCCACTTGCTCACCACCGGCTCTGCCCCGGACACACTGACTGGGCGCACCGCGGCGTGGATGGGCAGCCACCGGACAATACCTGTGCAGCAGATGCCCAGAGAGGTGGGCAGGGCAGCAGCAGGAGGAGGGGGTTTCTGCTAATGCTTACTCCTGAGTAAGCCTGTAGGGAATCGCAGTGCAAGGAGGGAGAGAGAGGGAGGGAGGGGGGAAGCACGGCTAGTGCTCCAAGAAAGGCCAGGACCCAGAGGAAGGCCACACAACAGAGGAGACCACAGAAGAGAAGATATTACTTCTTTATTTTTTTCATAACTATTCCCCTCATATAAACATATACATATACATATACATATACATAGAGAGAGAGAGAGAGTCCCTGGATTCATTGAAAAAAATCTGATAACTTTAAGCTAGCTTAGGTTAGCTTAAACTTAAATTAAAATAAGGGAAGATTTGCTGGGTAATTGATAAGAATTTGGAATACAGAAAAGGGAGGCATGAGGAAGTCGGGGAAGGAAGGCATAAGAAATTAGGATATGAAATGGTACATGTTTTTTGTTTTGTTTTTGTTTTTGTTTTTGTATGTTTATGTATGTTTATGTATGTTATGTTTATATGGAAAATTTTTTGAATAAAAATATTATAAAAAAAAAAAAAGAAAAAAATCTGATAACTTTCTGTAAAATTCTATTTTATAACCTGTTCCTTCTCCTAGAGCATTGTGGATAAAGAATGCCAATATAATCATTAGGAAGTAGGGATGGGCAGCTTCGTCAATTTTGGTTTCTCCCAGTTCCCCATGTTTCCAGTCTTAAATTCAATTCAACTTCCCCATCAGTTTGCAATTTCCTTCCCTTTTTTTTTAAAGGCCTCATGAAAATTTATCAGCAATTTAGTGCAAATTTCTCTTAATGTACAAATTATTATATGCAGTTTGACCTACTATACACTATGACAAGCAATTTTGCTTAATATAATGCACTTTTGAATGTTATTTTAAGCAATTATGCATTTTAATGTGCACTTTACTTCAGTTTATCCATTTTCACATGCTTTACTTGGCTAGAGAACCGCACTGCAAAATTCAAGGAGCTGTAAATTTTGAAGAATTGCTATGTTCCAGCTCCTGAATTGTTTTGAAAAGTACAAATTAAATGCAAACTGAACTGAATTTCTTCTCAATCCTTAATAGACAGTCAAAAGTAAGACTGGAGCAAGACTCAGGAGTTTGACTGAATCTGTGGGTGTAAGGGTGTGAACAAAGCCAGATTTAAACTCGCAGTACATTGTTTAGGCGATCACCATACTAAACGCACAGAGAGGCGAGAGAATAATGCCAGCGTTTTCCTGCCTTGGTGGTGAATCTGCAAACGTAGCCATTCTTCTTATAAGAACTCCGTTCCCAAAACCTTCATTAGTCTTTAAGACTCTGTAGCTTTTGCTGCAAGAGACGAACATGGCTACCCCTCTGCAAAATATTTGCAGAAGGCTAATGTCCGTAGAAGTCTAGGTCCTCTTGATAAGCTGACTTTGGACCCCTGCAGCACTGTAAGGGAGGCAGCTAACCAGTGCTTTTTCTGCTCCTGCTCCTCCCAATGGATTGATCTGGAGACAAGCTTGTTTTGTGTCTCAAGAAAGATGCAAAACGCTCCTTTGTTCTTGCATCTGCCTGCACAGGCATCCGCAGAACGACGCAGTAAATAGCACCAGAGCGGAGGACAGGAGCCAGCCTGCGGACAGACGAGAGATGGTGGTGGAGGCAGAGGGGCAGACGGAGACAACATGTGTGGCCACATCAGAGCTGCTCAGCGGCATGGAAAGCACCTGCCTCCTGCCTCCAACAGCAGTAAATCACTCTGCATGGTCCCAGCCAGCAAGCCATCATTTATGACAGCTGCTTTTGCATCCCCACTCCTCCTGTTTGCCAGACAGAGACGGAAGAGCAGACAAGAATTATCCCTCCTCTGCCTTTTGCTCCGTTGCATCCATGTCCCCCGGGCCCAATGAAGCAGACCCAGAAGTGCCCCAAATGGACCCGGCCATCCTCATCTTCCTCCTTTATCTGATGATCATCCACGAGCTGGTGAGTGGCTGGATGGAGTACCAGAAGCAGGCAACCAAACCCAAGAAGCAAGCCGGGCCTCTCTGGTCATCCAGGTAAGTTGATTAATGCTGAAGTATAAAGGCAAGAGAGGATTCATCCTGCACACCAAAACATAGGTTTCTGCGTTTGCATGTGAGTGTGTGTGTGTGTGTGCACGTGAAACATTTTGCATGCCGAACATGTGCTCTGCCACTGAACTAGGGCTCTTGTCTCCCTCTGAGGCTCTCTTTCTGTGAGACAGATTTGGGTGGCAGAAATTTTGGCTGCCAGCATGTACTGGTGCTACAGATGCGTGCAATATCACAATGATCTGTGTTAATTCATCTGAAACAATGAAGCCACCTAACCCTGGTTTTGACGCCCCAGATTACTTCCAGGCAGCGTGCTTATTGAGCATTCATCCTGCTTTGTTTGCACACAGCTTACAGTGGGGTTAGACCATGTCCAATCTTTATTGAGCATTTGTTTGGATTTGTTTCCAGAGCAGCATTAGGACAATGAGCATGCATCTTGCATTCATCCTGATTTGCTTGCAGGGTGTTTACACGTCTTCCTCCTATCAAGTCTCCTGCACCAGGCATCCTTTTAATTGTGCATTCATGATTATTTGTGCTCATGATGGCCTCAGGATGGATATACACAATCCTGCTTTCAATACCATTTGCAAAAGTTTTTGGACAGACAGGCTTCTGTGCTTCTCATTGGTGCATGTTCTGCAACTTCCTGCTGAAACCTGTAACTTTTTATACTACAAATGTTCCCAAGGGGCGGGGTGTCACACCTTTGCTGCACTATAGCACAAGATGGCAATAATGTGGTGACATTGGGGAAGTCTTGCAGAACAACTAACAAAGCAGAATGATGTGTGGATGTTCCAGTATAAATCCACCACTAATGTACTATTATGTCCATGGTATATTGCTGGGGGGGGGGGGACCAGGGACCACCAACCTAGAAGGGATCTCCTTTGGCCAACCCAGATTTTCAGTGCTTTTCCCTGCAATGTTTGTAAATGCTAATAGTCTGATGAAAGGGGTGAAATCATTAAGCTAGTGTGACAGAGAGCTTTAATTGCACAAATCTAAATTAAACTGTATGCACTTGAATCCCTCCTGAAAAATACTGGTAATTTTACTCTAATGCAAAACAGTCCACCACCACTGAGTCAAAAGGTTGGCAAGAAAAATGAAATCCAGAATCACCAGGCTCTGAATGTTGCAAGTTGGCTAAATGATCTCAAGGAGGGGAAGGGCCATAGCTCAGAAGCAGAGCACCCACTTTGCATGCAGAAGGTCCCAGGTTCAGTCCCTGGTGTCTCCAGACAGAGCTAGGAGAGGCCCTCATCTGAAACCCTAGAAGCCCTCAGTGCAGAGCAGAGCTTTTCAGACAGTAGATCAAGACCACCAGGTGGGTTGCAAGGCCATCTCAGGTGGGTCAAGGCAAAGCTCTTGCTGCCATGTCTGACTCCAGGTAAGCCTGACCAAACCAAAGCAACACTCCATGCACTGCTTGAGCTAGAAAACATTCTTCTGACGAGACACACATTTTATTAATTTCCATGGATGCTACAAAGTGGCAGGAGAAAGGCAAGAGCCCTCTTCAATAGAGAATACTGTATAGTCTTCCTTATCACCTTCCTGTAGCTATGCTTGTAGTGAGGGAGCTCTCTGTGGAGCAGGGACAAGTCTGTTTGCTTTCTAGTCTGTTTCTATGGCTTTCTAGACTTCTCCCAGTATGGAAGTATGCTGGGGACTAGAATGCAGAAGTGTCCACTGCAGTGGGCAGCTGGGCAGTTGTGCAGCACCTACCATCATGAGTCTTAAAGAAAACCCACTGGGTTTCAATAGCTTCTCAGCCTTTTGGATAAGAACAAGTGTAAAAATCATTGGCTTTCATTTGTGTAAGCTGCCTTGAGTCTAGGGGAAATGTGGGATATGAATACTACTACTACTACTACTACTACTACTACTACAACGCTATGTTGAGAGGGAAGCTCTGACCTACTCCTTGTACAGTGGTACCTCGGGTTAAGAACTTAATTCGTTCCAGAGGTCCGTTCTTAACCTGAAACTGTTCTTAACCTGAGGTACCACTTTAGCTAATGGGGCCTCCTGCTGCCACCACACCACCGCCACCCGATTTCTGTTCTCATCCTGAAGCAAAGTTCTTAACCCAAGGTACTGTTTCTGGGTTAGCGGAGTCTGTAACCTGAAGCGTCTGTAACCCGAGGTACCATTGTACTGCTAAATGAAGCTGTGTATCATCATATGCCTCTAACTTCTGTTTGCCCTTTGGTCTCTAAACACAGGTCCAAGAGGTTTTCCTTTTGCCCTCCCACTTTCCCCAGGAAAACCCTTGGTTTACTGCTGAATCAGAGTGAAAGTCGACCGGGTTTCCTGCTGATTTATGTTTGTTCCGTTTCATCAGGAAACAGTGGGTATTTCTGGGGAAAGCGGTGGGGCAAAAGATAAACATCTCAGACCTGTGACTAGGAATCAAGGGACAAACAGAAATGAGCCCTCAGTTGATGGGCAGCAACAGCAGAAGGCCCCTGCCGTCATGCCCACAGGGTTGCCACACATCCAGAATTTCCCAGACATATCTGGAATACTGCAGTCAGAAGCAGTGTCCAGGCAGAAATCGCTAAACTGCCTGGGAAAATCCAGGTGTATGGCAACCCATGTCAGCGGTGTAGTTTTTGGCTCAAAAACTCAAAAAACACAAAACCTTTTTTTAAAAAAAATTGCCAAAAAAGCTCAACAACTTTTCTGGCGGATTTTCAGAGTTTGAAATATGGCAACCCTAGTCATGCCTTATCTGTGAATTTCCTGATATGTTTGCCGGGGCTCCAGTCTCCAGGTTTTCCTGGCCCCCTCCAGGTGTAGGGCTTGAATCTCCAAGTGGGTAAGAGTACCTCTTATATTAGTAATACAGTGGTACCTCGGGTTAAGAACTTAATTTGTTCTGGAGGTCCATTCTTAACCTGAAACTGTTCTTTACCTGAGGTACCACTTTAGCTAATGGCGCCTCCCGCTGCTGCCACGCCATCATCATGTGATTTCTGTTCTCATCCTGAAGCAAAGTTCTTAACCCGAGGTACTATTTCTGGGTTTAACGGAGTTTGTAACCTGAAGCGTCTGTAACCTGAGATACCACTGTAGTAATAGTAATACTTAAGACTACGCACAAAGCTAACAAGCTTCCTCTTGCAGGAGCTGGCTACTGGTTACATACCCCAACATTCCTCAGATGAAAATAGGGATATTTCTCACTCTCCCCACAACTGACCTCCTCAGCCTACCATTTTTGCATGTGTCCTCCTATCTGAAGAAGGGCAATCACCACCACTACTACACCAACAGGACACAGCACACACACACAGGCGCTCCATCGTCCTGATAAACCCCTTAATCCCAGTTTTGTTTTGTTTTATTCTTTGGAAGATTTACAAAAAGGAAAACACACAGCAATAAATAAATTCTAGAATGGGGCAAGATTAAAAGTGGATGCACAAAGCATTTATTATTTTTATTTTTAATCAATACTCCTTGCCCTCTGCTCTGCCTTTCTCCCTGCCCAGGAAGCTCTGCCCTCTTACTGCCCCTCTGAGCCAGAGCATCACGCAGGGCTGGTGATTGACAGTGGCCGCCTCTCATCCAGGCAAGCAGCGTGGAGAGGACGGGGTGGGGGAGGGCATAGCCCCAGGCACATGATTTTTGAGGGGGTGCAAATCAGGTGTCCCCCAGTGGTGTAGGGAGCTCCAGTGGCACCCGTGGTGCATGCTGGCACGCACACGCCACACCATGCAGGCGGGACATGCCAGGGTAGGGCGTGCTGGGCTTGGCCGCCAGAGCTGCGTCCCTCACTGGCACACTCCACCTGCAGGGGGGCTGAGGGGGACGTGGCCTGCATGCGCTGATCCCACGCTGCCCACAAAAGCAGCACGGGGCTTGGGAGCCAGTGTGGTGTAGTGGTTAGGAGCGGTAGTCTCGTAATCTGGTGAACCGGGTTCGCTTCCCTGCTCCTCCACATGCAGCTGCTGGGTGACCTTGGGCTAGTCACACTTCTCTGAAGTCTCTCAGCCTCACTCACCTCGCAGAGTGTTTGTTGTGGGGGAGGAAGGGAAAGGGGAATGTTAGCCGCTTTGAGACTCCTTAAAAAGGTAAAGGGACCCCTGACCATTAGGTCCAGTCATGACCGACTCTGGGGTTGGGGCGCTCATCTCGCTTTATTGGCCGAGGGAGCAGGCGTACAGCTCGGTCCGGGTCATGTGGCCAGCATGACTAAGCCGCTTCTGGTGAACCAGAGCAGCGCACGGAAATGCCGTTTACCTTCCCTATTTATCTACTTGCACTTTGACGTGCTTTCAAACTGCTAGGTTGGCAGGAGCAGGGACCGAGCAACGGGAGCTCACCCCATCGCAGGGATTCGTACCGCCAACCTACTGATTGGCAAGCCCTAGGCTCAGTGGTTTGAACCCACAGCGCCACCCACATCCCTTGGGGTAGTGATAAAGCGGAATATCAAATCCAAACTCTTCTTCTAAAATAAAATAAAATAAAATAGCAGCCCAGGGCTGACACCCAAGCCGCCACATTCCCATAGTTGTCAACTTTCAGATTTGAAAATAAGGGATCAGCAGCCTCACCTGTCCCGGGGACGGTCTATGGGATATCTAACAATCCGGGATAGCAGCGGGAAGCAGTGGGAAATGGCACTGAAATAAGGGAATTTCCTGCAAAAAAAGGTAAGGTTGACAGCTATGCACATCCCTCCCAGGCACCCTTCAGGTGGAGCACAGCTGAGGGGGAGGCGGAGGGTGGAGGACGCCCAGGAGAAACGTGCTGGCTTGGGCACACTGCAGGCCCATTGCTGCTTACAGGGGCCAGTGTGCGCTGGTTGTGTCCTTCTCAGCTAACCTCTGGAGGCTGGGGGGGGGGGAGGCAGCAGCTTGGTGCACTGTGAGCCCAGCCCTGGGCCACGGTGATTTGGGAGTGGTGCGCTAGGCTCTGGGGCACCTGGGCTTGAGCTCTGGTGTACTGCCTCAAAAGGTAAGTGCTGCCGGGGTGCCCCTCCCTTCTGCCCCCTAGCTACACTACTGGAGCCCCCCCCCCCCACAGGGATCCCTGCCCTGTCTGCCATTGTGGGGCTCTGGGCTCCAGAGCCCGGCCTGGTCTTGCCGCCACAGTGTTGTGGGAATGCACCTGTGATGGCCTGGGAATCCGATTCAGAGGCCGAACCGGAGGAACCCCAGCCTGCACAGGAGTCCCCGCCTCCAGGGCCGGCTGAGCTGGGGCAGGGCCTTGGATCTGAAGCACCTGCACCTGTGCCGGATCCTCAAGAGCAGGCACCAGGTGAATCCTCTCTGGCTCCGGAGGTGATTGAAGACACAGTGCCTACAGGTGCGCCTCTCCCAGCCCTGTCAGGGGAAGGTGAGTCTTCCCCTGGGTCCAGTAACCCTTCAGCCTCTCCTGAGCTGCAGAGGCTCAGGGCAGAGAGGCGAAGGGAACTGGTTTCTCCCAGGAGGAGTGCTCGCCTTAAGGCCAGGAGAGGCGGGTCTCCTGGGGGCCGGGACCGCACCTGTCCTCAGAGAAGATAAAGGTGAGTCAGCCCAGTCCCAGGTTGCAGGAGCAACGTCGTTGAAGAGCTGTTTCGGCCAGCCTCCAGTCCTGTTCCTCCGGAGTTCCTGTCCTTGTCCAGTTCCTCGCTTTGGTCCTCGCTTCGCCCGTGGAGGACAGTCTACCAACCCTCGACCCAGGACCCTGACCTCGCCTCCCGGTAACCTTCCCCCCTGGGACTAGCACAGCACCCATTGGCTGGCTGAGCTCCCCCCTGTGCAAGTGGGTGAGCGGGTGGTGTGGCACAGCACAGCCCTGTGAACCCTCTTTTCCCTGTGCCCGCTCTGCAGTGGCGGCAAGACTTCATCATCATCATTTTTTATTTGTATGCTGCCTTTCCACAGTTAAAAACAATGCTCAAGGCGGTTTACAACACGACAAGATTTACATAACTACAAAAGTCATAAACAATAAATAAACCACGTAAAAAAATACATACACAACCAAATGGAAAACAACTTCCACATACCGTATTTTTCGCTCTATAAGACGCACTTCCCCCCTCCTAAGAAGTAAGGGGAAATGTCTGTGCATCTTATGGCGTGAATGCAGGCGGGAGGCTCTGCTCAGAGCTCCCTTTAAAGAGCCGCATGGAGCGTGTGTGTGGGTCTTCGGGGCTTTTCCCCGAGGAGGGAGAAGGGGTGCCCTTTTCCCTCCTCGGGGAAAAGCCCCCAAGAGCCGCACACACGCTCTGCACGCTCTTTAAAGGGAGTGCAGCTCTTGGGGGAGCCTTAGCCGCGGGCAGCCTCTCACAGGCAGGGAGATGAAGGCTCCCCTTCCCCGGGAGAGGCTGTGCATGGCCAAGCAAGAAGCCAGGACAGCCAGAGGGATCGCTGCGCTGCGATCCCGCTAGCTGTCCTGGCTTCTGGGATTCAGTATATTTTTTATTGTTTTCCTCTTCCAAAAACTAGGTGCATCTTATGGTCTGGTGCGTCTTATAGAGCGAAAAATACAGTAAATCAAAATCTAAAATTAAGAATACAGCATTAATATCACAGTTTAAAATGACATAGGTAAAAAATAACAGCAATTTAAACAAAAAAACAAAGAAAACGGAGCCCTCTCTGCGCAGCAGCAGCAGCGGCAGTGGCAGCAGTCCTTTACAGAGCCCATGAGGCCCCGCCCTGGGCCAGGTGGTGAGTGGCAGGACTGGGGCCCTCAGGCGCTGAGCAGGGGAATCCTCCTGGGTGGTAGCAGCCACAGCAGCAGATCTTATAGGCCTGTCAGGCCCCACCCTGGGCCAGGTGGTAGTGGTAGGACTTGGGCTGGTATGGGGGGGTTTACCCTCTGGGCCCAGCCCCTGGTCCTGTCTGGTGCATGTGCGTACATGTGCACCCTGGGCACCAGCAAAGGACGCAATGCTGCTGCTCTCATCCTCTTCACCCCCTATCCAGCAGTCACTATGAGCGATTTCATTAGATCAATGGGAAAAACTTTGGAAATCAGATATTAATTTCACCTCATATACAGTGGTACCTCAGGTTACATACGATTCAGGTATCATACGCTTCAGGTTACAGACTCCACTAACCCAGAAATATTACCTCGGGTTAAGAACTTTGCTTCAGGATGAGAACAGAAATCGTGCGGCGGCAGCGCAGTGGCAGCAGGAGGCCCCATTAGCTAAAGTGGTGCTTCAGGTTAAGAACAGTTTCAGGTTAAAAACGGACCTCTGGAACGAATTAAGTACTTAACCAGAGGTGCCACTGTATTACTATCAAAGAAAATATTATGAAGATGTTTTACAGGTGGTACTTAACCCCTGTAAAACTGGCTAAAATTTATAAACTTAACATCGAATCTGTGTTGGAGATGTAAGGTATCAGAGGAATCCTTATATCATGTCTGGTGGAGATGTGATAAAATTAAATTTTGGGGAAGAAATATACATGAGGAACTGAATTTTTTTTTAAAAAACAACAATTGGTAAGAAGCTGGAAACATTCCTTTTAGGAATTATAACAAATGACATCCCCAAAGACATGAAGAGAATCTTTTCATATGCAACAGCCGCCGCAAGGTTATTGATTGCAAAAAACTGGAAATCGGAAGTACCAAAGATTAGCAACATAATTTTTTTGAAATGACTGAATTAGCGAAAATGACGGCAACAATTAGAATGCAATCTAATCAAAATCTCAAACAGGAATGGAAATGTGTAGAAGAATACATGACCAAAAGATGCTCCAACAAGAATTTATTGCTGGAGGAGACTCTTGAGAGTCCCATGGACTGCAAGAAGATCAAACCTCTCCATTCTGAAGGAAATCAGCCCTGAGTGCTCACTGGAAGGACAGATCCTGAAGCTGAGGCTCCAATACTTTGGCCACCTCAGGAGAAGAGGAGACTCCCTGGAAAAGACCCTGATGTTGGGAAAGATGGAGGGCACAAGGAGAAGGGGATGACAGAGGACGAGATGGTGGGACAGTGTCCTTGAAGCTACAAACATGAGTCTGAACAAACTGCGGGAGGCAGTGGAAGACAGGAGTGCCTGGCGTGCTCTGGTCCATGGGGTCACGAAGAGTCGGACACGACTAAACGACTAAACAACAAAAATAGACTGATTTCACTAGGTTGAGTTAAGTTAAGCAGATATATAATATTGAATGTTTAATTATTAAGATACGAAATTACAATCTCAATAATAAAGTTACAAAACAATAACAAGGAAGTCAGTCATGGGTTGAGGGAAGACACAGGGCAAGAAATAAGAAATGGATAAGCGTTGGTACATAATGAAATGTGAAAATGTGAATTTACGAATATAATGCATATGTATCAATATGTAAAGATTTCATATATGTATCACAACATTAATAATAAATAATAGCTGCCCAGTAGAAGAGGCCAGTGGCAGCCATGGAGAGGCAGCAGGGGTCTCCCTTGCAGCAGCCACAGCCACCTTCATCATTGCTTGGGACAAGCACCAGCTCATCCTCCTTTCTGAGCTTTGCGCTGGCAGGGCTGGCGGAGGGAACAGGGGTGTTCCAGGCTCAAATCAGAAGCTGGGGTGGCTTTTGTAATTCCTAGGACTGTCCCTGGAAAATCAGGGTACTTGTGGGAGGCTATGAGATTATAGAATATACATGCTGGCTCAGTCGTGTAGGTATATGATATATGGTATATTGTACACCAAACTTACTTACTTATTCACTTGTTTACTTAATTTGGGGTTCAGGGAATATTCACTTTGATTCTCATTTAAGTTTTTTTTTACAAGTTTACTGCCATCTTCCTGATCCTTTGGCCAAAGTTGGCAGGTAGCTTATATGGCATTTGAATGAATGTTCAAGAAAAGGCCAAAGTTTCCAGGGAGGTTCAATGATGTTGCCTCAAGCAATTGTTATCCAACAATTTCCAGGGCATTTTTACATCTGTTACTTTATTGCAAAAAGTCTGATTTCAGGCAAGTGGGTTTTGCAAAAGGTGCCAAATCAGCTTTAATTGTGCAAGCTAAATGTGGTGGGATGCGCTTAGGACCATAGAATCACAGAATTGTAAGGGAATCCCAAGGGCAATGAAAGAATCACAGCTAAAGCATCCCTGACAGATGGCTGTCCAATCTCTGTTTAAAAACTTCCAGTGAAGGAGAGTCCACTTTTTTGAATCTCAGGTGAAAATACCAGTGGTCTGACTAAGTTGCATTTTGAAGTTTTGTGCAAAGAAGGAACTTGAAACTAGTAGCCAACTACAGCATCATTCCAGCAGGGCTCTTCTTGATGTTCTTTTTTTGCTTTTTTCCATAATAATTTTCCATTTTTCATATTCACATTTTGTTACATAATTCCATATCCTAATACATTGCTCTAACAGAGCATCGACCTCCTTCCCTCCCTCTTTCTGACTTCCATAAATCTTACTAAATTCTTAGCATTCCTATAATCACTTTTACCTTTCTTCAATATTTCACCTTATTTTTGGTAAGTCAGTTCCTTATATATTTACACCCTTTTGCTTTTTTTCAGCCGTTCCTCCCGGATGAACCACTCAGGCTTTTCTCAGCCGCTGGTTTACCCACCGCGGAGGGACCGGTACAAAGACTGGAGGAAGCCAGGCAGAATCCTCAGGAAGGTATAAGGACTCCACTTGAGGGCCACAAGGGCAGAGCAATTGACTGCAAGGAACACAAGAACATTTTCATGCCGTTCATGACCACGAATACCTTCCATCTTCCAGCAACCAAGTCAGGAGCATCCCATGGACAAGATGGACTTTTTGGAGCTCCCCTCCAACTTTTCCTTCTTGTGGCTCATTGTGCTTGATTGTTCCCAAGCAGCTGAGCCTAAAAGAGGAAATGAAAATGAGAGACAAACCCGCTGATCGCATGAGCAAATGGTGGCAGAAGTGAGACAGGATTATTTCTGCTGCTATTGCAAACAATAGCCTACCAGCTCCATCATTTGTCTGAATATTGTCCGCCCTTCCTTCTGCTGCCACTGGTCTGGTGCACTCTGTATCTAAAACAGAGTACAATATAAGAATTCAGCATCAGTCCACCCGCATTTGGGTTCCAGGTTTGAGGGCTAGATTGAGGAACTGTTGGCAAATGTAAAGGACAAACGACATTTGGAAGGACCTGCGAGAAAATGTGGCAGGGCAGGGCCCTTCCAGACAGCCTTTTCATTGTACACCCATGATTATTTGTTCTCATAATGCTAGTGGAGTGGCCGTATGCAAATCTGCTTTCAATGCTGTCTGCCACCTGTGAAAAGTTCTGGGGTGGCCACATGGCTTCATTTTTCATCTGTGCATGTCCCATAACTTCCTTCTGAAATCCCAGAACTTTTCATGCTCACAAATGTTCTGGTTCTGTTGCTCTATAGTCCCCACCCTGCTCTGGACAACCAAAATATGGTGCCATTGGGAGCGCATCTCAGAACAAACTAAGGCAGAAATATACCCATCACTAATGCACTTTTTGTGTGTCAAGAACACGTTACAGAATACACTTGCAATAAAACCCAGGTTTAGAGGGGCCCATAGAATGCTGCTCTTCAGGGTCCCAGTGACTCCATTACACTCCCCTACTCACCTCTCTGCTCCACTCCCCATCCTTCAATAATCGGTTTCCTGTGTCCACCAAACACACTCCATCCTTGCTGAGGGTTTTTTTGGGGTTCCCCCATTAGGGTCCCTCTCCCCAAAAGATGCTTGTACTTCTGCAGACTTTGAGTTCTCCCAAGGCTGCTGATACCTCCCTCCTGTGTTTGGGTGGTGCTGTTTCAGCTACATAAGGAAAGGCACACATACACTAAACACTAGAAAGAGTAGGAAGGATTCCAAGCTGAAAGTGGCAGTGTGGTTGCAGAGACGATGTGAATCAAAATATGAACCAGTACAGACTTAGCACTTTGACATTTCTCATATGAAAGCTTAAAAGTGAGAAAGGAAGTCTTCTTGTCACCCTATGAAGGAGAATGCATTTATTGTACAGTAAACTTTCACTGGACAGGTGGAACCTTACGCTACAATAAACCTGCTAGTGATTATGGCAGACAATCCCTGGTTGTTTTAGCTTGCAACGGGTGAGGGATCTGAAATTTCTGACTTGTGAAGGCTGATAATGAGGAATTTGTGCATGCATACTTGAGCGGGGGGGGATGCACCCCTGCACACATAAATCTTGCCAATATTTTTAAAGGTCAACTCTTTATTTATTTAATAAATTAAGTACTTCGTACTTAAGTACTGCACAGCTCATGTCAGGACTGGAACCCACAATGGATCTCCAGCTAAGAACTGGAAGTATGTTGGGGCCAAGAATTAAATTGTGCACCCTCACTAAGCTCTGGTTGATTGAGGGGAGGCGGAGATTCGTCTAGGAGTCTTCTTTGCAGCAATAGGCCAAAGGCTTCAGGTGACTGCCCCTAAGTAGAAGATCTGCTCCCCCCCCCAGCTACAGAGAGCTCACTCTCCTTTCTTGTGAAAACTTCAAAGAATATGATCTGAGTCCACCCCCCCAATAATGATTGCAATCTACTAACCATCTACCGACTTTCAAAGTACTTGCATTCCCAGGTAATCAGCCAAACAGATAGCTTGTTGAACACCTGATTGACCACCACCCAAGGCTCACCAGGAGCTCAGTGTTTCACTTTAACCCATAGGTGGAAAGCTTTTTCAGCCCAGGGGCTAATCTCCTTCCAGGCAATCTTCCAAGGGCCACATGCCAGGCAAAAGCAGGTGGAGCGGTTAATGTATATTTTCCCTCCATACAGTAGGCCGGTTTCCACTCTCTCACACAAACACACACCCCTATCCTCAATCTAGACAAGCAAGAGGGTTCAAAGACACATTCCAGTCAAACAGAAACATTCAGGGGGCAAAATAGGAGCAGCAAGGGGCGTGGCCTGGAGAGAGTGCTGAGGGCCAGATAGAAAGCCCTGGAGGGACACGTGTAGCCCCCAGTCCTAAGGTTTCCCCAAACTGGCTTAACCCATTCTCATACCTACTTGCATAAGCAGCAGGCTTGGCTCAGCTCACAGGAAAAGTCTTCCAGGTCACTTTGTTCTTAATTTAATTTTTTATCAATTTAAACCATACAAAGTACAAAGAAGCATGACAAGACCAGCCACCAGTAAAGAGAAGCATAGAAATAAAGTGCTGAGTCAATGAGGAATATTTATACAAGGCCACTGTAGGAATACTTTGGATTATTAACTAAGCTTAATTGTATAAGAAATATCCCCTCCACTGTGGGGCATGGTTCGCATGCTTCACAACGCAAAACAGGGTGAGAACTGTGTGCTGCCGAGTTTGCCCTGTTAGGACAAATGGGGCAGTGCCCTATATTTCATCTACCCTCAGCTTGCTCTTGGCTAGCTGTCGCCTGCCTGCCTGCCTATTTAAAACCTGTCTGGGGCAGACAATGCCTATCAGCTTCCTCCTCCTTAGTGCTGCCCCTGTAGAACTGGAGAGACACTGTGGTGAAGTGGTTAGAGCAGGGGTCAGCAAACTTTTTCAGCAGGGGGCCGGTCCACTGTCCCTCAGACCTTGTGGGGGGCTGGACTATATTGGGGGGGGGGAGTGAACGAATTCCTATGCCCCACAAATAACCCAGAGATGCATTTTAAATAAAAGGACACATTCTACTCATGTAAAAACACGCTGATTTCTGGACTGTCCGCGGACCAGATTTAGAAGGCGATTGGGCCGCATCTGGCCCCCGGGCCTTAGGTTGCCTACCCAGGGGTTAGAGTGTCAGGCTGGGAGCTGGGGGAGACCAGGGTTCAAATCCCCCCCACAGCCATGAAGCTCACTGGGTGGCCTTGGGCCAGTCACTGCCTCCCGGTCTAACCTGTCTCCCAGGGTTGTTGTGGTGGTTACACAAGGAGGGGGAGAGTCACATATGCCACCTTGAGCTCCTTGGAGAAAAGCATGGAATATTAGTGCAATAAGTAAGTAAATGAGTGAACTCAGCAGGAAGGAGGATAAGAACAAATGAGTTGACTTTGCCACTCATTATCTCCGGCGCCACCAGGGATCCCTTTCTCCTGCCCTACCAATTCCAGTGGGTACCACCATCTTTGCTGGTACTTGGCACTTCAACCTCTCCATCTGCACTGGGGTAGCTCAGCTGGTGGAATACGAGACTCTTAATCTCAGGGTCATTGGTTTGGGCGCTATGTTGGGCAAAAGTTTCCTGCATTGCGGGGATTGGACTAGAATGACCCTTGTGGTCCCTTCCAGTTTTTCAGCACTACAATTCTATGATTCTATGCATCGGGACCTGAGCGATTGAGAAGTGTGGGTGCACAGGGGAATGGTTGTAATCAAGTGCAATTTTGACACTGTGCAACGTCATTAGTAATCACAGGTAGGGATGGAGGAGAAATTCAACTCAGGTGACATTTTAGGATGGCAGGTGTTTTCAGCGCTGTACATTTAAAACAGTATCACATCGTTGCCAACAGTCATGGCTTCCCTGCCAAAAGGATTATGGGAACTGTAATTTGTTCAGAATGCTGAGAGTTCTTAGGAAACCCCCTACTCCCCATGCAGAGCTACCATTCCCATAATGTTTTAAGAGTCAATCCTTTTCCTCAGGAAACTGGCAATTGCAGCTCTGTGAAGGGGAATAGGGGGTCCCCTAAAAACTCTACAGTCCCCAGGACTCTTTGGGGGGAGCCATGAATATTTAAAGTGGTATGGTGATGCTTTAAATGTACGTATAATGCAGATGGGGCCTTAGATGGATTCAGCCCCATGCTTTTAAAGTTCAGTGTTAAACTCTCTGAAATAAAAACAAAAACCGAAAGACTTGAAGTGTCAGTGCCAGATTTCTGTGCAAGAGAAGCAACACAAGTTTCAGTCTTTCTTTTGGGTGTGAAACTGACTCAGAAGAAGCCCTGAGAAAAATAGGAAATGGGCAGGGGAGAAGGGCCCCACCTCGGCCACACTTTCAGAGCTGTGACAGAAGGGCACTGCTAGCAGCCGACTTCACCTACCACAAGCAAATCATCATTCCTCCTGCTTGCCAACTCTGTATTCTGAACTGGAACGTGTACGGACAACTCTACTTAGGCCACCTGTCTCCTTCACCGAATGAACACCAGCAACGTGACACAATGCCAGCCAGAGGGGATCCACTTTGCCCTCCCAGTAATTTTGGGCATCGTCTCAGTGGGCGGGTTGGTCTTCAACAGCATCAGCCTCTGGATCTTCTGGTTTGCCATCAAGCGCTGGAATTCTGGCATCATGCTTCAGTTCAACCTGGCCTTGGTAGACATCATTGTCCTTCCGGTCATGCCATTGATGGTGGCCTATTTCAGCTTGGGAAACCACTGGCCCTTTAGGCAGTTTGTCTGCCAGCTTCAAGTTTTCCTGCTCAGCACCCACCTGTATGGAAGCATCTTCTTCCTCATGCTCATCAGCATCCACAGGTACCAAGCCATTGTCCACTACAACGCCAAGACCCTCTGGAGGAAGAAGTCTGCCTTGAAAAAGCTGGTCATGGTCTTCTGGGCTTTCCTCTTCCTGCAGGGACTTCCACTCTTCTTCTTCCTCAAGACTTCAGTCATCGGCAACTCGGTCAAGTGCCTGAGCATCTACCAGTCAGAGCTGACCTATCTCTACCTAGCCTATGGCATCTTCCTGGGGATCTTCTGCTTCCTCATTCCCTTTGGCATCTCTCTGGTGTCCTACGTGATGCTGTGGGCCTACATTGCTAAAATCAGTCAAGCCAATCTCCGAGGCCAGGTAATGAAGACTAAGTCGAAGCAGATGATCACCATTGCCCTGGTCATCTTTGCCACCTGCTTCACACCCCTCCACATCTGTGGGTCCATGGCTTCCATTGTGAGATATTATGGCGTGTCCTGCAAGGTTCTGTACCACATAGAAGTCACCTATTACATTTCTTTGGTCTTCAGCATGGTCAACTGTTGCTTAGATCCCTTCATCTACAACTTTGCCAACGAGAAATTTCACAGGCTCTTTTCCAATTCCCTAAGAGGATTATTGGTGTCCAAGTGAGAAAATGTCCTTCGGAAAAGGAAAGGTAAAAGATAAAACACTATGGGGTTGTAAGTAATGTTGGACATTGTCAGGTGCAGGGATGCTGACAGGATCTGAGCCACATAAACTGTATGTGGATTGTGCCAGCAATCTATTGACAATAACTGCTGCTTATATACGTAAGTTAATTCTGCCTAACCTACCTCACAGGGCTGTTGCAAATATGACGGTGGGGAGGAGAATGTACACAACTATGAGCATCTGTGGGGAAAAGCAAGTTACAAAGATATACCACCATTCACAGATCATGAAAAGGAAAATAAACACGAACAAAGCCAGAAAAGCAGCTTAAATGCAACATGTGATATTTACAGCAAACTACCAGACCCCCAAATCGCCTGATAAATAACCACAAGCAAAGCACTTTCACAATTTTGGGGACTGAATTTACCAACTCTCAGCCTAGCCTACCTCGCAGGGCTGCTGTGACCATAAAAAGTGGGGAGGGTAAGACAGGATCCACAGCCCTGAGTTCCTGGGAGGAAAAGCAAGGCACAAACATGCAGCAAGCAACACATCCTCTAAGTGTGTGCAGTTTTGGATCTCTTAGCAAAACACAAACACACACACACACACCAGCCTTGATAAACAAAAAATATATCCCTGTGTTAAAGCATAGTTGATAGGGATCTTAACTTGCTGCAGCTGCATAGTGTTTTATGGTTTTATGGTTGTATTTGTTGCCTTTTAGGTTGTTGGGTTTTTTTATCTGTATATAGACATTTATTGAAATATGTGGAAATTTAAAGCTGCACATCTGCTGCCATTGAGGCCGAACTAAATAAAATCAGAGGATACAAATAACCAAAGGAAAAGGAACAGAAATCAGCTTTCAATGTGAAATTCTTAATAATATGCACACTCAGACTCATGAGAGTTTCTGTTTCTGAGTTGGAGGGTAAAGAGACTTAGGGGAGTGGGGAATATTGCATTAGTCTTCCTTACAATGCTAGCTCCTCTCTCGTGTTTTCTAATACTCCTTTCACACTGTGGTACCCGTTGCATTAGACCAATATGCTGACATGTCATGCTAAATTTCATTCACACCAATGAACATCGGTGGTCAACATTGCTGCTCCCCCACCCTGTCTGCTCGGGCTTCCTTCTGTTCCCCTGTGACTCTCCCATGAAAATGGCAGGAAAGAACTGGTAAGCTGCCCCAAATTTCCTCACTTTACTTCTGAGTTTTCTGTTTTAAGAGGGCTGCATAGAGATACTTTCTGCAATCAGATAACATAGACGTGAGCACTAAACATGAACTACAGTCCATTTGCTTCCCAGAAATGGCTTTTACATTGCGTGAAAGCTCAAATATAATGTGAAAATTAAGATAGGGAAATGGAATAAACTGCCACATGAATGTGACCTCCAGTTTTAACCACAGGTATATTTTCTTTAAAAAGTGAGGCATCAGCAGCATACCTATTAAGTTTTAAGACTTGCCAGGTGGTTGGCAAATAAGCAGAATGCTCTTCACGTTCATGGCTCCTGGCTGCTTGATTCATTGTGCACAGTTAAGAGGAAACAGCAGGCTCTGGAGCACTGTTTGACTATCTCCTATATTGGCAAATATTGTGAAAGGGGGAAGCAGAACATCTTTATCTTTACTCAGTAGGGTACATAGAGAAACCAGTTTGCAATCTGGTTGTACAGAAGGAGAGGGAAAGGGAAACAGCAGTCCACTTCCCACAAAGAAATCCCACTTTGGTTTGCAGACCCGGCTCTGTTACGGGGCCAAGTCTGCAACACACTCTACATACAGCTTCCCTTGTACAGTACTTGATCCAGAAGCTGCATTTGGTGCAGAATGCTGCAGCACAGTTGCTGTCAGAATGTGACCTGCTTCTGTCTGCCTATAACATCTCTGCTCAGACACCTGCAACAGTTGCTCACTTGCTACTGGGCCAAGTTCAGCTGTTATTATTCGTGTGAGAAGCCATTAACAGCCTGGGGTCAGTTTATTTGTGGGATTCACCTTACACCACTCGAAAGCTTCGATCTGCAGAACGGGTACTATTACAGGTGCCACATACTGTAATAGCCATTGTGCACTTCTAAGGAATTCTTCTTTCAGTGTAGCAGCACTTACACTTTGGAACTCCCTGCCTGTTGGTATTAGACACGCATTTTCACTGTTCTCTTTTCAGTGCTTGCTTAAAACAATGTTATTTAAGCAAGCAAGCAAGCCTACCCAGACGCATAGAGGATGAGCTGACATGTTTTAGTCTCTTTTTAGTTTAATGCTGATCTTAATTGTTTTTAAAAGGTTTCTAATTACCTGTTTTTAAATATATTTTGTTGATAATTTTAATTTTAGTTTTTTCCTGTAAACCGTCTTAGAGGTTTTATTACAATCAAGCTGTGTATAAATGTTGTGAAATAAACACACACAAACACACACAGATTCATTTCGACCCAGTTAGTAACTGGCTTTGATTTGACCTCTGGCTTAACTTTTCGTTATGACCATGCCTTTTCAGGTAACTATTCATCATATGGGTGTTAGGGGAGGGGTAGTACCTCTGGTGGGGGAACGGTCATTTTCCATCTGGGCTAGTTTGTCCACCTTTGGTCAATACCCTGCACACAGCTCTCACCTGTAGCATCCTGACAGGCAGGATAGTAGACTAGAAGGGTCTTCCTTGGGATGATTCAGCAGGGCTCTGATTATTGCTCTTGTTCCAAAAAAGAGTATTTTTTAAAAAATTCAGTAGTTCCTGTCCCACCCCAACCCTGGATGAATCACCCCAGTTTTTGTCAGCCACCACTGGCACTGTGGGTTAAACCACAGAGCCTAGGACTTGCCAATCAGAAGGTCGGCAGTTCGAATCCCCGCGACGGGGTGAGCTCCTGTTGCTCAGTTCCAGCTCCTGCCAACCTAGCAGTGCAAGTCAAAGTGCAAGTAGATAAATAGGTACCACTCTGGTGGGAAGGTAAACGGCGTTTCCGTGCACTGCTCTGGTTCGCCAGAAACGGCTTAGTCATGCTGGCCACATGACCCAGAAGCTGTACGCCGGCTCCCTCGGCCTATAGAGCGAGATGAGCGCCACAACCCCAGAGTCGGCCACTACTGGACCTAATGGTCAGGGGTCCCTTTACCTTTTACTGGCTTACCTAGGATGGCAAGAGAGAGGGACAAAGACCAGAGGCGGCCAGGCCAAATCCTAAGGGAGGTGCAAAGGCCCCACTCGTCCCCAGACATGAAGCAATGGACCCCAAGGACCCCAATGCGCACCAAGGAAGCATCCATGCTCATCATGCCCACAGGTACCTCCCTCCTTGCAGGAGCCTCATGTAAGCATCATGGGCTGCTGGCATTCTGCCTCAACCTTATTTTCCTGTGACTGACGATGCTTGATTGTTCTCAAGAAACCAAGCCCAGTAGAGGAAATAACGGTGAGAAATTTCTAGGGCTGTGGCTTGTCAAACCACAGGAAAGCTACCGTGGGACCCATTTATTTCTGCAAATAGCATTCTGGCAGGTCTACTCCTTCCCAAAACCAGGGAAGCTTCTACCTGGCTTAGAGAAGGAGGCATGATGTCCATGTGCACAATGCCAGGATATCGCAATGTCACATGTGCAACAACACCCCCACCAAATGCCCTCACAAGCTGGCACCTCTGGTCCTAACTGTTCCCCTGCAAAAAAATAAAAAAACAAAAAAAATTCACTGCAGCTTGCTATGTCTCTTCTGCCATTAAGATGTGGTATTATGCATGCTTACTCAGCAGCAAGCCTCACTGAGCACAACAGAACTTGCTTCTAACTAAACAAGTCAGGTTGGGCTGAACACCACTTAGTTATTACATTGTCACAGGACTCTTTTGGGGTTTTTTCATTGTCACAGCCCTGGCTTTTTAAAATGCTGTTTTTGCAGAACACTTGGGAAGCCCTGGATATGTGTTTTTTTAATTTACAAACACTAAATCTTGTTGATCAGCTCTTCAGATGGAATGGTGGGGAACGGGTGGCCCCCCCAGATGTTGACTGCTGGGAGCTGGAGGACAACATCAAGAGGACAGCTGTTTCCCCAGTCCTGTTTTAAGGCCATTAGATTTGCTTCACAGTCACACCAGTTTGTGACTTACTGGTCCAGATCACAAGCAATGGCACAAGCCCTTATCTTGCAAGTTCCTTCTGCTCCTTTCTCTATGCATGAATGGAGGAAATTAGAAGGTTCTGCTTCTGGGTTGCACCAAACCGATACTTCTTGCATTTTGATGCAATGGGAAACAATGGTTTATCGCAGGGGTGGGGGACATTTTTCAATCCAGGGGTGTCACATTCCCTTCTGAACAGCAGCGGTGGGCTGGGCCAGAGGCAAAAGCAGCCCCCCAAACTTCCCTTAAAGGTAAAGGGACCCCTGACCGTTAGGTCCAGTCGTGGCCGACTCTGGGGTTGCGGCACTCATCTCGCTTTATTGACCGAGGGAGCCGGCGTACAGCTTCCGGGTCGTGTTGCCAGCATGTCAAAGCCACTTCTGGCAAACCAGAGGAGCGCATGGAAATGCCGTTTACCTTCCCACCAAAGTGGTACCTATTTATCTACTTGCACTTTGACGTGCTTTCAAACTGCTAGGTTTGCGGGAGCAGGGACCGAGCAACGGGAGCTCACCCCCTCATGAGGATTTGAACCGCCGACCTTCTGATCGGCAAGTCCTAGGCTCTGTGGTTTAACCCACAGCGCCACCCACGTCCCTCAACCTTCCCTTAGGCACAGATAATTAGATAGAGGTCTGAAAGCAAAAAGCGAAGATCTACCGTAATTCCAATATGGGGAATATTTTGCCCTCTAGTTGTTGCTGAACTACAACCTGCATCAGCCCTGACCATTGGCTGTGCTTGCTGGGGCTGATGGGAGTTGTGGTTCAGAAACATCCATAGGGCCAAAGGCTGCCCACTTCCATGCAAGTTGCCAATAAGCCAGTTTTGTTTTGGCTCATAGGTGGGCATGGATTTCAGGAAGTACATACCCCTATTTGATTTCCTGCTTCTGTTCTGGCTTGCAGGAGAATATGTCACAGAGGAAATGGATTTTGGAAATAGGGAACCCGGGTGGTCATAATTAGGGAACTGAAATCAGTGTTGTGTGTGGGCAATATTTGAGTCTGGACTCAATGCCTTACAGGGAGCAGCAAGGAGACTCTCTACGGTAATATGTGTTGCTTTGTGTACTTCAAAATGTGGCAAGCCAGCTCTGCTGCATTGTGAGTGGGGGGGGGGGCTTCTTCTTGTTATGCTAAGTGGGGCCCCTGGGCATCTGACCTAAAATTCAGTCCTGATGGCGCCACTGACTGCAATGGAGTTAAAGAAACACATGTATACAGTCTTGTACCAAACATGTCTCACACACATCTGTTCCTTCTCTTTCTCCCTATCCTCAGCAGGGGGGAAAATAGCAGCACTGTAGATGAAATATACTCGGAGTCGAGTGTAAATTTCATGCTCTTTATTCAGCTCGTAGTAGCAATGAATGAAACTTTCCCCAAAACGTCTAGCTATATATACATTAATTACACAATGGGCCCCGTGTGATTGGCTAATTCCGGGCTGCTCCTGTAGGCCAATCAGGTTGCGGATTCACTTCCTCCAGAAGCCTGATTGGCTGCTCCTGCAGGCCAATCAGGTCGCTGATTCACTTCCACCTGGAGCTGGATTGGGTGGCTCCTGTGGACCAATTAGACTGCTGCATTCTGGATCCTATTGTTCTAGGATTCAGCTCAATACATAACAGTAGAGAACTAGGGAAATGTGTTAGGCAGTCTGTCACTATTTTGCAATGGGATTGAATATCACCAAATTAAGGATTGCAAAATTGAAGCTGATACATATGACACAAACACAGAGACACACAGACAGACAGACAGACAGACACACACACACACACCGTATACTTAAAGCACATGGCTTCCCCCCAAGAATCCTGGGTACTGTAATTTACTCCACATTGAGCGACAATTCCCAGCGCCTGTAACAAACTACAGTTCTCAGGCTTCTTTGGTGAAAGTAATGTGTTTTAAATTTGTGTTGCATGTGATTTAAATGTATGGTGTGGTCCACAATAGCTTTTACTACACTGTTTTAAAAGTAAAGTCTTCCTTTCTCTGTTTAATTAAACACAACATTGGACAAAAGAATGTATATACTAGTGCAGTTGGCCTTTAACACAAGAGCATTTTATAAATACATTGCAACCAGCCATGCTCCCCACCTCCTATTGTCTTCTGATTTCCTGTAGGAGCTGCAGATTATGCCACACTGAGTTACAATTCCCAGCACCTGTAACAACCTGCAGTTCCCAAGCTTCTTTAAGAGAAGCCATGTGCAAGGCCAGTATACCCCCTAAATCCCAGCTGCTGGTGTCAGACATTAAAGGGTTCTTTGTGCATTAGGAGTGTCCCGGGGCACCAGGCCTGCTTGGAAAGAGGATGCTGGGGGAAATCCATGCATTGCAGTGGGTTGGACTAATGACCTTTGGGTTCCCTTCCAACTCTGAAATTCTATGACTCCATGTGCTTCAAAGGTACAGAGTAATGTGACCTAGGGTCTACATATAGTCACTCCTCTCTAGTCTCTGTCCACACAAGCAAGAGGCATGATCACAGTTGAAGGACACATCCCAATGAAGCAAAAATACTCAAGGAGGGTGCAAGGTAGGGCCAGTGAGAGGTGCGGTCTTCCGTGGAGGAAGGGTGGGATGTAACTAGTGTTTATGTGTGTATTCTTTTTAAAGAAAGCAGAAAACTAGCCAATGGGAAACCATAATGTGGTATGGGCAGACGGGGAGTAAGAATGCTCTTGTTGCCTCAACCCCCAATCCTTTAAGGTTTGTTTAATGTTATTTATAGTAGAATAAAACACCTTTTTAGAAATAGGAAGAAAAGAAAAGAAAACCAACCTTTTGTCTTTGGGAGTGTATTTACATCATTCAAGACACCAGTGTCCATGTGTCATAGACTGGCTAGACTCAGAGGAATGGTGGGAGAAAACAGCTGGGGAACCCCCAAGAGAAAAAGGCTCAGAGCCCATGGATTGGTGGTGGACTGATGATGAGTGGTTAGAGGGGGAGCCTGGGAGGAGGTGGTGTCGGAAGCTGAAGGGTCTGTAGCAGAGAGAAGTCCCGAATCAGAAGCGGAGGAGGAAGCTGGAGAGGAGGGAGGCCAAGAGGCAGAGATGAGTCAGGCTGGTGAAGAAGCCAGGAGGGTCTCCCCCTCCTGCTGCAACAAGCTCTCTTCCCACCTTGATCTCCCAGGACTGGGAAAGGTATGAGGCAAGAGGAGCAGGTGCCTCATAGGTGTAGTCTCAGGTTGTTTGGGAAGGACTGGGAGGACGAGGAGACTTAGCCATGGGAAGGCAGGGTCCTTTTGTCTCCACAACTGCCTCACAGGGGCAAGACCTATCGTGAAGAGTTGCCTTGTGGTGTAGTGGTTAAGAGCGGTGGACTCGTAATCTGGTGAACCGGGTTTGATTCCCTGCTCCTCCACCTGCAGCTGCTGGGTGACCTTGGGCTAGTCACATTTCTCTGAAGTCTCTCAGCCCCACTCACCTCACAGAGTGTTTGTTGTGGGGGAGGAAGGGAAAGGAGAATGTTAGCCGCTTTGAGACTCCTTAAGGGGAGTGATAAAGCGGGATATCAAATCCAAACTCGTCTGTGTTCATTAGGCCTGCCTCCCCTGAGAAGACTGTTTCTTTTAATAACGAGTTAACTTCACTTACTTTGTGTGATTTATTTCTGGCTGGCTCCCTGACGATGTGCCTCTTTTCAGACCTGGATGATGATGATGATGATGATGATGATGATGATGATAATAACAATAATAATAATAATAATAATAATATATTTATACCCCACCCATCTGGCTGGGTTTCCTCAGCCACTCTGGGCAGCTTCCAACAGCATATTAAAATACAATAGTCTATTAAACATTAAAAGCTTCCCTAAACAGGGCTGCCTTCAGATGGTCTTCTAAAAGACTGGTAGTTGTTTTTCTCTTTGACATCTGGTGGGAGGGCATTCCACAGGGTGGGTGCCACTACCAAGAAGGCCCTCTGCCTGGTTCCCTGTCACCTGGCTTCTCACAGTAAGGGAACCGCCAGAAGGCCCTCTGCACTGAACCTCTGTCCGGGCAGAACAATGGTTCATCATCATCATCATCATCATCATCATCATCCCACCCCTCACCCTAAAGCCTGAACCTTCTATAAGCCTCTATATGAAACTCACAAGCAGGACCTGAGCACAAGAGCCTTCTTTCCACCTGTGGTCTCTAGCAATCGGCAATTGGAAGCGCTGCCGCTTCTGGCTGTGCAGGCAGATCATAGCCTTCATGGCTAGTATGTTGCACATTTAGAGTCCATTGGGAGCTCTCACATGGCAAACCCACTCCCCCTCGAAATTAGAAAATGCACCGCAAAGTCTGGGATAACATTTGCTTTGACACAGCTTCATCTAGCCTCTGTGCAAACAAATGTGAATGCATGCTCCAAAAATGGCAATTGTCATCAAATCTGAGCTGTTGCGCACAGGTCCTGCTTTGCAGGCTTGGCATTGGGACATCTGGCTAGCCACTGTGAGAACAGGTTGTTGGGCTAGCTGGACCACTGGCCTGATCCAGCAGGGCTCTTCTTAGTTTTTCTGCACACAAATCAGGACGAATGCTCAATAAACAAGTGTTCTAATTGAAGTGCCCTAGTTTTAAAGACGCTCTCAGATTTCTCTAGCATTTGAAGGACCAGATAATTTCTGAGAACACCGCAAAGGTCATGAAATGAACAACAGGTTCCACCTTTTGGGGTTGTTTCCCGTTGTCTGAGGACATATTAGAAGACCTTAAAAGGAAATGTACCTTCACCTACAACATACAAAAGGGGGTGGGGGACACACAGCACAACACAACTACACAACAGAAAGGACACAGTTGAACCATATCTTCTAGGAAGTGGCAGGGAACTGAAAACCTGTCTTTTGTTTCTCCTCTTTTCTTCCTGGACGAGTAGTCGTGTGGACCTCTCTTCCAAAGCATCTGGAGCCACCTGCCTCCGTCACATAATGAACACCAGCAACGTGACACAATGCCAGCCAGAGGGGATCCACTTTGCCCTCCCAGTAATTTTGGGCATCGTCTCAGTGGGCGGGTTGGTCTTCAACAGCATCAGCCTCTGGATCTTCTGGTTTGCCATCAAGCGCTGGAATTCTGGTATCATGCTTCAGTTCAACCTGGCCTTGATAGACATCATTGTCCTTCCGGTCATGCCATTGATGGTGGCCTATTTCAGCTTGGGAAACCACTGGCCCTTTAGGCAGTTTGTCTGCCAGCTTCAAGTTTTCCTGCTCAGCACCCACCTGTATGGAAGCATCTTCTTCCTCATGCTCATCAGCATCCACAGGTACCAAGCCATTGTCCACTACAACGCCAAGACCCTCTGGAGGAAGAAGTCTGCCTTGAAAAAGCTGGTCTTGGTCTTCTGGGCTTTCCTCTTCCTGCAGGGGCTTCCACTCTTCTTCTTCCTCAAGACTTCAGTCATCGGCAACTCGGTCAAGTGCCTGAGCATCTACCGGTCAGAGCTGGCTTACCTCTATCTAACATACAGAATCTTCCTGGGTATCTTCTGCTTCCTCATTCCCTTTGGCATCTCTCTGGTGTCCTATGTGATGTTGGGAGCCTACATTGCTAAAATCAGTCAAGCCAATCTTCGAGGCAAGGTGATTAGGACCAAGTCCAAGCAGATGATCGCCATCACTCTGGTCATCTTTGGCATCTGTTTTACACCCCTCCACATCTGCCAGACAGTGGGTTTGATTGTGAGATATTACTGGACATCCTGTGGGCTTCGGTACCGTGTAGAAATAGCTTATTATGTCTCCTTAGTTTTCAGCATGGTCAGCTGTTGCTTGGATCCCTTCATCTACAACTTTTCCAATGAGAAATTTTACAAGTCTTTTTCTGTCTCCCTGCAAAGATTGTTCTTTGCCAAGTGTAAGAAAGAAGTCCCTCAGAGTAGAGATTAGACACCATGAGAAGGAATGTTCAGTCAAGCATCAAGGAAGGGCCGAGATCGAAGCAAGAATCTCTGGAGGGTGAATCCTCACATTTTGTTTCTTTGTGGAGCTCCAGTTTGGATTAGGAAAGAAATATCTGTCCATATTGAGGTACAACCACAAAAATATTTTTCTAGGTAATCTTTGTCCTGAGAAACAATCCTGCAATCTTCATTAATTTTGGCAAATGGTTGTTTGTTTGGTTTATTAAACCAGGTCCGTCTAATGGTCCATCTATTGCAGCTGCTCTCTGGAGTTTCAGATAGGAGCCTTTCCCAACCAATGTTGGGGATTGGACCAGGGAGCCTCTGCATGCAAAGCAGATGCTCTCTCCCACCTCTTCCCTTGCCCTACTCTTGCTTGCATAATGTGCTCTGCAGCGGCCCTACCTTACATTTTGCTTCTGCTAATTGTGCAGACAGGCTAACGACAGAAAATGTTTATTCAGCATTTTTTTTCTGCTTTGCAATATTTCTCTCCCCAAGCCCCAGCAGCCATGAAGGAATTGGACTTCACTGTACTCTTTGAATGGGCAGATGCATACTGTGCATGCGTGGACTTGCATGTCATACAAACATGTCTTTCTTGCTTGTGCATTGGGAATTACAGGGATATCTTGGAAAGCTACTGAATGCCCTGAGGCTCAGATGTCAAGGGAGGCATCTCAAGCGGGGCCAGTGCACCCATGAGGCAAGGTGAGGCAACTGCTTCAGGCGACACAATGTACAGGGGCAACAGATCTGACCTTCAAGGATACATAGCGGCCACAGCTGTGGTGTGCTACTTGGGGGCTGGGTGTACTGCCTCCTCGGCAGCCTTCTCCAGTGGCCTCTGATGGTCTTCTCCGCCCCACCCACCCAGAAGGAAATGGTGGGTCTGCCCTCTGAGGTCTCCTGGGCTCTGCATCTACCTGGCATGATTCTGAGTGGCCCCTTCCCCTACCCCCCTGACAACCGTTGATTCCACTTCAACCATCAGTTAAGGCTGATTTGATTCCACACACCTTGCCTTGTTCCTGATGTAGATCTTCACTCACCCCTTCTTCCCCGGGGGGGGGGGGATGCCATTTTGTGGTTTGCCTTAGGTGCCAAAATGCATTGGGCCAGCCCTGGTGAAAAGTATGTGAGGGGTGGAACCTGGAAGGCAAGGGGTGGAGCATGAGGTTGACAAGGGGAGCCCATGTTAACCAGGAAGCCATCCTGGAGGAACTCAATGTGATAAGGAACAAGGGAAATAAAGGGTTGTTACTCAGGAGCAAGATTCTTCCGAGAGTCTGATATGTTATGGATTGTGGAAGCCCAGTGATTGCATTTTAATCTGCTTTATTTTGGTTTTCTTTGCTCCAAAGAGAATATCATGGTTTTCTGTAACTTAAGCATATCTTTGTCTTAAAAGTCCTTCTTTCTGTTTTAGTAAACTTCAGAACTTGTTTCATAAACCTGTTGTAATGGCTTCTTGTTTTAACATCAACACACTAGGACACTATATACCCCACTACCTCGAGATGCCCTGGGCCTAGGGGAATTTGGAGGCTGGTAGAGAAGGGGCAGACTTGTGGGAATATTTGAGCCCCTTGCATGTTGGCAGCTGTGAACTTTAAAGGGGGCGAGCGGGCCAAGCAAAGGGGTGCACTCTGTGTTAGCCACAAATACCCTTCCCTTGTATGGCAGGGGACCCAATGCAGCTGGGAGGTGGCCAACACACACATCCTTAAAAAGGGGGGGGGGGTTATTGGAAAATTCTGTAGTTTAACAAAAATACAAATATCATGGGGAAAGTAGTAGCAAGCAAAAACGGGTTACAGAATCAGATAGTGCATCTGTTGTAAAATAAATACATTAGAAGTGTTACAGAAAAATCTAGGTACGAGGCTGCTCAGTCACCCAGCTCGTCGGGCAGAGCCCGCGGGTCCCTGCGGAATAAAGAAAGGAGTCCAGCCACCAACCGGAGCAAATAGCTGTAGACCAAAGTTTATTGCGCAACAGGTTCAAAGAGGAATTTTGAACCCTGAGGGTGGGGTGACAAGGACTTTTAAAACTTTCCCACCATATCCCAGAATACAGTTCGTACAGCAACATTGATACATCATTGGAACATCACTGACATGAGACAAAAGGGATGGGGTAGACAGGGGTTACACTAGTTTAACCTTGGCAAACATGTCCAGACAAGTCCTTGGTAGAAGATTGATACAAGCAGACATGTCAAAGAAAGACCCAGGTATAAGATTAGCAGAGGCAAACACCTCCGAAGTCCCACCACCCAAAGTACAATAGAACCTCCTTTGCATGTCTGGAGCCTGAGACAAGTCTGGTGATGAGATTTGGCTTCCCCTGGAGAACAATGAGCCCAGCAATTGTCACCTCTGGGCGTTTCCTGGGGTAGGAGGTGTGTATCCTGGCTTGGGGAGGTTGCAGGGGAAAGAGTCCTTTTTCCAAGGGCAAAATGGTGTTGGAATTGAGGTGTTGATATTATCTGATTCATAAAGCTAGGTATATTCCCTGAGCTGTCAAGTCGAAAGGATACATTCAGGCATAATATTTGTAACTGTTAACAGTTACCCTTCCGTAATTTCCGTAATTACCGTAACAGTAATGAGATGATTTCTTTGTAAGTTAAGTCCTTAAACTCAATTTTTAAAGTTATTTAGGACCATTGATTACTGTCTAAAAATAATCTTTGGTTTCCAAGATAAGAGTATAATGAGAACCAGCTGGATCAAGCTAAAAGGCCCATCTAGTCCTGCCTTCTGCTCTCACAGGGGCTGTCCAGATGCCTATGGAAAGCCTGAAAGTAGGGCCTGAGTGCTAAATCACTTTCCCCACATACAGTTTCCAGCAACTGTTGTTCAGATGTAGTAGCAGCAGCAGTATTATTTGCATTTTACCCTACCTTTCCCCCCAAAAGTTCAATGTACGTAGTTCCCACGGACTGTCTCGCCAGAGTGCTGCATGCTCTGGTTATCTCTCGCTTGGACTACTGCAATGCGCTCTATGTGGGGCTACCTTTGAAGGTGACCCGGAAACTACAACTAATCCAAAATGCGGCAGCTGGACTGGTGACTGGGAGCAGCTGCCGAGACCACATAACACCAGTCTTGAAAGAACTACATTGGCTCCCAGTACGTTCCCAGGCACAATTCAAAGTGTTGGGGCTGACTTTTAAAGCCCTTAACGGCCTCGGTTCAGTATACCTGAAGGAGAGTCTCCACCCCCATCGTTCTGTCCGGACACTGAGGTCCAGCGCTGAGGGCCTTCTGGCGGTTCCCTTGTTGCGAGAAGCCAAGTTACAGGGAACTAGGCAGAGGGCCTTCTCCGTAGTGGCGCCTGCCCTGTGGAACGCCCTGCCACCAGATGTCAAAGAGAAAAATAACTACCAAACTTTTAGAAGACATCTAAAGGCAGCCTTGTTTTAGGAAGCTTTTAATGTTTAATAGGTTATTGTATTTTAGTGTTTTGTTGGAAGCTGCCCAGAGTGGCTGGGGAAACCCAGCCAGGTGGGCAGGGCCATAAATAATAAATTATTATTATTCTCTCCCTCCTCATTTAATCCCCACAACAAACCTTGTGAGATGGGTTAGGCTGAGAGTGAGAGTGACTGGCCCAAAGTCCCTCAGTGCGCTTTATGACCAAGTGGGGCTTTGAACTCTCGTCTACCAGAACCTAGTCCAACACTCTAGCCACTGCACCACATAGCCACCATGGCTAGCAGCCATTGATAGCTTTATCTTTCATCAATTTATATAACCCTCTTATCCAAAGCTATCCAAGCTGGTAGCTCTCACTGGCTCTTGAAGGAGGGAGTTCCGCAGTTTAACTATGGGGTTCCATAGTTTAACTAATGTGTTTATCTGTTCTTATTTTATCTGTAAGCTGCCTTGGGTCCCTGTCAGGTGAAAAGGTGCTGCATGAATAAATAAATTATAATAACTGCAGCCACTGGCAGAGGAAGAGGGGGCGTGGGGAGCGCCGCCCCCGGAAGCATGATCCCGGTGGGGTTCCATCGTGGCTGCCCCCCCGCCCACGCTGGGTGCCACGCCCCCGCAGGCAACACGCCCCGCCCCTAGGACGCACACCAGCCCCGCCCCCACCTGCTCTCCGCCTCCAGTGCCGGAGCATGAAGCTCCGCCACTGACTGCAGCTGCATGAATAAGTACTGTCTTTTTCCCTCTCCTGAACCCTCTGACATTCAGCTTCACACCTGCCCATGAGTTCTATCCAGCATTATGAGCAAAACTTTTCTCTATCCACTTTCTCCATGCCATGTGTAATTTAATAAACTTCTACCGTGTCACCTCTTGCTCATCTTTTCTCTAAACTGTTGTTGTTGTTGCTTAGTCGTGTCCGACTCTTCGTGACCCCCTGGACCAGAGCACGCCAGGCACTCCTGTCTTCCACTGCCTCCCACAGTTTGGTCAAACTCATGCTGGTAGCTTCAAGAACACTGTCTAACCATCTTGTCCTCTGTCATCCCCTTCTTCTTGTGCCCTCAATCCTTCCCAGCATCAGGGTCTTTTTCAGGGAGTCTTCCCCTTCTCATGAGGTGGCCAAAGTACTGGAGCTTCAGCTTCATGATCTGTCCTTCCAGTGAGCACTCAGGGCTGATTTCCTTAAGAATGGAGAGGTTTGATCTTCTTGCAGTCCATGGGACTCTCAAGAGTCTCCTCCAGCACCATAATTCAAAAGCATCAATTTTTCAGCGATAAGCCTTCTTTATGGTCCAGCTCTCACTTCCATACATTACTTCTCTAAACTAAGAAGACGCAAAGCTGCAAAATATCATTGGGTATATGACACCCCCCCACACACAATTCCAAGCAGATATTCACAGTCATGATGGCATACAAAGCCGCTTCTCAAAAAAAAACCAAAACTCAAAAACTGAGATTCTCAGGGATTGAGATTATGTGTGCAAAATTGCAGTCCCCTCCCATTTTCTCTTCCTTCTTTCTCTCTTTTTTATTCACATTTCCATAGAATTACAGCACACACCGGCATTACAACCAAGAGGAATTTCTGCCACCCTCTGGTGTGAAACCATGGAAACTGGATTCTGTATTGAGGGTGGAATCCTAAACACACTTGCAAGGGATTAAACTCCGTTGAACACAGTGAGGCTTTCTCCTGAGTAGGGTTGCCCAGGATTTGAGCACAAGCTTTCCTTCAAGGTGCATGGTGTGTTTTTTTAATTGAGCATTCATGACACCATGTTTCAATGATGATATCAAAGCTGTCACACATGTTCCTGCTTTCGGTACTGTGTGTACCTGGGAAAATATCAGAGGACATTCTGCTTCTTTTCCAGTTTTGACATGTGCTGCAACTTCTTGCTGAAATCCTGGAACCTTTTGTGCCACAAATGGTCAGGGCTTTTTGTTATCTGTCTGCTCATGTTCTAACACAATACTGTATTTTTCACTCTATAGGATGCACCCGACCATAGGACGCACCTAGTTTTAGAGGGGGAGAACAAGCAAAAAAAATTCTCTCCCTCTCTGTGCAGCGCTGTGCAGCGAAGCGGCAGGAGAAATGGAGCCCCTTCAATTTCTCCTCCCACTTCGCTGAAGGGGCGCTGCGCAGAGAGGGAAAGCTGTGCGGTGCCTCTCCAGGCTTCAGCGAAAGCAATGCAAAGCCTCTGGAGTGCGGCAGGAGCTCCCGCTGCGCTCCGGAGGGCTTCAGGCAGCTATCCCAGAAGCCATGGAGCCTGCATTCACTCCATAAGACGCACACACATTTCCCCTTAATTTTTGGAGGGGGGAAAGTGTGTCTTATAGAGCGAAAAATACAGTAGTTCTAACAGTGCAGAAGCATCACAGAACGACTAATAAAACAGTATGTTGTACTGTATAATAGCTCTCCTGGTTCTCAGTAATCTCTCCCAGCCCTACTTGGAGATGCCAGAATGAGGTCACCTTCTCAGAGGAAAAGCATGCCTGTGTTATCTGAGCTGGGTGCCAGATTCAGCAAGAACAGGGTGCCTGCTCTCTATCACTCAAGACGGGGTTTGACCTGCATAAACATTCTTTACAGATTCTTAATATCTGTATTCTAGTGTTAGAAACTGAGATATGAAAGCTAGGAGCTAAATGGCACCTTAAACCGAGATTACGGGCACAATAACGGAATGTCTCCCCACTCCCCTAACATTTTTAAAATGGTCTCTTCTGCAGTCTTCAGAGAGTAGCTGGAAGTGGGGAGGCAGAAAAAGGTCCTCCTTTCCTTCCACTCTGCAGTTTTAATCTGAAATCTTAGGCGCAGTACTGCACCCAGAGCTCACGCTAATGAAATCCCCTGTTGCAAAATGCGCCTAGAAAAATGGGAGTTTTGAACACTGCTATATTCTTATATCTAATATTCTTAATATGCTTTGAGAAAGCTGATTCTCCTAATAGCCTTTCACACTCTTTTTTTTTTTTTACAGTTTTTACATCTCTTCACATTTAGTCTATCAAAGTGTATACTATAATTCCTGTCCTGTCTATTTAGTTCAATGGATATACTCTCAGTAGGACTAATCATGGGATGCAATCCATGCTGGTTTTGTTGTCTGTTACATGTGGTCTTTGATGCAAACTGCTCATCTAAGTTTGCATCTTGGGGCGGTTTGCTGCTAAGAGACAATAAAGCAGAAACAAAGCAGTTACAATGGTGTCTTCTCCTTCTTTGTATAATGCTTTTAGTGTGCATGACACACTTCAGGATATAAGGACAGTTTCCTGCCCTGGGGAGCATGCAATTGAAAATTCATAACATGGTGCAACAACAGGAGAAAGGGCGGTACGAGAGTGAAAATATTTTCTCAGCAGCAGCTGGGGAAAACGCAATGTCTCCCTCAAAGCAGGAAGATCTCCCTCTTCATCCAGAAATGAGCAACAATCTCAAAAAAGCTTTCTGGGTTAGTTGTAAATATGAACTTGGCCACGAGGTGTTGCTCAAGGTTAAATAATGTCTTGAACTGGAGTTGTGGGGAGCTACAGGGACTAAAGTTTATTGTGGGGGGAAGGGAACACCTGGGGCTTTCCAAACAATGTTTCTGGTCTCCAGCTCCCATTAGCCCCAAGCCAGCATGACTGGTGGCCAAGGGTGAAGGGATTTGTAGTCCAGAAACACCTGAAGGGGCACAGTTCCTCCCACCCCAGTCTCGTTGTTATTTATTTAATGTATTTATATCCCACCTCTCTCCCAAGCTGGGATCCAAGATGGCTCTCAACATCTCCCAACCTTACAAAATCTAATGTTATAAAAACAGACCAGTTAAAAACAATAATTATAATGGCAGCCTGGTTGTCAGCATCACCTGCACCTTAGTTGTCAAAAGTGTGTCTTGAAGAGGAAGGTCTGAGCCTGCCGTCAGAAGAATAACAAAGAGGGAGCCATCCTTTTGGGAGGAAATCTCACAATATGGAGGGACAGCACGGAATAGCCTCTTTCTCATGTCACCACCAACTAAGCATCTGATGTAGATGGACAGGGGTGCCAACTTGAATAAAATATTGTGGGGGCCCAGGTAAGCCCCGCCCTCCATAATCAATCGCATGATGCAGTGCACACACACCATTTGAATGGGAATGACCATCAACTTTGTGGGGCCTGGCCCCCTCAAATAATTTACTGTGGGGGCCGAAGACCCCACAGCCCCTAGCAGTTGGTTCCTATGTTGATGAGACCAAGATTTGATGCTCATCCAAGGATCTTAGCACTCAGGCAGTTTCATATAGGGAGTTTGATCTTTCAGGTAACCTGGGCCCAACCTTGCCATCTCTCCTCCTCTCTCTCCCTCTCTGTGTGTGTTTCCCTGAATACCTCCATGTACACTTTGAAATGGATGTATACAAGAAGTATGCTCTCTCTGTGGGTTCTTTTACTCCATTATTGTTTACCGTTTAGGGTAATTATGTCCTCCCATTTGTTAAAAAATTGTATGGTTCTGATCTCCATAATCAATCAACACTTTTTGCTGTGTTTTATGGCATTTTTATTTCTTCAGCTGCTATTGTTAGGAGGGATAAGGGAGACATTTAATTCAGTTCACATTTAAAGGCAAACCTACCTAAGTCTGCAATGTTCAAAAGCAATATGTAAACTAGAACACAGCCATCCAAAGTTCATTCCAAATTATGCAGTGCCATTCTCCAGTCAAGCAATATAAAAATGTACATACAGTGGTACTTCAGGTTACATACGCTTCAGGTTACAGACTCCGCTAACCCAGAAATAGTACCTCAGGTTAAGAATTTTGCTTCAGGATGAGAACAGAAATTGTGCAGTGGCGGCACAGCATGGCAGCAGGAGGCCCCATTAGCTAAAGTGGTGCTTTAGGTTAAGAACAGTTTCAGGTTAAGAACGGACCTCCGGAATGAATTAAGTACTTAACCCGAGGTACCACTGTATTAATGAAAACCTTTGTCACTCGAGGCACAGGAGGCCTTGATGGTTAGCAATGCCTTCTGCCAGTTTTGGCTGGTTAAGATTGCTAGGACCATTCCTGGACTGAGATGGTTTGGATGCTGTGTTCTTGGCATTGCTAACCCCAGGAATGGATTATCACAGCACACTATATGTGGGGCATCTCTTGGGCTTCACTGCTGAGAGTATCATATGCCCCAGAGGTGCACCTTGCTTGTGCTAGCAACCAGGCTTTTAGTGTGGCAGCTCCAGCCTTCTAGAATCAATTGCCAGCTGAAATTAGACAGGCACCCAGAGTCAAAACATTTAGGCAGCTAATGAAGACATCAGAGAGAGGACAGGGAGCCCAACAGTAGGTGGAGCCAGAGCTAAGGACAGGCACAGCCAACTCATTCTAGGGTTGTTGTTTTTTATATTTTATTTACTATTGCATTCCTTTTACACCTTACCTCCAAGAAGCTCAAGGCAGCACATATAGTTTCCCAATTATATCCTCACAACAAGCCTGGGAGACAGGTTAGGCTGAGAGGCAGTGACTGGCCCAAGGTCACCTAGTGACCTACATGCCTGAGTGGAGATTTGAATCCTGTTCTCCCAGGTCCTAGTCCAACACTCTAACCACTGCACCACACTCCTCCTCCTTGCTGCTTTGTACAAGGGCAGCACTGACACTAAGAAGGAGGAAACTGACAGTCAGGGCCACCCCCTGGGTTGTTTGTAAGAAAGAAGGCAGGCAAGTAGGGACAAGCTAAGGGCAGGCTAAGGTTGGTTGGGGAGTGCCCCATTCACCCTGGTGCATCAGCCTTCTCTGGCCTTGGGTCAACTCTGCTCCTGGATACAAGCATATGTATTTATATATGTGGAGGATTAGGTTGGGAAGTCCAGGGTTGCATCTTCTGGCCCAACCCCCTGACTGCAATTGACTGACACACAGCATAGGCTCCACCTGTCCAGGCAATGGTGACTCTAGGGTAGGCATCCCCGACTTTGGCCCTCCAGATGTTTTGGGACTACAACTCCCATGATCCCTAGCTAACAGGACCAGTGGTCAGAGATGGTGCGAATTGTAGTCCAAAACATCTGGAGGTTGGGGATGCCTGCTCTAGGGCCTTACAGGTGTTTGGATGAGATGTTGTTGGACCACAGTTCCCATCATCCTTGATCACTAGCAATACTGGCCAGGCCTGATGGGGAATGGAACTCGGTGACACTTGGAGGACCGTGGTTTTATTTTGCATTGTTATTTCTTAATTTTTTGTATTTTAATCCCAACCTTCGTCATCCTGTCTCAGGGCAGGTTTGGAAGCAGTTAGAAAAACAAACAATAAACAATAAACTGTTCAGGGAAGTTTTTAATATGTAATGCTGTACTGTTTTTAACACTTGATTGGGAGCCGCCCATAGTGGCTGGGAAAACTCAGCCAGATGGGCAGGGTATAAATAATAAATTCTTATTCTTATTCTTATTCTTATTCTTATTCTTATTCTTAACCTAAAGCAAACTGAAGAATACACACACACATATATATACTGGACCCAAACCCAGTACTTCCAGCAGCAGAAACTAATGCTATGAAGTCAAAGAGTCTGACCAAACAGATAGGTCTAAACCTGCAATGGAGGTTCCCAATCCCTGATCTACAGACACACCTAAATGCAATGAAATCTGATCCATTGTGCCAAATGGGGCGAGACAAATCCAAGCAAATTAGGATTAATGTGAGATGAAAGCTCAATGACCTATAACCTTCCTGAAAACAAATAAAAACAAATGCTGAATAAAGAGAAGAAATTGTCTAAGCTCCATGTGAGCTTTGGAAAGGGAAATCTGGGGGAATGCTCGATGGATGTGTCATCTAGAGGAGCCCTCACAGAGTGGGGAAGGAGAGGTCCTTGAATCAAGTCCACACCCACACCCCTACCAGAGTTGCAAATTGGCATAACAAAAAAAGTGTGTGCTAACTGCAGTCACACAATTTCACAATCTCATCTAGTTTGTCTCAGAGTCAAAGCAAAGCCCAGCTCGGCCCTGTCCAGCCATGATAATTGCCCCATTTGCACCAAGCAGCAATTAAAGGCTCTTTCCTAATGATCGCAGAGCATTCTAATTAGGGTCTCTGTGGATGCAAAGAAACCACAAGTGTTCCTTCCTTACTCCTGCTTGAGTAAGGAAAAATGAGGGGAAAGTGGGTCAGACCCACAGTTCATGGCTACAGTGCTTTCTTCTTCTTTTTTAAAGTACATAGATGGGTATCTTTGTGAACCACCTGCTGGAAGGGGAGTTGTGCATAAACCCACATCTACAGACTCTGGGACAGCACCCTGCTGTCAGTGGTGGTTAGAAATGAATGGGGCAGTGAGCAGAGTAGCTAATAGGAGCTAGAGACAGGTGGTTCACTGGAGGTGGAGTTCTCTTATTCTGTTTTTCTCCCCCATCCTCCTCCTCTACAAAAACACAGGGGTAAAAGGTAAAGGTACCCCTGCCCGTACGGGCCAGTCTTGACACACTCTAGGGTTGTGCGCTCATCTCACTCTATAGGCCGGGGGGCCAGCGCTGTCCAAAGACACTTCCGGGTCATGTGGCCAGCGTGACAAGCTGCATCTGGCGAGCCAGCGCAGCACATGGAAACGCCATTTACCTTCCCACTAGTAAGCGGTCCCTATTTATCTACTTGCACCCGGGGGTGCTTTCGAACTGCTAGGTTGGCAGGCGCTGGGACCGAGCAACGGGAGCGCACCCCGCCGCGGGGATTCGAACCGCCGACCATGCGATCGGCAAGTCCTAGGAGCTGAGGTTTTACCCACAGCGCCACCCGCGTCCCTAAAACACAGGGGATGCTTAAGCAATTCTCAGATGCAAGCATCAGATATTTAAGACCCAAACACCAAGCAGAACAGCCAGACACCAATGAATTTTACAGTTCTACAAAGTCGGCATCAAATGCCTAGATGTATCTGTGGTTATTCAGTTCAGCTGATCCCAGGCTTCTGAAACTAGAAGTATTACCGTATCTCCTGGGATCCTTCTTTGTTGCTGAGCTGTTTTTACATGGCTGCTTCTTGCTAATATTTAACCTACTTCTTCCTTCCTCAGAGGCAATTGGGAGCAATTAACTTCCCTCTCCTCCAGGGTAAATGGTAGTTACACTAAACCATTACCTGATTCCATTGCAGCCTGATTTGCTCATAAACTCCTTAGCCAAAAGAGTTTACCAGGTCCGAGATATCTGCTCGGTGTCCTGGGCAGGGTCGTGAGCATTTTTATTTTTCTCTTTGTGCCAAAGACAGAGAGGTAAGTTTACAACTGGAGACACAACACAGCATACACCTTGTGTTATATTCCTATATTTAGAGGAAGGCACAGAAGGGAATGTGAGCCTGCAATAAAAATGATTCAAGTATCAATTCTGCAACCGTAGCTTCAGCTTCACTGGTGAAACAGGATTTCTACTACTGGTATATGGGCAGGAGAGGGTTGTGCATTGAGTCTGATTCTTTGCATTTCTAATTAAAGACTCTACCAGCTTGCAGACACCAACTTCAATGGCTTTTAAAGGAAGGGGGCTCTGGCCCCATCTGCACTATACATTTAAAGCAGTACCATACCACTTCCCCCAGTTCTGGCTCCCCCCAAATAATCCCGGACACTTTAGTTTAAGGTGGCATGATACAGCTGTATAGTGTTGACGGAGCCTAATTCAGGGGTGCGGAATCTCTGACCAATGGGCCAAATTCAGCCCACATGACCTTTGAGTCCAAGCCACACTCATCTGATTGGTAGAACTTGCCTAGTGCAGTACCTTGCCCAGGCAGTTTGTTTTCAGATCATACAGGCAAAACCTGACACAACTGTGACATTATGTGACTGACAGGTGACTGACAGGCCCACAAATGATGTGGGAAGATAAGGTCCTGGCCAACTAGATCCAGTTCCTTGTTGTTGTTGTTTAGTCGTTTAGTAGTGTCCGACTCTTCGTGACCCTGTGGACCAGAGCACGCCAGGCACTCCTGTCTTCCACTGCCTCCCGCAGTTTGGTCAAACTCATGCTGGTAGCTTCGAGAACACTGTCCCACCATCTCGTCCTCTCTCGTCCCCTTCTCCTTGCGCCCTCCATCTTTCCCAGCATCAGTGTCTTCTCCATGGAGTCTTCTCTTCTCATGAGGTGGCCAAAGTACTGGAGCCTCAGCTTCAGGATCTGTCCTTCCAGTGAGCACTCAGGGCTGATTTCCTTCAGAATGGAGAGGTTTGATCTTCTTGCAGTCCATGGGACTCTCAAGAGTCTCCTCCAGCACCATAATTCAAAAGCATCAATTCTTCGGTGATCAGCCTTCTTTATGGATCCAGTTCCTTACTCCTGGACAAATCTGTGGAAGATGTCACTATCAACATATGCTACTCATTGTGATGGCTATATGATACTGTCCAGGTCCAGAGACAATTTGACTCTGAATATCAGCTGCTGAGGGAACAGCAGCTCAAGATAAGTGGACCACTGCTCCAATGAAGAGATTGGGTTCCCTTTTGGCTCCACGGATCTGCTCCTTTTCAGAATCAGCCTTGTGGGTCAAAACTGGATAATGGGCAGGGAGTCGCTTACTTTTCAGGCACATGACATCACTGTGATGTGACATAATTTGACAGGTGGGCAGGGCTACTCATCCGTCAAATTCCCTTTTCTGGGGTTCCTTCTTGGAAACCACACTGCAAGGGTTGTTGTCAGCCCCATGTCTGGTGCTTTGTGATAAAGATTGAGGCGGGGTTGGTGGCTTAGATTCTGTGCACATTTGGAAGCAAACCTACCTAAATCTGCACTTTCTGAAACAATGCATGAACCAAAACACAGCCATCCTTCAGAATACAGACTTCTCCAAACATTGCTTTGCAGTTCTGCAGCCATGTAATGTGTACTAATTCGCACACAGAAGTGTGTCTGCTGGGATAAATTCATCCATGAAACGCTGGTGATTTTTCACTAGGGCGTTAAAAAAAAAAAGAATTTGCAGACTGATGCGGAAAGGTGAAGAACAGAAGATTAGAAGAATGAGAAGCAAGGAAACCTGCTGACAGATTCACCCATTCCCACTCTGCTGGGAGCTGAACCTGGGACCTTTTGCATGCAAAGCAAATGATCTCCCACTGAGCCAAAGCTTTCCCTCTGCGGTGAAATGTTAGGCAATTGATGACACCTGTAGAACCTGACACTATTCAGAGCAGAAATGAAAACTCTAATCAGGGTGCCTGTGTTGTATCAAGTCCAACAAATCATTAAAAATATAATAGCAATAGCAATAGCAATAACAGCTCACCTGGCAGCCTATGAAACAGCCCCACCCAAAGCTGATCTCCCCATCTGCCAGATTGGGTGTTGACCTGACAATGTCTCAAAACTTGTTGGCTGCTTAATTCTTCTGAAAAACATAGATGATGGACACCTCCCTTGAGCTTTCTACATCTGCAATAGGTGTGTCCTGAATATAACCTACTTGGCCTGGGAAAACAAGAGAAGGAGCGGTGCTGATGCCAGTCTTGTAAAACAACAGTAAGAACAGCACAATGTTATCTTGAGAAGAGTCTAAGAACCAAAGGCCAAAGGCAGAAATAAGTGTCTGGGAGAATTTGGGGGGGGGGGTTAAAATTTGCTGCATGTTACACATTGAAGGAAAACTATATCAAAATGATCTATAGGTGGCATTTAAAACCAAGTAAATTAGCTAAGCCATGCAAGACTGAAACTGATACAGTGGTACCTCGGGATGCGAACGGGATCCGTTCTGGAGCCCCATTCACATCCTGAATAGAACGTAAGATGCGATGGCGCATCTGTGCGTGTGCAGGTCACGTTTTGCCGCTTCCGCGCATGCGCGTGATGTCATTTTGAGTGTCTGTGCATGTGCGAGCGGCGAAACCCAGAAGTAACACACTCTGTTACTTCTGGGTTGCCAAGGAGCGCAACCTGAAAGCGCTCAACCTGAAGCACATTCAACCAGAGGTATGACTGTACTTGTTGGAAATGTAAAGAAAAAAGAAGGTACATTTTATCATTTGTGGTGGACATGCAAAAGGGTTAAAAAAAATTATGTAAAATGATATATAATGAGTTGAAAAAAAAATGTTTTAAAAGCCATTTGTCAAAACCCCAGAAGCTTTTCTTTTAGGTGTAACAGATGTAAATATACCAGGGAACACAAATCTCTTTTTATGTATGCAACTATAGATGCACAAATGGTGTATGCTCAGAGATGGAGGGAAGATGGAGGAAAGAAGAGTGGCAGACAAAGTTAATAGAATATATAGAAATGGCAAGACTGACAAACAGAATAAGAGATCAGGATAAAAAAAAAGTATTTGAGGGAGACTGGAAATATTTTATGGAGTATTTAGAGACATAAACAAATTAAGTAGTTAACGGTAACAAAATAAATTCAGCAGTAAAATAAAAATAAAAATTGGGTGCCTCCTTTTTTTACTTTTTCCTTCTCTGCAAAATTATTGCACGTCACCCCAATCTCTGAGCTGTGTGAGATTCCAGGGGTTCCGGGCACTTCCAGGGCTCGTGTTTCCTTTGGAATTAGAGACAGCAGAGACTGTGGTGTCGTTTGGATATATGGTTCATTTACACATTAAAGAACCTGAGCCTACAATGGAGGAGTTCACAGCATTAACACTCCAAGAGAGACTTGCTTCCTTCCTAGCTGCAACCTTGGATTCAAACAGAAATCCGACTGCTTTTAAGCCAACAGCTTTTCTTCCAACTTCTAGCTCCCATCATTCAACTCTTATCTCTGGCCTTTGTCTTTCTAGCTACCTGCAAGTTGAGGGAGGCATTTGCTGCCTGGCACAGATCTACTCCCTTTACTTCATCAGGTCCATTACCTCACCGGGAAGCTAGCCTGGCTATTCCAGAAATTGGAAGGGGGCCCAGGCATTAGAAAGGTCTCAACATCAACCCTACCCACCGATCCCCAAAAACTCAAAACACTATCCTTTGTGGGGCAGGGCAGCCTGGGGACAATGTTGAGAGGAGACGTTGTGCCTTGTGGCAGTGAAGACTTATTAAAGAGCCCTAAGATAATGTTGTCAAAGGAATTTACAGTATTGCCCAATGCTAGGCTCCCCCACAGTTCCTCTGCTATCTTTAGTTCATGCTGCGGTAAATCCACCATATTTTAACTGCCCAAAGTTAACTTGTTTTTAATGTTTCTATTATGGATAGTGGAGGAATGTGATGCAGTTTGCATTTACAGTGGCACCTCGGGTTAAGAACTTAATTCGTTCTGGAGGTCCATTCTTAACCTGAAATTGTTCTTAACCTGAAGCACCACTTTAGCTAATGGGGCCTCCTGCTGCTGCCACGCCGCCAGAGCACGATTTCTGTTCTCATCCTGAAGCAAAGTTCTTAACCCAAGGTACTATTTCTGGGTTAGCAGAGTCTGTAACCTGAAGCGTCTGGAACCCAAGGTACCACTGTAAAGGCGAATCTATTGATATTGCACTTTCTGAAATAATATACAAACTGAAACAGAGCCATCCTCTGAAATATGTACTTATCTGAATTTTGCAGTGCAGTTCTCCATCCAACCAGTGTTAACAAAAAAATGCATATATCAGGTAAAAGTGTGTATATAGATGAAGATATTGTTGAAAGGGACGCGGGTGGCGCTGTGGGTAAAACCTCAGCGCCTAGGACTTGCCGATTGCATGGTCGGCGGTTCGAATCCCCGCGTCGGGGTGCGCTCCCGTCGTTCGGTCCCAGCGTCTGCCAACCTAGCAGTTCGAAAGCACTCTTAAGTGCAAGTAGATAAATAGGGACCGCTTACTAGCAGGAAGGTAAACGGCGTTCTGTGTGCGGCTCTGGCTCGCCAGATGCAGCTTTGTCACGCTGGCCACGTGACCCGGAAGTGTCTGCGGACAGCGCTGGCTCCCGGCCTATAGAGTGAGATGAGCGCACAACCCTAGAATCTGTCAAGACTGGCCCGTACGGGCAGGGGTACCTTTACCTTTATTGTTGAAAGCAACATAGCAAAAATGCATTAAATTAGAAGAAATTGCCTTTTTTTTTTAAAAAAAAAAGTCTCTTAGTGAAAGCAGCATAGGAAAATGGGTGTTGAATGTTCAGGAGAATTGAATTTAAGATTGGGAAAATCTTTCCTTTGTTCTCTTAAGGACTCATCACCCAGGCTGGCTTGGCTATTCCAGCAATTGAATCCTTGCTGGATCCAGGAATCAAAAGAGGACTCATTCAGCCTAACATGTCCCCCCCCCAAAAAAACCCCCTAACACTCTTTAAAATCCATGGAGTGAGTCAGGCTGCCAGCCCCCAACCCAACCTTTGTTCCTGCACCTTTACAGCAGTAGCCCATCTGCAAAAGTTTAGTAGTTGAAACCTTTTAACTCCTATCATTCTTGTTCTACCTCTAGGCCAAGAAGTGATTTTCTGGCTAATCTTCTCTGTGTTTGGAATGCAACCTTGATTACATTTACAGCATTAAACCATCACACAACGGCAAACTTTCCCATGGATACTACTGCAAGCTTCTGGTGGGGGGGGGGGCAGAAAGGGGCAGAATTTGTCTGCATCAGCACCATACATTTAAAACACAGTTAAAGAGTGTACACCCACACACATGCCCAATAATTTGTGGACCCTGACCATTAGGTCCAGTCGTGCCGACTCTGGGGTTGCAACGCTCATCTCGCTTTATTGGCCGAGGGAGCCGGCATACAGCTTCCGGGTCATGTGGCCAGCATGACTAAGCCGCTTCTGGTGAACCAGAGCAGTGCACAGAAACACTGTTTACCTTCCCGCTGGAGCGGTACCTATTTATCTACTTGCACGTTGATGTGCTTTCGAACTGCTAGGTTGGCAGGAGCAGGGACTGAGCAACGGGAGCTCACCCCCGTCGCAGGGATTCGAACCGCCAACCTTCTGATCAGCAAGCCCTAGGCTCTGTGGTTTAGACCACAGCACCACCCGCCCTCAGAACTACAATTCCAAGCAACCTTAAAAAATTTGTTCCTCGAGTTGGGGAGGTGATTTAAAGTGTGTTTCAAATGTATAGTCTGTATGTACATGGTCTGCCTGGTGGTTCATGGTCTGCCTGGTGCCTAAAGATCCTAACATCATGTATTTTAACTTCAAATCTATGGCTATGCAGAGGCATGAAACAGCACCATACAGGAGCGAGGCCAAGGATTCAAAGCAAACAGGAAGGGTAAACCCTGGAAAAACATGACTGGCTCGTTGGAACTCAGTCACACTTCAACTGCATGCTTATTCCGCTGTATTTCCCCCTGATTAGCCCTCTCCAGGAAAAACTGCCATCAGGAGACACTTGTTGTGCAGCCTGAGGCTCCCAAGGTACTTTCCTGCTCCCACATGGTACACTGTCAGGACCTGCACGGTTGTAGGAGGTTCTGCATGGGCATCACAGATGCTGCGCATCAGACTAAGCATCACTGGTTCCTTTTGCAAACATTTGCTCTGCATTACCTGCTGAGGTTGTTTATCAACTGACTGGGGGAGAAACTGATCTGCTCTGCTCACAGGTCTTCAACAAGCACTGATGTGCAGAAATGTATGCATATGTCTGCATCATTTAATCATTTAGGATCAATTTAAGAAGGATCTTGACAAGCTGGGGCATCTGCAGAGAAGGATGACTGCAACATGGGTGTGGCCAGGGGGGCAGGGGGCAGCTGCCCCCCAATCAATACAAATCTGAGCTTCTGCCCCCCCCAAAAAAAATCCTGGCTACGCCCATGGACCATGATGATCAAGGGTCTGGAAACCAAGCCTTATGAGGAACAGTTGAGGGAGCTTGGTATGTTTAGCATGGAAAAGAGGAGACTGAGAAGAGATAGGATAGCCATTTTCAACACACCCAAACCTACCTCACAAGGTTGTTGTGGGGATTAAATGAAAAGTAGGAGAACCATGTACGCCATATTGAGCTCCTTGGAGAAAAGCGTGGAATACAGTGGTATCTCGGCTTAAGTAATTATTTCGTTTCGGAGGTCCGTTCTTAACCTGAAACTGTTCTTAACCTGAAGCACCACTTTAGCTAATGGGGCCTCCTGCTGCTGCCGCGCCGTCGGATCCCGATTTCTGTTCTCATCCTGAAGCAAAGTTCTTAACCCGAGGTACTATTTCTGGGTTAGTGGAGTCTGTAACCTGAAGTGTATGTAACCTGAAGCGTATGTTACCCGAGGTACCACTGTATAATGCAATGAATAACAATAATAACAACAACAACAATTTAATTTTCAGCACCCTTAACAAACGACATTTCCAAGATTCTTTGGTGGGAGCCACGTGTTTAAAATGTGATTTCCATGTATGGAGTGGATTTGATCAGATCCTCTGTTCCTCAGAAAACAACAGCCCCTCCCCATCATGTTAAGACAACATAAGCATCAGACGAAGCCCCTTAAAGACAATGAATGGAGGGACATTTGCCTCTGTGTTTTGTTCCATCCTCTCAGTGATCTCTTCCTGCTTCCTACTTGCTCATTAGACAATCTGGGCTGAAACACGGAAACATGCTCACCTGTGGGCATAACATACATACACTCCTCCCTGGAGCAACAGGGTGAACAAGTTTAACAGTCCTGTGAGCTGTTGGCCCCACCTTTGAGCAGAGGGATCTTCTGGCCTCATCCATTGCAGAAGAACATGGGGATGGGTGCATGAAAGTAGGGGTGACAGATTCACCTAAGGTGCTTGGAGGGATGGGTGCCAATCCTTACGGCATCTGGCTGTTTCCTGGAAAAATGCACAGTGATCTGTTACCCTGATCAGGAAAGCTCCACTCCGCAACATTCTAATGCATTTTAATACTTCTCTCTGCTTACCAAGGGCACACCCTATTTAGAGGGGCTCTGTCCTGGATAAATCATGGTTCCTATTTATTGTATTCTAGCCTTCTGGGGTTGCTAGGAATCTTTGAGTTGCTCATATTGCTAAGCTTCGGGATTCAGTTTCTCCCTCCAGGGTGTTTAGAAGGTAAATCTGTGGGTGGCTGAATGGGCATGTAAGGGAAGATCATGCATATGAACACTGATGCAGTTCGCAGCCTGTTAATACTAACACAAATACTGGTCATTGACCGTGATAAAGAGATTTTAAATTTAAATACTTTACTAATACAGTAGAGAGCCTGCCTGGTAAACATGAACCAGCAGCCCATAAGCAGCCAGGTGAATATGAACACTATGAAGCATACAGACTTTTAGGTTAAAGTGCGCACATCAACACTAAGGCTGCACACACACTAACCTGTTCATAGCACAACAAAGCAGCTTTTATCAATCCAGAATACTTCGTACTCATCCTCAACAAGCTGTTTTCATTTAAAACACCTCACCCCTTCCCTGCAATAAGAATCACTGAGCTGCAGTTCCCAATATTTTTTGTTGGGGAAAATGCTTTAAATGTATGGCGCAAGGGGGGATATGACCTAGCTTGCCAGTTGACCAGACTTGCAGGGTGGGGTGGGATGGGGAGAGAGACAAAGAAAAACTGGAGACAAAGCCTAGCAAAACAAAAACCCACAGACTTTCATTTCTGCTTTTGGGAACATTTAAGAGCAGCTGCAAAGGGACTTTCTAAGTTTTGGCAAGAGGTTGCATTACTTGTTTGCTTGATCTTAACGTCAGACAAGACAGATAACAAGGATGGAAACTCCTTGAGGCAAACTGTCCTCTGACAAACAACAAGCAACTCTTGTGACAGCAGAATAAGGGCACATTATTATTTATACTCTGTATTAATTATACCAGCTGCCAGTGTTTACCAGGAACTGCTTCCTACATCTCCTGTGTAGTCTGGAGAAGTGCTGGACTCAAGGTCCCATTTGCACTTAAGGCATTTAAAGCAGCACCATACCCCTTTAAGCAGCAATAAGGTAAAGGTAAAGGGACCCCTGACCATTTGGTCCAGTCGTGACCGACTCTGGGGTTGTGGCGCTCATCTCGCTTTACTGGCCGAGGGAGCCGGCGTACAGCTTCCGGGTCATGTGGCCAGCATGACTAAGCTGCTTCTGGTGAACCAGAGCAGCGCACAGAAATGCTGTTTACCTTCCCACTGGAGCAGTACCTATTTATCTACTAGCACTTTGACGTGCTTTCAAACTGCTAGGTTGGCAGGAGCAGGGACTGAGCAACGGGAGCTCACCCCGTTGCGGGAATTCGAACCGCCAACCTTCTGATCAGCAAGTCCTAGGCTCTGTGGTTTAATCCACAGTGCCACCCGCATCCCTTAAGCAGCAATAGGTTCTCCCAAAGAATCATGGGAACTCTAGTTTGTCAAGGTGCTGAGAGTTGTTAGGCAACCCCTATTCCCTCCACAGATCCACAATTCACAGAGTGGGTTGACAACAAATTTCTCTTCCCAGGGGATCCTCTCTTTCCTCCTCCCAGGGAAAGCTCTCTGCTTTCTATGAATGGTCTGCATTTGGGCACCTCCTGACAGTGGTAGAGGAAGGGGGATGCGGTGGGTGCGGTCCACTCCAGGTGTCATCCCTGGGGGGGTGACATTGCCGTGCAACCCCCTGGAACACTTGTCACAGGCGGCGCCCCCCACCCTGGGACTCTCGCCGCTCACTGCAGGCGGCTTGCCCCATCCGGGGACCACACCATGTGTGCTGCTCCAGGTGCCAGAGCAGCTAGCTCCGCCTCTGCCTCCTGACCAAATTTTGCACGATGGTTCCTGAGGTGAAATAACAGGTTTCTGTCTATATCTGGATGCAATTGGGCACCCATTTAACCACGATGTCCAGGCTCCCCCTTGGACGAAGAACTCGATACCAGATTACGTTTTCTGCCCACAGCACTAATGTTCAAATCAGTATAATGCAAAAGCAGGGCAAAAGTCAAAGGCACAACAGATGCAACGCATGTCTAGGCAACTTAAGGAATTGATCCAACAGCTAACACACTCCATGGACTCTCCTTATGTAAAGGTGGGGTGGACATGACTTTGGCGTGGCAAGTGGGCTGCATCTGTGGCCTGGGTAAGCAGATGAGAATTCCTTCTAGCAGACTAGGCCTGAGCAGTCTGTTTGACATCTCCATGTCCTACGTGACAGAGGTAGAGACTCAGCCAGCTCAGAGCTAGACTTGGCATCAGACATTTTTGTAGGCGGAGACTCGCCAGCAACAGGGGCTTCAGGTTGAATTGGCATGAACTGATCCAGTGATAGCCCACTGAGCCCCTCCATAGGGAAACTCACCATACTAATAATTAGGGCTTTTTTCAGTCGGAACTCACTGAAACTTAGTTTTGGCACCTCTCAGGTGGGCACCATTGCTATTCTAAGAGAACAAGGTACCTCTTTTTCTATAAAAACAGCACCACTAATAATCCATTTCAAAGATGCGGAATCTGAGACATTTCCTGTTAATCTATTACAGTTCTTCGTATCTTTAATTTCTGCAGCAGCAAAAAAAGAAATCAGTTCCATAATTATTTCAGTGAAACATAGACTAATATGTATATTTCTCTCTCTGAATGAACTACATTTGTACTGATAGGGTGCCTAAAGAAAGCAAAAGCCAGTACATGACCGAATTCATAGGGAGGTCATTCCAGAGTCACCGAGAGTTATTTCTGTGTATGCAAAATTATATAGGATAAGATGATTAATCAAACTCATAAAATCATTCAGCAGAGAGGCCTTTAATCAAACAAAAGATCTAAAACATTTCAAAGGAAAAGTATAAATGGAGCTGAAGTATGCTTAGGCACCTGTCAAAAGGGCACTGCCGCCACCAGCTCTGGTTCTCCCATTCCTCATTTCCAAAGACAGCCCTTACATACTCAGTTGCAGTTAATTGGTAACCGTTTCCATGGTGATCCCCAAGTTGCTTCAGGTGGAGAAGGAGGAGGGGGTTGAGATGACCAGCAGTTTTGTGCATAGAAGGCAATGTGGAAATTGGAAAAGGGAGGTTTTCTCCAGCAGGGTGTGAAACTCATGCAATGATATGACAGATACAAATGTGTTTTGAACAGTAACACAATATCTGTGGGAGATGGAAAAAAACACTTAAGCACTGATGCAAACTGAAGGGAGAAGTATTGATTTAGAGAGGAGTGTCATATATCTGGAAATTGTTCCTGAAGCTCAAGTCACCCATGAACTGGGAGATACCAGCCTGTCTCATTAACAGCAGGTTGAATATTGGGCATTGACCATAATAAAGAGATGGATTGAATGGTTGTTGTTGTTATTGCTATTGTTGTTGTTGTTGTTGTTGTTGTTGTTAATAATATTTGAATTTATATACTGCCCTTTACCCAGAGGCCTCTTAATCTGGTTAGCAGCAGATTAAGCAGAAACTTAATGGTTTCCGATTTGATCCCAGAATGTCCCGCTTTTCCTTAAGACGTCCCTATTTTCACCAGAGAAATGTTGGAAAGTATGGTAGAACATCAGCGGGTATAGAGTTATGTGACCCCCGAGCCAAGGAGATAAGTAACTATACAACCTTTAGAAGACATCTTAAGGCAGCCCTGTATAGGGAAGTTTTTTAATGTTTAATGTTTTGTTATATTTCTATATAATGGTCTAAACCACTGAGCCTCTTGGGCTTGCCGATCAGAAGGTCGGTGGTTTGAATCCCTGCGTTGAGGTGAGCTCCCGTTGCTCGGTCCCTGCTCCTGCCAACCTAGCAGTTCCAAAGCACATCAAAATGCAAGTAGATAAATAGGTACCGCTTCGACGGGAAGGTAAACTGCATTTCCATGCGCTGCTCCGGTTCGCCAGAAGTGGCTTAGACATGCTGGCCACATGACCCAGAAAAACTGTCTGCGGACAAACACCAGCTCCCTCAGCCTCTAAAGCGAGATGAGCGCTGCAACCCCAGAGTCGTCTGCGACTGGACTTAACTGTCAGGGGTCCTTTACCTTTATATTTCTATATATGTTGGAAGCTGCAAAGAGTGGAGCGGGGTATAAAGATGATGATGATGATGATGATGATGGAGATGATGATGGACATCCCTTTTTTCATTATAAAAATGTTGGCGAGCCACTGCCAGTCGGTGTTGACAGTGCTAAGTTCGAGCTCTACCTGGATAATTACCACTCGTGTACAAAAAGAGCAACACCTAGCCAAAGAGGGGGCAGACCCAAAGGAGGCTTAGCCTTACTGTTCTCAACGCAGATATATGCTAATATTACCCAATTACCCTCCAATGATGAATGGTCTGTAGCAGCAGTTTTAGATTTTGGACAAATCAAACTGTTATGCATAAACTTATACTTACCCACAAGTCGACGGCAGGCACAAGTAGAACAACTATGGAAAGAAGTGGAAGCCCACGTGGTGCAATGGAGGAGACAACATCCGTCAGCCATGATATTACTAGCTGGTGACTTAAACGCAAGAGTGGGCCCCAACGACAACGCCCTATATACACATTTTCACCAATGGCCTCCAGAAACGGAAATTATCCCACCCCTAATGATAAGATCATCCTACGACAAGACATGCAACATTGGAGGACTACATCTAGCACAGATGGCCTACAGACAGAACCTACACTTACTGAATGGGGCTATACAAGGAGATTATCCTGGTCAATATACATATTGGTCAGGACACAAATTGTCAGCGATAGACTATTGCATTGTCTCCCAGGATTTGATCCCTAGGATATCAAAATTCACCATTACAGCAAGAGCTGAAAGTGACCACTTACCTTTATCCCTCGTGTGTGATCTGCCCTCTGAACTGCCCAAACCACAACACAGATATCAACCAGATCTAACACCTGGAATAGGCCTGAAGTAAATCAGATGGAATGGACAAGTGAGCGAGTGGATATCTAACTGATACAAATCTGAGGAGAGCTACCGTCTCTCAAAAGCAATCATGGAAGGGTGCTTAGAAACAGAGGAGAGCGCCCCGAACACGATGACAGCATATGAAATGCTTATACAAAAAATTCAAGAGTTTGTTGTAAAACCGAATTCCAAGTCTCCCTATCATAGGAAAACTTCCAGGGAGTGGTTCGATCATGAGTGCATAGCCTCCAGGAAATCATTGATCCACTCCTTCATATGTCATAAGGATAATCCAACAGAGGATAACAGACAAAAGATGCTTGAAGCCAAAAGAAGTTACAAAAAACTCCTGACACAAAAGAAAAGGTACGCAATGAAGTTATCATGGCAGCAACTGATAGAGGCCTCCAATTCCAGTAACCCATCATTATTCTGGAGAATCGTTGCTGTACAACCGGATAGGGGCCTATCACAACTATCCTGCTGCATATCAATGAAAGCCTGGGAAACACACTTCCATAATCTTTACGAGGAATCTAGCGATGAGTCCTATGCATTAGACATACCAGAAGATCAGATACAGCCATGGCCAACAGTCTCAACAACAGAGACTCATCTGCTGATTGACCAACTAAAGAATGGGAAAGCCCCCGGAATTGACTGTATACCAGCGGAACTTTTTAAAACCAATGCGATCTGGTGGGCCCCCTTGTTAGCCTCTCTGTTCACATATATAGATAGAACTGCACAGATTCCATACGACTGGGGGATTTCCATCATTATTCCCATTTACAAAAAAGGCTTGAGGGATGATCCCTCCAACTATAGACCTATAAGCCTCCTGAATATAATAAGCAAATTATATGCTAAACGCCTCAGCGAGAAACTGTGCTAATGGATAGAAAAAGCGAAGATTCTTGATGATGCACAGGCAGGATTTAGACAAGGGAGACCCACAATAGATCACTGCCTGACCTTACAGCACCTAGCTGAGAAATACACGTTGCATCATAATCACCACCTATTCACAGCATTTGTAGATTTTAAAGCAGCCTTTGACTCCATCTCAAGAACCCGACTCTGGGACAAACTCAACAAATCATCCATAGACCGACGTCTGCTGCTACTAATATCCAAACTGTACAACAACACACGACTTCGTATAAGATGTAGCCAAGAAGGTCAACTCTCTAATCTCATTAGAACAACAAAGGGAGTTAAACAAGGATGCATCTTGGCCCCCTTTTTGTTCAACATCTATATAAACTCCCTAATAGACCACCTACAAGGAGCAGATACACACGCCCCAAAATTAGCAGACATAAAACTGCCTATCCTACTCTATGCAGACGATGCGGTTATACTGTCCCAGACTCAGAAGGGCCTCAAAAGAGCTCTTAACAGCTTATCCCAATACTGTAGATAAGAGAAACTAGCAGTGAACTACCAAAAAACAAAAATCATGGTTTTCTCTAACAAAAGGAAAATATACAGATGGAATTTAGACAATCAGGAGATTGAACAAGTGACATGCTTTAAATATCTAGGAGTTATATTCCAAGCATCAAGGAAGAAGACTGCCCACATAAATTACAGCTCCTCTACAGCACAAAAAAGTACAACAGCAATTCTAAGATACCATCGTACAACGGGAGGAAATTTCATTCCTGCTACAATTAAACTATTCGCTGCAAAACCAACAGCACAAATACTATACGGCGCACCACTCGTCTCCCTCTCTAATCTAGACCCATATGAAAAGATACAATCAGGTTTCCTTAGATCACTCCTGCAAACACCTAAATGCGTCCCAAATGCCGCCCTACAATTGGAAGCGGGCTTATACAGCATCAAAGCCAAAGTATGGATAAGAACCTTATGCACTTGGCTAAGACTTAACAACTCGCCAGTTGGACTACTTTCCCTGATGCTTCTTGACAAATTCCAATCTAGTTGGTTGAAGGGCACTCTCAGAAAATTGGCCACATATGGTCTCTCCCCAGAGTATTTATTAAGTTTAGAAAGGGGAAGGGCCAAGAACATAATCAAAGAAAGACTCAGGGACATTGAAGCCCAAAATGACTTTAATCAACTTCCGATAACTTATAAACTCCTATTCAATTCCCAAAGGCCCCATCTAGCAAACTATCTCAAAGTTCTACACAACGCTAAACACCGATGGGCATTTTCCAGGGCCCGCTTTAACGCTCTCCCTTCAGCTCTCCTAGAGGGAAGATACAACAAAATACCGATCGAACAAAGATTATGTCCCTGTAACAGCAACGAAATCGAAACCATCGGGCATGTCATCTTATACTGCCCATTATATCGAGACTCAAGAAAAGAGCTGATCGAGCCGATTCTGAGGAAAATACCTCGTAGTACAGACGACACCTATATCAGACACCTCTTAGCTGACAAAGAGCCCGAAATCAACAGGCCTGTGGCAAAGTACTGTTACATTGCAACAAGAATAAGACGAGCAATGATGTCAGCAACGGAGTTCAAATTGCAAACATCGAAGGAACGACAATAAACAGTAGTGACATTTGAATTGAATTCTTAAAACCTTAAAAGTCGAAACCTGGTCATAAATATAAGCACCAATTCTGTGAATTGGCCATATTTCCACTGTTATTTGTAGCACAATACTACTTATAATGTCATATTTATTTATTTTTTAAATAAATTGCTTTCTGGTCATTGACCGTATTAAAGATATTTGATTTGATTTGACAGTGCTAAGTTAAATGGACCACTGGTCTGATTCAGTATAAGGCAGCTTCCTATGCTCCTACGTTGAGGAAGGGCTGGAGCTCAGTGGTGGAGCATCTACTCTGCAGGCAGAAGCTCACAGGGTCAATCCCCAGCATCTCCAGACACACTGGGAAAGGATCCCTGTCTGAAATCCCAGGGAACCAGTACCAGTCAGTGTTGACAGTATTGAGCTAGGTGGACTACTGTTCTGACTCCATGCAAGGCACCTTCCTATGTCCCTCACCTGGGGCTCTATTGGAAGACAGTGGAATGCACTGCTGAAATGCTTTGTGCCCCTCAGGGGGGCCCTGATATATGCTGGCTCTCTTACCATCTCTGCAATGCATAATGAGGGTTATGTTGCCACATGTTCCTAAGCACCCTTTTCTTCTGAGCAAGATAAAAAGTGTTGCCCTTAAGCAGCCTCAAAGGCAAGGTCAGCACCTCTCTGTTTCGCTGCATTTCTTTCTTTCTCTCTCTCTTTAAAACAGGCTTAACAAAGAACGCCTCTGTGCAAAGCCTGGGTGTTTCCCTTCTCAAAGAAAACCGGAGAACAAAAGCAAAACTGTCCTCTTTCATGCAGATTAACTTACACTCATCTTATCCACGGCTAATATTAAGCAAGGTTTACGTAACTCACCTCAGAGCACAATCAAAGGGCTGTGGGTCAGCAAGCATTAGCACATGTGAAAGTTTCCCAGTTCAATTCCCAGTGATTCCAGCTTTGGCTGGTGGGGGGCAAGGGAGGCTCAATGTCTGAAACCTGGGAGAGTCACTGCCAGTCACTATAGACCAGGCTTCCTCAGTCTCGGCCCTCCAGATGTTTTTTGGCCTACAATTCCCATGATCCGTAGCTAGCAGGACCAGTGGTAAGGGATGATGGAAATTGTAGTCTCAAAACATCTGGAGGGCCGAGGTTGAGGAAGCCTGGTGTAGACAGTGTAGAAGCCCCATCTGCACTATACATTTCAAGCTTTGTCATACCACTTGGTATAGGAATGGCTTTCCTATTATTATTATTATTATTATTATTATTATTATTATTATTAACTTGTAGCCCACCCACCTTAGTGGGTTGCCCCAGCCACTCTGGGTAGCTTCCAAACACAACAAAACATGATACCTTAAAAACGTATGGGAACTGAAGTTTGTTAAGTGTATTGGGAATTCTAAGGAGTCAATCCCTCTTCCCAAGGAACTCTGGGAATTGTAGCTCTGTGGGAGGAACAGGGGGTCTCCTAACATTTGTCAGCACCTAGAGCAAACTACAGTTCCCATGATTCATTGAGGGAAGCCATGACAGTTTAAAGAGGCATTCCTATGTTCTTTTGAGCATATGGCACACTGGAGGTTCAAGGTGTGGTGGCATCTGCTTCTCAGTAGCGGACCCCCAACCTCTGAAATTTCTTGCCCCTAGATTGCACCCAGTTGCCTACATTGTACACATTCTGACAACACAACCCAGACATACATTTTCGCCTAGGCTTTTGCAGGCAATGAAAAAAGCATACAGCAGATGGACTAGAAACTTTAGCAATATGTAGCTGGTGGCTACAAGGAAATCGGACAGCATACCTCAGTCTAGTGCTCTTGCCAGTTTGTAATGTTTGTAGCTGTGAATGCAGCATTGGGGAACCCATGGCCTTGGGCAAGATTTCACATTTGGCCCTTGATGCCTATGTAGCCAAGCCACACTTACCTGCCATGTAACCTCCTTCTGCATCAGCTTTGTGGAAGCAGACCAGTGCTCATTGCCCTGCAGCTTCCTTTGACAGCTTGGAGGCGGCTTGGGAATCGCAGCATGCCAAATGTTTGCCATGGGTGGCTTGCTCCACCCCCATGGGCGGCTCGGTGCGCCCCTGGCAGCTATCCCACGCCTGGGAGGGAACCCTCTATGCTACGCCCCCCTCAGGAGCGCACCCGCCCTGGGTAGCGTGGGTATATGCTCCGCTGCTGGGATAATCATGCAAACAAATCAGGATGAATGCTCAATATACAATTGTCCAGAGGAGTCCTTAGTTCTTGTGTTCCCCAATGATGCTCCAAGCCCTGCTGGGAATGGGATAAGTTGGCAACCTGATAAACAGAAACTGCTCCCAGGTTGCTGACACCCAGAGTTCTCTAAAAAGGCATTTTCTGTTCTGAGTGTATGTATCAGGCTTGCTTCAACAGGCTGGCTCATCTGCTGGTTTTTCAGTTAATCTCCCCTCACATCTGGAGCTTGATATGGGGTTATGGTCAAAGGACGGAAGGAGGAGAGTCAGCTCCTGTGGCTGGGCCACGGGTGCTGACTCTGAAGCAAAAGACGAAGAATTTCATGATCTGCAAAGTGAGCCTCAGTTTCCCCAGTGTGGGAGAAAGAAGAAAGGATTTTTGCTCTTTGGCTAACTTCCTCCTACAACTCAAAATAAACATTTTTTTTTGAAAAGGATAAGGGGAAAAGTCAAAGGGCAGGCAAAGGGGAAGACTTGACCAGCATAAACATCATAAAAGGATCAGAGGGTGAGATAACCTTCTCAGAAAGGACTCAGGATGATGGTACCCTCAGCTCCATCCTACGCATGTTTACCTGGAAGGTAAATCAAGCTGAGTCAGTATGCATAAGATCAGTGGAGGCTGGTACATTAGGGTGAATGGGACATTGCCCCACCAAGCTCAGTCTCTCTTCAGCCAGACCCCACCTGCTCACCTTTTGCTTACAGTCAGTCCAAGAAGTAGCACTGGATACCAGATTCCTCCTTCTTAGTCTCAACTCCGCCTCTCACAGAACTCAGCAGGGAGCAGGCTGGGGAGAAAACTAGAATGGGTTTGCTCAGCCTGCCGTTGGTCCTGCCTCTGTTTGTCATTGGCTTCTGCCCCACCCACTTTCCCAAGATGTCCCAACAAGTTTCCCCATCCTTCCTGCCAAGCTTTTAAAGATAAGGCATGGCACGCTCGCTCGCAAGACTCTTTTGACCTGTGGGAATGTCAGGATTGCAAGCACGGGCTCCCATTGGGATGGGCCGGTTCTGCTCCCACCTGAGAAGGCGGCGACTTGGTTGCAGGTGACAAGACTGCATCCCCCCTCCCCTACTCAAGCTTCTGTTCAGCCTCCCCTCTTAACTGATTAAAGATATCCCCAGCCTCCCACTCTTCAGGAAGATTGTAGTGGGGTGAACTGGCATCCCTGTTTCTTCTTCCAAAGCAACTGATATCAGGCTGGAAAAGGGAGACCTCCCTGCCTCTGACACAAGTTCCTACAATTCAACCCCTCACTTCCTCCTCATCCACCTGTCTCCCAGGCCCTATCCTACCAACATTGTGGGGCTTAAGATACCTGGGACATTCTACATGCAAGGAAGATGCTCTGCCAGCAAGCTGTAGCCCTCCCCAGATTATTTGTGGGGGGCAGAGGGATGCAGGCTTGTTACACAAGACTGTGGCTGACTCCCACCTGTAAAATATAACCCAGAGTGTCAAGGAGCTGCTGAGATCTCTCTGGGTGTGACTGACCTTTGTGAGCAATTGGGGAGCTGCAGGCAGCAGCCTTTTCCAACAGAGTCTTCCTGAAGGATTCTGCCCACACACGCTGATTTCTGGGTTCCTTTGGGCAGGAAGGAGTATAAAGGTCTCTCTTTCCCAACCAGCAGCCATGCTTCAGCAACATGGCCTGAGAGCTGTGGGATCAGGGCCAGCCTGCCCATGAGGTGGGCTAAGGCAGCTGCCTTGGGCAACTGAAGCACCTCTGACGCCGGTGGTTTATCATGAGATCTTGCTGAAATCTCCATGAGATCTCACAAGAGCTCTGCAAGATCTCACTGGAACTGACTGTTGCTGTTTTATGGGTGCTGCCGCCCAGGCGAGGTAAGAGAAGCAGTGGTGGTGGGTGGGTCAATGTGGCAGCCCCCATGTGGGATGTTCCTGCATCCTTAAGGCCAAGGTCACCCTTTACGGCTGAGTGCAGGGTTCGAAACTTGGCCTCCTGGCCCATGGTCTAGCATTGTAACCACTGCCCCACACTGACTCATCCACAGTTTATGGTTCCCAGCTCCTTACCCTGGATTATGGCCCACAGAGCCCAGCCCTGACACAAGGGACTTCCCCAGACTTACATGGAGATGCTAGGAATTGAACCTGGAACCTTCTGCACCCAAAGCATTTGCTGTATCCCTGAGCTGGAGCTTTCCCCGGACTTCTTCCCTTCCACACCAGATCACAGGATCAGGCTTTTAGTTTTTATATTTCAGTTTATCTCTTCAGTTGTTGTTTTGTTAGTGCCCTTCATCCCAAGAGATCCCAGGATAGATTATGAAATGTTATTATATGGTAGGGAACCTCAGACCCAGAGGCCAAATAGGGCCCTCCAGTTCCTTCTTTCTGACCCTCAGGACTCTGCCCCAAGCCCAATCCAGCTTTGCACCCTCAGTGAGTGTTTTTGCCTGGCTCGGATGTGTCTTTGATTATCCTCCAGGCAAGGAAGAGACATTAAGTAGGAGGCCGTGTGCAGAAATTGTTGTTGTTGTTTAGTCGTTTAGTCATGTCCGACTCTTCATGACCCCATGGACCAGAGCACGCCAGGCACTCCTGTCTTCCACTGCCTCCCGCAGTTTGGTCAAACTAATGCTGGTAGCTTCGAGAACACTATCCAACCATCTTGTCCTCTGTCACCCTTTCTCCTTGTGCCCTCCATCTTTCCCAACACCAGGGTCTTTTCCAGGGAGTCGAGTCTTCTCATGAGGTGGTCAAAGTATTGGAGCCTCAGCTTCACGATCTGTCCTTCCAGTGAGCACTCAGGGCTGATTTCCTTAATAATGGAGAGGTTTGATCTTCTTGCAGTCCATGGGATTCTCGAGTCTCCTCCAGCACCATAATTCAAAAGCATCAATTCTTTGGCGATCAGCCTTCTTTATGGTCCAGCTCTCACTTCCATTCATCACTACTGGAAAAACCATAGCTTTAACTATATGGACCTTTGTTGGCAAGGTGATGTCTCCGCTTTTTAAGATGCTGTCTAGGTTTGTCATTGCTTTTCTCCCAAGAAAATTTAGTGCAGAAATTAGCTTACAATATAAAGTTACAATTTTCAATAGCTGCCAGGGCCAGCCCACCCATGAGGTAAGGTTGGGTGATTGCCTCAGGTGGGAGGATCCACAGGGGCAGCAGAGCCAATGCAGATCTTTATTCTCTCCTTGCTCCTGCTGTAGATCTTCACTCTCAGCTTCTTCCCTGGAAGGAAGCAAGGCACCATTTTGTGGTTTGCCTCAGGTGCTAAAATGTATTGGGCTGGCCCTGATCATTGCCTCTGGCCCCTCCTACCCCTAGCATGTGGCCCCCAGAAGGTTGCCCAGAACACAATACAGGTCTTGGGTTGAAAAAGCTCCAGCCTTTTCCCAGATAATGGCTCAAGAAACACTATTCAGCGGCTCAGAAGAAGAGGATCATAGTTCACTGATAGAAAACACCGTAAAGCTGCCCAGGACTAACAACCAAACATTAGGCCTGACTGATAAGCTCAGAAACTGAATAGATCTTTCCCTTTCATCAACAGGAACTGATAGCCAGTCCTGACCAGTTTCTTAGTGATGATGCTTCTAGAGTAGGCTTGTCAGCAAAGAGGCTGATTCACGTGAGGTTACTCATTCAAGCCACAAACATCAGCATATCTACTAGGAACTCAATGAACTCAGTGCCTTTTGTTTTGCAGCAAGCATCTTCGGGTACCTCCAGACTGTCAATAACTGGAACTTGAGGTTTTGTGCATTTACAGTGGATTAAAGCTCTCTGGTGCACTTGTGCAACAAATACACTGAGAACACTGGCTTTTTGCAGGGGGTTGGGGGTTGGAAAGGGTTGGAGAAAAACATTGAAAGGTGTGGAGTGGATGGGTGGATGGCTAAGAAGAAGATGTATAAACACCCAGCAAGTAAATAAGGATGAATGCAGGACAATGGCTCATCATCGTATTACCTCCCACAGACAAGTTAGAACAAATGCTCAGCAATGACTGGACATAGTCTGACCTCTGCGAAAGCTCTGTGCAAGAAAATCTGGGTGAATTTTAATCAATAAACTGTCTGTCTGGAGGAATTATTTGTTTACATATATACTTCTTTGAGGCCTCACAGACTGCGTCACCCTTCCAACATGTTCAAGGTGACTTTGCAACCTACATTAGAAAATCACAAGCATTTTGGAACAATATTTAAAAGAGAGCTATTACTACTACTATTACTACTACTACTACTACTACTACTACTACCCCACCCATCTGGCTGGGTTTCCCCAGACACTCTGTGTGGCTCCCAACAAAACACTAAAAACACAATAAAACATCAAACATTAAAAACTTCCCTAAACAGAGTTGCCTTCAGATGTCTTCCAAAAGTCAGATAGTTGTTTATTTCCTTGATGGGAGGGCATTCCACAGAGAGGGCGCCACTACCGAGAAGGCACTCTGCCTGGCTCCTTGCAACCTCACTTCTTGTAGTGAGGGAACTGCCAGAAGGCCCTCAGCGCTAGACCTCAGTGTCTGGGCAGAAAGATGGGGGTAGAGACGTTTCTTCAGGTATACTGGGCCGAAGCCGTTTAGGGCTCTAAAGGACAGCACCAACACTTTGAATTGTGCTCGGAAACATACTGGGAGCCAATGTAGGTCTTTCACGACCAGTGTTATATGGTCTCGGTAGTCACTCCCAGTCACCAGTCTAGCCTCCGCATTCTGGATTACGTAGTTGTAGTTTCCCGGTCACCTTCAAAGGTAGCCCCACATAGAGTGCATTGCAGTAGTCCAAGCAGGAGATAACTAGAGCATGCACCACTCTGGCAGGACAGTCCACAGGCAGGTAGGGTCTCAGCCTGCGTACCAGTTGGAGCTGCTAGACAGCTGCCCTGGACACAGAATTGACCTGCACCTCCATGGACAGCTGTGAGTCCAAAATGACTCCCAGGTTGTGCGCCTGGTCCTTCAGGGGCACAGTTACCCCATTCAGGACTGGGGGGGGGCATCCAAATCGGTCCCACCTCCCTGCAGAGGGGAAGGGTCGCAGAGAAGTCCAGTTGCACCAGGAAGTGATGCAACCATGGGACTTCTTTTGTTTAAAACAATAAAAGTGTCCCAGTGCAAATGCACAGTGCATTTGGCCCCCTCCTACAAAATATCATCTGGGAAAACTCATGGGCATAGTGTGGTGGGTGCCAGTGGGGCCGTGGCCCAGGAGCATAGTTTTTGAGTGGGCACAAACCAGGCGCCCCCATGCAGGCCAGTGAGGCCCAGTGCTCCTTTCAGCCTGCCAAGGGCCACATTGGCTGGGTCAGCAGGTGGGCTGGTGGCTCAGCGCAGCCCTGCTTTACTCTAGTGAGGGGAGGTGGTGGGCAACTGGCTACAGGGCTGGAAAGACACAAAATAAACATCAGCAATAACAAAAGCAAAATTACAGGAATTCAGACTCACAGGTAAAACTTCAAGTTCCATGGCAGCATTAGCAGAACGATACACCTGATGCACTGCTGACGCATCTGGTTCAGTGTCATTTGGTTTTTTCACTCTTGAGACCCCAAGATGTTGTTGGACTACAACCCCCATCATCACCAGAAAGTTTAGCCAATGGTCAGGGATGATGAAAGCTGTAGTCCAACAACATATGGAGACCCAAGGTTGAAGAGCACTGCGTTAAGGAACCATCAGGCAAGTTTTCCCGGGGAGAAGTCTATTTGCTGCACCTTCTATCCTTCAGCCAGGAGCCCCTTAACATCTGTCAGCAAAGATGCCCAGAGAAGGGCTTTTGATGATGAGCTCAACAAATGGAGAAGCTTTTCCAGAAATAGATGCCCAGTGACTGTTGCCACCTTTTTATTCTGCTCCTGCTCCTCTGCCTTTAACAGCAGCATGATGCACCGAAACTAAGCACAGAAAATACTTACCAGACCAGAATATTCATCTATTATTATTATTATTATTATTATTATTATTATTATTATTATTATTTCTATCCTGCCTTTCATCTGAGGATCACAGGTCATTTTACAGCCCAACTTATAACTCATTGCAGTAATCTAACCTAGAGGTTACCAGAGCATAGACAACAGTAGTTAGGCTATCCCTGTCCAGATAGGAGCATAGCTGGGTCACCAGTCGAAGCTGATGGAAAGCACTCCGGGCCACTGAGGCCACCTGAGCCTCAAGCAACAGCAAAGGATCCAGGAATACCCCCCAAGCTATGTACCCGCTCCTTTAGAGGGAGTCTAACCCCATCAAGAGCAGGCAATCTCCCACCCAACTGGTCTAGGGAACCACCCACTAACAGTGCCTCAGTCTTATCTGGATTGAGTTTCAGTTTGTGGGCTCTCATCCAGTCCATTACCGAGGCAAGACACCTGTCCAGCACTTCCACTGCCTCACCTGCAGATGTAAAGGAGAAATAGAGCTGAGTGTCATCAGCATATTGGTGACAACGTACTCCATTACTTGGAATGACCCCACCCAGTGGTTTCATGTAGATGTTAAACAGTCTGGGAGATAAAATTGAACACAAAGGAACCCTGCATTGAAGACTCTATGCAGCAGAACAACACTCCCCAAGCATCACCCTTTGGAAATGATGATCCAAGTAGAACCAGAACCATCGCAAAGTGGTGCTACCCACTGCTAATTTGGACAGCTGCTCCAGAAAGCTACCATGGTCAATGGTATCGAAAGCCACTGAGGAGTTGAGGAGAATTAACAGGGATACATTTCGCCTCTCTCTCTCCCAACAGAAGCTATCATTGAGGGAGACCAAAGTTTCTGTGCCAAAACCAGGTTAAGCCCCCACTTGAAATGGATCTAGAAAATCAGCATCCTCCAAGAGCACCTGGATCTGGCCCATGACCAGCTGCTCAGAAACCTTGCCCAAGAAGGGGAGATTAGCAACCGGCCAGTAATTACCGTATTTTTCGCTCTATAACACGCACCCGACCATAACACGCACGTAGTTTTTAGAGGAGGAAAATCCGTAGGCATGCCACCCGTAGGCATTCCCTCCATAACACGCACAGACATTTCCCCTTACTTTCTAGGAGGAAAAAAGTGAGTGTTATGGTGCAAAAAATACGGTACTTAGATTTTCTGAATCCAGGGAGGGTCTCTTGAGGAGTGGTTTTATCTCTGTCTCCTTCAGGCAGGTAAGGACCAGCCCTTCTCACAAGAAGCCATTAATCATCCTCCTGGCCCAGCCGGCTGTCCACTCCCTGCTAGTTTTTTTAATCAGCCATGAGGGGCAAGGGTCCAAAGTGAAAGTGGTCACCTTGGCCAATCCAAGCACCTTGACCTCAAGCCTTACCAACTGCAACTTATCCAACACAACAGGACCAGACAGTGCTCTGGACACCCCATGAGATTCATCTGCTATAACAGAGGAGTCAAGATCCTGGTGAATGCAAGTGATTTTATCCTCAAAATGCTTTGCAAATAAGTGACATTGAACTACCATTTGTTCTGTCACCTCCTTCAGACTGCAAAAGTCCCTGCTCTACCCAAAATAGCTGTGCTGGACAGCACAATGAGGATGCAATGGAGGCAGCAAAGAAGGCATACTTTCACTGCCACTAGGTAGGCTCAATGATGAACCCCCACTAGTGATCAGTTGCATTCGACTGGAGTTTCCCTCTACTTATGTTCAAGCAATCTCCTAGCTTGTTTCTTGCCTAAACTCTGGAGTATACCAAGGAGCCAAACAGGCTCCATGAAGCAGGAAGAGGGTTCTGGGGCCATCATGTCAACGACCCAAGCCATTTCCAATGTTCCAGAGGTCAACCAGGGCTTTGACAGGAGTGCTAGTTATATCAGCCAGAAAATCCGATAGAGCAGTCCACCAGCCTCCAAGGTAAGACTGCCCTCATAAGTTTCCCGCCTCTGCAAAGGGGAAAAGGTGCAGAAAGCCTAAATCAGGCTTCCTCAACGTCGGCCCTCCAGATGTTTTGAGACTACAATTCCCAGCATCCCTGACCACTTGTCCTGCTAGCTAGGGATCATGGGAGTTGTAGGCCAAAAACATCTGGAGGGCCGAGGTTGAGGAAGCCTGGCCTAAATATCAGCTGGAGGTGGTCCAGAGGCCCTCCAAGGTCTCAAGAAGATGGGAGTATTTCTCATCACCTGCCACCTGATCATAACAACATAAGAAGAGTCCTGCTGGATCAGGCCAGTGGCCCATGTACTCCAGCATCCTGTTATCTCAGAGATCAACTAGATGCCTCTTTGGAAGTCTACAGGGATGTGGGTGGCGCTGTGGTCTAAACCACTGAGCCTAGGGCTTGCAGATCAGAAGGTTGGCGGTTTGAATCCCCACGACAGGGTGAGCTCCCATTGCTCGGTCCCAGCTCCAGCCAACCTAGCAGTTCAAAAGCACCTCAAAGTGCAAGTAGATAAACAGGTACCACTCCGGCAGGAAGGTAAATGACATTTATTTCTTTATTTTTATTTTTTTTATTAAAGATTTTCTTGTTTTACAGAAGTATGTGTCATGTCTCTCATATTTTTCCATGTAACATTTTTACAAATCAGTTTCCTTTGTTGAGGGTAAATGACGTTTTTATGCGCTGCTTTGGTTTCAACAGAAGTGGCTTAGTCATGCTGGCCACATGACCTGAAAAAACTGTCTATGGACAAATGTCGGCTCCCTCGGCCAGTAAAGCGAGATGAGCGCCACAACCCCAGAGTTGTTCGCAACTGGACTTAACTGTCAGGGGTCTTTTACCTTGACCTTTTTTGGAAGTCTGTAAACAGAACCTGAACACAATAGCACTCTGCACTCACTCAAGTAGGGCATGGAGCAGGCCCAGAGACATCTGTGGCCTGGAAAGAAGGGGTGTTGCCCAGGGAGATTACTGACGGCTGGACCACAAGACCCAAGCCTCAGGATCACCGTCCCTGGTCTCCAATGACCTTATGATACAATGGCCTTCCTCCTCTTTCAGTTGCAGAGAGCCTCAAGCAATGCCACTCTACTCGTTAGTCTGATAAATGTTGGTGCTATTCACATTCTTATCTCAGACGAGCAATGCTTCATTGTATAAAGGCCTGCACCTGAATGTGTGAACGAACTCCGTTTAAAAAAAGAGTACGTAAGTGCAACATCTGGACTTGTGTCTGCAATTCCTTATTCAGCCTTGATGCAAATTCAGCGTGATGAGTGATAAACAGGACTGTATGAGTCACCCCATACGAACATAAAAAGGAAGTCCAACATCAGTGACCAACTGCATCAATAAGGCCACTGATGCATGGCCAAAAAGGAGGGCATTCATTTGCATAAAATATTCATATGCTAATTAAGGGCAGGTCCACAACACACATTTAAAGTATAGCGATCACACATTTAAAGCTGCCCCCCCTCCAAAATCCTGGGAACTGTAGTTTGTTAAGCCTGCAGTGCACTGTAGCTCTGAGGGGAAAACTGCATTTCCCAAGATGCTTTGGGGGAAGTAATGTGCCTTAGATGTGCTTCAAATGTATGGTGTGGATCTGATAGAAGCACATTTAGAAATTATTACTACAATTGAAATACATCTGAAGCTAACGGGAAAACGTCTGAACAGGTAACATGTGTGCCTGCTCAGTTTGCTGTTGAGGTGCCCATGAATGATGGGCATTCATCCATTCGTTTTCTAAGAACATTTAAACTAGACTAGGACCAGGCTTCAAATCGAGCAAGGATGGAGACTCCAACTCCCAGCAGCCAGAGGCCAGCAGGGCTGACAACCAGCAATGGTGGGATCTGGAGTCTAGCAACATTTGGAGGGCCACCATAAACCTGGGAGAAGAGTTGAGCAGCTTCAAAGAAAACAAATGGGAAGGGCTCAGGTGCAGGGCATCTGCTTTGCATGCAGAAGGTCCCTGGTTCAATCCCTGGCATCTTCAGGTAGGTCCAGGAGAGCCTCTGTGCCTGAAATCCCAGAGAACTTGCTGTCACTCTGTGTCAACAATACTGAGCTAGATGGTCTGACTCAGCAGAAGGCAGGTCCTGGTGTTCCTAAATGAGGCTGGCGACTAGTTGTCTCCGGACTGAGGTCACTCTCTGCAACCTCCTTGCAAAGACACAACAAAGGGCTTTCAAGAACACCCCTCGATACGAAGCCCCCTTTGGATTCTTATCAATCTCTGCAAACCAGACCAGTCATTAACTGCCAAGCAAACAAACCAATTCATTTTCATATTTGATCTGAACAGCATGAGCACACAGACACACATGCACACACACCCTCACCCAGTTCTGAAATCCTTTCTCCTAAAAAGGAGAAGCCTAGGACAACTGGGCCTTTTGCAAAGGGGGAGGGGGGGAAGCAAGGCTGTCTTTCCTCTGACAAGGTCCTTTTTCAAGATTTAATCTATCTGACCTTTTGCCAAGAGGAGGGAACACGCCTGTTTCAGTTCTGGCTCCACCAGCATGTCTCTCCATGCGACCTTGGGACCAGTGCCTTGAGCCACACTTCGCTCACTTGCTCTGCTTTCAAGTGTAATATTTGCTGTACCTGCCTGGCCACAGCACCACTGAGCTCAATTCATTCCATGTTGAGATCACTGGGCAAGACAATTTCTTTTACCTGCTTATCCTCTCTGCTTTTCCCCATTCGCAGCACAAATCCTCAGTACAGTGGTACCTCGGGTTACATACACTTCAGGTTACATACACTTCAGGTTACAGACTCCACTAACCCAGAAATATTACCTCGGGTTAAGAACTTTGCTTCAGGATGAGAACAGAAATTGTGCAGTGGCAGCACGGCGGCAGCAAGAGGCCCCATGAGCTGAAGTGGTGCTTCAGGTTAAGAACAGTTTCAGGTTAAGAACGGACCTCCAGAACGAATTAAGTTCTTAACCTGAGGTACCACTGTAGAAGTAAGACTCAGTGAGCTCAAGGGGACTTAAAGGTAAAAGTAAAGGGACCCCTGACAGTTAAATCCAGTTGTGGACGACTCTGGGGTTGCGGCGCTAATCTCGCTTTACAGGCCAAGGGAGCCAGCGTTTGTCCACAGACAGTTTTTCCGGGTCATGTGGCCAGCATGGTTAAGCCACTTCTGGCGAAGCCAGAGCAGCACACAGAAACGACGTTTTGCTTCCCGCCGGATCAGTACCTATTTATCTACTTGCACTGGTGTGCTTTCAAACTGCTAGGTTGGCAGGAGCTGGGACCAAGCAATGGGAGCTCACCCCATTGTGGGGATTCGAACTGCTAACCTTCTGATCAGCAAGCCCAAGAGGCTCTGTGGTTTAGACCACAGCACCACCCGCATCCCATCCAAGGGGACTTAACCACCAGTAAATATGTATTGCTTCAAACCATGTCCACACCACACATTTAAAGCACATTTAAAACTGGGGAATTATATTTTGTTGTGGGTGCTGGGAATTGCAGCTTTGTGAGCGGGTGAACTACAGTCCCCAATATTCTTTAGGGAAAACCATGGGCTTTAACTGTATGGTGTGGAGCCACATTTACAGAACCGTGATTCCTCTAATTATAGCAGATGATTTCAAACAGCTGGTTGCCTTATGCCTTGTTGAATAAAGAGGTACCTGAACTCACCATGAATGCCTGCCTTGTTCTCTTATAAGGGCTATGGCGCACACCTGAGAGATGCCAGAACTGAGTTCTGGGGAGTTCCGGCTGAAAAAAAGCCCTGTCCTTATCACCCTTTACTTTCCGTGGTGTGTGTGTATGTGTGGTTGTTGCCTGTTTCAGTACATATGTGCCTCAGTGTCTAAGGTTGGGAGATGCAGGGAAACAGACAAGTCAAGATAGCAATGTTTGTGGTTCAGTGGCTTCCATGTTGTGTTCAATCAGAGAGATAAAATGTATGTGCAGGGACTCCAGGTGAGCTAAGGACTAATGGTCTCTGAACAGTATGAGGCTGTCCTATGTGTTCTGATGTTAGAGGTGAAAACAGAACTTGGGGCATTTTATCTTCCATCCCCCTCTGAAAAATATTTTGGTTCTAATGATACAAAACAGTAGCAACAGCACTGATAGAACACCAAATATGTCCTAAGTACCGTGCCTATTGTGGTTGTGTCATTTAGTTGTGTCCGCCTCTTCGTGACAACATGGACCAGAGCATGCCAGGCACTCCTGTCTTCCACTGCCTCCCGCAGTTTGGTCAAACGCCATGCCTATAGTTAAAGATTAACACAGCCCCTTCCCCCACACTCACAATCTAGCTGCTGCTGGTGTAGTGGTTACCTAACATGCAGTGTTCGAAACTCCCATTGTTCTAGTCGCATTTAGCGACAGGGAATTTAATTAGTGCGAGCAGTTTCTGAGCTCTGGGCACAGTACTGCGCCTAAGATTTCAGATTAAAACTGCAGTGTGGAAGGAAAAGAGGACCTTTTTCTGCCTCCCCACTTCCAGCTGCTCTCTGAAGACTGGAGAAGAGACCCTCTTGAGAATACTAGGGGGCAGTGGCGTAGCGTGGGGGGTGCGGGGGGGCCGGCCGCACCAGGCGCAACATCTGGGGTTAGGGCAAATCCATGGGTTAGGAGGAGCAAATCCATGGGTTAGGGGGCGCAAATTACTTGCCTTGCCCCGGGTGCTGACAACCCACGCTACGCCACTGCTAGGGGGGTAGGCAGGAGAAGGACTAGACCATGTGAAAAATGAACATATTTTAGCTGTAGTTCATTCATTTTCAGCTTTGTATTCTTGTTACAAAAAAGCGCACCTAGACATTCCGTTGTTGTGCCCGTACCCTAGGTTTAAGGTGCCATTTAGCTCCTGTCATAAGAGAATCAGGGTCAGAGAGGGGAATAAAGGTAAAATGATCCTAATGATATCATCCTACCCCAAAGTCCCACAACAATAATAAACTGTGCCTTAAAGAACGCATTGTTGGGAAGATGCCATCTTACTGTCTTTTCACGTATCATTGAATGTAATATAATATGTGCCTTTTTAATGCATCATCTTAATGTAACGTGCCTGTTGCCATTCCTGTGTACCTCGTTCTCCATGAAGCTATCCTTTTAAAAATGTATTCGTGGATGTATCTTTAATGAAATGCCGTACTCTGCTGTACTTTTCTGAATGTATCCAAAATGTAGTTTTTAAAGAATGTAACAATCTAAATATTTCAAAATGTATATACTTGACTCAATATTGTATCCAAAAGGCTGCCAAAACTCAATCCACCACACTGCCTCCTACTGGGTCTGCAAACCATACCATGAATACACACAGATATGAGCCCAAAATAAAGCAGTCTTATTTTCCAAAAAATATGTAAACATCAGGCTAGCACACCCGAATTGATAGCAATGCAGAATAGGATTTCACATTAACATTTAAGTCATTTCCTGAACATCTTCTCAAACATCCAGCCTCACATCTGCATGCTGATTATCAGCAGTTGCGGAGGTTTTCCTGTAGATAAAGGAAAAGCCATTTTAAGCAGATCCAAAATTAAATAACATGAAGATCGACACATACCACCTGAGCCCTTCAGCAAATTGACACCTCCAGAAAGTCTTTCAACATCCTGCTTAAAGGTAAAGGTAACCCTGCCCGTACGGGCCAGTCTTGACAGACTCTAGGGTTGTGCGCTCATCTCACTCTATAGGCCGGGAGCCAGCACTGTCCGCAGACACTTCCGGGTCACGTGGCCAGCGTGACAAAGCTACCCTGGCGAGCCAGCGCAGCACACAGAAACGCCGTTTACCTTCCCGCCAGTAAGCAGTCCCTATTTATCTACTTGCACCTGGGGGTGCTTTCGAACTGCTAGGTTGGCAGGCGCTGGGACCGAACGACGGGAGCGCACCCCGCCGCGGGGATTCGAACCGCCGACCATGCGATCGGCAAGTCCTAGGAGCTGAGGTTTTACCCACAGCGCCACCCGCGTCCCGGGTGCAAACATCCTGCTTACCTTATGTTAATCCACTCTTCACACCCCTCATATCGCTTCCCCCCACCTCCTTGCTGTTGATCTGAATGAAAATCAAAAGGTATAAGAATCAAGGCAGTCCTTTTGTTCAGGGTCTCTGACTCCGTGTCATTGCGTGAGCGGGGACCCTGTTGCAACAGTTTTTTGTGTTGTTGGGTTTTTTTTCTGTTCTTTCAATAAAGATCAGGCTTTGCTTTTTCCAAATCCTGGTGTGGTCTCTGTCTTTTCCCGACCGGTACAGAGCCTTCATTTGCGCTCCTTCCAAGGTCCTGGTCCTCCTTCTGAGGCAGGGGCCCCTTGGGGAGGCAATTAAATATTTATTTCACTCCTACCTTTCATATCTCAGTTTCTAACACTGCTCACAAGACTGTTGTGAGGATAAAAGGAACTCTGTGTGCCACTTTGAGCTGCTTGCAGGAAAAGATAGGATACAAATTAATTAATTAAGTAAGTAAATGTAAATAAATTGCAGTTGTCCTCAACTTTTTCAGGCCTGAGGTCGACCTTTAACCCAAATATATAATTGAGGTCCCATTTCTTAATCCTGCACGCATATCTTGATGGTGATAGTGTTGCAGTGGTAACTCATTTTGGATCAGGCCACAACCCAGTCATGGATCCTGAACCACCAGTTGAAGACCAATGATCTATTGGATACAACACAAAAAGAAAAAGGAATGGGGAGAGGATAGGAGAGAAGAGGCGAGGAAACACAAGCATCAAGAGTAGCTGTTCCATCTCTGGCTATTGGATTAAGGCAAAGTTAGCCTCCCCTTACCATGACAGTGTTTCTAGGAAGCAGGAAGTGGCCTGGACAGTGGTGGCAGAGAACATACCATGCCTCCCGTTAGTTCTCCAGACCTTTTTATTTATTATGGTCATTATTACTCCTGGTGTCTCAGCTCCAGCTGTTAAAGGGATCAGATTGTTACTTCCCAGGCTGCCTCTAGAGCCCAGAGCCAGGAAGCAAACCTTTTATGACATCATGGCTTTCCTGCCCTCCTCCCTCTAGCTTCCCCCAGTCTGTCTCCTCCTGAACCACACACCTGGAGAAGGCAACTCACCTGGGCACCCTAGTGCCACCCAACAGCCATCATGAGGGAAGCTGATCAAATCCTGGTTGATTGACTTACTTGTTAAGCAGGGAACCACCTCTTTCATCAGACACAATGAAATCAGGTCAGTAGAGTAATGCAGTCCCTGGGGACTGGTTTCTACAGTAGAAGACTGTACATCCAAGCTGCTGGGTTTTTAAGACATAATGTATGAATGAGATGAAATTGTGCGTCCTATAGGTCAGGAGAGGGGAACCTTTTTCTTCTGATAAGGGCCAAACTCCCCTTATAGACTCCTTTGGAGGCCATAACCAGAGCACAAAGTGCATGGACCCAGAAACAGAATAGGGTAGAGACAAGAACAGAAGTAGCTAGGGCACCCCCTCCTGTCTCTTTCTGCCACCCCTTTCCCCTATTCTCCTCACCACAACCATCTGCATGACATCAGGCCACAAGTTGCCCGTTCTATGATTTCTGCTCTAAGTACACACACATCAGGGAGTCAGGATTGGCTGATGCTGCTTGTCAGGTGTGTACACTCCTCAACACATCCTCAACTAACCAGCTACTTTCAGGTGGAGTGGATAATTCTGGCCCATGGCCCATTGGCGTCTGTACTATTACAGTGTTTTGTGGGAGGGGGAGATTTTTGCCTTTGATGTCAGGTGGCCAAACTTATTTACCTGCTCTTTCATTAAGCTACCTGGGCCCTGCCATCATCATCTAAGGCCCTTTTCCATATAAATCTTCAGAAGGAGGTACAGAGGGTGGCAATGGAAGAGAAGAAGAGGCCTTTTCCGTGGGGTCTTCCTATCTGCAGTACACTCTCCCCAGTCCAACTTTAGTTAGTATTTAGACACAAGACTAATATATTCCACTTTGGTATTAAACTTAGATCACACTGCAGGGTGATTTATGCCATTTGTGGTGCTCATCTTTTACTGGGGTGCAGGTGGGGTGGAGAGTAGGATTCGTACCTTATATTCATTTTGGATGAGCACCTCTATTCATTTTGGTTCTGTTCTCTTGTCACAAAAACATAAGAAGAGCCCTAGTGGATCAGGCCAATGATCCATCTAGTCTGGCATGCTGTTATCATGGTGGCCAACCAGGTGCCTATTGGAAGCCTGCAAGCTGGAAGTGAGCTCAACGGCACTCTGCCCACCTGTGACCCCCCAGAAACTGGTATTTGGAGGTACAATGCTACTGACAGTGAAGCTGGAATATAGACTTGTCCTCCATGAGTATGTCCAACCCTCTAAGTTTGGTGGCCGCCACATGAAAAAGTACTTTTTCTTCTTTGGGCAAGAGTATTCCAACACTGGATGCTGGGACGCGGATGGTGCTGTGGGTAAAAGCCTCAGCGCCTAGGGCTTGCCGATCGAAAGGTTGGCAGTTCGAATCCCCGCGGCGGGGTGCACTCCCGTTGCTCGGTCCCAGTGCCTGCCAACCTAGCAGTTCGAAAGCACCCCCAGGTGCAAGTAGATAAATAGGGACCGCTTACTGGCGGGAAGGTAAACGGCGTTTCCGTGTTCTGCGCTGGCTCGCCAGATGCAGCTTTGTCACGCTGGCCACGTGACCCAGAAGTGTCTCCGGACAGCGCTGGCCCCTGGCCTCTTAAGTGAGATGGGCGCACAACCCCAGAGTCTGTCAAGACTGGCCCGTACGGGCAGGGGTACCTTTACCTTTACCTTTTTATTCCAACACTCAGCGTCATTGGATGTTCACAAGTTATACTCTTATGAGAGAGGCATAAAAACTTTTCTCTATCCACTCTCTCGGGACGCGAGTGGCACTGTGGTCTAAACCACAGAGCCTAGGACTTGCTGATCTGAAGGTCGGTGGTTCGAATCCCCACGACAAGGTGAGCTCCTGTTGCTCGGTCCCAGATCCTGCCAACCTAGCAGTTCGAAAGCACGCCAGTGCAAGTAGATAAATAGGTACTGCTCCAGCGGGAAGGTAAACGGCGTTTCCATGCGCTGCTCTGGTTCGCCAGAAGTGGCTTAGTCATGCTGGCCACATGACCCGGAGGCTGTACGCCGGCTCCCTTGGCCAGTAAAGCGAGATGAGCGCCGCAACCCCAGAGTCGGTCACGACTGGACCTAATGGTCAGGGGTCCCTTTACCTTTACCTTTACCCACTCTCTCCATGCCGTACATCAGTGCTTCCCAATTAGCTAAGTACTGTGAACCCTCTGTTTTTCATAAGCCGAACCATGGACCCTCTACATTTGAAAATTTTTATTATCTCTACGGTAGTTTTTGTTACGTGAATGGAACCCCTGGGTGGATTATGCGGACCCTCTGAGATCCACGGACCACCAATTGGCATCCACTGCCATGCATTACTTTGCAGACTCCTATAATGTCTAACTCTTCTTGCCCTATCTCTAAACTAAAAGGGCTCAAACGCTGCAGCCTTTCTTCATTTCGGCTGCCCATTTCCTGAATCTTTTCCAACCCGACAATATGTTTTCCCCTCACTGTCCTACGGATTTGTTTAAAAACAGCCTCGGACGTGAGGTCACCAGGCTGACAGCAGATAGACTGATGGACATTTGTTGGGGTTCGAAACCGGGAAAGGGGGGGTGGGGCTTTGGGAATCCAAAGGGTGTACAATTTTACTCTGTTTCCTTTTATTCTGTTTTGCTACTAATATAAAAATGGGGAATTCGTGGAAGGGAATTGGGGTCGACCTTAGAAAAAGATTTTTAAGAATAAGTACTGATGTGTAAAGACTGAGGATTATAAGTTAAAATTGGTTAACTAAAATGAATTAAATATAGTAAGGTAAAATTTGGGGACAAGAACTTGCTGAGCTAAAAATTGGAATTGGAATACAAGAAGGGGAGGTGTGGGGAAGTCAAGGAAATATGTTATTGAAAGTAAGGAATGTAAATTTTATGTGTTTTTAATGGTTTTTTTGTTTTTTTTCTTTATTTTTTGAAAACTTCAATAAATATCTATAAAAAAAAGGATTTGTTTAAAAACATACGGCTGTATCCAACTAAGTTTTACTCAGTCAGCCTATTGAAATCAATGTACCTACGTTAGTCAGTGGGTCTACTCTGTGGAGGACTAGCATTGGCTACAGCTTGGGGGAAGAGTCAGGCTGGACCAGGCAAAAGGCTTCTCTCTTCCAGCATCCTGTTCTCACAGTGGCCAAAAAGATACCTTTGACTGTTGTTGGAGGACTTGGAAGAGACCAGGGTTCAAACTCCCCTCCTCAATGAGGCTCACAGGGTAAACTGGGGCCAGTCACTGCCTTACAGGCTTGTTGGGACAATTGGGGAAATCGCGTGCGCCACCTTGAGGTGCTTTGGAGGAAAAGCGAGCGATAACCGCAACGAATAAATATTGATAATAATTAGAAAGTACTGGCGATTCCCACCAACTGGCATTGAGGCGCGCGCACAAAGGCTCTGACACTAGCAGTAACCAACCTGCGTCTTTGCCGCTGATAGCCTTCGCCCATGAAAACAGTATTTCCAGCGCCGCACCCACACTGGTTTGGGGGCGCCCGCCCTCTTCCCCGCCCCTCGCTCCGCCTCCGGCCTCTGTTCCGCAGGGGGCGGCTATAAGAAAGGCCAGCAGGAGCCGGCAAAGGTGCAGCTGCTCCGCGAAGCTTGTGGGTTGGGATCGCGCTTCTGAAACCATCCGAGCGCGCCAGAGACGCCCCCACACCCGGAGGTAAGTGCGTCCCCGTGCGCTCCCGCCGCGTTCCCCGCGACCCCCTTCCGAAAGCGGGCGAAAAGCGCCGCGACTCGGAAGTCAAGTCCCGAAGTGAATCCGTATATTGTTTCCGAGTAAAGCCTCACGGGCGCCGCAGCCCCAGAGCCGCGTTCCGCCTGATGGAGAGGTTAATCGGGGTGAAAAGGAGATGAGATCGGGGGTCTCCTTTTTAGAGGGGCTTCTTCTATTTCTCGCCTACCCATCTCTGCGTCGAGGTTACGCGCGCTCGCGCTCGCACCGGGCTCGACCCACTTCCTAGGGGGGAAATGCACGGTTTTCGCCCAACTTCTGATCCACGAGGGCTCTTGGCGCGGTTTAGGGGGCGTCAAGTTGCTTTCTTCCGAGTAGCCCCCACTGAAATCGCTTGGGGCGCCCCCGCGTAAAAGCACCCAGGGGGTTGCCGTTCAACAAGACTTTTGCTTTTGTGTCCAGCCAAGTTCTTCTCGGGCTTGAAGTTGTAGTTCTCGGGGATGTAGGCGAAAATCGCGCCGGCATTTTCTGCAGCTTCGTGGCGCTGCCGGCTGGTGATTGAGCAGCCCTGGGGCCTTTTTCAAAAGGAAGCTGAGCGTGAAAAACTCAAAACGTATTTAACGTATTTACATTTACTGGTGTTATTAGTGGTTGTATTGTCCCTTTGGCGGGTTTCATGAGGGGGCATGCTTTAAAAAAAATTAAATTTAAAAAAAGATCTTACTAGTTTACAAAAGTACTGTACATGGATTGTTTTCATGTTGTTTTCTACAGATCAATTCCATTTGTGGTGAGACATTAGTGTTATATGCAGTATAAGGCTGGAGAAAAAAGGGGGGAGGGGTGGTGGTAAAACCTATATTATTTCACTCAGTGTTATGTGTGGGGTTTTGTGTCAGTGTCCCTTGGGTAGGTTCCCTGTCTATTTGCTTGTTATATTTCCTTGGTAGTGAGAGGTTGGAGGGGGCGCGTTTTGTAAGTCACTCAGGCATCTTGTGAAAAGCTATGAATTAATGTAATTGTAACAGCAGTGAGTGAGATTTTGAATTCAGTAAGACTCTTTTATCAGGCTGGATGATGATTTAAAAAAAGGGGGTTGTTAGAAATTTATTTGTAGTTTCTTTAAAATATTACCTGGGACGTGGGTAGCACTGTTGTTTAAACCACTGAGCCTCTGGGGCTTGCGGTCCCAGCTCCTGCCAACCTAGCGGTTCGAAAGCACACCCAAAAGTGCAAGTAGATAAATAGGTACCACTCCAGCGGGAAGGTAAACAGCATTTCTGTGCACTCTGTCTTCCGTCAAGGTGTTCTGTTGCACCAGAATCTGTATTTGATGCATATTTAAAACTTAATGTAGAACAATGGTTGAATAAAATCACCACTTAAATGAGTGTTTTTTTAAAAATTATACAAACTAAATTCCACCACGTCATCAACACAAACTGTTAGCCTATTTGAATGCCTCTGGGAATAGGTTTTAAGTGCCAGGAAAGAGAAAAGCTGGATGAATAACCATTGAATACAAAAGATAAATTACTCCTTAAATACCGTTTTGAAAATATGTAAAAATTAATCAACCCCTGATTTCCCTGGAGAGAGTGGTAAGCAATTCTACCGTCATCATGAAAATGATATTGTGGATTGTATAAAATGTCAATCTTAATTCAGAATTGACTTGTTTAAATGAATGGACGCAACAAACTTAAATACCACTCCATCTCTGCTAATTTTTAAAGTGTAGAATCTTGATTTCTTTATTTAGCTTTGTATACAGTCCTATATCTGTAGATTTTGGGACAGTTGACAACATAAATATAAAAAACACAAAATACTGTACATAATAAAAATTTAAACAAAAACAATCCAGTAATCCCCCCTTTATAGGGTCGCAAAGGAAGGCCTCACCCCCCAAAAGCCAACAACTTTAAAACATGGCCATAAATATGGTAAAATTACAAATATTTTGAAAACTTTGTATAAACTGCCCAAGAACAGGGTGAATGATAGATAAATTGAAATAACTAATCATCAAGAAGAGCCTGACTGCTGGGTTGAACAAAAGGCCCCTCTAGTCCAGCTTCTTGTTCTCAGATGCCCCAATAGGAAGCCTGCAATTAGGCCCCAAGCCAACAGCAACTCCCCCCCCCCACTCGTGACTTCCAGCAGCTGCTACACAGAGGCACATAAGGAGTGCAAAGAAGTCTTGCTGTTTTCTGCTGCACAGGTGAAGCAAGGGACCCCTCAAGGAAAAGAGACCTGTAGCCCCTGAATTATATTACTTTTCTTACATTTTCTCAGAATGCTAGAACACTAGAAGGGAAATGGCTTTGTTGCTTGGAGTGTTGGAAGAAGCCCAGAGAGGGAGCCTCCACTACAGTGGTACCTCGGGTTAAGAACTTAATTTGTTCTGGAGGTCCGTTCTTAATCTGAAACTGTTCTTAACCTGAGGTACCACTTTAGCTAATGGGGCCTTCTGCCACTGCGCCACCGCTGCATGATTTCTGTTCTCATCCTGAGGTAAAGTTCTTAATCCAAAGTATTATTTCTGGGTTAGCGGAGTCTGTAACCTGAAGTGTCTGTAACCTGAGGTACCACTGTGGTACCTGGGGTTACATATGCTTCAGGTTACATACACTTCAGGTTACAGACTCCACTAACCCAGAAATATTACCTCAGGTTAAGAACTTTGCTTCAGGGTGAGAACAGAAATTGTGCTCCGGCGGCGTGGCAGCAGCAGGAGGCCCCATTAGCTAAAGTGGTGCTTCAGGTTAAGAACAGTTTCAGGTTAAGTACGGACCTCCGGAACGAATTAAGTACTTAACCTGAGGCACCACTGTACTGCTTATCTTGCCTCAAGGCCCTGGAATGATTGTGCAAAGGGCAGAAAGCCTCAAAGGCTGACCTTAAGGCACTGGTTTAGTCTGTGGGGGTGCAGTTGGTTTTTAAGGTAACAAGAGTCCTAAATTATTTACATCAGGATTATGGCATCTTGGATGTAGTTGGATGATAGTTCTCTTCACCCCTGACCATTTGCCATTTTGGCCGGTGGTGGTGGCAGTTGGAGCCCAACAGGGCGGAGGGGGGAGGCACAGCTTCCCCATTCAAATTTTCAGCCTTAAAAGTCCCCATCATTTCTGTTTAATGGATGGAGGAGGGGGCAGGGAGAGAAGTCAATGGGCGTGAATTTTTTGCCATGCCCCATTAAAAAAAAATCTTCATCTTTCACCTCCTCTGTTGTCTTAACATTTAAACTGAAGAATCATTCTGTTAGTCTTAATATGTTCTTTGCCTGTTTTGGAACATAAGTTCAGTTGGCCCTAAGATATATATTTTGCCCAGAGGTGAAAAGAAGTTGTAGTAGCAACCAAGGAAGAGTGGCTAATTAAATTAATGGGATTGTGCTTAAATGGCAAGGGTAACGGGTGTAATAAGAAACCGAGAAGGGGGGAAGTTATTAAAGATTGGGGGGAAATTGTGGAAAATTGGAAAAATTCATGTATGCAAATACGTTCATTAACAGGGTTTAATATGTAATGTTAAACGTATTACTAAGAGAAACTACAGAATATTTTAAAGATGGAGTAATGTAGAAAATAGGGACATGGGTAGTGCTGTGGTCTAAACCACAGAGCCTAAGGTTTGCCAATCAGAAGGTCGGCGGTTTGAATCCTTGTGACGGAGTGAGCTCCCGTTGCTCGGTCCCTGCTCCTGCCAACCTAGCAGTTCGAAAGCACGTCATAGTGGAAGTAGATAAATAGGTACTGCTCCGGCGGGAAGATAAACGGTGTTTCCATGCGCTGCTCTGGTTCGCCAGAAGCAGCTTAGTCATGCTGGCCACATGACCCGGAAGCTGTACGCCGGCTCCCTCGGCCAGTAAAGCTAGATGAGCGCCTCAACCCCAGAGTCAGCCACGACTGGACCTAACGGTCAGGGGTCCCTTTACCGTTAATTTGGAAAATGCAGTATAAAAAGTAAAACAAAACAAAAAACCACAAAGGGGAGAGAAGCCAGACGTGTGTACAGTATTAGAAATGTAGGTGATTTGTCTTTTTGTAAGTTTTATGTCTGTTAATTTTTGAAAACCCAAAAAAATTTAGATTGAAAAAAAGAAAGATATTTGCCTAGTGTCACCTTAAGGTGGGCTCTGCTTCTTCCTCCAGCGTTAAATTGGCCTACAAATTCCAGTGTTTGTTTTCCTACTTCCTTGCTGGGTGTTATCTTAGTGGCGGTTGGCAAGTTCCTGGATCTCTACTGACTGCTCTAGGAGAAAAAAACTTTAGGCTGAAAACTTGTTTAGGAAGCCAAACCAATACTTTAACAAGCATAGCTGCCACCTTCTCCCAGTTTGGTTTAGTGCAGGGATGCAGACTTATTTCTTAGTTTGATTAAGCTCTTTATCCATTTTAATGCACCTGCATCAGCTTCCCTCCTCTTCCCAATCTCCAGGTGCCAATTTGTACCCTTATCCAGGGATGGAAGGAACCTGTAGCCCTTCATAGGTTGTTGGGCAACAACTCACATCGTCCCTCACTATTGTTCACGCTGGGTGGGCCACTGGTGGGAGTTGGCACCCAAGATCTGGAGAGTCAGAGGTCTCCCCCCGCCCGCAGTGAAACTGAAACTGTGGATACTTACATTGCTTAATTTTAAAAATTAAAATTCTGTGTGCATGCAGAGTGCAGTTGTGGAAACTTTTTGATATTACTGCTTATTAGCGCTATGTGGAATTTCATGAGTAAATGGAGAAGGTTTTTTGGGTGGGGGAGGAAAGAGACGGGGGGCCCTCCCAGGAAGAGTCTGTTATATAATTCTCCTTCCAAAAGTTACCAGCTTGTATTAATCCAATTAATTCAACCACTGTAAAAAATGGACCTGTCTGATATCTCTTTCATTGTCCCCCCTGCCCGCAAATCAATCTTGCATTGCCCTAGAGCAGGCTAGCTAGTAGGGGTGGGGTTGATTCACAGCAGATAACTCCTTCTCAGCTGTGAGATGTTTGAGATAACAATCCTATTCATTCCACCTCTGATCTGAGCCCCTGCAGCCGCACTCTTATGTCTGGGGTGTGGTTAATCCAATCATACTAAACACCTCCTCCTCCAAAGCTTCTAGCTCCTTCACCTCTTTCAGGGACAGCTGCTGAGGTTCCAATTGCTTAATGGGAGTGAGGCTGGGAAAAGAGATGTTGAGGGGAAGAGACCAGTTGTGCAAGTTTGGTGGTGCTTTCATTTGCCTAGGAATACAGGGAGCTGCCTCATACAGACCGTTGGTCCATCTAGCTCAGTATTGTCCACTATAAGGTAAAGGGACCCCTGACCATTAGGTCCAGTTGTGACCGACTCTGGGGTTGCAGCGCTCCTCTTGTTTTATTGGCCGAGGGAGCCGGTGTACAGCTTCCGGGTCATGTGGCCAGCATGACTAAGCCGCTTCTGGCAAACCAGAGCAGCGCACTGGAAACGCCGTTTACCTTCCCACTGGAGCAGTACCTATTTATCTACTTGCACTGGCGTGCTTTCAAACTGCTAGGTTGGCAGGAGCTGGGACCAAGCAACGGGAGCTCAACCCGTCGAGGGGATTCAAACTGCCGACCTTCTGATCGGCAAGCCCTAGGCTCTGTGGTTTAACCCGCAGTGCCACCCGCGTCCCTCTTGTTCACTATAAGCAAGCCTTATTATCGCTTCGTTCACCTAGCAGCGCAAGGAAGGTTTGGTCATTTACCCCAGCAGATGAGCTCTGAAACTCACACTCAGAGTTTGAAGGGGATCTCAAACGTCTTCCTTCCTCTCCTCCCTAGGTTGCCACCATGTCTGTGTCACACAGTTCCAAGCTGAACAAGGTGGTCAGGGACCAGTACATGAAGCTGCCCTTGGGGGACAAGGTGCTGGTCACATACATCTGGATCGATGGAACTGGCGAAGGCCTTCGCTGTAAAACCAGAACACTGAGCCAGGAACCAAAGACCATTGAAGGTAAGGCTGGGCGGCGGTTGCCCTCATCCTCTCTTGCAGGGGCAAGGAACCTTTTCTTTCAGTTCCCCTCTGGAGAACCTTCCAGGAGGCCACATGCAAGTGGCAGGAGGAGCCAGGGGCAAAAGTGGGCAGAGCTTTGGGTGTTACATGTCACCTCTGTAGTGCAGGCTAGTTTCTGCACAGCGAAGGGCAAGGACACATCCCACCCAGGCAAAAACACTCAGGGAATGGTGCAAAGCAGAGCCAGTAGGAGGTGTGGTTTGGAGAGTCCTGAGGGCCAGATAGAAAGGCTTTGAGGGCCACATTCAACCTCTGGGCCTGAGGTTCCCTTATTCCTGCTCTCTTCGGTGGCTCTGCTTGTGGTTAAAACTTAACAGTGGCTTCCTGTGTTCTCTCTACCTGTTTACAGTCCAGCTTTGGATCTGTCGACTCCCAGCATAGTCACACCCAGGTAGCAATCTAGTGTTAGGAGCTAGAAACTTGCAGAATCCTTTTTAAACAGGCAGGTCTCCAGACACCTGGCTTTATTATTATTATTATTATTATTATTTTCTACTTTGCTTCCTGAAATGTTTGCCAATGTAATTGGAAGCGACTTTTTACTTCCTTTTGGGGATTCTCAACTGTTAAAGTGGATGCCACTTGGCCTATGCAAATCCTCAGCGACAGGTACATGAATGAACCGGCCAGGCTTTGATTACAGGAAGTGGAAGAAGCAGGGCTGGGTTCCTTTTGATGCCCTCTTGTGCATCTTAAGGAGAGTTATCTGTTAGGCTTTTTTACAGGGAAATGTTACCCCAAGGTGAATAACCCGTTCATTCAATCATGTGTGAGGAACCTCTAGACTGCAGGCTTAATGAGGCCTACCAGTCCTCACATATTTGGCAAGGTCTCATCCACCTGACGTCATAGGAACATATGAGATTTACTTGTAGTGTATCAAGGCACTGGTCAATGTAGTTTAGTTTTTTTTACACTGATTTGCAGCAGCTCGTCAGAACATTCCCAGGCATTCCTAGACGTCCCAGGAATGGAACCTGGGGCCTTCTATGTGCAAGACAGATGTTCAACCTTCCCTCTGAGCTACAGCCCTTCCCTCTGATGCCTGAGGTGTGGAAAGGCAGCTGAGTTGCCCCAAAATGGGCTTCTAAATTGCCGCTGAACTGTTGATCATCAGGACTTCAGGTCACAGCGAATGGGTCTTTTCAAGCCCCTTCCTAAGCATGATGCTGGTTTTATTTATATTTTGATAAACGTTTCTGCTTTTCTGCTGGAAAATAGTTTTTCTGTTTTTTAATATTTTTTTACTCCCTTAAGTGTATTTTCTTTTTGTTCTATGCAAACTGCTTAGGGGTTTTAGTTTATGTATATATAAACTCCCCACTCCAAGGAGTTGATTAATTAATAAGTTAGTTAGTTAGTTAGCTAGTTAAGTTAAATAAATAAATAAATGCGGGATCTGTCTATGGCAGGCATAGGCAAACTTTGCCCTCCAGATGTTTTGGGACTAAAACTCCCATCATCCCTGACCACTGGTCCTGTTAGCTAGGGATGATGGGAGTTGTAGTCCGAAAACACTGGAGGGCAGAGTTTGCCTATGCCTGGTCTATGGGTTCACGTAGCTGAGTATTATTGCTGCTCACTAGAAGCGACTCTCCAGGATATTTCCACACCTGGAGCAAAAGCAGGGTGTGTCCCCTTGTCCTACCTGTAGATGCCAGGGATTGAACCTGGGTTCTTCTGCATGTAAAGCAGGTGCTCTACCTCTGAGCTATGGCCCTTATTCTCACCAAGCATTTCCCCCTGGACAGCCTCTAATAGGACTGGATTCAGTGGAGTGATACCTAAAACACCTTTATTTCAATCCCTCCTACAGATCTCCCAGAATGGAACTTCGACGGATCCAGCACAGGCCAGTCTGAAGGCTCCAACAGCGACATGTTCTTGATCCCCGTTAAGATATTCAGAGACCCTTTTACCCTTGACCCCAACAAGCTTGTCTTATGTGAGGTTCTGAAATACAACCGGAAGCGGGCAGGTGAGGTCTTATTCAGTGTTCCATGTCCTCCAAGTTGGACAACCAATAATAGCCTTTGCACACCTGCAAACCTTGAGCTTGAAGCAAAATGGGGTGTTGACATAACTTTTCTTCCTTGCAGAAACCAATCTGAGGAGCAGCTGCAAGATAATCATGGACATGGTCAAAGAGAGTCAGCCTTGGTTTGGGATGGAGCAAGAATACACTTTGCTGGGTGTCGATGGGCACCCATATGGCTGGCCCAAGAATGGTTTTCCAGGCCCACAAGGTAAGAAGAATAAGGCTTTCAGCTGAAATGGATGGATGCAGGTAGGGGTATGAGAGGACGTGCCTTCTGGCTGGCACCATATCAGATATACCGCAGAATTCTTTGGCTTTAATGATATATTACATATATACTGCAAGAATGAGCGGCATCCTGTAAATTGTCCTTGGACTACTTGATTGATTAATTTATTGGAAGCATCCTGACCTGCTCTTCAGTCAAATAAGGCTTCCAGATTTCATTTCACCCTTCCTGCCTTCAGGCTTAACTATCTAAAAGGCATGACATAAAAGTAAAAAGGGATGGGGAGGGAGGAGGAAAAAGAACCTTTCATGTGCTTCTTGGCCTAATTTAATTACTGTATTTTTTGCTCTATAAGACTCACTTTTTCCCTCCTAAAAAGTAAGGGGAAATGTGTGTGCGTCTTATGGAGTGAATGCAGGCTGTGCAGCTATCCCAGAAGCCAGAACAGGAAGAGTGATCGCTCCTTTTGCTGCGCAGCAATCCCACTTGCTGTTCTGGCTTCTGAGATTCAGAATATTTTTTTTTCTTGTTTTCCTCCTCCAAAAACTAGGTGCATCTTACGGTCTGGTGCGTCTTATAGAGCGAAAAATGTGGTGGTATGGTGAGGAGGGGGAAAGGAAGCGGCAGAGCTACAGACAAAAGATGCTGCTTTGCCAAGCTTGGTGAAAATGCCATTGCAGCAAGGATGGGGTTTTCTGAGGGGGGCCAGGGGAGCTCAGTCTTTGAACCTCTGCTTGTTGCTAGCAGGAGAATTCACAAATAGTCCCCTTTCCCCTAAAGGTTTTGGTAGATGTTTGTTATGCCATAAGTCAAGATGGTTGCCTGCCAAGATCCTATATTACTCGGAGATGAAAAACATTGGTGGTAGTTCACCTGCTTTGCATGCAGAAGGTCGGTCTCAGGTTCAGTCCCTGGCATCTACAGGTAGGGGTGGGAAACCGTCCCTGACTCAGAACCTGGAGAGCCGCTTGCAGTCACTGCAGACAATAATAAGCTAGATGGACCAAAGATCTAACCTATGCAAGGCAGCTTCCCACGTTTCTATGTTCCTGCCCTGTGGGACCAAATGTACTGTCCAGGCCTCTCCACCTGGTTTCCTGTTTGCCAGGATGGATGATGGAAGAGATGTGAGTCAGTTAACACTTGTTGCTTCACCCACTTTTGGCTGCTCCTGCCACTGGTAGGTGGCTCCCAGAAGGTTCCTTCAGGAGGGAATGTGGGCGTTGTCTAAGAAATGTTCCCCAACTCTGTGATGAATTGATGGGTCCCTGCTGCTGAGTCACAGATAAGGGCCTCAGAATGCTCATGTGATCAAGTACTGTCTTGCTGATGCAAGCAATACACATACATACGCGCGCACGCACACACACAAACAGATATGCATGCTGCCTTGCAGTTGCCATCTGTGCATTGTGTATCTTGCAAATCATCTGACCTTTCCCTCCCTGACGTTGCTTGCCTGACCGGGCATTGCACAAAAGTTTCCACTCGCTAACCGGTTTGGTTGCGAAATCTTCCTTCGTGTGAGGGATTACTGAAAGGTGCATGCCAGGCCCTTTCAGCAAAGAGTGTTCTGCCCTTGCCATGCGCCTTGCAAGCAAGTCTCTGAACTGGGGCAACTAGTGGAGGCTGCTTTGTTAGGGCAAGAAGGGCACTACCCTACCAACTTAAGCCTGCCCTCAGCCAGCCCCCTCAACATTTTTCTCTGTCACTGCTTTCCCCCTTCTCAGTGCACCTCCCTTCTTTCTCCCATGCCTTGGCCACTGCTGTTCTGTTGTAGCCTGCCTTCGCTTTTGCTCCACTCTCCTGCCCTGACTTCACGCAAATCCAGATTGGGACACAGTGCCTCAAATCCTCCAATGGGGAACCTTACGGTTTTATTATATAGAGATAAGTAGCGGGGCCTCTCTGGCTCTCCATATATTGTCGAACTCTTTCTTCCACCAGCATGGCCAATGGTCAGGAATGATGGGAGTTGTAGTCCACAAAAAATCAAAAGGGCCACAGCTATAAACAGAGGTAACATTTGGAGGTGTTACTTGCTATGTCATAAATAAATCTTGGCAAGTGCTGGGACCCAGTGCCTTTTTTCTGGAGGTACTCAAGGGTACTCAATACAGCACTTTCTGTAACAAATTCATGTTGAGTACTGGCACCTTTTTTCTTTTTCTTTTTGAAAAGCAAAGGATGGACACAACATTTTGACAAGTGAAGACTCACTCTCTCTCTCTCTCTCTCTCTGTGTGTGTGTGTGTGTGTGTGTGTGTGTGTAAGGAAGAGGAGGAGATGGGTCCCAATGGCGGTTTTTCAAACTTAGGGGAGGCGTTCCCTTGTCCCTATCTCTCTGTCTGTGTTTCTCATGCACTTCTTTCTTAAGATGGCACCTCCTGTTGGATATGTACATATCTCCTAACAAAGCAGCATGCTAATTGTATGTGTCATGTGCTTTTTCTTTCCTAGGACCTTATTATTGTGGCGTTGGGGCCGACAAGGTGTACGGGCGTGACATAGTGGAGACCCATTACAGGGCCTGCATTTATGCCGGTGTGGAGATCTGTGGCACCAATGCTGAAGTCATGCCTTCTCAGGTATGTATAAAGAGGACCTATGGGGCATCCTCAGCTGAAGGAAAGGGCCATAGCTCAACGGTACAGCATCTGTTTTGCATGCAGGAGTCCCAGGTTCAACCCCAATGGCATCTCCAGGTGGGGCTGGGTGAGACAGGAAGCTGCTGCTGGTCAGTGTAGACAAGACTGAACTAGATGGGGCAGTTGTCTGATTCAGTATAAGGCAGTTTCCTGTGTCCCTGTGATGAGGAAGTGTGCATTCCCTGGGTCCCTTTACTGAGCGAGGGAGGAGTGATCAAGAGCTGGATATGCCCACTAAATGTGGCCTGCCAGTTGCTGGCTCTTACTACAGCTTATTGCTTCCCCTTATTGCTCTGGCTTCCCAACCTGGAACTTCAATCTGCCACCTGCTGCAGCCCTCTTTTGGGGGCGCCTCTGCCCTGGCAGTGTGTGTTTGGCAACTTTGAAGGTTTCTTTTTGCACTAACAGCATCTCTTTCTACCTGCAGTGGGAATTCCAGGTGGGGCCTTGTGAAGGCATTGAGATGGGTGACCACCTGTGGATGGCGAGATACATTTTGCATCGGGTCTGCGAAGACTTTGGGGTCATCGCCACTTTGGATCCAAAACCAATAACCGGCAACTGGAATGGCGCTGGGTGCCACACCAATGTCAGCACGAAAGAAACAAGGCAGAAAGGGGGTATCAAGTGAGTGGACTTTCCCGTCTAGGGCACTCGAGTGGATCATTTGAGGGTCTGTGGGTGGAGCTGGAGCCTCCCCAAAACACTGCAGCAATGTTGTCTCTGTTTGCTTGCTTAAGTTGTTTGCCTTCTGGCAGTTCCCTCACTGCGAGAAGTTACAGGGAACCAGGCAGAGGGCCTTCTCAGTGGTGGCACCCGCCCTGTGGAACGCCTTCCCACCAGATGTCAAAGAGAACAACAACTACCAGACTTTTAGAAGACATCTGAAGGCAGCCCTGTTTAGGGAAGCTTTTAATGTTTGATGTATTACAGTATTTTACTGGGAAGCCCAGCCAGATGGGTGGGGTATAAATAATAAATTATTATTATTGCCCCGGTGTTTTTGCTGTAGCCCACCCACTCCATCCTTTCCGTCCTCTCTCTCCCCTTGGGCAGAGAAGAGGAGTGGCAACGCCATGCAGAATGCCAGGCCTCTTGGCAAACAGGGGTTTGGGGCATTCTGGAGTATGGCTGAAGTCGTGGGGGGCTAGTGGGAGTGCCCAGGAGGTGGCGCTTTTCCATTTTGCCTAGGGTGGCAAGACTGTACAAGCCACCACTGGCTATTTGACTGTCAGGTGTGGTTCTGTATTTGCCAGGCTTGTAGCAAGAGCTGCCTTGGAGGTGGTGCTTCTGCTTGCGCCTATATAAGGAACAAATGTCAAATTGTGCAAAAAGTGTCTGGAGGCTCCTGCTCCTCAAATCGTGTGTAATTTTCCCCATTAAAACTATATTGCAGAGGGAGTACCACCAAGCTTCCAGTGTAAGATTTGGTGCTGTCCCTTTCAGGGGAAATACATAAATTAATGTAATAAAAGATTGCTGTTGAGTTCCAGTTACAATTCAAGTTTCCAAGATCATACATAATATCAATTCTTTTGACAATATCTACCATTTGTACAATCAAAAATATTCAGAAGCACTAATTTTGGACAGTGGTCAGTGGTTTGCTTTTGTAAAAATTATGGTCACTGTCAGAATAGGTTTCCAGAAATCTTCTACCAACATATTCCCATCTTAAAGTTATATACAGTGGTACCTCAGGTTAAGAACTTAATTCGTTCTGGAGGTCCATTCTTAACCTGAAACTGTTCTTAACCTGATGGGGCCTCCTGCTGCCGCCACACTGCCAGAGCATGATTTCTGTTCTCATCCTGAAGCAAAGTTCTTAAACCAACGTACTATTTCTGGGTTAACGGAGTCTGTAACCTGAAGTGTATGTAACCCGAGGGACCACTGTATACAAAATCTCTCTCTCTCTCTCTCTCTCTCTCTCTCTCTCTCTCTCTCTCTCACACACACACACACACACACACACACACACACACACACACCATTTTTGACATTTGCAGAGGAGAGTGTGATGCCGTCTATGCCATAATTTCAAGAAGTTTTCCTGAACATAAATACTTGCTTTTCTAATGTGCTCCATCTGACGCTTGACTCTGTGATTGTCCTGCTCTCCAGAGACGCACTGTCTCTGCCCTGCCATCACAGTCGCCCCCAATACTTTTCACTGCACTTATTTTTCCTTGGTGTGCCTGCACTTCCTCAATGCGTATTTTTTTTCTGCCTCTCCTCTTCAGGTTCATTGAAGCTGCCATAGACAAGCTGAGCAAACGCCACAAGTACCACATCCGCATGTATGACCCTCGCGGGGGCCAGGACAACTCCCGGAGGCTGACGGGCCAACATGAGACCTCCAACATCTTCGAGTTCTCGGCCGGCATTGCCAACCGTGGGGCCAGCATCAGGATCCCCCGCCAAGTTGGGCAGGATGGCTGCGGGTACTTTGAGGACCGCCGCCCCTCTGCCAACTGTGACCCATATGCCGTTACGGAGGCCATTGTGAGGACTGTCCTCCTCAATGAGTCTGGGGACGAGCCCGAGGTTTATAGCAATGAGGAGCGGTTGCAGAGCGAGGCCACCAAAGACTAAGCCCCCATGGCCCCCTCACTCCCTAAAGTGTTGTCCCGTAGCAGTTAGTAAATGGCTGACATCTTTGGAACTCCTCGCATCGTGACATGTTGACTTACAGAACATATTTCTATATGTATACATATATATTTTTGGGAGAGAAAAATTATTTTCCTAGTGGGCTTAATGAGTTCCCTGGTTGTTGTTGTTGTTTAGATCATAATGTGGGCTTTTGAAGTAAGGGTGGGGGGAACTTGTGGCCCTCCATTGGTTGTTGGGCTCTCGTTCCCGCCAGCAGGGCCAGCGCTCCTGGATGATGGGAATTGTAGTCTAGTGGTATCTGAAGGGCCTGCATGCTCCCCAACCTTGCTTTATGGTTGGGCATGTTTCTTTGTTTAAATTGACTTTGTTAAGTGGGAAGATCAAGTTTTGTATAAATTTATACACTCCTCCCACCCTTTTTCTGTCTCCACTACAATGAAATAATAAAGTGCAAGATCTTAGCTGCTGTTGGCCCCAGTGTTCATTCGGTTCGTGCATCCTTGAGCCAAATCATTTAGAACAACATGCCCCACGATTACAAAGGTGCGATCTCCCATTCCCTGGCCTTGCGCCCTGAGTGCATTTGCCAGGCTGGAATGTGTCCTTAAAACCTGATCCGTGCCTGTTGTGTGGGTGGAGGACAGAGGGGTCTCTGAATGTGTGCAGAAGCTAGCCTACGGTACATAGGCAAAACTTAGATTTGTTGTTCCACCCACTTTTGCCTCTGACCCCGCCCACCCCTGGCATGTAGCCAGGAATGTGGCGCTCAGGCAAAAAAACAAAACAAACCCTTCTGTACCCTATGAAGATGACTGGCAGTCAACAAGTAAGATTGCTGCTGCAGCCAAGAATTGAATTGAATTGGGGAAGCATATTCTCCCTCACACTCGCACACAAAACCACAACCCTGGGAGATATGTTAGCGTCTCCACCCCCATTCTTCTACCCGGACACTGAGGTCCAGCGTCGAGGGCCTTCTGGCAGTTCCCTCACTGTGAGATAAGTTACAGGGAACCAGGCAGAGGGCCTTCACAGTAGTGGCGCCCGCCCTGTGGAACGCCCTACCACCAGATGTCAAAGAGAACAACAACTACCAGACCTATCTGAAGGCAACCCTGTTTAGGGAAGCTTTTAATGTTTGATGCATTACTGTATTTTAATATTTTGTTGGAAGCCACCCAGAGTGGCTGGGGAAGCCCAGCCAGATGGGTGAGGTATAAATATTATTATTATTATTATTATTATTATTATTATTATTATTGGCTGTGATTGGCCCAGGTCACTCAATGAACTTCATGGCCTAGTGGGAAGAGTTGAACCCAGGTCCTAGTCCAACCCTCTAGACCAAGCACACACCTGCAGTCCTGTGCTATGACATTAAGCCCTCGTAGAACAAAGGGTGCCTAGAGAATTGGGGGAAAGGGAATACAGTGGTGCCTTGCAAGACGAAATTAATCCGTTCCACGAGTCTCTTCGTCTTGCGGTTTTTTTCGTCTTGCGAAGCACAGCTATTAGCGGCTTAGTGGCTATTAGCGGCTTTAAGAAAACAAGGAAACAAAGGAAACAAACTCGCAAGAACTCGCAAGACAATTTGTCTTGCGAAGCAAGCCCATAGGGAAAATCGTCTAGCGAAGCGACGCAAAAACCGAAAAACCCTTTCGTCTTGTGCGTTTTCCGGTTTGCGAGGCATTCGTCTAGCGGGGCACCACTGTAACTGAAAACTCTGCAGGCACCTGATGGGAGTTTGCCAAGGAAGTGAGAGGGCAGTGCTGAGTTTTCAGAAAGACTTGCAAGCCTTGTAAGGAAACTCTACCACCTGTCCTGTCAGCCCATGGGCAGGGGACCAGATGCAGGCCAGCAGGTTCCCTGGGGGTGCAGCTACCCACCTGCAATCATCTGAAATTACTGTTGCAGCACGTAACCAGTTTTTTACATTGGCAGCCTGTCTTGAATTCAAAACAACTGGATTCCTACCACATGTAATAAGATTAACATTTGGTCCTGTTAAAGTAAAGGTAAAGGGACCCCTGACCATTAGGTCCAGTCGTGGCCAACTCGGGGGTTGTGGTACTCATCTTGCTTTATTGGCCGAGGGAGCCGGCGTACAGCTTCCGGGTCATGTGACCAGCATGACTAAGCTGCTTCTGGCGAACCAGAGCAGCGCACGGAAACACCGTTTACCTTCCCGCCGGAGCAGTACCTATTTATCTACTTGCACCTTTGTGCTTTTGAACTGCTAGGTTGGAAGGAGCTTTTTGAACTGCTAGCTTGAACATTTTTCCAATTTTCATTTTTTCAACATATTTTGAACATGAGCTTTTTGAACTGCTAGCTTGGCAGGACCGAGCAACGGGAGCTCACCCCGTCGTGGGGATTCAAACCGCTGATCTTCTGATCGGCAAGTCCTAGGCTCTGGGCCACCTGCTGTGGGTTAAACCACAGAGCCTAGGACTTGCCGATCAGAATTGCGTGTGGGGGTGTGTGTTTGTGGCTGTGTGTCAGGATTTCCTTGGGTCCAGCAGCTGTACTGTTGGTTGGAATTACTACACTTACATTGCAGGAGTGGAGAACTTTTTTCCACCTTGAAGGGCCACATTCCCTTCTGGGTCTTCCATGGGGCCATATGCCAGTGTTGGGCAGAAAGTGAGGCAAAAGTGGGCAGTTAAGGAATCCAAGGGCATATTCCAGCAGGGCAAAAGCAATCAAGGAATGTGTAGATCATGGCTGAGTAAGGGGTGTGGCCTTTAAAAAGTTCCAAAAGCCAGATGGAAAGACTTGCAGGCTGCATTGTGCCCCCGGGTCTAACCCTCTGCATCCTCAGAAACACTTTCTAAAAATCCAAATAATAGTTATTGTGCAAGAGTACACCTAGAATAATGACTTGAGCCAGCTCTGAATTTTCCCTGCTGCCTTTTTAAAAATCTCCCTTCGTCAGAAAACTAGCACTACACAGAATAAGCCATGTGCCAGAATGCTCCCTTTTGGTGGGCTAGTTTAGAAGCACTCCAACTGTGGTCCATGAACTTCATCCAGCTCACACTTGGAAAAGTTGCAGAACAAGAGAGAATGTGTTTACTTGGCCTGAGACCTCCTTTCCCTCCCTGGTAACGGAGATATGAAGCTCTTTTGATCAGGGCCAGATTAACAAACAGGTTTAACAAAGCCCTGCCCAGGGGACTCTGATACTCATATTACATTTGCAGGTAAAGTTGACTCATTTGTCTCTTCCAAATGTACCAGGGACTAGGGCACCTCTCAACTGCCCAGGCTCAGGCATGTGGTTTTCGGCACAGGAGTCAAAAGAGTATATTGGTGGTCCACCAAGACACGTGGCAATTTCCAAGTGGTCCACAGTTCATTAGGATAGTTTGGGAACTGCTGTGTTGATAGAATATCTTCCTATATACAAAGAAGTACGGCTGTTGTCACGCTCTGCAGTGTGGCCACCACTAGGTAGTGTGGCCGTACCAACTGCAGCATAAGGAATGGCAGGCAGACCCAGGCAAGGCGTTTAACAGAGTGAGGAAGGCATCTACAGTAAGATTTAACAGCAGGTGCATCACACAGCAGTTTAGCAAGCTGTTGTGTGAAGAGCTCCATTAAACAAGCCTGCAGAGATGTTGAAGAGGGAAGCTACACAGAGCAATTTAGAAAGTAAGCAGCGTTAGCGAGTGGAGCAAGCAGTCCCTAGCAACATCTCTAGGAAATCATATATAAATGACATTCCTTCCCTGCACCTTGAAGGGGTGCAACCTGTTCTATCACCTCTGGATATCCACCACATTCAGAGGCAACTTTCGAACACCATAACCAGACACTGGAGAGACCTGTCAGGAATAAGCATGGACCAATGGTACCAAATAGTATGGGAAACAGCTCTACTAGAAAAATTAACCAACAAACTGAAACTGACACAGGGACAAACGGAAGAAGATGCCTTCATCCCGGTATGGCTCCCCTTTATCACATACACAGCCCAACAAGACAATGACAATAATCCACCAACAGCATACAAATCAATATGGCTAACCTGATCCAAAACACACCACTCACACACGAAAACTAAGATCACCACAGCCAATCACAAACAAACAACCACACCCTAGGCCAACCCCAACCTCTTTCAGCACCAAAGGAACACAAGTGAACAGCAGAGAACCTGCACAAGCAACGCTGACACAAAACCCTACATACATTAAGCAAAATAGAAACATCGCCACCCGACCCCACCCCCACCCATCTCCCCCCCCCCTTTTCTTCCTAATGTCTCAACAAATGAAACTGATTTGCAGGGCATGCTGTGTGGAGCCTCTCTGCAGCCTCCCCCTCAGTTGTAGGGTGGCTGAGGCAGTGGGCAGATACAAGCCCCGTGCCGCTTGAAAAAGCAGAGCAGAGCTTGCAGGCAGTCTGCCCGCCGCCTCCCCCTCAGGAGAGTTGCCTGGCTCAGCCATGCAGTGTGACACTCAGTGCCCCCCGCCTCACCTAGCTACCAGTTTTGTAGGTAGGGGGTGTGGTGGGTGTGGGAGTTATTTTTTTTTTCAAAAAAGTGCCATGAGCCTAGTTTTTAATTTTTTTAAAAAAAATTTTTTGCCAAACACAGTGAGACCCCCCCAGGCGGCTGATACATTGGGTATACATAATCAATAATAACATATTCAAATCAACCATATGTACAATTTTATATACATTAACACTCCTCCATCCACAAGGTTTATTTAACTTTTAATATTTTAATTTCCCCAAATTGTTCAAACCTACCCAAATAATTCAATATCTTCTTAAACCATTCCTCCTCTTTCTCGCTGACCTTAAACCTTTTCATTCTGTGTATCTTCACAGTTAGATATTCTAAAATTATAATGTTATTCTGTTTTTTCCTCCATTGGTTTACCCCTAGCTCTTCTGCATTTTTCCAGTTCCTTGCTATAACCTGTCTGGCTGCAGTTACCATCAATTTTACCCATTTACATTCCTCTTTTGTTTTTAACTTGGTGCTACTCAGACTAATAAGAACCATTAATTTAGATATTCTCACCTTCATACCCACAATTCCTGGTATTTCTATACCAATCTGTTTCCAAAATTCATTAACTAACAGGCAATCCCACCACATATGACTGTACGTTCCCATCACTCCACATTTCCTCCAACAATTCTTACTTCCAGATTTTGTAATAGGATATAACCTTACAGGTGTATAATACCATTTTTGTACCAACTTCAACCCCTGTTCCTGGATTATCCTAGAGGCCACAACAAAGGGTTGCACCCTTTGGTGAGTCCAGTTTTTAAAACACATATTTTTGCCATTTTGTCACCCCCTCAATGATGACACCTGGGGCGGCCCGCACCCACCACCCACCCATTCCTACGCCACTGGCTGGCTGGGGCTTAGTGGGAATTGGATGCTGCAGAAGCGTAGACAAAGTTCTTTTTCCCTAAGCATATAGGCGTGTAGCTGGATCTGACAAATCTGCAAAGTGCTTGGGATGTGGAGGAGTGTGGACTAGCTGACTGACTCAGCCAAGGGAGAGAGCTTCTTAGAGGCTTCCTTCGTGTCACGTGGCTTCGTCCTGCAGTCAGATGAGAGCCATGGATTGCTTCACCCCTCCTTAAGCACATCAAGCAAACAGAACAGGAGGCAGACTCAGTAAGGATCGCTGCGTGTTCACACACCAGCTGTAAAGGGGGGGAAGAGTTTTTGTTATTTTAAAACATGTTTATTTTTGCCTTTGCTTTTGAAAAAGAAAGAAAAAGATATTCAAGCAGGTCAACTGCAAATTGCATAATAAAAACACAGGATCAAGTTACTAAAAGAAAAAGAAAAAATGACATGGATTGGCATAAGAAGAGCTCTTAGTCTAGCCTCTGGTGCTCAGCCAGGTGCCCCTGGGAAACTAACAAGCAGGATGCAAATGCAAGAGCACTCTCCCCATTTGAGACTCTGAATAGCAACTGCAACTCAGAGGCACGTTTCCTGCTTTCTATCTAGGAGAAGGAAAACTCTGACCCTATACCTTTGCTGCCCTATGGGATATCTTCGGGAGAAGAAAAGGTTCAGGAGCAAGCCCTACACAAATCCAGAGTGGAGTCCCTAAGATGGTTGGATGATGATGATGATGATGATGATGATTTACACCCCACCCATCTGGCTGGGCTTCCCTAGCCACTTTGGTGGCTTTCAACAAAATACTTAAATACAGTAATGCATCAGACGTTAAAAGCTTCCCTAAACAGGGCTGCCTTCTGATGTCTTCAAAAATCTGGTAGTTGTTTTTCTCGTTGACATCTGGTGGGAGGGCGTTCCACAGGGCGGGTGCCACTACCGAGAAGGCCCTCTGCCTGGTTCCCTGTAACTTGGCATCTCGCAGTGAGGGAACCACCAGAAGGCCCTTGGTGCTGGACCTCAGTAGAACGATAGGGGTGGAGACGCTCCTTCAGATATACTGGACCGAGGCCATTCCTTGTATGTATGTTTCCGTCTGGCAACTCCTGCAACCAAGCTGGCACCAAATGTATTGCTCTGCTTTCCTTTGGACCACATCAGGTAGGCTGAGAGGGGAGGTCTTGTCGCCTGAGCAGCCCAGGACCTCCATACACATTGCCCAGGCTTCTGTTTCGAAGAGGTCACTACAGGGCTGCTAACACAGCAGTTCAGCTTCAATCCATTGAGACAGATGGATGCCAGCAGCTCCCTCTGAGAGTGGATGGAGAATGTAGCCATCATTAGTCTTATCTTCCTCCATGAATTTGTTCAAGGCATCCAAGTTGGTGGCTTTCCCTGCTTCTTGTGGGAGCAAATGACATAGTCTAAATATTCTTCCTTGTGCCCTTACAGCAAATAAACATGGTGTACAATCAACACCAAGGATTCGTATTTGGCAGTTGGCCATCACCCAGAAGAAATTACCAAAAAAGAAAAGAAGAAGACCAAGCCAACCCCATCTCTTCATAAAGTACCAATCTGTGAGCAAAGACAGCCGCCATCATCACTCACACCTTGGCTGCCAGATGTGTGCACTGCAATCCCACAGGAGAATAAGGAAGAAAAGGACAGAATCAATGTCAGAAGGGTTAGGAAATTTAGAGCTTTGTCCTATTGCAATAATTTCTGCGAATTTGCAGAACAATAGCAAGGAAGAAGAAGAGTTTGGATTTGATATCCCGCCTTTCACTCCCCTTTTTAAGGAGTCTCAAAGCGACTAACACTCTCCTTTCCCTTCCTCCCCCACAACAAACACTCTGTGAGGTGAGGGGCGCTGAGAGACTTCAGAGAAGTGTGACTAGCCCAAGGTCACCCAGCAGCTGCATGTGGAGGAGCGGGGAAGTGAACCCAGTTTCCCAGATTATGAGACTACCGCTCTTAACCACTACACCACACTGGCTCTAAGGAACTTTTTTTTTCAGTCAGAGGGCTGAGGGGAGCTGTAGTTCAGCAACATTCAGAAGGCCGAAGGATCCCCACACAGCTGTCCTCAAAGCTGAAAATCCCACCCTCTTCATTTAAACTTCCTTTAAAGGTAAAGGGACCCCTGACCGTTAGGTCCAGTCGTGGACGACTCTGGGACTGTGGCGCTCATCTTGCTTTATTGGCCAAGGGAGCCGTCGTACAGCTGCCGGGTCATGTGGCCAGCATGACTAAGCCACTTCTGGCGAACCAGAGCAGCGCACAGAAACACTGTTTACCTTCCCGCCAGAGCGGTACCTATTTATCTACTTGCACTTTGATGTGCTTTTGAACGGCTAGGTTGGAAGGAGCAGGGACCAAACAACGGGAGCTCACCCCGTCGTGGGGATTCGAACCACCGACCTTCTGATCTGCAAGTCCTAGGCTCTGTAGTTTAACCCACAGCGCCACCCGCTTCCTTTAGACATGTTAATTTAGGAGATCTGGGCAAGTGGAGGGAATTTGCCTGAAAAACTTCCCAAGGGTTTTAGATTTCTAATTCAAAAGTTGGTTATTTCAACATGAGGGATTCCCATATCAGTCACAAATCTTAAAAAGCAGCTGCTGTAATATTGTCTCTGCCCACTGGAGGGAGGTAGCGGTGCTTTTTTAAAACACACACACACACACACACACACACACACACACCGCTCACCTTTCAAAACCAAAACACATGGGCTTGAGAGACAGGAAAGTGAGTTGTGATGGGGAAGGTGGCTAAGTTCTCTCTATGTAGAATCAAATATGTGGAAATGCTTCACCCTCGTCAGTTGATGCTGAATGCCTTTGTTGATTTTTAAAGTGCCAGGAGGCTGCATTTTGCTAAATCAACACAGAAAATTGTGATCCCTTAATTTTAAAGGCTAACAAATCTGCTCTTCAGGTTATGCATGGATATTCTGACTTTCTGGTACACACACACACACACACGGGTGGGGAAAGTTGTAAACAGCAACATCAAGAGGAAACAAAATGCAGAAAAACTCCAGATGGTGATAATTAAGTTATTAATGGTAGCCATTTGCAGGCGCGCACACACTTAATGATGTTGTTGATAACACAGCCATCTTGGCACTGGTGATCCTGTTGACACCCGTAGTGTGATTTTAAAGAAACCATCACAATTCAATCTGCAACTGAATCTTGGACTGAACCTAAGAGGAAATCACATAAAGGTATCATCGAGCAGAGATGGGAAACTATAGGCTGTCCAGATGTTGTTGGACTACAACTCCCATCATTCCTGGAGATGCTGAGGCCAATGGAAGTTGGAGTCCAGCAGCATCTGGAGGCACCCCCACTCTCGCCATCACTTTCAACAATCAAGAGTTTTGTATGTTTGCCCAATACATTTCAAGCTTTTTGTTCTATCTCCCAGGAGGAGAGAGCAGGACTTTTGTTGGGGGTGGCGGAACTGACATGATTGGTCAGTTCGTTAAGCACCATATTTTTTGCTCCATAAGACTCACTTTTTGCCTCCTAAAAAGTAAGGGGAAATGTGTGTGCGTCTTATGGAGCGAATGCAGGCTGCACAGCTATCCCAGAAGCCAGAACAGCAAGAGGGATTGCTGCTTTCACTGCACAGAGATCCCTCTTGCTGTTCTGGCTTCTGAGATTCAGAATTTTTTTTCTTGTTTTCCTCCTCCAAAAACTAGATGCGTCTTGTGGTCTGGTGCGTCTTATAGAGCAAAAAATACGGTATTTCTATTGTTTTACTTGATCAAGGGAGCAGCTGCCTGCCCCACCCAGCCCCCTTGGCTACGCCCATGCAGGGATGGGGATTCTCAGGCCCACAGGCAAAATATGGCCCTCCAAGTCTCTCTGTCTGCCCTCAGGACTGCCCCCAGGCCACACCCCTCACCAGCCCTGCTTCTTACCCTCCTTGAGTGTTTTTGCCTGGCTGGGATGTGTCCTTGAACTCTGATGATGCCTATTGCTTGCCTGAATAGAGAACAGAGAATATGTGAGTTTTGGAGGAGCTAGCCCACTGCACAAAGGTAAGGTGTGCATTCATTGCTTTACCCACTTCAGTTCATAGCCCTGCTCACCCCGGTATGTGTCCCCCTCCCAAGGCATCGAGGCCCTCTGGCTGAAGCAAGTCCCCCAGCCCTCTTCTCTACCAAGAAGCAAAAAAGACATTAGCATCCCTGAAAGATGGAGACATTATTCTAGTTATCATGCCTAAAGAATGTGTTCAGTATATCAATATTTGTGTTTTTAACTAATTATGGTCACTGCAACAACAATTATAAAAAAATAAAATGAATGATCAACAATACTCAAGAACACTCTGTCTGTGGAACAGAGAGAATTGAAGTCAATATTCCTCAGCATTCAAGATACACAACAATCAAGGCATCTGCATTGATTTAAAACAAAAACAAAATGGATTTAAGGAGAAGTTATTAAAATGACTGGATCATTTTTATTACAGTGAATGTTATAAATACATACCTATTGATTTGCACATAGATTGGAAGCTTCTTTAGACGTGATAAAGGATATTCTTTCAGCTGTATGTATTCGTTTTGATTCCATGGAACCCTCATTAAAGAGCAGAAAGCTTTTGAAAGAGATGTGGAGCATGTGTGTAAATTAACAAATTGTCCTTGTTTTGCCCTCCAGCACATTCTGGATGTCCTCTTCTCTTTATGAACAGAAGGGTGGGGTGGAATTTTTACTCCCAAATTGGCATTAAAAAGGTAAAGGACATCTGACAGTTAAGTCCAGTCATGAACAACTCTGGGGTCATCTTGCTTTACTGGCCGAGGGAGCCGACGTTTGTCCACAGACAGTTTTTCTGGTTTATGGGGCCAGCATGACTAAGCTGCTTCTGGCGAAACCAGAGCAGCGCACGGAAACACCGCTTACCTTCCCTCTGAAGGGGTACCTATTTATCTACTTGCACTTTGACATGCTTTCGAACTGCTAGGTTGGCAGGAGCTGGGACCGAGCAATGGGAGCTCACCCCATCACAGGGATTCAAACCGCCAACCTTCCGATCGGCAAGTCCTAGGCTCAGGGGTTTAGACCACAGTGCCACCCACCTGCCCTTTGATTTCACCACCAAATTATGCATATCCCTCTCACGGGATAATACCTGAACTCAGGGCCATTCAATCAGTGATGTAGCGTGGGTTGCTGGTGCCCACAGCACGGCAAGCGTTGTGTCCCCCTGGTGGACTGGGCAGCTGGGCGAGCAAGACAGGGTGGTGTGCCAGGGCAGCCCGTGTGGAGGGTGAACTGAGCCCACCTCCAACAGGCTCATTGCCCGTTGCCTCCAATAGGGATGCGGGTCGTACTGTGGTCTAAACCACCGAGCCTCTTGTGGTTGCCGATCGTAAGGACTACACGATCCAATAGGGCTCTTCTTACGAATACTTTAGTTGCTGGGTCAGGCAGGGGGAACCTTTAGTGGAGTCATGGAGGTTAAGGCTATTGGTGGCTACTGGCCACAGTTAGTATGTTCCCCCCACCCCACTGTCAGAGGTGGTATGCCTCTGAATGATGGGAACTGCGGGTGGGGAGAGGACAGAGGTTGGATGGCCATCTGTCAGGGATTATTTAGTTGTGACTCCTGCATTTCAGGGGGTTGAGCTAGATGGCCCTTGGGGTCCCTTCCAACTCTACAGTTCTGTGATTCCACATTACCATCTGAAGAAGCACACATACTGCCTTGAAGACCGTTAAACTCTGATCTACTCTGAAACTAAAATCACCTAACTGTAGCACTGGTTCTGAGTTCCCCTTTGAAGGGAAGGGCTCTCGTTTTGTAATAGCCTAATAACAGTCCTTTCTGCCGCCCAGCGCAGGCCTTATCTCACCAAACGCTAGAGGATCACCTGTGTTGAATCATCAGGGTCATATCCTGCCTTCCTCAGTAGAATCCAATGCATTGAGTTGATCATGGACACCAGGAGGTGCTACTCAGCAGTCTGAATCACTCTGCAGGCTTGGGGGAAAGATCATGTCTCCTTTGTGCCTCATCCTTCCCACCTGGGAAATGGGGAGAGTAGCATTTGTCTGTTTCATAACCAGGGGTTGCAGGTTATTCATAGCCATCTGCTTTGGTTCCTGACTCATTGGGTTTGTTTTAAGGATCATCCTATGTGTGTCCCAGCCCCACCACCCACCTCCCAAGGACCAGATTCAGGTATCTAACAGGCAATTTAAAAGGTGTTTTTCCAAAGCAGCATTACTTTATTTTTCAAAATGAACGATTCATCACAATAAGCTCAAACTTCACAGATCTTTCTGAGTTGTCTACAACCAGTGCTATTTTTCTAGAGAAAAAGGTGCTGGAACTCACAATGAACACCACCCTTGTTCTCTTAGAATGGCAATGGCGCCCACCTGAGAGATGCTGGAAGTGACTTCCAGCTGAGAAAAAGCCCTGTCTACCACCATTTAATTTAATTGATCCTTATTAGTCATGTCCATTAATTTTAATGGGCTTGCTCGTGGCAAACATTGGCTACAATCCTGTTTTTTGAAGAGTAAGTGCTGATGTCAGCCTCAGTCAGTGCCCTTTAGCCCTTCAGGTAGGAATTAGGTAGGAAGATGAGGCAGATAAGAAGAGGAACTAATCTTGATTTTGTTATATTCCTGCTGTTACAAAGACAACTGCAACAATTTACAAGCAGAGGCAGCAGCATTCGTATATGATATTATGAGGTTTTGGGGGGACTAGATCTCCCTAAATGTGTTTATGATTTAGTAAAAATTAGAATTAATCGAAGTTTGATTAAACTTTGTCGAGCAGGGAAACCCCCTGGATTTATGCTAATGAGCCAAGCCAGCTCCTAGAAGTATCTGAATGGGCCATCATTAGACAAAGTCCAATAATGGTCCATCCAGGAAACCATCAGAGGGCAACAGCCAGGCAAGGGGGAAGTTGGGCCCCTTCTTTGCAGGGTGCTACTTGTTGTTGCTTAGTTGTTTAGTCATGTCCGACTCTTCGTGACCCCATGGACCAGAGCACACCAGGTACTCCTGTCTTCCACTGCCTCCCACAGTTTGGTCAAACTCATGCTGGTAGCTTCGAGAACACTGTCCAACCATCTTGTCCTCTGTCGTCCCCTTCCCCTTGTGCCCTCCATCTTTCCCAACATCAGGGTCTTTTCCAGGGAGTCTTCTCTTCTCATGAGGTGACCAAAGTATTGGAGCCTCAGATTCACGATCTGTCCTTCCAGTGAACACTCAGGGCTGATTTCCTTCAGAATGGAGAGGTGTGATCTTCTTGCCGTCCATGGGACTCTCAAGAGTCTCCTCCAGCATCATAATTCAAAAGCATCAATTCTTCGGCGATCAGCCTTCTTTATGGTCCAGTTCTCACTGGGTGCTAGTAGGCAGAGGCAAAGGCCAGGTTTAGTGTTCCAGCATTTAATGATATATGCTGAAGGGAGGTCCTGGGAGTCACTTAACAGCAAGAAGGAGAAGGAGAGGCAGAACTCCAAGTGAGCTGGGGATGATATATCCCCAGAGGCTTGAACAATGAGATACAGAAGATGGCTTTTTGCTGTCCTTTGAAGTAAATGCTGCACTTATGGGAGAAGCAGCCAGAACCTCATAGCACGTGAATGCTCAGAAATCCCTCCATCTAGGTGCAGGTTGTATATATATGTAAATAAAACCATGTATTACAAAGACTCACTGCAGATGGTGGCAGCAGACACAAAATTAAAAGATGCCTGCTTCTTGGGAGGAAAGCAATGACAAACCTAGACAGCATCTTAAAAAGCAGAGACATCACCTTGCCAACAAAGGTTCGTATAGTTAAAGCTATGATTTTCCCAGCAATGATGTAAGGAAGTGAGAGCTGGACCATAAAGAAGGCTGATCGCCGAAGAATGGATGCTTTTGAATTATGGTGCTGGAGGAGACTCTTGAGAGTCCCATGGACTGCAAGAAGATCAAACCTCTCCATTCTTAAGGAAATCAGCCCTGAGTGCTCACTGGAAGGACAGATCCTGAAGCTGAGGCTCCAATACTTTGGTCACCTCATGAGAGGAGAAGACTCCCTGGAAAAGACCCTGATGTTGGGAAAGATGGAGGGCACAAGGAGAAGGGGACGACAGAGGACAAGATGGTTGGACAGTGTTCTTGAAGCTACGAACATGAGTTTGACCAAACTGCGGGAGGCAGTGGAAGACAGGAGTGCCTGGCATGCTCTGGTCCAGGGGGTCACGAAGAGTCGGACATGACTAAACGACTAAACAACAACAACATTACAAAGACACCACAGTCTCTGTTGCACCTCATTCTCCAAAAGGGAACACAGACCTTGGCAAGCAATTCTGCAACCCCTGGAATCTCACACTGATCATGGAACTTGGGGTTGCAAGTAACAATACATACACACATGCCTGCAGCGCATTCATCTAAAATCCTGTGTCAGGTAAAATGCACTTGTGCAACAAGTACTAATTAGCTAAACTTCTGCTAATTATAGGGAGGAGCTATGACCACCCCTCCCACGAGTGTTGGTGATTTCATCAGTGATAGCTCACACATTTCTTTCACGAGGGCCAGAAACTTGAGCAGTGAGTTTCTCAAGATTGCTGAATTTTCAGCTTGATATCAAATGCAGTGCTGCCCTGACTCGTTGCATGGGCTGAACAACTTCTGTGGGTCCCCTTATCTTGCAAGAAACAAGGGGGTGCCAACTGAGAATGCGCCCAAGCTGACTCCAATCTTGAACAAAGATTGTTAGAATCACAGTCGGTGGGTTTGAACACTGGTTTCGTAGCCTCAGTTATTACTATTGAACCTGTTGGCTGATTTGAGAAACCTTGATTAATCACTGAGGGTCATATTCAAGTAAGCTCCACTCAGAGTCAAGCCATTGAAAATTATGGACCTAATTTTGTCATGTTCATTAACTTCAATGGGTCCACTCCGAGTAGAACTTAGTTGGGATTAGTTGATTAACTGTTTCATTGATTAATCCTGTATCCTTTTCTACCTATCAAAAACTACAAACGGTGCAAAGTGAGGAGAGCATCCTTTGTTTATAAAAGACGGACACATAGGGGCACTTGTTTAAGTTGTGGGTCAAGACAACAGTGTTGTTAACTAAAGGGTGTGTGTGTGTGTGTGTGTGAGAGAGAGAGAGAGAGAGAGAGAGAGAGAGAGAGAGAGAGAATATAATGCCTCTTTTCATATGTCACCTAGGAATGCGGGTGGCACTGTGGGTTAAACCACAGAGCCTAGGATTTGCCCATCAGAAGGTCGGCAGTTTGAATCCCCGCGACGGGGTGAGCTCCCATTGCTCAGTCCCTGCTCCTGCCAACCTAGCAGTTCGAAAGCACGTCAAAGTGCAAGTAGATAAATAGGTACCACTCCGGCGGGAAGGTAAACGGCGTTTCCGTGCACTGCTCTGGTTCGCCAGAAGCAGCTTAGTCATGCTGGCCACATGACCCAGAAGCTGTACGCTGGCTCCCTCAGCCAATAAAGCGAGATGAGCGCCACAACCCCAGAGTCGGCCACGACTGGACCTAATGGTCAGGAGTCCCTTTACCTTTACCTTCATATGTCACCAGTCACCCATCTCCCTGTGTTGCACAGTTATCCATGCACATGTGAGTGCAGGCATCATATCAGAAGAGGTTTCCTCTCTGCTAAAGGAAGAGGGAATGTCTTTTCTTGGAAGAGACTGTGCTGCATGGGGTTCTATGTATGTGTCACAGCCTGCATCCTCTCTCTTCAGATAGCACCCTCCCCCCTGCATTGCCTGTAGGTCTTACAACAAGCCTTGTCTATGAAGAAGCATTCTCTCTTCTAAGGGAATAAAGCCTCTAAGACAGGGCTTGCCGCCTGAAGCTCTTTCAACTCACAATAGTCAATTAATTTTGTCATTAATTGATATGGTTCCATGTTTATTTTATGAATGCTTAAAAAAAATTTTTGCTAGGGGGTAACAGCTCTGCTTGAATCACTTCCCATGAACATAGCCAGGATTTTTTTTTGGTGGGGGGACAGGCCTTTTGTTAGAGGGGGCTAAAAGGTAAAGGGACCCTGACAGTTAAGTCCAGTCATGAACGACTCTGGGGTTGCGGCACTCATCTCGCTTTACTGGCCAAGGGAGCCGGCGTACAGCTTCCGGGTCATGTGGCCAGGATGACTAAGCCGCTTCTGGCGAACTAGAGCAGCACACGGAAACGCCGTTTACCTTCCCGCTGGAGCGGTACCAATTTATCTACTTGCACTTTGACGTGCTTTCGAACTGCTACGTTGTATACTGCAATTTAATTTAATTTTTTTAAAATGTAGCTAAGAACAATTAAAATAACTAAGAGCAATGCAAAAATTAAGCAAGCCACCAGCTGACTGTTACAGAACAGTATGTTTTTCTTAATTGTCCTCATAATGGTCATATAAATCAAACTGAGTTGTTTGCTGGATTGTCGAATTAAAGTTTCAAACTGATTTAGTATTTGAATGTTATTGTAACAATTGACTTGCATTTTTATTGCTCTGTTGTCAGCCACTTTGAGCCTGTTTATAGGGAATGTAGCATTCAAATTTAAATAATAAATTAAAAGTTTCCCACATTCATCTTAATCATTCGGGTTTTTTTTTTAAAAAAAAATATGTTCAGGATTATATGGGAGTGATTTTTAGCTGATCAAAACTTTTTAAAAATTGATGTTGTTGAACTACAACTCCCATCATTCCTGAGCTCTGGCCTTGCTGGCTAGGGGTGATGGGAGTTGTAGTTCAACAACATCTGGAGACCCACATGTTGAGAAAGGCTGGCTAGCTGATGAGCCAGTTCCAACATGGCAGCTTTCATTCCTTTACGTGTCCCATGTCACGACACTGATAGATAGCAGACCGTTCAGAGCTGACTCAGGTAAAGAGATGACATAATCTGCCACCTCTTGTGGGTCACTGTCTTGTGGGTTGTGACATGGTAGGAGTGTGCCCTTTGTAACTGCGCCATGCGGAGAAACAGGTTGCTCCTGCCTCACCTCACGAGAGCCCTCTGGCAAACACAGTTGTGAGCTCTGGAAATAGACCTGATCATGCCTAGTTCTTATCCTATGCCTACTTCCAGTCCCAGTTAGTCCTACCTAAGGAAGAGCTACTGAAATTTATGGGCAACTAACTTAGGTTCGTAGGACGTGGGTGACGCTGTGGGTTAAACCACAGAGCCTAGGACTTGCCGATCAGAAGGTTGGCAGTTCGAATCCCCACGACAGGGTGAGCTCCCGTTGCTCAGTCCCTGCTCCTGCCAACCTAGCAGTTCAAAAGCACATCAAAGTGCAAATAGATAAATAGGTACCACTCTGGCAGGAAGGTAAACGGTGTTTCTGTGTGCTGCTCTGGTTTGCCTGAAGTGGCTTAGTCATGCTGGCCACATGACCCGGCAGCTGTACGCTGGCTCCCTCGGCCAATAAAGCGAGATGAGCGCCACAACCCCAGAGTCGCTCACGACTGGACCTAATGGTCAGGGGCCCCTTTACCTAACTTAGGTTCATGAATTCCAGTGGGTCTGCTTTGAGGAGGACCTAGTTGGGATACAAATCACAGCTGCTCTGGAAGACGAGGAGCCTTGGTGCAAAACCGAACCGTTCTTCCAATGTAGGCACAGAGAGCCTGAATTCAGATTGAAGTCATAGTCTCTCTGTGTGTCTGTGTGTATGAGAGAGAGAGGAGGAAGGATGAAAGCTCCCTACCACCTGGGACCTGATATACATTGGGGTTTGTCTACCCCCACTATTTGCCTTTTTAAAATTCCATGCAGTTGCCTTGCATACATTGGTGGAAAGGCAGGGTAGAAATCTATTTTTGTTATTAAGTAATATTAAGGTTGCTGCTGACCCATGACAGAGCCTTCTCAGTGGTGGTTCCCTGGTTGTGGAATGTCCTGCCTAGTAAGATGTGCTTGTTTCCATTACAGTCATACCTCGGGTTAGATGTGCTTCAGGTTGAGCACTTTCAGGTTGCGCTCCGCGGCGCTTCTGGGCAATCTCCGCTTCTGGGCAATCTTCTGAGGGCCACATGCCAGGGGTTGCCAGAGCAAAAGGCAAAAGCGAGTGGAGCAAATTAATGCTAGGACCAATGGGTGTGGCCTAGCAAGAGTTCTGAGGGATACACAGACAGGCCTGGAAGACCACATCCAGCCCATGCCCTGAGCTTCCCCACTGCTGCTCAATACTGTGCTACCTTTTCACTGATCACCAGAAAGCTTTCACACAGCTGTTTCTTTCAGACATGTGCATTTATTTTCACACTTTGGTCACCGCCACATTAATTGTGGTGTCCGTTTACATTCCAACTGCTTGTGATGCTCCTCTCAGATGCCTTGTCATCGAGAGCAATCTTCAGGGGCCAGCCATAGACCTGATGTGCATATCTGCAAGTTTTTGCCTTGTGTGTTCAGTCAGATGATTATCAGCTACTTTCATCACTTGACGTGCAGAGGTGACTAAGGAGGAGAGGTGTGTAACCGTGCACTTGACAAAGAGCCTTGGAGGCTCAGGATTGATCCGCAAGGCTTCGGTCCCGCATTCCTGGACTTCCCCCTGCTTTGTTTGTGTTTTGTAAGGCAAACCTGCTTTGTCACCATTCCTGATCACTGCTCATGTAAAAAAATATATTCCTGGAATCATAAAATCAAAGGCTGTGAAATGTCTTCTCAGCAGAAAGGAAAGCACGCTGGTTGCGTCTTTTAAACAAGCACGCCTGAGTGTTGTAGAACAGCGGTGGGGAGCCCTCAAGGCCACGTCCTTCGCCACCCTTGTCCCACCCACTTTTACATCTGGCCCCACCCATCCCTGGATTGCAGCCCCCAGTCTATAAAAGTACAGAGGTATCTCGGGTTAAGTACTTAATTCGTTCCAGAGGTCCATTCTTAACCTGAAACTGTTCTTAACCTGAAGCACCACTTTAGCTAATGGGGCCTCCTGCTGCTGCCGCACCACTGGAGCCCGATTTCTGTTCTTATCCTGAAGCAAAGTTCTTAACCTGAAGCACTATTTCTGGGTTAGCGGAGTCTGTAACCTGAAGTGTATGTAACCTGAAGCGTATGTAACCCGAGGTACCACTGTACAGTGGTACCTCGGGTTAAGTACTTAATTCGTTCCGGAGGTCCGTTCTTAACCTGAACCTGTTCTTAACCTGAAGCACCACTTTAGCTAATGGGGCCTCCTGCTGCGGCCACGGCACGAGAGCACAATTTCTGTTCTGAAGCAAAGTTCTTAACCTGAAGTACTATTTCTGGGTTAGCGGAGTCTGTAACCTGAAGCATATGAAACCTGTATTCCACCCCTGTTGGGTTGAGAGGCTGTGTTTGTTTCCCCCATTATTGCATCTCTCCACTGCGAGGGGAATGTCACTGTCAAATAATCTATGCCTCACTGGAGATATAAGAAGAGGCAGTGTGGTTTAGGGGTTGGAGTCCTAGGCTATGTTTGTGGAGTCCTTGATTCACTGCTGCACTCGGATGCAAAGTTTGCAGGCTGTACGTTGCTGAGCCAATCACTATCCTTCAGCTTAGCCTACCTTGGAGGCCTGTGGTGAGAATAAAAGGTGTATGGGAATAAAAAATGAGGTGTGTGCACACCTTCCCACAGCCCCCCCCCACATTGTAATCCTTCAGCAGGAAGGAGGATGGGGGCAAAATTAAAATTAGTTGGCTCCGCCTATTCTCGGCTGTGGCTCCACTTCCTGTTGGCTGCCCTGCCTTCTGCCCTTATCAGTCCCATATAAAACTGCAGAGTCACCCGCCACTGAAAGCCCTCTTGAAAAATAAGTTCTGCAAAACTAAAAGCAAAAATGTTAGACAAACTTGTCAACGTTTGACCAGGAGCTGATCCATAGAGATGGAGCCACCACACCGAACCCCCAGTTTACAGAATTCTTAACAACACTGCTATGGAAGCGTACAATTGCAGGACAGGTGCTTATACAGTGGTACCTCGGGTTACAGACGCTTCAGGTTACAGACGATTCAGGTGACAGACTCCGCTAACCCAGAAATAGTACCTTGGGTTAAGAACTTTGCTTCAGGATGAGAACGGAAATTGCGCAGCGGGAGGCCCCATTAGCTAAAGAAGTGCTTCAGGTTAAGAACAGTTTCAGGTTAAGAACAGACCTCCCGAACGAAGTTCTTAACCCGAGGTACCACTGTAGAGGCAAGGGGGCGCTTCAGGTAACCTGGCCCCCAAGCTGCATTGGGCTTTAAAAATACTGTGCTGAAAACATAACATTGAATTGAGCCCAGTAAAGTAGCCATTAAAACAAACAAATGTTTTGCACTCCTCTGTAAGTGTGCAAAAGGCAACAGGTTGTATATAAAGCTTGTTGTATGCCACAGAGAGCCATTGATAAATAATGGACATGGCCAACTTAGATCAGGGTCTTCTCTGAGTAGAACTTAGTTGGCGACACCCCTAAGTTTGCAGTGGAAAGGGCAGTCAACAGTAGGCTATTAACACACACACACACACACAACCTACATTACCAGTTTGTTTCCAGGCCAGGTTCAAGGATTTTGTGTTAATTCCAAAAGCCCTAAGCAACTTGGATCCAGAGAACTATCTGATCCCTTATATTCCACCTTAATTCTCTGATAGGGCACTTATGGGGTTCTCCATACTCTTCAGGGTTTGGTTGACCTTTACTAGGTGCCCTGTGGAACTCACTGCCACTTGAGGTTAGGGCAGGAACCGTCCCTGCCTTTTTTCAGACATCCTCTGAAAACTATTGTTTAGACCTGCCTTTGCTCTATGAATTTCTCTTTTTGACCAACTGGTATCTACTTATCATTTTTTGATGTTTTTTTTAAAAATTAATTTTACAGGTATTTATGTATCGATTTCATTCTGTTTTGTAACCTGCCTGGAGATTATAAAGGTGAGATTATAAACATTTAAATAAGATATAGAATATATAAATATAAACTTAGGGATGCTGGGGTAGTGGAATTCCTACATTGGCTGGGGGGTTGCTAGATGACCTCTGAATTCCTTCCAGCTCGCTTATTCTGTCTACCATGTGCCTAGCTGATCTCTTTTCAATCTTTGCTTCAGCTGGGTTCCACTTCGGAGAGCTATGAAAAAGGCCAGAGGGTGGGAAGTGAGAGAGGATGTCCTGACCCACAGGCCCAAAGGAGGGCCTATGCGAGTGGTTTGGTGCAAACAAACGAAAGAAGGATGTCAAAACCACCAGAATGGCCAGTTCTAGTGCTTTATTAATGAAAGGTGTAAACTTACAACACAGCCCTTTACAGACTGCAGAGGGATGCCAAAGCACCAAGCTGTCGCCATGACTTGTCTGCTAGGTGCCATTAAAGATTCAAGGAGGTAGCCGTGTTGGTCTGACGCAGTCTAAATAAATTAAAAAAATTTTTAAATGTCCAGTAGCACCTTAGAGACCAACTAAGTTTGTTCTGGGTATAAGCTTTCATGTGCATGCACATTTCGGTGCTGTTAAGTTAGTCATTAAAAGGTAAAGCGACCCCTGACCATTAGGTCCAGTGCTCATCTCACTCTATTGGCCGAGGGAGCCAGCGTACAGCTTCCGGGTCATGTGGCCAGCATGACTAAGCCGCTTCTGGCGAACCAGAGCAGCGCACGTTTACCTTCCTGCCGGAGCGGTACCTATTTATCTACTTGCACTTTGATGTGCTTTCAAACTGCTAGGTTGGCAGGAGCAGGGACCGAGCAACGGGAGCTCACCCCGTCACGGGGATTCGAACCGCAACCTTCTGATCGGCAAGTCCTAGGCTCTGTGGTTTAACCCACAGCGCCACCTGCGTCCCTTAAGTTACTCATTAAAGGTAAAGGTACCCCTGCCCGTACGGGCCAGTCTTGACAGACTCTGGGGTTGTGCGCCCATCTCACTTAAGAGGCCAGGGGCCAGCGCTGTCCAGAGACACTTCCGGGTCACGTGGCCAGCGTGACAAAGCTGCATCTGGCGAGCCAGCGCAGCACACGGAAACGCCGTTTACCTTCCCGCCAGTAAGCGGTCCCTATTTATCTACTTGCACCTGGGGGTGCTTTCGAAGTGCTAGGTTGGCAGGCGCTGGGACCGAGCAACGGGAGCGCACCCCGCCACGGGGATTCGAACCGCCGACCTTTTGATTGGCAAGCCCTAGGGGCTCATTACTTATACACAAAGGCTGGCATCATTAACCCACCCCTGGCTTAGAGGCCCATTCCCAACTCTTCATCCATCTCCCAGGTAAGGGAGTAGCTACTGGCTCCTCCCCCACTTACCTAAAACTAAGGCTTCAAAGCAGGTAAACGTATATGAGCTCATTCTTGCAGCTCTTAACTATTAAGATGGCATTTATAGGCCTTCTGGAACATTTTCACCATTTGGTTCTACACAGGGGACCACTTGCTTCTGTCAAAATTAAGTAATTTATCCATAGGAGGGGGGTGTTATTTCACCCACTCCTTGACTTACATCTTGTCACTGCAGTAAATGAATAGAGAGAGACAGAGAGACAGAGAGACAGAGAGACAGAGAGACAGAGAGACAGAGAGAGAGAGAGAGAGAGAGAGAGAGAGAGAGAGAGAGAGAGAGAGAACACATATGCTTGGCTGCCCTTCATGTGGCTAAACACTCTTGTTGCCGATAACCACCAGCCACTAAGTTCCTGGAACATGAATCAGTGCTCTGAGCTCAGGAGCCTGTCGTTAACCGTGACAGAGGAGACAGCTCTGGGATAATGTGCAGCAGGCTAGCTTTTCCCTTTAATAGGGTTACCAATGGTTTGTGTGCCATTATGGCTTACTCTAGGGGTGTATGGGGGGGGAACCTTCTATCAATCCCTTCCAAGTGAAATCTACATTTGTTGCTCCACCCCACCTTTGCCCCTGGCTCTGCCTATTATTAGCATATGGCCCCCAGTTGGCTGCCCAGAAGGGAATGTGGCTCTCAGGCTGAGAAAGGTTCCCCACTCCTGCATCAGGAGCTCCTGTGCAGAGCAACATGGGAACAGGGAGGAAAAAGTGCACCCCCATAGCCACAGCTCTGGCATCATGATTGGTGTGTTTCCCTGCTTCCTGGTGTCCATTCTCACAGCCCTTATCGTGCATGGTTCCAGGTTTCGTGGAAACTTCCACATGTACAGCTGTATGCTCTAAAGCTCCCCTTCCCTGCAGTACTCTGCACTTTGCACATGACACGAGAAGCATGGCTGCTTGGTCCGGTTGCGTCCAAGCACTCCTCTTTGTGAGTGCTATGGCACTTCACTAATGCTTAAGCCATTCTAATGCTTAAGAAGTAATTTTAGAAGTCATTCCAAGGCTGGGGATAACAAGGTAAAGGTAAAGGACCCCTGACAGTTAAGTCCAGTTGCGGACAACTCTGGGGTTGCGGCGCTCATCTCGCTTTACTGGTCAAGGGAGCCGACGTTTGTCCACAGACAGTTTTTCTGGTTTATGGGGCCAGCATGACTAAGCCACTTTGGCGAACCAGAGCAGCGCACGGAAACGCTGTTTACCTTCCTGCTGGAGCAGTACCTATTTATCTACTTGCACTTTGGCGTGCTTTCGAACTGCTAGGCTGGCAGGTGCTGGGACCGAGCAATGGGAGCTCACCCCGTCACGGGGATTTGAACCTCCAACTTTCTGATCGGCAAGTCCTAGGCTGCACAAGGGCATGAATAATTCCCAAAATATAATTACAAATGAGCCTCTTAAATATGTAAAAGTATGCATTCAATGAGAGGCGTGAACTTGCTTTTGCTGGGTTATCTCATTTATATTAGGTCTAACTTGAGACAAACAAACTCTCATCTCCTCATCAACACAAATAAACCTTTCTGTTTTCTGATCTTTAATATTTGTCAGAATTGAAAATCCCTGTTCCCAACAATGCATCGTGGAGAACTATAGAAGAATATCCAATGCTCTTGGAAAGAGGCATGGAATCTTTAATGTTTCTTTGATTGTCCCTGAATCTTCCTGCCTCACTTACCATCCTCTCCTTCCACACCAGTGTGGGGCATTGCACCCTTAAAAACCACTATAAGTTTATAGTATAGAGAAACTTCCAGCTCTGAATGGCTGGAATGTAGTCTACTGTAGAAAGGGAAGAGGCATATCCATTTTCCTGCCCACTTTTGCCCTTGACCCTGCCCATCCACGGGCATATGGCCCCTGGAAGGTAGTTCACAAGTGAATTTGGCCCTCGGACTGCAAAAAGCCCCCACCCCCAATGCACAGGATATTGACTAGAGGGACGGATGGTGTGACTCAGTACTAAGGTGCCCCCAACCCCCGCGCAGAAGACTGGGTAAGATAGGATGGCAGATTTTACTTCTGTTAACTTGTTAATTCTGTGGTTTTCTGAAGCTGTGCAGGGGTGATGATTGAGAGATTCAGCAGGTATCTTTTGCACTGGACTTGAGTGAGAATGACCCCCAAAGCCCTGTCCTGACGGCGCTGCTGCTTGCGGCCGGGCGATAGACTGCCTCCGAGCCGGGAGGCTCCATCCTCAGCTCTTCTGTCTGGAAGATAAACCTGCACAGCGTCTTATGAATGCGGCTGATCCTCGTGTGACACACAGAGACCCAAACATAGACCCAACTTCCAAGATAAACCCATCATCTCATCTCGCGGGGATGAAATCCAAACGCGTAAATAGCGGCGGCGCGGAGTTAGTGTTTCCTTGACTGGCTGCCTCTGAAGCTGAACACCAGGATTAAGGAAGGCAGGAGGAGAGGAGGCGGGGCCACGGGATGGCCCTTTAAGGGGCCGGCCATGCGCAGGCCGTCCCCTGAGCAAGCAGGTAGAGAGCGAACGAGAGACGAGCTGCGCCTTCCGCAGTTTTGCCCGGAGAGGCGGAGAGAGCAGAGCGGAGCGTAAAAGCGCAGCAGGCACCAGCCGCCGCCGACCGTCGTCCCGAAGCAGGAATAAAAGAGGAGCCCGTAGCGACAGCAAGAGCGCAAGGCCTCCATCGTTCGACCCCTTCTAGCCCCGGCTCGGCTATGGGGAAGATCCAGCTCTTCGAGATCCGCCTGGGCGACAGCCGCGTCGTCTACAGCCCCGGCGAGCCTCTGACTGGCACGGTCACCGTCCGCCTGGCTGGAGCGCTCCAGTACCGCGGTGAGCGAGCAAGTAGGGAGGGAGCGCCGGGCGGAGGGGAGGGGGACTCCGTTTCCCACGTCCGTTCCACTACCCTCTCCACGTCTTCCTATTCACATTAACCCTCTGCGCGAAGCCTGCTTGCGAATAGGTGCAAGGGTTCACAGCTGTCGGGACACTTTTTTGGGTGGGTGGGGGGAACCTTTCCACCTGTCGTCCATCTTCTATCACTCTCTAAGCCCCCTTGCAATTAGGTGCCGAGGCTCACAGTCGCACCGTGTAGCGCCAGGGTTACTTTCTTCTTCCCACTTTCTTCCGTGGGGGAGAAAGAGGAGTGGCTTTGATGTGCGCGCAGCGGGGGGAAGTTTAATTACGGTTGAGGAAAATATCCTCTGTCTATGCTCAGGGACTGTGTATTGTATCTTTGCCTGGTTTGAGCAGCGAGACTTGATTTTGGGGCGTTGAAGGAGGCCTTAACGTCAAATAAGCCACACCCCACAACTACCTGTCTGAAATGATAACTTTTTCCCAGTTGCCTGTGGCTCTGTATCCCTCTGCCCCATGTCTTTGCTGCCATGTAGGTGTATTTCTCTCCGTGTCTCTTCTGTAGGTCTACGGTGGTAAAAATCTTAACCCCACCCAGATCCGCTGAAGTGGTGGGATGAATCTTAAAATACTTTAGGACCTACATTTTTATTATTGTAAGTTGTTTTAAACTGTTGTTGACATTTTGTTTTAGTGTTATAACCTGCTCTGGGACTCTAGGGTTAAAGGCAGGTAATAAATTAATAATAGTAATAGCCACACACAAGGAAACCCCCCCCCCCAATTGTCTGGCTAACTCTTCAGCATTCTTTCGGAAAGGAGTGCCCCAGAGGCTTAACTCCTGAGTGAGTGGTCAGGTCTGGTAAAACCACTTTCTGTATGTTTTGCCTCGTGACGTGATTGTGTTAGGAGCTTCTGAACATGTGGAGAGTGCTTCAAATTCTTAGTGCTTGAGTAATCTTAGGCATCTGAGCTTAATGGGTTCAATGCTTCCAGATTTGGTGGAATGGGAGAGTTACAGCACCCCAGAACTCTCTTAGTAGAACTTAAGTGTGTTCAGCACAGTTAGGGAGTTTGTGTGAACTGGGGTGGGGAGTGGTCTTCTGGAAGGGGACAGTGTTCTGTTTGGTTTAAGGCGGGGTGGGCAGGAGACAACCTGTGGCTCTTCAGATGTCGCTGAAGTCCAACTCCCACCAGTGCCAACCAGCATGGCTATTAGTAGAGGATTATGGGAGCTGTGGCTCAGCAACATCTGCAGTGCCACAGGTTTCCCCACATGTATAAGAAGCAACCCTGAGATTCTGAAATATTGGTTGCAGGGGAGACAACTTTTTCTATATTCAGCTGAGCCGGAATGAATCAAATATACCAAAAGTCCAAGTTGCATCCCTCCTTGTTGATGGTTGACTGAGGCCACAATCCTGTGCATGCTTACCTGAGAGTAAGCCCTATTGAGCATAAAACATCTTGTTGTAGACATGTATATCATTGCTCTATCTGTGGCATAAACTCCGGACAAACCTTTTTCTGCACGAGGAGAAAAAGGCTGGGTGAGATATATTATTACATTGACTTCTTGAATTTTATGGCTTCCCACCAACCTTGCATGGTAGGTGGGTGACTGGCCCATAGTGACTAGGTGAGTTTTGTTGAGTGAGGATTTGAACCCAAAGCTCCCTAGCTCTGATCCAATGCTCTTAGCCACTACCCCAGAGGTAGCCAATGTGCCCGCTAGATGTTGCTGAAGCGCAACTCACCCTTGACCATTGGCTGCACTTGACTGGGCCTGATGGGAGCTGGAAGTCTGGAAACATCTGGCAGGCACCAGTACACCACTAGCTATACCTGCACTATTAGACGCATGAATAGCCTCTGGAGGCAGAGTGACTTGCTGTGCCCTTTGCGTGGATGCGCATAATGTGTGAAATGTATGTAGCATTGACATCTGGAAATTGGAACATATGGTGGACTTGGATAAGCAGGTTAGGCTTGGGTGTTGTGTGGCCAGGTGATGGTTGGGGAAGGTGTAGAGCAGAGCTTTCCAAACTTTTCATGTTGGCGACGCACTTTTTAAGACATGCATCATTTTGCGACACAGTAATTCAGTTTTACTAGCAAACCAGAGGTTAAACTAACCCCTTCCCAGCCCTGGAAGGGAGTGTGGGGAACGTTTGTGTGACACACCTACGCACTGCAGCCTGACACATTAATGTGTCGCGACACACGGTTTGGAAAGCTCTGGCACAGAGGAACCTGGATAAAACAGATGCCTACATTGGGAGTGGATTTGGAAGTAGATTTCCTTCAACTGTGCAGATCTGCAAGGTAGGGATTGAAGCTTCCAGTTTTCTTGTTTTCAACCTGTCCCAATGAGATATAATGCCATGATATTCATCAGCAGGTAGGGAGACTTCTACCAGCCTGAGGTCCACATTCCTCTCCTAGGCAGTGTTCCAAGGGTTGCATGACAATGGCGGGCACAACCAGAACCCAAAAGTAAATGGAACAATGGCTTGTACAGTAGGCTATAGTACACCAAAACCAAGATCAAGTTCAGTCTATAATTTTTATTATGATGACCCACCCTTTAGCAGCAGGTCCCAGGGCAGGTTAGAATAATTTAAAATCCAGTATTAAAAGCAGTGAAAACAGACTGCAGTCACAGGAACGGGGTGAGCTTTAAAGTCACATAGTTCAGGTTTGTCTGCATATACACACAATCTTCCATTCTTCAGTCACACAGAAGCACTCAAGGAGGACACGAAGTGGGAGTGGAAAGGGGTGTGGTCTGGGAAGAGGGGGTGTGGCTTGCAGAGAAGGAATGGCCATATCTGGCCCTCTGGTCCTGAGATTTCCCCCTTCCTGATATTTGTAGTTCAATTCTTAAGCGCTCAAAGTGATTTTCTTATATCTCCAGTTGTTCTCACAGTAGCCCTCTCAGGTAGGCTGATGATATTAACCACATAGTGCAGCTTGTGTAGGCTGGACTTGAGTTGTTATTATGTTGTTATTATTTATTAAGCTTATATACCACCCTCTACCCATGCTTCACAAGATAAAATCACAATATAAAAACGCAAAATGCATAATCAAAATAAGGCAGTTCAGTGAAGTCCCTGTTGGAGGTTAGGTTCCAATGGGCAGGGGTACTTCTTCATCATGCACAGCAAATACTTCCACCTGCTTACTGGGGGAGTAAGTCCCCCTGGGGCTTAGTAAATTGACTTGGTATAGCTCAACCTCAGGATTTTTACTCACAAGTAAGCCCCTTTATGTTCAGTGGGAATTCCTAGCAGGTGTGCTTCAGGCTACAACCCTAATATCTCTTGGCCACCTTTGTTAGAACTTTTATTCCAAATTATAACCTATATTTCTTCTGAGTATGCCTAGTATCTGAAATGGTAAGTATCATTGCAATGTCCTTGCAAAGAAGTAGGATAGACTGAGAGGTGGTGATTTGCCCAAGGCCACCCACTGAACTTCAAAGCTGAAGTTCAGTCTAACACTCTAACAGGAATGGCCCATGGTCAGAGAGGATGAGAATTTTAGTACAACAGCCAGTTGTGCTGTGGTCTGTTGTCAGAGACCTGTTGCTATTTCTGCAGCAGGGGCCCTGCTTCTAGCATTATAGAGCCACTCCATCAGCATGAAAGGGGGATTTTTAGCCACTGTGTACTCCAAATCGGGATGCAGGTGGCCCTGGGATGCAGGTAGCGCTGTGGTCTAAACCACAGAGCCTAGGGCTTGCTGATCAGAAGGTTGGCGGTTCGAATCCCCACAATGGGGTGAGCTCCCATTCTCGGTCCCTGCTCCTGCCAACCTAGCAGTTCGAAAGCACGTCAAAGTGCAAGTAGATGAATAGGTACTGCTCCGGCGGGAAGGTAAATGGCATTTCCGTGCGCTGCTCTGGTTCGCCGGAAGTGGCTTAGTCATGCTGGCCACATGCCCCGGAAGCTGTACGCCGGCTCCCTCGGCCAGTAAAGTGAGATGAGTGCCACAACCCCAGAGTCGTCAGCAACTGGACCTAATGGTCAGGGGTCCCCTTTACTCCATACTCCAAATCTAAGTATTTAGGATTACTGAAAACACAAGGAGCTCCATTTTCAAGAGCATGGCATGCAAGCTCTTTTAGGTACAATGGAACTCCACAGGAATCACAGTTCAAGTCATTCTGAAAGAAGATATTGGATTACATGCCTACTGCCCCAGGAAATTATTTTCTATGAAACATTCCAAAATTACACCAAGCTTAACTCTGCATTGTCATGCAAGACAATGTCAAGAATACTGCCCTATGCCAATCATAGTGTACAGAGGGTGGGGTTTATACTCCCAGTGCCTTATATATTTCTAAATACACTATGTTTTGGGCAACCAGAAACCATACACTTGCAGAGCTAGGAGAGTGATTCCTCTTAGACGTCCCAGTGTTGTCTCTAGGTCAACACTAAGTTTTCTTTCCAGGGTAGGGAACCTTTTCCAGCCTGGGTGTCGCATTCCCTTCTGGGAAAGCTCCCAAAGGTCAGTGGTTGGTGGGGTCAGAGGCAAATGTGGGTGGAGCAAGTAATGTAAATCATTTAATGCACAGTAGCCAAAATTCTACACTCACTTGCATACCCTTCTCCATCCTTCAACTAAACAAGGAAGAGGCATGATAAGAATTCAGGGACATACAGCGGACACTTGGATTGCGAACGTGATCCGTGCAGGAGGCACATTCCCAACCCGCAGCGCCGTGCCTGTGCACTTGTAGGTCGTGACTCGGTGCTTCTGCACATGTGCAAAGCGCAATTTAGTGCTTCTGTGCATGCGTGAGTGCCGAAACCTGGAAGTAACCTGTTCTGGTACTTCTGGGTTTGGTGCGGTGCGCAACCTGAAAACGTGCAACCTGAAGCGTCTGTAACCCGAAGTATGACTGGCAAAAACACTGAAAAAAAGGGGTAAGGCATGTGATCTAGGGAAAGTTCTGAGGACCAGATAGAGAGGTGTGGAGGACCACAATGGGATTCTGGGTCTCTCTGTTCCTTATTCCTAATGGTTCCTGGGTCTGAAAAGGTTGACGACAACTGTCCTGAAGGATACATTCTTGGTTGTGTCATTGTAGGATAGGATGTTGTTCAAAGCTATGGGACAAGGATAACTGTGACTTTAAAGGTGAATGGGAACCCTTTACAAAGTATTTGAAGACGCAACAAAGCGAACTGGACTCCTTGGCTGGCTTTGAATAAACATTCACAAACATTTAATTGATAATAATCAGCTAAATAGATTGAGGATCTATACCACTTTGTAACATGCAGAAAACAGCATTCTCAGAGAAATCAAAGACTGGAACTGAGGGAAGTTGGGGGGGTGTGGGAGGGAGGGAGGAAAAATGGGGGGGGGGAATAAGGTTGATATGTTTCTGGATAATATGTTTTGTTTTAATTTTGAATTTTTTTTTAAAGGATGATGTTCAAAGCTTAGGGTGCATCCCTCCACTTCCTTACTTTTAAGTGTGTTTTGGGGTCACCCCAGGTTTAATAGCATAGAACTAACAAACAGGCTCTTACTGAAGAATGTTCTTCTGCATTGCACATGGGACAGGTCCTCAATCATGGAGGTGTATTGGCTATGGGATAGTTAGGTCATATAAGCATCAACTTCTTATCGAGCCTCTGCACTTTTAAAAATGTATTCTTGTTATTTCTGAAATACATGCAACAGGCAAACATAGACAACAGCAATCATATTGTGGCTGATCCCTAAATGGGGATGCATGGAGAAAATAACAGTCTTGAAAGGTATCAGACATGTATATTCATTTCTTAAAGAATTCAGTCCAATAAGTCTCTCCACAGGTTATAGTGGAGAGCGTGCTTTGTTTCGAACTTTTGTGGGAATCTGGAATGGGGAGCTAATAACCCACTTTGACCTTGTGAAAAGTGAACTATTTTGTTGTTTTTAAAGTTATCCACTTCTTGGACATAAGGTGACTTGAAGGCAATTCTCTGTAGTTAACAGATAAAACCGTGCTACCATATATATATATAGCAAAAAACCAAAACCACCATATCTTCTTGAGTTTTCCTCTGTCCCTATAAACAGGTGGAAAATCTGTGGCTCATCATGTGCACAAGAATATTAAGATTTGATTGGTAATTTTGCTGATGATTTTATAGTTTATATTCTTTTTGTAAATTGATTTGAGATATTTATTATTTATTTATTTTTACAACCAAGTGGCATATAATTGTATGAAACAAACCAAAAATCCACATGGCTGGGGGAATACCTTGAGTTTTCCAGAAATCTTCATCAGGTGTGATCAAGGTTGGGGAGCCTCAGTTCCAGGGGCCAATTGTGGCATTTCCAAACCTTTCTGTTTGGCCCTGGGATGCACCCCAGGACATCATCATCATACCCCGCCCAACTGACTGGGTTGCCCCAGCCACTCTTGGGGGCTGTGGAGATGCCTTATGCTTTTCTGGAAGGAGGAGGGGTGAAAGTATATATTTAGCTGGTGGTGAAGCCATCACTGTCTGTATCTTGGGTTAAGAACATAAAAATAGCCCTGATGGATCAGGTCAAAGGCCCATTTAGTTCAGCCACCTGTTCTCACAATGGCCAACCAGATGCCCCAATGGGAAGCCTGCAAGCCAGACCTGAGGGAAACAGCTTCTTGTGATTCCCTGCAACTGGCATTTAGAGGCATATACCGTATTTACCAGGGGAATGCAGGTGGCGCTGTGGTCTAAACCACTGAGCCGCTTGGGCTTGCTGATCAGAAGGTCAGAAGTTCGAATCCCTGTGACGGGGTGAGCTCCCGTTGCTCGGTCCCTGCTCCTGCCAACCTAGCAGTTTGAAAGCATGTCAAAGTGCAAGTAGATAAATAGGTACCGCTCTGGCGGGAAGGTAAATGGCATTTCCATGCGCTGCTCTGGTGTCAGTGTTCCGCTGTACCAGGAGCGGCTTAGTCATGCTGGCCACATGACCTGGAAAAACTGTCTGCGGACAAACGTCGGCTCCCTCGGTCTGTAAAGCAAGATGAGCGCTGCAACCCCAGAGTCGTTCGCAACTGGACTTAACTGTCAGGGGTCCTTTACCTGTACCTTTTTACCGTATTTACACAAATCTAATGCACCATCAAATCTAATGCACACCTTGAAACCAAAAAAGTATTTGCTGGTGAATGTAAACACATCCTCAAATCTAATGCACACCCTAATTTTCATGACATAATTTGGCCAAAAAAGGTGTGCATTACATTTGAGCAAATATGGTATACTGCCTCCAGTACTGGAATTGGTCCACAGCCATCAGGAATAGTAGCCATTATCCTCCTCCATGGGTTTGTGTAACCCCACCCCCACCCCCAATCCTTTCCTAAAGCCATCTTAAGTTGATGGCAATCACCTACATTCTGTGGCAGCAAATTTCCAGTTTATAATTCTGTGTTTTGTGAAGTATTTCCTTTTGTTTGCCCTGGATCTTCCAATATTCAACTTCATTGGATTAGTGCAGGTTCTAATACAATGAAAAAGGTAGGGGGGGAAATGTAACTCTGTCCAGTTTATATACCTCTGTCTTGTCTCCTTACTACCTTTCTATACAGACTAAAAAAGCCCCAACTGTTCCTTGATTGGGAGTTCCTCTCACCCAGTGATTATCTTGGCTGCCCTTTTCTGAATCTTTTTTCCAGCCTTACAATGTCCTCCTTGAGATTCAGTGACCGCAGCTGTACACAGGATTCAAAGTGTGGTTGCACCATAGATTTGTATAATGGTGTTACAATATTAGCAGTTCCTTTTCAATCCTAACGATCCCTTACATGGAAATTGTCTTTTCGGCAGTGGCTGTACACAGGACCAGCATTTCTGCCAAGCCACCCGCTGTAACGCCATAGCCCCAATATATTTCCTGGTGAGTCACACTGTCCTTTGCAGACCCCATCAGTGTATGTGTGAAACTGGGGTGTATTTCCCCCCCCCAGCATGCATTGCTCCACGCTTCCTTACATTGCATTGCATTTGCCTCTTAATGCCCATTCACCCAGTCTGGAGAGATCCTTTTGGAGCTCAACACCAGGACAGTTACATATATGTTGGAAAGCACAGGTCTCAATACTGATGCCTTACTCCACTTCTTAACATCCTTCTTTTGTAGGCACCATTAACCATGCTGGTTGGGAGCTGGGAGTCAGATATAATGGAGGGGCCCTTGATATGGCTGGCTTGATATGGCCTTTCTCAGTAGTCACACTCAAGGTAGAATTTATTTCCCTCTTGAGTTTGGATGGCTTCCTCTTTAACTGCCTTCCAAAGGCTAGTGAAGGCAGAATTAGTAGTAGATTTTGCCCAGCCGGGCATATCACCATCTTTTTATCTTAGAGTTTTGTTTGTAATCAGTTTTGCCTACTCGTGTTCTGTATTGTATGGTTTTTAAAAATACGTGTGTGTGTATATATATGTGTTTGCTTTTATAACGATGCTGTGAGTTTAACTGTTATAAGCTACCCTAAGTGTTGCATCTGCATTAACAGGGTAAAATTTTACAAAGATACACATATATTGCATTTATATCCCACTTTTCTTCCAATGAGCTCAAAGTGGCATAAATGCTTCATCACAACCCTGGTTAGGCTGAAAGACAGTCACTCACAAGAGGTTACCAAGTGATCTTCAGTATAGCTGACTGGTGATTTGAACCCTGGTCTCCCAGTTCCCAGCAGGGGCCTGTAACCACCATACCACTGGCTAATAGATAGGTAAATACCCTTGGGGTGTTTCCGTACCACAAATCTACATGAGTTGTTCTGCCTGGCTTTGCATCTGGCCCATCCACAATTGGCATATGGCTCCTGAAAGGTTTCCTAGAGGGGCATGTTGCCACAGACCGAAAAAAGTTCCCCATGCTCTTGATTTGGAGCAATATGAATGGGCTTCTGAGTTCTCAACTGGCTAACGGGAACCAAGGAACCTTTATAAAGCAGGCTGCCAACTGAGGCAGGGAGCCAGGACCACCCTCCTCTCCTACACAGGGATGGCCTTGGACAAATGCAGATGCCTTGAAGTTGGGAAGGGACTGTTGACTCAGCAGCTCCTGGAACATCTTGGTCTTTTCTCTGGCTGGGGGCTGCAAAAACAAGGGAGCGGGCTGGCTTGCCTCTTTCAGCATGCTATGTTCTGTCTCTCTCTCTAGGATCAGAGCTGTGAATATTAACACTTTGGGTGGTGTGGTGGTGAGAGAAATTCTCTTGGGTAGGCTTGGTGAGAAATCACCAAAGCAGGCAAGAGAAGCCCTCACCTCATACCCTGGCTTCAGATTTTTGCATTCACTTTGCATTTCTGCCCTGCCTTGTAGCATAGACAGAGATGGCAGCCTTGGCCTGAGGTCATGCATGATGGGGGGCTGAACCCCTGTCCCAACCCAGCATGGTTCACTCCTCTTGTCGCAGCAGCTAAGGCAGTGTCTGGTTGGCTAGGGTGAGGTGTGCCAAGTTGCCTTGGCAGTGGTGTGTGTGTATATATGAAGGTGTTTTGGAAAGAACACCCAAACAACTGCCAACTTTTTTGGGGGTGGGAATGCTGGAATTGCTTTTATAAATAGCTTTTTAACGCTGCCTGTGGTAATTATTCTGGAGTAAGAGCTAGCAAAGGGACACAGGTGGCGCTGTGGGTTAAACATCAGAGCCCAGGGCTTGCCGATCAGAAGGTCGGCGGTTCGAATCCCCGCGACGGGGTGAGCTCCAGTTGCTCGAGCTCTTCTCCTGCCGACCTAGCAGTTTGAAAGCACACCAGTGCAAGTAGATAAATAGGTACCACTCTGGCAGGAAGGTAAACGATGTTTCCGTGCGCTGCTCTGGTTCGCCAGAAGCGGCTTAGTCATGCTGGCCACATGACCCAGAAGTTGTACGCCGGCTCCCTCGGCCAATAAAGCAAGATAAGCACTGCAACTCCAGAGTCGGTCATGACTGGACCTAATGGTCAGGGGTCCCTTTACCTTTACCTTTAAAAGCTAGCAAGAAATTGATAGCAGGTTCCAATTTTAATACCTCACCTCTTCTCCCCATGATCCCTTGAGCTGGAACAAAGGCCTTATGTCAAGTCAGACGACTGGCCCCTCTAGGTCCCTCTATACTGACTGGCATCAGCTTTCCAGGATTTCAGATAAGAGGTTTCTCCCCGCCCTATCTGGAGATGCCAGGGATGCTAGTGGGGGGGGGGAATGAGTGTTTAGACCCCTGGGCTCTCACTTGTGGGTTGCCTCAGGGTTCTGTCCTCTCCCCCGTGCTTTTTAACATTGACATGAAGCCGCTGGGGGGTTTGGACTGAGTGTCCATCAGTACGCAGATGATACCCAGCTCTACCTCTCTTTCAAATCAGAACCAGTGAAAGTCCTGTGTGAGTGCCTGGAGGTGGTTGGAGAATGGATGGCGTCTAACAGATTGATGTTGAATCCTGACAAGACAGAAGTACTGTTCTTGGGGGACAGGGGGCGGGCTGGTGTGGAGGACTCCCTGGTCCTGAATGGGATAACTGTGCCCCTGAAAGACCAGGTACGCAGCCTGGGAGTCATTTTGGACTCGCAGTTGTCCATGGAGGTGCAGGTCAATTCTGTGTCCAGGGCAGCTGTTTATCAGCTCCATCTGGTACATAGGCTGAGACCCTACCTGCCCACAGACTGTCTCGCTAGAGTGGTGTATGTTCTAGTTATCTCCTGCTTGGACTACTTCAATGCGCTCTGTGTGGGGCTACCTTTCAAGATGACCCAGAAACTGCAACTAATCCAGAATGCGGCAGCTAGACTGGTGACTGGGGGTGGCCGCCGAGACCACATAACACTGGTCTTGAAAGACCTACACTGGCTCCCAGTACGTTTCTGAGCACAGTTCAAAGTGTTGGTGTTGACCTAAACGGCCTTGGCTCAGTATATCTGAAGGAGCGTCTCCACCCCCATCGTTCTGCCCAGACAATGATGTCTGGCGCCGAGGGCCTTCTGGCAGTTCCCTCATTGCAAGAAGCAAAGCTACAGGGAACCAGGCAGAGGGCCTTCTCTGTAGTGGCACCCACCCTGTAGAACGCCCTCCCATCAGATGTCAAAGAGATAAAGAACTACCTGACATTTAGAAGACATCTTAAGGCAGCCCTGTTCAGGGAAGTTTTTAATGTGTGACATTTTAATGTATTTTCAATCTTTGTTGGAAGCCACCCAGAGTGGCTGGGGTACAAATAATAAATTATTATATTATTATTATTATATTGAACCTGGGATTTTTTCCATGCAAAGCAGATGATTTGTCACTGAGCTGCAGTTTAGGAAGGTTGTTGGCAAACTGGAAAGTGTGCGAGATGATAAAAAATCTGGAAACCAAGCCTTATGAGGAAAAGTTGAAGGAGCTGCGTATGTTTCGCCTGGAAAAGGGGGAGACAGAGGAATTATGATAGCCGTCTTCCAATGTCCCAAGGGCTTTCACATGGAAGATGGAGCAAGCTTGTTTTCTCCTGCTCTGGAGGGTAGGACTCAAACCAATGGCGTCAAGTTACAAGAAAAGAGATTCCAACTAAACATCAGGAAAAGGTTTCTGACAGTAAGAGCTGTTAGGCAGTGGAGGGTCTCCCTTGGGAGGTTGTGGACTCTCCCTCCTTGGAGGTTTTTAAGCAGAGGTTGGATGGCCATCTATCATGGATGCTTTATCTGAGATTCCTGCACTGCAGGGGGTTGGACTAAATATTCCTCAGGTTCCCTTCCAACTCTACAATTCTATGATTCTAAGACTTTTGCTGCAGAAAGGTTTGTGGTTCTCTGCACCCAACCCCAAAAGAAATCAATGGCTAGGACATTTGGGTAGTCGGTGGAGAATTAGTGTGATGTCCCAGGATGTGGAAACTTGTTGAAAGCTGCATTTAAATGGGGGGAGGCAGCACTCAAACCTATGACTTGCTCCACGTGCATTCTAAAGTAGGGTTTTACCACATGCTCTATTCCTGATTGTGTGGGTCCGCTTGCTTGTGCATCATCTGAACACGGTGCTAAGCTGATGGCGCAGCAACACTTAAACATTCTGACGGTGGGGGAGGAATTTGTGATGACTCCACTCATGTTTACCATTGGTGACTCATGAACATGCATGATGTGTGAATTGGACCTTGGAACCTGTGGCAGAAGAGTGACTCAGCTGCACCCAAGTTTCCAAAGGTGCTTACAGGTGTGGACGTTGAACAGTGTCCCAATTATTGCTGCTCTCCTTTAAGCTGTGAGTGGAATAGCTACTCTAGTTCCATATTTCTTTAATTCAAATAACAGCCTTCCCCTCATTAGCCAGTGTGGTGTAGTGGTTAAGAGCAGTAGTCACGTAATCTGGGGAACCGGGTTCGCATCTCCGCTCCTCCACATGCAGCTGCTGGGTGACCTTGGGCCAGTCACACTTCTTTGAAGTCTCTCAGCCCCACTCACCTCACAGAGTGTTTGTTGTTGGGGAGGAAGGGAAAGGAGATTGTTAGCCGCTTTGAGACTCCTGAAGGGGAGTGAAAGGCGGGATATCAAATCCAAACCCCCCTCCCCCTCCCCCTCCCCCTCCCCCTCCTCCTCCTCCTCCTCCTCCTCCTTCTTCTTCTTTTTCTTTTTCTTTTTCTTCTTCTTCTTCTTCTTCTTCTTCTTCTTCTTCTTCTTCTTCTATAGATTTAAATCACTGAACAGGTGAATATGAGGGGGATGATTTGCTCGTGATGTCTTGCAGAAAAAAGGGAGCCTGGCAATTCTGTGTTGAGTGCCCAGTGTAGAAGTAAACCTAGACTGTGGGTGGAGAACCTCAGTCCCACGGGCAAAATGCAGCCCTCAAGGCCTCTCTGTTTGGTCCTTGGAACTCACACCTCACCAACCTGGCTTTGCAACCTGAGAGCTCTTTTCCTGTCTGGAATGTGTCCTTGAATGCTGTGCTTGCTTGCCTGGGTGGAGAATAAAGAGGTGTGTGTGCATGCATTTGCATAGAAAGTAGCCGACTGTACAAAGGTGAAATTTACATCCCTTGCTCAACCCATTTTTATCTCTGACCCCACCCGCCCTCAGGCACTGAAAAAAAAAGACTTGAAAAGATTATCCAAATCACCAGTCATCACAATTGGGGCAGGATAAGAAACTGCACTCCATCCTAGCTACATGAACAGGCCTATGAGTGTGTACAAAACAGTTTCCTTCAGACTTGCAAGATAATCAAGGGTGGCTGGGGAGCTTGATCTGTCCTGGTGCTAGGAACTGATAATAGGAGTAGATGGGTGTGTGTGTGTGTGGGGGGGGTGTTTCTTTTTAGAGCAGTGGTTCCCAAACATTTTTGGGCCACCGCTTCTTTGGTTCCACAAACTCATCCCCAGTGTCCTCTACCCTATAAAAAGCATTGTTCAGAATAACAGCTTGCACGACCCACTAAAGAAGATAGCAACACAAGAAAATACCGTATTTTCCGCTCTATATGACACACTTTTCCCCTCCTAAAAAGTAAGGGGAAATGTGTGTTCGTCTTATGGAGTGAATGCAGGCTGTGTGGCTATCCCAGAAGCCAGAACAGCAAGAGGGATCACTGCGCAGCGCTCCCTCTTGCTGTTCTAGCTTTTGGCTTAGCTGCGTGAAGCCTCTTCAGGGCATTGGGAGCCTTCATCCTGCTGCCCTGAAGAGGCTTCGTGTGGCTGTTGCTGGCTGAGGGCCGCCCCTCATTCTGTTCCCCCACCTCCCAGAAAAGCCCGCAAGAGCCGTGCTCTCTTTAAAGAGCCACGCGGAGTGTGTGTGTGGCTCTTGGGGGCTTTTCCCCGAGGAGGGAGAAGCCTGCAAGCACCGCACACATGCTCCTTGCGGCTCGTGAAAGGGAGTGCTGAGCAGAGCCTGGGACGCATACAGGCTCTGCTCAGCGCTCCCTTTAAAGAATATTTTTTTTCTTGCATTCCCCCTCTAAAAACTAGGTGTGTCTTATGTTCAGGTGTGTCTTATGGAGCAAAAAATGCGGTACTAAACAATAACCAATAATCATAGATTTATTCAAAATTCAATTAAAACTATTCAGTTTAATTAACTCAACAAAACTGATGAACTTGACCCAGTCATACCAGCTTTTCAAAGAATATTTATTAAAGTTTTCAGTAATAATACAATAAAAATCAAAAAAAGAAAAAATAACAAAAATACAAAAATAAAAGTAGTTAAAAAACACATGAAGTTTCCTTACTTGTTTTTCATTAACTTATTTCCCAGACCTCCTCATACCTCCCTTTTTTGTATTCCAATTCCAATTATTAGTTCAGCAAATCCTTATCAATAAATTTTAACCTATTTCTAAACCATTTTTTCCATATTCTCTTAAAGCATTACAGCTGGAAACCATTTAGTTTCTATCCGACATCATTCTAACATTCATAAATTTTACAATATTTCTGTAAATAGTCTTTAAATTTCTTCCAGTCATCTTCCGCTGACTCTTCTCCCTGGTCTCGGATTCTGCCAGTCATTTCTGCCAATCCCATATAGTCCATCACTTTCATCTGCCATTCTTCCAGAGTGGGTAAATCTTGTGTCTTCCAGTACTTTGCAATGAGTATTCTTGCTGCTGTTGTGGCATACATAAAAAAAGTTCTATCCTTCTTTGGCACCAATTGGCCGACCATGGTCATACCAGCTTTTCAAAGCCTGATAGTCACTTACACCTCCAGTGGCCTCTTGCTGCCCCCTTGCCTTTTAGCTCCCCACCCCACAAGGTAATCCTACTGTCCCCCATGGGGCAGTACCACCCTTTTCGGGAACCAATGCTTTTAGACCTTTGTGACTTCTAATGTCATGTTGGATTAATGTTTTGTTGTTAAAGCTGCACAATGGTGTCAGTGGAGCCGTGGTGTCTTGCAGTGTTGGTCCTGCTGTTTGAAGATAATCTCTCTCCCATTTGCTCAGTGGATTCTGAAAGGTGGGGGGAGCTTAGGCAGAGAAAGAGAAGCCAAATATCGAAGCTGGTCAGCAGATCTGTTCTGTGATTGTGCCCTGTCCCTTGTGCTCAGCTTCAGTTTGTTATTTTGCTGAGATTTAAAGTGGGTGAGTGTGGAATCGTAAGCTTCTGGCTGCTCATTGCAATCTCACAAACCCCCTCCCGTGTCTTGTGAATGCTGGTCATCCAAAGAGAAATGAGTTGATTAAAATTGAGGAATAGCAACTTAATATTGAGGCGTTGCAGGACTAGACAATTTATTCTGTCAAAGAAGTGGCAAGTTTTTAGGGAACTAAGAGTGCATTAGATTAATCAGCTCCAGTCTACCAAAGCTGGTGCCACAATAAATTGCTGTGTGTTTTTAAGAGTGTGTTATGGGTCCTCATTGTTAAGCTGCCATTTCTCATGTTTTTATCTACTCTCCTCTCATTTGACTGCAGCTTAAGATTTATTTCATTCATATAAACTGACGCATGCCACTGTCCTGGACCCTTGCATCTTATTTATAACCAATTGTTAAGAACATAAGTAGAGACGCTGCTGGATCAAACCAGTGCCCATCTAGTCCAGCATCCTGTTCTCACAGTGGCCAATCTGATGCTTATTATGGGAAGCCCACAGACAGGACCTGAGTGCAACAGCCAGTACTTGTGATTCTCAGCAACCTTGGTAGTTGTGATGATTTAGAGTTCCATTCTGTTAAGTATCTGGTGAAGACCTTCCTCTTCCAGTGAGCCTTTTAAGTAGATGTTTTCCCCAGTCTTTGTCTGTATTGGAACTGTGTTTAGATTAATAATAAAAACAATTTGTTACCTGCCCTTCACCCTAAAGTCCCAGGGCGGGTTATAACATTAAAACACAATATTAAAAATTGTTTTCAAACAACTTACAATCACAAATGTTGCATGATATAAACTTAACTTATATAGGGTGATAACTTATACACTACAGGGGTGCCCAAGCTTTTTCAAAGAGGGCCAGATTTGATGAAGTGAACATGTGTGAGGGCTGACCAAAGTTGAGCTTTTTTTTTTACAATTTTACCCTAAAGTTGTTGAGCTTTTTCTAGGATTTAACCCCAGAGCTGTTGAGCTGTTTTTTAGGATTGAAGCTGTTGAGCTTTTTTTTTTTTTTTTACAATGCTGAACCTTTTTTAGGATTTTACCCCAGGACATATACTGCCTGTTATGCAGGGTGTCTTTTGGGATGGTACCCAATCTTCGTTCTACTCAGAGTAGACCCACTGAAACCAATGGACCAAAGTTAGCCATGCCCATTAGGAATGACTATTGGATACAACTCTTGGAACTAGCACTCTTGAGAGGACTTTTTGAAAAAGCCTTTGGGGACAGCCCCAGAACAGATTGTTTGGGGATCAGACCTGAGTGGTGCATCAAACGCTTGATTGGTTCTCTTATCTGGCATAGAATTGGTATAAAGTTGGTCTGCTCCCTGTTTGGTTTTGCACAGTGAGCTCTGGCTCTCTGTGATCCTCCCTGTGCCTGCTTTCCAAAGACAGCTGCAAACCAGACCTTCAATCAGCATTTTCCATCCCTCTAACATTGTCCTCTTGCTTGGGGAGGGATGGAGTGTCTGCTGCACTGGCTTTGCCCCAGAGGCACCACACAGTTCCCTGTAGCCATTGCACACAATCCAGAGCAGCCTGCTCCACTGCTTTGTGTTGCAGGCTGGTATGAAGTGCATTACTCATTTTGGAATGAAGTGCCTAGGAGGGAGACTTTCAGAGGGTTTGCTGTGGTAAGTCTGTTGTTGCCAAAAAAAAAGGAAGAAAAGAAAAAAGGTCACACAGCACCTTTTTATGAACTAACAGGTGTTGTGGCATTATGGAGTAGAACCCATGTCATCAGATGTATGTCTGCAGCACTGGAGGCTGCTTCATTAAGGCGAATGGGGCACTGCCCCACATCCTCAGTCCTCCCTCAGTCACTTCTCCCTCCTGCCATTCTTACTTACAAACTAGCTCAGGGGGTGGCCAGCTTCCTTCTCCTCCTGAGGGCTCATCCAGACTTCTGCTTCTCCTGCCACTTTCCCCCAAGGAAGACCCCCATCTTTACTGCTGATTTGGAGCGAACATCAGTTGGGTTTTCCACAGATTCATATTTGCTCCAATTCAGTGCTTAAAGAACAAGATTTCCAGGGAAAGCAGTGGAGCAAACAGAAAACTGCCTGGACCTGTTCCTTCTAGAACTAGAACAAGCGGAAGTGTGGAAGAGTGTTAGTCCTGGTAGAACTCAGCAGGGAAGAAGATGGGGACAAAGCTAGGATTGGTTGGCTCATTGACTCTGGGTCCTCCTATCATTGGTTCTGGCACCAACAACTTTTGGGCTCCTTGCTTTCCACCCTACCAGTCTAGTAGGCACCAACTGATACTGTACCCTATCTACCAGGGAGTTTCTCTTCCTCCCCTCTTCCTGTTCCTTTATTTGCCTTGGGTGGGGGGCGCACCTTGTTTGATACCACTTTAAACAGTCATGACTCCCTACCCCCCAAACATCTGGGAGCTGGAGTTTAAGGATGCTGAAAGAAGACCCCCATTATTTGAAAGAAGCCATGACTGTTTAAAGTGGTGTCATAGTGCTTTAAACATATTGTGTGAATGTGGCCTTAGCAGTGTTTGATGACAGAGTAGAACCAGCTTGCAGGTGAGGGTAACCCTTCCTGTCTGAATGTGAGTGTTGTCAGGATACCATCTGCAGGGAGCAGCAGGGTCACAGTATGGCTGTGGCTCTTCAAGTTTGCTTTCTGGTTAGCACACAGATGGGCGGGTGGTCTGGTTCTGGGCTCCAAGCCAGCTATGCCCTTTTGTGCTAATAGCCATTTGAGGTGGTGGGATGTCGTCACAAACTCGAAGGGTCTCTGTGTCTGTTGCTAAGGAACTGTAGAGTTGACTGTGGCAGTCCTTTCTCTTTGAAAGGCTGTGTGTCCCACCCCCGCCCACCCCCCATTTCTGTCAACCCTAATCTCATGCCTACCCTACAGGACTCAAGGCTTGCTGTTTTGATCATGCATGTAACCCACCGCTCTGGTGAGCAACAGCAGCAGCAGATTGATTTGGCAAACCATCTTGATACAGGTTGGGCCACCTGCCACATTTCCAGGTGGCCTGTGTGTTTGTTCCCCCTCCTTTTTGCCTGATTGCTGAATAAAACCCCATTGGGTTAAAAATAATGGGTGAATTCATGCACCTTGTGCTGGTGCTGGCTTTCCATCATCTTGGAAGGGGTGGGTGATGTAGAGCCATTGCTGCCCACAACCCAGATGCTCTTTTTAGTGCTGGAAGTGAACGAACATCGGTAGCTGCCTCCTATTGAGTCAATGCTATCTCTAGCTTAGCATTTCCTACACTAGCAGATAGCAGCTCTCCAGGGTTTAAGGTTGCAGACTTTCCTAGCTTTACCCAGAGATGCCAGTGGGAATTGAACCTGGAACTTTCTACCTCTACCCTCTACCACTGAGCCATAGCCCTTGTTGTGCTCAAATGTGTTTGTTTGCCTGCACTTCAAAGTAGTAACAAGAACACCATCTGCACTGTACTTTCAAGCAGTGTCACACCACTCTGGCTTTCCCCACAAAGATTCCTGGGAATCGTAGTTCACGAAGAGCGCCAAAAGCTGCTAGGAGATCCCCATTTCCTTCAAAGAGCTACAAGTACCTGTGTGGTTCATAACAGCCAGTTGCTCTTCCCAAGGAAGTATGGGAACTGTAGCTCTGTGAGGAGAAATGAGAGTCCTCTCGGCATTGTTAGCAAACTATAGTTCCCAGGATTCTTTACAGGATGCCAGGGCTGTTTAAAGTGCTATTGTCAGCGCCGCCCAAGGTCCCAGCTCACACAAGACCAACGCTGCTTCTTTCTTTAGTATAAAAGTCTTTATTGAAGTTCAGTTTCACTTCCACACGCGCAGCGTGCAACGCTACGTCTGTACCTTAGACCGCCGAAGCTCCATCTGAATCTCCTCCCCCCTGACACCAGTTTAAGATTCTAGCCTTACTCCACCTCTTCCTCTGTTCCTTCCTTCTCTGGGTCCGCCTGCTAGTCGGAGTCTCACCCTTCCTAGACTCCTCTGACGCTGAGTCCCCTGACTCTTCTCCCTCCCTCCTTCGGGCTTTTGGACCTGGCTCCCAATCCGGGTCTTCTGCTGTCCCGCGCTCCTGCACATTTGAACTTGGCGCGCGCAGCCTCCCACTTTCCTTCTGACCGTTACACTTGTGTCACTGCTCCCCCCTTCGGGGAGGCTAGCTGGACCTGGCCTTCCCTCCGTTTCCCCACTTTCCGATGGGGGCGTGGTTATCCCTGACTCATCTTCTCTCCCCGCTGGAGGAGCGGCTGGTCCTGATCCTCCGCTGCTCCCTTGGGAGTCCCCGCTGGCCCCTTGTTTCTGGAGCGTCCCCACTGGGACCCCCCTTGCCCTTACCATAGGCGCCCCCTTCTGGGAATCTTCTGATTCGCTGGAGAAGCTCATGGAATCTCTCGGGTCACTGTCATATTCCCCTACGCTCCCCTCGGATTCCTCTCCTCCGCTCTCTATTTGCTCTCTCCCCTGTGCTTCTGCTCCTGAGCCTCTGACAGCTATGATGATGCTTAAAATGCATAGTGCAGATGGGGCATTACTTAAATGCTGTCTTTTATTGCCAGAGAATGCCGATATACAGTATAACATAAATCAGTGTAAAACACACTGTCCCTGTGAAGGTATATTAGAGATAGGCTTCAAAAGAGAAATTAATCAAGGAAATCTTTGCTATTTGGGTTGCAGAAGTCTGGAACCAGACTTGATATTCTTCTTACAGATTAAAGGAGAACAGCAAAAATTGGGCACTGTTCATCACCCACACCTGTAATCCTAAGACCCAGAAAATGGGCTCAAGGTGTATAGTGGTTGACAGCTGGGTGGAAGATCTCTCAGAAGCCCCTTATAAGTTGCAGCAGGATAGAAATACATAAAGTAATACACAAGCAGAATTAAAACAAAAAACAAAAACCAGAATCCCATTTGAGAGGCAGTGTGGTGTAGTGGTTAGGCTGAGTATTGGAGGTGGTTGAGAACAAAATGGGTTAACCCAGTGATTTCCAACCAGTATGCTGTAGCACCCCAGGGTGCCTTGAATGATGGTCAGAGGTGCCATGAGCAACACTGGCCTCTGCCACTCTTACCTTCCCTGCTCTGATGCCCTCTCAAGTCTCTGCTTCCAAAAGGCCTGCACAGCTGTTAGTTGCAGCAGCCCTGGCTACAAGCTCCCTGGGTGAATAGTGCTTCTGGGGCTGGCCAGGAGGTGCTTCCCAGGCCCCTGTGGGGCAGTGTGAGGAGGCACCTCTCTTTGGGGTGGGGAGGGCAGCTCAGATACCAGGGGTGGCAGCAGTGCCTGCCCAGAGGACTCCCAGGGAGAGGGGAGAGGAGGTTGAGGAAACACTCCACAAAGGAGGGTGTTTGAAAAGGGGTGAGAGGCTGCCCGCTTGGCTGGCAAAGGGTGCCATAACTGGGTTCCTGAGCCCCACAGGGGTGCCGCAGAAAGCATGTAGTTGGTCAAGGAAGCCGTGGACTCAAAAAAGTTGAAACCCCATGGGATAACCCCATGGCTCCTTGTAAGAAGGATGACAACACGACTTCAAAACATTCTCTCTTTTTCATTTCTTTCAGTACCATTGACTATGGTATCCTTCTGGAGCAGCTGTCCGAGTTAGGAGTAGGTGGAACTGCTTTATGGTGGTTCTGGTCTTACTTGTCTAGTTGTTTCCAGAGGGTGATGCTTGGGGAGTGTTCTTCAGCCCCGTGGAGCCTTCAGTACAATTTTATTCCTCATGCTGTTTAACATCTATATGAAACCACTGAGTGGGGTTATTCGGAGGTTTAGAGTATGTTGTCAGCAGTATGCTAATGACACACAGCTCTACTTCCACTTTACCTCTGCAGGTGAGACAGTGGATGTGCTGGATCATTGTCTTGCCTTGGTAATGGACTGGATGAGAGCCAACAAACTGAAACTCAATCCAGATAAGACTGGAATAGCGGGTGGTTCACTAGACAGGATGGAAGGGAGGTTGCCTGCTCTTGATGGGGTTACACTCCCTCTGAAGGAGCAGGTACATGGCTTGGATCTATTGTTGTCTCTTGGCTCAGGTGACCTCAGTGGTGTAAAGTGCCTTCAATGAGCTTTGGCTAGTGGTCCAGCTGTGCCCCTATCTAGGGTGGGATAGCCTAACTTCTCTTTTCTATGCTCTGGTAACCTCTAGGCTGGATTGCTGCAACGCAATATACAGGGGGCTGCCTCTGAAGATGGTTTGGGAACTTCAGCTGGTGCAGAATTCGGTGGCTAGGTTGCTCACCAGGGCAAGATGATTTGAGCATATAATGCTAATTCTGGCCCAATTGAACTGGCTGCCAATTAGTTTTGGGGCCCAATTCAAAGTGCGGGTTTTGACCTATGAAGCCTGAAATGTGGTCCCTCTCCACATAGAAACCTACCTGGATCCTGAAATCATCCCCTGAGACCCTTCTTTGTGTGCCTTTTCCACAAGAGGTCCGGAGGACTGGCAACACAACAATGGGCCTTTTCTGTGGTGGTTCCCCATTTGTGGAATGCTCTCCCCAGAAGGCTTGCCTGGCACCTTCCTTACATATCCGAGCACAATTCAAAGTGTTGGTGCTGACCTTTAAAGCCCTAAACAGCCTCGGCCCAGTATACCTGAAGGAGCATCTCCACCCCCATCGTTCTTCCCAGACGCAGAGGGCCTTCTGGCGGTTCCCTTGCTGTGAGAAGCCAAGTTCCAGGGAACCAGGCAGAGGGCCTTCTCAGTAGTGGCGCCTGCCCTGTGGAAAGCCCTCCCATCAGATGTCAAAGAGATAAACAACTACGTGACATTTAGAAGACATCTGAATGCAGCCCTGTTCAGGGAAGTTTTTAATGTGTGACATTTTAATGTATTCTTAATCTCTGTTGGAGAGATGGGCCAGATGGGCGGGGTACAAATAATAATAATATTAATAATAAATAATAATTATAATTATTAATCTGTAGGTGCCAGACAAAACAGTTCCTCTTTCCCCATGCCTTTGGCTAATTAAATAATCTATGGCCATTTAAACTGTATTGGGTGGTGTTCTGGTTTTTGTTTGTTACTATGCTATGTATTTTTGTGTTTTTATATTTAAACTATCCTGTGATCCTCAAATGAAGGGCAGTATAAAAATTTAATTAATTTAACAAACAAACAAAGAAATAATGAGGTGTATGGGTTGTTAGGCAGCGTTCGAAATTATCCTGCATCTCTAACTAAGAAAGATCGGGTACTGAGAAAGGCTTCTGCCTGAGATTCTGGGCAGCTGCTGCCAGCCAAGGCTGGATGAACCAACTATGGTATGTGGCAGCCCTACGTGGTCCTAGGAGACTCTGGTAATCAGTCCCAGTTCTCTTTTTTAAAAATCTCCTTTTGTGACTGGATCGAAATGTCCTGGCGCCACCCTCGGTGCCTGGCACCTCCACTTGCCTGCCTGCAATCAGCTGGTCTGTCGAGCACAGCGGTAGCAAAAGACCTTGTGCCTTTTGCCGTTGCGCTACCCCCACCAAACCTCTGATTTGCCTGGCAGCATAAATGAATAAATAAATTGCTGCTACCCTGCAGACCCCCTGATTAGCCCAGCAGCAAGTTAAATAAACAAATCCCCTTTCCCCCCACTGCCGGGTGAATCATGTTTTTTGTGCAGTAGTGCCATAGCAAAAGACGTGGCAAAATCCGCAGACCACCTTAATTCACCCAGCAGCATTTGGGGGGGGGGGTGTCTGCATGGCTGCCTGGTCCGGTAGCAGTGCAAAAGAAGAAAAAAAGACATTTTGTTTTTGCGCCAGCAACCTAGGTCCCATAAGCCCCATGGCTCCTACCAGTCCTATCCCAGTTTCTAACACAGGTGTTAGGGGAGGGGTCGTATCTCTGGTGGGGAGCAAATTGTGCTTCTTCTGGGGCAGTTTGCTCACCTTTGGTCCCCACTCTGCACTCATCTCTCACCTGGGGCTCCTGGAAGCTGTCAGCTTATAGCAACAGCCACACCCCAGGAAATGGCTTTGACTGGCTGGCTAAACTAGGTGAAGGCAGCCGATGGGTCTGAAATCCTTGGTGAGTTAGGGTCTTCCTGTGCACATGAAGACAGGCTCTGGAAGATTGAGTGGACAAAAAGACCAAGAGTGGCTCCAATGGTCAGGAAGGCAGTTTCTGCATGTGCTGTAGAGCAGGGGTCACCAAACTTTTTCAGCAGGAGGTCAGTCCACTGTCCCTCAGTCCTTGTGGGGGCCGAACTATATTTTTTGGGGGGAGGGAGTGAACGAATTCCTATGCCCCACAAATAACCCAGAGATGCATTTTAAATAAAAGCACACATTCTACTCATGTGAAAACACACTGATTCCTGGACCATCTGCGGGCCAGATTTAGAAGGCAATTGGGCCGGATCCAGCCCCCGGGCCTTAGTTTGCCTACCCATGCTGTAGAGCAGTGGTTCTTAACCTGTGGGTCCCCAGATGTTGTTGGATTACAACTCCCATAATCCCTGAGCTCTGGCCATGCTTGCTGGGGCTGATGGGAGTTGTAGTTCAACAACATCTGGGGACCCACAGGTTGAGAAAGGCTGCTGTAGAGGGAAGTGCGGGGCAGATGGGGCTCACCAACCTGGCAAGGTAGCCCCACTAGGAGAAGGAAAACTCTGATTCTAAACTTCTGCTGCCTTGCAGGGGAAGATTGGGTGGTTGGGTGGAGCCTTGTATACCTCCTTCTGGCAATTCTGCAGCCAAGCTGCTGCCAAATATATCGCTCTGCTTTCCTTTGGACCACATCAGTGAGGCTGAGAGGGGTGTCTTGTCATCTTGGCAGCCCAAGACCTCCATACACACTGCCCAGGCTTGCACTCCAGGGAGGTCATTTTAGTGCTGCTAATGCAGAGGTTTGGTTTCATCCCCAAAGGCAGACTCTATCGTCTTTCAAGACAGACAGTTGCAAACAATAATTATGGATGTGATTTTTTTTTAAAAGCATAATTTCTTCATAACTGATTTCTGTGTTGTTTTCTTCCTGCTTTCGCTTCCTTGCAATGAGGGTGTAGCTTGGCATACATTTCCTGGCTATGTGGGTGAAGAGCTGCAGCTCAGTGAACTTGGCATGCAGTAGGTCTCGGTTTTAATCCCCGACATCTCCAGGAAGTGCTAGGAATGCCCTCTTTCTGAAGCCCCAGAGAGAACTGTTACCAGTCAGTGTACTGAGCTGATGGGCCAAGGGTCTCACTCTGTGTTAGGCAGCTTCCTATGCTTTTTAGTTGACATGGCATTCACTGAAAGCAGTGGGTATCTAACTTAAAATCTGGTTTAATTCATTGGGACTTTGAAGCTGGTTTGCAGACTTAGTTTGGAGGGCAATTGGTGGCTTAGATACCCACCTTGCTTAACTGAAACTCTGTACCAAGCGTTCTCTGCAATGGGTGGCGTTACTGACAGATGGCTCTCTAGTCCAGCGGAGGATTCTGTCAGCAGCACTGCAGTGGGAAGCCATTTTTTTGCCTATTCCCTCTGTCCCCAGTCATGCTGTTCTGCCCTACCACCCATCTGCAGCAGATTTTGGAGGGTGCAGGGGCACGTGGTCAAAATATCCCCGTGGTACTGACAGAACCCTCTATTGGGTCAACAAGCTGCCAGGACACTGCGAAGGACATTGCTATTGGATATGTGCTAAAAACTGCTTGGTTCCACCCTCCCAGCCTACCCCCGCCAAGAATAGCATAAGAGAGAAAGGCGTTGCTAGGAGACGTACCTAAATCATAAATTGGGTGATTGCTTTATAGAGAAAAAATACCGTATTCTAATATTTGGGTTGCAAGTACAGTGTGTGTTTGTTTGTGTGTGAGAAAGAGAAAGGGAGGGAGGAAGAGGGAGAGAGAGAAAGAGAAAGAGAGAGAGAGAGAATCTCCTCCAGTGCCAAGTCTGTATGTTCATCCTGTGGGGCAGGACACAAGAAGAACATTTTGGGCAATATGGAACTTTTTCATTCTGTCCCACTCTTAACATGGCATACAGACATGGCATTAGGGTAGGGTGGCCCAGCATGAAGCCTGTGGGGACTTTTTTGGTGGCCCTTGGCAACATTTGATGGCCCACTGCCCTCACACTGCCTTCCCAAAGCCTGGTTAGTGAGATGCTGGGCTTTGGGAAGGAGGCATGAGGGCTCTAGGACCGTGCCAGAGCCTCATGCCTCCTTCCCAAAGCCTGCTGCCTCACTTACTCAGCTTTGGGAAGGCAGCACAAGGGCTGGAGGGGCATCAAATCTTGACCTCACTCCTGTCCCGCTCCACAAGACAGTTATTGTGGCCCACTTGGTATGAAAAGTTGGACAACTCTGTATTAGAGGAACCTTGGGTATATTTGTACCACAGCTTTAAAACACTGAGAACAACCTGTCATGGCTCGGTGCCAGCAACATCTGGACTTCTAACAGAACATAGTTAGGGAGCCACAACGTTCCTCAACTTTGGTGAATTGATTGCCTTACTCAGCACTGGGCAGCTTCCTAAGTTGATATGCTGATATTGATACTCTTTATTTTGGCTTGCCAAGAAAGCTAATATTTTCTCCTCCCCTCCTCTTCTTCTCTTCTCCCTTCCAGCTATCAAGGTGAGCTGTGTGGGTTCCTGTGGGGTCTCCAGCAAAATAAATGACACTGCGTGGACAGTGGAGGAGCAGTACTTCAATACAACCCTTTCAATGGCTGATAAAGGTATGATTGGGGGAGGAAACTCTGGATGTAGATGGGTCTGATTTTTGAAACATTTGTGTGGCAGCAAGGACTTGTACTGTCCCCTGAAAAGGTCTCTGACTCTTTTCTTGGTAGCTGGTAAAAGTCAAAGCACAGCTATGCATAAGTCTCTAACTCTGCCTTTGGAGTGTCAGACTAGGACCTGGAAGACCTGGGTGCAAATCCCCACTTGGCCATGAGGTTCGCTGGGTGACCTTGGGCCAGTCACTACCTCTCAGCCTCATCTACCTCACAGGGTTGTTGTGAGGATTAAATGAGGAGGGGAGAAACCAGTAAGGCCAGCTTTGAGCTCCTTGGAGAAAAGAGGGGGGAGGGTTGGATATGCAATGGGTCAATCGGTAACTACAGTCTGATTTTCCCCCACCCCGGTATTATGAGGCCATTGTGCTTCTCCCCTTATATTGAGTCAAACCATTGGCCCTTTCGCATTTTATTAGAAGATGCTATAAAACCAGGTGTCTGCTTGGCAGGGGGGAAGAGCTTAACAAGTAGAAAATGCTCTTCTCGCCTTTCCCCTTCTAGTTGCCACCTGCCTTGCATCTTGCAGGGCATCCTGAATACAGCATTGACAAGTGACCTTGGTTTGCAGGTGTGTTGGGAATGGGAGCGGACAGGTCCCAAACCATGCGGGATTTTACAGCAGGTGCAAGGAGCATATGGTACTCCAGATGTTGCTGATCTACGACTCCTGTCATCCCTGGCCACTGACCATGCTTGCTGGAGCTGATGTGAGTTGTAGTTCAACAAACTCTTGGAAGGCCAGATGTTCCCCACACCTCCTTTAGAGATGAGCCTCAGAACCTTGGGACTGGAAACAGATTGGAAGCTGGAGGTACTATTGAGCATCAGCAAGGTTCTGTATTTAAGAGGGTCTTCCTCTGGTGCCCATGAATCTGTTGAGTCCCCCACTCCCCTGTGTCCTCTTGGTCATGAGTGATAGCCCTTGAGGTGTTTCACTTGCACCCACTCCCCACCTACTACCCTCTTGGTGGTGAGTATTGCTTTTTAACTTCACAGTACCAGCACCATTTTCTTCCAAATGTTAAAAGTGTAGCACTTGCTGTAACAGCTTCGTGGTGAATACTGACACCTTTTCTTCTTTTTTTAAAGCACTGGTTTTGAGGGGCATTACCTCTCCACCACCACACTTGAGAAGTAAATATTATTATTATTATTATTATTATTATTATTATTATTATTATTTATTTCATTTATACCCCACCCTTCCCGGTTTAAAAATCGGTCTCAGGGCGGCTAACAGCAAATATAAAACAATGATTAAAAATAGCATAAAATACAACGTAAAATGCAGCATCAATATCAATAAAATTCAAAGATTCTGGGGTCATTTTGGGCAGGGGGGGAACCCAGTCAGTAGACATCAAATGATCCCCAGGGCTAACTGGCCAAATTGGTCCTACTGGGGCCAGCAAGGAGACCAGGGAAGAATTTAAATGTGGGGTCCCAGAAAGGGTTTCTTCATAGAAGAGAAAAGGGAATAGAGGATCAGGCTAATTCAGATTGAAGGCCAGGCAGAATAGCTCTGTCTTACAGGCCCTGCGGAAGGAGATCAAGTCCTGAGCTGAAGGAGGAAGTTGAGAGAGTGACACCCTTTCCCACTTCCACTTTCGACTCTATATGCTTTTCAAGGCTCAGATTAATTCCACTGGGTATACAGCTTTTAACAAGAACTCTTGGAAAAAGCAAAACGTTTTTGCGCTTTAAATTTAAAATTCCTTATAATACTGTGCTTTAATGCTGTAACCTGTGCTGGGACCTTAGGGTGAAGGGTCATACCTTGGATGAATACGCTTTAGGTTAAGCATTTTCGGATTGTGCTCCACGGCAACCCAGAAGTAACAGAACATGTTACTTCCAGGTTTCGCCGCTCGCGCATGCACAGACGCTCAAAATGACGTCACGCTCATGCGCAGAAGCGGCAAAACGCAACCCGCAGTTGCGCAGTTGCATGTTACATTCACTTCAGGATGTGAACGGGGCTCCGGAACGGATCCCGTTTGCATCCAGAGGCACCACTGTAATCATTTGTCTCTTGCTAGTTCAGAGAAGCAGAGAGAAAGGTGGCTGGGCTGGTGGCGCCTACAGAACTTTCCCAAACCCCCAAATGTGCTCAAGTGGGCCTTGGAGGGTTGGTGGCCCCTGCTGTACTAACTGCAGTTCCCCTGCTGCCTTCAAGGGCAGCCCCATGTACAATGTAAGGCAGTATCATATTAAAGAGAACCAGTGTGCTCCCAGCAATAATGCAAACTCTCCTTTTTGCATGCATCCTGTCCCCCAGAAGGAAGGGCATTTAACTAGTACAAAAAAAATCGCTTTTCTGGGCACAATGGCTTCCTCCCTGGTGGGAACAGCATCTTTCTTTGGGGGCTGCCTCCTCTTGAAAAGAGCCGCAGCCCACCTGAAAGATTCCTGTCAATGAGCCACTTGGCACAGATCCATGGTGTAAGGTGGATGGGGGACCTGGCCACGTTCCAGAGACTCTCTAGGGTTGAATGATCGGCGCCTTCCACTGGCTGGCAAACAGGTTGCAAAGGGCACAGATTAATTTTGAGCATTGAAACTAGTTGGTGAAAAACAGCAGCAGCCACTGCTGCACAGTGGTGCTTTGTTAGTAAATGTACACTGGAGGGGAGGGGAAGGGTGTGTAAGAGCAGAGGAATTTCAAATGACGCACTGAAAAAAATGGGAAATGTGGCCGAAGGGAGCAGCCAGACTCGCTTGGCAACTTCTGCTTGACTGCGGACTTTGAAGCAAAGTGAGGGGAATCATAGAGTCATAGAATCATAGAGTTGGAAGAGACCACAAGGGCCATCGAGTCCAACCCCCTGCCAAGCAGGAAACACCATCAGAGCACTCCTGACATATAGTTGTCAAGCCTCTGCTTAAAGACCTCCAAAGAAGGAGACTCCACCACACTCCTTGGCAGCAAATTCCACTGTCAAACAGCTCTTACTGTCAGGAAGTTCTTCCTAATGTTTAGGTAGAATCTTCTTTCCTGCAGTTTGGATCCATTGCTCCGTGTCCGCTTCTCTGGAGCAGCAGAAAACAGCCTTTCTCCCTCCTCTATGTGACATCCTTTTATATATTTGAACATGGCTATCATATCACCCCTTAACCTCCTCTTCTCCAGGCTAAACATGCCCAGCTCCCTTAGCCGTTCCTCATAAGGCATCGTTTCCAGGCCTTTGACCATTTTGGTTGCCCTCCTCTGGACACGTTCCAGTTTGTCAGTGTCCTTCTTGAAGCTACTTGTACACCCTGAGACAAAGTGTTGCTCCAGCTTCGATCCTCAAGCCCCACAAGACGGTGTTCCTTTGCTGTTGCAGGTGGCCTTGAGATCTTGCTTAGAGCCTTGGTTTGTGTGTGTGTGTGAGAGAGTGAGAGTGAGAGTGAGAGAGAGAGAGAGAGAGAGAGAGAACAAACTTCAGGTTGTTGCCTTCAGTAGGAGGTTCCTCTTCTGCCTTTAAATGCCCAGAGCAAAACGGAAAAAACCAGCTGAGGATTTCATCCCACCAAGTGTTTTGGCAAGTTCTGCAGCAGACGCGTACTCCAGTCTGAATCTGGATTGCTGGGCTATGACTCTTTAAAGGGCACTGGTTCTTGAGAAGCTATAGGACATCTTTCTGCTGATAATTTGTCAGCATGCTGCCTCTGAACGTGGGGGTTCTACCTGGCTATTGTTTGCCAAAAGCTATTGATTAGACATCTCGTGTATGGATTTGTCCAACTCCTTTTGTGTCTATCACACCTTGTGACACCAAGTTCCTCTATAAATTTCTAGTTTATTGAAGCAATTAATTTTGCTTTCCCTGAATTTACCTGGTCTTTAGGTTTTCATTAGGTAACCTCCAAGTGCTAGTATTATAGCGAAAAACAGCCTCTGTGGCCACTGTCTTCTGGTTTTGTAGGGAAAACATGCCGTGGTGCTCACAAACTACTAGATAATTCGGAGCGTTGTTGCTTACGAGAGGAGGTAAGTTTAGATGAAAATGTAGGTGGTTTATCTTAACCAGGCTTAGTGGTTACATTAGAGGGAGTGGATGGCACTTTGCTCTAAACCACTGAGCCTCTTGGGCTTGATGATTGGAAAGTCAGCGGTTCAAATCCCCGCAACCAGGTGAGCTCCTGTTGCTCTGTCCCAGCTTCTGCCAACCTAGCAGTTTGAAAGCACATCAGTGCAAGTAGATAAATAGGTACCACTGTGGTGGGAAGGTAAACGGCATTTCTGTGCACTCTGGCTTCCGTCACAGAGTCCTGTTGCACCAGAATTGGTTTAGTCATGCTGGCCGCATGACCTGGAAAGCTGTCTGTGTACAAACGCCAGCTCCCTCGGCCTGAAGCGAGATGAGCACTGCATCCCATAGCTGCCTTTGACTGGACTTAAACGTCCAGGAGTCCTTTACCTTTTTTCTTTTTATTTTAACCTTTAATGGTTACATTAGTCCTATCTTTACTGCAGTTCTGCTAATTGACATCAGGACCTGGGTGGGAGCCCAGATCAGTGTTAACCAGGCATAGGCAAACTCGGCCCTCCAGATGTTTTTGAGACTACAACTCCCATGATCCCTAGCTAACAGAACTGATAGTCAGGGATGATGGGAAATGTAGTCCCAAAACATCTGGAGGGCCGAATTTGCCTATGCCTGGTGTTAACCATTGTTAACTTGATGGAACAAGTAGCCAGGAATAACTAGCCAGTTAGGCAAACAGAGGGAATTGGATATGTGAGCAAGGGGAAAGTATGTGCAATCACGTGACCCTCTTAACCACAATTAAGACACATCCCTAGCACAGCCTCATTTGCAGAGCTAAAGGAACCTCTGGCCCTCTAGATGTTGATGGGCTATAGCTCCCATGATCCCTAACAATTGGCCACGATGGCTGGAGCTGATGGGAAATGGAGTCCAAGTACTGTACTAGTTTTATGGTCAGCAATGCAGTTGATGGGTCCCGGAGAGGCAAAGACCGCATAGACTGGTGTAGGTGTAATTGTTCTTTTTAACATTTTAAATGTGGTTTTTATTATATGGTTTTATGTTTTATTTGAGATATTCAGTGGTACCTCTACTTACGTGCCCCTCTTGTTATGTATCCTTCGGGATACGCACGTGGCAAACCCGGAAGTATATTTCCAGGTTTCGCCACATGCGCAGAAGCACTCTACCACGCCGTGCGCATGCACAGAACAGGCACCTCCAGTTGCAGAAACCGTGGGATCCGACTGGAGTTCCCATCCACAACCGGAGGTACTGCTGTATATGATGATGTTGCACTAGATAGATAGATAGATGATAGATAGATGATAGATAGATAGATAGATAGATAGTAAGCCAATAAGACCAACATTAACTTTTAACTATGCTCAAGACCACACACCCTCCCCTCTCGTACAGAGATCCCTCCCCAACCTCCAATTGACTGCACAATTTTGGGGACCTGTCAAATAAAATGGGCCATGTTTGCATGGGGCGGTATGCCAAACCTTGGCTATGGGCAAAAGTGCAACCCTGCTGGCTGCTAGAGAAGGGCTCTCTCCTGCTTTCTCCTCCTTCTCTGTTGAATGCAGAACTGCAGCTCAGACTAGGATTATTTGGGACCAAGAGGTGGTGATGACATACAGGAACAGGAGGTGCAAGGCTCTGGAGCTCCCTGCTTGCTTCCACTGGGTGTTATACAATATATGTATAAACAATTTTTTGGTATGGAACTACCTGCTGCAAGGTTCAATGACCATAGGCTTAGATGGCTCTCAAATGGGATTAGAGAAGATACCTGGTCAACAGCTTTTGGCAATTGAGGATTGGAATTAAGGTCCCCCAAGTGCAACCAGCAACTGCAGGACAAAACTTGGTTACAGAATGTGGCACCTAAACCATGACCTCAAGATTGGATGACACATTAAGTCAAACCTTGAACACAGTTAAAAAAGCATTTGCTAACCATCACCCACCACCCAGTCCCTGGAGTCCTTCCCATTCTGGCCTGAAGGGGCTGCACTCTCCCACTTCATCTCATCAGATTTATTTTGGAGCCCCTCCTGTCAGTTTTTTCTCTGCCATTTTTTCCATCTGGTTGCCAATACACACCTGGAATGTGGCTTGGTGAAACAACTGAATTTGTCCATTTTGGGTGTAGCAGAACCACAAACCTCCTTGAAGGTCACTTCCCTGACTTGCTCTGTACACTGCAATGGTTTCGTCTTGGGCTTTTGAACTGGACTGTGGGAGGAGTTTGCAATACCCCCCCTTTCTTATCCACTTCTTCCTACCTGTATGTGATGACACCAGAACGCTCTGTCTGCCATTCCCTTGCCATGTAACTTCCTCATGACCCGCCTGGCAGTGGGGAATAAAAGTAAAGGTAAAGGTACCCCTGACCGTTAGGTCCAGTCGCAGATGACTCTGGGGTTGCGACGCTCATCTCGCTCTATAGGCTGAGGGAGCTGGCGTTTGTCCGCAGAAGGCTTCCAGGTCATGTGGCCAGCATGACTAATCTGCTTCTGGTGAACCAGAGTAGCACACAGAAACGCCGTTTACCTTCCCGCCGGAGCGGTACCTATTTATCTACTTGCACTTTGACGTTCTTTCGAACTGCTAGGTGGGCAGGAGCTGAGACCGAACAACGGGAGCTCACCCCGTCATGGGGATTTGAACCGCTGACCTTCTGATCGGCAAGCCCTATTTCCTCCCCTGCCCTCACCCACCCCCCCATGCACAGGTGGCCACCCTCCAAGGGATTGTTCCCCACCCCTTAACTTTAGTTTTTGGGGACTGCACCGCTGGTTCTTCTTTAATTTTCTTTAAAAGGTTGCTGTTTTCTTCCCTACTTTTTGTTTTTTTTAACGCTTGGTAATTTTGTGTTTTCATGGTGAGGTGTTTTTAGTTGCTTTTGAAGCTGCTCTAGTTGCTTTTGATGTGCAGGGTCTAAAAATATTGTTTTTATTTTACGAGAAGTGCTTCCTTTGATGATGCTGTTGTGATCCTTTCTGGGTGGTTATGAGGCTGCTGGTACTTATTGCTACTAATACCGATAATGACCATACATAATAACAGCAATAATTTAAAAAAGAGAACTGGAATTAATTACCAAAGTCTCCTGGGATCATGGGGGAGCTGCCACATACCAGTTGTTGGTTCATCCAGCCCTGACTGGCAGCAGCTCTCTGGCAGAAGCCTTTCTCAGTACCTGATCTTTCTTAGTTAAAGATGCCGTGGGCTGAACCTTCTGCCACTGAGCTCTGGTCCCTGACTGTTCTGAAACTTTATTTTATTTACTTATTTCATAATTTTTTTACTACTACTGTACTTGATTGCAAGACAAAAACAAAAGAACCTCAAAGCTGTTTACAAAAAAAAAAAAGAAAACCAGTTTTGTTGATTTTTTTTAAAAAAAACCAACTCAGTTAGAAACAAGAAAATTTAAACTTGCAAAAATGGTTAAAACCAGATTAAAATACAGGTCACCGTTCTACATGTCTGGGTAAAGGTAAAGGGACCCCTGACCGTTAGGTCCAGTTGTGGCCGACTCTGGGGTTGTGGCGCTCATCTCGCTTTATTGGCCGAGGGAGCTGGCGTACAGCTTCCGGGTCATGTGGCCAGCATGACTAAGCCGCTTCTTGTGAACCAGAGCAGCGCACGGAAACGCCGTTTACCTTCCCGCCAGAGTGGTACCTATTTATCTACTTGCACTTTGACGTGCTTTCGAACTGCTAGGTTGGCAGGAGCAGGGACCGAGCAACGGGAGCTCACCCCGTCATGGGGATTCGAATCACCGACCTTCTGATCAGCAAGTCCTAGGCTCTGTGGTTTAACCCACATGTCTGGGTAAGCTTGCCTATACAGAAATGTTTTTAGCAGGCACCGAAAAGAGTATGGTGGAAGTCTATGCTTGATGTAAATAGGCAGGGAGTTCCAAAGTGCAGGTGCTGCCACACTAAAAGATTGATTTCCTACAAATGCGGAATGAGCGTTAAGTGGCACCTGCCTGCTCTGCAGAATGGAGCGGTTGGACAGGCCTTTATAGGGTAAGGTGATTTTTCAGGTAAACTGGTCCCAAGTTAATGGGAACTTGGTAGTTCTGGGCGCACCTGGACCTCCTTAGTTCCTGTAACACATTTCACAGAGTCTTTGGGGAAGCAACACTGACCCACTGGCTGGGTAGTCTGCACTCCAGAAAGCAAGCCAAAAAGGGCCCTTCCTTCTTCCATGCCTTCAGACAGCAAGCTGAAGCCACGTGTGCAGATACAAGCCTGGCTATGTCTAATCCTCTGTGTCTGAATTCCCATCTTTCCTCTGACATCACCTCCATTTGCAACCAGGTGGAGTTGTTCGTGCGTCACATAAACCTCTCAACAGCAGCTTACTACATGCACAAGAGCTGAGTCACCAGACGGACTCAGACCACAGAGGTCCATCAGCAGACCTTCTCAGAGGTCCAGAGAGGCCTGTGCCACTTCCAGCTTTCAATGCCCCTGGCCATTTTTTAAAAAAAGTATTGATGACTCACGGGGGTGGGGGGAAGAATGCATGTCTCTTACTAAATCACAACTATACTTTGCTGAAATTTGGAGCTTTAAGCTGAAAGAGTGCATCACGTTTGGGCTGATGTGTATAAATATATAACAAATGTCTAAACTTGTGACTCTGGCCCAAAGGCCCTCCTGGCTCTCCCTACCTCACTCCCACCTCCTCTAATTGGCACCTGGATCTAGAACAGGATGCAGGCCTGACCCAACAGGTGGTTCTTGGTTTCTTGTATAAACAGGTGGGTCTTCACATGTGAAACTGGGTAGAAGTCTCCCTCCCTCCCTTGTGTCAAAAGTAAGATTGGCTGGGTTGGTAGCAGAGGGAGTTTTGTATTGGAGCTGTTTGCTCCACACACAGCTATCCCTTTTGACTTTGTTGCATCGTCATTTGTGCCAAGTTTCTTTGTGTGTGTGTGTGTGTGTGTGTGTGTGTGTGTGTGTACCTAATGACACACACCATACACTACCAAATTGGTTTCCAGTAAGGTTGTATGCTTGTTAGTTCAACTAAGCCTTTGGTTTATTGAATCGTGGAATGGAGAATGTAAGACTGCTTCTTTTCAACCCTTGATTCTGTCATGCCACTTTCCTCAAAGAACCCTGAGAAAGTTCTGAAAGTTGTCAAGAGACCCCTGTTCACCTTACCAGTTGTTTTCCCCCTGAAAAATAAGGTGGGGGAACTCACCACAAAGTTGCTTGGTTAGTTTATTGTGGGGCCAGTCATAGTGCCACCCCCCTCCCTGGGCAGTGGCTAAATGTAAGATATGAATAATAAACTCAAGCAGACAATGGTTTGGATTAGAAATGGCCACAACTTACTGATTATTGATATAAGTGGATTTTTTGGCTTTGGGAGTATATCCATTCCGGCCCCCGGCCCCATACAAAAAATAATTATTATTTAATTTTTAAAAGGTAAGGGGAAAAGGTTACCTCAAGTTTAAAAATAAATAAATTGCACCTTTCAGAGGTACTATTTCAGGATAGGTCATCACACTCAGTCCCTCTTCCCAAGGAACTGTGGGAACTTTAGCTCTGTGGTGGAGATGCAGAGTCTCCAGTCAATTCTTGGGACCCTTAATGAGCTATACTTCCCAGGATTCTTTAGGGAAGCCATGACTGTGTGATACAGGAGTGTCACAGTGGATACGACCAGCTTGCTTTTGCTTCAAATGGTAAGCTTTCTATCTCATTCTCCTTTTCCACCTTCGGATGTAGAAGCCAAAACAGGTTTGAATATATGCAGTCTTAACTGGTTAGTGGGCAGATGACTAGTGAATAGGAAGACTGGAAGCTGCCTTATACTGAGTCAGACCATTGGTCCATAAAGCTCAGTATTGTCTTCATTGACTGGCAGAAGCTCTCCAGGGTTTCAGACAGGGGACATTCTCAGCCCTGCTTGTTGTTGTTTAGTCGTTTAGTCGTGTCTGACTCTTCATGACCCCATGGACCAGAGCACGCCAGGCACTCCTGTCTGCCACTGCCTCCCGCAGTTTGGTCAAACTCATGCTGGTAGCTTCGAGAACACTGTCCCACCATCTTGTCCTCTGTTGTCCCCTTCTCCTTGTGCCCTCCATCTTTCCCAACATCAGGGTCTTTTCCAGGGAGTCTTCTCTTCTCATGAGGTGGCCAAAGTACTGGAGCCTCAGCTTCACGATCTGTCCTTCCAGTGAGCACTCAGGGCTGATTTCCTTCAGAATGGAGAGGTGTGATCTTCTTGCCGTCCATGGGACTCTCAAGAGTCTCCTCCAGCACCATAATTCAAAAGCATCAATTCTTCGGCGATCAGCCTTCTTTATGGTCCAGCTCTCACTTCCATACATCACTACTGGGAAAACCATAGCTTTTACTATACGGACCTTTGTTGGCAAGGTGATGTCTCAGCCCTACTAGCATCATGTAAATATATGGTAAAGGATTAAGCAGTGGTTCCCCAATGCAAGCTTGGGTTAAAAGTGGGTCCTGGGGCTGAAACAGTTGGGACAAGCCTGCTCTGTACTGAGCTAGAAGGAACATAATAAGCTGCTTTGTTCCCAAATGGGTGTTCCAAGCCCCTTGACTGTTGCTCCACGGAATGCAGTTCCTCTTCTCTAGCAGACAGGATCTGGCCACTCTTGGCTCCTTGCAGCTCCCAAGCAGCTTCCCTCACAGAAAATGATGAAGTTACCTTTGCTGCTCATGTTTCGAGTGTCTCTTCTCCTCTGAAACCAGATCGCCTCCTCCAAAGCATCCAACCTGTGCCTTGTTATTATATTCTAGAGAACAATTCAGCAGTGTGGCCAGTGAGGCAGGTAGCAGCCACCTGGATGGGATGGGAAAGGCACAGAGATATGCTTGCATTCAAAGCCATGGAAACTTGGCCTCTATCCCACAGACTTATCTGCACCTCAGAGGGGAGAGGGCGAAGGAGGTAGCGCTGGGGGAGAGGGTTCTTGCTTATATCAGGGGCTTGCTTATATTTCTTGCTTATATTTCGACCTTCAGGGTCGAAAGAGGCCAAATATTTCTGTTGCCATTTCAAAAGGTGGATAGCAAGTTTTTGTGTTTTGTTACAACTATTAGTAGCTTACTATTAGTGTGCATTTTACTATTAGTATTTTAATAAAAGATAGATTCCGCTTAACTGCGTATAAGTCCTCTAAGCAGTTTACAAAGTATATCAACATTGGAATTGTCAGCAAAAAAAACAAGTCTTAAGAAGAGCAGAACGAGTAAACTCAACAATTAAAAGTATGCGTTATAAGGTAAAAATACGGATTAAAATATATGTCAACTTCACATGTCTGGGGAGGCGTGCATAAACAGAAGTGTTTTTAGCAGGCACACAAAACAAGACAGCAAAGGTACCTGCCTTATGTCAATGGTAATTGGGCAACAATCAAACCAAAAACTTAAAAGAGTGGGAAAGTATGGAACAATATATTATAAAACATTGTTCCCAAATCAAACCCTTGATATGCATTGACTAAATTTCACAAAGTAAAAATTCAGATAGATATGTTATTTATTGTGTGTAAATGAGATAACAAAGGTAATCAACACAACTGAAAAGAAAATAGAATAGAAGAAGCTGCAGTGTGGTTGTGGGAAGTCACGGGTGAAGAAATGTGGATATTATTTGGATTTGTTTTACACTTAACATAAGTTAAAGCATAGATTGGAAGATGTAATTGTATAACGAAAGAAAATCAAATAAAAGCATCACAGGGGAAAAATGTCAATGGGCAGAAAATTCAGAGCTTAGGATTTTGGGATTGTTATTTTATTGGTTAATCACGTTATGGGGGGGGAGATGTTTCAGTGACACTTAATAATGAAATAAATTAAAATGGATAAAATTAATTAAAAGCCAAATTAAAATGATATACAACACAAAATTCCCCCCAAACCCCCAACTCTCATCCAACTGTACATACAATAAAAAGAACAAGCCTTATCCCTGCCACACTCCCAACAATTAAAGGAAAACAAAGCTGGGAGACCTTTGACCCCTCTCGGTGCTGATGGACTCCAGTTCTTATCAGCCCCAAGTTTTAGAGTTGATGGGAGTTATAGGTCAGAGTTTCCCCAGCCTTTGTATGTGTTTTGAGTTGGCATCTGTCTGCCTCGGGAAACAATGGAGGAGTGCATCTTCGGGGGTGAAGTCAAACTGTTGGGGAGTTGCAGCGCCTGCTGTGGCTGTAGAGACCGAAATGGGAGAGACATGTTCTGTTGCAGCTGAGGCAGGTGAAAGTGGCTGGTTGTGCTACTGCAGTTGCATCATGGCGTTTCTTCTCTCTCCCTGTGGTCATTTCTCCTCTGGTCACTGCTGTGGATTGAATGATTGTCTCCAAGCACTGTGGTAATCTGCAAGGAATTCCCACTATAACTAATGAGGCTGTGTACACACCACACATTAAAACAGATTCCTGGGAACTGTAGTTTAGGGTCACTGGGAATTATAGCTCTGGCATGTTCAGTTTTTTTAAACAATCTTTAAAACCACTCCTTTCCTGATCTTGCTGGCTGGTGAAATCTGTGCAAGTACAGTGGTACCTCAGGTTAAGTACTTAAGTTAAGTACTCGTTCTGGAGGTCCATTCTTAACCTGAAACTGTTCTTAACCTGAAGCACCACTTTAGCTAATGGGGCCTTCCGCTACCGCCGGAGCATGATTTCTGTTCCCATCCTGAAGCAAAGTTCTTAACCTGAAGCACTATTTCTGGGTTAGCGGAGTCTGTAACCTGAAGCGTATGTAACCTGAGGTACTACTGTATCTCAATTACCTCAACGATAAATTAGTGTGTAACTTGACGAAAAACCAACAAATCATCCTTCAAAATATTTGTTGCTTTTATTGTCTGTGCCTGGAGCAGGGGGAGGGGCTCGACCGGAAAATCTTGCTCTAAGCCTTGCTTACACTGGCAGACCATCAATATATACTGCTCAGTTTTCTTTTCTTTCTAAATGAAAGCTCCATATGGCTTTCTGCAGAAATAAGGCATGAGGCTCTCCAAGAAGTTTCCTAGCTATCTCTCCACTGAGTTCACTGCTCCCACCTAAGCCCCTGCCTGTCTCCCTCCCTGGACAAAGGGGACAATGGGAGGGGGCATTTACAGGTGGAATCTGACCTAGCAGCCTCTAGGCATAATGACTTTCTCTCAGAGGTATTTTTAGCTGTGAACAAATTTCAGGAAAAGCTTTTGTGTGGGGAGACACTGAGCCCTTTGTTCAGGCTTCTGGGAATGAAGTAAGCCCTGAATGGTTTTTAGAGTTTTATACACTGAACTCCTGTCTGCCATGATCAAGACTTTTTTTTTATTTTTAATGGGGCAGAAATGGCATTTTGAGCAAATCTTGGAGGAAAAAAGGGCTGTTTCTCTGATCAAGACTTCTTGGACCAAGGTAACTTGAGGAGAGTCAAGGTGACTTGGGAAGAGTCTAGCCCAATAGTATCTGCTTGAGTTTTGAACTTCTTTCTTAGGCCCTGGGGATGAAGTCAACCCCCAGCCTTTGTGCTTGATGCCCTTAGCTGCAGATGCCAGGGGGTTGACAGTGGTGCTTTATGCATGCAATGCCAGGGGCTTTTACCCACTGAGCTATGGGCTTCTTTACAGTCATACCTTGGGTTACAGATGCTTCAGGTTGTGTTTTTTCGAGATGCGGACCACCGAACCTGGAAGTACCGGAATGGGTTACTTCCAGGTTTCGGCGGCTGCGCATGCGCAGAAGCTCAAAATCACACTTTGCGCATGCGCAGACGTGCCGCTGCGGGTTGCGAACGTGCATCCCGCACAGATCACGTTTGCAACCCAAACGTCCACTGTACATGGATCCAGCATTTCCTGCTGCTAGCTCACATTACTTTTATAAGCATTTTACAACAACCCTCTAGGATAGGTCATTGTAATTATCTCTCCCCCCCCCCATAACACAAAGAAGCTGAAAGTGGCTTTGTTGCAGACTTCCTAGTGAGAACATAGCAGGAGTGGGGTTCAAACCTCAACCTCTGAGAACGATACCAGCCTAGTATTGCTGTTGGCGTCCAGCACAGCACACTTTAGAATGTGTGAAGAACTTGGCAGACATTCATTCATCTTTGCAACAACCCTATTGTAAGGCAGGCTTGCATTCCCCTGTACTGTGTGCAAACCTTGGCCCATCACCCCAAGGCATCTCTCAAATGCATCTCTCCCTGGGCTCATCCAAACTTCCACTTGTCCTATGCTTTCCAGGCATGAGCCTGAGTGGTTTTTCATTTGCCCTGCTGCTTTTTAACCCGCTGATTAACACTGAATCAGAACAAACATAAAAGGTAAAGGGACCCCTGACCATTAGGTCCAGTTCCAGGTTATGTGGCCAGCATGACTGAGCCGCTTCTGGCGAACCAGAGCAGCACACGGAAATGCCGTTTACCTTCCCGCTGGAGCGGTACCTATCTATTTGCACTTTGACGTGCTTTCGGACTGCTAGGTTGGCAGGAGCAGGGACCGAGCAACGGGAGCTCACCCCGTCATAGGGATTCGAACCGTCGACCTTCTGATCAGCAAGTCCTAGGCTCTGTGTTTTAACCCACAGCGCCACCCGCGTCCCATAAATGCACCCCACTGATGTTTGGGGACAGGCAGAATTGTGGATGAGCCCTCTCTGTCTGCTTAACCCTCCTTGACTGTGACGTTGCCTAAAGTCACTAACCAGCAAGTCTCTTTTTATTAACAACTCTCAGTGTTTGAGAGCTGCTGCTTCACATATTGTGAGTGCTGTCAATTGCATCTTTTCCTCTTCCCCCTCTGGGGTGGGGATTAGGCTTTTGTTTGCGCTGTAAACAGAATACACAGTAGACTGTAGACACCAAGTTTTATTCTGTTCTCTCAACAATCAAGGAAATGTTTTGTTGGGGAGAGAGAGATTTTGTTGGGCTCAGTATGCAAATAATGGGTTGTGGAGAGAAGGTACCGTAGTTGTCCTGCTGCAAGCATTGACCTCTGCCACAGCAAGGAGATGCTAAACTTCCTTGTGCAAGGCTCACACTAAATGCCAGAAGAGAACAAAAGATACAGTGTTGGGGAGGGGAGGGGAGCAGAGCTCTAATGTTGCTTCAGCAACAGCCAGCCTTATACTGGGCCCTATATAGGAGCAAGCAGTGCTTCTTAAGTTGTATAACTTGGGTTAAGTACTTAATTAGTTCCGGAGGTCCGTTCTTAACCTGAAACTCTTCTTAACCTGAAGCACCACTTTAGCTAATGGGGCCTCCCACTGCCGCCGCGCCGCCGGAGCATGATTTCTGTTCTCACCCTGAAGCAAAGTTCTTAACCCAAGGTACTATTTCTGGGTTAGCGGAGTCTGTAACCTGTAACCTGAAGCATATGTAACCCGAGGTACCAATGTACTCTACTTTCACATAAAGGTACTTCTTCAGTTAAATAGGGGCCACCAGTGCCGGATTTACGTATAAGCTAAACAAGCTATAGCTTAGGGCCTCACTCTCTTGGGCCCCCCCCAAAAAGTTTAAAGGAAAAAACAAACTGGATGTACATTTCCAAAATACAGTGGTACCTCAGGTTACATACGCTTCAGGTTACATACGCTTCAGGTTACAGACTCCGCTAACCCAGAAATAGTGCTTCAGGTTAAGAACTTTGCTTCAGGATGAGAACAGAAATTGTGCTCCGGCGGCTTCAGCAACACAGGAAACTGCCTTATACTGCATCAGGCTATTGGCATGTGTAGCTCATTATAGTCTACACTGGCTGGCAGCAGCTCCTTCGGGGGTTTCAGGCAGGGATCTCACCCAATCCTACTTGGAGATGCAGGGAATGAACCTGAGACCTTCTGCATGCAAAGCATGATGCTCTACCTGTGAACTATGGCTCTTCCAGCTGTGAAGCAATATGCATTACAATGGTACCTCGGTTTACATACGCTTCAGGTTACAGACGCTTCAGGATACAGACTCCACTAACCCAGGAATAGTACCTTGGGTTAAGAACTTTGCTTCAGGATGAGAACAGAAATCGTGCAGCAGCGGCGCGACGGCAGCTGGAAGCTCCATTACCTAAAGTGGTACCTCAGGTTAAGAACAGTTTCAGGTTAAGAATGGACCTCCAGAACGAATTACATACTTAACCCGAGGTACCACTGTACTGTCTAAGCAGGGGATGGTGTGGTGTACAGGTACAGTTAATTTTTCCAAGTGTGCCAGAACTAGACAATAGGTGACTGCACCAAGCTTAATTTATATAGGGTGAGTCTTTTAAAAGAGGCCCCATGGAACATGTGTACTCTGTATCCACAGGACCTCTTTTAAAGCACTCACCCTGTATTTGTACCTGTTGGTGAAAAGCTACTTCTGATCCCCCTAGTGGCCAGGCAGGGTATAATATTTCAGCCTAGTTTGTAGGACAGAAGAGCCTGAAGCTGAGCACACTGGGGTAGCCAACGTTGTTGAATAACAGCTCCCATCCTCCCCTCATGGGATCCTTGGCCATTGGGCATCCTGTGTGGGGCTGATGGGAGTTGGAGGGATGAAAAATCCACCTATGCTTGAAGGCCTTTCAGCTTCCTGCCCAGTCTCGTAAAGGTAAAGGTAAAGGGACCCCTGACCATTAGGTCCAGTCGTGGACGACTCTGGGGTTGCGGCGCTCATTTCGCTTTACTGGCCGAGGGAACTGGTGTACAGCTTCTGGGTCATGTGGCCAGCATGACTAAGCCACTTCTGGCGAACCAGAGCAGCACACGGAAACGCCATTTACCTTCCCGCCGGAGTGGTACCTATTTATCTACTTGCACTTTGACGTGCTTTTGAACTGCTAGGTGGGCAGGAGCAGGGACCGAGCAATGGGAGCTCACCCCGTTGCGGGGATTCAAACCGCCAACCTTCAGATTAGCAAGCCCTAGACTCTGTGGTTTAGACCACAGCACCACCTGCGTCCTGCCCAGTCTCATAGTCCCTTGCTATACATCGAAGGCTGTGTGTGGAGTACTATTTGTACCCACATGAACCAGAAGGAAGGGGTTGGGGTCAGTGGGCTTCATAAGACTTGGCAGCTTCTCTGTCTTATCATGAATCTTTGCACCTGGAAGATGGCACACCTCCCAGGACATCCTGCTACCTCCACACACTGCTGCCTCTGCCCCCCTAAGCAGGGAGTCACCTACCACCACCACCACTCGTCTTCTCCTCCTCTGAGGAGCGGCAGAAATGGTTCTGTAAACTGTGCCTTCCACAGACATTTTAGTGTATTCTAGGGTCTGCAACTGCTGTCCTTGCTCCTCTGGCGCAGAATCAGTGTCCAAGGTGAGGGCATGGAATCAACCTTGCAGCTCCAGTAATACATGGATCCTGGCAGTCTCGCATCCACGTGTTGTGTTCCTCCAGGGGTTCATCTCCTGCATTGGGAGATCTTCCAACTCCCTAGGTGCATCACTGCTCCAGGACAGTCCACTCTGCTCTATCAAGGAATTCCTCCTCTTGGCCAGTAGCTCAGAGTGTGGCTAAGTGAGCTCAAATTGCTGTGCCTTCTCATTCAGCAAGGCAACCGAGTGTAGATTTGCACCTTCTCGGGCAAGAAGACAAACATGGCACAGGTGTTGCTGGTCACTGCAGCAGCTCCCTCACCACCCATGTCTCTTGGTCCTGGGTACCCCGTGAGGCAGCACTTGGGACCTTCCCCTCAAATCACCCTCACAAATGCCTCTGTTTACAAGTTCATATCATAATATCACACAATAATGATATTATACAACCATATTTTATAGCCATATCATTAAATCATGCAACCACAAGATCACATTATCATACAATCATAAGATCCCAATACAGTGGTCCCTCGGGTTAAGAACTTAATTCGTTCTGGAGGTCCGTTCTTAACCTGAAACTGTTCTTAACCTGAAGTACCACTTTAGCTAATGGGGCCTACTGCTGCGGCCGCGCCGCCACCACACAATTTCTGTTCTCATCCTGAAGCAAAGTTCTTAACCTGAGGTACTATTTCTGGGTTAGCGGAGTCTGTAACCTGAAGCGTCCGTAACCCAAAGTACCACTGTATCTTACAATCATAATATCATACAAACACAACACCATATAGATACATAATCACAACATCACAAGGTCATACAATCTTAATATCACAAATCACTATATCATAATAGCATATCACACAATCACATCATAACATCATCAGATATAATAGCCCTCAATGATACCCCCCACATATGATTGGATGAATGTGTGACAGTGTGATATGATTTTATGATATTCTGATTTTGTGATATTGATTGTATGATATGATGTTTGTGTGATAATCATGTTTGTAGTGTGTTAATTTTTTTTATAGAGACAAGCTAACCAGATCCATTTTGCACATTTGGCCATTCTGTTCCCAGGATGGACCATGGAGTGGTTTGTGACTTTTCCTGACCACGAATATACAGTCTTGTGGGACTGAGTCAGTTATAAAGTCTGTCTGATTGCCATTCTCAGTTTAAATGGGAATAAACACCATTAAACTTATTAGGACTTAGTTTGCATTTCTTCTGATGTATGCAAATTGTGTGTAATTTTGTCAAAAATTTGCACTTTTGCAGCCAGTTTCCCCTAATATAGTATAGGTTTTTATATTGCTTTCATCAGTATAGTATGTATTTTTATGTACACTTTCCCCAAGTATATACTCTCTTTTTTTTACATACTTTTAAAAATTGGAAATCCGCCCTGCAAAATTTGGAGGGGTGTGAATTTCAAATAATAAATGCATTGGGTTCATCTGCTGCCTTTGGGAAGTGTTAATTGGGTAGAGTCACAATGAAATGGGAACTGATTCAGTTTCTCACATGTCTTCATTTGCATCCCAAGCTATGAAGATCTACAAGCAACATTTAGAGTGTACTTGTATTACTAAAGGGTATGCTGGTGACAGCATTTATCCTAATCTTTTCAAAAAAAAAATTTTTTTAACAGTGAGAAATACATTTTTAGTTGTTCTTTTTATTTTTTTTAAACTGAGCTTCTTTCACCCTCGTCATATGAAGTCAAACATTTTCATGTGAGATGTTGAAGGCCTGTGGATTATTAATTAACTTGAAGTAGCAACTAGTAAATTTCATACAGTCATACCTCATGTTACGTCCGCTTCATGTTACGTTCTTTCAGGTTACATCCCACAGCGACCAGGAAGTACCAGAAAGGGTTTTTTTCCGGGTTTCGTCGCTCATGCATGCGCAGAAGCGCTAAATTGCGCTTCGCGCATGCACACAAGCAGAAAATCACACCGTGCACCTGCACAGATTTGGTGCTTCAGGTTGCGCTCTTTTCATGTTGCGAACGGGCCTCCGGAACGGATCCCGTTCGCAACCAGAAGTACCATTGTACTCTATGTAAGAGGCAGAACGTAAAAAGAGACCTGCAGCTGGATGAGGCCAGGGACCCATCTGGTCCAACATTCTATTCCTACAGTGGCCATCTAGAAACCTCAATAGGGAGCCCACAGGCAGGACCTTAGCCCAACAGCCCCTTTCCCCACCCCCTTGTGATTCCCAGCATCTGCCACTCAGAGGCGGACTGCCTCCAACAGCGGAGGTGAAACAGAGGCATCGTGGCCAGCAGCCTGTTCCTCCATGAATATATCTAATCCTCTTTTGAAGCCATCCAGGTTGGTGGCCCAAATTTGATTAGGGTTGATAATCTAATCAAAATCCATCTTACGGGAGACTTGTAAGCAGGACCCAAGTGCCACCCGACTATTCAGAAAATGAAGAAATGGGACAGATTCCGTCATACACGTGCTGTTACAGCTAATGTCTTGAAAGGTAAAGGTAAAGGGACCCCTGACCATTAGGTCCAGTCATGGACGACTCTGGGGTTGCGGCACTCATCTCGCTTTATTGACCAAGGGAGCCGGCGTGCAGCTTCCGGGTCATGTGGCCAGCATGACTAAGCCGCTTCTGGCGAACCAGAGCAGCGCACGGAAATGCCGTTTACCTCCCCGCCGGAGTGGTACCTATTTATCTACTTGCACTTTGACGTGCTTTCGAACTGCTAGGTTGGCAGGAGCTGGGACAGAGCAACGGGAGCTCACCCCGTCACAGGGATTCGAACCGCCAACCTTCTGATCAGCAAGCCCTAGGCTCTGTGGTTTAACCCACTGCGCCACCTGCGTCCCATCTCATATATGTATTGCAACATTAATATATATATATAAAAGGTCTCCAGTAAGATGGGGCATCTGGTTGGCCGCTGTGAGATCAGGATGCTGGACTAGATGGGCCTTTGGCCTGATCCAGCCGCAGGGTTCTTTTTACGTTCTACCCCCCACCCTCTCTGAATAACAGTTCCTGGGATTGCAAGTGCAGAGCATGCTCAGGTCCTGCCTCTGGGCTTCCCACAGATATCTTGTTTGTCAAGGTGAGAACAGGATGCTTTACTAGATGGGCCACTAGCCTGACCCATGCTCTTCTTTCGTTTTGTCTCCTCTGTTAGAGTACCGTATTTTTCGCCCTATAAGACGCACTTTTCCCCCTCCAAAAATGAAGGGAAAATGTGTGTGCGTCTTATGGGGCGAATGCAGGCTCCTTGGCTTCAGCGATAGCAATGCGAAGCCTCCGAAGCCTGCGCTCCGGAGGCTTTGCGTTGCTTCCGCTGAAGCCAGGAGAGTCTGCTCTTTGAGGCTGGCGGTGGGGGAAAGCAGCGCCTCCTCCATCGCCAGCCCCAGAGGATGGGGGGCAGCGGGAAGGCGCGCGACGCCTTCTGGCTACTCTCCGACCCGGCTTTGAGGCTGGCGGTGGGGAAAGCAGCGCTTCCCCCATGGCCAGCCCCAGAGGATGAGGGGCAGCGGGAAGGCGCGCGACGCCTTCCTGCTACTCTCCAACCCGGCTTGGAGGCTGGCGGTGGGGAAAGCAGCGCTTCCCCCATCGCCAGCCCCAGAGATTGGGGGGCAGCGGGAAGGCGAGCGACGCCTTCCCGCTACTCTCCAACCCTCCTGTGGGCTTTTGCGGGAGATGGGGGAATTCCCCCACCTCCCGCAAAAGCAGGCAAAAGCCGCACGCTCTTTAAAGGGGCTCCGCGGCTTCTGCTGGCTTTTCTAGGAGGTGGGGGAATTCCCCCACCTCGTAGAAAAGCCCGCAGGAGCCGCGCAGCCTTTAAAGAGTGCGCCGCTCTTGGGGGTTTTTCCCCGAGGAGGGAGAAGGGACTGACTGGCCGAGTCCATCCCTTCTCCCTCCTGTGGGCTTTTGCGGGAGATCGGGGAATTCCCCCACCTCCCACAAAAGCCGTGCGCTCTTTAAAGGGGCTCCGCAGCTTCTGCTGGCTTTTCTAGGAGGTGGGGAAATTTCCCCACCTCGTAGAAAAGCCCGCAGGAGCCGCGCACCCTATGAAGAGCGTGCCGCTCTTGGGGGCTTTTCCCCGAGGAGGGAGAAGGGACTGACTGGCCGTTTCAGTCCCTTTTCCCTCCTGGTCGAAAAGCCCGTAGGAGTCGCGCACGGCGGGAGGTGGGGGAATTCCGCCACCTCCCGCAAAAGCAGGGAGAAGGTCTTTGAGTAGCGCACAGGCAGCGTGCAGCCTGTCCGCTGCTCCCAGAGCTGCGGGGGGGAAATCATATTTTTTTCCTTGATTTCCCCCCCTGAAAACTAGGTGCGTCCTATGGGCCGGTGCGTCCAATAGGGCGAAAAATACGGTAAGTATATGCCTCTGGATAGAAGCTGCTGGGAATTACTAGTGGAGAAATGGTGTTTGCATTCAGGCCCTCCTTTTGAGCCTTTCACTGAGGCCACCTGGCTGGCCACTGTGAAGCCAGGATGTGGGTCTAGATGGGCATGTGGCCTGTTTCTTCTTAAGTCCTGTTTTACAGTCCCTGCTGGCTTCTTCTTTTACCTACACTTATTCTGCGTTTATATTTTGCAGGGGTCCTGGCAGCTGGGGAGCACACATTCCCTTTCCAGTTCCTGCTTCCAGGTACAGTGAATTTATTCTTTTGCTCTATTGTTCCCATTGATTTCCAGGACTGCGACTGAACAGTGACGTCAGACTTCCTATAACCTCGATTTTAACATCCTGTGAGCACAATCACAGGGCTGCCTGGGGTGTCATGCAAGTGCTTAACTGCTGTCAGATATTGCTATTATTATTGGTAATTTTATTTGGATTTCTTACCTGCCTTTCACCCTAACTTACCATGGCAGGCTGCAGTGATTTAAAATACACTGTTAAAACAGCTTACAACTAAGTTAAAAATCATAGGAGTGTGGTGGGTCTCCGTTGCATCAGCGGACAGAAAAGGAAGGTTTATTTTCAGCATACGACAAAAACTATGCAACAAAGGTGTCAGATGTGGGGTGGGAATTCCAAAACCTGTGCAAGAGCTAGCCATGGTTTTGTGTCAAGTGAATGAATGTGAATAAGGTGTGGTTCTGACAACCCCAGTCTGGTTTCAGCAAGCCCCCACCTGTCTACCTTGCTGCTTACTGCCCAGTCCAGTAGCTGTCAGATTGCGCCGCCTCCTCCTCCATCTCAATGTTGCCTTTGTAGAGGGAGGAGGAGGAGGATGGGGACAGAACTAGAATGGGTTGGCTCTTCCTCCCCTTTGGCAGCACCTCCTGTTGGGCTCCCTGTCTTATTTATTGGTTTATTTATTAAATATATATATATACGACCCTCCATCTGAGTTCACATGGTCACAAGTCACTATGGGCTCATACACACTAATGGTTCACTGTGCTTTTTAGGCACAGTTCTGTGCTTTTCCAGTCTGTGTCGTAGCATTTCTATTTTAATTTTTTCCTCCTCAGCCACTTTCCTCACAGAAACCCACTCTTTAAGGCACTTGGCAAAGCCCAAATTGTCATTTGTTCCAATTCGTTAAAGATCAGGTTCTCTTGGGGAAAGTGGTGGGGTTGGGGGAAAGTACTCTAGCACAGACCAGGAAAGTGCGGGTCTGTTGCCTAGAAAGCACTGGGCAAAAGCTAAGTGTGAATGAGCCCTACAGCTGAATATGTGGAACAGAAGCTGATCTGCTGTGCTCCCCCCCCCCAATTTGCACCCATCGGGGTCTTCAGGTTCAAATCATGCTCTCCATTCTCTCTCTTAATTTTTAAAATTGGTTGTTTCTATATAAAACCGTGAAACATTAAACAAGAACGTTATTCCCCTCCCCCAAAAACCCCTGCTTATTCATCATAGTTTTTTTTGTTTGTTTGTTTTAATTGAATGGCTGAGCTTTGACTTTGTGGATGTGCATAAGAGCATCTTCTCTGTCAGGAAGCTCACTGGGTGGATTTTGGGCTGGTCACACCTTTCCTGCCTAGCCTACCTGCAGAGTTGTTAAGCTGGTGTCCATGGGGGTGTTTCCCCCATGGGGCAGAGCCAGCGTGGTGTAGTGGTTAAGAGTGGTAGTCTCGTAATCTGGTGAACCGGGTTCGCTTCCCCGCTCCTCCCCATGCAGCTGCTGGGTGACCTTGGGCTAGTCACACTTCTTTGAAGTCTCTCAGCCCCACTCACCTCACAGAGTGTTTGTTGTGGGGGAGGAAGGGAAAGGAGAATGTTAGCCGCTTTGAGACTCCTTAAAGGGAGTGAAAGGCGGGATATCAAATCCAAACTCTTCTTCTTCTTCTTCTTCCAGTTTGTCTTGAGGGTTTGTTTGTTTAAAGGAAGCTGGGGATATAAAGAATAAACAGTTAACTAAAATAACTAGTAACTTCTAAATCAGTAACTTTCTAAATCTCTTTGAAAAAGAGAGTTTAAAAATGCTTAGAAAGAGGGGCTGTTGAAGAACGTGTCTGTCTGGGGCTGTTCATAGTCCATGCAAACACCAAATTAAAAACAGAATTTGATGCAAATCACAGAACTGAACATTCCTAAGAATATTTACATTCTGAAATTTGATATCTATACTAATTATGGATTGTATGGATTTCATCATGCCGTTTCTGGAGCATCGATTTTATCATGTCCCTTTTTTTAAAAAATGCTGTACCATTTTTCTACTATGTATGCTCCATATTTTATTCTGTAATGTACATTGTTTAGAGAGCTATGATTGCAGGTGATTCATGAATATTTTAAACAAATAAAAACAATTGGCATTCGTAAGGCAGCTTACAATATCCACCTGCTTTTCCTTTTTTAAAAAAAGAAAGCAACAATTTTCTAGTCCTTATGACCTGCACAACATACGGCCCACTTGCAGCTCCCCCAAGGATGGCCTGCAAAAAATGTAAAAGAAAGTAAAGATGTAATGAGTGCTTTTCCATGTGCCACTTGAACTGCCTTCTGCTATTGTGCCCAATGTTTTTCTTCTTGGGGAAAAAGGTGTTGGTACTGCATGCCCCTGAGTACCCCCAGAATAAAAGCGCTGATTGTGCCCATCATGTAATTTGGTGGATGGGTTGCCACTGAACATTCTCTCCTGTTTGTCACGTAACCCACGGCAACCAGCCATTGCCAATCTATCTCTAGTCCGAGAGGAGTGAGAGTCATATATTTCCTCTGTGTTTTTGGTCGTCAGGGACCAACGCAGCTGACACCCGCTATGGGGTGAGCGGCAGCAACATGAGGGCTTCTTACCCCACCCTTTCTGCGCAGCAGCCCACCAAGTTAATTTATCTTAATTGAAATTTCCCTTTTTAATAATATGGTTTATTTGCAAAACAGTTTAATCATTAATTATACCTTTACTTGGAAATTGGTCCGAAGAAGTTTAGCCTATTTTAATTTTGGCCCCTACCTACTGCCAAGTTGTGCAGGTCTGCCTTATGGCCAGGGCTGGCTCAGCCGTGAGGCGAAGTGAGGTGACTGCCTCAGGTGGCAAGATCCACCAGGGCAGCAGATCCTGATGTCAACCTTTCCTCCCACCCCCACCTTATTCCTGATGTAGATCTTCCCTCACCATTTCTTCCCTGGTGGGGAGGGAGGTGCCATTTTGGGGTCTGCCTCAGGTGCCAAAATGTCTTGGTTTAGCCATACTTATGGTTGTAAAATGCCCCCATCACCCTCCTCCCCCAAACCATCAGAAATCAAGAAGATGTACGGTTTTGGTTTTACTTCTAATGTTTGCAAAACATATGCATGTCAAAACCTTTTCCTAGAGTAGAATGAGATTTTGGCAAAATATTTTTGTTGTTCTTTTCTAGTGCAAGTCATAAGAGAGTGTGTTTGTGTGGGTGTTTAAAAGGTGGGGGGAAGTACATTATATGCCATGTCTTGTCTCTTTTCTCTTTGGAAAACAGCTTCAGCTCCTACATCCTTTGAGGGTCCCTTTGGGAAGGTCTTGCACCAGGTCAAAGCTGTGATAGAGACACCACGGTTTTCCAAGGATCACAAATGCAGCAAGATATTCTATGTCCTGTGCCCGCTGAACCTGAATGACATCCCTGAGATTGAGGTAAGGGTTGGTGGGAAGGAAGGAAGGTGGTAGGCACCCCCACATCTTGCTTTTCAATCCCAAGGGATAGTTCATTAAACCACTTTGGGAATTCCATGAGGGGAATAGGAATCTCCTCGCCATCTTCAGCAACCTTAAACTATAGTTCACAGGATTCTTAGAGGAGGAGCCAATGGCGGTTCAAAGTGGCCTCATAGTGCTTTAAATGAATAGTGCAGGTGGGGCCTAACTTAGTGGGAGGCAGGCTGTGTTTTCCCTTCTCATCCTAGTCTTCCTTTTCTGCAGCAGCCAAACACAACGTCGATCACAAAGAAGTTCAGCTACAAGCTCGTGAAAACTGGCAACGTGGTCCTGACAGCCACCACAGACCTCAAGGGCTACGTTGTAGGGCAGGTCATCCAGTTGCGGACAGACATTGAGAACAAATCAGGCCGGGACACCAGCACCATTGTAGCCAGCCTCATCCAGGTAACCGGGCTAGGCTTTTGATAGTGTATTGTAGGTGCTCAGCTTTGCTTGAGGGGCACTTGTTCATTTTTCGTTCCCTTGCTGCAGATGCAATCTTAGGAACGTAGGAAGCTGTCTTTATGAAGAATTAGGATTAGCTGTTGATTAATCCAAGGCAAAACTATAGGGTTGTATTCAACTCAGTTCTTCTCAGAATAATAGGCCCATTTTTTTTTATTAGATGTACTTGGAGTAGGTCTGGATTGTTGTTGTTGTTTAGTCGTTTAGTCGTGTCCGACTCTTCGTGACCCCATGGACCAGAGCACGTCAGGCACTCCTGTCTTCCACTGCCTCCCGCAGTTTGGTCAGACTCATGCTGGTAGCTTCGAGAACACTATCCAACCATCTCGTCCTCTGTCGTCCCCTTCTCCTTGTGCCCTCCATCTTTCCCAACATCAGGGTCTTTTCCAGGGAGTCTTCTCTTCTCATGAGGGCCAAAGTATTGGAGCCTCAGCTTCACGATCTGTCCTTCCAGTGAGCACTCAGGGCTACTTTCCTTCAGATTGGATACGTTTGATCTTCTTGCAGTCCTCCAGCACCAGAATTTGAAAGCATCCATTATTTGGCGATCAGCCTACTTTATGGTCCAGCTCTCACTTCCATACATCACTATTGTGAAAACCATAGCTTTAACTATACGGACCTTATTTTCCCTTTCTCTTCTGCCCAACCCAGAAAGTTGCCTACAAATCCAAGCGGTGGATCTATGACCTGAGGACCATAGCGGAAGTGGAGGGTTCACCCGTGAAGGCCTGGAAGCATGCAGAGTGGAGAGAGCAGATTCTCGTCCCAGCACTGCCTCAGTCCATCCTTCAAGGCTGCAGCCTCATCCATATTGACTACTACATCCAGGTAAGGTCCAAGTTCTGCTGAGGATTATGAACACAGGTTGTGGGCTACCAATATAGCAGAGGCAGCAGGGGGCCTTTTTCAGCCTGAGGGCCACATTTCCTCCTGGGCAGCCTCTTGAGGGCCAGAAGCAAAAGTGGGTGAGTTAACAGGGAAACAGGTGTATCAAGCAGCACATATATTTTGTAAATAATAAAAAAACACACCTTCCAGACACCAACATCCCTAGGGAGGGATGAAATGTAGACCTGAGGGCTAGACAGAGAGGTCTGAAGAGCCATATTCAGCCACTGGGACTGACACTTCCGCACCCCTGATGTATGGGTCCTTGGTCTGACCCCACAGGACTGCTCCTTATAGAGTCATAGAGTTGGAAGGGCTCTTAAGGGCTGTCCAGTCCAAACCCCTGCAATGTCCTCATGCATGCTGTCATATTGTTGTCTCCCTGCCCCTAGGTGTCCCTGAAATCTCCTGAGGTTTCTGTTGCTCTCCCGATCTACATTGGCAACATCGCTGTGAACAGGATCCCCCTCAACCCGACCCGCTTGGTCCCTCACGTCCCGTCGCCCGTGATCCCGAGTGCACCGCCGGTGGACGAGGAGGCTGCCGGTGGCTACCACCCCATGGACAACATTTCCATCCCCACCAAGAGCCACTCCCAGCAGCAGCCTTTCAGCTATGCACCAGGCTTGAGCTTCCCGGAAGCAAGGCTGGACTCTGAGCAGGGCAGCTCGCCCAACCACCCCACACTCTGCCTCTCGACAGGAGCGACGGTCCCTTACTATGCCGAGGGGACGGTGGTTCCGGTTCCCACAGCCAGCTCCCTCATCCTGCCTCCGGAGTATAGCACCTGGGGTTACCCCTACGGTAAGCGCCTGCCTAGCCTCAGATAGGATTCCCTGGCTGGAGCAGAGACCCCAGGGGTTGTGCTGTTTCCCATATGGGCAGCAGTGTGTGGTGCCTATGGGGACTGGTGGGGCAGAAGGGCAGGGAGGTCAGCAGCCAGTGGCACCAGAGCAGATGACAGACAAAGCCAGTATATTCTATCTTTGTCTCCTCCTCTCTGCTGAGTTCTGAAGGGCAACACCAAGACTAAAAAGGAAGGCCCACAGCTCTGTGACAGAGCACCTGCTTTGCATGCAGAAGATCCCATGTTCAGTTCCCAGCATCTCCCAGAAAGAACGGGAGAGTCTCTTTCCTGGGGAATTTGCAACTAGGCAGCCTCAACAGCACTGAACTGAATGGACCACTGGCAGCTTGTTATGTTCCTCAGGCTGCAGACGGTTAGAGCTCATGGACCACTGATCTGTGGACCATAAGAACATCAGAAGGCCAGTGGCCCATCTAGTCCAGCATCCCATTCTCGCAGTGGCCAGCCAGATGCCTGCAGGATCTGAGCTCCAGAGCCCTCTCCCCTTGTGCAGGTTGCAGCAACTGGTACTCAGAATCATTGCTGCCATGGAGGGTAGCCATCATGGCTAGTAGACACCATTAAATGTACTCCTCTGTTAATTGGTCTAATCCTCTTTTGAAGCCTTGCAAGTTGGTGGCCATCACAGCCTCCTGTGAAGTTAAGTTCTGAAGAATGACTAGGGAATGACTAGGGACCGACTGTGTGACCACAGTTTGAAAACTCTGAACTAGATGGCTTTCAACTTCTCTCTCTCTTTTGCTTCCTTCCAGAGGCACCCCCTTCATATGAACAAAGTTGCAGCAGCGCAACCTCCAGCCTGAGCAATGGCAACTAGCCACAAGCTCACAACCTGATGTCTGGCATGCCAAGCTGGGAGAAAGGACAGTACAAAACATTGCCTGGAGGGGGCGCTCTCTCCCCCAGCAATAGTTCCCTGGGCCATGGCTGCCTTGCACAATAATCTCTTTCCTTGTGCTGTACAGTTCATCATCTTACTTGCTGCTTTATAATCCGAACACCCGTGATGCCTTATCTGAAATGTGGGAGTCATCGTGTATGGAAAGATAGAGGTGTGTGCAGATCAGTGTGTGTGTGTGTGTGAGAGAGAGAGAGAGAGAGAGAGAGAATGAACGAACAAACAAACAAATGAATGAATGAATGTACATATGTATATATTTTGAGTGCCACCCCATATCTGTTGTGTGCTAACCAGAAAAGGTGTGTGGGTGTAGACAAATTGCTTCTCTGCTGGGCATCCCGTGATTTAAGCCCAGTGTGCCCTTTTGCACTAGCTTACCCTCTAGAGAACAGTACAAGCAGTGCAGGAAGAGCTGCTATCAACATTCCTTCTGATGTAGGGCAACTGGCATTTCCCTGCCATTTTTTTAAAAAAAATGTGGCATAGCACATCTGATTTTTACTCTGGGTGCTTGTAGTAGTTCCTTTTTTGGCTCTTGAGTGCTTGTAGTAGCTACCATTTTCCCTCTCTCTGCCACCCCTGTAATCCACAGACAGGAGACAACTGACAATCACAATTCTAGCCTAACTCTACCTCTTGACTTTGCTTCTCCCAGGAAGTGAGTCCAGATGGAGGAGGGGAAGGAGGAGAGCTTTTTGGAAAAGAAAAGAAAAACATACAGTTTGTTAAGCAGAATTCCAAATAGTTAGGAGCTTTGGGTAGTGATGCACTTGATCCATTGGATAACAGTGGGTGGGAACAGGTCTCGTGCTGCTCTCCACAGTGAGTGCCTCTGCAGCTTTGCAGTTCGTGGCCAGTGGAGGTGAGAGGCTGGTTGGCTATATTCCTTCTAGAGTTTCTTGCCTCCTCCTTCAAATAGAGAGTTCTGCCTGCTTACTAGCATAGCAGTTTTAAAAGTGGACTAGCTGTTGCCCAGAGAGGCTCCCAGCCTCTGCAATCTCAATGTTACAGAACAGCCAATGTCAAAGTACTTTTAAAGCAGGGCTTCTGACACACTGTGTGTGTCTGTGGGTTTGTGTGGGGGGTTATTTTTTCCATGGCTATTTACCACGTTGGGCGTTAGGTTTTTCTGTGTGTACAAGTCTGATCTGCTAAGCACCACCTCTGGAGTAGTGAAGCCTTTTTCCTTTCTCTCGGCCAGCCTTTCTTCATGAGCTCCTTCAAGTTTGCTGGGTGGCTGATCCAGCAATATGGACATGCAAACGTTCACATTCCCAGCACCACGTGGTTTTTATAGGACAATTAATCCTCTTCCACGACCCTTTTTATTTGTGTCTTTTTCCAATCAGCTTTGTTTAAATGGTGAAACTTTGAAAACACAGATTTTAAATGTATTTAATAAATTATTCTGAGACCTTGAATGTAAAAATGTCTTCTTTGCTTCACTCGCACGCCCCCCCCCTGCACTCCTCTCAGCAGCTCTGATTGAATCAGGAGTTGGTCCTCTAAGTGCTGTTCCGAACAACTGCCGGCCTCATCCTGCCTGTGTGTGACAAAGAGTTTTCCAGCAATAGAGGGCCAGAGGTTCCCCATCTCTGGATTTAACCATAAATGTGAAGCAGGAGTCATTCTGCCTGTCTTGGCTTATTTTGCAAATCCCCCTGTTTCTGAAGGGATGCAGGTGGTGCTGTGGGTTAAATCGCAGAGCCTAGGACTTGCTGATCAGAAGGTCGGCGGTTCGAATCCCCGCGACGGGGTGAGCTCCCGTTGCTCAGTCCCTGCTCCTGCTAACCTAGCAGTTCGAAAGCACATTAAAGTGCAAGTTGATAAATTCGTTACCACTCTGGCAGGAAGGTAAATGCAATTTCTGTGTGCTGCTCTGGTTCGCCAGAAGCAGCTTAGTCATGCTGTACGCCGGCTGCCTTGGCCAATAAAGCGAGATGAGCACTGCAACCCCAAAGTCGTCCACAACTGGACCTAATGGTTAGGGGTCCCTTTACCTTTGACTGTTTCTGAAACAGAAGAATGCTGGTGCTAATGTAGTCAAATCAGCAACACCCCCCAAGAGGGGGTGTATCAACAGGAGGTATGAGAAGTACCAAAAGTTGGCAGCCAGTGTAGGGTGGAGAGGAGAGAGAGACAGAGAATCTAGGTGCCCACGGTGAGATCTGGGTATGTTCAATGGACAATTGAGTGTCTGTAATGGGGATATGATGGGAAATGATTCAGGATAGATAATGGAATGGAGCAGCTGGAATTATGGAGAGGGAGCCCTTGAAATACTGTTGTTCCATTGCAAGCCCTCACCTGTCTTTAATTTGCAATGAAGTAATTCATTTGATGTATTTCATTTAATGAAAAGGCATATACACTCCTTGAATGTAAGAAAACCTTGAAACAGTTTAAAACATCCAAATTATTGCTTGAAAAGGAGCATTGTTTTTAAGACAAACAAAAACAAAAGATGATTGAAATCAGCAGATAAAACCAAACTCAGCCTTCATTTGCTACAGTTCTGAATGGCAATCCTGTACCATCCAGTTTCACAAACTGTACAGCTGAGGCATAAACCCAAGATGTGCATGTCTGATCCACGTCAGATAAAAGGCTCGTGCCGGAGGACTTGATTTGCTTGTGAGGCATCTTCTGGTATCTCTTCCCTGCCATCGTCTCCTCTGCCAGTGTTGTGACATTTCCAAAAGCCAGTTCTTCGTCTCCAAACCAGACGCCTACCAGTCACAGCTGTCTGTCTGTCTTGCCCTGAAGGGGCATGGAGGGCATCCTTCAAATATTCATAGGAAGTACCGTATAGGAGGCAGGGCTGGCTGATGTTCAGAGAGAACCAGGCAGCGGCTGGATGGCTGGATGGTCTTGGCTTCTGCTTCCTGTAGTGGGAAGCGCTGCAAAGTCTTGTGTCAGCCATTTCCTCTTCTGGTTTTAATCAAGTGGATTCTGTAAAAGCAAGACCATATTAAGCACATATCTGGCATCTCTGAGCTGGGGTCGCTGCTAACACTTTCCCTGGCATTCCCATTAATAAATATGAATAGTCCAGCTTGGTGATTTGAGCAGTGTTGGGTAGCTGGGTGTGGTGGCCATATATTTCACAATGTCCCTGATCTGAAGGAGGGTGAGGAGAACTTTATCATAATGGGGGCCACACGCCAGTCTTGGGCAGGGCCACAACAATGGGTGTACATTTGTAAACCATAGGCTGATTTCTACATACACAGACACAGCCCTCTCTGTACCCCAAACAGGCTACCAAGAGGTGTTCTCAGAGTTTAAGGATACATTCCAGCCAGGTAAATACCCTCTAGGAGGGTGTGAAGCGAGGGTGGTGAAGGCATGGCTGGGATGCCACATTTGGCCTCTGTTCTGGATGTGGGTGGCGCTGTGGGTTAAACCACAGAGCCTAGGACTCAGAAGGTTGGCGGTTCGTATCCCCATGACGGGGTGAGCTCCAGTTGCTCGGTCCCTGCTCCTGCCAACCTAGCAGTTCGAAAGCATGTTAATGTGCAAGTAGATAAATAGGTACCGCTCTGGCGGGAAGGAAAATGGCATTTCTGTGCACAGCTCTGGTTCATCAGAAGCAGCTTAGTCAAGCTGGCCACATGACCCGGAAACTGTATGCTGGCTCCCTTGGCCAGTAAAGTGAGATGAGCGCCGCAACCACAGTTGTCCGCGATTGGACTTAACGGTCAGGGTCCCTTTACCTTTACCTGGAGCATTCTGGGAAATTAAAATGGCCATGTAGCTTGGCCATGCAGTGCTCTTTAGTATTCAGGCAAGCCCTGGAGGGGGTCCACTCAAAGCTCACTTTGCCCTCCTCAGACTTAGATACAAACCCTGCACAAAAGCATATTGTACAGTGGTACCTCTCAAGACGAATGCCTCGTAAGACGAAAAACTCGCAAGACGAAAGAGTTTTTCGTTTTTAGAGTTGCTTCACAAGACGAATTTCCCTATGGGCTTGCTTCGCAAGATGAAAACGTCTTGTGAATTTGTTTCCTTTTTCTTAAAACCGGGCGCATTGCTTGAAGAGGTGCAGTTCCGTGCTTCGCAAGACGAAAAATTCGCAAGACGAAAAAACTCGCAGAACGAATTAATTTTGTCTTGCGAGGCACCACTGTATTGCCCCTGCTTCTGGAAACTGCCACACCGATGGCTTCTACCTGTGCACATTCCTATGTGCACTCTATTATCTAGGCTCCTAATGATGCCCAGGTAGCCTTTTTTTTAAATGCACCTTCTAAGTCTTCCACTTGTCAATGCACTGTGTTTTCTGATATCTCTCAGTGCTAAATCACTACCGTGTGTGTGTGTGTGTCCATGTGTGCCTCTTATGAATGCCTTTTAAAACATTTTGTCAGCTGTGGTGCTACTAGCAACAATCCCCCAGCTAGGTGCTACCCACCTCCAAGCCTAACCTCAGCCCTTGAAGGTGGCAGATTCATCCTGACCCTAGTATATGTGCAATGATTTTAGCCACAATGATTAAAGATAAAAGCCCTCCTTAGTGTCTTTGGGGTTTTTTTGGGGGGGGGAGTTCACAATTGGATAAGATCAATTAGCATAGCACCAAGAGAGCCCTCCTGGATCACACCAAAGACTAATCTAAGAGAGCATCCTATTACCGCCATATGACCCTGGAAAGCCCATGGCCAGGACAATGGTTCTTTCCTGTTTCTGTTCCTCAGCAACTGATCATTATGACTAGTAGCAGTTGATAGCCTTATCCTCTCCATAAGCCGGGCATGTCCAAAGTCCGTGTGGGGGGGCCGAATCCCTAAAAAAGAAAAGCTCAGCAACTTTGGGGTTCAATCCTAAAAAAAGGTCAACAACTTTCTTTGGCCCTTTGGTGCTTCACTTCATCAAATCTGGCCCTCTTTCAAAAAAGTTTGGACACCAGTGCCTAAGCCACTTAAGCTGGTGGTTCCCACATCCTGGGACTTCCATACTTTAAATGAACAAATTCCTTCTGTCTGTCCTGAATCACCCATCATTCAGCTTCATCAGATGGCCTTGGGTTCTTGAGTTCTTACAGAAAGAAAACACCATCACCCTATCTCTCCACAACATGTGTAAAACTCTACATCATGTATCTCCTTAAGTTAAATTAACATATTTAAAAGTACAAAAAAAAGTTGATAGTTTTAGCTAACGTGGCTGAAAGCAGGAGCTTGGAGGCATGGCAGAGAGACTCATTAGGTGCAGAAGAAAATATAAAAGTGCCTCCTTTGTTACAGAACTCCCACCTAGAGGAGGCAAAGAAAGTGACCACACCAAGTCTTTAGGAAGTTGAAGAACTAACTCTGTGCTTGTCTGTGTCCTGTGCTTGTCTAGCAAAACATGCACTTGTGATTTTGGCTGCAAACCCCACACCTTCTGCATGCAAACCAAGTGTACTACAGTACCACTGAACTGTGGCCATATCCTTGAATCTATTAAAACCGAATTGAGCAGCTGAAGAGCAGTGTTCTAGGATCATATGTGGCTATGCACTGCTGGAAACAGAACACTAAGCTGGAATGGACCTTCATTCTCATCTAGGAAATCAGTTCCCGTGACCTGGAAACCAAGCATGTCAATATCTTTGGGCTCAGTCACGTACCAGCAAATTCAGGTTGTGCAATTACAGTTAAATTGGGAGCTCTTGTACAGCACACCTGCTTCCTCTGAAGATCAGACTTTTTCTGATGAGGAAACAGGTGGGGAAATGATGCAAAGGTCCTCTAACCTCCCTGCAAACAATTCAGAGGATTGTAGCCTGCTAAGTTATACTCAGAGTAGCCCCTATGAAGCTAAAGGATCTAAGTTAGGTGCATCCATTATTTTCAGTGGGTCTACCCTGAGCAGGACTAGCAATTGGCTCAACCAAGAGCTACCAGCCCATGTCATCTTATCTCCCCGCAAACAAATCAGGAATACAATAAACAGGACATCCTGCAGGTGCCCCCCCAGATGATGCAGTCATTCCAGGGTACCATTGCCCACTGTACCCTAAGTCAAGCGTCCTGGTAGGTGGGAGGTGGGCAGCCTGGTGAAGGCATATGTCTCTTACCAATGGATTTTGCAGTCGGGAAAGACTCTTATTTTGGCAGCAGCTTTGGGATGGGCCGTTCTGCAAAGCCACCATTGGATGGCAGCAGCGTATTGGGTTTTTTTCCTCCTGCTTGCCTGCAAAGGGTTGGGCTGACGGCCTACTTCAGCTAAGAGCCAAGGTCTGCAGCCTGGTGCCTTTTGTGGGGGACTCATGGTTTTGCCAAGAGATCTAAGGCGGGCTCTCAACACCCTCCTCCCCCACCTCTGGGGTGTGCAGTATTTGTTCCCAGAACAACCTCTTAGGCATCCCCTGCTGGATAAACCCAAGGCAGTCAGCCACAGAGGCCACCATGCCTGCGATGCACAGCTATAATGGGCAATGGGTGACCATGGCTGCACCAGTGGCTTCTTTGGGTTATATAATTTTTAACATCATAATCGAGTTTGGCAATTTTATCTGCTTAGCAATGTTGCTACGTCCCTGTTTTGCATAAAAAATTTTAACATTTCATATTTTGATTTAGTTTGGTAATTTTACCTGCTCAATAGGCTTTACATATTAGTATTTTAAACTCAAATTGGAAAGTTCCTGTGGCTGATGCAAACATCTACCGATCTATCTAATTTATTTATTTATCATCTCTTCTTTATTCTTCCTTGTGCACACCACCTAAAATCAAACTCCACTTTGGCTAACACAATCCTGACGAATGCCATTTCATGCCTGATTTTATGCTGCTCAATATCATTATATTCCCCTCCCCCCCCCTTATTGTCATCATCACCATTCGTTTATTTTGGCTGTTGGACCAAAAATAAGACTACAAATAAACCAATGAAATCTTAAATGCAGGACAAATACTAGAAAATGTATTTTGTTAAAAAGGGGCGGTGGCGGCTGCATACCATACATTTAAAGCACATTCCCTTCCCCAGGAAGCCTGGGAACTGTAGTTCACAGCGCTACAATTCCCAGCAGCCTTAGCAAATGGCCAGTAGTTTCTAGGATTGTTCCTTGAGAGGATTGGGGGTGTCCTTTAAATGTGTGTGATGCCATAGTAACAGCCATAGCTCAGTTATATACAAAATAACAAATAACCTCAGTTGTCCCTGGAAATCACTCTTCCAGCTTCAAGTGGTAAACTACCTTCTTTCTCTCCCTGCCAGTACGTAATAGATATTTGGTCACTGTCAACCACCCCATGGGATTTTATATCCCAGCAAATATTTAACTTAGAACTGAGCTGCCCCTTCTGGTAGTTTTGGCCAGTAAAGGTAAACTGACCATTAGGTCCAGCTGCGGACGACTCTAGGGTTGTGGCGCTCATCTCGCTTTACTGGCCAAGAGAGCAGGCATATAGCTTCCGGGTCATGTGGCCAGCATGACTAAGCCGCTTATGGCGAACCAGAGCAGCGTATGGAAACGCCGTTTACCTTCCCGCTGGAGTGGTACCTATTTATCTACTTGCACTTTGACGTGCTTTCGAACTGCTAGGTTGGCAGGAGAAGGGACCGAGCAGCGGGAGCTCACCCCGTCACTGCGATTCGAACCTCCGACCTTCCGATCGGCAAGCCCTAGGCTCTGTGGTTTAACCCACAGCGCCACCCACGTCCCTGTTTTGGCCAGTAAAGCACCAATAATTTTGCTGAGGAGCTGCAGCCTAGAAACTGCAGAACAGAAGGACCCCTTCCACAGATTCCACCTGCTGGTTGTTGTTCTTTTCTTAAACGCTGGTACATATTTTTTCTTGCAAATGAATAAATAAAACACATGAAGGCTGCAGTCCTGCAGGCATGCCAGAGGCTGGCTGAGGCCACTGGTATGGTACTAACCATGATGGCTATCTTCAATCTCCACTGTCAGAGGCATTATTCCTCTGAATACCAGTGGTTGGGAGTTGTGGGTGGGTGGAGGGCTAGGGAAAAAACTATGATTAGTTTCATCCACCTGTCATTAGCTGTGACTCTGCCTACCTTTGACTCTGGCGCCACCTATTGATGGCATCCCTGCCTTCTGCCCTACCAAGTCCAATGGGCACCAGCCACTACTGATTGACTGGCAGTGCCTCTCCAGGGTCTCAGACAGGGGACATTTCCCTGCCCTACCCCTGCATGCAAAGTCTCCGTTTTTATTGCAGAAACACCAGGACAATATCAACAATTGATAGCAGAGTATGTGAAAGAAAGGTTAAAACAGAGTAGGTCAAATAGGCCTCACAGGGGAAGGAGTTCCACGAAGCTGAGGCCTCGCCTGTAAAAGCCTCATCCTTGGTGCCTGTCAATAAAACCAACATTGTTGTTGGCATCTGTCTGTCTAAGGAGACAATGGAGGAGTGCGCCTTTGGGGGTGGAGTCACACTGTTGGCAGGTTACAATGCCTGCTGCGGCTGTAGAGACCAATACAGGAGAGACATGTTTTGTTGCAGCTGGGGCAGATGGAGTGATGGGGGAAGGGTAGTACCTCTGGTGCGGGCATGTCATGCTCCATCTCAGGGTAGTTTTTCCACCTTAGGTCCTGACCCTGGAGAGGTCACTTTGGTGCTGCAAACGCAGAAAATCAACATCAATGGTGGGTTTTTCTTGTGCATATGCCTTTGCCTCTACCTTATCACCCATCTCCTAGGTAGTGCTACAAGGACAGAAGCAGGTGGTGGGGTTAGGGGTGGTGTATGCATCATCACTTATGAACCATGGCTCCACTATTTATTTTGCTGCAAGTATATTTATGTCAGGGCAGGATGCGGAGGGGGTGTGTGCAGTATCTGAGGCCCCACACAACTGAATGTGGAGGAGGATACCATATGCAAAAGACAGTGCTGGATTAAACCCTGTGGAGGCCCCTAGGCAGTTGAACTCTTGGGGGTGGGGGGGCCTTGTACATGTGCTCTAGAGGGATAGCATTGATCTAAGAAAGCTTGATTATAAAATTATTTCAAGATCAAATCAATATTATTTTGATTCATTGTTGCAGGGCCCCTAAAAGGCACGGAGTTCATAGGCTGCTGCCTACTCTGCCTATATGGCAGTGACGAACCAGAACCACCTGAAGGGCATGCCAGAGCCCTCCCGCCTCCTCCCCAAAGCCTGCTAAGTGCTTGCCCAGCTTTGAGAAGGGTGAAGGGCTCTAGGACCCAGAGCCCTGGAGCTTCCTTCGCTGAGCCAGGCGCCTTATTACTTAGCCGCAGTGCGGGATTTAGGGCGATGGCGGCAATTCCGCGGAGCTGAGGTGGCGCAAAATTGAGAATATCCATTTGGGGGCGCCAAATGTCCTCCCACAAGGAGCCATTTTACAAAAGACTACAAAAGTTCCACCATTTTGTCTGGCTTTTGGGAGGGCAGTGCTAGGGCTCTAGGATGCTGCCAGAGCCCTGGCACTGCCATTCCAAAGCCGGGCAACCTTGTGCAATCGCAGCTTTGTGCAGGTATATGTGGAAATAAATGGGACAGTGGGTATCCCCTGCTCTCCATTTATTTTTAACCCCACCCCATAAAGATGCATCACATAAGTAAAATAAGCGTAGGATGTGAGTTACCTGTAGTGCTGCCATCAGGGCAGGATTGGGGGTGGGGGGTTCAAATCTGGGGTTCAATTCCACACAATAAGTTGGAGGGTCCTCAAGCACAACCAGACTGGCCTTTTGAAGTTAGTGAAGTACTGTAATGTAGCCAACCAGTGTGTGTGTGTGTGTGTGTGTGTGTGTGTGTGTGTTTTAAAGACCCTTTTACAGATTCTAAAACAAGCTTGTCAACCTAGCACCCTCCAGATATTGCCAGGCGGCATCTTCCACCATCCCTGACCATTAGCCATTCTAGCTTCATCGTGAGGGGGGCTGGACTAGATGACCCTCGGGGGTCCCTTCCTACACTATGATTCTGTGAAATAAAATAGAGATCTGGTGGTGGTGGTGTAGTTACGAGTGCTGGACTAAGAACTAGGAGGTTGATGTTCTATTCTGCATGCAACTATGAAGCTCACTGGGTGTCTCTCAGCCTTACCTATCTCACAGGGTTGTTATGAGGATGAAACAGAGAGTGGGGGAGAATGGTGTGCACCACCTGGCGTTCCTTGGAGGAAACGTGCAATACAAATATACACAAATAAATAAATATCTAGAGGACACTAGGGTTGGTGAAGGCCTGTCTTAAAATTACAACCCTGCACCATTGATCTACGTAAGGAAAACATTGTGCGCACAAAGAAGCCCACAGTGGGATTCCGGAAATTCAGGTCCTTGGTCTGCATGTTTTGGGGGTTAAACATCCGAAAGTGATGAGCTCGCCCACTGGTTGCTGATTAATAGGTCTGATTATGAATATTCCTTTCTCCTCTGTGAGTCCTGCTGCTATCCTTCTCACCTAAGCACATCTTCTCTTGATTGGCAAAGGCATCAATCAAGGCTGGATGCTTCTGATAGCAGCCCACTATATGGAGAATGAGAACCACCCTCTTTGTCTCGGTTAAGGCTGTTAAGAGGATTAATTGCTGCCCTATTTGAATGGCTGGTGTTTATTGTTCTCCCCAAAGGAGCTGAAGGATGGAACGTCATTTTTAATTTATTTTTTTTAAATTTGCAATTAAATCAAAACACTTCTGAACAACAAGAGAGGTTTGAGGGTGCTGCAGAACATAAACCTCATTTCAACATTTGCAAGAGTAGGATGGAGAAGGCAAAACCCTTTTATCGGGTTAAATTTGTTTTGGCTGCAGATTTTCTGCTGGGCACTTACAAGCTTAGGACTCAATTCTGGCCAAATTAGCAGCTGTTCCAGAAATCTTTTATTAACCCAGGAAGTGTTAAAAAAACACACGATGTTTTAATAAACACCCTCCCTTGTAGGATTTTACAGCAGTCTTATGGCCTTCTGGTGGGTTTTTCTTGTATTTTTTTATTAAGAGATTTCTATACTTCCCTTCACCAAAAAGCTGTCACTGTTTTTTTTTAATGATAAAAAGTAAGGTATTATGAAAACATAATAATTATGATTAAATAATCTATGGCCTTTAAATCTCTATTTCTTTTTTTACTGTTTTATTTGTTACTATGCTATTTATTTCTGTGTTTTTATACTGTAAACTGCTCTGTGATATTCAGTTGAAGAGAGGTATATAAATTTAAATTGTAATCATTTAAGTAATTCTCATAAATTACATAACTGACATCATATAAATGACTTAACCCACCAGTCCCTAAAAGCCTAACAAAAAATACAGCAACAAGGGAAGCCACCATACACAGATTGGTTCATCTATCTCCTTATTATCTATGATGACGGGCAGAGGCCTTTTTGTAGTTCTACAAACACTGGGATTCCGTGCAGCGTTTCCATACTCACTTGTTGTGAGTGGGTGGTACTTACACACAACCCCAGTCTCTGAGCAGTGTGAAATGGAAGGGGTACCAGGTTTATTTGCACATATATATATCATGAGCCTGTGATGGAGGGGTTCACAGCATTAATACCCCAAGAGGTTCTGGCTTGTCCCATAGCCACAGCAGCCTTGGACTTTAACAGATGCCAACCACTGCTCTCATATATTGCTCTCTGATTCCCTCTCTCTCTCTAGCCCACTGCTTCATATTTCCTTTGCGTTGTTTTAATGGCTTATCCCCAGGCTATCACCTAAAAAGCAAATTAGCCAGACTTAATTAGCTTTTCACACTTGTTTATTCCTTGGGATTAAAGAGGTGTCTGACACAATGCTTAAAACACATGGGTCTTGATTAGATACTAGCATGTGGGTTTCTGATATGCAGTTTTAACACACAAGCCTTAATTAAATTCTAACACTAGCTTGATTTGGAATAGTGGTACCTCGGGATGCGAACAGGATCTGTTCCGGAGCCCCATTCGCATCCTGAATGGAATGTATGATGCGACGGCGCGTCTGTGTGGGTCGCGTTTTGCCACTTCCGCACATGCGCGTGACGTCATTTTGAGCGCCTGCGCATGTGTTAGCGGCGAAACCCAGAAGTAACGTGCTCAACCTGAAAAAGCGCTCAACCTGAAGCACATTCAACCCAAGGTATGACTGTATAGGGTGTATTGGATCCAGCAACTCATAACAGTACTATTTTGCCTGCACAAGTATCCAAAGTTAGAGAGTACGCTGGCTCCAATTTATAGTATACAATAATGTAAGAAGAACCCTGCTGGATCAAGCCAAATGCCCTTCTTGCTTTAATTTCTTACTTCCAGGCATGGGGAAGGAAGGGCCTCCCCCCCGCCCCTGGGAGAATACCAGAATTGTGTACAACCACACTCTACATACCTGTACAACAAAAATAACACCCACATGCTTTTATATAAACTTTTTTTAAAAATAAAAAAAACCTATTTCCCATAGGTGCACAGCTGTCAACGTTTCCCTTTTTAAAAAAGGGAAATTCCCTTATTCCGAATAGGATTCCTCGCAAGAAAAGGGGAAAGTTGACAGCTGTGCATAGGTGAGATCGATTTGGGAAAGCAGAACAAAAAATGTAACTTTATTTTCTTTTTAAATGCGTTTTAAAAAAAATAAAAATGCACTTTTAAAATTTCTCTTCTCCCCTCTCCTTCAAGAATTTCCCTTTCTCCCGGATCTGTGGGCATTCCTGGCCCGGGGCGGTACTGTACGGACAAACGGAGTTTTCATGGGCGCCACAATGACAGCCAGAGAGGAGCAGTGGGCGCTGCCATGCCATGCAAGGCGGCGCAGGCGCAGCGGGAGCTTCCCTAGCGAATGAATGGAAGGGGGCGGGGCGCGCGCGCCTGAGAGCGTTCAAAAGGGAGAAGGGGGAAAAAACTAAGTGGGCGGAGTTACGCTCTAGGGTTGCTCCGGCCGCGGCCACAGCGGATGCCGAGGTTGGTAACACTTTTGGGGCTTCACTGGGGAGGGGTGCTGTGGGAGGAAGAGGAGGAGGGAGCTGGGAGGAGGAAGAGGAAGAGGTGTCGAGGGGCAGACCCGGGGTGCGGGGAAAGAAGGGCCGCTCATGGCATTGCCCCAAGTCAGGCGCGACCTGGCAGCGAAGCTTCCACACGCGCTGTTCTGTACTCGCACCCACCCTCCGGCACCCCATGGTTCGGTCCAGTCCCTCCAAAGGAAAGCCGGCGTGCTCGCCGCTTCCATTGTGGGCGACGGGGGGGGGGAGGGGAGAAAGCAGCCCGGGAGAGGATGCCCACCCCCGTAGCCCTGCATAGAGCGCTTGGTGGAATAGAGGGTGGTGTGGCTGCTATGCAGGTTCCGGGGTTCCTCCGGCGGTGGCAGACTATGCAGAGTCCTGGGGTCGGCGTGGAGAGGCCTCGGGCCCGGGTTCTCGCCGGAGGGGCGGGGCCAGCCGAAGGGGAGGGGACGGAGCGTGTGCTTGTTTGCGTGTGGCCTTTGGTAAAGCGCACGCAGGGCCGCCTTATGCCTGAATTCAGGGCGCGGGGTCCACGGGCTGTTATGAGGTGTCCAGGCTGCGGGGCTCTCAGTGGGTCAAGCCGAGGGCGGGAAGGGTTGGGGGAAGCCAACCCTTCCCCGCTCCCCCTCGTTACTATTGGTTGGGTAAAGCAAGTTTTTTTTAAAAAAACCCAAACACGTTTAATCTAAATCTTACGAAAAATAAAATGTGTTTGCGTTGTTTTTTTTAAAAAACTTGCTTTTTAAGACATACAAAAAGTTTAAGACGCGTAAGGCACATTAAAGTCACTTCAGCCATTTCTAAGCACCTGAGTGGGGTTGCCGAAACGGGAACGTTTTTAACAGCAGGCGCCGAAAATAGCACAGCGGAAGCGGCCGCTGAGTATCAAGGGGCAGGGCGTTCCGAAGGTGTGGGAACCACCGCGCTATAAAGAATTGTGTCCTTTATAGGTGTGTCCTTCACAAGCGCACTTGCAACGGTGCGGATTCCGCCAATGGAGTTGAGGCTACACCTGCATCAGATTCCCTTAAAGCTTTTGCTCCGCCCCCCTCCTTTTTTATGGGGTAGAACTTGTATTTGTGTATTTATTTATTTTAATTCAGAGATTTATTTACTTTAATTCAAAGGTTGTTGTTGTTTTCATAGCATAAACATTTCACCTCCTGGGGTAAAGTCAAACTACTGCACCCGGCAGCACAGACGGGACTTCCCTAGGGTCAGTTTGTAGGGAGTTCCTGGGCTGCCCTCACCAATGTTGTCCAAAGGAAAGCAGAACAATATGTTTGGCACCATCTTATATTCAGGAGTTGCAGGAAGGAGGCATACAAGGCATCATTTCAACTCTTTGGGGGGCTCCACTTTGGAGCAGCCCCATGTGCCCCTCATTTCCCTCTACACTACAGCAGGTGCAGAAACCACCTTCTTAACCATTGGATCCACTATTGCTCTCAGCTGCTCAATCCATGGGATTGTATGCAGTCTTTGTATGCAGGGGAAGGATTTGAAACTTACTAATTACTTTCACCTGGTTTAGCTGGCCAATCACAGCCATTCCTGGGGTGTGGCTGCTGTTGCATGCTGAGAGCTTCTAGGAGCCACAGGTGAGAGCTGAGTGCAGCCCATACACACTCCAGTTAAGTGTTATTAACACTACTAATATTTATTAGTCACTTTACTCATAGAAATAACCAAGAGCAACTTCTAACTGCAACAGGAATACTAACAAACACAGCAGGGCCATTTAATAGAAACAATTGATTGCTCTAATTTTTCATAATCACATAAAATAGATTGATTCTGTTTCCATCCAAATCAGTCAGATTTTATATATATATGTCAAAAAATTAAGGTTAAAAAACTCTTTGAGGGTGTTTTTTTAAAGCGGTGTGTAAATTTTATGAAACAAGCAAACAAAATAAACAAATCCTGTTCTCACAGTGGCCAACCAGATTCCTGTGAGAAGCCTGCAAGCTGGACCAGAGTGCTGCAGCCACTCTTCCCTGCACTATTTTCCAGTAACTGGTATTAAAAGCACACTGCCTCTGACAGTGCAGGTAGTAAGTATTGCATAAATATTTTTGTTTCATGCTCAGGTTCAAGTAACTTGCCCAAGATCGTCTGTTTCAGTTCCAGGCCTGGCTTAGTAGGAGCGTTGGAACCACGATTCTCATTTTAAGATCCAGTGCCTCTGCCTTGGATACATTTAATTTGATAAATAACAGAAGAAGGACATGCCAAACTGACCACTAGAGAAGGGTGTTTCGCTGCCAGTTTTAGATGGGGCTGCTGTTCTTTTGACTTTCTCATTGTGCCCTTTTTGGGAATAATTCACACAGCAGCACAGCACGCAGATCAGGTTTTGCCAGGCTTCAGCTTTGTAGATTTAAAGCATGCGTCTTTTCCCAAAGAATGTATTGGGAACTGTGGTTGGTTAAGAAAGCTGGGAGCTGTAGCTGTAGCTCCCAGCATGGGTTTTTTTTGGGGGGGGGGGGAAGCCATGTGCTTTAGATGTATCTTGTGTATGCACCTTAAGGAAGAGCATGTTAAAAGTTGCTTGGCTCCTAAGCAGGAGTGGAGGAAATTGGCCGAAAAGGAACTTATCTCAAGGTGAAAGAAGACTATGCATCTTTTTACTAGTGGTCTTTACAGGGTTTTCAGCCACGAGGAGGCTTTGTGTGTGTGTTCTAAACATACTGGTACCCATTTATAGAACACTCAGAAACACTGAAGAAGATGCTACATCTGGGTGCCAAATCTTTCGAGAAAACTGTGCTTGCCAACTTCCTTGAGCGCGCCGTCTCAGTAGCTGTCATAGTCATAATTCTGAGCATCTCTGGAGATTAAAAAGCGCAGCTTCTAAATGTAGCACCAGTGACAGGAAGTTTAACATGCACAAAAGATTCCTTTCCCTCTGCCTTCCCCTTGAACTGGAGGCTAGGGTTGTAGTACAGTCATACCTCATGTTACGGACGCTTCAGGTTACGTGTTTTCGGGTTGTGGAGTGCAGGAAACCCAGAAGTACCGGAACGGGTTACTTCTGGGTTTCGCCGCATGCGCAGAAGCGCTAAATCGTGCTTTGTGCATGCGCAGAAGTGCCAAATCGCACCTGCGCTGACGCGATGCTTCAGGATGCGAACGCTGCGCGTTGCGGACGTGCCTCCATCACAGATTATGTCCACAACCCGAGGTTCCACTGTCCTTGATACTTTGCAATATAGAGCATGTCCGCTGAAGTTTGTGCAACTGTTTCAGTGATAAAAGTGGGAACGTACAGATAATTAGTGGCGGATTTAAAGGTATGTGCAATATGCACAGAATTGGGGCACCCAGTGGTTTAGGGCTCCCCATGTTATTAGTATACATAGTTAACAGAGAGGATACCTTTGAAACAAGATGGCAGACAACTGCTAATACTTTTTAGTATTTTAGTGTGTTGTGGTGTATTCACTTTTCATTTATCCTGCTCCCCAAATAAGCCAGTGGGGTCCTGCTCTGTTAGGGCAGGGGTTGCCAGTAGATTAATCAGCTAAATCAGAGGTTTTCTATCTTTTTGAGTCCACGGCTCCCTTGACCAACTACATTCTTTCTGCAGCTCCCCTGTGGGGAAACATGTTTCAAAATTCAGAATCCTAGTTATTTCAACCCTTGCCTGCAGAGCTGGCAGCTTCTCATCCTTTTTCAAACACCCTCCTTTGTGAAGTGTTCCCTCAGCCTCCTCTCCTTGGGAGTCCTGCGGGCAGTCACCATGACCACCCCTGGTCCCTGAGCCTCTACCCCTGCACCCCAAAGAGAGGTGACTCCTCATGTCTCCTCACAGAGGCCTGGGAAGAGAATGCGCCCAGCGTTAGCGGCCAAACGGAGACTGACAGAAGGTGAATGCGAGGCCACCATCTTACTCACCTTGAGAGGTGGCAGTGGTAGCTGCAGGCACCGCTGGGCCTGCGTGGCGAAAAAGCTCCCCTTTGGTGCCAGGCACTCAGCTCCCTGGCAGGCCTTGTACACAGCAAGCACAAGAAAGGCTAGCACAGCGCTTGCCTGCCTGGCCTCCCAGTTGTCTGTCCATTCCCAACAGCAAGGGCTGGTGGACTGGCTGGCTAGGCTCCCTCACCCACTTGCCTGCTTAATCCAAGGCCGCTTCAGCTCCTGGCAACCAGCATCCCCTGGCCAGCCCCAGAGGCACCACTCGCCTGTGGAGCATGTAGCCAGGGCTTCAACAAACAGCTGTGCAATCCTTTGGGAGGCAAAGACACAAGAGGGCATCAGCAGCAAGGTAAGGAAAGAAGGACAGAGGCCAGTGTTGCCCGCGGCACCCCTGACCATCATTCAAGGCACTGCAGGATGCCATGGCACACTGGTTGAAAATCCCTGAGCTAGATAGTCTGAGAGTCTACATTTGAGAGGCGCAACTTCTAAAGAAATAAACCGCTTGCTTACTTTGTTCCCTGTCCTCTCCATTCCATTGTTCTTTCATTTTTTGGATAGGGTGGGGCTTGCTCAGGTTCGTGTGGCAGCAGGCCTTTGGTTTTGATGATGCGTATTTGTGTCATAGTTGGCCTCATTGTAGAAAAGACATCCATTCCTGTGGGAGATACTGGGAAACTTGGTATTACCTACTCTGACTGTCAGTGGCTCTCTAGGGTTCAAGGTAGAGGTCTTCCCTGTTCTTTCACCTTATCCTTTAAGCTGGAAATCCCAGGAATTGAACCTCTCGTCTTCTGAATGCAAAAAAAAGTGCTTTACCAATGAGCTTTGCTCCCATTCCTCACAACTAGTTAGTCAGGTATAGGTTTTAACTCTTCAGAGATAACTGAGCTCATTGTGGCATAAAAGTCTTTTTTTCTTTTTTAATTTTTTTAATTTTATTCCATATTACATCACAATGCAAATATACCATTGTGGCACAAAAGTTTCTTACACATTAAAAGTGTAATAAGATTCTGTTGAATGAGGTCAGATTCATCTAGTACTACATCCTGTTTTCACAGAGGCTAACTAGATACACCTGTGGAAAGCCTGAAATCAGGACCTGAGTGCAACAGCCATTTGTGGTTCCCAGCAACTGGGATTTAGAGACAAACTGCCTCTGGAGGTAGAATATGGCTAATTGCCATCGATAGCATCATCAACCATGAATTTGTCTAATCAACATTTAAAGCCATTTAAATAGGTCACCACTGCTACCTAGTGAAAGAGTGAATTCCATATCTTAACTATGCCCTGTGTGAAGAAATATTTCCTTAGCGTGGGGAATAGTTCACATGGAGTTCAGTGCTTGGGGAGGGGGTCAGCCTAGCTGATCAGGTAAGAGCTGAGTTTGTCCAAGGCCAAAAGCCTGAGCATGCAATGCTGAACCAATTCCTTTTATTTTCTCTTTCAGTTATGTCAGGTGGAGTGGTGCATCTCCAGGCCAATGAATGACGATTTATGTTAAGGATGGAGGGGGGGAACAGAAAGTGGATTGAAATATAAAAGCAGCAGAAAAAGACCTGTCTTTTTCTGTGGATGTGAATAGCCAGCATGAAGCTTAAAGGGATGAAATTTGGAGTGGTGTGGCTAGACTAGGATTATAGTCAGGTAAGTGGCTTATTCTATGCTTTGCAGACGAATGCAGGAGAGGACAAAAACACATGAATGCATTCCTTGCTTGTCCATACAGGAAAGGAGAGGGGTTTGGAGGGTCAATTGTTTTGAGTGATTGGCATGAAATCCCAGGGCTCACCAAGTGGATGCAACTTAAATGAGGAGATCTCCATCAGATTTGGAGGAGGCCAGGAGAACATGACTGCTGAGCTCCTGACTCATTTTGGAATTGTTCTTTTTGGAGATGGATTGCATTTGCCTCTAGTCCAGATACTGCAGGCTGTATTTTAACTGGCATTTGCAAATCAAGGCTCAATACAGATTATTTTCTCCAGTTGTAGTTCTCAGATCTTTTGCTGTGATCTCTTGCTGGACCATCAGAGGAACAATGTACCTTTTTTTACATAGCTTGGGATATGGAAGCTGTGGCCCTCCAGCTCCCATCATGCTAGTCAGCATGGCCATTGGCCATAGTTGACTGGACTCATAGGTACAATAAATGTTGCTGCCTGAGGCAAAGGAGCAAATGGTACCCCACAGTCAAGGTGCACAGTGTGATTATGAGTTTTAAGCATCAATCCTCTGGGAACGATAGCTCTGTGAGGGGAATAGTGGGTATTCTAATAGCTCTCAGCATGCTTAATAAGCCACACTTCCCAGGATTCTGTGCAGGGAGCCATGGCTGTGAAAAGGTTTGTGACAGTGTGGATGTGGCCAGTTGGATTTACTTCTGAGTTAAAACACAGGGTTGCCCTGAGCAATAATCAAGCTGGCTGGCTCTAAAAAAAACCCCCAGTAATTTCGCTACCACTTACCTGAACTGTGGCTGATTGTGAGGGGGATTCCCACTTTCCCACATCACCCTCCTTTTAACTTGACTGGTGATCTCTGATGGGGAAATGCTTGAACTCCTCGCTTTTTATTCCTTCTAGTCTTTTAACTTGAGCCTGAACCTGCTGTGAGGTAATTTATTGCTTTCTCACATTTTGACTTCATAAAGAATACCTGAGCCATTTCTCTTCTCTTGTCTCGGTTTAATGCTTTATGCACGAGGAAGGAGCTTTGGACACCCCACTGGATGACCTGCTGCTTCCCTTGAAAATGGGACCTGATTCAAAAAAGGACCTCCTCATCCCAAGACCAGACTTTGGTCACATTCACAGCATACATTTGGAGCACTGTTTAATGTCACTTTTATGGCTTTCCCTAAAGAATCATGGGAACTGCAGTTTAAGGGTTCTGAGAGGCATTAGAAGACAATTCTCAGAGCTACAGTTCCCAGCAGCCTTAACGATCTACAGTTCCTGGGATTCTTTGTGGGAAGCCATGCTGGTAAAGACTGTTTTGGGTGTGGGTTAAGACAGTGTTCCCCAACCTTGGGCCTCCAGCTGTTTTTGGACTACAACTCCCATCATCCCTCGCTAGCAAGACCAGTGGTCAAGGATGATGGGAATTGTAGTCCAAAAACAGCTGGAGGCCCAAGGTTGGGGAACACTGGGTTAAGAGACAGTGTAGCGGCAGGGCGACCAAACATACTTTACTTCTCCCTCTCCCTCTCCCTCTCTCCTTTGCCTACAAAAGTGGCAGCCTTCACATGCACCCAAAAGCTGATAAAAGGGGTGAGTGATACGTGAGGGTGTAAAACCTCTAAAGGTTGCCTACATTGAGCCCTCAAGATGTTGTAGTGACATGTCCACACCATGCATTTGAAACAAATATAACCCCTGGTAAGAGCTGCTTGACACACTACCTTGGGAAGGTGGTAGATTCTCCTTCATTGGAGGTTTTTTAGCAGATGTTGGGTGACCATCTGCCAGGGACTGTAAGCCTGGCCATCACATAGGTGGAATTGGTCCCTCCCCAGTATCCATTTCTGTGGTTGTATAACAGACCTAACTTCTCCTACACTCTTAAACCACTGTGTGTGTCTCCATCGCCTTTCTTCGTTATCCCTTCAACTTTGTTACCGTATTTTTCGCACGATTGGACGCACCGGACCATAGGGCGCACCTAGTTTTTTTGGGGGGAAATAAAGGAAAAAAAATTTCCCTTTATTTCCCCCCCAAAAGCAGGTCAGGGAAACCGAACCAGGTCGAGGAACAGCGGGATAGTGGCGCTGCGCCTCCCTGCTGTCCCCCGAGCTTGTGGGGCTGGCTGATGTCTGCCTGGCGCGCAGGGCGCTCTGCTTCAGGGCGCCCCGCCCGCTGGGCGGCAGGCTGCTATCCGCAGCTTGGGGAGCCTTGCGGGGAACTCCTGCAGGGCTCCCCACCCTGCGGATGTCTGCCCGGCGCGAGGGGCGCTCTGATTCAGGGCGCCCCGCCCGCCGGGCGGCAGGCTGCTATCCGCAGCTTGGGGAGCCTTGCGGGGAACTCCTGCAGGGCTCCCCACCCTGCGGATGTCTGCCCGGCGCGAGGGGCGCTCTGATTCAGGGCGCCCCGCCCGCCGGGCGGCAGGCTGCTATCCGCAGCTTGGGGAGCCTTGCGGGGAACTCCTGCAGGGCTCCCCACCCTGCGGATGTGCTCCCAAAGCGCCGGGCGCTCTGCTTTCAGGGCGCCCAACGCTCCGGGAAGCAGGCTGCTATCCGCAGCCTAGACATTCCTGCGGGACCTTCCGCAGGGTTGCCTAGGCTGCGGATGTGTTCCCAAAGCGCCGGGCGCTCTGCTTTCAGGGCGCCCGACGCTCCGGGAAGCAGGCTGCTATCCGCAGCCTAGACATTCCTGCGGGACCTCCCGCAGGGTTGCCTAGGCTGCGGATGTGTTCCCAAAGCGCCGGGCGCTCTGCTTTCAGGGCGCCCGACGCTCCGGGAAGCAGGCTGCTATCCGCAGCCAAACATCCCTGCGGGATCTCCCGCAGGGTTGCCTAGGCTGCGGATGTGTTCCCGAAGCGCCGGGCGCTCTGCTTTCAGGGCGCCCGACGCTCCGGGAAGCAGGCTGCTATCCGCAGCCTAGACACGGCTAGCGGAGCGCTAATCCCGAAGCTTGGGGCTGCGGAGCTCAGCGCGCCCCAAGCTTCTGGGTGCCGGTAAGGTCTAGACGGCTAGCGGAGACCTTGCCGGCACCCAGAAGCTTGGGGCGTGCTGAGCTCCGCACGCCCCAAGCTTCGGGATTAATGCAGCGCTCCGCTAGCCGTGGGAGAGCTGGGTCTCCCACGGCTAGCGGATAGCTTCCTGAAGCCTGGAGAGCGAGAGGGGTCGGTGCGCACCGACCCCTCTCACTTTCCAGGCTTCAGCGAAAGCCTGCATTCGCTCCATAGGACGCACACACATTTTCCCTTGCTTTTTAGGAGGGAAAAAGTGTGTCCTATGGTGCGAAAAATACGGTATTTGGAAAGGGAAAAGGTGCTAAGCTGTTTCTATTCTCACAGTTCCCTTGGAAAACCACAAAGGTGAGTTCAGTGGTTTAAGGCTGCAGTTCTGTGCACGGCTGCCTGAAAGTAATCCTCGCCGAAACACAGTGGGATTTCTTCCTGAGTGAACATGCACGGGTTTGCGTTGCACAGGAAATGTTTATTAAGTTGGATAGTGCTGGTGTTTAATGTGAAGTGTATCACTGGGATGTGGGTCTGAAATTCCCAATGCAAAATCAAGTGGGTCATAGTGATTGGGAATTAATGGTGACAATTTAAAAATATCTGTAGTCATTGTCATTTCATTTGTCCTCCTAAACCTGTCAAGACTATTACTGCTATTGTTGTAATTTATTCAGTTTATTTCTCAAGAACACTTTATGCAAAGATACTTGGGCAAACAAAAGTTTTCTTTTACCTGTCTGCTTTCCTTGCAAAGTATTGCAATTACGAAGTGGCAACTATTAGTGCGGCTAATCTTTATTAGACAAACAAACAAACAAACAAACACCACCAGTGATTTCTAGCCCTACTTTTAAGGTGGTTGGGGAAGAATTTGCTTGCATTGGCATTATAAGATGAACGTGGGTTTTAATGTTCCAATTCATTTCCTCTGTGTCTAGGCCTGCAAGTGGTGATGGCCATTGTCACGCAATCACGTATTATCGACTGCTCATTTAGGCCAGTGTCTTTGAAAAAGGAAATCCATAGGAACCAATTTCCAACTTTCAAGGAGGGAAGCTTGTTCCTAGATGGGGATTAATGGGCCAGCTCATCTTCTTATTGATGTCCTGACTTCTGACAGGTTACAATCAGGGGTGGAACCGGATCTCTTGGGGCCCCTGGCATGACATTGCTGATGAGTGCTGCAACCTCTCCCCGTTTCCCATCTATCTAGGCTATAGAGCAGTGTGTACGTGTGTCATGCAAGCTCTTCCTGTGCTCTTCCTGGGGCTTAAAAGGGGTTACTTTAACCTCCAGTTTGCTAGTAAAGCTGAATTACTGTGTCACAAGGTGATGCATGTCTAAAACGTGTGTCACCAACATGAAAAGTTTGGAAAGCTCTGCTACAGAGCTATGAAATCAATAAATTTCATAGATCTATTGGCCAGGGCATTACATTTGAGGTAATGTAAAATGGTGACTGCACACTATAAATGGGAACTAAGCTTGGCTCTTGTTCAAAAGTGACACTGCTGGACTGCAGCACAAGAGTTTATACGATTTCTGCAAGTGAAGTTTTTAGTATAGTGATGGAAAGCTTGGCGGACCCACCTGTCAGGAAACCAAATCAGAACTTTATTGTGTCTCTCAACAAAAACAGGAAATTCAAATACTGACTATACCCAGATCTGATATATAGTGTTGTATAGTGATTAACCCTGTTTTTTTCAACGTAGCTCACCTTAACTCAGTTCCGGCACCTCTCAGGTGGGCACCATTGAACAAGGGAGGTGTTCATGGTGAGTTCTGGCACCTCATTTTCTAGAAAAGTAGCACTGCCTATTATGTTACTAGCCACACAAATTGGAATAAGGTAAAATATTGTGGGTTATATGCAATGTTAGTGCTACTCAGTATTTGTTGTTGTTTAGTTGTTTAGTCGTGTCCTACTCTTCGTGACCCCATGGACCAGAGCACGCCAGGCACTCCTGTCTTCCACTGCCTCCCGCAGTTTGGTCAGACTCATGCTGGTAGCTTCGAGAACACTATCCAGCTATCTCGTCCTCTGTCGTCCCCTTCTCCTTGTGCCCTCCATCTTTCCCAACATCAGGGTCTTTTCCAGGGAGTCTTCTCTTCTCATGAGGTGGCCAAAGTATTGGAGCCTCAGCTTCACGATCTGTCCTTCCAGTGAGCACTCAGGGGTAATTTCCTTAAGAATGGATGTGTTTGATCTTCTTGCAGTCCATGGGACTCTCAAGAGTCTCCTCCAGCACTATAATTCAAAGTTCACCTTGATGTTCCTTAGCACAGTATAGGCCCATTGAAATTAAGGAAGCTATTGAATCCAGCATATAAATGTCTTCCAGACTTCATCACCTTTCCCCCCAAAGCATTGATGAGTCAGGTTTTTAGAGATCTTTAATAAATATGGGTCTTCTTAAAAGATAATCAGTTCTGCAGTTACCTTTTAAAGAGTAAAGAGAAACCAATATAGATTAGAATAAAAGAACAGAGAAGGAAAAATCCCATTGGCCCAGGGACTGGGAAGGGAAAAACCCCCAGTTCCTTTTCCCAGAGTTTGCAGTGTGTCATACTGGGCTCATAACGAGGTCCAGAAATAGGCGTCAAAGGGAGCAGCCCATCAATAGCTCAGTGGCAGAGCATTTGCTTTGCATGCAGAAGGTTCCTGGTTCAATTCCCGGTACCTCCAGGTAGGGCTTTGAAAGTCCCCCTGCCTGAAACCCTGTAGAGCTTGATTGGTGTGACTTCAGTTTCAGATAGCTTCCTATGTTCATCAGTTTTTAAAAAATCCCCCAAAACAACAAAAACCTCACCTTTCTGTGTTTAGTGAAAAAGTCAAGGGCAGACAAAATAATCGCCAGTCTCCTAGAGAGAGAGAGAAAATACAGAATTATATCGAAAGTCATACACCTTTCATGAGACGGAAAGCACATCTGAGCCTGAAGATTGTTTTTTCAGTCCTTGGGAAGTAAATAGCACATGGTGCTAAGGAACATCAAGGTGAACTTTGGAATTGTTTATGGGCTGATACGTGTTGTGTGAACTCTATTCTTGAAATGGCATTTCTTAACGTCCATGGCTGCAGTTCTCATTTCATGAAATGGATGCAATGTCTGAAAGGAGAGAGAAAGAGAAAGAAATCTTGCGGGAGCATGCACACTGGAAGACTAATCCTTCAGAGGGAGTTGGCAAGTTAAGCCACTGTGTTTCTCTGCAGTTGGCTGCAGTAAACAACTGTTCAAAAGACATGGGGGGTGGGGTTGGAAATGGATGGACAGATTGACATACACTGTATCTCCCTGCGTTTGCTTTTGATGTGGAGAGCTTCAGAAATGTCTTTTTATTTAAAGAAGAAAGCCATTAAAACATGGGTAGGCAAACTAAGGCCCAGGGGCTGGATCTGGCCCAATCCCCTTCTCAATCCAGCCTGCAGACGGTCCGGGAGTCAGCATGTTTTTACATGAGTATAATGTGTCCTTTTATTTAAAATGCATCTCTGGGTTATTTGTGGGGCATGGGAATTATTTCATTCCTCCCGTCACCCCCCAAAAATATAGTGTGACCCCCCCACAAGGTCTGAGGGACAGTGGTCTGAGGGACAAGGTCTGAGGGATAGCCCCCTGCTGAAAAAGTTTGCTGACCCCTGCATTAAAAGATCAGTGCAGTATTCTCTTGGGTGACCTTCGCAATGTATTTGTCTCTGTTTCTAGGCCAATCTAATCCTATTTTATAGGACGGCCATGCTAACACTCTGGAAGTAGCAGGCAATGCAGTGTCAGACTACAGCTGCAGTCTTAATCATTTCAACAGTGCAAACCTAACCGTGTCTACTTAGAAGTAAGTCCTTAAATGGGGCTTGGTCCCATTTATGTGGGTTTAGGATTTCAGGCTATGGTAGGAAAGAAGCCCCATGGAATGCATGGGGACTTTGTATCTGAATACATTTGCATAAGATTGTGCTGTGCAGGACATTTCTAGGTACAGTGTGGTACCTTGGTTTTCAAACGTTTCCGTTGATGAACGTTTCGGTTTTCGAACTCTGTAAACCCGGAAGTAAATGCTTCAGTTTTCGAACACGCCTCGGAAGTGGAACATGCCACGTGGCTTCTGCTGAGTACAAGATCCTGAGTGCAATAGCTGTCGGCTAATGAGTTTTCGGTTTTCGAACATTTCAGAACTCGGAACAGTCTTCCGGAATGGATTACGTTCGAAAATGGAGGTACCACTGTAATGCCTATCAATGTTCTGTAGTGGTGGTGGCGCACCGGTAGCACTTGTTAAAGGTAAAGGTAAAGGGACCCCTGACCATTAAGTCCAGTTGTGACCGACTCTGGGGTTGTGGCACTCATCTCACTTTATTGGCCGAGGGAGCCGGTGTGCAGCTTCCGGGTCATGTGGCCAGCGTGACTAAGCCGCTTCTGGCGAACCAGAGCAGCGCACAGAAACGGCGTATACCTTCCCGCCGGAGCAGTACCTATTTATCTACTTGCACTTTGATGTGCTTTCGAACTGCTAGGTTGTCAGGAGCAGGGACCGAGTAACGGGAGCTCACCCTGTCACAGGGATTCGAACCACCGACCTTCTGATCTGCAAGTCCTAGTCTCTGTGGTTTAACCCACAGCGCCACCCGCGTCCCTTCGTAGCACTTGTTACTACTTCCTTACAATTTTGTGTTTTTAAAAATAAATATATTCCCTTCAGGCGTTGCTGACAAATATGTAAAGAGATAGACATGGCTGTTTGGAAAGGAATTCAGTTTTTACTTATGCTTAAATAAATTCAAACTTACTACTTCAGTTGGGAACAGCCTATGGGAGTACATCAGTTCTCCTGTGTGCATACTTCACACGCCAAGGTTTATTTTCCTGGTCTGGTTGAATTGTGTCCTTAAACATGGATAATGCCTCTTTCTTGCCAGGACAAGAGTGTATGGTAGAAACTAGCCTACCATACACATGTAACATTTAGCTTTCTTGCTTCATCCAGTTTAGCCTCTGGCACTGACTGCCACTGGCATTTTGCCCTTGGAAGGTTTCCTAGAAAGAAAAGCAGCCCTCTGGCTGAAAAAGGTCCCCTACCCATGCTTCTAAGGAAAGCAAATTGTCTTTCAAGTTTAAGGTGAACTTAATAAAAAATAAAATACATAGTTTGGTTCATTCTTGTTCTTGATAGGGATAGAGAAAGCCATGAGGCAATCTACCGCTAATGAATCCTTCCGGGAGATGATGAAATTGGAGTGAGCTGATTGTCAACTGAAAATGCTGAGGGATTTGTAGGGAACGGGCATTGAGGGTTATAGTTTTAGCATAAACTAGTGGCCTCTGGTACCCACGGGGGCCTGTGGGGCTAAGCATGGTGCAGAGGGCAGTTATGGGGCTAGTGGGTAGGCAGAGCCAGAGATCCCATTAGGCATGCGACACACTTGACAATCCTGCAACTCGGATGGTGAGGTGGGGAATCAAGCAACTGAAATGGTGGCGGTGGGTCTTTCCCTTCTATGAGATCAGATCAGAAATAGGAAAGGGGGAAAAAAAAGGTTTGAAGTTTGATTATGGAAGGGAACTTTATCAAATTTGGGGGAGTAAGTGCTTTTGCCTCTAGAACTGAATCATGAGACTGGTTTGATGCACATACAAGGTCGTTATTTGCTGGAGAAGCTGCAAAGCAAAAAAAAAGAGCATAGGAAGCTGCTATGTTGGTCTGGCTAGTTTAGGATTATCTAAGTTGATAAGGGACGCGGGTGGTGCTGTGGGTTAAACCACTGTGCTGCTTGGACTTGCCGATCGGAAGGTCGGTGGTTCAAATCCCCACAACGGGGTGAGTTCCCGTTACTTGGTCCCTGCTCCTGCCAACCTAGCAGTTTGAAAGCACATCAAAGTGCAAGTAGATAAATAGGTACCGCTCTGGCGGGAAGGTAAATGGCATTTCCATTCGCTGCTCTGGTTCACCAGAAGCGGCTTAGTCATGCTGGCCACATGACCCGGAAAAATTGTCTGTGGAAGCAGACAAACGCCGGCTCCCTTGGCCTGTAAAGCGAGATGAGCGCAGCAACCCCAAAATCGTTTGCGACTGGACTTAATTGTCAGGGTCCCTTTACCTTTATCTTTAAGTTGATTTAGCTAGATGTTGAGGGAAAAAAAGAGCTTTTGGGATGGGGGGTAGATATAGGGAGAAAAGTACCGGTATATGATTTAAAACAGTGAGGAAGAAAGGCTGATTTAAATTGAAACCGTTTCCTATTGCTACAGTGGTGCCTCGCAAGACGAAAAGAATCTGTTCCGCGAGTCTCTTCGTCTTGCGGTTTTTTTGTCTTGCGAAGCAAACCCATTAGTGGATTAGCGCTATTAGCGGCTTAGCGGGCTTAGTGGATCAGCTGATTAGCGGATTAGCGGATCAGCTGATAAGCGGCTTAGCGGATCAGCTGATAATCGGCTTAGCGATCAGCTGTTAAGCGGCTTAGCGGATCAGCTGTTAAGCGGCTTAGCGGCTCAGCTGATAAGCGGTTTAGCGGCTTGGGAAAAAGGGGGGAAAAAGAAAAAAAAACCCCGCAGGAACTCGCAAGACATTTTCGTCTTGCGAAGCAAGCCCATAGGAAATTCGTTTTGCGAAGCGCCTCCAAAACGGAAAACCCTTTCGTCTAGCGGGTTTTCCGTCTTGCGAGGCATTCGTCTTGCGGGGCACCACTGTAAAGCATATATTTCCTAAACCGTGTTGGAAATCTGACCACTCAAGCCATGCTAATTTGCAATGAAATAGAATATTACTTCATTCCCACATTGTTGTTGTTTGTCTGACTGAACACAGGTTGCATAATTTCTTTTTTTAAAAAAAGCTATAGAGTGAATATTCTTAAAAATATTCTCCTACAGATGTTTCTCATGACCAGGTATCAGATCATTTGTGAGGTTAAATATGGGGATACAGGACCTGGGTTGTTGTTCTCCTGTTCCTCCTCCTAGTTTTTCTCCTTTCTGCTTCACTTTGCCTTGGGCCCAGCCACACCTTTCCAAAAACAAAGTAGTGAACAAAACTATAATGGCAATGAAATTAAATGCATGGGATGAGGGGGGACTTGTTTGACAGTATTATATGTGAAAAGAATCTTGGGATTGTACAATGTGATGCAAAAAAGGCTAATGCAATTTTTAGCTGCATTAATATGAACCATAGTTTCTTAGGTCACAACAAGTAATAGATTATTATTACTATTGTTATTATTATTATTATTATTATCATCATCATCATCATCATCACGGGCCTTTTCCCCTCCTCTGTTGGATTTTTAAAATTGCAGTACATTTTTGATAATATAAGTCACCTCAAGACATCAAGCAATTGAAATGAGTAATAGCAGCGATGATGATGAAATTCTGAAAAATTATGATGAAATCCATAGCAATAGCAGCTCCACTTTATCCTACAGTAGCTTAACCTCTCATTAAATACTGGGTCCAGTTCTGGGTGCTGCAGTTTGAGAAGGAAGTAGGCTGCTTGCACACCATACACAGTGGTACCTCGGGTTCCAGACGCTTCAGGTTCCAGACTTCGCTAACCCAGAAATAGTACCTCGGGTTAAGAACTTTGCTTCAGGATGAGAACAGAAATCGTGCTCTGGCGGCACAGTGGCAGCGGGTGGTACCTCAGGTGTTAAGAACAGTTTCAGGTTAAGAACGGACCTCCAGAACGAATTAAGTTCTTAACCCGAGGTACCACTGTATTTAAAGCATGTGACTTCCCCCCAAAATTCCGGGGAACTGAGTTTCTCTCTCACAGAACTATGATTTCCAGCATGCTTAGCAAACTACATTTCTCATGATTCCTTGAGGGAAGTCACATGCTTTAAATGTTTGGTGGACTTATAGAAATTGGAATGGGTTCAGAAGAGGGAAAACAAGGATGGTATGGAAAACAAGTCCTATTAGGAAAGGTTGAAATAATTGGATACACTCAGAAAGTGCGTCATTCCAGTTCCGTGACATTTCCTTACCTGGTAATTTTTGTGTATTTTATGTGATCTTTCACATGACATAAAATCCACTAATGGAAAGCTAGCGGAATCTAGCTTAGCAATCATTTTCCTGTTAATTGATTCCAGGAAAAATCCATTTGTAACCCCATTAGCTTGGGAAATTGCAGGAGTTTTAGGCTCCTGCAATTTCCCCATGGTTTTCAAAGGTCTTGACATGACAAAATTTGGAGCACTATTTGAACATGCAGTTCTTCTTTTTCTGGGTGAATCATAGGGGTACAGAAGTGTACATGCGCACAGAGGGTAGTGACATGTCCAGCAATGTTGTTGTGTCACTTCGTGCCTTCTGGTGTGAACGAAACGTGAAAGGTGGTGGTGGTATGTTGATCAGAAAGCCATAACCCAAAAAGAAAGATAGAAAGAGCCATAACCCAGCAGCTAATGCAGCATAAAATGGATATCTGAAACTGGGATATTGTAACCAGGAAAAATAATGCAATAATCCCCTCATCTGCTTGCACCTTTATTCTCCAGAAAACAGAAGTAGAGCTAATATGTTAATGTTACAGGAGGGTAGAACTTGGGAGCAGAAGCTTGACTATGGAACCAGTTGTCTAGAGGGGTGAGCTCTGTGAGGTCGTCTCCAGGTTGACTGGAGAACTGGAAAATCAGTTGAGGATGCCTTTCCTCTGAGTTTCCTGCTTCAAGCAGAGAGATTTGGACTGTAAAATGACCTACAGGGTGGCCTTTTATTGGTGGCTCCCTGCTTGTGGGTTACCTCTCCCTGGGATGTTTGACTGGTGCCATCATCCTTAAATAACTTTTGGTGCCAGGCAAAAACTTCTTTTTCACCAGGCCTTTGATTCTTAACTATCTGTGATGCCCTTAGTTGGGTGGAATGTTTTAACCCTGCCCTAAAAAGATAAAGGTAAAGGGACCCCTGACCATTAGTTCCAGTCATGGCCGACTCTGGGGTTGCGGTGCTCATCTTGCTTTATTGGACGAGGGAGCCGGTGCACAGCTTCCGGGTCATGTGGCCAGCATGACTAAGCCACTTCTGGCAAACCAGAGCAGCGCACAGAAACGCCGTTTACCTTCCCACCGGAGCGGTACCTATTGATCTATTTGCACTTTGACGTGCTTTTGAACTGCTAGGTTGGCAGGAGCAGGGACTGAGCAATGGGAGCTCACCCCGTCACAGGGATTCGAACCGCCAACCTTCTGATCGGCAAGTCCTAGGCTCTGTGGTTTAACCCACAGTGCCATCCATGTTTTAGAGTTTACCTCTAAAACTAGGATTTTAATGTACATGTTTAATATATATTGTAAGTCACTTTGAGTAACTTTGATAGTGAAAGCGACCAATACACTTAAGTAATAGTAATAGCATTTTTCAGTTTTCTCCCTTGAGTTTTAATAATGACAGGTAGGTATTGAGAAAAGAAACGAAAGAAAAATTCAGGTTTATTTCTAAAAAAAAAATCAAAAATAAAAAAGATTAGTTGTCACAATTGTCAATGAAGAAGTATAGGACGCAGCTCTGTGACTTTATAAATAATATAACATTCTATTTCAATACTTTGCGTCAACTCTTTTTTCTCTTCTTCCTTCAAATTTTAAACTAATAACTTAGTTTTGTTTAAATTAAATCCTGCCAGTTCCCCAAATTCTTGAATCTTTTCTATAACTCTAGGGAGAGAGTTTTTTGGATCCTCCACCATAATTACTAAATCATCAGCATAAACTTTCAATTTAGATTCATTTTTTCCAGTTTTTATCCCTGTGATCTCATTATCTGCTGTTATATTTCTTGCAAGTACTTCCAGGACCAGAGTAAACAACAGCGGTGATAATGGACATCCTTGTCTAGTTCCTTTTTGTATCTTACATTCATTCATCATCACCTGATTTACAATTAGCTTAGCACTTTGTTCTGAATATATTGCTTGTATTCCTTTTAAAAATTTAAATCCACAATTAATTTCTTCAAGCAATTTTTTCCATAAAATCCCAAGAAACATTGTCGAAGGATTTTTCAGCATCTGTAAACATCATTGTGGCTCCCCCCCCCCATTTTTTACCTCCAGGTATTCTGTTACATTCAGAATATTCTCTTTCGTTTGTCTACCTGGAAGGAATCCTGCCTGATCTTGATGTATATACTCGCTTAATATTTTTTTCATTCTGGTAGCTAAAATGTTTGCAAATAATTTATAATCATTATTTAATAGAGAAATAGGCCTATAATGTTTTATTTGCAACGTATCTGAATCTTGTTTTTGGAATTACTGCAATATAAGCTTCTTTCCATGTTTCTGGGATTTCACCTGTTTTTAAAATCTCATTCATCACATCTTTCAATGGGTTTACCAATTGTTCACTTAATTTTTTATAATATTTTGCCGTTAGTTCATCAGGTCCTGGAGACTTGCCACTTTTTGTCCAATTAATAGCCTCTAGTACTTATTGAGCTGTTATCTGAGTATTGAAAATACCATTTGTTCCTCTCTTATTTTTGGCAGATTACTATTTTTTATACATTCCTCTAATTTTTTATACATTCCTCTAATTTTTTCCTTTCCTTTCTTATACAATTCTGAGAAATACTTTACAAATGCTGCTCTTATTTCCTTTGTCTTATCTGCAATCTTTCCATTTATATTAATTTTATTTATGGAGTTTTTTGTTCACTTTTTTTCAGCTGCCACGCTAGCAGTTTTCCTGATTTATTGGCATTTTCAAAAGATTTCTGTTTCATTCTTTTTATCTTCCAGCTAATTTCTTCATTAACTATCATAGAGTATTGGGTTTGTAATATCCTAATTGCCTGCTTGACTGACTCTTTATTAGCTTTTTTTGACAATTGTTTCTCCTTTTCCATAATTTCACCTAAGATCTCTTTTTTCTTTTTTTCTTTCAATTTCCTTTTGAATGAATTTTGTTGTACAGTGGTACCTCGGGTTAAGTACTTAATTCGTTCTGGAGGTCCGTTTTTAACCTGAAACTGTTCTTAACCTGAGACACCACTTTAGCTAATGGGGCCTCCTTCTGCTGCCGCGCCGCCGGAGCACTATTTCTGTTCTCATCCTGAAGCAAAGTTCTTAACCCGAGGTACTATTTCTGGATTAGCGGAGTCTGTAACCTGAAGCATATGTAACCTGAGGTACCACTGTATATAAGTGTTTTTACTTTCTACTCTGCCAAAGTATCAATCTGTCAAATTCTGTCTAGCTGGCAATGTGTATCCTACCTTTATCCAAAGGACAACTTGACACAGTTGTAGCCAATATGTACCCAAGAGAAATAGAGTCTCTCAAAAGTCCAAAGTCAAACTGTTACAAAGTTTCCAAAGCTGCAAATACTATGTTCTGCTTCCATTCATAAAAAGTCCCCTTGCAGAGCCTGTCCGCAGAAATCGGAAGCTGACTTCCATTTTGGCTTCCGTTTCACCAAATCAATCAATTTAAACCTGGTTTCTTCTCTTATTCTTATTTGGTTTTTACCTCTTAATTGGGAGATCCACTGCTTATGGTGGCAGTGTGTGGCTCCGGCTGTAGAGTTCGCTGGAGCCGTGAGTGGACTCAAGCCTCTTCCTTTCCCCCGTGCTAAAACGGCAGCCGGGGGATCAGGGCCGGCGGGTTTGTACACTCTGCTGGACCCCTAGAGTCCCCACTCTTTTGTGGGGAGTTTTTTTGGGGGGCACCTAGCCCTGGCGTGCACCCCCAAGGCTCTATCAGCCTGAACCGTGTTTTGACTGACGACACGGAGTGCACCACCATTGCCTCTGCAGCGAACCGGAAGGTCAATTTACCAAGTCTTGGAATTCCAGTCCATAGCTCCTGTAGCACCCATATTGCTGAACTATATGTCACTTACCTTAAGGGAAGAATACAAGGAATATATATCCTTGTCAGTGGCTCAAAACTGGAATGTTGGTGGCTCAGAACTGGAAAGTTACATTACTCTTATTGGAAATAATGGCTTAATAAAGTTTGAGATTTGTCCTAATGGCAAAAATAGCTGAGAATTGCAGCTGACTATAGAAATTAATTCTGGGAAAACTGGTTGCTCCATATACAATATTGTCAAGAGAACAATTACTTCCTGCAAAAGCAAATTCAAGTAGGGTTCTGTTTGTTTTGAATTTTGAAATTTTATATTAAGCCATATTTTTTGCAGAATATTATGATCTGAAGTAATTTTATCTGTGCCGAGTTTTGTGGTGGTGGTTAATCATTGTCAAATGATTAAATTAAAAAAGTTCAGAAATTAATGGATCTAAGTCAGTCATGTGCATTATTTTCAGTGGGTCTACTCTGAGTAAGACTAGCATTGGCTGCAACCCACAGTTACCCACCTGCAGGTTAAACCCACTTAAATTACTGGGCATGGCTTACTTAGGTATGATAATTTCACCCTCTGGTGAAATTACCCTATGGTAACAACTGGTTGAAGCAAGGTCTAAAAGCTAACTGGGCAGACTTCAGAACATGAGATGAAAATGAAATGCAGGTAGAGTGCAAATATTCATACTCTTGTTTTTAATTGTTTTCCTAAGTCACTTGGAGTTTGTTTATGGACCGAATTCAAGGTGCTCATGTTAATGTTTAAAGCCTTAAACGATTTAGGCCCCAAATATCTGAAAGACCGTCTCCTATACTATAGTACTAAGATTGGCAGAGGGGGCCCTCTTGGTAGTTCCACCACCCTCAGAGATGGCGGCGGGGTGTGTGTTCCCCAGGATAGGGCCTTCTCTGTGGTAGCCCCTAAATTGTGGAGCTCCCCACACAGGTTCATCTGGCACCTTCATTATACAGCTTCCAGTGAATTCTGAAGGGGCACCCACTTAACATTGGTTTTTTGCACTTGAGTATGTTTTTAGGGACGTGGGTGCCGCTGTGGGTTAAACCACAGAGCCTAGGACTTGCCAGTCAGAAGGTCGGCGGTTCGAATCCCCGTGACGGGGTTTGCTCCTGTTGCTTGGTCCCTTCTTCTGCCAACCTAGCAGTTCGAAAGCACGTCAAAGTGCAAGTAGATATATAGGTACCGCTCTGGCGGGAAGGTAAATGGCGTTTCCGTGTGCTGCTCTGGTTTGCCAGAAGCGGCTTTGTTATGCTGGCCACATGACCTGGAAGCTGTACACCGGCTCCCTCGGCCAATAAAGCGAGATGAGCACCGCAACCCCAGAGTCAGTCACGACTGGACCTAATGGTCAGGGGTCCCTTTGCCTTTACCTATGTTTTTAGGACCCACCTTATCCTTGTGATGGTAAGTTGTTTTAAACTGGTTTTAGTCTTGTAACCCACACTAGGACATTCACACCGGCTTATTTATTCTGAATGTTTGCAAGTCATGCCAGTAAAGGTTTGATGAGGACAATGACTAGGACATTAAAGTGAAGGGTGGGATAATAATAATAATAATAATAATAATAATAGTAATAATATAATGTAACAAGATGATGATTGTGCCCATCAATTTCTGTTAGATTGCGCTGAGTAAGGCACATGTGAAAAATGGTGATGTTCCCTGATTCACTCAAGGTGAATCTCCTGAATAGCCAGTCTTGCCAAGATTATCACCCTGAGGAAGACAGGATAATAGGGTGCTTAAAACACCTAAGGAGAAAGGGAAAGTGGCAAATAGGCTAGGCAATGCCTTGTCTTCAGTCATTACTTGTCTAATAAGGACCATTGGAGGCTTGTGGCCTTTTCTGCAGTCCCTTAACTCCTTTAGCTGCTCATTATCCAGTTGATGACAATCTTAAATTCTTATGTTATAGCTCTGAGGACTGTAATTATGAGTGGTGATGAGTCCTCTTTATGCCAAGAGGGCTTTAAAAAAAATGTCTCGAAAACAGGAGCTGTAGTCATCTCCCTGGCAATTTTATCTCCCTCTTACACTCCCCACCCTTTTGCTTTATGTTCCAGGAGAAAAGGTCAGTCTATCTTGCTAGCATTCCCTAGCTCAGATTGTTCCAACACAGAACCTTCCTCTTAAAGTACCTCTGGTTCTCTAACCTTGTTCAGTGCCATGGATGAATATTTAGGCGGGAAATGTTGCAAGGGAAAGAGCTGAAACTTTTGAAAGCTTTGCTCCTCTTTTGTTCCAGGGACACATCATCTGTATGCTCCTTGATGATTTTTACATGTTCCTTGATGACTTTACGTTGAAAACTGCCCTGAAATCTATAGATGAAGGGTGCTACAAAATTTTAATAATAATGATTTTCATCTGAAATATGTAAAAACAGGGAGATGTCTGCAACAGAAAGACATTTATGTGAGGGAGGCATGCTTTTTGTTTGCCTGCTGAGGGGAGCTAAACAAGGATGCTAATAAATGCACATGCAACACATAATTATTCTGAATAAATCCAGTCTTTGGCTAGCAGCCTGCAGGAAAGTGACCCCAAATTCACACTTAACAACTTTATTAAGGGATTATGATTCCTGCCGTGATTCCTACGTCATGGAGAGTGGGCTTAGTTCACTGCTGGAGCTCATGCTAAAGGCCTCGGGCTCAGTGCCTACCACTTTCGGGCACTCCTGGGAAAAACTTCTGTCTGCAGCCCTGGAGCACCACTGCAAGGCAGCATGGGAAGTCCTGAGCATGAGGGACCTCATGGCCTGACTCAGTCTAAGGCAACCTCCTCTGTTTCCATTTAGATACAGCGCTTTATTTGCCACCAAGATGACTGAACTTCTATTTTTAGGTAAAGGACAACAGTTCTGTGGTAGAACATGTCTATTGGCATGCAGGAGGACCTAGGCAGTGTTTCTCAAACTTGGGTCCCCAGCTGTTGGACTACAACTCCCATCATCCCTGACCACTGATCCTGCTAGCTAGGGATGATGGGAGTTATTGTCCCAAAACAGGTTTGAGAAACACTGCCCTAGGGTCACTCCTTGGCATCTCCTAGGTAGGGCTGTGAAAGACTCCTGTCTAGAACCCCAGAGAAGCACTCCTGATCACTGTAGACTTGTGCTTCTCAAGATCCACCCCCCCATGGTCCGCTTGAAAATTGCTAATGGTATTGCTGGACCATATAGTGATTTTTCTGCCTGTTGGAGCAATTGTAATACACTGTGCTAGATGCTGTATGAATTTTAATTTGTATTGCTTTATTTCATTACAATTTGCCTTCCATAGAATTCAAATTGTAATACACTCCAGAACGAATTAAGTTCTTAACCCAAGGTACCACTGTACAATACAAGAAATGCAAGAAACAATAGAAATATAATTAAAACAGATATTAATATTTTAATGCAAACATCCAGTGGATCCCAGGTGTTCTACAGACCATGGTTTGGGAACCTCTGGACTGAACAATACTCAAGTAGATAAGCCAGTGGTCTGACTAGGTATACGGTAGCTTCCAAAATGGAAAAGCTGTCTGTTACAGTACACAAGGAAACTCCTCGGTAGCCCCATAATGTGTTATTACAATAAAACACTGCCCATTTTTATCTAGCTGCTAGCCTATGCACGTGTGCTTTAAGCACATAAGAGCCTGTTGGATCAAGCTGGATCTATGAGGTCCAGCATCCTGTTCTCTCAGTGGACATTCAGGTACTTGTGGGAAGCCTGAAAGCAGGACTCAAGAGCAATAGCACTCTCCCCATTTGCAATTCTCAGCAGCTGTCATTCATTACATCCTCTTGACAGTGGAGTGAGGAAATCTTCGCTTTGGACTTTACTCTGGCTACCTTCATTGGAAGCAGTGTTAGAAACTGGGAGATGAAACTAGGTGCCATGTGGCTCCTGGGACCCGGGGCTTGGCAGTGAGTTGCAAAAAGGACTCACTGGTGAATGCGTTGTTGTGCTGGCGGGGAGCTCCACCCCCATGGCTACTGTGTCCTAAAATCTCCTCCATGAGAACAAAAATGTTCTGCATATTGAAAACTCATCTAAGCTGATTAATTTGTTTACTCCTATGATCCTCTCCTACACATGCCTTTTTTTTTCTGAAACCCATTTGCCCTTCGGATGTTGATGCTTGCAAAATGCTGCCCTTGGTTGAAAAGATGGAAGCTGCACATTGAAAACGCGCTCTTGCTGTAAGCGATGATTTATATTTCAACAGAATTAAGCCTCGGTAGGGTCAAAGAGGACCCACTGATCTTTCCTTTATAATCCATCTACAGATGAACAAGGGATGGGTGGAAGGGGTTGAGCCTGTTGTGAAAGTGATATGCCTTCTCAAGTTGGAATTTGCACAAAGCAGTGACAGACTAAATAGGAATCCTTAAAACTACACAGTGCCAAATCTAGACATAAAAGAGATAATGTTCTTGGGACCAGCCCAGCTGCTTGAGGTGAAGGACAAGATGGTGTCCCCAGTTCCATGTATAGAAGCCAGCTAGCCTAGGTCCCATCTGCGCCATATTTTTAAAGCCTGCCATTGTAAACAGTCATGACTTTCGCCAAAGTTTCATGTGAACTGTAGTTTGTTGATAGTGGTGTGAGTTGTTAATAAAGGTAAAGGGACCCCTGACAATTAAGTCCAGTCGCAGACGACTCTGGGGTTGTGGCGCTCATCTTGCTTTACTGGCTGAGGGAGCCGACGTTTTTTACGGGTCAGGTGGCCAGCATGACTAAGCCACTTCTGGCACAACAGAACACCGAAACCAGAGCAGCGCAACAAAACGCTGTTTACCTTCCCGCCAGAGCAGTACCTATTTATCTACTTGCACTTTGACATGCTTTTAAACTGCTAGGTTAGCGGGAGCAGGGACTGAGCAATGGGAGCTCACCCCATCGTGGGGTTTGACCTTCTGATTGGCAAGCCCAAGAGGCTCAGTGGTTTAGACCACAGCGCCTCCCGCGTCCCTGGTGTGAGTTCTCAGGAGACTCCTATTCCCCTTATGGAGCTATAGTTCCCTAGGAAGAGGGATTGATTCCTAAACTTGTCTGTTTACTTTTGGAAAAAGTGTAAGTCCAAGGGAACAGCATCTTGCCAAATAAATCCATGCTGGATGTTGGAAATAGCTTCCCCAGACAACATTTTTCTAGTCTACTTTGCACCAGGTGCTATCTGTAAAGTGACATAAGATCATAGCTTCGTTCAGAGATATGCTGTTGAAAAGTGGCAAACACCTGAAAGTGACCTCAAAACTTTAAGCAAGCTGAATTGCATGCTCTTGGGTTTTGTTTTGTTTTTAATACTGTTTCCCTCTCTCTCCCTCTTAAAGAATTACAAATCCATGTTGTCATAGAAACTACAGAGGTTGATTGAAACACCTGAATTTAGAAGCTTTTTGGGGGGGGGGCCATAAAGAAAGACCCACAGTCTTAGGTCACAGAGAAAGCTGGCTTGATTTATATGACTGATGCTCTTATTTTTACACAGGAAGAATATTTATTCGCATATTGTTGGGGAGTTGACTTTGTCCTCAAATGTCTGAGCTTTTCTGTTTTCATTTGAAGCTCCAGAAATAACCTTGATTTGGTTCAGAGAGAAAGAGCATGGTGGAATTCATTTGTTTTAGCCTTCCTCACTCAGGGAGGAATGCATATTGTGTAATTAACTTGAATGGTTTTTGTTTCTTGACAAGCTGTAATTATAAGTGTGCATCACAATTTGGTCGTCTACTTTTTTTAAAGATGCATTTTAGGGTCTGTGGGGGCATGAGAACCAAATACTCTATAATGTGTATAAAACTACCCCTCCCAACTCTTTGCAAGGAATACTGTCTCTCCTGTTCCTTCAATTTCCTTCCTCCTTTTTTTCCTCTCTGACTGGTAATGCAATCATTGGGCCTATGGGGGCATTGTGAGATTGCACTACAGAGCATGCTCCTGAGCACCTACTGTGGCTTTGGTTGGAACGCGTGGAGGGAGTAGATTAGGCCTCTGAAACGCCTTGACAAGAATCCCAAAGGCCTGCACAGACAGACTTGAGGTATGAGCACTTCCAAGTTATATTTTAAAGGGCTGGTTTCTCTCTCTCTCTCCCCCACCCTTGTCCTTGGGAGGGTATTTCGGAAGGAAATGCCTCTGTACTGAAATAACTCTAGCAGCAAAGCAGTGCCTTTCTGTTATCAGATCCTTTTATCTACTCTGCTGGAAGGGGGTCCTTGTAGCCTGGAACCTTTTCCATTTGCACTGAATGGCAGAGCTGGCTCTGAATTATGAGGCATGCTTCTGTTTTACTTGAAGGCAAGCTGCTCTTGCAAACGTTTATGGAGTCATGCCTCAAAGCAGGCAAAGCCATACTCAAAGCAGCAAGTTGGTTGCTGCTCCTGCTGTTCTGTCTGCCCAGCTTTTCTCATTCTTTGCTATAACCTTTTCCTTGTCCATTGCAAATTACATTGTTCTCAACCTTTTGTGTAAGGGGCAGCAAGAATGTATTTTAAGAGCTCCAAAGAGTAAATAGCACAAGGTAACTAAAACCAACCAGCCAGACAAACAAACTAGGGCTCTAGGGGATTTTGTGGCTACTTTGTTAGGCATGTTGCTTTTTAATGCAGGATTTTGACATAATTGCTTTAACTGGACCTTATCCCTTCAAAATGGCTTCTGTGTATTAATTTTAAAAGTATAAATGGTCTTCTGTTTTACTCAAACAATAATTCCAAATATGCCCAGTATTGGAGATGGAGCAGCAAGCTGTTATGGTGCCAAACATTTTTATTTGAAGTTGGTTTATTCTGGATGAGGTTTGCAAGGCTACCTTCTTTTGTATGGTAAATAGTTTTCCTCGCATGAAGGTAAATAAAAGGTAAATTGTGTGTACAATGACTTTTAATGGGCCTGTCTTGGCTTTGATTTCCTGATTGTATTGATAGAAGTGTGGTACACTTGAAGTTAGAATCTGTTATGTTTAGAAAACAATTCTAAATGTACCTGGCTTTGAAGTCAAAGAGGACCTAGTTTAGAGCTGAGCAATGTTGCCACCAAGTCATCTGTGCCTTTTATACTGTTCACAGTTGATTGTATTTCAGTCACACTTAAAATTGATGCTATTTTAGGCTGGCAGGCCCAGGTGAAACCAACACTTTTAAAAACCCACGTGCTCCTCTGGATCATCTGGGGTAATGGTTTTCTGCAGGGTTCCTGTGCAAGACTGCTGGGAAAGCACAAAATAAGGAGGGAAATTCACTAGCACTGTCCAGGCATTTGTGAGATGCTGTCCATTCACAAATCCAGCCTGTGAAGTGTTTGGTTTCAGCCTTTTGTTTTACTTTCATGAGTCTCCCAGGTGCCTGCCACCATAATCAGGTCAATCACCTTTGGATAACATACTGCGGTTACAATAAGGTGAAATAGAAGTAACTGTGCTTTCATTTTGTTCCTTGTTGAAACAGGCCTCAGCCTCTGGCATCCATCTTGGAAAAACAGCCTGAGTGCTGGAGCTTGTTCTGTTTTAACTTCCTAGACAAAATTATTCACCTCTTTGCCTGCTGTGTTGCATTCTTCACCCTTTAGCTTATAACAGGTATACATGCATGAATTAGAGGAGCCCGGGGGGGGGGGGAGTGGGGAAGAAGAGACAAAATGAATGGAGTATAAATGAACTCAGTATATACTGCTGTACATGCAAAATCCATTAAAAAAAATGCCTGCCTTATATAACAGAAAACTATTGTGTTTCTAAATCCATTCCTTCTCTAGGTTTGGGTTTGGAATAGTGTAGTACAGGCTTTGCCAACCCAGTGCCCTCCTGATGTTTCAGACTACAACTCCCTTCAACTCATGCAAGCAGCAGTCTTCTGCAAAATAACACAAACCCCTCTTCCTCATAGCACATACGCACTGGAGTACAATGCTGTCAGATATTTATTCTCTTATTCAAAAGACCTATAAACCTCTTGATCAAAAAAGCTCCCTAAACAGTGTGCAAATAAGATTGGAGATAAACCGCAGCTGAAATCCATAGTCTTGATTGAAAGCGTATAGACATAATACCATCATCATTAAAAACAAACATATATTAAAACCTCTCATTTGATAACTTGTTAGCCACAAAAGTGGTCTTGACTATTGTTATAGGACCTGACATCTGGAGAGGACCATGGTCAGAATTGAGAACATTAACGATCTCATCAACAACAATTCTATGCTGATTTTTGGCACAAAAGCCCATACAGCAGTGAATAGCACATTAATGCAAAAATTATTGATTGATTCCATTCTCTCAAAGGAGCCTAGGCTAGCAAAACACATAAATGATACACATTTAAAAGATCTAAAAACAATTTCAATATAGCCCGGGAAATATTTATTCTTAAAAGGCTTGATAGAAGATAAAGGTCTTCAGTAGGTGCTGAAAGGGCAACTGAGATGGCACCTGTCTTAATATTTAATGGGGGGGAATTCCAAAGGGTGGTGCCGATAACACTAAAGCCCCAATACAAAGGGTAAACCTATCTTTCATGAATCCTGGTCCCACGCTCTCTGGGACCTTATATACCCAAACTAAACCACCCAAACCAGCACCTTGAACTTATAATAATAGTACAACCCCTTCGGCCCTCCATTTGTTGCTGAACTCCCATCATCCTTGGCCATTGAACTATCATGCTTCCTAATACTCTGAACTTTGAAATTGTAACCACATACAGCAGAATGAGGCAGAAGAGTCTTTAAGGGGCAAAACTGAAGGTTACAATACAGACATTTGCATGCAGAGCAGATGCTATACCACTGAGCTACATACAACACTTATTTCAGAGGGAGCAAACTATTAGGCAAAATGAAAAGGAGATAAAAGCAGCAAAATGCAACAGACTTCAGGGAATATGGAATTCTAGTAAGTCACAAGGCTCAGGATGCTTAGCGAAAATCAAAGTAGAGATGGTGGTGATTGGCTATTTGAAGGAATAAGGGGAATTTGAACATGTACAAAGAGAGAGAGGAGAGGAGACATTTTTGCAATAATGCTGAATGTTGTGTTGGTATTCAGGATCTCTAGCAATGCACATAAAGAAAGATGGCCATGGAGGTTCTTGTTTGCTTATTACATTGACATCCATCTTTACTCCAAGGAATTAAAGGTGTTATATGTAGTTCTCATCCTCCCCATTTTATCCTCCCCACAACCCTGTAAGGTAGGTTGACTAGCCCTCAAGTAAATTTTCCTCAATTCTAAAATTGAAAATAGACTGAACTGAAAGCTGCTTGTGACCTGGAAGTCCATCTTTTGAGCTTCTTCTCTGCTAATTAGCACAGTGTCACAGTCTGCTTTTATCTCTCTCAAGAGGTGCTCTGGTGTTTCCATTAGTAACTGCCATTGCAATACACAGCAGTAGGAGATCTGGATTTGTGAGAGTTTGTGGCACGATGATTTTTGCAGTAGTTGGACAATGGGTTTGCGCTCATCTTTTCCGAATGATTTGGAGTACCAGAGCAGAGCAGCACTGGATGTGCTGGACTGTTGTCTTGCCTTGGTAATGATCTGGATGAGAGCCAACAAACAGAAGCTCAATCCAGATAAGTCTGAGGCACTATTCGTGAGTGGTTCCCTAGGTCAGATTGCCTCATCTTGATGTGATTACACTCCCTCTGAAGGAGCAGGTGAATAGTTGAGGGGTACTCCTGGATCCTTTGCTGCCACTTGAGGCTCAGGTGGCTTCAGTGGCGCAGAGTGCTTTCCATCATCTTTGGCTGGTGACGCAGCTGCGTCCCTACCTAGACAAAGGATAGTCTTAACTACTGTTGCCTGTTCTTTGGTAATCTCTACAATGCGTTATACATGGGTCTGTCTTTGAATACAGTTTGGAAACATCAGCTGGTGCAGAATTCATTGGCTAGGTTGCTCACCAGTTTGAGCATATTACACTGCACTGGCTGCCAGTTAGTGTCTGGTCCCAGTTCAAAGTGTTATAAAGCCTTAAATGGCCCAGGACCACAATACATCTAGGACCGCTTCTCCCCATAGGAACCAACCCGGATCCTGTGATCACCATCTGAGGCCCTTCTTCATGTGCCCCCTCCATGAGAGGTCTGGAAGGTGGCAAAATGATAACAAGCCTTTTCTGTGGTGGAATTCTCTCCCCAAGGTGGCTTGCCTGGTGCCTTTGTTACATATCTTTAGGCACCAGGCAAAAACGTTCCTCTATAACTAGACCTTTGGCTGATTAAGCATTCTATGGCCTTTAAAGCTGGAGGAGGAGGACTATTGTTTTTGTTGGTTTTTGGTTTTATTTGTTTGTAGTCCTCATTGGGAGACTGACTCTTTCCTGCATATTTGTCAGATCAGTAGAAATGAAATGGCATTAATAGGCTGCAGATATGCTACAAATGTACCGTATTTTTCGCTCTATTAGACGCACCGGACGATAGGACGCACCTAGTTTTTAGAGGGGGAATGCAAGAAAAAAAGTATTTAAAGGGAGCGCTGAGCAGAGCCTGTATGCGTCCCAGGCTCTGCTCAGCGCTCCCTTTCGAGCCGGGTGGAGCGTGTGTGTGGGGGGCTTGCAGGCTTTCCCCCGGCTCTTGGGGACTTTTCTGGGAGGGTGGGGGAAGGGACAGAGCCACGTGCTCTGTCCCTTCCCCCACCTCCCGCAAAAGCCAGGGATAGCCGCACAAAGCCTCCACAGGGCAGTGGGATGAAGGCTCCCCGCTGCCCTGCAGAGGCTTCGCGCAGCTAAGCCGGAAGCTAGAACAGCTAGAGGGAATGCTGCATAGCGCTCCCTCTCGCTGTTCTGGCTTTTGGATAGCCCTGCGAAGCCTCCGCAGGGCAGTGGGATGAAGGCTTCCCATGCCCTGTGGAGGCTTTGCACAGCTAAGCCAGAAGCTAGAACAGCCAGCGGGATTGCAGCACAGCAATCCCGCTCGCTGTCCTGGCTTCTGGCTTAGCCGCGCAGCCTCTCTCGGGCAAGGGGAGCCTTCATCCCCTGCCTGGAAGAGGCTGCGTGCGGCTAAGGCTCCCCCAAGAGCTGCGCTCCCTTGAAAGAGTGCACGGGAAAAGCCCCGAAGAGCCGCACACACGCTCCACGGCTCTTTAAAGGGAGCGCTGGGCAGAGCCTCCCGCCTGCACTCGCTCCATAAGACGCACACACTTTCCCCCTTACTTTTTAGGAGGGGGAAAGTGCGTCTTATAGAGCGAAAAATACGGTAAGTGCAGACTCCTGGATGGGTTGAATCACTATGCTTTGGGGGATTTAGCCAAAGCTCTTTTTCTTTACAGATTAGTGCATGCGAATTCTGCACATGAATAAGATTTGTGTTGTTATTTATTATTTCTATAGCACCATCTGTGCATGGTACTTCATAAAGAATAGTTTCAATAACACACACTTTGTGATCAGTTTCACATTACCAAATATAGAATGCAAACTAGTTTGGAATGGGATGGGTATAATTAGATAACTTCCATGATTTGACGAAGTTCACAGTTCTTTGTTTTCTTGAGCATTGACGAAGAGTACCAAAACGTTGCCTCCTTTTAGTTTTTCCTGTTAAATCAGCCTTTCAAAGGGATAAAAATAGAAAAAAGGTTGAGCACAAGGTTTATTGACCTGTAATTTTTTCTCCTCCTTGGTTTTATACCAGCGTCCAAGGGGATGTCAGAATCTTTTCCCACTGTAATTATGTGAGCTAGTAAAGTTGTCAGCTTTTTGCACTCAAGTTGAGGCTTCCTTATTTTTATCTCAAGTTGAGAAAATCTCACACTACTTTCCTTTGACAGAAAGACCTGCTGCGTGGTTGCATTTTTGCAAAGTCAACCTCTCTGCAAGGCTGCACAAGTGTATACCATATTTTAGTTTGCGTCCGCCACGAGAAATGCATTGCAGAAATGCATGCAACTTTTTAAAGGTTTTTTGCTGATAAGAGTGTTGGGGTTCCTTTGAGTAGCTTGATTCTATGGGCACTTTGCAATAAGGTTATGTCATGCTCAACTTGATCAAAAGTATGAGTCACCTCTGTGTTTCATACATAGCTTAAGGCTGCAATAAGCCCCACCCAAGGTCATAAGAGTGACCTTATTGGTGCTATTTGGTGACAGTCATCAGAAGCAAAAAAAAGAAGCATGTTGGCCATCCTTGGTAGAGTATTGGTTCTTGGCATACTGATAGATCTCCGGTGATTTGAAGTAGATGGGCAAAGATGCCAGAATCCTGATACAGTGAAGGCAATAACAAAATGATCTGGAGGTATTCTACTTGTGCAACCTCACCCTGCAGAATATACAGTGGTACCTCGGGTTACAGACGCTTCAGGTTACTTACTCTTCAGGTTAGAGACTCTGCTAACCCAGAAATAGTGCTCCAGGTTAAGAACTTTGCTTCAGGATAAGAACAGAAATCGGGCTCCGGTTGGCTTGGCAGCAGCAGGAGACCCCATTAGCTAAAGTGGTGCTTCAGGTTAAGAACTGTTTCAGGTTAAGAACGGACCTCTGGAACGAATTAAGTACTTAACCTGAGGTGCCACTGTAATAGGTTGTTGACTCCCAAAAGGATACAGTCTGCATTTGTCCCTGTACTGTGGAATGTCCTTCTCTCTGTCACACGTGAAGCAGTGACCACCAGTTGCTTCAGATGTCTTGCAAAGATCTTGCCTGTTTGCCCAGGCTTTCCCTGGCTCTTAAAACAGGACCCAGTTTGTGTGTATGAATCCCTTGAACTCTGTTTCATTTGCTTTTATATCTTTTCATACTGTTGCATTGGTTTTAGGTTGCATTTTTGTTTTAATGGATGTTGCTTTTACATTGCTTGCAGTGCACACCTGTTTAGATACTGGTTGTTTTTTGGAAAACGCTAAATGTTTTAGAAATGCTTTTAAATAAAATGAATAAACTAAAATTACACTGGCCCCACATTATATTACTGAAGTGAAGAGTGGGGGATAACCAGGAGTGGATTTGTGTGGGGGAGAAATGCTGCCTCAATTCAAAAACAAAGTCCTGGCTTCAAAAGGATTTAGTTCTAAGTATGCCTTTTGCAGCTTTTTTTCACTTGGTGGATCTTGAGTTTCCAGTTAAAAAACCCAAAGTAGACCCCACAAGCCTGATACCTGCCTCCTCTGACTTTAAAGCAGCTTCTTTGGGCGAATAGCACGTAGGCTCAGAACTATTCTGCAGGCCTTTGAAGGAGTTCAGCATTCTAGTTTCTTCAAATCAAATAGTTCAGCCACAAAACAAGAAGAGTGTAAAAACAATTTAAACCAGTTCCACATTAAAAAAAACTAGTTCCAGAGCAGAACCAGATGGGGATAAAAGAATTAGGCTGGTTGGAAGAGGAAGGTTTTTTCAACAGATGCTGAAAAGATAACAGAGATAACACCTATTATGTAGTATAAGAGCAGGTGCTGGCCACACTAAAGGTCTAATTCCTATATCACCTGGAATTGACCTCCTTATAAGACGGTACCTGCAGGAAGTCCTCTCCTGCAGAGCACAGGGATTGGCTGGGTCTGTAAAGGGTGAGACAGTCTTTCTGGTTCTTAGCTTATAGGGCTTTATAAACAAATACCTGCACCTTGGTATTACTGGGTCAGTATGGTGTGTGGATCCCCTTCATGGATCACTGCCTTGCCGTGGCGAAGGGGCTTGAAGAACTCAGAGAAGCTATGAACTACGCCGAGCAGGGCACACAAGATGAACAGGTCATAGTGGAGAGTTTTGACCAAACGTGATCCACCTGGAGGAGGAACCGGCAAGCCACTCCAGTATCCTTGCCAAGAAAACTCCATGGACAAAGACAACAGGCATATAAAAGTTATGACGCTGGAAGATGAGCCCCTCAGGTCGGAAGGCGTCCAACATGCTACTGGGGAAGAGCGGAGGGCAAGTACAAGTAGATCCAGAGCTGATGAAGCGGCTGGGCCAAAGCCGAAAGGACGCTCAGTTGCGGATATGCCTGGAAGCGAAAGGAAAGTCCAATGCTGTAAAGAAAAATATTGCATAGGAACCTGGAATGTAAGAACCATGAACCTGGGCAAGTTGGAGGTGGTCAAAAATGAGATGGCAAGAATAAATATTGACATCCTGGGCATCAGTGAACTAAAATGGACGGGAATGGGCGAATTCAGTTCGGATGACCATCACATCTACTACTGTGGGCAAGAAACCCGTAAAAGAAATGGAGTGGCCCTCATAGTCAACAAAAGAGTGGCGAAAGCTGTACTGGGATGCAATCTCAAAAATGATAGAATGATCTCGATACGAATCCAAGGCAGACCTTTTAACATCACGGTAATCCAAGTTTATGCACCAACCACTGGTGCTGAAGAAACTGAAATAGACCAGTTCTATGAAGACTTACAAGACCTTATAGAAGTGACACCAAAGAAGGATGTTCTTCTCATTATAGGGGATTGGAATGCTAAAGTAGGGAATCAAGAGATAAAAGGAACAACTGGCAAGTTTGGCCTTGGAGATCAAAACGAAGCAGGGCAAAGGCTAATAGAGTTCTGTCAAGAGAACAAGCTGGTCATCACAAACACGCTTTTCCAACAACACAAGAGACGACTCTACACATGGACATCACCAGATGGGCAGTATCGAAATCAGATTGATTATATTCTCTGCAGCCAAAGATGGAGAAGCTCTATACAGTCAGCAAAAACAAGACCTGGAGCTGACTGTGGCTCAGATCATCAGCTTCTTATAGCAAAATTCAAGCTTAAACTGAAGAAAGTAGGAAAAACCACTGGGCCGGTAAGATACAATCTAAGTCAAATCCCTTATGAATACACAGTGGAAGTGACGAATAGGTTTAAGGATTTAGATTTGGTGGACAGAGTGCCTGAAGAACTATGGATGGAGGCTCGTAACATTGTACAGGAGGCAGCAACGAAAACCATCCCAATGAAAAGGAAATGCAAGAAAGCAAAGTGGCTGTCCAACGAGGCCTTACAAATAGCGGAGGAGAGAAGGCAAGCAAAATGCGAGGGAGATAGTGAAAGATACAGGAAATTGAATGCAGATTTCCAAAGAATAGCAAGGAGAGACAAGAAGGCCTTCTTAAACGAGCAATGCAAACAAATAGAGGAAAACAACAGAATAGGAAGAACCAGAGATCTGTTCAAGAAAATTGGAGATATGAAAGGAACATTTCGTACAAAGATTTCCATAATAAAGGACAAAAGTGGTAAGGACCTAACAGAAGCAGAAGACATCAAGAAGAGGTGGCAAGAATACACAGAGGAATTATACCAGAAAGATATGGATGTCTCGTACACCCCAGGTAGTGTGGTTGCTGACCTTGAGCCAGACATCCTGGAAAGTGAAGTCAAATGGGCCTTAGAAAGCACTGCAAATAACAAGGCCAGTGGAAGTGATGGTATTCCAGCTGAACTATTTAAAATGTTAAAAGATGATGCTGTTAAGGTGCTACACTCAATATGCCAGCAAATTTGGAAAACTCAGCAGTGGCCAGAAGATTGGAGAAGATCAGTCTACATCCCAATCCCAAAGAAGGGCAGTGCCAAAGAATGCTCCAACTACCACACAATTGCACTCATTTCACACGCTAGCAAGGTTATGCTTAAAATTCTACAAGGAAGGCTCAAGCAGTATGTGGATCGAGAACTCCCAGAAGTGCAAGCTGGATTTAGAAGAGGCAGAGGAACCAGAGACCAAATTGCAAACATGCGCTGGATTATGGAGAAAGCTAGAGAGTTCCAGAAAGACATCTACTTCTGCTTCATTGACTATGCAAAAGCCTTTGACTGTGTCGACCACAGCAAACTATGGCAAGTTCTTAAAGAAATGGGAGTGCCTGATCACCTCATCTGTCTCCTGAGAAATCTCTATGTGGGACAAGAAGCTACAGTTAGAACTGGATATGGAACAACTGATTGGTTCAAAATTGGGAAAGGCGTACGACAAGGCTGTATTTTGTCTCCCTGCTTATTTAATTTATACGCAGAATACATCATGCGAAAGGCTGAGCTGGATGAATCCCAAGCTGGAATTAAGATTGCCGGAAGAAATATCAACAACCTCAGATATGCAGATGACACAACCTTGATGGCAGAAAGTGAGGAGGAATTAAAGAACCTTTTAATGAGGGTGAAAGAGGAGAGCGCAAAATATGGTCTGAGGCTCAACATCAAAAAAACGAAGATCATGGCCACTGGTCCCATCACCTCCTGGCAAATAGAAGGGGAAGAAATGGAGGCAGTGAGAGATTTTACTTTCTTGGGCTCCATGATCACTGCAGATGGTGACAGCAGCCACGAAATTAAAAGACGCCTGCTTCTTGGGAGAAGGGCAATGACAGGCCTAGACAGCATCTTGAGAAGTAGAGACGTCACCTTGCCAACAAAGGTCCGTATAGTTAAAGCCATGGTTTTCCCAGTAGTGATGTATGGAAGTGAGAGCTGGACCATAAAGAAGGCTGATCGCCGAACAATTGATGCTTTTGAATTATGGTGCTGGAGAAGACTCTTGAGAGTCCCATGGACTGCAAGAAGATCAAACGCATCCATTCTTAAGGAAATCAGCCCTGAGTGCTCACTGGAAGGACAGATCGTGAAGCTGAGGCTCCAGTACTTTGGCCACCTCATGAGAAGAGAAGACTCCCTGGAGAAGACACTGATGCTGGGAAAGATGGAGGGCACAAGGAGAAGGGGGCGACAGAGGATGAGATGGTTGGATAGTGTTCTCGAAGCCACAAACATGAGTCTGACCAAACTGCGGGAGGTAGTGGAGGACAGAGGTGCCTGGCGTGCTCTGGTCCATGGGGTCACGAAGAGTCGGACACGACTAAACGACTAAACAACAACATGGTGTGTGGAACTTCAGTGAACATGCTACAGCTGTGTTCCAACTCTGTATGCTTCTTCACTTCCATATTTGTCTGTTCTGTGTTGCCAACTGTCGGAACTAAGTTATTTTGATTATTAGTATACCTTTTGGTTAAAGCCTTTGCTTATTTAAATGAATATCTGCACTTGTGGGGTGTGTGAGAGCAGCCTTTGCCTGCTTGCTAAATCTAATCTTCTGAAGACAACAGAATAAATGGATAAAAAGCTGATATGGAGGCTGATATTGAACAAATCAACTGAATGCACGGTAGTCTCATGAAGGACTGGTTCTGCTTTTGCGGAAAGCTAACTAGCTTATTATAGGGACGTGGGTGGCGCTGTGGGTAAAAGCCTCAGCGCCTAGGGCTTGCCGATCGAAAGGTCGGCGGTTCGAATCCCCGCGGCGGGGTGCGCTCCCGTTGCTCGGTCCCAGCGCCTGCCAACCTAGCAGTTCGAAAGCACCCCCGGGTGCAAGTAGATAAATAGGGACCGCTTACTAGCGGGAAGGTAAACGGCGTTTCCGTGTGCGGCTCTGGCTCGCCAGAGCAGCGATGTCACGCTGGCCACGTGACCCGGAAGTGTCTGCGGACAGCGCTGGCTCCTGGCCTATAGAGTGAGATGAGCGCACAACCCTAGAGTCTGTCAAGACTGGCCCGTACGGGCAGGGGTACCTTTACCTTTAACTAGCTTATTATTATTATTATTATTATTATTATTATTATTATTATTATTATTATTAAATTTATATAACTGAACTCAGGGGGACCTTGCAATGAAGGTTGCGCAATAGCTGAAGAAGAGCATCATTTGGCTTTGGCTGAAATGTGAAATTGCTTAACTGTGAACAAAAACACACATCTTATGCCTAAGATCAACCCTTGTAACAGAGGACTGGAAAGTAGCCAATGTAATTTTTAGAAAGAAATCAGAGAAATTTATATGCTGGTTAGCTTGAAAATGGTAGAAAACACATTTTTTAAAAATCAAGTGTAAAGAAGAACAAGTCTTGCTGAAGAAGAATCAGCATGGCTTCTGCGAAGGTAAGTTCCAACTCGCTATTTTGTGAGTGCTAATAGGCATATGGATGTGGTGTGATCACGTAGACATAATGTATTTGGACTTTTGAAGAACTATTTGCAAAGCCTCTCACCAGAGGCTCATGAGTAAAGACAGCTGTCATGGGAGAAGAGGACCAGGCCTCTTATGGATTGAAAATTGGCTGAAGAACAGGAAGCAGAAAGTATAATGGACAGTTCTCCCAGTCAAGAGATAGAAGAAATGGGGTTCCTCAAAGCTCTGTAATGCCTTCTTTGCTTGTTCATTTATGACTCAGTTGGGGCAAGCAGTAAGGTGACCTGGTTTGTGGGCAGTGTTAGAAACTGAGCTATAAAAACTATTTGCCATCTGGCCCCATAAAGCTGAAAATAATTTGCGTGTATTGCCAGCTCCAGCTAAGATCTGACCCGTGCCATAGCATGGCAGCAAAAAAAATGCTTCTGTGCACCAGCCAGCCAGATGGTGGAGGTGTCAGGCACCATCCTGGCGCCCATGCTCCTTCACTTGGTCACAAGTGGTCCATAGGTAAAGGTAAAGGGACCCCTGACCATTAGGTCCAGTTGTGACCAACTCTGGGGTTGCTGCGCTCATCTCGCTTTATTGGCCAAGGGAGCCGGCGTACAGCTTCCGGGTCATGTGGCCAGCATGACTAAGCCACTTCTGGTGAACCAGAGCAGCGCACGGAAACGCCGTTTACCTTCCCACCGGAGCGGTACCCATTTATCTACTTGCACTTTGACGTGCTTTCAAACTGCTAGGTTGGCAGGAGCAGGGACCGAGCAACGGAGGCTCACCCCATCGTGGGGATTCGAACCACTGACCTTCTGATCGGCAAGTCCTAGGCTCTGTGGTTTAACCCACAGCGCCACCTGCGCCCCCACAAGTGGTTGATAGTCAGGTGCAAAATGCGCCTGCTGCCTGGTTAATTTCGAACACTGTTTGCAGGTGGTTAAAAACAAAAAGGAATTATGTGGAATCTCCAATGGGCTCTCTTCAAGTTGGATGGATGGGCAAAAAAGGAGCACTAATGGGTTCTGAATGTCAGTGACTAACCAGGAAAACTTTTTGCTACCTCTGGATTGTAGCTAGTTAAATGAAGACATTGACCCCCATGGCTAAGGATCATTGTGAAAGGCATAGAAAATAAAACTGCTAATAACATAGTGCCTTTATAGCAATCAATGCCGTGACCACGCTTTGAATACTGTGTGCATTTCTGATCACTTCATCTCAAAAAGAATATTGCAGATCTGGAAAAGGTGCAGAGAGGTTGCTGGAGAAATTCCCCCACGAGAGCACAGTGTTTTGCATGCTTTAACTTTGGGGGGAAAAATGTGAGAAAGGGATGCTTATAAAATAATGTACACTGGAGAAAGTGGAGAAAGAGATGCTTTTCACCTCGCTTTATAATACGAGAATCTGAGCTCATCCATTAAAGCTGAATATTAGAAGTTTCAAAAAAAAAGAAAAGGAAATGAGTTCTTCGCTCAGTGCCTAGTTAAACTATGGAACTGACTTCCACAAGGCGGGAAGATGGCCACCAACATGAATGGCTTTAAGAGAGGATTAGACAATTCACGGAGGAGAAGGCTACCAGTGGCCGTGGACATAATGGCTATGTTCTCCCTTCACAGAATGCCTCTTGAGTAACAACAGCTGTGTATCGCAAATGGAGGGAGGATTGTTGCACTCTGGTCTTATTTGCAAGATGTGGTGACTGCCAAATTAGACAAATTAGTGGATGATAAGGCCATCTGTAGCTACTAGCCAACTACCTCCAGGTTCAGAGGCACATGCCTTTAAACACCAGGTGCTGATAATTGCAAGAAGGGATATTGTTTTTGTTTTGTTTAGGTCCTTTGGCTTTGTCATAAAAGGGTTTGGACACATTCCCAATGAGGAAAGGCTGAAGTATTTGGGGCTATTTAGCTTGTGGGAGAGGCTAATAAAATTATACATGGTAGGAAGAAAGTGACTAGAGATACGATGTTTTCCTTTTCATAGGGCTGGCACTTGTATCAGGGTTGGTCACTGAATAGAGGAGGGTGGCTGGATGTTCAGAACAGACGAAAACATGCACTGTGCTTCTGTGCAATGCAAAAATAATTTATGGGATTTGCTGCCCCAGAGTGTGATGATGGTCACTGCTTCAGATGGATTTAAAGTGAAATTAGACAAATGGCATTGGCCATAATATCTAAATGGGGCCTCCCTGTTCAGAAGCGGCATATTGTGGAATAACTTCCTGGGCAGGGAAAGGGCATCAGTAGAGGAGCGGCTATTATTGTTAAGGAGTTTACAAAATAATATTAAGATCTTCAGCCTGACCTGGTAGTGTAGGGGCAACCAGTGCAAACTTTTGAGCACTGGAGTTATGTGCTGATGGCAGCCTGTCGCTGTCCACAGTTTTGCTGCAGCTGGAGTCTCCAAACCAGGCCCAAGGGTAGCCCCACATAGAGCACATTGCAGTAGTCAACTCTTGAGATTATCAAGTTCCTGCAGAGGCAGCCTTAAACTCTAGAACCTGACCTTTTAGCAAAACCCACCTGGGAAACGGGAAAAATGCTCTTTGATGCATCCTTTCTCCACTCTGCAGTTCAGGCAAATCTGTTTTTCAAAAAATGGTGTGCTAATGTGTAACCTTTGATGTTAAAAGGCCTTTACATGGTTTTCTACTTAAATTGTTCATCCACTGGAAGCAGAGTTCCTGCTCTGTTATAAGCAACAGAATCTTGACTTGCATGCTTTCCACCTCATCCCCGAATACCACAGAAGAAAATGCTTTTGGGCACACATCTTCTGAAAGAGGTAGCCCTAATCAGCTGGCTGGCTGCTTTAATCTATATACAGTGGTACCTTGGGTTACAGACGCTTCAGGTTACAGACTCCACAAGCCCATAAATAGTACCTTGGGTTAAGAACTTTGCTTCAGGATGAGAACAGAAATCGCGCGCTGGCTGCAGCGGGAGGCCCCATTAGCTAAAGTGGTGCTTCAGGTTGAGAACAGTTTCAGGTTAAGAACGGACCTCCAGAACGAATTAAGTTCTTAACCCGAGGTACCACTGTATTTTAATAATTCTGTTGGTACCTAGCTGGTTTTCCAAAAAGGTTCATTCCACCCACCACCCGGGCCGCCCTGTACTGACAATAGTTGAAAGCTTATTTTCATTATGTAACCATTAAAAAAGAAGCCCTTCTTGCAAGATTTGCAAGAGCCCCCCTCCTTGGTTTCCAAGGAAACAAGCTGGAAATGCTTCAGCTAGGTGTAGATATAATCATCAGATGTGCCAGTTCCTTATGGGATCCAAATATATTTAATATGACATTTTAGGGTTGAAAAAGGAGAGTGCTAGTTTTGTGGTGGTCTTTGTCAGCAGGACCTATGAGGTTTAACATAAGAGGGGCTCTCCTGGATAAGACCAAAGGCCCATCAAGCCCACATGTCACAGTGACCCACAAGCAGGACCTGAGTGTAACAGCTCTGACCCCAATTGATATTCCCAGCACCTGTCACTTATTGCTTCTGACAGCGGAAGCAGAACAATAGCCATCTTGTCTAGTAGACTTGTCCTCCATGAATTTGTCTAACCCACCCTTAAAGTCACCCAGTTCAGTGACCATCACTATATCATGTGGGAAGATTTAGGCTGGCAGACTATGTATTTTGCCCAAGAGAAAAGCCTATGTCCAGATCCTGAATTTGGAAGTAGTAGCCCAGGAGAGGTGGCTTTGTAAGACCCAAATGACTGCCTCAAGGCCTCTGCATTGCGAACAGGATAAACAAGCTTCTTTCGGAGAAATAAGAGGCCCCACAAAGTGCACATTTTAAATACCATTATGGTTGACCTTCCAGTGCTTGGCCAAGTACAAGATCTGAAGATACCTGGGAAAGGTGTATAGCCTTGGCCTTGACATTTTCCTCTGATCAGGAGTGTGCTGTGAGATGAACGGCTTTCAGAAAGAGGAGCCAGCTTTAGTGTAGGATACTTGGGGTCACTTGGGGGATGCAGAGTAGCTGCCTCTGACCAGGACTGAATTTTGCTCTTTTGGTTAGTTTTGCCTTTAGAAAACGAAATGAAAATTGAGCAATGGTTGCCCTGGCTTGAAATGAAGAGGAAGCAGTGCCCAAGGTGCTCAGCCCAATCTTGACACATGTGCTTCAATTTTAAGCATCTAGTTCAGGGGTCAGCAAACTTTTTCAGCAGGGGGCCACTTCACTGTCCCTCAGACTTTGTGGGGGGCCGGACTATATTTTGAAAAAGAAGAACGAATTCCTATGCCCCACAAATAACCCAGAGATGCATTTTAAATAAAAGGACACATTCTACTCATGTAAAAACACGCTGATTCCCAGACCGTCCGCGGGCCGGATTGAGAAGGCAATTGGGCCGGATTTGGCCCCTGGGCCTTACTTTGCCTACCCATGATTTAGATTGAGTACAGAAATATTCTCATAGTGTTACTAACTCCCTGCTTGCGTGCATCTGGCATGCGCATCACCACCAATGCGCATTGTTTTCGGCCCTGGAAGGGGGTGGGATGGGGTTTATGTGCACTCTGCTGAATGCAATCCCTGTGCAAATGGGAGTTGCCTGTATCCCCTAGTGCAGGCTTCCTCAACCTCGGTCCTCCAGATGTTTTTGGCCTACAACTCCCACAATCCCTAGCTAGCAGGGCCAGTGGTCAGAGATGATGGGAATTGTAGTCTCAAAACATCTGGAGGGCCGAGGTTGAGGAAACCTGCACTAGTGTGTCTTTGCATTGCATACTGATGATCTTCCCCACCAGCACCTGAAATGTTTTGTTACCTAGTAGGAGAAACGAGTAGTAGACAGAAAGGGGCAGAACTTAAACAAGTATTGGATGGATATTTCTGATTGCCCAGTAGAACTTGGAAGAGGCAAAGGGAGGAGTGGGGCAAGTTGCATTTTAGAGAATTGATCACAGTGAACGCTTTGATTCTTAATTCTCCTGTGGTTTCCTTCTTTGCTCATGTGAGTAGCGCCATTGATTCTAAACAGCTACTCATGTAAACTGGAAAGATGTCTAGCATTTTACTGTGGGAATTGTTTTGTGTGTGTGTGCACGCACATGTGCGTTATCTTTTGACGCTCGGGTTCCTTGATTTGCTTTTTGGCATTCTGAGAAGGCCTGTGGAATACAAATTAGAAATGAAGGAGTAATGGTATTGTGAAATCCCCTCCTCTCTTATAAAAATGGTTGCTAGCAATAGCTCAATTAACAAATCATAGGCTGGATCTTTATTTAGTAGTTCTTTTTGTGCTTCTGTACATTGCACGTGTGTCCCCCTCTAAATATGAACATGAATTGGCTTGGGATGGGTTTCTAGGCATTGTGTGAAAGATTCCATGTTTAGGGTTAACACGGGAACCTCTCTCACTATCTGCATTTTGAAATGTTTGTATCAGTTGGAACATTCTTTAATGGCATCTGATGAAACTTGTGGCCTAGGGTTTCAAACGTTTTCTTCTAATGGATGTGCATTCTTTTGAACAGAAGTTCTTGCACTCATTCTGCTGGAGATGCATGGCTGCTTTTTGTTGCCTTCTGCCTGTCACAAGTAGGGAGCTGAATCCTGCATTTTTATATGCCTGAACAACTCACCTTGATAGGGGCTGTGGATGTAACAAGGCGAGGTTGGCTGAATCCCTGAGTCTTTCTGAGCTTAATGGCACTTCCTTCTGCTTACGTTTCATTAAAGCTCTGAAATGGCTGAAGATCAGCTTCTACTGAGCATGCTCTGTTGTGGAAACTGCACCCATAGAGGGAGATGGAATTGTGAACGAAGGAATTAGAGGCCTGGAAGGAGATTTCGCAGCTTTCTCCAGACAGAACCAGAGGTAGGGGTTATCTGGCAGCTTCATTCTCTTGCCAAGGGGGCTTCAGCTGACTATGGGGCTCTAATTGCTTCTTTTGAAGAAGCTGGAATCGGTTTTGAAAGCAGCACAGCCAAGCAGTTGACACGAGATGGCTTCAGACTGCTTCCTGCTGATATATGTGTGTCTGGAGGACTTGAACACAAATATATGTAGTTTGGCTGGCCTGTTCAACCAGCGCAGAGCAAGGACCTGCTTTTCCAGTGTTTTGGAGCGTGGGCTGGTAAACTAGGAGAGGGAAAGAACTGGCAGAGATGGCTTATGATGTGTTTCTGAGCTGGGCCTCTACATCTCACATGGGAAGCCTTCGTGGTCAAAGGCACGAAAGCAATTTAAGTTTCACACCAAAATCTGCTGAGTGTTGTGAAGCTACGGAATGCCATTGCAATAATCTTCTTTTCTTCTGCAGATGGTTTATACGATTTATTGACTTATTTATTTATTTTAGCATTTGTTTTGCTTTTCATGATGTGGTCAATAACATTATACCATGGCAAAGCATGCAGGCAGGTGAACAAAAGGAGCCATGCAGAGACATGGGATGGTATATTTGTGTGTGGTGCATGTGGCCTTGGTTTGATGCATTGTTTCGCTCTGATTGGCATGTCAGTTCAAGGGGAAAGAACAGCTTTGTCACTCCAAGGCTTTGCCAAAAGGTGGTTTCTGTCATGGCTGGGTTTCTGCTGTTGCACTAGACCGGAAAGGGAGGTGGTATCCTAAAAAGAGAGGTCCATAACTCTAGGCTTGTTGCTCCACAGTTGTTCTTTTGTATTATTTTGATTTGGCGTAGGGTTTTGGATTAGCAAAGATTGACACAGGTCCTGTGTGGCTTCCCAAGCAATCAACCTTCCAGACAAACAAAAACCCTCTTCACTGAAAAAAAAGGCCTTAACTGGGGTTAGTGGTTTATATGCTGTTTTGTGTTTGATTCCCAAGATTGCGCCTGCTGCTTGGAAATGTTGCTTGTGTGTAGATCAGCAAAGCTTGCCAATTTGCCGTGCATTCGCAAATGCAAGCGCAGCAGGGGATTTGAAAAGGACAAGACATGAAAATCTTTCAGTTTCTAGACAGCGCCTACCTAACCTAAGTCAGACGTCATGGTTCAAAGAGGTTTCTCTTGCAGTAGCTCTGCCAGAAACAGGCTTTATTTCAACTTTCACAGGCAAAAGGTTCACCAGCTGAATCTGGAATGGAAGAGCAGTTTTGCAGACTTGGCTGGGAAGAGTTTGGGATATAATTGACCTAATTTACTCTCATATAAATGGTAAAAGAGTCGCAAGAGCTGTCTGGAAAGGTTGGCAGCCCTAGGCCATTCCTAGGGCTCAGACCATCCTTCGCCATTGTGGTGCCCTGCAGGTGTTTGTGGACAACAGCTGTCATCAGCCCCAGCCAGCATGACACAACTGCCTTGTGTGGTTAAGTCTTTCATGTTAGGCTAATCAGTAGAGTTACCTGGATTAATCTATGTGGGGCAGTGTATATAGATTTAAAGTCTCAAAGTCTCTAGCTATGTACGAGGTGACACTCCCTTACACTGATAATTGTTGTAAGTCAGGAAACGGCACAGTCATTCATAAATTTATTTTGAGCTGTGAAAATAAGGCTAAGCACGAGGGTCTGTGAACAGAAACTAGATCTGAAGTCAATGCAGGAGGCGAGACTTTGCTTGTGTACAAAGATCTATTCTTTACTCAGGTCATTGGCTTTTTATTACTTTGCTTCAAAATAGTTTCCGCCCACATTTTCCTGTACATTTGCCTTCACGGAAAGAGGACTTTACAAGATGCTCGATGTTAAAATCTTATGAAACCATTTTTGCTTTTGCATGAAAAAAAAAGTGAGCTAGACTTTCACTGGTTCACACTACCTCCTTGCAATTACTTCATCACTTTTATTTTTGGAAATTGCAAGGGTGAGTTGCAGTCCCCACCCATGGGTGTTTTTTCTGCTCATTATATGTGGAGTAGAGGCCTCACCTTTTGCCTGGCAGAATCCATTGCTTGGTTGACTAACAGAATCAACGCCACTCAAGCCAACTGCAGGCATTACAAGTGTCAGCAGACAATTGAGAAGTTTTTTTTTTAAGGGGGCGGATTGCTAGGACAGAAACAAAAAATCAGGGTTTTCTGCAAAGAGCACGAGTGTACAAAATTTAAGCGGTTGAGATAGGAAGGGAAGTGATGTGGGGCGGGGGAGACACCTTAGAGCCCAAGAGAATTGGAAGCAGAGCTGTTGCTCCTGTTATCTGCAGTGTTTTTGTAAAAAGCAGCATGGAGGAAGCCATTTTGTCTGCCTCTTTCACTGTCAGAGTTAAGATCACATCCAACATGGCTATGCCTTTATCTCACTGTACAACACCTCTGATTATTTCCATCTGTCTCCTCCTCCTTAGGTAGTAGAGAAACAAATTCCCTTGGCTGAATGCAGTCCCATTGATTTAAAGCAGTATTCTTGAAGCACATTCTTGGAAGTTAACAAAGAGTGTGTGTGATTCAGATAATCCTTTTCACTCAAGCAATTTCTGGTTTATGCATCTGCTGCTGCTACCGCATGCAGTGGGGCTTAATGAAGACAAGAGATTACCATTATAAAGTACTCTATTTAATGTGTTGTTGTTTGGTGAAGTTCACAGGTTTTGCACGTTGAGCCTTGCCTATAGTTTGTTTTTCAGATATAGTATAGCAGTTATATATTGACCTGATTAGGTTTCATTGAGTTGACGATTCTCAACTTGCATTGTCAGATCAGAACAAGAGCATTGTACACCAGCAGATATTTATTATGAATGTTTTAAGAGTGCAATCCATTGTATTGTGTGCACACCATTCATTTAAAGCACATTACTTCTTCCCAAAGAATCCTGTGAACTGTAGTTTGTTGAGGATGCTGGGAATTGTAGCTCTGGGGCAGGGGTAAACAACAGCATTTCCCAATATTCTTTCGAGGAAGCCATGTGCTTTAAGTGTACTTTTAAATGCATGGTGTGTACAGAGCAAAAGCATTGCTTAAAACTGCTGAAATGAATAAAACATAGGTTTTCTTAGCAGTGACCCTGATAACTTCCCCATCTTCCTTTGCCCTCCCAACATTTACATTTCTGGTGGATTGAAGAATTAAGCAAATGCAGGTCTTGCCAAGCTTTGACTTCACCTGTAAAAATGGGTGGCCTTTGAATGTGGCAGAAGTTTGGTTCCTCAGTCTCAGATGCTGAATAGGAACATAGGAAAGCTGTCTTAAACTGAGTCAGACCACTGGCCCATCTACAGTAGCTCAGTATTGTCCACAATTACTAGCACTGGCTCTAGGGTTTCAGTCAGGAGACCCCACGTCTCTAGGGTTTCAGGCAGCTATGACACTTACCTTTCAAAACCGTTTGTGGAGCCTTGTAGGTTTAGAATACCAATCTCCTCCTGAGAGTTATTTCAATGGTAGTAAACAATGGCACTCAGTTTTTTTTTTGCAGGGATGGTCATCTACACCCCCCCCCCGAGTATACAGAGGAAAATGAGGTTTCTGTGGCATGGGCTGAGTAGCTTTAATTTAATGGGAAAAATAAAAGATGCAGGAAAATGAATTTTTCTCCCCTTGGGAGTCCTTTGTTTGTTGCAGTCTCTTTATGTACGTTGTGCTGCATTATAATTTCAGATAAGACTTGAAAAGTGACACATAGGTCTTGGAAGAGATAAGGTCAAGAGGGAACTGAGAGGTTTGTGCAGGGAGTGTACAGAAGGCTGGATTTGGGACCTCTCCCCTTTTATACCTGCCGGGAAGGAATCTCTGAAAATTACGTATTATTATGATGTAATTAACCAAAAGCCCTTAAGGAAGAATGTGTCCTTTTTGGAAAGGAATGTTCTTGTTTTTTCCTTTCTTTCTGAAAATGGGAGATCTTGAAAGGAAGAAAGAGAAAGTAAAAGAAAGAAAGAATTTCATGCACCACTTTTCAGATTCTAAAGGAGCTTGATACCTATATGGCTGCTTGCAGAACACATTGTGAAAAGAAGCTCTACAGTGGTACCCCGGGTTAAGAACTTAATTTGTTCTGGAGGTCCATTCTTAACCTGAAACTGTTCTTAACCTGAAGCACCACTTTAGCTAATGGGGCCTCCCACTTCCGCCGTGCCGCTGGAGCACAATTTCTGTTCTCATCCTGAAGCAAAGTTCTTAACCCAAAGTACTATTTCTGGGTTAGCAGAGTCTCTAACCTGAAGCGTCTGTAACCCGAGGTATAACTGCTTTTCTTGAACTGAAACTTTCCCTTGATAGTAGCAACTTCCAGGAAGTTTGCCCTGTTTCTTTGGTTGCAGCAAAAGCAACTTAGGTTGCATATACATCCGTATATTTAAATCACACGGCCCCAAAGAATCCTGGAAACTTGTTGTCACTCCTCACAGAGCTACATTCCTCAGCAATCTAGCAAATCACTCTTCCCAGGGTTGTTTGGTGGGTGGGATGGGGAGACGAGCTTTAAATTTTTGGTGTGTGTGTAGCCAAAGAATCTTGTGGCACTTCAAAGACTAATAAAACTGTCATGCATTTGAGGCTCCATTAGGCCCCATTCTTACCTGGAAGCCTATTTTGGAGGTGTTGAGGCTCTAGAACAGAGCTTTCCAAACTGTGTGTTGCAACACATTAGTGTGTTGGCTGCAGTGTGTAGGTATGTCACGTGAATGCTCCCTGCGCTCCTCCCAAGGCTGGAAAGAGGTTACTTTAACCTCTGGTTTGCTAGTAAAATGGAATTACTGTGTTGTGAAATAATTCATGTCTAAAAAGTGTGTCACCAGCTTGAAAGGTTTGGGAAGCTCTGCTCCTAGAGGCTTCTAAAATAGGCTGTCTTCAAGTCAGAACAGAACCAATAGGCAAACTCGGCCCTCCAGATGTTTTGGGACTACAACTCCCATCATCCCTAGCTAACAGGACCAGTGGTCAGGGATGATGGGAGTTGTAGTCCCAAAACATCTGGAGGGCCGAGTTTGCCTATGCCTGACCTAGGGGATATCTTAGTGACTAGTTTCTAAGGCCAACTCGCTTAACACTAACCGTTGTTTAGCCAGTACATCCAAACTAATTTCATCCCTCTTGAAGGGGAAGAGTTGTATTTCTCTCTCTGGGAGGAGGAGAGCAGGAATGAATTCACAAAGTCACAAAGCAGATTGAATAGTTAAAACCTACTCAGCCTTTTTTCCTAAAATGCCAGTAGTCTCCCACCACCCTGCCACCTCCTTGTGTGTGAGAGGTGATCATTGAAGTGTCGTGGTGACCTTTGCTTTAAGAGCATGGTTTGTGCCTATGAAATGGCTGCTGTTTCAGCAGCAAGGAACGTTGGAAGGGAAATGGATCTCCTTCCTGGACAGACTCACTGTGGTGCAAAAGGCCTGTAGAGGGAGCCCTGCCCTGTGTGGCCTTAGCTATGTCTGTTTGCTCATGTATTCCTCTTCTGCTACAAACAGCCTTTGTCCTGGGCGTCGGACAATGAACGCAGGAACATTTGGGCCATGTTCAGGAGGACACAGCTAGAGCTGAATGTAAAGACTGGTGATGCGCTTCACTTCTGGGTATTGCAACAGATCATTGTAGTAAGTCATGCTTGCAGTGCTCCACTGAATGAGGGTTGGTGGTGTTGTTTTTTAACCCCTCTCCTGTCAACTGTGCACATTAAAGCTTTGGGTTTAGGGCAGTAGCCATTGAATGGCAGGGCCTGGAGCTAGCAACACGTCTTAATCTTTCCAGGTCTGCTCTGGAGCAAATGCTTTGCATTTCGACTTTGTGAATTGATCATGCTTTCAACACCCAAAGCAGGGAATCATGCACCTGGCAAAGTGGGCTCTAGTTCACCAAAGCTGGTGCTGAAATAAAAAAGTGTTGGGTCTTTAAGGTGCTATGGGACTCTTTCAGTAAGGAAGGGAGACCTGTTGAATTGCTTGCAACTTGCATCTTGCTTAGAATTGGGCTATTATAACATAGACCAAGATATGACGGGCCTGGGCAGGGAATCAATAAGAGGTTAAAAAGGGCTTAGGGTGGGAAAAAAGTTTAGTGTGGAAAAATTAATTAGTGAGTCTCAGACATAAAGGGCATAAGCATGTACAGAGTGCACCTTCTTTGCCAATGAGGAATTCCTCTATTTAAAAAGATTACTCCATAATACAGCAGTATTTCTTTATTTTTAACATTTTTTGATTCCTAGTATTGGTGACTGATGAGGATGATCGATTCTTTATAAAAATAATAAATATTATTGTTTACTAGCTCAGTATTGTCCTTCCTGAGGTCTCATTTGCACTGTACGTGGTACCTCGGGTTACATACGCTTCAGGTTATAGACTCCACTAACCCAGAATTAGTACCTCAGGTTAAGAACTTTGCTTCAGGATGAGAACAGAAATTGTGCTCCAGCGGCATGGCAGCAGTGGGAGGCCCCATTGGCTAAAGTGGTGCTTCAGGTTAAGAACAGTTTCAGGTTAAGTACAGACCTCCGGAATGAATTAAGTACCTAACCTGAGGTACCACTGTACATTTAAAGAGGTAACACGCCTGTCACTGGGTTCCCCCAAAGAATACTAGGGACTGTAGTTTGTTCAGGATGCTGAGAGTTATTAGATGACACCCCCTAACCCCCCCACATACAATGCCCAAAGTTCTCTGCGAAGAGGGATTGATTGTTTAACTGTTGTTCCAGTTCCACAGATTGACGCGGTTGATATGGTTGGGCATATCTGTGGTAAGGCAATTGCTCAGGTAAACTGGTCACAAGGTATTAAGGGCTTCTTGATAAAGAATAGTTGTGCACCTTTCTATTGCCAAGAGAGCACCAAAATTGATAGATTCCGCCTGTTCCATTTAAAATAAAAAATCATAGCCCCACAGCATATCTCAGCTCTGTCCTTCCCATCTCCTCTTTCTGGTATTTGGAGAAAAGCTAAATCTTTAGCATCACTGCAAATACATGTTGAATTTTCTTTTTTCATTTGTGCTTGTCTTTAGCCTTAGCTTTTTCTTTGGTAGGGTGTGTGGATTTTTATGTATATATGTAGGTAGTGCTTTGACTGTCATGAAGGATTGCAATGATACGAGCTTTAACAGTGGAAATGGTGGGAGAACTGCCTGCGATTTAGAAGCCGTGTTTATTCCGAATTCCCATCCAGTTTGTTTGGTTGAATTGTGCGAGTTGCTGAAGCATTCTGTGGCTGTTTACATTTATATCGTGTTCTGCTCGTGTGTCCTCATTAACCCCCCCTTTAAAAAAAAGTATATGTTTTTGAACCTGTTGGTGATTGAAACAAAAAAATTCAAACTGAGAACAACTGCAGCCATACAACTTGATGCAGCTAAAATACACTTCAAGCTGGAGTTTGCAAACACCTTTTTTTTTTGCATTTATACTCATGTTGGGAATCTTAAATTCGAAGCTCCTCCACCATTTTGCCTGTTGCAGTTGGGCCACTGGCATAAAGAGCTTCTCCATAAAACCTTTTCACTGTACTTTCCTTCTAGGCGAGTGTAATCTGCCTCGAGTTTGGCATAGTGTTAGAACGTGTACCGATTATCTTGGTTAACCGCATATCATATCTAGAGAGAAGGGCAGTGTCCTTGTGCTGCCTGAAATACCAGCAGCTACCGAGAAGCCTGCAAGTTTCTCTTTGAAATGGCTGGAGCTTTGAAGGGTGAAATAGTTCTCTACCGAGCATGCTCACTTTAGAGGGAGCTTTAATCACATGAGCAGCAACTGAATGAGGATCTGGTTGAGTCTTCCTCAAAATAAGAAGACTTTTGCTGTGTTGACAGGTACAGTATCTTGTCACTTCAACCCTTTCCTTGTGCCTTCAGTAGTAGATTCCTTCCTCTTGCCAGCTGCTAAAAGGAGGGAATCTTGGACGCAAGATTTAAAAGATGATCATGGCTGGATTTAGTTACTGTATTTTTGTACTGTCCGTTCCCCTACTCAAGAAGTGAAACAGCAGAGCAGAATGCTGCCTCTTGCAAATCGGTGCAGGATATTTTAATGGTGTCTGGGACTTGGGTTTTAGGGTTAAAGAGGATGGAGTGTCTGGAGAGTATCGTAGTAAAATTACCTGCTGGACTTTTGTTGTTGTTGCTGCTGCTGTTCAGTAGAATGGTATTTATAGTTGAGTGAAAAAGTACCAGTTTTAGAATGGTTGTGCTGAAATTCTGTAAATGATTGTGATTTTACGTTTTCCTGCCTCATTTAATGTACATTTTGGGGGGAGTGGGGGAGAGGGCTGGGAAGGGGTCGGTTAACAGGAAGTTATAAACTATTCCTTAAGCATGTTGTTTCTCACTGGAATGGCCAGTTTTGCCCTCAAACCCTTTAATACACACACACACACACACACACACATGGATAATGGGAGGTTTGAGTCTCTTGGAGGACTGGGGAGGGGGAAATGGCCAGTAGTTTGATTTTCACTTGCCTGATGTGAAGTGTTAAAAAAAGAAATAACATTTCTTTGTGTCAAGAATACCCACAGTTGTGTGTTCGGAACAGTGTGATGTAGACATGGTGTCTTTGCTTTGAGAAAGAGCAAGCCGGGTATCAGTGGGGCTTGCCTTCTCTGGGGCAGGTGGCGTAATATCTCTATTCAAGGTGAAAGGCCCAAGCATAGAGAGCTATGTACAAGGTGTGACTGGAAAGTTCAGTGAATGGTCACAGAAATCGGACAGCGAGAAATAATTGAACATACATTCGGCATCGGAAACCCACGAAATACTCACAATTGTGTATGGAGATCAAGCTGTAACTTGAAAGACAGTGTATGAGTGGTTTAAGTGTTTCTGTGAAGGGCGGCAAACCATCAAAGATGACCCTCAGTCTGGCAGGCAGTTGATGAGCAGAACGGCGGCAAATGTTGACAGAATTCGTTAGTTACTGATGTGGGATCAGCGTTTGTCCGTCCAAATGGTGGCGGAAGAATTGCATATTCTGTGTGAAATTGTTACTGAGGTTGCTGAGTTCTCCCACCCTCCATATTCTCCATAAGTTGGTGGCCATTGCATGTCATTGAAAGTTATTCTCAGCAAACTGGATTGTCTTTCCAGCTCACAAAATGGAAGAAAAAAGTAAACTTCCCAGCTATTCTTGTATGACTGCGAGTAGTCTAAAGGTTTTGGGTTTTGGAAATTTAGCTGGTGCTGCTTAGTGGTGAGATAGGATTCCCATCTTCCCCACCCCCCAACTGTGCCATTGTTAGATAGGTAAAGGTAAAGGGACCTCTCACCATTAGGTCCAGTCGTTACCGACTCTGGGGTTGCGGCGTTCATCTCGCTTCCGGGTCATGTGGCCAGCATGACTAAGCCGCTTCTGGCGAACCAGAGCAGCGCACGGAAATGCCGTTGACCTTCCCACCAAAGCGGGACCTATTTATCTACTTGCACTTTGATGTGCTTTTGAACTGCTAGGTTGGCAGGAGCAGGGACCGAACAACGGGAGCTCACCCCGTTGCGGGGATTCGAACCACCGACCTTCTGATCGGCAAGTCCTAGGCTCTGTGATTTAACTCACAGCGCCCCCTGTGTCCCTCCATTGTTAGATACACAATGATAAAACTAAAGTGACACTCCAATTTACATTAGTGGAAGCAGGACTTAGAATCATAGAATTGTGGAGTCGGAAGGGACCCGGAGTGTCATCTAGTCCAACCCCCTGCAGTGCAGGAGTCTCAACTAGATTGTGCATGACATTTGGCCATCTAGCCTCTGCTTAAAAACCTCCAAGGAAGGAGAGTCCACCACCTCTTGTGGGAGACTCTTCCACTGTTAAACAGCTCTTATGGTCAGAAAGCTCTTCCTGGTGTTTAGTTGAAATTTCCTTTCTTGTAACTTGACTAGGGCTGGGCAATATCTTGATATACAGTCCAAAACCGGTTTGAAGTCCATATTATGATGTCAATTTCATAATTTTTGACCTGCCAATATATCACGAATCATGACATGTGTCTGTGTGTTTGCATGCATTGCGAAAACCACAATGCAGGAAAAACTGAAGCCAGCCAATACCTCTACATAGCTCCATCTTTATTTCAGACATCATGATGTACTTCTGTTGATGTAGCCTAGAATAGCATTTCTTTTTGCTGCTGCATCACATTGCTGACTGATGTTATGTTTGTGGTGTGCTAAGACCCTAGATCATTTTAACATTAGGCATAGGTATGCTTCCTAAGTCTAGAACCTGAGATTTGTCCCTGTTGAATTACATTCTGTAGCCAGTAAACCAATCTAAGGTTTTGAGGGAAACATTTCCACACATACTTCATTTATATTCCTGCCTTCTTTAATGGTTTCATGATCTGTCCATATGATCTGCAAGCCTATCTTTATAATCTTTTATAAAAAAATTTAAATTAAATTTTACAATTTTATCATCATCACAATCATTATTTCAAAAACAAAGTACCATATTTTTCGCTCTATAACACGCACCCGACCATAACACGCACGTAGTTTTTAGAGGAGGAAAATCTGTAGGCATGCCACCCATAGGCATTTCCTCCATAACACGCACAGACATTTCCCCTTACTTTCTAGGAGGAAAAAAGTGAGTGTTATGGTGCAAAAAATACGGTACATTATAAATCCTCTGCCCACCCCCACGACTTCCCTCAACTTCCTTTTCTGTTTTTTTTTGGCATATTATCTCTCCCTGCTTATTGGTTAATTCTTATTATTCTTCATTTTGGTTAATTCATTATTATTCTTATTATTCTTCATTCATTCTGTCATTTTAACATCTTACTTCTATTTCTGCATTTATTTTGTAAATTGCAAGTGTTTAATCAAACCCTGCAAGCGAGTCCATTTCTTTCCATTGATTCTGTATATAAAAAATAAATGGTTCCCTGTCCTTCTTAAAATCTCTATTGTCTTTATCTCGAAGTTGTTCCGTTAGTTTTGCCATTTCAGTGTATTCCATCAGTTTTCCTTGCCATTCTTCTTTAGCTGGTATTTCAGTGCTTTTCCATCTTTGTGCTAGCAATATCTTGGCTGCAGTTGTAGCATACATGAACAGTTTTTTCTTCTCTTTCGGCAAATCTTGACCTGAAATGCCTAATAATAAAGCTTCTGGATTTTTCACAAAAGTTATCTTCAGTTCATCGTAAATCATTTCCCAATATTTTTAAATTCATTTACAATTCCACGACATATGAAAGAACGTACCCTCTTTTCCCTTACATTTCCAACACTTTTTGGAACCTGTTTTAAACATTTTTTTGCCATCTTTACAGATGTAATATACCATCTATACATCATTTTCATTTACTTCTCTTTTAGCAGTATACAGTCAGTAAATTTTAAATTCACTTTCCATAACTTTTCCCAGTCTTCCATTTGTATATTGTGTCCAATATCTTGTGCCCACTTAATCATTACACTTTTCACCTCCTCATCTTTGGTTTCCCATTCTAATAAGAAATTATACATTTTCTTTAGAAGTTTGGTATGATCTATAATTTCTCTTTGGAATCTAGATATGGTGTAACTAAATCCTTTCTTATTGTCTTCTTTAAAAACCTCGTTTATTTTACGATATTGCAACCAGTCATAAACATAATCTTTTATATCACTAAACTCCTTAAGCTTTTATTTCCCTTCTCTCTCTTCTAGTAGATCCCTATATGTAGGCCATTCTCTTTCCATATTTATTTTTTGAATTGAGTTTACTTCTAGTGGAGATACCCACCATGGAGTCTTTTGTTCTAATAGGTCTTTGTATTTTCCCCATACCTTTAAAAGTGACTTCATAATTATATGATTGTAAAACGCTTTATGAACCTTCCCTTTATTATACCATAAATACACATGGCATCCAAATCTGTTATCATGTCCTTCCAGATCTAACAAATCTGTATTCTCTAATTTGATCCAATCCCGGATCCAAGTAACACAGGACGCTTCATAATAACATTTAAAATCCGGAAGGGAGAATTCTCTTCTATCTTTATTGTCTGTAAGTATTTTGTATTTTATCCTTGGTTTCTTCCCTTTCCAGATGATTTTGAGATAGCTTTTTGCCATTTTTGAAAGCATATTGTACAGCTTAGAAACGGTATTGTCTGGAATAAAAACATTGTTGGCAACACGTTCATCTTTATTGCCGTAATTCTACCTATCTTTATAATTTTGAGCCTCTTGTCATCCAGCAAGGGAGACGTGCTTTTTTAAATTTTAAACCAGAAGAATTTAAAAGAGCTATGTGAAATACACTTGGGAATGGAAAATAACTTTAGCATAAGTAAACTGTCCTTGAATATGATTTTTTTTCTTAGCTGGTTGCTGGTCCTGGCCTAGGACTGTACCTTCAGATGCATTTGATGTTTGTAATGCTTTTCATGAATTGAGCTTTATTACTGATGACTGTTGTAGAAAATTTGATTTGGTCATATTTAAAAGTCCATTCTCAATGCCTTCCAACAGACAAATTATTTCATTTTGCAGAACTGAATGAAGAATGTTGAATAAGCACAATTAGAAATAATGCATTTACTGTTAATTGCACAGTTAAAAGGTGTAATTAGTTATCTTTATGCTACTTTCCATTGGTTTTGCCAGCATTGTGTGAGCTGCACAAGTATAGAAGAAAAGATACATTTCAGTGTATAACAAATAATGCTCGTAACTTTTTTTAAAAAAATTCTAATCTAGTTTCTCAGCTGCTTATGTGGGGCTTGTGAACACATGTACACACACACACACACACACACAGTGGTACCTCGGGTTACATACGCTTCAGGTTACATACTCTTCAGGTTACAGACTCCGCTAACCCAGAAATAGTGCTTCAGGTTAAGAATTTTGCTTCAGGATGAGAACAGAAATCGTGTTCCGGTGGCGCGGCCGCAGTAGGAGGCCCCATTAGCTAAAGTGGTGCTTCAGGTTAAGAACAGTTTCAGTTTAAGAATGGACCTTCAGAATGAATTAAGTTCTTAACCCGAGGTACCACTGTATATACATATATATATATATATATATACATATACACACATATATATATATATATATATATATATATATATATATATATATATAGGTAATGGATTGTGAAACCTCTAAAGCAAGCAGGAGGGCACTTATTAGAAATTGTAGTGAGCAGGATCACATTGTTCCATGTAATGCCTTGCTCCTGCCTATGACTACCAAGCAGTTTCAAATTCACCTTTTCTTGGCAAAGAGCATGGATCACTGCCACAGAAGTGTAAACATGGCCATTGGTATTTAATTATCAAGAAAATCTTGTGTAGGCCACCTTTTGAGGCATAGCTTGCTCATGGTTGATTGTTGTTGTTGTTTAGTTGTTCAGTTGTGACCGACTTTTCGTGACCCCGTGGACCAGAGCACACCAGGCACTCCTGTCTTTCACAGCCTCCTGCAGTTTGGTCAAACTCATGTTAGTAGCTTCAAGAACACTGTTCAACCATCTCGTCCTCTGTCATCCCCTTCGCCTTGTGCCCTCAATCCTTCCCAACATCAGGGTCTTTTCCAGGGAGTCTTCTCTTCTCATGAGGTGGCCAAAGTATTGGAGCCTCAGCTTCAGGATCTGTCCTTCCAGTGAGCACTCAGGGCTGATTTCCTTAAGAATGGAGAGGTGTGATCTTCTTGCAGTCCATGGGACTCTCAAGAGTCTCTTCCAGCACCATAATTCAAAAGCATCAATTCTTCGGCGATCAGGCTTCTTTATGGTCCAACTCTCACTTCTATACATCACTACTGGGAAAACCATAGCTTTCAACAATATATCTTGGAAATTTATGAAAAAACCCATAAAGTTAATGGGATTAGGAGAAACTTTTAGCAGAAGCGTAGAAGCATTTTTCAAAATCAGAAAGAAAAACTGATCATAAACAACGAAGTATCTAACAGCTTCAATATAAAGAAAGGAACTAGACACGGCTGTCCATTATCCCCATTGCTATTTATTGTAGTCTTGGAAATATTGGCAATGATAATTAGAGAAGATAAGAAATTAGAGAAGATTAGAGATAAAAGGAATAAGAATAGGAAAGAAAGCCTTTAAATTAAAAGCATATGCAGATGATTTAGTAATAACAGAATACCCATTTGAAAGCTTACGAAAAAACTTAGAAAGAACCCATGAATTCGACCAGGTAGCAGTATTTAAATTGAATATAGATAAAACCAAGTTCTTGGCTAAAAACTATGAAGGATCAAGATAAATTACAATTGCAGGTGTCGCCTGGTCTATCAGTTGTCAAAAAAATTAAATATTTAGGAATCTGGATCACTGCGGAGAACATAAATTTATATAACAACAATTACATTAGGACATGGAAAGAGATGAAAAGAGAATTATTAATATGAAACAGATTGAATCTCTCATTTTGGGGGAGAATTTACACAATTAAAATGAATGTGCTACCCAAAATGTTGTTCCTATTTCAGGTGATCCAAGTGATAGACAGGGCAGGATGCTTCAAAGAATGGAAGAGATACTTTTCAAATTACATCTGGCAGGGCAAAAAGCCCAGAATAAAACTTAAGTTACTTATAAACATTAAAGAAAGAGAAGGCTTTGTCCTACCAGATTTGAAGATCTATTATGAGGCATCATGTCTATGCTGGTTAAAAGAATAGTTTTTTTGAGCTATATAATAGCACTATATCCAGTATGGGATAAATACATAGGCCTATTGGAACAGAAAACTCCCTGGTGGCTTTCACCGTTAGAAGTCATTTCGGTAAAGAAAAAAAGCATTAAAAAAAAATTGGGCAACCTATAAAGAATTATTGAAAGAGGAGGCAAATCAATTGACGTTAAAGAAATTTGAAGAAATTAGGCATTATATGATAGACTGGCTGCAATATCATCAATTGAATGAAACCTTTAAATTAGATAAGAAAAATTCAACAGAAAATTCAAAGCTAGAAAAAGAATTAATACAAAATAAAAGCAAAGTGTTATCCAAAATGTATAGATTATTATTTGATTCGGAAGTAAAGGATGAAGAGGTAAAATAAGTCATGATTAAATGGGCAAAAGACTGGGCATACGATACAGATGGATGCATGGGAAAAATTGTGGACCAGAGATTTAAAATTTACGGCGTGCTACACACTAAAAGAAAATGTTATGAAGATGTTTTACAGGTGGAATTTAACACCTAGTAAACTAGCAAAGTTGTACAAAACAAACTCAAATAAATGTTGGAGGTGTAAGTAGGTAGAAGGAACACTTACATATGTGGTGGGGATGTAAGAAAATTAGAAACTTTTGGGATAGTATTTATGAAGAATTGAAAAAAATGTTCAGACAAACGTTTGTCAAAGAGCCGGAAGCATTTCTCTTGGGTTTATTATCATCAGATATCCCAAGCGATAAAAGGAGGATATTTTTATATGCCACTACAGCGGCAAGAATGCTTATTGCCAGAAAATGGAAAGGCGAAGAGATTCCATCAAAGGAAGAGTGGCAAATAAAGCTATTTGAATGCATTGAGCTGGCCAAAACGACAGAAATAATTAGGAACCGAACAACCCAAAAGTTCAGTAAGGAATGGGAGTGTTATAAAAATTACCTAGAAAAAAATTGTTCTCAAAAAAACCCCTTACTATGCTTTGATTAACTTTTGCAAAAGACAAAACAGTTATAATTGAATAACCTATAATTAATTGAATAATTGAATAACTTAATACCAAGAAATGAAAAACATCTAAAGAAGGCAGTTAAGGAAAGAAAAGAATAACTCAAATTGAGGTGGTGGAAGGAAGTCAACACAAAGAACTAGAGTGGTTAGATTTGATAATTCAGAATAGTAATCATGGGTTATTGATGGTGGGAAAGATATTTAGTTGTTACGTATCTTTATGTATTCTTAGTTTTAGTTTGAATTTTGGATGGCATTTTTCTGCGTATGTATGTAAAGCAAAATTCAGTAAAAAATATTAAAAGAAAGAAAGAAAGAAAGAAAGAAAGAAAGAAAGAAATAAATGTAAAGTAGCTACAAATCCAAAGAAACCTTTTGGCATTATTTTTAACCTCCCTTGCAAGCCTGAGCTGATTCTGAGCTTTGACCAACCTGGTTTTCTCCATGCAGCTGTGTATGCTGGAACTGGAAGTCTATAGCAGACACTCACAGTAAGGTTACTGTTATTTCTCTATCCTACAGTTTTTACCCATATACAGTGGTACCTCGGGTTACAGTCGCTTCAGGTTACAGACACTTCAGGTTCCAGACTCCGCTAACCCAGAAATAGTACCTCGGGTTAAGAACTTTACCTCAGGATGAGAACAGAAATCACGCGGCAGCAGCGGGAGGCCCCATTAGCTAAAGTGGTTCCTCAGGTTAAGAACAGTTTCAGGTTAAGAACGGAGCTCCGGAACGAATTAAGTTCTTAACCCGAGGTACCACTGTACTCTCAATCTGCCTTCCACCCTCCAAGTGTGGATTTCTCCACAAGTGTACACATTATTTACATATAATTCTTCTGCTTCTCCCTTCCTGCTTGACCTATTCCTTTTAAGCAGATTGTACCCCTCAGTTTCTACGTTCCAGTCATGAGTTTCAGTAATGCTTATTCGGTCATACTTTCCACCATGTATTAAGAGGTCAAGTTTTTGCTTGCTGATTTATTATATTCTGTGCATTTGTGTAGAGGCAACTGAAATGCACACTGCTGCCTCTGCCCCCCTCCATAGGGAGTCACTTGCCATCACCACTTGATGCAGCAACACTTGAGGGTGAGGAAACTGGACTCAGAATTGGGAGTCACTGCACACATGATGGGAATTGTTAACCCCAACTTGGTGCAGCCATTTTATCTATTTATCTTCAACTCTGTTGTTGTTGTTTAGTCGTGTCCGACTCTTCGTGACCCCATGGACCAGAGCACGCCAGGCACTCCTGTCTTCCACTGCATCCCGCAGTTTGGTCAAACTCATGTTTGTAACTTCGAGAACACTGTCCAACCATCTCGTCCTCTGTCGTCCCCTTCTCCTTGTGCCCTCCATCTTTCCCAGCATCAGGGTCTTTTCCAGGGAGCCTTCTCTTCTCATGAGGTGGCCAAAGTATTGTAGCCTCAGCTTCAGGATCTGTTCTTCCAGTGAGCACTCAGGGCTGATTTTCAACTCTGATCTTCAACTCTTTTAATGTGATTACTGATCTGTCTTTCCTCATTTATCCTTATAATGGTGCCCTCTGAGATGTGAATAGTACTGTACTGGAGAAAGAAAGAGATCTTGCAGAGAATTCTTTTTTTTTTCTTGCAGAAGATACCTTGTTCCTTCTGCCTGAAATGTGGATGTTCTGCTACTGAGCTGTGGCCTTTCCTCAGTGGTCAGGGTCAGGGAGTTGCAGCCCAACAGCATATTTGGAACCCAAGGTTGCAGAACTCTGTGTTAGGGCAAGGGATATAACTCAGTGGTGGATTCCATGTTTTGTTAGCAAAAAGTTCCAGGTTTGGTCCCTGACATCTTCAGTTATAAGGATTGGGCAACAGATGATGTAAAAGACTTCTATTTGCCTAAGACCATGGAGTGGTCCAGTGACCATCCAGTGAGGCTATGTAAATATTAGCAGCTGGAAACGCTGTGAAATTTATTCTCCCCCCCCCCATGTTTCAAGTTGTTTTTCTTTACTTTGCTGCACATGTCAGAGAGGTGGCAAGGTTGTCTTCACCCAATGCATGTTACCCTATTCATTTCCTTGTGCCAAACTTCTATTTGCTGAAGCTGGCACCTGCGCAGGTATACTGGCTGCCTGAAATCTACTTACCTCAGCTGCACTGCAGCTTCCATTTTCTAAGTGTATGGATATTGATTTGAGGAGAGTGCATGAAAGAGGAATCCTGAAGAAGCTTATGGGAGACAGGTAGATAACAGCTAACATCATGCTTAAAACAGCTTAAAACACCAAAGGTTGGGAGGTGGCACAAATGGTAACACAACTTCTAAGGAGATGATTGTGGGCTAGACAGACCAATAGTCTGACCTGTTGGAAGGCAAACAGCTCTGTGTCTAGACTAGTGCTTTTCAAACCTGGGTCCTCAGCTGTTGGACTACATCACCCATCTTCCCTAGCTAGCAGGACCAGTGGTCAGGGATGATGATGATGGGAGTTGTAGCCCAAAAACCGCTGGGGACCCAGGTTTGAGAAACCCTGGTCTAGATCATAGAATCACAGTGGATCATTTCCTCATAGTTGTCTTGTGCAGCACACAGCACACCCTGTAAATTAACCATCCAGGTAGGTTTCTCCATGTTATCTGCTTCCTGGTCCCTTTGAGCACATTCTGTTAAAAAGCCAAGAGCCTCCAGGAGTCCTATAGAGGATGAGGATTTTAGGACCTGCTGCTATAGAAAATTTCCTTTTTACTCTAAGCTCTTACTGTCTGTCCATCCTTCTTGTGTCCAACAAGGCCCTTGTGCATGACCTCTTGGGTGTTCTGCTGATGCCAGTTCTGTTTGTTTTTTTTAAAAAAGCAAAAGCTGGTTCCTTGGTGTGACAAGCTTTCGAATTTAATGTCTTGTGGAAGAGCAGGGCTGGCCAGGTGTGGTGTTGACTGTCTACCTGGGGATGCAAGAAGCTACCTTACACAGAGTCAGACCGTGGTTCCATCAAGCAAATTACACGGGTAGGCACTCTCCAGGGTTTCAAACAGGGAATCTTTCCCAGTCCTACCTGGAAAGGCCAGTGACTGAATCTGGGACCTTCTACCTTCAAAGTATTTGCTCTGCCAGTGAGCTACGGTCCTTAACACAAAAGAACTAGGAGCATAGTGTTATACAGGGTCATACCATTGGTCCATCTAGCTCTGTATAGTCAGAGTGACTCTTCGGGGTTTCAAAAAGGGAAACGCCAAAGAATTTAATCTTTGCATGCCAAGCAGATGCTCTACCCTTGAACTGTTCCTCTTCTTGTACAGCTATTCCCCTCTTTCTTAGTGTGTGCTTCTTTGAACACAGCTCTTGGGTTCTGTGATGGAAGAAAGGCAAGATATAAAAGTAAAAAAACAAGCTGATAAAACAAGCATTTGCCTGTTTCTAGAAATCAACCCCCAAAAACATTTGAAGTAGGGGTTTTTTTTGGGGGGGGGAAATCTATCCCGGAGTCTTCAAAGATGCGGAGTCTTCAAAGATGCGGTGTTAAGTAAGTTCGAGAATTCCTTCCCTTTTTAAAAGTCACCTGGGGGCTTTAGCAAGCTTTTGTTTTTTAACCCTGTATTGAAGAGCTTATGTGTGTGTGAGACACACGCTAGCAATTTTGAAATTTCATTTGTACAGATTTGGTTGCCGCTAATCGCTGTGTTTGAATTGCTTTAAGAGGGTGGCAGATTCACTGTGCCTAACAGTCTCCAGAACATACGATAATCTGGTAAATCCCTCTGATCTAACTGCACAGTATATGCCTGCACGAATGTGCTTTTAAAAAAAGAAAAAGAAATCGTTTGCACAAACTATACATGCCCTGGAAAATTGCTGCTTTGGTGTCCTCAACCTTCTCCTATTGCAGACAGTACTGCTGATGTCCAAATTATTAATGCCCAGAAAGAGGAACCAGAGTGGTGCTAAGAGGGAATTAAATGGGAACACCACCCCCCTAAAATGCACATTCCTGTATCTTTTTTCATTTTTGAGAGGATCTGTGCTTTCCTCCCTTCCTTTTGGTTTGGGGCTTTAGTTTAAGGTAATACTTGGTAGGCAGGTGGGTTACCTGTGCCCAGAGGAGATGGCTCTTGGCTACCTTGTAGGGCTTTTTTTGCACCATCCACATTGGGGGTGCCTTCTTTTGTTTGCCACTGCCTCTTGCAGACATGTGTGTGGGCTTGCATTTGAAGATGGAAGTAGCTGTTTTGCTGGAATTTAGCAACTCCATTTGTTGAAGGGAAATAACACATAGGCAACCCTTTCTTCCTCTCTCTACTCCCCCCTACACCCCAAAAGAAACCCCCCACTGGATGGCATCAGAGAGAAAGGCATCAGAGAGGATTGGCATTCAGTCACAAAGGAATATGCCACCTGGAAATCTAGCTTCCCATTTCAAGGGCAGCTCCTGCAGGACATGTTTTCTACTGGGCTGGATTCTTGCCCTTTTTTAAGAGCCCAAATAGCTTTAGACCTGAAAACGTGGAACCCGCCCTGATGTTTCTTAGCTGGCTTTTTTTTATTTTTATAAAAAACAAACCAGCAACTCAGACCCGGATCTTCTCCACTTTTTCAGAGAGAGGTGCCTTTCTAAACTGGGCCGGGGTGTTGAACAGAGAGAGAGAGAGAGGCTCTCCTCACGTTGCAAACACTAGCTGCTTCTTCTGGCAAAGAAAGAAAGAGAAGGGGAAAAAATGGCAGGTCGTCGTATGTCTGTAAACAATGCAGTTATGAAATGGCAGTCCTCAGCTGAGCCGGAGCATGCTCACAAAGCAGCCTGTAGGGGGAGGTGATCTGAGAGGAGATGATCTAATTCAGAGCAATTTTGGGGATTGAAGGGAAAGGCCAGGCTCCATCCCCCATGACAGAGCAGAAACGAGACTTCTGGGAGTAGGGCCTTGTAGGCTGTGTCTGGGAGCTTGTAAAGGGGTCTGCTGCTCTTCCTGGGGTCTTGGCTACTGGGTGGTGAAGATGCCTTGTTTTCTGCTTGGGTTTTGTTTGCTTGTTTAAATGCTTTTCCAAAAGGGACCAAGTCTTAGCTGATGACTTTATCTGGGTTTAGTGGGGATATAGTCCTTTGGGTGTAGTTCCTTCCTCTTAGTCCTCCCCCTCCTCACAGCTTTTCTCTCTCTGTTCCTCATGCTGAAACCCTCCCCACCCCCCTTTAGCTAGAGTGCCTGGTTTACTTTGGCCTTTTCCTCCTACTGGCTGAGTCTCATTTTGAACATTTTTTTGCACTCCTTGGTGGGGAGGCCTTGCACACTCCATTTCACAAGCACATGTTTGGGGGCAATGGGGATGGGCACCCATGATTGTCTTTTATCTCATACCTGTCTGAATTCTCTCCATCTAATCTTCTGAAATTTAGAATCAGCCAGGTACAGGGGAAGGAAAGGAGAAGGGCAGTTCTGATTATTTGGGGGTGAAGGGGGGCAACCTTTATTCAAAATGGTAACTTCTGGGAAGTGAATATTCTCTCTCTCTCTGTGTGATCTTTATCTATCTAACATCTATCTCGCTATATATTCTCATATTCATTATTTGTATTTCTATGGGCCAACAATCCTAGTTGGGTTTGCATTGCCTCTTCTCTTCCTTTATAATGCTTTGTTCTTGTTACTCTTGTAGGTCTTCTAGTGGCCTGAGGTTTTCGAAATGGACTGTTTCCTGCCATCAAGAAGGTCCTAGTTTGCGAGACAGATCCTAAGCATGTTTACCCTTAAGTAAGTCCCATTTTATATCCTTGAGAGTTACTTCCAGGTAAGTGTGCTTAGGATAGCACCTTAAATGCTCTTCATCTCCCTCCTCCCTTCCTGATGTGTCTTTCCCTTACCCTTAGGGTTATGAGACCAGAAGTTCAGGATAATACTGCAGTATTTTTTGCGAGGAAGGGTAGCAATGACAGCCTGAGCAAAGAGACATTCTCCCTACTGTGTGTTTGGGCATGGAGTTCTGCATTGACCCTTGCAATTAATGCTTAATAGCTCAAAGGGCCTCTGTGATTCCTTTCCTTTTATGTGTGTGAATGTGGGAGGGGGGGTTTAATAGCTGTGCTAGGCAAGAGGTATTGTCTTGGTGAGCTGGCCTTATGAAATGGTTTTGAATATTAAAAGGCACACCTGAGAACAATAGGGAGGGAGATTTCTTTGTTTGATTGCTGTGGGCCCCATGCTGCAATAGGGCCTCAACCTGCAAAGAGGCAGTGGGGAAAAATGATGATGTAAACCAACGACCTTCCCTTCTTTTTGCATCCTCCATTTTTTTGGTCTTATTCAGGAATGTGCAGCATCATTTATGGGCATCTTCGGTGTGCTTGGGGTATCAAAAATCACGCCTATAAAATGCTTTTCAAAATATCCTTCTCTGGAACTGCATCTGCATTTTAATTATTTTAAAAAATAAATCAATAAAATTAATACTGGTTAATAATTGGCAACGAAAACACTTTGCTTCCTTGTTTCCCTTCCTGCCCTGCCAGTATTAAGGAGGCCAGTTTAATAATAATCACCAAGGTATAAAGGATGCTGCGTGGTTTTAATCTCTATTTGTTGGGAGTTGCATTATTTTATTTATTATTAAGGGCTTTCGTCTACCAGTTTTGCTTCCTATACATATTGCATGCTTAGGCTGTTTTTCCACAGTACTTGAATAGTTTCTTTGGTGAAACAAAATCCTGGAGTACGTGATTAGAATGCGGTGGGTTTTTGTGTTGGTGTGGGGTTTCTTTTTACTAGAAATGGAGGTGTGACGTTGTGACTCTAGAAAGCATTAGACCCTTGTGTTGGGTGGAATGTGGGGCTGTGTTGCAAGAGATGGGAAGGGCAGCCCAGCTCTTCAGAATCATTTTGCTCCATGCATCTGTGTGTGCTTTATAGGCCTTTCAGAACATTCCTTCTGGTTGTTTTTTTGGGGGTGGGGGTCCAATTTCCTGCATGCAGATTTTGCTCTGGCTGGGTACAGTATTTTTATACTAGCATGGCTAGATGTTAGCCTCCCCTTCATTTGTTTCCTGCATGTCTTCTGTGGGTTGACCTATTTCAGTTGAAATAAGAAGGCGTTGCTTCTGGGTTTCCCGTGTGTGTGTGTGTGTGTGTGTGTGCGCGCACTTCCAAATGATAATTTTAAAACAACATCATCAACAAAACCACAGGACCAAGAGAAGCCCAGTTAAGGATGGCACCTTAGCATATTGAACACCTCCTCTGTGTGAGGAAGGGTGTGGGGAAGAGTAGGAGGAGTGAAGGCCAAATGAAGCTGTGCTTTGCTGTTGAAATTCATGTGTAGTGGTTCCTTTTAGTACGTTCTCATTAGATAGATGCAAGTTGCTCCAGGATAGGGTTTTGAGGCTTTGCTCTTAATGGATCTGGTTCAGCGTTTGGATAAGATGCTCATCCTTGGGGTTTTCAAGAGCATTCCTTGCAAGCACCTTCTGTCATTCCAAGGTAGCAGCAGAGAACGGGACTCAGAAATGGAATGGAAAACCATTCCTAGCTTGAGCTCTTTGGATTGCCATACCCCCACCCTCGATTTCTTAAAAAAAAAAAAGCCTCTACAAAGGGGCCTCAGCAGCTCTAGGCTTTGAGATGCAATGATTTTTCCACTGTGTTTCGGTGTGTGCATGTCATATAAATGCATATGTATGCCTAACCTTTGTGATGAATCTCCAGCAGCCGAAGATTAATAATCACTCTGTTGTGGGCAGGGAGAATGGAGGAAGACAGCTGTAGGAAAAGGGAGGGAGGAGAGTGATTAGGAGACTCTTATTCTGAAGCAGTCTTTGCTTGGCCGTTGGCTTTTGTTTGGGAGTGCTGTTAGAGCAGACATTTCTCTGCATGGGAGGGTTGGGTATAAGATTTCTCTGCCAATCAGGAGCCGACAGATTGGGGCATGGTGGAGTGTGAGCAGAAGGGAAGTTTGCTTTGCATTTAAGTGGGTGTGGGAGGAGAAATGGAGGTACTGTCACAGTTGTTGGGGGAAACATGTTGGGGTGGGCTTTGGTGGGTGTTTGGAAGGAGCTGGTGGGGCATTGCAGTCTGTGGCTGATTTGTGAGGAGCAGTGTGTGGCTCGAGTGTCGTCTTTGGAGAAGGGTGTAGGGTTCTCCATGGCTCTGTTTTGTGAGAAATGCCATTCAGGCTTGCAAACGCTGGTTGCAGTTCATATTTATGATTTGATCAAGGTGGAGGGAGTTTTCATCCTTGGCATTTTCATGGAGTTGAAGCAAGTGCCTCCTTTGGTTATAATACACTTCAAAACCTGTCGTTCCCCACTCCCCTTCTCCCTACAAGACAAAGAGATAAAATAGTCCTCATTTAAACACCACTGTTGGATTTGGGATGTTGTCTTTTGGTGGAGTGAAACTTAATTTTAAAAGAAAATAAGGAGCTTTTGGAAGAATGGCTGAAAATGGTGCTCAGTGCATACAAGGCTGGCAAAAGTGTCTAATGGGATAGCTGATTTTGCATTCCTGGAGGTAGGGTTCATGAGCACATTGTGCATTGTCTTTGAAAAGCATTGTTGCATGAACTTTGTGGAAGTGTTCAAACTGTTGGTTACGGCTTGCTCTGTCTTCATAGCCTACTCTGTTGACTACCTGCAAAAGCCTTTGCCAGCTGTGTTGGCTGGGGCTGATGGGAATTATAGTCCACAATATCTGGAGAGCACTAGGTTGGTGAAGGCTGCTCTACAGTATGTTCCGGTTTCCCAGGTACTTCAGAGAATTCTGAATTTCCTCTCTGTCCCTAAACAATACCTACCTTGTTTGATAGGGGTGTCTGTTTCAAAGATCCTCAAGTATAGCAATCAAACCAGCCACCTCAAACCCTGTGGCGTTTTGCTGGAATTGAAGCACACAAGTGAAATGCCTGCTGCCAATTTTTATTATGGGGCTGGGATAGTGAGAGAAATTGCTTTTGGTGAGCATAGATGCAAAAGGGCCATAGCCCTGTGTTAGAGCTCTTGCTATGCATGCTGGTTGTCTCAGGTTCAATCCCTGGCATATCCATTTGGAGCTGAACATGTTCCCTGCCTGAAACCCTGGAGAGCCTCTGCCAGTCAGTGTCTATACAGTACTGAGCTGGATGGACCAATAGGTCTGACTCAGTATAAGGCAGCTCCCCATGTTCCCTGTTTTTATGCTAACATGAAGTGCCCTGGTTTTTCTTTTTCGTGGCTTGCACTTTGTTCGCAGCCATGAAAAACACCTCTTAACAGATGAAATACTGGATTAGTTTCTAGGATTCTGGGTCTCCCTTGAAAGGGAGCTGCTTCAGTATATGCTGCACACCTGATTCATGTTTGCTCACCATCCGATGCTGCGCCTGTTCAGTGTGTCCCAGACTGACACTGGGACTGGCAAAAGGGGGGCCTCTTGGAAGGCAAATTCATGGAGGTCAAGGCTAGCAGTGACTATTGTAGACATTGAGTGTGTTCTTCTTCCGCTGTCAGAGGCGTTTTGCCTCTGAGTGTCAGTTACTGGGAGTCTCAAGTGAGAAGAGAGTGCTGTTGTGCTCTGAGGTGCTGCTTGCAGGCTTCCTATTGGCACATCTGGTGAGAGGGAAAAGCAAAATGCTCACTGACTATAGCAGGAAGGATCTGGGGGGCAAAAGGACACATACCTTCTTGTCTGCAAGAATTCATTTAACACAGTGCACTTGCTTCTGAGCACAGCCAAGTAGTTTACAGTCATAACTCGGGTTACAGACACTTCAGGTTGTGTTTTTTCGGGTTGCGGACCGCCAAAACCCAGAAGTACCAGAACGGGTTACTTCCGGGTTTCGGCAGTCGTGCATGTGCAGGAGCGCTAAATTGTGCTTTGAGCATGCACAGAAGCACCGGATCGCAACATGTGTAGACGCGCCACTGTGGGTTGCGGACGCTGCGGGTTGCGAACGTGCATCCCACACAGATCATGTTCGCAACCCGAGTGTCCACTGTACTCTATCAGGAGCATAAGACGCTGTCTTTTGCCAGGTGGAACCATTGGCCCACCTAGCTCAGTCCTTGCCCAGCCCTACTTGTGGCTGCCGTGTATTGAACCCGGACCTTTCTGCAGGCAAAGCAGATGCTCCAGAACTGAGCTGTGGGCCTTTCCAGGAACCTATGAACCAGCGTTATACAGAGTCAGACCATTTGTCAGCCTTAGCCCAGTATTGTCAACTCGGACTGGCAGCAGCTCTTTGAGGTCTTGAGTGGAGACAGCTTCATTTCCCACATTTTGCTACTTCATCCTATTATTATTTTTCTTTTGTATAAACACAAAAAAACCCTAGTGATGCCAGGCATGGAACTTGGGTTTTTCTGCAGGCAAAGCATATAATATTCTCCACCACTGGGTTATACCCATTCCCCCAGATCTCTGGGAGATAGGGAGGATTACTTATATTGTTTATTTCTTCGTAAGGTCCCTTTGCCATAAGATCCCAAGGTGGTTTGCAGCAATAGAATACAGTGGGCGCTCGGATTGCGAACGTGATCCGTGCGGGATGCACGTTTTCAGCCCGCAGTGGCACGTCTGCGCATGTGCAAAGCATAATTTAGCGCTTCTGTGCATGCGCAACTGCCAAAACCTGGAAGTAACCCATTCTGGTAGTTTCGGGTTTCGGTGGTCCGTAACCCAAAAAAACGCAAGCATCTGTAACCCGAGGTATGACTGTATACAATTATAAAAGCAAATGAAACCATTGCAGTTATAAAACACACAAATGGAATGGAACAATACAAATTCAAGCAGAAGAGAGGGTTCTGCAAAACAAAACGCTTTAGCTTTTGAATTTAGTTAATAGTTGTATTTTGTTTTTCCAGTGACAATCTTCAGCTCAAAGCAGCTCACAATAATAGCAGTGACATTAAAATTAGCCAGCATTACAATAGCCACAACCACGTCATAAACACAATAGGATATAAATACAGCAGAAAGTGAATGAAGTAAACAGTGCCATTCAATACAAACCCAATAAAAGAAATGGCTGCTGAGCACTAGCGTTGTGCCAGGCGACATATGGCTTTTGCTGCACTGGACGCAGGAGCAGTGCATGTCCCGGCAGCAAAAACCTTTCATAGTTGTTCGTCTAGACTTCTTTTTCACCTTCGAAGAAAGGAATCAGTTGTTTCTGTGTTGTTTTGGGAGGAGTAGAGCAACAGGTTCCGAAGAGGAACCAGATTGTCTTCCTGTCCATCAAAAACGATAAAGGGCATGCAGCAGTTCACCTCGCCTGCGGTGCCTGGGACTTTGTAGCTTAGAGGAAAGGCAAGTCAGAAGTGACACGGTAGAAGTTTATGAAACTTTGCAAGGCATGGAGAAGGTGGATAGAGAAAAGCTTTTGCCTCTCTCTGAAAACACTGGAACTAGCGGACATCCAATGAAGTTGGACGTTGGAAGGTTCAGGACAGACAAAAGAAAATACTTTTTTTTACACCGCATGTGTAAAAAACTGCCTCTTACAGGAGGCAGTGATGGTCACTAACTTGGGCTGCACAGATTAATGGAGAATAAGGTTGATCAGCGACTGCTAGCCATGATGGAGGCTGTGTTCTGCCTCTGTGTTTGGAGGTAGGGATGCTTCTGAATGCTAGTTGCTGGAAACCACAGGGAAGGGCAGGTGGGCTCTTGTGCTCAGGTCCTACTTTAAGGGTTCACACAGGCATTTGGTTGGCCTCTATGGGAATGTGATGCTCTACTAGATGTGCCATTGACTGATTGAGCATGGCTCTTCTTAACGTTAATTACTTGGAGGTTTTGAGTTGGATGTGTTATCTAACTTTTAGATCGCCAGGGTTTGTTTCAAACACTTAACTCTGCTGCACTATAGGACTTAAGTGATTATTTTTACTGTTAGCTTAGTCTTGCTTTTTTTGGAAATATTTTTTTGTCGTCGTCGTCATCCCCACCCCCTCCGGATACTTCATTTCATTTTTATGTTCCTATATTTGGCCTATTATTGCCTGTATTCCTAAGTACAAAGACTGGAGAAAAAGTTATATGGAAATGTGAAGCTGCTTTATTTGTTTATTTCTGGGTTAGATAATTGGTCTACAAAAGGTAAAGGTAAAGGGACCCCTGACCATAAGGTTCAGTTGTGGCGCTTGCGGCGCTCATCTCACTTTATTGGCCAAGGGAGCTTCCAGGTCATGTGGCCAGCATGACTAAGCCTTTTCTGGCAAACCACAGCAGTGCACGGAAACGCCGTTTACCTTGCCGCCAGAGCGGTACCTATTTATCTACTTGCACTTTGACGTACTTTCGAACTGCTAGGTTGGCAGGAGCAGGGATCGAGCAACGGGAGCTCACCCCCTCACAAGGATTTGAACTGCCGACCTTCTGATCGGCAAGTCCTAGGCTCTGTGGTTTAACCCACAGCGCCACCCACTATTGCTCTGAGTGGGAGAAGCTTTTGAATATAATAATAATAATAATAATAATAATAATAATAATAATAATAATTTATTATTTGTACCCCGCCCATCTGGCTGGGTTTCCCCAGCCACTCTGAGCGGCTTCCAACAAAGATGAAAGATACACTAAAATGTCACATATTAAAAACTTCCCTGAACAGGGCTGCCTTCAGATGTCTTCTGAATGTCAGGTAGATGTTTATCGCTTTGACATCTGATGGGAGGGCGTTCCACAGGGCGGGCGCCACTACCGAGAAGGCCCTCTGCCTGGTTCCCTGTAACTTGGCCTCTCGCAGTGAGGGAACCGCCAGAAGGCCCTTGGAGCTGGACCTCAGTGTCCGGGCAGAACGATGGGGGAGGAGACGCTCCTTCAGATATACTGGACCGAGGCCGTTTAGGGATTTAAAGGTCAGCACCAACACTTTGAATTGTGCTCGGAAACGTACTGAAGATCGGAGACTTCTTAGCAGAGACTCTTTTTACATCAGGGGTGGGAAACTTCAGACCTAGAGGCCAAATGTGGCTCTCTAGGACCCTGCCTCGCCCTTGGGAGCCTCCTCAGACCAGTCTTTCTGAAACTTGGGTCCCCGTATTTTATTGGACTACAACTCGCATCATCCCTAGCTAGCAGGACCAGTGGTCAGGGATGATGGTTGTTGTAGTCCAATAACTTACAGGGACCCAAGGTTCAGAAAGGCTGCCTTAGGCAATGCACTCTCCTCAGCCACATATCCTCCTTGAGTCTTTTTGCTTGGCTGGAAAGCATCTTGCTTTCCTGGCTGGAGGATAGACATAAAAGGAACACCAGGTTAGGGTGAGAGTTCTTGAATTAGACCCATCTAGTGAAGATTATATGGGAACGTCAGAGCATGCCGTAAACCCTTATATGACCAGTGGTCTGCAGGTGAGTTTGTCCTGCAAGTTCCAAAGATCTCAGAAGCCCCACTCTGCAGTAACTCAGAGCAGAGCTTTTGAAGTGGCTGCCCCCATTGTGTAGATTAGCATTCCTAGGAGGACTTCCGGGTTAGCGCCATCGGCTAATGGCGGATTCCCTCCGAGCTCCGGAGGGAATCGGCTCCGCAGGATCCGGGTCTTGCCGCTGCGGCGACGCGGGGACCCTCAGAAATCACAGGCGCTGAAGCCTGTGAACCTGGTGACTCGGCGGGCACCATTTGCGCCCCCCGACCCGCGAAGGAGCCTTTTTAAAGGCTTCGGAACGGGGGACGGGGTGAGCGGCGCGGTGCTGAGAGTCGACTGCTTCTCCTGCGGAGTGAAGCTGCATGACATGGTCGGAGAGCGCTGACTTCTTCTTGTGAACAATTGGACTCTAAAAGCAACAACCCGTGAGTAATACGGAAATTGGATTTGTAAAGAAATTTTTTTTTTTGAATTAGGCACGATCGGGGAAGGCGCAAACAGGAAGTCCGTCTCCCTGTCTTATAAATAATCTAAAGCAAGGACTAGCTAACTAAGGTCGAGAGAATTTCTTCTTCTTTATTGGGTAAAAGACATTAATTTCACGATTTGGCAGTATAAGTAATTTCACTGGAGGATAAGAGCTAATTTTGAGAGCTGAAGTGCCACCCCCCCGGACCCGGGAGTGATCCGCGAGAGAGCCTGTTGAGGAGATATAGAAGAGTTTGACAGCTGTCAAATTAGCTGTCAAGAAGGAAAAAGAGAACTTTGTTTCTGCTGTCTCTGCTGGATATATTTGCTACAATTTGGTTATATTTTGTTGAAAACAAGGAAGAACTGATACAAACTAACTTGATTTTTGGATTTGAACTGGAAGGAAGATAAAGTAACCAAAATCCCTCTAGAGGGGATTTTGGGACATTACAAGAATGGCTGAAGGAGGAAAAATTCAAGCTAAATTGGACAGAGTGTTTCTTGGGAAAGTTACAAGGCCAAATTGATGTTTTGGCTACAAATGTTGCAACTCTGGACTTAACAGTAAACAAATTCATTGAATTTGATAAGGACTTGACTCATGAAGTCCATGCAGCTGGACAAGAAGAGAAACTTGAGAGATTTGAGAGTGTGGAGAAAGAGATATATGTTGTTTCTGAGGGAAAGGAAGGAGGAGATGTAATGTTGCAGATGACAAAGGAGAGCCAGAGGCCTGACATGATGGCTACAAAGGAAAATAAGTACTGGATGATGAAAATCTGTTTTGAATTGAAGATTGAAGAATGGAGAAATCTCCTTATGTGGAGATCTGAAGACCTATGGATTACAAATTTGATTAAGGTGAAAGTTGGAGCTTTTGGGACATTTGGACTTAAAAGGAGTAAGAAACAAGATTTGGGCTCCACTTTTAAGTATGGAGGTCTGGCTGGAAGAAATATGGACCCTATCGGGACAGAGCTTCTCCGAGATCTGGTGTTTAATATTAAGGACTACCAAAAAAACTGGCAGAGAGGAATTGAGAGAGAATTAAGAGCCTCGGACGTGAGGTCTCCAGGCTGATAGTAGACTAAGACTGATGGTCATTTGTTGGGGATCGAAACCGGGAAAGGGTGGGGTGGGGTTTGGGAATCCAAAGGGTGCAGAATTATAATCTGTTTTTTTAAATTTTGTTTTGTTATTAGTATGAAAATTGGGGAATTCGTGGAAGGGAATTTGGGTCGACTTTAGAAAAAAGTTTTAAGAATGAGCACTGATGTTTAAATACTGATGTTTATAAGTTAAAATTGGTTTTTTAAAAATGAATTAAATATAAAAAGGTCAAAAATTGGGGACAAGAACTTGTTGAATTAACAATTTGAATTGGAATATAAGAAGGGGAGGTGTGGGGAAGTCAGGGAAATATGTTATTGAAAATAAGGATTGTAAACTTTATGTGTTTTTAACTTTTTTGTTTTTTCTTTTTTTTTTGATTTTTTAATGTATAAAGGTGGAAAAACTCAATAAATATCTTTTTTTTAAAAAAAAAAGATTAGCATTCCTATTGAGATACCCACTATCTTCACTTTCCAAAAACAGTTTGCTTCTTGTTTCCCCAGCTGGATAAATGGATCTTTGCCACATGTACCTAGTTTATATTGGTTTTGTTTTGTTTTAATGTGTCAGCTGCTTTTTTGTACTTTTAACTGTTAGTTTGTTTGTTTTGCTGCTTTTATTGTGCATCATCACCTTCATACAGTTTTATAGAAGGCAATTGATAAATTAATGGTGATAACAGTAATAATAATTTGAATCGAAGTTATTCTACTTCCCAGCAGTGGGAAACCACTAACTCACTTTCCTAATTAGTTCCACCAAGCCTCTCCATGTGGCCAAGCCATGTTTATATATGATGTCAGGGTTGATGGGAGTTGTGGGTCTTGCACAGTTGGCATTTGTCAATGTCAACAATCAGCTGATCGTTGTTGCTTCTATCCATTCTCCAATGATCATCTGGTCAGGATATAACCACTACACTTCCTTGTAACTTTCTGGCAGTTTCTTGTTGCAGCTACTTGGGAGTAATTTTTTTTTCTTTTTGCCTATGAGACTCAGCTCTGGTTTGGGGAAGAAAGCATGTCCTACTCAGCAGTGCCTCTTGCTAATTTATAAGCATATAAGAATCTGAATTTCCTCTCCTCCCTTTTTCTTTTAGCAAGCTCTAATGAATAAAGGAGAAGCCAGAAGAGAGATTTGTATGAAGACAGAGCTGCTGAAAGATATCACCAACAGCAAGGAAGAAGGTAAGCAATGCATTCTGCTTGAGGCTGACCTTATGGGCATCCTTTTCAGGCCAGAACACTTGCACTTCTGGGCCCTCTTGTAAACCTTAGGGTACCTGGTGTTTAAGGGAGGAAAACCTTGCATTAAAGCAAGAATGCAGGCAAACAACCATGGTATTTGACCTGGTGAATTCGTTATCGGCATATATTCAGGCAGTGTGCAGAAGACACCCCAAATAAATGTAACACAATCCTACGCGGGTCAACCCAGAAGCAAGTCCTATTGAGTTCAGTGATGCTTATTCCAAAGGAAGTAGAATGGCGATCTAGGTCTTGGAGCTATGGAGTGGGTTTAAAACACGCATTTTTTTTCTTTTCTGAATCTCATTGGTAAAAAAATATGTTTTGGGTCTGCACTGGTCAAGTCCCTAAGAGAGGACAAAGTGAATGTAGATCTTAGATTTTTAATTGTAGCAAAAATTCCTTTAGCAGGGGTGTTCAACCTCTGTGTCTTACAATGCTCCCTATCAAGGGGAAACCATTTAAAAAATGAATATAAACCACCACAGGTATACACTTGAAATGTTTATAGTGTTACTTAACAGCTGCAATACTCTTGCAGTTCAGTGACACAGATATCTATCAGAATTCCTCAATGAAATGTGAATTTGAAGAAACCACCAGTTGCATACTATCTTAAATTTGAGGCAGCATGTGTGGAATTAGCTCATTTTATATCCCCATGACCCTGTTGTGGCAGGGTAGACTTGCCTGAGATTAATCTTGAGGGACAAATTGATAAATGTCCTTTCTTATAAGCATAAGAACTCCCATGCTATAAGGTGGACAAGAGTGTTGGCTTTGAATGTGGGAGATTTTGGTTGAGCTAGTTTCTGGTCATCTGCAGAAATAATGTCTGTAGAAAAGGTGTGAAATTGTTGAGAATATTTGTGCTCATCCTTGTACTTCATCGATCCTCCCTTCACAAATATACACACAATGAAGATCAAGATAGTTATGAGCAGCACCCGGTGATAAAACAGACTAACAAGGCCCTGGAGGACGGGCCATAATTTTCATAATACTGCACTGGTTTTTGATGAAAATGAGGATTGTAGTGCAGAAGGGGTGTGTGTGTGTGTGTGTGTGTGTGTGTGTGTGTACCCACACCCACACCTGTATACATAAACACACACACACACACACACACACACACAGAGAGAGACAAAGAGAGTATTCCGGAAGGGCATTCATTGCAGTAGAAAGGTAATACTATGCTTATTAAAATAATGAGTTGCTTTATGAACTTTGCTTTGTAGAACAAATAAAATAAAGTTGATTAAAACCATATTTGCAAATACTGTATACCATAAGTAACCCATATTGTGGAAAGCCATTCTTGAATAAAAATATCTTCAGTGGGTGCCTAGACAAGTTTCCCCCTATATTGGTATAGTTATCAAAGGAGCCAACTAGTTTGTGGGTTAAAAGAATAAGCAATAATAGAATCATTTTAATAAACTGTTAAATAGCACTGCCTTTACAAATTCTAAGAATAATAAAATAAATTCTTCAGATGTATATTTGAATTGTTGCATAAATGACTGGGGCACACTTTGGGGAAGTGTATATTTAAAATATTTCCAATATAGATCCAGATTGGAATATAAAGATCACTTATAAAAGGCTGGGTGAAAGAGGAAGGTCTTTGATAAGCACTGATAAAATGACAGAGACAGCGCCTGTCTGACATGAAATGGAAGGGAGTTCCAAAGAGCAGGCGCTCTCTCTTCCAGTATGCTGTTGAAAACCAGTAGCTGGGAGTCATAAGTGGGGAAATACTGTTGCACCAGGTGCTGCTTTCAGGCTTCCCAGAGTCATCTTACTTTGAGAATTGGATGTGGACTAGATGTGCTTTTGGCCTCAAATAGCCAAGGTTTCCTTATGCTTGGAAGAACATAGGAAGTTGCTGTATATTGAGTCAGACCAGTGGTCCACCTAGCTCAGTATTTTATACACTGGCCGAGGGGATTGTACCTGGAGTTGCTGCGGTTTGCATCTGAAACTTTATATGCATAGAAAGCAGGTGCTCTGCCACTGAGCTGTGGCCCGTATGTTCCTTTCAGCCTTCACTCCATCTATCCCCCTCTTTTTCTGCCTCCAGGATTTAATGCTATGGCAGCAGATGAAAATGCCATAGAGAAGCAAATTGGAGAGCCAAAGATGGCCCCTGGAGGTGAAACCAATGGCTCCTATGAAAGCAACGAAGCCAAGAGCCACACAAATGCAGCTAAGAACCCTCAGGACAGTGTAAAAGTGAGCCAAGGAGACTCCACTGCGAAGCTGAGCAGAGTAGCAGAGAATGGCATTTCTGAGAGAGACAGTGACACTGGGAAGCAGAACCACATAAAAGCAAACGATTTCATGCATACTTCGGTCACGGGGAGCAATGGCTACATTTTGCCGAAGCAGATGGCTCATGGGCCGCCCAAACGGACTTCTAGTGGGGCTTTTGCCACGAAGACACTTCCCGCAGGAGGAGGCAAAGCAAAGGCGATGAGCACCTTCTCCCAGGCACAGGCCGCTCTGCCGGCTAAGTCTGGGGAGGGTGGGAATGAAATGGAGGCTAAGAAATCAGCAGCGGCGCCTGCCAGCGTCAAGATCCACAGAGCTCGAAAGACGATGCCCAAGCCCTCCTCTAGCCTGGTAAAGTATACATAAAGTATGGTGGTGCTGTGGGTAAAAGCCTCAGCGCCTAGGACTTGCCGATCGTCAGGTCGGCGGTTCGAATCCTCGCGGCGGGGTGCGCTCCCGTTGCTCAGTCCCAGCGCCTGCCAACCTAGCAGTTCGAAAGCACCCCCGGGTGCAAGTAAATAAAGAGGGACCGCTTACTAGCGGGAAGGTAAACGGCGTTTCCGTGTGCTGCGCTGGCTCGCCAGATGCAGCTTTGTCACGCTGGCCACGTGACCTGGAAGTGTCTTCGGACAGCACTGGCCCCCGGCCTCTTAAGTGAGATGGGCGCACAACCCTAGAGTCGGACACGACTGGCCCGTACGGGCAGGGGTACCTTTACCTTTAATAAATTGTGGGGCGAGGTGTGTGTGGGTGTGTAGAGGTTGGGTGTGTGTGAGTGTGGGCCAGTGTAAGCTTGAGGCTGTTGTGCAGCATTTATTCTCTCCCCAGGTGTCTGTCAAACTTGAATGTCTCTGTAGAATTCTGGGGGGTCCCAGATCCTGAGAAGGCAAACTCAGTCTAGAGTTACTTTATCTGTAACTTTGATTTAGAAAAAGATTTTGTGATCTTCCAGGACAGGAGTTGCCAATGTGGTGCCAGTGAACACAACAGCAGCCTTCAGGTCCTGCCCTGGTTCCCATTCTCTGAACACACACATACACTGTCCCCTTGGTCATGACGAGGTGAGGCGGTTACTTCTTTTCTCGCTTGAAAAGTGCATAGAGCTGAAGGAGGAAGTTGGAAGAGGGGCACTCTTTCCCACTTCCTCTTCAAGCTCTATGTGCTTTTCCAGGCTCAGGTTAATGGGTCCAGCTTTCAAACAGATCCCTTGGAAAAGGAAGTGAATGTGTGCACGTTTTCTTTCTGCCTATTGTTTGAGGAGCGGCTGCTGATTCAGGGTCAGTGAGAGAGACTTGATCAGAAGAGTAATATCTGTAGTACTCCCTCAAAAAATCCAAAGGTGCCCACAGATGTTGCAAAGGTTGAGAACCCCTGTTGTAGGAGCACCGTGACCAGCAAGTGTCCTTTGAAGTGGTTTTTTTTTTTGCATTCACCCATTCATTTCCTTCATTAAATTGTATAGCTGGAACATTCTGTGCTCATCCTGTAACAAGAGCAGTTGATATATCTTTCCCTCCTGCTTCGGAAGGGGATGATACCTGTGTTTCTCCCATCGCTTGCAGACAGTGCACAAGGAACTGGCTTGATGGTTTCATGCCTTTAAGATCTGCCCTGGTGTAATTGTATCTCTATTTGTATTTTTTATATACAAATATCTATCTATCTATCTATCTCTAGAAGATCATGTGGCTGAGCTTTATACAGCCAGGCACCCAAGACATTGATCGATAAACATTTACACAACTTACACATGTGTGATTCTTGCATGAAGCTCAGGTCTTCTTTAAGCTTGCCAGTAGATTCTTGGTTCTTGGATTTATTGGCTCATCAGCAATCCTTCCACATTTTCCAGAGCAGCTGCCCTGGGGCAGCCTGTAGATATCTGGCATTGTGTTCAGGGAGGCTTTGCTCAGAGTGCATAAACAGCTCTATAATTCTTCCACCTGGCATTGATTTTTAAAGGCTCCTGCACTTGTGTGTTGTTAACGGACCTAGGATTGTGGTAGTGGTGGTTCACCTTTCAGAAATGTGTTTCCAACAGCCTATTCTCACCTGATGCCTGGCAAGTGTATTTAAGGTGCAGGAAGGAATTGCTTGAAGTTGTATAGTCAGAGCACGTCAAAGTGCAAGTAGATAAATAGGTACCGCTCCAGCGGGAAGGTAAATGGCGTTTCCGTGTGCTGCTCTAGTTCGCCAGAAGCAGGTTATATTTGCTGGCCACATAAACCGGAAGCTGTACGCCGGCTCCCTCGGCCAATAAAGTGAGATGAGCGCCGCAACCCCAGAGTCGGCCATGACTGGACCTAATAGTCAGGGGTCCCTTTACCCTTTACCTTTACCTCATATTATGTTTGTTTCAGGTTGCACGTTTTCAGGTTGCGTCCTGTGGCGACCCGGAAGTACTAGAAAGGGTTACTTCCGGGTTTCGCCGCCCACGCATGCGCTGACGCACAAAATGACGTCACACGCATACGCAGAAGTGGCGAATTGTGATCCGCACGTGCACAGATGCGGGTTGCGTTCTTTTCAGGTTGTGAACGGGCCTCCGGAATGGATCCCATTCGCAACCAGAGGTACCACTGTATATATAAGTCATTCAGGTAAAAGGCTGCTGAAGATGCCTTGATTCTTCCAGCAAATCATGAGGGTAAGCAGAGAAACTCACCAGCATTGAGCCAAGGTTTAGAATGGAGAAGGGCTATGTATTGTAGATGTTAGTGCATAGGTAGGGAACCTCAGGGCTGGAGGCCAAGTGCGCCCCTTGAAGCCTCTCTTTCTGGCCCTCGGAACTCCCCCCCAAGCTACTGATCCTCACTGATACTACTTCCACCTCCAGTGTTTTTGTTTATCTGGAATGTCTCCTTGAACTCTCATCGTGTCTCCTGCTTGCCTGGATGGAGGGTAGAGAGGGATGTGTGTAGAAACTAGTTTACTGTACGGAAGAACAAATTTACATTCGTGCCCTGCCCACCACTGGCATGGGGACCTCTTAGCTGAAAAAGGGAACTCCAGGATGGAATGCGGTACTTGGACAGCTGCCAAAATCTCCCCACTGCCTTGTTAGCTGAAATTAGTGGCAGCTAGGGATTTGTGATTTTTCTCTTCCCTGGAACAGTTATGGACAGCCCCCCCCCCCCAATTTATGCACATTCAATAAGCGCATGACCATGTATATGTGAATCTCACTGAACCTGGAAGTCACCTGGAAACACCATAAACACATCACTGAAACATCATTTGGTGCATAGCTTATTATATATCTTGAGTTTCTGGGTATACCCCCTTCCCCAGCAACTTGTGAGTCTGCAGCCTGTTTGAGTTACATGTCTCTGCATTGACCTGTGTAGAAAGCCTGTTGGTTTTCATAAGAATCACCCAGGTTTTCAGGTTTTTTTAGGCTGCCTTTTGAAGCAAAGGCACTGTGTGTAAACAAAGGGTTGTATCAAAATGTTCGTTTGCTTCTAATTAGACCTACTGAAATAAATGTGCTTTTAGAAGTACCATATTTCTCGCTCTATAAGACGCACCACAAGACGCACCTAGTTTTTGGAGGAGGAAAACAAGGGGGAAAAAATTCTGAATCTCAGAAGCCAGAACAGCAAGAGGGATCGCTGCGCAGTGAAAGCAGCAATCCCTCTTGCTGTTCTGGCTTCTGTGATAGCTGCGCAGCCTGCATTCGCTCCATAAGACGCACACACATTTCCCCTTACTTTTATGGAGGGGAAAAGTGAGTCTTATAGAGCAAAAAATACGGTAACTGACCCAGCTATGGATCTTACAGAAGAACAGGGATAATGTGCTTTCTGCAGCGAAAGCTTCTGTTTGGGCACTGTCATCACTGGAGGTTAACGCTGAACCTGAGAAGAGTGTCACATTTATATTTTCAGCCACAGATTTCTGATGGTAAAGAGGGAAGGGAGGAAAAACCCTGACTGCAACCCTGGAGAGCCACTGCCAGTCAGCGTAGACCGGCAGTTAGATGATTTGATTTGCTATTAAACACTTTTATTATCTTCCTAGAATGAACTGTACTGCTTCTGTTTCGCAGGTGCGGATCAGATTTTTAAAGTTCTCACCATGTTAAAAACACATCTCCAGTAGGTAGAAATGAACAGAGCAAGGGATTTATCTGATTATCAAGAAGTTTTCTGGTTCCTGCGGGTTTAATACTTGAAATGTGAATTAGGCTGGAAACAAATGAGGCATCAGATTGTCTGGTTATGGCAAAAATATTATGCATGATCTTTTTCTTCCATTTGATTTCGAGGCCAAATTAGCTGATAATAATAATTTCATTATTTATACGCCACCAATCTGGCACGGTTGCTACTTTTTGGTGCCTGAAAAAAAGTTAGGGTAGTTAATTCATTATTTTCACCCCTTACTTTTCTGTTTTCAACAACTTTCCTCTATTATCCTGAAGGGTTTCCTTGGATGTTTATTTTACCGGGAAGCAAATTGCCTTAAAACACAGGTGGAGAAATTCAGGCCTGGGGCCCAAATCCATCTCCCTGAACCCCTCTATCTGGCCCTTGGAATTTCCCCCAGGCCACACCACTTACTGACTGCTCATGCCCTCAGTGTGTTTTGCTTACCTGGAATGTACCCTTGAACATGTCTGGATGAGGTTTAGGAGAGCAGTGTGTGTAGGAGATACTCAACTACAGTGGAACCTCTGGTTGCGAATGGGATCTGTTCCGGAGCACCGTTTGCAACATGAGCAGAACGCAACCCGCGTCTGCGCACGCGCGGGTCGCAATTCGCCGCTTCTGCGCATACGCGTGACATCATTTTGAGCTTCTGTGCATGCGTGAGTGGCAAAACCTGGAAGTAACCCTTTCCAGTACTTCCGAGTCACCGCAGGACACAACCTGAAAAGATTTAACCTGAAGCAAAGGTAACAAGATCTATGAAGATAAAATTGCTCCAGCCACTTTTGTCTCTGGCCGTACCTACCTACCCCTGGCATGCAGCCCTTGGAAAGTTGCCAGGAAAGAATATGGTCATGGAATTGTAGTTTTGGAAAAGGGACCCTTAGGGTAATCTAGTCAAACCCCCTGCAGTACATGAATCTTTTGGCCATTGTGGGGCTTGAACCCATAACACTTAGATTAAGAGCCTCATGCTCTACTGACTGAGTCTTCTCAGTTCCTCGGGCAGAAATTAAGTTCCTTACCCTTGGCCTTAAAGAAAGGGAAGATTTTGGGAGAAATGTCCATCTGTTTGGTTTTTTTCCCTTTCCCCCTGCAGCATTTTAGGACTTAAAAATAAAGGTGTACGTATGTAAATGTCTGTGTGTTACAACTGAGCTTTCCATAGAATCATAGAATCTTATGAGTTGGAAAGGACTCCAGGGGTCATCTATTCCAACCCTGTGCAATGCAGGAATCTCAACTAAAGCATCCATGACAGGTGGTCATGATCTTGCAGGTTTACTTCCTTTCTGTTATATAAGGACTATCTTCTTGTTTTTGTTTTCGATTTGGGATTTTTTTTGTCTCTTTGGCATCTGTTGCATTTGCTTCTTCCTGCGAAATATAAGTCTCCTTGCATTGAAATTGCTGTTGTCACTGTTTTGGCCCTGAACTGGCAGCCAATTTGAAACTCTTAGTTGAGAGCAAGACTCCAGGAAAACACTCCAGGGACTTTTCTTTAATCAGTTCATAAAACAGACTGACATGTATAAGTGACCCGGTCTTGTCCCTGGCTATTGCAATGCTGGTGGAAGACAGCTCTGTTGTTGATTTTGCTATATTATATTATATTATATTATATTATATTATATTATATTATATTATAATTTGCTGGTTGCTTGTTATGCAAAAAGGTCTCTAAGTTAGGGTTGCCATATTTTAAAGAGCAAAAAAGAGGACACATTTGATAATAAAAATAAAAAATGGGGGAGGGGTGGTATTTAAGAGATACCAATGAAAGTAGAGTAAGAGCAAAAAGAAGATATAGTTAAAAGAAAAGTGTTGCCCCCCCAGAGAAAAAATTAAAAATAGAAATAATAAGAGGGAATTATTGTTTTTAATAATATTGAAAATAACAACAGCAACAACAATAAGGATGATAATAATAATAATAATAATAATAATAATAATAATAATAATAATAAATCAATATATATATGTGTATATATGTGGAGAATAAAGAAAAAGAAAAAAGGGGGTAGAGGGAAGGGTGTGTGTTTGTATGTAAAAATAATATATATCTGAATGAAATCGAACTGTAGGGTCCAATCGATGTCAGAAATCGAAAGTTAAAGAAAATTTAAAACAGAGAATTATAAGGTCAAATTAATGTTAAAGATCAAAGGGGGGAAAATAGACATAAAATTCAAACCCAAGGGTGGTCCAAACTGCAGAAGCAACAACAGCAGGCTTGCGGGGCTCAGCCATGTGTGAGAGAGTTTGGGGGTGGTGGCAATCTTGGGGAGTGGGGTTGGGTTAGACTTTTCCCCTCTGCCCCCACACGGGTGGGCTCTGCCCCACGGTCCCGGGGGGTGTTGGCTGATCCCCCGCAAGCAGCTGGCATGAAGCGGGAGAAGGAGGGAAGGCCTCTCTGGCCCCCTCTAAATGTCGCTCAGAGGCTGCAGCTGTGGGGGGGCCTCCTTTCAGCGTTGCCCTATTCCCCAACGCTTGCCCCCGGTCGTGAAGGCCACAGAGATCCTGCTCGCGAGTAGTGCCCGGGAGCGCTGCTTGCCCGGGCAGCTGCTCTGTCTCACTGGCCTGGCAAGCTGGTCTTGCCGTACCTGGAGGGTGGGCTGAGGGCACCCCACAAGCCTGTCTCCTGCTGCCTACCTCTCAGTTGGGTGAAGGTGGCGGTGCCAGGCAGAATAATAATAATAATAATAATAATAATAATAATAATAATAACTTTTTATTTACAGTGGTACCTCGGGTTACATACGCTTCAGGTTACATACGCTTCAGTTTACAGACTCCGCTAACCCAGAAATAGTACCTCGGGTTAAGAACTTTGCTTCAGGATGAGAACAGAAATCGTGCTCCGGCGGCACAGTGGCTAGAGTGGTGCTTCAGGTTAAGAACAGTTTCAGGTTAAGAACGGACCTCCAGAACGAATTAATTATGTAACCAGAGGTACCACTGTATATCCCGCCCTCCCCAGCTGAAGCTGGGCTCAGAGTTGCTAACAACAATAAAAGTAACAGAGCATTCTAAAATCAATTCATTTTAAAATCAATTCAAAATCAAATTAATGGCAACCATTGGGCTAGAGTTCTGTGAGGATTACCAAAGGAGGGGAGTCAGGCTGTGTCCTGGCCAAAGGCCTGGTGGAACAGCTCTGTCTTGCAGGCCCTGCGGAAAGATGTCAAGTCCAGCAGGGCCCTATTCTCTTGTGACAGAGCGTTCCACCAGATCGTGGCCACGGCCGAAAAAGCCCTGGCTCTGGTTGAGGCCAGCCTAACCTCTCTGTGGCCCAGGACCTCCAAGATGTTTTTGTTTGAAGACCGTAAGGTCCTCCTCCATGGGACATACCAGGAGAGGCAGTCCCGTAGGTACGAGGGTCCTAGGCCGCATAGGGCTTTAAAGGTTAAAACCAGCACCTTAAACACACAGATCGAGAACGAAGGTGGTAAAAAGAGTGTGTGGATCAGGCCCGGGTGGGTGGGAGAAAGACTTCATGGATGTCCTGCTTTCCTGTCCTGAAAAGTTGAACGGCATGTTATTCAGAAATGCCGCTTTTTGGCGATTTCTAAGAATTTCTACCCGCCCCTTGGATGGTAATTCCACCTCTGAAAAAGAGAACATATCTGAGAAAATCCGGACGTATGGCAACCCTCTATATGTGACGTGCAGTGAATTTACATTTGTAAGTGTAAGTGAAAAATACATATAATAAAAAGCACATATAAACAAAAACACTCACAATCCATTAAAAAAACCCACAAGCCAATCTGCAGCAACAGCAGCAGAAATCTTCAGTTGCAAAACACCACCAGAGTCCTATAAGATGCCTAGGGGTTGTATTCCACATTAGTTCTACTCAGAGTAGACCCACTGAAATTAACAGACGCGACTGAGGTCTGTTAATTTCAATACTCTTAACTTGATTGAATTAATACAATGGGTTTTTATCACTCTTTGTTTGTTGGTTTACCTATGATCCACTACCATTCTTTCATGTGAATGGCTGCTCTTAATAAGATACTTATCACTGCCTGTACTTTTCTGGTTTCATCTCCTGGTCTCACAATTGATGATTCTGACTGCATGCCCCTCCCCAGGCACCCCAATATGTGTACATCCTTGAAACTCAGGGCACTTAATTGATTTGATGAAGTGTACTCTATAAAACCTTGTGCCATAATAAATTAATGCGAGACTTTTTTGAGACTCGATGTGAGACCTAGTTTGCTTGCCTAAAGAGGAGGGACACAGAGCTTGCCTTTCCATACTAGAGGTGGAGAAGAAGGCTGCTTCTCTGTTTGATTGTCATCACGGGTGCAGTGAAGGATAATCTCTCTTCTGTCTGCCCACTGACCTGCCCTCATGGAATTCCATACACTCTGTCCGCATGCATTTAGTGTTCTCCTGTGTCCAGTACTCAGAATAGGACCCATTTAAATGGATGGACATGACTAACTTAGGTGCATTAACTTCAGTTGGTGTACTCTGAAGTTTGATGCAACCCAAAGCATCTGGTTGGCAACTCTTAGAACCCAGTGTTGGACTCGATGGACTGCATTGGTCCAGCAGACTCCTCTTCTGTTCTTAAGACTGCTTAAATAGCTCATTCATCTCCCAGATTGTTCTGAAGCCATTAACTGTAGTTTTCTGGCTTGGACGTAACAGGAAACTGTTGTTAGCTAAAGGCTTCCTAGTTTGTTTACTTTCTTATTCAATTTGTAGGGGAGCAGAGCAACTCTGTTCAAGACCATTAGTTCCGTTCATATCTTATTAACCTGAAATATGAGCATCCAAACATAGCCCCTGCCTGCCAGGTTCATAGACTGGCATAGACTGGCATTGCCCATTCCCTCTTCTTGAGGCCTTAGCACAGGAGTAGCCAACATAGTGCATGCTAGATGTTGCTGGGCTGCAGTTTCCACCATCCATTGGCTTTGTTGGCTGGGGGCTGATTGAACTACAGTGGCACCTCTGGATACGAACTTAATTCATTCCAGAGGTCCGTTCTTATCCTGAAACTGTTCTTAACATGAGGTGCCATTAGTAAAAGCATGCTTGCTGCTGCGTGCACACAATTTCTGCTCACATCCAAGTGCAAAGCTCACAACCAGGAGCAACTGCTTCTGGGTTAGCACAGCTCATAACCTGACGCATGCTCAACCAGAAGCGATCGTGTCCAGAGGTACCACTGTAGTTTCCAGCAACATTTGGGAGAGTACCACATTGGCTGCTCCTGTCTTACCACACTCTGCTCCAGTGCAAGCCACGAGTACAGTGGTGCCTCACAAGACGAAAAGAATCCGTTACGCGATTCTCTTCGTCTAGCGGTTTTTTCGTCTTGCGAAGCAAGCCCATTGACAGCTTAGCGGATTAGCGCTACAGCGGTCTAGCGGCTTTTCGCGATCAGCTGTTAAGCGGCTTATCAGCGGAACAGCTGATAAGCAGCTTAGCGGCTTAGGAAAAGGGGGAAAAAGGCGAAAAAAACCCGCAGGGACTCGCAAGATTTTTTCGTCTTGCGAAGCAACCCCATAGGGAAATTCGTTTTGCGAAGTGCCTCCAAAACGGAAAACCCTTTCGTCTAGCGGGTTTTCCGTCTTGCGAGGCGTTCGTCTTGCGGGGCACCACTGTAGCTGCCTGATCCATCAGTCCAGAGGCCCATCTATTCCAGCATTCTATTCTTAACAGTGGCTAACCACACACCCTGATGGAACGACCCACAAGCAGGACTTGCATTCTCTTGTGCTGGCAGTGGAAATTCTGCCTGATCACCTGCGCCCTTCAATATCAAAACACAGTGCAGGGTCATAACCTCTATTCATATGGTGCAGTAAGAATTGTTTGTCCCAGTATTCACTGCCTTGGACTATTTTCTAATGGAGGGGTGTTTTAAATAAAATAAGTCTGAAGTGTGTCCGTTCCTAGCCCAGTACATGTGTGTTCCATTAAGCAGATGTACTGAGTGCCTAAACCTCTGCCAATAGAACCATCAACAGGCACTTTTCATTATTGATGGCTGCTTTAGATGAGTGCCTCTTAACTGCCTCCTGTAATTTCACTTTGATCCTTCGTGCATTTTTTTTATTTAAAAAAAAATGAAAACAAAAAGAAAGAAGGGCACCTTATGTGGCTGAAAGAAAGGTTGTGGGCTTTAGGTGTCTTTACTCATCGGTTGTGCTCAAGTTCTTTGCTTCGGATGGGGGGATTCCATCTCTCTTTGTGCAAGAGAAAGGTTTGGGAGCCAGGTTTACATATTTACAAGAATATGTGCCTTTTTAATGAGGATTAAACATCCATCTTTCTTTCTTTCTTTCCTTCCTTCCTTCCTTCCTCCCTTCCTTCCTTCCTTCCTTCCTTCCTTCCCTCCCTCCCTCTTAAAGTAATGTTTACTTAAGCTAGTTGATTTTCACCAGAAAAATGTAAAGGGTTCTTTTTGATTTCTGTTCCCAGCACACAAGTAGAGACCCCAAAGAAACACCCAAGGAAGATGGAAGAAGGGAACTTTTGGAATTTGGGAAGCCCCCCTCTTTGCCCCCTGTTCCTGGCCTTCATTCATCTCTACCTCAGAACCAGAGCTATGTGGCAGCATCAAAATCACAAACAGGTAAAGAATTAACAGAGCATACCCCCCCCCTTTCTATTTTATTTTTGTGGGGAAGCAAAAGCTCAAGTTGGGAGTCGGCTGGCCTTTTCTGTAACCCAGGGTTTCCCAGATTATGGTCTGCAGGCTACCAATGGCCCATGAGCTTCACCAGGTGGTCCACAGGGTGTCCATAAATTAAAAATTATACCACATCTAGCACAGAGCATTATAATTGCTAAAATGGGGGGGGGGAATGTAAGTGGTCTGTCAAGACCCTCAGCAATTTTCAAGTGGGGTGGGGGAACCACTGTTGTGGCCACTTCCACTACCGCCATCTGCCCCCTTTGATTGGATTATCAGCCCTTGCAATTTAAGCAGAAAATTGCTGGAACATTGTAGAGGTGGAGCTGAAGTTCCATGCACCTAAAGCTTAAATGAGGGACAAATTTGGCTTAACACACCAATAAACAGAAGGTCAGGGGTTTGTCTGCTGTTGTTTTTTAAATGTAACAGTGTTTGTGTCTTGTGTATTTTCAAATGAACCATAGCATGCAAGAAGGGGAAGCTTAAACCCTTCCCTCCCCAGCCAAGATCCTGACCAATAAGAACTGCCATAAGAAAAGAAGCAGAGACCTGCTGGATGAAGCCCTTTAGTCCAGCATCCTCTTCAAACAGTGGCCAGCCAGATACCTTTGGGAAGCTTGCAAGCAGAACCGAGTGCAACAATGCTCTCTTCACACTTGCAGTTCTCAGCAGCTGGCATTGGAGGAGGGGTGAAAAACAAGGCACATCTAATCCTGTTACCTAATGCTTGTTTCTTTTTACTCCTCCACCAACTATTACATGTGTGTTTCCCCAAGAGACAATCAGTTTTCCCTTTCCTCTATGCAAGGAGCAGAGGTTCCCCAGTAATTCTCAGAACCCTTAACAAACTAAAGCTCCCAGGATTCTTAGTGGGAAGCCATTACTGTTTGAGTTGTATATTAGTGCTTTAAAAGTATGATGCAGATACAGCCTTGGATTCTAAGGGCCCATACATACCTCACATTAATGTGGACTGTGAACCTTTTGTGTCTCCTTTAATTGCCTCTTGTTTATGGGGCATTCTCCTCCAACGTCTTGGAAGGAATTCAGTGGCGCTGTGGTCTATAAACCACTGAGCCTCTTGGGCTTGCTGATTGTAAGGTCGGCAGTTCAAATCCGTGTGACGGGGTGAGCTCCCATTGCTTTGTTGCAGCTTCTGGCAACCTAGCAGTTTGAAAGCATACCAGCAGGAGCAGATAAATAGGTACCACTGCGGTGAGAAGGTAAACAGCATTTCTGTGTGCTCTGGCTTCCGTCATGGCCTCCTGTTGCACCAGAAGTGGTTTAGTCATGCTGGCCACATGACCTGGAAAGCTGTTGGTGGATAAACGCCGGCTCCTTTGGTCTGAAAGCAGAGATAAGTGCCACACTCCATAGTCAAATTCTACTAGACAACCATCCGAGGGTCCTTTACCTTTAAAAGTAAAGGTAAAGAGACCCCTGACCGTTAGGTCCAGCCGTGACCGACTCGGGGGTTGTGGTGCTCATCTCACTTTATTGGCCGAGGGAGCCGGTGTACAGCTTCCAGGTCATGCGGCCAGCATGACTAAGCTGCTTCTGGTGAACCAGAGCAGCGCACGGAAACGCCGTTTACCTTCCCACCAGAGTGGTACCTCTTTATCTACTTGGACTTCGTGCTTTCAAACTGCTACGTTGGCAGGAGCAGGGACTGAGCAATGGGAGCTCACCCTGTTGCGGGGATTCGAACCGCCGACCTTCTGATTGGCAAGCCCTAGGCTCTTTGGTTTAACCCACAGTGCCACCTGTGTCAAAATTCTACTAGACAACCGTCCAAGGGTCCTTTACCTACCATTAACTCCAGCTTCTGCTATCCCACTCTTTCTCCTCCCTAAATCCAGGGATTCCCTGTGCCAGTGTTTCTCAGACTAGCCAGCAGGACCAGCGGTCAGGAGTGATGAGAGTTGTCATCCAACAACAGCTGGTGATCCAAGTTTGAGAAACACCACCTATGCTTTCACCTATGCTTTGAAAATCTCAAGAGGAGAGCTGCATCAGGGAATCTCTGGATTTGGGGAGGCAGGAAATTCTTTGCATCACAGCCTAATTGCTATTCTGCATTGGGGAAACTTTTTGGTGGTGTGGGAGGAGTGAAACTGCCATTGGACACAGCCTGCATCTTTATCATGAAGAGGCTTGACATCACCCCTAAATGTGCACTCCTCCATTATCTCCCAAGACAGATGGATGCCAACTGTATGATGCAGATTTTCATTAGTTGGATGTTGCCTTTTAATAGCTTTTAATCAGTTGCTTTGCTTGTCCTCAAGGCCATATTTACATAAGAGTGCATTTCAAGCACTGCAAGATCACTTTAAGCAGTCATTACTTCCCCCACAGAATTCTGGGAACTGTAGTTTCTTAAAGGAGCTGAGAGTTGTTGTATCTCACAGAGCTACAATTCCTGGAGTGGTTGAATAGTCTTTTCCTCTTCCCAAGGGATTCTGAGAATTGTAGAGGGGGAATGGCAAGATCAGTATAATGCAAAGAAACAATGCAGGGCTCCTGACCTCCCCACTTGCCCCCCAATCTCCTGGTAAGCAGCTGCAGTGCAACCAGACAGAGGCCAGGTGAGCAGTGCAGCTCCACCAAGCGCTCTTCTTCTCCTTATAACTAAAACAGGGGGAGTGAAAATGGGACTTGGTGTTTGATTGTGTGGTCCTTTGTACTTACCGTATTTTTTGCTTTATAAGACTCACTTTTTCCCTCCTAAAAAGTAAGGAGAAATGTGTGTGTGTCTTATGGAGCGAATGCAGGCTGCGGAGCTATCCCAGAAGCCAGAACAGCAAGAGGGATTGCTGCTTTCACTGCACAGTGATCTCCCTTGCTGTTCTGGCTTCTGGGATTCAGAATATTTTTTTCTTGTTCTCCTCCTCCAGAAACTAGGTGCGTCTTATGGTCTGGTGCGTCTTATAGAGCGAAAAATATGTTGGTTGGCTGTTTACTGAATTAAATGTTGGATACAGCATCTGATCCACCCACCCTCAGGAAGGCTCATATACCTTCTTGTGTTTCTGCACCCTACTTTCTGCCTCCTGATTATTTTCTCTTTTGTCCCCCCCGTCCAGCTGCTTCAGTATCTAGGAAGAAGAAGCGAAGAATGGGAACGTACAGCCTGGTTCCCAAGAAAAAGACCAAAGTTTTGAAACAGAGGACTATGATTGAGATGTTCAGGAGCCTTGCCCATTCCACTTCAGGTGGCAAGGTGAGGGCTGTGGAAGAGAGCGAGGTGCTTGGTGGATGAATGGAAGGTGGTGTCAGCCACGCTCGTAGCCGGAGATGGTGGTCCAGATCAGCAAGGAACTTCTCTTTGTGCAGTGTGGCTGTATAATCCAGGGAATTGTTTCTTTTAGAAGAAATGTGATTTATCACAACAGGCGATAGACTGTTTTTGGGCCTGCTTTCTTAAGAACCCAGTGGTTCTGCTGGATTGGAGCAAAGGCCCATCTAGGCCAGCATTCCTCCATCTCACAGTGATGCCCCAATGGGAAGCCTGCATGTGGTTTGTGAGGGTTAACAGCCCCTGCAGATATTTGTGGAGAAAAGGAAGACAGGGGAGCACCCATGGTCAACCCATAAAATGATTATATATATTCAGTAAGCCTAATTGTAGACCTCTTCATTTTTAATTACTTTGCTATTGCATTTTAAGCTTACCCTTTCTCCAGTTTGCTCAGGGCAGTGTGCATATGTCCCCGTCCCAACTTTATTTGTTCAGTACAGACAGGGTAGGCACGCGGGTGGCGCTGTGGGTTAAACCACAGAGCCTAGGACTTGCTGATCAGAAGGTCGGCGGTTTGAATGCCCGCGACGGGGTGAGCTCCCGTTGTTTGGTCCCTGCTCCTTCCAACCTAGCAGTTCGAAAGCATGAAGTGCAAGTAGATAAATAGGTACTGCTCCGGCGGGAAGGTAAACGGCGTTTCCGTGTGCTGCTCTGATTTACCAGAAGCGGCTTAGTCATGCTGGCCACATGACCCAGAAGCTGTCTGCTGACAAACGCCGGCTCCCTCTACTTATAGAGCGAGATGAGCGCGCAACCCCAGAGTCGGTCACGACTGGACCTAATGGTCAGGGGTCCCTTTACCTTTACCTTACAGACAGGGTAGGGGGACATCTGTGGCCCTCTGCTTGTCATTAGGCTCCAACTCCCCACCAGCATCAGTTAGTATGGGCAATGGTGAGGTGTGATGGGGGCCCACTGACATTCCCTGCCCCTGGTTTACAGGACTGCAACCTGAAATAAGCAAACAAGGAGTGGGAAACCTTTAGTCCTCCAGATGTGGTTGGACTCCAGTTCCTATCATGCCTTGCTGGATCCTTGTTTGATGGGAATTGGAGCCAAACAACATCTGGTGGACTACAGGCTCCTTGTCCCTGGTTTAATGCAAAGTGGAACTTGTATATATTTGTAGCAGGGGAGGGAAACCTTGACCCTGGTGGCCAGATTGAGCCCTCCTGACTTTTCTGCCTGGGATTCAGGGCTCTTTGCAAGACACAGTCCTCACCAGCTCTGCTCCATGCCTTCCTCAAGTACTTTTGCCTGGCTGGAATGTGTGATTGAACTGTGGTAAGGCCTCTTGCTTCCTGCATGGAGAGGTTTGTGCAGGGGTGTGGCGTTCTGTGTTGCTGCTTGAAGCCACTGCGTCTTCACCGTGGCCCTCAGAGGGTTCCCACCAGTGAATGTGGCCTGAAAAATGTGTTCACTTCCCTTTCGATTTAACTGTTTGTCCACATGGGTGCATTCAGGTTGAAAAGGGTGATTCTAGCCCTCATGTGAACGGGGAGAGCTTAGATGCGGATTCTGAAGATGAGGACTCAGATGAACTGGAAGAAGACAATGAACGTGGAACTGAGCAGCAGGCTGCCTTCCCTGCAGAGGAGAACAGAATGGCTAAGGAGGGAGTTGTCGATGGCAGCCGTGCCAGAAAGGTGATTTGAATGCTTGTTTGAGATGCTTGAGGACAACTTTTAACTTTGATCAATATAGGTGGGAGTACGTGGGTGGCGCTGTGGATTAAACCACAGAGCCTAGGACTTGCTGATCAGAAGGTTGGCGGTTCGAATCCCCGCGATGGGGGTGAGCTCCCGTTGCTCAGTCCCTGCTCCTGCCAACCTAGCAGTTCAAAAGCACGTCAAAGTGCAAGTAGATAAATAGGTACCGCTCTGGCAGGAAGGTAAACGGCGTTTCCTTGTGCTGCTTTGGTTTGCCAGAAGCGGCTTAGTCATGCTGGCCACATGACCCGGAAGCTGTACGCTGGCTCCCTTGGCCAATAAAGCGAGATGAGCGCCGCAACCCCAGAGTCGGTCACGACTGGACCTAATGGTCAGGGGTCCCTTTACCTTTACCTTTAAAGGAAACGACAAGGTGAAGCAAGAGTTTGTGGTGTAGCACAAAGGTGCTTTCCACCACCACCTTCAAGGTGTCGGGTGCCTGAGTATTCTCCAGATGTTGTTATATCCAGATGTTTCAAGGAGGAAATGGGAGCTGCAATATTATGTCAGTTAATTGGGTTGATGGGTCAGTTAAAATATTTTCTTCATTCTGTTTTAAAAGTCCTGGATAAATTGGAGCACAGGCTTGTTATTTTTAAATACTTGTTTTAATTGCCATATTAAAAAAACAATGTTTTATTAAAGAGTTATATTAGATTTGCAAGCTGCATTTCTCACCCCCCTCCATGCCATCACTTACTCCTCTGCATAGTCACCAGTCTGATTAGCTTAAAGTCATAGAGATTCACGGGGGCATAAATGACAAAAACCAATCTAATAGCCCTTAAACGTTTCCAAAACAAGTGCACATTTGTAAATCATCATTGTGGATGGCAGCTGTCCATCTTCACATTGCTTCGTTTTCAAAATGTATTCTGCCCCTCAAGGAGAAAGCAAAAGTTTTCCCTGGGTGGCTTTAAAGAAATTTAAATAAAATGCCAGAAGTCTGCTTCCACCTTAAAAAAGAAGCCCTTATACGGGAGGCAGCCATTCTTCTCTGAGAGTTCCCACTGCAATATGTGGGGTGGGGGCATTATCTTAAAAAAAATTAAATAGAAACTTGATTCCACTCCCCACCTTTAAGAATTTCCAATTTGCATGCAAACATATGCAGATTTAATCAGTGAAAACCTGTACAATAAATTGACAAAAGGCTTCTTTTAATCAGGAGGTTAAAAAGTTTATGGCAGATTTGATCTCTCTATTTTTCTCTCCTCCTTCTCCTTCAGTTGGATCTTCTTAAAATTTGAAGCATAAAGCAGTAAAGAGAGATGTATTGGTGATTATTGGTTCACTTGGACCCAAATTTATTTACTCATTTATTGCATTTCTGTCCCACCTTTCCACTCCAAGGAGCTAAACATGGCGTACACTGTTCTCAACCTCCTTGTTTTTTATCCGCACAACATCCCTTTGAGGTAGGTTAGGCTGAGTGAGCTTCACACCTGAGTGGGGATTTCAATCCTGGCCAACCCTGATCAAATTCCAGCACTCTAGCCAATACAGCATCCCTAAGGAACATCCATTCTTAACCACTGCAACACCCAAAATGACTATTCATTCCATGCACCACAACATCTACAATGGAGGTGAAAGGGGCAGAAGGCTCAGTGGCTCAGTGCTGATTCCTTCCCCTGGTTTTGTGAGGGCGTGGGGTGGGAAAATGACACCCATATACTCACATAGAATACCAAAACCAAACCAAAACAGAGCTCATAAACATTACAAGTTTGTTACTGTAGTTAACCTACTTTTAACCTAATACAGTGTTTATAAAAATAAGTTCCAAATATCGTTAAATTTGCCCATGTGTGACAGATGTGCCCAGTAAGGTGCACAACTTGCTACCCAGTCCGTGGCATTCTGTAGCAGCTCTGGCCTCTGGGCTATTCTGGCTCCACTATCTAATCTCTGAAGACCAACGTACAAAGCAAAAACACAGCTGCCCGCAAAATGCAACAAGGCTTATTTTGCTGATGGGAATTAAGCATCAAGACCACATCAATACTGACCTGTTGCCTAGATATAAGCTTCTGCCAGCGGGAGTGAGCCTTGAAGCTTGGTGCTTCTGTGTAGGAGTTCCTCTGGCTTCTTCCCTGGAATGAAATCTCTGCCTTGGGAGTATCTGTGGTTTGCTTTCTGGTGTAAACTACAGATAAAGGGAGGAAAACAGTTCCTCAATTAGAACTGCAGTGTAGATGATTCATGGCTGCCACATGCCACACAAGCCTGAAAGTGCATTCCAAGCTGTGTGCTGCTGCTATTATTATTATTTAATAATTTTATTGCTTATGCCCCACTCATCTGGCTGGGTTGCCCCAGCCACTCTGGGCGACATACTGCACATACATAATAAAACATCAAACATTTGAAACTTCGCGATGCAGGACTACCTTCTAAAATTTTTTTATAGTGTAGTTAATTTATCTCCTTGATATCTGATGGGAGGGCATTCCACAGGGAGGGTGAACAAAACGAATAAAACAAAAACCTAGGAACCAGAACCAGGGACCATGAAACCTGCTTTGTGTGTACAAATTTAAGGAGAACACCCAATTTAGGGTTGTAGCCAACTAAGGTCTACGAAGACTCAGCGGAACTTAGTGGATCCATGTTAGTCATATGCATGAATTTCAGTGAGTCTTCTCTGAGCAGGACTAAAGCACAAACACAAGGAACTTCTATTGCAGTAGTCCTTCAACCAAAGCAGAACAAAGTAAGGTTATAAAATCTAAACCAGGTAACAGAATTTACGTAAACTTAAAAAAACAACTCTATTCACTATTTAAAAGTAGAGATTAATAAAAGTAATAATTAAGACTGATAAAATGACAACATATTCCTATTGAAACATACTAAAACACATTTTAAGAAATAAAACACTTAGTATAAAACATAAATCTATATTAAGGTGTGTTTTTCATAATACTGGATGCAGCTGTTGGTTTGCTGCACCCAGCAAGTTGCTTCTGAGTCAAAACAAATAATCTGACCTAGCATAAGCTAGCAGCCTTGGTTCTTTAAGTGGGTGACAGCTTTTCTCATCTGATTTACTTTCTTGCTCATTTTCCTTTGGCCACCACAGATTGTCCATGGTGAGTCCGAGGATGAGCAAGACTCTGTAGACTCCGGAGAAGATGAGGAAGACGGTGACGAGTCTGACTTGGTGAGCTGTTTGTCCTGTATGCCTTCCCACCTCAGTTTATGTGTGCAGCAAGAATGATGGTTAGGAACACCCATGCAAGGCTCAGCATTCTTCCTGATAATAACATTTAAAAACAAAACAAACACATATTTTTTTACCCAGTTGCTCTGCCTGCTTTTATGGGTTTCAAACAATGTTTTCACCTTCTAAACAGTTCTGTGTTACAATAAAAGTTTATTGATTTCTTGTTAGGCCTCAGCAGGGGTCTGCCCTTGCTTGCCAGATGCCAAGACAAGGGCGTGGTCCAGACAGGCATGGTCGAGGCTGGAGCAAGCAGGACAGAAGCAGGGGCTTGGTCCAAACAGGGACTATCCAGGGCCATCTTTCACGGGAGGCAAGGCAAGGCACCAGCAGTCTGCTGCTAATGTTGTTGTTGTTGTTGCTGCTGCTGCTGCTGCTGCTGCTGCTGCTGCTGCTCATAGTGACCCAAATTGCTCAGACTGACGAGGGAAACCCTGTGGCAATGGCTTTTATCAGCCTCAGAGAGCCAGGATTGGCCTGTAGATGATCAGCTGATGCTTACTGCAGCCTAGGGGGTAGTTCCCTTGTACTGTGGCACTTAGACAGGTTTGTAGGAGAGCACTAGATGGCATAGCACCAGGGATGCAGGAGGTAAGGCTCTGGTTCCTGACGACTGGGTGTTTCAATTCAAGACACAAATGCACCGCATCACTATACTGCACCACACCCCATATATATGCACAATTTCCCCATGTGCTTTTCTTTCTTGTGTTTCAAATTCTGCTTTGGCCTTTGATTCAGCCGTTTTCCCTTTCTTCGCCTTCTTTGCTGATTTCAAGCGATGGGAGCTGCACTGGAATCCCGAAGCATAAAGACTTTTGTTGGGTTTGAATACAGGGGGTCCCAGGTTTGAATGCTTGCTCTGACACAGAGCCTGTTTGGCTTGCATTGGGCAAGTTGCTGTACCTTGATAAAATCAGTGGTAAGGCATATTGGTAGATTGATATGCAAAGATGAATATTGTCCTGCTTGCCTCAAGCCATAGTCTGCAGCTATATCTGAACCAGTCAACTGTAGTTTGGGTATGGATGTACATCCCCAACAAAATACTGAGAATGCACTTCTGGAAAAGATTTCCACTGTGCAATCTTATGCGTGCTCCCTCAGAAGTAAATTCCATTGTATTCATTGGGGCTTACTCTTAGGAAAGTGCGCACAAGCTTGCAGCCTTGTTTTTCCAGTTAAGTTCTTCATTTGCTGTAGTGTTAATACAGGCACAAAATGCATTTGCCACTCAATGTTTGTAACAGATCTAAGATCTGTCAACTGATTAAAGAATTATTAGTGAATCAGTAAGCTGGTTTTAACAATTATTAATTAGTGACCTTCTAAAAATTTGCACAAATTAATATATTACCGAAACTGTTCATGGAAGGTGATAAATACTTTAGTTTTGCAGGAGGATATTAAAAATGAAACAGCATTTGTTTCCATTAGTTGCACACAAGTTGAACTGTTAAAATGTTCCCTTGTTGAACTGGTATTACGTTACCAGAATCTAATCCACTAGATACATATAGGCTTAACATTTCCAGTTCCGTGGTTTGGAGGATCAGACCTGAGACCAATCTTGGCTTACTGAACGGTTTAAACAAGCCCTCCAAACCAAGATGGCAAACCACAGTTTGTTCCTGGTTTAGAGGACTCACGGAAAGCAGACTTTACGGGTTCTGGTGTAACTGTAAACTATGGTTTGATTAAATCCTTAAATTATTAATTAAGCTGAGTAAGTGATGGGAGGAGACAGCACACAAACACAGGGCTTGTTTCTTGTCCTCCTAACCACAGCTGAATGATCTCCAGGAATTTTGTTTGATCTCCCCCCCCCCTTTGTGTTGAATGTGCTGATTAATTGAGTGGTGGGGTGGATTTTCATCTAGTATTAAAAGTCTTGTTGATTTTAATCAGTGAACTCCTTCAGCCTTCCTGGCTTAGTGAAATGCACAAGTATGAGGGCTCCCAGAATGCAGTTTTCAGCCACTTTGCTCCTCTCTGGACTTTTTTATTGTTGCACTTTGCTGAGCTAATCCAAGGTTTGGCTTAATATGTCTCCTGAACCTGGGACTTGTGGTTAAGCGCTTGCCTCTCAAGAAAAAAACTTGGCTGCAGCTCATGATTAGCAAGCCAGAGACCTTAGCCAAACCATGGCTTGGCTCAACATGACATGGGAACCTGAAAGGAGCAGAGAGGAGCAGAACCAGAGGGGTGTGGTTGAAAAGGAGATGTGCCCTGGGGAGAGTCTCAGGGGCCAGAGGAAGAGGCTTGGAGGGCCACATTCAGACCCCAGGCCTAAGATTTGCCACCCTTCATTTAAGCATCAAAAGAGGTTGTAATCAGCCCATCCCGAAATATTTTGGCTTCAGTCCTGCACAGACCTGGGCTTTCTTTTTAAAAAATCTATTCAGTGGGACTTAAGTGCATATAATTGTGCAACAGGATAACACCTTGTTCCCAGGAGTTAGCTGACAGACAGTTAAGGATTTTCTTTTTTACTCCTTTGGTTTAGCCTAGTTTTAAACAGTTATAAATGCAGATAGGATACCTCTAGATACCATATTGTCTTACATTCAATGTAACCAAAAGACTTTATAATCTGAACAAAAAAAGAGAGACATTGCACATTCTTTCGCAATTCATGAAAATGTTTAATAAAAATTATTATTAAAAAAATAATAAATGTAGATATGAGATAAATGTCCTATTTGCAAATTTTTGTTCCAATGGGGCAGAGTCCTTTGCCCATGTGAAAACACCTCAAGCTTCAATTTCTCTGGAAGGGCGAGTTTTGCCTATTAGTAAGTTGAGTCAGACTGTCCAGTATTGAATCCCTGCTGTACTGATGATCAGGCTGCAGCTGTAGTCTTCCCTTTCAGTACAAAGCCCAGTCTGTGCTCATAAATATGGGCAGGGATAAGCAGAGCATGCATGGGACGCGGGTGGCACTGTGGGTAAAAGCCTCAGCGCCTAGGGCTTGCCGATCGAAAGGTCGGCGGTTCGAATCCCCGCGGCGGGGTGCGCTCCCGTTGTTCGGTCCCAGCGCCTGCCAACCTAGCAGTTCGAAAGCACGTCAAAGTGCAAGTAGATAAATAGGGACCGCTTACTAGCGGGAAGGTAAACGGCGTTTCCGTGTGCGGCTCTGGCTCGCCAGAGCAGCGATGTCACGCTGGCCACGTGACCCGGAAGTGTCTCCGGACAGCGCTGGCCCCCGGCCTCTTGAGTGAGATGGGCGCACAACCCTAGAGTCTGTCAAGACTGGCCCGTACGGGCAGGGGTACCTTTACCTTTAAGCAGAGCATAGATTAGGATCTGCTGCAAAATAGCTGGGTGATCTGCGGTACAATAACAACAAGAGGTTCTCCTCTTACATTTTAAGACATTGTTATTTCAGTGTTCTTTTTTCCTGGGTGGTAACCATCTGGCCTGTTCCCGACATGATGATCCTGGCTTCTTAAACTGTGGTTGGGAATTAATAGGTGCCTATGCACTCCTCTGTTGCTTACTGGCTTTAGTGCTGGGATCCTTGCTCAAACTTCATTTCCTCATTGCATTAAAACCAGGGATCTGTGGTTTAATGGTGGTTTACCAGGATAAAAGATCCCTTTAGGTGAATCAACATTAAACCACAGTTTTGGGTACCAAGACTTAATCGAGAAGAGCAGTTAAAAGAGACATGGATCTAAACGCTGAAGGTGATAAGAGGTAAGTCAATGACCTTCATAAACCATGGTGCAACCCAGTATGGCCTGGTTGACACATGATGCTAAACCATAGCTTTGTGTGTATGCGCTATGCACAGGCACACACATACAAGGGGAGCAGTTCAGAATCTTTCTTTTCTGCTTTTGGTTAACTGCAGTTTGTTGTATTGTTTTGTTTGACAAATTGTGGTTAACATTTACTGTGGCTAGTTTAAAACAAGTCAGTTTCAAACCATGTTTTCTGAAGCAAGCTTTTGAAAATTAAGCAATCTAAAAAAATTAATCACAGTTCTGGGTCCCATTGTCAGGGCAAGCTGGGGTTCACCAAAAGTATGTGCACCTGAATTTTCTGGAGGCCCCCTGTGATTTATTCCTGCTCATGCACATTTTGCTAAATGAACACATGAAGACAGATTGTCTGGATTTGTTGCTCTTTGGTTTTGCTCCTTTCTTGTGCTTTCCTGATCAGCATTTTATTTGTAATGATTATATCTATCATCTCTCTGTGATTACTTTTGATTATTGGGTGCTTTATAAAGTTCTTTTTCAGCAGAAGATTGGGGCAAAAATATTTTTAAAGAAACAAATATGTGGCTAGAAACCAGAAGTAAAATGCTTTTATACTATGTGCCTGCCCTGAATAGTAAAGATTACATGATATAATAAAGTGCAAAATAAGTGAGGTTGGGCAAAGTTGCCTACATCCCATCATATGGATCAGGCCAGTGGCCCACCTAGTCCAGCATCCTGTTCTCAAAGTGACCAGCCAGATGCCTCTGGTAAGCCTGCGCGAGCCTTACTTCTCCGGATCCATCACCATCCACTTCTCAGCCCAGGTAGATATTCTCCCAAACCACCTTGCAGTTAAAAATCTGAACAATCGTAAAGTTCCAAGAGAGAGTCTTCAGGTCCCTGACAGGTGGAGCTGATCTTCTCATCAAGAAGTCCCTGATAAGATTCCGAAGGACCTCAAGATGCCACAGAAAGCAGTTTTAGAACTTAAGAAAAGCCCTGCTAAATCATGCCAAAGGCCCACCTAGTCCACCATCTTGTTCTCAGAGTGGCCAATCAGACTTCCCCCTCCTGTGATTTCCGGCAGCTGGTGAGAAGAGGCATACTCCCTCTGACCGTGTAGGTAGAACATAGATGTCCTGGCTAGTAGCCGTTGGTAGCATTGGGTTTCTCTTGGCAGAGAAGTTGGATTGGCTGGATACACACAGGTTTGGCTACAAAGGAAGCAGAATACAGGAATGAGTCTGAGACTATAGTGATTTCTTTCCAAGCTTGCAGATCTCTTTGTACTACCTTGGCATGTGGTGGCAGTTCTGTGGTATTTTCGTGGAAGGAGCTATATTACGCAACACAAGACGTGCCAGTCTCTGTGGCTGACCCAAAAATGGTGAAGGGAGAGGCAAGTTCAATAATAATAATAATAATAATAATAATAATAATAATAATAATAATAATCAGTATGAATATTGAATATAGTCAGGCCAAGGACCAGCTGAATGAAGCTCCAAGACCACCGTGTGGTCCGTGGGCCACAGCTTAGGAACCCCTGATCTAGGCAAGACTCAAGAGGCTCAAGCTTTCATATTGCCCCTGGTGGGTAGCGGGGAGAGTAGAGGATTGTATTTCTGAAATACGTTGGGCTTTTTAAAAACTCAGGTGCTTCTGAGAGCATTGCCTCTCTCCTGTTGCCTTCTAATCACAAAGAAAGGTGAAGGGCATAGCTTAGGATCAGTCAGGCCACTGCTTTCCTGAAGCAGATGCCTCCTGTGGTTTTTGCAGAGTTCGGAATCCAGCCTCAAGAAGAAGGTGATGAAGAAGAAAGGCAAGATGGAGAGTCCCTGGCTGAAACCCACCCGGAAGAGGAGGCGGAGGAGTAAAAAGAAACAAGCTGGTGCATTGGGTAACAGGATCAAATGTGTCTTATTTTCTATCCCTTCACCCCAGTAGTTTCTGTTCAGTGGAGACTGAGGCCCCAGTCATACTATACATTTAAAGTAGCATCATGCCACTTTAAACAGCCATGGCTTCTCCCCCAAAATATTCCTTTGAACTGCAGTTTATTAAGGGCGCTGAGAGTTGTTAGGAGACCCCCTATTCCCACCGAAGAGCAGTTTTAACAATCCATTCCTTTCCCCAGGTAACTAGGAATTGTAGCTCTGTGATGGGAACAACTCTCTGCCCCTTAACAAACTACAACTCCCGGGATTCTTTGTGGGAAGCCATGACTGTTTAAAGTGATGTGATGTGGCTATAAGTGCATAGCACAGATGGGGGCTGAGCAAGTTCTTTCCTCCTTCATTTCCTTTGCAATGGGAGCACAAGCAGATTGGCTTAGGATAGGGGATCCAAAACTGAGACCACAGAGCCATCATAAGGAATACCACCTGACTTCTCAGTTTCCAGCCAAGATGCAAGAGTAGTAATGTTCAGAAGGAGATGAGATAAGACTCAGCCCTTCCCATTTGCCATTTCTCCTGTCCCCAAAACTTCAAAGGTGGCTTTCTAAGCAAAGTAGTTGCGGCTCTGGGACTTGCGCTTAGGAACCAGGGGGTCTACTCTTTCATTCTTTTTAAGGAACATAGGAAGCTGCCTTGTACTGAATCAGACCAATGGTCCACCAACCTTGGTATTCTTGCCTACATAGACTGGCAGGGGCTGTACAGAATTTGATGCAGGGAGTGTTTCCCAGTCCTAACTAGACACGCCAAGGATTGAACCTGGAACCTTCTGTGTGCAAAGCAGAAGCTGTTCCACTGAGCTAAGGCTTTTGCTTCCCAAATCGTGTTGCTTTGACTTTCCTCTCCTGGGCTGAGAAGGGCAACTGGTGTGTCCGGCAAACCTTTGCTTATAGAGAAATGATTGGAAGAGGTAGTATCCTCCATGGGTGAGGGCAATACTCTTCTCCCAAGAGGCTCAAGATCTTACAGGGCTTAAGGGGAAAGTTCTGCAGGCCCTCCTCTTATCCTTGCACCAATGCTTGGTAAAAACCGCTTTGGTCGTTCAGTATCTGATCGGTGACCCTCAAGTAGCTCAGAGCATTTATTCCCTCCTCATACTGGCTCTTGGACAGTGACACAACTTTAGGAGAAAGAAGAGGCTTTTAAAAAAACATGCAGGGTTAATGTCTGGCTCTAGATCTCCTGACTGACTAGGCTGGCATTCTGCTTTGCTGGAGGGAGGAGGGCAAAATATTTTGGGGTGAGGAGGGGAGTGTGTGTGTGTGTGTGTGTGTGTGTGCACTTGTCTCTTGGAATAGGAAAAAGAGGCATGAACTAAATCCCTGCTAGAGGTTCTCACATTCGTTTTCATTAGCAAACCCTGCTTTGCTCATTGAGAAGCTGTACAATTGGCTCTGAACACTCCTTTTTTTTTTTTTTGCCTTGAGCCAGATGTCTCCTGTCCCCTTCATCTTGTTTTCTACACCATTGGGTCTCTTTTTAAGCATTGCTGAGATCTAAAGTCCTTTTGCATCAGGGTGTGTAGGGTGAATCAAGGCAAGCCCAGGTCCTTCTCCCTTCCTCTTTCTCATCCACGTTTCTGCTGCTAATGCAGTGCAGCAGCAGACAGATGTGTCTGAAAGGGAGGACCTCTCTTCCTGGTAGCTGGCACCTTTTTTTCCCTCTCCCCAAAAAACAGTGCAAGGGTGGGGTGAAATCTGCCTTATTCAGGCAGAGAGAGTAGGAAGAAGGGCTGAAAAGATCAATTGGCCCAGTTGTTGCATTTTAATTATTCTATTAGCATCTGTATTTGCTAGAGATCCATCAGCCTGTAGCCTGCATACAGTCTGCTAGAGATGAATGTGGCCTTTAAGAGAGAGAGGGAGAGAGACACACACATACATGCATAGTTCTTTTCTTTGCTATATAAATATGTGTATATTTTAAACCCAGGTTCGGAAGCCTACAAGTCTTCCTTAGACAGTGGAGAAGGAACTGGGGTGGAGAATAACATGGAGTACATGGAAGTCTCTCTGGATTCCTTGGATCTCCGAGTGAAGGGAATTCTATCTTCGCAATCAGAAGGTGAGTGTCAGCGTTCTAAATATGGCCATGTACCATTTTGGTTCTTTGTTTCCTTGGATTTCATTTCTCTGTATTAAGATGATGCCCCCTGGTGGCTGGCAATATTGAGAATGAGAAGAGGCCAAAAAGGCATATCAGTGGATCAAATGGGGAGTGAGGCTAGAGCAAGGGAGAGCAGCTAGTAGATCACCTTTGACCCAGCAGTGTGTGTGTGTATTTGTGTGGATACTGCAGGAAATAACGCTGATGGGAATATCCTGGGGAGCGTTAAGGCTTTAGAACACTTCTGGGTGCAGTTGTGATCTAAGACAATTTGACTAATCCCTGTGGCTTTGTCCCCTTGGTCGTGTCTTCGGGTTTTTTGCTTTTTATTTTCCCCTTGCCAAGAAAAGAAAAAGAGTTGTTCTCCCCTTCCGGTTTCCTCCAGTGCTGCTCCCTGTTCTCAGGCAAGAGGCATGTGACAAAATTCCAGAAGGGCTCCTTCAGAGAAGTAGAAGGCGGCACACAGCTGACACATGCCAGAGGACTGCTTTGTAGAGCAGATGGGAGATTCCTGGCAGTCTGGCTGGGGCGTCACTGAGCCACTGCTCAAGGCAGTCTGGCAATCCAGCCTTTTCATCTGGGCAGGAGCTGTGCCATTCCCGCATAGTATTGGCTGTGTGCCCCCTTTTGCATTTAAGAAGGTCCGTGGCTCTGTGATGCAGCACCTGCTTCTGGACCAGTGGGCTGACTCTGCAGGAAGCAGTTTCCTATGTTCCAGAGGGCAGGACCTGGGTCAACAGGCTCAAATTACAAGTTCACAGCTCCAGTAGATAGGAATGCACTTGCTTGTGTCTCACAAAAAGGCCGCAGTGCTGCAGTAGAGCATCTGTTTTGCATGCCAAAGGTCCTGGATTCAGTTCCTGGCAGGGCTAGGAAGCAGCCCATCTGAATTCCTGGTGAGCTGCTGTCAGTCAGTGTAGACAAAAACAAGATGGACAAAAGGTCAATCTTACTGGGATTGTTTGGAGAAGTACAATGATAGTGCAGACCATGCAAGAAGGTTCCCAGTTCAATCCCCAGTACCTCCAGGTTGGACAGGGAGAGAACCCTGTCTGAAATCCTGGAGAGCGGCTGCCAGTCAGTGTAAACAAGAGGTGGACCCAGGAGTCTGACTTGTTTATAAGGCAGCTTCCTACGTTCATAAGAACTTATGGATGGGTGCAGAATTCCATTTGGACCTTCACCCTTATGTTTCCCATGTTCTTTTGTTGATGATGGTGCTTGTTTGTAACCTGTTCACCTAGTTAGGCTGCAGTAGGCTGAGCAGACTCTTAACGATGCATGCTCCACAATGCTTTTATACTTAAGAAAAGCGATTCAGAAAAATCTACCCTCTCCTCTCCTCCCTCCTCCTCCTTCCTGCGGTTGTTACCTCTGGAGAGGAGCTTGATGAGACAAATAACATTGATTTCAAGAGGGGTGCTTGCACCAACACTGCAACCAGTACATTGATTTCAAGTGGCAGCTGTTGAAAACCTGATCCAGGAAATGATGGACCGGTTTAACAATTCATTTTTTTAATGGCCTCTGTATCATCCAATTGCAAACATAAAGAGTCCTCAAAAACTAGTTTTGAGCATTGTTCGGATTAGAAAAAAACCAAAATAAAATAAAAGGGGAAAGAAAGGCTGTATAAGAATGTAAGAAGTAGTCTTGCTGGAGCGGGCCAAAGGGCCAGCATCCTGTTGTCTCACTGGCCAACCTGATGTCTCTGGGAAACCCATAAGAGGACCTGAGTTATCTCATGCTGGCACTGGAAACTCCGCATGGCTCTAGGCATTCTGCAGAGCATGAGACTGAGTCACCAGGCCTATTTTTATAGTGTAGGTGTGTTGCCTGCAGGGAAGGCTGTAGCTCAGTGAATCATAGCTCATCTGCTTTGCATGCAGGAAGGCCCAGGTCGAATCCCCAGCATCCTCAGCACTGGGAACATTGGTTGTCTGAAACCCTGGAGATCTGCTGTCAATCAGTATAGACTGAGCTATATGCACCAATGGTTCTGTCTTGTTATAAGGCCACTGCATAATATAAGGCAACTTCAAAGCTAGCAAGCAGGACCTGGTTTTTGCTCCCTTAACAACTGGTATGCAGGAGCATACTGCCTATGATAATGAGTGTAGTATGCAGGTATCATGATTGTCAAGGCCCTTGACAAGCCTTATCCTTCATGTGTTTTTCCAACTTCCCTTTCAAGCCGTCGAAGCGGGTGGCCATCACTGCGTCTTGCAGGAAATTCAGTTCAATGGTGAATAGTGAAGGAGAATAGCTTTCGCCCCTGGGTTGCTTCAGGTATCCCGACTTTGATTGAAATAGGCTAGAGTTTGGAAGACTGTAGAGACTTAAGTGGAACCATAGAATTGTGGTATTGGAGGGGATCCCAAGGGTCATCTAGTCCAGCCCCCTGCAGTGCCAGAATATCAGCTAATGCATACATGACAGATAGCCATCTAATCTCTGCTTAAAAGCCTCAATCAAAGGAAGGAGAGTCCACCACCTTCTGAGGGAATCCATTCCACTGTTGAACAGCTCTTGCCATCAGAAAGTTCTTTCTGATCTTTAGTCACAATCCCCTTTCTGTACCATGATGCCATTTGTTTAGGTCTACCCAAACTTGACCCTCCCCCCTTAGGGAGCTTACACACCTAATCCAAAAGAAGTGAGTGTGAATCCACACCAAGGGAGGCAGATTATGTACACCCATACATCTGTGTAGGTCAGAGCTGCTGTGCTAGGCTCTCCACAGGTGGACCACTGTTGCTTATCACAAGGGAGAGATGACAAGAAGGTTGGTGCTGTGCTGGTTCATCAACAAAAGCTCCAGATTGTCTCTGCCTGGTGCATTTGCACTGCACTGTCCCCTCCTCTTCCTTCACTTAGTTTTAGATATCCTTTCCATCCTGTAGGTCTGGGAAGGACTGCCAGCCTGCCTATGTGAAGATGCAGGCTGAAAGAATTGTAAAGCGCTTGGGGCGTTCTTGCCTATATGGGGCCTTCAGAATGTCAGACATTCTTACACAGCCTTGACCAGGCTTTCTCAACCTCAGCCCTCCAGATGTTTTGGGTCTACAACTCCCTTGATCCCTAGCTAGCAGGACCAGTGATCAGGGATGATGAGAATTGTAGTCCCAAAACATCTGGAGGGCCGAGTTTGAGGAAGCCTGGCCTTGACCAAAATAAAATGAAGTTGCCAGCTAGTGACTGTTTACAGCCTGTGTTACCATTGTGCTGAGGTTTCCCTCCCTTCTCAGTCTCCTTATGTGGATTGCAGGAGAGTTGGGTGGTTTACTTACTCTTTGTGTGTGTTGCTTTTTCCTGCAGGTCTTTCCAATGGCCCTGAAACAATGGAAACAGACAGCCTTCAGGAAGCGCCTCTCTGTAGCTGTCGAATGGAAACTCCCAAAAGCCGGGAGATCACCACACTAGCCAATAACCAGTGCATGGCAACCGAGAGTGTGGACAAGGAGGTGGTGTCACCCTTCTCTCTCTCATTTTCTGTTGATCGTTGTAGTTGGCACTTGGCACCCTCCATTGGAGCGTCATCTCTGCTTGGCAAGGGACCTGGTTGGCATGTCCTATAAAGGCACATGCTAATCTCCTCCCCTTCCTCAAAATAACTGGTGCTTGCTACACACAGACTTGAAAACAGTCCATACATGGGGCTTCTTCCTTGCTCAGGTTCTGAAGTGTGCAGCTCATCCGCAAGGACCAGGGTGGGTGGGATCCCAGGCAGAGAGGGCATTGAAGTCTGGTTCCAGTGAGTGGGGGTTGGCATAGGATGTGGAAGAGAGGTAACTATTATTGGGGATGGAAGCAGTCCATAATATCTAACGATAAGCCCTGCCAGAGCTGGCCAAAGTGCCTTCTAGTCCAGCATCCTGTTCTGGCCAACCAGATGTCCCAGATGGAAAGCCTTGCAAGCAGGACCTGAGTGCAACAGCACTCTCCCCACCTGCAGTCCCCAGTAAACTATTCAGAGGCACCTCCAGCAGTGCAGGTATTACACAGGGACAGAGAAATCTACCTTATATGATCAGATCATTGATCCATTTAGCTGAGGAACATCTACACCAGGCATAGGCAAACTCGGCCCTCCAGGTGTTTTGGGACTACAACTCCTATCATCCCTGACCATTGGTTCTGTTAGCTAGGGATGATGGGAGTTGTAGTCCCAAAACATCTTGAGGGCCGAGTTTGCCTATGCCTGGTCTACACTGACTACCAGCGGCTTTCCGGGATTCAGGCAGGGAATCATTCCCAGGCCTACCTGGAGATGTCAGATTGAACCCGGGACCTTATGCATACAAAGCATTGGTCTTCCACTGACCTCCCCCGAGTCATTGACCTTACTAGCGTGTTGAGAACAAAAACTTCCTGCACAGAGGTAGCTAATGCTTTAGCTCACTCTTAAGAGCATGAGACACGCCTCTTTGCTGGAATTTGCTGTTTTGTTTTGCCAAATAAAATAATAATAATAATAATAATAATAATAATAATAATAATAATAATAATACCTCCCATGTTTTGTGCATGGGTGCATAACCAAAGCCCAACAAATTAAGTTGGGGTGGAATGTGGATGCCTTGGTTTCTTCTGAATTGTGCAGCCCATGAAGTACGTCAATATCTTACACTTTTCACAAAGTGGAATAATTGTGGTTTGCACAGGGATTGTCTCCCCAACCCCCAGATCTTGCATATGTCCTATGCATGTGTTTCCTACCTCCCCTCCCCACTCTTTCCCTTTCTAGTGCTGTCTCTGATGAGCTCCCTCCATTTAGTCCGCTGCCACTGGCTGTTCTGTAGCTCAGTAAAGTTCTCTGATGCTGCTGCAGACTGCATGCCAGCAGCCGCCACCCCGTAGTTTCTCAATTAGCTACTGCTGGGGGAGCCAAGATCTAATGAGTGCCTGTGGTCAGGAGATAACTGGCAGATTCTTCTCCTGCTTGGATGACATCTCCTCAGGACTGATAAACAGGGCCAAAGAGTCAGGCTGGGTGCTTCCTCAGATTGGCGGCATCTGTGTTTCGGAAGAAGGGTGGCTGTGTTCTACCTCTACTTCTAGAGAGAGGGTGCCTCTGAATGCCAATTGCTAGGGATCGCAAGTGTAGAGAGTGTTGTTGTGCTCAGGCCCTTTTGGGGGGCTTCTTATAGGCATCCAGTTTTCCATTGTAAAAACAGGACACTGGGCTACATGGATCTTTCTCTTCTTAACAGCCTTAAGGAGTTCCAGTTCTAATCCCTGATGGATGAAGTCCAGATTCTAATGGCTTTTGTATACTTAGGAGGAGTGAAGAATAAAAGATTATTACGTTCTTAGGAATGCAAGTTAAATCTTATCCTCCCCCCCCCCATATTTTATTAGCCATAATTTCCCACCTTAAAATAGGGTGTTTCCAGGGGGCACAATATGTTCAAACAGAGTGGACAGGAAAACACAGAGGGTTTTTGGAAGCCCAAGTGCAGATGCCCTTCTTGTACAATTTCAGGCATATTAATGTTCAGGAAGGAAGTGCTAGGGCTGGTTCATGTGTGCACAGTCATCACTTGATGACTGCAACAGGTACAAGAGAAAACTGCTCTTAAGGGAAGGGCTGCGATTCAGTGGTAGAGCATCTGCTTTGCCTACAGGGTCTGATCCCAGGTATGAGACCCCTGCCTAGAACCCTGAAGAGCTGCTGTAGGCAGTAGATGAGTGAATGCTCTGGCTCTGTATGAGGAAACATCCTATGTTCCAGAGGGACCAGGCATCTCCAGGTAGGACTATGAGAGATTCCTGTCTGAAACCCTGGAGAGCAGTTACTGGCCAGCATAGTCTTGAGTCTACATAAGCTTCCTGTGTTCCTGACATCAAGTGATGACTTGCATGAGCGATTAGGCTATAACAGACTGTTTTGAATTTGAGCCCACATGTTCAGGTGCCAGACATCAAATGTAGGGAAATGAAGTGATGTGCAGTGTACAGTCCTGATCGCCTCAACTCAAAAGAAGATACTGTAGAGTTGGGAAATGTTCAGGAAAGGGCAACCAATGTGATCAAGGGATGAAGTGAAAAGGGACTTTGTAATTTTGATTAAAGGCGAGTAAGAGGTGACATGATGGAAGGCGAGTAAAGATTAAAGATGGATTAAAGGCGAGTAAGAGGTGACATGATGGAAGCCATCCCACCCCACCCGAAATCCACCCTCATCAATTAGGAAAAAGGCAGCTACATCCGTCACCACTGCACTCACTTTCAGAGAGAAGCTCTTTGCTCCTTTCCCTTGCTTAGAATGGGAGGGAGGATGTGTGCCCAGGCTTGGCCCCCAGTGAAATGTGGGCGTGTTTAACAGGATGTTCAGTTCAGGAAAGGCAGGGCCAATGCGAACAGGAACTGAATAGAAAGAGCAAATGGGGGAGATAAACGGTGAGGCCTTTTGCAGGTGCCATAAGGAGGTACTGGCAGACACACTTGTGCCTGCAGGTGCTGCTTGGGAAGTCTTGGTGCAAGGCACCTCTTCTTTAAACAGGACTGAGCAAGAGGTGGAAGACGTTGCTCCCATGTGGCTTGCCTTTGGTGATTCTGGAACTGTGTTTAGTCCTCGTCCTGCAGCCATGTGCCAAAGAGAGTAAAGTGGAACATTTCTCGTGCTGATATGAAGTATTAAGCTGCTTGGTGTGCATGTCTTTGAAATGGGGGCTTTCAGTTCAGTCAGTTCAGTGTGTGAACTCTCAATGCACAGCACAGCATAGCAGAGAAGAAGAGTTTGTCCCCCCCTCTTTCTGGTGCACTCTCCAAGAATGACGTCTTTTCCTCCTCCAGCTAAGCCGTTGCACAAGCCAGGTGCTGAAATATGAGCTGATGCGCCCTTCTAACAAAGTCCAGTTCTTGGTACTTTGTGAGGACCACAGAGGGAGGATGGTGAAGCATCAGTGCTGCCCAGGTTGTGGCTTCTTTTGCACTGCGGTAAGTTTCTCTTTTGGGCCGGGGGGTGGGTGGGCCAGGGGTGTTTGTGCTGGGCTGGCAGGAGAAGAATGACAGTGGCCTTTGTAGGAAAGGGCACTTTGCTCCCCACTTTTGTTGCATTCTTTAAAGAGGACAAAAAGAATTATTGAAATGCAGGCAAGGTAAAAAGCTATGTGGCAGTTGTGGGGAGCCTGTGACCCTCCAGGTTCTGCTGGAATACCACTTCCACCAGCCGCAGCCAGCATGGCCAGTGGTCAGGCATGATGGGAGCTGAAATCCAATGGTGTGTGGAAGGTCACAGGCTCCCCATCCCTTCTCTGTGGTATGGGTTTGCAAACTCTATTGTAGGAACGTAGGACTCAGTCAAACCAAGAGCCAGTCTAGCTCAGTATTGCCTACAGCAGGGATAGCCATTACGGTGCATCACAGATACTGTTGGACTCCAACTCCGATTGTCACTGAGCATTGCCTGTGCTGACTGGGACTGATGGGAGTTGTAGTTTAGCAACATCTGGAGGTTACTACATGCTGCTTCTGATCTGGCAGTGACTTTCCAGGATTTCATATTATGTATGAGGAAGTTTTCTTAAAACACAGGTTCAAAACCTCTCCTAGTTGTAGGAGATCGTTGCATTCTGAGGTTGCAGCATTCTTTAATGTGGTGGTGGGGTTGGGGTGGCAGGAGGGGCACACACTAATGCAGGTTTGGAGAACCTGTTGCAGGACTGCAGCTCTCGCCATCCCTGACCACTGACCATGCTGGCTGGGAGTCCAGTAGCATCTGGAAGTCTAGACCTTACCTATCCTTGACCTTTGAGTGATGGAGGGCTGTCCCTCAGCTCACTGTAGAACTACAAGCAGAGCATGAGAAGCCACCTGTTTGGGGATGGTCTAAATCTTTGGATTTCCTGGATTTCTAGTCTAGATTTGACTAGAAGCCCTGCCTCTGTTGTGTCATATGACACTTTTCTAGCTTTCAATCTGGCAGTCCTACAGCTCAAACAATATTTCTTTCTGGCTCAGGGTGAATTTTTCACCATTGCTGTAAGAGATGCAGGAAGCTGTGGGCCAACCACTCTCATCATCCCTGATAATTGGCCATGTTGGCTGGGGATGGTTGGAGTTCGTTGGAGCCCAGCAATGCCTGAAGGACATTTCCTGCCCTATTGAAATCAAAGGGTGGCATCCAGTGATACTTGTCAATTCATCGAAAATAATGAGCCTGTGTTACTCACGCCAATAAATGTCAGTGTATCAGCTTTGGATGAAAGCCAAAACTTTTGTGTAGGATAGAGGCTTTGATTTGTGGCACTGACCACTTCATGACAAGGAATAGGGCATCTAGTTGTCTCTGTTGCAGGGATAGGGAACCTCTGTATATTGTTAAGAGACCCCAGCTCCTTCCATCCCTGACTATTGGTCAAGCTGACTATGGTCCATGGGTGTTGGAGTCCAGCGACACCTGGAGGGCACCAGGTTCCCCATCCCTGCTCTTACGAGGCAGCTCCCTCTCTCAGAAGGGAATAACTCAGTGCTAAGTAGACCTGTTGGCCACTGTGGGAACAGAACTTGATGGGTCTATGGCCTGATCCAGCTGGGCCCTTCTTACATTCTACCTCCGCTATTGCAGGCACTATGGCTCAGGAGGCCAAGTAAGGAGTGCTGTTGCACTTGGGTCTTGCTTGCAGAGAACAGGATGCTGGACCCAGGTGAGCCTTTGGTTTGATCCAGCAGGGCTCTTCTTAAGGTCTTCTGTAAAAACTGCAATCAAAGGACGATACTCTCCAGCAGGTAGAGGTTGAAAAACCTCAGCCAGAGGCGAAGCACCACTTGGAGATGTGTAACTCACGGAGATTCCTTCTTTTCATTGTGTCTCTTTCCTTTAACCAGGGCACTTTCATGGAGTGCCAGCCAGAAAGCAGCGTCTCCCACCGGTTCCACAGGGATTGTGCCTCCCAGGTCAAAGGCACAAGCTACTGCCCACACTGTGGGGAAGAGGCCTCGAAGGCCAAAGAAGTGACTATAGCAAAAGCGGACACAACCTCCACGCTTCCGCTGAGCTACGAGCTGAAGAAACCTGGGACTTCTGAGGGGAGGGCAGACACGACAACTGGAAGGTGAGTCCAGAGGATGGCGGTGCTGAGCATGTGTTGGGGCCCACTGCCCACCTCCCCAGCCACACTCAGCATTGTTGTTCCTTACTGTTCATTTTCACTCTTTCAAGAATGAGAGGGGTAGGGGGGTCTCAGGTCCAGGGCAAAATGTTCCCTGGTACCTGCTGCACGACACACGTCCTCACCAGCCCTACTGTACACCCTCCTTGAGTGTTTCTTCCCTTACTGGAATGTGTACTTGAGATCTGTCCGAATGGAAGACAGAGAGGAGTGGCTTTTTGTGTGTCTTTTTTATGGTGAGGATGCATAGAAGCAAGCCGACTGCGCGAAGCTAACAATGTGCACTTTTTGCCCCGACCAATTTTGCCTCTGGCCCCACTGGCACATGGCCCCTGGAAGGTTGCCCACGTATGAATGTGGCCCTTTGGGGTGGAGAAGGTTCCTCACCCCAGGTCTGCTTTGTGAAGTGCTACCCTGTTTGGTATGCCTTGCCTTGCTGCTCACAGCCAAGGCTGCAACAGCTGGCAGCCGTCCACAGAATCCACTTACAAAGCTGTGACCTCAAATGCCATCCTCTCTCTGGCCATTAAGTCTCTCGTAGGATGCGCTATGCACTTGGCTCTCTTGGAATGCACCACTTCATCCTGTAGGAAAGCGGGTTGCATGTTTTGTCCCTACATTATAAACTCAAGCTTGGCAAGTCGCAGGGAGAAGACCTATGTGCTTCTACCTCACATGTTAACTTTCTGCTGTGAGAGTTATTATTTTTTAATAGGGAGGGACGGATCTAGGTAAGCTGCTTCTCCTACCTGCAGCCTGAAGGGAAGCAATCCAGTGAGGGTTGTACTGTCCATTTTCTCTGCCTTTCTGCTAAAAAGAGATGGACCACACAGTAAATGGAGAGAAGGATTTTAGGTGGAGCGGTTACAAAACAATGGTGTGATGCTACTGAGTATTTGCGAACTATTTGCCTTTAAAGCTTACATCTTTTCCCTTGCTTGATGCAAAATGCGAGAGTGTTATTAATGGTTTGTGAAGTGTGCATTTAACAGAGAAAGCATCCTCATACTGAGTCATCACTGGTCCATCCAGCTCAGGATTGCCCACACTGACTGGCAGCAGCCTTCCTGGTTTCTAGGGATGGAACCAGGGACTGAGCGAGGGACCTTCTGAATGCAAAGCAGATGCTTGTCTTGCCCCTTATATTTATTGAATTGATTCCTGCTGTCTTCAGCTTAGATTCCTCTGCAGATACCATCTTATCAGAAAGTCCATTCCACACAATGCAGGAAGACGGCCTTTTGTGCTCCCTTAAAATACACAAGGAGCTGCCTTATTCTAAGTCAAACCATTGGTGCACATAGCTCAGTGTACTGACTAGCAGTGGCTCTCTAGGGCAGCTTTTCTCAACCTGTGGGCCCCCAGATGTTGTTGAACTACAACTCCCATCACCCCTAGCTAGCCAGGCCAGAGCTCAGGGATGATGGGAGTTGTAGTCCAACAACATCTGGGGACCCACAGGTTGAGAACCGCTGCTCTAGGGTTTTTGGACAGGGAGTGTTTCCCAGCCCCATGTGGAGCTGCCTGGGATTGACCCTGAGACCCTTTGCATTCATTCATTCATGCATTCATTTCATAAAATTTATACACCACTTGGCTCTGAAAAATCTCAAAGTGGTTTTTAAAAGACAAGACAGTAAAACCAAGAAAAACTCACAGCTATGCTTTAGAACATGCAAAGTTTAAAGTATTGAAACAGATAAAATCACCTGAGCTTTCTAAGCCACCTGGGTAGGCTTGTATAAGTAGGAATGTTTTTAGCAGGTGCCAGAAAGAGAACAGTGAAGGCACCTGCTTGATCTCAACAGACAGGGAGTTCCAAAGTGTAGGGCTGCCATACTAAGCAATCAAGGGCTTACAAATGTGGAACAGGTGTTATGCGGCACCTGTAGCTCTGCCCATTCCACCAACCGAAGCAGTCAGGTGGGCACATGTGGGCTACCCACATCATGCAAAGCAAATGCTATGGCCCTCCCTTAACCCTTCCTCTTTTTTTGTCACAGTGGGTCTGGAGCACAGCTGTCTGAAGAAGTCCGGTCTGAGACTTCGTCTGCTGAGGGATTTGACTTGGCCGGGACATCTGCCTTTCCCAAACCTGCCCCAGCCTGTCACTCCCAGGGACCAGTGAAAGAAACCTTGGAAAGCGCCTTGATCGCTCTAGATTCCGAAAAGTAAGAATCGTCTGGCTGTCGGCCCATGGGAATTGTCCTTGTAGTTTTTGTGGATGTTACCTGGGTGTGGGCCCAGTCAGTCTCTTGGAAGCCAGGACATACTCAGCAGTAACTCAGAGAAAGGCTTTTGGTGTGGCTTCTCCTGTTCTTTTCTTTTTTCTTTTAAAAATAATTTTTATTAAAGATTTTCACGAAGTACAAAAGATCGCACAATCTCTCTCTTTTTTGTTCAGATTATAACAAATTATAATATAACCATATAACAGATTATATGGTTCCATTCAGTATTAGACTATGGTATCCGGGGGTGGGGGAGAGAGAGGGTAGAGGTTCTGTGGCAAAGCATTCCTGTTCAGATATGACAGGTGCCTGCTACCTGCACTTACCAGAAGGAACTGAAGACATTTGTGTTCCAGTAGGCTTTTCTAGTTGAATAAATCGGGTCTTTGCCAGAAGCACCTGCTTGTTAGTGTTTTAGTCTTGTCTTTAAATGCATTTTTGTGTGTGCTTTTAACTGTTTTTAATTGTGTGTGTGTGTGTGTGTGTGTGTGTAAACCTCCTTGAGACAATAGTTTAGAAGGTGATTAATAAATCAGCGTTGTTAATAAATAATAATAACCAGCCTTTTGTAAAAAAAATTTATTGGTTTTTCCACATATAATATAAAACAATACAAAAGACAAACACAAACAAACATATAAACATGTATAATTTCATAGATTTTTTCATGTACCCAATTTCAGCGACTTCCCCATGCCCCCCTTTTCTGCATCTCTATTTTAAACTTTTTTTCCAGCAACCCCTGTTCCAAATTATAATTACTTCCTTTCTTTAACCTCTTTCTTTCCTCTTATCCTCATTTAACGCTGCAAATCTGTTATGCTTTACCCATGACATTTTAACACTCAGTAATTTTGCAAATATTTTTAAGATAAAGTTTAAATTTCTTCCAATCTTCTTCCGCCGTCTCTTTCCCTTGGTCGCGGATTCTGCTCGTCATCTCTGCTAGTCCCATATAGTCGATCACTTTCGTCTGCCACTCTTCCAGTGTGGGTAGTTCTTGTGTCTTCCAATACTTTGCTAGTAAAACTCTCGCTGCTGTTGTAGCATACATAAAAAACATCCTATCTTTCTTTGACACCAAAATAACCAGCCTTTTGTATGTAGGACCACACTTGCCTAAATTCTTGTCACCAAATTCTGTTAATTTATCAGGCAATTAAGAAACCCAGTAACTGAGCTTAGCTAAAAATAAAAAAACAACAACTAGCAGAGAGTTATTTGCTCTTTTAACAAGAAATAAGCAAACAGAAATAGCCTTGGTTGACTTGTTGATGTTACATGGGTGTGGAACTGATCAGTCTATTTAGAAACAGGATAACGAGCATAATGAACAAAGAGTTAAAAAGAAGCAGAAAAAAAAGTTGACCATGCAAGTAGAGCTCAGCCAACTGGGTGACTATGGTCACCTGTCAGTAGGGCAATACACCAGTCCTATACATTGGATTCATGACAGTGTGGTGTGGACAATAACATGGGGGAGCTGAGTTCAGATCTCCACTTGGCCACCACTGAGCTCACTGGGTTACTTGGGGCCACTCACTGTCTCCTCAGCATCCCTAGCTCATAGAGTTGTTGTGCGGATTTTTTAAAAAGCTGGGGTGGGGGGCGGGAGGAGATGTTAAAAACTCTTCAGTCATACTAGTAATGACTGTTTCCTTTTGACAGACCCAAGAAATTACGGTTTCACTCAAAGCAGCTGTACTTCTCTGCCAGGCAAGGGGAGCTGCAAAAGGTTCTTCTCATGCTGGGTAAGTGATTCCCCCCATGTTTTTCTTACTCCCATCACATGGCAGAGGCGAGTTTTGCTCCTGCTGAGAAGGCAGCCTTGATTGATGCTACAGCCTTGGAAGAGGGACTGCACTTTCGAAGAGAGTATTTGTGCTAAGACTTCACCAGAAGGCTCATAGAACGAAACCTCAGTTGAACCCCCTCCCAAAGTATTCAGTTATGTCAGGGCAATTATATCAGGGCTAAATAAGCAGATATATTGTTCTGCCTTGTGGTGGAGCAAGGCTCAACCAGGGTGTAGAATAAAAGTGGGGTTCAGGTAGGCCAGGCCAGTGTTCTGGTTGTGCTCTGGGGAACCCCAAGCTCTGTAGTTGCACCAGCAGCAAAAAGGCTACCTTTCATAGCCGTAGCTTGTTTGCATTTCACCTGAACTGGGAAACCTACAGTTAACAGTGTTGGAAGAACCAGGATGTTTAGCCAGCTTCAAGGGTACATGCACACGAAAGCTCATACCAAGAACTAACTTAGTTGGTCTTTAAGGTGCTACTCAAGGGTACAGGTTAGTCTTCTTGCAAACCATAGCTAATCAAATTTGGGCAGCATGGGTAACCATAGAAAGCATAGTGGTGTAGTGGTTAGAGTGTTGGACTTAGTACCAGGGAGATGAGGGTTCACCTCCCCACTCAGCCATGAAACTTCTTGGACCAGTTGCCTAACCTACTTCCCAGGGTCCTTGTGAAGATAAACCAGGGAGGGGGAGAAGTTTTTGTGCCACTTTGAGCTCCTTGAATGACAGGTGGGCTAGAAATGTAACAACAAGTAAATAAAATATAGCCAGTAGAAGGTTTCCAGGTAGATTGGTCGATTTACTTGCGTTTGTGGCCAAAAGAGTAATTCATACCTCTGCTTATTAAGCTAAGGTGTGATGATCCCAAGTGTGATCTTTTCCTTTAGTGGTAGGCTGCCTCACAACCGTGGCAGAATCCTGAGCGAGAAAAAGTCTTTGCTGTCATCAGGACCGTCTCCTGTAGGTTGTGAGACTATTTGGTATCCCAGCTGTGTAATGGGGCAATTCTGTTTGCCTATGGAGGCTTCCTGATAATCCCCTCCAGATAGCCAAGATTATCAAGGAATCAGATACAATCTTGCTCCAGGTGCCCCATCAGAAACAGCCTTCCTATGACTCTATTCCCCTTGACTTTACACTGTGGGCCTGTGTTTGTTTTGTAGTGGATGGGATCGATCCGAACTTCAAGATGGAACACCAGAACAAGAGAACTCCTCTCCATGCAGCAGCGGAGTCAGGACACATGGACGTTTGCCACATGCTGATCCAGGTTTATCCCAGTTCTTTTGGGGGGGGATGGGGTGTCAAGAGGGTGGGTGTGTTTCCTTGTCACTTCTCCTGCCAGTGCATCTCTCTGCCAACTCCCACTGCAGAAGCCCCATCCCTGTCCAATCAACCAGTGGTTTCAGGTTTTCTATTCTTCCACTTAAACAGATGCTGAGCCTGTTCTAGTTTAGAAGGAACGTATTGCGAAATCCTGCTAGGGATGAGTCATGCTGATCTGGGACTTTAGTTAAGTGTGAATTGATAGGATGTTAAGGACCCCTCTGAGGTTTTCACAGGGTGTTTGGCTGCCCTTTTAAAAGAGAGAATTAATTAACCTTTCAGCCTGTGTGGTGTAGGTTAGAGTGCCAGACTAGGACCTGAGACGCCCAGGTTCGAATTCTTATCCGGCCATAAGGCTGTGTGTGTGTGTGTTTTTGTTTGTTTATTTTATACAACACCCTTCACCCAAATATTGTAGTGCAGTATAAAAACACAAAAAGCATAACATAACAACAACAAACACACCCACTCCCTGACACGTATAAAAAATCAAAGATTGCTTAATCAGCCAAAGGTAAAGAGGAAAGTTTTTGCCTGGTGCCTGGTAATAGATAACGAAGGCTCCAGGTGAGTCTCCCCAGGCAGAGAATTCCACAAACAGCAAATATGGAAGGCCACAGGTTAGCCTCCCCAGTGCACTAGATGAATGACAATGTGACTTACTCCATTTTGTGTTGATGAACTTCTCTGCTTTCGGGTCGCATTGGCCCAAGCCATAAGCTCAGGGGAACAGGAAGCTGCATATTTCTTAGTGACACAGGATAAGTTGTTAATCGGCCATGAGCCCAGCTGTGTGACTCTCTGCAGTAACTGTTACCATGTGTATCTGTCTTGGCACAGGCGGGCGCTAATATAGACACCTGCTCTCAGGACCAGAGGACCCCGCTTATGGAAGCAGCAGAGAATAACCACCTGGAGACTGTGAAATACCTCATCAAGGCTGGAGCATTAGTGGATCCCAGGGTACTGATGGCGTGTGGATTTTTTTATATCTAAGGTGGCAATGGTCTCATTGGCATGTCAGATTATGACTCAGTGCAAATGCACAGGCAACGCAGGCTCTGAGAGGAGAGAGCGGACACTTTGCTGCTCTGGCTGAGCTAAGCAGTGACTTTGCTATGTCATCATCAAAACCTGGGTTCATGGTTTAGATTTCCCCAGACTAACCACGACCCATAACCAAGGTTTGTCATATGCTTTGCAGCTTGTGGTCTGTCTGGAAGAGCTAAAGCACAGTCCTTGGCTCCGATGACGTGCTAAACTGAACCTTATCTTTTGTCAGCAGAGTGACTGGGAGGAGGAAAGCAGATGCAATCTCCTTTCTGAGAGTCCACACACTCGTGTGTGTGTGCTGAGACACTAATTGGCTTAGTGTGACGTGCAAACCAGGACATGGTGTGGTGTTCTGCCCTCATTTGCAATGAGCTACTTGTCGCAAGATTGCAGGTTGCTTGCAATCTTTTTTAAAAAATAATGTCCTAGGACAGAGAATTTTAAAGCAGTTCCAGGGGCTCTATTGGCTGATTGATTGATTCAATTTCTATACCGCCCTTCATCTAAGGATCACAGGGTGGTTTGCAGTATAAAAACACAAAAAATAAATAACATAATAGCAAAGAAAACAATATGCTGTCCCCCCACAAGATTTGAAAGGCCATAGGTTGTTTAATTAGCCAAAGGCCAGGGAGAGAGAGGAAGAATGTTTTCGCCTGGTGCCTAAAGATATGTAAAGAAGGGGCCAGGCAAGCGTCCCAGGGGAGAACGTTCCACAGATGGGGAACCACCACAGAGAAGGTCCATTCTTGTGTTGTTATCCTTCAGTCCTTGCATAGAGGGAGCATACTAAGAAGGAGCATCAGTTCATTTGGGGAGGGGTTTGCCTTGTGGTTTTGCAGTCCTGAACCATTTCAGGCTTTATAGGTCAAAACCAGCACTTTGAATTGGTTCCATAAACCAAATGGCAGCCAGCGCAGTTGGGCCAGAATTGGCCTTATATGCTGAAACCATCTTGCCCTGGTGAGTATCCCGGCCGCTGAATTCTGCACCAGCTGAAGTTTCCAAACCATCATCAGAGGCAGCCCCATGTATAACGCATTGCAGTAATCTAACCTAGAGGTCCCAGAGCATGGACAACATATCAAACACACCTCTCATTTTCCCCTTTGCTGTTTCTTCCTTTTGTGGCAAGCTGTAGCATGGATGACAACAGGGCAGTTTGTGCTCGCAGGCGGTCACCTAGCCATTCCCTCCAGCCTCAAAATTTTGAGATTTAGTGTGTGGGATACACCTGGAGCCATGGTAAATGCTAAGGACAGAGACCTGCACATTCCACCATGTTACTCTGCTATTGCAAGAATTGCACTGGCTGTCAATTAGCTACTGAAGGATAGCCTGATCTCACCCTCCACCGCCTCAGCCTGAGCAGAAAGGTCTGCCTTGGCAGGACATGAAAATGGATACAGCAATGAGGCCAGACACACCTCGGATGGGAGGGCATTCTGCACCATTGGGGCCATGAAAGAAAATGTCCCACATGCAATTCTGCTCCACAAATGTCACAGGGCAGCAGACATGCTAGCAGGACTTCCCTCTTCCTCTGAGTGGGAAACATCTAGCCATTATTAAACTACGAGCCCACTAACCCTGACCATCGGCCGTGCTAGTTGTGACTGGTGGAAGCTGTGGTTTGGGAGCACCGGCTGCCAATTAGCCACCAGGCTAAATTCAAGGTGCTGCTCTCGCCCCTTATATACCCAGCCAATCAGTGTGCTCTGCAGGGGAAGGCTCTCACAGACACCAGGCTATCTTGCTCACCCATATGGAGGATAACAAGGAAAGTGTGGGGAACTTTCCCCAACATCTGTTACCTTCACCACTTTTACTTCTGGCCCTGTCCACCTCTTGCATGTGGCCGCTAGAAAGTTGCCTAGAGAGGAGCATGGCCATCTGGCTGGCAAATCTTCCCACCCCTGCTATATAACAAAACCTGAATCTAGACTGGTTTATTCATGTACAATTCCTGTAGCCTATTAATCATCCTTGAATGGTGACCTGATCTCTCTTCTCTCTCTCTCTCTCTCTCTCTCTCTCTCTCTCTCTCTCTCTCTCTCTCTTTTTCTCTCTCTCTCTCTCTCTCTCACACACACACACCCACCCTGCAAAAAAGCAGCCCATTTGACTTCAATTGCTAATGAGCAGGAGTTAGTAGGAGAGCCAGAGATAATAGATTTCAGACAGGGGCAGTGTGCCATGCCCTGCAGGTGGAGGTGAGCCTCTGAGGGATAGGGCTTAAGTTCCCTGGCGATCAGTGGATCAGCGCTGTGTGCATGGCTGCCAGAATGAGGTGGGCATGAGGGGATGTGCTACTGAGGTGGTAGAATAGTCTCGTGTCACTTCAGGCTAAGAAGTGGGGGACATTTTTAGATGTGCCATCTTAGGCTCGTAGATTTAGAAAGTGACCTTAGAGGTCCTCTACTCCAACCCTCTTCTCAACACGAGATGCATCTACAGCATTCCCAACAGATGACCATCCAGCCCTCTGCTTAAATAACCTTCACCACCCTATCCTTAAACCAGTGCAGCAAGGAGAGACTGGCCTGGAACCTTTCTCCTTGGAAACCAGTGCAGCAAGGGGAGACTGGCCTGGAACCTTTCTCCTTGGAAACCAGTGCAGCAAGGGGAGACTGGCCTGGAACCTTTCTCCTTGGAAACCAGTGCAGCAAGGGGAGACTGGCCTGGAACCTTTCTCCTTGGAAACCAGTGCAGCAAGGGGAGACTGGCCTGGAACCTTTCTCCTTGGAAACCAGTGCAGCAAGGGGAGACTGGCCTGGAACCTTTCTCCTTGATATACTGTACTACTTTTGTAGTAGAAAAAAGGAAAAGAAACTAAAAGACTGGTGCACAGTAGCACTTCTTGCCATCCTAGCTTTCTACCTGCTCATTCTCTTGCCTGTGTTTCTTCTCCTTTCCTGCAGGATGTCCCGCAATACTTCTTTAGCAAAGGGATTATCAAGGCATTACAGTCAACAGCCCCACCTCCTTGCTGTTTCCAGCCCAACAAGTATTTATATTTGCTCTGACAAAAAATGAAGTGTGACCAGTGGTGGAGCATCCGCTTTGCATTCAGGAATAGGGCGCGTCAAATTTTTAAGCTTTCAGATTCCCCAAATGAGGGATGCAGAAAAGTTGTAACATGACCTGGGAGTTCAAAATGTATTTTAGTTAAATTAATATAGTTTAGTTTTGCTTTCTAAGTAAAACATGTGCAAAGTTGCATAGGAATCATTTAAAATGATTGCCAAGTACTTGCAGTTGTTATTATTACTATTATTAAGCGTTATCTGATATTCTCAGAAGATAACATTAAAATTCTTCGGTTTTCTGAAAACAGTTTGTGTTCCTCCATCAAACGTAGACTTACCAAGCTAAATGTTGTCCAGTCACCAAAATAAAAGATTAAAATTCCTCACACCCCAAAACATATTTTTAAGACCCCTCCCTGCATAAATTTGCAAAAAAAAGTTTTGCCCCTGATTGCAAGAGGGTTTCAATCATCAGTAGAGAAATCGGAGTCTGAAATCCTGGAGGGCTGCTGCCAGTCAGTGTTGACAATACTGAGCTTGATGCACCAGGGGCCTGGGACTGTATTGGGCAGCTTCCTATGTTCTCTTTGGGATAGGTCTCTAGCTCAGTGGTAGAGCATCTGCTTTGCCTCCAGAAGGTCCCAGATACAATCCCTGGCATCTCCACGTAGGTCTGGGGCTGCTCCTTGCCTGAAATCCTAGAGAGCTTCTGCTAATCAGTGTAGACAATACAGAAATAGATGGACCAGTGGCTTGACTTAGTACAGAACTCTGCGGTTTCTACTGCAAACGTATTGGGTCTCCAGCCTGCTTTCTTCCAGAAATCCACACTGAAAACATACCAGTGACTTGAAGTGATACATATTCCTGCTTTTGTGTGTCCTTGTTCAGGATGCGGAAGGTTCCACCTGTTTGCACCTGGCAGCCAAGAAGGGCCATTACGACGTGGTGCAGTACCTCCTGTGCAACGAGCAGGTGGATGTCAACTGCCAGGTAAGTTGCTGCCCATGCAGTCCTTACAAAGCATCAGGACAATGAGCCGTGTGTGGCAGACACTTGCACACTCAGAAAAATGCCCCCTCCCTAGACTCCCATATACTGGGATGGGGGACCCTTTCAACTTTAGGGCCACACTCCCTTCTGGGCAACCTTCCAAGGGCCATGTGCCACTGGTGGGCAGAGCCAGAGGCAAAAGTGAGTGGAGCTACTAATGTTGGTTTTACCTTAGCACAGTAGACTAGTTTCTACACAAACAACCTCTCTGTCCTCCAACCAGGTGAGCAAGAGGCGCTATTAGAATTCAAGAACGTGTTCCAGCCAGGCTAAAACACTCGAGGTTGCAAGGCAGGGCTGGTGAAGGGTGTAGCCTGGGGGAGAGTCCCAAGGGGCAGGACCTGAGGTTCCCCTTCCCTGCTCTGGGGTCTGGAGCTACGCAAGATAGGTATGGTAACACCACATTCTGCTGCTGGTGGAAGTGCAACATATCTGCGGACTGCAGCCCATTAGTAGTAATAGAACCTGGAGATGTTCTGCATAGCCAACATTCTCCACTCCTGGACGGTCTTAATGCAGTACGGGAGCACACTTGTTTGGAGTGATTAGTGCAACAGCCTGAAGTTTGCAGGCCTGAGGTTCCCCACACCTGGGCTGCCACCAGATGGAGCTTGGGGTCTGATCAAGCTGGGTTCTTCCTACATTCCCAGGATGATGGAGGCTGGACACCAATGATATGGGCCACTGAGTACAAACACGTTGAGCTGGTGAAGCTGCTGCTGGCCAAAGGGTCAGACATCAACATCCGGGACAATGTAAGTCTTGGGCTCTGCTCTGCTTAGTATTTGGTAGCAGTTTAAATTGTCAGGCCTGATCAGACTGCAGTTTCCATCGTTGCTGGGGATGGTGGGGGTTGGAGTCTAGCAACATTTGGAGGGCTCCAGGTTCCCCATCCATACTCTTTAAGAGCCCCCTGCCCCGCCCTCAGGAGGAAATGCATTTTCTAAATAGGGACATTCTCCATTCCTTGCATGCAGTATAGAATGCTGCTCCTTAGGCCCAGGGTGGGAAACCTGTGATCCTCTAGGTCAGTGCTCTTCAACTTTGGGTTGGGTCCCCAGATGTTGCGTTTATCATTCCCTCAATCTCCACCCAGTTTAGCTAATGATGAGGGATTATGGAAGTTGCAGTGCAACCCCTGGGGCCCCAGAATTCATGAATACTGCTCTGCGTGTTGCTGGACTATAGTTCTCGTCATCACTGGCTGCTGGTCAATCTGGCTGCTGGGAGTTATACGCTGGGAAACCTTCCCAATTAACACTCTTCCTTGTATTGAGAACCAGGATTGGCCCAGCAATTGTGGTTCAAGGAAGAGGGGAACATTTTTCAGCTCAAGAGCAGTGTGGGGCATTATAACAAGAGCAACTCAGAGCCTGTTTACTCAGGTGTAACTTTTGCCATGCTTGGTGAGGCTTACTCCCCAGCAAGGGCTATAGGTTTGCACAAATCTTTCAGGTGGAACAGTGGGTGGGTTGGCATTTGCCTCTGATTCAAGGGTGGGGATTTTTTTATCTCGGCCAGAGGTCCACATTCCTTCTAGGCAGCATTCCTGGAAGTATATACACTAGTGGTGAGTGGGGCCAGATGCAAAAGTAGGTGGAGGAACAAATGCACATTTTCCCTTTGCACAAGAGGCTAGATTCCACACATCTCATAAACTCCTTCTCTGTCTTCCATGCAGACAAGCAAGAGGCATGATCAGAGTCCAACAAGGCCCTGGATTTTAAGTTCCTCACCCATAGCCTATACACATGCATTTGTCTGTGCATAGGTCTTTCTTTAGACCAATGCCAAACAGACAGGTAGTAAGGTGGCGGTGACACAGGTGTATCAGGGGTCCTGGTTAGTGCCAAGGTCCTACTTCTCCCATGTCCACAAGAACATTTGTCTGGAAAGCCTGTATTTCAGTACCAACAAGGTTACGCCTTGAGCACCAGGCTGGCAGAGGAAGCACAGAGCAGACACAGCCGCTTCTGTTGCCATTGCACACCTCTGCAGGATGAGGCTCATTTGCTGAGTCTCACTGAGATGGGGGAGCAGAGCCCTCAAGGAAAACACCCTCTCGCTCCAGGGCAGCTGCTAACAGCTTTGGCCTGTGCTGTGAATAGGGAAGACGAGATTTGGTCTTGTTTCTGTTCCTCCACTCCCACCCCGTGAAAGATTTGTCCTAGTAGAGCCCTTAATAATAACCCAGGAGGGGCTCCAGGCTGCTCTGCAGAGCTGAGCAACAGTAGAAAAATCCACAGGCTCAATTGATAAAAAAACCCTTTTCTGCAGCAGGCCAATCAGTATTCAAATCTTTCCAGATCTGGAGGGAAACTCTACAGCCAGGAGCAATCAAGGGTTGCCCAGAGGCAGCCTCTGTCTGAGGATGGTGGAGGCACTGCTGCCTCCCTCCATCCCTCTACAAATTTGCCAGCTGCTGGCCCCCCTTGGGGGACTTGTCTTTTCGAGACTTCCACGGGTGTCCTACATGTCTGGGTCACACAGTTCCTCTGCTAATACCTTCGTGTCTGTGGCAGCGTCTCCCCATGGATTCACCCAGATCATGCTGCGACCTGCAGACAAATGACTCATCTGTCCTTATAAGGCAAGGAGGGCAGCCCTCGCTTCAAGCTTCCCCCTCCCCCACCATCCTCAGTGAACTCGGAGGCGGCTGTTGCTGGGAGCTCCCTGCCTCACATGCCTGAAAGCACAGCTTGAGCAGCCTAGAAAAGGCAGCCCACGTACTGCAGGGAACAAGAGCTTCAGGACAAGGTAGTCCCCCCCCTTCCCTGGTGCCAAGGATGAGCACACTAAACTTTCTGTTCTCCCCCCTGCCAAATTTCCAGGAGGAGAACATTTGTTTACACTGGGCTGCTTTTTCGGGGTGCGTCGACATTGCGGAGATTTTGCTGGCTGCTAAGTGTGACCTGCACGCAGTGAATATCCACGGAGATTCCCCACTGCACATCGCGGCCCGAGAGAACCGCTACGAGTGTGTGGTGTAAGTACGCCCCGCCCCACAGGAGTCCCCCCCCTCTCCCTTCATTGCCCTCCTCATGGGCGGGGGGGGGAGGCTCCCGGGATGGATGGGCAAGTGGAAAGGTGATGCCTTGTGGTACCTTCCCATTTCTTCCACTCAGCCTCTGCTGAACATGATAAAGGTAAAGGGACCCCTGACCATTAGGTCCAGTCGTGGCCGACTCTGGGGTTGTGGCGCTCATCTCGCTTTATTGGCCGAAGGAGCCGGCGTACAGCTTCTGGGTCACGTGGCCAGCATGACTAAGCCGCTTCTGGCGAACCAGAGCAGCGCATGGAAACGCCGTTTACCTTCCCGCCGGAGTGGTACCTATTTATCTACTTGCACTTTGATGTGCTTTCAAACTGCTAGGTTGGCAGGAGCAGCTGAACATGATAGAGGTGTATAAAAGCTTTCCCCAAATGCACAATTTTGTACACTAAAAAGTTTTTCTTAGTCTCACAACCCCAGAAAAGCTGAGCATTGAAGAGACAGCTTTTATCGTGCCATGCCTACTGTACTTCTCTATTTCTTTCACGGCCAAACCAAAACTCCTTTAAATTTCTTGCTTATTGTTGCTTTAAAAAGGGTTGGGGGATGACACAGCACATAACTGGAATTCGCTTCCACAATAGGTAGTGATTACCACCAGTTTGGATGGCTTTGAAAGAGGGTTAGACAAATCCATAGAGGAGGAGCATGTCAGTGGCTGCCAGCCACAATGGCTACGTTCTCCCCTCCACCATCAGAGGCAGTGTACCCGAGAATTGCAAGTTGAGAAACCACTGTTGCGCTCAGGTCCTGCTTGTGGGCTTGTTGTCAATCTTTTTTATTAAATGATTGCACATAGGGCAGACGTTCAAACATTAGATCTCAGTCTGAGAATTGTGCATTCAAAGGCCAAGTGCATGGCCTCAGGCAAGCTACTTGAATCTGACCATGAAACCAGGGTATTTATGTAATACTGCTTTCACTGTCAGACGCAGAATGCCCATGAATACCAGTTGCTGGGAATCGCAAGCGGGGAGAGTTCTGTTGCACCCAGGTCCTTCTTGCAGGCTTCCCATTGAGGCATCTGTTTGGCCACTGTGAGACCAAGAGGCAGGACCAGAAGGATCTCTTGACTGATCTGGCAGGGCTCTTCTTACGTTCTTAAAAATGCCAAAAATCAGGAAGAGAGCAGTGCTTTGCTATTTCCTTTTGTTAAAAAACTCTGGCATTGGAGCAGTACATTTGACTGCCATTCTGCAAACAGTTGCAACCAATGGTGCTGGGATTTCTGCCACTGGAGGGCAAAGCAGCCTTAGGTTGCCCCCTAAGTGTTTATCAAGCAGGCAGACCTCCAGATGCCAGCGTTATTGCTCATGTATCAGGTCAGACTATCTGGGCCTTTAGGGATGGGGAGCCTATGCTCCCTCTGCCCCAAAATGCTGTTGGAGTACAGCTGTCACCATCCTAACCATAGAGCAGTGGTTGTCAACCAGTGCTCCTCAGCACCCTGGTGTGCTTTGAATGATAGTCAGGTGTGCTGCAGGCAGCACCGGCCCCCATCCCTCCTTCCTTCCCTCCCTCTTCTGATGCCCACTTGTGTCTCTGCCTCCCAGAAGCTCGCACAGCTGTTCATTGCAGTGGCCCTGGCTACAAGCTCCCCAAGTGAGATGAGTAAGTTGCTGGCCTCACATTCAGCTGCCTTTGATCAGGGGCATCCATTTCCCAGGTCCCTGTGAGGTGGTGTGAGGAAGTGCTTCTCTTTGGGGTGCCTAAGGGGGTGCCTTAGAGACCAGGGGCTGCTGGTGTAGTGGCAGAAACCACCACCACTGCTGCAAGTACTCCCAAGGAGGGGAGAAGAGAAGAGGCAAAGCTGAAGGAACCCTCCACAAGGGAAAGAGGCAGGAGGCTGCCAGCTCTGCAGGCAAGGGGCAACATAACTGGGCTCCTGAGGCGTGAGTGTGTTTCTCCATAGGGGAGCAACAGAAAGAATGTAGTTGGTCAAGGGAGCCATGGACTCAAAAGGGTTGAGAACCTCTGCCCATAGGCCATGCTGACTGTGGTTCATGGGAGTCAGGCGTCCAATAACATTCAGAGAGCCTCCCCTGTGATAGAGCACTTGGCCACCTAAAACATGGAAAGGGCTTCCTCTTAGACAGGTCCACTTCAGCTGTGTGAAGGGAAATGGCTGGAGCACAGTGGTGGAACACATGCTTGGGATGCAGAAGAAGGTCCCCCAGGTTCAAGGGCTTAGTGCAGCCTCCCCCAATCTGGTGTCTTCCAGATGTTGGATTGCAACCGCTCTCCCATCATTCCTGGCTACTGGCTCTGATGGGAGCTGCAGTCGAGCAGCATTTAGAGAGCACCAGGTTGGGGAAAGGTGGTGCACGTTTTGAAGTCCAGTGCCTCTTGATGACTACTCCTCTAGCCACCCAAGGAGAGTTAGGCAGGCAGCTGTATTGATCCATTAGGTACATTGATAGGCTTCATTGTGTATAATATACAGCAATTCTGCACAATCCTGTGAAGAGTTATCTGGGTATATGCTCCATTGAATTCAGTGGTGATTCCTTCTGACTGCACAATTCAGAGTAGAGGGACCTACTCTGTCTGACCGCTGGAACGCTTTCTGCGTCATTCCATTTTTAAGCTGCCTTATACTGAGTCAGACCATTGATTCATCTAGCTTGGCATTAACTAAGCTGACAGCTCTCCAGGCTTTCAGACAGGGAGACCACCCCAGCCCTACCAGGAGAGGCCAAAGATTGAAACTGGGACTTTCTGTGTGCAAAGTAGATGCTCTAACCACTGAGCTATAGTGGTGGTGATGATGATGTTGCTGTTAATTTTATTTGTACCCCATCCATCTGACTGGGTTGCCCCAGCCACACTGGGCGGCTTCCAACAAAATAAAAAAAACACAGTAAGATATCAAACATTAAAACTTCCCTATACAGAGCTGCCTTGAGATGTTTTCTAAAAGTCATATATAAAGATAGCTGCTAGATGACTTAGGGCTACATTAGTTTCACATCTTTTTGGCTCCCCCCCCCCATCTTGCAGCCTCTTTCTTTCACGTGGTTCGGACGTTGCCCTGAAAAACAAAGAAGGCGAAACTCCCCTGCAGTGTTCGAGCTACAACACTCAAGTCTGGGTTGCTCTGCAAATGAACAAGACCCTCAAGGATTCGATGCCTGACAAGCCCATCCCGGTGGAGAAGATACTGAGCAGGTGTGAGAGGTTTGCCTGCCTCACCCATAGGCCACTGCCCTCTGCCCTCTGCCGATGCAACTCTGGAGTGCCCTGGTGACGAGCTTAATGTTGGGCAACCAAGTGTGTAATTCAAAAAACAGGGATCTCTGGCGGCAAAGGGTCATTCAGAGAGTCTTGGCTACAGATTTTCGAGTTTGGAAACACCAAGATGAAATGTCAGTATGCTCTGCCTCCCCAGTCAGAGAAAGCGATGCTTCTGAATATCAGTTGCTGGAAACCACAGTAGTGGGAGAGTGTCCTTGTGCTCTGGTCCTCCATGCAGGTTTCCTACAGGAGTCCAGGAGGCCACTATGAGAAGAATATGCTGGACTAGATGGGCCATTGTCCTGGTCCAACAGGGCCCTTCTTCAGTAATTAAAAGCAATGTCATACTGGTTCATTTATTGCTTTAGGACAGGCATAGGCAAACTCGGCCCTCCAGATGTTTTTGGCCAAAGCTCCCATGATCCCTAGCTAGCAGGACAGGTCAGGGAAGATGGGAATTGTAGTCCCAAAACATCTGGAGGGCTGAGTTTGCCTATGCCTGCTTTAGGATGACTCTGAGTTGTACCCAGCTAAGTTCTATTAGAGTAGACCCATTGGAATGAATGGATCTGTGTTAGTTGCATCCATTAGTTTCAGTGGTTCTACTCTAAGCAGCACTAGCACTGGAGACAATACACAGGGAAGTGCTCTCGCTTTGTGTATCTTTTATTATTGTAGTTTAAAAGTGATTATTTTCTTCTCCCTGCTGCGACAGAGACATTGCCCGGGGTTATGAACGGATCCCGATTCCTTGCGTCAATTCTGTCGACGTTGAGCCCTGTCCTAGCAACTACAAATACGTTTCGCAGAATTGTGTGACGTCCCCCATGCACATTGATAGGAACATCACTCATTTGCAGGTTAGACAGGCTGCTTGCAGCTACCTTTTTGATCTTCCCTTTTTCTTTTCTCTATCCTGCTATTTATATGATAGCCCACTTTGCATGAATTTCTTGGGGTGGCTTATGAAGAAAAGAAAGGAAGGCATACAATGTCCAGAATGAATGAATGAATCTTTAATTGCATCAGCCATCGGCCATAGCAATAAAACAACAACGCAATATACAATACAATGTCCAGAGTTTAAAACATAGATTGAAAACCCCAAAGCAGCATTCATGGTGCAAAAGGCCTCCTGAAATAAAAACTGTTTGGACTTCACACCTGAAATTTTTCCCCTTTCTCCTCGTCGTGAAGGAGGGTGCTCTCTGCTCAGTTCACACCTGAGCAGGCTGCTCAGTCTCCCCCTCCTCTTTCTTGTCTACTCTCTTTACTCCTTTGCAGTTTGTGTGGGAACTGATGCACTGTTTTTCTTCCTCTGTCATCTCCTTTTGGAACTTAGGAGCTCATCATGGAATGTGAATATAGAATAGCCAGTTCCACCTACCCTACTCCCAATGTCTATTATGGCTGAAGCTGTGGAGCAGCTTAAGAATGGGACTGGAGCAAAACGGGGCTTGTAGACAGTCAGAGGATTGGCGGCAGCTGCATAACCCTGCGCACTGCACTTTGGAAATGCAGGCAATCAGCTGATCATTGGGAATTGTGGAGTGCTGTGCCCTTGCAGGCCTACATAGTCTGGTGAACAGGCAAAGATGAGTCCTCTTATGCCATTGCAATGTCAGGTGATTGGCAGGCAGTTTTACACCACCTGCCTTTCAGACTTGGGCTGCAGCGGGTGAAGGAGGTCAGGATCCACTACCACTTGGAATCCAGCTCCTCAGCCCTGATCTAGAATAAGATTGCAGAATACAGATGTCCATCCTGACAAATGTCCATTGCCTTCCTAAAACCCTAACGGGGCCCCAGATATTTGGTATTTCCCCCATCTGACAGAGAGCTTGAGCTCCAGAACCTTCGTTGGCTTTCACAGCAAGATCCCTCCTCCTTTTTAATATCCTTTTATCCACCACTACGCACTAGTGATATGCAAAGCCTACATGATGCTTCTTCGTAGATCAACTAGCTGGGCCCCACAAGCCCTATGGTGGGTCAGCTCTTTGCAGGCCACCATCATGCAAACCTTTGGATTATATGCGCACACACACACACGTGTGACTTGCTGCTTCTTGCTGTTTTGCTTGCAGTACTGTGTGTGCATAGACGACTGCTCCTCCAGCAACTGTTTGTGTGGACAGCTGAGTATGCGCTGCTGGTATGACAAGGTGAGGACGTTTGCCTGCTTTCTCAGCTTTGTGGATGTGGAGGGTGTGGGTGGTGGGACTGGGGGGGATCACTACTGCTCAGGCCTAGGGGGGAGCTCCTCTTCCCTGTTAAGAAAATCCTCAGATGGGTTATCTCTCCCACTTGCAAAGTAAGTTGTTCTTACCCCTCCAAGTTCCACCCTGCCTAGCACAATGTGCAGGGTCAGCTGAAAGACATAATCCTTTCCCCTTGAAATGCATAGTTTGATTTCCTAGGGGAGTCACAGAGGGTTTGAGGCTTGATTTGGACTCATTGCTTCTGCAGAAGAATCCATGAAAATGCTTGTGGGCAGTATTGAGGGGGAAGGAGGGAGACATACAGGTGAGATGTTGGGGAGCAACAGCAGAACTGTAGCTCTTTGGGGGAAGGGGAGCAGAAGCTTTTTCAGAGGCAGGGCTGTAGCTCTGTGCTTCTGTTTTGCCTGAGGAAGGACCCAGGTTCAGTCCCCAGCAGTAGCTCCAGGTTGGGCTAGAAAAATAACCCACCTCTGAAGGCTTGTACCAGTCACTGTGGACAGTATTGAGCTAAATGGACCAGTGGCCTGGGTCAGCATAAGACAGCATTATGTGCTCCTATGTCTGTAAGTACGCTATGACTTGAGGGAAGGGAAGTAGATCAGTGGTAGGACATCTGCTCTGCAAGAAGAAGAAGAGGAGGAGTTTGGATTTGATATCCCGCTTTATCACGCCCCTTAAAAGGTAAAGGTAAAGGGACCCCTGACCCTTAGGTCCAGTCATTGTCGACTCTGGGATTGCGGCGCTCATCTTGTTTTATTGGCCGAGGGAGCCGGCATACAGCTACTAGGTCATGTGGCCAGCATGACTAAGCCGCTTCTGGCGAACCAGGGCAGTGCACGGAAATGCCGTTTACCTTCCCGCTGGAGCAGTACCTATTTATCTACTTGCACTTTGACGTGCTTTCAAACTGCTAGGTTGGCAGGAGCAGGGACCGAGCAATGGGAGCTCACCCTGTCGCAGGGATTCGAACCGCTGACCTTCTGATCGGCAAGTCCTAGGCTCTGTGGTTTAACCCACAGCGCCACCCACATCCCATATCACACCCCTTAAGGAGTCTCAAAGCGGCTAACAATCTCTTTTCCCTTCCTCCCCCACAATAAACACACTGTGAGGTGAGTGGGGCTGAGAGACTTCAGGGAAGTGTGACTAGCCCAAGGTCACCCAGCAGCTGCATGTGGAGGAGTGGGGAAGCGAACCTGGTTCACCAGATTACCAGTCCATCGCTCTTAACCACTACACCACACTGGCTCAAGGCCACAGGTTCAATGCACTGCATCTCAAGGTAGAGCTCGGAGTGACTCTAGTCAAATGCTGCAGAGTTGTTGCCAGTCAGTGTACACTTCTGAGCTAGGTGGACTAGTGGTCTGACTCAATATAAGATTAATTCCTATGCTTACTTGAGGAGCAGGCCGGATGCCCTGGACCAGGATAGACCAGAGCTGTGGCATAAGTCCTCATTCCTCATTAAACATTGCAATTCTTCCTGTGCACAGGTGTGTACCTAATGCATCCCTTGTCCATTTGCCCTCTCTGCAGGATGGCCGGCTCCTGCCGGAATTCAGCACTGCCGAGCCACCTTTGATCTTTGAGTGCAACCATGCCTGCTCGTGTTGGAGGAATTGCCGGAATCGTGTGGTGCAAAATGGACTCCGGTAAGACAGTTAACACTGTTTTTTGTGGGTGGGTGGGTGGGGGGACTGCTCACCCTGTTCTGTGACTGAGAGGCAGTGGGGTATAGTGGTAAGAGCAGGAGAGCCTGCAGCCCTCCAGATATCATTGGACTCCACCTCCTTTCAGCCCCAGGCAGTGTGACCTGGGAATGATGGGAGCTGTAGTCCAGCAAATATTTATGACTGCTGGTTTGCAGTGCTGGACTAGGACCAGGGAGACCAAAGCTCAAATGATGCGCTGGGGATAGTAGACATATTGAAACAGATGGACATCACTCACTTGAATGCTTCAATATCACTGGGTCTACTCTGAGTAGAACTTGAATGGGCACATCTCTCAGCCTTGGGATTTAGAGAAAATTGCTTATCATGAGAGAAGTATCACATGCAGCACCCTGAGTTCCTTGAAGGATATAAATTGAATTAATTACCTAAAACCCAAGGAGAATTTTTGAAATGGAAAGGAAGTGGGGACCAGGAAGCCCAAATGCCTTGGATCACTGTTGTGAACCAAAGCAAATTCTGAAGGTTGGCTAGGATGAGGAAATGAGCGGATTGTTAGAGCTGCTGGGATATTCTTGTCATGCCTTATCCTGACCCCACTTAGCCATTTCCTCTGACAGGGCCTTAACAATTAACAACAATAATTGCAATAATGGTATTTTTATGGTACAGTGGTACCTCGGGTTACATACACTTCAGGTTACATACGCTTCAGGTTACAGACTCCACTAACCCAGAAATAGTACCTCGGGTTAAGAACTTTGCTTCAGGATGAGAACAGAAATCGTGCTCCGGTGGCACGGCGGCAGTGGGAGGCCCCATTAGCTAAGGTGGTGCTTCAGGTTAAGAACAGTTTCAAGTTAAGTACAGACCTCCGGAACGAATTAAGTACTTAACCCGAGGTACCACTGTGTATGATGTGAACTATGGTACAGTGGTACCTCGGGTTACATACTCTTCAGGTTACAGACTCAGCTAACCCAGAAATAGTACCTCGGGTTAAGAACTTTGCTTCAGGATGAGAACAGAAATCGTGCTCTGGTGGCACGGCGGCAGCGGGAGGCCCCATTAGCTAAAGTGGTGCTTCAGGTTAAGAACAGTTTCAGGTTAAGAACGGACCTCCAGAATGAATTAAGTACTTAACCCGAGGTACCACTGTATATTTGAAAGATGCACTTTCATTCCATCTGAGTCTGTGGTGGAATTTGTAACCTTTTGCTTGCTGTTCTTTTGATACTTGCCTCTGTCAGCTGGATGGATGCCCTCAGTGTTACTATATGTAATTGGATCACTACTGTATTTTGATCACCCTGTTGAATGTGTGCTTTATCACTTCCTGATGTATATGATTTCCCTTGCCTTTTTTTTTTAAAAAAAGGGGGGAATCCCGGGTGCTTTTAAATGGAACTGTTCTATCACAGGTATTTTAATTATTTGTTTAATTATTATCTCTCCTACATGGTCGATTTAGGCAGAGGGAGGGAGAGCAGCCATCCCAAGAATCACCCACTAAGCTTTGTAACCGGGTTGAGATCAGAAGCTGTTGCAAGTCCAGCACCTCCAGCCTCTACTAGTTGCTTATCTCATCCTAACCTTCGCTGCCAGGTTTTGAAGCCCTTTGTGCGAGGCTTTAAGCTGTACTTTTGCCATCTTCATTTCCTGTGTTGATTCGAGAAATGCCCTGGGCCTTCCTTTTAAAGTATTTTGAAGGCGTTTTCAGGGCTTTGGTGTAGGAATGCTTAAATTGAGGTGCCGGCGGCGGAGGAGGGGGGACTTCCAGTTAGGCTGGCGCTGCAGGTGTATTCTAAGGTCTTCTTGGGATTTCTACAAATCCAGCGGAATAGCTTAAAATGCATTAACATTTCCCCTTCATCCCTCTGCTCCTTTCTCCAGTTATAAAAATGTAGCTTTGAAGCAGGTCATTCCACAGCATTCTATTCATGTTCCAGCCACCTTCTTGATAGTGTGGTTTGTTTTAAGCCAGCACACTAGACTGCTAGGGACTGATGGTTTGACACCCTTCTCAAAACAATCATCTTCATGGAATCATAAGAGTTGGAATGGGTCCCAAGGGTCATCTAGTGCAATGCAGGAATCTCAACTAATGCATCCATGACAGATGGCCGTCCAACCTTTGCTTAAAAACCTCCAAGGAAATAGTCCACAGCCTCCCAAGGAAATATACCCAGCTCTTTCAACAGTTCCTCATAAGGCTTGGTTTCCAGACTCTTCGTCATCTGGGTTTCCCTCCTCTGCCAGTTTGTCAATATCCTCCTTAAATTGTGGTGCCCAGAACTGGTTGCAGGACTCCAAGACATTATACTTCTGCTGATACTGTCTAGAATAGCATTAGCTCCCCCCCCCTTTTTATTTTTGCTGCTGTATCACATGTTGACCCATGTTAAGCCTTGTGGTCTACAAAGACCTCTAAATCCTTTTCACACATACTACCTGACGAGCCAGGTTTCCCCCTTCCTGCATTTGTGCAGCTGGTTATTCCTGCTTTTATTCTTACTCTTCCCTTTTATCGGATTGTAAATATTGCATGTTTACTTGGAAGTGAGTCCCACTGAGTTTATTGCATAGGATTGTGGCCTTAATGAACAAGGGAACCTACAACAAAAGGTTACAGTGTAAGGTTGTCAGCTAGCCTGTTCTTCCAGGATTCTCTATTCTAACCCCATCCACTCCTGCTCAATTTTGCATTTCCACTTAAAACATGCAACAATTGGTGGCTGCTGAGCAAATTCAGCCCACATTGGACTTGGACTCTCTCTTTCACACACACACTCCCACTCTCTCTCTCTGTGTGTGTGTTTTTCTGTTTCATTAGGCATTCCTCTCCCCATATTCTTTCAACTTCTACTAACATGGGGGTCCCTCCACATGCTGGCAAACTGGGAATATCACTCAGTCACACAGTTTAGGACACCCCACACCTTTCCTCAGGAGAGTTTCTTTTTCTTTGAGAAAAATAAGCCTTTCACGTAAATGTAAACTAAGCTTTAGTAATAAAGAAAACTACAACAAAATAACATGATGAGAGAAGCCAAATAAAATGTGAGGCAAGTTTGAGGCAAGAAACAAGAAGAGGCAGTTGGTCCCTCATAACTGACACTCTTAACTGAACACACCCTAAAGAGAGGGGCTCATTCTGGAGCAAAGCACACAAGCCCCGCCCACCAGATACCAGGCACTCTACTATTCAAATTAGGCCCAAGTGTTTTTCTTACAGGGACACACCATAAAAGTGGATTCTGGAAGTGCTGATGCTAGGGAAGCCATATCGGCTTCCTGCAATGATCTGCAAATATTTGAAGAATTTCAAGCTGGGGAGGGGGGAATAGATAAAACCAAGAGAAAGATTGTGTAGGTGGCACATCAAGAATTATTCCTTGAAGGCAGCCTACATGACTCACCTGAATTCTGATCGGTAGCAGAGACTGGATTCTGTTTTGAGTGTTTGGCTGGGAGAGTAAACTAGTCTGAAATGAGTCCTGTGGGCTGCAGGCTGGCAAACAGCTTCAAGACATGTCCAACTGAGTTCAGCTCAGAGTAGACCCGCTAAAATGAATAGATCTAAGCAAGTCATGTTCATTATTTTCAGTGGGCCTTCTCTGAGTAGGACTAGCATTGGATGCAGTCCAAAATAAAATGAAAATTATTGGTTTCTGCATCAAACATTCAAGTTACTTTCAACTGGAAACACAAGTCCATAGAAATTAATCTGGCTGTTTCTGTGACACACATGTAAAGCTGTTCCATGTAAAGCTGACATTACTTTATGCTGCAATTTTAGCTCGTGGGATAGTTTGTAAAACAATTGATTTTTCTGATATTCCAGTTTTTAAACATGTTGACTTTTATTTTACAATTTTTCATATAAATTTTACATTCTTTAGGTTTCATCCAATGCTAGGCCTTTTCAGAATAGGCCTGTTGAAAATAATGGGGACAACTAACTTACATCCATTAATTTCGGGGCATCTGCTCTTTAAGTAGAACTTAGTTGGACACAACTTTTAACCCTCAAGAGGTTTTGTTTGCAGCTAAGCAGGGAGCTAATTCTGTTAAATCTACAAATGCATTTTTAAAAAATTGAGTGCAAGTTCTCACAGGGTTGATCTTTGCCTTCCAGGATTCGATTACAGCTTTATCGGACGCAGAAGATGAGCTGGGGCGTGCGGACAATGCAGGACATTCCACTAGGGACCTTTGTTTGCGAGTGAGTGCCTTGCCTTTAGAAAAAAAACTGTTGGAAGCGTGAGCCAGTGTGGTGTGACAGCCAGTGTGGTGTAGTGGTTGAGCGGTGGACTCATAATCTGGTGAACCGGGTTCGATTCCCTGCTCCTCCACATGCAGCTGCTGGGTGACCTCGGGCCAGTCACACTTCTCTGAAGTCTCTCAGCCTCACTCACCTCACAGAATGTTTGTTGTGGGGGAGGAAGGGAAAGGAGAATGTTAGCTGCTATGAGACTCCTTAGGGTGGTGATAAAGCAGGATATTAAATCCAAACTCCTCTTCTCTTCTTTCAACATAGTAGGAAGAGAGAACTCTCCTTAGAGCTTGTGTCACAAGGGCTTAAGCTTGCAGTGCGCCCCCACCCCCAAACACACACTTGCTTACTCAGTCTCTGACCCTTCCGTATGTGGACCCTTGAGTTTTAGCCCGTGTGCCATTATGCTCATATCTTGGAAGAGGCAATGGAATGTGGGTTCAAGGCCTCATATTCACCTTGGGCTCAGGTTTTATCCAGTTGAGATTGTGTGGTATGGACTTGGAAATATCCCAGGCAAAAGTTCATTCCCCATAAGAACTGTTTTGTGTGGCCGTTCTCTCCCCTTTCTTAACTATCAGGCAATCAATAGGAATGCTGTTGAAATAAATAAATAAATTCTGCAAGGTTGCCAAGTGCCATTCACCAGCATCTTATGTGATCTGTTGCACTACCTAGTATGTGACAGTGACAAACACCTCGTGTGGTGGGTAGTGATGCACGTGCCCACTCACTCACTCACCCTCCCAGTTCACTGCAGCTAGTTGCCCATGGGCTTAAAACAGGGGTAGGCCACATGCTGAACCACCCCTGCCCTGGTCCACTGCTAACCATGCTCCTCATTGTCCTTGTTGCTTTCTATTCAGCTGCTCTCTGAAAGTAGGGCAAGTGCTTGTGGGGCACCTTAGGCCTGGGGGCCAAATGCAGCCCATCACATTTCTCTGTCTGGCCTTTGAGACTCTCTCCAGGCTACACCCCTTCTGGTCATGCCCTGTGGACTGTGATAATGCCTCTTCTTTCCCTGCGCGGAGAGGTGTATGAGAGTGGAAACCTTTAATTTTTGCACGGCTTTGAATGTGGCCTGGTTCATAAAGGCATTCCACCACTGGTTTGTGGCCCTCGAGAAGACTGCCCATGAGGGGATGTGGCCCCCAGGCTGAAAAACATTCCCTAACCCTGTCTTCATTCAGCCTTGCTTCCAGAACCTCCTTCCCCACAGTAAAAAGAAATATCAAGTGCCTCTTGTGAAACCTGGTTCTTCAGCACAGCCTTAGGAAGGTTTGCTGCATTAGAAATTGGCCATGTTTTTACCCTGGGAGTTTCAGAAAGCTCTTCCAGGCCATCATTTGTTTCCCTTGGACTATCTTAAGTGGAGAGGAGATTAATCACGTTGATGTCTGGAGCCTGCCTGCTCTGGTGATTAATGAGCCTTCCTGGTTCTGCCCTTCACATCAGTGCAGGGCGCCTTTGGTTTTAGCGGCTAATCGCTCTCCCGCATTTGATGTCATAATCCTCTGTATGACATCACATCTATTTCTGTGGAAAAGAAAAGGAAGCACAGTGCCTATGGTGGAAGTGTGGGCCTTCAATAACAGAAGGGGACAACTGGCTGTGAACTCATACATGTGGACTTCATACATACAATACTTTGTGGAGTTAAGGGAGACCGTTTGCTTCCTTCTGTCCTGTTTTATGAATAAGAACATAACAAGAGCCCTGGTGGATCCACATCTGCTCCAGCATCCTGTTTTCACAGTGGCCAAGCAGATACCCCAATGGAAAGCCTGCAAAGCAGGACCTGAGCACAGCAGCAGTACTCTCCCGACAATTGGCAGTCAGATGCAGTAGAGGTAGAGCATACCCACTGCAGCTAGTAGCAGTTGACAGCCATGAATTTGTTTTACTCCTTTTAAACCCACCCAACTTGGTGGCAGTGGATTCTATTAGCTTCCAACATTCAGCTTCATTGGGTGGTCCCAGGTTCTGGTATTTTGGGAGAGGGAGAAATGTTCATGTTCTGCTTTCTCCACACCATGCATGTGCCATACGCTTCTGTCATTGCCTCCCCCCCCCCCAAATCAGGTGGGGGGAACCTGTGGCTCTCCAGATGTTGCTGGACTCCCATCTCCTGCCGTGCTCTAGCCAGCATGGCCAATGGTCAGGGATGATGATAGTTTTCAGTCCATCAGCATCTGGAGGAGCGCAGGTTCCCCATCCCTTTTCTAAACTAAAACGAAGAGCACATAAGGTGTCTCCTCAAAGGGTTAGTTTCTGCAGCCCCTCAATCATTTTAGTTGCCCTTTTCCTGTACCCTTTTCAGGTGTGCAGTCAAGCTCTCACTTGGAGCCAAGAGAGATAAAATGCAGAGAAGTCGCAACAGCTACAGAGAAAGCCTGTCTGAAAAAGCATTCCTTAAAACAAAACAAAAATGGCCACCTAAACATCCCTAATTGATTCCAGAGGGCTGGAGGTGCAACACTAAAAGCCTGGTTACTAGTACATAACTAAATGAACCTCTGGGGTATGTCGCACTCTCAGCATTACCCCATCAGAGGAGCACAGTTGCCAGGCAAGAGTGTCCCTTAGGTCTCGTATATTTCTTAATAACCTTTGAACAGCCCAAGGCAGTTTGAACCTCCAGAGCAAGCCTGATGGATGCGACTTTTCTTCAGCAGCCCAGGTGAATTTTTTACAGCCTCTGCAATGCTACAGAACCGCTTGATGAGATGCAAAGTCAGAGGCTCAAAAGACCTGAGAAAGGAGATACGCAGCGTAAAGGCAGCCTAGCTAGCAACTTTTAACGTGTGTGTCTGTTGATTTCATATACTTACTGAATCTATATCCAGTCCTTCCTCCGCAGAGGAGCCCAGAGCGGCAAACAGATACACAATTTAAAAACAGAAACATTCTAAAACAGATTAACACATTGTAAAAACAATTACAGCTAAAAGAGATCTAAAAGCAATTACAGTTAAAAATGGTCTTAAAGTAATTACAATTAGAAATGTTACTCCTAGCACATCTTGTTAGAGTTGCTCTGAACCAGATTATTAATTTCTAATTAACCTGGAATGACATATTAGCATTGTTTAGGAGAAGGTGGGTGGAAACCATTTCACCCTTAAATGTGCCCATATGTTTAGGAGGCCCACCTTTTAACCACACTCACCAATGAATCTGGAAGAGATAGCAAATGGTCAAGGATGATGGGAGTTGTAGTCCAGCAGCACCTTGAGGACCACAGGACCCCCACCCTAGCTTTAAAGGATGCTAGGAGGCAACTCTGTGAAGTGGTCTCGCTGTGTCTTGGAAAAGCTGCAGATAGAAGAGGTGGAGCCTTTAGGGTGACCAGATACCTCTGCAGCCAGAGCAGGGAAGACCCTTTGGTCTCTCCCTAGGCCACACCCCTCACGGGTCCAGCTTCACATTATTGAGTGACTTTGTCAGACTGAAAATGCTTTGGGAGCATCTCTAACAGACTCGTTGGTATAGAGCAGGCACCCCCAAACTCGGCCCTCCAGATGTTTTGGGACTACAGTTCCCATCATCCCTGACGACTGGTCCTGTTAGCTAGGGCTGATGGGAGTTGTAGTCCCAAAACATCTGGAGGGCCGAGTTTGGGGGTGCCTGGTATAGAGTAATGGAGGCTGCTCTGCTGGGAAAATGGAGCCCAGGCTAAGCAACACTCGTCTGCCCTCAGCCAGCCATCACATGCCTGCCATCCTACTTACAACCAGCCCAGGATGTGCTGGCCTTGCCTGTAAGCTTCCTCTTGTTTAGTCTCAGTGCTGTTCCCATGTAGAACTCAGCAGGGCAGAGCAGGACAACATGTTGGCATCACTTGTCATTGCCTCTGGACCCACCTACTGTTGGTCTCCCTGCCATCTGCCCTACCAGTCCCAATGGGCGCCAGCAGGTGCCTTCAGCCTTTTCAGACCCAGGACCCTATTTTAACCCAAATATGCATTTGAGGACCCATTTATTGATCTCTTACCATGTAGTCTAGCTCCTCCTACAGTTCATTAAAGGCCACTGCTCTGGAGTAACATGCCAGGCTGTGGCTTTTTGCTTCTGGGAACAGAGTGCAAGCTGACCCCTTGAGGGGAGCAGTCATTCAGGTCACCCAAAACTTGTCAAAATGGAGAGGACCGGGTTTTGGGATGTTAAGGAAGAGGCTGTCTTGGAAGGAGGTTCTTTTGAATGCATCAACTACCATATGTCCAAATCTCTTGCAAAAAAAAAAGGTCATTAGTCTCCAATTCTGGTTTCTCATTTCTCCTGCAGGTATGTTGGAGAGCTAATTTCTGATTCAGAGGCAAATGTACGGGAAGAAGACACCTACCTTTTTGAACTTGGCGACCAGGTAGTAAATTTGAAGGGCTCGTAGGACAAGCAGAAAGTGCTAAAACAAATTCTGCCTCTTCCCCCCGCCCCGCCCCCCCATTTCACCATCTGTAAGTTGGTGTGACAGGAAGCTCTTCTCGCCTTTTAGGAAAAGCAAAACATCCTGTAGAATTGGGAAGGGGAAAGGGCTGAGAGACTCAGGGGACAGATGATGGGGGAAACTGGGACATCTTCTTCTGGGCCACCAGCTCATAAACAGCCTCTGCTGAGCACGACTCTTTGCCCAAAGGTGATGGGGCGGGGAGGAGAACAAAGATTAGTTACCAAGGATTGTATCCAACACTAGTCCTGCTCAAAGTAGACTTACTGAAGAATAACAGACACTATTTAACTTGGATCCAGTAATCTCAGTGGGCCTACTCTGAGTAGAACTTAGTTGGGTACAACCCTGAAAGGCAAAATGCCTCATGCAGACCCACTTCCACCATGGGGCATTAGTTGGAAGCTGCCTCTTAATAACTTTTAATTCAGTTGTTTTGCTTGTTCTTAAGGCCATATCTACACTATGCATTTAAAGCAGTGCGACACCACTTTTAAACAGTCATGGCTTCCACCAAAGAATCCTGCGAACTGAAGGTGTTAAGGATGCTGAGAGCTGTTAGGGACACCTACTCCCACTTTCAGAGCTACAATTCCCAAAGTGTTTTAACAGTCAATCCTTCTTCCCAAGGAATTCTGGGAATTGTAGAGGAGAAAGGGTCAGCATAGTGCAAACGCATCTCCTCCGCTCACAGGGTACTCTGGGGATTGTACCTCTGTGATGGGAATAGGCAGTTCTCCTAGCAGTACTCTGCACCCTTAACAAACTATAGTTCCCAGGATTCTTTGGGCGAAGTGGTATAAAGATGCTTTTATTGTATACTGCAAATGGGACCTTGATCTCTATTGAATGAAAAGTATTCAGTGGGGGGGGGAATGGAAAATGAGACATATTTGATCCTGTTTCCCAACTCTAGGAACTGTAGCTCTGTGAGGAAGAATGTGGGGGGTAGGAGGGTTTCTTCTAGCAGTACTCTGCACCCTTAACAAGCAACAGTTCCCATAATTCTTCAGTGGAAACCATGACTTTCAAAGTGGTATAAGAATTGATTTAAGTACATGGTGCATACGGGGCCTAAGTGAGTGGCTAAAATACCTGCACAGGATAACTCTTCAAATAATTTCCTCCAGCTCCAGCAGAGATTGATTTTACATGGAACAAAAACTCAGGTCTAATCAGAGGTTCTCTCTGTGTGTCCCCCCCCCCCCCAACTTCCTCAGAACAAAGACGTGTACTGCATAGATGCCCGCTTTTACGGCAACATCAGCCGCTTCATCAACCATTTCTGCGAGCCCAACCTGACTGCCGTACGAGTGTTCATGTCCCACCAGGACCTGCGCTTCCCCAGAATTGCATTCTTCAGTACCAGGAATATCCAAGCGGGAGAAGAGATTGGGTATGTGTAAGAGGAAGAAGAGGAAATGGCAGGAATGGAAAGCAGGAGGAGGAGGGAGGAAGAAGAGTTGCTTAAGCACAGGGATGGAGGTAGCCCTTGGTCTGTCAGGGACAGCCATTCCTTCAGGGATAATATTTGTGTGGTGGGGGGTCAGATTGTGGGCATCTGTGGGTATAGTGCCTGTACATCATGTCTAATCTCCAAGTGCTAGAAACTCACTCTTTAGGGGAAGGGAGTGGATAAGTGCTGGGAATTGGGATTATGGTTCATCAGTTCACGGGGAGGGGAATTGCTCCCCCTTGACCTCCTGCCCCATCTCCATGGACACCCATGGGTCACATGCTAGCAGTGCGGAGGTCTGAAACCAGCAGAGGTCTGGGTCAGAACCTACCCATTTCCATCTCCCTGTTCTGCAGGCTCCTTCTCTTTGGGTTGCATTCAACAAAACAAGGTCACACTCGGACCATACATTCAATGTGCATTTCATTGAATCCTGGAACTGCGGAGTTGGAAAGAACCACAAGGGTCATTAGTTCAACCCCCCTTGAACCCACAACCCCAAGATTAGAGTGTCTCATGCTCTATTGACTGAGCTATATCAAAGCTCATGGCTTTTCATGGCTTTTCTGGATCTGCTTTCAAGCGTTCCTCCAGCTCTGTGCATGTGTTGACCTTCTTCAGATCTGCGCATGTGTGTTCACGCCCTCACCCCTTGCCCCAGCTTACTCGCACAGAAGCCATGAAACAGATGTTGAGAAGTAACACTAAAAAGCAAATCAATCTACATAAGGAGGCGTCTGTAACTTCCTGCTCATGGGAACCCATTGCACCACAGTAACAGACTATCGGCTATGCATTCTGAAAGTCACAGGCAGCGTTCAAATTTAGCTGGGTGCCATTTGCACTTTGTGACCAGCAACCGGCCTTTTGAGACTGTTTGGATGCCACCCTTGGCCCCTAGCATCTCCACCTGCCTGGCTGCAGCAAAAAGATGCACGTCTTTTGCTTCTGGACTACCCCACAAAACACCTGATTCACCTGGCAGCACAGCAGCAAAAGACGTGTTTTCTTTTTTGTTTACTGCCAAGCGAATCAGGTGTTCTGCACTTATCTTTTGCTGCTGCCCTGCCCTGCAGAACACCTGATTTGCCCAGCAGCAAAAAATAAAAAATACTTTTTTTGCCATCACCGCACTGCCAGGAGAATCATCTGGTCTGGTAATGCGGAAAAAGGAAGAAAAAAGTGCCTAGACATTTTGGTGCCCACAACCTAGTTCCCACATGGCTCCTAGCTTTCCTATCTCAGTTTCTAACACTGGTCAGCGGTTCAAACCCCTGGTATCTCCAGGTAGGACTGGGAGAGACTCCCAATCTGAAAGCTTAAAGAGATGCTGCCAGTCAGTGTAGACAATACTGAGGTTGATGGGCCAATGTTCACATTATAAGGGGCCATGACTCAGTAAATGCAGATAGTTGCTTGTTCAACTATTTTTTGTGGTTGAGGTATGGGCTTGGTGTGGGGGAAATGAATTTTGAAGGTGTGGGGGTCATTAATAAGCTTGAACTGAGCTTGATTAAGCTTTCCTAGCTTTCTGCTGGCTCTTAAGATTCTGTTTCATTTTTAAAATGTATTTTGCACTTCCCTTTTAAAAAATCACTGTATTCCTTGTTTATATTGGAACCCAACTTGGAAAGTTTTTCTTTTAAAAGTCAGTATTATAGGAACAGACAAAGCTGCCTAATTACTGATTCAGACCATTGGTCCACTCAGCTGATTACTGTCTACACTAGGCATGGCCAAACTTGGCCCTCCTGCTGTTTTGGGACTACAACTCCCATCATCCCTAGCTATCAGGACCAGTAGTCAGGGATGATGGGAATTATAGTCCCAAAACAGCTGGAGGGCCAAGTTTGGCCTTGCCTCGTCTACACTGGCTGGTGTAGTCTTCAAGCTGTGCATATTCCATCAGCTTAAGTTGCCATTCTTCTTTAATTGGAATCTCGCTCATTTTCCATTTTTGGACTAACAAAACACGGGCCACAGTAGTGGCATACATTTTTTGACACCTGAGAAATTCTGTCTGAATTATCCCCAACAAAAAGGACTCTGGTTTTTGAGCGAAGGTCCTTTTAAACTTGTTTTTCAATTCATTATGGATCATTTCCCAGTACCCTTTTACAAGTCCATCACAAATGGAAAAAATGTTCCCTCGACCTCCTTGCATCCCCAGCACTTATCTGATTCAGTCTTATACATCTTAACAAGTCTACTCGGAGCTAAATACCATCTGTAAATCATTTTCATGTAGTTCTCCTTCAAAGAATTAACATGCCGTGAACTTCAAATAACTTTTCCAAAGTTTCCCCCCAAGGTTAAAGTCTATACCAAGGTCTAGTGCAGGCTTCCTTAACCTTGGCCCTCCAGGTGTTTTTGGCCTACAGCTCCCATGATACCTAGCTGGCAGGACCAGTGGTCAGGGATGATGGGAATTGTAGTCTCAAAACATCTGGAGGGCCGAGGTTGAGGAAGCCTTGTCTAGTGTTTCCATCCAAGCTGATCCTTATAAGAACTACTAAACCCTTCTTCAGGCAGTCACCCCCACTTTGGCTTTTGGCCCCACCCACTTCATACATGAGTGGGATGCGGGTGGCGCTGTGGGTTAAACCACAGAGCCTAGGACTTGCTGATCAGAAGGTCAGTGGTTCGAATTCCCACGCCGGGGTGAGCTCCCGTTGCTTGGTCCCTGCTCCTGCCCACCTAGCAGTTCAAAAGCACGTCAAAGTGCACGTAGATAAATAGCTACCGCTCTGGTGGGAAGATAAATGGCGTTTCCACGTGCTGCTCTGGTTTCGCCAGAAGCAGCTTAGTCATGCTGGCCACATGACCTGGAAGCTGTACGCCGGCTCCCTCGGCCAATAAAGTGAGATGAGTGCCACAACCCCAGAGTCGGTCACAACTGGACCTAATGGTCAGGGGCCCCTTTACCTTTACCTTTACCTTTACCTCATACATGTAGCCCTTGGGAGACTGCTTCGAAGGGAGTGGGGGCCTCAGTCGGTTGGTGGGGGAGCCCATTCCCCTGTGTTGTTTTTGGTGGTGGTGGAATCAACTGTGCAGCTTCCTCCTGTGTATATTTGCCCAGAAATACAACTCACCCTCTCTCTCTCTCTCCCTCTCCCTTTCTCTCTCTCTCTCTCTCTCAGGTTTGACTATGGCGATAGGTTCTGGGAAGTCAAGGGCAATTACTTCAGTTGCCTGTGCGGCTCTCCCAAGTGCAGGTACACCAGCGCCATCCTGGCTCAGAGGCAGGCCAGCACTTCCTCATCCCAGGAGGTGTTGGAGAGCAGGCTCCCTGACACAAGCTCTACAACAGCAGTGGCAACAACCTCCTTTTGAGGGCTTTCTATCCACATAGAAAGAAAAACAAAACACCACCACAGATTGTAAGATATTTTTTTTTATATATTTTCGAGAAAGGAGACTTCCCCCTCCCGTTAAAAAACCCCAACACAAAATACCACCCCACAGCCCTGCAGCAGTCCAGCGTTGAGGCGCTGCTATTGAGTGTTACTGGAGAAAGGAACCAGGCACCTCGTGCTTCGTCACAGATGACGCAGGTCCGCCCTGCTTTCTTCTTGCACCCACAGCAGACCAGGAAGTAGCTGGCTTGTGAACCAGGGGCAGCTGCTCTCATTCTTCCATGCTGAGAGGCCCTTTAGAGGCCTCTCTTAATGTGATCCCTGTTCTCCGAGCCAAGGAAGAGGTCTTCCGCCCACCCACTTGATTCCCCCACCTAAAAGGACAAGATTTAAATGGACTGCTGATGTTGCATCTCTCCAGTTGTAGTAGAACTCTGAATACTTGATGAAATGTGATGATGATTATGGTGATGACGATTTCTTGAAGCCAAACCCACCTCCTTGGCACAAGCACCGGGGCCAGCTTAACTTTTGCAGGCAGACCTTCCTTTCTCGCTCATCGTCCGAGGATTGAAACGGAACTTCTTTCGAACAAGGTGCCTGCCTTAGCCAGCGTATTTGCTGTTCTCCGTCACAACCTCTTAATTATTTGTCCAAGCCTCCCAAAGGTTCTCCCAAGTCCATAGGGGCTTCTCCATTACAGAGAGTTTTCGTTTTTTCCAGTGTTTCGGTGCATACACCCCTATCGTGCAATGGGAGGCTTGGAAGGATTCCTTATGTCTTACATAACACTAACTCTGGAAAAGGAATCGAGGATTTTTTTTGGTTTGTTTTCCCATACGGAGAAACTGGCACTTACAGAGAGGCCCTCTTCCAGGCATTTCCTGAAGCAAAAGCTCAGCCTGGGCACCCCTGAGAACATGGTGGCAAATGTGGTCTATCTGTGCCATTGCCGTTTTTCCGATTTCATTCATTTCCTCCCCATGACTCCCCATGTAAAGCTACATATTGTGAGGTTGACGGTTGGATTGAACTGATTTCTCTTGTACCATACTGGGGGGAGCTGAACAGAAAAGCAACTCACCCGAGCAACTCAACGGTGCTGATTTTAGTGTGATTTTTTTTCTCACTACTACGTAAAATGAAATTTTCAATTGTATAATAAAAAGAAGAAAAAAAGAAAAGAACAAAGTGATCTTAGTATAAAATGCAGGGACGACAAAACCCACAAGACCTTTTGTTAGTATTGTAGTGGGAATAAAATCTGTCATCACCTTTTGTGCGGTGGTAAAGCAGATCATCTTTTTCCCCATTTATCTCTTAAATACTGTAATTAGTGCAGTACCAGGTTTGGGGACTTTTTTGTTTTGTTTTTTGTGGGGTTAATTTTTCTTTTTTGGAGGGGGAGGGGTGCATCTCTTCTAAACCGTTCATATTGCTGGGTGGTCTTTTCCCCCCATTTCCTTTCTGTTAATTTTTTTTCCCTCCTTTTTTGTTGAGTTTCAAAGGTTCCCACCTTTGGACTCCTGTCATTTCCTTGTTCTGTTTTCAATGAAATCAATAAAAAGTGCATTAAACATTTTGCCCCCTTTGGCCTCTTTAGTCTTTACTAGATTAAATTTTTGCAATACTTCCCCTTGCGCTCCCCACTATGCACAGTTTTATTCTAGTCCAGGAACAATATCATCCTCAGAGCAGGGTTCACTGTGCAGCTATATCACATGTTTATAAGCAGCTCAAAAATCAGGCAATAACAATGGCATTTGAACATTTCTGTAACTTTTTTTTAGGTGCTCATAGGACTTTGTGTTACGTTTTTGTATTGTGTTCCCAACAAAAACCCTGAAAGGCAAGTCACTCATGGCTGTCCTCTAAATCTGAGGCTGAGTGGCTAGTCAGACACCACCTCCTGCAAGTGGGATTCCAAGTCTAAATTAGAAAGTGAAGAGAGTTGCAGGTGGGTGTGCACACATATGCGACTTTATAAGAGAGAGACAGGCAAAGCCCCAGACCTTAACGAAATGATTACTTTTTCTGTGCCTCTGAAAAGGGCATAAAGCTTTTCTTGACTGTTATTTACCTTCTCCATTCATTGCCTTCTCCAAACCATAACTCAGTGCATCACAATCTACAAGTAGCAACCGCTCAGTGGTGCGGCATCTACTTTTCATGCAGAAAGTACCAGGTCCAGTCCCTGGTATCTGCAAGTAGGACTGGGAGAGACCCGTGCCTGAAACCCTGCTGCCAGTCGACATAGACAGTACTAAACTAGACGAATCAACAGTCTTGCTAAATATGAGGGATATTTCTATGTTCCCAACAGCTGCACCTGATGCACATTTTCCCAGGCGGTTTGCCTTCCTTCTGTTTACCCAAACCTTCCTATTACCCATATAGGATTCTCTACTTCTGCCATTTGTATAATTCTTGTCCTGGCTATAAAGTGTGGATCATATGGGATTTAAAAAAAATAAAATAAGTAGCCCCACTAAAGGCTACTCATCCACATGCACCTTGGCCAGCTGGAATGAGCTGCTTACGTTTCAGTGGGGGTATTGGTGCTACTTAAGTGGAAGAAACTGAATTTAGGGAGATTTTATACTCTGCCACTGATGCGGTTGCAGGCAAGGGAGAATCCTAGTAATAGGAAGCTTTGCAGTAGGGGTGGGTAAACTCTAGGCCTGAAGGCTGAATGTGGCCCTCCAGACCTTTCTGGCCCTCTGAGCAATCACCACCACCTCACCCACACCCATTCTTCCCAGGCCACACCCACAACCAACCCTACTTGAGTGTCCTTTGCATGCCTGGAATCTGCCCTTGAACTCTTGCCTCTTGCTTCCCTGGGTGAAGGAGAGGGAGGGTTGTGTATAGAAACTAGCCTGCTATAAAAAAAAGAGAGTAACATTTGTGGCCCCCAGAAGGCTGCCCAGAAAGGGGATGTGGCCCTCAGGCTGAATGCTTCCCTATCCTGGCATGTGAATAATACTGAGCTAAACTGGACCCGATGGTCTGCCTCTGTCATGATGCTTTGCAGACTAAATAGTACAGGTTCCAGTTTGCCAATGGGTGGTTCCTATCTGCTGGTTTTCCTACCACCATTTCCCAAAACTAAAATATATCAGAGTGAATCTGAGGCTGGTGGGAGACCAGACCGCTGCTCTGCAAATGTCACTGGCAAAAAGCATTTTCACACACCAAATGGTGATGCTCTGGGGTGACAGTGGAGGCGGAGGCCCTGCCAGTCTGTGATGGCTTCCCCTAGGAGTAGCAGCCTCTTCCCATTGGCAAAGCTCAGGTTTGAGGAGGCCGTAGGCTATTCACAGCTGACTGCCCTCCTGCGCAGCCTCAGTCCGTGCTTGTTTACCTTAAGATAGGAGAAAGTCCATTTGAATTACAGCAAGTGGGATTCTTGCACTGCTTTTCTGCAACTGCTCTCAGTGTGGGTAAGGCACAAAGCAATAAATATCCTGCAACTCAACTAAAAAAAATCCCCTGTGTTGTCTATAAGCAAAACAGCAAGATCTGCCTGAAGGATCAGCCTTTTGTTGCCGTTCTCCCTTTGCTACTGGTGCCAACTTGGGGTGGTGAATCGTTTCCCACCTGAGGGCCCTGTTTTCCTCTGGGCTGTCTTCCAGGGGCCATACACCGGTGCTGGGCGAGGCCAGATGCAAGGGAAAATGGATGCAAAAGCAACTGGAGTTGTTATCCTCCTGCAGTGGGCTAGTTTCTATACATAGGCACACCTCTAAGATACAAGCAAGCAAAAGTCATTATTACAGTTCAAAGTCCACATTCCGGGCTTGCAAGAACACTCAAGGAAAAAGAAGGCTGGTGATGTAAGTGGTCTGGGGAAAGAATGTGGCCAAGGAAGGGGTGTGGTGTGGGGAGAGTTCCAAGGGCCAGATAAGAGAGGCCTGGAGGGCCACATTGAGCCCCTGGGCCTGAGGTTGCCAAACCCTGATCTAAAGACTCGAATGCAGGTTTCCTCATCCACTAGGAGGCTGGTCCCATTTTATGGAATAACAACAGCAAGGCCAAATAAACTCATACAAAGCCCGTTGCAGATCTCTGATAATTTGTCGTTCCCAATTCGACATCCCCATAATTTGAAGGAAGGCTTAAATGCCAGCCAGTCTTAAGTTTAAAAGGAAATTTAGGATTGCATATAACTCCGAGTCAGCCCATTGAGATGAATGGACCCAGGCTAGTCATGTTCATTAATTTCATGGGGCTACTTTTGAGTACGATTGGCTTTGCTTCAACCCTTTGGTTGTAGGGGGAGGAGGACACTTATTGAGAGACCCAAACCCACAAATGTTGACAATGATTCCCCCCTCCCCAAAATAACCTGGGAATTGTATCTCTGTGTGAGGAAAACTAGAGTTCCCACTGTTCTTGGGGATAAGGACACCATGTGCTTTAAATGAATGGTGTAGATTTGCCTACAGTTTTCCTCCTCTACCTCCCACCCCACACATATGTAAATCTACATTGACTGGAGGCATGAAGCAAAGGGTGAGAGCAAAAGGACTCTTGGATGAAGGCAGAAAAGAGCACAAAGGGGGTTTCGGCCTGAGGCTCTCAGCAATGGGCCAGAGGCTGCTGTGCAAGCCATGAACCAATTGGAAGAATGGAGAGGGAAACGGTTGCATGCCAGTTAAGAGAACCTACCTTCCTTCCTTCCTTCCTTCCTTCCTTCCTTCCTTCCTTCCTTCCTTCCTTCCTTCCCCTCCTTTGCAGGCATTATAGTAGATGAGATGGAATTGATAAATGCACTCTGAAAATGATACTTGAATTATAAGCAATACACGCTGAGGCAGGATCCCCCTGTACCTGCAATTAACAGCAACTCTTTTTCCCCCTCCATTGTTTTCAGTACAAGATGGTTGCTGCTTTCTTAAAATTGTGGTTTTCATCCTTACAATAACTCTGTTAGGTAAAGTTAAGAATATGCTCAAGGCCACAGCATGAGCCTCAGGGATTTGATCCTGGCTCTCCTGCAAGCCAGGCTTGAGACTGGATTTTGACAAGCTGTGTTTGTGAAATTGTTCCCCGGCCCAACCCCAGCTGATGACATTTCTGGCAGCTGATTGCCATGGAGTTGAATTAAACTGGTTCAATTAACAGTTAATGGCAGCAGTTCATTGTTGATAATAAGGCTGTCAGGCTCCCGTCCCAAAACATGACAGAGACTTTTACTTAAGTAATAAATCTTCACTGCTAATAGTATAGATTCAAGGGACGCGGGTGGCGCTGTGAGTTAAACCACAGAGCCTAGGACTTGCCGATCAGAAAGTCGGAGGTTCGAATCCCCGCTCCCGTTGCTCGGTCCCTGCTCCTGCCAACCTAGCAGTTCGAAAGCACATAAAAGTGCAAGTAGATAAATAGGTACCACTCCTGCGGGAAGGTAAACGGCGTTTTTGTGCGCTGCTCTGGTTTGCCAGAAGTGGCTTAGTCATGCTGGCCACATGACCCGGAAGCTGTATGCTGGCTCCCTCAGCCAGTAAAGCGAGATGAGTGCCGCAACCCCAGAGTCGGCCACGACTGGACCTAATGGTCAGGGATCCCTTTACCCTTTACCTTTTAATAGTATAGATTCAGTCCTGAGCAAAAGGCCAGAAGCGAAGATCCCAAGGTATGAGCAAGGCAAGATGTTCATAACCAAATGGAAGTTGTCCCAACAGTTGGCATACCCTTCCTACCAAGCTTTTAAAGACAAGATGTAGTGAGCTCACTTACTGGCCTCTCTCGCCCTACAAGTCTCTTGTGCATGCACACTCATGCTCTGGGTAGATGCAGCTAATGTCCCCACTACAAAGGCAGTGTCTGATCCTTGGCAACCAAACTTATGTCTGCCTCTCTGCCTCCAGCTCCACCACCACCTCCTGTTCAGCCCCTCCCCTGGCTGGTCCAGATCCTCCCTGGTGGTAGCTCTGTCCTGAACCCCGGTGTACTTATTGACCAGTGCCATTGGTGTATACAGTCCCAAAAGTAAATGCTAGCAAGTAGTCTGGAACTCCAGCAGTCAGGAAAGACAGTCGAGGTTCAATACAGCAAACCCAAATCAAAAGTTCCAACAGTCAGGTCAGGTCAGGTCCTGCCTCTGCAGCCAGTCCAGGGGCAGGGAACCTGGAGTTCAGTTCGGAAAAGCATGGTCCTGTGGAGCTCTTGGACACCCAGGCCATGGTCTTTTAACATGGGAAGTTGAGCAGACACAGTACCTCATCTTTGCTTCGAGCATCTGGGCTTGATGAGACGTGACCCTCACCTGTTCTGAGCCTACTCCAGCTGAGGAATCACACACCACCGCCCTGAGCTAACGAGCCCCACCTGGCCAGCTAGGGAGTTGAGCTGTGGGCCCTTACCTGCCTCAGCCACCTAGAGCATATCTCCCGCTGCTCCCTACGCCTCAGAGCCCACTGTGTTCATGCAGACTGGGGCCCCTCTGGTTCCCCATCCCCTCTGTTGCCCCATGGGTACTTTCTATGCCTCCAACTTCTCCATCCCCAGCTTGCCATGGTGTGTACCAGTCGCAGCTACAGCTCTCCACAGAATGCTCTTCCTCCTCCCCCTTGTCTTGCCAGTTCATGACACTCTGCTTCTCCCTCTCTGACATCTAGAGCAGCAAGGGGAGGACATCTCCATGTGTGCCAGCCTTTCATCCCCATGTCTGTTTCTTCTTCCTCTTCCTCCTTGTCTGTCTGGGACTGCCAAGGGACCCATGCACCAACACACAACTGCTATTTACTCCAGGTTTGGATTGCTGCCCCACCACAAGAGCTGAATTAGCATTGTGGCATCCAACAGGCATCAACTAGGATTGCCATATGTCCGGGAAATCACAGACGTGCTCTCTTTTGGGGGGCCAGCATGCCCATCTGGGGGATTTTTAAATTTTAAAGGGAATGTCTGAGTTTGGGGGAGATTACTATTATTATTATTATTATTACTATTACTACTACTGTTACTAAGGGACGCGGGTGGCGCTGTGGGTTAAGCCACTGAGCCTAGGACTTGCTGATCAGAAGGTCAGCGGTTTAAATCCCTGCGACAGGGTGAGCTCCCGTTGCTCGGTCCCTGCTCCTGCCCACCTGGCAGTTCGAAAGCACGTCAGAGTGCAAGTAGATAAATAGGTACCGCTCTGGCGGAAAGGTAAATGGCGTTTCCGTGCGCTGCTCTAGTTCGTCAGAAACGGCTTAGTCATGCTGGCCACATGACCCGGAAGCTGGACGCTGGCTCCCTCGGCCAATAAAGCGAGATGAGCACCGCAACCCCAGAGTCGTCCACGACTGGACCTAATGGTCAGGGGTCCCTTTACCTTAAACTCCTGTTACTACTACTATTACTATTACTATTACTATTATTATTATTAGCTTGGGCGCAGGCTGCTCTGCATGCCATGGCCGCTGCCAGCCCAACCTGGGGGGAAAGGCGTGTGGGTGCGGTGGCCACCCCACACCTGCACCCGTGTGCCTCTTTCCCCTGCTCGGGCTGGCAGCGGCTTGGACTGTCCTCTTTTTTGCTCTTCAAGATATGGCAACCCTACATCAACAGAGTTCAATTACATATTCCAGACAGACAGAAACCACTTGGAAATGGTGCAAAGCAGGGCTGGCGAGGAGTGTGTAGTTTGGGAGAGTTCCAAGGTCCTGACAGAGGGGCCTGGAGGGGCTGCAATCTGCGCATGAGGTTCCCCACTGTCATGTTCTGTTTTTCCCATGGAAAAAAACTGCAACACTGCAGGCTAGGCTGGTCAAAAGCTGCAGATGAACCACAGACATCTTGAAGTGAGGAACTTGCTCTGGGTAAGGCTGGGAGCAGACGGAAGCCTTCTGTCTCCAGACTTCCTCCTCCAGGCTGCACCCCATTAAGAGAACTTCAGAGCCTTATAGGTCCAACCTTGTGGCCTAAAGATGGACACTCCTCCTCTATTCCTGTTGCGCTCCCTGCACTGCCAGACCAGTGATGTGCAGTGGGAGGCATCTGGTGCCCATGAGGGTCCAGAGCTTTAGCCCCACAGACCTTGGTGGTCTTGGTGGTCTCCAACTTTCTAGTAGCCTTTAGCACAATTTTCTCCCTATCTTCAGCAGCTGGCTCAGAGCCCTGGACCTGACCCATCTGCTACCTCTGCATCTTTGGACTGTGTCCAGATCACTACTAGATTCAGGGGTCATGACACTTAACCCTGCTGTCAAGCATACTCAGATATGACTCCAGCAATGCCCACCATTTGCTGTGGCTTCCTCCACTGTTGGCTGAGGGCCCCTGGGCAGTGGCCCTTTCATAGGAAAAAAAGAAAAGAGTCCTCCCACCATGGACATAGCTGGGGGGCAGCTGCCCTCATCAGTAAAAATAAAAAAGACACAGCAAACTGAGGTTCTGCCCCCCCAAAAGGCCTGCCCCCCAACAAAAATCCTGGATACACCCATGCTCCCCACTGCTTTAATTGCATGGAAAACAAGAATTCTATAGCAGGAAGCTTCCCCCTGACAGATTGATGCCCAAAAGCTGGTTGACCACTGTTGGCTGACTTCGAACTGATGTTTCTTTGCCTTGCCATGGCAATAGGAAAAATGAAATGAACATATCTTCTTGCCACTTCTCTTTCTTCTCTTGCTGGTGTTGATCAAGCTGCAAGCTAGACTCTTCCCTTGGGAAGGCTGCGACCCAACACTAGGCTGTAAGCTTTTTGAACTGGTGTCTTGTTCATTGATTTCCTAATAGCCTGGTTTAGATTAAAGCCTACCCTGGCCTTTTTGTCTCATTAATTATCCTCTTCAGCACTTTGGGGAGTTAGCAGAAAGGAGGTTTGGTGAACTCTGCAAAGCTGCCCTCCTTTGGGGAGAAAGTTGCGGTTGGATTGGCAAGACCAGCTCTTCACCTTGAGGAGCAGGGAGGAGGAAGGGTAGCTTGCATGGGGGTAAGCTAAATCTTTGGGTAAGCTGAAGATAGGTGGGAGTCAGCCTACTGCTCTGTACCCCTGCGGATGGAAGACCACTTGTGTGCTCTGCCAGCAGATGATCATTTCTATTGCCCTCTCCAAGTTTATGCTGTTCTTTAAACAGTGGGCTTTGAGGAAAAGGTGACTGCCTAGGCTCATAAACTTCCAGGTGTCCCTGCCCTGTGAGTGGGTGCATTACAACAGTCATGGCCAGAGCACTCTGGGACTGGTAGGGAGGAAAGGAGTCCAGCAGTAGGTGGCACCAATGAGAGGCAAAGGCAGCTCCTAGTTTTGCCCCCATTCTTCCTCCCTGCCAAGTTCTACAAGGAACTAACAACAACAACAACAACAATTTATACCCCGCCCTCCCCAGCCAAGGCCGGGCTCAGGGCGGCTAACAAGCAATAATAAAAACAAGTTGAATGAATACAACTTAAAAACAAGATTAAAATACATTAAAATATTGAAACATTAAAATATTAAAATGCAGCCTCATCACAGGAGGAGAAAGGAAAAGAATAAAGAAAGAGGGGGAGGGAATCAAATTGGTTCCAAGCCAAAGGCCAGGCGGAACAACTCTGTCTTACAGGCCCTGCGGAAAGAAATCAGATCCTGCAGCGCCCTGGTCTCATGAGACAGAGTGTTCCACCAGGCCGGAGCCAGTGTTGAAAAGGCCCTGGATCTGGTTGAAGCTAATCTAATTTCCTTAGGGCCCGGGACAACTAGGGTGTTGCTATTTATGGACCTTGAGGCTCTCCGTGGGGCATACCGGGAGAGGCAGTCCCTAAGGTACGAGGGTCCTAGGCCTTGAAGGGCTATTAAGGTCAAAACCAGCACCTTAAATCTGACCCTGTACTCCACTGGGAGCCAGTGAAGCTGGAAAAGCACTGGGTGAATATGCTCCCATGGCAGAAACTAAGGAGAGGATGCTGACAGCCATGACTATCCCCTGCACTGGGAAAGGTGGGGATGGTGACCCATTTGCCCTCATGGACCAATCTTCACTATGTAAGAGAGGGATTTAGACCTCAAGGAGGCATTGGGAACGGTGGCCATGCAAGACATTTGCAAGAAATTACTGAAAGAAAATGACTCCAGCAGAGATTATAGTCACCAGACAAAAAGGCTTCTTGTAGCCAACCAATCACAGGCAGAGCCCACTAACTCCACCTGTGTCCCCACCCTCCTCCCTATTCAGTTCTACAATGGCAACACTGAGGCTATGTGCACACTAACCCTTTCATAACACGAATCGTGTTTCTCAATCCAGAATCATTCATGCTTGCCCTCAACATGCTGCTTTCAATCTAGATTGGTTTTAGATCCAATTGTCCACAAGGTTGAGCGGTGGTTGGTTAAGACACATTTGGTAAAGCCGCCCTGCATGAGGTTACCTGTGTCCTTTCCTACCTGCGAGTTCCCCCAGGTGAATGAAGAGGAAAGAAACGATGACTGCAGTCTGGGTCTACACTCACCCACAATGTCATGGGCAGGTGTGGATACAACCCCCTGCCCCTCCATTGCCAGGACCACATGTATCAGTTTTCTAATACACTGGGGGGTAATGCAGAATTGATTTGCAACAAGATAGATGGTAGGTGTACCACATAGGGGGGAAAACAAGTACTCTATTGCCATTTACTCCAGAATAAAATGCTGTGGGTGTGCAGACTGAGACTAAGGAAGAGGGAACTACCAAGGGGAAGAGTGTTTATAAATAAGAAGACAGGCAAGTGGCAGGGCTGTGTGTGCGTGCGCGCACACGCTCTTCTTACATTCATACTCTGTGGACAGAAAAGGGGGAAGTGTGGGTACAGCTCGCAATGGGGTGCTCCAGATGTTGGTGCTCCAAACAATGACTCACATCTTCCCTGACTATCCTGGCTGGGGTTGATGGAAGCTGCTGTTCACCTGCGTCCAGAGGGCCACAGGTACCCCATCCCTGCTTCACAGTAACCCCCCCCAAGCTTTATGGGACTAGAGTGAGTAACATACAGTGGTACCTCAGGTTACATACGCTTCAGGTTACAGACTCCGCTAACCCAGAAATAGTGCTTCAGGTTAAGAACTTTGCTTCAGGATGAGAACAGAAATCGTATTCCATTGGTGCGGCAGCAGCAGGAGGCCCCATTAGCTAAAGTGGTGCTTCAGGTTAAGAACAGTTTCAGGTTAAGTACGGACCTCCGGAACGAATTAAGTACTTAACCTGAGGTACCACTGTACATTGGAGCAGGCTTTTACGTTTCATGCATGTCCATACCCTTGTCTTATTTAGAAGTCAAAGGATTTTTATATTGTTATTCCAGAGATGGGGAAATTGCATCCTTACTTACGTATGATGTTGGACACCAAGCATTGTTGACCATGGGGCTCCCTGGGATTGGTGGGAATTATTATTTTCTACACTGACTGCGTGTGGCTACCATCCTTCCCTATAAATATAGGAATCTGCCCTACACTGAGTCAGGCCACTGGTCCATCTAACTCAGTACTGTTGACACTGACTGGCAGCAGCTCTGCAGGGTTTCAGATAGGTGACAGTCCAAGGCCTACCTGGCAATGCCAGGGGCTGAACTTGGGATCTTCTATATCAGGCATGTCCAACCAATCGATAACGATATACCGGTTGACCCCAAAAAAGCTCAACAACTTTGGTCAATCCAATGGGTGGATCACTGCCAGTTTCTTTGTTTTTTTATTGTGGGAGTAGATCACAGTCTCTTGGGAGTTGGACATGCCTGTTCCATGTGCAAAGCAGATGTTCTACCCTTCCTTTCTGCAGCCATCCCCTTAAGGCATAGGAAGCTGCCTTGTACTCGGACCATTGGCCCATCTAGCTCAATATTGCCAACACTGACCAGGGGCAGCTCCCCAGCGTTTCGGACAGTGTCTCTCCTAGCCCCTCCTGGAGATGCTAGTGCTTGAACCTGCAACCTTCTGAATGCAAAGCAAATGCTCTAACCAGAGCTACAGTCATCGCTCCAGGGCTCTGGAGGTTCGAAGGTCCACCGTTCTTGCGTCCTTGAAATGTATTCCACCCCCACCCCATCCTTTCCCTCCCCCAGTCACAAAGTAGAGGACTACTTTGATGCCTCTGCTCATTTCGCATGTAGACAGAGGCTTCAAAGAGTTTCTTGGAAATTAAAAGCAGTTGCTTTAGAGGTGTGTGCGTGTGCGTGCACGCGCTTGCGTGTGTGCAAGCAATGCCTGTGAAAATGTCTTTGAGCCCAGGCTGCCTTATGCTGATTTCAAGCACATATCCAAGCGGAAGTGTTGCTGGAGGATCCTTATCTCTCTCAGGCTGACATATTATGAGAAAGCTGATGGGGAGGGGGCGATAGGACAGCTGCCTGCGCAATTGGCAGGTGAGGATGGTTGTGCCTATACAAATGTGAGCCATTTCCTCACACAAGAGGCTTTGCAGGGCTCCTTGAGAAATATTAGCTCATCTTCGCCCCGCACCCTCCGCATAGTAGCTCATATTCCATCTCCACCTCTCACCCCCGAAAGAGAGACTGGCTATCAACTTTTTAATTTCCTTTCGTGACAGTGCGTGCACATTGTCTCGGCTGGGTAAGTAAAACTGAGGGGATCGTTATCTTTTATCAGAAAATGAAGGCCCCGTTCTGGAGGCATCCGTAGTCTCCCTTGCCATGCAGACATCTGCTCCGAAAATGGCTGTGATCCTTGGTTTGAAGATGGTTTGCCGAGCGCTTCAAGCAAGGCAGCTCCCCTCCTAGAATTTTCATTGGTCAGGGCTTGGCTGCAGGCGGCAATCTGATGTGAGTCTGGAGCCATAGAAAAACTAGCAAGCTGTGTGGTGTAGTGGTTAGAATGGACTAGGACCTTGGAGACTAGGGTTTAGACGCCCCCCCCCTTAGCCATGAAGCTCACTGAGCAGGGCCAGCCCAAGACATTGTGGCATCTGAGGTGAAGCTCAAAATGGCACCCCACCAGGGAAGAACAGGTAGGTAAAGATCTACATTGGGAACCAGAGGTGGAGGGGGGTGGGAATCAAATCAAGCTTCCTTGATGGTTGAAATCAAATGCCAGGGGGAGGGGGCAGGGAAAGGGCCTGCTCTGAATCATGAGGGGCAAGTGTAGACCCCAGAGGGCAGCCCCAGCCATTTCCTCCCTACGGGTGGGAGGAGACCAGCAGGGGGCTGCTGAGGAGGCAGCATATCTGGCCCCCAAGGAGTGTTCCAATGCGTTCCTTGAAGGCTGGATCTGTTGCCCCATGGAACCTGCTGCCTGAGGTGGTCACTTCACCTTGCCTGGCACCTACGATTCAGGCCACAAGTTTAAAATGCAACAATACCACTTTAAACAGTCATGGCTTCCCCAAAGAATTCTGGGAGTTGTAGTTTGTTAAGGGTTCGGAAAGTTGTTAGGAGACCCCTTATTTCCCTCCTAGAGCTGCAATTCTCAATGTTTAAGAATCAATCCCTCTTCCCTGAGAACTCTGGAGATTGGGCAATAGGGGGTCTGCCTGACAAACAACACTTCCCATGATTCTTTGATTCTGTTTAAAGTCAGTCATGCTGCTTTAAATGTATGGTGTGGATCTGGCCTAAGTGATGCAGCCAGATTCTACCAGTGATCACTTGAAAGCTAATCCAATTGTATTCAGGGGTGCTTCCTCTCAGGTGTGTGTGTATAGGATTGTGCTCTTAAAAGTTTGATTAAACTGCTTTAAAAAACCAGGTTCCTGCTGCTCTTCTTCTTATGTACAGTATTTCTTTTATTTACATGTGAGCTGCCTTTAAGTGTGATCATTTGGGTAGAAAGGATTTGGGTTACATCTTTGTTTTTACCATCTTTTTTCTTTGTAAAAACCAGACTTTCCACCCTTAGAGGACAGCACTGAGGACAACTGTTACCATTTTGTGAGTTCTCAGTCTGGAACATTATTGCAAACATAAATTTCTTGCAAAACTTTGTGTACTGTGATAGTTTATTACCACCACTGCTGTTAAGCATGGAAACATTCTTTGTAGGCAAAAAAATACCTGGAGGAGTGAAAGGAAAGGAAGACTCATGGCTGGTGTGTGTGTGTGTGTTTCTTATATCAAGTAACTTATAACTAAGGAAGATGGGGTATTAAGAAGGAAAAGAGATTCAACATGGGCAGAAAATGCAAAGGGGTCAGAAACCTCTGGCACATGGGCCAAATTTAACCTATGATGCTGTTTTCTAAATCCTGCATTCACCTGCTCCACACTCATTGTCATATGAGGCAACAGATGTGGGACAGGTAAAGCTGTGGCTGATGAGCTGGGGGTTCCCATCTTCCTTTGTCAATATCTCCCTTACATCTCTGTGGGTCACCTGCTACCTACCTGCCAAACGGGGCCAGAAAGGTAAAAGAAGATAAACATCTGGCTCTTAGTAAAGGTAAAGGGATCGCTGACCATTAGGTCCAGTCGTGACCAACTCTGGGGTTGTAGTGCTCATCTCGCTTTACTGGCCGAGGGAGCCGGCGTACAGCTTCCAGGTCATGTGGCCAGCATGACTAAGCCGCTTCTGGCGAACCAGAGCAGCACACGGAAACACCGTTTATCTTCCCGTCGGAGTGTTACCTATTTATCTACTTGCACTTTGATGTGCTTTTGAACTGCTAGGTTGGCAGGAGCAGGGACTGAGCAATGGGAGCTCACCTCATCGCGGGGATTCAAACCGCCGACCTTATGATCGGCAAGTCCTAGGCTCTGTGGTTTAACCCACAGCGCCACCCGCGTCCCTTCTGGCTCTTAGAGCACAACATAAAAAAAGAGAATACAAGACACATAATAAAACAAAAACAAACCAATAATCCACCCTCCCACAAACACATTTAAATGGCCATAGAATGTTTAATCAGTCAAAGGCCTGGTTATAAAGAAACATTTTCACCTGGCATCTAATGAAGGAGCCAGGCAAATTTCCCTAGGGGAACATGCCACTAAATGGGGAGCCACTGCAGAAAAGGCTCGTTCTCATGCTGCTACCCCCTGGACCTTTCGTGGAAAAGGCACATAAAGAAGGGCCTCAGACGATGAGTGCTGGGTCTGGGGCAGTTCATATAGGTAGAGGCGATCCTTTAGGTTTTGTGGTCCTGAGCTATTTAAGACTTTATAGCTCAAAACAAGCACTTGGAATTGGGTCCAGAAACTAACTGCATACCCTCCAAGTGTCCCTATATTCCAAGGACAGTCCCAGAATTATGAAAGCCATCCCAGATTTGATCCTAGAATGTCCCTATTTCTCCTGCCAGCACTGCTACCACAAAACCCGGGGGGGAGGATGAGCTGGCAATTATTCTGAGTGGTGGCGGTTGCAGTGGCAGTGGTGAGAGAGCACCCTGTTCCTTCTCCAATGCAATGCAATGCAAAAAAGCCAATGCAATTCTGGGCTGCATCAATAGGAGTATAGCATCTAGATCAAGGGAAGTAATAGTGCCACTGTATTCTGCTCTGGTCAGACCTCACCTGGAGTACTGTGTCCAGTTCTGGGCACCACAGTTCAAGAAGGACACTGACAAACTGGAACGTGTCCAGAGGAGGGCAACCAAAATGGTCAAAGGCCTGGAAACGATGCCTTATGAGGAACGGCTAAGGGAGCTGGGCATGTTTAGCCTGGAGAAGAGGAGGCTAAGGGGTGATATGATAGCCATGTTCAAATATATAAAAGGATGTCACATAGAGGAGGGAGAAAGGTTGTTTTCTGCTGCTCCAGAGAAGCGGACACGGAGCAATGGATCCAAACTGCAAGAAAGAAGATTCCACCTAAACATTAGGAAGAACTTCCTGACAGTAAGAGCTGTTCGACAGTGGAATTTGCTGCCAAGGAGTGTGGTGGAGTCTCCTTCTTTGGAGGCCTTAAAGCAGAGGCTTGACAACCATATGTCAGGAGTGCTCTGATGGTGTTTCCTGCTTGGCAGGGGGTTGGACTCGATGGCCCTTGTGGTCTCTTCCAACTCTATGATTCTATGATTCCATGTCTCTTCATAGCTGCTTCTGCAGACCTCCTCCATTGGGCAGCTCATAGCAGCTGCTGGAGAACAGGTGAGAAGGAGGAGAAGAGGGTGCCATTGCTGAGTCCCATCCCCGTGTAATGCATTACCTCTGAGGGGCAGGCAGAGGGCAGAGGGCAGGGCCACCCTGGGCAGGAAGAAATGGGGAGCAGAGCAGAGTGCAATGAGTCTTGATTATGGACTCACAGCTGTCCATGGAGGCGCAGGTTAATTCTGTGTCCAGGGCGGCTGTTTACCAGCTCCACCTGGTACGCAGCCTGAAACCTTGTCCCTTTTAAAATTTTATTTATAAAATTGGATTTAAGGGGTTTTCTCAGGACTGGGGTGTGTGTGTGCTGTAGCCCGTTGGTGTAGTGGTGGCGGCACTTGACCTTATCCTGATAGGAAATGCTCTGAGGGGGGTGGGGGTATGTGATTGGCAGCCAGTGCAGGATCACCAGGATTGGTGTCATGCTCAGACGTGGAGCTGCCTCTGAAGGCAGTTTGTAAACTGGTGCAGAATTCAGCAGCCAGGTTGCTCACTGGGGGACGGCGGGTTGAACATCTCATGCTCCTCCTGGCCCAACAGACTGGCTGCCAATGGCTCAGGACCACCACCAGAAAAATAATTAATTAAAAATAATTAATTAATTAAGTTAATTAATAATTAATTAATAATTAAAGCAGGGTGGTACAATGAACAAGCCTTATTCTGCAACAATATATTTTAAGGAAACCATGTTAGCTTCAGTCTTAGCTTCTGTATGAAACAGAATTTTCTCACCACCAACCCCTTCCCTGTAAAAATCTGATTTTTGTCGGGAGGCCATCTGGAACAGAATGGCATTGGGGTCTGGGGGCTGCAGCAAGAGAAGGGATCTCTGAAATGGAGACCTCCCTTCCATAAGGACATGCCTTCCATTTTTCCAATATATTAACCATTGGATCCAAACTATAACCGAAATGATTTCCAGCAGTGAAGTGGAAGTAAGTCTATCTTTTCTTGTCTGCATTTTCTTGAGTGAGCCAGAATCCCAAATTATAATTTAATATGCTCACTCACAAGATTCTTTTCATCTAATTCTGCCTCTCTGCAGAGGATGTCAGCTGCTAGCTCCATGTCTTCGTCCAAAATTATGATGGAAGCAGTAGTTTCTGGTCTGGTTCTTTGATGGCCCAGTTTGGCAGACATAGTCTCTAATTGTTGTACATTGCTCATTTGCTATTGAGATTGACCTCATAGTTTTTATTCATCTTCTAAATGTATTTGCCACTTTTATCACAGCAGTCTATTTTAACAGACCCATAAAGTAACTGTAAAACAAAAACCAAACTGTTAAACACAGTAACCATAAAGTTTATATGAAACTTATAAATCAGAAAGGAAACATTTCAAATAGAAGCTCAGCAGTTTCATAGGTTAGTTTTATAAGAACTCATTGGCATCTTGATGAAATTTACAGTATAACCCAGTGCATGTATACTCAAAAGTAAGACTCTGTTTAGTGAAGTTTTTCCCAATTTCACATAGGAATGCAGCCTCAAAAGTATTAATGGCTTAGTTTTGTATCAGGATATGTGTGTCACAGTTGTTTGATGAAAGATGAAAACGTCAACCCCAAATGAGGGACCATGCCAGAATGATACCTGCTTCTAGTATATGAAAACTAGACGTAAGGTCACCAGACAAGGACAAAGAATGAGAAGGCCTAGTGCACTTTTCTCATGGAGATGGAATGTTGTACAAGTGCAGAAATACAACTTGGATCTAAGTGTGTACAGAGGCGCCAATTTGTGAGGGTGATAACATTGTGCATGTGATGTCACATCATGCGTATGATGTCAAGATCTTGGGAAGAACTAGGGGCAGAGCCGAACACGGTGACTGTGCAACTTCAATGGCCAGCAGCTGCTCCTCTACCTCCTCTTAGTGCCGCCACCAATGGGAGGCTTCAACTCTTTCCCTTCTGCAGCAGCAGGAGAGGAAGGGGCCGGCCACTGGAGCCATGCAGGAGTTGGCGCCACACTTTGCCTCCATGCTTTTTGAATATTGGGGACCCCAGCCCCCACCCTTAAAATATATTTGGGCCTAGAAATTGATGCCCCTGGTGTTTTACATGTCTATACAGGTCACTCACAGCTTTAATGTGTGCACATTCAGATTTTTGGGAAGGAAGGAAGGAAGGAAGGAAGGAAGGAAGGAAGGAAGGAAGGAAGGAAAGAGGGTGGAAGGGGGGTGAGTTTCTGGTGAAAATAATCTTGGCAATTCCACCTGACACTGAACCCAATGTATATATGATTTTGGCTTTACACACGATCCCCGGAACATAACCCCCACATAAGTTGAGAGTCAGTTGTATAGAGGAACTATTATTGTAGATTGCCTCAAACATCTTCATGCTAAACATTCTACAGTCAATCATTCCAAAACAGAGAAAATTCATCTGAGTTCTTCAAAATTTTCATTTTTTACTCTTGAAAAAGCTGGAAAAGGAGTATGCAGGGAGGAACAGGTTTGCACCAAATTTTGGGTGAGTTTGGATGAGTGGGGATTAGTACAATCCCTATTACAGTGCCATGTAAACAGTTACATTTACTTAATTTTTATCACACTTTGTGTGAAGGAAGGAAGCTCTATGCCAGGGGTCAGCAAACTTTTTCAGCAGGGTGCTGGTCCACTGTCCCTCAGACCTTGGGGGCCGGACTATATTTTGAAAAAGAAAAGAAAAGAAATGAACGAATTCCTGTGCCCCACAAATAACCCAGAGATGCCTTTTAAATAAAAACACACATTCTACTCATGTGAAAACACCAGGCAGGCCCCACAAAGAACCCACAGATGCATTTTAAATAAAAGGGCACATTCTACTCATGTAAAAACACCAGGCAGGCCCCACAAAGAACCCAGAGATGCATTTTAAATAAAAGGGCACATTCTACTCATGTAAAAACACGGTGATTCCTGGACCTTCCGTGGACCGCATTTAGAAGGCGATTGGGCCGGATCCGGCCCCCAGGCCTTAGGTCGCCTACCCATGCTCTAGGAGATGGGAGGAGATAGATTTGTCCTTTTGGTCAGCATAAGCATGTATTTACATCCAGTTTGGGCCTAGCTGATCTTCACATGCCGGTACTGTATTCTTGCTTGAACAGGTTCAGAATGTCACTTTGCCTTCCTTCTGAAGGGGATAACTGGAACCTGGAACAAGGTGTTCTTTCTGTCAGGGAGGGGAATTGTGCATTATTTTGCAGATTGCAATTTTAATAGAAAGAAAGAAGCTAAAATATGTTTGAAAATGGCTTCTGAGAAAGCAGCCTTTAAATCCTGATCTTCAGCTTTATTTTAAGGGACAAAACAACAAAGTAGGCATTTATGCATGAATTTTGGGAGTACTTCACATAGCCACTACAAAAGAAATGAGAGAGTACGTTATTTTGTCAAACTTGCTCACCTTTTGGTGTGGCATTGTTAGCAAGGTCAATGAATCTTTATAGAAGCCAACATTAAGGTGTGTACTGTATTGTTATAAAGGGGCACAAAGAGGATCATACAATCATGTCATACAATCATCAGTCACAATATCATACAATTATAATATGCAATCATAATATAATAGAATATAATCATGATATGTGAAATTGTGCTGTCATATCATATGGTCATGATGTTATAATATTATACAGTCCTGACCACATGCAATAATCCAATCCTGAAATACAATTATATCACACAATCATACAATACAATCATGCAATACAATGCAAACATGGCATTGGCTACCCCTCCTATTCTGAATTCTGTAGCACTTCACTTGTCACTTTTTTCCGGGATAATGAGGAACCATTGGTGACTTCATTAGTAATATCACAATATTGTACACTCATATCACAATATAGAATCATAATATCATACAATCATAAAAGATAACACCCTACAATTACACAGTTACATCACAATATCACACAATCATAACTTCATATAATCATTATATCCTATTACACAACCATAAATTATCAACACCAAATATAATAATAATAATAATAATAATAATAATAATAATAATAATAATAAATTTTATTTATATCCCGCCCTCCCCAGCCGAAGCCGGGCTCAGGGCGGCTAACAACAATAAAACAATACAAAAGTACAACACAAACAACACTCTAAAATCATTCATTATAAAATTAATCATAGCCCTGAAGGACATGCCACACACAACCTACACACGCAGGCTGTTCAATGCAAAGTTAGTTTCAAGGAGAGGGAAAGGAAGCCTCTCCCATTTTATTCTGGTCATCAGCAACATTTGTTGGGGTAGCTGGATAGAGGAAGGAGTAATTTTCTTCATTAATAATAATAATAATAATAATAATAATAAATTTTATTTATATCCCGCCCTCCCCAGCCGAAGCTGGGCTCAGGGCGGCTAACAACAATAAAACAATACAAAAATATTATGTAATAAATGATTGACATGATATGATTATTAATATATGTTATTATTGTCTGATATGATATGACCGTATGCTATATTATGTTTAGATGATTGTATGATATTATTGTGTGGTATGGTATTTTGATAATGTGATATGCTTGTATGACTGTGCTTGTGTGATATTAATTTTATGATTGTGTGATCCTATGGATATGCTTGTATGACTGTGCTTGTGTGATATTAATTGTATGATTGTGTGATCCTATGATATTATGATTTGGTGATATGATATTATGATTTGGTGATATGATATTATGAATCATTGTATCATATTATGTTATGAGATTGTGATTATATGGTATTACATTGTGATTTTATGAATGATCATATATTATAGTATGATTGTATGGTTTGATATAATTGTATACTATGATATTCTGATTATATTATAACATGGTTGTACAATATTGTATGATGACTGGGGGCGGGGAAAATGGCAATTGGAGTGCAACAGAATTCTGTCCTTGGCCCATTTGTTCAACATCTTTATAAATAACTTGAATGAAGGAATTGAGGGGATGTTCATCAAATTTGCAGATGACACCAAACTGGGAAGGGTAGCCAATGCCACAGAAGACAGAATCAGGATACAAGATGACCTTAACAGATTGGAGAACTGGGTCCAAAGTAACAAAATGAATTTCAATAGGGAAGAAAGAAGCAGCTGAGATGGGAGGCACCTGGCTTGCCAGTAATACAAGTGAAAAGGATCTAGGGGTTTTAGTAGACCACAAACTTAACCTGAATCAACAGTGTAATGCAGCAGCAAAAAAGCTAATGCTATTCTAGACTGCATCAACGGAAACATAGGGTCCCAATCAAGGGAAGTAATGGTACTGCTCTATACTACCTTGGTCAGACCACACATGGAATACAGTGTCCAGTTCTGTGCACCACAGTTTAAGGAGGATAATGACCATCTGTCAGGGATGATTTAGCTGAGATTCCTGCATTCCAGGGGGGTTGGACTGCATTACCCTCAGATTTCCTTCCATCTGTACAATTCTATGATTCTGCATCTTTAGGCACCAGGTGAAAACATTGCTCTTCTCCCTGGCTGTTGGCTAATTAAACATGCATGCATGCATACATACATACATACATACATACAGGTAAAGGGGACCCCTGACCATTAGGTCCAGTCGTGACCGACTCTGGGGTTGCTCATCTTGCTTTATTGGCAGAGGGAGCTGGCGTATAGCTTCCAGGTCATGTGGCCAGCATTACTAAGCCACTTCTGGCAAAGCAGAGCAGCGCACGGAAACGCCATTTACCTTCCTGCTGGTAGGTAACAACAAATCCCTGATCATTATTTCCACAGGAGTCTCTTCACTGTGGTCATATATTAAAAGAGTATTCCATAGATATTTACTTCTTATATAGTCATTAATTCACACCCAGGTCCATATCTTCCTTTCCCATTTCCATTTCCTCTTCTTCCAAGAGTGTTGGGATATGTGAGTGAGGTCATAATTACCAGCTCCCACCACAGTTACCAATCCATGCACATAAATGCATCAATATGGCGCGGGTGGTGCTGTGGGTTAAAGCACAGAGCCTAGGACTTGCCGATCAGAAGGTCGGCGGTTTGAATCCCCGCGATGGGGTGAGCTTCCGTTGCTCTGTCCCTGCTCCTGCCCACCTAGCAGTTCTTAAGCACGTCAAAGTGCAAGTAGATAAATAGGTACCGCTCCTGCAGGAAGGTAAACGGCGTTTCCATGCACTGCTCTGGTTAGCCAGAAACGGCTTAGTCATGCTGGCCACATGACCCGGAAGCTGTACGCCGGCTCCCTCAGCCAGTAAAGCGAGATGAGCACTGCAACCCCAGAGTTGTCTGTGACTGGACTTAACTGTCAGGGGTCCCTTTACCTTTACTATGTCTCCTCAAAGCACTACATCCCATTCTCACAACCTGAAAGAACCCTGAAAAACCCAAGTCATTTCCATAATGACTCATGCCCACAAGGTATTTAAAGTTTAAAGGGACAAACTGTCCACACCTCTGCTGTCAAATGTAAGTTGTGCCACAGCTCCTCTAGCAGCCATTCTGGGGTAGTAGCAGGCAAGACCACTGATTTCATGAATGAAACCTCCCACAGCAAGCAACACAGAGACTAAGCCACTTCTGGCAAAGCAGAGCAGCGCACGGAAGCGCTTCCAATATAAATGCTTCCAATATAAATTATTATTGTTTGTTATTTTGGTATATTTTTGTGTTTTTATATTGCAAACCACCCTTTGATTTTTGGATGAAGGGTAGCATAGAAATAATAATAATAATAATAATAATAATAATAATAATAATAATAAAAAATCATATTGCCCCTTTGAGCATCCTAATGGCTGAATTTTGCACCATCTGAAGTTTCCAAACTATCTTCAAAGGTAGCTCCATGTATAACACTTTGCAGTAATGTAACCTAGAAGGTTATGCATGGTTTCAAAGGGCCATTTGCCCACTTTTGGGCACATGGCATTGGATGAGTGATAGGTGGTGTGGTTGATTGAGGACGGCTGTGTGGAACAAATGATCCAGTCTGAGCCATGCACTTCAGATTTTCTAATGCTTGGGCTGGCCTTGTTTAGGGGAATAAGTCATTAGATGGACTGGCAGGGGGTTAAAAGAGCTGTCTGTATTTTTGTTCTAGACACTGATAATCTCAAGGGGGGGGGAGCTTAAGGAAGGAGAGGCCTCTTGTTTGATTAAACATCAGCTCCCCACTTCTCTCTCTCTCTCTCTCTCTCTCTCTCTCTCTCTCTCTCTCTCTCTCTGGCTCGGGAGCATGTGAAGAAATAAACATCAGCTGAAATGGATTTGGTGCCCAGGGGAAGTTCCTCATTTTCTGCAACTCTCCTCCCAGATGAATTGTGGCTTCTGCCGTCTGTGTGATCTCATTGTCTGCCACTGGACCATGAATTCAGCCCCCAGAAGCAAAATTGTCTTATCGCACAGACAGGCGGGTTTTGCTTGCAGCGATTTTCCCAGAAGAAGAATGGGGGTGGCAGCAGGTAGCCTCATTAAAGGCTACTCCATCCGTAAGCACCTTTGCCAGCTGGGATGAGCTGTTTAGGTTTCAATGGGGCATTGGTGCTGCTTAAATGGAAGGAATTCAATTTAGAGACATTTTATACCCTGGCACAGATGTGGTTGCTGGCAAGGGAAAATAAATCCTGATGTCACAGGAAGCTTTGCAGCCGAGTTGGGGGAACTCAGGCCTACGAACTGAATGTAGCCCTTCAGGCCTCTCTGTCTGGCCCTCAGAACTCTCCTCAGGTTATGCCATATTCTCAGCCACACCAACTCTACTGGTCCTTGTTCAAACCCTCCTCTTGCTTGCCCAGATGGAGGGTTGAGAGGGGTGTGTGAGAGAGAGTATGTAGGAGAAATGAGCCTGCTGCACAAAAGTAGCATTTACATTTGTTGCTCCTCCCACTTGCATGTGGCCCCCAGAAGATTGCCTAGAAGGGAAAAAGGGGTGGGTGTGTCTGTTTACATGGCAATTCAGTGGGATTAACTTCCAGGTAAATATACAAAGGCGGAAGCCATGCAAATAATAATAATAATAATAATAATAATAATAATAATAATAATAATAATAATAATAATATATTATTTGTACCCCGGCCATCTGGCTGGGTTTCCCCAGCCACTCTGGGTGGCTTCCAACAAAGATTAAAAATACCTTTAAATGTCACACATTAAAAACTTCCCTGAACAGGGCTGCCTTCAGATGTCTTCTAAATGTCAGGTAGTTGTTTTTCTCTTTGACATCTGGTGGGAGGGCGTTCACAGGGCAGGTGCCACTACCGAGAAGGCCCTCTGCCTGGTTCCCTGTAGCTTAGCTTCTCACAATGAGGGACCCGCCAGAAGGCTCTGGGCGCTGGACCTCAGTGTCTGGGCAGAATGATGGGGGTGTGGATAATTTATTATTATTTTAGATAGCCCCGGTGGATATCCCCACCCCCACTGATGGATGGACACATTCTCTTCTAAGCAGCCTTTTGGGAGCCACATGCAGGCAGTAAGTGGGGCCAGAAGCCAAAGTGGAGGTGAATGCCTGAAGAGGGCTTTAGTAGTTCTTTTTTTTAAAAAAAAATAATATTTATTAAAATTTTAAAGGTTACAGAAAGAAAAAGTAAAAAACACAATTTTAAACAAAAACAATACAACACATCACAATAAGAAAAAAAAGGATGAGAAAAAGAAAGAAAAAACAGAAAAATAAAATCCATTAAAAAAAATAAAGAAGAATACAGCGAATCTTCCCATAACTTATCTTTCATTAGCTTATTTCCTTGACCTTCTCACACCTCCCTTTTTTGTATTCTAGTTCAATTATCTGTTTCAGCAAATCCTTTCCATCTTTTCAAATTTTTGTCCTGTAATTTATCTTAATATAATGTAACTTTACTTTCCCTCTTTTCACCAATTTATTACATTTCTGCTAAAGCCACATAACATCATTCCAACATCCTTCTAACATTCATTAATTTTACAATGTTTCTGTAAATAGTCTTTAAATTTCTTTCAATCTTCCTCCACCGACTCTTCTCCCTGGTCTCGGATTCTGCCAGTCATTTCCGCCAGTTCCATGTAGTCCATCACTTTCATCTGCCATTCTTCCCGGGTGGGTAGATCTTATGTCTTCCAGTACTTTGCAATAAGTATTCTTGCTGCTGTTGTGGCATACATAAAGAAAGTTCTATCCTTCTTTGGCACCAACTGGCCGACCATGCCCAGGAGAAAGGCCTCTGGTTTCTTCAGAAAGCTATATTTAAATACCTTTTTCATTCATTATAGATCATCTCCCAGAAAGTCTTAATCCTTGGGCATGTCCACCAAAGGTGAAAGAATGTACCTTCAGTCTCTTTACATTTCCAACATTTATTATCGGGCAAATGGTAGATTTTTGCAAGCTTGACTGGTGTCATGTACCACCTGTAGATCATTTTCATTATATTCTCTCTTAAGGCATTGCATGCCATAAACTTCATACCTGTGGTCCATAACTGTTCCCAGTCAGCCATCATAATATTATGTCCAACATCTTGTGCCCATTTAATCATAGCAGATTTCACCGTTTCATCCTGAGTATTCCATTTCAACAGCAAGTTATACATTCTTGACAAGTTCTTAATTTTAGGATCTAGCAGTTCTGTTTCCAATTTTGATTTTTCCACCTGGAAGCCAATTTTTTTGACCAAGTTATATGCCTCCATTATCTGGTAATAATGAAGCCAATCTCGCACTCTATTTTTTAATTTTTCAAAACTCTGCAATTTTAATCTGTCTCCCTCTTGTTCCAAAATTTCCCAATATTTCGGCCATTTGGCCTCCATATTGAGCTTTTTCTGAGCCTTCGCTTCCATTGGTGACAACCACCTTGGGGTTTTATTTTCAAGCAAGTCCTTATATCTTATCCAAACATTGAACAGTGCTTTTCTGACAATATCGTTTTTGAACGCTTTATGTGCTTTAACCTTGTCATACCACAGATATGCATGCCACCCAAATACCTTGTTAAAACCTTCTAAATCCAGCACATCAGTGTTTTCAAGAAGCATCCATTCTCTCAGCCAGCAAAAAGCGGCTGATTCATAATAAAGTTTTAAGTCTGGCAGGGCAAATCCACCTCTTTCTTTAGCATCAGTTAATATCTTAAATTTTATTCGAGGCTTCTTGCCCTGCCAGACAAATCTAGAGATATCTCTCTGCCACTTCTTGAAACACTCCATTTTATCCAAAATTTGCAATGTTTGAAACAAAAACAGCATCCTTAGCAATACATTCATTTTTATCACAGCAATTCGGCCTAACAATGATAGTTTCAGGTTTGACCATATTTCTAAATCCTTTTTCACTTCCATCCAACATTTTTCATAGTTATCCTTAAATAAATTCACATTCTTAGCGGTCATGTTAACCCCTAGGTATTTCACTTTCTTAACCAGTGTTAATCCTGTCTCCTTCTGAAACCTCTCTCTCTCAGTCACTGTTAGATTTTTCTCTAAAACCTTAGTTTTCATCTTATTCAACTTAAATCCCGCTACTTGTCCAAATTCTTGGATCAGTTCCAGTACTCTTTTAGTACTAGATTCTGGCTCCTGTAATGTCAATACCAAATCATCGGCAAATGCTTTCAATTTGTACTGTTTTGCTCCGACTTGTATACCATTAACCATTTGGTCCCTTCTAATCATATTTAAAAGAACCTCCAGGACCAATATAAAAAGCAATGGAGAGATTGGGCAACCTTGTCTTGTTCCTTTCTCTATCTTAAATTCTTCCGTCACTACATTATTCACAAATAATTTAGCCTTTTGTTCTGAGTAAATTGCACCTATAGCATTGCCAAAACCTTGACCAACCCCCATCCCCTGTAAATTCTTCTTCATAAAACTCCAAGAAATATTGTCAAAGGCTTTCTCCGCGTCCACAAATATCAAGACTGCTTTAGTATTAATATTCACTTGTAATTTTTCTAGAATATTAATTATGTTCCTCGTATTGTCAGACAGGTGTCTGCCCGGGAGAAAGCCAGCTTGGTCTTTATGAATTCCTTCTACTAGTACCTTTTTTAATCTTTTAGCCAAAATGTCTGCAAAAATTTTATAATCCACATTAAGCAAAGATATGGAGCGGTAGTTCTTAAGCTGTGTCTTCTCAGACTCTGTTTTCGGTATAAGTGTAATATAAGCTTCCTTCCACGACTCTGGTGCCCTTTTCCCTTCCAATATTTCATTACAAACTTCTTTTACTGGCTGTACTAACCATTCTTTCAAGGATCTATAATATCTGAGGTCAAACCATCCGGTCCTGGAGATTTGCCTAATTGCATGTTCTGGATGGCCCCATCTACCTCCTGCTCCGTTATTTTGCAGTTCAACATTAGCTTATTTTCTTGAGAGATTTTTTGTAATCCATTTGTTTTCAAAAATCGGTCAATGTCCATTTCTTTCTACATCTCCTGTGTATATAATTGTTTAAAGTACCTCTGGAAACACTTCCTGATCTCCACTGGATTCTGTATATTTTTTCCTTCCACTTCCAAGTTTGTAATGGTATTAAGTTTTTGTCTTTTTTTCATTTGCCAAGCCAGCAGTTTTCCGCATTTATTTGCCGATTCAAAGGTCTTTTGTCTCGTCTGTTTAATTTTCCATTCTATTTCCTGGTTCATCATTTTCATATATTGGACTTGATATAACTTTATCTCTTTCAGAATCTCCTGCGACTTTGGTTTCACTCTCAATTTCTTCTCTCCTTCCTTTATTTTCTCCAAAATCTTATCTTTTTTCTCATTTTGGACTCTCTTTTGAATCGCATTCTGTTGTATCAAAAATCCTCTCATAACCGCTTTGCTTGTGTCCCAAATTACTCTTTTTTCAACAGTGGTGTTCATATTTATCTCAAAATAGTCTCTCAAAGTTTTTTGGGCCTTCTTAGTCACTTCTTCATTCCTAAACAATGTGTCATTCATCCTCCATCTGAAGGAACCAGTTGGTGTTAGTTTCATTTCCATCTTCACAGCATTGTGGTCGGAGCAGGTTTTAGGGCAGATTTCCACCTTTCTAGTCTTTGGAGCCAGCCCTCTAGTTACCCAAATTTGGTCAATTCTTGTCAATGTCATTTTGGCCTCAGAGAAGAAGGTTCCCTCTCTTCCCAGGGGGTTTTTCATTCTCCAGATGTCAACTAAATCTATATTGTCAGCCATATCAAAGAAAGTTTTTGGTAATCTACCATCCTTAGTAACTACCTGCCTCTGTGCCTTATCCATATTTGTAGACACCACTCCATTCATATCCCCCATCAAAATCATATTGTAGTCCATATAGCCCATCAGAGTCTCATGTAACTTCTTGAAAAATTCCGATTTTCCCTCATTTGGTGCGTAAATGCCTAATATCAAAAATTTCTCTCCTTGTGATTGAATTTCAATTGCAACAAATCAGGGCTTTAGTAGTTCTTATAAGGGTCAGCCTTGGGTAGGGAGCCCCTCTTCAGGCCAAAGGCCACATTCCCTTCTAGGTAGCCTACACCCATTTACAATGTCCCTCATGATCTCTTATCTATTTCAATGCAATAGTAATGAGTCAGTCTTAATTTATGCAATGTCTTGGCTGCGGGGGACGAGGGGATGAGGATGACCTGCTGGACTCAACAATTTTGGTCATCCTCCCCCCAAAAAGCTCAACAACCCTGGTCAATCCAATGGGTAGATCACTGCCAGTTTATTTATAGTGGGAGTAGATCGCAGTCTCTTGGATGTTGGACACCCCTGGTCTAGACTATCGGTTCCCTTCTCCTGGTTGCAAGCATCAACACCTCCCACAGGGTAAAGAGGGGCATCCTAAGCTGTCAACGAAGATGCAGAGAAAAAAGTTCTGTACTAGGAAGAACTATAGTGCTCCAGGTATTTCTCTTGGTTGTCCTTCACCTGCACTTTAATTGTATTTTTGGGGGACGTGGGGGGCACTGTGGGTTAAACCACAGAGCCTAGGGCTTGCCGATCAGAAGGCCGGCGGTTCGAATCCCCGCAATGGGGTGAGCTCCCATTGCTCGGTCCCTGCTCCTGCCCACCTAGCAGTTTGAAAGTACGTCAAAGTGCAAGTAGATAAATAGGTCCCGCTCCTGCGGGAAGGTAAACGGCGTTTCCGTGCGCTGCTCTGGTTCTCCAGAAGCGGCTTAGTCATGCTGGCCACATGACCCAGAAGCTGTGCGCCGGCTCCCTCAGCCAATAAAGCGAGATGAGCGCCGCAACCCCAGAGTTGGCCATGACTGGACCTAATAATCAGGAGTCCCTTTACCTATTTGGTAATAAGTTTTGTGTTTCTCTCATAATACTAGAACTCAGGGCCATTAATTGAAGTTGAATGCTGGGAAATATCCAGGACAGGCAAAAGGAAGCACTTTTTTCCCCAAAGTATAATGATGTCTGTGCAAGAGGAGTAATGGACACCCACTGAGATGGTTTAAAAAGAACATTAGATAAATTCATGGAAGATGAGGCTAATAATAATTACTAATCATAGTGGCGATGTTCTGCCTCTGTCAGAGACAGTATTCCTCTGAATACCAGCTGCTGGGAACTGCAAGTGGGAAGAGTGTTTTTGCATTCAAGTCCTGCTTTTCAGCTTCCCACAGGCATCTGGTTGGTCACTGTGAGAACAGGATGCTGGACTAGAGGGGTCTTGGCCTCATCCAGAAGGCTCTTCTGATATTCTTAAAAAATGCCTCCCAAGAACTTTGATCAAGCTTATTTTCTGCTGCTCCAGAGGGTTGGACTTGAACTAATGGATTCAAATTATAAGAAAGGAGATTCTGACTGAACATTAGTAAAGACCTTTTTACAATAAGAGCTGTTCAACAGTGGAATGGGCCACCTCCGAAGGTGGAGGACTTTCCTTCGCAGGACGTTTTCAAACAGAGGTTAGGTAGCCATCTGCAAGGGATTCTTTAGCTGTGACTCCTGCATTGTAGGGGGTTGGACTAAATGACCTTTGGGCATCCTGTCCAACTCTATAATTCTTTGATTATAAGTCAAGGGCCTTAAATATGCAACTAGTTAATATAGGTATGAGATAAACGACACTTGTTTTGCACATCGCTTCAATGGTGAGAGAACAAGATCCATTGATTTTCGCTTTTCTTTCCCCAGCCAGCCCAGAACTGTGCCTCCCGCATGAGCCTCGCCTGTGACTGGGTCTCGTCTGCTCCTCATTAAGCCATTGAAAGCCCTCATCTCCTTTCTGCTCCATGGCTGCTCTTCCGGAGTAGGGGAAAGGAGGGGGAAGAACAAGCAGCTGCCTGCTTTGTGAGCTGAGCCAGCGTCTGAATGGAGGGAAAAGGGGAAGAACATGTTGATGCTCTTCGCGCTGACATAGAGGGCACTAGAGGACAATGAAATTGTCGCGGCAGCTGCAAGGTGAGGGGGCTGAGGGCTGTGAAATGCGCTGCTACGGCTCTGCCTCCGAAACTTTACCTCCTGGGTTTGTATTTAGATTCTGGACTTGTGGAGACAGGCACTTCAGAGGCAGGAAAGGTGAAGAGGGAGGGACTTTTTGACCACCTGCTTATAGAATAGGAAATCACGTTTGTTTGTTTGTTTGTTTGTTTGTTTAGCTATTAAATTTATGTCCTGTCTTTCCTCCCAAAGGAGCTCAGGGCAGAAAACAAGAAATTACAAAAGAGGAAAAGTATTACTGTTATTATTATTCCAATCTTTATTAAGGCATCATGCATGTGAATAGCTTAAGAGATTCGACAAATGCATGGAAGACAAATGCATGACAAATGCATGTCAAAAGCTCCTGGCCTCTATGGCTATGCTCTGTCTCCAAGGCCCTCTGAGACAGTAATGCTTCTGAATACCAGTTGCTGGAATCAGAGGTGGGGAGAGGGCTTTTGTGCTCAGGTCCTGCTTGCAGGCTTCCCACTGGGACATCTGGGTGACCACTGTGAGAATAGGGTCCTGGAGTGGATGAGCCGTTGGCCTGATTCACAAAGGCTCTGAGAGCCAGTGTGGTGTAGTGGTTAAGAGCAGTGGACTCGTAATCTGGTGAACCAAGTTCGCTTCCCCGCTCCTCCACATGCAGCTGCTGGGTGACCTCGGGCCAGTCACACTTCTCTGAAGTCTCTCAGCCCCACTCACCTCACAGAGTGTTTGTTGTGGGGGAGGAAGGGAAAGGAGAATGTTAGCTGCTTTGAGACTCCTTCGGGTAGTGATAAAGTGGGATATCAAATCCAAACTCCTCCTCCTCCTCCTCCTCCTCTCCTCCTCCTCCTCCTCCTCCTCCTCCTCCTCCTCCTCTGTTCTTAGATATCCAGAAACAAAAAGGATAGCTGCATATATTGTAATAAATCTTCCAATAAACCTAAAAACATGTAAGGCTTGCTCCACTACTCCATAAACAAATGGTTTTTTCTCCTATCATATCTAACCCCTTTTGATAAATTAAGCATATATACTACATCCCAAAGTTTCACAATCTACTCCTCCATCACTGAGGTTCTTCCAGCCTGCTATCATTAACATGAGCAGCTGTTAAAAAATGTAGTTGTATATCTACTGGCAGCACCAAGTCTTTTTCAAAGCCAAAGGGTATAATTAGGGGATCTAGTGGTAGTCTGTAACCTGTTATCATTTCAATCTCATTTTCCAGCTCCTTCCAAAATGTCTTTATCTTGGGACAGAACCAAAATAATGTGGGTCTCATCTGCTTTTGCTAACTTACACCTCCAGTGTGTTATTAGCATTTGCATAAATATGGTGTCAGATATATATATGTGTTTGTGTGTGTATTGGAATTGCTTTAAATATTATTTTCTCACACACACACACACACACACACAATTCCAGTACAAATCCAGACTGTGAAAGATCTCAATTTAATTGTCTTGTTGGAAATGAGGGTCTTCAGTAACTGCCAAAAAGACAAAAGATAGAGTGTTTGTCTAATATTTAATGGAAGGGAATTCCAAACAGCGGATGCCACAGCATTAATTGTCCAATTTCTATTTTGTGCAGGATTGACCTCCTGATAAAATGACGTCTGCAGGAGGCCTCACCCACAGAGCATAGTGATCAATTGGGCATCTAAGGGGTGAGGTGATCTCCCTTGTGAATTGGGAACCCTGAGATGCTGCAACTCCCATCATTCCACACCACTGGCCGTGCTGGCTGGGGCTGATGGCAGTTGGAGTCCAGCAACATCTAGAGGGTCATAATTCCCCTCATTGCCATATAAGTACATATCTCCATCTAGCCAAGCAAGAGACATTCTCATGGTTCAAGGAAACATTCCAGCCAAACAGAAACATGGGAGGAGGACATGGAGCAGGATCAGTTGATGGTGTGACCTGGGGAGAGGAAATGGCCAACTGATTGAATGTCCCTCTTTCCTGGTTGATTGAATCTGATACCCAGCTGGCTTTGGGATCATTTAGTTTTATTTTGGCAGTGCCAATGCTGTACAATAGGGATGAGGGACCTATAGTCCTCCAGATGTTCCTGGACTACAACTCACATCATTTCTGAGTTTTGGCCACGCTGGCTGGGGTCGATGGGAGTTGGAGTCCAAAAGTATCTGGAAGGAACCAGGTTCCCCATCCCCCTTCTAAGAAGCATTCCCCCTCTCTCCAGAGGGAATTAATATTCTAGACATTCCTTCATCTCTGCCATATAGTAGGGAGTTCTGCTTTTTAGAGCAGGGGTGAGGAGGCTGTGGCTCTCCAGGTGTTGCTGGATGGCTACTCCCAGAATCCCTAATCATTGGGCGTGTTGTATGCTGCTGTGATGGGAGCTTGAGTTCAACACCATCTGGAGGGACACAGGTTTCCCACTCCTGATCTAAAGGGAAGAACTGGAACCCGGACTGCATCACTAACTGCCTGGACCCAGAAAGCCTTCATACCCACCTATGTACATATCCCCAATAACATTGTACCCTTGTTTGGTTTTTATTTGTAAGCCCCAATGTGGGTCTATCTTGACAGCAAAGTAAGGTGTAGAAAAATGTGGTACATCTAGAATTCCAGATGACAGTAGCTCTTGAATCATTGCTGAATTTGGAATGGGGAAACCTGGGTGATGTGAGGCAGGTCACTCTCTTCAGCCTAGCTTAAGTAAAATAAGAACTCCATGAACGTCTTGGATACAGGAGTGGAATAGAAATGGAACCAATTATCACTAGCCCAAAGCATTCAGAGACCTCTGTATGCTCTGCTCCTTTGTTGAAATCAGGCGCATTGCAGACATAGTCCCCCCACTGCTTAGGGCTTTCCCCCTATTTATTTTGTGTAGTTCTCTGAACACTGGTATCCTCCAAAATCTGCTGATGCTACACTTTGGGGGCTGCCCAGTTGGTGCTCACCCATTTATTTATTGCATAAGATTTTTATACTGCTTGATTAAAAAAGAACAACAGCCCTCAAAGCTGTTCACAAAAAAGATGTGTGGTGCCATTTCTACAAAATCACTGGCACTCAAAACCTGAACATTGGAAATAGAAGGGATGGCAGGGCCAGCCAAAGACAGTTTGGCACCTGAGTCAAACCACAAAATGGTGCAAACACCCCTCACCAGTGAAGAAGAGGGGAGTGACGACGCACATCAGAAACATGGCGGAAAATAAATAAATAAAGATAAACATTTGGGAATGGGGTGGGACGAGACCAGCATTGCCTCCTATCCACCAAGAGGTCACTGTAGAGGCGATATTGGGAGCAGGGGCTGCCAAGGAGGCAGCAGATCTGGCCCTCAAGGAATGTGTTGCAGCTGTCACTGGCACCATGGCAGAAGCAGCAGCGGGCAATTTGGCATTCATTGGAGGCTGAATCTGCCACCCCTGTGGATTCTACTGCTTAAGGTGGCCACCTCACCTTGTCTCATGGGTGGGCTGGCCCTGAGGGATAGGGATGGTGATGTGTAGTATTAGTATGAGCAACTGAGTTCATTATGTTGTTGTTTAGTCATTTAGTCATGACTGACTCTTCGTGACCCCATGGACCAGAGCACGCCAGGCACTTCTGTCCTCCATTGCCTCCCGCAGGGCACCAAGAGTTCATTATACTGGCCTTAATGAATCAAGAGTGGGGAAGCTTTTCCATTTCAAGGGCCACATTCACTTCTGAGCAACCTTCTAGGGGGCCACATACAGTGGGGGGCATGGCCAGGGGCGAAAGTATATGGGACAATGAATACTTATTTTGCCTTTGTAGAATAGACTAGTTCTACACACACCTCTCTATCATTCCTGCAGGCAAGCAAGAGTTGTCATCAGAGTTCAAAGGTGTATTCCAGCCAGGCAAAAACACTTGTGAAGCCAGGCAAAAATATGTGAAGTATGGCTGAAGAAGGGTGTGGTCTGGGAAGAAACCTGAGTGCCAGGTAAAGGGGCCTGGAGGGCCACGTTTGGGTGAGGTTCCTCACTCTTGCTATAAATTAATGAGTGGCTTAATCTTTAGTTTTGTAGCTAGGTGGGGTAATTTGGGAATTAAGGAACAATAGATCAACACTTTACTTTCTATTTTGTTCTAGGTGCTGTTATGTGGCATTTTGGACTCCAGAGTTTGAGCAAGATCATTCTGAGCTACTGAAGCACACTGTGAATCAGCTTGTTAGGTGACAAATGGCTGCCCCAGGGTTAGATGCTGGCTTAATGAATGTATTTAGCCTGCTAGCAATCAGCCTTCTCACAGGAGGAAAATAATAAAAAATATAGATGTACACGAAAGACAATAGTCTATGCTGAAAAGCTATACTCCTTGCTCAAAGGTTAATGACTAATCACAAAAACATGAACCAGCAGCAAACACAATGGATTGAGAACAAACAAATCTTCAAACACAGAGAAATTGAAATCATTAAAATGGGGGGGGGGGGGAGGAAGCCAAAAACATAATTACCAAGTATCAAAGAATTAGATGAAAATATCCCATTTGGAAGGATAAAATTCAATTCAATTGTTTTGCCTTTTGCCTTTGCCTATGGCAGTTCTGGGAACCCCTTTTATCCCGAGGGCCATATTCTCTCCTAGACAACATTCCAAGGGCCACACGTCACTGGTGGGTGGGGGTAGAGGCAAAAGTAGGTTGAGCAATGAAGGCAAATTTTTGTACTGTTTTCATACAGTAAGCTACCTGCCCTCCATCCAGGCAAGCAAGCAAGAACACACTCCAATCAGGCAAAAACCCTCAAGGAGAATGTGAAGCACAATAAGTCAGATGAGGCCTGGGAAGGGAATGTGTTTTGGAGGGGAGAGACCTAAGGGCCAGAGGAGGAGACTTGGAGGGCCACATCTGGTCCTCAACCCGAGGCTTCCCATGCGGGGTGCCAACTTGAATAAAATATTGTGGGGGCCCAGGTAAGCCCTGCCTGACATAATCCATCTCATGACACAGTGCACACACACAATCTGAATGGGAATACCTATCAACTTTGTGGAGGCCTGGCCCACTCAAATATTTTATTATGGGGACCGAAGCCCTGTGGCCCCTAGGAGTCGGCCCCTATGCTTCCAGTACCTGGCATTGGACTTGAACCAGCAGCAACGATCTGTGAAACAAAAGGGCACTGCCAGTTCTTGATGTGAGCATTCTATAAACATAGATCTAAAAATGAGGGAGTGCAATCAGTATGTTTCAGTAGTGCCATAAGGAATATCACCATAAGCTTAATTTCCCCCCCCAAAAAACTGCAGAGTCATGCACATATCACTGCTTACTGCATTGTTCTTTCTGCTGAATGTGCCTCTTCTAATTTCCCTTTCCTACGGAATTTATCAGTTTGGGAAAACTAATATATTTTAATTTGTAATCTGTTTGAACTCCCATTTTATGGGAGTGGCACCTGATTATCAAAACCTCAAGCTGCAAGTCTATGCATGTCAACTCAGAAGGAAGTCCTGTCGAATTCAATGGGGCCTGCTCCCAGGTAAGTGAGGATTGCAGCCATAAATCAATGAATCATATACAATCAACAGTGCAAGCTGATCCATGAATACTCAGAAGCCTTACCAAGTTAAGTGGAATGTACTGTACTCTCACTTGTGTGCACAAATGATTGCAACATGAAAGCACAGTCCTATATATATCTACTTAAAAGTAAATTCCACAGAGTTCAATGGGGCTCACTCTCAGATGTATAGGATTGAAATATTGGGGTCCGTCTGCACTATGATAGCACTGTAAGCGGTTATTGCTTCCCCCACAGAACCCTGGGAAGTGCAGTTTGTCAAAGATGCTGAAAGTTGCCAGGAGACCTAGGTTTCCCTCTCGCACACAGCTGTAATTTTCTGAGTTTCTTTTTTTTTTTTAAAAAAAGATATTTATTAAAATTTTCAAAATTAATACAGTAAGAATATAAAAAGTCAAAAAGAAAAAGGAAAAAAAATATGAAAAAACAGAAAAAAGATACATAAAAATTAAAAACACATTAAGTTCACCAAAATTTACTTTCATTGACATATTTTCCCGACCTCCTCATACCTCCCCTTTTTGTATTCCAATTCAAATTATTGATTCAGCAAATCCTTAACCATAATTCTTAACCTAATAAATTAACATGTTATTATTTTACTTTTACTCTTTCATCCATTTCCTCAATTTATTTTTGCTAATCTTATTTTCCTTTAATTTAGTTCATTTTTTTAAAAAAACCAATTTTACCTTATCCAAACTTAAACATCAATACTTATACATCAATACATATTCTTAAAACATTCTTTCTAAAGTCGACCCAAATTCCCTTCCACGAAATTCCCAAATTTCATAAACATTACAAAAATAAAAATAAAAGCAAAACACATTATACTTATGTACCCTTTGGATTCCCAAACCCCCCAGCCCCCCTTTCCCGGTTCCAGTCCCCAACAAATGTCCATCAGTCTTAATCTAATATTTAGCCTGGAGATCTCACATCCGAGGCTCTTAATTCTCTCTCAATTCCTCTCTGCTGGTTTTTTTTTGATAGTCCTTAAAATTAAACATCAACTCTCAGAGAAGCTCTGGCCCTTCAGGATCCATGTTTCTTTCAACCAGTCCTCCATACTTAAAGGTGGAACCCAAATCTTGTTTCTTACTCCTTTCAAGTCCAAATGTCCCCAAGGCTCCAACCTCCACCCTGAGCAAATTTATAATCCTTAGGTCTTCAGATCTCCACATAAGGAGATCTTTCCTTTCTTCAGTCTCCAATTCAGGACAGATTTTCCACATCAAATTCTTATTTTCCTTCATTACCATCATGTCAGGCCTCAAGTCCTCCTTCATCATCTGCAGCTCTTCAGGGACAACATATGTCTCCTTCTCCAAATTCTCAAAATTGTCAAGTTTCTCTTTCTGTTCAGTTGAATAAACTTCCAGATTCAACTCCTTATCAGTTTCAATGATATTGTTTACAGTTGAGTCCAGAGTTGTAACATTTATAGCCAAAACATCAATTTGGCCTTGCAACTTTCCCAAGAGAACAAAGACTCTGTCAAATTCAGCCTGAATTCTCCCTTCTCCAGCCATTCTTGTAATGTCCCAAATCCCCCTCTAGAGGGATTTTGGTTTCTTAGTGTTCATTCCAATCCAAGTCCAAAAATCCAGCTAGTTTGTATCAGTTCTTCCTTGTTTTCAACAAATTGTAACAAAAATTGTAACATATATAACCAGCAGAAGCAACAGAAACAAAGTTCTCTTTTTCCGTTTTGACAGCTACTTTGACAGCTGTCAAACTCTTTAGTACCTCATCGACAGGCTCTCTCGCGGAACACTCCCGGGTCCGGGAGGGTGGCACTTCGGTTCCCAAAATTAGCTCTTTATCCTCCAGCAAAATTTCTTATACTGCCAAATCGTGAAATTAAAGTCTTTTACCAAAGAAGGAAAGAAGAAAAGGTTCTCTCGACCTTAGTTAGCAGGTCTTTGCTTTAACTTGTTTACAAGACGGGGAGGCAGACTTCCTTTTTACACCTTCCCCGATCGTGCCTAATTCTTAAAAGCAAAATTTTCTTTACAGTACCAATTTCCGTAGTACTCATGGGTTGTTACTTTTAGAGTCCAATTGTTCAAAAGAAGAAGTCAGCGCTCTCCGACCATGGCAATGCGGCTTCACTCTGCAGGAGAAGCAGTCGACTCTCCGCACCGCGCCGCTCACCCTGTCCCCCGTTCCGAAGCCTTTAAAAAGGCTCCTTCGCAGGTCAGGGGGCGCAAATGGTGCCCACCGAGTCACCAGGTTCACAGGCTTCACCGCCTGTGATTTTTATGGGTCCCCGCGTCGCCGCAGCGGCAAGACCCGATCCTGCAGAGCCGATTCCCTCCGGAGCTCAGAGGGAACCCGCCATTAGTCGATGGCGCTAACCCGGAAGTCTCCAATTTTCTGAGTTTCTTGGGAATTGTAGCTTTGTGAAGGGGATCTTGCATGAATCCTGCAAATACACTTGCAGTTATATAGTTGCTATTAATTTAAAAACTCATCTTTCAAGAATTCTAAAATAACTAACTAACTAACTAACTAACTAACTTGGGCTGTATCTTATCTCTTTGCCATATGCACAGTTCTGAAGGTGGTCCAAGCGGGAGGAAAGGAAATTTATTCCAGTAGCTTGAAACAGAAGGGCATTGTTCTGTTTGCATGTGTGGGTCTCTTTTTGGGTCTCTTGTTGCATGCCAGGCAACCCCTTGGCCCAAAGGTAGCCCACTCAGTGCCTTCCAATTGTCATCATGGACAGTGGTCAGGGATGATGGGAGTTGGAGTCCAACAATATCTGGCTGTCATTGTGTTGTCTCCAACACTAGTCCTACTCAGAATAGACCCACTGAGTACGACTAACTAATGGCAATTAATTAAAGCGGGTCTCCTCTGTGCAGGACAAACGTTGCCTGCAGACTTTTAAGCTGAGAGTCTTAGGTGGGCCACTGAACTAGCTCCAGAGCTTGCCTAGGCAGGACGAGGTAGGGAGGGTGGCTGTGCCTATCGAGAATGGTGGGTGTGCAGTCAGGGAGGCCAACAGAAGGTGGAGCGGGAGCCAATGAGAGGTAGACCCAGTCCATGATGGTTGTAATAAGGCAAGCAGGTGAGGGCAGGCTGAGATTGGTCGGGCAGTGCCCCATTCTCCCTCAAGCCCAGACTCCACTGGGAAGGCGACCCTCATCTTGAGAGACTCTGGGGAGTAGTTGCTAATCGAAATCGCAGACAGCACTGGCCCAAACTGAGTCGATATCCCACTCTTGTCTAATGTAGCTACCCTGCAGAGCTGGCTTGCGCCTCCAACATTGATTTCAGCACCTGGACAGCTCCTAGCGCAAGAGGAACGCGGCCGCCTTGCTGCCTGCCTTTCTTTTCTCGCACAATGAACTTCGCCGCCACCGACGTTGGCGGGACGCCTCCCTGGCGCCCGGTCTAACAAGCAAGCCAGGAACCCGATACGCTCGCAGCAACCCCCCGCTCGCTCGCCCCACACTTTCTCCTCTCCTACGATCAATAGAGCTCATCAACCACCTTCTCTGCTTAGGCTGAAAATGCCTAGATGCCTGGCGCTTTGCTCGTAAGCGTTAGCAACCCACTCCCGCCAGCCAGCCCAATCCGCCCCTTTTCTGGACACCAAGCCCTTGGGAAGGGGCGTCTCCCCTCCTCTCCCCCTCCCTGCTGATTGATACGGGGCTTGGCTGGGAATCCTTGTAGGGCTGGGTGGAGTAGGCGCCGGTGATTGGCTACCCGGCAGTCAGCTGCCTGGGCTTTTTGTGCGCTCGCGTGTGCGAGTGTGTGTGAGTGTGGAGGGGCGAGGTTCACAAACCGGTTGCTCTTGACGCTTCCATTTCATTTTCTCCAAAGCTGGAGATCTTGGACGGAGGAAGCCCTGGAGGAGGAGGAAGAGCGGGGCAGCCGCAGCTGCTGCCCCGTCTCTGCCTCATCCCCGTTTTCTCTACCCAGCAATAAAGGGAAGAAGCCCCAGAAGCACAAGATTTTCTCCTCCTTCACCCTGCCGGTGCAAAAAAGAAAGAAACAGAGAATGAATAACCCCAGGGCGCCGGCGGATCAGGCAGGCTGAGCCTCGGGAGGGGAAGCCCTTCGTGCCTCCTACGAACAGTCACGGGCGAGACCTGAAAAGGGCCGTTGCGGGAAGTTGAGCCCTTCCTCCAAGGACTGAGCCTCGCCCTCACCTCCATCGCTTGACGGCTCCCTCCCTTCTTCTCCTCCTCCTCTCCTTCTCGCCGAGCCTCGCCCCTGCGTGGCGGCGGCGGCGGCAGCAGCAGCTGCTTAACCGCCTCCTCCTCCTTTTGCTGCCTTCAAGCTCCAGCCGCAGCCAGCCAACCTTCGCCAGGATCGCAGCAGCGGCGGCGGCGGCGGCGGCAACCCAGTGAGCCTCGCTCCCTCCCTCCTCCTCTGGCGCTGGGATGCGTCTTCCTCCTCGCGGCTCGGCTGCCAGCTTGGAGTGCTGCGACGCGCTTGGAGCACTATGGCTCGCTTCGGAGACGACCTACCCAGCCGCTATGGAGGTGGTGGCGGGGGTGGCGGCGGCGGCAGCGGCGGCGGGCCGGTGGTGGGGGGCGGAGGCCGCGGCAGTAGCCGCCAAGGACCCCCGGGCCAGCCCGGCCAGCGACCCCAGGTGTACAAACAATCTAAGGCCCAGCGGGCCCGGACCATGGCAATTTACAACCCCATCCCGGTCAAGCAGAACTGCTTCACTGTCAACCGCTCCCTCTTCATCTTCAGCGAGGACAACGTGATCCGCAAGTATGCCAAGAGGATCACGGAGTGGCCATATCCTTTGCTTGGCGGACGGTGGGGGAGAGTTTGGAGGGAGGCGGTTGGGGTCCGAGACTCCAGTAGCGCGTGGGGACTGTCCTCCTCCTCCAGCCCCGTGGCCTGAGCACAGGGTAGGCTGAGGGTGCCTCTCATGAATCTGGACCGCTCACGTGTCGAGGGAATGGGGTTCAGGGACAGTTGCAGGTGTTCTTTCTGGCGTGGTTGTATTGGGGAGGCCGAGGGTCGCATTTCATGTTGTTGGGCGTGCCTGGTCCTCTGGGTGAGCCAAGGCCGGACTCCTCTCCCCCATCCCCCAACTTTACATCAAACTCTTCTTAGACTAGATAAATGATTTTTTTTAAAAAAAGTGGGAAAGGGCTTCTCGCTGCAAGGCCCCCCCCCCGCCGTGTGTCTGTATAAATTCCCTGAGACACCTGAGGAAATATGAATGGGCTCTTCCTGTCCCCTAGGGAGAACTAAGAGGTTTGCGGCACAGTGTGCTCTCCTCTCAGTCTCTGGAGTATTTTCTGTCACCTGAAGCGACAGGTTAACCTCCCTAAACGTTGCCACACCTGACTTGATTCACTTTCCTTCTTCATCCCTCTCTCCAGCTGTTTGTGTGGGTGTGGGTGGGTGGGTGGCAGAAATCTCAGGGTGGGGTGCTGGTTTATTGTTGTCTCCTTTTGGAACAAGAAGGCTGATGAAACTTCCCTCTCTCCCCTTCATTTCAAAGCCTTAAGTTGTTACCACCCAAAATAAGTTGGTTCTTTATACCATACATTTATTAGATTTTAAAGAAGTTGGTTCATGTCTCTTAATAAGCCACTGTTTCGAGTAAACTGTGTGTCACACAATATCTGCATTTGGGACAATGCAGTTCAAAGTCTTTCTTGAAAAGACTGGTGTAGCTGTTGATTTTGCTGTGGAGTGTGTGTGTTTTTATATTATGTGGTGTGGCTCTACCTCAGCTTTGCACATTTCACTGTGGCATTGTAGAAGCAGTACCTTTCTTCAGAATTCCTGCATGCTCTTGTTAGTTTTAGCTTGTTCATTTCATTTGTGTTCTATGTCAGGATAATCTCACCAGTGCTGGCAAAGTACTTAGATTCTTGTTCTGATAGTTGGGCTGTGGAAGACTTTCAGGGTGATCACCTCTCTAGCTAAGAATATCACCACTGATTTATTTTAAAACCAATTCTGGTATTTGGATTAGATCAATCTTTTTTTAAAAGAATTGGGCATTGTCATATATTGTCGTGAGTTGTAAATTGTTGACATGTTATTGATGCATTTTGGCAAAACTTACATCAAGCCAAAATCCCTAACTGAAGAAAGCTACACAAGTGTGCCTGCCTTCTTCTATGTAAATGTGTGTGTACACAATTGTTTATGGACAGAGCAAAAGCTTCTGTACACACACATTGTGCCACAGCCAATTAAATTTTACTAAGAGCAGACCCCCTGAAAATAATGGATCTAAATTAGTTATGTCCATTAATTTCAATTGCTCTGAGTATGTTGAAACACTGGGTGCAACCTGATGTGTGCTATGTCAGTACATATGGCAAGCAAAATATCTCAGTTTTTACACCATCTGAACCTCCTGCACAAGTAAATAGCTCTATTTGCTATTTCAGAAGCCCGCTCAATTTTGTATATCAGGCATGCCCATGTCTGACTTCTATGGAGCTGAAAGGACCACAGTCTGTGCACATTTCCTCTCTCTCTCCACTTGACCTGACTCCAGAGGAGTCCCATCGTAGGAAGAAGTCAGACTGTCAGTTCATCTGGCTCATTGAACATGGTTGAACATGGGACCTTCTGCATGTGAAGCAGATGCTGTACCCATTGAGCTATATGGCCCTTTCCTGTGCCTTTCTTCCTTTCATGTTGTAAGCAATTGTGGCCATGGTAGTGGAACTGTCTGTAGCAGAATGAGCAAAAAGGAGGTTCTTCCATCCTGAGCTTAGGGTTAGGTTGCTAAGTAATCCTCCCCCCCCTCCCTCTGTGTGTGTCCAAATATGTATTGGCAGATCTGTACTAGTGTCAGGAGTGTGCTTTCATGGCAGCATTCCCAGGGGGGTCTCCTGTTGTTTTCTTTTTATCTGAAATCATATAGCTAATAATGCTCGCAGAACAGCAACCAGACCTGCCCTTAGCAACATGGCAAGCTGTTCCCCTTCCCAGTTGAAACTGTGTGCATGCAGGGGAAGTATTGACAGGGCAAACAGAATCCACCAGATTGCTGGAAGAGGCGAATTGGAAGGCATCTGTGCTGCAGCCAAGCTTGGGATAAATGTACCTCAAAGAAAAGCCTTGTGGCAATTCAAGTGTTGCATTTCTGCAAGGCTAGATTCTTTCATTGCATAGTGATGGGGGTGGGGTGCAGAAGCTTATTGGGAACTTCAGAAGCTCTCTAGTAATGCATAGTGACTGTAAGGCAAGCTTCATTTGGAGTGTTTTGGTTGAGGGTGGGTAAGTCTGTTCCAGCACAAGCATCTAGGAGGGCTGGGTGTGTGCTAGTGTGCTGGTGTGCCTACGGCGGTGACTGGTGCAAGGTTTAAATCAAGCCGTCTCTGGTACCCAGGGGAGCTCGCTATGCTGCTGAAACACTTCCCTGCCATCTGGGCCTTGGCCTAGAATTGGGCATGGATCCAGTGATACACACGCTGCAGAGAAGGGAGCTCGCTCGCTATAAAGGCACAAGGCTACTCTGACATAAATCCTTGCTTGGAAATGAATTAAGATCCATTCTCTATGGTTCCCCCCCTTTTTCTTTTAGTCAAGCCCTTCTGCTACAAGGCAGCACAGATTTTGCTTTCTATACTGGCTTGGCAAGGCTGTTGTTGTGTAGTGATTCAAAACATGATCTGATATGTGCTGGTTCACATTTCAGCAAGAACTTGTTGTGTGGCCTTTTTGGACAAGCTGTCTGCTCTTAACTTCAGCTCTTTCCCAGAGAGGATAAGAATAATGCCAGGCTACTTTACATGGTTTGTGCCAGGATTTGGCCAATGAGTTACTTTTAAAGCTGTTTGTCAGCAGAATGGACTCCCTTGGGAGGTGGTGGACTTTCCTTCCTTGGTGGTTTTTAAGCAGAGGTTGGATGGCCACCTGTCATGAATGCTTTAGTTGAGATTCCTGCATTTGCATGGGGTTGGACTAAATGACCCTTGGGGTCCCTTTCAATTCTACAACTCTATGAAAATGGCATTTGAAAGAATTGGATACACATACACATGAGTCCAGTTTATTGCTGATTTTCTCTTGCATACTTCTGTTGATCAGTTTTTTTCTTTAACTCTTGTTTCCACTCCTTTTGAATATATGATCTTGGCTACAATCATTGCTAATTGCATCGTCTTGGCCTTGGAGCAACACTTACCAGTTGACGACAAGACGCCCATGTCAGAGAGGCTGGTGAGTACCATTTATTTTGTGGGGGAGGGCAATGTTGTCATTCTTACCCTCTTACTTAATTGTATTTATCTGATTCCGCTTATGAAGCACTTCCTGTAAAATCTGTGTCTGTTGTTGGCATCTGTCTGTCAGTAAAGGCTTCAGCCATAAGAAATATTATTATTATTATTATTTATCTACATAGCAAGAACAATCCCATATATAAAAAGGTTTAAAGCAATAAAAAAGAATAATTTCCCAGTCCTGTATACATGCAGACTAAGATAAAAATCTCCACTTAAATGGCTCATTGGAAAAAAAGAAGGTCTTCAAAAGGCACCATACCTGATGTGTAATGGGAGGTAGTTCCAAAGGATCGGTGCCTACTACACTCAAAGTCCAGCATCATGTAGAATCAGGAGTGCCAATTTGGCCCTACGACTGTGGGTGTCCAGGGTCTTGGGTGCCATGCACCCAAGGCCCTGGCACCAAAATTTGTGGGTACCTTGCCCCTTCATGGGATTTTTTGTGGGTGTTTGGGCACCCAGAGCCCCAGGGAATTGGCACCAATGTGCAGAGAGGACCTCCTGATGAGATGGTGTTGTGATTCACAGGGGATACTGCTATCAGATGGCTATGTTCTGCTATCACCATTGGATGCAGCATGCCTCTGAAAGCCAATTGCTGTGAATCACAAGAGGGGAGCATGGTGTTGTGATCAAGTCCTGCTTATGGGCTTTCCAGAGAAATCTGGTTGGCCCCTGTGACAACAGGATGCTGGACTAGATGGACCCCCTTTGGTCTGATCCAACAAAGCTCTTCTTATTTCTTAACCAGGTCCATGTTAAAAGCTTTATCCAATGGATAGCCTTATGTAATGGAGGATAAGGCTATGTTCTATCTCTACACCCACTGCATGATTCTAAATGATTCTGAATACTAGTTGCTGTGAACTGCAGTTGGGAGAGCACTGTTGACCTGTTTGCTCGTTTCCCAATGGGACATCTGGAAAACCAGGATACTGGACTAGATGGCCCTTTTGACTGATCCAGCAGAGCTCTTCTTATGTTCTAACTCTTTATTAGCCTACAGAGAGTAAGCAAAGTACAGTGGGGGAATGAGCAACTAACTCGTGATGAAGCCATCAGAGTAAGCATCTGGGGAGAAGCAGTCCTAAGATGGAATGCAGGAGGAGTCAGTTTTTGGGTAAACGTTGGTTGGGGAGCCTCATTGTGAAGTTCAGAGACGTGTGAATTTCAAAGGATGTCAGTGTTTTGGTTCCTGAACTGTTTTGGAAAATGCGAATTTGATTGGTTCACACTCAAATGTGAACGGAATGTCATTCTTCCTCATCCCTATACCAAGGCCACTGGCTGGCTGAGGCTAATGCAAGTGGTGTGGTCCAGGGCAGTGGCGGAGGAAGCCGCTCGGGCGCCTGGGGTGGCGCACCCAGGGGCAGGGTGAGTCGCTCACAGGGGCGAGGCTCACCATGGGGCCTCTGGAGTCTCCCTGCCTCCTCCCACTCAGCCACCCTACAGCTGGGGGAGAGGCAGCGGGTGGACCATTTGGTCAGCAGGGCGCCTGTGTACGCCCAAGCCACCGCATCTCATCCCAGGAGAGATGCATGGCTCAGGTGCGCTGCAGGTCCTGCAGTGAATGCTGCCTGGCATTTTGTCACCTCAGTGGCCTGCACCCACCACACCCCCTTCCTCCGCCCCTGGTCCAGGGAGGGGTGGGTCTATGTTTGAAGGAAGCACCAATTCTGTTTTCTCAAACAGGGTCACATAGAGGCATTTGATAGTTTTGAACTGCTCATGTGAAGGAGAGAAGAAGGGGGGAGGGGGGGGTCTTCTTCTGAAGATGAAATTTGATGGATTTACCATATTCCCTTTAAGAGAAAACAACACTGGGAGCAGCCCACTCACAAAGAAAATAACTTACCAGCAGGCTTTATGGTAATGAGGCAATTATAATATTTCAAATGCAAAGCAGAATGATTTTTGGGATAATCTCTTCATTCTTTATCAGCTGGCAGGGAGGGGGTGGAGGAGAGAAGCAGGCAGCCAGGGGTAGACATTTTCCTTGTTTTTTTAAAGGATGCTTTGGAATGTTTCCGAAGCTCAACCTGAATGGGTATGGCTGCTCCTAGCACAGGGAGATGAAACCTTGAAACCTCCCTCCTTTGAAACATGTTAAACCTAAAAAAAGAACATTGGGGAATGAAGTAAAAAGCTGAGGGTTTTAGGCTATTCCTTTTGCCTGTTTTTAGATGGTTCATTCCATATTTCACAAGTCAGTTAAGATAACAGTTCCTGGATTTCATCTACTATCCTAATGTGAGAGTGTATCCAGACTGCCATGGGTGAGGGCCCACTCTTCCCGTGGGTAAAAGGTAAAGGACTTCTGGATGGTTAAGTCCTGTCAAAGGCAACAATGGGGTTGCGGTACTCATCTTGCTTCAGGCCGAGAGAGCCGGCGTTTGTCCACAGACAGCTTTCCGGGTCATGTGGCCAGCAGGACTAAACTGCTTCTGGCACTCGGAGGACTGTGACGAGTGCCAGAGTGCATGGAAACGCCGTTTACCTTCCCGCCACAGTGGTACCTATTTATCTATTTGCACTTTACCTTACCTTTTTTCCCCATGGGTAGACCAGGTCTGTGGACCAGTTACACCTGGATGGACAGTTACACAAGGCCCTATTGAAGCCCTGGTCTACAGCCCATTGGTCACAATGGGTAGACCAGGTGGCCAAATTTCCCAATGTGTTTCAATTGAGAAAGGGCCTTAGCTCATGGATAGAGCATCCGCTCTGAATGCAGAATGCCGCAGCTTCAATCTCTGGCATCTCCAGGTAGGACTGGGAAATAAGTCCTGCCTGGAACCCTGGGGAGTTACTGTCAACCAGTATAGACAATACTGAGCTAGATGGTTCATCGTCTAATTCAAAATGAGGTAATTTCCTACATTGCTGTGCTCTGTGGCCCATACAAGGGCTCCTTCACATATCGATGCTGATCTGGAGGTCTGCACATGGACCACTTCTTTAAAAGTAAACTGATTCACTTGCTTAGCATGAAATTTAAAACCATGTGGTTCCATAAGTTTATCTCTTGGAAGAATGCATTAAAGGTGAAATCCAGGGCTTTAAAAAAAATATCCAAAACCCTTAACTGAGTATATGAGTTACCATCAGTTAGTTGATTATAGTTGTATAAATGTGCATATCATCAGAACAATGTTTTGAAGTGGAATATCATACTTTTAGATGGTGGGCATTAAGATATGTTGTAGCAGTTAACATCTCAGAAGAAGCATCTCCTACCTGTGATCTTAGAAAAGGCATTCTTCCTTGTATGTGAGAGTTAAGAAAATATGCCTTTTCCAGGTACAGGTGTGTGTGTGTGTGTGTGTGTGTGTGTGTGTGTGTGTGTGTGTGTATGTATGTATGTATATGTATATGTATATATTGGTTGTATTCAAAGTTAATCTTACTCAAAGTAGAGCCATTAAAATATTGGACACGACTAACTTAGGTGAATTAATTTCATTGGGTCTACTCTTGGTAAAACATAGTTGGATGCAACTCTATACATTTTTTGAAGTGTTGCCAAATTAATTGAGGATGTATGTTTAGCCACTCATCTGTCTTCTTTATTAATTTTATTAATATATTAATTTTATATAAAGATGTCTTTCTCACCCATCTGCTGCCACTTAGGGAAGTTACTAACAATTTAAAATCACAGTGCAATAAAAAAAAGTTAAAAAGGGGAAAAAATGAAATAAAATTCCTAGCATTTAAAATACACAATCATACAAAATATAGAGGCAAGAAATATAGAAATCTACAAGCGTCTTAAAATGTGACCGCTAGATTGGTTATTTTTTGGTTTGAGACATATTGCTATGGTTGCCTTAACTTAGTTCCCTGAATTATGGTGAAACATTTCTTATGATTAATAATCATTAGAAAGAAGCATGTTGTTATTAAAACAATTATTAGTTTTTAATAGTAAACTGATAACTATATAAGCCCTCCTCTACAAGCTTTTTTTGTTATTTGTAAAAAATCCTATCCTGCCAACAATAAGAAAAAAATATATCATGGTGGTTAATGTGAAATCAACATTAAAATTATTATTAGTATTGTTATTTATAAAATTTGTATAATGCCCTTCATCTGAATATCTCAGGGTGTTTCACAGCATAATTAGAGTGGCTTGTGAATAACATTCATGAAAGAAATCCCAAATATGTCACAAATCAGTAGGTCAGATTAACAGAGCAACATGGCTGGATTACGCATCAGAAAAAGCCTGGAAGAACTATTGCATATGTATTGGATACAGAATATTGTCAATTTTACAATATTTTGGATGAGAAAAACCATACTGAAAGCCTTGATTTGCCATCTTATTTGCCTGTCTGAATTAATGAGAATATAAAATCATGATTATGATGATAATTAAATACGTATCTCAATCACCTTTCATCAGAAGGTTCCAGGGCAGTATATGAAAGTGTGAAAATAATTCAAGCATATAAATATGATATATTTGGAACAAATGCACATAACAAGCAACAAAACAAAGAGCAGATGAAAACTTATAACAAAAGGAACAAAAGTAATTCTATCCAACATGTCATTATTTTGTGAGATGGATTCAAGAGCATCATTGAAGCTCCTAATTTGCACCATTAAAGTAAAGCACTCTGCCTGCACTAGAACAAAAAAGGGGGGAAATGCTAAGAAAAAAGGATCTGCAATGAAAATCTTGGGATGAAGGCATTTTAAACACTGCCTGAGCAAATAGGGATGAATGCTTGTTGTCACATAATGACCCTGTTAACAAATCAGAATGAGTGTTCAATAAAGGCCAGATATAATCTAACCTGCGTGTGAGCTTTGTGCAACAGATCAGGATGAATGCTCAACAAGTAAGTCATCTGGGAGAGCCCTGAAGGTTCCAGCCCTTCTTAAATCCAGTTGATTCACTATTTGGCACAGAAAGTGAGTAGGAAATGACTTCAATTAGCATATAAAAAGAATCACAAAAGGAGGCTAGAGAGCTTTGGAGATGGAGATGGTTGCCAATGCTTTTCAGTAAAACTCTTTCGCAAAAGAAGGCAGTGGTGGCCACCAATTTGGACAACTTTACAAGGTTAAGTCCAGTCGTTGATGACTGTGGGGTTGCGGCGCTCATCTCACTTTACTGGCCGAGGGAGCCGACGTTTGTCCACAGACAGCTTCCGGGTCATGTGGCCAGCATGACTAAGCCGCTTCTGGTGAACCAGAGCAGCGCACGGAAACACTGTTTAGCTTCCTGCCAGAGCGGTACCTATTTATCTACTTGCACTTTGACATGCTTTCGAACTCCTAGGTTGGAAGGAGCAGGGACTGAACAATGGGAGCTCACCCTCTTGTGGAGATTCGAACTGCCAACCTTCTGATCGGCAAGCCCTAGGCTCTGTGGTTTAGATCACAGCGCCACCTGCGTCCCTTTACAAGAGCACGAGACAAATTCATGGGGGGGGGGGGAAGGTTATCAGGGGCTTCCTGTCATGATGGCTATATTCTGGCTTCACAGAGGCAATATGCCTCTGACTATCAGTTGCTGGAAACCACAGGCGGGGAGAGTGTGCTTATTCCTGCTCCTTCTTGTCAGATTCGTACAGGCATCATCCGTTTGGCCATTGTGAAAACAGGATTCTGGACTAGATGGGCCATTGGCCTGATCCAGCACACTCTTCTTATGTTCTTAAAATAAACTTGCTTTAAAAAAACAAATCCAATAACCAACCATCAATATAATACTTAGAAATAAACACAACATTATCTAACCATAATATACACAGCTTACAGTTCACTCTTCCGTGTTTATTCAAAAGTAAGCCCCACTGTAGGCAATGCTAGTCCTACTTGGAGTAGAGCTGTAGAAATAGATGCACAAGACTAAGTTAGGTGCCTTGGATTGTATTCAGCTAAATTCTACTCTGAGAAGGGTAGACACTGAAATCGATGGGTCTAAGCTATTTATTCCCTTTAATTTCACTGAATATACTCTGAGTAGAACTAACATTGGGTACTACCCATTAACTTCAAAGGGTAAACTCTGAATTGACCTTAGTTGGGTACAACCTGTTGAGGTTAATGGTGTTTACACTTGAGTAAGCAAATACAGTGTTATGGCCTTAGATCAGGCATGGCCAAACTTGGCCCTCCAGCTGTTTTGCGACTACAACTCCCATCATCCCCAGCTAACAGGACCAGTGGTTAGGAATGATGGGAATTGTAGTCCCAAAACAGCTGGAAGTCCAAGTTTGGCCATGCCTGCCATAGATGCTCAATGTTATACAATTCAGTGACTGCTGAATTGTTTAAATGCTGAGTGTTTCAGCTATGTGCACTGTGTATTATGGTTAGATACCTGTTGATATTTTTTCTTATTTTAATAATGGCCAGCTGCTCTGAGACTAGTTTTCCACAAATAAGGAGCTTTAAATTCCCCCCTTTTGTCATATTATGTGTGCTATTTTCTCTTCCACCTTAAGCTTGGAGGAAATAATATCTCAGGAAGCCTGTGTCATTATATCTTGATTGAATAGCTTAGTCAGGTCATTAGTGAGTATACCAGGATTTGAAAGTGCCAATTTGTACCCAGGTGAGACCAGCGGCATAGCAACCGCCTGCAGCACCCCACACACTAAACAACTACTGTGATCCCTCAAGCTCCCCTGCCACCCAGAATCCAAACCCCCAATGCACAGAATCCAAACCCTCAATGTGTCGCAGTACAGACCCCCCCATGGCACCCTATGACCTGCCCCCCCACTGGCCTGGTGCGGACCTCTCCTGGCTAGCTACACTACTGGGTGAGACCAAAACAGTTGTTCAGTAGCAACTTCTGCAAAACTTTTATTGATAAAGGTTTAAAGATGGGAGTTTTGTGAGGAAATTACATTTTTCTTATGCCTTTTGGTTTGATGTAAGACCAAATCTGCTTCTTGAACCAATGATACAAGCATAGCATATTTTCAGGTGTGCTTAAGAATTCTGCATCTGGTATATAGTGCCATTAGGGATAGAAGGAGCTGTCGTTTTTTGTCTGTTTCTCTGTTCCTCTCCTTCCAAACCTTAAGTTCACTTCTCCACATTCTCACAGCAATTTTGAAAAGTCCTTATTTGTCAACATTTTAGTTCAAACTTCTCCTAATGAGCAGACTATTGTGTGCAGTTTTGACTCATATCCATGCTTTACACACAATTTTGACTAATATCCATGTTTTATATGCAATTTTCTGCAGAATGGATGCATTTTTGTATGGTATTCAAATTTATGGAGGGGGAGTAATTTTCAATTTGGGTGTTCCTCTTCTGTCAGCAAAATGTCTTTGGTCCAGTTCTGATGCTGCCCTGTTGATTGATGGTTCCATTCACCCTTGTCCTACAGTAACTCTTGCTAGACTCATCTCTCAGGAAGGGAAAGGATTAATTTGCCAAAGTTGTTTTCTCATCCCCACTCCCAATCTTGAAATCCAGTTCCTCACACTTCTGTAGCGTCTTGCACTTGTTGGGCGGGGGCAGCGGGGCAGGTGGGTGGGGAATCTTAATGAAAACTTACAAGCCTTTTAGAGTCAAATTATTTCTATTTTTCATCTGTGGTTTTGAGTAATATACACATTTTTTTTTTTTTTGCAAAATAGTTTCCCCTAAAATGATATGCATGCTTCCTCTTAATTTTGGCCCATGTTCTTTGCTTGGAAGATATGCTCAACCAAAACCACAAAACTGTAGATTTCAAAGGGTAGCTATACTTTGTTTTGTGTATTGGTTCACAAAGTGGGAATTGATTCCTTCCTCTTTAAAATGCAAACAGTATGGAAATTTCTCCCCCATCCCTACTCCCAGTGGCATCCTGCTTGCTTGCGCATGCTGCCCATCCCCTCTAGACCAGAGAAAAGATTGGAGCACATGGTCCTCATTGTAAGTAATCCATGCAGAAGGCTTCTCATTTACCCAGGATGTGCTGCTTGTTGGTTCTGACATGGAGGCAGGGCATAGCAGCTTTCTCCCTTATTTAACATGACAGCCTTTTCACTCGGCTAATGGGCCTTGTTCTGTATCCTAACCACAGGCTCTTTAAAAGCAGCGAGGCATGAGCCAGTCGTATTAACCTCTGTTGAGAAGAGGAAGTCTTTTCTTTCGCATGGCACACCTAAGCCTTTTGGGATGGTCTTTTTAGGGGCCCGGGTAGCCTGTTCTGGGAATAGGTTGGGAGGGATGCTAATGAGATTTATTCTAGGCTGCATTGCTTTGCTGCAAAGAACACCTCCAATGAGACTTTTGTTTTTGCTGGGGGGGGGGGGCTAACTGTGTTTGTGTCTTGTAGCAAAAGAAGTGGCACCATAAAGACTGACAAATATATTATGACATCAGCTTTTGTGGACTACAGGAAAGCTTATGCCATAATAAATCTGTTAGTCTTTAAGGCTCTGGAAGACTCTCTGTAGGACTCTAAACTTTGAGTTGTTCATCCTTAAGTGAGATGGGTAGGCATTGCTCTTTTGTTATATGCCGTATTTTTGCTCTATAAGACTCACTTTTTCCCTCCTAAAAAGTAAGGGGAAATGTGTGTCTGTCTTATGGAGCGAATGCAGGCTGCACAGCTATCCCAAAAGCCAGAACAGCAAGAGGGATCACTGCTTTTGCTGCACAGCGATCTCTCTTGCTTTTTCCCCCTTGTTTTCCTCCTCCAAAAACTAGGTGTGTCTTGTGGTCTGGTGCGTCTTATAGAGCAAAAAATACGGTAATTTTGGATTAGCACTTTAGGTCTTCTTTGTTTGCTGTTCTTACATGGAGTAGACCTACTCGAGTTTATGAGCTCAGCCATGGCCATTAATAAATGGGTCTAGTCTGAGTGGAAAAAATACTAAATATAACCCAGTATTTCTTATTGCCCTTCTTCAGAGGATCACAGGGCAGTTTACACTATAAAAACAGAAAATACATAGCATAATAAACAAAACAACGATACCCCACACTTGTTTTTATCCTGTATGATAGTAATATATATAATGATTGTATGATATTATGATGTCACAGTTATTTGATATTATGATTTTATATTACAATTGTATGGTATTGTATCATGATTGTATGATATTATAATTATATAAGATTGATTGCAGCCTCCGGTAGCTCATAATCAGGACTTGTAAACAGGGGCATTTGTGAGGGTGGTTTGAGGGGAAGGTCCCAAGTGCTGCCTCACGGGGTACCCAGGACCAAGAGACATGGGTGGTGAGGGAGCTGCTGCAGTGACCAGCAACACCTGTGCCATGTTTGTCTTCTTGCCCGAGAAGGTGCAAAACTACACTCGGTTGCCTTGGTGAAAGAGAAGGCACAGCAATGTGAGCTCACTTAGCCACACTCTGAGCTACTGGCCAAGAGGAGGAATTCCTTGATAGAGCAGAGTGGACTGTCCTGGAGCAGTGATGCAGATGAGGTCCCCCTAGGGAGGTGGAAGATCTCCCAATGCAGGAGACGAACCCCTGGAGGAACACAACACGCGGATGCCAGACTGCCAGGATCCATGTATTACTGGAGCTGCAAGGTTGATTCCATGCCCTCACCTTGGACACTGATTCTGCGCCAGAGGAGCAAGGACAGCAGTTGCAGACCTCAGAATACACCAAAATGTCTGTGGAAGGAACAGTTTACAGAACCACTTCTGCCACTCCTCATCTTGTGGGATGAGACTCATAACCAGAATGCAAAAACTGAGGGGTATACATTGTTCAAAACTAAGAGACCAAACAGGAAATGAGGAGGAATAGCAGTATATGTAAAGGATGTATACATTTGGGAAGAGATCCATGACCCTGAGCATGGAAGGCAGAGGGAAACAACAATAACCTTACTGTGGGTATCTGCTGTAGGTTTCCAAGCCAGGTTGAAGACTAGGAAGATGCCTTTCTACAGCAGATTCCCAAACATTTAAAAAAGGAGAGGTATAGTAGTCATGAGATACTTCAACTACCCCATTATCTGTTGGAACTCAAACTCTGTCAAGAATGTAAGTTCCAACAAATTCCCCCATAGTCTCACTGACAATTTCATTTCCCAGAAGGTGGAAAAAGCAACGAGGGGATAATCTATCTTGTACCTGGTCCTCATCAACAGGTAGAGAGGAACTGATCAAAGTGGAAGTACTGGAATCTTGGGAGGAAGTGATCATGTCCTCTTAAGTTGATACAATGGCGAAGGAAAGTGTGTGCAGTTGGACACGCAGTGCTGGTTTGCCAAATAGGCAGAGTGGGCTATGGCTTTTTAGGGCCCTTGTGACAACGGATCAAAATAATATTGATTTGATCTTGAAAAAAAAATACAAAACGTATTAGGAGATAATTTGTGACCCCCCCCCCCCCAGATTTTGACTGCCTACGGGCCTCCACAGGGTTTAATCTGGCACTGCAGACATGCATTCTGGACCTTAAGAAGGCTGATTTCAAAAAGTCTTCAAAAAGTGAGAAGATGGAAGACACAGATGCAGACAATTCCAACAAGAAAGAAATTGGGAGGCATCTAAAGAAACCAGGGTAGCTGCATAAGGAGCTTACAGATGAGCTTAGATTTAACAAGGCCATGAATAAGAAATGAAAGAAAGGGGAAATCACGAAAGAAGAGTATACATGAGTAACCAACAGTCTCAGAGAGAAGGTCAGGCAGGCCAATGCTCAGAATGAGTTCAGGCTTACAAGATACATTAATAATGATAATAAAAGGTTTCTTTGGCTGTGTTAGAAACAGGAGGAAGAATCAATAATAATAATAACAATAATACATTTTATTTATACCCCGCCCTCCCCAGCCAGAGCCGGGCTCAGGGCAGCTAACACCAGTAAAATTACAGTAAAAAGATAATAGGAAAAACAAACAAAAAACCCCAACCACTTTAAAATACAGGTTAAAATGCAATTTAAAATGCAGCCTCGTTTTAAAAGTAGCCCATAGATCAAAACCATAAGGGGAGGGAAACATAAGGGTCAGACTGAGTCCAAACCAAAGCCAGGTGGAACAGCTCTGTCTTGCAGGCCCTGCGGAAAGACGTCAAGTCTCTCAGGGCCCTGGTTTCTTGTGACAGAGGGTTCCACCAAGTTGGGGCCAGTACTTAAAAGGCCCTGGCCCTAGTTGAGACCAATCTAACCACCTTGCGACTTGGGACCTCGAAAATGTTGTCATTTGTGAACCTTAAGGTCCTCCGCGGGGCATACCAGGAGAGGCGGTCCCGTAGGTACGTGGGTCCTAGGCCGCATATGGCTTTAAAGGTCAAAACCGGCAACTTAAACCTGACCCTGTACTCCACTGGGAGCCAGTGCAGTTGGTAAAGCACTGAATGTGATCCCGCGGCAAGGACTCCGTAAGGAGCCTCGCCGCAGCATTCTGCACCTGCTGGAATTTCTGGGTCAGCTTCAAGGGCAGCCCCGCGTAGAGCGAGTTGCAAAAATAAAGCCTGGAGGTGACCGTTGCATGGGTCACTGTGGCCAGATCAGGGCAAGAAAGGTAAGGGACCAACTGCTTAATATGGCGGAGATGGAAAAATGCCACCTTTGGCGGGCTGCAACCTGTGCCTCCATGGAAAGCAAAGTTCTCTGATTGGAAAAGACGGAGAAATGCTATTGGGTGATAGAGAGAAGGCAGAAATGATCAATGCCTACTTTGCCTCTGTCTTCATCCAAAAGGAAAGTGGTGCCCAAGCTGGTGATAACAGAATAAACAAAGCAAGGAGGAAGCTGCAGCCCCAGAAAGGAAAAGAGGGGGTAAGGGAACATCTAGCTACTTTAGATGAATTCAGATCTTCAGGGTCTGATGAGCTGCATCCAAGGGTACTAAAGGAGCTTGCATAAGTAATCTCAGAGTCTACAAACTTTGAGAATTCCTGGAAACAGGGGAGCTCCCTACAGTCTGGAGGTGGGCAAAAGTTGTATCCAACTTCTCAAAAAAGAGGAAAAAGAAGACCCAGGTAACTACTAACTGGTCAGCTTGAAACTGATACCAAGAAAGATCCCTGAACAAACAATTTAATGGTTGGTCTGTGAGCACTTAGAAAAGGATGTTGTGATTACTAAGACCTGGCATGGTTTCTCAAAAACAAGTAATGCCAAATGAGTCTCATTACTTTTTTTGATGGCGTTGCAAGCAGTGACGGACTTTAAGCTCTTCAGCCAGGCCTCTACCACTGCACACACACACACACATTTGCGCAAACAACCTTCCAAGTTGTCCTAGCCAGTTGCCTGAATCTAAGAAAATGAGGGAGGGGGGCACATCTAGGGAGACAGGTGCTGTTGTTCTTTGCAACTTCACAGGTGGTGAACATGGCTGTTGTCAAACAGGTATCTGTTCAGAGCTGCTCCGAGTTGCCCTGCAACTTTCTGCAACAACTTCATCGTGAGTTCTGGCACCTATTTTTCTTGGGGTGGGGGGGATACTGATGACAACTCCCAACATTTCTGAGTTCTGTCCATGCTGGCCAGGGCTGATGGGAGTTGGAGTCCAACAATACCTAGAGCGAACAAAGTTTTCCACCCCTACTCTAAGAAGCAACTCCCTTTAGGAGGGAATCCTTTCATACGGTGGGGAATTCTGCTTCTTTGAACAGGGGTGAGGAGGCTGTGGCACTCCAGATGTTGCAAATCCCAGCATCCCTGACCATTGGCTGTGTTGCCTTCTGCTCCGATGGAAGCTGTAGTGCAGCAAGATCCACCTGCTTTATTCCTGTCAAGCTGCTAACAATACTTCCTCTTTGCTTCTTAGCTGACCTCAATTCTGGCTCAAAACGGGGAGAGTGATTGTGTAGATTCACTCTGCAAAGGGGGCAGAATCAATGAGGAAAGTAGGAAATCAGGAAGGATTTCGGGAAATGGGACACGAGGTAGTGATTCCAGTTTCAACTCATAAAAAGGCCTCGGATTATATGCAGAAGACACTGGATGACTCTACGATAACATAGGCTTGGAGGATAACACACTCTCTTTTCAATCTTCATTTGCTTCACTATTTCATAAGTTTGAACCTAAAACACAAACATGAGTTTGAGGTGACTCACAGGAGAGGAAATGCAGGGCAGGATGGCTGAGGGTGAAGTTTACAGTCTGTACAGTGTAGAAAAACCAAACCAAACAGTGAACTCTTGATAGCAAGGAATAAAACGTGAATTGACTATCCCAGCACCTGTAGAATTGTAGCTCTTTGCCTGACATTGCTGCTCTTCCCCTTCCCTCCTCTTCTTTTTAGGATGACACTGAGCCATATTTTATTGGAATATTTTGCTTTGAAGCTGGCATTAAGATCATCGCGCTGGGTTTTGCTTTCCACAAAGGCTCTTATCTCCGAAACGGCTGGAACGTGATGGATTTTGTTGTCGTCCTTACAGGGTAAGTGATCTCCCCCTCTCCCCGCTCTCTCTCGCCTGTCTCCACAATTCGTAGAAATTATGCTGAGAATGAGTTGCTTTGATGCTTATTATTATCATCAGCAAGGTGAAGAAGAGAATATGATGCTATTAAGATTCTATAGTAAAGCTATATTTGAAGACTTACAGAGGAGCTGTTGTGGAGGTGAATTTGGGCAAGCCTTTGTCTAGTCCAAGTTTATGAACACACTTAAAAAATAATAGATGGTTGGCAGATCTTAACTCTGAAGGCAATCCTTTTCATTTCTTTCTTCTTCGTTTTAATGCCAAATCGTCTTCTGAAAAGTACAGAACAGTTTTAAAAGCAGGAAATGTTTTAGAGGTGGATTAGATTGGACAATATGTGAACAAAAGGAGGTTCACTTTGCCTTAGAGACCAAGAAGAATGCAAAGGGGCAAGAGTCACGAAGTAGCAGAGTACTGAATAAAAATGATCAATATGCTGGATATTTTGGAAAGATGATGATTTGCTCTTCAGTTATGAAACATCTAGTTGTGCCCTATTTTGAGCTTCTGGATATGGTATAATAAGGAGTGGGTGTCCATTTTCCTCCTTGTACCTTTACAGTTATTGACTGGTATAAACTGAGAAGTACCTCAGGCGTGTTGCTGAGCTGAATTACCCAACTGGCATCTTTGCATCATTTGGGGGATTGGGTAAAGGAGGGTGAGGGCTTGGCAAGGGGAATGGGGTTGTCCTAAGTAAGGTTGGCAAGCAACATAAGCAGGGTCTGCATCCCCAAATATTTATATAGATGGCAGACTGGCTTAGAGCTATTCTTCCTTTACTCATGGACAGGCCTGTGTGTTTGTCTGCTGTAACATGTGCCATTGTACTGAAACTAAATAAAGTGTACACCTGGCTCTTCATAATAATTGTTTTATTCACATGTGAATTGATTCAAAGTGGCTAATCAGTTAAACTCGTATGTTTAGCCGGTTTAGTCTTAAGCATGCTTGCTCCAAAATAAGATTAGCATTCATGTTCAGTTAAGGAAGCTATTGTATCTAGCTAAGTTCTACTCAGACCAGTACAATCATACCTCGGGTTACAGATGCTTCAGGTTGCGTTTTTTTGGGGTTACAGACCGCCGAAACCCGGAAGTACTGGAACAGGTTACTTCTGGGTTTCTGCGCTTTGCGCATGCGCAAAAGTGCTAAATTGTGCTTTGCGCATACACAGAAGTGCCGAATCGCAACCCGCGCATGTGCAGATGTTGCGGACGTGCATCCCACATGGATCACGTTTGCAACCCGAGCGTCCACTGTACACAAATGAGTCATGTCCATCCATTTCAGTGTGTCTGCTCTGAGATGGGATGAATAATGGTTACAAACCTTAATTCTTAATGTAGTTAAAATAAGCACACTAAACCAGAAATACCTAATAATGGCCTACTTGGATCAGGGGAGTGCTGTGAACATAGCGTATCTTGCTGTCAGTAGGTTTTTGACTAAGTCCCCCATGATATTCTTGCGGAGATATGTGGGCTGGACAAGGTAGCTGTTATGCGGATTTGTAGCTGGTTGACTGACCAAACCCAAAGAGTGCTCACCCACAGTTCCTAATCATCCTGCAAAAAAGTGACGGTTGGGGTGCCACAGGGTTCTTTCCTGGACCTGTTGTTGTTCAACAACTTTATAAGTGACTTGGGTGAATATATGGAGGGGATGCTCATCAGATTTGCAGATGACTGGAAGGGGATGCCAGTGATGCAGAAGACAGAATCAGGATTAAAATGATCTTAACAGGTTGGAGAACTAGGAGAAAACTGACAAAATGAATTTCAATAGGGACAAATGTCAGGTTCTACACTTAGGTAGGAAGAACCAGCTGCCCAAATCTAAGATGGGGGGCACCTGGCTTGCCAGTAGTACATGTGAGAAGGATCTAGGAAACTTAATAGATCACAAGCTTAACATGAGTCAGCAGTGTGGTGCAGCAGGAAAAAAAGCTAATGCTATTCTAGGCTGCATCAATAGACATATATTGTCATGATCAAGGTAAGTAATATTACCACTCTATTCCCCCTTAGTCAGACCACACCTGGAGTACTGTATCCAGCTCTGGGCACCACAAGTTATGAAAGATATTGATAAGCTAGAACGTGTGCAGAGGAGGACAACCAAGTTGATCAGGGGTCTGGAAATCAAGCCTTATGAGGAATGGTTGAGGGAGTTGGGTATGTTTAGCCTGGTAAAAAGGAGACTAAGAGGAGACAGGATTGCATTCTTCAAATATCTAAAGGGCTGTCACATGGAAGAGGGAACAAGCTTGATTTCTCTTGCTCTGGAGGCTAGGACCTTAGTTTACAAGAAAGGAGATTCTGACTAAATACAAGGAATAACTTTCAGACAACTATCAGCGGAACAGCCTCTCTTGGAAGTTAGTGAACTCTCCTTCCTTGGAGGTTTTTAAGCAGAGGTTGGATGGCCATCTCTCATGGATGATTTAGTTGAGATTCCTGCATTGCACAGGGTTGGGCTGGATGCCCCTTGGGGTCCCTTCCAACTCTACAGTTCTATGGTTCTAAAAATGTCAATAATAACCTCATCATGTTTATATGAAAACATCTAAGAGTGGAAAACATATTAACCCAAACAGGTCTTTCTCAATGGTAATATATTTCCATTTACAGCTGAGTGGAGGAAACTGGTGACCCTTCAAATGTTGCTGAACTTCAGTTTCTGTTGTTGCCAACAATTATGCAGGTGGTAGTCCTACAAAATCTGGAGAGCTGCATCCCTTTATTTAAGACATTTCTATGCTGCTTAATTGGGATGTGGGTGGCGCTGTGAGTTAAACCACAGAGCCTAGGACTTGCCGATCAGAAGGTTGGTGGTTCGAATCCCTGCGATGGGGTGAGCTTCCGTTGCTCGGTCCCTGCTCCTGCCAACCTAGCAGTTTGAAAAGCACATCAAAGTGCAAGTAGATAAATAGGTACTGCTCCGGCGGGAAGGTAACTGGCATTTCCGTGCGCTGCTCTGGTTTGCCAGAAGCGGCTTAGTCATGCTGGCCACATGACCCGGAAGCTGTACGCCGGCTCCCTCGGCCAATAAAACAAGATGAGCGCTGCAACCCCAGAGTCGTCTGCGACTGGACCTAATGGTCAGGGGTCCCTTTACCTTTACCTTTATGCTGCTTAATTATTCACATTTCTAAGCAGTGTACATGAATACAATCCACAGAAATGGGTACAATTAAATAATCAAAAATTATAGGAAAACCAAACACTTCCTTAAAATGCCTGCTGGAACAAGAAAGTCTTTGCCATGTGCCTGAAGTTCACTGAGGTGTGTGTGTGCCTGTTTAATCTCAGCTGGGAAGGAGTTTCAAATGCACCTTTTCTAGTAGTTACAAGCCAGCCATCTGAGCCATGGTAGACCACCAACAGAGATTTCTCCAAAAATCATAGTGATCAGGCATGGAAATAAGGGATCGGGTGGTCCCAAAGATTTCCTAGACTCACAGTGCAAGGGGCATTGTAAATTACTACAAGAATCTTTACTACAATAATTTCCCCCCTAAACCGTATGTAGTTCTTGGTGCTCTTATTTGAGGATATTCCCTTTTGCAAGACTCATTGAGTTTGAGTGGACTTACTTCCAAGGAAGTTCAGTTGGGGTTGCCATTTTAAGGTTTATTTTCTTTGGATTACAGCCCAGACTTAACTCAGAGTAGAGCTTTCTCAGAGTTAACTGAAGCTAGTAAATTTCAACTGAATGTTCAGTGGCTCAAACTCAAGACTGCTTAATGCCAATAAGTTTCTCTTCAGTGCTCCAAGCGAGTATATTATGTTCATAATCAAGGTGGATCCCCTCCCTGTTCTTTTAAATATATACCTATAGGTAAAATGGGATTCTGATCTGTGTCTATGACAACGAGAACAGCTTGGTTATGTTTGAGTTGTTCCAGATTGATTTTCTGTTCTGAACTATGCCTTCATGTATGTGGCATAAAACTTAAAATACTGTATTTTTCCATGTATAAGACTAGGTTCCCCCCCCTAAAAAATAATGTCAAAAATTAGGGGGCGTCTTATACACGGGGCCATCTCCCCCCATTTTCTTAAATCTGAGTTCCCCAAAATAGGGGGCGTCTTATACATGGGGGCGTTTTATAGACAGAAAAATACGGCGGTTGCTCTACCTTGTGGAAAAATCAGGAGTAATGGGATCTATTGGGAAACCCTCCTAAATATTATAGTAGGTTGTGTGTCTTCATAGCTTAGGGTTTTATTCAAAGTTTGACCTGCAGCAGTAGACTCATTAAAATTGATGGGCATGACTGACTTGGAAAGGACACTTGCTCTATGGTTAGAGCATTTGCTTTGCATGCAGAAGATCTCAGGTTCAATCTCTGCTATCTCCAAGTGGGGCCTTTGAAGCACCATCAGGGAGTTCTTCCCATTTAGTCTAAATCTCTTCCCTCTTGAGATTTGAACCCATTAGTTAGGATCCTACCTTGGCGGAGGGACCATAGCTCAGAGCTAGAGCAGCTGCTTTGTGTGCAGAAGGCCCCAGCTTCAATCCCAGGTATCCCGAAGTAGGGCTGGGAATGTCTCAGCCTGAAACTCCAGAGTTGTTGCTAGTCAGTGTTGACAGTACAGTGGAAGCTTGGGTTGAGAACGTGATCCGTGCGGGAAGCATGTTCGCAACCCGCAGCATTCGCAACCTGCAGTGCCGTGTGTGTGCATGCGTGAGTTGCGATTTGGCACTTCTGCAAATGTGCAAAGCGCGATTTAGTGCTTCTGCACATGCGCAGCCGCCAAAACCTGGAAGTAACCTGTTCTGGTACTTCCGGGTTTCGGCGCGTCAGTAACCCGAAAAAACGCAACCTGAAGCGTCTGTAACCCTGGTCACTGGTCTGATTTGAGTTAATATTAGTAGGTCTGCTCTGAGTAAAATTTAGTTGGATACAACACTTTTATTGCATAGGGGACTCTTAAGAGAAAGGAGCCTGGTGACGTGTGGGGCAAGGGAATTTTCTGTTCCATTGCTTGAAAGAAGTTAATTATTTTCTGGGGTGCTGCTGATGGATGCTGTCTTAGTCATAGGATCATAAACAAAGATGTGATGTTACATATGCACACACGATGTAAGCGATTCGTTTTAGAAAAAAAATGCCAGCCTTTTTTTTGGGTATCATTATTGCAAGTAGTTTTAAGTGCTGTTTGATCTTTGAATATAATTGCACAATAGCAAGTTTGATTAGACAGCTGTAATAAGAAGCCTTGTTGCTCTCATCAAACACATGCATTCTTTTGAAGTGCAAGAGTGTTAATGTCAAGGCTTCTGGCTTCTCCTGCTGATCCTAGCTGGGATGTATTGAAAGTGTCTTGTACATGGGGCTTCCTACCAGGCGGGCAGCAGGGAGAGGACTTTGTATAGATAGTTGGTGACATTTCTTCGCAGAGAGGCTCTCTGCGGGAAAGAGGTTGCTACATTAACTGTAATGCCTGCCATTTCAACTTGCAAGACCAAGAGCAAAAACCAAACAAACACCCCTCCACAGCTTTATTTCAACACCACCACATATTGCTGAAACATCTAGAAATTTATAACTGGTTCACTGAATGATCATTACCTAAATACAGTGGATACTCAGGTTGTGAACGTGATCCGTGTGGGATGCACGTTTGCAACCCACAGCATTTGCAACCCAAGTGGGTTGCGATTCGGTGCTTCTGCGCATGCACAAAGCGCAATTTAGCACTTCTGCGCATGTGTAAACACCAAAACCCAGAAGAAACCTGTTCCGGCACTTCCGGGTTTCGGCGGTCCGCAACCTGAAAAAACGCTCCCCGAAGCGTCTGTAACCCGAGGTATGACTGTAGTGGGCAAGGGTCATTATATTCAAATATCTAAAGGGCTGCCACATGGAAGATGGAGGAAGCTTGTTTTCTGCTGCTCTAGTCTAGAGGGTAAGACCCAAGCCAATAGTTTCAAATGACAACAAAGGAGATTCTGACTAAACATTAGGAAGAACCTTCTGACAGTAAGAGCTGTTTGACAGTGGAATGGACTCCTGTCAGGAAACTGACTGTCAGGACGCTGACGAGTGTGCACCAGGGAAAGGGAGGCTGGAGTCTGACTTGGGAGATGGGGCCTGTACCAGGCAGGAGGCAAGAGGCAGAGGCAGGAGAAGCTCCATAGCTGGAGGGTGGAGCACAGGATGGGTTGGGAAAAGAGGAGGAATAGGCAGGCCAGGCAAGTGAAGGGCCAGGTGTTCCTCAACCCTTTCTTGCACCACTGTCTCTCAGAACCAGGAGAGGATTGAAGTGGGAAGAGCAGAGGCAGCTTCCATGCAGGCAAAGCCTCCAGCTATATGTTTTAGCCTGGGGGGGGGGGAAGGTAAATAAATGAGTGGAGGGAGAGTGCCCCCCAATTGTTGCAACTGCTCCATAGAGCACAGACTGGGGATTAGCTACCTATACACTAGACAGGTGTGCCATAGAAATGATTGTAAGGGTCAGCTTGGCAATAAACTTTCTGTCCTGTTCATTCCTTTGGCAGGAGAGTGCATTTCATAATTCCCTAGAAAGGCAGACCCTCCAAGTGTCCCTATTTTCCAGGGACATCTCTGATTTAGAGAAGCCATCCTGGTTTCTGATTTGACACCGGAATGTCCCACTTTTCCTTAGGATGTCCCTGTTTTCATTTGAGAAATGTTGGAGGCTATAGAGTTATCTGACCCCTGAACTGTCTGAAGGCAATCCTGTATAGGGAAGTTTTAAAAAAATATTTAATGTTTTATTATGTTTGTATATACGTTGGAAGCTGCCCAGAGTGGCTGGGGCAACCCAGTAAGTTGTGTGGGGTATAAATAGTAAAATTATCCATATGGAATGGGACGTTCCTATTATCGAAGAAATGTTGGAGGGTATGGGAAGGTGGTGGAATCTCCTTCATTGGAGGTTTTCATACAGAGGTTCGGTGGCCATCCGTCAGGGTTTATTTAGCTGTGATTCTTGCATTACAGGGGGTTGAACTCTCCAAGTCTATGATTCTATGATCATCAAAGGTTGCTACTAGATGGTCAACATTTTCCAGGAGGGATTCAAGACCATAGCAGAAGTTTACATTTGCACTATTAAAGCGTTTTAAAGTGCTTGCCATGGTGCAACAACTCCACTTAAAAGGCAATTGATGGCAGGTATGGCCTGTAGCTCTACAACTGTAGGATCCTTGTTTCTATCAGCCCCAGCCCCAGCTAAAGACTAGGAATGATCATTGCTGAGCAGATGCATAAACACCCAATGAAGAGATTAGGATGAATGCTCACTGTCATATAACATGCCTGTAAATAAATTGGAATGAATGCTCAGCGAAGAAGTCCAACGGTAACCTCTGCATAAGCTTTGTCCAAGCACATCTGGATGAAGGCTCAATAAATAGTGTTTGATGGAGCCCAAAATATCATGGTAAGCCAGGTTTTCTGGTTTACCATGGCTTATTATGTGTAAGCAGCAAGCAATTACCGTATTTTTTGCTCTATAAAACTCACTTTTTCCCTCCTAAAAAGTAAGGGGAAATGTGTGTGCGTCTTATGGAGTGAATGCAGGCTGCGCAGCTATCCCAGAAGCCAGAACAGCAAGAGGGATTGCTGCTTTCACTGCGCAGTGGTCCCTCTTGCTGTTCTGGCTTCTGGGATTCAGAATATATTTTTTCTTGTTTTCCTTCTCCAAAAACTAGGTGCGTCTTGTGTTCTGGTGCGTCTTATAGAGCGAAAAATACGGTACATTCTGCCTGATTGCCCTTCCTTGGTCACGAGGAAGAGAAACTGACAGGAATCCACAATGAAACTTAGCTTCCCAATACAGCTAAACCTAGAATGGCAGTTTCCTTTTCCCAAGCCAGTTGGAATCACAAACCAGACTTCAATAAACCATGGTGGTGTTTTTAGCTTAGGATTTCTGGCTTATTAAGGAGAAACAAGCCACTATCTCAGAGCCATATATAATGGAAACCCAAGCAGTAGCGAGGAAGTAAGTGCTGGTGCATGAGAAAACCATGATAAGCTGGGAACTCAGGTGTGTAAATAAAGTGCATTGTCTTGGGACAGATGTAATTCTGACATGCTGAACCTGCAATTGCTTCTTTGCATGACTATAGAACACAGGAAGCTAACTTATTTTGAGTAAGGTAAAAGGTCCATATAGTTTGGTGTTCTCTATAAGAAGGGTGGAAAGCCTCAAGCTTGAGGGCCAAATATGACACACACACTCTGACCCTTGAGACGCTTTCTAGGTCACACCCCTTTCCTCAGGCTAAACCTCTCATTAAAAACTCCTTCCCTACAGTCCACCAGCCCTACTTTGCATTCTCCTTGAGTTTTATTGTCTGGATGAAATATGTCATTGAATTCTGGTAGTGCTTTTGGATGGAGGACAGAGAGGAGAGTGAGTGAGAAACTAGCTGAATGTAACAAAGTAAAATTTACCCTGTTGCTCCATCCCTTTTGCAGCTGGCCCATCCAACCACTAGCATGTGGCCCCCAAAAGGCTGCCCAAAAGGGAATGTGACACTTGGTGTGACCTCTGTAGCAGCTGCTCTCCATGGTTTCAGGCAAAAGTCTACCCCAGGTGTACCTGTACAATCCTGGCTATTGAAACTGGGGGCCTTTCATTAAGGAGAGAAACCATGAAAGGAATCAAGTCCAACCAAAAAAGCTTTCTTCTTTTTTGCAGAAAACTCTGAACAAAGAGTACTGGATTAGAAAGGGATAAGCATGGAAATATTTGGCGCTGGCTACTTTTGAATAGAGTCTTTGAGAAAATAGCTTTGTTTGCTGGTGTGATGGATTCCATTTTGATTTCTTTTCTAAGACAAGGTGTCATTAAGCCAATTTCTTTTCAGCATCTCCAGCTGTGTGAGAGAAAACAGCAAAATAATCTACAGTAGTGAGGTTACTGTGGATACAGTATTTAATGTATGGAACTTCGATGACTTGGTTATTCCCAACCCTGACTTCCAACTTTGAATTGCATTGAGTACAGATTTCATAGAATCATAGAATCATAGAGTTGGAAGAGACCACAAGGGCCATCGAGTCCAACCCCCTGCCAAGCAGGAAACACCATCAGCGCACTCCTGACATATGGTTGTCAAGCCTCTGCTTAAATTTGTAGTGGTGCATATCAGGGATGCTGACTTGCCCCCCACATTGAGGGGCCCCGGTGTCACATGACACGTCCAGCCCCCACCCAACATGCCAGCACTCTCCCGGTGGCAGTGGGGGATGGGGAACACGGAGAGTGATCTTCACCCTCCATGTACCCTGCCCCTGCCCAGTGCACTAGTGCTTGCCCAGTGGCAGCAGGGGATGGCACCCCCATCAATATTGGGCAGGAGCTCAGCCCCTGTCCACAGATATTGAGGTGGCCGCAACCCCTTCCGCCCCTTATAATTTGCACTCCTGGTGCATATACGTAGAAGCTGTGTTTTTAATGCATTGTTATTGTAGCAGATTAGAGACTAAGCTATGACTCAGGAAATCCTTGTTTTGAATTTGCCTCTACCATATGCTTGGGAGCTGGTCTTGCAAAAGGGTTTCAGCGACCTCCCAAAAATCAATTAAAGTGGCCACATTGCATCATTAAAAAAGAGGATACAAATTTACAAAGGCTGATCTGTGTTCAGATGCAGTTTTATAAATTCCTATAATTTAAGTAGAAATGCAATAGATCCTTTCATCATAGTGGGGGGGGGGCGGTGACTGTAGCCAGTATCCCTGATCAGTCTGCTGACCAGATGCTACTCTTGTTGGGCTGCTTCAAGGCCCCTTCCTGTTCTCCATTCTAATGGTTCTTTATTTTTAAACCAGACTTAGGCTGGACTGCCCTTCTAACAGAGAACATCTTCAACCAGAAGAGTGTAAAGCAGAGCACATGGCCATCTATTCTAACTGAAAGCATTTTATGCCCAGGGTTGGTTACAGACTGAGCATTAAATATATATATATATATATTTGACATATGCTTTGGTCTCAGTGTTGTCTTCAACATTTCATTTTAATGGATTTTATGTTTTAATGCAGGATTGGGGAACTTCTTATCTCTAGTCTAGGCCAAACTTGGCCTGCTGGGCTTCCCCATGCCGAGCCATGACCCCCCACCCTACACGTGGTGTCATACAGGTAAGGGTGGAGCTTGGCCAAACTTGCTCGAGTGGCCAGGGGCGTACGAAGTGTGGGGCAGGCCGCCCCGTGTACAAGATGTGTGTGTGTTACAAGATGCCCCCTGCCTCCCCCCAGCTTGTTGAGCGGCCGAGGGTGCACACAGTCCATATGGGTGCCGCTCACGCTGTGTCCATACGGGCTGCCACTCTTATGCGCCGTCCATATGGGCTGCTGCTCTCTCACTCTGTCCATATGGGCTGCCGCGTGTACACACTCCATATGGGCTGCCTCTCTCACAGCCGTCACACGGGCTGCCTCTCGCATGGCGACCGTATGGACGGTGCATGTGAGCAGCAGCCCGTACAGACTGCGCATGTGCGGCATCCTGTACAGAGTGTGCATGCACAAGATGCTGCACATGCACACTCCATACAGGCTGTCCCGCTCTGGGTCCCAGAGAGGGTTCCTCCACTGCTGTGAGTGGCTTCTCAAGTACCTGGTTTGCTAAAAGCTTTTGAAGTGCTTGGCAAAGCAGGAACCCAACAGTAAGCAAGATCACCCCTCCTCTTGTATTGGCAGCTGTGAAGGAAGGGTGATTCTGCTTGCTCTGGGTGTCCCCCTTTCCTTTGTCTCAACAGCTGTTGAAATGAAGGTGGGGGGAGGGAAAACCTTGTTTTTAGCAGCCCTCAGCAGCAAGTCGCTTGATTGGACCTGGGACCTTCTGCATGCAAAACAAATTCTCTATCACTGAGCTAAGGCTCTTTTCCAAAATAGGGTAGGGAGCTGCTTTATACACAGTCTGCCTGCTTTATTTTTGTTGTTTAGTCGTTTAGTCATGTCCGACTCTTCGTGACCCCATGGACCAGAGCACGCCAGGCACTCCTGTCTTCCACTGCCTCCCGCAGTTTGGTCAAACTCATGCTGGTAGCTTCGAGAACACTGTCCAACCATCTCGTCCTCTGTCGTCCCCTTCTCCTTGTGCCCTCCATCTTTCCCAACATCAGGGTCTTTTCCAGGGAGTCTTCTCTTCTCACAAGGTGGCCAAAGTACTGGAGCCTCAGCTTCACGATCTGTCCTTCCAGTGAGCACTCAGGGCTGATTTCCTTCAGAATGGAGAGGTTTGATCTTCTTGCAGTCCATGGGACTCTCAAGAGTCTCCTCCAGCCTGCTTTATACCTGCTTTGGGATGCGGGTGGTGCTGTGGGTTAAACCACAGAGCCTAGGACTTGCTGATCAGAAGGTCGGCGGTTCAAATCCCCGCGATGCGGTGAGCTCCCGTTGCTCGGTCCCTGTTCCTGCTCACCTAGCAGTTCGAAAGCACATCAAAGTGCAAGTAGATAAATAGGTACCGCTCCGGCGGGAAGGTAAACAGCGTTTCTGTGTGCTGCTCTGGTTCACCAGAAGCGGCTTAGTCATGCTGGCCACATGACCCGGAAGCTGTATGCCGGCTCCCTCGGCCTATAGAGCGAGATGAGCGCCGCAACCCCAGAGTCGGCCACGACTGGACCTAATGGTCAAGGGTCCCTTTACCTTTATACCTGCTTTATTCAGCCTGCTTTCTACCACAGTCTATACATTGGTCTACCTACCTCTATCTTGCCTACACTGTCTGGCAGCATCTCTCCAGGATTTCATACAGGAAATTTCTCCTACTATACATGGAGAGACCAGGGACTGAACCTGTGATACTGGGGCTTTGTCTGCTGCCAACTTAAATAATGGTTGGTGTGACTATCAATGCCACTCATTTCCCTTTATCTTGCAACTAAGTATATTTGTATAAAACACCAGTTACTGCATCACTGATCCTGGGGTGTTGAGAATCTGCTTTGTCACAATGGAAAATTCTTTATGCTCTAAGCAGTCAGTCCCCTGCCTAGTCCAGGTTGTGGAAAACCAAAGAGTAAATCCTGTGGAAGGAATACTCATTTGGTGAGAATGCACCTGTACTGGAGAAAATTGTGTGTTAAAACATGGATACTAGTCAAAACTGCACACAAAAGTGTGCTCATTAGGAGACGTTTGTAATAAATAAAATAAACCCTCCCATGGTTCTCCACAAAATTAGTTTGGAATACGCCAAGCTATTTCCCCTTTTATTGTTTGTGGGGCTGGGGGTGGGGAGCCATAGGAGGAAGTAAGCTGGTTTTATTTAGGCTCCTCTCTCTCCTCATCAATGATAGCACTTGATTCCAAAACTGCTCCCCTCCCAAATGCCCCCTATCTCTCTTCATCTTCCCTGAACCCCCAGTTTGAATCTTAAAACATTTGCTTTGGCCATTGCAACATAATGACCACGGGTTTTATTTTAATTTTTTTGGTCTGTCAATCTCAGACATTGGAACTTGTTAATTAGAAAAATAAATCAAGAGTTCTAGTGTCTTCTGCCAGGATCAATATAGCATCAAGCTGAACAGAAGCCTAATACATTGCAGCTGAAAGCAGCTTGTTCCAGAAAGCATTTGCTTGGTGTCTTAGAGCAAAAGGCTTTTGGTGCTGTTATCTTCTCCACTTCCCGGGAAACCTGGTGATTTGCTGTTAATAACAGAATGAGGGACATAGGCTTGTCTCCTCTTGACAGAGTATCTTTCCATCAAATGTGCCTTTTAAAATTCCTTTGGGGCAGCTGTGCACCAAGGCAATGGCTCACCCTGGGGAAGCTAACTTCCAGGTGGAGGAGAATAGGAGGGGGCTATTAATTTAGTGCCTGTTCAATTTACATGTAAACTGCTTAGAGGTTTTTGAGTTGTCGTTGTTCTTTCTCTCTCTTTTTTTTTACAATCAATTTTACAAGATAAGTAAATGGTAAACACATATATTTCTACATCTTGGGATTTAGGTGGACCAACTCATAGGAACATAGGGTCCTGAGTCAGAACTCTGGCCCACCTAGCTCAGAATGGTCTGCACTGTCTGACAGTGGTTCTCTAGGGTTTCATACAGGGGTTGTCTCCCAACCCCACCTGGATTGGGATGCTTGGGATCGACCCCAGGGCCTTCTGCATGTAAAGCAGGTTCTCCACCCTTAAGTCGTGTTTTGCCTTTTTGTACCCTGAAAATTCAAGTATGCAACAGGGTGTCAGAAAGGTGGTGGTGGGGCTTGTTGAACTTGTGGGCCAATGGAGAAATAAAATTGGAGTCTGAATTTTTTTTTTCTAACCCTGCTGTTGGACATCAGCAAGCTTTATGCTGGGCAAAATACAGTAGTTGAATTGCTATTGGCCATGGTAGGGGGAGGTTGTTGGGTTCAGCTGTAATGCCAGTGTGAACAGGAAGCCAGGATGATGCACTCAGCTCTTCTGTTTCCATACTTACAATTCATCCAATCTTGGTTCCATTCAAACCTCTCAGATTATTATTTGTGTTTGTCTGCAAATAGGGTGGTTGGGCATTGCCAAAACAAAAAGTACAAAAATAGAACACAGGGATTAGCATAAAATGTGCATGTGCATGGATTCAAGCTTATAAAATATCTGTCATGTAAATAAAAGCACAAAGGAGGGTATTGAATGTTAGTCGTACTCAGAGCAGACTCATTGAAATTGATGGAGAAGGCTAACTTAGATTCATTAATTCAAATGGTTCTTTTTTTAGTAGAACTTAGTTGGATGCAGCCCAACGTGTCTCAGGATAGTGAGGGAGACTGTTGATCTTTGTAGTGGATCCCAGTGCTAACCACCAATTAATACGTAGTGGATTTACCCTGCTAACTGCCCCAATCAAATATAGCGGACCCACCTAATGGTATAACAATTAAATGAATGTCTACAATTTACTACAAGCTAGCTGACTGTGTGTGGGGTGGGGTGGGGTCTTGTGTGAGTGAAACTGTGATTCAGGGAGTCTTGAGCAGGAGTTAATCAAACAAGGGAAGTTTTATTTACAAGAAAGAAAGAAATTGGTGAAACAAAGTTGGGTCAGGAGATTAACTTATTACTAAAGTAATTACTTAAACTAAATATAAGGATGTCACAGGCTTAAACACAGTATTGCAAGCACAGCTGCTCACAAATTCCCTTTACTCAAAATCACTTGTTTCACTTCAGTTTCTGTTACTCCTTTCTAGTCCCTTATGCTTTGTTCAGGCAGATACTTCAGGTCAATGCTTTTAACAGAGTTTATTATTTTGGTTCACAAGCAAAGGGTCACTTTTTGTCAGTTACCCACTCTCTTAGCAATCCTACTCCTGAGGTATTCCATTTAGTATAACAGACCCAGGGGATCCCCTCACCCCTTTTTACTGGCCTGGGAGTCTTCTTTACCTAGAAGATCTCTCCCCTTCTGGCTAGAATGAGACTCAAAGAGTCTGTATTCACACAGCTATACCTCTCCTGGCTCAGACTGAGCCCTCCAAGTAACTCCTGTTTGTATACCTTCCCAGACCCTCAACATGGTCTTAATACCCAAGCTATGAGACTCCTTCCTCTAGCTATCGATATTCTCCTCAGTGTGGATGTTCAACTCAAATCAGAACCAGTTTTCCCTCAGTCAAATCGTATCTCCCATTCAGTGCTATTTTTCTAGAAAAAGAGGAGCTGGAACTCACAATGAACACCTCCCTTGTTCTCTTAGAATGGCAATGGCGCCCACCTGAGAGGTGCCGGAACTGAGTTCTGGTAAGTTCCAGCTGAAAAAAGCCCATCTCCCATCTCAAATCAAGCCCTATCTCGGTCCCTATCTAACTTGCTCTCTCAGAAACTGCTCCTTTTATTCTCCCTCCCAAAGTGTTGCTCCACTAGGATTGCCATCTTTGGTCAGGCAAAGTAAGGGACAGCTTGGGCAAAGTATGGGACAAGTGGGGGTTGGGGGACTAAACATTACTTTACCTGGTGCAGAAATGGCTTCAAAACAATCCATTACAATGAGTTGTTTCCAGTGCTGGTCATACTAATAGAGTAGACCCAATGGAATTTATGGATCTAAGTTAGCAATGCACATTAATTTCAATGACTCACATCCTCCCCACCTGCTGGATTTCTGCTTGTCAGTAAATGTTGAAACCCAGCCAGAGAAAGAAAGGTGGAGATAGCAATAAATTCTGTTTCCTAACAGAGTTTTGCCTCCAACATCCTGTTCCATATAACTGCTAATGCCAATTCATTCACACACACATGCATCATATTCAGACAAGTTCTTCCAACCACTAGGGTTACATCTTCTCCTGTCACATATTTGAGGCATTTTAAAAAGAATTCATCTGTTATCCATAGGCTTTCATAGTAGCATTGAATTGTAGAGTTGGAAGGCACCCTGAGGTTCATTCTAGTACAACCCACTGCAATTCAGGAATCTTAAGCATCATTTAAAGCACACTTATACCACTTTAACCCCAGAAAATCCTAGTTTGCTTGGGGACCCCCTATTCCTTTTCCAGAGATATACCGTATTTTTTGCACCATAACACTCACTTTTTTCCTCCTAGAAAGTAAGGGGAAATGTCTGTGCGTGTTATGGAGGGAATGCCTACGGGTGGCATGCCTACGGATTTTCCTCCTCTAAAAACTACGTGCGTGTTATGGTCGGGTGCGTGTTATAGAGCGAAAAATACGGTAGTTCCTAGAGTCCTCTGGGATAGATTGCTATACCACTGTTCTTTCTCAGGTAGAAAAATGTCTTGGGCCAGCCCTATCCTGCCTATTTAAACAGACAGGAATGACTTCCTTGAGCAGGTCACCATGTGGAGTTTCAGCATTTGTCTAGGCAGCCTTTCTCAACCTGTGGTTACCCAGATGTTGTTGAACTACAACTCCCATCACCCCTAGCTAGCAAGGCCAGAGCTCAGGGATGATGGGAGTTGTAGTCCAACAACATCTGGGTAACCGCAGGTTGAGAACCGCTAGTCTAGAGGAATGTCACCAGACTCTGGCCAGGCTCTGCTCTCCATCACAGTCTTCATCTGAGACTTTCCTCCAGGCGCTTCCTCTGGGGAAGGCTTGGATGGTGGTGATAAGGAAGAGGGTATTTTCGGTGGTGGCTCTCACTTGTAGAATGCTTTCGCCACTGAAGGCTGTTTTTGGCACCTGTTAAAAGCTTCCCTTAGGCACCTAATGGATTATGATGCTGTCACTGTTTACTGGTTGTATGTTTTTGTTGCTGTTTCATTGGGTTTTAAAAAATGGTTTGTGGTATGGTGTACATTGTAATTTGCTCTCCTTTGTGCTCTAATTCTTTTGCAAGCCACTTCCAGCATCAGCCAAAACTCACCTCCCCCCCATAACCCTCCTTCACCTATTGTTTTATATCCTAGGATGATGTGGCATCCGGCCAGGCGAATTGGAAAAGGCCTATCTATTTGTCTCTATGGCAACGGCAACCTCTTTGGACATATAAATGGAAGTGCTTAAGGGTCAGCTAAGTCTATTATCTTGCAAAAAGACTGGTCTGACTGGTTCAACATTTTCTTCTACTAGATTCTAAACCTCACTGGTTACAGAATCACAGGCTTGGAAGGGACTTGCAGATATCCCAGGTGATCCCCCTCCAAAGAATATAACAATGATATTGTGAGTTTGGAGGCGGGGGTTCCCTGGATCCTGGAGGCATTAAAATCTAATGGAAAATTCAATTGTTGAATTAGCCAGGCCAACTTCTAGTTAATGGGCCCTAGGTATGGGCCATTAGTATAAGAAAAGAAGTTGCTTTGTGCCAGAGGGCAAATGAGTGAGCCCTCTCTCTTACCAGGCTGGAGGTTAGAAGGACAAAATCCTCCCTCTCTCTCTCTCTCTCTCTCTCTCTCTCTCTCTCTCTGTGTTTGTGTGAGAGAGATCTGGGCTAGAAGTAGGCTGCAGGCAGAATTCTGAGAGTGAGAGCCATGCTTGGTTTCTGCTTGAATCCAAGGCTGTGGCTATGGGAGAAGCAAGGCCTTCTGGGGTGTTAATGCTATGAGTATATCCACCACAGGCTCAGGTTGTATATATGTGCAAATAAACCATGTATCACAAAGACACCACAGTTTCTACTGTTCTTCCAAGGAAACTGAACCCTGGGTAAATGCCTGGAATCCCTGGAACCTCACGGTTGGAGTAGTGTGCAACACTAATAATGCATCTCCCACCATAGTAGACTGTGGATAGATGATTCATGTGCCTGCTCCGTCTGCTGTCAAGGTTCTCACTGTTGGCAGGCAGCTTCAAGGCCCCTCTTCTGCTCTCCCTTCCTTAAACCAGACTTGGACAGGACAACTTTTCACATAAGAGGACTGTCCTCTCTAAGGTAGGGAAAACAGCCAGGCTCCTTGCAAAGCAGATTGCAAGATGAAGTTGAAATAAATGAATGACCATTAGGGATAGGGGAGAAATTCGGTTCAGTTTGCAACTAAAGGAAAACCTATCCAATTTCTGCTTCTCAAAAATAGGACACAGATCAAAAGGCAGACCTCTTTCAAAAAGTGTATTTCTCCTTATTTTGGAATGCAGTTCTTGACAAGTAATATGTACCCCCTCCAAAAAAATACAAATACTAGTGTAAAGTGTGTGTAAGAATGAATATATTAGTGAAAATAACACATAGCAATGCATTTTTGTAGGTAAATTTAATTGTTATTTGCTTTTCTCCACTCTTCGGCCAAAAAGGCTCCCATAGCAGCTTACATACAATCAATTAAACTAAGACAGTCCCTGACTGTCATCTTATAATATAAAATCAGAACGCACAAGGGAAAAGAGACAGGAGGGAAAAAATCAAACTCAGGCATGAGTTGTTCTTACAATGACCAGCTTGACTAATTTAGGGGTAGGATGTGACTGATGAAGCTGGTCTGTCACAGCCAAGCTGATGGAGTGAGTGCTGCTTCCCATTTCTTCCACCGGTGGGATGAAATTGGTTGCCAAAAATGTGTTTTAGTCAAAGCTGCCCACAAAAAGAAAAGAAAAAGTATACATTAGGATAAATTTGCATGAAAGTGCTGACAGATCTTCATGGCACCTTAAAAAAATCACAATCCCAAACTGATGTGGAAACATGCAGGGAATTTTATGAATGAGGAATGTTTGGCGGGAATGTGAAACTGAAATGGGCAGCTTGGCCCATCCTTAATGAAAACTCAATTCTTCCTATGTGCAAGGAGCCTCTGTACGTAATTCTATACTGAGCAAAAAACACAGGAGAGGGAAGTGAGTAATTTTATTCCCTCTCCTTTACCATTTATTTCATTCCTGTCTCCCTGCCTGCTGTGATCTAGCAACAAGAAATGCATATTGAGCTTGAACAGCAAAGAGTCTGCAGCACTCAGCATGTTCTCATCATTCGTGTTGTGTTTTCCATTTTATTACCAGAGGTTTAAAGATGTTGTGTCGCTCTAAGTGGGGAGAGGATAAATAAATGGTCATTATTCAGTGAAGGACGAAGGGAGAGCTGCTTCCCCAGCAAGGCGAGAGGAACCTGATGCAATCATTCCCCCGTTGGGTTCCCTGGTTTTATTTTCTGTGGGTTTTTTTGTTTTACTGCATTTATTTATTTGCATTGCAGAAAGGTGGGAAATAAATCTTGGTTCCTGAACAGCAATGAAACATAGGAAAGTTATCTGGTTTGATGCTGTAAGGGTGTTAGTCAACAAATCACTGTAGATCCCAGACTTCCAATCCGGGCAGGGCCCACACAGAGATTGCATGAAATGGAAGACCTCCTTTTCTGGTTTGTTTGGCTCCTCTTGGCACCTTCGGGACCACCTTCCTTCCTTCTTCTTTAATTCCAGAAAGAAAAAGTTGTTGGTGTTTCACCAGTGATATTATTGGAGAGTGTTTGTAAACAGTGGCGGAGCTTCATCCTCCAGCATTGGGGGTGGGGTGGGGGTGGGTGGAGAGCAGGTGGGGGCCATAGCTGTCAACATTTCCCCCCTTTTAAGGGAAATTCCCTTATTCCAAATAGGATTCCTCGCAAGAAAAGGGAAAAGTTGACAGCTATGGCGGGGACATGGCTGGCATGCATCCCGGGGGTGTGGCAAATGTCCCAGGGACCTGGCTCTCATCCTGGGGGAGTGGCACGCCACCCTGGGGGCATGGCACACTGCCCACAGCAGCGTAGTGCCCAGCGCGGGTTGGGGGGAACAGCCGCAATGGCACCCCTCTGGGATTGTGCTGCCGGGGGCGGTGCGCTTTCTCCCGCTCCCCTCTTCCTCCGCCAGTGTTTGTAAGCTCTGCCTGGAAAAAGGAGAGAGAGAATTAGATGGGAAACCAGCTTCCTCTTAGTGGCAGGATGCTTCTACAAAGCTGGTAACCCAGAACGGGCTCATTAGTCAAGGCATTTGTCTTGCATGATTTGGCGCTATTTAAAGTGGAGGCTAGGGACGCGGGTGGTGCTGTGGGTTAAACCACAGAGCCTAGGACTCAGAAGGTTGGCGGTTTGAATCCCTGCGACGGGGTGAGCTCCCATTGCTCGGTCCCCGCTCCTGCCAACCTAGCAGTTCGAAAGCACGTCAAAGTGCAAGTAGATAAATAGGTACCACTCTGGCGGGAAGGTAAACGGCGTTTCCGTGCGCTGCTCTGGTTCGCCAGAAGCGGCTTAGTCCTGCTGGCTACATGACCCAGAAGCTGCACGCCGGCTCCCTCGGCCAATAAAGCGAGATGAGCGCCGCAACCCCAGAGTCGGTCACGACTGGACCTAATGGTCATGGGTCCCTTTACCTTTACCTAAAGTGGAGGCTGGGGGAAGGGATTTAGCAGCCATTCTGGGCTACTTAGTCCACAGAAGTGACTGCTCATTTTTCTTGCAGCGGTTGCAGGGAGGTTGGGCCAGTGGTGGAGCTTCATTCTCCGGCACTGGGGGTGGAGAGCAGGCGTGGGTGTGGCTGGTTTGTGTCCTGGGGGTATGCCGTGCCACCTGCGGGGGCATGGCACCCAACGCGTGTGCGGGTGTGTGTGTGTGTAGCCGTGATGGCACCCCACCAAGATAATGGTGCCAGGGCGGTGCACTTCCTCTGCCTCCCTTCCTCCGCCAGTGGTTTGAGCACCCCGCCCTGCTCATTATGCCTATTGTCTATTTGCTTGCCCCCCTCTTTTTTAAATCGAATTCACAACACTGTCCAGGCTGGGGGCAGGAGATCTGTGGCACTCCAGCTTTGGGTGGAAGATGGCAATGCTAATTTAGGAGTTTCTTCCTGGGAAGCGTCTCAATGCAACTTCACAATACAATAAATATACGTGCATCATAAAGTCATTTGTAAAGACAGCTAATACAATTTCATATAAATATAATTGATTCAAATGGTGACTGAGCATATGCTGTCTAGGTTGGGGGCAGGTGGGTGCATCCCTGAGGGATGGTGGGGCATGGAGGGAGTCTGCTGCAAAGCGATGCAGGGGGTGCGCTTGCGTGTCACAGTCCAGGAGGGTGGGTGGCAGTGTTGCCTCCCAATCTCCTCTCTATCAGAGCTGTTGGGCCTGTTGTGAGGAAGCAGCAGCTTCCTTGTGTGCCACAGCCTCTCTCTGCCACTGGTTCTGTCTTGACGCAGGGATGGAACTGCTGCTGGAGGCATTGGGCTGCCACAAGGAAGCTGTCTCTGCAAATGCCAGGATCCAATGAGAGAGCCTTTTGTGGGGGTGCCTGGTCATGCTCTCTCTAAAAAATGTGCCCAGGGCCATGCCCCCAGTACCTCCCCCAATGCTACACCACTGGATTCAAATCTAATACAGTCATACCTCAGGTTACAGCCGCTTCAGGTTGCGTTTTTTCGGGTTACGGACCACCAAAACACGGAAGTACTGGAACGGGTTACTTCTGGGTTTGGGCAGTTGTGCATGCGCAGAAGCGCTAAATCACGCTTTGCACATGCGCAGAAGCACCTAATCGCAACCCGCACGTGTGCAGATGCGGGTTGCGAACGTGCATCCCTCGCAGATCACGTTTGCAACCCGAGCGTCCACTGTACAGATCCATAGGATACAAAACACTCAGAAGGCTTATTGAAAGAGAAAGGCTTCAGTAGGCTAGGCACCAAAAAGACAAGCAGCCGCACCTGTCTGATATGCAATGGGAGGGAGTTCCAAAAGGTTGGTGCTACCTCATTAAACACATTATTCCTATATCTTACTGATAACATGGTATCTGTATGAGGCCCTCTCCTCCAGGTCACAGATATTGTCTGTGTATATAAGGGATGATATGATCTTTTAGCTATTCTGAAACTAAACAGAGCTTAGTACACCAGTACCAGCACTTTGGATTTAGCCGGGTAGCTAACTGGCTGTCAGTGCTCCCAGACTACCGTTCCCATCAGCCCCAGGCCAATGGTCAGAGTTAGTGGGACTTGTAGTTCAGTAACCACTAGAGGGCCTGAGGTTCCCCATCCCTTGGCCCAGAGGAAGATGTAAGAAGAGAAGATACTCAGAGGAGACCCTCCTGGCAGGGCTGTTGCCCTCTGCATATCATGGGGCAGCGTTTCATGAGTGGGGCTTGTACTGTGGTGGCCCCAGTTGTACGATACCCTTCCATCTGGTGCATCTGGCCTCATCATGGTATCCATTTTGATCATCTGTCAGGATGTACCTTTTTGCTCAAGGCTTTAAGGGTGAAGGATGAGATCAAATTATCCCTCCCACTGAATGTTTATGCATGGCATGGTTCAATGGCACTGAGTTGTGTGAAACTTCCCCTCTGACAAATTGGTGAAGGGCGGGCTATAAATATGGCAAATGAGAGTCCTGCTGTGTGCAGAATCCTTTTTCAGCTTGATGGCAGCATTCCCTCTGCCAACAGTGAGCAGAGCAAGTAATCTACATTTACCTGTGTACAATATGCTAGTTTCTACACACTCAAATCTGAATCTTCCATCCAGGGACACAAGAGGCATAATTAGAGTTCAAGAACACATTCCAGCCAAGCAAAAATCACTCAAGGAGGATGTGAGGCAGGGCTGGTGAGGGGTGTGTCCTGGGACGAGTTCTGGGGGCCAGATAGAGAGGCCTGGAGGACCACATTGGACCCCCAGGCCTGATGTTCTCCAGCCCTGGTCTCTCTGATCCAGCTTCCTGTTTCCCACAGTAGCTAGCCAGATGCCTCTGTAGGAAGCCCACAAGCTGGCCATGGGGACAATAGGTTCTCTCCCACAACTGGTATGCTGCCTTTAATCCTGGAGAAAACTCACTGGATGCTTTATCTCCACAAATTTCTCTAATCACCTTCTGAAGCTCTTCAAGTCCATCACTATATATTGTGGGATGGAGTTTCACAGAGCAACTGTGCAAGATGTGAAGAAATGCAGCTTGCATTACTTTGCACTAGTTTCTTAGGGTGGCCTTCTGTTGGATCAGACCAAAGGTCCATCTAATTTCTGACTCCAACCCACCCACCTTGGAGCAGCCAAGCAGATGCTTCTGGGAAGTCCAAAATCTGATGTGTGTGCATGTATTGTTGTTGCTATATATATAAAAAAACACTTTTGGTTTTATCAAGCTTAGCTCCTGGTCAACATACCTTTTTTTAAAAATGGGCAGTAAAGTTGCTTAAGAAACTTAGACTGCCTATGTGCCATACACCCCCAGTCACAGGAGTTGTAGTTTACCCCTATCTAAACTATGATTCCCAGCACCTTTAGTTGACCACCGTTTCCAGGATTCTTTCTGGAGGGGAAAAATGTATATGTAGACAGAAAAAATCTAGAGAGTGAAGTTGACTAGACTACAAGGCCAAGATCAGCTCTGCAACTAGGAAGGAGTACCTTGTTAATCTCAGATTAGGATGAAATGGCAGTTGTGGTGCAAGGTTAATAAAGGAGTGATCCCTTGCTCTGCAGCTGTTGTATAAAGCTCATGTCTCAGTGGAGCGCCAAGGAAGGCAGCAGGGTGAGGCTTCATTTCAGAGATCCCTGTTAAAACATTAACATCATCACTTTGAAGACACCGTTAAAAGTCAATTACATTAATGGGGCTCGGTTGGAATTGTGCTAAGTGTGGCTCTGGTCAGAAGCAAGCAACTTTGCAAAATTGGCCCCTTGATACTGCAGCACATTCACCCTCTTTCTCATGTTTTCTCTCACTCTTCCCTTGATTTTGGCATCTTAGTCATACTAGCTCATTTTTTCACTCAATCAAGGTTATAATTATTACTGTTGTTGTTGCTATTACTGCTACTACACTGGAGGGACACAAGATTCAAACTGCATTCCCAGGGCAGGATGGAATTTCCCCCTTCTCCATAGTAGCAGTTGTAATAATAATATTACACCATAATCCATTGCGTCTTGCTCATATATAATTGTTTTTTGGGATACAGCAGTGAGCCCTTTTGCTGGTTCCAAGATTCTGCGCAAGTGCCCAAAATCTGCAGAATTTTGTTTTGAATACAGAATATTCCTGGGAATCTTAGTTTCCTTTTAAAAAAGAACAGAGCCAAAAACCCAAGTTTCTAGACCACATGGCTTACATCATAGGCTTGAAACTTTGCGGGTAATTCCTAGTGAAATCTCTGAAGGTAGTGGAGAGTTTGATTTAGCCTCACAGTGGTATTTGTAGGGGTCATTGCCTTGCATAGCACATTACAGTTCCTCAGAACTACATGAAGTAGATCACATTATACACCAACACAAGTGGGGTCTACAACAAAATGTTGCAGTGTGGAGTCAGTTGATGGGTGGTGTGTGTGTGCTTTATTCTAGCAAAGGAATGACCGGGAGATTGGATTTGGCAACTGTGAAGTCCTATCTTTACTTGCCCCATACATGACATCATGTATGATTTACGGATGATGTACAGTATGTATTATGTCAAATGTAGGGTGTAGCTTACCAGAAATGGCCTTGTGGGACAGGCGGACAGGTAGTCCTGGTGGGCCAAGACTGGCCTGCAGCTCAGAGGTTTTCCACTCCTGATTTGTTTAGACTCCAAATTTGTTGTTGCTGAAGAAGAGCAGCTCATGTTCATTTGCAAAAGAGCAATAAAGCAGTTGGTACTGTGATGATTTAGAGCAGGTCTTTAGGTTCTTTTTCAGCCAAGGGTTGCATTCCTTCCTGAGCAATCTTCCAAGGGCCGTATGCCAGTGATGGGTGAGGCCACAAGCAAAAGTGGGTGGAGCAACAGATGTAAATTTTACCTTTGTGCAGTAGGCTTGTTTCCACACATACATCTCTCTTCCCTCCTTCTGGGCAAACAAGTGGCCTTATCATTCCAGCCAGGCAAAGGACAGAGCTCTGAGGGCCAGAATGTGAGGCCTGGGGCAAGGCAGGTATTAGTGAGACCCCAGGCTGCTGTGCTACATCTCCTCTTCACAGGGGGCCTCCAGTAAATATTTGCTAACCAGAGATCCCATTGACACTCTGGTTTCAAACCAGGACAGTTCTCACTGTTCCCAGCTCTTACAGGACCTTGCCCTTTGAAGAAACCCTGCTCTTTCTAACCACGAATTTTCAATTATTGCTGTGCTGAATTTTAAATTGGAGAGGTGCTGAATTTTCAGTTTGCGCTGTGCTGAAACTTGTCCTCCAACTGGCCAATTCTTCACTCATAAAAGGCTTCTGTTCTGGGTTGCCTTGGGATTTTGCTATGTTTCTGGTGCATGTTATGAAGGGTGCATTTCTGCTCTTTCTCCATTTTTTGCTGTAAAGATTTAAATAATTTCTTAATAATACAACTGTTTTGGACAATTCTGTATATTCAATACAATAAGCTTTTTTTAAAAAAGAAGTTAAAATATATAGACTATAAATATTTCAATCTACATCAACCAGATATATACTTTTACTGTTTCTACTTGAATATATTACTAATCATGTGCCCTCTAACCTGCATCTGTATTTGAATTTTTTTTTAAAATAGCTATTTTAATTGTTTGTGTATTTGGACTCCTTTAGGAGAATTGGTGGGATTTAAAATTGTTAAGGATAACAGCAGCTTTATTTTTACTGTTAAAAATTTATACAGCCTGGTCTGTACTCCCCATTCTTAGTTAATTAAACAACATTAAACATACCCCGGCAAAGAGTACAGATTGGCCATGTCCTGCACTTAATTGTTCCAACACAAAATAAATAACCTCAGTTCCTTGATGAAGTTGTTGTATCTTCTCTCACTCTAATTTTTATTAGTTTCATCATAAAGTGATGCCAAATGCTAGGGGGAAAGAACACATAAGGGGTTGCTGCTGTTAACTACATGTCCTTCACCCTAGAGTCCCAAGTGCTACTCCTACTCAGAGTAGAGCCATTAAAATGAATTGACATGATTAACTTAGGTCTATTAATCTCAATAAAAGGGACACGGGTGGCGCTGTGGGTCAAACCACAGAGCCTAGGACTTGCCGATCAGAAGGTCGGTGGTTCGAATCCCTATGACGGGGTGAGCTCCCGTTGCTCGATCCCTGCTCCTGCCAACCTAGCAGTTCGAAAGCATGTCAAAGTGCAAGTAGATAATATGGTCCCGCTCTGGCGGGATGGTAAACGGCGTTTCCATGCGCTGCTCTGGTTCGCCAGAAGCGGCTTTGTCATGCTGGCCACATGACCCGGAAGCTGTACGCCGGCTCCCTCGGCCAATAAAGCGAGATGAGCGCCACAACCCCAGAGTCGGTCATGACTGGACCTAATGGTCAGGGGTCCCTTTACCCTTTACCTTTATTAATATCAGTGTGTCTACTCTGAATAAAACCTAGATGGCTACTACTCAAATTTTCAGCACAGCATTATTTCCAATATGAGCAGCAAACAACCATTAGTTATTGAGGAAATGACACCCCTTCGCTGCTTATCTTTTATTGTTAAAATTATATATTGAATAAAATTATATACTGAAATTGTTGATATTGGGGGAATATGGTGGGTGTAATAATATTTATTGTTTGTTTGTTTGTTTGTTTATCACTTCTCTATCCCACCTTTCCTCCAAAGAGTTCAAGGTGATGTGCATAGCTGTTCCCTTCCTGTTATATCCTCACAACAACAAGCTCCATGGGTAGGCAAACTAAGGCCTGGGGGCCGGATCTGGCCCAATCGCCTTCTAAATCGGGTCCATGGATGGTCTGGGAATCAGCGTGTTTTTACATGAGTAGAATGTGTCCTTTTAAAATGCATCTCTGGGTTCTTTGTGGGGCCTGCCTGGTGTTTTCACATGAGTAGAATGTGTCCTTTTAAAATGCATCTCTGGGTTCTTTGTGGGGCCTGCCTGGTGTTTTCACATGAGTAGAATGTGTCCTTTTAAAATGCATCTCTGGGTTCTTTGTGGGGCATAGGAATTCATTCCTCCCCCCCCCCAATATAGTCTGCCCCCCCACGGTCTGAGGGACAGTGGACCGGCCCCCTGCTGAAAAAGTTTGCTGTCCCCTGGTTGGTCCATGACTGACTAGTGCATGATTTCTAAGTGAATGGGGATCTGAACCCTGGTTTCCCACCATCTCAACTATCCTCTTTGTCTTTTTTGTAAACATGGTGCCTTCCTATGGATTTCTGTTCAGAAGTGTCTCATAGCATTCAATGTGTCCAGTGTTTGTTGAGTTGCAATCTTATTTGTTTGACTTCCAAGAATGCTTCTGAGATGTCAACAAAAGGTGAAACATTCCACGACCAGATATTATATTCTCATTAGATGTCCTTTTTACAGTTCTGGCCATCTTAATATGATTACGCTGGCAACTATTATGGGTTTGTCAAGCCAAAGTCTAAAAAAGAGAACAGAGAAAAAAATTCCTTTGGGTAGCATTAAGGACACAGTTGCTGCTAAAATGGTTTGCATGCCAGATGGTTTTCAAAGCCAGGAACCAATATAGGAACTGCCTTTAGACTGAGGCAGACTATTGGTGCATCTAGCTCAGTATTGTCTGCACAGATTGGCAGCAGCTCTCTGGGATTTCAGACAGGAGTCTTTCCCTAGGGAAGTTGGATGAAGCATTGCCAATGTCCAGGGATGATGGGAGTTGGAGCCCAACAGAATCTGAAAGGCCACAGATTTTCCACTGCTGATTTGAAGGGTTTTTAACTTGCTGAATATGACATGCTCCCTGCATGAGGAGAAGTGGGGTGAGCAGAATCATTTTGAGAGTTTCACTTCAGCAAGTTCAGTTTTGCACAAAAATTAATTATGGCTTTTTTTAAAAAAAGCTGCCCAGTTGCTGGGTGGGGAGTGGAGTGTGTGCGAGCATCTTCTGGTTTTCAGCAAGAAAGCCCTGAACTCACTGGTGAATGACTTCTGATTATCCAAATCTGAAGCTAAAGAAATGGAGACTTCAGTGTTGGGCGGGAAAGGAATTTATTTTAGCTTTACAGTCATTCCACATTCAGACAGGATGAGCTGCCTCCTGGCTGTGGAAACACACAGGGCTGATACTTCCTTTTATGATTTTAAAAGCAGCCTTGGCATGTGTTTTATTCAGAAAATAGTAGCCAAGGGAAGTGTAATTTTTATGCTGAAGATGCAACAGCAGCACAAGATGGGCCTATCTCTTGTCTGTAGAATGCCTTGATTCTTTTCAATTCAGGGGCCTATCTATTCTGAACTAAAAAATCGAAAACGTAATGCTGGTAGTCAACAAAAGAGGTTTAAAGACTGTCTCAAGGCAAATCTAAAAAAATGTAGTATAAACACTGACAACTGGGAAACACTGGCCTGCGAGTGCTCCAGTTGGAGAACAGCCTTTACCAAAGGTGTCATGGGCTTTGAAGACACTCAAACTCAGGATGCAAGGGAGAAACATGCTAAGAGGAAGGCACCCCTGGCAAATCCACACCGTGATCAACTCCCGCCCAGGAACCAGTGTCCCCACTGTGGAAGGATGTGTGGATCCAGAATTGGCCTCCACACTCACTTACGGACTTATTGTTAAAACTGTGTTTATGGAAGACAATCTTACGAGTGGTCACCAAAGAAGAAGAAGAAGAAGAAGAAGAAGAAGAAGAAGAAGAAGAAGAAGAAGCAGCAGCAGCAGCTTACTTTGAAATCTTCCTTTCCATTTTCCCACTGATCCCAGTTGGGATGGGAGGGGCATCCTCTTACAAGGCTGAAAGATGTTGGAACTGATAAGTGTGTCATAAAAGCTCTTTGGCAAGTGATTAGTTGTTTACTGAGCTTTACTCAAAGTAGAATAATTGAAATTGATGGACCTGGGTTAGTCATGCCCATCAATTTCAGTGGGTCTACTCTGAGTGGAATTAACAGTGGAGACAACATACTGTCTGTCTTTTATTTCCCCCAAGAAGCTCAGGGCAGCACCTATTGTTCTATCCCTTCCCCCACTTCATTCTCACAATGACCCTGTGAGGTAGATTAGGTGGAGAGAGCACCACTTGGTCCAAGGGTTGCCCAGTGAGCTTCATGGCTGAGTGAGATTTCAAACTCTGGTCTCCTAAGTCCTAGTTCAAAACCCTAACCACCATGACTCTATAGTTTTTTAATCCAATGCTGAGTAGCTGGTTAGCTTCCTTTGTGCACCACAGTGGTGTGGGACAAGGATTGAAAGCTTCGCACACACATTTTATGATTTCACATACTGTATAGAACATATCGCAGGATGGGTCTGTAACAGCAATTCTAAAAAGTAGCATCAGGATATAGACCAGGTACAATCTGGGATGCTTACCAAGGTTTCTGGCAGGTGTTTGTTGAATCTCCTTATGGTGTTTCTGAAAAATTCTCTGTACTCCCTTGCCTGTGGATTCAATAGCATCTCCAAGTACAGGAGGGAGAGACTCCTGCCTGAAACCCTCTGCCAATCGGAGTAGGCTTACCTGGATGGAGATGTCTCTGTGTTTGTGTAAAGGTAAAGGACCCCTGGATGGTTAAGTCCAGTCAAAGGTGACTTTGGGGTGCTGTGCTCATCTCACTTTCAGGCCAAGGGAGCTGGCCTTTGTCCACAGACAGCTTTCTGGGTCATGTGGCTAGCATAACTAAACCGTTTCTGGTGGAAGCCAGAGAGCACAGAAACACCATTTACCTTCCCACCACAGCAGTACCTGTTTATCTCCTTGCACTGGTGTGCTTTCGCACTGCTAGGTTGGCAGGAGCTGGGACATAGCAATGGGAGCTCACCCCGCTGTGGGGATTAGAACCGCTGACCTTCTGATTGGCAAGCCCAAGAGGCTCAGTGGTTTAGACCACAGTGCCACCCGCATCCCACGTGTGCTTGTGTAGAAGCTTCTGATTTCTGTGTGACTGGAATGTAGCCCTATTTTGCGAATGTGAGGGCCTCATCTGTTGCTCCTCCAACTTTGGCATCTGCTACTCCATTTTCTCCCTTTTGTTTAAAGTATTCTTTTAAGAAGCCTTGAAAGGTTTCTTCTACTTGAGAAGAGCATGTAAATGTTGCTGGTGATGTCAACAATTAGCTATTTATATCCTGTTCTACCAAAAGTACCCGGAGTGGTGTACAACTTAATAATAAAACCATATCATATAATCCATAGGTCTTTTCATCCCATAGGTCAGGACCCACAGGCAGATCACAAGGTCACACTGGGTAGCCCACAGAAGAGCTGTTGCTGCCATGTTTGATTCCAGCTTAGGCTGACTAGACATGCACGTCTGGACTAGGGCACATTCTTCTGATGAGATGCTCATGTCATCAATTTCTATGAGTGTTGCAATGTGTTAGGAGAAAGGCATGAACCATTTTAAGACACACATTTCTGGCAAACCAGTGCTTGTGGTTTTCTCCTGCCATGTTGCAGAACTAGTTTTCATCTAATAGTAACACCGAGACAACACTATGTCTACTGCTTTGTGAATTGCCATTCTAGGGTTAATAATGCATGTTATTAGCACCTTTAAGTGTAAATCAAAAGTGAAAATGTGAGAGTGGGTCCTATGTTGCAGCTAGGGAGTCAGAGGTGGCTCTCAGATCTGGATTGGTTGAAAAACAATGACAATATCATTTTTTTAAAAAATCACACACCCATGCGCAGCAACAGACAGTTTCCAAAGGCTATAACAAAATACGACCACTGCTTAGTAACACAGTGAAACACCAAAGTACTGGCACCAAAAGGAAATGATGTTATATATTTTAAACTGTCAACAATAAAATTAGTCGAAAGACTAATCCATTGAAGGAGAAGCGTCCTCAGTGGAAACAGTTTTTCAACAATACACTTACCCCATTGCACCCTCATTCTGCCTCCTAAGGCCACCTTCACACCCTACATTTAAAGCGCCATGTTACCACTTTGAACAGCCACAGCTTCTCCTAAAGAGTTATGGGAGCTGTAGTTTGTACATGGGTGCTGAGAGTTGTTACTCAGAGCTATCGTTCTCAGAGTTTCCTGGGAAGAGGGATTGACTGTTAAACCTCTTTGGGAATTGTAGTTCTGTGAAGGGAATAAGGAGTTTCCTAGCCACTCTCAGCACTCTTAACAAATTACAACTCCCAGAATTGTTTAGTGGGGAGCCATGGTTATTTAAAACAGCACCATTCTGCTTTAAATGTATAGTTTGAATGCACACAAAATCTGCTCTAGAGCATCCCCTGTGTGGCTGCAAGGAAAAAGAAAAGAATAACAAAAAACTGTAAGCTAAGTGTCACCCTTCATCTGCTTTGGACCTTTTAAGTGTGTCAACAGTTTTGATTTGGAGAGGTGTGAAGTAGGAGATGTTGAAGAGGGTGGTTAATGCTAACAGGCCTTAGCTCCTCCCGCTTCACCGAAGAGGTTGGCGAACCATAGCAGAGTGATGTCTCTCTCCTCCTTTCCCCTCAACCCTGACTGCTTGGATCATTTTCCTTTTGTTGCTGAAAGGAAAGCACAGTATCAAGGGAAAACAAGTGTGATTCTCCTGAAGGACAGGAGAGGACACCCTCCTAACAAAGGGGATTCTGCCTCAAGGACTCTTCTCTGTTTCATTTGCTAAGCCACTTTTGAAAGGAAGGTGGAGGGGACAGGACTCTCTAGAAATAGAGCACACAGTGGTGTCTCTGCATCAGAAGCAGGGAATTTCAGGCCCTGAGGAGGGTTGGAATGAGGCTTTCTAGAACTCACTGTCCAGTCCTCTGAACTCTCCCAAAGCCACACATGCCACTCCTCAGGCTCCACTGCTCTCTGACCCTGTTTCATTCCCAGAGAGTTTTTGCCCGGCTGTCACATTGCATGCACACATGCTGCTTGGCCTTTGCTGCCGCTGCTCTGCCCTCTACCTTACTTCCACTGGCTCTACGTCACTGTGGCAGCAACTTGGCTGGGGCCTCTGCCTCTGCCGTGGGGCCTCTGTTGGGGCCCACTGCTGCAGCCAAAGTGCTTCTAGGGCGTGTCTGCAGCAGTGCCCTTCCCAGTGGTGGTGGTGATGGCTAAAGCTTTGCCTTCTGGTTCGGCATGCAGTCAGGTTGTACCAACCTTGAGCTCCAGCAACTGGCAGTGCTGGCAGGAGCCTACCCTTTCTGCTCCACCCCACCCTCCAAGGTGCATTTGCTGCTTGTCCAAGGGTATATTCCTTTTGCTAGAGGGAATGATAAGAAATGCCTGGAGGGAAAGCAGGGCTCCCACGCTGATCCCTGGTGGTAGTGATGCGACTGATAAGCCTGGGGGTCAGAAGGAAACACAGTTTTTGTAAGAGAGGGTGAGTTTGTGCTCTGTTAGTATCTTATCTCACTTCCAGATTGTCAGTCTTTTGTGGGGTCAGATATCCAGGTTTCATGTAATCATTGTGGCACGGTGCTTAGAGTGTTGGGCTAAGACCTGGAAGACCAGAGCTCAAATCCTCCTGCTCAACTATGAACCTCAGTGGGCGACCTTGGGCCAGGGACTGCCTCTCAGCCTAACCTACCCCACGGGGTTGTTGTGGGGAATAAATGAAGAGGTGTATAACCATGTGTGCCACCTTGAGTTCCTGGGAGGAAAAGAGGTTGGATGGCAATCTGTCATGGATGCTTTAGCAACCCAGCCAGATGGGTGGAATATTATTATTATTATTATTATTATTATTATTATTATTATTATTATTATTATTATTAGAGATTCCTGCATTGCATGGGGTTGGGCTAGATGGCCCTCAGGACTTCTTCCAACTCTACAATTTTAGGATTCTATGAATATTTTTTTAAAATCAAAATATTAAAAAAATTAATGCGTCCTCTTTTAACAAAAACAACATACATTTTTGCAGTTTAGAAAGAGACAGGGAAAGGCATTGAGAAGCATGGGGTGAACAAATGAGGGGGAGGTACATGAACACCCCACATTTAACAGTCCTATTTTAAAATAATTCATTGCAATAACATTCGAGGGCAATATTCCACTGTGTCCTTGCTTTTTATGTTAAGCTTTTGAATCTGAAGCTGCATTCCCCTCCACGTGTAATTCCAAATATTCTTCATTAACATTTTAGCCTATCATATCCTTACCCATTGTCTAGCTATCTAAAGCAACAGCACCTGTAAATCCATCAGGCTAAACTAAACAAAATGATTGTGTATTTGTTTACATTTGTATGAAAGGAGTGTTCTGAGGTATGCAGTGCTTGTGTCGGGGCAGTTTATGAACACCCCACAAGCCGATGCTCATTGTCTGATAGCCACACTGTTAAATCAGAATGAATGCTGAATGAATGTAATCTATTTATTTAATTACATTTATATTCTCCAAGGAGCTCAAGGTGGTGTGTTGTTCTCCCTCTCCCCATTTTATCCCCACAACCAACCTGTGAGGTAGGTGAGGCTGAGAGGTAGCAACTGGTCACCATTGACCTGCATTGTGGAGTGGGGGCCAACCCCCCTTCCCAGGTTGTACTCTATCCACTTTTTTTAAAAAAATACATACACCACTTTGATTTTTTTAAAATAAAAAACCCCACAAGGTGGTTTGCAAACAGCTAAAACAATAAAATCAAGAAAAATCTACAAACCTACTTTTAAACATGCGAAAGTTAAAATACTAAAACAGATTAAAATTACCCCAACTTTCTAAGCCATACTGCAGTGGCTTTCTAAATATGGGACACAGTCTCATCGCTGTGTGCATAAGCAAATTGGAATGAATGCTGAATATACGAGTCCCCTGGAGAAGGCCTTGGGGTACTGCTTCCATAAAGAGAGCAAATGGGGGAACAGTGGACCTTAGCTGTCCTTTGGGGTGCTTTAAGCTGCCCTCCTCTACCTCTGCTCAACCTGTATATTTATAAACAGAAGCCAATAATATAATAGAGTTTGGAATGCAGAGCAGTATCCAGCACACTAGCGATCTCATTGTCAGGAGAAGCTGCGTTGTAGAGGAAGCCTGCTGGTGCCTACAGAAAGAAGCCACCTACAGACAGAAGCACATTAAAATATTTTGCACATTCAAAATAATTTGAGATCTGGTTCTCCCAGCTCTGGGACTTAATAGAAAAATTGGCAACCCATGCCCAAGAGAGCTGAATAGACAAGAAAACTACAAGTTTTTGACCAGCCAGGCATAGTATTATTACACCAATAAAATATAGACAGTGCTTTTTTTCTGGGGGGACGCGTACTCCTAAACATTTTGTGAATCTTTGTACTTTGGTCCATTTACTGTATTTATTTTTCCTGATTTGAACTATAAAATGGTGGTTTTCTTGAGTCAAAATGAGAGCACCCCTAAACATATTTTTTTGGTTATAGGCATCCGATATCCAATATCTTTGTTTAAAACTTAAATGATGTAAGAGTTAAATGCAATTAAACAGACATTTGCTGCCTCTGCTAGGGGTGGGTGGGAATGTTCACTGTTGGTTGCTTCTCATATAAAGAAGTGAAAACAATTTTTTTTTGGGGGGGAGGAATCTTTTGTGAAAATGAAAATTCAGCCTTCTGGGTTTCCTGCATGTCTTGGAGGCTCCCAGATGTCTTGGAATGCCCCACCCTAAATCTATTGAATCATCCTTTCTTCTTTGCTTTTGCTGGAAGAGGAACATCACCCTTGCCTAGTTTCTATGGTGATCTTCCACTTAGCTTGGGAGTTTGCAGCACGGATGCTTCCAAGCGGTGTGCTTTGTATCTATTCTCTTTTCTGCACTATCTTTTCTTTTCTGTGCATAGCTGTCAACTTTTCCCTTTTCTTGTGAGGAATCCTATTCAGAATAAGGGAATTTCCCTTAAAAAAAAAAGGGAAATGTTGACAGCTATGTTTCTGTGTATCTACTCAACTATGGGCCCTCCAAACAACCATGTCCTACAGAGGGTGCATTTCACACCAGCTTGGCAATTGCCTGCATTTCATCCTGCAGAATAATATTTTTGACTGTTGCAATGTGACCGGGTGATGTTTGTATGCTGGAAGACTGGTCCTGCCAATGGCTTTGGGAAGAATGCATGAGTGACAGCACCTGAATGTGTGCGTGTGGAGGGGCCACCCCAGAAGATAATGATAGGAAATGGAGAATGGGGTGCAATTTAAATAAGCAATATGTGATGTGCCATTCCTGGGCTGCAACCCCAAAGGAAAACAAGGAGCTTGGGAAGCTGCCTGTTGTTCCATGTAGCTGAGTATCTCTGTCAATAATGACTGGCAGCAGCTCTCTGGGATTTCAGGCAGGAGAGACATCCAGCCCTATCTGCAGATGCCCAGGACTGAACCTGGGATTTCCTCATGCAAAGCTCTGTCACTCTGTTACAGCTCTGAAATTGTGAGTAAGACCAATGTTTGTGAAATGTGTTCAGCAGGCGTGATGGGGCACCCTGTGGTTCAGGAGTTGTGCCCACGGAATTTTGGCTCTAGGTTTGGGAGCACCCTGAGCAGCCTCTCCTTTGCCTGCACTTGCCCCCATGTAAGTTCAGGCCCAGGGGCCAAATGCATCCCACCAGGCTTCCAGGCCACACTTGCCAGAGTGGTGCATGCTCTAGTTATCTCCCGCTTGGACTACTGCAATGCACTCTATATGGGGCTACCTTTGAAGGTGACTTGGAAACTGCAGTTAATCCAGAATGCGGCAGCTAGACTGGTGACTGGGAGCGGCTGCCGAGACCGTATAACACTCGTTCTGAAAGACCTACATTGGCTCCCAGTACGTTTCCAAGCACAATTCAAAGTGTTGGTGCTGACCTTTAATGGCCTTGGTCCTATATACCTGAAGGAGCGTCTCCACCCCCATCGTCCAGCCCAGACACTGAGGTCCAGCGCTGAGGGCCTTTTGGTGGTTCCCTCGCTGCGAGAAGTGAGGCTACAGGGAACCAGGCAGAGGACCTTCTCAGCAGTGGTGCCTGCCCTGTGGAATGCCCTCCCATCAGATGTCAAGGCAATAAACAACTATTTTACTTTTAAAAGACAACTGAAGGCGGCCAAGTTTTTAATATCTGACGCTGTATTGTTTTTAATATTCGGTTGGAAGCCGCCCAGAGTGGCTGGGGAAACCCAGCCAGATGGGCCAGGTATAAATAATAAATTATTATCATTATCATTATCATCATTATCATTATCATTATTTTCTTACCAGCCCCTTTTCACATCTTCCTTTGTGTGTATTTTGTGTCCTTGAGCTCTGATCATGACTCTTGTATCTCTGGATGGAGGATTGAGGGGAGTGTGTAGTAGAAACAACCCATACAAAGGTAGCATTTACATTCATTGTCTGCTTTTGCCTCTGGCCGCACCCACCACCGGCATGTGGCCCTTGGAAGGCTGCCCAGAAGGGAATGTGGCTCTCAGAGTGTTAAAGGTTCCTAGCTCTGACTTTGAGTAAAGCGAGACTACTTGACTTCCAGTTTATTAGAGTGTTGCTGCCGCCAGCACCAGGTAAAGTCCTGCACTTGGTGAGAGAGAGGCTAACAGTTGCAGCTGCAATGTCACTCGAGGGGCCAGGAGGCAGTGGAAATGGTATATGAGTCCTACTGGGGTGTGTGGGCTCTAGCATTTGTCCAGCATGTCAGGTGCAGGCTCTGGCAAAAAATATTTCTGGATGTCAGCTCCATCACTCATGGTCAGAGTGCATTTTTGTTTGCATGAATAAAGTCCCCTAGGATTTCCAGCAAAAGGATTTCAGGCTATTGAAAGCCCTTGCATGAGCCCTTGGAAAGTTGCTGCCAGTCAGAGTAGAGAGCTTGTGAATGAGGTGGATAATAATAATAATAATTATTATTATTATTATTATTTATACCCCGCCCATCTGGCTGAGTTTCCCCAGCCACTTTGGGTCGGCTTCCAATCTGTTAAAAACAATACAGCATTAAATATTAAAAACTTCCCTAAACAGGGCTGCCTTCAGATGTCTTTTAAAGAGAAGATAGCTGCTTATTTCCTTCACATCTGATGGGAGGGCGTTCCACAGGGCAGGCGCCACTACCGAAAAGGCCCTCTGCCTGGTTCCCTGTAACCTCACTTCTCGCAATGAGGGAACTGCCAGAAGGCCCTCAGCACTGAACCTCAGCATCTGGGCAGAACAATGGGGGTGGAGACTCATGGAGAAGGAGGCTAGGGGTAGCTACTAACTATGATGGCTATTCTCTACCACCACAGCTGGAGGCGATAATGGTTCTGAATACCAGTTGCTGGAAACTGCAAGAGAGGAGACTATTCTTGTGCTCTGGTGCACTTGCAGGTTTCCCCAGGCATCTGGTCGGCCACAGGAAGAACAGGAACTGGACTGGATGGACTCTTCTCATGTTCTTATTGCAGCTCAGTTATAGGGTTTTGCTTTTCATGCAGACACTTAAGCATGTTTGGCCTCTCCCATGAAAATAATTTCGAATAGTAAGTTGGGAAAAGAATGCCTGGCAGAAGCTGCCAATCAGAGGAGATGATGATGGTAGACTAGAAAAAGGGGTGGGTCTTATCACTCTCCTCATGCCCTCCCCTGGCACACCCCCTCTCGCTAGTCCCGCTTTATTTTATTTACTTTATAAAATGTATGCACCACTTGATTGCGAAAAACCTTGAAGTGGTTTACAAAAGATAAAACAGTAAAATCAAGGGGGGGGGGAAGGGACCACAACATACAAAAGTTAAAATACTGTGGGATATAGCTATTTATGACAAATGCATACAAAAGTGCTATATGGGGGAATAAGCAGGAGAAATGATTTTGAGGAGATATGGAAGGTATTTGTAGAATTTGTACTGTTAAAACAGAAAGGGGTCAAAGCATCACAAGAGGTGCATAGTTACAATGGAATGGTCCCGGGGGTGGGGTGCACATTTCATTTATTTATTTATTTATTTATTTATTTATTTATTATTACCTTGTCATATTAGGGACGTGGGTGGCGCTGTGGGTAAAACCTCAGCGCCTAGGACTTGCCGATCGCCAGGTTGGTGGTTCGAATCCTCGCGGCGGGGTGCGCTCCTGTTGCTCAGTCCCAGCGCCTGCCAACCTAGCAGTTCGAAAGCACCCCCGGGTGCAAGTAGATAAATAGGGACCACTTACTAGCGGGAAGGTAAACGGTGTTTTCGTGTGCTGCGCTGGCTCACCAGATGCATGTTGTCACGCTGGCCACATGACCCGGAAGTGTCTTCGGACAGCGCTGGCCCCTGGCCTCTTAAGCGAGATGGGCACGCAACCCCAGAGTCGGACACAACTGGCCTGTACGGGCAGGGGTACCTTTACCTTTACCTTGTCATAAAAAGAAGAAGAGGAGGAAGAAGTTAAAATACTAAAACAGATTAATAGGAATGTTTCTAGCAGACACCAAAAGGACTACATTGAAGGTTTGCACCCTGCTTGCATGTTTTGCCTGGCTAATGATGCTGCCTGGTTGCCTAGGTGGAGGATAGAGGGGTGTGTGTGTGTAAAGACTAATTCACTGTAGAAAGGGGAAATTTACACCATTACTCCACTCACTTTCACCTCTGGCCCTGGCATGTGGCCTCTACAAGCTTATTCAGAAGGGAATGTGGCTCTTAGGTTGAAACAGGTTCCCCTCTCCCAGGGTGAGATGGACCAATGATCTGATTCACTAGAATGTGACACCACTAAAATATATGCTGAGTGCGCTCAACTTTGATTTATTTTTTTCATAGGCCTGGCAACATATTTGTGTCCCAGAAATGTATTTTCTTTGGTGCCTCCCTGACAAATTGCCCATAGTAGCATGCAAAACAAAACACAATCATTTACAGTGAGAGCAAAAGCAAATAAGAGTATAGTCAAGATTAAAGAGCAGACAAAAATCATACGAATGGCAAGAGCAGCAGAGAGATCAATTAAGCAGCCCTGGCAAACAGGAAAGCCTTTACTGAAAGGCAACAGAAGAGTGTCTGGCTTTGATTCACACACACACACACACACACACACACACACACACACACACACGGGACTCAGAGGAACACATGGATATGGATGTGGCACCTCTCAGGGAGTCACCATCCCCTGCACCCTCCTTATCCATAGCTGTGTTGCCCATCATCAAGGGAAAACAATGGCTCAAGCCAGGATAGAGATCAGTGGGCCCAGAACAGCTGGAAAGCTAAGGCAAAGCAAGATCAGGACCTTGGACAAGGAACAGGGTGCTGGTTCAGGGCCATGCCCAGCAGCCTTGCCGCTGAGGCAGAAAAACCAGGTTGCATCAGCAGCATCTTTGGAGTGCCTAATGAAAGGTGCTGCATCTGGCTGGAAAAAGAGACATGTTCCGTTCCTCCCTGCATCTGTAAGCTTCTTCTAGGCTTGGGGTAGGGGACTAAATATCCTAACCTCCTCTACTCCCAAAGGGTCACTTTGATAGGTGGGTTCAAACCTGAAGGGAACCTGTTGTTGCTGCTGCTGCTGTCTTCCCTGCTCATCACCATGATGTCCCTGGATGGGTCACAACAACTTAAAGATGCAATATGAGATTATGCATGGTGTAGAGAAAGTGGATCTAGAAAGGATTTTCTCTGTTTCACATAATATTAGGAGTTGGGGCCATCCAATGAAGCTAAATGCTGGATGGTTCAGGACAGGATTTTATATTTTTAAAATAAAAATTTATACTATTGATTTTGCTCCCACAAGAGGTAAAGGTAAAGGGACCCCTGACCATTAGGTCCAGTCGTGGCCGACTCTGGGGTTGTGGTGCTCATCTCGCTTTATTGGCCGAGGGAGCCAGCGTACAGCTTCCGGGTCATGTGGCCAGCATGACTAAGCCGCTTCTGGCGAACCAGAGCAGCGCATGGAAATGCTGTTTACCTTCCCGCCGGAGCGGTACCTATTTATCTACTAGCACTTTGACGTGCTTTCAAACTGCTAGGTTGGCAGGAGCAGGGACCGAGCAACGGGAGCTCACCCCGTTGTGGGGATTCGAACCGCCGACCTTCTGATCGGCAAGTCCTAGGCTCTGTGGTTTAACCCACAGCGCCACCCACGTCCCACCCCAGAGGTAGTTATGGCCATTAATTCAGATAGTTTTAAAAGAGGATTAGACAAATTCATGGATGAAAAGGGTCTCAGTGGCTACTGGCTGCAATGTTCTGCCTATGTATGCCTCTGAATACCAGTTGCTGGGAATCACAAGTGGGGAGAGTTGCATCTGCACTCAGGTCTTGCTTTTGGGCTTCTCATTGGAGCATCTGGTTGGCCACTGTGAGAACAGGATTCTGAGCTAGATGGGTCCTTGGTCTGATCCAGCAACCAGGCTCATCTTCTGCAGTAGCAGAAAGATTTCATAGTAGATTCTGACAGCCTTGACTTGAATCCCTTGTTATTTATTTATTTTTAAGGGATTCTTCTTCTTCTTTTTTTTAGGCTTGGCAAATAGACAGCCCATGAGCCATAATCAAATCTCATGCTCCAGGGCATAAGATAATTACCTGCAAGGACTAGGAAGGAAACATAGTGTATTCTCTAACAGCCCCTTCTCCCAGTTTACTTTAAGGAGGAAAGTCCTGGACTGAGTTTTTTTTTAATTGACATAACTATTGGCCCAGGAAGCTTGTGTATGCTCCAACTCTCCTTAATTATTTATTTGTTTTTATTTATTTAAAGTATTTATAAAAATATTTTGGGGCACAGCTCTCCCTGAACAGATACAGCACTGAGATGAGATATATTAATGTCTCTCATACATTTCTGATGACCTGTTTATTGAGCATTTATCCTGTTTTTTTGCACAAAGTTTTCAGGAAGGTTAGATGGGTTAAGCATTCATTTTTATTTGTTCACAGTGAGGTTAGACAGAGTTGCATCAAGCAAGTGCTACCCCTCCTCCATTTTGCAGTATATATGTATGTGTGTGTGCGCGCGTGCGTGTGTGCGTGCGTAAAGGTAAAATGTAAAGGGACCCCTGACCATTAGTTCCAGTCATGATCGACTCAGGGGTTGTGGCGCTCATCTCGCTTTATTGGCCAAGGGAGCCGGCGTACACCTTCTGGATCATGTGGCCAGCATGACTAAGCCGCTTCTGACGAACCAGAGCAGCGCACGGAATTGCCGTTTTACCTGCCCGCCGGAGAGGTACCTCTTTATCTACTTGCACTTTGACGTGCTTTCGAACTGCTAGGTTGGCAGGAACTGGGACCGAGCAACGGGAGCTCACCCTGTCCTGTGTGCGTGTGTGTGTATATGTATATGTATATGTATATGTATATGTATATGTATGTATGTATGTGATTGAATCCACCCTGAAATTAGCAATTGTCTCAAAGTGCCCTAGATACACCTGGCACATCAAAATGCATTAGAATACAATATTGTAAAGAAGCACAGCGTCTGAAGAATCAGGAGCAAAAACACTGTGTAGTCTTGAATAGATGCACATTACAGGCATAAAATCTGCACTGTAGGGGAAATTAGTAGTTCAGGTGGAAGGAAGCTACCATGATCAAACCACGCCAGATCCTGACAGAGTGGAGGGGCCCGTGACATATTCACAAGGGCCCTTTCTTCAGCCGAAATTGTGGGCTATGCACCCACTTAAAAAACAAATCAATGTAACCACATAGGCAGATGGGATCAGCATATTCTTTGATTCCTGCCCTGCAGTCCTTTGCAAGAAACAGAGACTCTTATAGCTTCCAGCTGCCTTCTTCTGTATGAGCTATAAATGTGTATTAATGAGAGAATATTGCCTCAAGCACTTCCTGTGGGAACTCACATCAGCAGAAGAGTTACTGTGAAGGTGTCAGCGAAAGGTAGTTGAAGGAGGGGGGTGCCACCAGTGTCTTGGCAAAAAAAGAGGACACAGACTCGTATGAAATTTGCACCTGCAAATTTGTACCTGTAGATGCAAATGCAGAAACTACTACTACATTTTTTATTGGAAATACCGTATTTTTTGCTCTATAAGACTCACTTTTTCCCTCCTAAAAAGTAAGGGGAAATGTGTGTGCGTCTTATGGAGCGAATGCAGGCTGCGCAGCTATCCCAGAAGCCAGAACAGCAAGAGGGATTGCTGCTTTCACTGCACAGCGATCCCTCTTGTTTTCCTCCTCCAAAAACTAGGTGAGTCTTATGGTCTGGTGTGTCTTATAGAGTGAAAAATACGGTACATCTCACTGAAGATGCACTAGGGGCGACCTGTGTGCCTGATCTGCCTGCTGTCCAGGAGGTGTTAAGTGTTTAGGGGAAATTTCCAGTCTCCCCTGCTTCTTAGGGTTCTTTAAACAGGACCTTAGGTATGTAAGAAACTTTCAGACAGAGAAACCTCTGACCCAGGGGTCGATTGTGGCCCTCCAAACCTCTCTCTATTCTCATAACTTTTCTCAGGGCCACAAAGTTCCCAGGCCCTACTTTGCACCCGGGCAGCTGGAACACATCATAGAACTCTGATAATGCTTATCTGAATGAAGGATAGAGAGGGTGATTACAAAGGTAAAATGCACATTTGCTGCTCTGCCCCCTTTTGCCTCTGGCCCCACCCACTGCCAGACATGTGCCCTCTGGCAAGTTGCCTAAAAGTTCATGTGGCCCTTGGGCTGGGAAAAAAGGTCCCTCTATCCTTTTCACTCTATCTGAAGAAGTGTGCATGCACACGAAAGCTCATACCAAGAACTAACTTAGTTGGTCTTTAAGGTGCTACTGGAAAGAATTTTTTTGTTTTTGTTTTTCCTCTATCCTTGAAATAGAAGGCTGCCTTTTTGAAGCAGAACACATAGACACCATATTCATTTGGGGGGAAAGGGCCAAACAGATGTAGCTGTTGGGGCTACTGCTTAGAAACAACTAGATTTCTGTCCAATGAGAGGCTATCCTTATTACTAACTGTATTTTAAAATGGCTTACCACTCCTTCCCTCAGACAAGGTACTTAAGGGACCAACAGAGCTCTTTAAAGTGTGCTGGTAAAAACATAGCTTTGCAAAATGCATGATATGGCACTGAAGAGAAGCCTCACAGAAGCAGCCTAATTAAGCATGGTGAGTGTGTGCATATACAGTATGCTAGGAGAATGGCAAAGGTTTCTTTCTATCCTGCTGCTCTGCCTCTTGCTCCTGGTCATACATTTGAGTCCAGATGGAATGTAGGAAGCTGCCTTCTATTGAATCAGTCCCTTGGCCCATCTAGCTCAGCATTGCTTACACTGACTGGCAGCAGCTCTTTAGGGCTTCAGGTTCAGACTTTCTCCCAGCCCTACTTGGAGATGCCAGGGGTTGAACTTCGGCCCTTCTGCATGCAAAGCAGGTTTAAAAGATAAAAACTTTGGCCCTTCTGCATGCAAAGCAGGTTTAAAAGATTAAAAGAATTTCCCCCCCACATGTAGCTTAAAAAATCATACATCAGTGAACAAAGTTTCATTCTGATATTAGAACTGAGTTGTGTCTTACACACATTTAATCTTTTAAACCCAAGGTCCACGTTACCTTGTTGGCAACCTTCATGCGACCACTTGCCATTTGTGGGGAGTGATAAAAAATGGAAAATCTGGGTTCTCTATCCTTCATCCAGATAAGCAAAAGGCCTTATTGGAGTCCAAGACTAGGGCCCTGCGGGACTTGACATCTTTCCGCAGGGGCCTGCAAGACGGAGCTGTTCCGCCTGGCCTTTGGTTTGGACTCAGTCTGACCCTTATGTTTCCCTCCCCTTATGGTCTTGATCTATCGGCTACTTTTAAAATGAGGCTGCATTTTAAATTGCATTTTAACCTGTATTTTAAATTGGTTAGTCCCCCCCATTATGTTTTTACTGTGATTTTATTGGTGTTAGCTGCCCTGAGCCCAGCTCCGGCTGGGGAGGGCGGGGTATAAATTATTATTATTATTATTATTATTATTATTATTATTATTATTGACACTGCAGGCAGGTGAAGAGAATGAAGCAGGGCCAGTGAGAGGTGTCGCCTGAAGAGAGCCTTGAGGGCCAGATAGAGAGGCTTGGAGGGCCACATTCAGCCCTCAGACCTTAGGGCTCCAACATAGAGTTATAGCCTATGGTTCTTATCATTAGTTAGGGTTTAGCGGCCCAGTAGGTCAATGTGCAGATTTTATCCCTGATTCAGACACTCAGTTAACAGGTGGGGCTTCCTTCATGCCTGGGATTTTGCTAACACTGTACAGAGGGAGGCAAGTGTTAAGCTCCAATATATTTCAGCATCTTTCTGCCTCTCCACTCTCTCTTAATTGCTGGGTTTTGAGAAAAGAAGTAAGTGATGTTTCATTTTGAGGGAGAACTTATCTGGAAGGACATAGAAGACTGCCTTCTCCCAGTTTATCTAAAGCTTCCTATTTTTAACATGGCACACTGACTGGGATAACAAGATTAGCAATTTGATCATTTATGTTAATTTTCTCAGTGCCAAAATATCTTTCATTGGAACTGTCATTCAGGAGGGATGTTAAATTGCCCATTCAGTATTAATCCCATGCTTTGACTGTGGATGTGGTGTCATTTCAGTAAATGGGTTCTGAGCCCATTCCCCTCCCACATCCAAAACTGTAGAGATAGCACTTTAAATTATGTCCCCAAAATTTATCTTTCTGAGCACACCTGGTTTATACATCAGGGTTTTGCTTTTGTTTTATTTTTTAAAAAAGCCACGGAAGATTAATAACTGAATTTGGGAAAAATAATGAATTTGGGAGTTTTGATACGGAATTTGTAGGTTGAAAGAAGCTTAAGTTTCAGTTTGATAAAGTCATAGACTACTTTTTATGACCCACCCCCCAGCAATGTACAATAAAATAAAAACAACCAATATAAGTACCAATTAAAACTTAATGTTTATTGATGAGTACGGCTATGTGTGGCACCCTCGATCTAGAGCCTAATCAGGACAATTTGGATTGACCCGGGATTCAGCCACATCAAATTGAGGCAGCCCCAGCTTATCTGTCCTACTGTTCTATATCTGCTCTACAGAACCCCATACCAGATCAGGGAAGCTCATATACAGCTCTACTTAAGAAGTCAGCACACAAAATTAGTCCACCAGCCCAGCATAAATTCAGCATACAATCTAACAACCTGAAATGCAACTCTGCAGCCCAATTTAACTCAAAATTGCAGTGAAAAGACAATGTGGGTCTGTGGTCGAAAAAGGTTCCTTGCTCCTGATTTCAGGTTTCTGGTAAAAACAGCAACAGCCCAAAGTAGATCTCGCAATCCTGAAGTCTGGATGGTCCCACTGTACTTCTGAGGAAGGTTGGAAGTTTCCTTAGAATTAGCAGCACACTCCGGTGTATCTCAGGTACCCACCGTGGTGTCCTTCAGAAGTTGTTGGAGTCCAGCAACTTCTGGGGAGCACCACATTGGATACACATGATATATTGGATAATGCAGTAATTTCCAAACCTGCTTAGAAGCAGCATGAGATCATCCAGTAGAGTGCTCCACTACAACTCTCATTGTCCATCACTGACAATGCTTGCTGGGGCTAATGGGAATTGGAGTCCAGCAATATATGAGAGAGTCACTATGTTGGCTACTTTTGCTGTAGATTCTGTGCTGGGGTGGGAATTTCAGGCTTGAAGGCTAAATGCAGCCCTCCAGTCCTCTCTTTCTGGCCCCTAGGACTCTCCCTAGGCCACACCCCTTCCTAGACCTGCTCTGTACCCTCATCAAGTGGGTCCACCTGGGCCCTCTGTTATTTATAAACGAGTTGGAGGAAGGAATTGAGGGGATGCTCATAGAATTTGCAAATGACACCAAACTGGGAGGGGTAGCTAACACCACAGAAGACAGATTTGGGATTCAAGAAGACTGGACTCAAACTAACAAAATGAATTTCAATAAGTACAAATGTCAGGTTCTACAATTAGGCAGCAAGACTCAGCTGCACAAATATTACTTGCCAGTAGTACATGTGAAAAGGATTATGGGGTCTTAATAAATTACAAGTTAACATAAGTCAACAGTGTGATTCACTAGAAAAAAAAGCTAATGACATTCTAGGCAGCATCAACAGAAGTATAGTGTTCAGATCAAGGAAAGTAATAATCCAGCTCTATTCTGCCTTTAATCCAGCTGAATTCTACCTTTAATCCAGCTCTATTCTGCCTTGGTGTCCAATTCTGGGCACCACAGTTTAAGAAGCATATTGACAAACTGGAATGTGTGCAAAGGGGGAAATCAAGATGATCAAGGGTCTGGAAACCAAACCTTTTGAGGAACAGTTGAAGGAACTGGGTATGTTTAGCCTGGAAAAGAAGAGAATGAGAGGAGATATGAGAGCCATTTTCAGATATCTAAAGGGCTGTCACATGGAAAATGGATCAAGCTTGTTTTCTCCTGCTCCAGATGGTAAGACCAATGGACTCAAGTTACAAGAAAGGAGATTCTGATCAAAAATTAGGAAGAGCTTTCTGACAATAAGAACTGTTTGACAGTGGAACAGACTCCCTTGGGAAATTGTGGACTCTCCTTTCTTTGAGGTTTTTAAGCAGACTTTGGATGGCCATATGTCAGGGATTTGAGATTCCTGCATTGGAGGAGATTGGACCAGATGACTTTCAGGGTTCCTTCCAACTCTACAATTCTATGATTCTATGATAAGTGCTTTTGCCTGGCTGGCCTGCATCCCTGAACTGTGGTAATGCCTCTTGCTTGCCTGGATGGGGAGTTGTACAGGTGGCGGTGATGGTGCAGGAACCTCTGGATTTTGCATGGCTACAGTATCATCTACTATACAAAGAGAAGAATTGAATCTGTTGCTCTGACCACCTTTTGCTTCTAGCATGTGGCCCCTGACAGGCTAACCATGAGGCAATGTGGCCCTCTGCCTGAAAAATCTTCCCATTTTGCCCTGTTTCTGTAAGACAGTAGTGTAATTCTGAGGCTTTTGAACCTGCTGAAAAGCATAATGGGGTCACCCATGGTTATTGCATGACTCCCTCTAGGCAAATAGGAAGGTAGCCCTGCAGAGAACTTGCTGCCCCTCTCCCAAGAATTATTTCCCTTTTATGCACATGTAGCATTATCCACAGGCTCCTTTGATGTTCAGTGACTGAAGGGGGTTGGAAGCCATATAAAAGCCATCTATGTGCCACATTGATGTGGGGGCATTCATATTTTATGTCTCTTACAGAGCTGCCTCTCTCGCTTAGGCTCAGCCCCTTGATTGTATATATTGAGAATGGTTCCCGCCCTTCCATTTTTTTCCCCAGTGGCTGGGTCAGTATTTTTCAGGTCTCAGGCCACATATTACCAGAGAGGGCTTCTTTCTAGCTTGCCTGAATGATGGCCAAACAGCTCTTGAAAAGCAGTCCAGGTTTTGTTTTGCTTTTTACCTTTTTAAGCTGGATCTTTCTTCTTCTGTTTCTCACTCTCTCTATCCTTTTTCTTTTCGTTCATTCAGCAGCCTTAGCACAAAATAAATAATTCAGAACTAAAAATGTAAAAGGGAGAGCAGTGTTCATGCATGATGGAGGATGGGAAGAGACAAATGCTGGTAGTGGCAGAGCAGTGAGGCAATAAAAGGAATCTGAAGATGGAAGACCTTCCCTTGCCTAAGGAGACAGCGAAGGCCAGGGTGTCTCCTGGCTAGGGGGTAGCACAGTGTCTCTCTATACATTTCCAGGAAAACTTGACTGCCTTCCAGAATTTCCATTAGTATAGCAAACCTGGTTTTTCCTGCATGAGTAAGAATACAAGAGCAGCCCTTCTGGATCAGGCCAAGGGTCCATCCTGTTCTCACAGTGGCTGACCAGATGCCCAGGTGGCCTGCAAACAGAAGCTGAGTACAACAGCACTGCCTATCTGTGAGTCCTAGCAGCTGGTATTCAGAGGCATATTGCCTCCAACAGTGGAAAGGAAAAATAGCCATTGTGGTTAATAGCTAGGTAAAGGTAAAGGTATTGGGACACGGGTGGTGCTGTGGGTTAAACCACAGAGCCTAGGGCTTGCCGATCAGAAGGTTGGCGGTTCGAATCCCCGCAACGGGGTGAGCTCCCGTTGCTTGGTCCCTGCTCCAACCTAGCAGTTCGAAAGCACATCAAAGTGCAAGTAGATTAATAGGTACCGCTCTGGCGGGAAGGTAAACGGCGTTTCCATGCGCTGCTCTGGTTCGCCAGAAGAGGCTTAGTCATGTTGCCCATATGACCCGGAAGCTGTCTGCGGACAAACGCCGGCTCCATCGGCCAGTAAAGCAAGATGAGCGCCGCAACCCCAGAGTCACCCATGACTGGACCTAATAGTCAAGGCTACCTTTACCTTTAAAGGTAAAGGGACCCCTGACCATTAGGCCCAGTCATGACCGACTCTGGGGTTGCGGCGCTCATCTCACTTTACTGGCTGATGGAGCCGGTGTTTGTCTGCAGACAGCTTCCGAGTCATGTGGCTAGCATGACTATTGATAGCTTTATTACCCATTGATTTCAATTTAAATTGGGATTTTCAGCCTAGAACCCAAAATGCAGTGCTCAGGATCTTTCTGTTTGGCCCTCAGGACTCAGTCCAGGCCTCACCCTCTCACTCTAGGGGCCATGCCCCTCACCAGCTTTGCTTCACACCCAGTGCCAGATTACCAAATAGTCAGAAAAACGCATTACAGTGGTACCTCGAGTTACAAATGCTTCAGGTTACAAACTCCACTAACCTGGAAGAGTTACCTCGAGTTGAGAACTTTGCCCCAGGATGAGAACGGAAATGGTGTGCCAGCGGCGCAGCCGCAGCAAGAGACTCCATTAGTGAAAGCACGCCTCTAGTTAAGAACAGTTTCAGGTTAAGAACGGACCTCCGGAACGAATTAAGTACGTAACTATCTCACTGTAGGAGATAATTTGCAGGAGGGAGGCAAAATTTTGACTGCCTAGGGGCCTCCACAGGGTTTAATCTGGTACTGTCCATACCCCAAATATTTTTGCCTGGCTGGAAAGGAATCATTCACCTCGGATAACACCTCACACAGAAAGAGGGTTCCCAAATGAGTCTTCCATCCAGGCACTGACCATACCTGCTTAGCTTCACCTAGAATGCTGCTTCATGTTCCTTGAGAGACTGTAGGCTTAGTCAAGGGGTGGGAAACCTCAGGCCAGAGGGCCCAATGCACCCCTCCAAGCCTCTGTAAATGCCCCCCAGGGCTCTTCCCAGCTTCACCCTCTACTGCTCCTGATTTGTACCTTCCTTGAGTGTTTATACTTGGCTCCAATGTATCCTTGATTTCTGATAATGCCTCTTGCTTGCCTGGGTTGAGGCTAGAGGAGGGGTGGGTGAGTTTCTGTAGGAGCTGGCCTACTGTGCAGAGTTAAATTGGCATTCATTGCTCCACCCAGTTTTGCCTCTGGTTCCACCCACCACTGACCTGTGGCCCCTAGAAGGTTGCCCAGAAGGGATGCAGCCCTTTGACTGAAAGAGGCTCGCTGCCTGTGGCTTTAGGGACCACCCACTGATGTAACATGAGGAACCTTAGACTGTTCCATCCCAGTTGTCAATATGGCTGCTTCAGCTTTCCTTCTGCTTCTCCACACTCTCTCTGCTTCAAATTAAGATGTCCTGAGATCCTTTGTTAGCAATTCTATCCTTGGCATTGTAATTAGTTGTATAGCTTTGACTGCTTCTCAAGCACGATGAAATTCTGATTCAAAGTGAGCAGTGAAGGGGAGCTCCCTGGCTGCTCGCTCACCTCTGCTGTGCTTCGCTGAGTGCTTGACTGAAGCACTGTTGCCAGGTGGATTTTGTCAAATGCAAGCAATGCTGTTGGCATTTCAGTGTTTTACCAAGGACGCATGTTTAAAACTTCATTCCTTTTCTGGGTGGGTACATCTCTACCCTGGTTTTTGACATTTGAGATGCATATTTCCAAGACCCACTTTTCTTGTTGTTATAATCTTAAGCTGTTTATACTGTTATTTCAAGGGATGCGGGTGGTGCTGTGGGTTAAACCACAGAGCCTAGGACTTGCTGATCAGAAGGTCGGCGGTTCGAATCCCCACGACGGGGTGAGCTCCCGTTGCTCAATCCCTGCTCCTGCCAACCTAGCAGTTCGAAAGCATGTCAAAGTGCAAGTAGATAAATAGGTACCACTCTGGCGGGAAGGTAAATGGCGTTTCCGCACGCTGCTCTGGTTCGCCAGAAGCGGCTTAGTCATGCTGGCCACATGACCCAGAAGCTGTACGCCGGCTCCCTCGGCCAATAAAGCAAGTTGAGCGCTATAACCCCAGAGTCGACTGGACCTAATGGTCAAGGGTCCCTTTACCTTTACCTTACTGTTATTTAACACTCTGTTTTAATATTCATAGTGCTTTTAATTATTTTTGCTAACCTGCCCTGCAGGTGTTGTGGTGCCCAAAGTGAAATGCTTCACTGCTGCCCATGCAATTGTGTGTGCCTGTGTGTGAGGCTCTGCAAGGACTCCCCCTCGAAGAAATCCCTTTGCAAAGCCTTGCCACACCACTGGCAAGGCTTTGCAAGGGGATTTCTTTGAGGGGAAGTCCTTCAGGGAGGCTTCTCCTTAAAGAGAAGCTCTTGCCTAGTCTCCCTTCAGTTTGGCAGCAACCTTTCCCACTGGCCTCCCGAGGGAAGCAGGGCACTGGAATGTCCCACTCTTGCTGAAACTCAAGGCGCCACTCCTTACGCTTCTGCTGTCTGAAGCAGCTGATTCACCACTCCTCATCTGTGGGCCAGCTCTGCTGTCCTGGAACCTAAGGGTGAAGGGCAGGTAATAAATTATAAATAATCATTATAATGCACTTCTTCTCTATACAGCCAAGCAAGAGGCATTTATTGAGGTTCAAGGATACAGTCTAGCCAGAAAAACACTCAAGGATGATGGCAACCAGGGTCAGTAAATGGTGCAACTCAGGATAGTGTTATGGCCTGGGGAGAGTCTCAGAGGCCGGACAGAGAAGGTTGGAGGGGTTCTTTTGCCACCCTCCCTCCGGCATGAGGCTCCCCACAGCAGCTGTGCTTTAATGCCTTGTCCATCACTTGCTATGCCCCAGTATCTACTACCTGAGGCATCTCCTTTTGCCACCTGGCAGGGCTGGCCCTGATGCCAGTGGATGAAGGAAGCAACATGCTGAGAGAGGAAGCCAGGAAGGAGCGGCGTTCTAAGCATGTTCCTGGTTTCCACAGAATTAAAATAACGTTAAGCAATATTAAAACTGGAGCCAGAGTTTTGTCTGACAGCCTCTATGCAATGCAAAGGTTGCAAAAACATGAAGGCAGCACCACCTAACATTCTTCAAGTTGGTGGGGCGGGGCGGCCAATTAAAATTCTCCAGTGGTTGAGGGAGGAGTTGAAACAAGAAAATGTTTAAGATTGTTTCTCCTGCGAATTTCATCTCAGCTCTATTTTTGTGCACTGCCAGGGCCTGGCTGTCTTCCAAGGCTGCTTAGCTCTGTTTAGCTGCAGACCTGGTTGCCCTCAGGGTATGATTAGCCAATGGGATTTTTGGCTAATGATGCCAAACTTTCATGGGGGCATCCCCCCCCCCCGATTTGTGAAGGGAAGGAGCAGAGAAAGAGAGGGAAGCACAGCACAAGCAGAGATAGAAACATTACAATTTCCCCTGTTATTTGCCCTTGTTTTGTTAGATTTTTAAATTTTATTTTTAAAGGCAAGCTTTACTGAGGGCAGTAGTTTTCAAATCCCGTGGGGTAGGAACGCTGAAGTGATTATAGGATGGCTGTGGACCCTGCTTTATGGACAACAGTCATCTTTTCGAAGGCGTCCTCTGTTTCAGGGGTGGGGAATGCATTTATCTCAGGGGCTGCATTCCCTTTTTGACATCATTCTGGAAAATCCAGACACAAAAGTTGTTGAGCTTTGCAAAATCTCCAAAACAATTAAGTTTTAAAGCTGTTTTTAAGGAAATTCGGCAAAAAATCAATACTTCCGACATGGGTTGCCACACACCCAGGTTTTTGCCTGGAGGTTATTCCCATTGGACAAATCCCAATAATGTCTGGGAAATCTCAGACACATGGCAGCCCTAATTCTGGGGGCCATGTGCCAATGAAGGGAAAGGGCAGGGAAAATACTATAATTTGCAACCGTTGCACCATCCACTTTTGCTTTTGGTCCCCAGGTGGTTGCTTGGAAAGGGAATGTGTCGCTTTGGTTGACAAAGGGCCCTCATCCTTGCCTTATTGTAACCTGGCCACAGGTTGCTTTGGGCTTTCATTTTTTTTTATTAAATATTTATTAGCATTTTCAAGAAACACACAACAAACAAGAACAAAAGATAAACAAAACACACACAAAAAAAGCACAAAAATCCATAACAAAACTAGACAACAAAAGAAAATATAAAAAACACATAAAGTTTCTGATGCTTATTATTCTTAACCTTATTTCTCAGACCTCCTCACACCTCCCCTTCTTGTATTCCAATTTAAATTGTCAGTTCAGCAAGTCCTTAACTTATTTCTTTACCTTAACTTATACATTTGTTCTAACATACTATTATTTTACTTTGCTTCTTTTTTCATTACCTCAATTTATTTTTAACAGTCTTATTTTCAATTAATTTAAAATAGAAGAAATCAATTTTACCTTATTAAAAACACACATCAATACTTATACCTCATTAATTATTCTTAAACCTTTTTCCTAAAGTCGACCGAAGTTTCCCTTCCACGATTTACCCAATTTCCTTACCATTAACTAAATATAAAAAGCAAATTATCCTTATGTACCCTTTGGATGCCCAACCTCCACCCACCCTTTTCCCGGTTCCAGTCCCTGCTTTGGGCTTTCAAAGGCTATTGCCAGCACTTTAAATTAGCCCAGAAATAAATTTGATAACTGGCACAGTTGATGTAGGATTAATTCAATGTGCTCTGACTATGCTATGAACCCAGAGTATAGTAGCATCATGGTACAGCTCAGGAGGTGGTAAAGTCCTTTCTTAAGGAGCTGGACCAAGTTCAGGGCTCTTAGGGTGACAGACAGGAGGAGCCCACAGAAGGACCTGTCATAGCACCAGGGCCCATAGAGCCAGACTAAGAACCCTTCCCCCAAGGAAGCAGAGGACCTCACTAGTCCAGGGAGCATGCTGAGAGTGAGGCCATGGGGTGTAGGAGTGTAGGAGGTGGTCTGCCCTATACCAGAAGGTTGGTCCTTTAAGAACCTCTATAAGAAGGCACATCAGTGATGATGACCTGAGGCTTAGGAGCCAGTTGTGGCCTCCTGGCTTCTTGGTCTGGCCTTTGGAACTGTTCACAGGCCACACCTCCTCATCCCAGGCCACGCTCCTCACAGGCCCCACTACACACCCCAAATGTTTTTGGGTGGTATGTGGATATTCTGATGACCGCCTGTTGTTCAGTCTGCATGGAGGAGAGAGAGGGGCATGTGTGAGTTTATTTAGCAACTCGTGTACCCTGCAAAATGTGACATTTACATCTGTAGCCCCACCCGCTCTTGGTTCTCTTTGTGTTCAACCATTGTTAGAGGAAGCTTCTCACTTTCAGGGCTCTCTGTGGCTCGGCACACCTCACCCTGTCTTTCCACAAGGGCTTTGATACAAGGACAGAACAGAGTGGCTGGTGGCTTTTAAACAAACACAAAAGGACCTGCAGATACTGGGGAACTGAACCTGGGACATTCTGCATGGAAAGAGGGCACTCTGCCACTGAACTGTGACCCTTCCCCTAAAAATAAATTAGGATACCTGCCCTCATGGTTCTGAATGAAGGACTGATTTAAATAGGAAAACACAGGAAGCTGCTCTATTCTGAGTCAGACCATTGGTCCATCTTGCTCAGTATTTTCTAGGCAGGAGTCTCTCCCAGCCCTTCTTGGAGATGCCAGAGATTGACTCTGGGACCTTCTGCATGGAAAGCAGGTGCTCTGCATTTGCAGTATGTACCTCTTCTTTGTTTAGTCCGAAGAGGCCAGTCCCATGAGATTTTTCCTCAGAAGCAGATCCGCCCCAGGCGGTGAGTCATCTCTTGCCAGGACACACTGCACTTTATGGTTCAGGTGCAAGGGGGAGTCAGAGATCCGTACGGCTAATCTGGTTTGCATTTGTGTCTGAGCCACTCAAAATTCCTAGACATTTTGCAGCAGGAGGTGGAGATTAATTTCTGTCTTCATGGGTTAGGGGAGGTTTTCTGGATGAGTCTAATTAACTTCCACCCAGAAGGAGACCCCCTGAAATTAATGTACCTAACTGTATTGTGCCCATTAATTTCCGTAGGGCTCCTCTCAGTAGGACTAACATTGGTTTTAATTTGGAGTTGACTTTCTTGGAATTTCTTGAGAAAAGACTCAAGTTTTATAAGGAATCTGACTGTTTTCTCTAGCAGTGAGTTAAGTCTCAGAATCTGCGGTTGAGCAGCTGCTTTCTACATCTTTAGTTTTTAAACTAAATAGCACAGCCCTCCTTTTATATGGGATGTAGTTTAGAATTATAGAATTGTTTTATCATTTAAAAATATTTATATACTGCTTAATTAGATAAAGCTCTACACACATTAAAAAAATAATGGAACATAAAAAGCTGTTTTATACTGAGTTGGGCCGACTGTCCATCTAGTTCAATATTGTCTACACTAACTATCAACAGCTCTCCAGGATTAGGAAATTAACCAGGAAAATTAACTGTTTTTTTCCTGGTTTTATATGTAGATTTTTAAATACATTTTTTTCACACATTATTGTTTTTAATCATTTTGAATATGGAAATGTTTCTAAATCAGGGGTGTCAAACTCAAATTCATCAGGGGCTGTGGCGCCGCTAGAGGGCAGACGTTCTCTGGCTTGTAGGCTGCCGCGCATGCGCTGAAGAGGCGACTTTCTTGTGTAAAAAAAAAAAAGCGAGAATAAAAGGTGAAGGCTGGCGGCCGGCGGCGGCTACACGGGCCACATGACGAGGTCTGGCGGGCCGGATTCGCCCATGGGCCTTGCGTTTGACACCCGTGTTTTAAATGTTCTTACATTTTTCTTTGTTTGTGAGTTCAGTGATTGGATTTGTTTTATGAATGTACTCTCTATTGTCATAACCCACCCTGGGACCTTCTGGTTAAGGGCAGGTCAGAAATCTAATAAAATAAATTCTGAAATTCTTTCTATTTTGCTGTAACAAAAATTAAACAAAAATAAAACAAGGTTCTCTTAGGTGGCTTCTTTGAAACAAATTTGTAACCTCAGGTAATAATTTTCTCAATAAGCCAGATAAATGATATGATTAATACAAACTGGTTTATCTGTAGTAGTTAACATTACTAAAAACATTGTCAGGCTACTTTTAACAGAAGAGCATTGGCCATATTGTTTATCATATGTTTCGTAGAGGTCGCCCTTGCAATTTTTAAAAAAAGAAATCTTACATATTGGAATGGCATGTAAGAAGGGGAAAAATATGGTGTTACATCTTTTTCATCTATTATTTTAGGGGCATAGCTTTGTTATGGTTTACCATGACATTGCTAGAACTTTAATGACCCCATCTTCTTTGCACATTCTCCCTTGCTCCATTGTTAGCATCTGTTGCTTCTCATGTTAACAGTCCTGCAATTCAAACAGTACTTACCTGGGAGTAAGCCCCCAGTGGAACATCTCAGTAGGCATGATTTGGATTGCAGCCTTAACAGGTTGCCTGGATGGCTGGGTGCTGCTTCCCACAGTCCTTCTCATAATATATTTTCAAAGGAGCAGCTTGACTTCATGAAAGCTGAGCAGTAATGTAGGGAGGGTGTTTGATCTACAAAGCTGGTTCTTTGCTGAGAATGAAAAATGCAAGGCCATTTTCTTTAAGTTGGGTTCTGATGTGTGTTCTTAGGGGCTGTTCCCTCCCTTCCCTCAATGCACCTTTGATGTTTTGCTGCTGTTGCCCTTTCTGAATTGCCTAGATTGACACTCTCTGGTTCCTGCTCTTCTTCTGGGGTTCTTAGGGAATGTTTTGCTGCATCTCTGAATTCCAGTTGCCTGGAGCCACCAGGACAGGGGTTGCTCTTGTGTTTAGGTCCTGCCTGAAGGTTTCCCACAGGCATCTGGTTGGACCACGTGAGAACAGGATGCTGGACTAGACAGGGCTCTTTTATGATTATTAGTTCTATTTCCCCAATGTTACTGAATCATTGCTATTTGGAGGGGTGCATTTGTAGTGTACCACAGTGAAAATGGGACAAGAGCCTCCAGCTTGGACAATTCATGGTATGAAATATTGCATTTTGCATGATATATACATGGGGGTGAGGGTACACTTCACGCTGTGCATGTGGGGTGGGGTGAGAATGAGAGGTTTTATCTAAGTTCTACCCAGAGTAGAATCATTTAAATTAATGGACCTAATATAGTCATGCTCATCTATTTCAATGGATCTACTCTGAGGGCTCATCTACATCGCCGTTCACCCTTCTGCTTTCCCCTGAGAAAACCTGTGGTTTACCACTGAATCAGACCAAATAGCAATCAGGTTTTGCACAGATTGTCATTTGTTCCCATTAAGCTGTAAAGAGTGTGCTTTCCAGGGGAAAGCTGTGGGTCAAATGCAAAACTGCTTGAACCTGGGCCTAGAGAGCATGGGACAAGCGGAAAACCACTCAGATCCATGCTTTCTGGGCGTGGGAGAAGTGTGGACAAGCCCTGAGTAGGACTAACATTGGTTACAACCCATGATCTATATTATTATATCTGTGAACTAGATTTATTTAAGTTGTTGTGTTAGTGGAATCCAGCATGATTTGAATGAATGAATGAATCTTTATTGCTAAAAGCTATAAGCCGTCACAATGCGTAGGATACAAATAATTGATTTTAAACCAAACAAACAACAGCAGCAAAGCAAACATACAAAAATGCAAAAATCACTCTTGCATAAGTTAAGCACCCCACATCTCACACTCCTCCTTATGATACTTGTCTTGGTGCCTAGCTCTCAACTTACTTGCAGCCAAGGCAAATTTTGCAACCCGTGCAGTAATAAATACGTTATTGCCAGCCAGAAAAATGGAGATTTGCTTGAGGTGGAGTTCGGTTGGAAAGAGAGCAAAGGATGTAATCGAGGGGTTTTTGTCTAGGGGATGTATATAAAAAGGGCATTGTAAGAAATAGTGTTGGGTGTCTTCCATGTCTCCCGACTCACAGATGCAGAGTCTTTGGTGCACAGGGGCATTCTTGAATCTTCCCAATAGATATGTAGAGGGCATACACTGAAGACGCAAAGCTGTAAATGCTTTTCCAAGTGGTGCCATCGTGAAATTAATAAAGTACTGCTCCAGCCCAAAAGATGTTTTATATATTGGGTACCAGGATGAGTATGCCATCTGGGAAAGTGAGTCCAATTAATTTAGAGTCCAAATAATTTTTTTTCTTTGATGAGTTGTTTAACATTGTTAGAGGCAAAATTTGGTAGGGAGTCCAGATTAATCCCATAATCATGGAGAGTTTGGGGCATAAACTGCAATTGCTCTAGGAAGTATTTTTTTAGGGAGCCTAGTATTACTCATGCTAGCCAGCTTCAGCCAGTATAGGGCTAGCGCTACATGTACTCTGGTTTGTAAGGAGATTAGCCCTGTTTTAGCTCTTAAAAAGGGGGCAGGTGTACCTTTGGGGACAATCAACAGTGATTTCAGGAAGGAGTTCTGCACCACTTCTAACAGGAGGACATTACTATATCCCCAAATCTCTGCACCGCACAATAATTGTGGCACAATCTTCTTTTGAAATACCTCAACTATGGGGGCAACTAAACTCCCCCTCCCCCACAGACTCTGGAAAACTGTAAGAAAGAGTGGCTAGAGTGAGAGGATTTCAATTTAGCTGCAAGAAGGTGTAGCTTCCAGGACAGTTTTGAATTACCGTATTTTTTGCTCTATAAGACTCACTTTTTCCTTCCTAAAAAGTAAGGGGAAATGTGTGTGCGTCTTATGAAGCAAATGCAGGCTGCGCAGCTATCCCAGAAGCCAGAACAGCAAGAGGGATTGCTGCTTTCACTACACAGCGATCCCTCTTGCTGTTCTGGCTTCTGAGATTCAGAATATTTTTTTTCTTGTTTTCCTCCTCCAAAAACTAGGTGCGTCTTGTGGTCTGGTGCATCTAATAGAGCGAAAAATATGGTAAAACCCAAGCCCAGGGACTTATTATTGTTCAATAGGTTTATTGTCTAAACTCCATCTGTGAGGTTTTCTCTCCTTCGTCCAGCATGATTAGTTCTGCTAGTGCAAATTTCCACCATGTACTTCCCCAATCTGTTGGGGTTTACAGGGGGCAGGGTGAAATCAGGGAGACCATTCTATCTGGAAAGCACTGATTGAATGATCTTCTTAGTGAAACATTGGACTCCACTCTATAGGTTATATATAACATGCAATATGCGCACACCAGTGGGGGACAAATGATAGTATTTCCGGTCTGCATCACTTTTACACAACTCTGTTCCATCCTGCTTCGCAATTTTGTTTTTGTTTTAAATTCACATAAAATTTGCATTTAGATATGTATTATTGAAACCACACATTTTAAGCTTATTTTAGATAAAATATTTTTAGCAAGGAATTGCACTATAGCAGTGTGAAAGTTGATAGATTCCTGTCCACAAAGTCATCCAGTAGATGTGGATCAAGTTGGTTCATAATGGAATTTGTAAGGACCAAATTTCCCCAAGCATCGTGAAAACAAACACAAATTCACAGTCTCAAATTAGGAAGAACCAGCTCTCTTCAATAACATCATTAGATGCCTTGTAGCGTGGAGAAAAAGTGAGTAACAGGCAACAAGAGGTGTATAAGATTATGCATGGTGTGGAGGAGGTGGATAGGCAGAAGATGTTTCTCCCTCTCTCATAATACTAGAATTTTGGGTTTTGCAGTAATAGTAATAGTAATAGTAATAATAGTAATAATAATAATAATAATAATAATAATAATAATAATAATAATTTTTATTTATACCCTGCCCTCCGCAGCCAAGGCTGGGCTCAGGGCGGCTAACAATAATAAAAACAAGTTGAATGAATACAACTTAAAAACAAAATTAAAATACAACATTAAAATATTGAAACATTAAAATATTAAAATGTAGCCTCATCGCAGGAGGAGAAAGGAAAAGAAAAAAAGAAAAAGGGGGAGGGAATCAAATTGGCTCCAAGCCAAAGGCCAGGTGGAACAACTCTGTCTTACAGGCCCTGCGGAAAGAAATCAGATCCTGCAGGGCCCTGGTCTCATGAGGCAGAGCGTTCCACAAGGCCAGAGCCAGAGATGAAAAGGCCCTGGCTCTGGTTGAAGCTAATCTAACTTCCTTAGGGCCCGGGACCTCTAGGGTGTTGCTATTTATGGACCTTAAGGGCCTCTGTGGGGCATACCAGGAGAGGCGGTCCCATAGGTACGAGGGTCCTAGGCCGTGAAGGGCTTTAAAGGTCAAAACCAGCACCTTAAATCTGACCCTGTACTCCACCGGGAGCCAGTGCAGCTGGAAAAGCACTGGGTGAATTTGCTCCCATGGCAGAGACCCCGTGAGGAGCCTCGCTGCAGCATTCTGCACCCACTGGAGTTTCTGGGACAGCTTCAAGGGCAGCCCCGCGTAGAGCGAATTACAGTAGTCAAGCCTGGAGGTGACCGTCGCATGGATCACTGTGGCCAGTATGCCTCTGAATGCCAATTGTTGGAAACTGGAGGGGGGGGGAGTGCTTTTGTGCTCAGGTCATGCATGCAGGCTTCCTGCAGGCATCTGGTTGGCCACCATGAGAGCACAACACTGGATTAAATGAACCTTTTGTCTGAACCAGAAGGTAAGATGTGTTCTTATCTGCAGTCTCCTTGAAAGCAACCCAAGGTAGCCGTTGAGAGAAGGATGACATAGTCTCAAGATTATTTTCTTTTTGGCCAGAATTCTTTTCTTTTTGTGTGCCACCATATTTGATATTTAAGATCTCATATTTGATATTCAAGCTGCCTGCTTGAATGAGCATTCAACAGCCTTTCTAAGGGGGTTGGTGGATGCTGAGGATGCTTTGAACTTCCACCGGACCTGCAGCACTGTCCCTATTTCTTTCTTCATTCTCTCTCTCTCTCTTTTTAAATTTATGGCGTGGATATTTTTAGGCCAGGGATGACAAATATAGTTAATGCATTCGGGTGCTGACGTCAAAGCTGGAGCGAGTGAGTAGGTGGAATGGCAAATGTTTGATCTATCATCTTCATACGGATACTTCCCCTCTGTTCTTCCTCCCTCTCTCCCTCTGCTTTTCAGCCAGAAAGTAAAGTTCTAGAGCTTCTGTGGTAGTCTGGACTTTTCTAGACGTAGATGTGATGCAATTTCATATTGTGGTTTAAGTGGCTTAAGTGTCAATGCCTCTTTGCAGGGAGCACTAAGAAGTGTAGCTCTGGGAGTGGAATGGGTGTAGAGTCTCCTAACAAAGCCACTTCCGCCCTACAGAGGAGGTGGGGTTGCGGGCTTCATGGCTCTTCAACGCGCACGGTGGGTGGAGGCCAGGCCCTGCGTGATTTGGATTCCTGGCCACATCACGTGTGGAGGGGCCGTGAAGCCCGCAACCCCACCTCCTCTGTAGGGCGGAAGTGGCTTTGGAAGCCATGACTGTTCAAAGTGGTACAACAGCACTTTAAATGTGTGGTGTGTGTATGGCCAAAGGCTCTGTGAGAGTTCTCTCCTGGAATATAGGAAGAGCCTTGCTGGATCAGACCAAAAGCCCATCTAGTCTGGAATGGTGTTCCCACAGTGGCCAACCAGATGCCTAGAAGAGGATCCACACCATCTGGCAAGAAGGGCTTCCCAAAATATAATGCCTGGTGTACATAAGGTTACTGTACTGGGCAGAAATGGAAGTGGAGGTGAGGAACATAGGAAGCAACTTTATAGTGTTGGACCATTGGTCAATCTAGCTCAGTATGACACTGACTGGCAGGTTTTCAAATTCGAGAACCCACCACTACCTTGAGATGCTGGATATTTCACCTGGAACCTTCTACATGCAAAGCAGATACACTGCCATAGAGCTATGGCCCTTCCGCTGAACGATGCCCCCATACATTCTGCAGGTGGCGAGAGAATAACGCCACACAGCAAAATGCCGCAGTGTGGAAGGTTTCCTGTTCAGAATTCCAGCCACTCCACTCAGTTCCATTCCTCCTCTCCAGCTTTCCCACTCAGCTGTCACTCAGCCTTCTTTTACCACTGAGCATGCTCACTCTGCCTTGGGCTGTTTGGGGACTGGTGCCTCCACCCTCAGGGTTGTGTATACAACTAAGGTATACACTGAAGTTAATGAACCTAAGTCAGCCATGCCCATTCATTCCCCCCCCCCCCAAGCCTGCTGGTGGTGTGTGTGTCAGAGAGAGAAAGAGAGATTGAGGAGTGCTATTTTAGCTAGATAAGCAATATAACTCACATCCCAAGTGCTGGAAATGGGGGGATAATGCACAATCAATTACTACAGTTGTTAAGCTGCCTCCGGCTATTGATGGTCAAGTGGTGCGTTACATGTTAATAGATTATTTCTTGAGAGAAATATTCTGGATATTTGTGAGAAGCAGGGAGTGCTGTGAAACAAATTCTTCATTGAGAGAAGGTTCTAGAATTGACTCCATCGACAAAGTAGTGGTACCCTTCTGTGTTCTTCTCCCCCACCTGCTTTAAGGCAGCGTTAGTGAACCTCAGCCCCATGGGATGAATGCAACCCTCAAAGCTTTACTACTACTACCACCATTATTATTATTATTATTATTATTATTATTATTATTATTATTATTAATTACATACCCTCCAACATTTCTCCAATGAAAATAGGGGTGCCCTATTTAACAGCAGCAGCAATAATTTTATTATTTATACCCTACCCATCTGACTGGGTTGATCGAACCATTCTAGATGGCTTTCAACACATATAAAAACAGAATAAAACAATAAACATTAAAAAAAAACCTTTCCCTATACAGGGCTACCTAAAGGTTGTATAGTTACTTATCTCCTTGGCTTGGGGTGTGTGTGTCACATAACTCCATAGCCTCCAACTATTAAAAGATTCTATACACAATAACTATAAAAAGCCTGAAAGCAGTTAAAAACATTCAGTCAGGAAGCAAAGTTCGAGAGCTTCTGTGAAAGTCTAGACTTTTCTAGGCGTAGATGTGATTCACTCTTTCAAATCACACACTGTTAAGCAGTGCTGTTTCTGAGGAGGTGTAGCCGATAGGAATTATGTAAGGAGTGTGGGCTTCCGTTGTGCTTTGCTAAGTGAAACAGTTAATAATGTGTATTTTCCTTTGTTAACAGATGCAGGATTCCCCCCCCCTCCCTGCCAGTGTGGCTAAAAGCTGCTGACATCTCCTGTGCCTCTGCAGACACCCCCTGCGGATAATATTTTTATAGCATGCACTTGTGGGTGGTGGAATTTGTTTCCCCCCTGTTTTACCCCCCTCCTTTTTTAGAAAATACTTTCATTCATGCAGGAGAGTGCTACGCATCGCGCTCATGAGTAATGATGTCAATCCTGGGAATAAAACTGTGATGCATAGAGCTAAATGACCCCCCCGCCACGTGTCTGAGCCAGTGACTGAAATAGGGCGGGGAGTGATGATGGAGGGAAGTGAAATGGCTTTGTTAAAACGGCTTTGATAAACTTCTTAATAGGCTGTCTTTAAAAAATTAAAAATCTATAAGTGGTTTGCAACATTTTTTTTAAAAAAACAGACAATCAGTTACATCCATTGTTAGGACAGTGGTACCTCGGGTTAAGAACTTAATTTGTTCTGGAGGTCCGTTCTTAACCTGAAACTGTTCTTAACCTGAGGTACCACTTTAGCTAATGGGGCCTCCTGCTGCCGCTGCACGATTTCTGTTCTCATCCTGAAGCAAAGTTCTTAACCCAAGGTACTATTTCTGGGTTAGCGGAGTCTGTAACCTGAAGCGTCTGTAACCTGAAGTGTCTGGAACCCAAGGTAGCACTGTACTACTCAGAGATATTATTCCAGAAAAAGTGGTGCCAGAGTTCACCATGAACACCTCCTTTAGAATGGCAATGGCATCCACCTGAGAGGTGCTGGAACTCAGTTCTGGTGAGTTCTATCTGGGGGGGGAAATGCCCTGGTTCTACTCAGAGTAAACACACAGAGATTCATGGGCATTACTACCATTGGTTCATTGGGTGGGACTCAACAAATGAACCCTGTCAGCAGAAGCTCATGCAGGGACTTCAGCTTATGCAATGGGGCTTTCCCCCCCCCTCTTCCTGTGCTCCCCCTGAAATTGGTTCAGGTGTGTGTGTCAGGAGAACCCCCAAAACAGTGCATGGGGGCAGGGAGAGGGGGGCAATTATTCTCTCTGGCAAGCTGAATGCTTGCTCTGACTGAACCACCAACACAGCACAGTGTAGAATTCCTCCTGTTAATTTCCATGGGTTTACTTTGAGTTGAACTTAGTTGGAGACAACCTGCTATCATTCGAACAGAAATAATAAAAAATCAGTAAAGCAGTAATATAAAAGTATACAAAAGCATGGATTCAGTAATTCTTAGTGGTTGGGGTGGTGGTGGTGGGAAGCCTTGTGTTTTAAATGTATATAGTGTGGATGTGACCAAGATGGTGTATGCCACTGTTTCTCCCACAAGTATTCTACTATCTAGCAACAGCTGCAGGGCACCACGTTGACTACACTCACCCTGTTTCCACCTTAGAACCTTGACCAGACTGGAGGTGTTTATGGAGCTAGGGAAGGCGGCAGAAGACAAAGCACTGCAGAGGCACTTGGGATAAAATAGCTCAGGAGGAGAGCACATGCCTTTAATGTAAAAGACCCCAGGTTCTGTTAGTTTCCACTTGGTGTTTCTTATACTTCTGATTAATCTGCATTCCATTTTGTTTACCTCTTGATTTGTGATTTAAACCTAAGCTAAAATCCAAAACCACATATTTTTATGAGGTCTTAGGGCTAGCAATGACAAACCTAGACAGCATCTTAAAAAGCAGAGACATCAGCTTGCCGACAAAAATCTGTATAGTTAAAGCTATGGTTTTCCCAGTAGTGATGTATGGAAGTGAGAGCTGGACCATAAAGAAGGCTGATCGCCAAAGAATTGATGCTTTTGAATTATGGTGCTGGAGGAGAGTCTTGAGAGTCTCAGCCCTGAGTGTTCACTGGAAGGACAGATTGTGAAGCTGAGGCTCCAATACTTTGGCCACCTCATGAGAAGAGAAGACTCCTTGGAAAAGACCCTGATGTTGGGAAAGATGGAGGGCACAAGAAGGGGACGACAGAGGATGAGATGGTTGGACAGTGTTCTCGAAACTACCAACATGAATTTGATGAAACTGTGGGAGGCAGGGGAAGACAGGAGTGCCCAGCATGCTTTGGTCCATGGGGTCACGAAGAGTCGGACACAACTAAATGACTGAACAACAACAACAAGGGCTAGCACTTCACACATCAGCATTGCTGACCACATGCTTAAGGTGGTAGATGATGTTGTCTACCTGGATTCTGCCATAACTAGCAACCTTTCCATCAACATTGAGCTGGACAAGCATTTTGGCAAGGCAGCTACGGCAATGGCTTGCCTCTCCAAAAGGATATGGGGGAATGTGATGATAATGTCCAATACCCAGATGAAGGTCTATCAAGCTTGCATGCTGAGCATGCTGTTTTATGGAAGTGAGATACAAGCAACTTACACCTGCCAGGCTCAATGCCTTCCACACCAGTTGCACCAGGAAGACTTTGGGCATTAAATGAAAGGACAGAGTCTCAAACAAAGATGTGGCACCTAAGCCCATAATCCCAACATGTTCACACTTCTGCCTCAGTGACGTCTGCACTGGCCTGGTCATGTCCACAGAGTGGAAGATGGCATATTCCCAAGGACATGCACCAGGCCTGTTGGCAGACCAACTCCGTGTTACAAAGACATATGCAAATGTGAGAGGAAGTCTGGCAACATCAACCTTGCTGTGTGGGAATTCCTTGCAGACGACTGCAGTGCCTGGAGACAGTGAGTCAAGTCATGGATCCCTAGCAGTGACCAGAGAAGGAATGATGGCTGGGAAGAGCGCAGAGAGAATAAACGCCATGGTGCATCTGCAGCAGCACAACCGGACACCTTCCTCTGCCCCAGCTGCAACAAAACCTGTCTCTCCAGCATCAGTCTTTATAGCCACAGCAACTGTGCTGCAACTGTCCAACAGCTTGACCTCATCCCCAAAGGTGCACTCCTACTGGAGTGGCAGGGTCAGAGGCAAAATTGGATCATATAATTGAAGAATTGTAGAGTTGGAAGGGGCACCAAGGGTCATCTAGTCTAACTCCCTGCAATACAAAAAAACCTCACAACTAAAGAATCCCTGACAAATGGCCATAGAATCTCTGTTTAAAAATGAACGAGAGTCCACCAACTTTGGAGGTAATGCTAAACAGCTCTTACCACCAGAAAGTTCTTCCTAATGTTTAGTTGCAATCTCAAAGCTTACTGAGACTGTTATGGGGGTGGGGGCGGGGTTTGCATGTGTGTGTGTGTGTGTGTGTACAAGAATGGTAAGTGTGTGTATGAGAATGATATATGATATTTTAATGGTATAATGCACTTGTATTTTTAATGGAAGTTGCTTGGAGACCTTGGTAGCAAGTGACTAATACTTCTAAGAAGTAATGACAATTAAAGATGCATAATGTCTGCTTTTTCACCTGACATCCTTATGGCCATTGCTTTAGCCATAGGATTAGCACCAAGGCTTGTCTGCTGTCACCCCCCTCCCCCAGGGGGACACTTTTTGCAGAATTACTGTTTTATTTTATTTTCTTTTTTTAAAAAAAACCAACAACCCTAAAGAGTAATGCCGTCCTCAAACAAAGAAGATGAAGAAAGCAGAATGAGAACAAGACATGCTGAGTAGCTAGGAAGTGTTGAGTATCAGTTGGGGGGCGATAGGAAAAGGAGGAGTGGAATGGAGTCTCCTGCAGGGGGTCATTGCTGACTGGCTGGTAGAAACCCCAAGCAAGAATAGAATAGAATAGACTTTATTTGCATAGCCAACAGGCCATAGCATCAAAGGACAGACAAAAACAAAAATACATTACGGAAATAGTTATCATAAAATAATCTCAGTACTTAAAACTTGGCAGGGGTAATGATAATAATAATAAGATCCTAGGCGAGGAATCCAGGTGACGACACTGATGTCATTCAGATAGCAGCTCTCAGTCTCATTGCTCTCTCGATAAATTTGGCAACCTTCTCTGTTGTCGAGCTGTTCTGGTCGGCTAGGAGTGAGAACAATTTGGCTTCACAATTTGGCTTGCCCCAGGCAAGAATCATCCTGCTACAAGATGAGATTAGATCACAGCATTTTGTTCTGGGCCGTGTGTGTGTGTGTGTGTGTGTGTGTGTGTGTGTGAGAGAGAGAGAGAGAGAGAGAGAGAGAGATCATCCTAATCATGGTATGGGGAACATTTGGCCCTTCAGATGTTCCTGAACTAGAACTCCCATCATCCCTGGTCACTGCCCATGCTTTCTGGTGCTGATGGGAGTTGTAGTCCAGCAGCATCTGGAGGACCAAAGCTTCCCCGTAGCTGCTGCGTTATAACTAAGCCAAATGATGTCCATTGCAGGAAATTGCGTCATCTCGCCCTGCCTACCTGTGCTATCATTTCTCCCCTTCTGTTGCCTCCCTGTGCCTAGCTCAGTACTGTCTGCACTGGCAGGTCTCTCCAGGGTTTCAGACAGGGAGTCTCTCCCAGCCCTTACCTGCAGAGGCTGGGAACTGAAGCATGTAAAGCAGATGCTCTACCAAATCTACTAAATCCCACTGAGCTACAGCCCTTGGGAGTAAGCCCTTTGGGGGGGGATAAGGACCTTTCTTCACAAAGTGTCATGCACGTAGATAGTGCTCTATAAATAATAGATAGAGATTTGCCTTTGCCTCTGTTGTAGCTGACCCACTTCACCTACAAAGCTAACACTTCTTGAAAAACAGGGTGCTTTACTGCGACTCGTGCAATCGGCTTCTAGGCGTAAGAACAGTAAAATTAACAACCGTGGAGTTTTTATTTTATTTTATTTTGAGGGGAGGGTGTGTTCCTTGGCTATTTATTTTAGTCTGGGTGCTCCTCCAGTTTGTTGCCTATTCTACAGCACTTCTTCTTTTCCACCACCCACTTCCTAGCATGGATTGGGCCTCTCCTGTTTGGAGTGTGGCATTGTAAACAGTCAGTCGCTGTCACTTTGCATCACTTGGGGCTTGATTACTTGGGCGGACACGCCGTCTGCCGTGTTGGTGGTGTTCTATGAACAAACACAGTGAATCCGTTAAGTGCTTAAAAAAAATAAAAATCTAAGCAGCATTTCCCTCCTCTGCTTCTCCATATAGCAGACTTCTGAGTGCAGCTTTGCTTTTTTTATTTTTTAAAAAGTTACCTTGCCTTTTAGCTTTGAGAGCATTGCTGATTAAGGACCCTTGGTTTGTGTGAGCCCTGGAAAGTGAGCATCTATTGATACTTTTCCACATCGGCTGGAGTTGGCAAGCTAGCTCTAGTTATTGTAGGATTAGCTGGTAACTCTGAACAGATTCATAATTGGAATTCCCCTGGAGGAGGCAAAATGTGCAGAATTCCAACTCTGAACCATAGGAGGTAGATACAGCACTCCTCATGAGAACGGAAACCTTATCTGTCTGCTAGTGCAAGGGATCTTGTGTTAGTGGAAAGGTGAATTTTAATTTTAATCTAATGCAACAGTTGCACAACAGAGTGTGCAATCTGGTTCCCAGAAAATTCACCAGCTACCTGCTTGCGCATTATCTTAACAATGTTTCTCTGGCATAAAACATTTCACCAGTGAAACAAATATACAGCTACATTGCAACAACCCATGGGGTGTGTGTGTGTGTCCCCCAAGAGATGGGTACAGGTGGTACAACTGTACCTGATTCCATGCTAGGAAGAGCAGTAGCTGCTCCCTGCCTGAGTTACTTGTGAGTAGATCAAAGGGAGCTGGAAATGGGTAGATTCTGATTTTCCTACCAGAGCTACAATTCACAGAGTGGTTTAACAATCAGTCCATTGGAACTGTAGCTCTGTGAAGGGAATAGGGCATCTCCTAACAAGTCTCAAGCTACAGCTCCCTGAATTCTTTGCGGGGCAGTCATGTCTGTTTAAAAGGGCTATGATACTGCTTTAAATGTATAGTGCAGATGGGGCCTAAATCTGTCTGATCCATGACATGGATTTCAAGCCAGAGCCATGCACTGTTTTTCCTCCTCGTCCTAATTGCTGGTGTTCCTAGGGCAGGCTGGGAAGCTAATTGGAAATTCTGACAGCAGACAGCTAGACTGACTCCACAGGGCAGGCAGCAAGCTGGAGATGAGTTCAGAGGTACATCAATTTTTAGCTGCAAGCCTGACCCATTTAGTGGAAGTTTTGGGGCTCTTCCACCCACTTCTCACTTGTAAAGAGCCATTGTGGAAGATGCTAAACTTGTTCAAGTACAGATTTTGTCTAGAGAGATGACTCCCAACCCACTCTCCCCTGCCCAATCTGAAAGTTTATCTCCTAATACCTAGATTGCTGAAAGGTCTTTGGAAATCTCATACCAGTTGCAACTGCAGCTTGTCTGACATGCTTGTTATTTCTTGTCTTCTTTAAAGCCAAATCCATTGGGTTACTACTTGTATAATATTACAGTACTGAAATATACTCAGAGTCGCAAAGTGATTTCATGCTCTTTATTCAGCTCATAGTGGTGAGGAGGAATGAATGAAAGTCCCCTCAAAGTATCTGCTTTATATACATTATTTACACAATGGGCTGCATATGATTGGCTAATTCCGGAATTCTACTGTAAGCCAATCAGGTTGTGGATTCACTTCTATCTGGAGCATGATTGGGTAGTTCCTGCCAACCAATCATACTGCTGCATTGTTCTAGGACCAATCAGACTGCTGCATTCTGAATCCTATTGTTCTAGGACCAATCAGACTGCTGCCTTTTGGGTCCTATTGTTCTAGGACCAATCAGACTGCTGCCTTTTGGATCCTATTGTTCTAGGACCAATCAGACTGCTGCAGTTTGGATCCTATTCAACTCAGTACATAACAAGTACAATAATAATACATCATCATCGTCATCGTCATCATCATCATCATCATCATCAGCAGCAGCAACAACAACAAAGGAAGCTGCCTTAAACAGAGTCAGACCATTGGGCCACTTAGTTCAGAACTGTTTATACTGACTGGTGGTGGCTCACTTCAAGGGTGGAGATTTGCCCACTGTCTTGAACAAGGTGGTGATTTGGCCCTCCTCCTCCTCCTCCTTCTTTTGAAGAAGAGGTCTTTCCTGGATCTAGATGTTTCTGAAAACTGCTACCCAGTTTCTAAGATTCCTTTCCCCAGCAAGGTGATTACAAAAAAGTTGGCCATACAGCCATAAGAAAAGAAAGATTCTATTCTCCCACTGAAACAGATTTAAAAGGCCCTCATTTCAAAACACTTGTGGTTAGAGTCTTTCTTTCTTTCTTTCTTTCTTTCTTTCTTTCTTTCTTTCTTTCTTTCCCTCTCTCTCTCTCTCTCTCTCTCTCTCTCTCTTCCCTTTTGTTTAAAGGAGTTTTCCTCCTCCTTCTCTTTTCATCAGTCTGAGGAAAGCCCACTCTGGCTCCTCGCCTACTTTGGTTAGAAGAAAATGGAGACATCAGAGATCTTCAAAGCAAGAAGGGTGAAAATGGCTGGTGGGTGTGTTGATGATGGAATTTTGACAGGAGGGAAGGCAGACTTGCCTTGGAAAAGGCAGCTTGCCATTGGAACATAGGAACCTACTGCATACTGAGTCAGACCATTAATCCATCTAGCTCAGTATTGCTTACACAGACTGGCAGCTCTCCAGGGTTCCAGGCAGGAAGCCTCTCCCAGCCCTACCTGGTGATGTTAGATCTGGAATCTTATGCATGCAAAGCAACTGCTGTATTATTTAATCTATATATTTGTTTACAGTAAAATACATTTAGAGCTAGCAGTGGAATACCAGTTGGCCTTGATCACAGCTTTGTGATCAACATCATCTGCACATTAGTTTTCAAAGGCCTGTCTAAATATGAAGGTCTTGGCCTACTGGCAGAAGGCTAACAAAGAGGGATCCAATCTAACATCTCTTGAGAAGGGATTCCACAACATGGGAGCAGCCACAGAAAATGCTCTCTCTCATGCACCACCCATGCTTCGGTGTTAATCAGACTGAGATTAGGATCTTAGGACCTCAGCAGGTTCATAAAGGAAGATAACCTGGGCCCAAGCAATATTGCACTGTGAGAGCTCATGAAGGAAGAAGGAGCCTGTGTGTCTGCTCAGATGGGTGAAATTAGTGCTTTCCTATAGCTTGAATTGGTTGTGATGGATGAGCTGAGGAAACAGGTTCAATCTGTCTCCCTTCCCTCCAGCATTCTTGGTGCTTGGCTTAATCTCCTGGGCCTGATGGATGGGATTGGAGTATCATTTTTCTGTCTTCTGCTTTGGAGGGGGAGGGGCTGCATCCCATTCTCCAACTGAGGAAGAGCTCCTTTGTTCTGACAACATAAATTGACTGGGGGGAGTGGGCACTTTGGGGGGGGGGAGGAGGGCAGTGAGTGTTTGCTTTCTTCTTACAAGGCAACCCTATGACAAAGTGTTAGACCTGTTCACCATGTGTCTGCATTACAGTGAAATATGGGTGTGCAGCAGCCACTGTTCATTAAAGCTCCATTAATAAGACACACTGGGATGTCAGTGGAAGAATCTCACTGTTGTGTTGCATGATTAAAAAGTGAAGTAACTGGGAGGCAGAGGTTCAGGACGTGTAAGAGCATTGCACAGGACACCCTGTTGCAATTAGAGGTGGAACAATAATCAAAGAGGAATGAGAGAGAAAGAGAGAGGGAGAGATCTAAGTCCCTAAACCTCAACATTTTTTCCAGAGAGATGTTTTCTTTCTAATCTGAAAGTTTGACTTACCTATTAATACTTGGATTGTTGAAAACTCTGTCAATTTCAAACCCTTAGAGATTGCTGTGCTTGTTACACGTTGTTCTCCCATAGCCAACTCTTTTGTAATAACTATTATTAGGCATTGTACCACTCCGGTGAGACAGTCTGCAGGCAGCTAGGGTCTCAGCCAGTGTACCAGAAGGAGCTGGTAGACAGCTGCCCTGGACACAGAATTGACCTGTGCCTCCATGGAAAGCTGTGAGTCCAAAATGACTCCCAGGTTGTGTACCTGGTCCTTCAGGGGTACAGTTACCCCACTCAGGACCAGGGAGTCCCCCACACCTGCCCACCCACTGTCTCCCAGAAACAGTACTGTCCTGTCAGGATTCAATCTCAATCTATTTGCCACCATCCACTCCCCAATTACCTCCAGACACTCACACAGGACATTCACCACCTTCACTGGTTCTGATTTAAAAGAGAGGTAGAGCTGGGTATCATCTGCATACTGGTGAACAGCCAGCCCAAACCTCTTGATGATCCCTCCTAGCAGTTTCATATAGATGCTGAAAAGCATGGGGGAGAGGACGCAACCCTGAGGCACCCCACAAGTGAGTGTCCAGGGGTCCAAAGACTCACCCACCACCACTACTTTCTGGACATGGCCCAGGAGAAAGGAGTGGAACCACCGCAAAACAGTTCTTCCAACTCCCAGCCCTCCTAGATGGTTCAGGAGGATACTGTGGTCAACAGTATCAAAAGCTGCTGAGAGATCCATCAGGACCAAGAAACAGCTTTCACCTCTGTCCCTTGCTTGCTGGAGATCATCAACCAGTGCTACCAAGGCAGTTTCAGTCCCATGTTGGGACCTGAATCCCTATTGGAAGGGGTCCAAATAGTCTGCATCCTCCAGGCATGTCTGGAGTTGTCCAAATATGGTTTTTAAAGAAGTGGTGTGATGATAGCTTCTATAAGGGGGTCCGTCACAGACGGAAGCATTCACCAACCCACAGAGCCCATTGCCCAGCCCTGCCTGGCTCACTTTTATGAGCCAGGATGAGCAAGGATCAAGGAGATAGGAGGTCGGTTTCATTCGTCCAAGCAGCCTGTCCACAACCTTGGTAGTAACAGGTTGAAATTGATCCCACACAACTTGACTAAACAGAGCTCTGACACTCTCCCATCCTGGCCCTGCTACCACGGTGGAGTCTACCTCCTTCCAATTCTGACCTGCAAAAAAACACACCTTTGCATAACCGTTACAGGAGTCCTTATCGGACCTTTATAGTTTTAAATTTTAAACCACCTGAAAGAGTCTCCTGTAACTGTTTTCTGCAGAAGCAGACGCAATAGAGGCGGTGAAGAAGGTCCTCTTTGCTGTTGCTATTGCCACATGGTAGGTTCGATGTTGAGCTCTAACCCGTGTCGTGATTCAGAGTGAGTTTTTTGCTACCAGCACTCTAACTGTCTCAGCGATTGTTAGCTCTGGGGAAAACCACGGGGCCATCCGGGCTCCATGCAATTGAAGAGGACACTTTAGAGCTGGACAATCAGTAGCCCTGGTTAGCTCTAAATTCCAGCAGGCCACCAGGGAATTAGCTGAGGCCATCAACATGGGGTAATACATCAGACTTCCAGTCAGCGCCAGCGACAATGGCGGATTCCCTCTGATCTTTCAGAGGAAACCGCTCCGGGAATTTAGGGTCTGCCGCTGCGGCGAAAGCGGCGATCCAATAGAAACCACAGGCAGAAGAAGCCTGCGGACCTGGGATCTGGCTGGCACCTCCAGCGCCTCCCTTGCTTGCGAGGAGACCTCTCTCTGAGGCTCCGTCGTGAGGCGGGGTGAGTGCGTGGTGCTTTGGATCGACCGCTTCGTTCCCGGAGTGAAACCGCACAGCTATTGTCGGAGAGCGCTGATTTCTTTCTTGTCAATTCGGATTACAAAAACAACTACCCGTGAGTAGAACCAATTGAAGGAACTAAGATTTGAACAGAGACTTAAAGAAAGTAAATTTTAATTGGGAAATTTCAAGGGAAAAAAAGCTAATTTGGCATAAATAGCGGGAAGGTCTAAAAAGGAAGTCCACCTTCCGCTTTTGTATTTAATTGGAAGCAAAGGCACTACAAGCAAAGATCCTGCAAATTTCTTTTTTTGCAAGTTTAGATATTCACAGTTTTAAAGTTTTTGCCCCCTTTGAAGGAAGTAGGGGGAAACTTTGTTTTTGAATAATCTTGGACCTAAAATCTCCTCATCACAGACCTGGGAACAGGCTGCCTGGAATGTTTTAATAGAAAAAGGATTTGTAAAATCATTTTTATTTGGATAAATGGATTTGACAGACGTTTAAAAGATACAGTCTCCCCTTTCTCTTTACTGCTTTCAAAATGGAGTATTGTAACTTTGTCTATCTCTGTTTTCTTGGAACTGAGCTGACACTTTGAAATAACTTATATCCCTCTAGTGGGGAACTTGGAAACTTTGAAACGGCTAAAGGAGTTAGTGTCAGTGGAAAGTTACAAGTAGAAGGGTGAGATCGACCTTGAATTAACCAAAATGCAAACCTCTGAAGTAATAACAAATCTACTTTACAAGATAAACTGCCAGCTGGAAGGCCTCAAAAAGAAACTTGACTACATAAATGGACGGGACAGTGAACAACAGGAACAGAATCTGCAACTGGCTGAAGTATTGGAAGAAGAGGAAGAGAGTGGAGTTATACGTGAGCCACTTTTGATTGCACAATTGCAAACTGTGGATTATAAAATAGGGACATACAGCAAAGACATAGTTGAAGGACAGGTGGTGACATCAGGATGCCAGTTTGGACTGATTGAGTGGAAAGATCCCACTTTTCAGGGGTCTATGGACAGTCGAATTATGGGTATGGACCTGAGTTTGGAAATGTCAGATGGATTTGGGGCCTATGGATATGGAGGTAATTTGATATGCCTCCAGAAAGAAAAAATTGACTACAATCTTATTTTTGGAAACTTGGTTGAACTATGGAAAGGTCGCAACTTTGATGTTAAAATGCAATACTCCAGAGATGTGCCAGTGGGAATGAAAGAGTCTGAACAAAATAGGCGGAGGGGGCGGGGAGGAGACTTGAGGGCCTCTGATATCAGATTCCCAGTTTGAGTGAAATTAGGGAGTAGTCGAAAAGGTCAGGCAGTCATTGGGACCAGGGGGGTGCTGAGGGGGAAAATATGGGAAAACCAAAGTGTGTAAATTTTTATATTAAGTACAAAGTTAAAGTAAATCGCCAAAATATTTGCCAGATTGAACAACAGTGAATATACCTTTATTGGACTTTGTATAAATTTGGTGAGAGGATACATAGTTACATGTGGATAAATTTGAAGTGTAATTGAGGATAAGGAAAGCATTACAAGTATATAAGCTAAATGAAGAAGGGAGGATTTGCTGAAACAAAATTTTGAAGTGGAATACAAAAAAGGGAGGTGTGAGGAAGTCAAAGAAACAAGCAAATGAGAGTGGGTTATAAATGTTTTATTCTGTTTTTAATTTTTTTATCTTTTTGTAATTTTTTGTTGTTGTATTTTTCTTCTTTTTCTTTTCTGTTTTACTTTTTCTTATTGTGGAAATTCAATAAATATTATTTTAAAAAAACAAAAAACAACAACATGGGGTAATACATCCCACCCCCACTCTCTGGAAGCCATTTGGATCCATTAAATGGCAGGAGTGGACCATTCAAATTTATCTCACCTCCCTGCGGAGGGGAAAAGTCATGGAGAAGTCTTGTTGCACCAGGAAGTGATCTGACCATGGCACTTCTTTTGTTCTACTGGAACTTAGTGTCAGACCACCGATGTGCACAGAGGTAAATACAGTGGACACTCGGGTTGTGAACGTGATCTGTGCGGGAAGCACATTCACAACCTGCAGCATTCACAACCCACAGCACCGCATCTGCGCATGCACGGCTTGCGATCCGGCATTTCTGCGCATGTGCAAAGTGCGATTTAGCGCTTCTGCGCATGCGCAAGTGGTGAAACCCAGAAGTAACCTGTTCCGGTACTTCTAGATTCGGTGTGCAACCCGAAATTGTGCAACCCAAAGCGTCTGTAACCTGGGGTATGAGTGTACCAGGTTTAAAGCAAGCATACAGTTCTGCTGTGGGGAATTTTCAGCTGTACCAGACGGGTGGCACGAAAGAAGCACTCTCCCTGAGCATGGAGCTTTTTTCATGGTGTTTTTTCCAGGGGGGGGGGTGTATTCTCACCCTAGGGGAAAGAGGTCCAGCCCTCCATAATAATTATCTATAGAGCTGCAGGTGGCAAATTGCTGTACATGGGCATGTCTAGGAAGAACAGAGGGTTAGAGGAGAGGCTGGATCAAATAAGCACTCTGAAGATCACACAGCTAGTTACTTGGAGGTAGAAGATGGCAATTAAGCTACACATTCCGAAAATGAACATAATTAGTACAATTAACTGCCTCCAATGATAATTAATTGCCTTGAACAATAGTCACAGGGGATGTGGAAGGATTTGTTAAACAATCAATGCAACATCTGTAAATCTGCATTTCCTTATCTTGATTGGGACAGCCTGTCCTATCTTGAAATGGAGTTTGCACCATTGGTCCTAGATAAGTGGTTCATGATTATGTTGTTCTCCTCTCCCTCTTTTGGGGACCCAGAGGGGATTAAATGGGCCACCCATTTTCAGCATGCTACCTAAGGATGCTTCCAAAATTCAACTCTTCTGAATTTCTCCCCAGATTTCAAAGTTGTAATTTAACTGGCCTTGTTTCCAAAGTGAAAGCTTTGTGCTAGGAATATTCTGATGTTCTGAGGTCCTTTTCCCCAAAGGAATACAGCACCAAAAGAGGGCATGGTTTTCCATACAATGCACATATAATAATTTATACACAACCCTCTTTTACAGTTATTCATAAATACCATAGGAAGCGCCTTTCTTGACTCCACCTTTATCCTTTGGTCATGATGTGTTTTTGCCTCACTGCTTCTGGTTCCTGGCTCCCCTCATATTGCAGTCCAGTCAGTGTGCATGCAAAGCCTTTCCCTACTTTGAATCACTTTACTGGGTCCACCACACTGTCCTATGACAGAAAAAGGTTATGTTGTTTAGGGGTGAGGATGCCTTTTCAGCCTGAGTGCTTCATTTCCTTCAGTGCAGGCTTCGGAGAGCCACATGGCAGGAGTGGGTGGAGACAGAGATGGAAGTGGATGGAGCAATGAATGTAAAATTTGCTTTTGCACAGAAAACTAGCTTCTATGCCCACTTGCACACCCCTCTCTATCCTTCACCCAGGCAAGCAAAAGGCCTGATCAGAGTTAAGGACACATTCCAGCCAGGCAAAAGCTCTCTGGGTGTGAACCAGAGCCTGTGAGTGGAATGGTCTGGCAAAAGTTCTGAGCGTGAGATAGAGACGCCTAGAGAGCTGCATTTGGCCCCTGGGCCTTCAATGCCTCACCCCTGTTCTGCTCTGTTGCTTATGTGAGAAGAAGCCGAAAGACTTTCAACTAATATGGGTATGGGGAACTTTTGGCCCTCCAGATGTTGCTGGACTGCAACTCAAATCATCCCTGATTATTGCCCACACTGGGTGGGTCTGATGGGAGTTGGAGTCTTAACAATTAGAAGATCTCTTTCTTCTTTTAAGTTCCATTTCCCTTAAATTCATATCTGTTGTTTGCTTGTGTGCACATCCACTCGTTTTGTGTGAGAGGCTTCTTCATTGCTGGAGACTGTCATCTGGAAACTTTAGTCTGCAGAGAGAAGAGCGCAAAGTCTGGGGAAAGAGCATATAATTACCTTTCTAATATAATTACAGACAGGTCAGCGATCCTTTTATTTCCGAATGCATGTATTTCTGGTGCTAATCCAATAACAGACCAGATTTTAAATTTGCGAGGTTATCAGTTGCCTGGAGCAACCAACCCTCTTCTCCGTGGTTGAGAGAGATCCGTCATAGGAAACAACCTGCAAAAACATTATGGAAGATGATACCTCATTGTTGACTTTCTTCAAGCCACAATGGTGGGAAGCCAATTAAATAAATTGGCTTGCAATTGTTGAGGCTGCCAGAATAACAAAACTGGATGGATGGAATCTAGGCTTGCTTCTGAATTTGACATCCAGGACTCCACTTCCTTTGGAGGAGGAGAGGCCATGGCAGGAGAACATCTGCTTTGCATGTAAGAGGTCCCAGCTTCAGTCCCCAGCATCTCTAGGTAAAGGCAAAGGGATCCCTGACCATTAGGTCCAGTCGTGGATGACTCTGGGGTTGCGCGCTCATCTCGCTCTATAGGCCGAGGGAGCCGGCGTACAGCTTCCGGGTCATGTGGCCAGCATGACTAAGCCGCTTCTGGCGAATCAGAGCAGCTCATGGAAATGCCGTTTACCTTCCCACCAGAGTGGTACCTATTTATCTACTTGGACTTCGTGCTTTCAAACTGCTAGGTTGGCAGGAGCTGGGGCCAAGCAATGGGAGCTCACCCCATCACGGGGATTCGAACTGCCGACCTTCTGATCAGCAAGCCCTAGGCTCTGTGATTTAACCCACAGTTCCACCTGCTGTGAAACTGTCTGAATCTGGAGAGCCAGTGCCAGTCAGTTTCAACACTACTATGCTAATTCCCCCAGTAAAGTTGACTGAGCAGGATGAGATTTCTCCAGTTGCTCATCACTTAGGCATGGTAGAATAGGCATGCCTCTCTAAGGCCCTGGGCATCAGAGCTGTCTTGGCTCTATAAAATGATGCAGGGACATCTTGGCAGTGGGGCTGCTGCCCATTGGGGCAAGGCTGGTCAGAAGTTGCAGGACCACAGAAAGCTCCCAGTAAGCACTTCCTCAGTCAACACGTGGGAGCAAACTGAAGCCCTTCCAGCCTCTGTCTCTAGACTACTTTTTCTAGGTTCCAGCTGCTGGTGGAGAACTTCAGGGCCTTGAAGAGCCAGCCCTCTGGCCTGAAGACAGGCACTCCTCCTCAATTCTATTGCCTCCCTACTGTTGTGCTCCCTGCTCTGCTGGACCGGTGAAATACAGTGGGAGGCATCTGGTTCCTCAGGGAAAGGTAGCCACAAGTGTTTGGCCTCTGGCCCTACAGACTGGTGGTCTGGGATGTTCTTCAGGGGACTTCTGTCTGGCAGCCTCAAGTGTAGTAGCCCTCTGACCTCCAGCAGCTGGCTCAGAGCCCTGAACTTGATCCAACTCTTTTGCTGGTGCCTCTTGCAGCCTCTGATTTTGTGTCCAGATTGCTGCTGGATTCAGGGGTAATGGCAGGTGCTGCCTCTACTGCAGAAGGTAGTATATCATCATTATGGCTAGTTGGCACTGATAGCCTTATTCTCCATTAATTTGTCTGGTCTTTGAACTCAGTAGTCATCACCACATCTTGTGGAAGTGAGTTCCATAGTTTAACTATGTGCTATGTATGAAGAAGTATTTCCTTTGGTCTGTCCAGAATTTCTGCACAATACATTGAGGGCTGCTGTGTTGTTGTTGTTGTTGTTGTTGTATTTATAGGCCACCCAAGTTGTGATTCAAGGTGGCTTACAACATTTAAAAACATCAATTATAAAATACAGAAAAACAAACTAGAGGAAAACAGTGATTAAAGTATATCTGAACACATTTAGAACCAGCAATTAAAAGACATCTTGCCCAGATAGCAGCCCAGTTAGTGCTCAGCATCAATTGCACCTTAGCTGTCAAAAGCCTGTCTGCAGAGGAAGGTGGGAGACTGCCTGTGGAAGGATAGCAAAGAGGGAGCCAGTCTAACCTATTGTGGGAGGGAATTCAACAATCTGGGAGCAGCCACAGAAAAAGACTCTTGTGTCACCATCAACTAAGCTCCTGATGTTGATGGAACCTAGAGTGGGTGCTAAGCCATGGATCTCAGCACCCAAGGAGGTAGCCTGGGCCCAAGCCATATAGATATATATTAGTCATTTCTACCAAGGTCTCTAAGTGACTTCTGCTAAAGCATAAATACATTTTCACCTGCTTTGTTCATGACATTTCAACCAAAGGAGCAGTTTTCTCCAGAACACCCCAACTGAGATCACAGTGGAGCCACAATGGAACAGCACCAGCAGGCCACATTGTTCAGGCCGTGTCCTCCGTGTGTGAGCATGTTGGAGAGAGATGGTTTCTTCCTCGTTTTCAGCTGTTTCCAAGGGTTACCAGAAGGGAGAAATCTCTGTGATAATGAAAAATGAGAGGAAAGCAAAATGACAAAGCAAATGTCAGAATTGCTTGCTGTGGAAATGAGATGTTCCTCCACCTTGCTCCAGACGTACACTTCATACTCTCAGGAATGTACCATTTCCAAAAGTCATGCTCTGTTCTGCAGGGATCTCCAGTTAGCCTTGGATCATGCTTGAAAGTCTCTGTTTTTGGTGAGAGTTGGGATGAAGTTGGGGTGAAGTTCTAGTCCAGCATTCTCTTCTCACATTGTCCAACCAGATGCCACAATGGGAAGTCCACAAGCAGGACCTGAGTGTGATTCCCAGCAACTGGCATTGAGAGACATGCAGCCTCTGACAGTAATCATGGCTATTAGCCATTGAGAGCTTTATCCTTCCCAAATTTGCCTAATCTTCTTTGAAAGCCATCCTGGTTGGTGGCCATCATTACCTCTTGTGTTAGCAAAGTCCATACAGGCCATGACCATTTTAGGCATGTCCCATTGATGCATGATCGCCAATGCACAGATCCTTTTGGACCCAAAAGAGGATGGGATGGGGCAGGGCAGAATGGGGCAGGGTACGCGAGGGGCTGGAAACAGAATCCCAGCAGAAAATGGTCACTGCCTGTAGTTTAATTGCACACCCTGTGAAGAAGTACTTGTTATTGCATATCCTGACTATTCCAAGGTTCTGCTCTGATTCCTAGAAAACTTTTCCTTATCCACTTTCTCCTCATCATGAATAATTTTATATACCTCTATCACTCCCCCCCCGTCTCTAAACTAAATAAATTCCTAATGTGGTAACATTCCCTGATGGGGAAGTTGCTCCAATACCTTGATCACTTTTGGCTGACCTTTTCTGAATCGCAAACAAGGAAATGGGGCAACACTTGTTGAATCCAGTGATTAGAACCCATATATCTCTTCCCTTGCATGCTTAACCAGGGTTTCAAACCTTTAAAATACATGCTTTGGGAGGGGGTGAGGGCTGAAGGAGGAACTTCATTCAGTTCTGCTGGGGGGCTCCTTCACCAATTGAGATCATACTTCACCTATGGGGATCATGAAGCAGATCCCTGCAGAGACCAGAACTGACCCTTCTGCTCACCAGTTGAGGCTGCCTGCCTCTCCTTCCCCTTGCCCCTGCCAACCCACTTTCTGACATTCCTACATTGCTCCAGGTAAACCACGTCAATTTGGCGTGATCTGGGACTGTCTAAACCAAATCCATTGGGAGCCTGGATTGGTCTGAATTTGGCTGTTATGGTTCAGCACCTGGCCTTTGACTGGATTGATTGCATGGTCCAAGTACTAAGTGCGTAAAAATTCACTGATGTAAGAAAAGGAACCATCGGTAGCCTCTTTGAGCAAGCAGGGCTGAAATGTGGGGCTGGCCCTGGAGAGAGGAAATGCAAGCTTGTGTGTGTGTGTCTTGCAGCATTCCAAGCTCCAGTGCCTTAAGTATCCAGACAGCCTTCTTCCTGGCAGCCCTCAGTTACCTTACAACAGGGTTAGCTCATTCCTAATAGCCTGGAAGAGATTACTGCAGAAAGTCTGGAAAGGATGAGTAGTAGGTTTTGACCTGCTGCTGCTGCTGCTGCTGCTGCTGCTGTTATTTTACCATGGAGTTCACTGCTGGAAAGCTGAGATTTTGCTTTCATTTCTATACACTCTGGAAGTGCTGAGCTTAAAGCAAAAGTAACCACCAAAACCCACACAAGTGAATAAACAAATGAAGCAAAACTTTCTGGCACCCTTCATCAAGCCTACAAGTCCCATCACTGCCCCCAAGCTAGCCACAATGGGAATTTGTCACCCGAAACATTGGGAGGGCACTGGTTTGGTGAAGGATGTTTTTCGGATGCTTTCTTTCTTTTTCTTCTATTTTGCCAAGGATAGCACTGGTGATTACATTGCTATCACTGGACCTTCAGCTGGGTGGGAGAGATGGCTTAATGGTTTTTTAGGAAGTGAATGCCATCGGCTAAAAAGTATTATTGGTTTGCTCACTGTTACTTCCCCACTGCTGTCTGCTTGCTTGCATCTCCTCTGTCCAGGACCAGCTCCATGTTTGATCCTGCCCACACCAAGGGGCCTCTGATGGTCCCTGTTCTTACACCAGTATATTTTGTGTGGTCTGCATTTTTTTTAGCAAAGTGACATCGTTTGTGTATTGTCTGATATATGGATTGGAATATAATTATCCTTCAGATTGCACCGAAATGCATTAAAAAAGCCTGCGTAGTTTGGGATGGACTATGTTTAAAGAGGGACGTGGGTAGCGCTGTGGGTTAAACCACAGAGCCTAGGACTTGCCGATCAGAAGGTCGGCGGTTTGAATCCCCACAACGGGGTGAGCTCCCGTTGTTTGGTCCTTTCTTCTGCCAACCTAGCAGTTCGAAAGCACGTCATAGTGGAAGTAGATAAATAGGTACCGCTCTGGCGGGAAGGTAAACGGTGTTTCCGTGCTCTGCTCTGGTGTGCCAGAAGCGGCTTAGTCATGCTGGCCACATGACCCGGAAGCTGTACGCCGGCTCCCTCGGCCAATAAAGCGAGATGAGCGCCGCAACCCCAGAGTCGTCCACGACTGGACCTAATGGTCAGGGGTCCCTTTACCTTATGTTTAGAGATGCATACATTGAGTTAAAATATGCATGGGAATGAATGGCTGGCAGATGCTTGCTCAAATAGTTTTTGCTGACTGATAGCTAGTGAATACACCACACACATATCAGGATGTCTGTAGGCGCAGTGGTACCCTTAAGATATTCATATGGCACTGGATGGGCCTCTGAACTATCTCCATCCACTGCCTCCCTTGGTCATGCAGTGATGAGTACACAGAACTGAAGGAGGAAGTGGGAAGAGTGATGCTCTTTCCTCAAACACTTTTCAGCTTTATATACATTTCAAGACTCATGATTAATTTTACCTAATTTAACTTTTGGCACTTCAAAAAGTGAAGTGTGTGAGTGCACACTTTATCTTTCTGTGCCTGTGGGAGGCGAACTTGGGGGTGGAGGGAGAAAAGTCCCCCAGGGCCTAAAATGTTTGAAAACCCTTGCTGCACATGCTTGAGCACTTGTGAGTGTGGACTCTTGAAATTGTTTTCTACCAGAATTTGCTTATGTGAAATTTACATAGCAATTGGACTGTGCATGTTCTTTATTAAGCATTTGTTCTGATTTGTTTGTGTGTGTAGCTTACATGGCAGAAAGCTGAATTAACCCAATTTGCTTGCATGGTGGTTCTGTGTCTTCCCATTAGTCATTTTGTTCACCCCACACTTTTCAGTGCGTTTCCCCATCATTTTCCTCACCACAAATACATCAGTTTCTTTTTAAAAGTGGGTTTGTTGCACTAGAGCAACAGAACATCTTAATTCACATTAATTGCACAAAACTACGTTTCCAGTACAGTTATGTAACTGAATTCGGCCTGCAAACAATGGAGGCACCCCTTGTCTCTAAAATAACAACAACCCCCATCTTTATACTTCTGCAGAGTTTCTTTATGCTGAAGGAAACGTGTTGGGTGGAAGACTCCCCCCACCCCATTCCACCACATCGGAGTGAGATGAATGGTTGTTGTACGTTTTTGATCTCTGATCTTGGGGGAACGGAATACAAAATACTGTAGTGAACATGTGGGCTTGCCTGCTTCAGTGATTCTGTTGGTCATCACAGTTTTGCTGCAGAACAAATGCCATCCTCTGAGAACAGGTTCAGCAGTTGTGTGTTAAAATCTACAGAATGGGCAGATCTCTTCACGGGCAGATCTCTCAACAGTTCCCATTGAGAAAGCAAATTTGAATGTCTGCTTTTTGCTTTCCTGGGATGCACCAACAGCAGGTATTTAACTGTAACATAGCCATGGCTTGCTAGCTCACTTTTTAAAGTGGTGTGTACATGGAAAGGGTGCATGCAGATGGCATACAGTGGTACCTCAGGTTAAGTACTTAATTCGTTCTGGAGGTCCGTACTTAACCTGAAACTTTACTTAACCTGAAGCACCACTTTAGCTAATGGGGCCTCCTGCTGCTGCCGCGCCGCCAGAGCACAATTTCTGTTCTCATCCTGAAGCAAAGTACTTAACCTGAAGCACTATTTCTGGGTTAGCAGAGTCTGTAACCTGAAGCGTATGTAACCTGAAGCGTATGTAACCTGAGGTACCACTGTACTTCATCTGGAAAGATTGGTCGGTGGAGCTGGGAAGCCACTGATGTTCGTGATTAGGGGTGGGTAAATCTGCCAATCTCAGTTTATCTCCATTTCTCATTATTCTAATCTTAAATGCTCCACATTTCCACATCAGTTTGTATTTTTTTTATTCTTCATGACAATGAATCATTAATGAACTGAAGACGTTGTTAAACAAATTCATAGGCCGCCTCACCTCACATCATAGAGGCAATGAAGCAGCGTACATGATAAAAACAGAGATAAAAAAGAGAAAGAGAAGCTCTAAGAACAATAAAATCAATTCAACACACTCTAGAACAAGAGATCACCTTACACCCTATATGCCCACTCGACTTCCTTCTCTCTGTGGAACTCGCACTGTTACAAGTGCCACACGTTCTGCATTGGTAAGAGCTTGTTCTTTTATTGTGCAACTCTCAGCCTCTCAACAACAGGCAAACACCTTCATTGTGCTCTTTTTGGAGTCTGCTAAAGTTTTACCAAGCCTCTCTAGACATGCAGAATGTTGACATGTGTTTTAATCTGCTTTTTAGCTTATCATTGATTAAGATTTAAAAAAAAACGTTTAAAGTTGTTGTTCTTTTTTAAACTGATGGTTTTATTGCTTTATTCTATTTTGCAAACTGCTTTGAGGTTTTATTATAACCAAGCAATTTATAAATCTGTCCAGGAAAGCTCTAACGAAGGTGAAATGATTTAATCAGATATCAAATTAATTTTCCATAAATGATTAGGTAATACCTCAGAGAAAGCCTTCCTAAACAACAAAAGTCTTCAATGGGCATATGAACATGCTAGGCAATGGGTTAGCCTTGCCCATCGATTTCAGTGTGAGTACTCTGAGCTCTGAGTAGAACTAACACAGAATACCACCCTAAGTGAAAATTACAAAACATATAATTGAGATAAAATCAGTTAAAATTAACCATAAATCTGAAAATTTACTTAAAATGCCAGAAATGATGGTGGTGGTGGTGGTGGTCTTCACCAGGTCTTTATAGCTCAACAGGGAGGGGGCCTGTTTGATCTCAGCCAGGAAGGAGTACCATAAAATCAGGCCTACAACACTGAATGCACAGCTCCTGGTGGATATAAGCTGTGCATCCAAGCCATGGGGGCCCTACAGTGACAAAGATCGATCCAAGAACACCCAAGAGCAGGATGGGTCCAAGATATTTTGGCACCTGAGATAAACCACAATATGGCACTTACCCCTGGCCTGGGGCGAGGCAAGATTTACACCAGGAACAAGTGGGGAATAACAATCTACATCAGGAACAAGGGTGGGAGGAGACCAGCAGTGCCTTTTGTTTACAAAGAGGCCACTTTAGAGGCAGCAATGGGACCATCAGAAGCCAACATAGTAGCAGCACAGAGGACAGTGCATTCCTTGGAGGCCAGTTTGCTGGGAGTTATATACCACATATATAACATCTTCAAGAAATTTTCCTTTAGTGTATAACAGGCCATAAATTTCCATTCTTTATTCTTTATTCCATAATTTTTCCCATGCTGACAACTGGATACTCTTACCAAAAACTTTTGCCCACTTAATCATTACTTCTTTCGTCTCTTCCTCTTTCACCTCCCACTCTAAAAGAAGCTTGTACATTCTAGATATTACTCTTATTTTGTATTAATTCTTTGTCTAATTTTGATTCTTCTGTTGCAAAACTTTTTTTCCTGTCTGTCTAAAAAACCTCATTTAATTGGTAACATTGTAGCCAGTCTGTTAGGTTATGTCTGATTGCTTCGAATTTTTGCACTTTCAATTGATTATCTTCTTCTTCTAGGTGGCCTAGTTTGTTTCCATATTTTTTCTTTTCACTGCAATGGCAGAGGGGATAGCCACCAGGTTTTTTTGTTTTTGTTTGTTCCAATAAATCTTTATACTTCTCATATATCTTATATAGTGGCTTCCTTATATGATTCAGGAAACCTCTATGAATTTTAACTTTTTCACATCCCAGGTAGGCATGCGACCCAAAGCGATTATTTAAACCTTCCAAATCTAGTATATCTGAGTTCTGCAATGTCATCCATTCTTCTAGCCAACATAAGCAAGCTGATTCGTAATAAAGTTTCAGGTCTGGCAGTGCAAATCCCCCTCTGTCCTTACTGGCTATTAATAATTTGTGTTTAATTCTAGGTTTTGCATTGCCAGATAAACCTCGATAAGTCTTTCTGCCATGTCTTGAAGCATCCCATCCCCCCTGTCACCGGGATCATGTGAAACATGAACATCATCTTTGGGGACACATTCATATTTACTGTGGATACTCTCCCCCAAAGCGACAGGTTCAGCCTGTTCCATATTTCTAAATCCTTTTTCATTTCCTTCCATATCTTTGTATCATTATCACTGAATAAATTACTGTTTTTAATTGTGAGCCAGATTCCCAAGTATTTGACCTTGTTAACTATTGTCAGACCCGAAATTATTTGCAATTCTTCTTTCTCTTGTGCTTCCATATTTTTTTGCCAACAGTTTGGTTTTATTTATATTTATTTTAAATCCCGCCACCTTCCCAAATTCATAAATTTTTGGTAAACTTTCTGCTGAGTTTTTGGTAGTTATTATAAGATCATCCACAAAGGCCTTTATTCTGTAAGATTTGCTATCCAGTACTATTCCTTTTATTTCTGGGTCTTTCTTATTGCGATTGCCAGTGATTCTACCGCCATAATAAACAATAGAGGTGACAGTGGGCAACCTTGCCTAGTTCCTTTCATTATTTTAAAACCTTCTGTTATTTCATTATTTATAATCAATTTCGCTCTCTGATTTTGACATAGTGTCTCTATGCCAGTACAGTGGTACCTCGGGTTACATACGCTTCAGGTTACAGATGCTTCAGGTTACAGACTCTGCTAACCCAGAAATAGTACCTTGGGTTAAGAACTTTGCTTCAGAATGAAAACAGAAATCGTGCGGTGGCAGCATGGCAGCAGCGGGAGGCCCCATTAGCTAAAGTGGTACCTCAGGTTACGAACAGTTTCAGGTTAAGAACGGACCTCTGGAACAAATTAAGTTCTTAACCCGAAGTACAACTGTACTGAAAGTCTTCCCCAAACCTGTAATTTCTATGGTTGTTTCATATAGCTCTAGGATATATTATCGAAAGCTTTTTCGGCGTCCATGAACATCAAAATCACTTTTTTGTCTGTTCTTGTCTTTAGATATTCTCCAGAGTGTTTTTTACTTAGCTGGAATGTGTCCTCAAACTCCGATAGTGCTTCTTGGGTGGATGATAGAGGTGGCCATATAGTAGAAAGTAGTCCAGTGTACAAAGTTAAAAGGTGTCTTAATTGCTCCACTCACTTTTGCCCCTGGCTCTGCCCACCATTTGGTTCCACAACCTTGGATGAATGCTTGTACTTTGGATCTTTGAAAAGGCTATGCAAATGTTAAATCCTACTATTGATATTGTGTTGCATTGTGTTGCATTGTGGCATTGTGGGTGAAGAAAACCTTGTGGGTAAATGCAGACAACCAGACTGAAAGAGTCTTTGGGCAAATGAAGCTGAATAGAGTTAGGGCAGAGAAGAAGTAGGGAAAATGGCATTGTGAAGAACAGTGCTGAATGTGCAAGAATACAAATAAGTTTGCCACAAGTGTAGAAAATTGGTGGTGCTTTTCAATGTGGAAATGAACACAGAATGAGGTAGAGTTTTTTCAGCACAGCTCTCTGTGGAGCCCATTCAGGATGGCTACAATACATTTGCTGAAGTAGCTTTGCTGCAAATTGGTATTCATCTTCCTATGTCAATTTGCACAAACCAAAGCAACTGGTAAATTAGAATGCAGGCTGTCTCTAAAACCTTCCGTTACCCACCAAGAGGTAATTTTGCCTGACTGAAGCAATTTTTGGAAATAAGAAACTGAATCTGAGAGTGTAAAGGGCTTTTACTGTAGCTCAGTCAATTGGGGTATTGGCCTGTTTAAGTTTTGAAAACACTCTAGGCTACAAAACCAAACCCTAAGAGAATCTTTGTTCATTGAGTGTCTACAACCAAGGGAAGTGATGAGTCTGGAAGTGATTTAGAACACAGATGTTGAAATTAACAAACACTTTTTAAAAGTTTATATTTAGTTAGCCAAATATATAATAAAGCTAATATTTAGTTTGGCTCTTTACATGTTGTTGGACTACAATTCCCAATCGCCAGGAATGATAGGAGTTGTTGTTGTTGTTGTTGTTAATTCAGTTGTATACCACCCTTCATCTGTAGATCATAGGGCAGTTCACAACATAAAAATACAAAATGAAAACACAAAATACATTATAAATCAAGAACAAGAATGAACCAATAAGCCCTTCACACAAACACAGTTAAAAGGCCATGGAATGTTTAATCAGCTCAACATCTGATTATAGAGGAGTGTTTTTACCTGGCACCTAAAGATATGTAATGAAGGCACCAGCCAAGGCTGCCCAGGGGAGAACATTCCACAAAAGGGGAGCCACCACAGAAAACACCTGTTCTTGTCACCCTCCAGACCTCTCATGGAGGGAGTGCATGAGGAAGGGCCTCAGACGATGATCACAGGGTCTGGGTCAGTTCATCTGGGGACAGATTGTGGCTTAGCAACATCTGGAGGGCCAAAGGCTTCCCACTCCTGCAATAAAGTCAGCATCTGAAGGTGCATGGGCAGTGAATGTTGAAATCATAGAATTATAGAGTTGGAATGCACCCTGCGGATCCTCTAGTCCAACCCCCTGCGATGCAGGAATATACACCTGTCCCATGCGGGGATCAAACATGCAACCTAGGTGTTAGCAGCACCACACTCTAACCAACTGAGCTATCCAGGCAGCTTAATTATCAGAAACCAAAGTAATTCAAGCAGATGATGCAGAATAGTAAAACACAAGATACTGCTGGGTACTGTCCAGAGTTCCATCCAGCCTGGAAAAAGGGGGGCTTAGTCGATATTTATAGAATTATGCAGGCTGTAGAGTACTGAGAAAGGGTTTTCTCCCTTTCTAGAGTACTAGAACCTAAGAGTTAAATGGTGGGAAATCAGGAGAGATATACAGTGGCATTGTTAATTTTTGGAATTTGGTCTTACATCAGGCAGGGATGGCTGCCATCTTGGATGGCTTTTCAAGTGGAACCAGACAAATTCATGAAGGAGAAGGCTACCATGATGACTATGTTCTGCCTCTGTGGTTGGAGGCAGTAGAATCATAGACTTGTAGAGTTGGAAGGGACCCAAGGGTCATCTAGTCCAACCCCCTGCAATGCAGGAATCTCAGCTAAAGCATCCATCAAACCTCTGCTTAAAAACTTCCAAGGAAGGAGAGTCCACCACTTCCTAAGGGAGACCATTCCAGTGTCAAACAGCTCTTACTGTCAGAAAGTTCTTCCTGATCTTTAGCTGGAATCCCCTTTCTTGAAGTCATTGGTTCAGGTCTACCCTCCAGAGCAGGAGAAAACAAGCTTGCTCCATATTTCATGTGATAACCCTTGAGATATTTGAAGATGGCTATCATATCTCCTCTCAGTGTCTTCTTTTCCAGGCTAAATATACCCTGCTCCTTCAACTGTTCCTCATAAGGCTTGGTTTCGAGACCCTTGATCATCTTGGTTGCCCTCCTCGGCACATGTTTCAGCTTGTCAACATCCTTCTTAAATTGCTGAGCCCATAATTGGACACAGTCATTACAGGTGTGGTCTGACCATGGCAGAATAGTGGCGCTGTGGGTTAAACCACAGAGTCTAGGACTTGCCAATCAGAAGGTCGGCGGTTTGAATCCCCGCGACGGGGTGAGCTCCCGTTGCTTGGTCCCTGCTCCTGCCAACCTAGCAGTTCAAAAGCACCTCAAAGTGCAAGTAGATAAATAGGTACCGCTCCAGCGGGAAGGTAAACGGCGTTTCCGTGTGCTGCCCTGGTTCGCCAGAAGCGGCTTAGTCATGCTGGCCACATGACCCGGAAGCTGTACGTCGGCTCCCTTGGCCAATAAAATGAGATGAACACCGCAACCCCAGAGTCGGTCACGACTGGACCTAATGGTCAGGGGTCCCTTTACCTTTACCTTATTACTTTCCTTGATCTGGACACTATACTTCTGTTGATGCATGATTCTATAAATGGCCCTGATTAGTCAGCAGCATATGTAGAGGTGGGGTGATTTCCCCTGTGATGTCAGAGACTGGTCCACAGAGACAGCTCCAGCCTTGAGAGGGCACTGGAAAAAGAGCCCCTCCGGTGCACACCTTGGAAATAGTCTGTTCCACTGCTGAGCCTCTTACTGACAGATAATTCTTCCTAAAGTTTAGTGGGAATCTCCTTTCCCCTCCTCATTTGAATCCATTCGTTCAGGTCCTACTCTCTTGAGCAGCTCCATCTTGCTCCATCTTCCATGTGACAGCAGACCTTAAGATATTTGAAGATAGCTGTCGTATCAAGTCTTCTCTTGCCCAGGCTAAACATATCCAACTCCTTCAGCTGTTCCTTGTAAGGCTTGATTCGCAGACCCAAATGCAATAAAGATAAATAAAATGAAGTGGCAGCTTGATCCAAGTACTCAGCAGGCTATGTATCTTGGCTTTTACAGCACGAAGGAATCAACTCAGGTTGCAGAACTGAATATCTAAATCTTTATTCCTCAGATTGGTGCATCATAAAAGTAGGCCAAGGATAGAGGACACCACAGGTGGCAGGCAAGGCTGGACAAGCTAAAACGTTGATCCAAGAAGCTGCATTCCCCCTGTGCCTAGCAAATGGGATTGTGTTTTGGACTGGGCAAGCAAGTGGAAACTCTTCTGGGAAGCCTGAACCTGACCTGTCTGCTTTGTCTATGGGCAAGCCCTCCCCCTGCTTCACCTGGACCCAATGGTGTCTCCTCAGGGCCCTAGATATATTCTTTTTTTTTAAGCCAGGTAGGAGTTTGTTTCAGCAGCGGGCCCTGCTATGGCATTGGGGCCATGGCACTATCCAAGTATTCCAGATGCTGGCACAGGCTTTGGATTCCCACCCTTTCCATTCCCTAGTTGTCTTCTTGTTTAATCCTCAGTGGCTTCTTAATGGTTAGTTCTTTCTTACATTTGCTCCCCTCCAAGCATTCTTGTCATTTGGCTCCTTTGATCTCTTCCATGCTTCTTCATCTGGTGTGTGTGTGTGTATGTGTGTGTGTATGTTCTCTAGCTATGTTTGCTTCTTGAAAGAGAGGCTCCAATGGGATCACTGGGGGTGGGTAGGGGAGAAGGAAGCATGCTCCAATGAAAGGCAGCACTCGAATGTGAATTTTACCGAGTTAGCAGAAGCCCTTTTGGTTAATTACTGCTCCCTTCTCCCTTGGGGACTGGCATTATTTTTCCCGTGAAGGAGTTCAGAGCGGCATCCCAGTGAGAGCTAGCTGTGAAGAAGCTGCCTCTTGTTATGCAGTCTGGCAGGAGTAATGGCATTAGCTCCCGGTAATAATCTGCAAAATGTTTTCCAAAAAAAGAGAGAAGTGCTTACTCTCATTTCATTTAAAGGTAGGGTGGATGAGGCTAATGGCAGATCAGCCAATTCCTGTTCCTTGTCAGTTATTGCATGCATTCTTGTTTGGGAAGGGCTTAGTGGTAGAGCATTTGCTCTGTAGGCAGAGGTGCCTAATTCAGCCCCCAGGATTTCCAGGCAGGGCTGGGAATTTCCCCAATCTGAAATCCAGGAGTATTGCTGCAGATCAGTGTAGGCAATACTGAGATAGATGGTCCAAAGAGCTGATTTGGTTTAAGGCAACTTCCTGCTTTGCACTATTCTTTTTCTGCAGGGGGAGGGGGGTGAAGGTTACTGGCAGAGCATTTTCTTTGCATGCAGAAGATCTCCAGTATCTCTGGGCTGGGGGCTGGGAATGCCCCCTTTCTGAAACCCCAGAGATAAACTTCCAGTCAGTGTAGGCAATATTGATTTCAATACACCAGTGGTAGGACTTGGTATAAGGCAGCTCCCTATGTTTCTAGATCCATTCTGCACTTTTAAAAAAGCACCAAAATTGCATTTAAGTTGTGTGCTCTTTACCATAAAGTATGGATAGATTGGGACACGGGTGGCGCTGTGGGTTAAACCACAGAGCCTAGGACTTGCCGATCAGAAGGTCAGCAGTTCAAATCCCCATGACGGGGTGAGCTCCCGTTGCTCGGTCCCTGCTCCTGCCCACCTAGCAGTTCGAAAGCACGTCAGAGTGCAAGTAGATAAATAGGTACTGCTCTGGCGGGAAGGTAATCGATGTTTCTGTGTGCTGCTCTGGTTCGCCAGAAGAGGCTTAGTCATGCTGGCCACATGACCCGGAAGCTGTACGCTGGCTCCCTCGGCCAATAAAGTGAGATGAGTGCTGCAACCCAAGAGTTGGTCACGACTGGACCTAATGGTCAGGGGTCCCTTTACCTTTTTATGGATAGATTGTCCTCTCATTGTTGTTTCTATCAGTTTCTCTTTTTTCCAACCAGTGGCTGAGCACTTGCTTTGCATGCAGGAGATCCTGGCTTCCATCTCCAACATCCCCAGAAAGAACAGGAACTGCCCCCAGTCTGAAACCCCAGAGTGCTGCTACCAGTCAGTGCGGACAGTAGAAAGCTCCTGTTTCCAATGAGCTAATGCACACAGGATCTGAGCATGAAGAACAGAGTGTCTCTCATGGATTGTGAACTTTTAAGGGAATGTTTACTGAGACATTCCACAGGTGACTTAGGAGGCACTGGTATGAACACTGGCCAATATTATTCAGGGCTGACTTCATCATTTTCTGGTGTATTGAGTAGCTCCACACTGCAAGGAAGCCAATATTCTGCTCCAGGTGATGGCTCTAATGGAGTGTTCGGGTCAAGACAGGGTGTAGCATTCAGGATGGACAGCTCCATGTTGAGACACTTTAGAACGGTGCTTCAGCAACAGATAACCCCAGGATGAGCAACCGAACATTAAATAAGGCTGCAGCTCTGCCCCCCAGGGGGAGAGGGGGCATTGCCTGATTCAGCAGCCATAGACTCCCACCATATAGGGGAAAACAATTGTTCCATTGGAGCTTCTCAACTGAAGTCCTCAGAAGATGGCAATGAGACCTCTTCAGACTAGAGAGGTGTTGACAAAATGGCCCCCTCCTGGATTAGGGCTGCTAAGGCAATGCGGACCATAATGACCATATTTTCTCATGCTGTCTGATTCTTCCACCAAGTCCACAGCCTTGTAATCTGAAGATGGAAAGTTGGACTCTGTGGCTGTGACATCTGGCTGCAAACATGTTTCCAGGAACATAAGAATCTGCCTTAAACTGAGTCAGACCCATTGGCTTCTCTTGCTCAGCATTGTCTGCATTGTCCATATTGATTGGCAGCTGTTCTCCAGGGTTTCAGAAAGTATACCCTCCCAGCCCTACCTGAAGACACCAGGGACCTTCTGCATGCAAGGCACATGCTCTACCATTAGCTATGGTCCCTCAAACATAGTAAGATGCTTCATACTGTATCAAACCATTGGTCTATCCAGCTCAATATTGCTCACATTTAATAGCAACAGTTTCCCAGGTTTTCAGACAAATCTTTCTCCTGGCCCCTGAGACTTTCTGCATGCCAAGCAGATGCTCTCCCACTGAACTATGGCCCTTCCCCATTTGGCTCTTGCGTCTCTGTAGTTGTGTCTGTTAAATCTAAACTTTGGGAGCTGATCAGCCTCCTTCACTGGCTCCTAAGTTTGGGTCCCTGGCAGAGAACAGCACAACTTCATCTCAAAAGCCACCAGAGACCAATTCTGTCATTGGTGAGAATATCTGATGATTAACTTTTCCAGTGAAGTGTTTGCTTCTGCCAGGCAACCGATGTTTTATAAATGAGCAATTAAAAGCAGGGAGGAAAGTGAGCAAGTGAGCTGGCGTGAGAATCTCAGAATGAGATGTCTGTCAGAGTGTGATCGTTACTGGTTCAAATGACTTTCAGTGGCTTGGGCTCGTGTTTTGGCAGCTCACGCTTTCCTATTCATTCTCTCCAGGTTCCTCCCCATCCCCGCTAAATATAATTGCTTCCATTTATGGTGTACATTTGATCCCAGTGGAAAACTAAACACTGAGCATCTCGGCTGGGGATGGGTGTCACGCTGCAAGGGGCTTGGCTGCTCACACCTACCTCTTCTATTCAAGTTCAAAAGTAGAGGTTAGGAACTTCAGGCCTGTGGGCCAAATGTGGCCCTCAGAACTTCCCCCAGACACACAGATTCCCAGCTTTACCAGCCCTGCTTCACATCATCCTTGTGTGTTTTCGCCGGGCGGGATGTGTCCTTGAACTCTGGTAAAGTTTCTTCCTTGCCTGGATGGTGGGTAGAGTGGGGTGTGTATGTGCGTAGAAATCTTATAGTGCAAAGATAACATTTACATTTATTGACCTGCCCATTTTTACTTCTGGCCCTGCACACAATTGGCTCCTCCATTTTTCCTAGGAGCACCACTGGAAGACTTCATGGGTGCCACTGTGTCCTTGGGCATTGGGTTGGTGACCCTGGTCTATATTTACCAGGAACTGTCCCTATTTTCTGGCACCTACCTGCTGGGTACATCACGGTTTCCCTTCCCACCACTTTTTGGTTAAAAAGTTCTGGAATTTTCATTCTGCGGAGTTCAACTCTCCTCTTTTGGCCTCTACAAGTCAGATATTTTAGAAACACACACACACACACACAGAAACATGCATGAACATGGGGAGGAATATTGCCATCTTATTATACTGCTGCTGAAATACTTGAACTGGTTTCTAATTAGCTACTGATGTTGGTGAGCAAGGTGTTGATGTTGGTGAGCAAAGCCCTATATAGCTTGTGACCAGGACACCTAAGGTAAGGTTACCAGATTTTTTTCAATGAACCTGGGGACACTTTTCAACTTCAATGGATTTTGTATGGGGACTGATTTGTAAATATGGCGACTGTCCCTGGGAAACGGGGACATCTGGTAACCTTAACCTAAGAGATTGCTCACCACTTACATACCCAACCAATCACTGCGTTCTTCTGGAGAGGGCAGATATCATCCTATCAATAGGTTCATTCTGCATAATACTGGAATCAGGCCTTTAGTGGTGGGCAACCAGTTTTCCTACCCCTGAAGTAGAGTCTTCAGTAGTGCAGAACAATTATTAGTTGGGGACTGAGGAGCAGTCTTTGGCCTCACCAAAGTGATACCAGGCTGCCTCTGAAATGATGGATGAGCAAAGGTTCCAAAACTGGAGCCTGGCTTAAGGTGCTTTTATATATAAGGAATATTGCATTAGTTTTCCTGCTAGTGCTTTTGTCCTGTTTTCTAACCCTCCCTTCACACTGCAGTGTCTGTTGCATTAAGGAATTCTGGCTTTTTGACTGAAATAGTGGAATGTTGCTTTCAATTTCATTCACATGTGTGGGGGGTGATTTGTGATGCAACAACCAATGTCACTGGGAAATGTTGCTATTCCCTCACCCTTCTGTTCCCCCATGATTCCCCCATGAAAACAGCAGGAAAGAACTGTATGCCATCTCACCACCCCACATTTTCATAGAACCATAGCCTGACCAGCAAGGGTCTTTATGCAAAAACTCCTAGGTTAGAACAGAAAGCCACTGCCAGTCAGTTTAGGCAATACTTGCTCTCAAGAGTTTGATCGGTCCAGACTTCTCCCAAACCCTTGTTTCCCCACCTACGCATGAGCTGAATTAAAACTTGAGCCAGCTCTTTCTGTCAGAAAGTATTTCCTGATGTTTAGTTGGAATCTCCTTTCTTGTAATTGAATCCATTGGTTTGAGTCCTACCCTCCAGAGCAGGATAAAACACACATGCTCCATCTTCCATGTGAAAGTCCTTGAGACATTGGAAGACGGCTATCACATCTCCTCTCAGTCTCCTCGTTTCCAGGCTAAACATACCCGGCTCCTTCAATCACTCCTCATAAGGCTTGGTTTGTCACTTTACTCCCATAATCTTTTGGGGTTTATGGGGTTGCCAGTGGATTTTTTCCCTGGAAACGATTAACGTGGAAATGAGTGCTGAACTTCCGTTATATTCCACTAGAGTTCTGAAGGTGGCTTTTGCATTGTGTGGAAGCAGAAATTAACAGTTAGGGAAACATCAGGAAGACAGAATAAACTGCTTTGTGCACACAGCTTTAGTGAGCCAGTCGGCTCCAGTGGTTTAGGGCTTTTATTCAGAGCCCTGAAAACTCTCATCTTAACACAATTTCTTTCATTCTCTCTCCTTCTCCCATTAGGATTCTGGCTACTGCTGGGGCTCAGTTTGACTTGCGGACGTTGAGAGCTGTCCGAGTACTGAGGCCGCTGAAGCTTGTATCAGGAATCCCAAGTGAGTACAATATGACTTCCATGTCCCACTTTTGCCTCTGGCCCCCCACCAGGGTGTCCCACTCAAGGTTGCTCAGAAGGGGGTGCAGCCCTTGAGCCAAAAATGGGTTTCTCAGCCCTGACTTTTCCAAGAGCTAGGGAATCTTTAGTCCTCCAGATGCTGCTGAACTACAACTCCCATCACCCCAAGCCATCAGCTTTGCTTGCTGGGGCTTATGTCTGGCCCTCCAGACATTGCTGAACTGCAACTTCCATCAATATGATACCAAATAATTATGGGAGCAGTAGCTTGTTGAGGGTGCTGAGAGTTGTGGGAGACCCCTATCCTCCACACAGACCTACAATTCCCACAGTAGTTTAACAGTTGATCCCTCTTCACAGAGAACTCTGGCAATTGTAGCTCTATGAGGGGAAATGGGAGGAGGTGTTCCTACTCTTAGCACCCTTCACAACTTACACCTCCCAGCATGCTTTGGGGGAGCCATGATTGTTTAAAGTGGTATCACAGTGCTTTAAATGTATGATGGCTTAAGTCAAGTTGAAAAGAGTTTGCTCAGTGCTAAATTGTTCCTATGGATTTCAAGCCTGTGCCTGGAGTTTTTATAGCCTGAGCATCTCATCAGTGTTTCCTGGCACGCGAATGGGGTCCTTGCAGCCAAGGAGCTCCTATCCGCTGGCTGTGAAGGCAGCTTTGTTTCATTCTGCAATGTCTGCATAAAATTATCTGACTCTGCCGTCTCCTTGGCTTCATCTCTTATCTCCTGTGCTTTAATTTAAAGTGTATTTTTTGTTTGGTGAAGGGCATGGGAGTTGAGTGACAGCTCCGCAGGTTTGTGTCTCCCCTTTGTGTGTCTAGGGATGGTTCTGTACAAGGGATAGGCAAGCAAAAGGAACCAATGAAATGGGGAGGAGGAAACATAACTTATTGCAGATATCAGGGACCTCAGTCCTGGAACCCAATACGGCCTCCAGACCTGTCTCTCTCTGGCCCTCAGAACTCCTCTGGGCCACAGCCTCTTTCCTAAAGCCAGAACCCTCACCACCCTTGCTTTGCTTCCTCCTTTATTTTATTTTTTTGGCTTGACTGAGATGTATCCTTGGGCTCTATTAATGACTCTGTTTTGAATGTGTGGAATTTATCTTTGCTCCACCTACTTTTGCCTTTGACCCCACCCACCACTATCATGTGACAACCCTCCCCCCAGAAGGCTGCCTAAAAGGGAATGTGGCCTTTGGGCTGAAAAAGGGACCTCTGACCTTGACTTAACCCATGTTCCCCCCTCTTAAATTGCTGATCATCATATACCGTTTTGTTCGCTCTAAAGGACGCACTTTTTCCCCTCCAAAAAATAAGGGGAAATATGTGTGTGAGGGAGTGCTCCCTCCGCGCTCCAGAGGCTTTGCGTTGCTTTCGCTGAAGCCTGGAGAGCAAGATGGGTCGGTGCGCACCAACCCTTCTCGCTCTCCAGGCTTCAGGGATAGCCGCCTGAAGCCTTCGGAGTGCAACGTGAGTTCCTGCTGCACTCTGCAGGCTCACGTTCCTTTCGCTGAAGCCAGGAGAGCAAGACTCTCCTGGCTTCAGCAGAGGGGGAGAGCTGCACAGCGCCCCTTCAGCCAAGCGGGAGGAGAAATGGAAGGAGCTCCATTTCTCCTGCCGTTTCGCTGAAGGGACGCTGAGCAGAGAGGGGGAGATTTTTTTTTTCTTGTTCTCCACCTCTAAAACAAGGTGTGTCCTATGGTCCGGTGTGTCCTATAGAGTGAAAAACACAGGATTGTGGTCTGCAGAACTAGTTGCATGCTCAGAGGATGGGAAGGGAGCCTTGATTTCTTTTGTCCCTGTGGCAGCTTTATGCTTCACATCAGATGTATTTGCCTTGAGCCGTTCCCTGGCTCCTGGTCTGTTTTGAAGCCTTGCTCTGTTTTTTACGGGGTAGGATGTCACTCATTACTAGAGAAGATGCTTTTCCATTGAGGATAAGGCTGTTCTACCTTCACTGATGGAGGCAGGATGCCTCTGAATACCAGTTGTTGGAAATCACCAGTAGACAGAGTTCTATTCTGCTCAGGTCCTTTTTGTGGGCTTCCCAATGGGGCATCTGCTTGACTACTGTGAGAAGAGGATGCTGCACTAGTTGGGCCTTTGGCCTGATCCAGCCAAGGGCATTTATGCAAAAGGACCTAGGTTAAAACAGACCCCTGCCTGAATCCACAAAAAGCCACTACTTGTCAGTTTAGGTAACACCTGCTCTCAAGGGTGTGATGGATCCAGCCTCCTCCCAAACTCTTGTCTCCCCGCCTATGCATGAGCTGAATTAAAATCTGAGCCAGAGATTCAGTGGGTCCTATTGTGATGTGATGTTCTTTGAATTAAAACCACAGCAACTTAATGATGCTTAAGTCTGAGTCCCTGTATTCTTTCCTAGCTACAAATCAGGGGTGCTTATGGAATTTGATTCTGTGAATTCTGAATCAGATGTACCAGATTCTGGACTTGTGTATGGATTATAGTACACACATCATTATATAGTGCATACATAGTGCATACACCCCTCAGAATTTGCACTTCTCTCGATTATGTGATACAGTTTTCAGCTGAAAAAAGTATACCAAGGTTGTGTTTAAACTGCATATTTTAGGATAAAATGCATTTTAAAAATCGTATATTTGTAATAAGATACATCTTTAAATGCTAGAGGAGTGCAACAGATCTATATGATATCTGAGGCATTTGGTTGAAACAAGACACCTCAGGTGTTTCTTTTTTTGTTTTTTACTTGCCCAACTCAGATTGGAATGTTAACAAAGCCCCATGTTGCTCTGTCGACTTGTTCACCAAGTAAAATTTCTGTAGACATTTTTGTTGTTGCTGCAGTTAAAAGCAAAACCAAGTTCCTGTAGTGGAAATGCTCTGGTGCAGCTCAAGTGGGGAGTTAAGGGGTGGGGGTAGTTTGTTTTGATGGACACATATAGCTTTTAATCAAGAGGGGAATATTTTACCAGGGATCTCCAATCATAGCACTTCAGCAGCAGATGAAAGTAGTTTCACTTGCTGGCTAATAGCTCTTTTCCAAGCTCTGCTACTCCAAAGCAGGAAAGTTTGAAGAGTGGTGGTCTGTTTGGGCTCCATGTCAGCCTTTCCAATTGCTTTCTGTTGACAGCAACCCCTTGTGCTCCAATATCTACATTAATTGTTATGGGTTACACCAGATGTTATCCCTGCTGAGAGTAGACTTACTGAAATTGATGGACGTAATTAACTGTGGCCCATTCATTTTAATGGGTCTGTTCTTAGTAGAACTTCATATCTTGTTTTCAGCTCCAGTTTGCATTTACTTGTGCAGCCTTTTTCAACTTTGGGCCCAGATGTTGCTGGACTACAGCTCCCACCATTCCTAGCCAGAATGGCTAGTGGTCAGGGATGAAGGGAACTGGAGATCAAGATAATCTGGGGACCAAAAGTTGTGAAAGACTGGTTTAGAGCATAGTGTTATCCCCAATCCTATAGTTTAGGGCTGGTGGGTGATAATTCCATTTCACTTTGTGAAAAAAAAATTATGTCTTCCCTCACTCAAACCAGTTTTCAAGACTTCCAGCACAGAAAACTGTGATTGGACATATTTGGCTGTAGTTTGACAGGTTTGCTTCCCGGGGGCAACCTAGCTCACATGTCAGCATTTTTCAGACTGATTGCCCCCAGATACTAGGAGAGGTTAAGTGATTCCTGTTGTCCCCATCCCAAAATTTTACAGGCTGTCTTTGAGAGACAACCACTGCAATTGCCCTTCTGAGGATTGGTGGGGTTCATGCGACCATGGTTGCAAATTCCATCAAATTTCCCCCATAATTTTTTTAAAAATTAAATAATTAAAAATCCACCTGACCCCAGCCCTCAAATCTCTGGATGTGTATGTGTATGCCTGTAGTTTGGCCTTCTGGAAGGGTTGTTACACCTGCAAATTTCACCTACTTCTGTCAAAATCTTCACAAATCAGCTTATTTTATTCTCATAATAATGAATGGTGGAAATATAGCTTGAATTGGACAGACTACAGAGTGACTTGGATGATCAGGCTGCCCTCTGAAGTGACAGACAGACGGATCTTGTGGCTAGTCCACACTGCTATTAATTACATATTTAAAACACGTTTTCATGTTGCCATTTTTTAAAAATGTAGATTAATGTGGAAAGAGTGTGGATGAAACTTAAGAGTGGAAATATTTAAAAATGTCACTGCCTGTAAATAGATCAACTCCCCTAGTTCCAATCTCTCTTCTCCTTCTAAATATCCCCAAATAGCTAACATTGCTTTCTGCTTCTTGTTCAGGTTTGCAGGTTGTTCTCAAGTCCATCATGAAGGCAATGGTACCTCTCCTGCAGATCGGGCTCCTACTCTTCTTTGCCATTGTGATGTTTGCTATCATCGGGCTGGAGTTCTACATGGGGAAGTTTCACAAAACCTGCTTCAACAATGAAACAGGTGAGATTAATCAATATCCACTAGGGGTGTGGTGGGGATGGGACTCAGAAGGCTATTTCTAAAATAAAAAAGGCAATGGCTTTTGGGGATCGGATTGGAGCAGGAAGCAGAATTAAAACAAGTCTGTTAACCAGTCATTTTGTGGGTAAGGGAGCTTCAGTACCATGGATAGCTCTGTGCCCCTTGCCTTGCCTATCAGCAGCAGAATCTTAGTTTATTTTGCAGTGTTTCACATCCATCTTTGTGTTGTGTTGTTATTAAGCTGTTCATGTTTCTCTGCATCATGGTCCAGTTCTCCACTTCATAACACATACTGGCAATATGCACATATTGAACACTTCATCTTTCAAATCTAATGAAATGTTTTTATTTTTCATTACAGGGCTGAGTTTTCCAACAGCCACCCACAATTGTTTTATTCTCATCTTTATTTATGTTGTTTGGTCCCCCCCCCACCCAGTATGATTTTATGTCTTAAATAGATGTGTTCTTCAACTTGCTAGGTTTCTTTACCTTCTATATAATTGTCTTCATTAAACATTACTTTAGTCTAAGCTCGATTCATCTTCAGTCCTACATTTTTTAATTCTTCCAGCATTTCTTGCAGTTTTTTTGACTCTTAGCTATTATAACTGTATCATCTGCATATCATAGATTATTTCGATATCTTTTGTCAACATTGATTCCTTTTTCTGACCATTCCAGCTTTTTGAGGCTTAGGTGATAAGCTATCTCTTTTTCTTACGCTTCTTTCAAAGGTATTGGGTTGGTCTTTATATGGAAATTATATGTTGCTGTCGCTTTCTTTGCTATTTCTTTGCAGTTTTGTCTGCTATCAACTCTGCAGTTACATCATGTGTGTTGTATAATCCAGGTTTCAATAATATTGATGGCCTTTTCATAACCAGTGAATGCAATGTATACGTATGGGGATGCATACAGGAACATTTTTCTATCAATATTTTCATAGCAGATGATCTGCTGTAGAATATCATTTTCTAAACACCACAATAGATTTTGCAAAAACAAGAGAAACCATGCAAATTTGCATAATGCACACAGGCTGCAGACCAGCTTTAACCTTCTCAAGACTTGAGTTAAATGCTTGTAGCCTCCCCACACCCTGCTTTGTATAACTCTGATTACTGGTGCAGTTAGGTAAATTCAGACTCTGGGCTTGCTCCCTTCTCCTCCAAAATATATTCTGTTACTTAATTAAAAATGTGGTGAGCCAGCTTTGCTGCATTTGGGGGACCTCCTGTTTATTCTTCAGAGTGGGGCATACACATACAGGAACATAGGGAATTGCTTTAAACTCAGACCATTGATCCATATAGTTGAGTTCTCCATACACTTACTGGCAGTGGCTCTGCAGGATTCAGGCAGGAGTCTCACAGTGTCTAACAAGGAGATGCTGGGGATTCTATCTTGGACCTTCTGTGTGCAAAGCAGATGTTCTACCATTGAGGCATGGCTCTTCCTCTAAAACATAGGAACCTTGAAAGCTGCCTTTTAATGAGTCAAACTGAGCTCAATCTAGCTCAGTATTGTCCACACTGGTCAGCAGGGACTCTCCAGGGTTTCATGCAGGTGCCTTTCTTAGCTCTAACTGTGCTTCATTCATTCCTTGAACCTCCCTGCACTGCCTCTGTTCTGACAATCTATTGGGACTGTTGGGCACTGCCCCATCAACCTCAGTCTGCCCACCTGCCTGCCTTCTTACTTACAACTGAATGCCAGCTTCCCCCTCCTCCTTAGTGTCAGTGTTGTCCTCTTATTTAGTTACTAATATAAAATATTTGTGTACCGCTGTACCATAAAGATATAGCACAGTGATTTATAACAATATAAAACCATAAAACCATACAGTAAAATCACAAAAAGTTAAAAGAAAAATAATTAAAAATGAACATAAATAGACCACCGGGGGGGTGTACTCTTAATTGTCTGCAGAGGCCTGGAGGAATGGAAAAGTTTTCAGCAGGTGTTTAAAAGGCTCCTGCTGAATCTCTATTGGCAGGAGGTTCCACAGGACTGAGCCAATGACACTAAAGGCTTGCTCTCTCGTTGTTGTCAAATGAGCCTCGCCATCTCTGGGAGCAGCTAGAGATGCTCCTGCAGATGACAGAAGGCTTCAGGCGATCTCTGAAGTATCCCACACCCAAGATGTCCAGGGGGTTGTAAATCAACACAAGAACCTGGAACTTGGCTCGGTAGAAGATGCAGCTGCTCTAACAATGGTGTGACATGTTCTTGACCAGCAATCTGACTGCAGCATTCTGCACCAGCTGGAGCTTCCGAGCCAGATCCAAGGGCAGCCCCACATACAGTAATCTAGCCTCAAGGTTTTCAGTGCATGGACTGCAGTGGGCAGGCTATTCCTGTCCAGGAATGGACATAGAACTCAGCAGGAATACTTAGGTGGCTCTGCCTGTCCTTATCTCGGGTGCCACCTATTGTTGGCCTCCACGCCTTCTGCCCTGCTAGCTGCTACCTTCTCCCTACCAATGAGAAGCACAGTAATGATATTCTTTAAAAGGCCACTGGTCCACTGGAGTTTCCTGGAGCTGTAGTCCCTTGTGCAACTGGGGAGGCATATGAACCCAACCTGCTCTCATTTGCTCAAGGCAACAGGAGCTGTTCTTGTGGAGAAGCAGTATTCCAAGCAGGTGCATAATTCATTCCTGCTTGGTGTTGGACTAGAAAAAGTGTGGCCTCCTGGTTTTGTAGGGATCCCTACAAGGAAATGAGAAGGGGTGAGGGATGGGGAGGAGTTAGACTCTGAGCTCACTTATGAAAAGAACAGGTTTGTGTGTCTCCATGGAGATTTCCCAAAGAGGGAATGAAAGAGGTGCACCTGTTTTACACATAGAAGGTTCCAGGTTCAATTCCCAGTGTCTCCCAGAACCATGGACAGCTGCTGCCAGTCAGTGTAGGCAATACAAAGCTAGTGGTATAACAGTATTCTGAAGGGCAATATCCTGGCAGAATGGTAAAGTTTTCAGCAGGTGTTTAAAAGTTGACATAGAAGGCACCCCACATTGGGTAGATCTTGTTCTCCCATCACCACCCCATTGTCCAAAATTTGCTCCTTGGACTTGATGTGCTCTCCAACTCTGCTCTAGATTACTTCTGTTCACCCACCACCCTTCTTTCCCCTTCCTTCTTCATAGGGGAGAGGCTGGGAGATTTCCCCTGTGGAGAGGAGAGGCCTGCAAGGCAATGCGAAGAAGGAGAAATTTGCAAGCAATACTGGGAGGGCCCCAACTTTGGAATCACCAACTTCGACAACATCCTCTTTGCTGTGCTCACTGTCTTTCAGTGTATCACGATGGAGGGTTGGACTGACATTCTCTACAATGTAAGTATCACCAGCCATGTTGGTAAAGCTTGTTGTTGCTATTGCAGGGATTCCATCACTCTGTTGCACTGCAGAACAGTCTTCCCTGGCCTGGTGACCAACCCAGGCTTTGGGTTGTATCAAATGTAGACCCATTGATGCATGTGACTGACCTAGATGGATACAACCTAGTAGACACAATTAACTTAAATCCATTGATTTGACTCTGAATATAACTTAGTTGCATTCAGTGCTTTATTTCTTCATTGAGAATGGTTTATAGACCAGTTAATCATAAAACATTCTAATATCCACAAAACTGTTTACCATTTAACCTCCCTCCCTCCCTCCCTCCCTCCCTCCCAGTATACCTAAGATAATTATCAAGACAATGCAGATGATATAAGGAGAGTTTTACTGGATCAGGCCAGTGAAGCAACTTTGTTTTCTGCTGCTGGAGAGTGTAGGATCTGAACCAATGGATTCAAACGACAAGAAAGCAGAGGCCAACTAAACATTAGGAAGAACTTTCTGACAACAAGAGCTGTTTGGCAGTGGAATGGATTTTTTTTGGAAGGTGATGGATTCTCCTTCATTGGAGATTTTAAACAGAGGCTGGGTGACCATCTTTCAAGGACTCTTTAGCTGTGATTGCAGTCGGTTGAAGTAGATGACCATTGGTGTCCCTTCTAACTCTACAATTATATGAAACTATGAATTTAGAGACCAGGGTTCAAATCTTCACTCAGCCAGGAAGGTTGGTGGGTTACCTTGTGGAAGTCACTATCTCTCAGCCTGAAAAAATTGAAGTTGAAGAAAGCTTTCTAGCAAGACTTTAGAGACGTGATTTATGCTGCAGGCAGGGAGATTGAAGCATTGATGAGGCAAAAGGGCTTTCAGAAGAAAACCTTGGAGTGGAGAGCTCCATTCTTGAAATGGTGATGTGATGAGCGGTATTTTGTGTGTGTGTGTTGGGGGGAGAGGAATAAACATTCCTGCAATAACTTCTGTGCTTGCAGCCAGAGTGTGACATAGGATTTTAGAGAGATGCATTCTGGAATGGGTCTTGAAGGGTCCAGTCCACTTACTGCAGTACACGATCACCCCCCATCCACTCTCTCTTGCAGCAGCAACATACAAAAAGGCAAATAAGAACATAGGAAGAGCCCTGCTGGATCAGGCCAAGGGCCCATCTAGCCCAGTATCCTGCCCTCATAGTGGCCAACTATGAGTAGGCACTGATAGCTATATCCACCATGAATTTGTATAATCCTCTTTTAAAGCCACTTCTGTGGTAGTGAGTTCCATAGTTTAACTTTGTGCCTTGTGAAGAATATTCCAACATTCAGCTTCATTAGATGTCCACAAGTTCTAATGTTATGAGCGAGGGAGAAAGAAAAAACTTTTCTCTATCCACTTTCTCCATGACAGGTATGTTAATTCCACTGGGTCTATTGTGGATAGAACTTTTAAAAATACAACCCTGAAGCTTTAACTTTCTGACATTCTAGGGGATGGGAGAGAATCTCGACTTGGTTCTTACTTTATTGCAAAACTACCTAATTCTCATTTTCTGAAACTATATGTGCACCAGAACACAGCTATCCTTTGAAGTTTGCACTTTGGGGTGCAGTTTTCCAACCACAACTTGTGTGCAAAAATGCAAAGTGGATACCCTGTTCCAGAGTTATGGCCTTTGCAGTGGCTGGTGCAAAATAGCAAGACTTGGTGTGCAGCATTGGACAATCTTTCCTTTCTTCTCTGAACTTATTTAGCATTGTGCTCCCAAAAAAACTACCATAAAGGGCTATTGGAAACCAGTCCATAATATGCTTTGGCACCTTAGTTGTTGTTGTGTTTTTTTTAAATGCAGTTACATTTGTCAGTGACACCAACATATTGTCAACAAGCTAGAAGGGGGTCTTATTTAAAAATCACAGACTCACAAAGATATTGGCTATAAGCAACCTGCTGCTATTTGTTTTGTCCCTAAGTGTATGGTTTAGAAGAAATGGCCAATTTAGTAGTTATTCTGGAAATGAAGTTGCTGGAAGTTGTTTTGTATGCCAAGAAATAATTTTGGGGCATATGACAGATCTGGCTGTTCCCAAGATGTGCAAATGCTGTCAAATTGTGAGTGAATTTCTTCAGCTCTACCTTCTGTTTCTTGGCAAGCTTTTGTTGGGTTAAGTAGCAGCACTTAATTGTGGATTAGCCTTTTAAAAAGAAGTTTCTTTGAATTGATTTGCTCCAAAGGCCACTGTCGTGACGCAAGTGTTGAGCTCAGGTGAGGTAACATCTGGTACAAAGCAAGTCTCATGCTGGATGCAGGGCAGGGCAGGGCAGGGCAGGACCAGGCATAAGCCTGGGCATTAGGCAGTGGCTTAGGAGAACAGTTCTCTGCTGTTGTTACAGCAACCACCATGCTGAGACCGAGCCCTATAAAGTAGCAGCAGCTGGAAATGTAAGAAGGCATCACTTTTCTTTTCACCCTGTATTCACCACATGCAGCGCTGCTTCTGTTACACTGAAGTTCTTCTTATTTCAGAAACATATTTATTAAATCTCAGGCCCAACTGTGCAACTTTCATAATTTATGTAACTAATTATGCAAGTTGTGTTGTCATTGTGCTATTCCACCCCGTTTTGTTCAGGGCGAAGGAAACAGTGTGTATGAGAAGATAAATGTGGTTAATCATGTATCATTTGTGGACTGATCATACTCGCTGGATTGATTTCTGTTTTGCACACAGTACGAATAACACTTTCTTCTTTTTTGGCCAAAACCTCCTTCATTTTTAGGCAGGTCATGCTTCATCCTTGTAAATGCCCTTAAAGGACTCCTGTTCATTACTGAACTAAGGCAGATTGATAGAATCATAGAACTGTAGAGATGGAATGGACCCCAATGGTCATCTAGTTCAACCCCCTGCAGTGCAGGAGTCTCAGCTAATGAATCCCTGACAGGGGGGCATCCAACCTCTGTTTAAAAACCTCCAGTGAAGGAGAGTCCACCACCTTTCCAGGAAGCCTCTTCCACTGTTGAGCAGCTTTTATCATCATAAATGAATTGTTGCTGTTGAGTAGGTAAGAACTACCGACTCCTAAGGAGACTCGGCCAAAGATACAGGGTGTAAGCAATGAGATGCTTTCTATTTGGTTGGTTTGTTGTTGGGAATTGTTGTTGTTGGGAAATCTGCTTAACCCCTCTCCCACTCCACCCACCAAACATCTGGTTCTATACTTTCAATAAGTAACACTGTTTAGAATTGCACAACATGGAAAGCATGGAAAAACTAAATGAAGTTGCTACTCATTGGACACACTAATATTTTTGGACGGGTTCTTGAATGTTCTAAAGTTTCAGTATAAAACAAAACCATCACCACCCTTTCCCTCCTCATACCATTAATTAGTCTCTGTCAGTGATTAATAATCAAGAACAAATCACATATCTCTACTAATAAGCAGATATTCTCATGTAAATATGTGGTTGAATGCAACTAGATTTTGCATTTTCCAAGAACTCTATTAATGGTCACTAATTTTGTGAGATACTGTTTTATTTGCAGTCCAATTTTTACTTATTGCAAAAGCTTATCCACCATGAGAGTGCCCACAATTTTTTTTAAACCCACCAATAATTTCCAAGCCCATGTCAAAGTGCTGATTTTAACTTCTGAAGCCCTAAATCATTGGGGACCAGGTTAATAATGGATAACTTTCTCCTATCTATACAAGGCCAGCCTTAGTAGTGATGCCCAGTTTCTGGAATGCTCTGCCTACGGAGGTTCACCTCGTGTCCATGCCATAGTCTTTTAGGTGCTTTGAGAAGACTTTCTTGTTCTCCCAGACCTTTTTACCACAATCCATCTGGTGTTGCAGCATTTTTGTATAAAATTCCCTTTTGCTGGGCTGTAGGATGGTTTTAAATGGTTTAAATTAGGATAATAGGGAGTGGTGAAACTGGGACCTTCTGCAAGAAAAGCAAGTGCACTCCTACTGAGCTATGGCCTCAGTTTAAGGCAGCTTCCTAAGAGCCAGAAAACCTGTGGATCACTTGTGTAGTACAACTCCATAAGTAGGAGCAGACCATGTTCAGAAAGGTCTATAGACATTCAATTTAACCTGCATGTTTATACTGCAGTCTGTCGGATATGCTACTGCATTTCAAATAAACTAAAGTTAAGATTTTGGTCCTCGTGGTCCTGAATAAAAGGCTGGATGAATAAGAAATTGGGTGGTCTTTTTTGCATGTTAAAAAATGAAATAGGCATAGGGAAATAAAAAAAGAATTCCCTGGATGTCTAGATCCAGGTCTGGAGTTAGTACTCTTTGGCGAGGGAGCCTTAGCAGAGATTTGAAATCATAATACATGCAGCAAGGTAAAACATAGAAATATAGGCCGCCAGACCTTTAAAATATCCCCTTCTATATTGCTTCCAAAGTCCCCCAATTTTCTAGACATAGAAAGTGACTACACATTTGGTAAGCTCAAAATTGTTTACTTACAAACTTTTCAAAGGTCGGATTGATGGTCTTTTCCACACAGCAGCAAGAAAAGACGGGCAGTATAACTGAGGTTCTAAAATGGCAAATGTTTCTGAACTTTTTGTATAGAAACACAGAGATAGCTTGCGTAAGCCACAGGGTCTAAGCTTGGAGCATACAGCTTAGACTTCCTTTCTGGTAGTGTTCTTGTGGAAGTCATTTCATATGAAGTGATCCAAACTTTTTTACCTCATGTCATCTAAATTTCTTAATATTTTCTATAATTTCTACACTTGTTGAGTGATCAAAACTAAGTTTAAATCTAAAATTTTAATTTTTCATCTCATCCCATTTTTGAGGGTGGGAATTATTGACTTCTAGGTCACTTGATATGGAATGACCCATGGTGGGATGTGAGAGAACAAAGTAAGCCTTCCTTCCAAGGTGAAGGGGAGTGACCTATCTAAGCCTGGCAAGGCAGACATGTGATCTCTATGGTCTTAACCCCTTCATTCATTAGAGTTAAGCATGCTGGTTATATGAGGCTGGATATCTCACAACAGAAACACAGGAAGTCACTTAATACTGGGTCAGGCCACTGGTCAATCAGCTCCATGGTTTCTGCATTAACTCACATTGCCTCTCTGGAGTTGTAGAGATGAGTCTTTGCCTTGAGATGCTGAGGGCCTTCTGCATGTAAAGCAGAGACTTTACCACTGAGCTGCGGACCTCCCCTGCTTTTTATGCCACCCTCCTCCAGCAGCAACTGATGTTTGCTTTGATAGTAATTTATTCTTAATTAACATGTTAGGCGGTTAAAAAAAAGGCAGTGGGAGGAGAGGGAGAAAGATAAAGGAAACAGTTCTTAGCCAGCCTATAATTCCTGATGGTGAATTAAAGCTTAATAGTGGCAGGGAGGCAGTCTCATGAATACGGCAGCTTAGTAGGTCTACAGGAGCACCAAGGTGAATGAATTTTGTATCATTCATCCTTGTTAGTGCCGGGGTGTATTAATGTATTGACACCTCCTAATGGTTGTACTTTTCACTCTGGAAGGGTTTCCAGATGCCCCTTTTATTGTACATTCATGATAATTTGTGAACTGTGGTTTTATGTGATCCTGCATTGAGTACTATTTGCACGTGTAGAATTGTCACAGTACTCTCCACTATTTTTTGATTAAACCACTAACCTTAAAAAGGTAAAGGGACCCCTGACCATTAGGTCCAGTCATGACCGACTCTGGGCTTGCGGTGCTCATCTCGCTTTACTGGCCGAGGGAGCCAGTGTACAGCTTCTGGGTCATGTGGCCAGCATGACTAAGCCGCTTCTGGCGAACCAGAGCAGCGCACGGAAACGCCATTTACCTTCCAGCCGGAGCGGTGCCTATTTATCTACTTGCACTTTGATGTGCTTTCAAACTGCTAGGTTGGCAGGAGCAGGGACCGAGCAATGGGCGCTCACCCCGTTGCGGGGATTCAAACCACCAACCTTCTGATCGGCAGGCCCTAGGCTCTGTGGTTTAACCCACAGCGCCACCCGCGTCCCTCACTAACCTTAGTTGGCTTTAAAAGAGGATTGGACAAAATCATGGAGGATACGGCTGTCAATGGCTAGTAGCTGTGATGGCTGTGTTCTCCTGCCAGTGTTACAGGCAGCATGCCTATCAGTATCAGTTGATGGGACTCCCAAATGAGGAGACAAGCTGCTGTACTCAACTGTTGCTTGTGGATTTCTGATGGGCATCTGCGTGGCTGTTGTGAGAAGAGGATACTGGACTGGATGGGCCATTTAACACAATCCAGGAGCCAGGCTCTCCTTATGTACTTAAAATGCCAGCTCTGCAATGGAAAAGGGGTTATGCGAGGAGCCAGTGTAATTATTTCCATCTGCCTGGCAGGAGCGAAAGCACTTCATTTGCTGGCTGGGTCATGTTGGGAAATAGAGCCTCTCTCTACAGGAAAAAAAATGTAAGAAATGTTAAATAAAACTGGCTAACAATAACAACAACAATTTTTTAAAAAAAAATTATACCCCATCCATCTGGCTGAGTTGCCTCAACCACTATGGGCAGCTTCCAACATATATAAAAACATAATAAAACATTAAACATAAAACTTTTCCCACTACAAGGTTGCCTTCAGATGTCTTCTAAAAGTTGTGTAGTCTTGATCTCCTTAACATCTGATGGAAGGGTGTTCTGCAGGGAGGGTGCCAGTGTCAAGAAGACCGTCTGCCTGGTTCCCTGTAGCTTCACTTCTCACAGTGAGGGAACCAGCAGAAGACCCTTGGAGGTGGACCTCAGTGTCTGGGCTGAATGATAGGGGTCAAGGCTGTTTAGGGCTTTAAAGGTCAGCACCAACACTTTGTCTATTAGCCACAAAGACTATGCACTGCCTCCATGGTCAGAACCAGTAATGCTTCTGAATAGGAGTTGCCAAAAACCACAGGAGTTGAGAGTGCTCTTGTGCTTGGGTCCTTCTTGCAGGATTGGTTTGAGAACACAATGTTGGTCTAGATAGGCAATTGGCCTGATTTAGCAGGCTCTTCATATGTTCTTTTTGTTTGTTCCGGCTGAAGGCAGATTCTGAGGAGTCAAAATGTAGGAATAACTTCCGATGGAAGGACACAAATGGCCTCAACCCATTTTAGAAGAAGTGGTTCCATCTTAGTGTATTTAGTAAAGAAGCAGGAGGTGTTGAGGAATCCATGTAGGATTAATATGGTGGGAGAAGGAGACCCTAAAACCAGCCTATGCGTCTTACATCTGGGCATCCAGGTTTCTTCTGTCTCAGCCTTGAGACTCTCCTCAGGCCACACCCCTCACCTGTCTTGCTTTGCAACTCACTGAGTATTTTTGCCTGGAAGGAAGGAAGGAACTCTAAGCATGTTTTTTGCTTGTTTGGATTGAAGACAGAGGTGTGTGTGTGTGTGTTGGTGTTTGTGTAAAAACCTTACTGTACAAATATAAAATTAAATTCTACCCACTTATGCTTCTGGACCGTCCCACCCCTAGTCTGCTGCCCCCATAAAAATTGTTAGAAGGGGATGTGGCCCTTGGGTACAAAGGTTTCCCCACCCCTTCTGCATTTTCATTGGGCACTCCCTTTGTTGTTCCTCTTCTCAAGACTCCTTCCTTTCTCTCCCTGCAGCTGGCATGCTGGCAAAACTTAAATCACATTAGCCGGGATGGATTCAGGACAGACAGTGTCAACCTCATGCCCCAATTTAGTATTTATAGTTGTGGGTTGTTTTCTTTTTCTTTAATACCTGATTTAATACTTGTGTTTGTCTGGAAATTTATAGAGCTTGTCTTTGCCCATTAGCCATGTTTACAAGATGATAAATTCTGACAGCACTATTAGCAAATTCATCTCCAGCTACTTGCATGGATGGCAGATGGGACTTCCATCGTGCTGCTCTGGGAGTTTGGAATAACCTCTGCTGTGCTGCAGATGAAGGACTTATCTCTCTTTCTTGTGTGCCCTACATTCCTGATTGAGCAAAACTTTGCTTTATTCATTGGGCTGGTCCAGTTAGAATTCAGGAGCTTGACAGTTTGCGTGTGTGTGTGTGTGTGGGGGGGGGTATTCTAGCTTTCTTCACTAACCCTGATGCTGCTCATATCATGATTAGCCCAGTCGCTTAATTGTCTTAGAATTGAGGCATCAGTAGTTATGGGGAGAGGGGGACAGACCCAGGATGTGGAAAAACAGGAGTTGAGTCAAAGATTAGAACTGGGAGGTCAAAGCTAGAGAACATGCTAAAAGCCAGGACAGACTGTTATTGGCCTGACAAATTCTTGACCTAAACAGAAAGCTTTTACAGCCTTTTCCCATTAAGGAGAACCAACAGTGGAGGCTGATCTGTTAGGACATGTGAAATGCTATCCCACTAACATCAGTCTGCTCTCAGCCAGCACCTGCCAGTCTGCTTCCTTATTTGCAAATCTGTCTAAGGGTCTGGCCCTGGCTGTCAGCCTCCTCCTCCTTAGTCTCAGGGTTGCCCCTACAGAACTCAGCAGGGAAAGATGGGGGCAAAACTAGAATTAGCTGGATCTACCTTTCATTGGCTCTTGCTGAGCCTATCTTTGGTTCTGGCACCAGCTACTGTTGGTGTCCCTGCCTTCCACCCTACAAGTTCCAATAGGCACTAACCACCAATGAGAACCATAGAACTGTAGTGTTGGAAGGAACTGCAAGGGCCATCTAGTCCAACCTCCAGCAATGCAGGAATCTTTTGCCCAACATGGGGCTCAAACCCAGAACCCTGAGATTAAGCCTCATGCTCTACTGATTGAACTAAAAACTTGCTTGGTTAGATGGTGCCACTCTAGTCCCTGAGACCACCACTGTCACCCTGCATAGTGGGAGGAAGGCAAGAAAGCGCCTGAGGGGGGAAGCCCCCCCCCAGTGTACACCTCCACCCCAGCTGCCCAGTCAACCAGCAGGGTGCAACATTTGCCCCACCCAGGGTGCCGGTAACCCATACTTCACCTATGTATTTGCATCCTGCCAGTTCCTCCAGACTTCCTTGTTTATGAGAATTCTGGTCTTGCTAACAGTCCAGACTGACAATGAACTCCCTCTAATAGTAAAATCCTTCAGGGACTAACATCAGCGGTGGATTTGTTTGTTTTTAGTATTGCTGCCCACAAAACAGAGTTTAGCACAGCCTCAGTGGTTGGCAGTTTAAATTTTCCATTTATTTAAATAAATAAAAACATGGAAGGAACATGCAATTAGTTCAGCCACCTTGCAGGCTGACTGGCAATTGCTCACCTGCCCCAGGGGACCTGTTCTATTCCAGCATCCTTTCGGAATGTGATTCGTTGCAGTCCTCTTTGGCTAAGCCCCTTTTGCTGCTGAGCACGGTTACTGGACACCGGGTGCCTGTTGTTCTTGCTTCTTCTGTAGATGTGAAGGGGGGGGGGACCTGCTCTCTCAAGACTCTGCTTTCTCTCTGTAGGCCATGCTCTTCCTTGTACCCTCCTCTTTCCAGAGAAGATGGCTAGAAGGAAGCATGAATAGAGGAAATGACAGGCAAAGCATTTGCTTAGATTGGAAATGGTATCAGGGACTGGAGTGGTTCCATCTACCCAAGCAAGCTATTGGCTCTCGGTGGTGGCTTGTGCCAATTGGAACTGGTTGGGTGGAAGACAGGGAGACCAACAATAGGTTGCACAAGCACAAAAGACAGGTTCAGCCTGAGCCAATAACAGGTGGAGCCAACTAATTCTAATTTTGTCACCATCCTTCTCCCTATTGAGTTCTCTGAGAGGCAACAGTGAAACTTAGGGGGAGGAGTATCATTGGTATTTAACTCTTGAGAAACTATTTAGAATGTATAAATATGTTTTAAATGTTTGCTGGAAATGACAAGGGGGGGGGAGAATATGAAGGGACATTTTATCATGCCTGATGGACATGTGTATACAAATTTATCAACAACAGCAGCAGCAGCAGCAGCAGCAAATGGCTAAAAATATTGGATGCAAATACGTACATTGATACAGCAAATTTTAAAGGTTACTATCCAATTGCAGTCAGAACTATTTCTTTTAGGGCTTATAGACATACAATTAGAAAAGGATTATGGAACATTACTCCAATATATGATTACTATGGTGAGACTGCTCCATGCACAAAGATGGAAAGATACAGCCTTATCCACTATAGAAGAATGGCTGATAAAATTACTGACCTTATCTGAGAGGGCTAAGCTAACATATTTAATTAATCACTAACATTTGTTAAGGATTGGAAATTTCTTGTGGATTTTTTTGCGTGAAAGAGAAAATGAACTTGTAATATCTGGATGTGAAGAAAAAATACTGGCTTATAGAAGATAGAATGGTTGAATTCTAAAGAATGAATATCATATGTAGGTGCAGACAGCCAGAAGTCCTTTTATTCTACTCTAGCTTTCTTTAGTTTTTTTTCTTTCTTATCCTTCTCTCTTGCGTTCCCCTCCTTTAGATTTCTCATTTTCTTCTATTTTCTTCCTTCTGACTTTGCTCTTTTTTAGATTAAGTTATCTGTTTTATATCAGTTTATTATAAAAAGATACTTTGTAATGGGTATGTATTTCTGTATATCTTTGCATAAATATCAACATTTTTTAAAAGAGACAGTGGGAGGAGGAAGATGACAGTGAGTGCAGCTGCTGGTTGTAAATAAGGAGGCAGGTAAGTGGGTGCTGGCTGAGGGAAGATGCACATTGATGGGACAATGACCCATTTGTCCTCATGCACCAGCCTCCACTGGCCTTCTCCTCTGAGAGCACACCTTGGTGTGTGTGTGTGTGTGTGTGTTTTGTTTGTTTGCAGAGAGCTACTGGCAGGAACGGCTGGGGCTCACACTGGCCACCTTTGGGCTACTGTATGGTCATCCTTTTCAGTGAGCTGCTGAACCTAGTACTCCCAGACCCTAAACCAAGGGTCACCAACCAGTGTTAGAAACTCAGATATGTAAGCTTGGTTCTAAATGGCTCCTTAAACCAAGCTTACAGTTGCCAAAACAGAATGTCTAGTTGCCATTTTGGGGCAAGGATTTCTCCCCTGTAACTAGAAATAGCCCTACAAATGCTCATCGTAACTTACCAGTGAAACTTAAAAATTTTTGAGCAGAGCATTTGTGCTGAGAAAGTCCGTGGCCCACAAAATGCCTCCGATCTTGACTCTAGATAAATCTTTTGCAGCTTTATTGGTAAGGGAAAAAATCAGGGCAGCAAAGTGAAAACTTGGCTCTTTCTCTGAACACTGAAGTTGCCAAAGTTTTAAGTGGAGGATGCCAGAAATTATCCTCTAGTAAAAAATGTCACCGTGGACCTAGCTATTGGGAGTCCTATTAAAAAACAAGCAAGGGGGAAGAAACACTCAGATTATTGCTCAGGCCAATTTTAGGGAACAAAGACAGCAAGGAGCAAATCCTGTAATGAAAGGCTTTGTACACAGACTTGCCTCTGTGCCAAAAGGCAATTGGTCTACCACTGAGCTATGGCCCTTTCTACAATAAATATGTGGCAATAACTACTAGCTTAAATGCATTTTGGAGGGGATTAGACCACTGTCCCCCAATCTGCATCACTCTGAATGTTTTTATTCATTCATTTATTGTGCTTACAGAGTCTTTTATCCCAATGCACCCAAGGCAATTTACAGTTTTAAAGTTTGGAAACAGACAAGTGATTTCAGATGTGGAGAAACAAGAGCCCTCTCCAGTTGACTGGAAGGTGATGGCAGAAGTTCTGTGGCCTGGGCCTTCCTGCTCCTGTGTTCTCTCAGGGCAGACAGGTCTTAAGCAGCTGCAGGGGAGTTGCAGATGGGGCTGCCCCAACACGTCTCTCAGGCCCTTGACATCTCTTCAGGTGTAGATGGTTAGGCACTCAGTTTCATCTGCCTTCCCTCAGATCACATGGCTAAGATCATAAGAGCTTTGCCAGGTCAGATCAAAGGCCCACCAAGTCCAACATCTTATACTCACAGTACCCAACCAGATGCCTCTGGAAAGCCTGCAAGTAGGATCTGAGTTCAACAGTACACTCTTCCCACTTATGTTTTTTTTTTAATAATATTTTTATTGAACAATTTTTTATATAACAGAAACAAAACATACATGAACAAACATTCAACAATAATAAAACATAAAACAAGTACCATTTCATAACCCAATTTCTAAACCTTACTTCCTCGACCTCCTCTTACTTCCCGTTTCTGTATTCCAAATTCTTACAGTTATTCAGCGAAATCTTACCTTATTTTATTATAAATTTATGCTGATCACCCTTATTCTCTTTGTCATAACCATTACTAATAGTAACCATTTGTTTTAATCCAACATCATTCTAACTGTCTCCAATTTTATAATATTTCTTTAAATAGTCCTTGAACTTTTTCCATTCTTCTTCCGCCGCTTCTCTTCCCTGGTCTCGGATTCTGCTCGTCATCTCTGCCAAGCTCATATAGTCCATCACCTTCATCTGCCATTCTTCCAGTGTGGGTAGATCCTGTGTCTTCCAGTACTTTGCAATAAGTATTCTAGCTGCTGTTGTAGCATACATAAAAAAAGTTGTATCTGTCTTTAACACCCCCTGGCCGACAATACCCAAGAGAAAGGCCTCTGGTTTCTTGGGGAAAGTATATTTAAATACCTTTTTCAGTTCGTTATAAATCATTTCCCAGAATGCCTTAATCTTCGGGCACGTCCACCAGAGGTGAAAGAATGTACCTTCCTTTTCTTTACATTTCCAACATTTATTATCAGGCAAGTGATAGATCTTTGCAAGCTTGACTGGGGTTATGTACCACCTATAAATCATTTTCATTATATTTTCTCTTAAGGCGTTACACGCCGTAAACTTCAACCCGGTGGTCCACAACTTTTCCCAATCAGCAAACATGATGTTATGACCAATGTCCTGAGCCCATTTAATCATACTTGATTTTACCATTTCATCTTGTGTATTCCATTTCAGCAGCAGATCATACATTTTTGACAAATTCTTAGTACTGGATTCTAACAGTTCAGTCTCTAATTTTGATTTTTCCACCTGGAAGCCTATTTTTCTGTCTAGTTTAAACACTTCATTTATTTGGTGATAATGTAGCCAATCTCTCACCTTCCCTTTTAATTTTTCAAAACTCTGCAATCTCAGTTTGTCCCCTTCCTTTTCCAAGATTTCCCAATATCTTGGCCATTTCGACTCCATATTTAGCTTTTTAACTGCCTTAGCTTCCATTGGTGATAACCATCTTGGAGTCTTATTTTCCAACAAGTCCTTATATTTAACCCAGACATTCAGCAGTGCTTTTCTGACAATATGGTTTTTGAAACTTTTATGCGCTTTAACCTTGTCATACCACAAATATGCATGCCACCCAAAAATATTGTTAAATCCTTCCAAATCCAAAATGTCTGTGTTTTCAAGAAGCAGCCATTCTTTTAGCCAGCAGAAAGCTGCCGCTTCATAGTACAATTTAAAGTCTGGCAGGGCAAACCCCCCTCTTTCCTTTGAATCCGTTAATATCTTAAATTTTATTCTGGGCTTCTTGCCCTGCCAGACAAATTTAGATATATCTTTCTGCCACTTCTTGAAACAGTCCATTTTATCCATTATTTGTAATGTTTGAAACAAAAACAACATTCTTGGCAAAACATTCATTTTTATAACTGCAATTCGACCTAACAAGGAAAGCTTCAAGTTTGACCATATTTCTAGATCTTTTTTCACTTCTGTCCAAGTTTTTTCATAATTGTCTTTAAATAAATTCACATTCTTAGCTGTCATATTCACACCCAAATATTTCACTTTTTTAGCCACAGTCAACCCCGTCTCATTCTGAAACCTTTCTTTTTCAATCTGTGTTAGATTTTTCTCCAATACCTTAGTCTTTAACTTATTCAATTTAAATCCTGCCAATTGACCAAACTCTTGGATTATTTCCAAAACTCTTTTCGTGCTAGCTTCTGGCTCCTGTAATGTAAGTACCAGGTCATCTGCAAATGCTCTCAATTTGTATTGTTTGACTCCGACCTGAATGCCTTTAACCAACTGGTCCCTCCTGATCATATTAAGCAAAACCTCAAGGACCGATATAAAAAGTAATGGGGAAATAGGGCACCCCTGTCGTGTCCCTTTTTCAATCTTAAACTCTTCTGTTACAACATTATTTACAATTAATTTTGCTTTCTGTTCAGAATATATTGCACCTATACCATTTTCAAACCCTTGGCCTACCCCCATCCCCCGGAGGTTCTTCAACATAAAACTCCAAGAAATGTTGTCAAAGGCTTTCTCGGCATCCACAAATATCAAAACAGCCTTAGTGTTTATATTCACTTCCAGCTTCTCCAAAATGTCAATTATATTCCTTACATTGTCCGACAAATGCCTTTTCGGGAGAAAGCCCGCTTGGTCCCCATGAATCTCCTCCATCAAAACTCTTTTCAGTCTCTTTGCTAAAACATCAGCAAAGATTTTGTAATCCACATTTAGTAAGGAGATGGGTCGGTAGTTCTTAAGTTGGGTCTTTTCAGTCTCTGTCTTTGGTATAAGTGTAATGTAGGCCTCTCTCCACGTATCGGGTGCCCTTTTCCCCTTCATGATCTCATTACAGACTTCCTTCAAAGGTTGTATAAGTCCTTCCTTCAAAACTTTGTAATATTTGGAAGTCAGTCCATCTGGTCCAGGTGATTTGCCCAACGTCATGTTTTGAATGGCATCTTCTATTTCCTGTATTGATATCTCCTGATTCAAAATTGTCTTACTTTCCTGCGAAATCTTTTTCAGCCCATTTTTCTCGAGGAATTGTTGTATATCTGTTTCATTCTGCGGCCCTTGTGTATACAATTGTCTAAAGTAGTTCTGAAAACAATTCCTAATTTCTACTGGGTTGCATATGTTCTTTCCTTCCACTTCTAAGTTTGTTACCGTGTTGAGTTTTTGTCTCTTCTTTATTTGCCAAGCCAATAACTTGCCACATTTGTCTGCAGATTCAAAAGACTTCTGTCTCATTTGTTTAATTTTCCATTCTATTTCTTGATTCATCAGTTCCATATATTGTGTTTGGTACAATTTAATTTCTCTTAGAATCTCTTGCGATTTTGGCTTCAATCTTAATTTCCTTTCCCCTTCTTTTATCTTATCCAGAATTTTCTCCTTCCTCTCATTTTGCTTTCTTCTCTTTAATGTATTTTGTTGTATCAAAAACCCTCTCATCACGGCTTTGCTTGCGTCCCATACTATTCTTTTTTCTACTTTAGTCCTTAGATTAATTTCAAAATAATCTTTCAGGGTTTTTTGGGCCTTTTTACAGATCTCCTCGTCTCTAAATAAGGTGTCATTCATTCTCCATCTGAAAGAGCCAGTTGTTGTTTGCTTCATCACCATCTTTACTGCATTATGGTCGGAGAGAGTTTTTGGGCAGATTTCCACTTTCTTTATATTCGACGCCATACCGCTAGTCACCCAAATTTGGTCGATCCTAGTCCATGTCATTTTGGCTTCAGAAAAGAAGGTTCCCTCTCTCTCTAGTGGGTGTTTTGTTCTCCAAATGTCAATCAAATCCATATTGTCAGTCATTTCAAAAAAGGTTTTTGGTAGTCTTCCATCTTTTGTGACTACCTGTCTTTGTGCTTTGTCCATATTTGTTGAAACTACTCCATTCATGTCTCCCATCATAATCAGTTTATAGTCCATATAGTCCGTTAAAGTCTCATGCAACTTCTTAAAGAATTCTGTTTTCCCTTCATTTGGTGCATACACCCCCACTATCAGAAATTTTTCTCCTTGAAATTGAATTTCAATTGCCAAATATCTTCCTTGGTCATCTTTAAAGATTTGTTTCGGCTGCAAATTTTCCTTTACGTAGATCACCACTCCTCTCTTTTTTACTTTATCTGAAGATATAAATTCTTGTCCCAGTCTCTTATTTGTTAACAATTTTCTATGTGCTCTTGTCACATGGGTCTCTTGTAAACAAATCAAGTCCAAATGATCTTTCTTTAAAGCATGAAATATATTTTTTCTTTTTCGGGGGTTGTTTAGACCATTACAATTCCAAGTTAGAAGTTGCAAAGCCATGATGGGGTTATTTAATTCCTCCTACAGCTCCCAATTGTTGTTCGTCCTTTGTCGGTGGTTCTGTGTCTTTGTCTAATCTTGAAGGATGTCCTTCTCCTGGATGGGTCTCTTTCTGTAGGTCTTCTTCGTGTTCTCCCAAGAACTTGTCTTTATCACTCACTGTTTTTATTCTTCTTTTCTTGCCTTTGTATTTAAAAGACAAGCCTTGGGGAAACTCCCACCTGAATAGTATGTAGTTCCTCTTCAGTAGTGTCACCAAATCCTTATAAGGACCTCTTGCATCCAAGATACTTTTAGGGATGTCTTTAAAAATCTCAATATAAGAGTCCTCAATCCGAAGGGTTGTTTGATAATGCAGGTTCAATATTTTATCCCTCTCTTCTTTGGATCTTAGAGTTATCAAGCAGTCTCTGGGTCTATTCTTCTTCTGCCTTGTTCCCAACCTAAATGCACTCTCAATTTTGAGCTCTTCTTCTTTCAAATCTTGCTTCCAAAAGTCAGAAAACTCTTTTGTCAAATAATCCACCAAGTTGTCTCCTTCTTTTTCCGGCACAAGTCTAATCCTTAGGTTTTTCTCCTTGCGTTGCATATCCTGCATAGAAAGTGTCAGTTCATACTCATCCAATTTCCTGTACACCGGTGGAAGTTTCCCTTCAACAGCAGTAGCAATTTCCTTAGCTTCTTCGGCTATCTTTCGCGTTGTAGATGAATCTTCCAATAGTTTCCCAATTGCTTCTGCATTAGAGTTCACTTTATTTCCAAGGTCAGTTATACTTTTTGTATTCAGATCAATTTTCCCAGAGATTTCTTCAATTTTCTTATTTGTTTCAGCACCTTGCTTCTTTAATTCCTCTAAAGAATCACTTATTTTTCCCAAGGCCTTTGTAAACGCATCTTCTGAAGACATTGTTTTCACTCTTGCCTTTGTTGCAGCTGCAGTTCCCGGGGCCCCTGATACAGAGGCCCTTCTTTGCATAGAAGAGTCCACTTTGTATTGTCTACCAGATCTCAAAGTTGTTTCTTGTGGATCTTCTTTCTGTTTACCATCTGCCATAACAAAGTCTTTCGTTCAAGGTCATTCCCACACTCTTAAACTGTCAACAATAAAAAGTTCTCAGGTTTTAAATTCCACTTAGTTCCTGAAGCTGGCCAAATCCTCTAGAGGGCGCAAAATCAGTTTCTGAACTTTAAATTGTTCCCACACTTCCAAAAAGCAAAAGCCCTCCAAGTCCCTTACTTTGTAAAAGATCCAAATTAAAAGTGTCCTGCAAATGACTTACTATGTAACCAAATACGATGTTTCAAGTTGAGAGTAACCAAAGTCTATATGTCAGTTACTTTCTAACCTTATTTGTAGCAACCGTCCTTAGCCGGTGTCTTTCCTCCGGCAGTCCGACCCCCAGGTAGATAAGCAGCGGTAATCAGTTCAATCTCCTTTAAATTAGGCAGGAAATCCCTTTAAAGCCTTCTTCCCCCCCTCCCCTGCCTTTTGGGGGGGAGTTCTTTGCTTGGTGTTGGGTTTCTTAGCTCATAAAAGCTCCTGTCAGAAGTTACAGCTTCACTGTCTTTCGCTTTAATCTTGCTGCAGGACGGTAAGCAGACTTCCTTTTTAGTACTTATCCGTCTCGGTGCCCAAATTCATTAATTTTGACGTCCAATTTGTAATGCAAACTCAATCCTACTCACGGAAAGTTGCTCTCTTTTAGTCCAAAATCTTCGGAAGAAGTCAGCGCTCTCCGCTGATGGCGACGCGGCTTCGCTTCGCAGGCTGGGTGAAAGCGACTCTCAGCACCGCTCCACGCACCCCTCCGCTGATCTATAGCCTTTAAAAAGGCTATTTCACAACGTCGGGGGGGGGCAAAGGTGCCCGCCGAGTCTCCGGTTCACAGGCTACGCGCCTGTGACTTTTAAGGGTCTTTGCTCCGCCGTGAGCAACAAGACCCGAACCCGCGAAGCAGATCTCTCCCGGAGCTCCGGGAGAAATCCGCCATTCAGCGCTGGCGCTAACCCGGAAGTGGCGCTAACCCGGAAGTCCACTCTTCCCACTTATGACTCTTGGTAACTGGTATTCAGAGATATACTGCCACTGACAGCAGAGGCAGAACAAAGCCTCCATGAATTTGTCTAACCTTCTTCTAGACCATTAAAGCTGGTGGCCATCACTACCTCATCTGAGAGTGAACTCCATAGTTTGACTACCTATCTTAAGATCTTTCTTAAGCAGACCCAGAACAGGTTTGGCTGCAGCACCCTACATTTCTGACCATTGGCTGTGGTGGCCAGGGCTGGCAAAGACAGGAGTCTACCTGGAAGGCTAGGGCCCAGAGAAGCCTAGGCTAGACATATTCATGGCTATGCACAATGATAGCCACGTGGAATTATCCAGGTTCAAAGGTGGTGTGCTGCTTACTGGCTACCAGTTTCTGGGCGCAACAGCAGGAGAGAGTAGTTGCCTCCATGTCATATCCTTTGGCTTCCTGGATACCTCTGGTTAGCCACTGTATCAGGGGAACTTTTTGCAGCCTGATGGCCACATTCCCTTCTGGGCAACCTTCTAGGACCCACATGCCTATGTTGGGTGGGGACACAGGCTAAAAGTGGGCACAGCAACGCATGTAAATTGTACCTTTCTACACTCATTGACATCTCCCTTTCTGCCCTCCATGTAGGGAAGCATGTAGCAGGATCAGAGGTCCAAGGGCACATTATTCCAGCTGGGCAAAAGCTCTGAGGGGGTTTGCAAAGCAGGGGAGATGAGAGGTCTGGCTGGGAAGAGTATGTGGCCTGGGCAGAGTCCCGAGGGCCAGAAAGAGAGGGCTACAGGGCCACACCCAGTTCTTGGGCCTGAGGTGCCCTACCCCCAGAAAAAATGTAAGGATCTTTTAGTTCTACCCTGCAGGCAACTTCTTATGTATTTATGTTCTTAAGTACAAAGAAGGGTGTTGATTCCTCACCTCAGATGGAGTAACAGCTGCTTGTTATTTGCACTTAAAAATAAATAAAAAATTAACACCTGGGAAGTTCCCAGCATGCATAGTGATTTCTGGATTTACTTCTGTGTGGAGTTCAACTGGGATGTTACTTCTTTGTATATGTCAGGTCTGTGTGTGTGTACCCCAGAGCTATGTGTGGGAATAAGCTGAAATAAATAATGTGTAAATAGCTTTGCTAATTAGCAGAAGTGGCAAACAAACCTGCAAAAGCTCTGAAGCTCACAAGCGGGACAGAGCTCTTCCTACTTTTGATTCCCAGCACCTGGTATTCACAGGCATACACCAATTGTTGCAAGCATATAAGGGATACCTGTTGCCCACTCAAAATGTGTCCAAGAATCGACAGACGCAGCAGTGGAGAAAAAGAAGGCAAAGTTTATTGCTGAACAATAAAGAGCCAGTGGAATATTTTCCAAAGCCTGGGCCCCGAAGCTGTACATTGGGTTTTTATAGCTGAGTACCATCAGCATAAAACATGACATATTCATATATTGCAGCAAAATCAAACCAATGAGCGGGCACAAGCTCTTCCTCTGCCCATGTAAAGAATACTTCTGCTTTTCTCAGATGGTGCGTCAATTTGCCCTTTACCCTAATTTTCAGCAATAAAGAGGAAAAGAAACCTATTAGACCGTTAAAACCTGAATAACCCCCACCATCTGCTATCGGCTTAGAACATTGCATTGTGGCTGGCTGCTTTTTCCTGTTCCCCAACTCACCCCCCTCTTGTGAGCCAGAGAAGCTGCCTGGAGTAGGTTCCCTATAGAAAAATGCCAACACATCAGATTTATTGTTTCCTTCAAGCACAATAGCAGGGCAGAGAGAGAAATAGGACAGAGGGCAACTTTTGGATTTTTAAGATTTAAGCACTTTTGCTCTGCTGAAGCTTTAGCGATTCAAACATCATTAGGATACATGGATAAAAAAAATCACCATTAAGATATATGGTTATATATGGATATATGATTATATAGAAATCATAAAGGTAAAATTCTTCCAGGTGGTCTTGCCACACAATCTTTGGGGATATGAGTGCATTTTCACTTTCCCTCCAATGCATCTGATGTGACTAGTGGTGCTGATCAAGGTCATGGGTTCGATCCCCTTACAGTCCTCCTCCATTGCAAGGGGTTGGACTAGATGATCCTTGGGGTTCCTTCCAACTCTACAATTCTATGATTCTATGAAGTAAATTGTCTGTTCACTGGAAAGCTGAACAACTTCAGAGAACCTTGTCTAGCTCTCTCTAAGTCAGAGGCTATCTTAAAAACAGCAAAAAAATTACCATTGGGTCAAGTAGATTATTTGATATAACAGTGACCGTTAAACAGAGAATCTTTGTCTTTTGGTGCTCTCTGGATGTTCTGGGGTGGAGCACATTTCTGTTATTGGGCAGGATCTCCTCCATCAGTCACAGAGCTAGAAGGAAATGATGTTGTGGAGGGCAGGGTTTGCCTCATACAGGCCTTGTATGGCTGTGCTGCTCTCTGAGGTGGTGAACATCCCATGTGAGTGTCTGAAGGCAGTTGAAGGATGGATGGTAATTAAAGGATTGAGGTTGACTCCCAATAAGATAGAAGTACTGTTTTTGGGAGGCAGAGGGTGGACAGGTGTGGGGGACATCCTGGCCCTGAATGAGGTAACTGTGCCTCTAAAGGACCAGGTGAGACCCTACCTGCCCATGCACTGTCTTGCCAGAGTGGTACATGCTCTGGCTATCTTCCACTTAGACTCCTGCAATGCGCTCTACATGGGGCTACCTTTGAAGGTGACTTGGAAACTCCAACTAATCCAGAATGCAGCTGCCAAACTGGTGACAGTGAGCGGCTGCCAGAGCCATGTAACACCAGTCCTAAAGGATCTACACTGGCTCACGGTATGTTTCTGAGCACAATTCAAAGTGTTGATGCTGACCTGTAAAGCCCTAAACAGCCTTGGTCCAGTATACCTAAAGGAGCATCTCCACCCCCATCATTCTGGCTCGACACTGAGGTCCAGCTCCAAGGGCCTTCTGGCAGTTCCCTCACTGCAAGAAGTGAGGTTACAAGGAACCAGGCAGAGGGCCTTCTCAGTAGTGGCACCCGCCCTGTGGAACACCCTCCCACCAGATGTCAAAGAGAACAACAACTATCAGACTTTTAGAAGACATCTGAAGGCAGCCCTGTATTGGCAAAAAATTTATACGCCTGTGAATAAGTTCTTCCTTTTCTCCATCCTGTATCTTCCAATATTCTGTTTCAGTGGATGGTCTTGCATTCTAGTATTATGGCAGAGGGACAAAAAGCACTTCTCTCTTAACCTTCACCATGCCATTCATACTTTTACAGACTCCTGCCATGTCACCTCTTAATCACACTTCTCTCCTCATAGGAGAGTTGCTCCATCCCTGATTTTACCTTGGAGCACTCAGCTCCTCATAGTGGAACCAGCTTTTGGCCATCACAGGATTGTGTTTGACTGGTGGTAGTATGTGGATCATGGCAAGAAATTAGATGGCCAGCATTGAGTGAGCTCCAGTACAGCAATTATTTTTCTTAATAGAATGTTTGTCCTTAAGCAGCAAGGTGATATGCAAAATCAATGGGATGTATGTAACTCTTAAATGCATGGTGTAATCTCCCCCCCATGCAATGCAGATGTCTGGAGCCTCCCAAGTGTTTTACAATGTGAAACACCATCAGAGCATTAAAGTATTTCCATTTTCCATCTCCATTGTATCTGATTAGTTCTGTGGTTGGGTTGGGAGTTGAGTGACATAAACAAGTCACCCAAGCATTAAACCATTAAAGTATTTTAAGGGAAGACATAAAAATTGATTTTGCTTCATGGCTCCCAGCCCTTAGTGAATGAGACAGGAGTCAGCACAAGATCCCTTATCCATCACCCTCTAATGGGGTGAGGATGGAAGCTGGTCCTTAGAATCATAAGGCTGCCGCCAACTATGTGCTGCTCAGGGTTGACCTACTGAAATGTCCCTCGGTGAGTCATGGCCATCAATTCCAGTGGATCTACTCTGAGCAGGACTAACACTGACTACTGCCCACAGAGATTGAGAGGGACCTTGGAAATAATCTGATCCAGCTAGGAGGCAGATAGAGAAGTCTGGAGGGCTGTTATTCAGCCATCAAGCCTGAGGTTGCTCACCCATGGTGTGGGCACCCATCTGTCTCAAGTGACAATAGAGTGTACCTTGGCGCTGTGGGTAAAAGCCTCAGCGCCTAGGGCTTGCCGATCGAAAGGTCAGCGGTTCGAATCCCCACGGTGGGGTGCGCTCCCGCTGCTCGGTCCCAGCGCCTGCCAACCTAGCAGTTCAAAAGCACCCCCAGGTGCAAGTAGATAAATAGGGACTGCTTACTGGCGGGAAGGTAAACGGCGTTTCCGTGTGCTGCGCTGGCTCACCAGATGCAGCTTTGTCACGCTGGCCACGTAACCCGGAAGTGTCTTCGGACAGCGCTGGCCCCCGGCCTCTTAAGTGAGATGGGTGCACAACCCTAGAGTCTGTCAAGACTGGCCCCTACGGGCAGGGGTACCTTTACCTTTTACCAGGCGTGAAGTCTAAATGCTGCATTAGCAGCACTGAAGCAATATCCGTGGGAGGCAAGCCTGGGCAGTGTGTATGTATGGAGGTCCTGAGCTGCCCAGACAACAAGATACCCCTCTCAACTACACTGATGTGGTCCCAAGGAAATCAGAGAAATATGTTTGGCACCAGCTTAACTGCAGGAGTTGCTGGAAGGAAGTGTACAAGGCCTTAGGGATTCCACGCTGAATTTGTGTAGGGTTTACTCCTTAGATTTTTCTTCTCCCGAATATGTCCCACAAGGCAGTGGAGGTTTAGTGTTAAAGTTTTCCTTCTCCTAGATGGGCTACCCTCCCATGTTCATGAGCCCCATCTGCCTCTCACTTCCCTCTATAGCATGTACAAAAACTGCCTTCTTGACCACTGGACTGACTATTGCTCCCATCCTCTCAATCTGGGAGAGCCTGGGATGTCCCCTGATGTAACAAGTAGTAAAGTGCAGGGCTTTTTTTCAGCTGGAACTCACCAGAACTGAGTTCCGGCACCTCTTTGGTGAATTCCAGCACCTATTTCTTGTGTACCAGCAGCTGTATAGTGGCAAGGTGCCCAGAGCTGCATGTCGGAGTCTTTGGGCTGCATGCCGCTCATGGCTTTGTGTTGGAGGCTGTGGGGCGGCATGTTGGAGTCGACACTGAAATGCGGCTGAAGTGATGCTCATAGTGGGGCAATTGGGCAAAGAAGCGTTCCTGCCCCAAAAGCGTTTTTTCCCCCCTAAATAAAGTTCAACAGCTTTGGCTCTGTCAAAAAACCCTGAAGGTTCCTGCACCTCATTTTCTAGGGAAAAAAGCACTGCTGAAGTGTAGTATTAAAAAAAAATGCTTGGTTCATTGTATGCTGGACATGTGGGTTTGGATTAAAGTTTTTTTCTCCTCTCCCCCTTTTCTCTGTCTTTCTCCAGACTAACGACGCTGCAGGGAATATGTGGAACTGGCTTTACTTCATCCCCCTCATCATCATCGGCTCTTTCTTCATGCTCAACTTGGTCCTTGGTGTCCTATCAGGGTAAGGACCCAGTTTCTTTTCCACTAATGATAAGAGGGAGAAGGTAGGGAGCTGTCTTATATCGAGTCAGACCACCAGGTCCATCTAGCACAGTATTGCCAGCACAGGCTGGCAGTGACTCTCAGGGTCTCTTGCAGCCTGACTTGGATATGCCAGAGATTGAACCTGGAAGCTTCTCCGTGCAAGGCAAAAGCTTTACCTCTGTGCTCACACGTAGGAAGCTATATTATACTGTAAGACCATTGGTCCATTTTTATTTATTTGCTTATTGGTAATCCACACTTTCCTTTAAAAAACACCACCACACACATCAGGGTGGTGTGCAACTTTTTTTTTTTATTGCCTTAAGAAAATTATACAGACAGCAAAACGAAGAAGCCTAAATTAACATTGCCTTCTACTGATAAGAAATAATAATAACTATTACAATAATGAAAATACTAAAAATACATTTACTCCCCCTTTTGAACTTCTATTCTGGTTGCAATATATTACTATTCTATAAGAACCTATTATATCCTTTGCTGTCCCAGATATTATTTTATTTCCCAAATTCAACCTAACCCTCCCCTCCTCCCCACTGCTTCCCTTCACCTGTGTGAGATCTTCCCATCATAATATTTTTTTCCTAGTTGCTTTAAAAAATAGAATAACATGAAAACTGTTAAATTATAATTACTTCTTTTGTGCTTACACACTTAACAATTGCCTGTTAAGAGTTCTGCTGTGCAACTTACAAAAATAAAATCAGCATAAAAACATCAATAAAAATTGATTGGTTAAAAAAGAGAAATAAAGAAAATATATTGCAAAGGCCTGTCTAAAGAATATATTTTCAAAGGGCATCTGAAAAAAGGGAGGGGTGGTTTGCAGCTCTTTCTGGTTGCAGGTGAACAGGAAGGTTGAAGTGCCACCAAAGAGGATCAGGTCCAAAGGGCTCTTTTAAGTGAGCCCACAGCCTTAGGATGTGCTCTATCAAGCCAACACCTGGAACCAATTCAGTTATGCAGGATTCCATTTCCGCTACAGCTCTTTCCAGTTGCATAGTAAATATTTGGAATCAGGTGAAGTCTTTGGAAGAGAAGGAATTATGATTAAAGCTCTCAAGTACCCAGTTGGCCTGGGGGTGGAGAAGGAAAAAGATATAAGGCTGGAAAAATCAAGAGTGGGATTCAGATTCCCCCCCCCCTTTTTAATGCATGTCAGACAAGTAAATGCTCAGTTGATTAATCCATTGAGTGTTCGTTGGCAATGAATTGGATCTGTATGTGCCTGCATTTGCGAAAAGAAACCAGAGGATGATCCAAGTGAACTGTGGGGGGGGGGGGAGGGAGGCCGCTGGTGTTGTTCTGTAATTCAAGAGTTCACACCATGCTCCAGTAGCCAGGGTCTGTGGCAGATAGGAATGAATGAATCTGCCTGTTTCCCTTTCTCTCAGTCTCTTGATTTTCCAGACTTTTAGTTTGGTTCACTGCATTTCTTCCTCATTTTGCAATTAAATGAAAAGGTCTTAAGTTTCATCAGCATTTTGGTGCAAATTTCTCTTGTTATACAGAATTTTGCATCCAGTTTTGGGTTTTGTCTAATATGGTGCATTTCTGACCTGTCATTCACTAATGCAGTGGTGGGGAAGCCTTTTCACCCTCTGGATGCTGCTGGACTGCAGCTCCCATCAGCTTTGGCTATTGGCTGTGACGGCTGGGGCTGATGGGAGTTGGAGTTCAATCACAAACTAAACAACTCAGTATGTGGTTTACGAAAATTCATTTAAAATATTGTATGACATTTCAATACCTTCTTTTACATGAAATCTTTAATAATATATACAAGTGCCAAAATAATCATGACATGCACAACTCAATATCTCAGAGCCAAACAGTCCAAATATTCCTGAAATAAGTCTAGGAGAACAACTCTCTGTGTGTATACTTGTGCTGGTTGCGATCCCAACGGAACTCCGGCACATACACATGGGAGATGTTCAGCAGCATCTGGAGGGCCAAAGGTTCCTCCACCCCAGGTTAATGTGTGTATCTTTAGTCATGCATTCCCCTAGTATGTACATTTTTGCATGCATTATTTGGTTGGGGAACATCATCACAAAATTTGGAGATTTCATGATAGCCATCTTCAAATAGCTAAAGGGCTGTCCCATGGAAGATGGAGCAAGCTTGTTTTCTCCTGCTCTGGAGGGTAGAACCTGAAACAATCGATTCAAGTTACAAGAAAGGAGACTCAGGTTAAGCATTAGGGAAAACTTTCTGACAGTAAGAGCTGTTTGACAGTGGAAGAGGCTCCCTCGGGAGCTGGTGGACTCTCCTTCCTTGGAGGTTTTTAAGCAGAAGTTGGATGGTCATTTGTCATGGATAGTTCAACTGATATTCCTGCATTGCAGGGGGTTGGACTAGATGACCATTGCAGTCCCTTCTAACTCTACAATACTATGATTCATCTGTGCTAGTCATTTTACACAGTATGATACCATTTTGAATAGTCATGGTTGCTCCCCAAAATCCTGGGCAACTGTAGTTTATTAAGGTTGTTGAGGGTTGTTAGGTAAAAAAGGTAAAGGTACCCCTGCCCGTACGGGCAAGTCTTGACAGACTCTAGGGTTGTGCGCCCATCTCACTCTAGAGGCCGAGGGCCAGTGCTGTCCGGAGACACTTCCGGGTCACGTGGCCAGCGTGACAAAGCTGCATCTGGTGAGCCAGCGCAGCACACGGAAACGCCGTTTACCTTCCCGCCAGTAAGCGGTCCCTATTTATCTACTTGCACCCGAGGGTGCTTTCGAACTGCTAGGTTGGCGGGCGCTGAGACCGAGCAACGGGAGCGCACCCTGCCGTGGGGATTCGAACCGCCGACCTTTCGATCGGCAAGCCCTAGGCGCTGAGGCTTTTACCCACAGCGCCACCCGCGTCCCGCAAGGGTTGTTAGGAAACCCCCTATTTCCTCCCACAGAGACCTACGATTCCCAGCATTTCCTGGGAATGGGGATTGATTGCTAAACCATTCTGGGAATTGTAGCTATGGGTGAACACTTTTTAACAAACTACAGCTCCCAGGTTTCTTTAGGGGAAGCCATGGCTGCTTAAAGTAGAATGATGCTGCTTTAAATGTATAGTGGCAGAGGGGCCTTAGATAGGTTCACATTAAAATCCTAATTGAATCAAATTCATCTTCTATCTCTAGTGGTGACGGTGGCAGAATCTCTAAGTGCCTGATTGATTGAGCCAGGGCCTGGTCCTTCCTGAGATAAATGCCAGCTATTAGTGAGTTCTAGCATCCAGGCTAGCAGGGTCTCTTCTTTCTAGATGCAACCAGGAAGCTGAACTAACCTCTCTTCTTTTCTCAACATGGGTTCGGATATTGTACATGGATAACCAGCATGGTGCCCTCCAGGTTTTGGGCCACAGATCCCATATTCCCTGACAGTTGGCCACACTCCCTGGGGATGATCGTAGCTTTAGTTCAACAATGGCTGGCCACAGGTTCCCCACCCCTGGGGAAGCACAGGTGTGGTATGGTTGCATCCAGTCTCAGCTTTTCAGTTCACATTCTTGTACACAGCTATTTTTCATGAAGTGATAAAACTGTCATGATATCTCAACTTCACACCCTCCTGCAGTCTTTCTACTCACTGAGATGTGTCTAATAGTAATAATAATAATAGTAATAATAATAATAATAATTTATACCCCGCCCATCTGGCTGAGTTTCCCCAGCCACTCTGGGCAGCTCCCAATCAAGTGTTAAAAACAATACAGCTTTAAATATTAAAAACTTCCCTAAACAGGGCTGCCTTCAGATGTCTTTTAAAGATAGGATAGCTGCTTATTTCCTTCACATCTGAAGGGAGGGTGTTCCACAGGGCGGGCGCCACTACCAAGAAGGCCCTCTGTCTGGTTCCCTGTAACCTCACTTCTCGCAATGAGGGCACCGCCAGAAGGCCCTCGGTGCTGGATTTCAGTGTTGAACTCTGATAATGCCTCTTGCTTGCCTAGATGGAGGATAGAGGGGTGGCAAGAGAATGTATGTAGAAACTAGCTTAATGTACAATGCTGAAGTTTACATTCATTGCTCCATTCATTTTTACTTCTGGCCCTGTCCTACCACTGGCATGTGCCCCCCCGCAACGATTATCCTGAAAGGAATGCAGCCCTTGAGCTGAATAATGTTCCCCACTCTTACTGTGCATTATTTTCGCAAATAGACCACTCTACATTATTTTCTGAGCTTCAGAAATGAGTAATGACCTAAGGTAATGTTTGCATCCTGCACTTAGGTCTATAGTGTTCCTAAAACAGATTTATAATTAACCTCCCTCATCTCTATTCATTTCAACATCATAAACAAGACCTATGTTTCTCCCTCTGTTTCCTGGAACATAATTACTAACTAACAAGCATCATCCAGACTAAGGCGCTGTTCTTTGTTTTCATCGTACTGAGATACAGGGCACTTTGACCTTGTTATGCTGATGGTGGGTGGTGGAAGTGGTAAGAGCGGGATGGAAAGTAGCAAAAAGCAGAAGTAAAGTTGGGCGAGGGGAAATGTGGCTCAAATGAGAGACAAAAGGTGACCTTAACCTATGTTTTTAAGTATCTGTGACGCAGGTATCCCCAAATATTTTCAGTCTGAACATACAGTTCCTACTGCTTTATTTAATAAACTTCCCCCCATCTAACTCATTAGGCAGAGAACTTGACTTGCCAACTAATTTACTGCTTCTGCTTCTCTGCCTTTAGCAGCAGTTTGTCATGAAAATAAAATATGCATCATGGAAAAGTTTTCCTAACAGCAGTATAGAGAATGCAGACGAAGTGTCCCCTATCAAATGTCCATGTGTCAAGATGCTGTTAAAGGCACTGGAACACAGCTAGTAAAAACAAGCAGGCAACCATATAAACTGGGGTTGTGCACACCCCCCATACTCTGATCTGATAGAGGACCCAATCTGGCAGTTTGTCTCAATTTGACATTGGCTGATCCAACCTAGAACTGGTCCCCAAACTGATTCAGGGGTCAGTCCTAATGCTCAATTAGGGTCTTAAACCATATTGATAAACATGTGGCCAGGAGGGGTGGGAGAAGAAGGAGAGGCTGTTTCTCCTTCCCCTTCTCCTGACTGCAATACAGAGAGCAGGACTGAACCTAAGTTGGGGATTCAGTCCTCAGTTTGCCTACGCATGCATGTTGCCTACTTGGAAATAGGCATATGCAACCGAAATGAAGTGCAGGGCTGTTTGAAAGCCCTTTTGCACACTGTTTCATGGTACTCTTTGCAGAGGCTGTCACCTGCCTCATCTCCCACACCCCTGTTGCCTGTATGCCAGCCCTGAATCACTCTGGGAAGGCCAACCCAATTTGGGGTGATCCCAAGCTGTCTCAGCCTGATCTGGCCAAACTGCAAACCAATCCAAATCAGCCCAGATCTGATGCATAGCCCAAACATATACTATCCCCAGGACCTCTCTCAGTGTCCTATCCCGTCCAACATTTCCCAACCCAAATAGGGGGGACACCCCCCAGGCCACCTCCATCCTAGACCACCTCCATCCCCACTGCCACCCACAGGTGTGCCCAGGCCACACCACTATGACACCACCTGCAAGTTCGCTGCCCACCTACCACGTTACCTTCACTGGCTCTCCTCTGCTGCCTCCACCATGACAAGACCCACTGTAGCTGCTTCCATATTTCCAGAAGTGTGGCCCGGCTTCTTTGAGTATGTTTGTGGCTGCAGCAGGCCTCAATGGAGGTCTCACAGCAGCAGCGGCAGAATAGTTGGGACATCTGAGATTTGAAACAGAATCTGAGACGTCCTGCTCAAAGTGGGACAGGTGGCAAGTATGTGTCTAGGAGGGGAAACGTTTTGTGTGTTCTTGGTGACTTTCTACAATACTCTTTTTTCTTTACCTCCAAAGGAGGTTGTGCTAGTGGCTAGGGAATGCCCTCTTGGGATGTGGGGGGAAAATTTGTTTGAAAAATGTGTTGAAAAATATTGACTTCGAGCAGTGATTTATCAACTTTTGGCTTGCTGGGGAACAGCATCACCAGATTTAGAGAAAGTTGAATTGCAAAGAATAGTTGGGGCTTGGTTTGCATATTGCATATGAAACCTCAAGCTTGGGGGCCAAATGCCTCTCTGTCTGGCCCCTGGGACTCTCCCCAGGACAGACCTCTTTTCCAGACCACATCTCTCACCATCCCTGAATGTTTTTGCCTGGCTGGCTTGTGTCCTGGAACTATGCCGATGCCTCTTCCTTGCCTGGATGGAGGATAGAGAAGGATGTGTGAATAAATTTATATTTGTGGTTCCACCTCCTGTTGCTTCTGGACCCACCCACCACTGGCACGTGCCTTCCCTCCAGATGATTACCTAGTAGGAAATACAGCCCTCAGGCTGAAAAAGATTCCCCACTCCTCATGTATTTGTTCAGGAAGCATAAATTAGGTAGCTTCGCATGTAAACACAAACCAAATTAATCCCCCCATATCCCTAATTACTCCCACATCAAGTCTCCAGGGAGACAGTCTTTCTCTGTGTATCGTTCTCTGTACAGACCTCCAAATTGCAGCTGCTCTTCACATAAAAACAACTGGATTACATCATTCTTAGCTGGGATTGGAAGAGAGGTATTTCCTAGCCTTTCATGCAATGGAGGCTAGTTTTGTTTGGGGAAATGGGGCAGTGCTTCACCAACCTCAGTCTGTCCTCAACCAGCCCTCACTTGCCTTCCTTCTTGCTTACAACCTGTCCATTGAGTTGCCTTCTTCCTTCATATCTTGGTGCTGTTCCTTGGAGAACCCAGCAGGAAGGAGAATGGGGGGAAAAGTAGAATTAACTGGCTCCACCTGCCATTGGCAGGCATTGAACTTTCATTCATTGGCAGTTTTCAAATTGTGGTTGGATGGCCACCTGTCAGGGATTCTTTAGCTGTGATTGCATTGCAGAGAGTTGGAGTATATGGCCCGTGATGTTCCTTCCAATCCTACAGTTCTTTGATTCTGTGAATCTCAAACTGTTTCATATTAATTCTGGTCAACCCATGGTGTGGTGAGAGCAGGTTGAGATGGCCTCAGGTTGCACCTGGAGCAATCCAGGCTTGTCAAAATGGTGGCTAGTGGGTGGCCAGGGGCATGGAGAAGAAGATGCACACAGATAGTATGTGTGCATCTCCTACTTTTCTCTGGACGTGTGTGTGTGTGTGTGTGTGTGTGTGTGTGTGTGTGTAAGGCATGTAAGATGGCACTTTAAAAGAACTCTGTTTGCAAACAGTATGTGTCCATTTGAAATGGCAATATGAAGCACTGGCACTGAGAACTTCATTCCCAGCTTCAGCCTATTCAAACTTCTGATTTCTCACCTTCACCATTACTATTTTTGCCAGCCAAGTGTTCTCCTGGCATACCCATCCCTTCTCAGCAGCTGCTTTTGTGTTGGAGAAGAAAGGCATTTCCCTGCTCCTTGTCTCCAGTATGAATAATTCAGCAGCTGTAGAGTAGCCCTTTGTTCTCCCAGCAGGACTTTCATGTGAGATGCCCAAAGGCTGATGTACATAAGATGGCAGGACCAAGGCTGTCCTGCTGAGCCCTGTGAAGGCAGGCCCAGGCAGGGGTCCCTCATGGCAATTGACATGACCTGATGCTTCAGCTTCCCTCACCTCAAAAGGGGACCCTCAGGTGGGGTGGCCAAAGCATGTGTGTTTCTTTCACTATCCAGCCTTGTTGAGAGAGAGAGAGAACTCCAAGGGGACTAGGACCTTGCATTTGGTTTTCAAGTGGTGCTTTCACTTCAGAAAAATCCACCAGTCAAAAGCCAAATGGACTTGAAATTAAAGGTTAGGCACTGTCTTGGGAGGGTATTTCAAACTGGGTTTCCATCCATCAGGTTTATGTGTGTGACCTCTTCCAATGCATAAAAATATGAGACGGACTTGACCCTTCATATCCCAGTATCCTTCTCTCACGGTGGCCAACCAGATGCCTGTGGAAAACCCATAAGCTGTACATGAGCACAACAGCACTCTGCCCACATGTGATTCCCAGAAACTTGTGTTCAGAGGAATAATTTCTCTGAGGCAGAGCACAGCCATCATGGCTAGTAGCTGTTTATAGCCTCCTTCTCCATGATTTTGTCCCATTCTCTTTTTAAGCCTTCCAGAGTGGTGGCCATTACTGTTTCTGGTGGGAGGGAGTTCCACAGTTTAACTATGTGCTGCATGAAGAAATACTCTTTGAATGTTCTGAATCTTCCAGTATTCAGCATCAATGGATGGCCATGAGTTCTACTGTTATGAGAGAGAAGGAAAAAAACAAAACACTTTTCTCCTTAATTTTTTCCATGCCATGCATAATTTTATATATTTCTGTCGTGCCACCACTTACTCACATTTTCTCTAAAGTAAAAAGTCCCAAATACTGCAGCCTTTCCTCATAAGGGAGTTTCTCCAGCCCCTTGATCAATTTTGGTCACTCTTTTCTGAACCCACAGTAGCAAGAACCAAACCCTCCTCAGGCCACACCTCTCATCAGCCCTGTTCCAGTAAAAGCAAGTGCTTTTACTTTGCCAAAATGCGTCCTTGACAAGTGATGATGCCTCTTCCTTGCCTGGATAGAGAGTCATGTGTGTAGAAACCTTTGTCTTTTGTGTGGCTGGATTGTACCCTTCTGTGCAGAGGTCAGTGTCACACCTGTTTCTCCACCCCTTTTTTTGCCTCTGTACCTGACCACCTCTGGCATGCAGAAATTTTCCTACGAGCGGATATGGGCCTTGAGTTGAAAACATTTGCTCACCATTGATCTATGCAGATGGATGCAACTGGAATAAGCTCTTCCTCTCTTCCCATACCCTCCAAATCTTGCCCTGAGTTTTCCCAAGCAAAGAGAGCACAGGTGCATTGGGCGGAAGTTAAAGCCCAGATTTCCTTTCAGTTGCATCAAAACAGCTGGAATTGCAAAGCATCTGCTCATCGCTGGAGTCCCAGGAGGAATTGCACAATACAAAGGATGGGCTATGCTAGGGGAAGATGAAATGTATGGCTCTGAAACCTGAGAATGAATACTCCCCCTGCTTCCTGCCCAGATGGAGGATTATCTTTTCATGAACGTGACAAACTGTTAATGCTTGAGCTGAAGCGAAGCAAGGGGAGCATTAACTCAGGCCAATTCTGGGTGTGTGTGTGTTGCACCATCAGGGGCATTAAAAAAAACCATGTTGATCTACATTTGTCGGGTGCCAGAATGGCTTAGCAATCCAGTGTGTGCCGTAGAATGCCAAGCATCTTCCAATAGTCACCTGCAGCAAATGCCAGTCAGTGTTGTGTTAGAAAGAATGGGGATGACATTATTAAACTCTGGAATTGGCTCCCACAAGGGATAGTGAAGGCCACCAAATTGGACAGCTTTAAAATAGGATCAGGGAGGATAAGGCTATCAATGGCTATTGAGCCTGACAGCCACTGCTATTTTTCTAGAAAAAAAGGTGCCGGAACTCACCATGAACACCTCTCTTGTTCTCTTAGAATGGCAATGGTACCCAACTGAGAGGTGCCAAAAGTGAGTTCCAGTGAGGTGAGTTCCGGCTGAAGAAAAGCCATGCTGATAGCTATGCTCTAGCCAGTGGCGTAGCATGGGGGGGTGCAGGGGGGACCGGCCGCACCGGGCGCAACATCTGGGGGGGCGCGCTCCATGGGTTAGGGGGCACAAAATCCACGGGTTAGGGGGCGCAAATTACTTGCCTTGCCCCGGGTGCTGACAACCCACGCTACGCCACTGGCTCTAGCTCCGCTGTTAGAGGTGGCAATGCTTCTGAATAGCAGATGCTGGAAACGGCAGGAAGGTAGAGGGCGGTTGTGTTCAGGTCCTGCTTGTGGGTTCCCCTTGACCGTCTGGTTGGGCCCTCTGAAAACAAAATTTTGGAATAGATGGACCACTGCCCTGCCCTGCAGGGCTCTTCTTATGCTCCTATGATTATAACTCAGTGGCTGAACACATGCATACCTGGCACCTCCAGTTAATAGGATCTGGTAGCAGGGTAAAGCAGGGGACAGAGAAGAAATTCAATGTGGTTTGCATTTTAGTGATAAACTACCCAATTCATACTTCTCGAACCAAGACACAAAACCAAAATAGTTACCCTGTGAAATTCACACTCCTCTGGATTTTATGATGCAGTCCACTAACCAAAAATGTGTACAAAAATGCATATATTTGAGGAAAGTGTGTACCCAAATAAATGCACATTAGTGAAAATAACGCAACAATTCATTTTGCTAGGGAAAATTGATTGATTGATTGAGAGAGAGAATATAACTCAAACCTCATATGAAAGGGGTGTATTTTTGGACAAATCTGCACTAAAACGGTCATGAATGGATTCAAGCTGATTGTTTTTGTTTTGTTAAATGTACCAATTGCTCATGAAATGTGCAGCACTGCAGCTAAGACTGGAAAAATGAGAAATTGAGGGAAACAGAAATGGACAGGTACACGCATTCCTAGCTCAGGTTGTCTAACTATAGTCTCCATTTTCCCCAATGTTTCTCTTTTCCCATTGAAACAGCTGGCTCTTAGGGATGGGGAGATGTGTCAGGGCTCATCAACATTTCTACTTGTCCCACCACTTTCCCAGGGAAACCCTCTCTTTACTTCCAAATCAGAGCAAATGTTAATTTGGTTTTCTGCATATTGAGGTTTGCTCCAATTCAGAGGTAAATAGTGGGTTTTCCTGAGGAAAGCAGTGGGTCAAGCAAAACACCAGGCAGAAGACCTTCTTGGTAGTGGCGCCCTCCTTGTGGAACACCCTCCTTTCAGATGTCAAGGAAATAAAGAACTCCATAACTTTTAGAAGACATCTGAAGGCAACTCTGTATTGGGAAGTTTTGAGTGCTTGATATTTTACTTTGTTCTATATATGCTGTAAGCCGCCCAGAGTGGCTGGGGAAACCCAACCAGATGGATGGGGTATAAATAACAACAACAACAACAACAACAACAACAACAACAACAACAACAAACACTTCTTGGACCCATGCTTTCTAGGTGTGGGACAAGCAGGTGTGGATGAGCCATCAGTTTTGGCTTTTTCCTTTTTTTGCAAGCGGGACAGAGGAATGCTGATTGATTTGGAATGATTGGAAGGGCGCATGACTGTCACGTCCTCAGGCTGCCCTGCAACTAGCTCTGTGCCACTTTGCAATGGCAGCTGCATTTTGCTGCTGGTGAGCAAAGGGACAGCTAAAACCCTGGGAGAGGGTATAGGCTGGGGAGAACAGTGGTCGATACGTGGCTTCCCCCTTCTCCAGCTTCCTGGATTTTTAATGTCATTAAAATGGGGCAGAGGGAGCAATGGCATTAAAAACCTGGGAAGCTGAAGGTCTCTCTATCTGGTGGATGAGCATCTGGGAGCTTCTTGAGGGCTGGAGTGAGTCTGATCCTGCACACCAGGTTTCCTTCCTTCTTCCTCAACTCAGAAGTGCACCACCCTGGTGAGGAGAGCCCACAGAAAGCCCAAAGCTGTGTGTGTGTGTGGAAGGCACCATCAGAGAGGCTCTTGCTTAGGAAAGCACATCCTTGCTGCCACCCCCCCCAGGCTAATGTGATTATATACGCACCTTGATCCCATTATCAGAATAGCAAATAGTGTGGTGGGAGGAGGGCCAGGAGGTGTGGCGGTGCGTAATGGACCCATTGGGTGGAGAAGAGCACGGGCAAGCAAGTGAACACAGGTGACCTGAGTCCAGAAGGCACTTCAGGAAGCAGTGCAGTGGGCCCAGAGGGGAACCTTCCTCTCTCCTCCCTCTCCAGTGGGGAGCACACCCACGGCCCGCCTGCAAGCTCCCTCCCCCACAGTGTATGCCCTGTTCTGACTCCAGTGCAATCTTCCTGTGCAACGAGGTAAAGGAACAGTCAGCACACAGCCCCCACACTATTGCAGCCCCTGCCACCATTCCCACCCTGCTTGTCTCCCATGCCAAGCCCTTCTTGCCATATTCATCATCTTCCCCACCCTACAGCAACTCCTGGTAGATCCAAGGAACTTGGTACGTGAGGAATCAGGGAGAGAGAGAGGGAGAGAGAGGAGGGGCGGGGGAGTGGGCAGCTCAGGTATGGACCCAAAGAAGTTGTGGGGAGATTATCCCAGGACCTTGGCTGGGCGCTTGGCCACTGGTGGGGAGTTGCAAGCCCTGCTCCAGGTGTTGCTGCTTTTGTTGACTGTAGACAGAAAGTCTTTCTACCGACCTCGGCTTTGTGTGTGCGTGCACCATAGGTTAGATAGAATAGAGGCTGTAAAACATGCCTTGATCTGGGCATTGGCAATCCACGGTATGCCACTGTTACACACACACACACAGAGAGAGAGAGAGAGAGAGAGAGAGAGAGAGATTTAGTCTTAAAAAATGATCACTTCCCTGATTTTTGCAATGCACCCCTCCAACCAAGCAGCAGGTACTAAAATGTGTACAAAAGGGAAAATGTGCATATAAATGCACATGTCTGTGAAAATAACATACAAAAATGATCTATATTTGGCAAAAATGCACTATACCGCTCGATTTATTGCATGGGCTTAATGGTCTTTTATTTTGGTAAGTGATGGATACATTTTGTTAAATGAAATCTGAAAAACTTTTTAAAAGAATATGGGTGACTAAAGGATTATCTTTGGGTAGGCTTGCTGAAATAAAATAGAGTGGTACATCGGGTGACAGACGCTTCAGGTTATAGACTTCGCTAACCAAGAATAGTGCCTCAGGTTAAGAACTTTGCTTCAGGATGAGAACAGAAATCGTGTGGCGGCAGAAGTGGGAGGCCCCATTAGCTAAAGTGGTGCTTCAGGTTGAGAACAGTTTCAGGTTAAGAACGGGCCTCCGGAACGAATTAAGTTCTTAACCAGAGGTACCACTGTATACCTCTGATTTAAAATGAAGGCTGGTCCATTAGGGCAAATGTGGCACATCAGCTACCAAGCCCAGTCTGCCCTCAGTCTGGCTCCACAAGCCTAACTTCTTACTTATGACCAGTTCAAAGGTGTGTGCATAGAATGTCAGCCCCCTTCTCCTTTGCAGGGCAGTAAGGAGGAAGATGGGAATTAAAGGAGGATGAGGTGGCTTTGCCTGCCATTGGCTCTGACTCTACGTACTATTGGCCTCCACTGCCTTCCACCCTATTAGTCCCAATGAGCACCACCCCCACCCTGTGCTGCCAATATATGCTTTATTCAGAGGCATAGTTGGAGACTGGTGAAACTGGACCCTGCCAAGCATTGCAGAGGAGATTGGTGAAACTGGACCCTGCCAAGGATTCCAGAGGTGTGCGCGCAAAAATCACCATTGGAGATTGACAGGGAGAGGAAGTGACACTAGACCCCTTTTGGATGTTGCAGGAACCCTTTTGACCTGGCAGGAGCACTTTCAAAATACAAGCCTGCGCCTGCTAGGAAACTGGAAGTGCCACTGCTCTCCCCCTCCCCTGCCACCTTTCAATCAAAGCTAGTGAGTTGGCAAAGGTCAGCAGTCATGGGTCAGGAAAGGCTGCTGGCAACAATGAGCCCAAACAACAAATACTTCTGCCGTCCCCACAAGCATCTCAGGACAAGGTGGGAGGGCAGAGGCTAGGCAGGATCGCCCCCTGCTCCTGCTGATCAGGATTGTGGCTGACTCTGGGTGGGGTGCCCTCTCTCAAAGCCCACCCCACTCACAGGATACTGGTGCTCTCAGCATAATAATAATAATAATAATAATAATAATAATAATAATAATAATTTATTATTTATACCCCGCCCATCTGGCTGGGCCTCCCTAGCCACTCTGGGCGGCTTCCATAAAAACCAAAAATACAGTAAAATATCACACGTTAAAAACTTCCCTGAACAGGGCTGCCTTCAGATGTCTTCTGAATGTCAGGTAGTTGTTTATCGCTTTGACATCTGCTGGAAGGGCGTTCCACAGGGCGGGCGCCACTACCGAGAAGGCCCTCTGCCTGGTTCCCTGTAGCTTTGCTTCTCGCAATGAGGGAACCGCCAGAAGGCCCTCGGCGCTGGACCTCAGCGTCCGGGCAGAACAATGGGGGTGGAGACGCTCCTTCAGGTATACTGGACCGAGGCCGTTTAGGGCTTTAAAGGTCAGCACCAACACTTTGAATTGTGCTCGGAAACGTACTGGGAGCCAATGTAGGTCTTTCAAGACCGGTGTTATATGGTCTCGGCGGCCGCCCCCAGTCACCAGTCTAGCTGCCGCATTCTGGATTAGTTGTAGCTTCCGAGTCACCTTCAAAGGTAGCCCCACGTAGAGTGCATTGCAGTAGTACAAGCAAGGGGCAGGGGCAGGCAGAAAGAGAGCAAGCACCTGCAGAAGCCTGCAGAGGGTTTTCCTCTGCCCTGGATCTGGCGCCATCCAGGCCAGGGGAACCCTGAGCCTGATTCACCCTGGCAATGGCCTACCAGGGTACATTGCTGCCCACAATGCTCCTCTGCAAACCAGGAGGAATAGGAGGAGGAGTGGATCCTGCTGTTCTTTCCTGCCAGGGGTGCCTCACCAACTGGAAGTGGACATATTCCATTTGCTGCCCTTGCCTGAGCTCATGAAAGGGCTCATGTCTTCACATGTCCTGCCAGTTCCTCACTCAGAGAAGAGGGTCTCCCCCCTCCACACTTGTTACATGACAATTTAAATCACTAATTACGGCAATCATTTACTGTTAAATTTCATTTCATAGGCAAGTGTAACCCTGTGCACAATGCAACCAGGACTTCTTAAATCAAGGCTCAGAGCCACGAGGAACCAACCAATATGCTTCACTCTTTTGGAGGTTGGAACATATGGTGGCAATCCTAATCCAATTTACAGTCGTACCTTGGAAGTAGAATAGAATCTGTTCCGGAGGTCTGAAAACCAAATCGTGACTTCTGATTGGCTGCAGGAAGCTCTTGCAGCCAATCTGAAGCTGTGAAAGCCCTGTCAGATGTTCAGGTTCCTAAAAAACGTTTGCAAACTGGAACAGTCACTTCTGGGTTTGCGACATTTGGGAGCCAAAATGTTTGAGAGCTAGTCTGTTCGAAAACCAAGGTACAGCTGTACTAGGAAGTAAGACCTCCTTTGACTCAGCAGAACTTACGCCTGAATAGGGTTATGCAGTCAGGCACCAATCCTATACACTTAATCTTAGACTAAACCATATTGAACTCCATGGAGCAATTTTCTGAGTAGGCCCACAGAGGACTGCATGGTTGGTTGGTTTATTTGGCACTGCCAAAGAATCCTTTACAAGGCTTGCCTTGTATGTATAGTGACAACATGCCCATTATATAGACTGGGGCACGTGGGGGTGGGGTGTTACTTTGTAAGTATTTTGGATTGACGCTCACTGGAACATTTACTTTCTAAAAATAAAAAAGTCACATGCCAAAATAGTTCAGTTAGCAAAGGACCCAGCCTGTGTTTAAGTCTACAAGGCATACCAGAGTTTCAAGTACTTCAGTGGAGTAAAATGTCGCTATTGCGGTAAAGTTGTTTTTTTTTCAGGGGGTGGGTTACTGATACATCTCCTTGTCAAGGGTTCAAGGGACCCTAGGTAAGCCTCTGCCTTTTGGGGGGGGCATTTCTTGTTTATTTTGGAGAACTGCATTGCAAAATTCAGAGCAGAGTGATAATTTTGAAAGGTTGGTTGTGTTTCAGTTTGTGCAAGGTTCGGAAGTACAATTCAGAACTCAATGAATTTCATACACAGTGGTGGAGCTTCATGCTTCGACACCAGGGGGGTGGAGATCAGGCAGGGATGGGGCTGGCGTGTGTTCCAGGGGTGGTACCCTGCACGGGCAGGGGGAGCAGCCGCGATGGCACCCTACCAGTATCGCGCTGCCGGGGGCAGTACCCTCCCCCCGCACTCCTCTTCCTCCGCCAGTGTTCATACCCTCCAAGTCTCCAGATTTTTCAGGGACAGTCCTGGAATTATGAAAGTAATCCTGACTTCTGATTTGATCTGGGCATGCCCCCATTCCCCCCCACGTCAGTGCAATTGCTCCTGACTTTGGGGCATAGCTGTCAACCGTCCTTTATTTGGCGGGAAACTCTCTTATCCCAGCGCCGTGTCCCGCTGCTCTCCCTTACTGATGATGTCCCTTAAATTTCCTGGATTTCAAAGGAAGCAGCTCCTCTCCCTCCCTCCCTGTGCTCCAACTGTGTTGCTTGGCTGCGTTGCTCACCCAATAAGGAGTCTAAGAATGACTGATCAAATCGGCCACGTTGCCTGGGGACTCGCCTTTGCTCAGCGCTTCCCAGCAGAGAGGTGACAGTGGTTTTTCTGGCTGCATCCCCTTTGCCGGGTTGCTGCACTGTGGGAACCACCGCTTGAGGCTTTGTTTGGCTGCTGGCTGGGCTTTCTGCCTTTGGCTGGGAGGGGCTCAGAAGTTGAACATACCTGTGTTCGGAAAATCCCTTATTTTGGCTGCTGATCCCTTATTTTCAAATCTGTAAGTTGACAGCTATGGTTTGGGGAGGAGGATGAGCCAGCACTCCCATGGCCACCACTGCTGGCCTCTTCCCTTAGGCAGCTTGTAGTGGTTGCTGGAGAGTGGGTAAAGAGGAGGAGAGGCTGCTCAGTCCCACATGACATACTGGCTCTGATGGACTGGCAGAGGGCAGGGCAGCCTTGGTCAGGAAGAAAGGGGGAGTGGAGTGGAGCACAAAGAAGTCTTGGTTGTTTTTATATTTTAAAAAAATGCTTTGTGCATCCACGTTTAATCTTGCCCCTTTCTAGAATTTATTTATTGCTGTGTGTTTTTCTTTTTGTAAATCTCTCAAAGAATAAAACAAAACAAAACTGGGATTAAGGGGTTTCTCAGGACGATGGAGCATGTGTGTGTGTGCTGTGTCCCGTTGGTGTAGCAGTGGTGATGATTGCCCTTCTTCAGATAGGAGGACACACGCAAAAATGGTAGGTTGAGGAGGGTCAGTTGTGGGGAGAGTGAGAAATGTCCCTATTTCATCTGAGGAATGTTAGGGGGGTTGGGAATTTCCTCCACCACCGGCTCTGCACCCCCATTTGGGGCTCTAAGCCCTTTGTGTTTTATCTAGTGCCCCTGCCTTATTTCACCCCCCCTTTTGCCCTGCCATGCTTGTCTCTGTGCCATTGGGAGATGTTGTGTCATTAACATATATCAGCAGAGTAGAGCTATGTCTCTCTTCTTGGACACCGTTCTACAGGCAGCAACAATAGGTTCCAAATTTAGCTTCTTGCAAAACTCATCCATCTCTTTTGGCCTGCTTTAGTGTCCCCACCTGGAGAATTTATTTCAGCTCAACACCTGCTTCATTTGCCAGTTCTGAATGAGCAAGGGGCGGGGGTGCGGGGTGTGTGTGTGTGTGAGAGATCTGGCAAATGAGTCTTGCTGGATTTGTGCTACTGGCAGGGACACCTTGTACTCTTCTCCCTTTGGGGCCAATTCACAGGTCAAGTAACAGTTTGGCAAGGAAAGATGCCAGCGGAGGCTGCTCCATTAGGGCAAAAAGGGCACTCCTTTATCAGTCCCTGGGTGCCTTCAGCCACCCCCCACCTGTCTGCCTTATCATTTACAACCAGTCCAGAGTGTAACTCTGCCTGTCAGCTTCTTCCTCTTTAGTCTCAGCATTGCCCCTTTGGAACTCATCAGGGAGGACGATGGAGGACAAAACTGGAATTTTGTTGCCTCTGTCACTGGCTCTGGTGCCGCCTAATTTTGGGCTCCTTGCCCTACCAGTCACAAGTGAGCCCTGTTACAAAATATAGCACTCTCCCCAACACCTGACAGGGTTCTAGTCACCCATTCCCTCTTCTTGGATACTCCATTCCACACACCCATGCTTTCCCATTTTTCTTTTCCAACTGATACTGTACTCAACGTTTCATAACATTTTCTCCTTATTTTTTTAATTGGAGGGTTATTTTATAAGGTTTCCTTTCAAGCTTTCATCCCCTATAGTGATCATTTTTAAATTGTGCTTCTGCAAATCCTGGGCCTCCTTGGCATCTAGGGAATGGTTGCAGCTCAGTGGCAGAGCATCTGCTTTGCATGCAGAAGGCCCCAGTTTCTGTCCCTGGCATCTCCACATAGGGCTGGAATCACCTCCTGCCTGAATCACTGGAGAACCACTGCAGTCAGTGTTGACAGTACAGTAATGCCTCCGCGAACGTCTGCCTTGTCTAGCGTCCCCTCCAGCGAATATCCGCAGCAAACCCGGAAGTACCGGAACGAGTTACTTCCAGGTTTGCCACATGCGCAGAAGCACTACATCGCGCTTCACACATGCACAGAAGCGCAAACCACTCCATGTGCGTGAGCAGACGCAGCACTTTGCCCTGCATCCTTTTCGGCTAGCAGCTGGGGCTCTGAAACGGATCCCGGCTGCAGAATGAGGTACGACTGTACTGAATCAGAAGGACCCAATGGTCTAGTTCAGAATAAGGCACTTTCTTATGTTACTCTGTGCATGGTGGTACCTCTCTCACAGTGGCCCAACTTGGCCACTCACTGCCTGAGTTTGCTGTTAGAGGGCAGGGCATGACGACTTAGTTGTCTCTTTTCTCCCACAAAACATACTTCAAGTTTGACCCCTTGGATCATACGTGGGGCCTGTCTAGCTGCCTGACGACCTGCCTTTCTGTCTGGGTCTACTTCTCTGTTCCCCACTATCTCCCCCTTGGAATATTTACTTGGCAATAGGCAGCAAAGTATATACTTGGCAACACTTTCTGGCTTGGAATCTATGGGCATTCTCAGGAATGATGTGGCCTACTCTGAAAATGAGGGACATTTGGACGCTACACTCTACAAGCCTGCCTTCCAGAATCCATTTTATATTGGGCCCAAGTCCCTCCAGAGTCTAGGCCAACCTGAAATGGATTTGTTTTGGCATGTGCTTCCCTTGAGCCCCCAAGCTTGCTGCTTATTAAAAGCTTAAATTTTCAAAAGAAACCCAAGGCAACTAACAAATCCAAATGTCACACAATACAGTGGTACCTCTGGTTGCGAACGGGATCCATTCCGGAGCCCCGTTTGCAACATGAGCAGAATGCAACCTGCGTCTGCGCGTGCACGGGTCGCGATTTGTCGCTTCTGCTCATACACATGACATCATTTTGAGTTTCTGCACATGCACAAACAGCGAAACCCAGAAGTAACCCTTTCTGGTACTTCTGGGTCACAGCAGGACGCAACCTGAAAAGATTTAACCTGAAGGAAATGTAACAAGAGGTATGGCTGTATTAGAATATATTGCGGTCCACCTCTCTGGAAGATCAGAAAATGGACATTAAAGAAAATAACCACCTGCATCAGAAATCAGTGGAAAAAAGAAAGTCAGCCAAACTATTTTTTTTTAAGCCACCTAACAATGTAGTGACGGGTCTTAGAGACACCTCCCTTGGCCAGGCATTTTGCAGGATGGGGCCACCACAAGAAAAAGCCCTGGCCCCAGTTACCACCAGCCAGGTTTCACAGAGGGATTTTGGCTTTTAATGATACGCCTCTCCTCCATGCATTTGTGTAACCCTCTTTTAATGCCACCCCACTTTGTAGCCATCACTGCTTCCCGTGGGAGTGGATTTCATAGGTTAACTATGCTCTGTGTGAAGAAGGGAAGAAGGACAATATTTGATCTCTCCCGAATCTTCCAACATTCAGCTTCATCGGGTGTCCACAAGTTCTAGCGTTAATGAGAGGGGGAGAAAAACTTTTTCTCTGTGCGATTTCTCCATGTCATGCATAAGTTTATACATTGTATCCAGTGCTCCCCTCCCCCCAGAAAAATGTCGTATTTTTTGCTCCATAAGACCACAAGACGCACCTAGTTTTTGAAGGAGGAAAACAAGCAAAAAAAATATTCTGAATCTCAGAAGCCAGAACAGCAAGAGGGATTGCTGTGCAGTGAAAGCAGCGATCCCTCATCCTGTTCTGGCTTCTGGGATAGCTGTGCAGCCTGTATTCACTCCATAAGATGCACACACATTTCCCCTTACTTTTTAGGGGGGGGGGGGAGTGAGTCTTATAGAGCAAAAATTACGGTAGGTGCTGTTTCTCATCATGAAGTTATTACAGCAAGTGACACACTTTTTAACAACAACAAAAAGAGATGTTGGTACTGTGCACTCTTGAGTATCCCCTGGAAAATAAAACCACTGCTTGTATCATGTTACATCTTAATCACCTTTCCTGTAAACCTCATAGTGCAGCCACACTGTCCCCTTGATGCTGTCCTTTTCAGAACCTTTTCCAGCTGTACAATATCCTTTTTGATGCAAGGTGACCAGTACTCTACACAGTATTCCAAATGTGGTTGCACCATAGATTTGTATAATGGCATTATGATAGCGGCAGTTTTATTTTCAATTTCTTTCCTAATGAGTCATAGAATCATAGAATCATAGAACTGTAGAGTTGGAAGGAACCCCAGGTGTCACCAATCCAGCCCCATGCTGTGCAGGAATCACAGCTAAAGGATCTCTGACAGATGACCATCCAACCTTAGGGGAAACAAATTTTTTTGGGAGGGGGGTGGGTAACAGAGGCAGGGTTCCACTCATGAAACACATCTTAAGTACTTTTAAATGTTTCTGGATTTCTATTAACAAACCTTCCTGGAAATGGGACAGGACTGAATTACTCCCATCCCTTCTGAAAACAGTATTGTTTTTGAAAACCAGTTTAAGCCATTTTTATGGTAAATTTGTATATTGCTTTGAGATATATGTAAAAGGTAATTGTAAAGGGACCCCTGACCATTAGGTCCAGTCATGAACGACTCTGGGGTTGCGGCGCTCATCTCGCTTTATTGGCCGAGGGAGCCGGCGTACAGCTTTCGGGTCATGTGGCCAGCATGACTAAGCCACTTCTGGCGAACCAGAGCAGTGCACGGAAATGCCATTTACCTTCCCGCCGGAGCAGTACCTATTTATCTACTTGCACTTTGATGTGCTTTCAAACTGCTAGGTTGGCAGGAGCAGGGACTGAGCAACGGGAGCTCACCCCGTCACGGGGATTCAAACCACCGACCTTTTGATCAGCAAGCCCTAAAAGGTGATAAATGAAAGAATCTGGCGTACTGGTTAGAATGCTGGACTAGGACCTGGGAGGCTTGGGTTCAAATCCACCCCTCCTCCCAGTATGAAGATCACTAGGTGACCTTGGGCCAATTACTCTCGGCCTAACCTACCTCACAAGGTTGTTGTGAGGATAAAATGGGGAGGAAGTAGAGCTGCATGCACCACCACGAGCTCTTTAGAGGAAAGTTTGGATAGAAATGTAATAATAAATACTTATAATGTGGTTTTATTGGGTCCATCCATTCCTTTGGAGAGGTGTAGATGCATCTATTGACCTTTCCCTGTCTACCTGCCACAATCCTGTCCCCGTCACCTGATTTATAGCAGGTAATGCAGGTCACTGGCACAAGAAAGACATCTCCCTCTTAACCAGGCAAATTCAGTATGCAGGCATTTGCTCCTTCCTAGCTGTCAGATCCCTTTCCTCTTCTCAACGGAAAATCAAAGCTGAGTGATGGAGCCACCATCTGAAGCACTGAACCAGAAGGGAGGGCATTCATTTTAAGAGAGTGAGAATGAGAGAAAGAAATGCTTGCTGAATGCCAAGTTGGGTGTTTAATGCTCAAGAGGCAATGCTGCCTTGTACCCTGAGCCGAGGGCCAGGGGTTAAAGGAAAGGGGAGGTGGGAGATAGGTAAACACGGGGCCAGGAAGTGCTGGTTGCCATTAACAGAGTGCCGTGGGGTCGCTTGGAACACTTTGGAGCTGCTTGGGTGCAAACCCTCCAGGCTAAATGGAAGTGACAGTTTTGACAGGAACAAGGAAGACCATGATTAACACCCCCCCCACACCTGCACACATACAATGGATGCATGTATACGTGTTTGGATCATAGGCTCAGGACAGGAGCCGCAAGAATGACAGTTGAGAGTAGTTGTCAACTGGCCTCTGCAAAATAGGGGCTAATGAGAAGAGTCGGGATTTTAGGGTGGGTATTTGGAAAGCAGTTTCCTCCAGAATGGGACGCAGGTGGCGCTGTGGGTTAAACCACAGAGCCTAGGATTTGCCGATCAGAAGGTCAGCGGTTCGAATCCCCTCGACGGGGTGAGCTCCCGTTGCTCAGTCCCTGCTCCTGCCAACCTAGCAGTTTGAAAGCACGTCAAAGTGCAAGTAGATAAACAGGTACCGCTCTGGTGGGAAGGTAAATGGTGTTTCCGTGTGCTGTTCTGGTTCGCCAGAAGCGGCTTAGCCATGCTGGCCACATGACCCGGAAGCTGTCTGTGGACAAACGCTGGCTCCCTTGGCCTATAGAGCGAGATGAGCGCACAACCCCAGAGTTGGTCATGACTGGACCTAATGGTTTACCTTTACCTTTACCTTCCTCCAGAATGTGTGGTGTAGCAATTGCAGTACCCTGTGAGTGGGATCTGGCCAGACTGGATGCAACATGGGAAATATGTGAGCAGGGATCCTTCTGCCTCTTCTGCATTGTAGCCTCCAGCTAAAAATATAAGTAGACCCTGCTGAATCAGGCCAAAGGCCTATCTACTCCAACATCCTGTTCTTGCAGTGGCCAGCCAGTTGCCTCTGGGAAACCCTTAAGCAGAACCTGAGTGCAACAGCGCTCTCCCCACTTGCAATTCCCGCAATTGGCAATCAGAGGCAGTGGAGGAAGAACCATAGAACCATGCTGGCTCCATTTGCACAGAGTTAGACCCATGAGACTAAGTGCATGGCAGCTGGTGCATGCCAGCCATGTGTCTGAGTCCTGGGGGGGGGGGAGGCAGTGATGGAGGCTTTCCATGCATTCTCTGTGTTTGGGCAGGGATATCAAACAGTCCTTGAAGTATCGTAGACTCAAGTCATTGTGGACTTTATAAATTTATGCAAGAACCTTGAACTTTGCCCAGTAATATATGGGCATCTAATGCAAGCTTTTAAGCACTAGGCTGATGTGCTGCTGGTAGCCTCTCCCCACCCAGAGCCTAGCGGTTGGAATAGTCCCCTGGAAATCTGCTGGGAAACTCAAAGATGGGCAAGAGTTGTATTGTTTTGTCCATTTCCTTCCCTGCAGTGAGTTTGCCAAAGAACGAGAGAGAGTTGAGAACAGGAGGGCCTTCCTGAAGCTCCGGAGACAGCAGCAGATTGAAAGAGAACTCAATGGCTATTTGGAGTGGATCTTTAAGGCAGGTAAGGAATCAAGGGTCTCTGGCTGTTTTGTGTTGGGAGGCAGGAAAATAAATAAAAGCAACCCTCCCCATCTATGCTGTGGGTCCTTTCCCCTAAAAATCCCCTGTAGTGCAGCTTATAAAGGAAATTGACAAACCACATCATAAAATGAACAGTCACATTTATCAGTGAATTAGATGATGTGCACTAATTCAGAACTCGATCTGACCCAGCGAGCCCAAATGAATACAAATTTAAAAGTTGACTTCAGCTCCCCCATCGATGTCCCCTCTATTTTCCTCCCTCCTTTGTTGCTCCCAATAAAACAACTTTTCCAGCTTTCATCCCTTCTCCCTATTAATAAATAAACATAATCCATATCTCTTCTTCTCTGTCTGAAAGTCTCAGAAGCCATCAATATGTCACACACTGTGGTCCATCCTGTCCCTTTCACTGTTCTTATTTCCAGCTTCACGCTTCAAAGGGGGGTAGGGTGATGTAATCTCAACAAAATCTATATCTCCTCTCCATCCTCCCCCCTAAACTAATAAATCTCCCTGCAGTCCATCCTGCCAATGCTCAGTTCCATTACCTCCAACTCCACAGTTTACTCTCTTCAGAGTGTGTAACAGACAGTCCATACAGTTGTTACATATCTTTTTTACCTTTACTATTTTTATTTCACAATACGAAGTTCCAAGCGTGGTCAAAATCCCACAAAAGTCCCTCAAGGTTGTTACTGTCTGTCACCTTTCAGGCAAAGTCCTTAGTTATAAAATAAATCCATTGCAAAGATGTATCTTTAAAGTCCACTCTTCCTGAAGACTTTACATTCCATTGCTTTATGGGAGGGTAGATAACATAGATCCCAGGGAAAAAACGTGACTTAAAATATTGCCAACCCCTTGTCTTTCACCATTCAAGCAAAGCAGAAATTAGTGTCTTTCATTCTTTCCAAACAGATGATTTTCTCCTGCAACATAAATCAGGATCTTTTTTTGGGGGGGGGGTGCCTCGTTCCACAGCTCACTACGGTAGCTTGCTGAGGCCGTCCTTCGATGGAGCCATTGAGTCCAGCACCCTCACCTTCTTGCTTGGGAGACAGGGCTTTCCGCTCCCGCTCACAAACAAAAAAAGGCATGGTTGGTTGGTATTGCTGGTTTTCCAGCTGCCTCCTGACTATCATGGAAATCTCAATTTATTTCCGGTGTCATGCAGCCACTGGATTGGATAATATCTCTTGTCACATGATGAGGCAGGAGCAGAGGTTTCTGGGAAGTGGGCTGGCCTTGTTGAGAGCAGTCAGCCTTTTGTTTGCTCCACACAACTCACAGCAACTCTTCCCAGTTGATCTTGCCCCAATGAGGCAGTTGTGAGATCCACACCTCCCACTCTCTAAGGACCCCCCCCCGGTTCCTTCCCCAGCAGCCTAAGACTCTGTCATGTTGTCTCTTGTTCTTCCACCCTCTTCATTTCTCTGCATGTTCTGGGAGACCAGGGGGGAGGGGAGCTGGTCACAGCAGGAGGAGGAGACTCCCTGGATTCTTCAGCAGCCTGCCTCATCTCTGTTTCCTGGTCCCTCTCCTCCCTGCCTCTGAGTCTGGACCATTCTCTGCCTCATCCTCTTTCTGCTCACTAAACCTTGTTGCTTCTTCAGCTTCTGACATCTCCTCCCAGTCTGCTCCTCTTCTCCCTCTGACCACACATTGCCATCCCACTACCAATCCCCTGGGTTCCCTTGGGGGTTCCCCAGCTGCTGCCTCCTTCCACTCCCCTGCATCCAGCCCATCCATGACACCACACTTGCGTGAAGCCAACATCTCCTCCACCCTTTCCATGTCTCTTCTGTTTCTGGGTGACAAGGGTTCTGGGTGGCTTGTCACCGCAGGAGGGGGAAGACACCTGTGACTCTCCATTAGTCTGATTCATCTCTGCCTCTTGGTCCCCCTCATCCCATCCTCCTGCTTCTGATTCTGGACTCTCTGCCACCGACTCTCCCAACTCACTAAGCCCTGTTACCTCTTCAGCTTCTGATACTTCCTCCAAGTCTTCTCCTTCTTCTCCCTCTGACCACTCATCTTTCCCCACTACCACTCCCTGAGCTCTGAGCCTTCTTCCCTTGGGGGTTCTTCAGCTGGTTCCTCCCACCATTCCCCTGTTTCCAACCAGTCCATGACATCCACACTCCTTCTTCCCAGGACATGCCCCTCATCAGCCTTACTTTACCACCTCCTTGAGTGTTTCTGTCTAGCTAGAACATGGCCTTGGACACTGATAATACCTCTTCCCTGTCTGGATGGAGGAGAGAAAGAGGTAAATTAACATTTGTTACTCCACCCCCCTTTTGCTTCTAGCTCCACCCAATACTACTACGTGGCTCCCAGTAGGCTTCCCATAATAGTATAAGGCCCACAGGCTGAATAAGATCACCCAACCCTGCTGTACAGCCCAATTAGTTCTGCCCTTTCTTTCCATTGTTGTGTCTGTATATTTGTATATAAGGGACTGTCTGGCTCCATTCAGATCAAAAGCAGGTGGAGGGGTGCATATGGAATGGTTGGGCTATTGGAGCAAATGTCAGTTTATATCTTAAGTGGTCCTTGGAAATGGGCAGCTTAGGACAGCCTTCCTGATTGCTGTTGCTCAATGAGAACTGCTTATAATTAGCAAACCTCAGTTTATCTCTGCATGACAACTCTACAGTTTCCCGGCATTCAGGAAAAAGAGCCATTCATTTTATATTCACCATTCATAAAATGTACCTTTGGTTTGTTGATAGCTCTGGCTCTGTTTCCAGCTCAGAGTAATAGCCACTACCGCAAGTGCTTTATAATTTATATGGCAGTGTTTGAGGGGTTTCTGTTTGGGATGAGTTTTTTTGTGTGTGTTTTTATTGCAATGCAATTTTTAGTCTTGGTTGGGTTGGGTTTGTCCTTAGATCAGCCAGGCTGCAAGGTGGGTTACTGGCAGTTAGAGGCATACTGCCTCTGACAGTGAAAGCAGAACATAAACACCGTCGCTAAGATGCACACACTAGTCTCAACTAGGGGCAGGGCCTTTTCAGTACTGGCCCTGACTTGGTGGAACGCTCTGTCACAAGAGACTAGGGCCCTGTGGGACTTGACATCTTTCCGCAGGGCCTGCAAGACAGAGCTGTTCCGCCTGGCTTTGGTTTGGACTCAGTCTGACTCTTATGTTTCCCTCCCTCCCTTGATCTATGGGCTACTATTAAAATGAGGCTGCATTTTAAATTGTATTTTAACCTGTATTTTAAATTGGTTCCCCCCATTATGTTTTAATTGTAATTTTACTGGTGTTAGCCGCCCTGAGCCCAGCTCTGCCCGGGGAGGGTGGGGTATAAATAAAAATTTATTTATTATTTATTATTACAGCTTGCCTCGCTAGGTCAGTCAGGAAATTTTATTGTATTTTACTGGGTGGGGGAGGATTGCCCTGAAGCCCATCTAAAGAGGGAGCCACATCAGTGTTAACAGTGAGGGGAACTGCTAATACTGACACTGTGCACAGTGAAAAAGAAAATGGGGTCAGCTCTCTATGGCATCATCAACGTTTTACCCACACATGCATCCACTGGGGCCTTCCCTGCTGCAAACGTGCCACCTCCCTGCCTGAAATTAGACTTCAAAAGAAACATTCCTTTGTAGCCAGCGAAACTGCTTGAGATCATTGTATGGTGCTCATGGTTTGCAAAAATGTTCACAGGCCTGAAAGAGTTGATGACTCTGGTCCTGGAGTCTTGTCAGTGGCGTAGCGTGGAGGGTGCAGGGGGTGCCGGCCACACCGGGTGCAACATCTGGGGGTTAGGGTTAGGGGGCGCAAATCCACGGGTTAGGGGGTGCAAATTACTTGCCTTGCCCCGGGTGCTGACAACCCACGCTATGCCACTGAGTCTTGTATCCTGAAGTTAAATAGTTGACTCCAGTTAGTATGGTGTAGTGGTTCAAGTGCTAGACTAAGTACTTGGGACACAAGGGTCCAAATCCCCACTTGGTCATGAAGCTCACTGGGTGACCTTGGGCCAGTCACTACCTCTCAGCCTCACCTACCTCACAGGGTTGTTGTGAGAATAAGATGGAGAGGGGGGAGAACCACATGTTCCACCTTGAGCGCCTTAAAGGAAAGGTGGGATATAAATACAACAGCAACAACAGAATTATTATTATTATTATTATTATTATTATTATTATTTAAATAACAATAATGATAATAGAAGTAAATGACTATGCAGCTGACAGTTCCTTGAGCACAACAGAACCTCCTTCTCCCCTTTCCTTCCCCCATCCCAAATCTGCTCTGGATGGTTGGCAGGTGTGTGTGGAACTAAATTTGGCTAAATTTGGGAGGAGTGCGCCAGAGGAGGGGGAGAGGAAACATTCTGTTGCACCTATGGAACTCTGATTCCTCATTTTCAATATCTGTATCTTCTCAGCTGTTTCACATCTGGCTCATCTTCCCAGATACTCTCCATCAACAAGCCCTGCTGAATGATTCTCTGGTCCTGCATCCATACAAAGGGAGTCCAGGGAGCCATGGGACGGTTCCTTGCTGTCCTTCACACAGACCCAATACTTTTTGAAGTGTGGCTTCCATTAAATTGGACTTAAGAGTGGGCCAAACACTTCTCCTGATCCTGATAATGACTTTGCACGCAGGGTAGTTCACTGATTACTTTTTAGTGTGTGGCCAGTGACACCCATATATATAACCCCTTTAAGAGGGGGACCCCGGAATTGCCGCTGCAGAGGGGTGAGTCACTACTTCATGCCCCCCCCATATAGGAAAGAAAAGACTAAAGAATTACACCCAAGGCCATAACTGCCAAAGCTGTGACGAATTGCTATGAGGAAGACAAAACCTGCCAATGCAGGAAAATTTCTCCCCGGTCCTTCAACAGCAACCAGTCAAAGACCGTAGCAGCGCCCGCTAAACAGGAAGGAAAAGTTAACCTGCAAACAAGAAACATTAAACAAAGGGAGGGTAGGGAGGGTGAATCTCCAGAGCCGACTGCCTGGCTATTGTCGGCTCCACCCCCTGTTAATAAATGGGGCTGGCCCCACCTCCCAGCAAGAAACTTGATTACTGAGGCTGGGCGTGAACCTCCAAAAATTAACACCGATAGGCAAGCCAGCCCCTGTTTGCTAGTAAGCTCCCTGGGAACTGTAGCACTGCATGCAAACCCACAGAGGGCACCCACAATGTAAAGTGTGAATGCTCATTAATGTAAATATCAGAATACAACATAAATCACCATAATGCTGACGTCTGTGACTGTGTGACCTGGGTGCCTGCTCTGGCTACTATGCAGGTGCTCAGAGCTGATGGGCAACTTCCCAGCCCATGAACAGAAAAACATCAGAAGAACCCAGCTGCACCAGGCCAAAGGCCCGTATAGCATTCTCTTCTCCCAGTGGCTACCCAGGTGCCCTGATGGGAAGCCCATCAAGCAGAACCTGAGCACAATGGAACTCTGCCCACCTGCGACTCCAAGCAACCGGTTTTCCCAACATGTCTTCTCTGGCAGGGGGACGTGGTGTGACACAGCAACGAACATAATCAGACATAGGCACTACTCCACCTCTTTCTGCACATGCATGCTTCTGCTGCCCCATGATTTCCCCATGAAAACAGCAGGAAAGTTCCGTATGCCAGTATACCACCCCAAATTTCATCACTTGACGTGATTTTCCAGATTAAGGAGGCTCTAAATGGATTTTTATTCTGGAATCAGATGACACAGAAATGAGTGCTCAACAGACACTATATTGCATTAATTTTCCAGAAGTGGCTTTTATGTCATCTGAGAGCTCAAATATAATGTGGATATTAACAACTAGGGAAATGTCGGGGAAATGGAATAAGCTTCTGTGTGAATGCAGCCCTGGTCCTCAGTCTTAGGGTTCTTTATCTTTAAACTGCACTTGGACATTCAAACAGAGGACTCTTTCAAACAGAAGACTGGCCTGTATCAACCCTTCTCTTCAAAGACAGGCTTCTGCTCTTTAAGGCAGGACAGTCTGTGCTCTGTTACACCCCCCACCGCCAGATTTACTATGGATTTAGAAAATAATAATCATTGGCTATATTTTAGCTTTTTCGTTTGATACATATGCCCCCCACTTTTTTAATGACACTGCTGTTGTTTTGTCTGGAGAGAAATCCACTAGTCCAATCTTTCCCCAGGCATTCAGTGTCCTTTGTTCCCAACATTTAATCTAAAATGTTGCTGCTGAGTCAATCTCTAAGAATTTAAAGATGCAAACAAATGAGATGAAATCGCGACATCCTTCCTTCCTAGAAAAAGGACACAAGCCTTACAAGTACAGAATAAGCATAGTTATGACCTGAGAGAAACCCACAATCTTGCATTAATCGGAGCTCAGGGCAAAAGGGGGTGATGTTCAGAAGTCATTGTGTACATCTAGCAGTAGCACTTGATGATGTGGGAAGGCAACACCAACTGGGTGGCTTTAAAACAGGATTGAACAAATTGATAGAGGGTTAGACTATCAATAGCTAGTAGGCATGATGGCTATTCACAGTCAGTGACACTATGCATCTGGTGACCAGGTTCTAGGAATCACAGGTGGGGAGAGGCAGTGGTGTAGTCTGGGTTGCCAGCACCTGGGGCCACATGGAGGGGCTAGGTGGGAGAGAAGGAAATGAACAGAGTACGGGTGGAAGAAGATTGGAAGAAATTCAAAGACTATTTGCAGAAACATTGTAAGATTAATGAATGTTAAAATGATGCTGGATTGAAATTAAGTGGCCTTAGCAACAAGGATAATAAGAATATGTAAAAATGGATTGATAGTGGATGAAAACATACAGTTATAATGTGTTGAGATACAGAGTTAAGATAAATGAAAGAGGGTAAGGATTTGCTGAACTAACCATGTGAACGGGAATACAAAAAAGGGAGGTGTGAGGAGGTCAGGGAAATAAGCAAATGAAATTTAAGATATGAAAAAATTGATTTGTTTTTAATTTTTTCTATTTATTTTTTATGTATTTTGTATCTTTTTTTCTATGTATTTTTTGTATTTTTCTTCTTTTTTCTCTCCTGTTTTCTCTTTATTCTGTAATTCTCTGTTTTTCGTAAAACTTTAATAGATATCTTTTAAAAAAATAAAAAAAGGAAATAAACAGAGTACGCACATGCATTCAACTGCCTAACAGCATCTGCGTCACCCATGAGATCACCGCCACAGAAATAATTAAAAAAAGAGTTGTTCCATTGTCTGGAGAGGTCACTTCCTGGTTCTCATGGAGATGCCATTTTCAGTGGAGCCCAGTAACAAAAGTGCGCAGCTGTAATGAGGCAGCACCAGGTGTTGAAATTTTACGCCTCTAGTAATTTTGCATCTGGGGCAACCACCTGTCTGCCTCCCACGCTGCGCCACTGGGGAGAGGGCTGTTGCCACCAGAGTTTGGTTGTGAATATCTTATATGGATCTTGTTGGCCACACTGAAAACAGAAATGATGTCACTCATTCGACAGGCATGGGGAATCCAAGGAACATCACATGTTACTGGACTGCAGTTCCTATAATCCCTGACCACGGATAGAAAGATCTATCAGTTTTGTATTTCACATTTTTCTCATTTTTCCTATCTTAAATTTGGTTGTCCACATTTTTTGGCATTTTTAATTTTTTTTAAAAAAATCCTCGTGTCATAAAAATTCACCAGTGTTTTAGTGCAAATATCACCAGATATGCACATTTTTATATGCTGCTTTGACTTGCAAATTTTAGCAAGTCATTCCCCACAATGCATTGCATCTTTATGTGCTATTTTCACCAATATGTTTGTTCTTATGGAAACTTTTCCCCAATATATGGATTTCCATAAAACTTTGGTTGGTGAACTGCATAGTAAAATGGATGGTTTAGTTAAGATTTTTGCATTGCAGTGGGTTGGTCTAGATGACCCTCGGGGTCTCTTCCAACTCTACAATTTTGTATGATTCAATGAAAATGTCAAAGCTGTGTTTCAGTTTACATATCATTTGCAGAAGTGTGAATTTGATTCAGATACACACACACACACACACACACATCATTTTCAACATTGTAAAACATACTTTAATATCTTGTACATTTTTTTTTACTTCCTTCAATCACATCTGAAAATTTTCTAATCTTTTCCTCTTAATTTACATTTCTTACTTCACTATTACTTTTGAATATCATAACTAATGTCTCTCTTCTTTATCTTCTTTGCAATATTTCATATATTCCTCCTTACAAAACTTCTTGTAGTCCTACTAGCGTAATTTGTTGATTACAATTGCTCTTCAAATAGTTCACATATTTATTCCAATCTTCTGTGAATCTCTGGTCCCGCAGGTTTCGAATCCTTCCTGTCATCTTATCCAATTCTGCGTAGTCCATTAACTTTTATTTGATTCAGCGTTAAATGAGCTGGGAATCAAATATCTCCCTCCTCCCCTATCCCTGGCCATTGGCCATGCTGACTGGGGCTGATGGGAGTTGGAGTCCAGCAAATCTGGAGGACCACAGCTTCTACATCCCTGCCATTGGGGAAGAGTGATAGTTGTTGAACTGACTTTGATATTCCCAACTAAGCAGGGTATATATTTTTTTTACAGTGTGTGCACTTTTTCCTTTTACTGTTCTTTCTCTGTTTCCAGAGGAGGTGATGTTAGCAGAAGAAGACAAGAACGCCGAAGAGAAGTCACCTCTTGATGGTAGGTTGCTTTGTGGTGCTTTTGGCTTCTTTTGCATAAGGTTTGTATGCTCTGTGTGTGTCTCAGCAGCTTTTCATGAAACAAAAAAGGGTGGATGCTGTGTTTGTTGCCTGGAAGTGCAATAAAATAGTCCATTTCAGCTTCTCTCTGTTTCTCATTCAGCAACCCCCCATCACAGATTCAATTCATCACATTTTCACAGCAATTTGTGTTTTTTTTTAAAAAGACTTATAATACCCCCCCAGCATTTTAGTGTGAGTTTCTCAAAACGAACAATTTTTCACAAGCCATTTCCCCAGATATAATGCGCTTTTTGTAGGCTGTTTTCACAAATGTGTGCATTCTTACGCACACTATTCATTTAGTGTATGTTATTTTCAAGAAAACATACACCCTTAGGCACACTTTACCCTAAGATAATGCATTTGTGCTCACTTTGCTTGGTAAGAGAACTGCATTGCAAAATTTAGAGAAAGGGCAGATTTTGAAGGACAGCTGTGTTTCAGTTCACGTAATGGTTCGTGAAGTGCAAATTAGGCACTTTCTCATTAAAATGAAAACAAACTCAGATTTCTCCTCGCATCCCAAGCTGGATGTCCCAAGAGGCATTTGATGCAGCAAGCAGTCAGGCTTGCTATGCTGGTGTTCCCATCTGCCAACCCTGAAAACTTGAAGGATGGATAACAGTATTTGAATATTATGTGGACCTGTCAGTGACACAGAATCTGTAGTCCATCTCAGGATTCCTTGACATATGTATTCAGGCACTGAGAAGCAGACACCTGTGCATTTGCTGTGGGGAATTCTGGTCTAGCTGTAGGAGAGGCATAGGTCGCACCCACAGCATAGAAGCATAGAATTGTAGAGTTAGAAGGAACCCCAATGGTCATCTAGTCCAACCCCCTGCAAGGCATTTAGAGCACTCACTATACATTTAGAGTTATCCCGTCCCTATACAGTCCCAGGCAGCCATATTTACTTTTACCATTTCCCCAAGATAGAGAATCTCAAAGCTTTGGTGCTGTGGATGTAGTCCAGCAACATCTGTGTGCTTCTGTTGCTTCTGAAGCCCCTCCAAGATAACTGGGACCTTCTGTCTCCTTGCTGCTCTTGGCATCTGGCTCATAAGATGTTAGAATTCACTAAAGTTCCATTAAAAGATTTTTCCCTCTTCCTTTTCTGACTGTCTTTCCTCCTCTCGTGTCTCCTCTTCCTCCTCCCTGCTGTCTCCCTTTCCTCTGTTGCCTGTTCCCTTCTCCCCTTTTCTCCTCCTGTTCACTGTCAGGGAGGGCCACTTCTGAAGGCCCAATCCTGCGAGGCATGGCAGTGGTGGAGATTAGCGGCGGAGGCACCTATAACAGTGAGTGGACGGCAACTTGTCAGGGTTCTAGAGGGCATCAGTTGTGGCTTTAAGCTCCTGAGCACTATAGGTCATTCACACCTAGTTAGTAACATCATTGGTCTGGCTGATCAGTGACGAATCAGCGAAGAGTTCATCTTGAATGAGGATGACTGTGGGCCAAATTACATGAGACTTGGATAGCGCAGTTTTGTCCTTTAATGCAGGGTTATGGTTCACAAATTTCCAGTGTGGAATGATCAGGGCCCTGGGATGGGTAATAGTCATTTAATGTTCCATTTCCCCCACTGTGGTCCTGATCTAGATTGGGATCACATGCAATTACATTGCCCCCAAAACTCCCATTGAAACCAATGAGTGGGACCGATCAAGATTAGTACTTCAGTGTAAGGCAAGAATGAGGGACCTCCAGATATTTATTTATTCATTCATATATATATATATATATATATATATATATATATATATATATATATAGTACGATTAATAGAGGGGGGAAATAGAGTGAAAAATCATAAAGAAAAATCATATAAAATTGTTAAAATCAGAAATCAGCTAAATACAATAGGAAGATGTATTCTTAATGGTCTGCGTAAGCCTCTGACAAAATAAAAACATTTTCATTGGGCACATTAAAGTTGATGCAAAACACTACTAAACCTTAGGTTACATAAACACAATCCTGGTAACAACACACACAATGTAAGAGGCTGTTTTTGACTATGCAACTTCTATTTCAAACGCAATTCAACATGTAATATCTCACAAAAATATCTCCATAGACCAACACATGATGCAAACAGAACATATCAAGAGAAATTAAAGCCCAATGGATGGTCAGGAGATAAAGTCCATTCAGTTCCTAAATTGGCATATTGGCAATAACCACAATATGGTACGCTTATCTTATGATGCTCCACGTATCGCTGCTTTGAGGATTCTTACGTTCCTTGTATGTAGGTATGGGTAATTTTGTTCCATCAGTTGAATTTATTTTGTTCCATGTTTCTGTCATACAAGAATATGAGTTTGCACGGCTGACGAAGCACAGTTGGGCGGAACAAGGTATTATCTCGGAATCCTTGTCGTGCCATACCTTCAGGTTTTCCATCTGATTCTCTTGATACGTTCTGTTTGCATCATGTGTTTGTCTATGGAATTACACTTTGTGAGATATTACATGTTGAATTGTGTTTGAAATAGAAGTTACATAGTCAAAAACATCCTGTTACATCGTGTGTGTTGTTACCATGTTAAAGTTGAAACAAAAGGTGCCTGCTAAATCTTAGTACTGAGCCAATGACACTAAAAACTCAGTTTCTTGTTATCAAATGAGCCTCACCAACCCAGGGAACAACCAGTGATGCTTCAGCAGTTTATCTCAATGATTGAGGTTGGATATGAGGGTTCAGGAGGTCACTGAGATACACTGGACCTATGTTATTCAGGACTTTGTAGATTACTACAAAGACCCTGAACCTAACTCAGAAGTAGATGGGTAAACAGTTCAGATGTTTTAATAATGGTGTCACCTGTTGTTGGCCAGATGGCCTCATCAGGGGTCTTATCATGGCATCTGGACCAGCTGGAGCTTCCAAGCCAGGCCCAGGGGGTGCCCCACATAGAGTGCATTGCAGCTATCCTGCCTCAGGGTTACCAAAAGAAGGACTACAGTGGTCAGGCTATTCCTGTCCAAGAATGGCTGTAGCTGCTGAACCAGAGTTAGTGAAAGGCACTCCTAGCCTCTAGTGACAAAGATATATCCAGAAGTACAGATTTTGCTGGACTGCAAATCCCAGCAGCATGGCCAGAGTTCAGCAATAAGGGAAGCTGTATTCCAGCAACATTGGAAGACCACAGGTTCTACATCCCTGTCCTACACTAAAGTACCTACCAGTCTGGATTGGGCCTCTCATGCTGGCAGTGTGTGTGTGTGTGTGTGTGTGTGTGTGTGTGTGATGAGCAAGTCTGACCCATGTGGCCTTTTGGGGCAAGGTTGCTGGTATCTCAAAGGGGTCTGAATCAGAGACTGAATCTCAGAAGCCTTGGATTTTTTTTAATCTCTGGCTCTAACCTGGAGCTGAATGTGAACCTGACCTTCCACGGAATGAAGACTTGGAGGAGCAGGGAGAGTCCTCCTTCACCAGGGCTGCCTCAAGAGGATACTCTTGAGCAGACCTTGGGGTGGGTTCCAACAGAGGAGCCCCCCTCAGAGTATCACGCCTCTGGATCATGTTTGGACTGGATTCATATCAGTTTTCAGTGTTTGATGTTTCTTTGGCTTGGCTTGGCTTGGCTTGGCTTGGCTTCAATGGCTTCTTCTACTGTTGCTTGGTAATATTGTGTGTGAGGCCTTAACCACAGTGGCCTCCACAGCTGGGCTGCCAACCCTGTGTCCCTCCATATGATGCTGGACTACAGCTTCCACCATCTCCTGCCCATTGGCCTTCCTAGCAGGGGCTGATGGGAGTCCAATCACTTCTGGAGGGTCAGGGAAGGAGAAAACTCAGGCACTCCAGATATTACTGGACTGTAGCCCCAGACAGCATGGTCAATGGTTTGGGAGGATTGGAGTTGGAGCCTAGAACCATCTGGAGGACCACATGCTCCCCATCCCTACTGTAGGTGAAACTAGAAATGGGCTTGACTAGGAACATAAAAAGAGCTCTGTAGGATGAGACCTAAGGTCCATCTCATCCAGTATCCTGTTTCCAAGAGTGGCCAGCTACATGCTTCTGGCAGTCCTGCAACTAGGACGTGCATGCAACATTGCTTCTATATAGTTGCCTCCCAGTAGCAGGCTTCTGATATACTGCCCCACGATGGAGTCATCATGGCAAATAGCCATTGACAGACTTCTCTTCCTTCATAAAGTTGTCAAACCTCCCCACAGAGCAACTTGAGAGCAAAGAAAAAAGCCACTTGAAAGCAACGGGCCACTGCTATATTTTGCAACAGCAAATTCCATAAACCTGTTTTGCATTGTGAAGAAGGAGTTCATTTGATTCACTTTGTTTTGTCCTGAAATTACTGCCAGTCATTTTCACTGGGGAAAGCTTATGGGGAGACACAGGAGAGAACTCTCTTTAGATGTCATGTAGGAGATGATTAGGCTTATTGTTCTCTGTTGTTCTGGGGAGCAAGACTTTTGGATGAAAATTGTAGGGAAGTAGACCATGGCCAAAAAGTAGGGGAGAAATGTTTTAATGGGATGAGCTGTTTGACAGCAGGTCTACCTCAGGAGGTGGTGGGCTCACATTTGCTTGCAGCATTTTAAGCAAGGGCTGCACAATCATCAGTCAGTGATGCAGTAGTTGCACCCCGCATTGCAGATCCTGAATTGAATGGAAGGGCTGAACTTGAAGACGTCTCTTCCAATTCATTAGTTATATGATGCACTCTGAGTTGCAGTGCTATGACAGAGGTACAAGTACTGTACATATCTTTCTCTGTTTTCTTCTCACCAAGCATACCCTGCATAGCCATCATCTAAATAAACAAACAAAAAAAAATACTTCTGCCTTTTATAAGAACATTAGATGTTTAAATCACCTGTTCAGGTTTCTCTACAATCATCATTACTGAATATGTGGACAAATTACATGAAAGCCTGTCGCTCTAAATAACTTTTGATATGGATGCAAGTTGCAGCTAGGATTTCAAGAGTCTACTCATGGAGAACTTTGCAAAATCTATTTGTCTTTGTGGTATAAGAACTTATGGATTTGTGCTGTTGCAGAAGCAGTAACAAATATATTATGGGTCCCTAGAGGAATGAAGGACTCAGAATGCTTCTGTGTCATCTGGTGAGATTTTATTTCTTATGATCCACATTTAGATGCCCAACATTCACCATCCACATCAGCTAGGGAAGTATGAATATCTTGATTCTTCTTTTTCTTTTTCTTTTCTTTTCTTTTCTCTCTCCTGCTACTGCACTCTTGGATTTTCAGTTATAGTCACTATTTGTTATTACAACTTTCAATACAAATAAATATATTTTTCCTAACAGATATGAAGTGAACCTACTTCATGGCTTAGTAATACAAATTTATAAAGCATTGCATCCTTCTCTCTCTCTCTCTTAAACATTTTTTTTATTAAATTTCAAGGAAAAAGAAACATTTCCACATATACTCAATACATTTTTTAAATACTTTCCATCCTGTTTTCCAGGGTGATTTTATTTTCTTCCCCATTGATGCACTCTGTCTTCTAGCTCTTATAACAATATCAAAGTAAGTTCTAATTCTTTCTGTTGCTCATGCCTCAAATCCTCCTCGTGAATTCATCATACTATAATATTTCTTTAAACAGTCCAAAAAAGGCTTCCATTCTTCCACAAAACTGTCACCATTAGGTTCTCTTAATTCAGCTGTTAACTTTGCCATTTCTGCATAGTCCATCTTCTTATAAGTTCTGCTTATCCATTCTTCTTTTGTAGGAGTTTCTTGTAGGAGCATATAGAATCCTTGCTGCTGTCATAGTGTACATAAACAATCATCTTATTTGGGACTTTAAACATCTTTTTAATCTCATTATATATCATTTTCCAAAATACCCTTTCTTTCCTACAATTCCACCACATATGAAAAAAGGATCCTTCAGCCTTTTTGCATTTCCAACAGTTATTAGAAACCTTCTTATATGTTTTAGCCCAATTACTAGTTGTTAAATACCATCTATATATCATTTTAATACAATTCTCTTCTATAGCATAACATAAATTTTTAATTTGTTTTTCACAACTTTCCCCACACATTTATTTCTATGTTATGTCCTAAATCCCTGGCCCATTGTATCATTACTGGTGTATTGCATCCTTCTATCTCATTTAGTTTTCTGGTGAGATTTTAATTATAAAATTTCATAATACGGTAAAATAAAGACTATCAAAAATACAAATAGAATAAATGGAATATGGAGTCTTCTCTTAGTGTTTCATAGCCTTTGCCACCCACAGAGGACAGTAACTCCTCCCAGCTTACCTGGGATCTTTCCTTGTTTTCCCAGCCTCAACCAGGGAGACCATCATTTCCCTGTCTCTCACCTAGGGTCCTCCATCAGCCGTCTACAATCCCTGGACCTTCATAAAGGACCCATATATAGGACTCCAAAGAAAGAAGAGAAACAAAGAAGAGAGACAGACAAAGAAAGTAAAGAACAACGAAAACATTACAAAAAGAAAAAGAAACATTACAAAAAGAAATCTTCCGATTTCCCATCTGCTGATTACATAAAAGAAACAAAAAGAGGATTAAGATATTCAGTTCATGCTAGCATCCATCTTCCCCCTTTCTGCTAAACAATATTTCTTTTAAGTCAAGGTGTCTCAGGTTCATTTCCTTTTCCCATGAAAAGTTCAAGATGAGTTCCCAAATTGTTATTACTACTGGTAAATGTCAATCATATTTTTTTCCTTTTGATTTACCTCTTGTCTAATTTTAATTGTAGACTCAGTTTAACAGAAAGAGGTTTATAATAGGGGCAATAGCAGACAAAAGACCATGCATATTTTTGCTCTCTGTTTCACCATTTCCCCTACGTTAGCTGTTCCCAGAGTTTGCCCCATTTCCACATCAATTTCCAGCTTGTTATTTTTGTTTTTTGATAAAAAGAAGCCTGCCCAGAATAATAAAGTGCATTTGTGTGTGAATGCACTTTTCACTCATGCACACTTTTTTGTGTGATTTTTTTTTTTGGGGGGGGGAATAGAGGACACTGGAAAATTTGGAGGAGCAGAGGTAGATAGAACACATTCATAATGACCAGTACTCATAGGCCGCCTGATATCACAAGTTCATTTTCCTTGTTGCACAGAAAGTCTCTAAGGAATGATTGAGTGGTTCTTGTTTTACCTGTAAGCTGCCTTGAATTCAGTCAAAGGAAAAGGCAGGATATATATTAACAACAACAACTCTTTCAAAGGCATCCAACATCTTGTGGGAGCAAACTCTATAGGTTAAGCTGGCATTTCACTGATCCTGTATGTCTGGTAAAGGAAGAAGTAACGTGTGATGCATCTGCAAGGCTGCCCACTCTCTCTTTTCATTTTAAGATGTTCATGGGCAGATGGAAAAGGATGAGCATAGCTGAAAGGCTAACTAAATTATGACCCCTGGCACAAGAATCTGTGAGAGACGCTGTTGGCTGATTGATTTCTAATGGCTTAGTGGTGTGTGGCTGTTCTGGCCTCCAGGTGGAGAGGCAATTTGGGTCTCTAAGCTTGTGTGAGTTGAGAGGGTTTATCTGTTGCTGGATGCTAACCACCTTTTCTTGTCTTTTTTCCTCCCTACCCCTTTTGCATTAGTGCTGAAAAGAGCCACAATCAAGAAGAGCAAAAATGACCTAATCCATGCTGAAGAAGGGGAGGACCACTTCACAGATGTTTGTTCTGTTGGTAAGTTTATGGTTTAATATACCACGGTGTTGTTGTTGTTGTTGTTGTTGTTGTTGTTGTTGTTGTTGTTGTTGTTATATAGATTGTCTCTTGAAACAACAAAGCCAGGTAACCTCATGAGAATGTGGTGAAGCCTAAAGAGAACCCAAGGAAGTAGATTGAACCTGCAATCTTAGTCTCATAAGTGAGCAGAGTTTGCTACTGAATTGACCACTGGCATTCCACCTTGTTAATGGGAGATGGGTGTTGTGTAGGCTTCTTTTGAGTTCCATCATAAAATGTAACCATCTTAGAGCAGGGATGTAGAATCTCCAGCCCATGGGTCAATCTTGGCCTGTCCAGGGATCAAATCTCCCCCAAACCACGCACATTTGCCAATCAGCTGACATTACTGTAAGGGTGCAATCCTAACTATGCCAATGGCCTGGTAGTAGAGCATCTGATTGCATGCAGAAGGTTGCAAGTTCAATCTCTGGCATCGTCAGACACGGCTGGGAGAGACTATCTTTCTAAAACCCCTGGAAAGCCACTGCCAGTTAGTGTAGGGTTGCCATATTTTGAAGATAAAAACAAAACAAAACAAAACATATGCCTACGGATCTAGGGCATGCTGTGACTTTAAACAATTCAGAGGCAATCTGGTGGGTTTCCTCCTTGCCCGTTTGCACAAACGTCCCCTCCCAGCTCCTCACTCATTCCCCGCCCCATCCTGCTTTCTTCTTCCCCTTCTCCTTTTTCAGCTGTTCTCTCCCCTCTCCAAACCCCCTCCCTTGCGCTCGAAGTGGAGGCTGTGAAGGTCTCCCTTTAAGAGGGAGCCAGCAATGACAAATTGTTGAAATTTACATCCCAACTTTACCAGTGCCTCCCGGCTGCTGCAAGAGCCACATCTCTCTCCCTCTCCAGCCTTTGTTTTCCACCATCCTGTCCAGTTTGCACCCTGATCTGCCCGATCTCCCACCCAGATCACCAACCCTGCAATCAATTAGGTGGTTGCTGCAGAGCCCACCATACTGCTGCCGGCGCTGCAGCTGCAGCTTGCAAGCTTGCAAGCTGCTGCCTCAGCCGCTGGAGCTTCCCTGGCAACTTCAGCAACCTGCCTATGATAAAGCTGCACAGCTCTCTAAAGCAGCAGCAGTGCTGCTGCCAGGTGCCCGGCGCCCCCCCTTCATCCGGAGCAGCCACCGCTGCCACCGTGCAGGGCCAGTGGCCTCATGGAGCACATGGAACAGACATAATCAGGCGGCAACAACAACAAAAACAAAACTGGACATTTTGCATAATTTTAAGAATCTACCCAGACTGAAATTGTGAACTTTAAAAAGAAGACAAATCTGGGGGAAACCAAACATATGGCAAGCCTAAGTTAGAATAAACAATACTGAGCAATATGGAGGCGTGGTCTGGCATGGAATAAGGCACCTGCCAATGTTCCTATGTCTGCTCAGAAATAAGTTAATTCAATGGGATTCAATTCATTTAATTCAATGGGATTTATTCATTCATTCAGTTAATTCATTTAATTCAATGGGATTTATTCCCAGGCAAGTGTGTTAAGATTGCAGTTGTAGTGGTGTTTTTTTTTAAGGTGCCACTGTACAAGCCATTTTTTTCAATCATGTTACCCACTTTTTAAAAAAAGAGTCAATTATCATAATGCTTTGAAAAAGTGATTGTGAGGTGCTTGCAGACAATTTTCAGGGAATTACAGTGGTACCTCAGGTTACAGATGCTTCAGGTTACAGACGCTTCAGGTTACAGACTCCGCTAACCCAGAAAGAGTACCTTGGGTTAAGAACTTTGCTTCAGGATGAGAACAGAAATCGTGTGGTGGTGGCACGGTGGCAGCGGGAGGCCCCATTAGCTAAAGTGGTGCTTCAGGTTAAGAGCAGTTTCATGTTAAGAACAGACCTCCAGAATGAATTAAGTTCTTAACCCAAGGTACCACAGTACTGAGCAACTTGTCTGGTTAACAACCAGCAAAAGGCTTACACCCCTGCTGGTCAGCATATTTTCATGGAAACTTGTAGTTATATAAAAGTTTTCTATGAAGCCTTGTAACCAGCTCAGTAAAATTATCAATGTAAAAATGCTATGGAAGTCATTTCAGTGCAGTGTTCCAGAGAAGCATGGCTGGGCACATTTCAGGTGCCTGAATATCCAGATAGTTGAGCAGGTTCCTATGTATCTGTGTTGGGGTAGTGCAGCCTTGGTGGCCTGAAGAAAGGTCTCTCAGCTCTCCTCTAAGCTTTGTATCTTTCCAATGCTCACAGGTTCACCATTTGCCCGGGCCAGCCTGAAGAGCGGCAAGAATGAGAGTTCCTCCTACTTCCGTAGGAAAGAGAAGATGTTCCGGTTCTTCATCCGGCGCATGGTGAAAGCACAGAGCTTCTACTGGATGGTTCTCTGTGTTGTGGCTCTCAACACCCTGTGCGTCGCCATTGTGCATTATGACCAGCCAGAGGGGCTCACTACTGCTCTGTGTAAGTAAAGCTCTGGGATTACTTTGGCCTTGAACATTGATATCATCTCAGATTGGGGAGCTAACCCAGGGGAACTATGAACAAATAGCTTCTTGGATTTTTCAAAAAGAATATTCAGACTCACTGATACAATAATCATATGATGCCCTGCCATTCCGCCCCCCCCCCATTGGACAGAAGTCAGCAAACCTTTTCAGCAGGGGGCCAGTCCACTGTCCCTCAGACCTTGTTGGGGGCCGGACTATATATTTTTTTGGGGGAATGAACAAATTCCTATGCCCCACAAATAACCCAGATATATATATATATATATATATATATATATATATATATATATATATGCGCGCGCACACACACACACACACACACACACACACACACACGTACCTTTTCAGGTTACATACACTTCAGGTTACCGACTCCGCTAACTCAGAAATAGTACCTCGGGTTAAGAACTTTGCTTCAGGATAAGAACAGAAATCGTGCTCCGGTGGCGTGGCAGCAGCGGGAGGCCCCTTTAGCTAAAGTGGTGCTTCAGGTTAAGTACAGACCTCCGGTATGAATTAAGTACGTAACCAGAGGTACCACTGTATATATATAGGCCAACCAGATGCCTGCAGGAAACCCAAAAGCACAAGAGCACTCTCCCCCATTGCGGATTCCAGCAACTGGCATTCAGAAGCATTATTACCTACAACTGTAGAATTTACAGAAGGGTAGGGGAAAGATGAGGGCAGGAACCAAGTGCTCAATGAGTGTCCCCAAATACCAACCTATGCATGTGGGGCAAATTGAAATTACATCTATATTGTGCCAGAGACATTGAAGTCAAAGCAAGGCACATGTGTGAAGCAAAACAAACAAACAAACAAACAAACAAAAACTAACTAACAAACAAAAAACTTACCTCTTTTGTAAGGTTCAAACTAGAGAAGAGACTCTCTTGGTTTGTGAGCTTTCTGTTCTTTTTCAGAATCAAGCAGCAGAAGTAATAAGGCTGTGGGGCCCAGACAGTTTGATATGATATGCTTCCTATTTCATTTGGGGCTAAGTGGGGTGTGGGTGTGGGTGCCACCATCCTTTTATAACCCCACCCACCCACAAAAGAAGGGGAACCATTAGTTTGCTTGTAGAGAAATGCTTTCAGTCTAGCTTTTTTAAAAAAAATAAAAAATAACTTTTATGTGCTGATATTCATCTCCCAGCTGGTGCCAGAAAGAATGTTCTTGTTAATTACAAATTGAGTGAAAAATTAGACGGGCTGACATACGGGGCGGGAGGGGGGAGAAGGGCCATTTTTATTGCAAAGCGGATAAAAGATAGAAAGGAATTCAGCAGCTAGATGTGGCTGAAAGTAGATATTGCTAAAAGAGAAGAGCTAATGTGGGAAGCTTGTCGGTTCTTTGATCAGTATAGTGAGGAGGAAGCTAATACGGACATTCCAGCTCATAACTAATCAATAGAGCATCTGTTCTTCATGAAGAAGGTCCCAGGATCAATCCCTAGCACCTCCGGGTAGCACTGGAAGAGAACCGTCCGATAATCCTTGGAGAGTCACTTGCAATCACTGTAGATATGAACCAATGGTTTAACTTGGCAGCTTTCTATTTCCCTGTGAAGTGCATTTGTTGAAGAGACCCAAAGAATAGCAACAGCTAAAAAACAGACTTCCCAACTACAGTCGAATGTTTTGGCTCCTGAACGCCGCAAACCTGGTGTTAAGGGAATTGGGGGTTGCTCGTGCATAAGGGGGCTGCTGTCTAGGCAACGTTGTCTGGCTAAACCTTTCCCTGGCTGGACAGCCCTTTCTCCGTGGCTGTGTCAGTCACTGGCAGAATCCGTCAGTGGGCGTTTCCTGAACTTCTTCCAACATAAAAGCTCTTTGATGCCAAGTCTCCGCCTGGCCTCCCTGCGCGGAAGTCTTCTGCGCAGAGTGGGCGTGGCCAGCGGAGGTCCTGGGCTCTCCCCGCTGGTCTCTGTGGAAGAGTCTTGGAGCCATCTCTCCGAAGTCCTTCCCTGCTCCCCTTTCTTCCTGGTGTCACGCCGATTTCCTTCCCCAAAGGAAGTGTTCTCTCTCTCCCTGCTGGTTCCTTCTCCTGCATCGTTGGGGAGCCTTACCTCCACTCTTGGCTCCGATGGCAGTTCCCTGACACCTGGGAATGAGTGTTCCAGTTTGCAAATATTCTTTGGAACCCAAATATCCGCCGCAGGTTCTGCACATTCCGGTTGGCTGCAGGAGCTTCCTGCAGCCAATCGGAAGCTGTGCTGAAGTTTTTGGAAGTCGAACAGACTTCCGGAACAGATTCTGTTTGACTTCTGAGGTATGACTGTACAAGTTTAGAAGGAACATCTGGGGGGTGTCTGTCCATCAACAGGGTAGCCCTGTCGGTGTTCCTCAGCAGCAAGAACAGCTGAAAGATGGTTTGCCCATCAATTGGCTTGGTAGAGAAATTTGAATTCAGTTTATGTGGGCAAACTTACCTAATCCACACTTTCAGAAACTGAAATGCGAACTGAAATTTGCTTTGCTTCAGATTATACCCATGCAGTTCTCAAACCAAGTAATTTGTATGAAAAATGCATCTAACTGGGGTAAAATGTATATGAAAATGCATATATTAGTAAAAATCAATGAATACTTGTTTTATTAGGGGAAATTGCATTGCAAAAATGTGTATATTAGGCAAAATTCCATACCACTGAATGCATTAGGAGAAATTCGCACTAAAATGCTTATGAATTTCCACAAGGACCTACAAAATCATTCCCACCCCCCAAGAACAGATGTGGAAATGTGGTGAGCTGAATTTAAGACTTGGATACTTAGAGAAACATAAATTGACAGAGTCGCCCATCCCTATCTACAGTACCAGTCACCTGCTCTCCTGGTGGATTCTATAACATACCTTACTTTTCCTTGTATGACAAGTTTTTTGTTTTTTGTTTACTTTAATGTTGAGAAACGAGGGTTGTCTTATACACGGATAGTGCATAGTGGGGACGGGTGATTGGCTGGAGCAGCGAGCAATCATTTGTCAGCAGTGATATGGTGGATGATTGGTGGCTGCAGCAAGGGCTGCTTTGGATTGGCTGCTGTTGTGGTAATTGGGTGAGTGATTGGTTGCTGTGGCAAGGGCTGCTGTGGATATGCTGTCGCTGCAGCAAATGGGCATGCAATTGCTGGCTGCTGTTGGCGAGCGGGCAGACGCTTGTTGTCTTCAGCGACGCGAGTGATTGTCAGCGTTTTATAGTCGGGTTAGTGATTTTTGGCATCCCCACTGCAAAAAGCTCCACAACTCTGGGCAATCCCCCCCCAAAAAGCTCATCAACCCCAAAACTAGGGGTCATCTTATACACGGGGTGTGTGTGTTATACATGAAAAAATACGGTAAATGGAAAGGATTTAAAGTTTTAGCACAGTTTGGTTGAAAAGCTTCCTGATTTGGTTAGATAAGTTCAGGATTGACACAGCTGATATGACTTCCTTGCCCCCAAAGCCCATGAGGATCCTTTAGCTGTGTTTTGCAGAGCCTTCAAAACCAGTCTTTGGGGATCTCTTACACAGATTGAACTTTAGGTAGTTGCTGGAATCCACAAGAGAGGGAGAGTGTTCTTCTGCTCTGTTTCTCTTTGTGGGTTTCATACAAGCATCTAATCGGCCACTGTGAGAACAGGATGTTGGAATAGATGGGCCATTGGCCTGATCTACTAGAGCTCTTCTTATTTTTATGTTCAGTTGGGCCCAAAGCTGAGGGACACCCTTTCATTTGTGCTATTTGCCATGCTCTTTAGTGAAATATTTTCATTTTCTAAACACGAACCCTTTGACAGGAGAATCAAAATTCATTGAAATAGGTCTCAGCTCTGTTTATCTAACCTCCAAGTACTTCTGTGGGTTCTTTCTTTCTTTCTTTCTTTCTTTCTTTCTTTCTTTGATATTGATATATTTGAACAAAACCAAAAGGTTTATCCAGGTCTCTCTAATGTCTACAGGATGGAGAAAATTAGTTGGAGTGAGGATGGTTCTTAATTACCTAGGTTCTAAGAGCCGTTATTGGAAGTGCCCTTTCTTTGTTTAAACACATGGCTTATAACTGGCAGTTTCATTTACACACCTATATGGACTTCTTTTTATTAATATATATGCTTAAATCAGGTTTGATGGAATATTATTATTATTATTATTATTATTATTATTATTATTATTATTATTAATACTACTACTAATAATAATAATGTTTAATCCCCTTCTACACATTTGTTTCAGGGTGATGTAGAAAATATAATAGAGAAACCCAGCTAAAAACAGTTAAAAAACTGTTTTTGTAGGCAAATAACAGGGGGCAAATAACAGCAGATTTGTTTATTTTTTAATAGCAAAGAGTAGACATCCATGGCAAAAATGTATACAACCAGCTGGGGGAGATTGGTAGGGGGAAATGTCTTCAATTGTTTCTGGAAAGTACAGATAGTGAGTACCTTTCATATCTTGACAGGAATGATGTTTCACAGCATTGCTTATTGTTAATGTCAACTGGCAATGGTTGTGGTTATTTAATTATTCTTAGTATTTTTATTATTTTTGTTCTTTGTTTCTGTTTGCAAATAAAAAGAATGGTGAGGGTAGGGAGTGGGGAGAAATGGCTCTTCAGAGACTTAGCAGTGAATGTAAAAATAAAAAATAAAAATGTGCTAGCTTTGACAGTGCTAAAGACATGTGTTTTCCCAGGACAATTTTTGCTTAGGCACAGCTTCAGAGTGATGTGAGCAGATTTGCCATAGTCTGATTCAGACTATGGCAAATTCAACCCATAGTCTGCTTCAGCAGGATATTCTTATCTTCTAATGGATTAAATCTGATAAAATATTAGGAGCCAAGAAGAGGAGAACATTTTTGCACAAGTAGCTTTAGCATCAGTGGCCCATAATGCTTCTGACTGGCAGCACATGGGAAGAGCAGGGGTGCCTCCTAATTAGACAGATTTCTAGAAAGTGATTGTAATTGGACTTTGGACAAGATGTGTGAGCTTCAGCCAGGAAGGGAGCAGAGTTTGCTCTGGGAGGATTGGTAACACCGTAAGCGTGATTTGGGCACCTCTAATTCAATCATGTCTCTCCCTCTACGGAGAATTTAATTACGTTACAAATCAACTTCAATGCTGCTGAGAGCCTGTGGGTCTGCAGCGATTCCTTAGAACTCCCCGTCTCTGCCTCCTTTCTACTTTCTGCTTGTTGAAATGCTCTGATTAACTTTCTCAGCTTGACATTTCCAACGGTTTCCAAGCATTTTGAAAAAGGAACTGAAAAGGTGCTTAGCAAAAAAAGGGGGAAAGGGAGAAAGGAAAAATATGGGATGTGTCTCATTTCATCTCTGTATAGCCAGCATGCTATAGACTCCGCTGAAGAGAATCTGGTTTGCACATGTTTGGATTGTGTGGATTTCCACAATAGCAGAACACTGACTCCACTGGTGTTTATAAGCATGCTTTATTGAAGAAGAGACTTGAGTGTCTTGCTTATGAAGGAAGGCTAACAATTTTCAGAAAGAGTATTTAACAATCACCTACCCCACATATGCCCACCTGGCTGCTTCAGTCTATGGAACTGGTACTTTTACAGATGCCACATAATACCCATTCTACATTGATAAGAAAGTGACATTTTAGTGTGGCATCACCTACACTTCAGAACTCCTTGCCTATTGACATTAGGCAGGAGCCTTCGATGTACTCTTTTACACACCTGCCGAAACCCTTTTAACTTTAGGCATGTCTACCCAACTACACTGAATGCTGATGTGTGTTTTAATTCATTTTTATCTCATCATTGGTTTTAATTATTTTTAGAACTACAGTGGTACCTCAGGTTACAGACGCTTCAGGTTACAGATGCTTCAGGTTACAGACTCCGCTAACCCAGAATAGTACCTCAGGTTAAGAACTTTGCTTCAGGATGAGAACAGAAATCGTGTGGCGGCAGCAGTGGGAGGCCCCATTAGCTATAGTGGTACCTCAGGTTAAGAACAGTTTCAGGTTAAGAGCAGACCTCCAGAACGAATTAAGTTCTTAAACCGAGGTACCACTGTATTTAAATAGTTTTCCACTTTTTTCTCTTTTTTTACTGATAATCTCATTGTTTATTCTTTGTGCAAACCACATTGAGGTATATAAATTTTGTGAAATGAATATTGGGATGAATAATGTGGCATACCTAGTGTCGTCCAGGGAAATTAATTAGTGGAGATTCTGGACAGATGAAGGAAAGGTGCCCTTCTCACAAATCATGGTGAATAGTGTGGCCCTAATGATGGCATTGGACTCCAGCTCCCATCAACCCTAGCCAAGATGGCCAAGGTCAGGCATGATGGAAGCTGTAGTCCAGCAACCACTTGAGGACCATGGGTTGCCCCCTAGAAACCTTATGACCAGAAGCCATCCCATTTAGCTGTGCAATCTATGCAGAGCCTACATTAATGCAATTAGTTTCTTGATGATTTTGTGTTTGCCTTTGATGTCTCAGCCTGGTTCCCTGTGGATATCAGTATGCAGAGCACAGGGAAGCTTCAGAAACAAGCATGCTTATTTATGTCTGCTGAATATTTTAGGTGTCATTTCAAGAAGTGGGTCAGCCAAAAACTGGATGCTGATGGATCTCTTTCTCTGCACAAGTGTTCACAGTCTTTGTGGGACAGGAAAGATCTGTAGTACCATCTCTTGTGCCTGATCCTAATGACCTTAGACTATGTGACAGCATGAAAATAGAATTAGTCTGTCACTGATTGACACACACACAAGATGCTAATTACCTAATTCAAATATATTGGGTAGGAAAGTAACCAGCATGGCCTTTGCCAGGAGCACAGGTTTCTAAATTAAGTTAAACTGTTTATCACAAACTCTCTCCCCTGCCTTCTGCCATGTACTCCCTTCTTCTCATCCCATGGTTTTATGAAATGCTTCTGTTTAAGGTAGTTTAAATTAAATCTAGAGTAAGACCAGCAACCAAGAATTGCATTTTTCAATCAAATGGGCCAGGGCCATGTCAAAACAAATCCTCATCCTGACCCGTCAACTGAAGGAGAGGGTAGAAATAGGAGCCATTGGCAGGAGTAATGGATGGATGATCACTGGAACCAATCTTTTCTCCCTTGATTTAAAATAATCTGCTTCGTAAAGGTTGGCCAATGCCAGGGCTCATAACAAATAGTGGTGCCAGGGATGCAGGTTGATCATGCAAATCAAAATTTTCCTAGAAAAATTTGAGATTTTTCTCTTTCTGAATGACTACGTTCTGCTTCCACTGATGTAGGCTGCATGTCCCTGAAGTACAAGTGTGGAGTAAGCTGTTACACTCAGGTCCTACTTGTGGGTTCCCCATTAGCATCTGGTTGGCCACTATGAGAATAGGATGATGGACCACTTGCCTGATCCAGCAGGTTGTTCTTACGTTCTCAGTCCCCTGGAGAAAGAATACCACTCTGCAGAATTTTAAGGACTTAAGAAGAGTCCTGCTTGATCTAGTCATCTAGTCTAGCATACAATTCTTTCCAGAGAGCCAGCTTGGTGTAGTGATTAAGAGCGGTAGACTCATAATCTGGTGAACCGGGTTCGATTCCCTGCTCCTCCACCTTGGGCTAGTCACACTTCTCTGAAGTCTCTCAGCCCCACTCACCTCACAGAGTGTTTGTTGTGGGGGAGAAAGGGAAAGGAGAATGTTAGCTGCTTTGAGACTCCTTCGGGTAGTGATAAAGCAGGATATCAAATCCAAACTCCTCTTCCATGACCAACCATGGCAAGTCTGAAAACAGCATGTGAATGCCACAGGCTCCCCCAATCTGGTGCTCCTCACATGTTATTGGACCTCACCTCCCACCAGTCCCAGCCAGCATGGCCAATGGTCAGGGATGTTGCAGGCTGGGGAAGGGAGGGGAATATTCAGATAATACAGTATGTCTGTGATTCTTCTCCAGTGAAGGAACTGGACCTTACTTGTATGGACTGTTGTGTTTTAGGTGGAATTCATGTTAGCTGCTCTTTATTCATTGGACATTGTAGGGCTGACTAGCTTCCAAATATCAAGGCATTGAAATGACCAGTGTGGATGGGAGGAAAGTCACATCCCAGCCTGGGGTTTCATGTCTTCCTGTAGTCTACTGCGAGGAGCTTATGGTTGACAAGGGGAGTCTATATCTTGGGATAGCCAACTAGGGAGGCCCGAAATTCAAGGTGGAGTGCAGCATGACAGATAATATTGGTGTGCCTGGAAGAGGGAAAAAAAAGGAGGAAAGGCTGTTGCTTGAGAGTAAGAGCCTTCTGAAAACCTGATGAGTTTAGGGGTAGTTTAGTCCAGAGAAAGCGGCTGATATTTTAAACTGCCCCCCCTTTTGCTCCAAAGGGAATATTCTGGGTTTCAATGACATTTGCATTGTGTAACTTTTCCTTAATCTTCACATCTGTCCCTCACCCCCCCCACCCTAAGTAAAATCTTTACTTGTGTGTTCTCACTTTAACACTATTGCACCTGGAGGCCAGTAACCTACCCTAATCGTGGTGGCTTCAGAGGGAACCCAGGGAAACTTGGAGGCTGATTGATAAGGCCAGCTTTGTAGAAACTATTGCTCTCTAGTCTGGCTGCTGTCTAAAGGACCTCTAAAGTAGGGGGAGACTGAGCAGAGGAGTACACTCTGTGTTAGCCAGGAACACCCTCCCCTCAGTTGGCATGGAACTCAGTGCTGCTTGGATATGGTTGTAGAGCTATGCAGCAATGCTAAACACTGAACAGATTCAAATCTTTCACCGGAAACAGCAACATCTTGTTCTAATGGAGGGCAGTAATTTGAACATCCCCGATACAGTGGTACCTCAAGTTACATACGCTTCAGGTTACATATGCTTCAGGTTACAGACTCCGCTAACCCAGAAATAGTACCTCGGGTTAAGAGCTTTGCTTCAGGATGAGAACAGGAATCGTGCTCCAGCGGCGCAGCAGCAGCAGGAAGCCCCATTAGCTAAAGTGGTGCTTCAGGTTAAGAACAGTTTCAGGTTAAGAACGGACCTCTGGAACCAATTAAGTACGTAACCTGAGGTACCACTGTAATTTGGATGGCTGGTGGACATTTCTGATCAGCTCTGTCTATGCTCAGTCCATCCCCATTATAAGTTGGACAGGATGGGTTCTTGGAGACTCAGCACATCCAGATTTGGGAGCTCTAAAAAATACTTCACCATTATGTACTAATTATCTGCTTTCCCATGCAGCAGAAAGTTATTTTCTGCTGGCAGGATCTGCTCCACATCTAGGAGAAGTATCATCCTAATATCAGGAAATAATTTTGTGGATATTTATCATTGATATGACCTTCTGCTGTTTCTTCCAGATTTTGCAGAATTTGTCTTCCTCGGCCTGTTCCTCACAGAGATGTCTCTGAAGATGTATGGCCTGGGGCCAAGGAACTATTTCCATTCCTCATTCAACTGCTTTGACTTTGGGGTAAGAAGTCTTGGATGAGAATAGATGGGTTGAAGTCAACCCTTTGCAGTCCTGATATTCTGCATACTCTACTCCCTGGGTCACTCCTGATTCTCAGCATAGGAAGTTGTGTTACACTGAGCCAGACCACTGGTCCATCTAGCTCAGATTTGTCTACCATCATCAGAAGCTGCTCTGCAGGATTTCAGGCAGGGGACACTCCCAGACAGTCCTGGGGATGCCTCAGATTGATCCTGGGCCCTTTCCCACTGAGCTATGTCCACAGAGGAAGCACTTGGATCGATACAACATTGAGGGACTTCCTTGTTCTGTCATGTCATGGGGAGGCATCTGAGCATGTGATCTCCTGCTCCATTTAGCACCCAAAGTCAGGGACAGGCAACATATGGCCTGCAAATGTTGTGGATTACCACTTGCATTAGCCTCAGTCAGCACCATCCAACCAAACAGGGCAGACTATGGTAATATGGCACCCTGTGCGAAACCAAAATCTGCCCCCCCACCCTGCTACAAGTGTTGGCCAACCAGCTGCACTCGCATAGTGGGAGGCTGGTGCGATCTCACTCTTGCTCTTGCTCTCGCTCTCCCTCCCCTCCTCTCCCTTCTCCTCCTCCTTTTTTTCTAGCCTGGTTTTCCCTCCCAGGCAAACAAACAAACAACAACACTTACAGTTGTCAGAGAGGTCTCTCTGAATACCCTCCCCACTTTCCCTCATTCCTGCTCCCTTCCTTTACATCTTTCTCGAACAGAAATAAAAATTCAAGGCTTTAGAAATCCCCCCCTTTTTTTCTTCCTTGGTCTCCAAACCTGCCCTACTGCTTTCGTGCAAAAGGAAGGAGGAAAGTATGGGGGGGGAGGGGCGCCCTACTCATAGCCTGGAAGGACAAACCTTTTGGATTTCCTGGACCTTCTCCCTGCCTCTTCCATTTTAAGACATATCTTACTGTGAACTGAAAGGTGGAGGATTGGGGGGAGACTCTCAAATACAACTTGCTGCTTTCCTCTCCTCTGATCAGTTCATCAGTTCAGTGCCCTGTGTGTGGGAGCCTCTATCACTGCTCTAAATCTGGCTCTGCACTAATCTCAGTCTGCCCTTTGGATATTTCACAAGGTTTCCCCTGTGCACTTTCAAGCCCATATTCATAGTTAGCAATGAGGTCTGGAAGCTAGCTGTTCTGCTTATTTTTATTTTATTCCCCCCCGCAAAGCTGCACTTCTGGGTTTTGTAATGCAAACAACCCTGGCCTCTTGGTACCTCTTCTTTCTTCTTCCATTTTTCTTTTCTTTTTGCAGCTGACTTGCACGATGAGTGTCCACAGGAAGCAGACTGGCAAACTATTGCAGTTGCCTATTTGTCAGCTGTTGCACTCTGTCATTCTCACATTTCACAGTCATCTCTTGTATGCAAGGCCTGCAAAATAGCCTCTGGCAGGTGCCCACTTGTGCCAGTAAAACTGACATTAATTAGCTGCTTCTTTGCAGCCTTCAAAGGAGAAGGCTGCAACGCCATCAGGTCCCACGAGGTTGGGCTGGCCCTGTTGTCAGCACAGATGGCCTGCACAAAATGGGAAGATGCCATTCTAGCTGGCCAGAGTTAACAAGGGTCAAGTGTTTTGCTCTTGTCTGAGCCTCTGAATCTCACTTGTTAGGAATCACAAGTGGGGAGAGAGCTGTTGCACTTGGATTCTGTTTGTGGGCTTCCCATTGAGGCATCTCATTGGCCAGTGAGAGAACCGGATGCTGGTCTAGGTGGGCCTTTGCCCTGATTCAGCAGGGTTCTCCTGATGTTCTTATGTTCTTTACAGCCCAGGGCTGCCACTTACCTTAATGGGCCTTACTCCAAGATAATCAGGAATGGTACTGCTACATCGTTTCCTTTCCAGGGTTGTTTGTGGGGATTGCCTGTGTAGTGCTTTGAACACCAGAATGCACTTGGAGTCATGTGGTCAAGTTGTGACTGTCGCACACTCAGCATGCGAAGAGCTCAATTGTTTGACCTTATGACAGCCCCACAAAGTAGACCCTTAGCCCTCCAGTTTTACTGATAGAAAATGCAGTGCTGAGAGAGGGGGAGGGAGAGAGAATGTGTAGTGAACTAATTTGTGGTGGAAGCATCAGCTTCAGTTGGGAGCTGATGGGTGTAAAGGGAGAAACAGGAAGATTGCATTCATATCACACATATGTTTTGCATCTGATAGAAATCCTTAAGGCAGGGGTAGGGAACCTCTTGCCCTCTAGATGTTGCTAGACTACAGCTTCCATCAGATGCAGGTGGTGCTGTGGGTTAAACCACAGAGCCTAGGGCTTGCCAATCAGAAGGTTGGTAGTTCGAATCCCTGAGACGGGGTGAGCTCTCGTTGCTCGGTCCCAGCTCCTGCCAACCTAGCAGTTCCAAAGCACAAAGTGCAAGTAGATAAATAGGTACCGCTCTGGCGGGAAGGTAAATGGCATTTCTGTGCACTGCTCTGCCAGAAGCGGCTTAGTCATGCTGGCCACATGACCCGGAAGCTGTACACCGGCTCCCTCAGCCAGTAAAGCGAGATGAATGCCGCAACCCCAGAGTCGTCCACGACTGGACCTAATGGTCAGGGGTCCCTTTACCTTACAGCTTCCATCACCCTTGACCATTGATCAGGTTGGCTGAGGCTGATGGGAGTTGTAGTCCAACAACATCTGGAGGGCCACAGGTTTGTCACCCCTAATTAAAAACCTTTCTTCTTTCCCTGACCAATAGATGCTGAACAACAGCATCTATTTACCATAACACCTTGGAAGATATATCCTCCTCCTCTCACACAGGATGGGATGCCTCTCCTAAGCGGATGCCCATTGAGAATGGTGCGCTAGACCAAGGATGAGGAACCCGTGCATATCCTCCAACACATCAAGGCAAAAATCCAGGATGCACGTCTTACAGGGGTGTGCTCCCGCGTGAGTCACATGACCTTCACAAGATCATGGCCCCCAAGAATTGTTTTGGGGTGCCACATGAGACTGCAGCCCCGGAAAAGTGCTTATTTGGGGTGAAATCATGGTACTCAAAATGGGCACTGTGCTCTTGTGTGGAAAAAATGGGATGTCCCAGTTTTACCAGGACAGTTGAAGGGTATGCCCACAGACATCCCAGAAGTCACCTGACTATATCTCCTACCACCCTTACTCATCAGCCATGCTGATTGGGACTGATGGGAGTTGGAGTTTGGTAGCATCTGGGAGGCCACCGGATTCCCCAGCACTGTCTTAATTAATTGAAATGCCAAGGGGGGTGGAGAGAAAGAGATGGGGGAGGACCTCCAGTCAATAGAGTTTTAAAAATTTTAGTATTTAGAGCATTGTGAGTTGCTCCTCTGGGTGCAGCTGTTTCTGTCTTGCTCCACTGCATGCAGAGCTGGTAATTAACTCTCCAATGTGGGCTTCCTATCGGGTAGGGAAGAGACATTTTATCACTTGCTAATTCATCATCATTTGCTGATCCCACTGGGATCAAGCACTATCTCCCTCTGTGATTCCCATTGCTCATATTATGTTTCCCCAGTTCTATCCACCCCCCAGTTGTATACGTTCCCATTTGTTGCTTTCTTGTAGCCTCTTGAGAGCTGGCAGTATTTTGTAGTTTGGTTCAGTTTGACAAAGCAGCATGATGGAAAATGTATAAGAGCACCCAGTGTGATATGAAGCGACAAGGCATTCCAAGGTGTAAACGCAAGAACATGGATATGCTCCTCCTAAGAGGTCGTCGTCTTCTTCTTCTTCTTCTTCTTCTTCTTCTTCTTCTTCTTCTTTAATTTGTATTCCACTTTCCCACAAAATTTTACCCAAAGTGGCTCACAAGATGAATAAATATACAAAAAATTAGTCCATGCAAGTTTGCATAAAAGAATACAAATAAACCAACCTAATTTATCACCATAAAAGTTACTAGAAGAGAATTTCTCAAAACAGCAATACAGGTAAAAGGTAGTTTCAAAGCATCCACATACTCCAGATGGATCTGTTTCCACTGGTTTGGAACCAAAACTCAACCTTCACACATTCAGGTGCTCTACCCTATTTCTCACCTGGGGTACTGCAGGCAGTCCCACTCTGGCTCTCAAAGTGAACCATTCACAGTGGGATCAGGCATTAAACGGGGATGTATTATCATCCCAACTATTTCTTATTTTCATCGCCATGATCCTACACATTGTCAAAGGGAAACTCCCCACTGGGGTAAAAATCATATATATATCGAACAGATGGAAAGCTCTTCAATTTGAGTAGGCTGAAAACAAAGAGTAAGGTTACCATAACCTCCATCATAGAGCTTCAATATGCTGATGACATAGTGTGTGCACGCTCAGAGGACAACCTCTAAACCACCCTAAATATCTTTGCAGAAGCTTATAGAAAGCTTGGTCTATTGCTCAATATCCAAAAAACCAAAGTGCTGCATCAATAAGCACAAAACAACCCGTCCACTGTACCACAGATCCATCTTAATAGTGTAACATTGGGAAGTGTCAATTGCTTTTCCTACCTGGATAGTTATCTTTCCATAAGGGCCAACATTGATGCAGAAATCTAGCATCAACTGAGCTCTGTGAGCACAGCTTTCTCCCAGTTGAAGCACAGAATGTTTGAGGACCAAGACATTCACAGGGAAACCAAAATGCTTGTTTACAAAGATATTGTACTTCCAACTTTACTGTACTCTTGTGAAACATGGACCACTTATAAATGCCATTTCCAGCTCCTCAAAAGATTCCATCAGTGGTGTCTCCAAAAATTTTTACATATCACTTGAGAAGACAGGCAAACTAATGTTAGCGCATTGGAAGAAGCAAAGATCACCAGTGTCAAAGCAATGATTCTTCAACCTCAACTTCGTTGGGCAGGTCATGTTGTATGGATGCCTGATTATCATCTTCCAAAGCAACTACTCTATTCCCAACTTAAGAATGGAAAGACAATCTTACTCGGCTATGAGTGATTGCCAGAGAAGAAGAAGACTTTTAGCCTTATGGAAGGACATAGGAACATAGGAAGTTGTCTTCTACAGAGTCAGACCATTGGCCCACCTAGCTCAGGATTGTCTACACTGGGAGGGATATCCCCAGTCTTACCTGGAAATGCTGGGGATTGAACCTGGTACCTTCTGCATGCAAAGCAGATACTCTGCCACAGAGCCACAGCACTTATCCCTACTTCAAAAGGCTAAGCAAAGGATGGTGCACCCTGCACTTGTATTACCTGCCCTCTTCCTTTGACTTTAAGACAATGGGAGTTCTAATCCACATTAGTGGTTGCAAGTTTTTCTGAGAGGCTTTATTGAGATTTCCCTCCCCTCTCACACACCTGGCCCTTCAGAAAGCAGACCGTTTTGCAGGGTTTTTGATGGTGGTGACCACCTACCCAACCCTTGTCACAATGCCCCTGGATGGTGCTAGGCCTGGGCATGATTGTGGAGGATGCAAAATAGTGCCTGGTTGCCAACATAGTTGCTACTGCTGCTGTCATTTATAGCAGCAAAGAGGGGAGGGGGCTGGATGGAGGGGAGAAAGAAACAGTGTGGCTATTGATGGTGAGCCTCTTGTCTGCCTCCTAAAAAAGTAATCATAATAATGTTGGCAATTTCTCCTCTCCTTGAAGGAATTCAGTGGAATGAAGTGCTTCTTACCCACCCAATCCTTTGCTCCCAGATCGGATATATAATTTACAGAAGGTCTTTCAAACCTGTCTTTATAATCTTAAAGAGCTAGAAACTTTAATTGTCACCATTTTTAAAGCTGAAATTTTTCTGGACACCAATAACCGTAGCAGGAAATAAACACCAAATCATGGACTAGATAGATACAGATAAGCATGTATGTACTCTTATTTATATTATTTATTTATATTATATATTTATATATTAGTTACATTGCTGCATCACCCTACCTCCCAAGGGAGACTAGGGTGATGCGTGATAAGATATAAAAAGGCAAAATGTAATTTGTAAATAAAGCATCACAGTTAGCAGTGGAACTATGAAATATCATTAGAACCATTAGTAAACCGCCCCCCCCCAAAAGAAACCCTCTTCAGCTGTTTGGTATTAAAACAACTTTACCTCAGTTTGTAAAAGCCTCTCTCTTGTATAGAAAGATTGAATATACAGTCCTTGCCTGAGGCAGACACTGAAGAAGCTTACAGAATTAGGCTATTGGGTTGGTGCCAATATTATTCCTGTTCAGAAGAGACCCACTGAAATCAATGGACATCACTGGGGTCCATTAATTTCAGTGGGTCTACTTTGAGTAGGACTAACCTTAGTTCCAACCCCTTCTTTTTGGAAATTGCTCATTGGCCATGATCAGACCTTCTTTCCCCCCCACATCAGCCCATCACTCCTTTGTTTCTTGCAGGTGATTGTGGGGAGCATCTTCGAAGTCATCTGGGCTGCAGTGAAGCCCGGGACCTCCTTTGGCATCAGTGTGTTGAGGGCTCTCAGGCTGCTGAGGATTTTCAAAGTTACCAAGTATGTTTTAAGTTTCTTCTCCCTTTTTCTTTCTTTCTTTTTAGTGTGGGATGTGTGAAGGGGAATTTATGCACTTGAAAACCCACTTTTAGAAATCCTGATGCATTCATTAACTGGCTTGGTTTGGTTTGGAATCCCAGGTACTGGAACTCCTTGAGGAACCTGGTGGTCTCCTTGCTGAATTCAATGAAGTCCATCATCAGCTTGCTGTTCCTCCTCTTCCTCTTCATTGTTGTGTTTGCTTTGCTGGGGATGCAGCTTTTTGGAGGACAGTAAGTTCAATTCACTAAATTAATCTCAATAAACTTTTGACGGGCGTCTGGCTGCAAGGAACAGTACTCTCCCCGCTTGTGATTCCTAGCAACTGGTATTCATAGGCATGCTGCCTACTGGACTTGCGATAGTTTTGGCTCCAGTTTCAGATTTTTGCACTCTGAATGTTTTGCTAATCTCTCACAGCAGGTTGCAGACGGACTTAGTTTCTCCCGATTCCAAGCTGGACAGAACCAGCTGGTTCACCACTTTTAAATAGCTCTGTGGGGTTGTTTCATGTCCTGCATTTCAGATTTCTGTAGGCATCTGGTTGACCATTATGAGAGCAGTATGATGGACTAGATGGGCCTTCAGCCTGAACCAGTAGGGCTCTTATGTTCTTACCTGTGAGTACTCTTTGATTCAAATCTCTCACTGGAAGCTCAAGTGTCTTCAATGACAAGGAATATTTATGCCCAGCTCTAGCTGGTTCACTAGTTATGGCCACTGCTAGACGAAGGCTACTTGGCCTCAATAATCCATGCTGGAGATCACTAACGTCCAGTTTGGACTGCTTTGATGCACTATATATTGGGCTACCCTTAAAATTATTTTTTTTATATAAGAAGGGGATTCCAAGATTTGAAGAAGTAACCCAGAATGGACAGTTATTAACAAGGCAGAATATTACTAGTAGAATGAAAATATGTGCATATACACATACAGCATAGACATATAAAGCATTACATACAGATTGTTAAAATAAAAACATCAGAGCACCAGCTCTTCCTTTAAAAGTAAGCGGTCCTCATAGAGAAGAACGTGCCAAAGGGCTGATTGTGGCAAGCTGCTGATTCAAAGCTTAAAAAGAACGAATGACTTAAAATATATTCATTAGTGGAACAGAATCCCATAACGGCTCAGGACCGCAATGCTTCAAGGACTGCCCCTCGCCATATGAATCAACCTGGACCATGCATTCACTCTGTGAGGCCCTTCTTCACGTGTCTCCTTCATGAGAGTTTCGGAGGGCGGCAACACAAGAACAGGCCTTTTCTGTGGTGGCCTCCTGTCTGTGGAATGCTCTCCCCAGGGAGGTTCGTCTGGCACCTTCATTACATATCTTTAGGCACCTGGCAAAAATGTTTCTCTTCAACCAGGCATTTGGCTGATTAACATTCTGTGGCTTTTAAAATGTGTCTGTGGGGAGGTGGTTATTGATTCGGTTTTGTTTTATTATGTAGTTTTTATTCTCATTTTGTATTTTTCTGTTGTTAACTGCCCTGAGATCTTCGGACGAAGAGCAGTCTATAAATTTAATAAGTAATAATAATAGTAATAGTAACAACAACACAAGATTCATACTTGCAGCAAACATCCCAAATATTCATGAATGTTGCCAATTAAGCTCATATTTAGTTGGAATGTGCCAACCATGAAGATTGTTTAGTTATATAAATCACCATCAGCCCCCAAGCAGAAGCAAAGTTGGATGGGTCCACATCACCCCAGTGACATGTATTTTATGACAGTTTTTCAGAAATGGCAAGAAACACAACTTCTTTAAGCCTTATATCCATAGAGTAACAAGCTGCACCCTTCCATCCACCATAGGTCATTAAATGAGTGGCTATCCTTGAAGACTGTCTGGAAACTGCAGTTGGTGCAAAATGTGGCTTACCAAACTGTTGAGCAGAGCAATAAGGTGGGACCATGTGCCACCACTCCTGAAAACAAGGCACTTGCTTTTTTTGCCCAATGGACCAGATTCTTATCTTCCCCTCCACTCCACAGGCCACCTTTGACAGTTAGGAGGACCACCCACCTGCCAAACATCTGGTGTCATAATGGTGTCAAGTGGTGTTCTTGGAGGGAGCAGGATCCCCCACCCCCAAAAACAGACTATTGAAGACTGAGCATGCTCAGACAGAAGACTGGTGGAAGGGAGAATGTTATGGAGCATCCTGAAAAAAGGGCATAGCTGTCTGGCTTGAACCCTGAACAGGCACACTCCCTGCTGCAACATTTTATTGCAAGTCCCAGTTGTACCTCTGAATACCAGTCACTTGGGGGGAGGCACAAATCATGGGGTTGTCATTTGCCTTCATGCCCTCCTTGAAGGCTTCCCAAAGGCATATAGGTGCCCACTGTAAGAGCCCGGATGCTGGAGTAAAGGGACCTTTGGTCTGATCCAGCAAGGCAGCTCTTAAAAGATTATTAGCATTCTACCCTGCCATTAATATTCATTTTCTGCCTCTTTCTAGGTTTCATTTTAGTGACGAAACACCAACCACAAACTTTGATACTTTCCCCACTGCTATTCTAACTGTGTTTCAGGTAAGGGCACTCTTGACTTGGTGCAAAAGAGCTGAAGGGTCCTCAGAGAGCATATAGTCCTCCCCACTGCTGATGCAGGAAATCTGCTGCTTCTGCATGTCTGATAGTGGGCTATCCAGCCTCTGCTTGAAAGCTGCTAATCAAGGATAAGCCCACTGCTTTCTGAGGCAGTCTGTCCCACTGTCAAACAGCTTGTGGCATCAGGAAGTTTTTCCTAATACTTAGTCATATTCCCTTGTAATCTGAACACAGTGACTCAAGCAACTGAAAACACATGTCTGCCATTGTCTATGGAACAACCCCTTCAATATATCTGAAGATGGCTATGAGACTGTCTCTTAATCACACTTCTCCTCCTCTAGGCTAAAAATATCCAACTTATTTAACCTCAGCTCATCGTTCAACCTTAGCTCCAGGCCTCTCAGCCACAGCCTTGTCAAATAGGCCATATTGCAATTAGTTTGGGACAGAGACTGAAGCCAAGAGATAAGCAAAAGGTGAGGAACTGGATCTGGCCAGGCGGCCAGATGGTTAAGTCCCCCACTTCTCGTTGGCCAAGTCTGAGAGGTGGGAAGAGCCAGGCAACTGTCAGTCGTCTGATGTCACAGACTGGTTTGTTAATGCCGGCCCCTGTTGCTAGGAAATCTATCAGCTCCATGGAAGGTGCAGGGCAGGGAGCCAGCAGAAGTGCCTCTCCTCCCCTGTACTCTACAGGCTGTCCACCCCTGAGGGCATCCTTCTCACCTTCCTCCAATCCAGTCATGATCCAGTTGAGCTCATGGGGATCATGACAAATGCTATCTTGCACAGCACTTTGAAAGGGGCCTTTCATATGTGATGTGCAAACAACGCTAGTGGGGTTTAAAGAAGCACTGTGAAAGTTGAGATATATTGTTAAAAAGATATAGATAGTGGGAGGGAAGACTAATGGCAATATAAAACAGAAGAAATGCGTAATTGAGAGGTTAATGCGGATGATTGTCAGAGAAGCTGAAGGAAGTCCAAACACAGTTAAATTTGTGAAAATTTGGATAAGATTTTATATTTGTCTTGAAAATTAATAAAAATTATTTTTAAAAAAAGAAAAGAAAGGGGCCTTTCATGACTTACCTAGCCTCACAAAGTCTCTTTCGAAGTGTGATCTTGTGGCCAGCTTTGCATAGGACTTTGCAGCAGATCAGCAGGTCCTAAAGCCCCTCTTATCAGCTGAGCCAGGTTTATGCCTGCCCCACACCTCGTACCATATATGACATCTGTTACAATAGGGCAGGTGTATGTGCTTAGGCTGAAATGACCTCAAGGGCTGAACAAGGTATCTGGCAAGCTTAGCTGGGACTGGAAGTAACTCACCCCTGAGACAGGCTTCTGGCAGAGGAGAGATTTGAATTGGGGTTTTAATCTCATTTTCCTATTGACTTGGGGTTTCTTACAGGAGTCACTGGGTAGTCAAGCAGTGGAACTGGATATGTAAATAAATGTGCAATGACGGTGTCCTTGCCATTATCCCCTACTTAGTCGGGTGGAGAATTCAAAAGACAGAACTCTCAGAAAACAAATGTCCAATAGGTGTGGATGAATTTGTTCAATTTCAGTTTCTTGTTTTTCCATTCTTAAACTCAGTTTGCCATATTTCCACACCAGTTTACTTTTTAAAAAACAAAATCCTCCAGAAAAGTCATTGCCATTTCAGTATGCATTTCCCCCAAAAACTACCTTTTCGCAAGTAATTTCCCCTAATATAACACGTTTTTGGTATGTCATTTTCCTCAAATATATGAGACCTGGATTTTCTTTCCCCATCCGTAACCTCCAGCCGATATCATTTGTAACTAGGCAAGAGTGTGGTGATTTCTGTCAGCACACAGAACCATGGCCCTTGGCTTTTCTGTCATGTCACCAGAATCCATCTCTGTGGCCCTTGTCTGCCATGGCACAGTCTTGGTTAGCTGATGATGTGACCTGCTTTTCTGTCTTCACAATCAGCTCCCTAAATTAACAAGGACAATAGCCTTAGAGACGGATCTGAGTTCGTAGGAAATAATGAAAAGAGTGGAATGCGGGACCCGTTGCATTTGACATTCTGGTTTCTGTAGAGCATTATAATTGGGGACAGGAATGCTAATCAGGCAGGAAGCAAATGAAAAAGGCAAACCCTTACTCAGCAAGGTAAGAGGAAATGAGAGACATTCTATGCTCTGGAAGCTCAAGGGATGGGCAGCCTTTGCACATGGGAGGAGGGCTTCCTGTCAAAGTCATACAGAAATCGAGGCCATCAAGGGAGAGGTGCTTCCTCTCCAATCCCAGACGTACCCTCTCTGGCCTCTGAATACCAGTTGCTGGGAATTTTGAGTGGGGAGACTTGCTGTTGCACTTGGGTCCTGCTTGCAGGCTTCCCTTAATGAACATCTAGCTGGCCACAGTGAGAACAGGATTCTGGACTAGGTGGGCCACCAACTGTACTTCTGATGCTGATGGAATGGAAAGAAGATACGATAGTCCAAATAAATCCATATTAGCCCCTTTTCAGCTACTCACAACACCTCTTACATGTGTGCATAACCTTACAAAGCACTGTGTCATCATCATCATTGCTTATCTGTGTGCTGCCTTTCCAGACTAAACTAGGCTCAAGTGTTCTGACAACATCAAAATGCTGTACATAATTCATTTGCTGTTGCAAGACCTCAGCTAATGAAAAACACATTCTATTAACAAATGTGCAATAAAATGAAACAGTCCAGTGATTGTTCAAAATAAGGCCTGACAATTAACCCCCCCCAACAATTTAATCCAGATTAAGATTATGGACTGATTCTTACTATGCGCTGATCTACATATTTAGGGAAACAAGATGGTTCACTCCTTGGCTTTACTGCTTCCAGCTGCAGGTGGAAGAAATTGCATGCTGGTGGTGGGAACAGGGTGAGGTCATACCTTTCTCTACAGGCAACATGGAAACACACAGTTCTATAGACACAACACAACAGTAGCAGCAGCAACAACAATAGAAGAATAAAAAGCAGGATAAGGTTTTTATTGAGCCAATCTCTTCAGAGTCTTTACAGGTTAAAAATATATTCACCAGCTCCCAAAAGATGACATCAGAACTAGCTGGGAGAGCCTTCTCCTTCTTCTCCTCCTCCTCCTTCTTATTCTTCCTTGAATAATTTTTATTGGTTTTTTCACAATTAATTTCAAAAAACAATTAACTACAAAAAACAAATCCCCACCATCCCTATTCACAAAAACATTTCAAAACCTTATCTTTGAGGTTCTTTAGACTTCATGACTTCCCTTCATTCCCTCTTCTGGTTTCTTATATTAACAAAAACTTCTGCATTTCCTTACACATACTTCATTGCTGATTGCAAGTGTGAAGTCTGAGCCTGTCAATATATCAATTTATTTACATTATTTTGCATATATAGAATAAGTGCTTCCCATTCTTTTTCCTAACTTTGTCATATTTAAATTTCACTGGAAGGCAACTATCAGTTAAGTCAGATTCAAAATCCTGCTCACCTTCCTCACAGTCTCCTCTTAGTCTCAGAGGCTGTAATTTCTGCCTCATTTCTGCCACCAAGGCATTCCCAAATATTTCCTGCCTACCCCCCATGCCATTCATATCTGCCCCGAGTGTCTCCTGGTATTTCTTCATATCAATCACAGTTTCCATTTTTCTAAAAATTTCCTCCAGCCCTTGCATCAAGACCTCCACCACTTCTGTTTTCTTTGTCACTGGTTCTATTTTAATAATTAGTTCTGTCACCATTTCAGTATTTTGGTCCATTTGGGCTATACGTTTATCTGCTGTCTTATTCAAATTTTCCTTTATCTCCTTAATCAACTCATTTCTCAGTTCATAGAAGAATTCCACCCATTCACTATAAGGCTTATCCCCCGTGTCCTGTACAGAAGTCCTTCTATCCAAACTTGGGGTTGGTTGCTTTTTAATTGCCATGTTCAATAAGTTATTATTAAAACAATAAAAAATGGTCCGAACAGAGTGAAAATATCCAATACTCCTTCTACTCGATTCACTCTGCCCTTGCCACGTTTCTCTTTCCCTTGTTCGCCAGACAACCAATTTTCCAGCCGTACCTTGTCAGTTTTGTCAAGGCCACCAAGTAACACTTTCCCAAGGAACACGGTCTTTTGTACTTTCCCACTCCCTCCAGCCCGATTGCCTGTTAGATGTATACAATTTGAAATAAAATCCAGATTTCAAATTAACATTCAAATTAAACAGATATCTACTTTAAAAAGAAAACAAAAGCAATTTGTCCACACAAAATCACAACTTGATAATCCAGAGGAGCGTAAAAGATTTTCACTGATCTAGTTCTCTAAAAATGTCTTGAAGTAAGATAAAGAGTTACAGACAGTTGAAGATCATTATAATGCCTCTTTTCTGGTAGAGTCCAAACGCCTTTCCTTCCCACAACCAGAGAGAGATTTACCAGGCTTCTAGCTCTAGAAAGGTGGCGTAAGGGTTCTCAGATGTTGTCCAATATCTGGCACTGTTGATATTCAGCCTCTATAGCCAGTTCCAAACTTTAAAGTTCCAATTTATCTTTTCAAACACACACACACACTCTAGGAGCAAGCTCAGTCTTCTTTAAACCACTCCAACCAAAATGTGCCTTGCAAAGCCCATATATGCTTCCATACCCTCACCCCACAGAGTACTTCGTTAGTCTTGTTTCAAGCTTTCTCTGCTGGGCTCGGATTCACCTATGGCTTTAGTCATGCAAGGTCCTCTCCCCAATTCTCCATTATAAATCCAATAAAAGGTAGTAAAGAATGGGTTTCAGTTGCTTTTAATCCATCTTTCCCATCGGCAGACATATATCTAATAGAGTCACATAAAATTAATACCATTCTCACTTGCAAGTTGTTTCCATGCAGCGATAATTACTCAGAAGATGGGGATGGACTTCCTTTTTACTCCTCCGTCTAGCACCGAATTCAGCCTAATTAGATCCAATAATTAATCTTCTTTACATTTCCATCAGCCAAAATGTAGTTCTTGGAAGATCTCTGCTGCAGGTAGGAGTTTGAGGCTCCACTCCCGTGGAGTTGTGATATTGCCATGTCCGCAGGCTCAATCACAGGCTTTTTAGGGGGCGCACCTCACCTTGGCGCTTCCTCCTGTGTCTCTGCAGGGCTTGAGTCTGTCAGTCGATCAGACTGGCACTCATTTTCACCATTCGCAGAAACCTGAAGTCCGCTGGGAGAGCCTTCTTAATGAAGGCACCACCACAGGGGTGGGAAATGACCTTAGTCATTTACTCTAGATCATTTTCATCCCAAGGACAGCATTCGCTCATGGGCAGTCTTTTGGGGCCACATGCTAGGGGTGGGCAGGGTCAGAGGCAGTGGATGGAGTAATGGAAATGGCCGAAGGCCACATTGTAGCAATGCAAAAGTCAGAAATAGATGGACACACAGACCTATGTGCACACACCTCCCCATCCAGGCAAACTAGAGGCATTGGTCACATCCACACCATGCATTTAAAATATATTCATACCACTTTGGCAGTTACAGCTTCCAGCAAAGAATCTTGGAAATGGTAGCTTGCCCCTCACAGAGCAACAGTTCCCAGCACCCTTAGCATGCTGCAGCTGCCAGGGTTCTCTGCAGGAAGCCATGTGCTTTAAACATCTGGTGTGGATGTGGCTATAGTTACAACTGAGCACTTAAGGAGAGAGTGGAGTAAGACCAGTGAAAGGTGTGGCCTGGGGACAGGTCCAAAGACCTGACAGAGGGAGCCAGAGGGCTGAGGTTCCCCAGAACTACTCTAAACAAATCAAGCTATCTGGAAAAAGGTTTATATTATCTTTCCCACCCTCCCCTCACACTTTCTTATTTTTTACTCTAATTAACTTTACAGATTCTGACTGGAGAAGACTGGAATGCTGTGATGTACCAGGGGATAGAATCTCAAGGGGGCGTCCACTCAGGAATGTTCTCATCCATCTACTTCATTGTCTTGACACTGTTCGGTAACTGTATCCTTGCCCTGCCAAAATCTGATTTGCTAATGGCATTTTGTGCTGCTCCATTGCTAAAAAATGCATATTCAACCTTAGCAGCCACGTGCTAATGGGCGGCTGGTGGAAACCCATTAGCAGAAATATTGATTTATTATGAAATGTAGTAGTATTTGTGAAGTGTGTTTCTTTGGGCGAAGGGAGCATCCAGCTGGTGAAATCCTAAACTTTGGTAGTCCCATTTATGCAGTGCAGGTTTCCTGTGAGCCAGCTTGGTGTAGTGATTAAGAGTGGTACACTCATAATCTGGTGAACCGGGTTCAATTCCCTGCTCCTCCAGCTGCTGGGTGACCTTGGGCTAGTCACACTTCTCTGAAGTCTCTCAGCCCCACTCACCTCACAGAGTGTTTGTTGTGGGGGAGGAAGGGAAAGGAGAATGTTAGCCGCTGTGAGACTCCTTTGGGTAGTGATAAAGTGGGATATCAAATCCAAACTCCTCCTGTTGTTGTTATTCTTCCTCCCACCTGAAAAAAGGAATACACATACATTATTTTTTTCAACCTGCATACACACATAACACTAAGTCATGTGTTGTTGGTTTTTAAATGCTGGTTTGTTCATCTCACAGATGAGCAAATAAGCCTAGATATATTTTTCCAGATTGGTACTTCTATGGCATGGATAGGCAACCAATCGCCTTCTCAATCTGGCCCGCAGACGGTCTGGGAATTCATTCTCCCCCCCCCCCAAAATAGTCCAGCCCCCCACAAGGTCTGAGGAACAGTAGAGCAGCCCCCTGCTGAAAAAGTTTGCTGACCCCTGTTCTATGGTTTGGGGGGCATCTTGGGTGAGGCAGTAGCCAAAAGACCATAGCTGAGCATCAGACATAATGCCAAACCATAGCAATAGTTTGTAAAGCAACAACAAGCCACGTTTCATGTTATGGTTTGTTGACAAAAAGCAAACCTTGGTTATTCTGCTGGGCTGGGATTGGATACTCCAACAAATCACACTTGGACTAAACAAACCATGACTTAGCAGAGAGGGGAGAAATCTTTTTTTAGCCACACTCTCTTCTGGGAAACCTTTGGCATATGTCAGTAGTGGGCATCCATCAGATAAGCAAGAGACATTATCAGAGCTCAAGGGCACATTCTCACCTGGGTGGGGGATAATCTCAGGGAGGGTGCAAAGCAGCACCAATGATGGATGTGATGTCTGGCTTGTGGAGATTCCCAAGGGCTAGACAGAGAGGTATGGAGGGTCTCATTTGCTCCCTGGGCCTGGGCCTGAGTTTCCTCACCTGGCTTTGTGTTACGTTTGAGCCAGATCATACAGAAGCCACCCCTTCCTTTAAAATGGCAAGAACATTCTGTTGCAATCTTTCACTGTCCGGAGTGATTGTGTGTGACTCCAAGTGCTGTGCTAAGTGCATACTGAATGTTGTCCTTTGTACAGCATAGAGGTACCTACAAAGGCATTGCCTTTGGCAACCCTGCCCTTATATACCTGGTAAAAGCAAGATAGGTGAATTCCATAGTTGAGTGGCAGCAGCAGTCAGTACAGCCCCCCCCCCAACATTCATCCAGGCTTGTCATTTATTTTCTTGAGCAGATGAATTCTAACAGTCAGAAATGGAAAATCTATATAGATGATGGTGCTCAGATCACAAGTGGCTCTGCACAAAGATCTACTCTTCGCATTTAGCTTTTAAATCAGCTTCTCCCCAACCTTCATATTCCAGATGCTCTCAGACTCCAACCCCCAACCCTTCCCAGCCAACAGAGGGTGGGAATTGTAGGCCAACAGCATCCAGGGACAAAGGCTCTCTATATACAGACTCCCCATGATGGACCATTTGTTGCCCTAAATGTGCTTGTTGCCCCCCTTTTCTTTTCTTTTCTTTTCTTTTAAAAAAGAAAAATCAAACTCTGACCAACTCTCTCTTTGCAGCCTTTTTGTAGAAGTTGCCTTTGTGCTGAATTGCTTTTTGCCCTAAATTCCAGCTACTTGCCTCAATTTGAATACAGCTGCTAATGCTCAAGACACACTGCTGTCTTTCTCATCGCTTCCCAGCCTTATTAGCTGCCAAATGAAAAGTTAATAGAAGCATCTAAAAAGATATGTAAAAGTTAGCTGGCTGAGAGAGGTGGGGGGGGGGGGTACTTCAGCCTATCTGTTCAAAACAGACTTGACTTGAAATAATTAGGCCGCATCAAGCAAGGTGAAACATCCGTGCAGTACAGTCAGAGCAGGTAGCTGGAGGTGAAAATATGCAAGAGCACAATGGTGGCAATTTTCTGACTTGATAAATTTCATGCGCAGCTCAAATACTGACTACAAAACATTTAGAGGACTATTCACAGTGCAGAATTTAGGAATAGTCGAGGGATTTGATCATGATCTGTTTTAGGGAAAAGGAACCTCAGGCCCAGATGCTAAATCTGCCCTATATGCCTCTCTGTCTGACTCCTAGATTCCCCAGCCCTGAATTATGTGATGTTTTGAATTATTTGAATTATTGTAGCCAATACAAACCCAGCACTAGTTTTATGCCACTTGTTGTTCCATAGTCTACTGATAACATTAGATGGTATCCAGTGCCAAACTAGGCCCACTGAAATTAATAAACATACGTAACTTAGGTTCATTAATGTCAGTGTGTCCACTCTGAGTTAAACGTTTCTTGAATACAACCAATTATACTAAAAACAAAGGAAGAGCATGCAATGTATCATCTTCATATTTACAATTGATAGTCTTCCTACCCAGGGGACCTTTACTTATAACAATCTATCAAGGGCCATTTAAATATACTTTTATCATTTATTATGATTATAATTAACCAGGTTTTGCGCTGATCAGTTATCCAAGCTCTGAAACAACAGATTGAAGTCTCCCACCATGTAATTGGACATGCTTTAAATAATGTTTTCCAATATTCTTTATGTTATATAACGCAACTGTTCTGATTTATTCAGGTTGATCATATAACCAGATCTGGCTTCAAAATCATTTAATAATTGTCACTTTTAAAAATGTTTTTCAGTGATCACACATTATCAGAATTATGTCACGCACATAGGTCACCTCATGATGACCTGTTTATTGATCGTTCATCCTGATTTGCTTGCAGGGAAGTTAGACAACTCAGACTGTTAATTGAGTATTCATCCTGCTTTGATTGTGGAGAAGTTAGACAATGTCAGACTGTTTATTGATCATTCATCCTGATTTGTGGGGAGATCAGGGTTTTCTTTAAAAAGATCCTTAGCAGCTTAACCAGACACGCTCCTGAACGTCTTCTTGGCCATTGCTGTGGACAACCTTGCCAATGCACAGGAGTTGACCAAGGTGAGTGTAAGAATGCACCAAGGCTCTCAGCAGCTGTTGGAACCACTGGTCCTTTGGTGGAAGAAGCTGGTAGTTTGTCCTTTTTTTCTTTTAAATTGCTGCCTATTACCCCAAATACGATTGAGCTTTGGGCTCCACAGAGCTTCTTTCAGCTTCTTGTACAGATGGGGAAGTTGTGGTCTTCCAAGCATTGCTGAATTCCCATCATCCCTGACCATTGGCCATGCTGGTCACAAGTCCCACATCCTTGTGTACACCCTCTACTGGTTTAAATATAAGAACAGCCCGCTAAATCAAACCAAAGGCCCATCTAGCCCAGCATTTCCCTCCCTCACAGTGGCCAATCAGATGCCTATGGGAATCCTGAAAGGAGGATCTGAGGGCAACAGTGCTTGAGATTCCTACAAATGTGTTTTCAGAGGCATACTACCTCCAACCGCGGAGGGAAAACACACACATTATTGCTAGTAGTCATTGATAGAGCTTTATCTGCTATGAATTCATCTAATCTTCTAAAGCCATCTAAAGCATCTCATGGGAGAAAATTCCATCATTAGTCTACATCCTGTGTGAAGAAGTATGTCCTTTTGCTTTCATTAACATAAGAAGAGGCTGCTGGATCAAGTCCGATGGCCATCTAGCCTAGCATCCTTCTCTTACGGCAGCCAACATAGGTGCCAACTCCCTGGGACCCTGGGTGCCCGAGCACACACAAATTTCCCCATGAAGGGGCCGGGCACTCACAAATTTTGGTGCCAGGGCCATGCATGCCACATGTCACCCATGGCCCCAGGCACCCACGGTTGTGAGGCCAAGCTGGCAATACTGGCAGCTAACCAGATGCATGTGGAAAACTCACAAGCATGATTTAAGCACAAGAGCACTTTCCCCACCTCTGTGGAATCCAACAACTGGAATTCAGAAGCATTTCTGCCTCCAACAGTGGAGGCAGAACATTGCCATCACAGCTAGTACCATTCCTATGACAGTTTATTCCATTTTACTTAAGTGATTCTCTCCATGTTATATTTGAGCTTGATGGACTCTTCCAGAAATCTAGAGGAATCTAGTGCATGTTTAGGGCTCATTTCCAGTTAACCCAGAAAATTGCAGGAGCAAAGTGACAAAATTTGGAGTGGCATACTGGTGTATCATTCTTTCCTGCTGTTTTTAATGGGTAAGTCATGTGAGAACAGAAGCACACATGTGTGGAAGGGCTGGAGGAATAGTGGTGCTGTACAGTGGAATTATTTGTTGTGTCACACCATGCCCATTCATATGTGGGGCTGGGCGATGTCAGGTTTTCAACATCGCAATGTATCACCAGCTGAGCGAGCCCCGTGCCCCATATGTGAGGCATTGAGGCATGCTCAGCTGGGGTGGGGGGTGGGAACAGTTTAAAGAAGCTGAGGGAGGAACAAGCTGTATTGGCCTGGTGCTACATCTTGCTTTTCCTTCTGCTGTTCCCTGGCTTGTTTGAACTGCTCACAGTGTAACAGGATATGCTTCATATAGTTGACACCCTGAGAGCATAAGAAGAGCCTATTCTGATAGGGTATACCAGACAGCCTGCCATTTAGTACTTCTGATGGAAATACATTTAGTCTAGCTTTGGTGAATAATCAGCAATAGTTAGGTACAGACAGATTCATGAACTATGATGGTAACTGAAAATCATGACAATAGTGGATTCCAGATGCAAACCGACCACAGGTTACATAGGATCTAGAGTGAAGATCGCTGTGCGAAATGTCCCATAACATCTGCCTCAGGGATTTAAGGGCAATATTCTAACCCAGATGGTGTAAAAAGGATGGTGAAAGACCACTCAAGGAGGCTTTTTGGGCCATAGTTTTCGACCATGAGCTGATAGACTCCCCATCAGATAGGTGTTAGGTTGTGGGCGAACATAGCAGACGACACAGCGATTTCTCCAGAGCAGCTCTTTACTTGTAAGCTGGACAGAACTGAACAGCAAACAGCTCAGCCGGCCTGCTTTTATAGGCAGCCGGCTGTCAACATTGTAGCAACAACAACCCAGGGTTTCCCGCCTAAAATAACTGACGTGGACCTGAGTGAAAACTATCCTGCTGGCCCAGGGTGAGAACTTCAGTACATAACAATAGATGTAAAAGTAATCCCTTCCCCAGGGGAATACTGAGATCTTTAGCCAGTATTTCAAGGCAACCCACCACACTTTGGTGGAGAGTGGGCATTCACCTGTTTCCAACAACAAAATTGATTTAGGGACACTCTGGGACCTGAAGTAGGGACCGAAGGAACTTAGCTTGGAACCCATCTAACTTAGAAAATAGACCATTGTACCAGACTTTTGAAGCATAAAGGAACTGGGAAATAGATTTCGCAGTAAAGACCCTTATGGCTGATGGAAGATAGTGACCTCCCTTTGTGAAAATGAAATGGAGTATAGCAAGTTTGCTCATCTCCGCTTCCTGACAGATAGTCTGCCAGTGGCAATTCCAGGACTTTGTGTGGTGAAACAACAGCCCTAGGTAATGGAAGCCTTTAGTCTGCTCTAGAAGATGGCCACCTAATACCCATTTACAAGGGGAATATTTTTTCTCAAAGACCAAAATTTTGGATTTCTCATAGCTGATGGGTAACCCATTTACAGAACAGTAATCTGAGAACTTCCTTAGTTTGTATTTCAAACCAGGTCTGGAACGAGAGACAATGGCCGCATTGTCCGCATATAGCAAAAGAGGGGTCTTTCCAGTGATGACCATCTGGATCCATTAGACTTTCCTCTAAACCATTTAGGGAAAGGCTAAACAATGTGGGGGCCCAAGTAAAGCCCCATCTCACTCCCTTAGCCATCTCAATACAGTCTGAAAGCTGGTCCTGCAATCCACATCTAACCTGCAATTTGCCATCACTGTACAGAACTTTAATAAGAAGAGTCATTTATCCTGCAGTAATGGCTGTTATTTGGTCCATGGTTTCGATCTGGGAATAGATTCAGAAGGACATTTAAAGTCCATAAAGGCCACAATTAGTTCTCCCTGCAGAGGGCTGGTGTATTTCTCTGCTAAGTGGGGCAGCACGACACAGTGATCTGATGTTGAAAGGTTCTTAAGAAAGCTGGCCTGGGCTTCAGATATTATATGATTATCATTTTAAAAAGAGTCAGTTGAATAGAGAGGAATCAAGTGTAGAGCTTTCCCATTATAGAAAGAAGCATGTACTGCTAGTAAGCCAGGTGTCCCCCATTCTATATTTGTGCATCTGGTTCTTCCTGCCTAAGTGCAGAAACTTACATTTGTCCCTATTGAAATTCATCTTGTTAGCTTGCACCCAGCTCTCCGATCTGTTAAGGTCATTTTGAATTCCAATTCTGTCTTCTGCAGCATTAGCTACCTCTTTCAGTTTGGTGTCATCTGCAGATTTGATGAGCATTCCCTCAATTCCTTCATCCAAGTCATTGATAAAGACGTTGAACGACAATGGGCCCAGGACAGAACCCTGTGCCACCTCACTTGTCACTTTTTTCCAGGATTATGAGGAACCATTAATGAGTACTCTTTGGGTTCAGTCAGTCAACCAGCTACAAATCAACCTAATGATTACCTCATTCAACTCACATTTTACCAGTTTCCTCACAAAAAGTCACTTCTTGGTTTGCATGGAGAAGTCATTTTCAGTGGAGACCAGTTACAGAAGCATGCAGCTATAGTAAAGCAGCACTGAATGCTGAATTTTTGTGCCCCTTAACAATTTTGTACCCAGGACAACCGTCTCTGTGCCACCCCCACATGCTACGTCACTGATGCCCAGCATAATGTTTGATGTTTTATCATGTTTTTAATATTCTGTTGTGGCTGGGAAAACCCAGCCAGATGGGAGGGGTAAATAAATAAACATCATCATCATCATCATCATCATCATCATCATCATCATCATCTCCTGGTAGGGCTGGGAGAGATCCCACTGTCCCAAACCTTGGAAAGCTGTTACCAGTTAGTATAGTAGACAAAACCAAGCTAGATTGACCTGACTGTATATGTCAGCTTGTTCCCTGAATTTGCTCTTTGTTCATAACCATGAGCACTGGGTTCTTACTTTATATTTTAGATGAACCATAGGTCAGTGGCTGAGCATCCACGATCAACCCCAAGCATCTTCAAGTAGGGCTGGTTATGTTCCCTGACTGAAATTCTGGCCACTGCCAGTCAGTGTAGACAACACTGAGCAAGATTAACCCACTGGCCTGACTCAGAATGACAGCTACCTATACTGCTATGCAGAGAGGCCAATAGCCACCCACAGGCAGAATCTTGAACTATGAGCCTCTGCTGTGTCCTTCTGCTCCTCTTAGCAAACCTTCTTGTATAGAACGATTTTATACTGTCTGAAATTAAGCTCCCTTTCCTGCTTTTTATAAAAAATGATGAGATTTTTTTCCTCTTGGGGATTTGTTATTGTCTATTCAAGGAGCCCCAAAAGATTTGTAGGAACACTTTGGCTTGGGGCAAAGAGAGGCTCCTTAAGGCATTGAAAAAAGGAGTTCAGACCACTTCCTTTTCAAATTTCCCCTTTGAATTGTTCTGAATCCAATGGCTTGTCCAGAAAGCAGCCTTTTGTTAGTGTTATGGTGGAGGGCAATTAAATATTGATGGCATCAAAAGCACTGATAAATTGCACAGCTTCCTTTGAAATGCTCTCAGTTTAAATCAGACCATGGATCTGGAAATCACTAGGGCTTTTCAAAAGAGGGAAGAGGTGGAGAGGGGAGAGGCACATCAAAGAGCTTCAATTATGTGGTGTACTTAGGAGAATGCAAGGGGTTTTATAGCTGAGTAAATATGATTACATGTAACACATGCAAATTAAGAACGTTAGAAGAGCCTGCTGGATCAGGCCAATGGCCCATCTAGTCCAGCATCCATTTCTTGCAGTGGTCAACCAGATTTCGCTTGTGCAAAACCTGCAGGTAGAACCTGAGCACAACATCATTCTTCCCTCTCCCAGGTTCCAGCACCTGGTATTCAAAAGCATTGATGCTTCTGACAGTGGAGGCAGAGCATAGCCATCATCCCTAATAGCCACCAACAGCCCTCTTCTCCATGAATTTGCCCAATCTTCGTTTAAAGCCAAAAGGGCAATGTAACCTGGCCTCTGCAAAACTCTTTGTTAACTGCCCCCTCCATCATCTTCCATTCATGTCTTCCATTCATGCATTGACAAGCCTCTGGTCTCCCAGTAGGAATGAACAGATCTGTCAATTTCACTTTCGGTCAGTTTCTTAATTTTTGCAGCCTTAAGGATGGTTTGCCCCATATCCTCATTAGTTTGTATTAAAAGAGAGAGAGAGAAGTCCTCATAAAAATTCATCAGCATTTTAATGCATCTTCCCCAAATGGAATACAATGCATGTTATTATTTGTATTGATATATACTTTTTCGTGCACGCTTTCATGTATCTTTTATAAAAATTCTGAGTATGTGGAGAACTGCATCATAACATTCAGAGAAGTGTGCCTCTTGAAAGATGGCTACCTTTCAGTTTGCTTATTAGGCAAAAGTGCATTAAATTCAAATCCCCCATCCCTACCCTCCAGGTGTTGCCAAACTATAGCTCCCATCATCCTTGGCCATGCTGGCTGGGGCTGATGGGAGTTGGAGTCCAGTAATGAGAGCAGTAATGAGTCCACCCAGCTCAGTACTGTTGACACTGACTGGCAGCAGCTATCCAGGGTTTCAGACAAGGGATATTCTCAGCCCTACCTGGAGTTGCCAGGGATTGAACACAGGACCTGCTGAATGCAGTGGATGCTTTACCAGTGAACTATAGCCCTTCCCCAAGACATCAAGGGTACTTTATGACAGTCTTTTGAATATCTGTACCAGACCATTGCCAAGCAAGTCACTGATATACCGTATTTTTCCGTGTATAAGACGACCCTACGTATAAGACGACCCCTATTTTTTTTGAGCCCCAAATTAAGAAATCAACATTTTAAACATCAAACAGAACAACTTTGATAGTTTATTAAATATTCAAAGCTCTGGCACTGGCACAGCAACCCCGACCGGCACCTGGGGTGGCAGGATGTGTGTGTACCCAAAGTTGTTGAGTTTTTTTGAGAGATAGCTCAGGAGGTACAGTGGCTCCGGCACTTCTGGCACCTTCTTCAAGGCAGCCATGGGCAGGTAAGTAGTGTTTTGTTTTGTTTTTTGCCCCTGAGCATTCACCATCCATGTATAAGACAACCCCCAATTTTTGACCCCCCAAAAAAGTTAGCAAAAAACATCTTATACACGGAAGAATATGGTATGTACTGAAAGTTGTGAAATAATTGACTGTGTGCAATAATTTAATGGTCTGTCTTTCACTTAGTCTGGTTTGAATTACTTCCTTACCAACCACAGCAAGGGATCAGCTCGTTATGTGCCCACTAGCCCATTCGTGAAAGGGAATAGCAGTGTTTGATAGTCTAAAGGCAAAGCAGCCCTTCCACTGCTCTGATCTGAGTGTTTTCCTCTCTGAAAAGGGAAGAGCTGAACTTAGTGTTGATGCGATTGACAATGCCAAATATATCAGCAGATCACTGAAGAAAGCTGCCTCATACTGAGTCATAGGATCATAGAGTTGGAAGGCACCCCAAGGGTCATCTAGTCCAAACCCTGTGCAATGCAGGAATCTCAGCTAAAGCACCTATGACAGGTGACCAATCCAAACACAGCTTAAAAACCTCCAAGGAAGGAGAGTTTCCAACCTCCAGAGGGAAATTGTTCTTCTGTCGAACAGCTCTTACTGTCAGGAAGTTCTTCCTGATGCTTAGCCAGAATTTTCTTTCTTGTAACAACAACAACAACAATTTATTTATACCCCACCCATCTGGCTAGGTTTCCCCAGCCACTCTGGGTGGCTTCCAACAAAGTACAGTAGTCTGTTAAACATTAAAAGCTTCCCTAAACAGGGCTGCCTTCAGATGTCTTTTTAAAGTCTGGTAGTTGTTCTTCTCTTTAACATCTGAAGGGAGGGTGTTCCACAGGGCGGGTGCCACTACCGAGAAGGCCCTCCGCCTGGTTCCCCATAACCTCACTTCTCACAGTGAGGGAACCGCCAGAAGGCCCTCGGCGCTAGACCTCAGTGTCCGGGCAGAATGATGGGGGTGGAGACTTGAATCCACAGGTCTAGGTCAGTACTATCTGCACTGACTAGCAGTGGCTCTCCAGGATTTCAAGTAGGAGTCTTTCCCTGCCCTCCCAGAAGATGCCAAGGATTGAACCTAGGATTTTTTACATGCAAAGCAGATGCACTGTGTTACAACCCATCCCCAAAAGGACACATGAAGCTGCCTTGTACTGAGTCAGACCACTGGTTCATCTAGCGCAAGATTACCAACACAGACTGGCAGCAGCTCAACTGTGTTCCAGGCAAAAGGGCTCCCCAAACCTACCTGGAGATGCTAGGAATTGAACCGGGGACCTTTTGCATTCAAAGCAGCACAGAGCCATGGCCCTTCCCCAAAAGGACACAGAAAACTCCCTTATACTGAGTCAGACAATTGCTCCAATTAGTTCAGTATTCTCTTCATTGACTGAGAGCAGACTCTTAGGTGGGAGTCCCTCCCTCCCTCCCTCCCTGCCCCCTGCCCCCTGCCCTACCAGGAGATGCTGGGGATTGAATCTGCAGGCTTTTGCATGCATAGGAGATGATCTACCACTGAATGACAGTCCTTCCTCAGAAGTATTTTATCATCATTATTTTTAGTTAGATTCCTCTTTTCCATTAACTTTGGTTTCATTGCATCTGTAGTCATCTCAAAAGACAGGAGGTGAATTTATGGGTGCATATATTTACATTGATTTCTGCAACAGGGTTGTGAGATATGTCACTTAATTCCATTGGGGAGGGAGATGGGATAGTCCTAGACACACCCACTCAGAAACATGTCCTGTCAAGAATAATGCATTCCTGCCTGTGCCATTGTCTTCCAAAACAGGACGAAGAGGAGATGGAAGAGGCCACCAATCAGAAACTTGCCCTGCAGAAGGCCAAGGAAGTAGCTGATGTTAGTCCCCTGTCAGCCGCTAACATTTCCATAGCAGCGTAAGGGTTTCTTTTTCTTATTATTTTGGAAATGTCATGCCCATTTTATTTCTTCTTTGTGTCCCCTGGTCACCATTCACGTCTTATTTGTTCTGGTCCAGAAAGAGTCCATGCCCACCCCCTTCCACAAACAGGCCCCCCTGGAGCATCTTGTGGACGAACCATATAAGCCCTAGAACAATGAAGGACAAGTTTTCTTTTTTCAGCCTGAGAGTTGCATTTCCTTCTTGGCACATGCTAGTCGTAGGTGGGGGCGGAAGCAAAAGCAGACAGAGCAACAAATGTGAATGTTACCTTCAGACAGGAGGCTAGTTTCTACACACAGAGGCACCATCTGGGGAGGTGAACTCGCCCAAATGTTAAGGAGGGGCTGGTCCCCTCAAAATTCTGCTCCAGCCTTTTGCTTTTCTTGTAACTTGAAACCATTGGTTTGAGTCCTACCCTCCAGAGCAAGAAAAAACAAGCTTGCTCCATCTTCCATATGACAGCCCCTGAGATATTGGAAGATGGCTACCCTATCTCCTCTCAGTCTCCTCTTTTCCAAGCTAACCATACCCAGCTCCTTCCACCGTTCCTCATAAGGCTTGGTTTCCAGACCCTTGATCATCGTGGTAACCCTCTACACACATTCCAGTTTGTCAATATCAACTGATGTCAGGGATTAAAATCCTTGCAGAAGCACTGTTTGAAGCAGCTCACATGGATACTTTAAGTGGACAAGTGGGTGGGTGGTGGCAACAGGGAAAGGTGGGGGGAGAGGATTCTCCCACACCCACCCTACTGCTGCTGCTGCTTCTACTGCCACCCAGTTGCTTGCTTAAAGGCGAAGTGTGAGTTGCTTCAAATAGTGCTGTTGCAAAGTTCTTTAAAGCAGCCCCAGCACTCCTGCTTCAGCCGCTGGAGAAAGGTGAGCTGCTTCAAAGTGCACTTTTGCAAAAGGCTTTAACACTTTGCCAGTCTCCTTTTAAACCTCTAAGAGCAGGGGATTAAAGGGGGATTGTGAAGAGAGTTGCAAATCCATGGGAGGGATTTTGACCAACCTGTCAATGATATGTTGTTGTACTCCTGATAAGGATCTGCCCCATCAAATAAAAAAAGTTTTCCCACCTCTGCATTATCAGATGCTGAGGAAACATTCCACATCCAGGCAAAAACACTCAAGACAGGTGCAAAGTAGGGCCAGTGAAGCATGTGGCCTGAGACATGAGTGTAGCTTGGGAGAGTCCTGAGGGCCAGATAGAGAGGCTTGGAGGGCCACATTTAGCCTATGGGCCTAAGGCTCCCCACCCCTGCCCTAGAATAAACAAAACCTCTGAAAATAATACTGGTGACTCTTAGAGATTTATATCACAGGGAACCACCCATTGACTTCTTGTGCATTTGAAATGTCTTTTCTGTCCATGTTGTTTTTATTTTATTTTATTTTGTTTTATTGCAACTTTTTTTTTTGCTATCTTTCATCCATAACAAGATGGTTTAGAAAAACAAACTACAGTGAAAGGATCCAGAATAAATCTGTAGTCAGGGATGGAAAACCTGTAGCACTCCAGATGTTGTTAGACTACAACTCCCATCATCATCAACAAGCATTGTCAATTGTGAGGGACAATGAGGGTTGACACCAGGAGGGCTGACAACCAATGGCACCTAGAGGGCTGCTGGTTGCCCATGCTTGCGCTACTTGCAGATAGTTACAAGAATTCAACTGTTGTTAACTGCTAGCAAATGATACAAGAATAGAAGTATTTCCAGTTCAGTGCTGAAAATTCATTCATGTGGGTACTTGGTTCAGTTCAGATGTTCCAAAGGAAAGGTGCCTCCCTTTAGTCAGCACTAATTGAACCTCAATGCATATTACAGCATGATTGGGAGGGCTTCACTCAACAATTTTATTGCTGGGCAAGTTGACATGCAGAAAGATGCTCCTCCTGGCTAAGTGGTCCCAAGTTACTTGGGGTTTTAAAGGGGAAAACCAAAACCTTAATCCTGGCTTGGTGGTATATTGGCAACCAGTGCACCTGCTTTTGGGAGTGGTGTAACATGAGGACAGTAGGACTCAGTGCTCTGGCTTGACTGGTGGAGCCCCTGGACCACCCTTAAAAGAAGTCCCACAGAGAGTGCATTGCAGTAGTCCAGCCTTGAGGTTACCGATGCATGAATCACAGCAGCAAGGCTGTCCCAGTCCAGGAATTATCCATATTTAGCATACCAGCTAAGGCTGGAAAATGGCGACCCTAGTCACTACTGCCATCTGTGTCTTCAGGGACAGAGATGACTCCAGGATCACCCACAGGCTATGCAGCTGCTCCTTTGAGGGGGAGGGTGACCCTGTCCAGAGTAAGCAAACATCTAAATTCTCAGGCCCAACAACCACCCACTTGCAGGATTTCCATCTTGTTAGGATTCAGCTTGCTTATTTATTTATTTATTTATTTATCTATCATCTATCTCTCTATCATCTATCTATCTATCATCTATCTGTCTGTCTGTCTGCCTGCCTGTCAGTCTGTCTGCCTGTCTATTTAATGTATAAGTAAATGTAAAGGGACCCCTGACCATTAGGCCCAGTCATGACCAACTCTGGGGTTGTGGCGCTCATCTCGCTTTACTGGCCGAGGGAGCCGACGTACAGCTTCCGGGTCATGTGGCCAGCATGACTAAGCCACTTCTGGCGAACCAGAGCAGCGCACGGAAACACCATTTACCTTCCTGCCAGAGTGGTACCTATTTATCTACTCGCACTTTGACATGCTTTCAAACTGCTAGGTTGGCAGGAGCAGGGACTGAGCAACGGGAGCTCACCCCGTTGCGGGGATTCGAACCCCGACCTTCTGATCAGCAAGTACTAGGCTCTGTGGTTTAACCCACAGCGCCACCCGCGTATATATACATCCCACTTTTCCTCCAAGCCACAAAAAAGACTCTCTCTCATGCACCACCAGCCATGCTTTGGGTGTTGATGGGACCGAGAGAAGGTGTTCACCTGAGGTGTTTAGCTAGCACCCAGGTAGGTTTGTAAAAGTAGATACAATCAGGTAGCTTCTTCTGACTGGCCCTTATCCAGGCCATCTCTGCATCCAGGACTTGCACAGCAACACCTGACTCAGATATAATAGACAAATGGAGCTGAAGTTTGCCAGTAATTGGGAAGGGCGCAGAGCCTCCTAGCAGGTGGGGCATGGTTGCTAACTGGGAGGGAGAGAACTAAGTGGTAGAGAAGGTGTTGCAGTGCAAACATACTGGTGGTTCTGGCAGTCCTGCTGGTGTGTTTGCACTGTTCCAGCCTCCCTGTTGCCTCATCATTTAAAATGAAATAACATGCCCAATGCATGAAATGGATATTTTTCCAAGGTGACTGTGTATAGCCAAATGTTTCGACTACTTGGCCTTCTTCAGTGGCAGTACAATGTACAATTGCAGAGAAAGAATACAGATCAACAGCTGTTGTTGTGTATTCTATACCTGCAGTTGTACATTGCATGTGTTGAAATTGCATTCACACATGTTGTTGCATTGTAATTTATTTATATATCCAGTTTGTCACTATCACTGCATATGGTGAAAGGGCCACTCGGCTATGATACTGTTTTGTTTTGGGGGAAAAAGTAGAGTTTTGTGTATATAATATATGTATATTTAATTCATAGGATTGTAACCAATTAATTCTACTCAAAGTGGTTTAAGAATCAATCCCTCTTCTCAGGGAATTCTGGAAACGGTAGCTCCATGAAGGGATTGGGGTCCCCTAACAACTTGCAGCACCCATAAAACACTACAATTCCCAGGATTCTTTGGGGGAAGTCATGGCTATTTAAAGTGGCATGATACTGCTTTAAATGTATTGTGCAGGTGGGTCCTAGGACTCAGGTAGACCCATGAGCAGAGCCCTACTCATCCATGAAGTTTGCTAGTTGACCTTGGACCAGTCACCGCCACTCAATCTAACCCACCCCACAGGGTTCTTAATAGGACAAAGATGTGAAGGAGAAACTTGTAAGTTGCCAGGACTGGCAAATGAGCTGAGATCAGAACCTAAGACAAGCCCTGCTGGATCTGACCAAAAGCCTGTGTAGTCCAGTATCCTATTTCTCAGTCTCTAACCAAATGCTTTTGGAAACTCAGAAGCAGGACATTATGGCAATAGTCCTGCTTCCCCCCCCCCAGCAACTGGCATTCTGATCCTGAAGGTACCTAGCAAAAGCCCTGCTGGATCAAGCTGCTGGTCCAGCTAGTTCCAGCATCCTGAGCTCACAGCGGCTAGCTAGATGGGTATGGAAAGCCCACAAGCAGGGTCTATGTTCAACAGCGCTTTCCTCACTTGTGATCCTCAGCACCTGTTATTCAGCCATTCATAGCCATATTCTAGTGATGTAAAAGTAGCATACAGACATAGTGACCAGCATCCACCAACAACCTCATCCTCCATTAATTTGCCTGATCTTATTTTAAAAGCATCTAAGCTGGTAGCCATAAGCAAATGTAACGAATGAAATGAGCAAGAGAACTTCTCCAGCCATTTAATCCCTTATTATTATTATTTTTAAAAATAATAATAATTAACTTAAATATTTATTAACCACACTTTCATAGAAGGTGTAACAAGAAAACCAAATGCAGCTACAAAAGCAGGTTTTTAAAAGTTAATCAAAACTGGTTTCGAAGGGTGGGAAATCATGTTCCAAAGGCCTTCTGGACAATACAGTTCAGACATCTGTATTTGATCTGTATCAGAACACATCTAAAAGAAAGCAGGGGTGACCAGGCAAGCTTCTATTGGCAAAGAGTTCCAAAGACAAATCTTGATCTCTGGTAAAGGCTTGATCTCTGTTAAAGTCTGACTAGACCCCAGAGGCATGGGAGGTACCTGTGCCAGTGCACAGTCTATCCATTAGGCATCAAAATAACTCCTCCTTTGGATATATATTTTAATCACTTTTTTTTATTTACAACAGCAGCACCACCACCACCACCAACACAAAAGTCCAAACCACCAGCTGTAAGCAAAAAATAAAAATAAAATTATTTATTCCTGAAATCCCAACTCCCATCAGCACCAGCCAACAGGGCTAATGGTCAAGGTTGATGGCCCTTTAAGTGCAACAACATCTGGAGGGTGTCAAAGTGCCTGCCCCTTTCAGTACAGCCTGGGGAGGTCCTTTGTGCTCCTACTTCTAGCCCACACTTTACTTCTAAAGTCAAAGTGCCTGCCCCTTTCAGTACAGCCTGGGGTCTAAAGTGTGTCTCTTGATTTTCACCCATACAGTAACTGTGGTCTAGGACAGGGGTTGCTAACATGGCACCCTCCAGATGTTATCAAACCACAAACCAGAACCTCATTGCCCATGCTAGCTAGGGCTGTTGGGAATTGTAGCCCATCAACATATGGAGGGAACTATGTGGGCACTCCCTGCTTGACAATTCCTAGAGTATATACTTCAGTTGCACCCACAAAGATCTGTGATGGTGATGTGGTTTATTGGAAATAGCCTTAAATGTCCACAAGTGCAATCTACACTATTTAAAAAATATCTCTTGGTTGGCTTCTGGGTCCACCTTTGTATGGCTTCCATTGTTATTTTGATTTGATGTTTTTTGCATTGGTTTAGTTTCTCTCTCCTCCCCTCTCCTCTTTCAACACAGAGATGGTGTCTCTGTGAATCTCACTTTCCCCCAGAGCTTGCCTGGGCTCTGTTTTGTTTTGTTTCTTAAGATGCACGTTCCAGCTTGCAACCTGATGGGGGACCTGGGGAGCCTATCCAAGCCTCCCTCTTGATACAGCTGTTTTAATGTTCCTAAATTCTCTTGGGAATTGTTCCCTTCCCCCCCTCTCACCTTTTTGTTCTTCTGTTTCTTGCATGTGCAGTTTTGTAAAGCAAACACGAGGTACTGTATCACGCAGCTCGTCGGTCTCCAGCGTTAATTCACCGTGAGTTGCTCTCTGTATACAATGTTCCATAAATGGATTTGATGAATGATGAATATATACATACAAGTAGACTTCTCCCCCTCCCCTTCCCTTTGCTTAAGTCATTCACTTCATTGTGGAAAATCTGCTGGAGGAAAAGGTGGACAGCATCACCTCACCATGCTTGTGAGTTGCTTTGGAGCAATTCCGTCATGTGGTGTTGTTCTCTCTGTTTCGTTTCTTCGTGTGGTTGCATGCATATGATGTGCACTTCCATTAGTCTTCCTCTTCCCATTTGACCCTTGTGTTGTGGCCTGTCTTGATTCCAAGTTATTTGTCTTGCTCCCTCGCCTCCCCACTTCCTCTGTCTAATGCACTTCTTACTTTGGTTTTTCCACCAGGTGATGGGATCAGAGCTGAGTTGTAGGGAAGCCATTCAACAAGTGATGACCAATGGTGGCTCCAGGTTTCTGGAAGGGGCCTTTGGGGAAGATCCATGGGGTTCTAGCCATGATGGCTACATTCCTCCTCCATGGTCAGAAGCAGCGATGCTTCTAAATACAAGTTGTTGGAAACCACGGGAGGGGAGAGTGCTTGGAATCCTGCCTGTAGGTTTGCCACAGGCATCTGGATGGCCATTGTGAAAATAGGACTACATCAGCCATTGATCTGAACCAATAGGCCCCTTCCAATGTTCTCATGCTAAGGGGTTGAAGCAACTTCTTTACGAGGAAACATTGGAACATCTGGGGTCTTTTTACTTTAGGAAAAGAAGGCAAGTAAGAGGGAACATGATGCAGGTGGATAAAATTAAGCACATTGAGGAGAAAATGGATACGGAATTGCATTTCATAGAGGATTAGGTTATCAACCCTCAATATCAAAGGTACTGATTTGGGCTTCCCAGAGGCATCTGGTTGGCCACTGTAAGAACAGGATGCTCAACTAGATGAGCTTTGCTTGTGTTCTTAAGGAGATGTTTTTCTCCCTCTTTCATAGTACTAGAACTTGCGAACGTCCAATGAAGGTGAATGTTCAAACATTCAGGACAGACAAAAGAAAGTACTGAAGTTCAGCCTTGAGAAAATGGGGGGGGGGATAGAAGATAAAACAGCTAAAGCAGTGAAAACGGGTCAGGAGCAGATGTTAAAAATTTAAAAACCACAACAGCAGAGCAAAAGATAGAAGCTGCTTATCACACTGTCATATTGTTGAACAACCCCTGCATTTAAAGTACTTTGATGTCACTTTAAACAGTCACAGCTTCCCCCAAAGGATCCTGGGAGCTGTAGTTTGTTAAGGGTGTTGAGGCAGTGGCGAAGGAAGGGGGGTGCAGTCCGCCCCTGGTATCATCACTGAGGGTGTGTGTGACAAAATGAGCTTTAAAAAATAATTATATCGGGCTCATGAAACTTTTTAGGAGTGACGTGGTGGCTTAGGTGCCTGCAGGTTCCGCACTGCCTGAAACGGCAGCGTGGGACTTGTGTCTGCCTACTGCCTCTCCCTCAGCCGCCCTACAGCTGAGGGGGAGGCAGCTGAGAGGCGCCAAGTGTTGGAGAAGCTCACCACATCCCCATGGGCAGCTCACCCTGCCCCCAGATGCAGGACATGCCCCCGCACCAAGCACCCGAGCGGCTAGCTACACTGCTACATTGAGGGTCATTAAAGGTCAAGGTAAAGGGTCCCCTGACCATTAGGTCCAGTCGTAGCCGACTCTGGGGTTGCTTTTCTTGCTTTAATGGCCAAGGGAGCCAGCATACAGCTTCCGGGTCATGTGGCCAGCACGACTAAGCCGCTTCTGGTGAACCAGAGCAGCGCACAGAAACGCCGTTTACCTTCCCGCCGGAGTGGTACCTATTTATCTACTTGCACTTTGATGTGCTTTCAAACTGCTAGGTTGGCAGGAGCTGGGACTGTGCAACGGGAGCTCACCTCATCGTGGGGATTCGAACCCCAACCTTCTGATCGGCAAGCCCTAGGCTCTGTGGTTTAACCCACAGCGCCACCCGCATCATTAGGTGACAGCTATTCCCCTCAAAGAGCTGTGAAGAGGAATTCTGGGAACTGGCTCTTCAAGCAGCAAACTCAAAAGTGTGAATCAGCTAAGGGTGGGAGAAGCTAGAGGATTCAAGTGGGCAGGTCCTCCCTCAGTGCTGCTGGTGTGGCTGGAATACTGTCCTATAATGGGGGGGGGGGAGAGAGATAAAATCATGGAGTCTCTTGCCTCACAGTCCTTGAAGAGGTTGCAAAGAACATTCAGCGAGCCTCTTAATATCTGAGTGATTACGCCTCCTGTAAATTTCCTACTGCATTCTTAGGGGGAGTTGAGTTCCATCTGTAGAGTTCCAAAGCCCAGGTGCCAGGGAGGCCAGTTTACCCACTCTGTGTTAATTGCCTTTTAAGTAGCTGCTATGTGTTCTTTAATAGGAATGAAAACCAACTTGAAACAGGTGCTGTTGGTTAAGACAAGGCTTTTTTCTGTGCAGTATTATTTCCAGCTCGGTAGGTATGATGTTAGAGTCCATATATATGCAAACTTTAAAGGCAGTTAGCACAAAAACCCTGAAGCTACCTGTCTGCAATCTGGCATGGTTGACCCCCTCTTTAAGGGTTGCCATGTGTCCAAATGTAATGCCCCTGTGTGAGAAAAAATAAACATGGCTGTTTTGAGCCTTTTAAATATATTGTTGAAGTGCAATCTGAATTGACTGGATTAAGAGGTTTTAATCAGCTGATGTAGCCGGTGTTAGTTTTATATGGTCTCTCTGTGCTTTCTAGGGCTCCTTCCCCTTTTCTTTTTGTTGGAGTTCCTTTTATCAATCTTTTATGACTCTCTTAATTGTTGTTTTTAGAATGCATGCTTTAGTTTTCAGCAGTGACATCCTTCCGGAATTTGGGATAAACTGAATCATTAATAGGGCAAACCCCAAATGGGAAACAGGAGAGGGGACATTGTGAAGTCGTTTGCAGGGGACATGTATGTAAATGGAATTCCTGCAGGCAAAGGCAGGGGAAGCTGCACATATATAAAGTCCCTTCACATACTGGCTGAGTAAAAGTTTGGAATCATCTGAATTTCACTAACGTATCCTGATGTAGCATCATTTTGTGGAGGTTCTGGGGAACCTAAAATTCAGAATTTTTGGGGCCAAGCAACAATCCCCTACTTTCTGGTACTACTCTTTCATAATGATGCTGCAGGTAGAAGCAGAAACATCCATAATCAGTGCTCCAGAACTCTTAATCTCCTGAGTTGTTTCAGAAGGAAATCCTGGTCAGTGGTATTGAAAGCTTCTGAAGTAGAACCAATAAGAGCCATACTCCTCCTATCACTATCCCAATAAAAGTAATCAGTGGCTGTTTCAATGCTAAAAAGTGGTCATTGGAACCAGACCGTAATGGATCTAGGTAATCTGCTAGCTCTGGGCTTAGACCTGAAATAAGCTGGCCCTCTCATTCACCTGGTGGAATGCTGTGTTCCATGAGACCAGGGCCCTGCAGGATTTAACTGTAAGACAGAGCTATTCTGCCTGGCGTTTAATTTGAATTTAGCCTGATCTTTTATTCCCCTTCCTTCCCTCTCCTTTTTATGAAGATTACCCGCTCTGGGATCCCACAGCTAATTCTCCCCTGGTCTCCTCGCTGGCCCAAATAGGACTAATTTAGCCAGCTAGCCCTGGTGATCATCTAATGTTTATTGGATGGATTTTTCCCCTAAATTGATTTTTGAATTCTGAATTTATTGTTATTCCCATTTTATACTGTATTTTATGCTGTTTTTGTTGCATCAATTTAGTGTTTTAAGTTTGTTGTTAGCTGCCCTGAGCCCAGTTTTCTGAACCGGGAAGGGTGGGGTATAAATAAAAATTTAATAATAATAATAATAATAATAATAATAATAATAATAATAATAATATATTTATACCCCGCCCATCCGGCTTCTGGATCCAAGGAGGGCCTCTTCCAGAGGGGATGCACCACCACTATCACCTCAGGGGAAAAGCAGTGGGCCAACAATTTCCATGTGTGAACTTCCAGCTCAGCCCCAGACTTATTGGTACCTGCCCAACTCAATCAACAATTGATCTGCCAGTCATAATGTCTTCTCATTCTTGGAGAGTTACAGAAAGAAGGTTGCTTTTACCTTTAAACCTGTAGACTTCCAGCCTTCCTTCCTTTCAAGCATTTTTACTCCCATCTTCAGCCGGTGCCCATTGGGGCTGGAAGGGTGGAAGGCAGGGAGGCCAATAGTATGTGAAGCTAAAGCCAAGAATAGGCAGCTAATTTATTCTAGTAGTAGTAGTCAGTGCTTTTTTTGAGATGGTACTCAGCAGTACACCGTACTGCCACCTCCCCCACCCCACCCCTGGCCACTATCTTGCCAATGCTGCTTGCCCACTCACCCGCTTGCACCTTTTCCACTTCTGCTGCTGCCACTACTTCCTGTGGCTGCAGGCACAGCCTGCTAAAGCACCACTAGGAGGCACCTCCTGGAAGGCACTTAGGTTGTGCCAAAGCACTTCCGGGAGGCTGTGCCTGCAGTCATGGGAAGCAGTGGCAAAGGCAGCAGCAAAGATAGGAGGGGGGAGCAAGTTAGCACAGGGTGGGTGGACATGTGGTGGTGGCAGTGTGGTGCATACCAGCACCTATTTTTCTGGGGGGGAAATACCGGTAGTACTACTGGTAGTAATACTACTACTAGTAGTAGTAAAGGTAAAGGTAAAGGGACCCCTGACCATTAGGTCCAGTTGTGGCCGACTCTGGGGTTGCAGCGCTCATCTCGCTTTATTGGCTGAGGGAGCCGGTGTACAGCTTCTGGGTCATGTGGCCAGCATGACTAAGCCGCTTCTGGCAAACCAGAGCAGCGCACGGAAACATCGTTTACCTTCCCGCCAGAGCGGTATCTATTTATCTACTTGCACTTTGTGCTTTCAAACTGCTAGGTTGGCAGGAGATGGAACCGAGCAATGGGAGCTCACCCCATCGCAGGGATTCGAACCACCGACCTTCTGATCAGCAAGCCCTAGGCTCTGTGGTTTAACCCACAGCGCCACCCGCATCCCTACTCCTGCTACTACTAGTAAAACATGTGGTGGTGGTGGTAGTAGCAGCAATTTATTATTGTACCCTGCCTATCTGACTAGGTTGCTCCAGTCACTCTGAGTGGCTTCCAACAGAATATACAAAAACAACAGAACACCACACTTTAAAAGCTTCCCTATGCAGGGCTGCCTTTAGATGTCTCCTAAAAGTCAGATAGTTGTTTATTTGTCTTACATCTTAGGGGAGAGCATTCCACAGGGCCAGCATGACTACCAAGAAGGCCCTCTGTTATGTTCCCTGTAACATTTTTTCCTGCAATGAGGGAATTACCAGAAGGCCCTTGGAGCTGGATCTTAGTGTCCAGGCTGAACAAAGTGGGCAGAGGCACTCCTTCAGGTGTACAGGGTCAAAACTGTTTAGGGCTTTAAATGTCAACAGCAACATTTGAATTGTGCTCAGTATTATATGGTCCCAGCGGCTGCTCCAAGTCACCAATCTATCAACTGTATTCTGGGTTAATTGTAGTTCCTGAGTCACCTTCAAAGGTAGCCCCACATAGAGTACTTTGCAGTAGTCTAAGCAGGAGATAACCAGAGTATATACCTCTCTGGTGAGACAGTGGACAGGCACGTAGGGTCTCTGCTGGCGTACCAAATGGAGCTGGTAGACAGCTGCCCTGGACACAGAGTTGGCCTGTGCCTCCATGGACAGCTGTGAGTCCAAATGACCCCAAGGTTGCACACCTGGTTCTTCAGGAGCACAGTTACCCCATTCAGGACCAGGGAGTCCCCCACACCTGCCCACGCCCTGTCCCCAAGAAACAATACTTCTGTCTTGTCTGGATTCAACATCAATCTATTGATCACCATTTATCCTCCAACCACCTCCAGAAACTCACACAGGACGTTCACTACCTTTGCTAGTTCCAATTTAAATGAGAGGTAGAGCTGGGTATCATCTGCATGTTGGTGGATACTCAGCCCAAACCCCCTGGTGATCTCTCCCAGCAGTTCCATATACATGTTAAAAAGCATGGGGGAGATGACGGAGTCCTGAGTCAGTCCACAAGTGAGTGCCCAGGGGTCCAGACACTCATCACCTAACACCACTTTCTGGACATGGCCCAGGAAAAAGGAGCATAACTGTGCCCCCAACTCCCAACCCTCTTAGATGGTCCAGAAGGATACTGTGGTCAATGGTATCAAAAGCCACTAAGAGATCCATCAGAACCAGGAAACAGCTTTCACCTCTGTTCCTAGCCCACCGAAGGTCATTGACCGGTGTGACCAAGGTGGTTTGAGTCCCATGGTGGGACCTGAACCCTGATTTGGAAGGGGTCCGAATGGTCTGCATCCTCCAGACATGACTGGAGTTGTTCAGCAATCACCTGCTTAATCAGACTGGGCAATAATTGGCCAGGATGGCCAGGTCCAAATATGTTTTTTTGCAAAGCAATTTTATAACTACTTCTTGAAGGGGGACTGGGAAGACGCTCTCAAAGAGGGAAGCATCCCCCCTCCCAGCACATTGTCCAGCCCTTCCTGGCTTGCTTTTATAAGCCAGGATGGACAACAGTCAATGAGACAGGTGGTTTCACTTGTCCAAACAGCCTGTCCACATCCTTGGAGGTAACAAGTTGAAATTGATCCCATACAACTTGACTAGACATACTGCTGTCAGTCTCACAACCCAGTCCTGTTACCATGATGGAGTTTATCGTTTTATGAATTAGAGCAATTTTATCTGCAAAATCAGGAGATTTTGGAGTGCCTACCAGACCAGAATGGCAAAAGTGGTTCTGTTAGACTACAACCCACCTGAAAGAGTCTCCTGGAATTGTTTTCCATGGATGCAATAGAAGCAGCGAAGAAGATCTTCTTCACCTTCACTATCTCCACTTAGTAGGCTTAGTATTGAGCTCTAAGTCATGTTCAGTCCAATTCAGAGTGTGCTTTTCGTCACTGGCACTCTTGCCATCTCATAGTCAGATTGTCAATAGCCTGGTTAACTCCTCACTCCAGCAGGTCACCAGGATATCAGCTGAGAGGCCATCAAAAGGGATAATACATCCACTACCATTCTCTGGAAGTCATTTGGATCCATTAAGTGGCGAGCATGCACCATTTATAGAATCATAGAATCTTAGAGCTGAAAGGAACCCAAGGGTCATCTAGTCCAACTCCTGCAATGCGGGAATCTCAGCTAAGGCATCCATGACAGATGGCCATCTGATAAAAAACCTCTGATAAAAAACCTCCAAGGAAGGAGTGTCTACCACCTCTCGTGGGGGTCTGTTCCACTGCTGAACAGCTCTTACTGTCAGAAAGTTTTTTCTGAATGTTTAGTTGGAATCGCCTTTCTTGCAAATTGAAGCCATTGGTTCAAGTCCTACCCTCCAGAGCAGGAGAAAACAAGCTTGCTCCATCTTCCATGTGAAAGCCCTTAAGATAGTTGAAAATGGCTATTATATCTCCTCTCTGACTCCTCTTTCCCAGGCTAAACACACCCAGCTGTTTCAAGCATTCCTCATAAGACTTAGTTTCTAGACCCTTGATCATCTTGGTTGCCCTTCTCTGCAAACATTCCAGCTTGTCAACATCCTTCTTAAATTGTGGTGCCCAGAACTGGACACAGTGTTCCAGGTGTGGTTAGACCAAGGCAGAATAGAGTGCTACTATTACTTCCCTTGATCCGGACAATATACTTGCAGCCTAGAATAGCATTAGCTTATTTTGCTGCTGCATCACACTGTTGACTCATGTTAAACTTGTGGTCCACCAAGACCCCTGGATCCTTTTCACATATACTGCTAGTAAGCCAGGTGTCCCCCATCCTATATTTCTGCATCTGGTTCTTCCTGCCTAAATGCAGAACCCTGCATTTGTCCATATTAAAATTCATTTTGTTAGCTTGTGCCCAGTTCTCCAATCCGTTAAGGTCATTTGAATTCTGATTCTGTCTTCTGTGACATTAGCTACTGATCCCACTTTGGTGTCATCTGCAAATTTGATAAGCATTCCCTCAATTCCTTCATCCAAGTCATTTATAAAGATGTTAAACAACAATGGGCCCAGGACAGAACCCTGCACCACCCAACTTGTCACTTTTCCTCAGGATGATGAGGAACTATTAATGAGTACTCTTTGGGTTCAGTGCTCTTTGGGTTCAGTGAGTCAACTAGCTACAAATCCACCTAACAGTTACCTCATTCAACCCACATTTTACCAGCTCCCTGGTAGACCCCATGGAGGCCTTACTGAAATCAAGATATACTATGCCCACACCATTTGTCTGATCCATCAGGTTTGTAATTCCATCAAAAAAAGAAATGAGATTGGTCTGGCACAGCATCCTTTTCTAAATGTTCACAGACTGACTGTTGAATTATCTGTTCTAAGACCTTCCCTGGTATCAATGTTAAGCTCACCTGGATCTTCCTTTCTTCCCCTTTTGAAGATGGGGACATTTGCCCACTTCCAGTCTGTAGGGACCTCACCTATTCTCCAAGAATTCTCACAGTTCATAGATAAAGGCTCTGAGATTACATCCACAAGCTCCTTTAGTACCCTTGGATGCCGCTCATTAGGCTTTGGAGATTTGAATTCATTTAAAGTAGCTAGGTGTTACCTTACTACCTTTTTTCCTATCTTGGGCTTCAGCTCCCTCCTTACATAATTTATTGTGTTATCACCAGGCTGGGCATCACTTTCCTTTTGGGTGAAGACAGAGGCAAAGTAGGTGTTTAGTAATTCCGCCTTCTCTCTGTCACCAATAGCATTTCTCTGTCTTCTCCACACAGAGGACCTACCACTTGCTTGTTTTTCCTTTTACTTTGGACATAGCCAAAGAAACCTTTTTTATTATTTTTAAACTCTCTTGCAAGCCTGAACTCATTCCAAGCTTTAGCCAGTCTGACTTTTTTCCTGCAACTGTTGTGATTTCCCCTTTCTTCCATTTCTTACACATGCCCTTCTTAACTCTCAGATCATCAGTAGCTTCTTATGCAGCCTCCCCTTTTTCTTTCTTGTAGGTGTAGCCTGCAATAGAAATCTAGTAGCCTCAGAAAATAATCTGACCATGGCACTTCTTTTATTCCATTTGATAAATAGAATCACCCATGTCCACAGAGGTAAACAGAGGTAAATCAATGGCTATGAGAAGGGCCAGATTTATGCAGGGACAGCCCCATGGAGGCCATGTATTCCACAAAGTCCCGAGCGGTTCCTTGTAAGGTTGCGTTGGACCACCAGACTAGTAGGAAGCCAGGCCAGGGTTGACAGGGCAGTGGCTCCACTGTCTGTACTGCATCTTCAGCCAGAAAGGTTGCCTGAGTGACTTGTGTTATATCAGGAGCAAACAGTAGCAAAGAGGACATCTACAGTTTTCTGGAAGATTCTACCCTTTCTTATGTATTCTACCAGCCATCTTGTCATTACCCCCACATTCATTTTTCCTTCACCTTGTAGTCCCAGATCTTGCTGTTGTAGTGCTATGGATAAGATGGTAACCACCTTTCCCCCCTGCTTCCCTTCCTTCTTCTCCATCTTCCCCTTCCCGCAATTTCTCCTTTCTTTCTGCCTCTCTCTCTCTTCTATAGCAAGCAGCAGAATGCCTCCAAGTCCAAATCCGTGTGGGAGCAGAGAACCAGCCAGATCCGAATGCACAACTTCCGGACGAGCTGCGAAGCCCTGTACAACGAGCTGGACCCAGAAGATCGAGTTCGTTACGCTACCAACCTTCACATCCGCCCAGATATGAAAACTCACTTGGACCGCCCCCTAGTGGTTGAGCCAAGGAGTGACAGCCGCAACAACAACATCAACAAGCTGAGTCCCACTGATGTGCAAGAGGTCACGGAGGAAGTGAAGCCCCCACCAGCTGTGAGCACTGAGGGGCAGCGGAAGCATCACCGACATCGAGATAAGGACAAGGGGGGAGAACAGGAGAAGAGCAATGTGCCGAAGGATGAGAATGGAGAATCTGGCCCAAACCATAAAGAGGAGCGTCATCGAACACACAGGAGCCGCAGTAAAGAGGGCGAGAGGAGTGGGAAGGAAGGGAAAAGCGAGCGCAGCCGGGGCCAGGAAGGAGGTAGGAGGCATCACCGTCGTGGGTCAGTGGAGGAAGGAGCCGAGAGAGAGCACAGACGCCATCGGGGTCACCGGCACTCAGCCGAGCGGCAAGCAAAAGAAGGCAATGGAACAATCAATGGAGCCAAGACGGAGCGTCGTTCACGTCACCGGGGAGGGTCCAGGCCTGGGAACCGGGAAGGTGACCCTGGCTCAAAAGGGGAAGGAGGGGAAGAACCCCACAGACGACACAAGATGCGGCACAAGGCCCTGTCTACATATGATTCAGTGGACAAGCCAAACGGGGAAAAGGAGGGAGAGGCAGGAGAGAAGGAGCTGAGGAATCACCAGCCAAGGTGGGTCAGGTTCTGTCCCAATGAGGTGCTTGGTCTGTGAAGGACGAAGGTCGTCTCAAGGGCTGGGTCTATTCTTGGGGCTCAGGAAACATGCTGAGTCCCAGAGTTCAGTGTACTGGTTAGAGTGTCAGACTAGGACCTGAGAAAGTGTGGGAATGTTCAGGGAGGCAGGAGAGGACCTATTGTTTAATAATATCCTTCCCAACTTGTGTTAGCAAGATCTATAATCTAGCAGAGTAACATTCCCCTTTTAAACTTACACAGCGGATAACTTGTTGCCAGGCTTGCATAAGCCTCTAAAATAGGCTTCCTGGCAATTCCCATTTATTCCCTCCTAAAAAGAATAGACAGGACACAGTCTTGTATAAAATAGTTTACTCACACATTCTGTTCACAGATGGATCCCAGAAGGCAGACCTAGGTTATAAAATGCCTGTATACACACTTGGAATCATAAGGAGATAGTTCTTTTGTCCTCTCTTGGCTGGAGGCCAAGAAAGCATCTCAGGCTAAGGAGATGTTGCTTCTTCAAGGAATGGAGTCAGAGAGAGAAATGGCTGCCTGCCCTGTGCTATTTTGTTACCTGCACAGGTAAGGTCATGCCCACCTCTGGTCACATGTAGAGGAAGTTTGTCCCAGCCCAGGAGGAAACAGGAAGTTTATCTACTGGCTGGACAAACATCCCTCTCTAGGAATGTTGTATTTGACTGCTCTGTGTTTCACATCCCACAGAAAGTATATTTCAAATCCCCACTTGGTCATGAAGCTCAATGGGTGAACTTAGGCCTGTCACCTGCTTTCAACCTACCTGACCTCACAGGGTTGCTGTGAGGATGAAATGAGGAGAGGGGAGGAAACTGTCTATGCCACCTTGAGTTCCTTAAAGAAAATGTGGGATGTTAAACAAACAAACAAACAAACAAACAAACAAACAAACAAACGGTACTCTTTGCCAACTCTTGCAAGCAGGATCGAGGCAAGAGTGTAAACAGGGTGGCAGTTCGCAGTCCCAAAGATGTAGACATTGGAAATAATTGATTTGACTAATTTAGGTCTATTAACTTCAATGGGTCTGCTGTGAATAGAATATACTGGATAAAGCCTTCCTGTTCCATGTTGCTTACATTTTTATTTAAGTATTTAACAACATTCTTAGTCAGCTCCAATGATGGCAGGTTGCCTCTGTGGCCAAAAGGAAGTAACCATTAGAGGCTAACTATTAGAGAGGTAAATAAGTCTGCTATATTCCTTGTTTCGTTTCCTACATTGTCTTTATACATCCAAATTAACAGACTAAACAATAACCTTTGTAATCCTTCATATAATTGCAACCAAACAATAAGGCTAAAAGTCAGAACCTGTTTCTACCTAAGAGCCAGTGGGAGTTGGTCAATTTGGGGACAAAGGCTGTAGCACACCACACTTGGTCTGCCCTCAGCCAATCCTCACACGACTGCTTTCTTAATTACAATCAATCAGTGGCAGGCTCTGCAGTTCTTCAGCTTTGACTCTTACTCTTGGTCTCCCTGCCAGACCCAGCCACCACCAATTGTAGGCAATTGTTTTTCCCCAGAGGTGGGGCTATCCTCCATCCACTACCACAGTTCAAGCATGCACTGCAGCCAGACCAATGCTTTGAGAAGAGAAGAGGGAAGAGCTGATGGACAGGGGCAAGTCTCAGAGGAAAGAGAAAGAGAGAGACAGAGGGGTGGAGGCCACGTTTGGACCACTGGGAAGAGGTTTTCCAGCCCTGCACATTCATTCATTCATTCATTGCATTTTCATCCCACTTTTTTGACTCCAATGATCTCAATGTGGTGTACATGGTTCAAATCCCCACTCAGCTATGAAGATATCTGGGTGAGGTCTTCTGCCAGACACTACCTCTCAGCCTAACACAGGGTTGTTGTAGAGGTTTACTGAGGAGGGGGGAAAGCTATGTTAACCTCTTTGGAGAAAAATGGTGGGATATAAATGCAATAAATGAATAAAGTGGCTCCAATCAGAGGCTTAATGATCGCTGCAGATCTCCCCGCACACACTTCTGATTTCCCCAACATTTATGATAACTTGGGAGAATTGCTTCATGGCCAAGGTGCCAGCTCAGCTTTGGAGGAAAAGCTTAGCTCTGGAGGAAAGGGGGAACGCATGCAGGGACTGCAATGTAATGATACTGCTGCTAGGTACAAACTCTGATTAGGAATAAATGGCTCCCCCAGGGTTGCTGTTAGCTGCTTGCATAGGGACGAGCAGGGCTGGTATAGATTTTGGCTGCTGGAGTCTCCTTGCGGGGTCTTGTTTTTAAAGATTTTTGGATTTTTGGAACAGTTCCTGAGCTATAATAATACACTTGAGAGCAATTTACATGCCACAGCCAATTAATCAGCAGGACTTGAGAAAGCCTTTTCTGCACTTTGCCAGACGATGACTGTGTGGTTGCCCTGATGTCCCTGGGGCCAGTTTTGGCACCCCTTCGCTTGGCATTCTGGGGCTGTGAACTTAGACTTCCTTAGCAAAAGCCTATTCCTAGTGAATATTTTCTATGTCTCTGGATCAGCGGCGACTGGTTCATTTGAGCACTAGCGCACTGCTCCATCAAGCTGAGTTTGCCCTCAGCCAGCCCCCACTTGCCTGCTTTCTTACTTACAGCCAATCTAGGGAGTGGCACTGCCCGTCAGCTCCCTCCTCCTTTGACTCAGATTTGCTCAGGAAGAACTCAACAGTGAAGAGGAGATGGGGGAAAACCAGAATTAGTTGACTTCTCCTGTCATTAGGTCTGGTGCCACCTACTGCTGCCCCCCCCAGCTTCAACCCTCCCAGTCCCAGTGGGCACAAGGCCAGTATTGACTTTCTGGGGTTTCTGATGGTTTCTGAACCATCACCAACCCAATATTCCATGCTAGAGGAAGGGATAATAGCTGCAGTTGTAAACTTAGCAAAGTCTTATAAAAACATCAGCACCACAACAACTCTAAATAGCAAAATGTAATCCCCACTGCAAAGGAACAACCCCCTTCACTGCTGTGGCTTTACATTTATGGTGTCAATTGAATGACAGGTAGACAAAGCAGCCCCCAAATCTGCTAGGCAGGCAAACTCAGGTTAGTCTGCTTTGGAATCTGAGTAGGGCAGGTTCCTCCTCCGTCCTTATCTGCTGCCCTTACATGCAGATGAGGATGCTACCCCATTACCTGAAGCCAGACTTGCCTGTCTGTCCAATAGGATTCTATCTGGAGAATGTGTGCAGGTGTGGAGGGATCCATCATGCCAAGAGATGGGGAACATCAGCCCTCTGGGCCTCTGTATCTGGACCTGGTGACCCAGGTCCAGGTCACATGTCCTTCCTCACTCATCCTACTCCATACCTTCATTGGGTGTTCCCCCCCCCCCCCCGGCTGGAATATGCCCATTCTCAGAGTTTAATAATGACTCTTGCTTGCCTGGATGGAGGATAGACGAGAGGTGTCTGAGTATGTTGTAGAAACCACTTACTTTTGTCTATGACCCTGATGGTTGTCCAGAAAGGAACATAGCCTCCAGGATGAAAAACATTCTCTGCCCCTCATCTTGCCCTTCACTTCGGGAAGGGGGAAAAAATGTTTCAGGCCAGTCCAGGTCATGCCTGGAAACAAAGCAGGAAACAGCAAAGCAGATTGAATAAGCTCATGACAGCCAGCCTCTGTCAATAATCTGGCAGCTCTGTTCTTCATACTGTTTGAAGCTGTCCAAAAGCACGTAAATGCATAACGTGAATCAAGCCTGGGAATCTTGCACGACAACAAACCCTCTGCTTAACATGACTTGAGAAATCAGAAGTCTCTGCTATCATTGATTCCCAGTTCACAATGTAGTGAGAAAGGGGTATGGTGGCAATGGTGTTTCTCTGTGTGCTCTCAAGCTGGGTTCTTCAATCAAATAACTTCTTCTCAGGAGCCTGTTACACCTAAAGCAGCCACAGAAAGACTCTTCGGTTGCAGGATTTAATTTTCCTTTCATTCCATGTTTTGCAGAACAAATGAGTTCTGGTACCAATCACCACAATTTGTTGTTTATTAAACCACCTCTTCCCTCTGAAAGATCTCAAGCTTTGTTCATGATTCTCCCCCTCCTCATTTAATCCCCACAAGAACTGGCTCAAGGTAATCAAATGGGAATTTGAACCGTGGCCTTCCACATCCTTCTTGTTGTTTAGTCGTTTAGTCGTGTCCGACTCTTCGTGACCCCATGGACCAGAGCACGCCAGGCACTTCTGTCTTCCACTGCCTCCCGCAGTTTAGTCAAACTCATGCTGGTAGCTTTGAGAACACTACCCAACCATCTCGTCCTCTGTCGTCCCCTTCTCCTTGTGCCCTCCATCTTTCCCAGCATCAGGATCTTTCCCAGGGAGTCTTCTCTTCTCATGAGGTGGCCAAAGTATTGGAGCCTCAGCTTCATGATCTGTCCTTCCAGTGAGCACTCAGGGCTGATTTCCTTCAGAATGGGTAGGTTTGATCTTCTTGAACTCCATGGGACTCTCAAGAGTCTCCTCCAGCACCATAATTCAAAAGCATCAATTCTTCGGCGATCAGCCTTCTTTATGGTCCAGCTCTCACTTCCATACATCACTACTGGGAAAACCATGGCTTTAACTATACGGACCTTTGTTGGCAAGGTGACGTCTCTACTTCTCAAGATGCTATCTAGGCCTGTCATTGCCCTTCTCCCAAGAAGCAGGCGTCTTTTAATTTCATGGCTGCTGTCACCATCTGCAGTGATCATGGAGCCCAAGAAAGTAAAATCTCTCACTGCCTCCATTTCTTCCCCTTCTATTTGCCAGGAGGTGATGGGACATCCTAGTCCAACACATCCTAGTCTACATCCTAGTCCAACACTAATCATTACACCACACTGGGTTACCATCATTATATTCACACTGGATCATCATTGTCATGTGTTTGTATGCCACCTTTCCATAGTTAAACCATATTCAAGGTGGCTTACAACATGGACAGATTTACACAATTAAAAAAAATCCACAAGCAGTCATAAGCAATAAATAAAAACAGCTGAAGTAAGTACACAATTAAGCAATCCCCTCATAGGTTATAAGAAGATCTCACAATTAACATACAAAACAATCAATACTGATAACAGCAAAGCTAAGTATCTCCATAATTAAATCTGGACTCTAAAAATCCCCCTGAAATGTACCCCAAGAGCCTCTAGGCATCCTGAGCAGCAGGTCCTGCAGAACTGTACAGCCAGGTACAAAATAGGGTGGGGAGGGACACGGATCCAGATGCAAAATGACAGCTTAGGGGGAAAGAACAGTTACCTACTTACCTCCCTGGGTAGTAGAACTACAACTCCACATACAGTTCAGGGTAGGATTTTTATAAGCTTTTTGTTGATGCAAAGAAGTATAAGGAGTTTTCTGACCTCCTGCAAATCATCCAGGAAGTCAACTGGTAGATCCTGGCCTGAAGAAGCTATGGAAGGGCTTCAGCCCCAAAGACCTGACTCACAGTGATGTTTTTGTTGTTGTCTCTGTTCTTGTAATCTCAGGGAAGGTCAGTGTGACACAGAGGCAAGTGGGAGTGTGACTGTTGCCCCTCTGCACACCTTGCCTAGCACTTGTCTGCAGAGAGTGCTTGAACAGCCTGAAGATGCTGACAATCAGAAGAACGTCACTCGCATGGGTCAGCCATCTCTGGACAAATCTGCAACTGTGAACATTCCTGTCACTGTCACGGCACCTCCTGGGGAAGCCGCCATCATACCAAGTGAGTTACTCCAACAGACTATTATTCCATCCATTGTTCATGCTTTGATGACCTCCCACCTGGACTATGGTAATGTGCTGTATGTGGGGCTTCCCCTGAAGATGATCCAGATGCTGCAGCTAATGCAGAATGCAGCAGCTGGGCTGGTAAGTGGGGTAGCCGGATGGGTGGTGTGTCACTGTTTCTGAAAGTGTTTCACTGGCTGCCAGTGAGCTGATGGGTCCAGTTCAAGGTGTAAGTATTAGCATTCAAAGTTCAGAATGGCCTGGGACCCAAGTACCTAAAATTCTATAATCGGCAGGCAAGGCTTTGATGGTCCTGCCACCAGCGGCGTTGCACCCTTTGCGGGACCAGGGGATAGTTGCAGAGAGTAAATTTTGGGAGGATTTAAAAAACATGCCTGTTTACTGAGGCATTTGATGGCTGAAATATACTGTTTCTGCCAATTGTAAGACCACTGGTTGGAGAATGTTTTAATACACACACACACACACTGCTGTGTTTTTCACCCTGGGCTCCTTCAGGGAGAAGGGCAGAATATAAAATGAAATAAATGTTCAGCTCAGTTTTATCTACTCAAACTGGCAGTGGTTTTCCAAGATCTCGGACATTGGTCTTTTCCTCCATTGCATTGGCCATTGACTGATGGAGTTGTAGTTCAGCAACATCTGGAGTCCTAAATGTTCCCTGCATCCTTGCTACTATAGATGCTCTAGTACTGAACTATGTTCCATATGGTTCTTTCTGAGATGGGTTAGGACTCTGAGTTCTGGGGGCAGAGGGACACCACTCAGGTTCTGAACCAGCTGTCTCCAATGAAACTGTCACCACCTCCAGATTGTCAGTATTTTGTAGGAGGGATTCTGAGTAGACCTGGTTAGGATTTCTCTACAACCAATTAACTGGCTAAAATCAGAGAGTTAACTAGCCACATCATTACAACATCCTTCCCCAGCTTGGTGTGTTCCAGGTGTTGATGGATTCCTACTTTCCTCAGTTCCAGCCAGCATGGCCAATGGTCAGGAGTGACAGTTGATGTAGTACAGCCAGATCTGGAAGGCCACTGGTTCCCCATCTGTGCTCACCAGCTGGAAGGGCCCTAAGTTGGGAAAGGCTGCTTTACTGTCATGTTCTAGTCCAGTGTCAGATCCCTTAGAGAAACCAGAGGCAAGGCTGGTCAAGAGTTGCCAGACCATGTACAGCTCTGAGTGAGCAACTTGCTCCCACAAAGCTTGGGAGCAGACTGAGGCCTTTTAAGTCTGTCTCTCCAGACTACCTCTTTTGTATTTTTTGTCTTTGTGGAAGCCGCACAGAGTGGCTGGGGTACAAATAAATTGTTGTTGTTGTTGTTGTTGTTGTTGTTGTTGTTGTTGTTGTTATTACTATTTTGGCCCCACTCCTTATGAAGAGAACTTCAGAAGGACCAACCTTCTGGCATGAAGATGGCCACTCCTCCTTTGTTTCACAGCCTCCCTCTTGACGCGCTCCATGTGCCACCAGACTGATGGTGTGTGTGGTTCCTCAGGGAAACGTGTCTGTGAGGATCCTGGCTCTGGACCTATAGGTTCTGGTGCTCTGATATGTTCCTCTTGTGGTTCCTTTCTAAGAGCTTCAGGCACAGTGGTCTCCCTATCTTTAGCTCCCTGTCTGATGTCCTGCAGCTTCTGACTCAGTGTCCAGATAGCTGCTAGTTTCAGTAATTAGGAAGCCCCCATTTTGATGCTTTGTTGTCAATGTGTTTGTCAACTGCAGTGAACAACATTGAATTTGAAACTAAAACAGAAGAGAAGAAAGACATGGATGTGGATGATGACTTTACAGAGAAGGGACCAAAACCTATCCTGCCATATAGCTCCATGTTCATCTTAAGTCCTACAAACCCGTAAGTCCTCACAGCTGCTTTTCTGCATTGTATGTCTAAACTGTTTTTAAAGGGTTGCAGTCAATGTTAGTCCACTCAGAGTAGACCCATTGAAAGTAATACATGTGATGAACTTAGAGCTATTGAACCCAATGGACCTACTCTGTGTAAAACAGAGGGTTTATCCAGACTTCCTTCTGTGCTGCGTTTCTAGGCACAGGACTGGGCTCTAAAGCTCTGTGTCCAAGCAGGTTTGTTTGTTTTTTATCTTGGCGCTTTCCTTGGGAAAACCCACATTTTACAAATGGCAACCAGGTTTTCAGCAGATTGCCATTTGCTCCAATTCAGTGGCAAAACCTGCGTTTTCCCAGGGAAAACACAGGAGTGAAAAAGGGTTTGGACACAGAGCTTTAAAGCACAAACCTGTACTTGGAAAATGCAGCACAAAAGAAAGTCTGGATGAGCCCTTAGTTGTATACAGCCCAATAAGCCAGTGACAGATTTATGGTCATCATGGCATTGTACCCAGCCATTGGGTGAGGGTCCTCTATTTTTTTCACCAGGTAAACTGGACTGTGTCAAAATCATGGATTGCCTCTCTTGGGCTGCCACCCCTTTTGACTCTGACCTTTGGCTCCTTGGATATCTACTATATATTTTGGATAGACACTCAGTATGCATTAGGACACACTATGTTTGGATGCAGTTGAGTGCCATTCTGAATCAATGTGGCAGACTGAACCATTGAAAACTGCAGATTTCCACCGATTAATTTCAAAACTGCATTGATATTTTGGTTCGTTGAAATTCCTGAGCAATGCCAAGCACAAGCCTGCTTACACAGAGATATGAATATTTAGGTCCCATCCTATTCTTTTGATTGTGATTTGTTTTAATTGATTTTAGCATTGTGTTTCTATTTAAAACAATAATTGTAGCCTACATGGGGACTTTATGTTGAAGGGCAGGTAAGAAATCAAATAAGTAAATGAAAATGAAAATAAATATAGCTGTCACATGTGGCAAAACCAGTTCTTTGTTGTGCTCTTAAAATACGTATACATAAATGGTCTGGCCCTTACAGAATCCGGCGCCTGTGCCATTACATTGTGAACATGCGTTACTTTGAAATGGTCATCCTCATCGTCATAGCCCTCAGCAGTATTGCCCTGGCAGCGGAAGACCCCGTCCAAGCTGAGTCACCAAGGAATGAGGTAAGGAATAGCATCTTATGAAATTTCCGCAAGGTTGCTGCTAAACTTGCCATTCCGAGTAGGTGGGGTGGATGTTTATAGGAAACAATCCTACAATCTCCCACATATTTCCACAGGCACCATGCACCTGCAACTCCCATCAGCCATAGCTATTGGCCATGTTGCTGAAGGTTGATGGGAATTAGTTCAGCAATATCTGCAGCACCAAAGTTTTCCCATCTCTGGTGTAGGGACATCCTCCAGCCTGGCTCATCACATGGGGCACATGTGCAGAGAGCTCAGGATTTCTAGTTCTAGCCTAGGCAAATCCTATCACTCTCTGAGTACTCTAGAAGGAAGTGGAGGGAACCCTTTAAAGCCTTGAAGCAACCCATATGGAATCCTAGTAATAAAATGTTCTACCTCTTTAGAAGCATGACATTTTCTCATCTAATTACATTTTTGCTGCCTCCTTTTTTTTAACATCAAACTTCCCATTCTGATTTTAGGCTCTCAAGTACCTGGATTACATATTTACAGGTGTCTTTACATTTGAGATGGTGATAAAGGTAAGAATGTCTCTCCAGTACTCTTATGATCTGTCTGCACAGAGGAACAGGAAGCGAGCTGGGCCTTTGCGGGAGGGGAGCTGCATGGCTAATGTAGCAGTCAAGAAGACAGCTGATTCTGTATTTAGACCACCCTCATGCTCTTTTTGGAATGGCATGGCACTCCTTTTTTGTGCTCTTCACTATACACCAGAAGTCATTTTCAGCAAAATTTCTCTGGGGGTTAAGCAGCTGTCAGACCCACCAGTGCTTTTGGTGATACTTTGGGGGCTGCTCCTTTGCTGATGAAAGGGTCACTTGAGGGTAGATTTGTACTTCAAGGAGTTGAAACTTCTGCAGTGCTTGGAAGCTGGTGCAGAAATTCAACAGCTTAGATCCTCTCCATGTTACACTGGCCTTAGTTCAACTGCACTGGCTTCTGGCTCGTTTCTGGGCCCAATGCAAGGTGCTGGTTGCTTACCTACACATCCCTAAGTGGTTTGGGCTCAGAATATCTGAAAGACAGCTTCCCTTCATATGAAACTGCCCTTAAGTTATGATAATCTTCCCAGGAACCTCAAGCTGTGGGGCCAGGTGCAACCCTCCAAATCTTTCCATTTGATCCTCAGCCACACTTATCAATGGCCCTGCTATGCATAGTGCTGGAGTGGTTTTGCCTGGATGAAATGTGCCCTTGAACTGATGGGGCCACATGCTTGTCCTTACAGAGCACAGAGAAGGGTGTGTGAGTGTGTGTAGAAACTAACCTGCTGCACAATGGTAAAATTAACACGTGTTGCTCTGTCCACTTTTGCTTCTGGCCCCACCCAGAAGGGAATGCCACCCTAGGCTGAAAAAGGTTCCCCACTCCTTATATATGCTAATACTCCTAACAGATTTGTATTGTTTGTAAGTAGTAGCCTTTGTACAAAATAAATGGCCAGTGGTCTCTGGACATGGCCTTCATTGTCCCGGGGGGGGGGGGGGAGACTGAAATGTAATGTGGGATAATGCAAAAATAACTGCTAGCCATGATGGCCACTTTCTCCCACGTTCAGTGTGTCTGAATACCAGTTGCAGAGAATCACAGGTAGGCAGAGAGCTGTTGCTCTCATGTCTTGCTTGTGAGCACCTAGTTGGTCACTGTGAGCAAATGATGTTGGATAAGATGGGTCATTGGCTTGATCCGGCTGCAGGGCTCTTTTTATGTTTTTATGAAAATGAGCATTCCGCTCATTTTATTGCACCTCTTGCTTGTGACTCTCTAGTCCAGGGATAGAGAACTTGTGGCCCTCTAGACTCCAATTCCCATCAGCCAACAGCCCTCATGGTTAGTGGTCAAGGATTATGGAAGTTGTAGTCCAGCAAGATCTGGAAGGCCATCCCCCATATCTGCCTGTGCCTTTTTTCTATCCGTCTCTGCATGCCTCACGCAATCTGTTGTACCCTTGAATATCTCATGCTATGCTCTGCTCTGCTTTGGTTTCTTCTCTGAAGATGATTGACTTGGGCCTGATACTTCATCCTGGTGCCTATTTTCGTGACCTCTGGAACATCCTGGATTTTATTGTGGTCAGTGGGGCTCTGGTGGCTTTCGCCTTTTCGTAAGTAGTTTTCGCTTATGGACTTTGTGGGTTTACTGGATCAAGAAGCAGGGTGACACTGAATTCAAAATGTCAATGGGTGTGACAGCTTATTTTTTGGGGTGGTTAAGTTAAGCAATTCCCATTTCAGTTTGGTGACCCCAAACATGTGCAGACTCTGGAGTCATGGATTGCCTCCAATTAAGTTTTACTCAGGGAAGTAAAACAGCTTTTAGCCCCCTTAACAAGCTACAGTTCCCATGATTCTTTGGGGGAAGCCATGGCTGTTTAAAGTGGTATGATATTGCTTTTAATATATAGTGCAGATGGGGCCTTAGTTATGCTCATTAATTTCAATGAACCTACTCTGAGTGGGACTATAGTCTCAATGTATTTATTTATTTTATTAGATTTCTTGCCCACCATAAATTTCTAGGATGGGCTACAACAATGTAATATATAATTATAAAAAGTGATAAACCCATTACAATTATAAGACATATAAAGCCATTGCAAATGGAACGGAACACCAAATTCAACTAAAGAGGTGGGTCCTACAATGCAAAATACTTTACCTGTCAAAGTGTGGGGTGGGGTGGGTTAAAGAAGTGCAACTTAAGCATCACCTGTACAGTGAAGATGCTAGATGCACCTCTGTGGAGGGGGAGTTCCACAATTTAGGGACCCTGACCTGGACCTCCATTCCTTGCACTCTGAGGGTGATGGAACTACCAAGAAGCTCTACTCTGCAGATCTTAGCACCTGAGGAGGTCATCAGGGATGGAGATGGTCTTTCAGATATATTTCCCCCCTCCTTTGCATAGTTTTATGGGTTCACATAGGATGGGGTGGATTTTGTGGCCACTTCATGCATGGCCAAAAAGGGGGCAGGAAAGACAGTGGATCTGCATAATATCTGCATATGTATATTTAAAGGCTGTTAGGTGGCACAGTTTACAGTCAGAGCGATTGCTATTACAGCATTGGATTGTCTTAAAACTTAAGACTTTCATAAGCAGTCTTGGCAAATGTACCTGAAAATATTCTAAACATCAAATATGAAATAGGCCACCGAAAACAGTGCCATATAGCCATGGAGGTGGGTGGGTTGTATGTTAAAATTATTCCATGCTACCAAGGCCATCCTTAGCATATGCATCACCAGGGTGCAAAGATCCTCCCAGAGCCCACAAATTTAGTTCAGCCCCCAAATTAACTTTAGCATTTGTCGTAAAATGAAGGAAAAAATGCAGCTCGTGGAATTCATAGTGTGTGTGTGCTCTGGGCATGTTTTTGCGGAAATGGAAAACAAAAATTGCATGCTGAAATGCATGTGTAGTAGAGCCCTAAGTACTAAGTAGTTAGTCAAAGAAAAAAGAAAATGCCGACAAATAGCGAAAATAAACATTATTTTTTTAAACGATTTCTCTAAATGAATTTGAACTGTAAGTGATGAAATTAAAATGCAATTTGCAATGTTTCACTCGGGGTCAGCGGCACCTTTGACATGACTGATCTCGCGTGGCTTGCATGCAGCCAGGAGGCAGCTCAATACAATACGTAACATAATATTTTGTAAGAGTTAATTTTGTGTGCACGGAGCCGTTGAGAATGACAAGTGCTGTTGTTGACTCATCTGACAAGCGCCGCCGTTGTGAATGACAAGCACGTCTTTGGTAAATGAGTGGACAAAGTTGAAAGTCCTTTAGTGAAACAGTTCACCCTTGTGCACATTAATTGAAACAAACAATGAATTAGTAGTTTATTGTACAAAACTCACATATACATGTACAAAACTCACATGTACGTAAATTAGTAACAGATATGACCACTATTTTTAAGCAGCATTTGAACACAGTTTGGCATGGAATCTATTAGTTTCGAACAGTCACTGTTGATTTTCAGATCCCTGTACCACACTTGAATCAGTGCCAGAATGAGCTTCTGCATAGTCATAAAATCTACAGCACAGAGGCGACTTTTGCATATAGCCCACAAATTCTCATTTACGTACAGGGAATTCCCCGGCCAGTCATGCTCTGTCATGAATTTATTTTGATGTGTGACAGGGGGCTAGGTCCCACTGCAATATCCCAGTACCCTTAGGATACCTCTTTTCCAGCTCTGAAATAACTCTCTTTCGTAGAACCTCAATATATTGTGGCAAACACATCATTCCTTCTATTGGCTCCAGGCTTCCGACACCATAATGATCAACTGACTTTTCATGTTTGTTTTGAGTACAGGATTATGAGTAAGATAGAAAATGTGCTTTGTTTCAATTAATTTGCACAAGGGTGTAGGTATACATTTCGGTGATACCTAGGTATATATGTATTTTGTTTTTCTAGCTTGATCAAAATTATTTATTATTTAATAACAGGTAGATAGTTAAGAGCTTAGGTGGCTTCAGCAGTGGGCGCCTGGCACCCCCCAGAATTCAGCGCCTGGGTGCCCTGCACCCCTTGCAGCCCCGGGTAAAGATGGTGCTGCGTGCTACCCTTACAAACTGGGAGTGTTGTGATATAAGTTGGGGCCCTTCCTGGTGTCTTTTTTATTGTGCATTCAGGATGATATGGGGCATTTGATTGGAGGTCCCGCTTTCAATACTCTTTGTCCCCACAAAGGTTTGTGGACAAATATACTGCTTTGTTTCCAAACGGTGCATAGCCTGTCACATCCTGCTAAAACTTTTAACATCAGAAATGTTCCCAGGGGTCAGGTGGGGGCATTATCCTGCTTTCATTGTGCAATAGTGCAAGTGTCCCTCCAGACGTCAGTAGTGTGGTGACGTTGGGTTAGCACTGGCAAGGCTGATCCTGTTCCTTGAGCACTCTCAACCTACTTTGCTCAGCAAGGCACTTCAATTGCTCTGCATAGTAGGGGTGCCATATTTCATAAAGTGAAAACCAGGACACCCCAAAATTGTTGGGCTTTTTGGAAGTTCCCCCTGGACACCAATTCTGCCTTTGATGGGAGGGTAGGGGAGGAGGTCCGAATGTTCAAAAGAACCTTTTTATTTTTATGTTTTGAAATGGTTAAAGTTTATAATGTATAAGTTTATGTAAAACTAATTAAAAAATTATTGTTGTTGTTTTAAAAATTGCCTTTCAAATCCCGGTAATGTCCGGACATATGGCAGCCCTAGCATATAGGCACTACCACTGAATAGCTGCTCGTAACTCTACAGGGGAGGAATGTGGATCCCTTCTAATTCTCTCCCCCTCAAAAATATATATGAATAAATCAAATTTAAAGGGGCCCAACACACACACAAAAGAAGACCCTGGAGCTGTTCGTCTGCAATTCGGTGGGTTTCTTACCCAAGCATACGCGTCTCCTGCCTGCTATTTTCATATCAGTTGCCCACAAAACACTAGTGAAGAAGGTAATAATTCCTTGACCTCTCTGACTCTGTAAATGCTGCCCTTTGGTGTGTGTGTGGGGGGGGGGGGAAATGTGGCTATCCTTCTGAATTTCTACTTCTGTTAGCCTCATCCAGCATGGGGTGGGATTTATGTATATCTGTATTTATTTATTAAAATATTTATATCCCACTTTTCTTCCAAGGAACTCAAGGTGCCCTGCATGTTTCTCCCTGTCCCTATTTTATCCTCACACTAACCCTGCGAGGTAGATTACATTGAGAGATTATACCTGCCTTAGGTGAGTTTCATGTGTGAAGGGGGATTTGAACCTTGGTTTCCCAAGTCTTAGTCTGACACTCAGATCACTTCACTATATTGGCTCTGAATGATAACGCGAGTTGTAATCAGACATGTTGGGTGCTCCAGTCTTAGTGCAACATGCTCTCGATGTATATATACCTTCCTCTCTTCTCCTCCCACAACGCTGAGAGGAGGACTTCAGAAGCTTCCAGTTTTAGTTAACCACAGTCTCTCATTTCCATCAAACCAGAGATCATGGTTCATGCTAACCATGGTTCATTTAAACAAGCCAGCTTCTTGACCCATGGTTTGTGATGAAACAAACCATTCTTAGTGTTTGGGCAAAATGGAATGCTGTGGTTCAGTAAAATAAAAAGGAAAGATTCCAAAGTTGTCCTCTCTGCCATGCAGGAGGAAGAGAGGGGAGGTACGTGGCAGCTTGTAAATTTAATTATTTACAATAGGCCAAATAACGAATGTTTTGTTCTTGCAAAGTGTTACACAACTCCTGCTTCCTACCTCATATCAAGATAGCTGGAACGGCAGCTGAAGAAAAGAGGCATATTGACCTGACTCAAGTGGCGGCTGCTTGAGTCAGGGCAAAAGCCAGCCTCAGTCTGCTTTCTTATTTATAAGTGGTCGAGGGGGTGGTAGTGCTTGTCTGTTTCTCCCTCCTCCTCCTTAGTCTCACTCTTGCCTTTGTCAGAATCAAGAGCAGTCAAGAATGCTCGCCTCTATCTTTCCCCATCCCACTCCATTCTGTGTTTGTGTCTTAATAGATCAATGACAGATACTTGCTGTTCAAGTGCCCTGCATTCTGTTTTCTCCAGTCTGGGCCGCAAGAAAACACTTTTGTGGTATTTGTGATTATACTGCTACTAGTAATATTGTAGCAATGTTCTCCCGTCTAGTAATATACTTTTGACGCTGTAGAGCTTTCAGAGTAAAGATTTTCCAAATGCTGATCAATATTTCATCTGCAATGGTGAAAATGGAGGAGAAGGTTATCTTGACATTCTGTTAACAGCATCAAATTGAGCAACCTTACCATACAAATCAATGCCTTTTGCTAGGAAGAAAGCCCAATGATGTTCAGTGGTGCTTACCATTAAATCTGCAGGTGTTGGGGACCCATTCTGGATGGGAACCTCATCACGGAGAGTTTGGGCCTTTGTCTCCTGCTGTGGTCCTGATCTGTATTGGGATGGGGGAGGGCATGCCTGTTGTTTACATTGGGTTAAAGTTCCCACTGGGGGGAATAGATTTTATCTCCCAGAAATGCAAATAGGTATAGAGCCCCCAGTAGGGATTGGGACCCCAACACAGAGGGGACTTTTGTCCTTCCTGCTACCATTTACCAGATGCCTGATTCATATCAGGTTCTTATGATGGCAGTTTCCATTTTGAAAGCTGCTCATGCAATAGCTTAACTGCATACATGACATAACGTCTAGGTTGGTCCCAAGACTCCAGGTCTGCCTGTTTGCATTTATAATTGTATTATGGAAAGGAAATTACTTCTCCATTTTCAAGTGTCTGTATCCCAGAAATCATGCTTTCTTCTCTGATGGCTTTTTACTCACAGGTCCAACTTACCAAATGCAATGCAATTCCTGGGAACTGTTCCTTAGGCGAGTGTTCACATAACAAATTCCTGATTTCAGTTGATTCCTATGGGAACTTAATCTGATCCAGGATTTGTCTGATCTCTCCACCCCGTCTCTCCAGGGTTTCTTCCTGAAATGGCTGGAGCCAACCAGCAAAAGAGAGACAAAGGAAAAACTGATTTGTCCCATCTCTCCTGCTCTCTAATTTTCCCCATCTTGCTTTCTCCCTCCCTCCCTGCAAGGTTTTTGCCCCAAAATGGCTACCACTGACCAGAAAAGCACAAAAAAGTAAGGAAATGGGCAAATCCCAGCTCTTCAGATATCGGAATCTATGGAGTATAGTGAGCTTTGGGCATAATTACCTACCTTCACATAAGTGCATTGCAAGCAGCAGCTAGTGGAACCTGTGTGAAGGTGGGTGGAGCTGATTTCCTAACTAGGGGTGGAAGAGATATTCAGTGCAGTTCACATTTCAAGATGAGCCTACCTAATTCAGACTTCTCATATGAATCAAAACACAGCCACTCTTCAAAATGCACACTTCTCTGAATTTAGTGTTTGAAAATGTTCATGCCAGGGTAAAGTTTGCGTATTAGTGGAAAATGCATGATAATAGGGTGCACATGGGGAATCCTTGACCTGCTTTATGTTGCCGAACTACACCCTCCCATTATCCCTGGCCATTGGTTGTGCTTGCTAGGGCTGATGGGAATTGTAGTCCTGCAACATCTGGAGGGCTGAAGGTTCTTCACCCTTGTAATAGGGGCAATTGCTTGTAGAACTGCGTATACCGGTATCTTAAAAAGCCACTTGCGAAAAAGTATCCTTCAAAAGAAATGCATACTAAAATGGTGGTGAATTTTCATGAGGACTTAAAAAAGAAAAGTGAACTTATGTGGAACTAAAATTATGTTTAGAAGAATAAGAAACTTGACAGAAATTGATGTTAACAGTGAAAACCAAAACTGCCTCACTCTCATATAATTTATCCTTTGCCTGCTGTTCCGTGGCTTGAACCAGAAGTGATGAGCAGCAATGGATGGATGAGGAAATGAGAGGAGAGGCTAACTCCAGTGGGATACTTGCTAACATAAAACCTACAATCAGTGTATAGAATTATTATTGTTGACATTTTGTTTAACCCAACTTTCCTCAAAGGTGCTCAAGCTAGTGTATGTGGTTGGGGAAATCTCCCCTTTAGCTGCAAAGCAACCTTGTGAGGTAAGTTAGACTATGAAAAAACGATTGGCTCAAAATCACCTGATAAATTTCACAGCCTGAAGAGACATTTGCATCTGGGGCTCCCCAGCCCGAGTACAACCTGGGGCCTGTCAGTTCTTGTTGGACACAAACTCCCATCCACCCCAGTCAGTATGGCCCATCGTCAGAGCGGATGGGAGGTCAGGAGTAATGGGAGCTGGATGATCTGGAAGGCCACTTTGACTGAAAAGGACTTTCCATCCATGCTACTAAACTGAAAATATGTCTTTGGCCAGCTTTGGCTATGCAAGCACATGGTTGTTTCACTTTCCCGTTTGCTTTGTGAAAATGGAGAGGGTGGAGGTCCGATTTCCTTGGTGTTACTTTCTGTGCCATTGCTTTGGAGTTGTTGCATAGATGTGTGTTTCTTCCCCACCACTGACACTCTGCTCTTTCTTTCTCTTCTTCTCACTGGGATCTTCTCTGTAGGAGTTTCATGGGGTAATGCATTACTGTTGTCCCTTGCCAGCTTGTTGATTGCCTGCACATTCACACAGCCACACCCTCCCGGCAATCTGTGTCATGCTGATTCCATCACTGCCTGTCATTTTTCTGTATCTGGTGACATTGCCTTTCCTTGGCTAATGGGCTCATGTTTTGCCCATGTTAGCTTTCAGCTGAGTTTATGCTATTGCAGCCATGCCCTCTGTTCTGCCCCGGAGCTTAGCTGTTCTGGGAGCCATCCACGTCAATGACTGCAGTGCCTTTAAAATCAAGCCTAGAATTGCAGCAGGACCAAAATTGGATTGTTAATTGGGCCTGGACATTATGCGAGTTGTATTATGCAAATGCTATACTTGCCACAATGGCTCCCAGGATCTTTCCCAATGCTAGCTTTAACCTACAAACCAACCTAAAGAGTTGGCTTTAATCTTTGGAGTCATAAAAACTTATCTGAAAGATGACTCCCCCCCCCCAAGGCCCTCTTTAGATGCTGTGATCCAGGTGTCTCTGCTAAGTGAAGTGAGGTACGTGGTCGCCAAGCCTAGAGCTTTTCAGATCATGGCTCCTTTGCTGTTGTTATTAACAGTACTGCTATTTAATTTGTACACCACTTAATGTCAAAAATAGGCTTCTAAGCAGTTCACAGGTAGACTCAAGCATTAAAATCCATTAAAATACAAACATTCATAAAACATACAATACAGCAATCTCATTAATGCAATATGGAAGTCAAAAGAGGAGACTCAGGTGAAGAGAGGGAGGGTACGTCCTCCCCAGAAAGCCTCACCTGCCACCTGATTTGTGCAGTTTATTTTTTAGCATAAGGTAGAGACCTTCCTATTCACCAAGGTTTCTTTAACTATGATTTTAATGTGGCTCATTTTATCTTGCCTCCCTCCATTGAAACAAAAGAGGTTTTGTATGTGAGGTTTTGTATAGGTATGTGTATTATAAGTTGCTCCTGGGTATGGCTATCCCTAGACAAGGTGTGGGGGACTTTTGGCCCTCCAGATGTTGCTCAACTGTGACACCCATCAGCCCCAGTAATGGCCAAGTATGGTGGGAGTTGGGGTTCAGGAACATCTGAAGAACCAGAGATGTCCCACACCTGCCCTGGATGAAATTGCCTCCTTTTAAGAGGCCAAACTACCTGGTCTCCTCTGTCTGCCTGGATAATGAATTGACTGTACGTCATCAAAAAATGACAACAAGCAAACTGGCTTTTTGCCAGTTAAGAAATTCACTCTAGCCATAGTAAGAGTTAGCTGCAGCTGAAGACTACCTTCAGACTGGAGATTCTGGTGGGAGAGATTCTATTCAATTTGCATTTAAACCCCAAACTACCTAATTCACAATTTACAGAACGATACACAAAATGAAACAGCCAGCCTTCAAAATTAGAACTTTGCAGAACTTTGCAGTGCAGATCTCCAGATAGGTAATGTGTGCAAAAATGCACATAACAGGGTAAAGTGTGCATATGATGTGCAAAAATGCACTATATCAGGAGAAACTACTTCATAAAAACATGCATATTAGGAAGAATTGCATACAGAAGTGTATATATTTAGATAAATACTCACTAAAATACTGATCAATTTTCTGAATGACTTAAAAAAAATTGCATACATGTTGAAACGTGGAGAACTGACCTAGATTTGAAAAATGTGAAACTGAGAGAAACCAAACTTGACAGAGCCTCCCATTCTTACCTCCACTGCTTAACAAAGAGCCCTTCTGAATGGCTTCATTTACTTTTCCCAAGCAGATTGACCTGTCTCACTACTTTAATATAGGAGTGGGGGACCTTTCCCCTCCCATTCCAGATGCTGATATGGAGGCAAAGAGCACCTTTGCCTTAAAAATGAACTTTGAGAAGAAAGAAATGCCACCAACCTCTGCTGGCTATAACTCCACCATTACCACCACCACCACCACCACCTCTCAAACCCCACATGTGCATGAACAGTTCAGAGGTTACCACCGCTTATCACTACAGGCATGTAATATGTGTGCATATATTACATGGCTTGGCATGGTTTGAGTGGCATGCCGTCTTAAGAGGAAACTAGGCAGGGCCCATGAGATGGAAAAGCAAGCAAACCAATGGAGTCTTTCAGACTGAGGGACATGTGTCTTCTTTGGTTCACCATCATGATCTCCTTTCTCTCTCTGTTTGCCTAGAGCAGGGATGAGACACTTATGAGCCTTCAAGTGTTGTTGGACCAACTCTTGTTAGTCTTAACCAGCATGGTCAATAGGAATAATGGAGTCCCAGAACATCTAGGTGGCCACAGGCTCCCTAGTCTAGGGAGGCATTTTGTTGTGATGCATCCTTCAGGGTAGCTGTACGTCACCAAAAGCTTTCCCCTGTGAGGGGTAATATATTTATAGCAGTGGGTGAGGAACCTCTAGCCTGTGAGCTGGATTTGGCCTGCAAGGCTGTTTTCCAAAGACCATGCCCATCTGTCCTACACCTGCCATGTAGAAACGTGGCTGGACTGGGTGCTTACAATGCCGATCCCTGGAGAAAGCAAGACTGAACCCCTGATTAATCAGATGATGCATGTGGAGTTCAGTCCTGCTTGGTCACAATCTCCCCACAATCTCTCCTCATTGACAGGTAGGCAAGACCACCCGCCTGGGAATCACCTGCCATCATTATGCCAGTTGACTGACAGGTGGGTTGTCCTTGCCCACCTACCCAAGTTGTCCCAGGGGGTGGGGGAGATGAGGATCTGGCACACTGGGCCAAAAATATTCCCCACCCCAATTGAAAGGGAAAGGTTAGATTTGATTCCACCACCACCCTCCTTCCATTAAGAATCGTAGGCAGTGGTGCAGATGGGTAATTTTAGACTTAGGGTTTAATGGTCCTACACCTCCACCACTCTACAGATGGTAATGTATGTAACTTAACAATGCAAACTGCTGAGTTCATGCACCTTCCAGCTCATCCTGCTGATGGTGGCCATGGGCGTCTGCCCTGAAGTCCTGCTCTGATGGTGACACGGATAACAACTTTGCTGACTCCTTCCCTTTGAAAATAGATTTTCCTCCTCCCCTACATTTTGTGAAAGGGTCTTCATCAAATGCCTGGGCATGGTTGACAAACGTAGGCTGTTACACATTTTAATAGCCTGGAGTGTGAGAGAGTGGGCATAAATAGGGGCATTTTTAATCTATATGAAACAGCAAACATCTCAATGTAAGAGGTATGCTGCTTAAATAAGTTATTTGATTCATTGGATTAATTTTAATAAAATAAAATTTAATCTCAAATTATTTTTAGGTACTTATTGCCTAAGTACTTGTCAATCATCCCAGTGCCTTTGCATTCATTGGCTGAAATATTAGGAGGTGGGAGCAACTGGGTGGAACGTCTGGTTGCATGTATTTCCTTTGAGTTTCTGTATAGTGGGGGCTTTCTGGGGTGGGGGTAATGAAAAAAGCTGAAAATTCAAATATAAGGCTGGAATATATTGGGGGCAGTTGGGGCAGAAGTCCCCAGCAGGAGCTCCCATACCCATATCCTCATATGTTGTACCTTTTGTTTCTTGTTCAGCCTTGCAGAAAAGAAAATTTACCTGCATTTTGCTATGTTGTTATGCCACACCAAAAGAGATTGAGCCAAGTTCAGGGGGGAGGGGAGGGCTTAGTCTGCAATCTAACCCCACTTGCCTGCAGGTAAGTCCCATTGGATACAACAGGACTTATGCCTGAGTAGACACAGTTAGGATTGCACTGTTGGGCTTCAAACCCCACTTACACACAAATAAGCCCCATTGAATACAGTAGGACTCACTTCTGAGTGGACCTGGTTAGGTTTGCAGCAGTGTCCAGCCTGGGGTGAGGATTTTCCAGGCTTTTGCCTGAATCTTGCAAGAATCAAAGAATTGTGCTCTTGCCTTGCAGAGGGAACAAAGGCAAAGATATAAACACCATCAAGTCCCTGAGAGTTCTGAGAGTCCTTCGGCCACTGAAGACCATCAAACGTTTGCCAAAGCTGAAGGTATGATGTGATCCTCAACCCATCTGCCCTGGCAGATGAGGTAGTGCGTAATCTCATTTCTGAGTATGCATGTGGGGGGTGGGATTTGATTTGGTTCACATTTCAATGCAAACTGACCTAATTTGCCATTTTCCAAAACAATACAAGGACCAAAACACACTCTTCAAAATTGGTCAAATTTTGTGGTGCAGTTCTTCAGCTAAATCATGCAGACAAAAACTAGGGGAAATAATGTGGACAAAATATTAGTGGAAAGTATGCATGAAAATGCACATATTAGTGAAGGGACATTCAAAAGTGAACATGTTATGGGAAAATGTAAATACTGGGCAAACTGGTATACAAAAATGTGCCTACTGAGAAAAAAATACCACACTAAAATGCTGATGAATTTTCATGAAGACTTTTTTTCTGAAAGCTGATGAGGAGCTGCTCTTAAAATAGGTAAAGTGAGAAATGAAGAGAAATGAAAACGGATAGATTTGCCTATCTCTGTTCTTCATATCCATCCATGATTACCTTAGCCTCTCCAGTTGCTGGTGCTCCCTTCCTCACTACTGATTTGTTACCCTTGACCCGTGCTGCCAGTCCCTTCTTCCACTTTCTGCCTTGCTATTCCTTATCCCTGGACCTGCCTCTGCAATCACCTGTGCCATATATCTTCATTTCCACCTAATCCCACTTCACAGACAGAAGGAGCTTTTCCCATTGCAGAGGGCAGGATCCAAGCCAATGTGGCTTTATAAGAATACTCTGCTGACTTCTCTTCCAACTTTTAAACACCGGCTGAAAACTTTTCTATTCCACCAGGCCTATGCAGGCAATTAAGAGTACATCTTTCCAAAATGGCTAATTGCTGTCCGTTTTGAATGATTTTTATTGTATGGTTTTATGTTTTTATTGCTGTAAATTGCTTTGATTTATACTTCATCATGGATTCTGTTTCTGAATCCCCCCCCCTCTTATATGCAGGCAGTCTTTGACTGCGTGGTGAATTCTCTGAAGAATGTCCTCAACATCCTCATTGTCTACATGCTCTTCATGTTCATCTTTGCAGTCATAGCGGTGCAGCTTTTCAAAGGGCGATTCTTCTACTGCACGGACGAGTCCAAGGAGCTGGAAAAAGACTGCAGGTGCCCAGATCAAACAAATAAATATGTTTTGATGCACAGTATGACCTGATTGATAAGACCTGAGCTAAGCTGGGGCTGGAGGGATGGGGCATCTAGTTGCTGTGTCCTTCCTTGTGACTAGTGTGTGAGAAGCTCAGGGACCTGGTCACTAGAAGGTGGTCAAGTGCTTTTTCATAGAATCTTGCAACTGTAGCGTTGGAAGGGTCCTAAGTGTAATCTAGTCCTGTTACAAATTCTAGTGTTTCTCCCTTGCAATGCAAGAATTTAGAGCTTGAGAGCAGCTCCAGTGTGAAGGGTTGGGATGGTTGGGCTCCTGCTGAGGTCCTGTACCCCTGCAAGAGCAGTGAACTCAGGAAGCATAGGTAGCTTGTACAGTCAGACAACTGGGTCTATCTAGCTCAGTTTCTCTGCACTGACTGGCAGAAACTTTCCAGGATTTGGGGCAGAGGGTCGCAGGCAGAGATGCCAGGACTTGAACTTGGGACCATATGCATGCAAAGCCTATGCTCACTGATCACTGATTTATGGCTCTTACCCCAGAGCTTGAAGTGAACTAATTCAGATTAATGAAGTTCAGTGAACTAATGCCAAAAACTCTGAACTACAGCCGAAAGTTCTCATAACTGCTGGGTGAACTGAACGTGGATTAACTTTTGGAGAACTTTGAATGATTTCTAGTTCATCTTCATGTTTGTTCTCTTGCATGTGTTTTTCTACTCCTTATAGAAGGCCTTTAAACTTAAAAATAATAATGGTTGGGGAAATAAACAATTTATGTTCCGTTCTGTATGTGTGTTTTGATGTTTTCTTATTTCTCCTTTTATACTTCAGCACAGCAGTTTGTAATATTCTGAACGCTGGGGGGGGGGGGGAGGTTCCCCAATGACCATTTGGTTGAACTATGAACTGAGCATGAACTGGTTTGGTTTGTAAAAGGACAAATATGAACTGGAATTAGATCCTTAGGAGACAAGTTGAAATTTAACTAGTTCTTCCAAGGTCTGAGCAAGAGGTGCACTGACAAGGGCCTCCTGGATCTCCTGCATCTCTTTACTATTTGCAGACCGCCGGCCTCTCCCTCATACCCAGAGGGAGTGAACAAGCAGATAACAACAACTGTAGTGGTGAACAGGATGAGGAGAAGGAGCTGCCATTGCCTACTTGCTCATTGGTTCCATGAGTGGCAAGCAGGCAATGATTCAGAAGCATACCACCCACCAACTGTGGAGATAGAATGTAGCCTTCAGGGTCAATGGCTATTAACCCTGATGCCTATATTCTATCCCCACTATCAGAAGCAGTATGCTTCTGGTGACCAGTTGATGGAAACCTCAGGAGGAGAGAGGGCTTTTTTTGCTCAGGTCCTACTTGAATGATGGAAGATTTAGGACAAACAAAAGAAGATACTTCTTCAAGCAATGCAGAGTTAGACTATGGAACTCGCTGCGACATATGTTAGTGATGGCCATCACCTTGGATGGCTTTAAAGGACAAATTCATGGAGGATCTTTATTAATGGCTACTACCTGTGTTCTGCCTCCACAGTAAGTATCCTGAAGAAGAGTTGCTGGAGCAGAGAGCACTGCTTACAGGCTTTCCATAGGCTTCTGGTTGGCCATTGTGAGAACAGGATATTGGGCTAGATGGGCCACTGGCTTGATCCAGCAGGCTCATCTTCTTCTATTCCTAACACAAACACCCCATTCAGAAGTTATCACCCACATGTTGACCAATGCATGAATGAAACCATGTGGCTGCCTCCAGCCTTGACCACATGGGGTGATGAGCTTGGCATCCACACATATATAGCATGAGCATCTGCAAGAATAGAGCCCTTGTTTATGCAAAAAAATTCCACACAATCTGGAGCAATCAGGTTTCCGGATCATACTGAAGCCTTTGAATATGCAGTTGCAAACAGGATTCTGCCATATACAGAGTCAACCTTTGATGCTATATAGCTTAGCATTTGTCCACACTGACAATGCTAAACTTACATTCTGAGGAAGAAAAAGAGAAGTAAATAATTACAATAGTGGTTAATGGAGGCAGCATATTTGAGGGATGGTAACCCATGGAGGGTGTCAGCACCAATCATAAGTAAGGCCCAGCTCCACATTCTCCTGTTTTGATTCTGTGTCCCATCTTCCTTCCAGGGGCCAGTATCTCGATTATGCAAAAGATGATGTGCAAGCTCAGCCCAGGCAATGGAAGAAATACGAATTCCACTATGACAATGTCCTCTGGGCTCTGTTGACACTCTTCACTGTCTCCACAGGAGAGGGGTGGCCAACGTAAGTTTGTATGGCACGTTCGTGCCTTGTGGTGGGGTGGGGGGTGGGGTTCAGACAAGAGTATTTCCCAAGCCCTGGGTCCTTCTGCATGCAAAGTTGATGCAGAGTTACAGCCATTCATCCAAATCTCTGCCTGCTCCTTCTCTGCCTCCTTCTCACAGTGTTTTAAAGCATTCTGTTGATGCAACGTATGAGAACCAAGGCCCAAGCCCTGGGTACCGGATGGAGATGTCCATCTTCTATGTGGTGTATTTTGTCGTCTTCCCCTTTTTCTTCGTGAACATCTTTGTGGCTTTGATCATCATCACCTTCCAGGAGCAGGGTGACAAAGTGATGTCTGAATGCAGCCTTGAGAAAAATGAGGTACTCTCTCAGGATACCAGATGGAGAAAGGCTCTTTTTTCATATTTGCAGGGTTAGCTAAGCATCCAGCCCTGAGGGATTTTTGCCTCCCTGACAAAATTAGATATCTTGACATCAATTTGCAAATCAAAGTATTTCCATTATATGCCAGGACATCTGCAGTTTAACCCATCCCATTGTGCTAACATTACAGAGTCAGACCATTGGTCCACCTTGCTTGGCACTGTCCACACTGGCTGGCAAGGTTTTAGGCAGGGAGTCTCTCCCAGCCTTGCTGGGAGCATGCAAAGCAGATGCTCTTACCCCTGAACTATGACCCTTCCCCTAATAAGAAGCTGTTTTATACGGAGTCAGACACTTTAAACAGGTAGCCCAGTACAGTCTGCCTTGGCAGGCGCATGACTCTCTAGAATTTCAGGCAGAGTTTTCTCTCAGCCCTACCTGGAAATGCCAGGGATTGAACCTAGGACCTTCTGCATGCAAAGCATATGCTCTACCACTGAGCTATGGCCCTTCCTCATAGCTTACTCCATAGCCAGGGCTAGGCATGTAAAGGAGCCAACTGTGGATCTGGAAGCTTTTCCTTAACTCTGGATGCAGGTGAAAACTGTGAGCAGATCTTTTTCTCTATTGATTTCCCCCACTCTCTTCCTTTTGTTGTAGAGGGCCTGTATAGACTTTGCCATAAGTGCCAAACCCCTGACCCGCTACATGCCTCAAAACAAGCAGTCGTTCCAGTACAAGATGTGGAAGTTTGTGGTGTCTCCTCCTTTCGAGTATTTCATCATGGTCATGATCGCACTCAACACCATCGTGCTGATGATGAAGGTTGCTGATTTCCTTGCCTTTTTTTTTTTAAAGCAGGGGGCAGGGGAGCTAGCAGTTCTCGTGAGAGTTGCAGTGACAAACCATGGTGTGATAATTCAATGAGTACTTAGTGAAATGGGTTATCAACTGCTACTGTCCTTGATGGTCATGTTCTCCCTCCACCATTGGAGGCCATAAGCTTCCGAATACCAACTCCTGCAACCTGCAGGAGGCAAGAGTAATGTTGTACTCAGGTCCTGCTTTCAAACTTCTGATAAGCATCTGGTTGGCCGCTGTAAGAACAGGATGCTGGACGTAGATTGGACACTAGCCTGATCCAACAGGCTCATCATATGTTCTTAATGCATGGGCAGGGAACCTCTGACCAGCCAAGTGTTGTTTGACTAACTCTCATCAACCCCTGCCTCCATGGCCAATGATTAAGGGTGATGGAAGTTGTAGTTCCACAACATTTGGAGGGCCACATTTTTCCACATCCCTGCTATGATGCAAACAAAGGCAATACATCTCCTGGCTCCTGCATGAACATTAACAAACTTCAACAATAAAGAATAAGTAGGAGGGTGTTTCTTGCTGCTGTGAGTAAGTGACTTATGAGTTCCTTGTCATGTGCATGTACGTTGTTATCCTGGAAGATTTTTAATAAGACTAATTCTGCAGTTACTTCTACTACCTGTTTTGTTACTTTGGAGATTTTTCTGCAGCACTGATATCCAAAAGGATTGCACTTTGGGGCATTTCCAGCACAAGTGGAGGTATGTGCCTATGGAGGTGCAGCCTCTCCAGCATTTAGATGAGGTTTCTGGGTATATTAGTGAAAACTTCCTTGGTGTTAGGTAGCATCGTAGATAAGTTTCAGAGTGTTCTCTCTTTTTTGACTGAGATGAATTTAAATGGTGGTTTAGACCACGTTTTTGACCATTGGGTAGAGTTTATTTCGTATCCTATGATGTGTTCTCATTGATTTTTAATTGTGGTGTCTTGGAGTAATATTTTATATATTGTAGATACCAGTGTTCACTCCTGATAGGTCTTTCCAGTGTCTGGAAACTGCCCTACTAGAAAAGTTAGCCAGAAAACTTAAATTAGCACAAGGACAAGGGAAAAAAAGGATGCCTTTACCCCAGTGTGGTTCCCCTTTATCAAATACACAGCACAACAGGTCAATGACCTATCCCCGCCGCAACAGCATACAAATCAATGTATATACAAAGGACCTATCCGCGTGATTCTGACACAAACCCCTCCATTAACACTAGGCAGTAGAACAAAAGAACAACCCCCATCACTCTTCCCTCTTTACCCCCAGTTGCACTCCACTTATTTGTCTATTTTGTAACACAACAAAATCATTAATAACAACTATTTTTTTTAAAAAAAAAAGAATAACGAGGATGAAACTAAACTTAAAAAAAAACCCTTTAAGAGTTTAAGAATAATAGGATTGTATGGTTGGGGCCGTAAAGGCCATCTAGTCCAACACCCTGCAATGCATGAGTGATTGCAATCCATGTTTTCCAGTAACCTGTTTTCTTTCTCTTTGATTTAGTTCTATGGTGCCCCACAGCCATATGAAGATATGCTGAAATGCCTCAACATTGTGTTTACATCCATGTTTTCTCTGGAGTGTGTGCTGAAGATCATTGCCTTTGGCGCCCTGGTATGAGCTGGCTTTTTTCATTGTCCTCTCTCATTCAGCACCAGAAATGCTCCTGAAATTCCACTTCTTCATATTTCTCCCTGGGTTTTTGCTGTTCCCAATGAATTTGGTTTTGTTTCAAAAGTGTACCATTCTGTTTTGTTTTATTGCTGAATTTTGTCAAGCAGGAGTGGGGGAAATCTGTGGCCTTTCCAAAGTCATTGCCTCACAATGGCTATGTTCTGCCTCCACTATTGGAAGCCTGGAGGCTGCTCCATTACGTCTCTTGATCAGTGGAGGCTGCTGCATTAGGGTGAATGGGACACTGCCCCACCAACCTCATTCTGTTCCCAACCAGTCTCCATCTGCTTGGCTTCTTACTTAAAACCAGTGCAAGAGGAGCACTGCCTGTTAGCAATGAGGATGGCGATAGGGAGGAAACTAAAATTAGTTGGCCTCTGAATACAAGTTGACAGGAATCACAAGTGCTCAGTTCCTCCTTGAGGGCTTCCCATTGGAGCACCTGGTTGAGAAGACGATGCTAGTCTGGGTGGGCTTTTTTGTGTTCTGCTCCTTCCCTAGTCAGAACCATAGATCAAACTAAGAAGGATGCTTCCCCTTCTCTGCAACCAGCATCAAAAGTTAGGTTCCAACCTCTTAGCAGATGGCGTAAAATATTTTGTAGGCTTGTAGCATTTGTGGCTTTATGAGGCTGTTGCACTTCTGCAATTCGTTTTAGAGATCCTCCTAGCTAAATTGCAATTCAGGGGTGGTGTAACATAGGAAACTCACTCTTCCCATCAAACTACATGGTGCACACAACAAATTATTGAGGTCTGTAGTTTCCAGAGAAATGACTTCGATCAGCCATCACTAACCTGGTGCTTTCCAGATGTCGTTCAACTTCTACTTAATCTGTCCCAGCCAGCATAGCTGATGGTCAGGGATTATGGGAGTTGTAGTCCACCAACATCTGAAAGGCATCAGATTGGAGAGAACTGATTTAGGATGCAAGCCTACCCATGTCTACTCAGATGTAACTCCCATTGAATTAAATGGGGTTTACTGTCAGGTAAGTGGGGGTGAGGATTGCAGCCTAGCATGCAGTTTAAACTTCTGAGTAATGCTGCTTGTTGTTGCTTTTGATCTTACAGAATTATTTTCGTGATGCCTGGAACATCTTTGATTTTGTCACAGTCTTGGGAAGTATTACTGATATTTTAGTAACAGAGATTGCGGTGAGTACAGACTGTGCAAACTTGCTTTCTTTAGCCAACAAAATGGTGTTGGGGGGGATGCAGGCCAAATGATCTTCTCCCCAGTCTGTTGGCAGGTCATTATGAAATGATGTCTGTCAGAAGACTGGGAGAAATGATAGAAGGAACCTGAGCTGCAAAGCCAACATTCAACAATTGCAATGTAAATTTAGGATAAATATTAAGAGCTTTTGAATAAACTACCTAAGGGGGGATTTATTTACTCCTGGTGTAAATGTATATAATGTTAGATGGTTACTAGAGTAAGTAAACAGGAGCAGCTTATGGAATCACGTGCCCTCTTCCCCTTCCTCTCAGCCTCTCTCCTCTCACATGCAGGGGATTTTCCCATGCTTCTTAACCATGGCTAGATGTTATGTCCCATAATTAGTATTGGCTTTGTATATTAACCATGGTTAAAGTCAACTTCTCCTCTCTCCTGTACAAAGGCCTCCAGAGAATGAGATTCGCCTTTGCAGGATCACCTAATTCCCAGGACCATGAGGATTCCACCAGAGTGACCACTGTGTCTTGTCTCAAACTGCCTGGTTCCCTCCTCCAACCATAGTAAAGGGGATTAGTTCAGGAATTTGTCTGCAAAGGGGGGGGGGGTTGTCTGCAGTAGAGGAGAGTCTGGGGCACAGGGTCTGTGTGTAATTTCCCAACCTGGTCCCAGTCCCTTAGTGCTAATTTGAGGGTCTGTGTTACATAATTACACCTGCACTGACCTTCATATTGCTCTTCTGTCACTTAGCAGAGTGATTTAGATGGAAAGAGGACTGGGTCTATTCTGTGATTCCATACAAAAGTAAGCCCAAATACGGAATTTGGTATTTGGGTGTATAGTTCAATACTGCGGGTTGTATCCAATGTAGTCTTACACAGAAAATTGATGGTCATGACTAACTTAAGTACGTTCACTTCAGTAGGTCTACACTGAGTAGAACTTAATTGGATACAATCCACTGGGAATTGCACCATTTTGTTTTCTTTGCTCCCCCCCAAATGTTTCTTGTCCTCAAGAAAATGAAGTTATGTTTGAACAATATTTCAGGAAACTAGGAGGAGTGCTGTGCTTGTAGCGTTCCTATGGTCAGGGTATAGAGTTAGTTGCTGTCAAAGCACTTTCCCAATCCCTCTGATGGAGCAGGAACCCAATTTCAAATGCATTTAATTTGCATAATTTATGCTGGAAGGTGCCATAGCTGCATTAAATAGTCCCCAGCATCTTCTTTGAAGTCAATGCCATTTTGTAAACCCTTCCCAAATAGTTCAGGTCATCCTTTCCAAAACCTGTTGCCCATCCAGAAGTTGGCCATGCAGGTTGGGCTAGATGGGAGTTGGAGGCCTGTGGTTGGTAAAGGCTCAGCTGTCGCTGGACTCCATCTCCCACCATCCCTGACTCTTGGATGGCTGATGGGAGATGGAATCCAACAACAGATGGAGGGACAGAGGTTCCTCACCCCTCATATTTGCTTCCTTCTTGACTATGTCCTTCTGCTTTGTTAGGAACAATTGGTTTTGTGCGCGTCTTTGATATATGTATGTTTTTATTCCAATTGCTCTTTCTTAACCTCTTTCTCCTGTCTATGGTAGTGCATTTTTTGGTCATTCCCCAGCAGGTCCTGCAATCCCAGATCCTTCTCCTAAATTGCCCACAGAATCTGAGGGCCTGACAATAACAATGTGATGAGCAATCTTGTCACTGTTTTTTAAATAAATAAAATTCCAGATGCAGAGGAGAATAATCATCAGCACCACAGCACATGAAGAGAGAAGATTTTAGCATTCCTTTCCCAGCTGAGTTCTTGGTGAACACACACCCTAATAATTAGCACCGGTGGCACCAATAGGAGGGGGTTTCCCCCCTCTTTCCATACTAATTACTGCATAGCAAATTATCTTTTTACCAATCAGTATTCATTGAGATTTTTATTGATGTTTCATTGCTCCTCCAAATTTTGTGTAGTGTAAAAAAGTCTTGTTACATTTTTACGAAAGGCATTTTTATACGCATTTAAATGGAGGACAGATTCTTTACTGAGACATTGGCTGGGAAGAGGCTTAAAACTCTTCTTTGAAAAGAAACAGTAATAACAAAGAAAAAGAATAAAGGGTGGTTAGACCCTGGGAGAATGGATGGGGTGGGAAACAAAGAGATATTGGCTGAATTGTAGACAGTGCTGGCTTTAGGACTGGCAGCAGTTATGGGGACTCCAGCAGAGCACTTTCAATGAGCTCCCTTAATTTGCAAGAGGAAGTTGACTGAAGCATCCTCAGCCTTCTTAGGCATCCCTTGCACTGTGGTAGAGCCAGAAGCAGCTCACTGTATAAGGAAGTGCCACTCTATGCAGCTTCCCAGCAGATGGATCACTGTTGCTTACTGGTGAGTGAGAGGGGCAAGACAGCAGGAAGATTCATACAGGGAAAATCCACCAGCAGCAGTGCCAGATTGACTTCGCCAGTGCATTTGCACCATGCTGACCTGCCTGCCACCTTGCTCCTCTCCCTACCAGTAACAAATGGTGACTCACCTGCCAGGAAGCTAGCCTTGCAGCTCTGACCCACCCAGCCAATAAACCACTTTGGAGAGCTATGTACCCTCTGCTAGTCTTGGAAGCCATATCCTTTTCCCCCTCTGGAGCTGGCCACCCAGCCAAGAAATCATTGCTTGTATAGATGTATAGGATTGAAATGATACTTTTGTAAACCCTCCAACAGCATTATCCCAGGCAGTACTGTGTATATTTTGAATTGGTTTGGTCACTGGTACAATGATGTATTTTTCAACCATCTGTGGTTTGAATTTATTGTATTTTACTGTCAACAAGCCAGTAATTTATATTCTTTTACTGTCAACATGTCTTTTATGAAACTATGTCTCTGAACAGTGAAGGAAGGTAGGAGGTATTTGTGTATGCAGCCATTCCCACCTCCTCTGCTCTCTCCCAGTTGCTCTGTCCAAGCTCAGCAATTTTGGAATGTTCGGACCCCATTTTTATGATGTCTCCATTCAGGAATTTTACTCAGAGCTGAGCTAAAATTTCTCAGTAAACAGAATTGCTGAAATTTACTGTCTCTTTTGCACACATCCCCCTCATGCGTAGAAAATGTGGTCCACTTAGCAGGATTTCTCTGAATATTCTCCACTGTTTTTGTGTGGCCACCACACACATACCACACAATATCTTGCAGCAACAGAAGATTTTGGGCAGCACAAAGGATTCAAAATGGCAGCCAACATAAAATAGCCACTTGCCAAGACCTTAGGAAAATATAAGGAAGTTGTTCTATTTTCACTGACAATAGTAAACCCCACCCCAGAAAAAAAAACTGTTGGTGAAATTCAGTGAAATGAAATTAAAATGGAACAGGGCTTTTTGGAGGGAGAAGAGGAATTCTGTCTGAGACCCTAGAAAGCCACTACCATTCAAAGTAGACAAAAATTGAGATAGTTGAAAAACATGATTTGCCCTAGAAGAAGGCAGTTTCCTATGGTCAAAGCAAGACAAATGGAAGATCAATACCTCAGTGTTAGAGCATAGGAGTGGTCCCTTTCTGAAATCCTGGAGAGCTGTGACCAGTAAACCTAGACAAAACTGAGCTTGATGGACCTATGGGTTGCAACCAACTAAGTTTTGCTCAGCGTGGGTCTGTTACTGTACTTGAGTTAGCCATTCCTAAAAATTTCAGTGGGTCATCTCTAAGTAGAGTTAACACTGGATACCCTGTGTTCTCACAAATAGGAAGGGGAATCTTGGGAGATAATCTAGGCATGACTTCAGTTTGACCACACAGCTCACTGCTATGTGGACAGGGCCACTTCTGAGAAGAATAGCAAGCTTCAGGGAGCTCAGCTTGTATTCCAGGGCAGCTATCCAAGAGCTAGTACCTTCGTCCAAGAATGCCAGCTCACCTGGTCATCCACTGCCCTTTTTTCCCTAGGAGTGGCTCAGCAACCAGCAGAAGTGCCAAGGCATAAAGATAAAAGGAGAGAAAAATGTGTTGATAAATTTGTTTTTCTTTTAGCATCATTATTGTGTCATTTGTAATTTCCTCTGTGAGTGCTTTGAATTATGTTTCTTTCTTTCTTTCTTCTGTCTATATCTATCTAACTATCTATATCTATCTATCTCTGCAGGCAAATAAAAGGGAGGTATGTCAGTTTCCCTGCCAGCACTCACTTCAAACTGATTTACAGGGAAGACTTTTAAATTTAACTTTGATTACTGCAAAGGATCAAATTGATTTACACCACTAACTGGTTTTGGGGCAGGATTCAATTGCATTTCATAGGGCAAATTTTAATGTAGAAGGTGTTGGACTCCAACTCCCATCAGCACCAGCCAGCATAGCCAATAGTGAGGGATGGTGGGAGTTGTAGTCCCAACAACATTTGGAGGAACCGAGCTGAGACAGGCTAATTTAGGCTCTGGTGTGTGACTCCAATGGGAGTAAAAGAACATATTCATGACAAGTGTTTCCTCTAACAATTAGTCGTAGCTATGTTTGGTTAGCGTGTAAGCATGCATGTTTAGCATGGGGAAAGAGAAGACTAAGAGGTCATCTTTAAATACCTGAAGGGCTGTCACATAGAGGATGGAACAAGCTGCTCCAGAATACTACTCAAACCAGGAGATTCTGATTGTTAGGAAGAAGTTTCTGAGAGTAAGAGCTGTTTGGCAGTAGAACAGACTACCTCCTAAGGTGGTGGACTCTTCACTACTGGAGGTTTTTAAAAAGAGGTTGGATAGTCTTCTGTCAGTGTTTCTTTAGCTGTGATTTCTGCATTGCAGAGGATTGTACTAGATGACCTTTGGAGATCCCTTCCAGCTGTACAATTCCATGTTTGTCTCAGAGTTTCTTTCAGTGTCCTCAGAAAGCTACCAATAGAATAAAGAAGAATAATCAATAAACAATGGGGAAAACCCTGCAATTGTTGATGGTCCTCCTGTTTCTCCTTGCCTCTTAGCCCAAGCAAGCATCATATAAGAAGGGCATTTGAGAAACTGCAGGGTCTCAGGGCACAGTGATTGGTGCCCATGGTGTGCCCCTGCAACTTAAACTATCCTGTAGGATGGCATTGTGTTGACTGCATATGCCACTGGCTTTCCCACCACATGTGTAAGTGTAAATGGGCACACACCAGGTGCTGCCAGCTACCAGTTCATTGAGTATTCCTCCTGATTTGTTTGCAGCAAGATTACACCATGTTAGCTTTTTAAAATGAATGTCAAATCTGATTTGTTTGTGGAGAGATTATATGATGTTGCATTGGACCCGGGGTTGGCAACATGCGGCCCATGGGCCAGATTAAGCCCACAAATACTGTTTTACCGGCCCACGAGCCACCCCCAAACCGAGCTGCCTGCTCAGCCAGTCCCCCGTGCACTGCGCTAAAGCAGCACAGCGCAGGGACTCACAGAATGGTGCTGGAAATCGCGTATGCACATGCGCAGATACCGGAAATTGCATCTGTGCATGACCAGACGTCGAAAATTGCTTCTGCACTGGTGCAATTTTTGGCATCTGGGCATGCGCAGAAGTGATTTCCAGTGCTGTGGACATGCGCAGACACGATTTCCGGTGTCACACTGCACCAGTCCAGCCCACAGATGATCTCTGTGGGAGTGATCTGGTCCATGGCATGTAAACCTTGCCGACCCCTGCATCAGAGCAAGCATTATACTTTCCAGTGCATTTTCCTGTCACTTTCCTTATCATGAAAGGTTCATGGGGGTGGGGATCAGGCTTGTTGTGCAAGAACTCCTAATCAGCTAGAACTGAGCAACATGAATCTGACATGTGATTGGATCCTGTTCCAAAATAGTGACGGCCGGGAAGCGTCCACAGTGGTGTGAACTGGCCTTTAGCCACATAAGGAAACTGTGGAAACATTTGTGACAGGATCTCTCTGAATGCAAATTATGAAACTGGCATCTCTCTCTTTGCCTGGGAATAATAACAATATTAAAAAGACACCCCAAAAAGGTGTTTGTTAAGTGTGTGTTAATTTGCATTATGGTACAAAATGCAAATGGTTTGATTGCACTGTGTTTCCTTGCAGGCCTTTATTGTTCTTAGAAAAGTAACTTTTTAAAAATAAGCACCTTCACTCCCCTTTCCCGTACAAAGTTTATGCTTTTGTTCCCAATGACTCATTTTCTCTTTTTGTTTTTCTGTTTCTGTTTTATTTCTCCCTTCCCTTCCTGCTGAATCACGCCATCCAATCAACAACATACAATGCGAAAAACCCATGTCTCCGTCTGTATGTTGCCTGCCCTGCCGCTCAAAACCCAAAAAACCCAAAAAATATTATCTAAATTCAAAAACTTGTAAATAACCTTGCAAAATATTCATCCATGAAAACGTCAAGTATAGGACACGGTTGGTTGCATTGAATTTCTTCTAAAACAAAATATTTAAATTTCTTGCTTTTTTATTTTTCCTTAATATTTGTTTCGCTTTCACTTTCCTTGTTTGTGAGATTTCTGATTGCACTGGTGATGGGGAAATAAAGCTTCCCTGTCTGTCTAGCTGCATTGTGGGTCATGACTGGGCTTTGCTTTGTACCATCATCTTTCTATTGGCTACTTGGTAATTGGATAGAATCTGCCATTTTACCAGTAGCCATTTTACTCTTTCTTCATTCCTTGTCTTCCTATAACTGATGAGAGGGGGAACTCGCATCTGCATTGTAAATTAACAACATTATTATGCTTTGCTTGCTGCATTCACTGCCTTGTCTTTTCTGAGGTCCGGTTTTAAAAGGCTAGTTCTGGTGTTAAACATTTTATATTTGAATTATATTAATTGTTTCTTTCTTGGGCTGTGTGGAGAATGCACACATAGAAATCATTGGGCTTCAGACAGCCATGGTTAACGTGGATCCATTGGCTTCAATGGGTCTGTTCTGATTTATTGAAACTGACAACATGGAAATTGCTGGGTACTTATAAGACTCAGAACACAGGCCCGCAACACATTTCCATAACATATGGATCTATGTATATGCATAGATGCAAATTTCGGCTGATTTTCAGAGAGCAGTGGAAAAAACCCCAACTCTGACTGAGTTATGGTGTGCCAACAAGATTTTCTGGGCCCTTTACCCCAACTGCTATCTATTTGCAAGAAATGTTAATAGTCTACATATGAAAACTTAAAAGTTTATTTGCCTCCATTTAAATTATAAATTGGGATGCGGGTGGCACTGTGGGTTAAACCACAGAGCCTAGGACTTGCCGATCAGAAGCTCGGTGGTTCGAATCCTTGTGACAGGGTGAGCTCCCGTTGCTTGGTCCCTGCTCCTGCCAACCTAGCAGTTTGAAAGCACGTGAAAGTGCAAGTAGATAAATAGGTACTGCTCCAGCGGGAAGGTAAACGCCATTTCCGTGCGCTGCTCTGTTTCGCCAAAGCAGCTTAGTCATGCTGGCCACATGACCCGGAAGCTGTACGCTGGCTCCCTCGGCCAATAAAGCAAGATGAGCGCCGCAACCCCAGAGTCATCTGCGATTGGATCTAATGGTCAGGGGTCCCTTTACCTAAATTATAAATTATAAATTTAAATTATAAGAGTCAGGGGCCAGGGGTGAACAAAGACGTCATGCCACCCGGGGCGGGACATTGCTACGTAGGGCACATGTGTGGCATCGCTACGTATGACGCATGTGCTGTACATAGCGACGCTGCACATGCGCTGTACATAGCGGTTTGCCACCAGTGCCGGGATCCTCTTCTCATGGTTGCTGCCACGAACGGAGGATGCTCCACATGTGGTTGCAGCGGTGTGATGGCTGCTCATGTTGCCGCGAGCCCCGTGGGGTGCCTTCTTGTCACCTCCACAGACATGGCACCCGGGGTGCAACCCCCCACCCCCCCCTTGCGATGCCACTGCCTGGGGTTTGACTGCACTTTGCAGATTTTTGAGCAAGTGCCTTGAACATCCTCTCTAGTCACTTTTCTCTCCTCTCCAGCACATGCTCATCCACTTCACTATTCCAAGGCTTTTACTCAGATCCAGATCCAACAGATCTGGTATCATTCTAAGTATCATTCTTCCCACTTCCTCCTTCACATCTGTGCATTTCAGGGGAGGAAAAAGGTAACCATCCTTGCCATGTCATGACCAAGAGGACTCTGGAGGGGCTCAGACACTTCATGGGTGCCATGGGAAGACCCCAAGAGCAAATTTTCACTCACAGGAATCACGCTGACAATCTCTGCTGTAATCAAAGTTTTTTTTTAAAAAAAATAATAATTTAAAAATAGGCAATCCAAGACCAGGCATATGAGTCCTGGGTCTTGAGCCACTCTTGACTGACATTATACTCAATATTGTTGGAAACTAGAAATACAGATGTATTGAGTTACCTCTCTCTGTGCATGCTGACTGCCTAGACTTATTGGACAGGAGTTGGTTCTGCTGGCTGTTTCTGTTGCTCGAGCCACTGAGTTCTCTGCAAACTGATGCTGAGAATGGTCCTGTGAGAGCTTTGTAAATGCTGATAAACTCTAATTTTCCAGGGCTGCTACTTATCCCCAGTTTTTTATGTAGTCTTCAACAGCAGACAACAGTTTATGGAAAGGAGCTGAATATGCGGAACAAACAGCAGGTTTGGGAGTGCAGCTGCCACAAATCCCCAAGTCCAACAGAACCCCAAGTAGAGAAATTATCTTCCACTGGCTGCCCTAACAATGTAACATGATGTGGACATTTCACCCGCTTCACATACACTTACTCAACAGTCTAGCATCCTGGCCACATATTGGTCTTTAATTTGATAGCTGAGAATTTAAGTTTGCTAATTGACTTGTCACAAAGAAGATATTCTTCCTCTAGCTCACTTTTAGTCTCAGAAGCTGTAGCTCACATTTAAAGAAAGTAGTTAGGGGAGTGTCTTTGAAAAAAATATGAATTGGGTGTGTCATATTGAAGAATGCTCTATTAAAACTATTTTGGAGCAGCTCAAAATTTTTACTTGCTCTGATGTTATGCCAAAGGGATGCCAGGGCATCAGCAACTGATAATGGTCACAATTTAAAGTTACGTGATTAGTAAATTCATTCATCAAAACTGAGTTTACAAGGACAGAATTGCAAGTGGAATTCCACCCTGCATATATATTCCTTTTGTTTCCTAATTATAGTCTTCAAATGCAGATTAGAAGCTGCTATTATTATTACTACTACTACTACTACTACTACACAGCTATTTAAAAAGAAAATAAAGGCAACTTGAATTTATATTTTTGCTAAAAAGTACCATTTTTATGTTGTTTTGATGCTGTCAGAAACCTTGAACCTCCATCAGGAAAGAAAGGCAGGTATATTAACTTGAGGGCAGGGGCGGGTGGGACACAAATGAACAGCTTAAAAATAACACAACTGAAACTAAGATTTCTTAGCTTTTCCATTTGTCCACCTTGAGCAGCCCAGGAGAATTCTTGCTTGCTTTGCTTTGCTGTGAGCTTGCTCGGTGTTGTCTACTCATTTGGTGGGCATCTCTTCTTTTTTTTCCTTTTCTCTTTTCTCTTTATTTGAGGATTGAGTCCCATGTATGGTGTAGACACCCTACTCTGAGCTGCTTACCTCTTTAAAAAGAAACAAACAGAAAACTGCCGGCCAAGCCAAATGCATGCTTAGCGGCTGTTTCCCTTGAATCTTGACAGAGCTGGTGGAATGTAGCACTGCTGGTGCAACCATCAGCTGACTGGCATATGAATAAATAGCCGGATAAACCTGTGAGTCTCTTGAGCTTAAATTAGCAAGGTGTGTGGGGTGGGGTTGGAGAGGCAGCTTTCATCCTGGAAGCCATCTAATAGTACAGGGGTGGGGAACCTTTTTCTGCCCAAGGGCCACATCTTCTTTTCGGCAATCTTCCAAGGGCCAGCTATCAGTGGTGGGCAGGGCCAGAGGCAAAAGTGGGTGTAGCAATGGGTGTAAAATTTGGCCTTTGAATAATAGTTAAGTTTGTACATACATCTGTCTCGGTCCTCCATCCAGGCAAGCAAAATGAATGATCAGAGTTGAACGACATGTCTTAGCCAGTCAAAAGCGGTCAGGGTGCAGAACAGTGCCATTGTGAGCCAAATAGAAAGACCTGAGGGGCCCTGGGCTTGAGGTTCCCCACCCCTACAAATGGTAAAAGATGAAGGGTGGTGGGGAAAAAACAAGTCTTTAACCTGCTTAGCTTTCCTTCAAGGCCCCTGCCTGACTGTGGTACCTCTCCCTGCTCTGTTCTTGAGGAAACCCAAAGTGGGCTTTTATATGTATAGAAAGGAAACAAACTGAAATGAGGCTGCTAAAATTTCCCATTCTGATTTAATTGGCTTCACGCCAAACCCAGAGACTATTTGCCGAATAGATGGGAAGTCCCCTGCTCTCATACACCAACATCATTTTTGTTGGATTGGATAGTTAGAGGACTTATTTGTTGTTAATCAGAGAATAAGGCAGAATCAAACAAGAACACCACTGGGGCGGTGGAGAGATTTTACACAAAATCCAAGCTCAACTGCTAACATGGTTTTGAACTACCTCAAAGTAAGTTGCCCTCTCCCTTCATATAGCATGGAGAGCATCACACCTGATCTTTCTTGACATTGATTTTAGGCATAGGTAGGTTCATTTCATATGAGCCTTCCCTGGCTTGGTGCCTTCTAGACGTTGTTTTGGACTCGTGACTCCCATCAGCCCCAAACCAGCATGGCCCAATGGTCAGGTTGGGTGGGTGCAGTAGTCCAGTCACATATGAGGGGTCCCTGGTTGACACAGGCTGCTTTAGACATCCCCTAATCACAGCCTACACAATCACAGCTGATAATACTTCCCCATTACTTTCCCTTAACGTGTAGGGTGGGAGGGTTGAAAGCCCAGGAATCCATAAGAGGGATCTCTCCCCTCCGCCTTTCTCTTCCTTTTTTTTTTTGGCTACCTTCTTCATAGCCAAGGGAGGGACTCTTGTGGAGAGGAGTTTTCTCAAACATGCTGCATGTGGAGTGACCTGCACTGACAAATGTTTCTTTTGGAAGGTTTTCTGGTGGCCGATTTGCTGCTTAGAACGCGAAGCTGGTAATTTTCTTTTCTTTTTTGCGGGCTGTGGCTTCCGATCCCATCTGTGTCTGAAGGACACAAAACCCTTTCCTCTCCGCAGGACAATTTCATCAACCTCAGCTTCCTCCGCCTGTTTCGGGCAGCCAGGCTCATCAAGCTTCTTCGCCAGGGCTACACCATCCGGATCCTCCTCTGGACCTTTGTCCAGTCTTTCAAGGTGAGGTAGAGGATACCTTCTCAGCAGTCTTCCCAAGAGCCAAATGCCATGGGTGGTGGGCAGGACCAGAGGGAAGAGTGGGTGGAGCAACAGATGTAAATTTGACCTCTGTATAGCAGGCTGCTTTGTACCTACACTCACACAGCCCTATCTATCCTCCATCCAGGCAAACAGGAGGCATTATCAGAGTCCAAGGACACATCCCAGCCAGGAATAAATCACTCAAGGAGGGGACAAAGCAAAGTGGCCTGGGAAAAGTTCAGGGGCTAAATAGAGGGGCCTGGAAGGTGACATTTGGCTGAGGTTCCCCACCTATGGTTTTAACAGAGTGTAGGTAGCCACCTGGGACGCAGGTGGCGCTGCAGATTTGGGATAAATTTGAATACCTAAGTTGACTTTTTAATGGTGAATCCAACCTAACACATACTTCCCAAAACAGTAAGTTAACCGAACCACAGTTACACTTTGAATTTCATGCTTCCATGGAAGAATGAAAGCATTTTTCAAACTATTTAAAGACATATGATAGATACGTGATCAGGATTTGAACTATGAGCAACAGAAGAACTTAAAAGATCATAGCGATGTTAGATATAAGAGACAGAAGACAAGGTGCTGCAGAGGGAGAGAAATAAGCCACCATGGATAAGGAGGTGGGAAGTCAACAACAACAACAAAAACAAAAACAAAGAAAAATGTTTCACTATGTATTGAAATGTATGTGTTAATTTTTGGGGAAATTTAATTTTAAAAAATGATTTAAAAATGAAGTTTGTGGTTTGTTTAATTGTGCAATGCGGTTATCCAGCCGGTTACATGTATAAGAAATACAGAAACACATTTACTAAAATACTAATACATTCAAAATGTTTGCAAATGCATATATTAGTAAAAATAACATGAGGTATTATACTAGACAAAATTGCTTTGCAAACATTTTGAATAACAGGCCATATAGCTTACAATAATATGATGTGAGGCAAAATTTGCAGCAAGACCAATATGAATTTTTGTTAGGAAACAGCCATGAGTTATGTGAGGAAACTTGAAACAGTCAAGCCTTCCCTCAAAGAATCCTGAAAACTGTAACTTGTTTAGGGTGATGAGAATGGTTTCTATATTCCTCACAGAGCTGTAGTTACCGTAGCTCCCTGGAAAAGGGATTGGCTGTAAAACCACTTTGGGAATTGTAGCTCAGCAAGGGAGAAAATAGGGGACTCTCAAGACAACTCTCAAGGGGACACGCATGGCGCTGTGGGTTAAACCACAGAGCCTAGGACTTCCCAATCAGAAGGTTGGCTGTTTGAATCCCCGCAACGGGGTGAGCTCCCGTTGCTCAGTCCCTGCTCCTGCCAACCTAGCAGTTCGAAAGCACGTCAAAGTGCAAGTAGATAAATAGGTACCGCTCCAGCGGGAAGGTAAACACTGTTTCTGTGCTCTGCTCTGGTTCGCCAGAAGCAGCTTAGTCATGCTGGCCACATGACCGGGAAGCTGTATGCCGGCTCCCTTGGCCAATAAAGCGAGATGAGCACCGCAACCCCAGAGTCGGCCACGACTGGACCTAATGGTCAGGGGTCCCTTTACCTTTACCTTTAACAACTCTCAACACCCTTAACAAACTACAGTTCCCAGGATTTTTTGGTAGAAGCCATGAGTGTTTAACATCCTATGATGTTGCTACTTTAAATGTATAGTGCAAAATTGAACTTTAGCCTGGATCCAACCCATTAGGATTTTTATATTCTTCTGGGGTGTCAATAAACCTATGCTTCTATGTGAAACCTTGTCCAGGTGTGGCCACATACTAAACATTTTTGTTCTTAGATGTATCATTGCAGGTGTTGATACTTTCCCCTTTTTTTCACCCACAGGCGTTGCCTTATGTGTGTCTTCTCATTGCCATGCTCTTCTTCATCTATGCCATTATTGGCATGCAGGTAAATTGCAGCAGTAGTCATACCAAATGCTCCAGGCTGGAGTAGGGATGGGGGAGAAATTCCAAATCTTTGCATTTTAATGCGAAGCTGCCTGATTTTCCAAACCAATCTGTGAACTGAAACACGGGTACCCTCCATGATTCACATTGTTTTGTGATTAACTTGGTGATGCAGCACTGCAGCCAACGTGCTATCCAGTTATCCAGTTGCTGTTGTTGTTTTCAAAAAAATGCATATATTAGGAAAAAGTGTGCATAAAAATGCATATCTTACTGTTTTATTTAACAAAATTTAATATGCCACTCGATTGATTGTTGCAAATGATAAATAGATAGATGATAGATGATAGATGATAGATGATAGATGATAGATAGATAGATGATAGATAGATAGATAGATAGATGATAGATGATAGATGATAGATAGATAGATATAGATAGATAGATGATAGATGATAGATGATAGATGATAGATAGATATAGATAGATAGATTTCCATCTATAAGACACCCCCATGTATAAGACGCCCCCTATTTGGGGGGACTCAGATTTAAGAAAATGGGGGGAGATGGCCCCGTAGACGCCCCCTAATTTTTGACATTATTTTTTAGGGAAAAAACCTAGTCTTATACACAGAAAAATACCGTGTGTGTGTGTGTGTGTGTGTGTGTGTGTGTGTGTGTAAGAGTTTACAACATTGCAACACCAACACATCTGGAGAGGCTTGCAGAAACAAATTGTTTTTTTAAGCAGGTGTTGAAAGGAGAACAGCAAAGGTGCCTGCCTGATGTCAATATCTTAGGAGAAATAAATAACATACATATATTATATGAGGGAAAATTGCTTCCAGAAATGTGTACCCGAGTCAAAACTACGTATACATATTTGGAGAAATTTGCACAAAACTGCTGACAAATTTTTCATGAGGGTTAAAAGAAGTATCCAGCAGCATGCAAACTGCTGTGAAAACATGGACAACTGGATTAAAGATTAAAGGGGGAAACAGAGAGAAACCAAAATTGACAGATTTCTTCACCCTGATCTTGAAGTTCATTTTCAAGTTAGTAGTTTGTATCCAGTACAACTCTGATCATGGCTGCATACAACTCAAGTCTAAGAATGCTTGAGGAATTTTATATCTGTGCATTCCAAACTGACCTGATTATTACCTACTTTGGGATCTAGTTACGTTCTGGATTTTGCATTGCTCTAAATTCTTTGATATAGTTCTCATTTCAAGGCAGAAACAGAAAAAGCTGCAGAGTTCCTGTTTTAGAATGTGCCATTGCATAATGTAGGTTGGGGATCTGTTCACAGAAAAACCTTAGAACCCTCACCAAGCTAAAGAAACCACAATGATTAAATTGGTATAAAACAGATTTAATACACTGCTGGTTTAGATCCTCAGTTCCACCCTGATGGTGGAAAGGAAGATATATCCCCCCCCCAATATAGTAGGGAAAATGTGCATGAAAAAGCATACAAATTTTCATGCAGATTTTAAAAGGGGGGGAAATACAACAGGCAAACTGAAGATGGCGGGTAGTAAATTGAGAGAAACTGAATTTGAAATATTTTCCCATCCCTAAGCAAAATGCTTGCTGTTCAGAACCACAGTCAGTGCTGCTTGCTTCTCTGATGACTTTGTCTCCAACTGGATTTCCATTTAATCTGCTTTTTGACCATTTCCTCTCCCCCACCCCCAGGTCTTTGGAAACATTGCACTGAATGACGACTCTGCCATCAATCGACACAACAATTTCCAAACGTTTTTGCAAGCCCTGATGTTGCTTTTCCGGTAAACAATAAACCATCTCTCTGTAATCAAATTCATTGACCCTTCTGGCAGTGGTGGAGCTTCATGCTCCAGCATCGGGGGGTGGAGAGCAGGTGCGAGTGTGGCTGGTGCGCAACCTGGGGCGTGCTACCTGTGGGGGTGTGGTGCCCAGCGCTGATGGCGGGCAGCTTCAATGGCACCCCACTGGGATTGCACTGCCAGGGGCAGGTCACTCCCCCTGCCCCCTCTTCCTCCGCCAGTGCCTTCTGGGGTGGGTGTCAATGGGAGGAGATGAGGCCCTTCATAAGCAAATTATCATCATCTGTGTGTTCCCCTAAAATGAAACAACTCCCAGGAATGGGTCAGCCAGGACCAGCATAGTTGGACCAATTCACACCAACAATTTGACAGTAACGATGACACACCAAAGTTCCCACCAATGCCTGCTTGTTTTGTGTGATGGTCTTTCTTGAAGTTGTTTGTGCAAGGTCCCACCTCATCTGTCAGTGCATAGGAACATCAGGACACTGGGAGCATGCTCTCTTGCATCCAGTGCTCACTTGATGAGCCCTCATGTTATTATTGAGCCCATATAAAAAAGTAGTTATTCATGGAGGACATAGTTAAACCATGGATCTCACTCCCACTGACAAGAGTCAGTGATGGTCACTAACTTGGATGGCTTTCAGAGAGGTTCATGGAAGAGAGAACTATTTGTGGCTACTATCCATGATGGCTGTGTGTTGCCTCCATAATCAGAGGCAGTAATGCTTCTGAATACCAGTTGCTGGAAACCCCAGGAGGGGAGAATGTTCTTGTGCTCAGTTCCTTCTTGTGGGTTCCCCACTGGCGCATCTGGTTGTCCACTGTGAAAACAGGATGCTAGACGGGCCACTGGCCTGATCCAGCAGGTTCTTCTGGTTTTTTTATGTCTGTCTGTATGCTTTATTGCCTCCCCTGGCCTTCCTTCAGCATAGGTTCCCTACCTTGTGGAATACCTTCTCAACTGCCTGGAACTCACTGGCTTCCCCTCTGTTCACATCTTCAGTTCCCTGCTTTCCTTCCTCCCAGACTCTTTTTCTCATAGTATCTCCATCCTCCACCTTTCTGGCTTCCCCATCACCAGAGGTAGGACCTCTGCCTGCTTCCATTCACTCTTAGGGGTTATCCACATTTTGCAGGCACAGGTCCATACGTTAAAGCTCCATCTCCAAGCACCTTTTCTTTTTCTTTTCTCTTTTTGCCCTGGAGCTTTCCCTGAAAAAACACCTTGTTCTTCACCACTTGGAGCACATGTCAATTTGGGTTTTCTGTGGATTGCTGTTTGCAGCAATTCAGTTTAAAGAGTAGGTTTTCATGGGTTCAGACAGAGCTTTAAAGTGTGGACCATGCTTGGGAAGCACGGAGGAAAGGTAAGTGATAGTTAGGGACTCTCTGGGGACATGCAGACAGCTCCTTCTCTATTCTTCAGTTGCATGCTTTCCTCAGCACTGACTGCACTGCTAAAAGGTGGATGTTTCCTTTCCAATTGGCTGAACAATCTCACTGGCAGCTGCAGAGCTGGCTCCTGACCATATGTTTATGTAAATACTTACATCTTACCTCTCAGCCTCTTGCTGGGACTCCAGCACTCCTGACAAACATCCATTAAAAATGATTACCAGCCAATTGAAAGATCCAAATCGGCCAGATATTAAAGCCACAGAAGCTGGAGGGGAGGGGTAAGCACAAGGAAATACAAAGATTTGGAAGCATACAAAAATGTGGGTAAAGAAGGCCCTGCCCACAATTAGCATGTGGCCCCTGAAAGGTTTCCCATAAGGGAATGTGGCCCCACAGACAGACTAAATTTCCCCACCTCTGGTTTGAAATTTTGCTGATTGTAAAAATGTCACTCATGGCATGAAATCGTCCTTAAATGATTATGTATGCAAATATCCAATTCTTTAGCTGGGAGGGTGATGGGTGTTAGCATAATCTGTTCTCATGCTCAGTTTATGTTGATAAAGGCTGCAGTGGGCCTTGCCTCTACCTGCCCCCTGCATCTTTCAATTCATCCCAAGCAGATGTTAATGCAAACTTAATTGTTTACATCAGACAGCTTGTGTTCATTAATACTTCAGCATTACCTGGCATTAATCCTGTGGTATTCAAACTGTTAATGAGCACAAATCCTTTATGTGCACAAATCCTAACTTAATTTAATTGGGTCTTTTATTTTCCATAAAGAGATTAGGTGCTTTGCTTCTAAGCTTGTGAGATCTAATTTCTCTCCCCCACTCCCCGTTATGACAGAAAACACAGGTGTCTTTGACAGAAAAGTCCAGTTCAAGCAATCTGTCTCTGTGTCCTATCTATCTATCATCTATCTATCTATCTATCTATCTATCTATCTATCTATCTATCATCTATCTATCTATCTATCATCTATCTATCTATCTATCTATCAATCATCTATCATCTATCTATCATCTATCTATCTATCATCTATCTATCTATCTACCTACCTATCTACCTATCTATCATCTATATCATCTATCTATCTATCATCTATCATCTATGTATCTATCTGTCATCATCATCTACCTATATCTATCTATTTCCCAGCCTCCAACAGGAAGTCCCGGAGCAAGTCACAGCATTAAAAACAACATTAGAGGGTAAAGGTCTAACAAAGGGAGCACCCTGTAGCCATGACACTCCCCTGGGTGATTTAGAACCCAATTATGCAGGCTTCTAAACTGTGGAAGTGGGGGAGGGCTATACCACTTCAAGAAGCTCCTTACTTCTGCCCCAGTTGGTGGACAACTGGGGCACAGCAGAACCTAACACACACATCTTTGCTCTCTCTGCTTGTGTGTAGGTTTTAACACATGAGCAAAACACCTGTATAGGCCAAAGTTAGGGGGGAAAGCCTATTGTAGATCAGGTCTGGGGAAGCTCACTTGTGTGGTCCTTATCTCATGACTTATGTGACTCTCCATGTCTTGCTGATAGGACCTCAAGTCTCTTTTTAGGCTATACCACACCCTTCGCCAGCTCTCCTTCACAGCTGGAATGTGTTTTTGAACTATGATAATGCTTCTTGCTTCCTGGATGGAGTGGTGGAGGAGTCTCTCTCTCCCTCTCTCTCTCTCTCTCTCTCTCTCTCTCTGTGTGTGTGTGTGTGTGTGTGTGTTGGGGAACCTCTAACTTCTATGTGGGTCAAATGTAGCCTTCTGTAAAAAGCTAAGAATGGCATTGATATCTCCACCCACTTTTGCCTCTTGTCCCACCCACCACTTACATGCATTTCCAGGAAGTTCCCCTCCCCCAAAGAAGTACCACCCTTGGGCTGAAAAAGGTTCCCATCCCTTCTGATATACTATAAAGTGAGGGAGCTATTGTAGATGTGACTTTTGCTTTCTGTAGTTCTACTGAGATTGCTCCCTCTTGCACATTCTTTACCACCCACTAAGGAATGTTAAGGTACACCACAGGCAGATGGCATACTCATGCAATACATGTACAAGGCCAATAAGCAACCATAAGAGATCTGCTGGATCAGGCCAGTGGCCCATCTAGCCTAGCATCCTGTTCTCACAGTGTCCTACCATATACCTATGGACTGTCCAAAAGCAGAACCAGAGCTCAACAGCATTCTCCCATTTTGTAGTTGCCATCAATTGGTATTCAAAAGCATTACTACTGTCATCAGTGAAGGTAGAACATAGCCATTGAGTTTAGTGGCCACTTACACTCCATGAATCTGCCTAATCCTCTGTTAAAGCCATCCAGGTTAGTGACCACCACTGCCTCCTGCAGGAACAAGTTCCATACTTTAACTCTGCATCCTTTGCCTGTCCTGAATCTCCCAACATTCAGCTTCATCAGGCATCCATGAGTTCTAGTGCTTTGTGAGAAAAGGAGGAAATGTTTTCTCTATTCCCTTCTTCACCCTATGCATAATTTTGTATACTTCTTTTTAGTTCAATAAGACAACTTCTTTTTTCTGCTTCCAGGAGCGCCACTGGGGAAGCTTGGCATGAAATCATGCTTGCATGTCTCAGCAACCAAGCCTGCGATAAGCTCTCCAACCTTGGCAAAAATGAGTGCGGCAGTGACTTTGCCTACTTTTACTTTGTCTCCTTCATCTTCCTCTGCTCCTTTCTGGTGAGTTGGTCATTCCGCTTGTCTTGCTTGCTCATCCCTGTGCTGCAACTACCCTCCACGTTCAAGGTCCTCAGCCCGTCAGAGATATGCATCTTAAGTATCAAAAGCCAGGGTAAATAAGTATGTATGGTTGCATGTAGTGGTTTTTTTCTAGGGGATATTCTATGGTCCCCAGTACCCGCATCTCTTTTTCTTGTTTTTTAAAAGTGTGGCACTTACATTAACAACTTCATGGTGAGTGCTGGCACCTATTTTTCTAGAAGAAAAGCACTGGCTGCATCACTGCATCCTTTAATCAGTGACACTCTGCCATATCGGTGAAACAGCAAATCACAAAGAAACTATCTAGTTTCTTTCTGTGCGATGTTTCACCAATGTGCAGGTAGTGTCACTGATTAAGGAATGTTTCAATGCAGCCAGACAGACATGCTATCATATCAAAACAGCTTCTTCTTTTTGCAGTGTCCTATCAATATGAAGGCTGCAGCACTCTGCACATGCTCCAATTCTGGAATGATTTTTTTTAAAAAAATGCAATTCTCCTATTTAAACTGAAATTTGAGAGGAGTTATATTGTAGCCAGCCCTACCGTTAGGCAGAGTGTGGTGACAATTGCATAAGGTGGCAACATGTTGGGAGGCAATTACCAGTGGTGAATTGCTAGAGAACAGTGTTGTGTGTATCATTCAAGCAGCTCCCTGCCACTTAAACTAGCCTACTGTCCTTAGGCTGAGTGGAGGAGGATGACCCATTGGCAGTATTGAAGTAACATTCAGTGACCAGTCTGGCTGGCTTTTGTTCATGGAGTGGGAGGTGGCGGTTATTTCGTCAGGCAGTAAAATGTTCCCAGTGTGGCTCTAGGCAGGATGTAGAGCAGAATTCAGCAAAGCCATAGAACAAGGAAATGGAACAAGGAAATAGAAAGCCATAGAACAAGGAAATGGAGAAACCCGCTTTTCACTGTAGCTCAGAAGAGGGACAATCTATATCAGCCAGAGTGCTGCTTTCCAGGGGTTGCACACTAGTGGCGGTGAGGGTCAGAGGCAAGAAGTTGGTGCAGCAATGGACAGGACAACCTTTCCACCCACCAGTAGGTTGTATTCCAGCCACACAAACTCAGTGGTTGCTATGTGTACACACCTCATATCTCTCTCTCTCCATCCAGGCAAGCAAGCAAGGGAGCTTAGCAATATTCAAGGATGTGTTCAAGGATGCTTCCCAGTTGGGCAAAAGCGTGAGAAAGGCATGGAAAGGAGACACAGGACACATTCACACCATACATTCAAAACACTATGGAACCACTTTTAAAAGTCATGACTCCCCCAAAGAATACTGGGAATTGTAGTTTGTTAAGGGTGTTAGGACGCCCCTATTCCCTACAATTTCAGCCCCCCTTTCCCCGGGGAACTCTGCGAATTGTAGCTCTGTGAGGGGAATTGGGGCCTCCTTAGAACTCTCAGCACTGCTAGCAAACTACAGCCCCCCCCCCAAAATTGGGATGAGCCATGACTGTTTAAAGTGATATAGCATTTTCAGTGTATGAGCGAATGTGTCCACAGATTTCTGCATTTGACACTTCAGACTCCGCCTTTTTCTCTTCAACAACAACAATAGTTTATTTATACTCCTCTTCCTTTTTGAGTTATCCTTTTGTTTTTTCATTGATTCCTTAATAAGAGAAGCTAATGTCTTTCCTCCTTCCCACCCCCAATTTCATCTCCCTCACCTTCCCCTTTGCAGATGTTGAACCTATTTGTGGCTGTAATTATGGACAACTTTGAGTACTTGACACGAGACTCTTCCATCCTAGGACCCCACCATCTTGATGAGTTTATCCGCGTCTGGGCTGAGTATGACCCTGCAGCCTGGTATGTATGCTCTTGCAAGCGCACCTTAAAATAATAGAATAGTAGAGTTGGAAGTGACCTATGGGTCATCTAGTCCAATCCCCAGCAATAAAGGAATCTCAACTAAGGCATCCATGACAGATGACCATCCAACTTCTGCTTAAAAACCTCCAAGGAAGAAGAGTCCACAACCTCCTGAAGGAGACTGTTCCACTGTCGAACTGCTCTTACTGTCAGAAAGTTTTTCTGTATGTTTAGTCAGAATCTCCTTTCTTGTAACTTGAAGCCATTGGTTTGAGTCCTACCCTCCAGAGCAAGAGAAAATTTGGTCCCTCTTCCATGTGATAACCCTTAAGATATTTGAAGATGGCTATCATATCTACTCCCAGTCTCCTCTTTTCCACGCTAAACACACCCAGCTCCTTCTACCGTTCTTCATAAGGTTAGACTTCTAGACCCTTGATCATCTTAGTTGCCCTCCTCTGCACACATTCCAGCTTGTCCACGTCCTTCCTAAATTGTGGTGCCGAAAGCTGGGCACAGTATTCCACACAGTGTCGTCTGACCAAGGTAGAACAAAGTGGTACTATTACTTCCCTTGATCTGGACACCATACTTCTGTTGGTGCAGCCTGGAATAGCATTAGCTTTCTTTGCTGCTACATCAAACTGTTGACTCATGTTAAGCTTGTGGTCCATCAAGACCCCTAGATCCTTTTCACTAGTAAGCTAGATGTCCCCTACTGAATATTTGCACTTCTGGTTCTTCCTGCCTAAGTGCAGAACCTCATCTTTGTCTGTACTGAAATTCATTTTGTTAGCTTGCACCCGGTTTTCTAATCCATTAAGATAATTTTGAACTCTGATTCTGCCTTCTGTGGCATTAACTACTGCTCCCAGTTTGGTGTCATCTGCAAAATTGATGAGCATCTCCTTAATTCCTTCATCTTACCAGCTTCCTTTCAAGAATATCATGAGGAACTTTGTCAAATGTCTTACTGAAATCAAGATACACTATGTCCACAGCATTCCCTTGATCCACCAAGCTTTTAGTTTCCTCAAAAAAAGAAAAGAAATGAGATTGGTTGGGCATGACTTATTTTTGAGAAACCCATGCTGAGTATTAGTAATCACAGCAGCATTTTGATAAATATATCTATTCTCACACATTAGGGTAATCTGTGCATTTCGAGTTCACCCATTAATCATCTCACCCCCCTCAGTCCTCTCCCCACTGACATTTCAGAGATTAAAAGAAGTGTTCAAATTATGGGGGGAGGATGAGCAGAACACTCTTTTAATGCTTCTGAATGCCATGTGCAGATAGGAAGAGCACTGTTGCACTTGGGTGCTGCTGGTGGGCTTCCCATTGGGGCAGCTGGTTGGTCACTGTGAGAACAGAATGATGGACTGGATGCACTGCTGGTCTGTTCCATTAGGGCTCTTCCTATGTTCCTTTTTTTAAAGGCTGCCTTAACTAACCATCTCAGAGGGCATGCAGTGGGCAGGACTGAAAATGAAGGAACCAGCAGATTAGTTTGTGGATTTCATTAAGAGCATCTCTACCTCCCTACCCCAATAATTTGAGTACTGATGATAACTTGACCTATGTCAATGTGAATATTGATGCAATTAAATATTTAAAATGCAACAAACGTTGCCTGCTAATTTAGCCTTGTAAATCAGGCCCCAGAAGTTACAAGTCCAAACCCAGAAGTTACAAGTCCAAACCATTTATCCAAACCTAATAATAGGGCTAGGGGAGGAATTCAATATAATTTGTATCTTCATAAGAAACTACCAAATTTGCAGGTCTTGAAGCAACACGTGTACCAAAACAGCTCTTCTTCCAAAAATTGCAGTTCTCTGAATTTTGCAATGCAGTCTCCCAAGCAAACAATGTGTCACAAAAACATACATATTACAGGAAAGTGTGCATGAAAATGCATATATTGGTGAATAAAACATACAATATGCATTATGTTAGGGAACATTACTTGCAAAAATGCATGTAATAGCCGAAACTGCAGACAAAAATGAGTTTAGTAAGAAAATTAGCACTATAATGCTGATGAATTTCCAGAGGATTTAAAATGAAATAGAACTAAATAATTGATAGATGCTGTGGAAATACAATACAAATTTAAATTAGAAAAATGAGAGGGAAACTTAAATTGACCGATCAGTTCATCCCTATCTAAGAGGCTGATAGGCTTCATTGCCACCACCCAGAAGTCCCCTCCCTGGTAGTCAGGATGTGTCTTCTACGAAGTAGACTGATGGAGGAAAGGAAGATTGCTACATTTCTGTGCTCAATGTGGGAGTGTGCTAACCACTTCCTCTGGGTCCAGCACAGCAGCCAATGAGATTGGCAAGCAGGGGTCAAGGCAGTCTCTCCTTCCTCCACCAGCCTGCTCACTCCCTCTGGATAGAATTCCAGGTAATCTCCCAAGTGAGTTGTTAATTGCAAGGGTGCACTACTTGCAATGATCACATGAATAATATGGTTGTCTGACTCCACTCACAGGTGGAAATCAATGGAGAGGTAAGTAGACATGGGAAGTCAATTTTATGGGACCCGGGAGAATAACAGCAATGCATAGATCCACAAACTTCCTTTCTGCTGATGTGGAAAGAAACTTAAGAAATAAAACAAAGCGAAATCAAGCTAATGATGTTTAGGAAAGATACTTATGATTTCTAGAAATGTGATGAAATGCCCTTTTGCCTGTGCTTTAAATGTTTTCTGTGTGAGGTGGGTTGATCTAATAACATTTTGATCTTTTAATAATGCCATCTTCCGGTTGTCAGTTTCTGGACTTAAAAAAACTGTATTTGAACTTGTTCTGTTCTGAGAAGAATATAAGGCTATTACTTGGGTTCTCTCCCTCCCTCCCTCCTTGTCTCTCTCCCCCTCCCCCTCTCCCCCTATGCTTCTCCCCCCCCTTTCAGAATATTACTGGGCCCCTTCCAGATATTCTGAATGATGACTTTCATCATCCCCAATTGCCAGTCATGCTGACTGTGGCCGATGGGAATTGTAGTCCAAAACCTCTGGAGGGCATCAGGTTGGAGATGTCTAGTATTAAAGGATATATCCCCCCTTTTCTTTAAAAAAAGAAAAGAAATGCATGCTGGTTATCTTCTCAGCTGCCAGGTGAATTCGGGTGGCTATTAAGCTGGCATGGGAAGTTGCCCATCTCACAGGTGATAACCCAATCCGCAGATGGAATGATTATGAGTTGTAGCCAATGTTAATTGTACTCAGTAGACCCACTGAAATTAGTGGGCAAGGGCCACCTAGGTTCATTTATTTCAATGGGTCTACTCTGACTAGCATTGTATAAAATCCACTAGGTTGTATCCAACGTCTTTGAGTAGATCCATTGAAATTAATAGACCTAAGCTAGTCAAGTTTATTAATGTCAGTGGGTTTACTCTGAGTAGGGCTAGCATTCGATGCTCCCGTTATTGGGTGTTTTGCAGTTCATTTCCATGCAGACTGTATCATATGAGGACTTTTGACCATAATTATAAACAGATTTCAAACTACACTGCCTCCCCCAAACAACCCTTGGAATCATAAGAGTTCTGTGCTTGGACTATACCATTTCAAATTGGAGGTAGAGGCTCACCTGACTGCATGGGCGTGCATGCGTGTGCGCGCACACACACACTATATCCTTCTACGTAGAAAACTATAGATACCTGGATGACGGATTATAGCATAACCATTACCCTGATATGCACACCGCCATATGAACTCTCACCTGTACAATGCCGTGGTACAGTCCAGAGACACCACATTATTCCTTTTATTTCCAGTGCCACTGTTATATAACCAAACAGCAACAGACATACCAAAATAGTCCTATGCATGAGATGGAGGTTCAGCAGAGGCTGGATGGGCATCTGTTAGGGTTAATGCAGCTTCACCCTGCATTGCAGATCCTGCATTATTGAGCAGGGAACGTGAACTAGATGACCCCCAAAGACCCCATCCAAATCCACACTGCTGTGACTCCAAGAGTTGCTCTTGCTTATGACAGTTACTCAAGAATGTAATATGAGCCCTGCTGGATGCCACCTTCTGAATGTTAGTCTTCACTACAATTTCTTGCTGTAGAGATGGGGAACCCACAGATGCTGCCAAATTTCAACTCCTACCATCTCAGATTATTACCCATGCTGGCTGAGGTTGATGCGAATTGTAGTCCAATTTTTTTTTGAGGGTCAGAGGTTCCCCACCTCTATCCTAGCAAGCCAGTTTTTGACAACTCAGGGACCCCCCCCTTTTTTTTTGCACTTCCCTAACATTCACATCACTCCATTTTCATGTTTTGTTAACTGGATTAAGCCATAAGAACACCAGATTAGCCTGGCTGATGGATCAGGCCAATGGCCCATCTTGTCCATCATTGTGTTCTCACAGAGACCCACCAGATGCCCAGATAATAAGCCCCAAGTAGAACATGAGTGCAACAGCACCGTTTTGATTCCCAACAGCAGGCATTCAGAAGCAAACTGCCCCTGACAGTGGAGGCAGAACACAGCCACCATGGAAGTGAACTGCAAAACTTGCAGGCATGGAAAACAAAGCTACAGTCCCTGATTTACCTGTCGTGGTTGACTCTTTCCTGTGCCTCAGGCAGTTTGAAGGGCCATTGCTCAGTAGTAGTGCATTTGCTTTGCTTGCAGAAGAAGCTGGGTTCCATCCCTGACATCTCCAGGTAGGGCTGGGAGAGATCCCTATCTGCAGTCTGGAGAGCAGCTGCCAGCCAGAGTAGGCAACACTGATCAAGATGGACCAGTGGCCTGACTCAGTACAAGGCAGCTTGCTGTGTTCCATCGTGCCTTTTTTGTATTCATTTTTTAAAAAAACCTTTTCCCCTTATTGTTTTAATAATTAAGTTACAACTGAGGATGTTTTTAAAATTCTTCTAGGGATTGGATGAATTCAATAGGGCTGCTTCTGAGTGGATGGCATCATGCAGTCCTATGTCTGTCTTCCACTGCTGCTGAAATATTTCCCTCCACAGCTTGTTGTAAAGGAAATCTGGAGACTCTGAAATTGAACACGACTCTCCCATTCTTTCTTCTGTTTTTTTTTGGGGGGGGGGGAGGTGACTTCAGGAGGCTCTGGAATGGAGCCATCTCTCTTCCATATATTTCTTTTTTTCCCCTTTTGGTCATAACTCATGATTTTTTTTCCTTTCCAGTTGCCGGATACATTATAAGGAGATGTACAGTTTGTTGCGAGCTATTGCTCCACCTCTGGGCTTAGGAAGGAAATGCCCTCACAGGGTGGCATACAAGGTTTGGCATTTCAGCGGGGGGAAACCCTTCCAGTATATTTCTCCTCTATTTGTTTGCCTTGAATTTGAACCTTTAATTTGATAAAAACAAACAAACAAACCTGAACTGCAAAGGCAAAGAAAAAGAAGAATAAACTGGACTGAACTAACCCCTTTGCCTGAACAAGAATGATTGACAAGCCCCCACCCCCACCCTTTGATCTTACTCTTTCCCATCTAGCATCTCTCCTGACACACAATGATGCACACTTGCCTGGACATGGGCAGCTTTATGAGACAGTCAGCTTTGAAAGGTTCCCTTCTCCAGAACAGGGGTGGGAAGAGTTGGGGGCAGGCTACCCCATTCCAAAAGTTTTGAGTTAATTGATTGAGGAGGTGCTCATCAAATTTACAGATGGTGCCAGGCTGGGCTAGCAAATAGAATGTGGATTCAAGATGACCTTAACAGATTTGAGGGCCAAAAGTAACAAAATGAATTTCAATAGGGACCAAGGTATGGGTCTATACTTAGGCAGGAATAATCAGATGCACAAATATAGGATGGGGGACACCTGGTTTACTAGCAGTACATGTGAAAAGAATCTAGGAGTCATAGTGGACCACAAGTTTAACATGAGTCAACAGTGTGATGCTGCAGCAAAAAAAAAAAAAAAGCTAATGCTATTCCTAGGCTTTATCAACAGAAGTATAGTGTCCAGATCAAGGGAAGCCATAGTACCACCCTATTCTGCCTTGGTCTGACCACAGCTGCTGACATGGAGGTACAAGCCTTGGTGCCAGGCGTCAGCTAGGTTAGGCACCGACTGAGGGTCCCTCGGCTGGGTTCCTCACCAGTTCAACCTAACCATTCACCACCCTCCCTGCTAGGGCCCTAAATGGTTTTCAGTGATGGATGGCAGAGTTGCTTTTGAACAAAAAGGCAATCCGAGTTCTCCTCCAAGCAGGCTGCTTGTCCATTTAAGTAAAGGTAGAGGGACCCCTGACCATTAAGTCCAGTCGCGGATGACTCTGGAGTTGAGGTGCTCATCTCGCTTTATTGGCCGAGGGAGCCGGCGTACAGCTTCCGGGTCATGTGGCCAGCATGACTAAGCCACATCTGGTGAGACCAGAGCAGTGTACGGAAACGCCGTTTACCTTCCCGCCGGAGCAGTACCCATTTATCTACTTGCACTTTGATGTGCTTTTGAACTGCTAGGTTGGCAGGAGCTGGGACCGAACAACGGGAGCTCACCCCATCACAGGGATTTGAACCACCGACCTTCGGATCGGCAAGCCCTAGACTCTGTGGTTTAGACCACAGCGCCACCCACCTCCCTGCTTGTCCATTTATGTGTCCCCAAATGTAATGTCCTGGCCTATCAATCTCTGAAATCTGTTTCTTGGCTCTATAGACAGGGCTGAAAAAAGTCTGGGGATCCAGTGGAAGTTGAGGAGTGCAGTTGTTGCCCAAGGCGTGCTGGCTGAGAAACCATGTAGCATCCACCATCACAAGCAGTGCTGGTCCCTGCCTTGGTTGGCAGGGACATTGGGAGGTGGGAGCATTGTTGTCACTATGCCAAGGTCCACTCTGAAGTCTGATGCCAGCCTTGTGTTATTGAAAGTGGAGATCTTCCTTATTTTTGCCTCCATTTTACCCATTATTACCCTCACTTCCAATCTAAGCAACAAAAGCCTGCCCAGGAAAGGAGAACCATTTTATTAAAGCCTTGTCTGACTGTCCCATAATGCTGTGTATCGCTTCTCCTCGGCATGATGAGTACAGCCCCTTGACACCTGCACAACCACCTGTTTGAGAATATATGGGAATGCTCCCCCTCCCACCCATGGTTTCAAACCTCTTTCCTTCCCACCTGCTTTTGTCCACACTCAATCATTCTGTACTGCTACCGCAGGGATTTGAACCTCTTCTTTTTAAAGAAAAAAGAAAAGACGATGAGCACATGGAAAGAGAGATGCTCAGTGACAGGGATAGCCAAGGTGGTGCTCTCCAGCTGATACTGACAATGGCTAGAGGGCACCAGGTTGGCTACCCCAGCTCAAAGAGATGAAATTGGAAAAGAAACCATCTGATTTAACCCTCCTCTTTGTTATTAACCTCCCTTTGTTTTGTTTCCACTCCCTGAAAACAATCTAATTAATCAGATCTCTCTCCTTCTCTCTTGCTCTCTTGTCTGCTTTCCACTTCATCCCTGGTCCCCCTCCCCTCTGTTTGACACTTGGCTCTAACTTGGTTCTTCCCCCACCCTTGATTCCCTCCCCATCTTCTGGCTTCTGCTTCTTTCTTTCTCTCTCTCTCCCTCTCTTTCTATCTCTCTGGTTCCAAGTGGGCGTATCAGTTACACGGACATGTATGAGATGCTGAGACACATGTCCCCACCACTTGGACTGGGAAAGAAATGCCCAGCTCGCGTTGCCTATAAGGTTAGACCAGACAACCAGTGCCATCTGTTCTGTTGTTGCTAAGGCTGAACTGCCTCCATTTCCTGTAGTATTTGTGGTGTCTTCTAAGCTATTTCAGATGCTTCATAATCTCCCTAGTTCAGGGGTGTCCAACACATGGCCCAGCCCATAGCAGCTGTACAACAAAGAGGCTACTGGGACAGGAAACACACTGGCAGCAGAGGCTGGTGCTAACTGGGACTGGTAGGGTGGAAAGCAGTGAGATCAGTGGCAGGCAGAGTCAGAGAAGATGGCTGGTTGAGCCAAAGTCAATAATAGGCATAGCCAACTAATTGTGACCTTTCCCCCCCATCCTCCTCTTTGCTGAATTCTACAAGGGCAAAACTGAGACTGAGGAGGTGGAAGCTGGCAGTAATAGCCACCCCTTGGTCTGATTGTAATTAAGAAGGCAGGTAGGTGGAGGCCATCTGAGGGCAGATTGAGTTTAGTGGTGGCACTGCCTCACTCGCCTTAATTGGGCAACCTCCACTACCATCACACAGCTTTCAGAAATGTGGAGCTGTGCCCATAGGGTCCTATAACTGGAACTCCTACTTGGTCCTTTGGCTTCAAGCAGCAGGCAGATTCTAAGTGCCCCCATAGGCATGCAGAGTTCAGGTAGGAGCTTTGGAGAGTTTGTGTACTCAAATCCAAGTGCTTGAAGGCTTTTAAAAGGGGTTCATGCCCCACTAAAGCATTACTGGTGGAGGGGCCATAGCTTATTGGTAGGATATCTCTCTTCAATACAGAACATCCCAGGTTCACTCCCTAGCACCTCCAGGTAGGTCTGAGACAGACTCCCCTCTGAAATTCTGTAGACTCATTGCCAATCAGGATAGAAAATTCTGAGCTAGATGGACCAATGTTAGTGCATTTGTCTTGCATGCAGAAAGCCCCATGTTCAATCCACTGTGTCTCCAGGTAGGGCTGGGAGAGACACCAAGCTTGAAACTCTAGAGAGTAGCTGCCAGTTCAGTGTAGACAATAATGAGTTATCTGAACCAGTGGTCTCACCGAGTACAAGGCAGCTTCCTATGTTCCCATAGTTTGACTCAGTGTTCTCCTATCAATCTGTCACCTTCCCTTTAAGAGACCTGGAAGTCCACCTCTATTGGTGCCTCTTATGCAAGATGGCAAGGAGGGAGAGAGAATGTAAATTTAATATTTTATGTGAAGGGGAGTTTATGGGTGAGTCTCCGGGCTCCTGTGGGTTAAGAAATGAAGCCATTTAAATTCATTTGAGTTTGACACCCCTGTTCTAGTTTGAAACATTCCGCATCTCTGACTAAGTCATTACAGCTGTGGTGCCCATTACACCTTTCTAGCTAGCTGAGTTTCTACCTGTCCATAAATATATTTATATCCTGGTTCATTTTTCGGATTTTACCTTTCCCCTTCCTTTTCTGTCTGCATCAAGTAAGAGACCAATTATTCCCAATCAAGGCTGTCTTCATGGCAACATGTGCTTAGACTTAACAAATCCTTAGGGTGCATTGCCTCCAGCTCTGTGTTCACTGAAAGCCAACATGTTTCTTCAGAAAAAGCATGTGATACAGTTCTCCTAGGACTGTACCACTTCAGAATGCAAGGGAAAGGCACTGCATCTGGAATGCAGGGATAGACAAGCTGTGTCCTCCAGGTGTGTTGGGCTACCATTTCCATCAGCCCAAGACAGCATAGTCTCTGGAGTTGTAGTCCAAAACATATGGAGATTACTTGATCATCTACCCCTGCTATGTAGATTGAGAACTGATTTTCCATGGCACTACTTTCTGTATTAATATGTTCAAGTCAAAGCAGTAGATGTGTTCAACTCTGGTACACCCATTCTACATTGTACCTGCCTGAGGATGTGGTTCACCCATCTGGGAGTGACATCCCTGCAGCTTCTCCAGCTCCTCAAACACACAGGTGCATGGAACTGAAGATTCAGCTACAAATCCTTTAAGGATTGTAGATAGTTCTTGCAGGCGATCAAGCCACTAGAAAGAAAAGTGCTGCAAACCTTCTTAAACCTTCAGGTGTCTGGCTCTTTGCTGGGACAACATATTCTACAGCTCATCTAGGAAGACCTATTGGGAGCTGCCCGGGGTCCTGAATTGACTGGAATAAACTCTGCTAATTGCTACCGCTTCCCCTGCAAAGTCCAAACAGAAGGGGATCTTTGTCTTAAATGAACATTATCCTCTTTGTAGAAGGGAAATTATTTCCTGCAGAGAAAATTTGTTCCTAGAGAGCATGGATGTTAAACAATCCTCCAGTAACTACAGAAACAGTGATTCACCTTTGTTCCAGTGAAAGCAGAGTAAGAGATTCCCATGTTAACAAAACAGCTGCAAACTTTTGCATTGCCTTTCTGCAACAGTCTATTCAGATCAGATCAGGTTTGTTTATTTGTATTTAGTCATCAGACCATCACAAAACAAAAGGTTAACATTATGGAAGTAGCATATGGTAACACAAATAGAACTCAGCTCAAGTCCAAATACAACTATATGCAACAAAAACAAACTTAAAATGCGAAGTCCATCTTTGACCAATCCTCTGGCTGATTGACATCCAATGCCATTTTAAAATGTGTTGGGCAGGGGGGATTACTGGGTTGTTATTTTTATTTTTATCTTGTTTTTATTTTTATTATGTATTTTGTGTTTTTATGTTGTGAACCACCCTGATACCTGTGGGTATAGGGCAGTATACAATTTTAAAATAATAATAATAAATTACAATTGCCCCTCTTTTAATAAATATTAATATAAAATAAATTTATGCAAATCTGAATGAAATTATATAATCAACCAAAATGAATAGAAGCTTTAAAAATATATGACGCAGCATTCTGTTTTAAGAGACTGACCTATATTTTACATTTCTGGATAAGGATCAGTGTAGAGTTTTAACTTATTTAACTCGTTGCTAATTAGAAGAGGTGGTTCTGAAGGAGCGAGTAAATTAAACATAGGTGACACCTTAAAAGCTTCCTTAAATACACTCTTAAGAAATAAATGCTATAGAATCATTGGCTCACTTGAGCTCAGTGAACTCACTAATGTATTTTAATTTGCTCCAGACAAGGATTTAATCAATCAGAAAGTGGATTCTGCTCAGTTGTATGACAGTTTCTTGCCTCTCAATTTTGCAGTCAAGAACGCAGTGAGAAGGCAAGCAAGACACTGATGAATTTACATTGATGAACCCAGGATATGCAAGATTCAGTTGCCTGGGATTCCAGTTGCATTCATTCAGTAACTCCTTCTTACCATGGCCACTATCTAAGTACATCATACCATTGAGAGGCTCATAAAACCTGTACCCTGTTCAGGGCTTTAGGTTCACAGGAGAAGCAGGTGCAGTGAAAGCTGGATTTCTTCTGGGAGACATACTCAGGTCAAGTCATGCAAAATCTTGGTGAATTTTTAACAGAAGTCAGTGAATTCAGGACCATGGACAGCTCCCAGTGGGCCCCACTGGCTGTATTGTAGCTATAGCAGGACGTTGTCTCAGCAGAGAGCTAAAGCTTATGTAGGCTGTCAATTGCAGTTTGTCCTGCTTCCCTAGGGGAAGCCGACTTTTCTTTTTAAATCATCCCTTACACAATTTTGCATCCATTGTCTTCTGAGAGATTGGGAAGATGGAGATGCTGCAGGAGGGTGATGGCAGAAAACAGCACCTACATAGAGCAGCCTAGACTTCACCCTCTTCTGAGTATTGTTAGACCCTGGGGCCACAACACTAAGGAGCAGAGTAATGTAAATTGCCTTGAAAGCTCAGAGCCCTTTAAGGCTTGTGGCTGTGCATTGACCCTCATGTCACTGTCAGCAGGTGGAGTTTGGGGGAAATGATTTCATGCACCAGATTTGAAACCCTGCTGAATCATCTGAATGAGCAAGGTCCCAATAGAACATGTGCAGCGGATACTTGCAGAAAGTAGAGTTCAGCTGTCCTGCTCATCAGCTGATTGGTAGTAATATTGAAGCCTCAGGCCCTTTAAAGCACTACACAGTGTTCATTCAAAGTGCCTGATCAACTAACATCATCGTGACATCAGATGACTGACAGGTGGGCAGCCATACCCTCCTGTCAATTTTGTGCTACAAGATTAATTTGGATAAAGATCTGGCCTGTGGAGTAAAAAAAGATACAACTGTGCTCAAAAGTGGTTCACTAAAAAAAACAAAAACAAAAAACTGTCAAAATACAGTAGTACCATAATGAACATAATTTTTAAAAGTATAGCACTGCAAAATAATACACAAAATCAATGCATTTAGCCTGCATTAAAATGTAAGTGAGCATAAAGCAAGGATAAATCTCATCAAAAGTTCAAGTAGAAATACCCAAGACTTTGGATCCAAAAGTACGTCCAAAGCTAATAATAGTAGCACCTACCAGTAAACCCCACCCATCCTATACGCCTTGGCCCAGATTTCTGTCTTATAGAGGCTGTTGGGGCTGGAGGATGAAGTGAGGCAGGTGCAAATAGCCATCCCTTGATAGCAAGCACAGAAGTTTATAGTCAGTGTTAGCCTTACTCAGAGTAGACCAATTGAAATGAACAAGCATGGCTAATTTAGGCCCATAAATTTCAATGGGTCTGTGCTGAGTAAAACCTAGTATGCCGCAATCCAGAGTTTTGTCTCCCCCATCCTGGTTCCTCCCTATCTTTTTCTGTAGCAACCACATTCCTATGCCTAGGTGGTCTTTTCTCTTCTAGGACCTTCTTAAGAGCTACAATCTCCCCCTTTATACCTCCTTCTGTTGCCCCATCCCTCTCTGTGCTTGTATATTCTCGCTACATCTGGCAAGAGCCAATCCCTGCAGAGTCGTCATGCATGACACTTTATCTTGCTTGCCTTGGTGTGCATGCGGTAATATCTTTACAGCTTTGTTCTATGGTGTAACAGGAGAGCTGCATCCCAGAGATGTGCTGGGGCTTCCCAAAGGGGGTGCCCTTTCTCACTGTAGCCTGGTTCCGTTTTTAATATTAGAATCTGTATTGACTGCATTAAGAAGAGGGTGGGCTTATGCCACACACTCAACTCAACATCCATGTGTACAGGAAAAGGCATGAAAGGGGTTCTGGGGAAGGGATGTTGGAGAATCCCATCGGAAACAGGAGCAAGATTTCTGCAATTTACATGTTCGTCAGAGCTAAAATGGGGTCACTGAGGAACAATGGTGGAGGTATCAGCATGCTTGAGGAACCCTAAGGCTTTCAGAAGTAAAGGAAAAATAAAGGAAAACATCCTAAGATGACACATCTGCAAACACTACCACCAAGCACAAGCCCAATGATGACTGACATTCCTCAGTAGTCATGGAATGTGGAGTGACAGGAAACATAAAATGGAAAATGGGGGAGCTAGACTGTACTTCATTTACCCGGAACCTTGAATTGATGTGAGAAGTTTATTAGTGATCCATTGGGTAGACTATTGCCTGCACACTTCTCCTTATATCTTCAGTAAGAGGGCTGGTAACTTACTTCTATTTTAATAAAAGGAGAACAGACAGATAAAGGGGTGGAATATTTCACACCAGACCTTGTGGCTTACCTGATTTTATGGCAGAGATGGTCACTCAGTTCTCATTAGCCCCAGCTAGCATGGCCAGTGCTTAGGAATGATGGGAGTTGGAGCCCAATGAAACATTTGGAGAGCTACAGGTTTTAAGCCACAAGATGCTTGCAGGTGTAACCAGATTTCTTGTCTTGTGTGGTTTGAGAGAACAGACCTGGGTGTTTCCCCACCCCTTTCTAGTAGTTTATGCACATTTAATAGTAAGTTCCCTTAGCAGAGAAACTCAGTCTGACCCTTGCTCACAACATTAACTGGAACAAAGTTTTCTCTCTCGTGTGTGGTTTGGTTGCACTCTGAATGATTTCCTTCCTCTGTCATAAAGGATGGATGAGAAAACGCCAGGGAGGAAACATGTACAGTGAGCACTTAAGAAGCTTCCCTTCTGAGAACCAGTCTTTTCTCTTTTTTTGAATTGTGGAAATATGAATGGGCACACATTTGACTTGTTAGCCTCTGTCCTGCTTGCCTTCTAAAGCCCAACATGTAAGCAAAGCAGCTTCTACTTCAGCTATAGGTTTAGGGCTCCTTTGACTGCCATCAGAACCATCTCAGAAAATGCTCTGATCACACACAGAGAGAAAGCTGTTGCAGTAGATTCCCTAGATCACATCTTTCATTCCTTTTTGTGAGTTACCATAAGAAACAAAATCTGGCAATGGGGTGAAACATGCAGCAGTTTCTCATTCTTGCAGGGCTTATCCACACTTACCTTTCCTCTGTACTTTCCAGGCATGGTTCCCACTTTTAAGCTCCATGTCCAAGCAACAATCTGCAGAAAACCCTAAATCCTGTTTGTTGCACTTCAGCTTTAAAGACTGGGTTTTTGTGAGGAAACTCTGGGGCAAATAAAATGAGTGCTTGGACCCAGAACTTTGAAGCACAACCTGTGCCTGGAAAGGTAAAGGTAAAGGGACCCCTGACCATTAGGTCCAGTCGTGGCTGACTCTGGGGTTGTGGTGCTCATCTCGCTTTACTGGCTGAGGGAGCCGGCGTACAGCTTCCGGGTCATGTGGCCAGCATGACTAAGCCACTTCTGGCGAACCAGAGCAGCGCACGGAAATGCCGTTTACCTTCCCGCCGGAGTGGTACCTATTTATCTACTTGCACTTTGACGTGCTTTCGAACTACTAGGTTGGCAGGAGCAGGGACTGAGCAACGGGAGCTCACCCTGTCACAGGGATTTGAACCACTGACCTTCTGATTGGCAAGTCCTAGGCTCTGTGGTTTAACCCACAGCGCCAGAGCAGGGCAAAAAGGAAGTGTAGATAAATTCACAGGCAGGAGTTGCATGGATCTGAATAACAACCTCAGATTAGTAACAGCACAAAAACCAGGTCTTCTGAGGTTTGGGGGGGTATAGGCTTCCTTCTGGCTAATTGATGCTCATTTCCAAGCCCCCCACCTGGATTAGGATACAGCTCTCCTGAGAGAAATACACACACACACACACACACACACACACACACACACACTGGCTTTTCTTTCACTTCCAAGCATCTTTCCCCCTTTCTTTTTCCCTGTCACTCACTGCAATGGATACAGTGGGACTGTCTGAGTAAGTTTGGACCATGGGGCTGCATTGAAGAAGGTAGGATTCTGCTGCTAACATTTTCTGTGCTGACGACAGCAAAAAGTGGGTAGCAAATTAGATCTGTTTTGGGGGGAGCTTAATTGGAATTTAACGGGTGGTATCTAATGCCCTCATGCCATTAATGCAATGGAACTTTCTCTTCTTTTCCCAGACCCACCCTATGCACTCTCTAAATGTGCTCCGAGGGGGTAAGGGAAATCCCAGTTCAGGTTTAGAACACAGGGGAACTTCTGTTGTACAAATGTAAATACTTAGCACTACAAGAGATTTAGCACTACTTTGCATTCAAGCCAGCATGTTTTGAATTGCTTTGGCACCTAGGTGTGTTTCTCATGGACTAAGGAGGTGGCTGCTATTCCTGAAGCACTATCACTCATTTCATGCCTTATTTCCTCTTTGTCAGCAATTATTCCCCAAGAGCTCACTGTCAGTTTGCTAGTTTCCAGATAGCACCTTTGAGGACATGCTTCGTACAGGCAATAGTTTATCAATGGTTTCATGTAGAGGTTTTCAACCTTTGTGAGTCCATGGCTCATTGACCAACTACATTCTTTCTGTTGCACCCCTGTGGGGCTCAGGAGCCCACTTATGTCACCCCTTGCCTGAAGAACTGGCAGCCCCTCACCCCCTTTCGAACCCTCTCCCTTATGGATTGTTCTCTCAGCCTCCTCTCTTCTCCCCTCCCCTTGGGAGTCCTCTGGGCAGGTGGAGCTGCCACCCCTGGTCTCTGAGCTGCCCCTCCAAAAGAGAGGTGCCTCCTCCCACTGCTCCACCCCCTGGCTAGCCTCAAAGGCATCCTTCACCTGGGGAGCTTGTAGCCAGGGCTGCTGAAACAAACAGCTGTGCAAGCCTTTGGGAGGCAGAGATGTGAGAGGGCATCAGAGATGGGAGGGAAGGAAAGAGGCAGGCATTTGGGGGCTGGTTGAGGGCAGTCTGAAGCTAGCAGGGCAGTTCACCACCCACCCCAATGCAATAGTCTCCTCTGTTTAATAGTTATTCCATATCCCCAGAAAGCCCTGGGCAATGCACAATTCCCAGGATTCGAGTTGGGGGGTATTGACTATAAAAGCTTGCATAAAAGCACCCTGTATGGCAAGAATGATATTGATGCCTACTAGCCATGATACCATCTCCAATAGTAGCTGTAGAAAATAGGTATGTCTTTTGATACCAGTTGATGGAAACCACAAGCAGGGAAGAGTCCTGTTCATGATCTTCCCAGAGGCATCTAGCTGGCCACTGTGAAAGCAGAAAGCTGGTCTAAGATGGGTCTTTGGCTTGATCCTGCAGGACTCTTCATATGTTATTAGGCCAAAGATTATTTTTTTAAAATGCTGCCATACTGCTATTTTTGAAGTACTAAAACACAGAAAGAAGAGCTGGTCACTCTGTCCATGGAGGGAAATGCAGGGTGAGATGGTTTTAAGGTATAGAAAGACAGGTTTAGGTTATAGCTGAGAGTTTCCAATACATAAGTGAAGCTCAGCGTTCATTCATACATTCATTTTATTTGTATGCTGCTTTTGCACACACAAAAAAGAAATCACGCTCCAAGCAGCTTACAATAAACAGGGATGCATTTCAAACAAACACTACAAAAACAACTTCATAATAACATAGCAAAACAAAAACATAATATGCAAAAGCATATTTCAATACTATAAATATAACAAAATTAGTTAACCAGCATGCTGCATCCCATAGCAAAAATAACAAGGGAGCTTCATAGTTTCACCTTAGTCCTAGAAACACCCCTCCCATGATGTTGGAATATTGGAACGTATTGAGATTGTGGATATCTGGGGCTTGTTACCTACGTCAGCATATGAAAAGTTAGCATTGTGGAATGTCAGCTCTTGGTAATCAAGCTTACTCTGAGGAGGAACGAAACTGAGTACTAGAAAGTGGGGTGGGCGAGTATGAGGTTTGGGGAGGGGAAATAAGTTGATCAGCATTGATAGAAGCCTGTCTGTCTCTCAGCGCTTGGTAAGGATGAATATGCCAATCTCAAATGATGACTTGAGTGTCCACTTCACATCTACGCTGATGGCCTTGATCCGCACTGCCCTGGAAATCAAACTTGCATCAGGTGAGATAACAGCAGCTGGCTTAAAAGATCATAATTGTGTGAATAGGAATGAATGGGGAATGGGGATGGGGACTTTGGCCCATACATTTTCAAAATTGATGTATGGAAATGGGCAAATTTCAGATTTTAAAGCAAGATATCTGAGCAAATTTCCACATTACTAGACCAGGACCTCCAGATGTTGTTGGACTATATTTCCCAGAATCCCTGATCATGCTGGCCTAGGGTCATTGGAACTCTGAGTCAAGAAAACATCTGGAGGATCACAGGTTCCATAGCCCTGCATTAGCTTCATCAAGCTCAGTGGTAGCACATCTACTTTGTATGTAGAAGGTCCCTGGTTCAATACACCATGTCTCCAGGGACAGACCTCCTATCTGAAACCTGTAGAACTGCTACCAATCAGTGCAGGCTGAGCTAAATCAACCAGTGATCTGATTCAGTACTTTGGTGCATTCTGGAAGAGCTTCTCTCTTCAGAGAAGTAAGAAGTAAGAGCGTTGACATTGCCCACAGTCTTCTTCCCCTCCATGGAAGAGGAGCTATTCTCTACCGTGCTCTCTTTTTCCCTTTTCAAGCTTCCTGCAGAGTAAGAATAATACCCTTCCTCATAATAATACCCTCCCCAAAGGGTAGGAATAATGCCTTTCCTTGGGGCCATCCAAGAAAGCTGAGTGCTTGCAGATTCAGGGCAGGCAAAAGAAAGTACTTCACATAATAGTTAAGCTATAGGATTTGTTCTCCCACAATCTCATGGTGGCCATCAACTTAGAAAGCTTTAAAAGAAGTTTATGCAAATTCATGGAGGATATGTTTTATCAATGGCTGCTAGTCATAGCGGCTGGCTATATTACCTCCAGTATCAGAGGCATATCTGAATGTCAGATATTGGGAATCATGTGGTCCTTCCTGTGGGCTTCCCATTGGAACATCTGGTTGATCACTTCGAGAAAAGACGTACTTTGCTTTATAAGCCTTTGCTCTGGTCCAGCATGGAGCCTGGTCTGTGAGTGAAACATTTTCTTCCTTTGTATCACCTGGCCCATGGCATGGCAGGGGTCCTGCAGCTTCAGTGTGACATCGAGCTGAGGAAGGAGATCTCGCTAGTTTGGCCCAATCTTTCGCCAAAGACCTTGGATCTGCTAGTACCACCTCATAAACGTAAGTCCCATATTTCCCTTTGTACCACATTGATGGCATAAGCATTAACATTTACACTGAGAAGTGTTTTAGCAGGGATAGGCAAGCTATGGGGACGCTTCAGCAAAACAAGGAAAAAGGACATCTTCCCGAATTCCTCTTCTTGATGTGCTGTACAGTGCTTTAAGGGCTTAGGCCCAGGCCTGGCTGTCAGTACTTTATTGCTATATACTAGATGGGAAGATATGGAGAGTAGAAAATAGGTCACTGCGCGAGGGCCTCCACTCTGATCTAGGTGTCAATCTGTTACTTTGCAGTGCCGCTGAATTGACTCGGGGAGATCCAGGTGCTGAATCTGTTTGGGAGTCCTACACAATCATGTGCTTGAGGGGCAGGAGTGAGATTGGGACCTCCTTCTCCTTCTCCCAACCCCCCAGACTTTATTATTACATCTCTATCCCACCATTCCTCCAAGGAATTCAAGATAGCATCCATGGTTCTCCTGCTCCCCACCTTATCCTTACAACAACCCAGTGAGGCAAGCTAGTCTAACACTCTAACCACTACACCATATTGTCTCTCCTACACACCTCTTAATTTTGCAATGCAGTTTCCCAGCCAATGGGTACAAAAATTCATATGTTGGGGGAAGGCATGCTTGAAAAGTATTACATTAGTATGCATTATACTGGGGGAAATTGCTTGCAAAAAAATCTGTATATTTGGATAAATTTTACACTGAAATGCAGATTGCTACAGAAATGTGGAGAACTAAATTTAAGATTGGAAGTGGCAGGAATAATTTTTTGGTGGCCTCATTTTGATTTTAAACAATAGGTACCGGGCCATCTGAGTTTGGTCTAAGAAAGAATTAGGATAGCTCCCCACCCAACTCATGAGAATCTAAGATTTCCATTCATGCTGACTCCCCCTCCCACTGCCTTCACCTTTTGCTATTCATCAATTCTGTTCACCTCATCTTTCCCCCCCCTCTTATTTTGTTTTTCATTTTTTGTTTCTTTGTCCAGCTGAAGCCATGACAGTGGGGAAAGTCTATGCAGCCTTGATGATATTTGACTTCTACAAACAGAACAAGAACACTCGAGATCCTGCCCATCCAGCACCTGGAGGTCTTTGCCAGGTAAACAGTCTTTTGCACCCTTCACTGCCACTATGTCACTGTGGAGACCAACAATGAGCCAAACTTCACTGACCTGTAGGGGCAGTACAATCAGCTAATAGAATCTTGTTTAGTTTTACCATGGCCTGGTGGTTATTGGCTTGTAGTAACATATAACAAATCACATCTAACCTAGAGGTTACCAGAGCGTAGACATCAGAAAATTGCAGTAGTTGCTCCTGCTTTTGCCTCTGGCCTTATCCTCCACTGGCACTCAGGGTGAAAAATGTATCCCACCCTTACACTAAGCTGCAGCTCCCTATTAAGGAACAGATAAGATTTGTACAGCTTTATTGCTGAGGGATTTGCCAGGCAGGGATAAGGAGGAATCCCTGTCCAGAACAACTGCCAACCTCTACCTCTGTGGCAGCACTGTATGAATTGTTACCAGAGCAGATAATCCTTCCTTCCTTCCTTCCTTCCTTCCTTCCTTCCTTCCTTCCTTCCTTCCTTTCGCCTTGCAGACTGGAACTGTGTCCCTTTTCCACCCGTTGAAAGCAGCGCTTGAACAAAGCCAGCCTTCAGTATTCCCCAATGCTTTCCTGCGCCAAAAGAGCTCCGCTTCTCTCAACAATGGAGGTGCCTTGTGAGTACCCAGAAAGTTCTCATTATTTTTGGCTAAATTCTCACTGAAGTGGCCAAGCTGGAGCTGTGCCTATTCAGAGTGCAGGTGGGGTGAAGGCAGTGGCGTAGCGTGGGGGTGCAGGGGGGGCCGGCCGCACCGGGCGCAACATCTTGTGGGGGCGCGCTCGCACTCGCAGCTCTCTGCCCCTACCTGGCTCACTCACTCTCTCTCACTGCAGTGCTGGCTGTGCGAATCCGATCCGAGCCGCCGGGTTGCTGCCCACTGTGGAGGGGGTGGGTGCCAGGCATGCGGTGCGGTGCGGAGAGAGAGCGAGGGACTATCTGGGGGAGGGACAGTGCAGCGGCCGCCCAGCGCAGTGCTGAGCGCGGGAGAGAACCACACCAGCCCAGCCCAGGCAGCAGCAAGAAGAAGCTGGCAGCGGCGGCAGGTTAGGGGTTAGGGGGCGCAAATTACTTGCCTTGCCCCGGGTGCTGACAACCCACGCTACGCCGCTGGGTGAAGGAGCTCACCTGATGGAATTTGTCTCTGCACACCAAAATTCCTTGCATTTTGAGAACTAGCATCACAATTTTTTTAGCCCAAGGGTGGATAAGCTGTGGTCAATGATCAAGAATGATGGGAATTAAGAGTCCTACAACATACTGAGGGCTGCAGCTTTCCCCATTTCTTTTTCTGTCTAACTTGCTCCCTGATATGCTGGTTTTCTAAGTGAGGAGATTGATTTCATTTTTTAAGATAGAGCAGTGTTCCATCATGTCTGTCCCCACCTGTAGTCTGAAGTTGCATGGCTGGAGCACAGGTTTGCCACCTGAGTGATAACTAGGTCCTTCTTAACCTGCAGCTGCTAACTACCTGACTTTGTGGTTTGTTTGTTTGTTTGTTTGTTTGTTGCCTGCAAGGAAGGGTTTCCCCAGCCTGCTTTATCTACAGTGTTGCATTATGTAGATATATGTGTTTTATTATGTATAACATGAAACAATATAAACAGCAAATAATGGGTATCAGTCACCAGGTATGAAGCAAAATACAGCATGAGTATAAAGCAGAAAATAATAGTATCAAATCCCAGAACTGTAGAGTTGGAAGGAACCCTCAGAGCCATCTGCTCCAATCCCCTGCAATACTGGAATCACAGCTAAAGAATCCCTCACAGAAATAAATATAAACCAGTCATAATCAAAGTATGTTTTGGTATGTTTGTCTGTAGATCACTCTACAGCATTGTGTAAGCTTATCAGTCAAAGCCATACCCTATTAGACCAGCACCATTTATCAAGAACAAGAGTTGCTGGAACTCACCATGAACATGTCCCTCATTCTCTTAGAATGACAATGGCGCCCACCTGAGAGGTGCCAGAACTAAGTTCCAGGGAGTTCTGGCCAAGAAAAGCCCTCTGCATCTTTCCAATGTTACCCTAGCTCCATGCATGCTGCCAGAAGGAGGTGGTTTATATGATTCTTACAAGACAGATCATTGTTGCAAGATTTTGGTATACAGTACAGTGGTACCTCGGGTTACAGATGCTGCAGGTTACAGACTCCGCTAACCCAGAAATAGTACCTCAGGTTAAGAACTTTGCTTCAGAATGAGAACAGAAATTGTGCGGTGGCAGCAGGAGGCCCCATTAGCTAAAGTGGTGCTTCAGGTTAAGAACAGTTTCAGGTTAAGAACGGACCTCTGGAACGAATTAAGTACTTATCCTGAGGTACCACTGTATTGCATTCTTTGCAAGTTCTCTCTCTCTCTCTCTCCCTCCCTTCCTTCCTCCCTTTCATGACAGACCAACGCCAGAGGGAGGAGGAATCAAGGAGTCTGTTTCATGGGGTACTCAACGGACTCAGGATGTGTTTTACGAAACGAGGACACCAGCATTTGAGCGTGGCCATTCAGAAGAAATTCCCACGGAGCAGACAAGCAAACAGGTGAAGGTTAAATGTACTGTTTTGGTACAGGAGGAGGCTTCACTGGGCTAATCCCAAAAGCTCTGCTACACCAATGAAATGTACTTTCCAGTCTGGACAGCAGGCCTGGTCCAAGAAATGTTGCTCCCTAAGACAAAGGACAAGACCTCTCCCCCTTCCCATATTCTGTGTACTGAAGCCAGTGCTTGAAAAGGCAATTTTAAAAATGCAAACAATTTCTGACCGAAGGGAAGATATTCCAACACATGCCCACAGCATGTGCCTTGATGCTTTATCCTGATTACATCACCAGCCCCTAGCCAAACTGGCCAGTTCCTCCTTATAAAGAAGCTGTGGAATCCAGTATGCCTGAAACTTCCATGTTTTTGTGGAATCAATCTCAGTTTGAAAGCTAAAGAAACATTGCATATGGATGCTAAAACAACACTGCATGGAACACCCCATTGCAATTTAATTTATTATGCAATATTGCTTTATACAAGTGAAAGGTGCCCCAAAGTGATTTACAGGAAAATTGAACTGCCAAATTACACAATACAATATCATTGCGTAAGAAGATTAAAAATTGACTGGCAGAGGGGCTGGAGCACTCCCATGCCACTGTAATGGAGTTGGGATCATTATCCTTGGGACTACATTACTGAATCAGTGGCATAGCATGGTGTGGGGGGTGTCACTGGGTGCATGTTTTGAGGGGGCATGCGAGGGAGCTGTGGAGACAGCTTCCTCACACAACAGCCCAATGGCACCAGCCACAGCTCCATTCCTAGGTCAAGCCTAACCTGGGAGCAGAGAGAGGACAGTTGGTGGTAACACTGCCATCCACTTCCTAGGCTGTGGCAGCTTTCTTGCACCTGGCCATAGCTGCTCCACTTCCAGGGCAAGCCTGACCCGGGGGTGGACCCAGGGATGGAGAGAGAAGAGTCAGCAGCAATGCTGCAGCCCTCTCTTCTGGTTTGCAGTGCACAAGGAAGCAGCTCCACTCTCGGGTCAGGTCTGACCTGGGGGCAGAGAGTAGGAAGAAAGCTGGTGGCAGCTCCCTCACCCCTCTTCTCGCCTGGGCTGTAGCATGCAAGTGAGCTCCCCCATGCTGCTTTGTGAAGCAAGCCACAGGGGGCTCCCTCTGCTCCCCACCCCCCTCCTGGATGTACCCCACATGCATGACCTGGGTGGCTTTAGCATATGCTCCACCACTGTGTTAAATTGTCATGTATATAAATTGAATTGGCTTGGGTATAAAAAAGAAGTCATGTGGGTGGTGCTGTGGTCTAAACCACAGAGCCTGGGGCTTGCCGATTGGAAGGTCGGCAGTTCGAATCCCTTCAACAGGGTGAGCTCCTGTTGTTTGGTCCCAGCTTCTGCCCACCTAGTTGGAAAGCACATCAAGTGCAAGTAGATAAATAGGTAGTGCTCCGGCGGGAAGGTAAACAGTGTTTCTGTGCGCTGCTTGGTTTGCCAGAAGTGGCTTAGTTATGCTGGCCACATGACCCGGAGGCTGTACGCCGGCTCCCTTGGCCAATAAATCGAGATGAGCGCCGCAACCCCAGAGTCATCCACGACTGGACCTAACGGTCAGGGGTACCTTTACCTTTACCTTTAAAGAGCCAAACACCACTGAGCTCAGCTAAGCATGCAGAGGGGCCCTTTATATCTTACCTCTCCCTCTGAGGATGCAGCAAGTCATTTACCATGATTACTGATAACTTTTTTTTTTTTTTGCCAGCTCCCTGCTTACTTCTGTGCTTCTGCCCTATTTCTCTCTCAGGTAGTAGAAATGCGAGAGATCAGTCCAACAATGGCCAATGGTGAGCACCAGCCTGGCCTGGAGAGCCAGGGGCGAGCTGCCTCCATGCCCCGCCTGGCAGCAGAAACTCAGGTGAGCGCAGGAGGCTTAACTGGCAATGGAAGACTTACAGTAAGTCAGCGATTTAACACCTTCTTTCTGTCTGTTTGTCTTGTCACCTGGAAGACCTTTGGGAGGTTTAACAATGTGAGTGCTGCAGTGGGCAATTTGATTATGCATTTACCGATCACATAAATAATTGTGGTGTGATCTGGAGCAAGCATTCCCCATTACAGACAGCTTCTCTGAGATCCATCCGCAGTCAACAGAAAAGCAACAGGCTCCAGATCCTACTTACTAGGCAACTTTGTTTGCTGGTTTTGTGTATGTAAGTATGCATCTAATCATAGGGATCCATAACTTTTCATATATCTTTCACCAAAAAGCCTGGCATTCTACAGACTCGGCTTTCTTCAGTAGAAACAGAATTGTACCACATTTTCCCTGAGCCTGCCTTCCTACAGAGCACTCCTCTTTTGCTAAGTTTCTCTTTTTCCACAGTTAAGATACAGCTACACTTACAAACCTAAACCAGTTTCCAAACCTGTTTAGCCACCCCACAAATGAGTTCCAGGAAGGGGCTGGGACATTCTTCCAACATGAATTCTCAGTAACCTCCTGGAACTACAAGTTCTCATGGTTTTCGTAGAAGAAGATTCAGTGGCTGAAGGCAGCCTCCAACTGTTTTTTTAATTTGCAATGCAGACATGCTCCCACATATGCTTCCAAACCCAATAGAAAATTATATATGTGGAATTCACATGAATCCTGTGGCATAATTAGGTTCAATAAGTAAGGTAGAGTTTTCTAGCTAGCTAGAAGTGGTGGGTACATAGTCCACTGCATGTTGGATCCCCTTACAGTAATTCAGGGCTCATCCACACCTTCATCGGTGCCACATTATCTAAGTCTGTGACTAAGCAGGGCTTTTTTTGTCCCGCCACTTTCTCCAGGAAAATACTCAGTTTACTGCTGAATCATAACAAACATCAATTCATGTAAACGCAGTTGCCGTATTTTCCACTTCAGCAATGGGACAAAAAACAAAACCCTCCTGCTCAAACCCGGACCTAGAAATCACAGGCCTGTGCCTAGAAAGCATGGCTCAGACTGAAGTATGGATGAGCTCTCAGTATTGGTTAAAAGGTAATGTGAGGCATGACACGAGTACCCTAGACAGCTCTGAACAGCGCTTGGGGTGAATAATGCATAAAAGCAGAGCTCAGAAGTTGCTTCATCAGCAGTTATTGCCAGACTGAGCCATATATAAGATCTGTAACTCAGTACCACCTGACCTCACAGGACGAGAGGATCATGGGGTGCTGTGGCAAACTCACAGTTAGAATAAGGAATAATTCACCAACTGATTCTATTGATGGTGGTCATTGATTTAATTCTAGGCATGAAACTCTCCTGATTTCAGTTGCATTTCCCAAATTGAATTACTTACTAAGGATCTTCTGCCTTAATAAGAGAACCAGAAACATTTCATCTGCAGGAGATATATTTTTAAATCCTCCTCTTGTGCTTAGATAATGCAGCCTCAATCATCACCTGTGTGACTGAGCATTGTCTAGTCTTGCATTTCACACACCATTCCATCATTGACACATGGCTGGTGATCATTCTCCAGCTGCTCTTGGACCACTTCAATTCCCAACCCAGACAACAGGATGTCACTGCCCTGGGTTCCTTCAGCTAGAATTAGAGATGTCATTGAAACTTGCATTTCTTCACTTAAAAATGAAGAAAGCTCATCATTCTGACCTCATATGCATGTATTCTTCAAAGGAACAACAAAACATCATGCTGTGTCTCAAACCTCTCATTCCCTTTCTTCAACACAGTCCACCACACCCCTGAGATCCACTTGCTTACCTCCTTGCTTTTCAGTGGTGACAAGCAGGAGGTTTTGCCATCTTTCACCCTCCATCACTGGTTGGCTGCATCACAGCCTACCATGAGCAATTGGGCTTGGGAAATATAGTTTCCCAAGGACCACAAACACCCACAGCAAGGGTGGGCTCTCTCATTTGCTGCCACTGGAGCAACAGAAAGGTTGGAAGTGGGTGGGAAGGGTGGCTAGAGCATCATAGGTGAGTTGAAATCTATAACAGAACAGAGCTGACATTTCTCAGAATACGTTTTTTCCTGAGACACTTTCTGAGATTTTTTCTCACACACACTTTGAAAAAGGCCAAATATTCTCCAACTCTTTTCTTGTGGCAGCTGCCATTCCCACCCACCCCTGCCTCATCCCTTAGGGGGAAAATAAATTCTGCTCCGGCAATTGCTAATGGTGAACTCTGTCCCCAAGATTTCCTCCTGCACCTAGAGGAATTTAGCTGAATCCTCAGTCCCTGGGTTGTGTGTCCATGCATAGGGTAGAAATTTTAAGAGGTCTCCATCTCATGCTCAAAGCCACGATTTCCTTATTCTTGTTCTCCCTTCCTACATCATGCTAAAGCATGAGTGAGGAACTTATAGTCTGCCCCATGTTGGTGGACTCCAGCTCTCATCAACCCCAGCAAGAAGGACCAGTTGTAGTCCTGTAAGGTTTGGAGGGCTGTATGTATAATGGGAGAGAGTGAGCAGAAAAGGGATTAAAGAGCAGCTGCTGGTACTCCACCTCCTTCTCAACACCACCCCCAGATTGAGCCAAATAGGAAACCAGTGATGGGAAGGAGCAGGGGGAGCTTCTGCAACTGAGCATTTTCCAGGGACTTTACTAAGCAGTGCTTCCCAGTGCATTGCGGTGCACCTTAGCAAGTGATCAACAGTGCTGTCCCCTGGCCCTAAGGCCTGAGTTTCAGAAACTTTTCCATCTGTTAATATTCTGCATGAGTTGGGTATAAGGCCTCCCTCTGGAGCAGGGATGGGAATCTCTGGCTCTCCAGACATTGCTGGACTCTGACCCCCATCAGCCCCAGCCAACATGCTTCACAATGTAGGGTGATGGGAAATATAGCACTCCAACATCTAGAAGGGCCACCCAGTTGGATGTCCCATGCTTGTTGAGTTGGAGTGTGTAAACTGTAGTTCCAGCAACACTTAGAAGGGCCATGGGTATCCACAACCCTGCTTCAGAGAAGTCTGAGGAGATCTAACCTCACTTTCTTCCATTGGAAGTTCCATTTGAATAACCACTCACCAGTCTTGACTCCTCACCAAGTTCCATGGATAACGTTTGACTAACACCCATTTCTGTCTCTTGTCTCTTATTCATCCCCCCTTCCCTTTACCTGTTTGTCTCCCCTCTCTGGTTGCCCCATTCGTCCCCACCCTTTCTTCCCCACCTCTCCATCATCTCGTCTGCCGCGCGCACCTGCTGTGATGTCTGACAATGGCTGTGCTGGTGGGGGCTGCTTCCAATATATTTTCTGTCCGAATTTCTTGCAGAGAGGCAAAGTGCGGTCACCGGGGCGTTACCTGGCAGTATGTAGCTTGCTTGAACTTAAAAGTCGTATCCTCTCTAAAGTCTGTTCAATGAAGGGTGGGGAAGGTTTTTTCCTTTGGGGCAACCTCCTAGGGGCCACATGCAAGTGGTGTGTGGGACCAGAGGCAAAATTCGGGGCAAGCGATAAATGGGAATTCTTCCTTTATACAATAGGTGAGTTTTTACAAACAGCTCTTTCCATCCTCTGTCCCCAGGAAAGGAAGCAGTGTTGTTGGAGTTAAAAGACACATTCCAGCCAGGCAAACACACTCAAGGAGAGTATGAAGCAAGAGGAGTGAGGGGTGTGGCCTGGGGGGCATCACAGGGGCCAGATAGAAAGGCTTAGAAGGCTGCATTTGCACCTCAGGCTGTCAACCCTTTTAGCTCCCCTTTCCCCGCCTGGGGTGGCAATCTTCCATTATAATGAAGCGTGTTCTGTGTTCAGATGCAGAGCCAGCTCCAGATTTAAATGGGCCCTGATTGTTCTGGTAGTGCTCCAAGCCCACTAGCAGCCCTAAATAGCCCTAGCTGCTATTTAAATTTCCCACAATTCCCCAGAGCGATGGTAGGTAAAGGCCTTGCAGGAAAGTTGAATGGTGACCATGTACAGCCGTCCTAAGGACTGTTCAGAGTGTGGAATGCTGCTGTTCAGGATTCTAGCAACTCCATTCCATTTCCTGCTTTTCTGGGTCCTGTCCCCCCATGCCAGCCAGCATGGTCACTGTGCATGCTCAGCCTCATTGGGCTGCTATTTGGCCCCCCTCCTCTCACGATAGAACTTTCTAACGCCCCTCTCTATATCTATCTTTGTACTTCTGCTGACTCTCAAGGTTTATTTATTTATTTCATATATTTCTGTGCCTCTTAACAGTCTTGAAGGGGCTGAGATTTTCTCTAAGCTAGTTGGCTACCTCATTCTTGTCCATGGGTGGTGCCATTTTGGCTTCAAGAATAACAACACATGTTGACCATTGGGAACAGGGGGAGAGGGATAAACAAAATCTCTAAGTGGTTTAAATGATGTCCCAGCTGCACTGAAGTGACGGATGGATAAGTGATTGGGGTGAACATCCTTTTTGGGAGTTGTGTGTTTATAACTTTTAATTCAGAATTTCACAAACTGGGAAAATGTCTGACATGTACCACAGGCTGTCTGGTTGGAAGTAAGTCACTCTTGGGGCTTCAGTTACTCCTGGGCTACAGCCCCAGCACAACTTCAAAATCTAAGATCATTCCTGGAATATATCAGGTGAATCAGGCTTCCTCAACCTCGGCCCTCCAGATGTTTTTGGCCTACAACTCCCATGATCCCTAGCTAGCAGGACCAGTGGTCAGGGATGATGGGAATTGTAGTCTCAAAACATCTGGAGGGCTGAGGTTGAGGAAGCCTGACATAAATAAACACCCTTCCAGACATAGGCCCTATTTGCACTATACCTTTAGAGCAGTATCATACCAATTTGAACGGTCATGGCTTCCCTCAAAGGATCCTGGGAACTCTAATGTGTTAAGGGTGCTAAGAGTTGTTAGGAGAAACCCATATTCCCCTCACAGAGCTACAATTCCCAGAGTTCCTTGGGAAGAGGGTTTGATTGCTTAACGACTCTGAGAATTTCAGAAAACAGGGGTCTTCTAACAATTCAAAGCACCCTTAACACTCTACAGTGCCCAGTACTCTTTGGGGGAAGCCACAACTGTTTAAAGTGGTATGGTATATCTTTAAGTATATGGTGGAGATGGGGCCTGACTATAGCGCTATGGCTGCTGTTCATTCCAATGTGGGAGCTTTGGAGCAGACCTTCCACATGACAGGTCACAGATCTCTGTTTTTTGGAAGCTGATGGTGCTTTTTACTGCCCTCACAATGACAGGATGTGTATGGATTCAGAAAAGGTCTGTGGCTGTAGTCACACCCCTTCTATGCCCCCTTTCTTCCAACCTGCAAGCATCAGAGTTACGAGCATTTTGAATCTAACTCCTGGCATTCCAGATTTCTTTTGGAGATTAGACAAGCAGAAATTTATTAAGTTCCCTGTTTTCGGTCTGAGCTAGGAATACCCTCCTGTCAAAAAGAAAAGTGGGTTGTTGTTTTTTTTAAATTACAGAAGCATTCCAGTTCTTTCACAAAATATTGCATTCATTCATTCATTATTTTTATGATAGAAGAAAAAGTGGTTTGATCACTGCAATATTCTGGAATAGCAAAGGAATTACCATGATGGCATGCGGAAGAGTGCGGTGAAAAACAGAAAGAAAGAAAAAAACCAGAGTTCTAGTTTCATAAAGAGTACACCTGGAAAGGCCATAGGAGCAGATTGAGTTGCCCCTGAGAAGTAGAGTGCATTTTCTGTCCCCCTAAATAACTGCAGAGAAAACCTCCACATGTCAGGAATAAGGGAGCATGGCCTTCTCAGCATCCCTTCCCCCCACCCCTTTGACATTAAGAACTGAATGTGATGGGTTTCCTTTGCAAGTAAAAATACATTAGATTGCAACTTGGTGCTCTTGGCTTGGCTTGGGCAGATCCTCCGTACACACAAGTGTAAGGCTTTGAAGTGCTGACTTTGAAAAAGGATGGTGAACACCTGTAGCCTTCCATATGTTGGGCTCCAACTCAATCAGACCAAATTATTTGTAATTCATGTAGTCCAGCAACATATGGGGGGCCACTGGTCTCCTCCTCACTGTGATACAGAAAAAAAATATCTCTCCATCCTTGCCTAGAAAGAGCAAGTAGATTAGAAGGAAAGCCTCTCTCGATCAGGTCAATGGTCATTTAGTCCAGCATTCTGTTCTTTCAGCAGCCAACCAGATGCCCATTATGGGAAGCCCACAAGTGGGGCCTAAGTGCAACAGAGCTTTCTTCCCACATGTGATTTTCAGCAACTGATATTCAGAGGCATACTGACTCCAACAGTGGAGGTCGAGCATAGCCTTCTTGTCCTCCATGAATCTGCCCAGTACTTTTACAAAGACATTTAAGCTGGTGGCAGTTGCCGTATCTCTTGTGAAAAGTGATTTTGACAGGTTAACGATGGGCTGCCCACCTCCCTGTTGTTGCCTTTAAGGGATGGAAAGAGGGTGCTGCACTAGGGAGGAGGGAGGCTACACACTGAACCAACAACTACCTTGCACTCTCTTCTTTCCCCTTCCTCACCCCAACCTCACCCTGCCTTTGTCCACAGCCCATCCCAGACACAAGCCCCATGAAGCGTTCCATCTCCACACTGAACCCACAGCGTCCCCATGCCACACACCTCTACGAGCATTCCCGGCCAGTGGAGCACACCCACCACCACCACCATCACCGCTGCCACAAGCGGAAAGAGAGGAAACAGAAGTCTGTCGACAAACCACCCAGCCACCTGGCTGATGGTGATGCTGCAGGTGAGGGTCATACACACAGAGAGAGAGTTTTAAGCCTTGTTTATCTATCTATTTGAAGTGTGATTTCTTTTCACTCACTTTTCATTACCTTAAAAAACGGGTTGGGTGCTGTGCTTACATTTCACTACAAAGAAGACGGACTGAATGCATAGCCTTCATTACCTATCTTTAGGCACCAGGGAAGAATGTTTCTCCTCAACCAGGTGTTTGTGTAATTAACATTCTATGGCTTTTTAACTGTGTTTGTGGGAGGATGGTTAATGGTTTGTTTTTGTTTTATTATGTATCTTGTATTCTCATTTCATATTTTTCTGTTGTGAACTTCCCCGAGGTCTTCAGAGGAAGGCACTATAAAAATAACAACAACAACAATGGCTACAAGTACAACAACAGCAACCATATTTTACAAAGGAGGGATATTAAAAGAAAATGGACTGGGAGGGAGGAGGAAATAAGACAACTCAGGTACAGGTTTATAGGTTGCAATGGTGGAGCTTCATGCTCCGGCACCGGTAAGGGGGTGGAGAGCAGGCGGGTGCATGTCCTGGGGGCATAGCGTGGGGGCATAGCACCCAGCACAGGCAGGGGGGCAGCCACGATGGCACCCCACCGGGATCGCACTGCCGGGGGCGGTGAACTTGCCCCCGCATTCCTCTTCCTCCGCCAGTGATAGGTTGCAAGTTCTTCTAATGGCCAGTTGGTATGAAAGAGTTCAAGGGGAGAAGGATTGAAAAGTTGCTGGTGTTGTATCCAATGTTTGTCCTCCTCAGCATAGATCCATTGAAATTAGTACACCTAAGTTAGTCAATTGCATTATTTTCAGTGGGTCTCATCTGAGTAGAACTAACATTGGATGCAATTCCTGATCTCTCAGCTGAGCCAATGGAGTAGCTCTGCTTCCCTTCCCTTCTCTACCTCCCTCTGCTATACTCTGATAGGATGTCTGCTGTCAGGTGATGTTCTTATGATTATTGTCAGGGCTAGTACACTGTCACACCTACAAGAGCCCAGATTCTGTACCTCCTCCACCTCCTGCAAAATTATGTACGTAAGGGATATACCATACACACTGGGCATCCTGGGTATTTCTGTGTCATCTCAATTTAGTTTGGGTCATGGCCAGGGCTTTCTTGGTGGTGGTGCCCAATTTATGGAATTCCCTTAAGAAAGCTGCCTGACAGCCACTTTTTATTTAGGGAAAGCTCAATGTTAGGACATCTGCTTTGCAGAAGGTACAAACCATGGCATTTCCAGGCAGGGTTTACAGAGACCCCACTGTAAAACCCTGGAGAACTGCTGCCAGTTCTCATTTAAGGCATGTTCCCATGTTTCTATGGGAAGCAAGATGCTATCAGATGGGCCTCTGACACCACTGGGATTCCTTTTTGTTTGATGAGTAGGTGAAGCAACATCCAAAACCAAAAAGCAGGAGAGGGGCCGGTCCCAGGAGCGGAAACTTCACTCCTCTTCATCCTCTGAAAAGCAGCGCTTTTACTCCTGCGACCGATATGGGAGCAGAGACCACTCACAGCCCAAGTTATCAGAGCGCAGTCGGCCAACGTCACCCAATGGAGGGCAAGAGCATGGAACACAGAAACAGGTGAGGAGCCAGAAGGAGGGTGGGAAGAGGGTGGTGGGTACCTTCTACAGATGACTGAGCAACAAATGCTTTGGCCTTTGTCAGAGCTTCAGAAGCTCATGCACAAATTCTTGGCATTTGTCTTAACTTCATGTGGTTGGAGACATCCTGAAGGGAGAGAAGAAGGCTGGTTGGGCAGCAGGTAATGGTTGGGTCACTGTTGCTCTCGTGTTTGCTTGTACATTTGTGATTCAGTTTAAGCAACTCCTTTGTGGTGGAAGAAAGAGGGTTGTAATTTACTCCCTCCCTGTAATAAAATAAAATAAAATATGTGGGGGAAGCCAAAAATGATGGAGCAATAAAAGGGTTAAGGCCCTTGCAAGTGAGCGATTAATATCTCTAGCAAGAGCAATCTGCCCTCCACCAGCAGCCCACTGGACAGAGAGAAAGAGGGAGAAAGGGTGGTATAAAGAAACTGTGAGAGAGAAGGGGTAGCAGAAAGAAAGGTGGCTCTGCCCATCAGTGGTTCAGCCCTGCTGATTGCAGGAAGGTGTTTTTGTTTTGACAAGATTTTTCCAGCTGGATTGTGGAGTGGCATGGAATTGCGTCTCTGTCTACTCTTGAGTGTTTACTTGTATTGAGTTTTAAACCCATTTTTAGCATTTAAACCCATTTTAGTATATGGTTGTGAATCACATTGAAATTTATCTGAAAGGTGGTTCATAAATTAAACTTGAGAAGGCTGAGCAAACAAGTCCCATAATGTTCAGTAATGCTTCTGGTCATGAAGCAAATCTATTTTGGGCTTTTGGGGCATGTGGGAGGATTTTGTTGGTCAACTTGCATTCCCATTTGCCCCAGAACTGTCTGCTCTCCTACGTTGTCACCCTAACCCACTGGATGTTTTCCCCCCATTTGGAATCCTTTCCTTCTCCAGCCCTTTTGATTTCCTGGGTCTATACCTCTGTTCCAGATTGCTCCTTAACACAGTCGTTCCCCGACTGCACGTCTAAACTCTCTCTTTCCATTTTCTTTCATCTTGTAACATATTCCCCCCACCCTTCTTTTCATGTCACTTGATCTTCTGTTGCTTGGTTCCCCACTATCACCTTCCCTGCCATACACCTCTGCGTTTGTCTGGTGTTCCCCCTCCCCTTCGTTGTTCTTTTTTTGTTCATTTGCTTTGTTCCAATTTTCATGTAGGGCAGTGGTTCAGTTAATGAGAGCCCCTTGCTGTCAACTTCGGGTGCAAGCACCCCGTCCCGTGGCCGGAGGCAACTGCCGCAGACCCCACTGACCCCGCGCCCCAGCATCATGTACAAGACTGCCAACTCGTCGCCTGTGCACTTCTCCAGTTTCCAGACTGGCCTGCCAACTTTCTCCCCGGGACGCTTGAGCCGGGGTCTCTCTGAGCACAACGCTTTGCTGCATGGTGACTCCCAGGGCCCTTCGCAGCCCCTGATGGCCCGGATTGGCTCAGACCCTTACCTGGGGCACCGGGAAGACAGTGACAGTCCGTACCATGCTGTGCCTGAGGACACACTCACTTTTGAGGAGGCTGTGGCCACCAATTCAGGACGGTCATCCCGGACTTCTTACGTCTCCTCCCTGACGTCCCAGTCCCACCAAATCCGTAGAGTCCCCAATGGATACCATTATACATTGGGCCTCAGTGCCGGCCCTGGGACCAGCACCAGAGCACGTAGCTATTACCATGAACGAGATGAAGATGACTGGTGCTAGCAGGAAAAAAAGCCGGAGTTCTTGCACACGAAACTGATGAATATTATACATAAAGCTATGTGTTTATGTGTGCACACATACGTTCAGCCCCACAGCTTCAGGGCTGGAGGGATAAAGAGGAGGGAAGAAGTGCCTCCTCATGGAACCCCCCCCCCCCAAAAATGAAGAAGACTTGTCTCTGTGCATGCGCACAATGCTGTCAAGAGACGACGCCTCTCTCTCATACTGAAACCTGTCTGTCCTTTAGTGCTAAGAAGGCCCTGGATCAGTAGGAATTGCTGTTCTTTGGAAGGACAGGGCAAGGGAGATCTTGCTCGTCTCTTGCTGCATTGCAGTTAACATCATCCTCTCCTTTCTCAACAATAAAACTGTAAGATAAGCAAAAGACCCGGAGAGAAAACCAAAAAAAACACAAACTGTTGAACTTTCTGGGACTGGAGCATCATGCAGTTTTGGATAGAAAGAGGGGAAGGAAGGGACAGTCACAGTTACAAACAGAACCTATCATTTCTCTTGTCCACACTTTAAGAGGCAAAAATCACCCATGACGGCATTGGACTCGACATTTGGCAAGACGAAACCTTTTCAAGGGAGCCCGTAATGGGGCCTTTCAGCTGACAGAAGCCGCCACGCTGCCGTCTGTGACTACTTTGATTGGTTTGACTTCCCATTGACTTTTTGGAAAGCACCTCCTTCACTTGGGAGAGGAGAGCTGTTTGGCAGGCAAGGATGGCTCCCAGCCTGCTGCTGCTCCTACTGCTGACAACTTAAAAATCAGTTCCTCTGTTTTGGATGTGATATGCCCCCTTTCATAATTTAGTCTTGTTTACAATCAAAGCACGAGAGTGAGAGCGAGAGAGTGAGAGTGAGTGAGAGAGAGAGAGAGAGAGAGAGAGAAGGGTGGGGTCTGGCAAAAGAAAATGTGTCATTTGGTTTTATATTGAGCTGTTAGATAAACTAACTTTTCATTGTGTGCATTTTTTTTGTAAATTGTACAGTAAAAGAAGAAGAAACAAACAAACAAACAAACAAAACAAACCAAGAGTCCTTCACTGTAGAGAACTAGTCCTATTGTCATTCCAGCTCCACTGTTGTTTCATACTGAAGGCGCCAATTCTTCACTACTAAGTGCCTGATCTTAGGAATCTCTCATGGTGAAGACGCAATCTCTTGTTCCCGATGCATCAGGAAGATGCGTGTGGTGGAGTGGGGTGACCCACAAGGAGGGTTTGGAAGGCTTCAAGTATTGACCAGTGCTGAGTCAATAATTCCACATAGATTGGAAGGCGGACAAGTACAAAATTCTGTGTGTGCTTTTTTCAGATCTTGTTGTGTGGGGGGGGGGTGCAGGGATATTAGAGAGATTTCAACAAGCATCTAGCAACAGGGGCAAATGTTCTTCTGCCAAAAGCAGGACCCTACTGCTCTACACATCTAAGTCTTAACTTGGTTACAGAAGCTCTGGTTGCTCTTCATGGCACATTGTTGGGTGTTGAAGACAATTGAAGAGACTTGTGATTATTGTCCTTTTTTGTGGTGGTTTGAGGGGGGGGGGATAAAACAAGAAAGCCCCGAGGGAAAACCCTAATTCTGATTCTCAGGGATGAGATTTCTGCTTTTTTTGTCTCTGTGTGTGTGTGTTTCTGTGCATCAGGTGCTTGTTTCCGTGTGTGTGCGTGCGCGTGTGTGCGTGTGCTTGAGCACTTTCATGAAAAGCTAAAACATTGTTATTAAAAAAACAAACAAAAATAAAACACCTGCACATAACAAAGCTGAAAGACCCAGCCCAACCTGAGGAGGGCAACATTCTATGTTTTGAGAGTGAGCAGAGGAGAGAGGCAGTGATAAGGAAAGAGACTTGCAGGGAAAAGTGACCCCATCACAAGCAAGACAAGAAGCTGTCATATACAAGTACATTTAGATTAGTCATGTGACATCGACTAGCAGCAGTTCTCTGGTGTTCCAGGTGGGAGGGAAGTGTCTCTCCCCGTCTTACCTGGAGATGACAGGGATTGAACCAGGAGGCACAGTCTCTTTCCGCACCTTAAAACTATCATGTGCTTCATTGCATCATACAGGCACAATTGTGCGGCTGACATTGTCTGTGGCTGCTTGCCAGGGTTTAACACTTTGGGAGCAAATCCAGGTTTGTCCCCCTTAATGTCTGAAATAACTCTGAGGGAGGAAAGTGGGGCAAAATCCTCTCAGGGCTGAACTACATAGGACATTAAAATGTGCCTTTGTTTAACCCTTGCCTCCGTATTGGGAGGAGATTCCCCCTGCCCTGCCATTTAGCACCTTTGGAGAAGGGGTTATCAGCAGGACCACAGCAGGAGTGGAATTTCTTTCTGCTGTGATCCTGGCGATTTTCAAACCACACCTTGACATTATTTGCATTTTTTAAAAAAAATCACTTGCAGGAGTTAAATGCAAATGCACATTTAAATACATATGCTAAGCTGCACATTACATGTTATTGAATGCAGGGGGTGGTAGTCAACACGATGGCCTAGATATGTTGCAAACTCCCATCAGCCCCAGCCAGCATGGCCAGTGGTCAGGACTGACGGGAGTTGTTCTCCTTTAAGATGCGATGGCTGCCCCATTGACATTGTTGATTAAGGAGCAAAGCCACTTTTGCAGGGTGGGCAGGCTGTATTTCAAGCAGAGAAGCAGCTGGAGAGAGTGGATATTTAACTCTTTGTCTGTGTTCTCTGAAATGCTACAGCTCTAAGGAAAGGGGAGTTTGAATTGGGTCCCTTCCCGTTTCTCCCATCTTACCACATCTCTGCTCTAAATCTCCCCACTCCATAAAAACTGTTGCCAGGGCTTTCTTATCCAGCTTTCTCAGATTGGGCTAAAAAGTGCTTTCCCCAAGGGAAAGCAGCAGGACAAAGGAAGTGTGGCTAAGCCCTGGGTTTACACAAATGACATTTCCAAGTAGGGTGAATGTCAGTTTCCTCTCACTGTCCTATGGTATATGATCAGTCATGTGACAAAGGGATAGACAACCTGTGGATAAAACTTGTTACTGCAATTTTCATTATCTTGGGCAGCTCCAGGAAAGTGAGCCCTGTGGTCATGAAAGCTGCAGAGGTATCCGTGCATCTTTGCTTCATTCACTATCATGGACTAAAATAAAAGTAGGCCAATATGTCTACTGATGTTGAATTCCAAATGCCCATCACCCAAGGGCATTGCTCGTTCTGGCTGGGACGGTGAACTCCAACTAAGCTCTACTCAGTGTAAGCCCATTGAAGTTAATGAGCCTAAGCTGTGCCCATCCATTTCTGTGGGTCTACTTGTGAGTAGGACCAGCACTCAACAATGCCTGGAGGGCACCCAGGAGTCCACCCTTGGACTGAAATGTCACTGTGGACTCTACATGGGACGCATTTCCCTATGATTTCTGTACCTTGAGGCAGCTGGGGAGGCTGGTTTGGGGGAGGAAGTTGAAAAGAAATGTGGGAAGAGGCTGCCCTCCTCCCTCAGATGGGTTTGTTTCCTTCATCTGTAACAAATGTCTGTTTCTGAAGCAAATGCGTTCAGATCCACATGGTTGCAAATGAGTCTTTCCACAGTTTTGCCTCTTCCCTGGGACATTCCTTAGGAGACTACCTTGTGTGGTTGCTCAGTTCTCCCCTTTACTTCCTGGTTTGTGTTAAAAATAATGGACTGGATCGAAAGGGTCCCGTCTGTTAATGGAAATGAATCTTCCTCTCATACAAGCAGCCCCTACATTTGAAGGATCTCACAGAGGGGAATCTTTGGATCTTAACCACAGTGCCTCTTATTCCACTGTGCTGGAGAGGTTTTTCTTGTCAGAAAGAGCAAGTAAAATATGAGCTGTTTTTGAAGGCATTCCCTTTCTAATCTCTACGAACTAATGCATTATATTGTCACTAGGTGCTGCTACAAGTGCAGTTAAGTGCAGTTATTCAGAAGCAGGAGAACTGCAAGAGAAAACAGAGGAAAACACCAAATTTTGCTAGAGAAAGCTGGTTTTGTTTTGTTTTTAAATTGCCCCAACCTTATTTGAGCATCCTGCTGTTATCTACTCATGCCTGCATGTTAAGAAACCCATTTGACTCAATTTATAATCAGATTTTTAATATCACACTCAAGTATTGAGCACCGCTAATGCCATAGCCTTTCGGGGAAATCTAGTTATAAATGGAGTCAAATGGGTTTCTTAACATGCAGGCATGAGCGAGGACAATGCTATTTACAACATTATTCTCTTTAAAAAGAGCATCTTCCAAGTTCAAAGCTATTCTCAACTATTTCATAAAAGAGGAAGCCGCCACCATTTAAGTAGGAGGCAGTTATCCCAAACCATTACTGGAACAGTGTTTCGACCACTACGTTTTTATTTAAAGAAAAATAAATGCTGATAAACCAATTGGCCAAGGAAATATAAATACTTTGCTGTACCTTTGAAATTGTCCTATTTTTTCCCTAATGATAATTTGTTCTCTCAAGACACTTGGGATAACTTTCTGTAGCGTTGTTAGAGGTTTTCCTCATGTATCAACATTTCTTCAAATTTCACCAAAGTGACATCTAGTGACAGATCAAAAGTATAGCAAACGTTATGATGCAGTATTTTTAAAAACACCAGCCAAAATAGGAGGTGAGACTACTGAGAAAACGAGTCAGCATCATATCCCAGTATATTCCAACCACAAAAAGAGCTAACTGCAGATTTTGATAGTTTAATTTCACCTTAAGGTTGCACTCAGTGCAGAACGAGCAGCAGCCTGGGCAAGCCAGGGTTTGGGTAGGATTGCTTATTTGACAGGCTGTTTTATTTTAAGAAAGGGATTGATTCTGTAAGACAGCTTGCTTAATGTGCTTGGATTGTTAAACAGAACATGGCATCCTACTGATGATGACAAAAAAGGCCCAAAGGGGGAAATGGAGGAATAGTGAAATGACCAGAGGCAGGTCAACATGGCGCACGCACACGCACACACGCCCCAATACCACCTCAAGGCTTTACTTCTAGAGTATTCTGCCCTTTGTTTTGTTTTCTGATTTTTGACCAATCTCATCCCTGGACTATATTCCAGCACACTCTTCTCTCTCAATTTCTCTCTCTCTCTCTCTCTCTCTCTCTCTCTCTCTCTCTCTCTTATTAATCCACATGTAATTATGCATACAGAAACTTCATTAACCAAAAGAAAAGAACAGAAAGGAATGGTTAATAGATCATAGATGTGATTTTTTTTTTAAGCAAACAAACAAAAACACTGTAGGGCTATGCAACAAGATGACACTTTTCACAAATCAAATCAAAAATGGAAAAAGAGGTGAGCAAACTTTTTAAAAACATAATTTTAAAAAACATAATCCATTCCACAGCCTTTATATGTTGAGTTCCACAACCCCCACCCCACACACTTTTCCTTGTCTCAAGCTACAGCATGACCGTGACCAAACATTTTTCTACATTTTACATATAGAAAAGGCACAAAACTTTCTTGGAAATTTTAAAAAAGCGGGGGGGAATACTCCAATAAATAAAATGGGAGGAGAATAGCCCTCTCTGAGCATGCATGCAAAATATTGAGAGCTGAAGATAAATGGCTTTAACTTTTATTTTGGTTTATCCTTCCTCCTCTATTTATTCTTTCTTTCTTTCTCTCCCACGCACCCCCACACCAACCCCATATGAATCAATTGGATGTAAGAGCCCCACACAAGTAAAATGGAGGCGCTTCACAGTTGCAACTTACATGTGAAATGTGAATAATTAAATTCTTGCATTAGAAGAAGATTAAGGCTGGGAATCCTCGGGGGAAGGAAGTGTGGGTGGGTGGGTGGGTATTGGGAGAAAGGAGCATGGTGGGTTTTGAATATATTGTTGCCACTGCAAATACCTATCTCAGTGGTTGACATATCCAACCTTCAATTTGCAAACAGCCCTAAATGCTGTCTTGCTTTCAATGCACATGAAGGTTCCAATACAGTTGAAGTTAGCCATGGCTAAGTCTCATCTAAACAAAAGAGGTGCCATTGGAGTTTGGGAGCAGAGGTCTAGATTCCTCAGCAGAATGCTCAGGGCTGAGAATACCACATTTTGAAGGAAGACACATCACTGTCTAGGAGGAGAGGGTCCCATTTAAGTCCAGAAACTTAAAAGTACCCAATTCCCCCATTGCTTTAAAAAAAGAAATCAGCAATGAGACCCAAGTTAGCCGCAACAGATTTATTCTGTCGGTTTCAATGGGACGTAGCCAGAGCTAACTTTTGCTAGAGCAGAGGTCAGGGATTTCCCAGAATCCCCTTTGTGCATTGCCAAAACTTGAAATGCAACAACCCATTTTCTGCATCCAGAATAAGTCTAGTGGTGGCTGTACTTTGAATAAGTAACATTTGCATGTAAAATATATACATATTATATAAATATATACATACATATATATAAATCTATATATATATAAAGTATGTGCATGGTAAAAATGTTTATCTTCGTACTTTTTGATACGATGTATTCATCAGTTGTTAATTTTTAATTATATTTGATATGAATTGGGGGGTTTGTTGCAAAATTTATATTTTAAAAAAACAGTGTTTAAAAAAAAAACCTGAAGGGAAGTTCCAAACATGCAACACAACTGGAACTTTGCTTGGGGATTTGATGGGGAGGGCTGGGAATTCTGTGATTGAATAGTTTGCTGCCTGAGTAATATTTATCAGCCAAACTTTGGATTCTGCAGTTGTTTCTACAATTACATTTTGTATGAAGCAAAGTCCTTGAATTAAAATAATAAAACCTTAGGAAAAGAGTGCTAACTGAATGTGGTGTGTGCCAAATGACAAAGAGATCATTCTGTGCTGTTTTGTGCTCATCCCTCTCCCCCCCCCCCAGGAATCCAGAAATCACATTTATATAAAGTAGGAGGAGGGGGTTACAAGTAAAATAAAAACAGCCATAGCAGTGAGAAACATATGATAGCCGAAATGATTTTTGGATGAGAAAAGTCTAAAGGAGGTAGCCACTTAGAACTAGTGATGTTGACGAAGTTCTTGTGTGACTAGCACGGAGTTTGAATTTGTTTGGCCCACAATGCCCAGCACCACTGCAGATAAAAAGTTATCTGGCTTGGATTGGTGACTAGCAGTGCTATTTTTCTAGAAAAAGAGGTGCCGGAACCCACCATGAACACCTCCCATGTTCTCTTATACAGTGGTACCTCAGGTTAAGTACTTAATTCATTCCGGAGGTCTGTACTTAACCTGAAACTGTTCTTAACCTGAAGCTTAACCTGGGGCTTCCCGCTGCTGCCACTGCACGATTTCTGTTCTCATCCTGAAGCAAAGTTCTTAACCTGAAGCACTATTTCTGGGTTAGCGGAGTCTGTAACCTGAAGCGTATGTAACCTGAAGCGTATGTAACTCGAGGTACCACAGTAGTGGCAATGGCACCAACCTAAGAGGTGGGTTCTGGCTGGAAAAACAAAAACAAAGCCCTGATGATTAGGTACTTGAAGCACATACCTCCCTGGCAACTTGTACACTGTCATGACTATATTACAAAATACCTAGCAAGCTAAACGGGGACGATTTTTATTTTTATTTTTTGATCAACCCAAGGTAAGTATGGGTATGCCAAGTTCACAATCCCATCGCTTTGACCCACCACATCTAGAAGAGGGAGCGTAACCATTAGCAATGTCACTTAAAGAATGCCGATGGAATTCAGGGCAGAAAGTCCTGATAGCATTTTACTGAGAAAACTGTTTAGCCATAGGACATCATTGTGACCAGTTATTTATCAACACTGAACTACAGGAAACACGAAGGAGTAATCTAATGCCCTGCTGTGATTCAACCTAAACCAAAGCAGTGAGCAGTCCCAGCCAAAAGAACAGTCTAGTATTAAAAGTATGCAATATTGTAGTTAAGGTGAAGCCTTATACTGTAGGAGATTGCTTCTCAATGTTCTGGGCCAAACAACATCTGAAACTGCTGCTGGCCACATTATTGGACAATATAGATATAAAATTAGTTAAGAGAATCTCAGATAATTGACACAGTAAACAATTCTTAGATTTCTTAAGTCTACAAGAGGCTTGGCAAGCTATAGTTGCCACTTTCTCTTAAGGGAGGGACAGCAACTGGTAACTTAGTGTGTTATATTTCAAAAAATCTTTCCATTTTGGTTTATCTAATTTTTCCAATCCAAATTGAGTTCCCAACATTTACAAATCAGTACAATTAAAAAAGAAAAAAAGTTCCTCATGAAAATTCACCAGCATTTTAGTGCAAATTTCTCCCAATACAAATTTTTGTTTACAGTTTTGCCCAGTTCACACATTTCTGCAAATCATTTCCCCTTAATACATTTTGTATGATATTTCCACTAATATATGCATTTTTGTGCACACTTTACTGTAGTAACATGCACTTTTGAATGTGTTTCTTGGCTGGAGAACTGTGCTGTACAATCTGGAGGAGTGTAACTGTAATTTTCCCAGGGTGCATGAGCTCTTAGTGTGTTTCACAGGGGGCCCTGCCTGCTCAGCACCATTCCAACTGCATCAGCAATTTGGGGTTCAAATTTATGTATTTGGGCATATTAAAAGGAAAATGCTATTTTTTACGGGGGGGGGGCTAGAAATTGCTTGTTTTTTAAAGCCCAATAATACTAAATACCAAAATGAGATGGCAGAGTTATGTGGCAGCAGAGACTTGAGGGTTAGAATGAAGGATGAAATCTGAAGGCTCCTCAGAGGTAAGTCACACCAAATTCAATTGATATAGGACTAAAAGGTAAAGGGACCCCTGACCATTAGGTCCAGTTGCGGCTGACTCTGGCGTTGCAGTGCTCATCTCGCTTTACTGGCCAAGGGAGCCTGCGTACAGCTTCCGGGTTATGTGGCAAGCATGGCTAAGCTGCTTCTGGCGAACCAGAGCAGCACACGGAAACGCCGTTTACCTTCCCGCCGGAGCGGTACCTATTTATCTACTTGCAATTTGACGTGCTTTCAAACTGCTAGGTTGGCAGGAGCAGGGACTGAGCCAATGGGAGCTCATCCCATCACAGGGATTCGAACCGCCGACCTTTTAATCGGCAAGTCCTAGGCTCTGTGGTTTAACCCACGGCGCCACCCGTGTTCCGATATAGGGCTACACACCAACATATTTACTATAGCCTAAGATTTTGTGCACTATATCTCATCAGATGAGAGACACAGAGACAGAGGGAGAGATGGGCCAGGAACCATGCAGCAAACCAGTCACATAATCACCAGCATCCTGCTAATAAAAACCAGGATGCTCAGTGTTTTGGTTCCGAGCTGTTGCAGAAGCCAGCCGATTTGTGTGAGAGCCCAAGACCAAAAAGCAAATGTATTTTGGTCCAGTGCTCCAGAGCAAGCCAGCTGATTCATACAAGAGTGCTGGACCAAAAAACCCGGGACATTCTGGGATCCAATCAAAAACCAGCAAAAACCAGGATGTCCTACTCAAATCAGGATGGTTGAGGGGTATGCAGCCATCAGGCTGAAGGATTAAAGTCATAACCAAAGAATAAACCAGGAAGTAGCATTGAGGAGTATGAAGTAGGCACAAAGGACAATTAAATATAGGAACATATCAGAGATCTGGAAGTCACTAAAGCAAAGCTCAGTAGGTACAGGAAGCCCCGTTATACTCCTTCCTGCCTCTGACCTTTTCCCCTAAGAAGATATCGTCTTCAATTCAGTGGTTTGTTACTTGGGGCAGTCACCCACACACAGAGATTCCACACACACACACACACACACACACACACACACACACACTCATCCTCTCTACGTGGACTGTATCAGGAGTGGGGAGCAGGCCTGTGCAGCAGGTGGCGAGGGGGAAGCAGCCAGGTACATTTGCCCCAGGACTCAGAGGACTAAGCCAACCAGGGACCACTGCTTTTTTGTTTGAGTTTATAATTTTATTCTAACATGACTCCCGCCTCCATGCCTCAAACATGCTGTGCCCAGGCCTGATAGGGAGCACCAGGTCTAGGGGCCAAATGTGCCCTGCAGGCCTCTTTATCTGGCCCTTGGGATTCTCCCTAGGCCGTGTCCCTCATACATTCTCTGAACTCTTTGGCTCAAATGTGTCCTTGAACTTGGATGATGCCTCTTGCTTGCCTGGAGAGGGGTGCATTTGTGTGTGTGTATCAGCATCTGATTTATACTACACAAAGGTAAAAGTCACATCCATTGCTGCACCTACTTCTGGCCTCATCCACAAATGGCATGTGGCCCCTGGAAGATTCCCCACAAAGGAATGCAGCCTGAGGCTGAAAAGGCCCCTCACCCCTAGTGTATACACATTTATGTATATGGTAGACTAAATAAAAATGTAAGGGTAGCAAAATTGCTGTGAAATATAAGAGACAGTTTATTAATGATTCAGTGTAAAGCTTAAATATTTACAAGGTTAGAATCATCAAATTGTAGAGTTGGAGGGAACCCCAAGGGGTTGAACAGCTCTTACTGTCAGAAAGTTCTTCCTTGTCTTTAGTCGGAATCTCCTTTCTTGTAGCTTGAAGCCATTGGCTCAGGTCCTCCAGAGCAGGAGAAAACAAGATTGCTCCATCTTTCATGAGGCAGCCCTTCAGTTAATTGAAGGTGGCTATTATATCTCCTCTCAGTCTCTTTTCCAGGCTAAACATACCCAGCTCCTTCAACCACTCCTCACAAGGCTTGGTTTCCAGACTCTTGATCAGTCTTGGTCACCCTCCTCTGCACATGTTCCAGCTTGTCACTATCTTTAAGCTGTGGTGCCCAGAACTGGACACAGGACTCCAGGTATGGTTTGACCAAGACAGAATACACCCCCCCTGACCATTAGGTTCAGTCACAGACGACTCTAGGGTTGCGGCGCTCATCTTGCTTTATTGGCCGAGGGAGCCGGCGTACAGCTTCCGGGTCATGTGGCCAGCATGACTAAGCCGCTTCTGGTGAACCAGAGCAGCACACGGAAACGCCGTTTATCTTTCCGCCGGAGCGGTACCTATTTATCTACTTTGACGTGCTTTCGAACTGCTAGGTTGGCAGGAGCAGGGACTGAGCAATGGGAGCTCACCCCATCGTGGGGATTTGAACTGCCGACCTTCTGATTGGCAAGTCCTAGGCTCTGTGGTTTAACCTACAGCACCACCCGAATTCAAGACAGAATAGAGCAGTACTATTACGTCTGTGTACTTCTGTTGATGCAGCCTAGACTAGTGTTAGCTTTTTTCTGCTGCTGCATCATGCTCTTGACTCATGTTAAGCTTGTGGCCCATTAAGACCTCACATGTACTGCTACTAAGCCAGGTGTCCCCCATCTTATATTTGTGCACATGGTTCTTCCTGCCTAAGTGCAGAACCTTACCTAGTTTTCGAATCTACTAAGTTCATATTGAGTCCTGCTTCTGTCTTCAGCATTAGCTACCCCTCCCAGTTTGGTGTCATCTGCAAATTTGATTAGCATCTTCTCTTTTTTTCTTTTTTTTATAAAATATTTATTGAAGTTTTACAAAATGAAAAAAGAAAAAAGAAAAATACAAATAAAAAACAGTTCCATCTTTCCATTACATTCTTTCATTTACTTAATTCCCGGACCTCCTCTAACCTCCCTTTTTGTATTCCAGTTTAATTTGTCAGTTCAGCAAATCCTTCCCCCCTTTGCTTATCCTAATCTTTAATCTTAAAATAATGTAACATTAGATTTTTGCTTATTAATAGTCCATTTTTTCATACTCCTTATAGCATTATAGCTAAAAACCACATAGCTTTTAATCCAACATCATTCTAACATTCATTAATTTTACAATATTTCTGTAAATAGTCTTTAAATTTCTTCCAATCTTCATCCACCGACTCTTCTCCCTGGTCTCGGATTCTGCCGGTCATTTCTGCCAATTCCATATAGTCCATCACCTTCATCTGCCATTCTTCCAGGGTGGGTAGGTCTTGTGTCTTGCAATACTTTGCGATAAGTATTCTTGCTGCTGTTGTGGCATACATAAAAAAAGTTCTGTCCTTTTTTGGCACCTGTTGGCCGACTATGCCCAGAAGAAAGGCCTCTGGTTTCTTCAAGAAGGTATATTTAAATACCTTTTTCAATTCATTATATATCATCTCCCAGAAAACCTTAATCCTTGGGCACGTCCACCAAAGGTGAAAGAATGTACCTTCTGTTTCTTTACATTTCCAACATTTGTTATCGGGCAAATGATAAATTTTTGCCAGCTTGACTGGGGTCATGTACCACCTGTATATCATTTTCATAATATTCTCTCTTAAGGCATTGCATGCCATAAACTTCATACCTGTGGTCTATAACTGTTCCCAGTCAGCGAACATAATATTATGTCCAACATCTTGTGCCCACTTAATCATAGCAGATTTCACCGTTTCATCCTGAGTATTCCATTTCAACAGCAAGTTATACATCCTTGACAAAATCTTAGTTTTGGGCTCTAACAGTTCTGTTTCCAATTTTGATTTTTCCACCTGGAATCCAATTTTTTTGTCCTGATTATATGCCTCCATTATTTGATAATAATGAAGCCAATCTCGCACTTTATTCTTTAGTTTTTCATAACTCTGCAATTTCAATTTGTCTCCTACTTGTTCCAAAATTTCCCTGATTAGCATCTTCTCAGTACCTTCCTCCAAGTCATTTATAAAGATTCTGAACAACAATGGGTCCAGGGCAGAAGCCTATGACCATTCATAATACTGTATATGTTGATAACACACTCACCCTAGCTTTCCTGTGTTTATTGACACCCACAGTGAGAGGGGAAACCACCATCTCAAGGGAGACCTAAGCAAACAAGTTTTTTAGGTTTTTCTCCTGATGCTTGCTGGGAGACTTAAGGGAGTCAGGAACCAAGAAAGCATACAAACATAGTGTTGTTCAATTGCAATCTGAAGTGGCATGCAAGGAGAGCCCTGCTGGATCAAGCCAAAAACCCATCGAGTCCAGCATCCTCTTCTCACAGTGGCCAACCATATTTCCTAATGGAAAGCTGGCAAAAATGACCTGAGTGCACCATCACCTCTTCCCACCTGTAATTCCAAGCAACTGGTATTAAGCAGTATGCTTTCTTCAACAGTGAACCTAACCATTGCAGGTAGTAAATGAGGGGAATGTCAGTGGGCTTGGAAGAGTCACGGGGATTGCAGGGGGTTTTTTTTAAGGGAGGGGGACCCAAAATAGCATAATGAGAGGGTGTAGCTGAAGAGAGGGTGTGAGGAGGGTCCTCAAGGCCAGACTGACAAGCCCCATGCCTGAGGTTTCCCACTCTCATTTTAGATGATCAGGGACTGTACTCTGGGTGACCCCACCAAAGAAAGATTGGACAAGAGGAGGGGCCTTTTCAGTAGCGGCTCCTTGCCTATGGAATGCTTTCCCCAGGACAGGTCTGTCTGGCACCAACCCTGAATGTATGCAGGTGCAAGGCAAAGTGTGTGTGTGTGTGTGTCCACCCACCCACCAGGCTTTTGAATGATGAATTGCTGCTGCTTCTTGGAATGGGGAGAGTCTACTTTTCACATTTTTACAGCAAGCACTTCAAAGGTGATGGAATGGATTTTGTGTGTGTGTGTGTGTGTGAGTGAATGGAAGTGTGTTTTACTGATATCTTACCAGAATAAAATTGTTCTGTTGTGTTTTCAGGCGCTGCAATTTTATACATTTGCATTTCTGTTGTTGCTGCTGCTGCTGCTGTTGTTTTTAAATTCACCTAAAGTCATTGCTATGAGGCAATTAATATGCATAATAAATAATAATAAAACAATAAAGTCGTTGTTGAAGTTGAAGTTGCACACACACTATTGTAGAAGAGCATAGTTAAGAAGTGGAACTCACCCCCAATAGGACGCCTTAAAAGAAAGAAAGAAGGTTAAGAGACATTAACAGGGGATAAGGCTATGGGTGGCTACTCACCATGATGGCCATGCCCTGCCTCCACTGTCACAGGCAATAATGCTTCTGAATACCAGTTGCTAGAAACCACAGGAGGGGAAAGTGCTCTTGTGCTCAAGTCAACCACTTAGAGAACAGGATGCTGGACTTGTCTAGGTGGCCTGATCCAGCAAGCTCTTCTTACATTCCTCACACCTGCTTTGCACGCAGAAGGTCCCAGGTTCAATCCCCGGCATTTCCAGGTAGGGTTTGGAATGTTCCTAATCTGAAACCCCAGAGAGCTGCTGCCAGTCAGTGCAGACAATACTAAGTTTGATGGACTCAATAGGAGACACTTTCCTATGTTCCTGGCACTAAGCAGGACAAGAGGAGTGGCCTTTTCAGTGGCAGCTCCTTGCCTATGGAATGCTTTCCCCAGGACAGGTCTGTCTGGCACCAACCCTGAATGTATGCAGGTGCAAGGCAATTTTTTATTTTTTATTTTTTTACAAAACACATGTATTACTGAATAGTGAAAAGCTCAGTGCAGTTTACATAGAGTCAAGTTGATGGATTTCAGTGGGTCTGCTCTGAGTAAATCTAACATTGCGTACAAATATACATTAAAATTGTGAATATTCAAGTGTTGGATTATGCAGTAGCCAACTAAGCGCATGCATAGCTCACTAGCGGAGAAGGGGCACCCCTCACAAGGGCATAGCCAAGAGGGGCAGGGAGGGGCGGCTGCCCCCCTCCCCAAATCAAGCAAACCCATAAAAATACTGAGGTTCTGCGCCCCCCGCAACATGAAGCCTGCCCCCGAACATAAATCCTGGGTCCGCCCATAACCCCTCACCCAATGCTAAAATTGTTTTTGAAATAATTTTGCAACCAGAAAATATGGAAACATAAGCTCTTTTAATTTCAGCATACATTTAGGATTCGCATACATTTCCAAAAATAAATTTTTCTTCCAAGGTTTATTACTATTTTTATTTCGGGAGGGGGGCACCCTAATCTTTTCACTGTTTTGGGCTTCTACAGTTTTTAAATCCATTCTTTTATACAAGACACACATCTTGTATCTTTTTATTATTATTTAAAAGTGGAAAAATTCACCTTGCTTTTTGAAAAACACACACCTCTTATCTGCCTGTCTGTCTTTCTGTCTATTCCGAACGCCCTGCAGTGTTCATTCCTATCCTATTCCAATGTAACAGGAGTTACTCTCAAGAAAGTTACTTTCACCTTAACAGCCACGCTCCCTCTTCCCCCCACCGCGCGCGTATCTTAGCGGCTGTGGCTGCGCGGGGCGGCGCTATGCCCCGGGAGGGGAGCGGGGAAGTTTCCTTCAAGCCTTTCTGAGCCGGGTCCACGGGCTCGTCCGACACTCAGCCTCTCGCAAGCGTTTTCCGCCGCCCGGTGGGAAACGGTGCTCCTCGGGCTCTCCGGCAGCGCCCTTTGTTCGAGAGAAGCCGTCGGTGATGTTGCTCCTTCCGCTGCTTCTGTTCTGGCCCCGGAGTTTGGGAACTGCGACTGCCGGGCAAAGCCACCTAGAGCGGAATGGAGGAGACTCCGCAGCCAGCGGCGGCTCGGGACTGCCTACAGGTGAGGGAGGCTCCCCTGGTCAGCGGAAGACGAGCAGGTGGCTCTTTGGGGAGGGGGAATAGACGCGGAGACATTTGTGGGGGGTGGGGGTGGCCCTGACACTGCGATCCTCACCTTGTCTACTTAGAAGTAAGTCCAATTGAATTCACTGAGGCTGACTCGCAGGAAACTGAGGTTAACGATTGTAGTGTTACTTGAGATTAAATTGCCCTGGGTTATATTTAATTCCCTGGAGTTCCCTGGATAGGAAGTGACCTGTCAGTGTTAATCATGCCCATTAATTTCAGTGGGTCTATTCTGAGTAGTACAGACCCATGTGTCTGATGACTGCTTACACCTAGGTAAAAGGTAAAGGGACCCCTGACCATTAGGTCCAGTCGTGACCGACTCTGGGGTTGCGGCGCTCATCTTGCTTTATTGGCCGAGGGAGCCAGCACACAGCTTCCGGGTCATGTGGCCAGCATGACTAAGCCGCTTCTGGTGAACCAGAGCAGCGCACGGAAACACCGTTTACCTTCCCGCTGGAGCCGTACCTATTTATCTACTTGCACTTTGACGTGTTTTCAAACTGCTAGGTTGGCAGGAGCAGGGACCCAGCAATGGGAGCTCACCCGTTGCAGGGATTTGAATCGCTGACCTTCTGATTGGGAAGTCCTAGGCTCTGTGGTTTAACCCACAGCGCCACCCGCATACCTTACACCCAGGGAGGCGCCCTCAAAATCATTGTCCCTACAGTGCAACCTGCTGTACATCTCTCCAGAAGCAAGCTCCATTGACCTCAGCGAGACTTACTCCTAGGAAAGCATGTACTATAGGGTTGCTACATGCTGACAGGGTGTCACTTCTGTCAAGAACTGTGCTGCAGGATTCAGCATCCCACCAAGTTCTACTCAGAGTAGACCCACTTAAAGTAATAAATCTAACTCATGCCTGTTGATTTCATTGGGTCTACCTTGAATAGGACTAGCGCTGATTGCAACTCTTCGATAAGAGCAGTAGCACAGCCTTGCTGAACTGGGATCAAGGTATCTGGCCCAGTAACCTCTCACTGCATTCAGGGTCAGATTAAGACCTTTAGAAGCCCTAAGCCCTTAACAGATTTTGGTGCCCCCATATATATCTAATTCAGAATATAAACAATAATAAACAGTAAAAAAATGCTATTTTTTTAATTGAAACAAAACCTACAGTAAGGTGGAAAATAATGTTTGTTTTTGTATACTTCCACTTTATTTATGTTCGGGGGGAAATTCTCCTACTTTTTCTAATTGCAAAATCTTTGATCGGATTGTTAATCAGATTGTTAATCAGATTGTTAAATCTGATTTTAAGAGTTAAAGAGTTAAAGATTTTAAGAGTTAAAGATTTTAAGAGTCTCATGCTCAGCTAGCATTCATTTTCTCTGTTGAAGTATATTAAAAATCCCATCAGCACAACCATGCTATCCCAGAGGACACGGAGCTATCCCAGAGGATTGTTGCATGGTTGTCCTGTTGAGATTTTTAATATACTTCAACAGAGAAAAGGAATGCTTAGCTGAGTAATTTGTAACCATTAATGTTTAAAATCTGACAATGGAAAATAAGCATGTGCTTATTTTGCTTAATGGTTAATCCAGCCCTGACTGCATCAGAGGCAGCGAAGTCTCCCCAGTAGCAGCCACACAGTCCACACAGGTGGGTTAAATGTTCCCCATCAAAGCATCCTTGCTGATCTGTTCAGATTCCAGGGATCCATTTGCCCTGATGATCTTAACCCAGGGATTGGGAACCTTAGTCCCAGGAGCCACATGCAGCCCTACAGACCTCTCTGGTCCTTGGGACTTTCCCCCAAATCAAATTCCTGTCTCTGCTTCGCACCCTCCTTGAGTGTTTGTTTCTGTCTGGGTTGCACCTTTGAACGCCAAAGTTTTCTTCTTACTTGCCTGGATGGAGGCCAAAGAGGTGTGTGTGTGTAGAAACTGAAGGAGGATGAAATTTGCACCATTGTTCCACCTACTTCTGCCCCTGCCCATTATTGGCATGTGGCCCCCAGAGGATTGCCCAGAAGGAAATGTGGCCCTTGGGCTAAAAATGACTCCCTGCCTCTGCTTTGCTTGCGACTTAACCCTGCCTCTGCCTGGACCATCTTTCCTAAATGCTGGCAGTGGATCCCAATCCTCATGGGTCCCGGTTGTGCCACACATTGCAACACCTGCCTTTATATGCAATTGGTTGGATGTCTGCAGCCTGGCACTGAGGATCAGCTCTGAATCCAGAACAACAAAAAGAGATTACCATAAACAAGTCTTTCTTTTGTGAATGGGAAACCTGCAGGAGAATTCTTTGTTTTCCTTCTTTCTTTTTTAAAAGAGCATCTGTCAAGCTAGGGTGCTTAATGAATGACAGAGATCAGACAGCTAACCTTCTGTTGTAAATTGCTGGCTATGCTATGTTATGGTATTTTGCAGGGGAGGGGGGAGATGGGTCTGTGTTTCTTTTCTTTCTTTTTTTGTGCTGTGGGCTTGACTTGCTGCCCAAAATGTCTTTGTTCAAGGAAAGATCCACATAACTTTTCCAATCTCATGGGTCTGTAAGGCCTGAGCTCTGTGGTCTAAAGTGCTCCTGGAAATTATTCAGTACCATAGGCTGTGCAGCTGCTGTCCTGGTCTAAAGTGGAGGTGGAAACTTGTGCTTTTGATGTAGGACCATTCTGCACAGCAGTGTGCAAGATCACAACCTTTTAGAACAGGGCAGAGTAAATATACCTTGGGATTGTCCCATGGCCATGCCCCTCACTGACCCCCACCCCACCCATCCTTTGCAGCCTCAGTGTTTTTGCCTGGCTGGAATGTGTCCATAGAACTCTGATAGTACCTCTTTGCTGCCTGGATGGAGGACAAAGGGGAGTGTGTAGAAACTAGACTGCTGTACAAAGGTAAAATTGGCCGTGTTGCTCTCCCCACGTTTGCATGTTCCCCGACCCCTGGAATGTTGCCCAGAAGGTACATGGCTTTTGGGCTACAACAGGTTCCCCATCACACACATACAGTTCAAAAGCATGTGCAGAGTTGCAGCCAGGGATTGAGCTACTCAGTAACACAGCACTGCCTACCATCTGGCAGCAGGTTTCAAGGGTTCCAGACAAGGAACCTTGCTTTCCCTGTCCATAGGCAGCTGTGAAGAGTATTGTCATTCTGGCACATGCTAGTGATTGGGTGCTGGCTTTGGCAGGCTAATAAGATTTAACATGGGTTTTATGTTCAATGTCTGCAGTCATACAAATAAGAGGTCACCACAGCTGGAAGGAGGGACAAAGTTTTTTCTTTTTCCTGCATGGGATCTGTTACGTCATTTTAAAACTCCAGATCTTGAAGACATTACTCACTGTGAGATCATATACTGCCACTTGGGAGGATAAAAATCCAGAAGCCAAGCTAGCTCAGGTTGGGTGTTAAATGTCTCAGCTGAATCTACATAGAAAGCTTCCTTATATTGAGTCAAACAACTGGACCATCCAACTCAGCACTGTCTATGATGACAGGCAACATCTCTCCAAGTTTTCAGGAGGCAGCGAATATTCCCAGCTCTATCTGGAGAAGATGGGCGTTGAACCTGCGACAAAGCAGATGTTCTACTACTGTAATACCACCGTTTCGCTATAATGGGTACATAGGAAGCTGCCTTATACTGAGTTGCACCATTGGTCTATCTATTTCAATATTGCCAACACTGACTGGCGGCACCTCCTCAGGGGTGTAGGGAGGATTCTCTCACAGTCCTACCTGGAGATGTCAAGGATTAAACTTGGAATTGCCTGTATGATCTGCACCCACTCCACATTCTGGTTCAGTGGAGTAACTCTGTGTTATATTCATAAAAGTTTGGTTGGGCGATTCTTTTTATCCGTTTCAGGGGTAGCTGCTCTATACTCTCAAAGCATTAGTACTCTCATGACATCCTTTGACTGGGGCTACTTAAGACATTCCTGCAGCATATTTACTCTGTGCATTAAATATATGTGCTCACTTGTTGCACAGATCTTGTGTGACTGAAAGGACTAATGTGTTGCAGATAAAGCAAAAGGGCCACAGGTTTGAGCATATTGAAGTTTAATTTAGAGATAAAAACTTGCTGCTTACAATCAAGAATGTCTGCACTGGCTGGCAGAGGTTCTCCAGGATTTCTGGCAGTGTCCACTACCATTTCAACCTGGGGGTTGAGCCTTTAACCTTCTGCGTGCAAAGCAGATTCTCCAGCTGTGGCCCAGAGCATGGCTGACCCGAGGCATTTTGGCACCTGAGGAACAAAACAACACTCCCCTCCCACCAGGGAAGAAGCAGAGAGTGAAGATCTACATTGGGAACAAGGGGAATAAAGATCTGCATTGGAATCTGTTGCCCCTATGGATCCTGCTGTTTGAGGCAGTTTCCTCACCTTGCCTCATGGATGGGCAGCCCGGACCAAGAGGGATGTATGTTTTCTTAGGTCCACTGGGAATTGTTGTAAAGGATAAGGCAGAACCTTTCTCCTATTGTTTACAAGAAAAGTGATATGGGGTGAGATATTAGCCTATGATGGCTGTGGCATCATATGTATGTCATAATGAGATAATACATATACAGTATATGTAAAATTTAGGAAGTGCTTTTAGGGACCTGTTTTGCATTCTGCAGATAATTTTAATTACACACCTGTCACCATCCATACAGTCCCAGGGATGGACAAAACTGTCAATTTTGATTGTTTTCGAATGCTACCGCCCTGTCATCACATACAGGACTAGCAGACTATTATTTTATTTATTGCTATTTGCAGAACTCACAAAGCTTGATAGGAGAAGGCTTGACTTTCCTGCAGTTGAGGTCAGGTGCTGGGTTCTTCTGCTGGTTTTGGCTGGCTCAGTGGAGGCCATTCCTAATACTGTGAGTCAGACAGTTTGGATGGATTGGGCATAGTGCTGGGTGGTGTTGGGTCATGGTGTTTCCCTTCTTCTCTCAACCAGCTTGCATCAACTTTGGTTGATGGTCTAATGCTGGTAGATTTCCCACTTGCTGGTACAGCTGAATGACTGTAATCCTGAGCCAAATGATGTCATGTTGTTCCATTTTATGCTAAGGCATAGAAACTGATTTCTGTATATAGGTGTGCCCTGTAGTCTCTCTTGGGACAAAGCTCATGGTACTGATGTCATCTGCACTAGGCCGCATGTGACAGATATGGATGGTGGGGAAATTAGACTTTGTGTTTGAATGAGAAGCTATCTAATTTCCCTTCTTGAACCAACACATGGACTGAAACCAATGGCTTCAAGTTACAGGAAAGGAGATTCCAACTAAACATGGAAAAACTTTCTGACAGTAAAAGCTGTTCAGAAGTGGAATGGACTCCCTTGGAAGGTGGCGGTCTCTCCTCGGGGCCGTCTTACCCATAGGCGCTAGGGGTGCAGGACACTCGGGCACCAGGCTCTTAGGGGTGCCAGGCCGAGAGTCCGGGGCCCGAGAGTTGAGTCCAGGGAAGAGCCTGTCCATCGGTTGGAGCGCCGCAGTGGGCTCTTCTGCTGTGGGCAGCTCTGCACCGTGAATTCAGAGGCGACCAAGCCAGCGAGATGCTGAGGTGGCCAGCTGGCTCCGCCCTTCTGCGCACCTGGGACTGGGCAACCGGGGGCGGGCCACCGGGCAGATCTTTGCACCCAGCACTGCATATGCTTAAGAGAGCCCTGTCTCTCCTGCACTGGAGTTTGGATGGCTATCTGTCATGGATGCTTTAGCTGAGATTCCTGCATTACAGGTGGTTGGACTAGATTAAGGTTACCAGATGTTCCCGATTCCCAGGGACAGTCCCCAGATTTACAAATCAGTCCCCTGACAAAATCCATCTATTTAGCAGGAAGTTGAAAAGTGTCCCCGGGTTCATTGAAAAAGGTCTGGTAACTTAGACTAGATTACTCATGGGGGTCCCTTCCAACTCTACAATTCTATGAGTCTATGAAAATTTAGCAATGCTGATCTACCAAACAAAATGTACCAAAAATGCATCTCTTAGTGGGGAAATGCACTTAAAACTGCGTATATTTGTGTGAAAGGTGCACAAATGCATTTTATTAGGAGACATTGTTTGCAGTAGAATTGGTCAAAACTGTGTGTATCAGAAGAAATTCCAACTAAAGTGCTGATGAATTTTAATAAAATTGCAAATTACTTCAGAGGTGCGGGGAACCGAATTTAAGACTGAACGAATGAGAAACTTGACAGAATCACCCATGCCTCTAGTGACAGAGGCTGACTCATTGAATCCTTAACTTATTATTTTATTACTATTTAAATTTACATACCTCCCTTCAGCCAAAGACCGCAACATAAAACACACAAGGAAAACATAAAATATATAGCATAAAAAAACCCACACACACCCCTGACACATTTTAAAAGCCACAGATTGTTTAATCAGCCAAAGCTTGTTGCACAAAAGGGGGGAAATCATTCGTTTAATGAAAAACTAGAAGTTAGTAAAAAATAGGAAATACACAGAGAATTTACACGAGAACAGCAACAATAGTGATTTGCACAGTGGGAGGGGAGGTGGAATATGAAGAAGCAGTAGTCAGAACCCAGGCCACTTTGCATGGCTTGTCAGTCAAACTCTAAACAGTATCTGTTTCAAACATGCAATTAATCTACAAACAAGTTTAGAATTTAGAATTATTTCACAACTTCTTTGAATCAGTTCTTAATACAAAGAGATGCCCGTCCACCCAGCCACCCATTTTCCATGGGTTACTGAAACAAGTTATACATAGAGCAGCCAATTACAGTCATACCTCGGGATAAATGTGCTTCAAATTAAGTATTTTCGGGTTGCACTCCACAGCAACCTGGAAGTAACGGAGTGCATTACTTCCGGGTTTTACCGCGCTCGCATGCGCAGACGGTCAAAATGACGCCACGAGCATGCGCAGAAGTGGCAAAACACGACGCGCGGACGCAGTTGTGTTTGCTTCAGGATGCGAACGGGGCTCCGGAACAGATCCTGTTCGCATCCCGAGGTACCACTGCAGTTTCTGGGCCCAATTCAAAGTGCTGGTTTTGACCTATAAAGCCTTAAACGGCTCAGGTCAGGACTGTAATACCTCAAGGGCTGCCCCCTCCCCATAAGGTGGAAGAGAGGAACCCTTGATTTGATCCAGCACGTGGCCTAGGATGATGGGAGCTGGAGTCCAGCAGTATTTGGAGGATAGCAGGTTCCACACTGCTGTTTAACCCTGTAAATCAGGAATGGGGGACTTTGGGCCAGTGGGGTAGCGTGGGTTGTCAGCACCCGGGGCAAGGCAAGTAATTTGCGCCCCCTAACCTGTGGATTTGTGCCCCCTAACCCGTGGATTTGCACCCCCTAACCCTAAACCCCAGATGTTGTGCCCCGTGCGGCCGGCCCCCCCCTGCACCCCCACGCTACGCCACTGCTTTGGGCCACCCAGATGTTGTTGGACTCCACCTCCCACCAGCTGGCCCACCTCTGCTGTGGTGCCTTCAGCAAGAGTTTGGGAAAAACCCAGCAATTGGAAGCTGTAAGATTTATTTCTGCCTCTCTCCCCAGGACGATGTTAAGAGTTGCCTTTTCTCTCTTTGAAAGATCTTGATGATGGATGTAGGGTGGGTCAAAATGCCCCTGGCATCTGCTTCATTTCCATTACCCATGGCTGAGGTCAATCCAAGATTTGCCTTTCATGTCTGGTCTTTCATTCATATATATATATATATAATTTTAAATTGTAACCAAAAAAACACCATACAGTAAATTTTTTTGTTACATGCTGAACCTTGACTCCCCTCCCCTTCTTTCTATGGTTCCTTAAATTTACTCTATTTCCCCCCAGAATTTCCTAATTAAATTTATTTATACTTTTTCTCATCTATTTCATATAAATTTTAGCAACTGCACATTTTTACAATAATTCTGCTAATATCTTAATTTGTTTACAATTTGTTTGTATATATTTGATAACAGATTTCCACTTTCCATTAAAGAGTATGTTGTCTTGGTTTCTTATTCTTCCAGTAAGTTTCACCATTTCTGCATAGTCCATTAGTTTCTGTAGTCATTCTTGTCTTGTCGGGACTTCTTCTTTCCATCATTGGGCAAATATCATTCTTGCAGCTGTGGTTGCATACATAAATAAATTTCTATACTGTATTGGTACCTTTGATCCCATAATCCCCAAAAGAAAAGCTTCTAGTTGTTGTTTTTTTGGTGTGTGTTTTTTACAAATGTTATCTTAAACATCTTTTTCAATTCATTATATATCACTTCCCAGTAGGCTTTAGCTTTATTGCAAGACCACCACATGTGAAAAAGGTACCTTCTTTCTCTTTGCATTTCCAACACTCATTCGATTTCAGTTTATGCATTTTTGCCATCTGGTAGGTGTTAGATACCCTCTGTACAGCATTTTCATATAATTTTCTCTTAAACCATAACATGCTGTAAATTTTATATCTATATTCCACAATTGTTCCCATACCTCCATTTCTATATTGTGACAAATATCTATTGCCCAGTGTATCACTGATGATTTCACTTGTTCATCTTTTGTCTCCCATTCTAGTAGTAACATACATTTTAGACATCACTTTAACATTACAGTCTAACAGATCTCGCTCTCTAATTGAGATACTTGTCCCGCAAACTCCCATTTCTTATCCTTTATAAATACTTTGTTTAAATGATGATTGCATCCATGTTAACATTATTGATAAGTCCTTAAACTCTTTTGATTTAAATTTTCCACCTTCCTCCTTTAACACATTCCTGTGTTTCCCAGTTTTCCGTCATATTCTTCTTCTCCATCCCTATAGCTTCTACTGGAGAAAACCAAAGTGGTGTTTCTCTTTCCAATAAGTTTTTATATTTATCCCATACGCTATACAATTTTTTTCCTAATTATATGGTTTATTTATGTACTTTATGTACATTTACTTTATGTAAATTCTTTATGTAATTTCAACTTTTCATAGCACAAATACACATGCCAGCCAAGTATATTATCATGACCTTCTAGGTCTAAGATATGTGGATTCTTCAATGACAACCATTCCTTCAACCAGCACAGACAGGAAGCTTCGTAATATAATCTCGTATCCAGCAGGGGAAAACCTCCTCTCTCTTTAGCATCTATCAGTATTTTATTTTTTTCCTTGGTTTTTCCCCTTGCCAGATATATTTAGAAATATATCCTCTCTGGTTTCTCTTCAGATCATATAAATCTTTCACCTTTTACTTTCATGTCTGGTCTTGTTTGATTCATGGCAGGGTAGGTGAGGGGGGCTGCTGGTGGCTTAGATTTATCATTGCCAAGGGTGCAGGGAGATCTGTGTTAGAAAGTGGGCATTGATGACTTGGAAAGAAATATTTCAGGGCAGCCAGCCTGTTCACCATAAACTTAGGAGCATTCTGGGAGCTGTTCTAGTGCCCTTCCCAATAGATCTCTCTGTACAAGAGTTTCAGAGCCTGCAGAGACAGCTGTGTCCACGCTTAGCCATGTGCCAATCTTTCAGGTTCTTTTTGTCTTAAAGAGGAAATTGCTTTGGTGGTGGCACTTGCAGGATTGTAATGCTGGCTCCTCTGCCCCAGGAAAGAGTAGCTCAGGGCAGGGATGCATAGCTCATAGAGTATGGTAGACTGGAGATAAAAGTTCAACTACGCCCCCCCCAATGAAACTCACTGGGTGATCATCAACCAGCCAGCCAGCCTCAACCTAATTTACATGACAAAATTGTTGTGTGGATACCTCCAGTGGAGGCTGGTCCATTAGGGTGAATGGGGCCCAGGCCCACCAACCTCAATCTGCCTTCAGCCAGACCCCACCTTTCTGCCTTCCTACTTACAATCCGGAAGGTGATCTTGCCTGCCAGCTTTCTCCTCCTCCTTAGTCTCAGTGTTGCCCTTGAAGAATTCAGCAGGGAGGAGAAGGATGGGGACAAACCTTGTAACAGTTGGCTTATATCATTGGCTCTGGCTGTTTCATTGGCTCTGGTGCCACCTATTCTTGGTCGCCCTGCATTCCATGCCCCAATGGGCACCAACCACCACTGCCTCTCCAATTGTGTCTAATTCTGGGCGCCACAATTTAAGAAGGATGTTGACAAGCTGGAACATGTACTGAGGAGGGGAACCAAGATGATCAAGGGTCTGGAAACCAAGCCTTATGAGGAACAGTTGAAGGAGCTAGGTATGTTTAGCCTGGAAAAGAGGAGACTGAGAGGAGATAGGGTAGCCATCTTCAAATATCTCAAGGGCTGTCACATGGAAGAGGGAACAAGTGCGTTTTCTCCTGCTCTGGAGAGTAGAACTCAAACCAATAGCTTCAAGTTACAGTCATATCTCGGGTTACAGACGCTTCGGGCTGTGTGTTTCCAGTTTGCTCACCTCGCCGAACCCGGAAGTACCAGAATGGGTTACTTCCAGGTTTCGACACTCACACATGCGCAGAAACACTAAATCACACTTTGCGCATGTGCAGAAGCTCCGAATCTCAACCCGTGGGCGTGCAGACGCGGTGCTGCGGGTTGCGAATGCTGCGGGTTGCGAACGTGCCTTCCGCACGGATCAAGTTTGCAACCTGAGTGTCCACTGTACAGGAAAGGAGATTCCAACTAAACATATGGAAAAACTTTCTGACAGCAAGAGCTGTTTGACAGTGGAATGGTCTCCCTTGGGAGGTTGTGGGCTCTCCTTCCTTGGAGATTTTTCAGTAGAGGTTGGATGGCCATCTGTCATGGATTCTTTAGCTGAGATTCTTGCATTGCAGGGGGTTGGACTAGATGACGCTTGAGTCCCTTCCAATTCGATTATTCAAGGAGCTCAAGGTGGCATACATTAATTCCCCTCCACTCCATTTTATCCTTACAATAACCCTGTGAGGGGGTTATGCTGAAAGCGAGTTCATGGCAGAGTGGGGATTTGAACCCTGGTCTCCCAGGTCCTGGTCCAGCACTCTAACCACTACACCACAACTGTTATGTTTGCCTGCTGCCACCAGCTGGGCATTCATGATAAATTGGTACTGAGGCCTCAGCCTTGTCTATGTCTCTTAGGTTCATGATGGAAAAGCCTAATTAGTTGAATTGAACTTTGGCTACATCTTTTTTAAATGCCTGCAGGCAGCTGAATTTCTGCCAAGCTAGAGGTCATGAAGTTCTTATGCCTAGGCAGCAGGGGTTAAGAGCCACTTCCCTGGAGGATATTTTAGCTGGCCATTTTCAAGTAGGATGAATAAATGAGCGGGTAGGTGATTATATCTGGGTCAGAGCAGGGGCAGAAGCTGAAGCAAAATTCTCCTCTGCAGTTGTTAATTTGCCTTTTTGGTCTGTTGGTCTTTGTTCCTATGGTATCTCCTGAGGTTCTGCAGATCCTTCAGAGCTTCACAGATAGGGTGGCCATCTGACCTACTTTACAGAGGACAGCCCCCTCTCTGAAGGTGCCCTCTCTTTGAAGGGCTGTCTAGTCTAAATCTGTCTAGTCTTGTTTAAAGACAAGTCTAAGAAGTAGGGGCTGACATGTCCCATGGGGGGAGGGATGTGCTGCCGTGTTGTCCACTCACTGACACCTCCCTTACCTGGGTTGTGTGACATAGCCTGCAAAGAAGCAGAAGCAGCAGCTTCCAGCAAAATATTGCATGCGCCATGAGATCTTGTGAGATTTTGGTGCTGCTCCAGGCGCCCAAGCGGCTTCCTCCACCGCTGCATTACCCTGCCTCAAGGCTGAGCAGGGGGTCCCTTGAATCTGCCCATGCAGACTGGATAGCAGACTGAGGAGACCCACTGGGGCATCTGGTTGGCTGTTGCAGGAACAAGATGTTGGACTAGATGGGCCATTGGCCTGATTGAGCAGGCCCTTCATATTCTCTCAGGTCTGTCAGTGATCCATGCGACGGTCACCTCCAGGCTTGACTACTGTAATTCGCTCTACAGGGGACTGCCCTTGAAGCTGTCCCAGAAACTCCAGCGGGTGCAGAATGCTGCAGCGAAGCTCCTCACGGGGTCTCTGCCATGGGATCACATTCACCTGGTGCTTTTCCAACTGCACTGGCTCCCGGTGGAGTACAGGGTCAGATTTAAGGTGCTGGTTTTGATCTTTAAAGCCCTTCATGGCCTAGGACCCTCATACCTACGGGACCGCCTCTCCTGGTATGCCCCACGGAGAGGCTCAAGGTCCATAAATAGCAACACCCTACTGGTCCCGGGCCCTAAGGAAGTTAGGTTAGCCTCAACCAAAGCCAGGGCCTTTTCAACACCGGCTGCGGCCTGGTGGAACGCCCTGTCTCATGAGACCAGGGCCCTGCAGGATCTGATTTCTTTCCGCAGGGCCTGTAAGACAAGAGTTGTTCCGCCTGGCCTTTGGCTTGAAGTCAGTTTGATTCCCTCCCCCTCTTCCTTTTTCCTTTCTCCTCCTGTGAAGAGGCTGCATTTTAATGTTTTAATGTTTCAATATTTTAATGTTGTATTTTAATCTTGTTTTTAAGTTGTATTCATTCAACTTGTTAGCCGCCCTGATCCCAGCCTTGGCTGGGGAGGGCGGGGTATAAATAAAAATTATTATTATTATTATTATTATTATTATTATTATTATTATTATTTTGCATCTCCAGACAGAGGAGGAGAAGGAGAGAAAATATATGTGTGTAGTGCTGGCACCTAGGGACAGAGGTTCTCCCCTTGTGACTCCAGAGGCTGGAAAGAGGAAAGCAGACCCATCAGCACTCTCCATCACCCCTTCTTTGGAACTCAGAGCCTCACTGGGGAGGTGGGGAGGACTTAAACCCCTCAGAGGCAGAGGCTAAGCAGGAGATGGTTGCTGCGGAGCTGGCATCATGGGGGCAGCTGCCCCAGTGGGAAACCTTTAAGCAGGATTTGAGCACAAGAGTCCTCTCCCCTCCTGCAATTTCCAGCTACTGGTATTCAGAAGCATTGCTGCCCCCAACTATGGAGGCAGGTCATAGGGTCATCATGGCTAGGAGCTACAGATAGCTCACTTGTCCATGGATTTGTCTAATACTCTTTTTAAAGCCAGTTAAGTTGGTGGCCATCAGTCGCTTGTGTGGGTTCCAGAGTTTAACTATGTGCTGCATGAGGGGCCCATAACATGGGAATAGTTTAAAGGACCTGAGAGAGAGGTCTTTAGGGCTTCTCCCTTTCTTGTGTGGTCCAATAGCATCGTGAGGGCCATAATCTATGATATAAAGGCACTGTGGGAAATTAAAATGGCAGGTACATCTAGCCACCCACAGCACAGCTGTGCTTTTGGTAGCTGTCACAAGCAGCGTTCACTAACTGAGGAGATGTCTCACCAGGGAATGCTTCCCCAATGCCCCCTCAAACCTGGTACCAGTCCTGAATGCAAAAACAGTGGTACCTCGGTTTACGAACTTAATCTGTTCTGAAAGTCCATTCTTAAACCGAAACCGTTCTTAAACCAAGGTGTGCTTTCCCTAATGAGGCCTCAGGCCGCCGGTGCCCTTCCACCATTCGGATTCTGTTCTTAGACTGAGGTAAAGTTCTCAAGCCAAGACACTCTTTCCGGTTTTGCGGAGTTTGTAAACCAAATCGTTCTCAAACCAGACTGCTCTTAAACCAAGGTACCACTGTATATTAGTGAAGGCTTTTGAGGGTTCTGCCTCGCCTCACTTTTTGGAGTTACATATTTCCATTGCTTTTTAAAACTTGTAAATGGTAGCATTCACTTGGACCATGCCAGGAATGCTGATCAGCCCATACCTGAAATGACATGACATGTTTAATGGCCTTATTGAACAGATGTGTGTCGTTATTATTTTTTGCCCTTACAGTAAATGTGCAGTGAGTAAAATTTATATGTTTGTGGGCACAGGTCAAATCAATTTAGCCCAGGGGAAGAGCTAGCCTATTTATTAAATTGAAGTCAAGTAGAGGTCAGGTTTGTCCTCTTTAATTTAGATATGCTCCCTCTATTCATCTTGTGACAAATTACTGGCTGCAGTATTGTAGCTCAAGAGTGGCATTTTGGGATCCTTTTCTCTTTCTCCCTAGAATCCTGAGGTTCATTAAGATTCAGACACAAAATAGTGGTTCAGTACAATTTTGTGTTTTGTATCCAACTTATAAACCACTTTACAGTTTGAGGCTTTAAAATTCAAAGTTTCTTGCAACAAGATAAAAAAAAGATAACATATACATAAAAATAGATTCTAAAACCATTCCTACAGGTGTACAAAAATGCATTTATATTAGGGAAACTGCTTGCAAAAAAAAAATCTCTGCAATTGGGGGAAATTGCATAGAAAAATGTATACCGGTATGTCTGATGAATTTTAGTGAGGACTTTAATTTTTTAAGGTTGAAAAACTGAAAGAAGCCTAAATTGACAGTTTCTCCCAGCTTTACCCAGAACTGGTTGAATTACTGCAGAAACAGCATACTGATTTTTTAGTTTTCATGAGAATTAGGTTAATGGTCAGTTTGAGTACTGTCCTTTTACCTTATGAAAGGACTCAGAGTGGGAAAAGAGCAGACACCTCACCCACATGCAGAAAAACCTGTAAAGTCACAGAGATGAACCTGGAGGTCCTCAGAACTGCTGTAAATGAGGATCTGATTGCAAACAGATGAAGCTTGTGCTGTAATGGGTTTTACAGATGCAGTAAGCAGGGTCATGGGCTCTGTGCTGGGGAGTTTTAAAGCAGCAGCATTGGGTTCTTGACCTCTGGGACATTGTTAAGCCACTCCTTACTTTGACCTCTCTTGTGAACCTGTGTAATTGAGTCTAAGTGGCCTCAACTGGTCTCTAGATCAGTGAAACCACATTGCTTGGAGTGATTCTTCCTCCTCTTCCTTCTATGGTGTGTGGGTGGAAAGGAGAGGGGAGCAAAAGGGGGCTGAGGCATCTGACATCAATTAGAATGCCTCCTTTCCATTTAATCTATTCAGGATGGAAATACCAACGAAGCAGGTGAGTGGAATTCTTATGCATTACCCCAGAATGTCCAGTTCTGGTGGCCTGGGAATGATTTAGATGAAGGAACTCTAGATAGCAAAGACTGTGTTTAGTTAATACAAGAAGCTGATTTCCCTTTTGTGGTGGACCAAATTGTCTTCATTGCTAATAAAAATTCTACTGAGAAATTCTGTGCTGATACCATTAAAAGCATAACTTTTTGTTTTTAATGGTTAAGCATTCAGATTTCTTTTCTGAGTTGAAGAGTATCAAGATACCTGCCTGCCATCAAACTCCCCCTCCAAATGCCATTTTTGGTGCTTTTTATGCTTTGGATAAAGCAGAAAATTAAACTACTTTTTTAAAAAAAGTGTTGTGTCCTATCTACAGAAATGAAACTTTTTTTTCTTTTTAATTGTGTGCCTATTTTAAATGTTAAACACTTTTCTCAAGTCCCTGCCTGCACCAGGTATTTTAATTTTATTTATTAAATTTCTATACCGCCCTACATGCAGGGATTTTGGGGCAGTCTGCAACTGCACATTATTGCCAAGCAAGAGGATTTGTGTTTTCATTTCATGTGCTGGAAGCCCTATGCGGCCTAGGACCCTCGTACCTACGGGACTGCCTCTCGTGGTATGTCACACGGAGGACCTTACGGTCTTCAAACAAAAACATCTTGGAGGTCCCGGGCCACAGAGAGGTTAGGCTGGCCTCAACCAGAGCCAGGGCTTTTTCGGCTGTGGCCCCAATCTGGTGGAACGCTCTGTCACAAGAGACTAGGGCCCTGCGGGACTTGACATCTTTCCACAGGGCCTGCAAGACAGAGCTGTTCCACCAGGCCTTTGGCCAAGGCACAGTCTGACCCCCTCCTTTGGTAATCCTCACAGAACTCTAGCCCAATGGTTGCCATTAATTTGATTCTGAATTGATTTTAGAAGGAACTGATTTTAGAATGCTGTGCTACTTTTATTGTTGTTAGCCGCTCTCAGCCCGGCTTCAGCTGGGGAGGGTGGGATATATATATATTTTTAAAAAAATTATTATTATTAAGGCAGAAGCTGTATGATTCCAAGTGGGATGATGTTGCGAACAAAGCCCTTCAATGGATTGTTAGGGAACACATAAGGAATTTGAATCTGAATCCCATGGTCTTTATTACTCAGAAACAAAAATATATTCAATCGCCAGCAAAAAATAAAGCAAGGGAGAGACCAAACACATTTTGCATGGAAAGTTGTTCCATAATCTGGGTGCAACAGCCAAGAAGGCCTTTGGTCTCTTTTCCCATCTATCCATGTAGTTGGGGCATGGAGATGGGAGCAGACAAGGTGGTACAGAAGGAGATACACTATTCTTGGACCAAAACCATTTAGGGCCTTTAATATTAGTTGCAAAGTAGTAATGCAGCTGTAACAGAATTGATATAATATTGGCTCCTGGATGAGCAGTTAGTCAGTTGATGTAAATTACTGATCAGTTAGAACTGTGGACACACACAAATTAAGAACAAAGTAAGCCCATTGAAACCAATGTACCCAAGTTAGCTATCTCTACCAATTTCAATGGATAGGCTCTGAGCAGGACTAACAATAGATCCAAAGTATTATTTCTTAAGCAAGAAGCAAATTTATTCTTGACAGACATACGCAGTGATAATTGGTGCCCACCCCCAATGAGGGAAAACCACCATCTCAAGGGAGGCCTAAACAAGCAGAATCAAACTTCTGATGTGGGTCGTTCTGAAAATTGAATAATCAACCAATACTGATCTAGATGGATCATTCAGTGAAAACAGAATGCTGACTGACTGGGCAGTGAGGGGAAAGGACATGGAAAGTCAGAATGGGAATGGATGGAGCATGGATAGTCAAACTAAGGCCCGGAGGCCAGATCTGGCCCAATCGCCTTCTAAATCCGACCCATGACCGTTCCGGGAATCAACCTGTTTTTACATGAGTAGAATATGTCCTTTTATTTAAAATGCATCTCTGGGTTATTTGTGGGGCATAGGAATTCGAACATTTCCCCCCTCCAAAATATAGTCCAGCCCCCCACAAGGTCTGAGGGACAGTGGACCAGCCCCCTGCTGAAAAAGTTTGCTGACCCCTGGGATGGAGTATCCAGGAAATGGGCACGGTGGTTGGCCCAGCTCCTGAAGAGGAGCTCCATCCTGCAACATTTTGTTGCAGGCTTCACTAGTTAGTGAAAGAGATAATGAATGTTAAAGATCATCCTGCAAGCTTCATGGTTGAGTAAAGATTTGAACCCAGGTGTCCCCCACACCATGGGCAAGCTGGACTCTGCCATTGTCTCCCAGTCCTTCTCAGATTTATCTGAAGTGAAAGTTATCCTGTGCCAATTAGCTGGATTTGTCAAAACAAGAGGCCAGTCTGGAGTCCTTAGTGTTTTGTCCCCCTTAGCAGACTAAGCCTTTAAGCTGCTAAAGTCACACTGAATGGGCATCTTTGGTGGGTCTTATTTTTAATAAGCAGATTACAGGCCCACCCTTGATAGGTCGCCTGTACAACCTTGTTAGCCTGTTGATATTTTCGTAGCCTTAATTCTGTAAATGAGCGGACACCAAGACAATCTCATGATGCCATGTAATGGGCCCTGTCTTTCATCCCACAGCACTGGCTTGCACTTGGCAGATATTGGTTTAACTTGATTTTTTTTCCACCAACCGTTAATGCCTCGACTTGTATCCAATGCAATATATATCTCATGAACAGAACACTTGGGAGTTGCACAAATGGGTGGCAATGTGTCTGTTTGCTTGGCTTAGAGGAGAAATTCAATTCACTTTTAAAGGTCAGCCTGCCTACACACTTTCTGAAACAATAAGCAAACTGCAGAACAATCAGCTTTTGATATTCTCACTTTTCTGAATTTTGCAGTGCGGTTCTTTAGCGATGTAACATGTGCACTAATTCATAAACTTGTGCAAAGTGTGTGAATATATTAGTGGAAATAACATACAAAAGGTTTTATATTAGAGTAAGTTGCGATAAAAGTGTGTATTGAAGCAGTGCTTCTCAGATATGGTGGGCAGGCAATCCTCCCCCCCCCATATGTCAGGGTACCATATTTGGTCCCTGAAGCATCCTAACCCACCTGGCACTGTGGTGGAGTCACCACAAACTGGCAGCTGATGACTCACAGTAGCACTGTATTAAAAGAAATCCACACTAAAAAAACCTGGTGAATGTTCAAAAGGACTTTTAAAAATAGAATTCACAAGCTGATATGTGGAACAGCAGGGAACTGAACTTCACACTAGAAAAATGAGAAGAGCAGAGAATACAAAATTGATAGGTTCACACCTTCATGTAATTATGATCATGCAAGGACCATCAAAAACAATAATTGGCTGTAGAATTGGGAAATGATATACAATGAACTGAAAAAAAAAATGTTTAAAATGACATTTGTAAAAAAGCCAGAAGCCTTTTTTATATGTATTTTAGGTCAAGAATTACCAAAGGGAAAATGCAAGTTATTTATGTATGCGACAACTGTGGCAAGAACTTTAATAGCTCAAAACTGGAAATGTGGAGGAACACCAACGAAAGAACAACGGCAAGAAAAACTGATGGACTATGCAGACATAGCAAAGTTAACAGTCAAACTACATGAAAAAGATAACAGTGACTTTAAAAAGGAATGGGAACCATTTACAACTCACTTGCAGAAAGAACAAAAAGAGATGGACTCACTGGCAGGATTTGAATAAACTTTCACAACTTTATTGAATTTAAACATAGAGGATGACAATGTAACAACATTTAATAATTTATATACATGCAGAATACAACAAATAATGTAACAAAGCAAAAGGGGGAGTTGAGGGAACTCAGGTGGGGAGGGAGAATTGGAAAATGGTATGTGATATTTGCGATTACAAAATCTCAATAAAAATATTATTTTTAAAAAAGAAAACAATAATTGGCATTCAACGTTGTTGAGCATTAGTATTACTGGACATATACATCACTCAGGTAGCACTTACAATTGTCCTGTGAGGGCCTATATAGTCTCTGTGTAAGGGGAAACTGTGGTTCTCCAGCTGTTTGACTCCATCATCCCTGACCCAATGGCCATGCTAGTTGGGGCTGATGGGAATTGGAGCCCAGAAACATCTGGAAAAGCTGCTGGACCTCATCACTGAACTAGAAAGAGTGAGCACACAGAGCAGAATTTCTTGATAATCAATCCCTCTTCCTGGGTCACTCTGAGAATTATAGTCCTGTGAGGGCAGTAGCAGTCTCCTAATAAATCACAGCACCTTTAACAAACTATAGTTTCCCCAAAAATCTTTGGGGGAATCCATGACTGTTTAAAGTAGTATCATAGTGCTTTAAAGTGCCTGTGCCATAGTACTGCTGTATCCTATCCAGGCACGTCCAACAGGTAGATCGTGATCTACTGGTAGATCACTGGATGTCTGTGGTAGATCACTGGTTCCCCCCAAAGAAGCTCAACAAGTATGGCTCCCCTAAAAAACCTCAACATTTCTGCCCTTCACCCCAAAAAACATGGCTTTTCCCTTTCCTTTCCTTTCCTTTCCTTTCCTTGACTTGGACCTCTTAAAACTTTGACCTTAACCCCCCAAAAGTGGGTAGATCACTGCAAGTTTTTAGTTGGCCACCCCTGATAGACCACTTACTTTAAAGCAGCATTTTATGACTTTTTAAAAGAGGTTGTTCCCTTTGTTCCATGTTCGTGATTACTATTGGTTTTAACAAAACAAAACAAAAAACCTGCTGGAAATAGAAGTTGTAATGCTAGTTGCTTTAATGCTATTGCAGACAACCTTGAATAAGGGATGTACTTGCAAATTTAGTTTCATCTGCATTTGTAAGCAAGCCAACCTTATTTCCATTTCCCAAACAAAGCTATCCTTTGGATTGTGCAGTTCTCGTGTGTGTGTGTGTGTGTGTGTGTGTGTGTGTTTGAATCTTTTAGAAGGAAATGTGTACTATTTAAAAGCAAATTTTCATGCAGTTAAAAAGAACACAGCCACAGCAAGCAAGACAGACATGAGATAGTATGGAAGCAAAACTTACAGACCGGAAATAGACTGACCTCTCCATTCCTGCATTGAATCTATGTTTAGATAAGAGAAGTAATAATCAGCCTTATGGTAAATAAATAAAATAGTAGAAACAGCTGTATGGGAATGATCTAGAGTGAGTGGTTGACATAACTATTGGCAATAAATCTTCTGGATCCTAAAGTCTTATGCGCTGGCTTTAGGAGGGAAATGAAAAAGACCACAAGGGTCAAAGGCAGTGGCGTAGCGTGGGTTGTCAGCACCCGGGGCAAGGCAAGTAATTTGTGCCCCCTAACCCGTGGATTTGCGCACCCTAACCCTAACCCCCAGATGTTGCACCCAGTGCAGCCGCCCCCCCTGCACCCCCCACGCTATGCCACTGGTCAAAGGTCAGCTTTCACTCTTCATCTCTCCCACCTCCCCCACTTCCCCTTAATTTTAAGTGCTGTCATTAGCACTTGACATCCCTTTCATCTTCTGTGACTTAGTCTAACTAAGTCCTATGCCTGAACTGATCATTTGCAGAGCCCCCAGTTCCATCAACCTCCCATCTCCCACTTGTCACTATCAAACTTGTAAATCACTTGTTCCTCTTTCCAGCACATTGTTCAAAGCCTTTGCTAAAAATGAAGCTCCTGAGGTTGTTGAAGGCCAAATCTGCACCATATATTTAAAGCACTATAATAGAATCGTTGAATCCCATGATTCAGTTGTAGAGTTGGAAGAGACCACAAGGATCATGTAATCTGCAATGCAGGAATATTTTTAGCCTGTCATGGGTTCCCTCAAAGAATCCCAGGAAACATAGCATGTAATGGGTGCTGAAAGTTGCTGGGAGATCCCTGGAAGTGTAATTGATGGTTAAAACCACTGCGGAAATTGTTGCTCCATGAGGGGAATAAGGGTCTCCTAACCACTCTCAGCGCCCTTAAGATACCACAGTTTCCAGGTTTATTTGTGGGGGAGCCTGACTGTTCTAAGTGGTTTCATAGCCCTTTAAAATGGTATTGCAGAACTTTCAGCACCCTTAACAAATGGCAGTTTGTGGCCACTTCACTGCAGAACTGGCACTGTCATAGGTGCCACATAATACTCTGCAGTTGTAAGAAACCAATCTTTAAGCATGGCAGCCCCCACATTTTAGAACTTATTGACACCAGACAGGCACCTTTAAAATAGTCTTTTCACCACCTGCTTAAAACATTTTTGTTTAGGCAAGCCTATGCAGACACATAGATGTTGACATATTTTAATATTGTTTAAACTGTTGATTTTAAATTTTTTTAAATGTAGCTTTTTTAATGTGGGGTATTGATCATTTTAATATATCTTGTGCCATGCTGGCTGAGGCTGATGGGAGTTAGAATCCCAAATCTTCTGGAGTGCCGCAGGTTCTCAATCCCTTCTCTTCATACTTATAGCAAGCTCTGCCTCCCAGTTGGATCACTGTGCAGCTAAAACAGTCCTAACCACACACAGGGCCTTGTAGAGCCAGGCTGAGGCCCAGGCCAGGTAGATAATGTGACTCTCCCCCCTTTTTTTTACCCTGGAGATAACTGAAGTCTTATAAATAAGTAAGTATACAAATAATTTTCACAAAAGTTATGCGGACAAATCATTTTATTTCATGGCTTAAACCGTATCTGCATATAAAGTCAAAATGGAAAATATAGATATACAATAGTGCTTTTTAAAAATACATAGGGAAAAGGATTATTTTAAGTATTTACAACTGAGAGCATTTGCAGATGACCTAGTTTTGACGTTACAGGAGCCAGAATCTAGTACTAAAAGAGTTTTAGAACTAATTCAAGAATTTGGTCAGGTGGCAGGATTCAAACTGAACAAGTCAAAAACTAAGGTTTTAGAGAAAAATTTAACATTGACTGAAAGAGAGAAGTTTCAGAATGAAACAGGTTTGACTGTGGTTAAGAAAGTGAAATACCTGGGGATTAACATGACAGCTAAAAATGGGAATTTGTTTAAAGACAACTATGAAAAATGTTGGATGGAAGTGAAAAAAGATTTAGAAATTTGGTCAAATTTGAAGCTTTCCTTGTTGGGTCGAATTGTAGTCATAAAGATGAATATTGCCTAGAATGTTGTTTTTGTTTCAAACATTGCAAATTGTGGACAAGATGGACTGTTTCAAGAAGTGGCAGAAAGATATTTCTACATTTGTCTGGCAGGGCAAGAAGCCCAGAATAAAATTTAAGATATTAACTGATGCAAAGGAAAGGGGTGGTTTTGCCCTGCCAGACTGTAAACTTTATTATGAATCAGCAGCGTTTTGCTGGCTGAAAGACTGGCTGCTTCTGGAGAACACAGACATTTTGGATCTAGAAGGTTTTAACGTTTTTGGGTGGCATGCATATCTGTGGTATGACAAGGTTAAAGTACATAAAGCATTTAAAAACCATATTGTCAGGAAAGCATTGTTTAATGTTTGGATTAGATATAAGGACTTATTGGAGAATAAAACCCCAAGGTGGTTGTCACCAATGGAAGCAAAAGCTCAGAAAAAGCTTAATATGGAGGCCAAATGGCCGAAATACTGGGAAATCTTGGAACAAGAAGGAGATAGACTTAAACTGCAGAGTTTTGAGAAATTAAAAGATAAAGTACGAGATTGGCTTCATTATTATCAGATAATGGAGGCTTACAATATAGATAAGAAAGTCGGCTTCCAGGTGGAAAAATCTAAATTGGAAACAGAACTGTTAGAATCCAAAACTAAGATTTTGTCAAAAATGTATAACTTGCTGTTGAAATGGAACACTCAGGATGAGACTGTCAAATCTGCTATGATTAAATGGGCACAAGATGTTGGACATAACATTATGTTTGCTGACTGGGAACAGTTGTGGACCACCGGTATGAAATTTACGGCATGTAATGCCTTAAGAGAAAATATTATGAAAATGATATACAGGTGGTACATGACCCCAGTCAAGCTGGCAAAAATTTACCATTTGCCCGACAATAAATGTTGGAAATGCAAAGAAAATGAAGGTACATTCTTTCACCTTTGGTGGACGTGCCCTAAGATTAAGGCTTTCTGGGAAATGATCTATAATGAATTGAAAAAGGTATTTAAATATACCTTCCTGAAGAAACCAGAGGCCTTTCTCCTGGGCATGGTCGGCCAATTGGTGCCAAAGAAGGCTAGAACTTTCTTTATGTATGCTACAACAGCAGCAAGAATACTTATTGCAAAGTATTGGAAGACGCAAGATTTACCCACTCTGGAAGAATGGCAGATGAAGATGATTGACTGCATGGGATTGGCAGAAATGACTGGCAGAATCCGTGACCAGGGAGAAGAGTCGGCGGAAGAAGACTGGAAGAAATTTAAGGACTATTTACAGAAATATTGTAAAATTAATGGATGTTGAATGATGTCGGATAGAAATTAAGGGGTTTCTAGCTGTAATGCGATGTGGCGGGGGGGGGAAGGGTATAGAAATAGATTAAAATTACGGATAAGGATTTGCTGAACTAACAATTTGAATTGGAATACAAGAAGGGGAGGTATGAGGAGGTCAGGGAAATATGTCATTGAAAAATAGGTATTGTGAACGTTAAGTGTTTTTAAACTTTTTTTGCTTTTTGCTTTTTGATTCTTTTTTATTGTATTAAATTTGTAAACCTTAATAAATATCTTTTTTAAAAAAATATTTTAAGTATTTACATTTAAAAATGCTTTTTTAGCATTGTGAATATGCTGACCGAGGCCCCCTTTGGAATCGGAGGCCCTGGCAATGTCTCTCCCCCCCCCCCCCCCCGTCTGGGCCTGACCACACACAAGATGAATGCACTTGGCATGCCTGGGGGAGCCCAAAGGACTGCAGGAGTAGAAAAAGAATTTTCCTAATTTAAACTAGCATTGGAGAGCAATGATCTTGGGACAGGGTGAGCCAGAGGAACAGTAGGAGAGTAGAACTGGAGAAATCTGATCTTTTCTGCTGTCTTTCCAGTTAGAGTCAATACTTGGAGCCATGGCCAATGCCAGGCTTAAGGGCATCCTGAGCAAAATGCGCCCTTTCGTGGTCTCCTTCCTCCACTGGTGGGCCCTGGTGAGCTTTCTTGGCCAGAGAAAGTATAGTTGCCCCCAGTGTTTACAAGAGGGCAGCCATGTGATTTCTGTACGGTTCTAGGACAGGAATGGTCCTCTAGGTTTTGTTTTTTAACTCCAGGACCCAGCAGCCTTGACTTTAGCCCATGCTGATAGGGGATGATTGGCACTGGAATCCCACAAAGTCTGGAGGGCGACTGGACAGCCACCTCAGGAGGGCAGGAATAACCACAGCAGAGGGGGAACAAAATGAGCATGCAGACAAATCATGCATTCCACCCCCCATGTAAGACTGGCATCATGCAGTCCCCACTGGAGGATTTGTAGTGCTGCATCACAGTCCTGCATGATGTCAGGAGGGGAGCAAAAGAGAAGGACGGTTTCGAAAGGCGGTTTCAAACAACAACAAACATTTGAATAAAGTGGGGGGGGCACACAGAGGATCTGTGAGGGGGCTGAAGGATATGTGAGGGAGTGGGGGGCTTGAAGGAGCAATGAGAGGAGCAGGGTTTGGGTAAGATGTAAAGGGAGAGGGGCTTGGCAGGTGTGGGTAGGCAGGGCTGGCAGGAACCATGAGTAGAGGCAGCAGCCCCTAGTTTAAAAAGGTAAAACAAAATCCAGGAACAATCAGAACATTATAGGCAAGCACTCATTACTCCTCTTCCCTGGGCTGTTGCTGGTGTCTGCAGTGAGGGAATTAGCTGTTTTCTTTAATCTTAGGTTTAGAGTCTGACATTGAAATTGAAATGTAGAAATATTCAGCTCAGTCCCCCAAATGTAGAGAAAGTACAGTACTGGGAAAGATAAATCAGGAGAGAGAGAGAGAGAGAGAGAGAGAGAGATCTAGCTTACCACCCCAAAGCCATAAAACATTCTTCAGGCCCCTTCGTAAAAACCTGATCTGTCTGTAGCAGTTCCATTCTCTGATAACTTACCAACTCCATATGCTTTAGAGATCAGTTGCGTGGAGCTGGGAGGGGGGCAGGGGGAAAGTCTTGCCTCTGAAGCAACTGGCTATAAGCAACCTCCTCCCCATTTCCTTCCGTCTCATGTAAGACCAGCTGCCTTGTATTGACTTGCATGCTTTAGGGATGGTTAATGTCTAGCAAAAGGGAACAGACACACACACACACACACACACACACACACACACACATACACATAACCTTGCCGCAGTTTGGGATAGATCATGATTCTTAACAGATTTTCCTGCAGGCTTTGGAACATTAGGCAATATAAACACTATAAAACTTTATATGCCTTCATTCACCCCCACCCCCCACCCCAGCTTTTCCTCCCCTCTGAGGGTCTGAAGCCTGGGAAATTCTGCTGAATGATTTTTAACTTTGCAGAGCTGGAGGCAGGAAAGTAGGAACTGTTTGCTCCCTGCCAAAACTGGTCTAGGGTGGCTTTGAAAGGGAGGTTGTGACTAGTGGGGGGAGGCAGGGAATTGGACATGACTGGCAGGCCAAATGGTTAGCTTTCTGATCTCCCACTGGGCAATTTTGATGGGTATGAAGGTCCACCAACCTGTCAATTACCTGATATCACAGTGGCACCAGGTGGCCTGATTTTGTCTGTGTGGTTTGAGATCAAACTGTGTGGAGCACTTAGCAAGCTTTGACAATCTGCTGGTGATCAGGGCTTGTGAATCCTAGTGCCCTGCAGTCTGTAAATGCTGATGATCAGCTGATTGTCAGAGCTTGTGAATTCAGGTGCACATTGGTTTTTTTGGAAGTTTGGGTACAGCTCAACTACGTACCTGAGAAGGGATTACATGGGGATAAAACAGATAGAGTAAGGGACCTCCAGATTCCCAGACTGTCCCTGTACCTTTGATCTCTTTGCTGACCTCCTGGTCTCTTTTAAGTTTAGACTGATATGTACAGTATTAGGTTGTAACCTTTTTACAGCTTCCTCCTCACATTTCTTTTTTGAACCTCAAGATGAGAGATCACTTTGGATCTATCCTCTGAGAACAAAGGAGCAGACATGGCAGCCTTCTCCAGATTAGTTAGGTAGCTTAGAACTAAAAGCCTTTTCTGTTCAAGTGACACACTACTGCTCTACCAACATCTCTCTCTGAGTGATTGCAAGAGCTGAATGCTACTCTCCAACCAGATTCACAGGCTGTATCCTGCACTTTCTGCATACCAAAGAGCTGTGATAGGGCTCAGTTCAATCATTTTGAACAGAGGTTTACAGGCGCCACCAATCAGCTGACTCTTTCCATGCCCCAAACATGATGTCACATATGGTGTCAGACTTCGGTGGGTTTGGCTTCATAGAATCTAATCTTAGAGTTGGAATTTTAGAGATGACCCAGTGGGCCATCCAGACCCTCCCCTTCAATGCTTTGCTGGAATGGCTTTGCAGTGGGACTAATTTGGATTTTTGGGATTCCATTATTACAAAGGGCTGCAGTGACCACTTTGACCAAAATCTTGGCTGCAGTACACACCACATTTTTAACTTTGTTTTAGCACCTTCCATTCAGTTATTCATTCTCTGCTGTGTTCCATCCAGATTGGCGCATTGAACACTGCTGTGGGCTCTTTTTCATGTTGTGTGTTCCAGTTTCATACAGAGTTTCCCAAGGTTGGGTCTTCCTTTCCTGTAAGAGTTGTGCAGAAGGACTGAAGGGGCTACCTCTGTCTGTAGAGGTAGAGCATAGCCATCATGGTTTGTAGCTGTTGATAGCCCTCCATGAATTTGTCTAATCTTTTAAAGTCATCCAGATTGGTGGCCACCACTGACTCATGTGGGGGCGACTTCCATAGTTTGACTGCATGAAGAAGTAAAATATGAAGATGTAGCAAAGCAGCATCTTTGGTGCACAGGAAGATGGTGTCAGCTGACATTTGTAGAATACCCCCTAAAAATATCAGCAGCAGGGGAAATCCTAATGCAGGTGGGGGGAACCTTTGGCCTTCCAGACACTGCTGCACTACAGTTCCCACCATTCCTGGCCACTGATTGTCCTTCCTGGAGTTGATGGGAGTTGTAGTTCAGCAGCATCTGGAGGGTGAAAGAGGAGGGCGTACAAAAAGGAACTCTGTGAGGTATGTGTATGCTTAGTTGGCATGTGTAGGGATGGACGTGTTTGTCAATTTCATTTTTTTCTGTTTCTCATCCCCTCTGCCAAATTTCCTGTTCAGTTCTCCACATTTCCACATCCATGTGCTTTTTTTTCCTTTTAAGTCCTCATGAAAATTTGTCAGCATATTTTTCTTAATAGATACATTTGTGTTTACATTTTTTGCCACACACACACATTTTTTCAAAGCAGTGTTCCCTAACATAATGCATTTTTGAATGTTATTTTCGCAAATGCATGCATGTCAGTTTATGTACACATTACCTGAGAATTTGCATTTTTGTACACATCACCCAGCTGCAGAAGTCTATTGCAAAATTTGGAAATGTGCAAATTTTGAAGGATGGCCATGCTTTGGTCTGCGTATTGTTTCAGCCAGTGTGAATTAGGTGGGTTCTCCTTTAATTGGCAACTGAATTTAATTTCTTCCCTGTCCCAAGGCATGGGGTTCAGTTCAACCATTTCCCATCCAATTTATTTTGCTTTTACACCATAATATTTGCTCCTGGCAGCTGCATTTTGTATGGTGACAGAAAATGCACAGATGCCCTTTTCTAAACTCTGTTTTCAGTCAGCATCAAAACCAAAGCCAGTCTTCTGACTCCTTTGCTCCCAGGCTTGATTTAGTTTCAGCAACATTGGGAAGTCTCATGGCAGTGTTCAAGTGTATCTTATTTAATGCTACTCAATTTCCACATTCACACCTCTGTGCATACTAGGACCACATTGTTTCATCCAGAGGATGATCCGGAGTAATTGCAGATGGGAAATATCTGTTAAGTCATCCAATTCTGTAACGTTGCCAAGCCCAGTAATGGATCATTTCCTTCACCAGATGCTCTGGTGTGCAGCCCAAGCAGCAATGCTTCCAACCATCCTGGAAGACTGCAGTGACTTTTGCTTTTTTGTTCATCCCCTTCCTCCTCCCCCTCCTCCCTGCTCTCCAGCCAGTTGCTAATCTCCCTTTCCTGAGCAAGGTTCTGGAGCGAGTGGTTGCAGACCAAATCTAGGCACCTTTGGAAGAAACTCATTTTCTGGATCCATTGCAGACAGAGTTTCAGCCTGATTTTGGCACAGAAACTGTTTTGGTTGCCCTGTATGATAACCTCTGTCGAGAGAGAGACAAGGGAAACATGTCCCTGTTAATTCTCCTTGATCTCTTAGCGGCTTTTAATACCACTGAACATGGTATCCTTCTGGAGCAACTCTCCAAGCTAGGGGTAGGTGGCACTGCAGGGTTCTGCAGGACTCAATCCTATCCCCCTATGTTGTTTAACATCTACATGAAACCACTGTGGGTGGAGTTATCTGGAGGTTTGGAGTACATTGTCAGCAGTATGCTGATGACACTCAGCTCTATTTCTCCTTTACATCTGCAGGTGAGGCAGTGAAAGTGCTGGACAGGTGTCTTGCCTTGGTAATGGACTGGATGAGAGCCAACAAACTGAAGCTCAATCCAGATAAGACTGAGGCACTGTTAGTCAGCTTCGGCTGGTGGCCCAGCTACGCTCCTATCTGGACAGGGATAGCCTAACTACTGTTGTCTATGCTCTGGTAACCTCAAGGTTGGATTACTCCAATGCGTTATACATAGGGCGTCCTCTGAAGATGGTTTGGAAACTTCAGCTAGTGCAGAATTCAGCTGCCAGGTTGCTCAATGGAGCAAGACGGTTTGAGCATATTACACCATTCCCTGTCGGACTGCACTGGCTACCATTTAGTTTCCAGATCCAATTCAAAGTGCTGGGTTTGACCTATAAAGCCTTAAATGGCTCAGGATCACAATACCTCAAGAACTGCCTCTTTCCATGAGACCATCTTCTGAGGCCCTTCTTCATATGCCACCTCCTGGAGAGGTCCAGAGGGTGAGAACATGAGAACAGGCCTTCTTCAGTGGCTCTCCATCTGTGGAATGCTCCCCCCCCCCAGGGAAATTTGCCTGATACCTTCATCATATACCTTTAGGCACCAGGCAAATATGTTCCTTTTTAACTAGGCCTTTGGTTGATTTGATAGACATCCTATGCCCTTTTAAAATGTGTTGGAGGGGGTTATTGGGTTGTTGCTGTTTTTATTGATTATGTATTTTGTGGTTTTATGTTGTGATTTTATTCTGTGAACCACCCTGAGACCTGCAGGTATAGGGTGGTATATAAATTCAATAAATAATAATAATGAAAAATTCCTCTTATTGCATATTCCCACCATACATTGTAAGGCTTACCTGGAGGCAACATAGATCTGTCTCGACTGATTGCACTGGCAAATTTCTGTGTCATTTGTAAATTTGGAAAGGTAGAACGAGGGAGACTTGGCAATAGGAAAATAATCAAAACATCAGGACTGTGGATGTCTATTTGGGCTGGGCTCAGAAGAATCAAAAATTTGAAAAGAGCATGTTTCTCAGATGGAATTTCTACTTTGTGGAAATAATTTATGGTCTGAGAGCCACATTCCCTTCTGGACAACGTGTCAGGGGGCAGGTTCTAGTGGCAGATAGAGCCAGAGTGGGTGGAGCAGTGAATGGAAATTTTACATTTGTACAGTAGGCTAGGGAGCTTGAACTGAAGAGAGGGGAACTTCTGGAAGTCAGATCCAATTTCAATAGAGCAAACCGCTGCTCATTGTAGCTGGATGGAGTGAGTGGCTGCATCCTGGTGATGCACTAGCTGTAGGGAGATGCAAGATGCCAGCCAGTTTCTGGCTGGCCATATAAAGTGGGTGAGAACCTTTTTTTCTGCCTGGAGACTGCATCCCATTCTGGACAAGCTTCCAAAGGACACATCCCAATGGTGGTTGGGGGCAGAGGCAAACATGGGCAGAGCATTTAGTCAAGCAAGAGGCACTATCAGAGTTCAAGCCTGCATCCCAGCTGGACAAAAACACTCAAGGAAAGGAAGGGGCAGAAGGGGGTGTGGTTTGGGGAGAGTCCTGAGGGCTGGGTAGAGAGACTTGGGGGCCAAATTTGCCCCCCAGGCCTGAGGTTGCTAATGCTGCTTCAACATTAGGGAGTAGGAAGTTTACTGCTCTGTTGCACTGGGTGCAAAGTGACCCTGGAAAACAGTTTTTCAAGGGATACTGATATTAAGACTAGGGTTTTGTGGACTGGGTAGTATGTAGGAGAGTGGAATTCACTCCACTCAGAATAAAAACCACACTGGAGAAAATTGCTGGGGACACTATACTCTCCTCATCCTTGAGGTGAGCATTATGAGCTGTAAAACCCACATATTTCTCAGCTGGGGAAATGATCTTCCTTGTCAACAACTGTAGCTATACTCATGGTGCTGTATAAAGACCCCTGTGGCTCTAAGTAGTAGAAGCCGTGTCTCTGTCATGGATATCTTAACTGTCCAAGCAACTACTGCTTGCCTTGAAGGCCAAAGGCAGAACAGTTATTCTACCCTATGTGCATTGGATTAGAGCCACTTTCTGCTCAATTGACTCATTATCCGACTGAACGGCAAAACCCTGCCTGCTGTGCACTGATGCGTACTGACAGCTCCCAATGTGCTCTGGGGTTGTTCATCTGTCCTGAAACAACTTCCTTGTCTCATCTTTGGTGGAAGTTCAGAGAAGCAGGATCTGGACACTTCCCAAGTGATGGCAGATGGTGCTGGAGGCAAGCAAGGGTGTAAGAGTCTGTCCCCAGCACCACCTCCAACAATACCAACTGTGTGTTTGGCTCTGTACAATCCAGCACCTTCATGCTGACTTGGATGCAGCAGAGCAGTGTGTGTGTTCATTATCACCCCAGTCCTCTGGCTAGAAGGGGGTATTTCCATATCACTGGGAGCATGTGGTCCTTGGCAGAGTTTATGGGAAGGGCAAGCAAAGGTCCTACCCGCTAATGGCTTGTGGCTCCCCAGAAGGTTGCCCAGAAGGGAATGTGACAGTGAATTTGTCTATCATCATGGGGTGGTTGTTTTCACCTGTGCTGCCTCACTTTCAGCCCAAGGAACCTTCAGAAAGGAGTTGCTGCCATGGTTTTGTCTTTTAATGAACTGAATGGAGTGGAAGATTATGAGTCATGGGGGTGTGGAGAGTGTGTGTATGCATTCAGCAGTGCTGAGATTATTTTTTGGTTGCTATCTTGTTCATGGTATTGTTTTATAGATGATGGATGCTCTAGTACTTTGTGATTTCTATAATGTGACTTTTGCTCTAATTGTGCTGTTTAGCTTATTTTTTAGTTGTTTTGTTGGTGGTGTTTTATGGATTGTTTTTGTTGTTTTCTTACTTGTTCTGTATTGTTTGTACTGTATTTTGTTCTATTATGTTATTGTTATTTACTGTTTGTAAGCCACATTTGAATGAAAAGTGGCATAGAAATATAATCAATAAAAAAATCAGAGGTCTGAACTGATGGTTTGCAGAACAGCTGACAACCACATCAGATTGCATTGAGGGCCACATGCAGTCTGGGGGCCTGCTTCAACTGGAGATGCCAGGAACTGACCCTGATGCCGTCATGCACTGACCTTTCCTCCCCACCACCACCTTTCATATTGAGAGATGGCTTAGCTGCCCTCCCCCCCACACACATACACCCCCTTTAGAACAGGTGTGGTGAAGCTGGGACCCTCCAGGTGCTGCTGTACTACAACGCCCATCATCCTGGCTTGTGGGAGATGATGGGAGATGTAGTTCATCAACATCTAGAGGCTCTCAGGCTTTGCTCTTCTGCTCTAGATTGTTGATTCCTTCCTTCTGACTTGTTCTGGGGTGGGTTTTTTCTAGTCAGTCAAAGAATATGTTAATGAATATCTCTTCTCTTTTCTCTCTCCCTCCCACTATCTCTCATTCAATACAGTTGAAGTGAATTTGCTGGACATACTGGCCTCCCACAACACAGACTTTGGCAATTTTTCACATGGCTATGATGATGCTAACTGCAGCATCTTGGAGGTTGGACAGTATGCAACGCTGAGCATCCCTTCTGTAGAAGCCTTTGGGGAGAAGTGAGTGTCAGGTGCCCAACATCTTCACCTTTATCTCTACCTCCACATGAATATTGAAGTCACCCAGGTCTATGGTCCTGCGGTCCTCCAACAATACTCCAGAGACCACCTCAGGCAACTCAGTCAGGAATGATGTTGGGCAACAGGGTGGTCAGTAAACCAGCAGTATCTCCAGTCCATCTCTGTGGCCCAGCACCAGGTGCAGGCACTCAAAGTCTGTCCAAAGATGAAGAGGTTTTCTGGTCAAGGAGATAATGCTTTTGTGGACAATAGCAACACCTCCCCCTTGACTCCCCAATCTAGCCTGGTGTTGTACCACATACCCTGGTGGGCACAGCTGGGTAAGGCTAGGCCCACCCAATTCACTCAGCCAAGTCTCAGTAATACACACCAGATCAGCCTTCTCATCCACAATCAAATCATGGATGAGCATGTTTTTCTTATGAACCAATCTGGCATTCAGTAACAGCACCACCAAATCAGAGGGATCAGTGGATAGACCACCAGTATCTTCTAGAGGAGTGAGAGGACTTGGATGAGGAACTGAGACCAAACATCTAGGCCTCTGCCCCATATGGTAGTCAGCCCCTCCATTCTAATTGCCCACAATTACTGGAATTGAGGTAGCATTTTCACATTCCCTGGTCTATGCCCACCTAGGCATATTTGAACACCATCATCCATCACCACATACAACTGGGAGATTAGGGCCACAGGTAGTAAACTAAGACAAAATAGCATTCACATCCCAGCCCACCAAGAGTAAGATGGTTAAGTCCACAACTACTCTCCTCTCCCTGCCTCTCACTCAGAGGGAACCCCACCAAACTAAACTATTCAACCAGGATCTCACCATGACTGAGGTTCACAGGCCTGTCTCCCACAGCAGCTGGCCTACAATTCTGTATCTTGACTGACAGTAGTGGACACCCATGCCCTGTGGCTCCCCAACCCCTTTGGTGTCAACCCCTTTGCAGTGGACCCCACTGAACATGGCAGGGCCTATTGCTATAATAGTAAGACAGGCCATGGGCCACACCAACTGCCCAGCTTTATTCAGCAATCAAGCAAAGCCCCATATTATAATCACACCACTTTCTCTCTTACCTGCAGGCAGATATCTCACAGGACAAGCAGACTGACACAGACAAAAATGGCTCACACACTCTTGCTGGCTGGCAGAACAGACCTGGCAGAGGCTAGGACTGTGCAAACCACCCTCTTTCTAGTTGGCCTTCTGTAGGCCTACTCCCCAATCTGATATGGAAATCTAGTGAGCAGGACTTAGGACTGGAAAAATAAGAAACCAAATTGACAGATTCACTCATCCTTATTTCTATACCACTCTACTGCTGTACGTGGATATGGGCCACCCCACATTGTCCTCCCAACAACTCTGCAAGAAAGTCTAGGCTAAGAGAGACTCAGCTTTATGGCTGAGTAAGGGATTCAATCTTCCTAGTCAAAATACAAAGCTCTAACCACTATTCGACACTGCTATTCTGTTATTCATGCTCTGCTTCTCTCTTAGCTTTGCAGATGAGCTGAGTCTGTTGCTGATGCTCAGGTACTCTTTGAAGGAGAACACCAGTCTCTTGACTATCATCGGTCTTCGCAGCAACATCCTCTTTCAGATCAGGATTACCCCTCACACCTTGGTATTTGTTGCCAGAAGGGGGCACCATTATGAGTGAGCTCAGTGCCATATTTTTCTTCAATATTGCATCACATTGTTGCACAGACAGAAAGCCAAACCTATCTGTGCTAAACTTTGATCAGGGAGCAGAATCAGTAGGACAGTTCTCCTCCAGACAAACCTCCGGGCTATTAAAATTTTGCCTAGTGCTATTTTTCTAGAAAAGGATGTGCCAGAACTCACCACGAGCACTTTCTTTGTTCTCTTATAATGGCAATGGCACCCACCTGAGAGGTACTGGAACTGAGTTCTGGTGCTTTCCAGCTGGAAAAGAAGCCCCAATCCCTCCCTTTCCCCTCTCCTCCATGCAATTAATATTGCCAGGACCACCACTATCCCCCCACCCCATCCCTACATAGAGATCCCCCACTCCTACCCCCACCCCAGTACCAACCAAGACGACACAAAATCACCCTCCCCACTTCCCAACCATCCACAACAACCCACAAGCCACACACTCAACCCCTGCTCCAAGGACTCTACCCATAGCACAAAAAGAACCACACATACAAAAATAGATCCCTCCCCAACCAACCTCTCTATCTCTTCCTTCACCACAAAAGAAAACAAAGAAAATGAGCTGGTAAAAGAAAAGAAAAACGAAGAAAGAAACCCATACCAACTAAAACAATACCCACAACCTCAATAAAACAATCAACAAACAGGCTAAAGTCAGACACACAACCAGCACAATTGTGGCACCAGGGCGTGCCAATACCCATATCCCCACCCCAACTAACCAATAATGTTGTTAATAACACTGGCAACATTGCTTATAAACCTTATATCCAACACAGGCATCACAAAAGGTGCTGAACACCATCTCACTGACCATTCCCTGTCACAAATGATAGGGAAGATGTCCTGTTCTTAAACAAGGTCTTCCATGCCAGATGAGACCCAGGACCAACTGGCTGGAAGCCAGATGGTCCAAGTTATCCCAAATAAACACCTATATAACTACATATAGGTTATTTTCTGTAATCTACCCCCCCCCCGCTGCTTTTTAACCCAAATCTAATTCTAACCCCCCTCTTCCCCCACCCATCAGACTTTATGTCAGCACAACTTAATAGGTTTGATAGACAATATAAGGTGAAAGAGTCAGGACAACTCAGATGCGTTGGCAGGGAATCATCCTATAAAGTGGATAAGCAGAATCGCTAGCTTAAAAGCAATTACACTAAATGTGAGGTGAGTTGGGAAACCATATCAAAAGAAAATGCATCACCTCATATGTAAACACCATGACATTGCCTTCCTACAAGAAATACACAATCCACCCAAAGGAAGCAAACGCCTAAGTGAATGGTATCAAATAGTATGGGGAAAAGCCTTACTAGAAAAACTAACCAATAAACTGAAACTGACACGGTGACAATAGAAGAGGACGCCTTCACCCCAGTATGGTTCCCCTTTATCACATACACAGCCCAACAAGACAACAACAAGAATCTTCCAACAGCATACGAATCAATCTGGCTAACCTGATTCAAAAATACACACATACACACACCCAACTCTCACACAAAAACAAATCTCACTACTGCCAACCAAAGACAACCAACCACACCCTAGGCCACCCCCAACGTCTCTCACCACCTAGGAAATCCAACAAGTGAATAGTAAGAGAACCCACACAAGTGACACTGACACAAAACCCCACACATACACTAAGTAGAAGAATAGAAACCTCACCGTCCCCCATCCTCCTCTTCCCCTTCTTTTCTTCCCAACCTAATACTGCATGCAACACTGTCAAATAACAAATGAAACTGATCTGTAGAAAACACAACTTGAAAAAGAGACCATTCCTTTTTTTAAAAAACTAAGACATCAATAATAATAATAATAATAATAATAATAATAATAATAATAATAGCAGCTCTGATTTTCCCCTGGACCAGGCCCTGCTTCTTACCCTCCTTGTGTGCTTTTGCCTGGCTGGAATGTGCCCTTGACCTCTAACAATGCCTCTTGCTTGCTTGCTTGCTTGGATGGATGGAGGTTGAAGAGATATGTGTATGAGAAGCATGCTGCATGTTTATTTGGAAACCTCTGACTTTATGTGGTTGCAATATATCCTAGTGTACAGGGGTAAGAGTCATGTCCATAGCTCCACCCACTTTTGCCTCTGGCCCTCCTCACCACTGTCCTCCTGGCCCTTGGAAGATTGTTCACAAGGAAATGCATTCCATGAACTGAACAAGGTTCCCCAGCCCCTTCCTGGACCATTGGTAGAGATATCTGGAGATGTCACTGAAAGTGGAGATATATTGGATTGCCAGCATCAATAGAGTTGGGGTGTCAGAGGTCAAGATTGGAAGGGAATGTGTCATGCGTGAACCTGAAGCTTGCACAGTCATGTTCTTGTAATGCACAATCAGAGTTAAGGAACCTCAGACCCAGAGGCAAGAACTTCCTATCTGACCTCAGGAGTCTGCTCCTCACCTGCCCTGCTTTGTACTCTCTATGAGTGTTCTTGCCTGTCCAGAATTTATCAATGAATTCTGATGGTGCCCCTTGGTTGCCTTGATGGAGGACAGAGAGGGTGTGTGTGAGGGCATGCTGAAACTTGCCTACTCTATGAAGGTAAACATTTACAATTGCTGCTCTGCTGACTTTTGCCTCTGGCCCCACCCACCACTGGCAGATGGCTCCTAGTAAGTTGCCCAGAACGGAATGTGGCCCCTGGTTCCTCAACCCTGTGCTTAGAGCTGGGGTAGCTGGCATGGTGCCCACCAGGTAATCTTGGATTACAACTCCTATCAGCTCCAGCCAGCACAGCTAATAGTCAGGGATGGTGGCAGCTTCAGTGGGGCACCATGTTGGCCACTAGTGGTTTAGCGTTAATGCCCAAATATAGTCACAATATGCAATGCTAAAAATGCATTGCCCGGTCTCAGAAACTCACAACGTACACTTGCATGGGAGAATTAAAAGGTCATCCCCCAGTGCTGAAATTACATCAGTTTGTTTGTTAATGTGAGGTGTGATATGCCTAATAAAGGATTTTGAATTGAAATTACATCAGAGTGGGTGCTGGGCATGGCCTCCCAGGGGTGAGTTTTCTACAGTGGTAGGGCCATAGCTCACTGGCATGCAGAAGGTCCCAATCCTAGTATATCTTAGTAGTGTGACTTGGTATAAGGCACCCCTGTGTTCAGAGGCAGCTGGGTTTTGAAGGTAAGAGTGTTGAGGGCTGGCTCTAGTGTTAGGCAGAATGAGGCATGTTCCATCCATTGCCATCTGTCACACCTCTACCAGCATACTTCCCTGTTGCTGTGTGTTGCCTAACTCATGTATTGCTCTTTCTGGCCCTGTCACTTGCAGGTTCCCAGTTTCCTCCCTGTCAGATGGACACTGGCACAGAGTGGCCCTTAGCATCTCCTTGAACAGGTTGGCTCTGTATGTGGACTGCTGCCTGCTGGAGAGCGTTGCCTGGTCTGGTTACTTTGGCATGGGGGTGGCCACGGAGGGCCTGGTGGTTATTGGAGGTCTCATCGAGCCCTTTGAGGTCCCTTTCGAGGTGAGGAACAGCATGGGCTTGCACCTGCATTATTCTTTTCAGGACACCGCCTACTACCATGCATGAAAATCACAAGGAATAAGGCAGCTTTCTCTGTTCCCAAATAGAAAAGCTGTCTATTACAATGCACAAGGAAACTGTTCAGCAACCACAGTTCCCATAATCAGAACCATAGCTAGGTGATCTTGTGCCCCTGGCAGAACTGTCCAGATTGCACCCCCTAACCGCAGACAAATTAATTCTTCTTTCCGCCTCTCCTCCAGCCCCACCCTCTATTTAAAAACTTTTCTTATGAGCCAATAATCAATATTTTTATTTATAGACATATTTATGGACATATTGTAGCCGATTTTGTGCCCCCTCCTCCACCTGCACCCCTAATGGGGGCCCAACTCACCACCCCCTAGCTACAGCCCTGCCCATAATGAGTTCTTCCTAACACATACTGTCCATTTTTATCCAGATACTGGTAAGAATGTATATCTGCTTTAAGGGCATAAGAAGAGCCCTGCTGGAATGGGCGCTTGTCTAGTCCAGCCTCCTGTCCTCAAAGTGGCCAACCAGATGCCCTAATGGGAGGCTTGCAAGCAGGACCTGAGTCCATTCGACTTCCGAAACGTTCAACTTCCAAAGCGCAACTTCTGATTGGCTGCAGGAAGCTCCTGCATCCAATCGGAAGCTGTGGAAGCCCAGTTGGATGTTCAGTTTCCGAAGGAACCTTCAAAAACCGGAAGACTAAGTTCCGGTTTTCGATTGTCCATGAGCCAGATCATTCAACTCCTAAGGCGTTTGGGAGCCAAGGTACAACTGTATTTGTATACACTTCTATCATAGCCATTCTTCCCTTATCTCTTAATCACTGGCGGAGGAAGAGTGGGGCGGGGGGAGCGCACCACCCCTGGCAGCGCGTTCTTGGTGGGGTGCTATTGTGGCTGCCCCCCACCCGCACTGGGTGCCATGCCCCTGCAAGAAGTGTGCCACGCCCTTGTGGGTAGCGTGCCACGCCCCCAGGACATGTGCCACACCCCTGGGATGCGCACCAGCCCCGCCCCCCGGTGCCAGAGCATGAAGCTCCGCCCCTGCTCTTAATTTAACATCTCTGAAATGTTGCAACCAGTGCTTTTCTTCTAGGAAAAAGGTGCCGGAACTCACCACGAAGTTGTTACAGTCAGTGCCACACTTTTAACCAGTGCTTTTCTTCTAGGAAAAAAGGGTGCTGGTGCCGTGTACCCTTGAGTGCAGTCGTGGAACTTCATGCATCAGCACTGGGAGTGGAGAGCAGGTGGGGGCGGGGCTGGGGCATTGCATGCTGCCTGCGGGGGCGGGTCACCCAGTGCGGGGGGGGGGAGCTGAAATAGAACCCCACCGGGATCACGCTGCCCCCGCCCCCCTCTTCCTCCACCAGTGCTTGAGTGTCCCCAGATAAAAAGCACTGGTTGTGACCTTTCCTGATAGGAAAGTTGCTCCAACCTCTTGATCGTTTTGGTTGTCGTTTTTGAATCTTTCCCCACTTTTCAGTACCCTTCTTGAGACGAGTTTCCTCACACCCACCTTTCAGAAACCTAGAAAGGTGAACAATAGGCAGTGACTTAAGTTCATGTGTCTTGGAACTTTACTCCCCTACAATCTTGTTACTTTTTTATTATTCACTGTTTTATAACCCAAAACATGAGTACATAATACAGTAATAAAACTTGCATTCCGAAAACCTTTGGTGCTCATTATATTTTAACCCTTCCCAAACTCTCCCTTGCTTTCCAGGGTGCGCTGGGACAGCTGAGCTTCTGGATGGGAGATGCTGGAGTTGCAGATCGATCCTGTCAAGCCTCTTACAGCACCTGCGGAAGCCTCCTGGACAAAGGAGCTCACCATGACAGATCCCACTTCTGGGAGAAGTTTCCCCAAGCTTGGACTCAGGTGGAACTTTGTAGAGGGTTGGAAAAGAAAGGTTGAAGTGGGAAGGTAGAAAGAGCAAAGCAAATGATGATTTGATTTCTGCTTAAGAACTCCCACCAAGTGTAGTTGCAATTTAGCACCAAGTTGAAATGTTTTCTCCAACCGGAAGTTATGTCAGAGGCCTGACAGGGCCTCAGACATCACTTCTAAGGCCATGTAGGGCCTCAGAGGTTACAAGACCTCTGACGCGACTTCTGGTTTTGTGCTGGAAGTCACGTCAGAGGCTTTGCGGCGTCTCAAGACATCAGGCCTCCGACGTGACTTCTGGTAGAAACTGGAATTCATATCAGAGCCCTGCAGTGTGGGTGCTGAGCACTCCCCCACACAAAATGTGGGGGCCCAGGCACCCAGGGCCCCCTAGAGTTGGTGCCAATGTTATGCTCGGTCATGTCCCATTAGAGCCAAAGGCCATTCTGGGTGGGTGGAGTCAGTCCATGCCCTGAGCTTGTTAAATCACCCAGGCCACCATATGGTGCAGCTGCACACAAGCCCAAAAGCTTCTGATTTTGAGTTCTGGTAGTTTTAAAACCACTTTATATTATTTATTTATTTATTTATTTATTTATTTATAGCATTTCTACCCACTTCTCAGCTGAAAAGGTAGCCGGGATGGCTAACATACAATCAAAATTTGACAGACCCTACCTGCAGCCTAACAGGACGCGGGCGGCGCTGTGGGTTAAACCACAGAGCCTAGGGCTTGCCGATCAGAAGGACGGCGGTTCGAATCCCCACGACGGGGTGAGCTCCTGTTGCTCGGTCCCTGCTCCTGCCAACCTAGCAGTTTGAAAGCACATCAAAGTTCAAGTAGATAAATAGGTACCACTCTGGCGGGAAGGTAAATGGCGTTTCCGTGTGCTGCTCTGGTTCACCAGAAGCGGCTTAGTCATGCTGGCCACATGACCTGGAAGCTGTACGCCGGCTCCCTCAGCCAATAAAGCGAGATGAGCGCCACAACCCCAGAGTCATCCACGACTGGACCTAATGGTCAGGGGTCCCTTTACCTTTACCTTGCCTGCAGCCTTACCAGTTCAGAGGCAGGAGGTTCCTGATGGTGATGGGCCTCCAGCAAAACTAGTGAAATGAGCTCAGCTTCCATATCTCTCCCTCTGAGGCAGTCTGATGGAACGGCTGCCCCCAAATGATAGCTGAAGGCTGAGGAGGCCTGCTGGAGCTGGCCTGTTATAGTGGAACCAATGGCCCTTATGCTTGAGCCTCAGGTGAGGAAGAAAAAGATATGGTGCCAACCAATGTTCACTGCTATAGGAGGAGAGTTAAACTGATTGTGGCAGCAGCAAAAAAAGTAAGGTGGGAATGTCGTCGTCCCCCCAAAAAACCCTAGCATTCACAAAACCTCTGATTTAATGCCAAAAAACGCCCTTTAACCAAAAAAGAGAGTTGTGTTGGAATGAGTTTAGAAAGGTGCTGTGGCTCAGTGTCAGAGCATCCGCTTGGCATGCAGAAGATCTCAGGTTCAGTTCCTAGCATCTCCAGGGAGGACTGGGAAACCCTGGAGTGTTACAGTCAGTCAGTGTAGACAGTACTGAGCTAGATAGAGCAATGGTCTGATACAGAAGAAGGCAGCTACTTATGCTCCTGATGCAGAGATAGTCCATGAATCACAATGCAACAGTAAGCAATGCTTTGCATGCAGTTGACTGTAACCATGCCAAAACAATATACCGTATTTTTTGCTCTATAAGACGCACTTTTTCCCTCCTAAAAAGTAAGGGGAAATGTGTGTGCGTCTTATGGAGCGAATGCAGGCTGCGCAGCTATCCCAGAAGCCAGAACAGCAAGAGGGATTGCTGCTTTCAATGTGCAGTGATCCCTCTTGCTGTTCTGGCTTCTGAGATTCAGATTTTTTTTTTCTTGTTTTCCTCCTCCAAAAACGAGGTGCGTCTTGTGGTCTGGTGCGTCTTATAGAGCGAAAAATACGGTATATTTCTGCTTAGTGATGCTCGAGTCATCAGCAGGTGACTGTGAAACATTTACCAGCTATGAAAATATTGACTTCCTTCTCATCTGGCTTCTGCTCTGTTTGCATTAGGTGCCAAATGTAACCAATGAGGTTCACCGATCCTACACAAAGGTACAACTTTTTCTAAACCGCACAGTGCCCAGACTCTACTCTTTGGTTTGCCTTATTAAAACAGGAGACCCAGAGACTGCAGCATTTCTTGTCTGATAATGGATGAGGTCATTCTGGATGCTCTGGATAATAAGAATAAAAATAGCAACTTCAGAGAAGCGAGCACAGTTGTGGATGTTGTGAAGTGTGTTAGTGTGTGTATGTTTTGTGAACAGCTGGATTTTGCAAGTGCATAATTTATGTGGCTAACTGTGGATTAAGTAAATTTGATAATTTCCATATATTTGCTTCTTTGCCCATTTCCCTTCCTTCCCCTAAAATACTAAAATCCTTAGACCCTTCAGCCCCTGAGATTATACTTCTGCATTCATCGATGAGGACTAGAAACTTTAACAACATGGAATCAAGATTTGAAGGATGTTCAGCTGTGTGAAGTAATTGCAGAACACTTGCTGTTTGGGCTACAAGTGTCCACCCCACAAATCCCATTTAACTTTTCTCCTTCCTTTCCTTTTTTGTTGATTTTTTTTTAAAAAATACTGAAGCCATTTCTTTTTTTTAAAAAAGTAAGGGGAAATGTGTCCTTGTTCATTCTCCCTAACCTCTTCAGTGTCTTTCAATACCATCAGCCATGGAATCCTTCTGGAATGACTGTTTTGGCACAGAAACTGCTTTGGTCACACTATAATCACCTCTGTCAGGAGGCCTCTGGAAACATTCCACAAAGACAGACTTTTTCTATCTCTCCCCTACTTGTTAGCTTCCCAAAATAGCTTCCCACCCTGGAATTGATGGGAATGTGCAGTGAACAAAGATCCAGGGGCAAAAAGTGTGAGGGAAAGGGCCTGGGTGGGGAGAGAGGTATAGTTCAAAAAAGTTTAATTAGTGATCCTCAGTAATGAAGGACCTGGGTCATGTACAGAGTGGTATGGCATCATTATTTTAATTTGCTTCACTCCCTAATCTTTTACATTTTATGATTCTGAGTAACTGATAATGCCTTACACCAAGTCACATCAGTGGTCCATCCAGCACTATATTGCCTATACCAATGGTTCCCAATTAGTGGTCCACAGACCCCAGCTTACACAGAGGGTCCATGGCTTGGCTTTTGAAAAACAGAGGGTCCACACTTCTTATCTATTTGGTAGCCACTGACCTATGATCAACAGTGGTTGTCCAAGGTTTCAGGCAGGGGACTACCCAGCCCTTGTAAGAAAAACAATGGGGCCTAATTTGATTAGTAGAATGTCTGGCATCTGGTGGGCAGGGCTTGTGTGTTGTGCTGTGCTCTGGAATCGGCCCCTCCCTTCGAGTGTTCAGTTAGAGAGACCAACTGTCACTCTTGCTTCATTCTTGCTCATGTTGCTGTTTTAGTTTCTCTCACAGAGTATGTTATTGTGTTACAGTTTTCTTTATTATTAAAGCTTTGTTTGACATATACATGAGCCGCTTACTTTGCTGAATGAAAAGAACCTCTGCTGAAGGATGCAGGAATATCGTAAACTGTGTGAGTGAGGGGATATTGCCAGTCTGGCTAGAGAATTGATTGTTGTTGTTGTTGTTTAGTTGTTTAGTCGTGTCCGACTCTTCGTGACCCCATGGACCAGAGCATGCCAGGCACTCCTGTCTTCCACTGCCTCCTGCAGTTTCGTCAAACTCATGCTGGTAGCTTCAAGAACACTATCCAACCATCTTGTCCTCTGTCGTCCCCTTCTTGTGCCCTCCATCTTTCCCAGCATCAGGGTCTTTTCCAGGGAGTCTTCTCTTCTCATGAGGTGGCCAAAGTATTGGAGCCTCAGCTTCACGATCTGTCCTTCCAGTGAGCACTCAAGGCTGATTTCCTTCAGAATGGATAGGTTTGATCTTCTTGCAGTCCATGGGACTCTCAAGAGTCTCCTCCAGCACAGATTTTTTTTACTCACCCCACCCCTCCACAACAGCCCTACCTTGAGGTGCTGGGGACTGAACCTGGGATCTTCTGCATGCAAAGCAGTTGCCCTGCCACTGAGTTTTGGCTCTTCTGTGTTCAAACCCCTTCTGCAAAATACAGGGAGCTTGGGGGCACCCTGAAAATATCCCAGTCTAATTTTGGACTCCCCTCTTCTTTTCCTTAAGCTGTTGTTTGTTTCCGTTGCCTACTAATATTGGCTGCTGCCACCACTTCTGCCTCTGAGAGTTGATTTATGTTTCAGTTACATTTCTGCCATAGTAAGAGTGTTTGTGAGTTTCATGGGCCTGGAGAGAAATGTAATGAGACTCTGGAACTGGGACAAGTCACTCCCCACACCCTCCCTCCCTCCCAAGCTCCTAATCAGAAACAGAAAACTCCTGGGATGTTTTAGAGGTTCAGTTGGACTTGTAAAAATGGGGGGGAAGAATCCACTGCTTTGGAGTTATGGGTTAAGAAATAATGAGAAGCAGCTGAGGTACTCCCCTCCACATTAACTTTTGCCTGCAGCTTCTCCTCCTTTTGCACCTAGAGAGGTAGATAGAGAACGGCTCCATGGTTGCTGTTTTTTGTGGTTACATTGCACAGTTGTACCTTCGAAGTCAAACGGAATCAGTTCCGGAAGTCTGTTCGACTTCTAAAACATTCAGAAACCAAAGCACAGCTTCTGATTGGCTGCAGGAAGCTCAAAAATAGCTCAGAAAATTCATATTTTTTGTGGGTGGTTGGGGGTTTTTTTTGGGGGGGGGAGAACTTGCAAGAAAAGACCAACAACTTTGGGGGAAAAGAAAAAAGCTCAACAACTTTTCACTTTTTAAAATATGTCAGCCTCGATGCAGATATGGTCCTGATTCAATTCAGGGGCTGGCCCTAGCGGTCAGAGACAGCAGTGCTTCTGATAAGCAGTTGCTGGAAACCACGGGAGGGGAGGAAGGTCCTGTATCCAGGTTCTGCTTGCAGGCTTCCCACAGGCATCTGGTTGGCTACTTTAAGAACAGGATGCTGGGCAAGATAGACCACTTGCCTGTTCCAGCAGGGCCCTTCTTATGTTCTTCTGAGAGAGGGCTGACTAAGGGCAGTCAGAAGTTGCTGGGGCAGAGCCAGCGTGGTGTAGTGGTTAAGAGCGGTGGACTCGTAATCTGGTGAACCGGGTTCGCTTCCCCGCTCCTCCACATGCAGCTGCTGGGTGACCTTGGGCTAGTCACACTTCTCTGAAGTCTCTCAGACTCACCTCACAGAGTGTTTGTTGTGGGGGAGGAAGGGAAAGGAGAATGTTAGCCGCTTTGAGACTCCGTAGGGTAGTGGGACGCGGGTCGCGCTGTGGGTAAAACCTCAGCGCCTAGGACTTGCCGGTCGCATGGTCGGCGGTTCGAATCCCCGCGGCGGGGTGCGCTCCCGTCGTTCGGTCCCAGCGCCTGCCAACCTAGCAGTTCGAAAGCACCCTTAAGTGCAAGTAGATAAATAGGGACTGCTTACCAGCGGGAAGGTAAACAGCGTTCCGTGTGCTGCGCTGGCTCGCCAGATGCAGCTTGTCACGCTGGCCACGTGACCCGGAAGTGTCTGCGGACAGCGCTGGCCCCCGGCCTCTAGAGTGAGATGAGCGCACAACCCTAGAGTCTGGCAAGACTGGCCCAAACGGGCAGGGGTACCTTTACCTTTACCTTTAGGGTAGTGATAAAGCAGGATATCAAATCTAAACTCTTCTTCTTCTTCTTCTTAATGAATCGGTCTCCATTGCCAGACACTGACAACTTTTCACTGGTTTATTGCAGAACAAAGGGCACCTTAGGACCCTGGGAGTTTTTGGCTGGTGGTGATTGATAGAGGGGGAGGTATCTCTTTTCTCCCTGCATCATCTCTGGTCACTGATATGAAGAACAGATGCCATTTGAGCTATAAATCATGTAATGTTTCAAGCTGTTTGAATAGTCACCAAGGGGTGGTTGAGATACACAAGATGTACATTTTTTTTCTTTTACGGGTTCCCTTCTGAACATCCCCAGTGAAGAATGGTCACTGTGAACTCAAAATGAACCAGTCTGCTTATTTCCAGTCTTTGGGTTGTATCCAGCCGTCCTACTTAGAGTAGACCCATTGAAATTGATGGATGTTACTTACTTTGATACAACCTTGTACTTCTTAACCCTGTGTTCACTCATGTCCATTCTGTTCTATTTCTGTATTAATCTGTGCATTTAAATTTGCATTCAAATACAGCACATGTTTCAGTATGTAAACTTCTTTTCGTTTGAAGGGGGGAAATGGTTAAACCTGTTTCCTCTTAAAATATGCATACGTTTTCAAAACACTGTTAAATTTTATTTATTTTTTGACCCATGAACCTGAACATTTTGCTGCTACCTGAACCTGCAGTCTAACTCCGCCTACCTGGGAGTAAGTTCCATTGAATTCAATAGGACTTACTTCTGAGTAGCCATGGCTATGATAGCATTTGAGTTCTGAGCTGTGCATTATTACAAGAGGCGCAGATTTGGTCTGTTTTTGTTGGGATCCTCAAGTGTTCCTGGTGGAGAGATTAGATTCAGTTCATATTTAAAGGCTAAACTACCCAGTTCCCACTTTCTGAAACAGTATGTTAACTAAAAGGCAGCCATCCTTCAAAATTTGCACTTCTCCAAATTCTTCAATGCCAAGTAAGGTGGGACAAAAAATATGAGACAAAAAATGCATAGACTAAAGGAAAGCATGCACAAAAAATACAATTGTTAATGAAACTGACAATGCTGTATATTAGGGGAAATTGCTTTATAAAGATGTGCATCTTAGGCAAAACTGCAAACAGAAGTTAGAAGAAAATCACACTAAAACACACAAAATGTGAAAGAGAAACCAAAACTGACAGAGTTGTTCATCCCTAACCAGAAGGGGTGCCAACTTGGGCCCCAAGTTATGGGTGCCCAGTGGCACCTGCGATGTAACGTGATGTCACAATTTCACGACGTCATGTTGCATCAACCTGCCCAGCGGTGCTTCTGAGGCCTGGCAGTTCACACCCAAGACCTCGCAAGACCTCTGACATTGCCTCTGCAGTTGTGTAAGGCCTCCTACACAACTTTTGGTACAAAAACTGGAAGTCACACAAGAGCCCACACAGTAGGTGCTGAGCACCTACCAAAAACATGTGGGTGCCTGGGCCCCCTATAGTTGGCGCCTATGCTAACCAGGCTGGGCCAATGCAGGCAAAACTGGATATTCTTAAGTATGGTTACTGGATGAAATGTGAGCAGCAGGGTCACAATCTCTTTCTACCCAATATTCCCCCACAAATACTCATTTCCCCACCCACACTTCTTTTCTTTCTTGTTGTCTTGAGAGGCTTAGATGACACATCACTCAGAGCGTTAAACAATAAGTTTATTGTCTCCCTTTATTTATTTATTTTGGGGGGGGGAATAGAAGATGAGAACAAGTGGGTTATGTTATGCCATTAAATCCCATACAAGTATGGCTTGGATATTTGAGAAAGGAGGTCCAACTCATATTCCTGTAGTTGGAAATTTATTTAAGAGCAGCCAGAAATGTTGCTTGCCATTAAACAGTGTTCTGCTCAAATTCCTACTGGAAAGGAGAATGGTTTTAGCAAGGTGCTGCATGTTGCAAAGATAGCAAAATGTATAGAATTTGTGATATTGAGAGACGGTGTTGGGGTGGCGTAGGGAGAGCAAAGTGATTTAAATATTTATTTATTTAAAACATTTATATATTTAAAATTGGACAACACATTTATGGTTGGGTTTTCAGATGTGATGAATTGTATTATAAGTTGCATGTTTGGTCACGTATGTTGTTATCTGTAAATAAAAAAGTTTAAGAAAAGGAACAGAACAGAGGCAGAAGACTCCCCCCTGATTATCATGAAGTTAAGCACCACCTGGTGTCTGAACTGCAGAATGCCATGATCCACACATCTCTCTATTTTGCTCAAAGAAACAAATCAGGGCATTTATTTGATTCCATGTATGAGTTGCTTCCCTTAGAATATCTCAACCTGATTTTAGGTAAGAACATCAACATTTTCTTTTTTTAAAAAAAATCCACATGTAAAAACAATGAAAACATTTTATAAATAAAAGTCAGTCCATACAGTGGTACCTCAGGTTACAAATGCTTCGGGTTACAGACTCCGCTAACCTGGAAGTAGTACCTCGCGTTGCAAACTTTGCCCTAGGATGAGAACAGAAATCTCATGGTGGCATCACAGCGTCAGTGGGAGGCCCCATTAGTGAAAGCGCGTCTCACGTTAAGAACAGTTTCGTTTAAGAACGGACCTCCAGGACGAATTAAGTTCATAACCCGAGGTACCACTGTACTACCAATAATTTTAAATAGTTCAAGTATTTCAGGTGTGGGGAACCTTTGAACCTTCAGGTGTTGCTGAACTGCAACTCCCATCGGTCCCAGTAAAGACAACTGCTGGCCAGGGGTGTTGGGAGTTGTAGTTCAGCAATATCTGGGGGGCCTAAAGGTTCCCCACACCTGAGGTATTCAGACAAACCTCAAAGAGAACAGCGCCATTTTATTTAGTCACATTCACACCATACATTTAAAGCACCATGATGCCACTTTAAAATGCCATGGTTTCCCCCAAATAATTCTGGGAGCTGTAGTTTAAGTGTTCTGAGAGTTGTTAGGAGACCCCTATTCCCCTGAGGCAACCCCCCCTCTGCAAACTCTAAACTCTGTGTGTGGGAACTCACACCACCTTAAATCTGGCACTGCACCATTTATCCTATCCAGATTGTTGTGGAGCCTCTAGCAAGCCCTAGCCTATGCTGAAATGCCTGTGGCTGGGGACGGAGTGGGCATTTGTCCCTAGTCCACCCTGTGGCAACATGTGGCCTTCCACCACACATGCCAACTCCCCACTCAGCTTCCTCAAGATAGCCACCAATTTGGATCGCTTTAAAAGAGGATTAGACAGATTCATAGAGGATAACGCCTGTTGGTGGATACTAAGCTATGGTTTTCCCAGTAGAGATGTATGGAAGTGAGAGCTGGACCATAAAGAAGGCTGATCGCCGAAGAGTTGATGCTTTTGAATTATGGTGCTGGAGGAGACTCTTGAGAGTCCCGTGGACTGCAAGAAGATCAAACCTCTCCATTCTGAAGGAAATCAGCCCTGAGTGCTCACTGGAAGGACAGATCCTGAAGCTGAGACTCCAGTACTCTAGCCACCTCATGAGAAGAGGAGACTCCCTGGAAAAGACCCTGATGTTGGGAAAGATGGAGGGCACTAGGAGAAGGGGAAAACAGAGGACAAGATGGTTGGATAGTGTTCTCGAAGCTACCAGCATGAGTTTGACTAAACTGTGGGAGGCAGTGGAAGACAGAAGTGCCTGGCGTCCTCTGGTCCAGGGGGTCACAAAGAGTCGGACATGACTAAACGACTAAACAACAACAACAACTGCAATGACTGTTTTCTCCCTCCACTGAGCACTAGTTGCTAGGAATCACAAGTGGGAAGAGCACTGTTGTGCTCAGCTCCTGCTTGCAGACTTCCCAATCAAGCATCTGGTTGGCCACTGCAACAACAGGATGCTGGAATAGGCAGATCTTCGGCCTGATCCAGCAGGGCTCTTCTTGTGCTCTACCTCTACTGTTAAGCCTCTGAATACCAATCACCAGAAGTCGCAAGTGGGAAATTTGCTGTTGTCCTCAGGTCCTGTTTGCAAGCTTCCCATTGGAACATCCATCTGGCTATTGCAAGAACAGGAGGCTGAACTAGATGGACCCTTTGCCTGACCAACAGGACTCAGGCTCTAATGGGCAAACTTACACAGCGTTAGGAATCAGGAAAATACAGTGGTACCTCAGGTTACATACGCTTCAGGTTACATACGCTTCAGGTTACAGACTCCGCTAACCCAGAAACAGTACCTCGGGTTAAGAACTTTGCTTCAGGATGAGAACAGAAATCGTGCTCTGATGGCGCAGCGGGAGGCCCCATTAGCTAAAGTGCTGCTTCGGGTTAAGAACAGTTTCAGGTTAAGAACTGGCCTCCGGAACGAATTAAGTACTTAACCCGAGGTACCACTGTATTGAGAAATCTGTTTGCCAATGATGCTGTCTCACTATATGGCTGTGGAGTCTGTTCTTACACTTGTCTTCATCAACAGCAACAGCAACAAAAATGTTTCACAAGTTGCCTATCAAGACATTGAGAACTGGCACAGATTTTACCCCTAGGTTCTTGTTTAGTTTGGTTAGTGTATGGAATGTGTGAGTTGCTTTCCACAGCAGAGAGTCTCAAAATAAAGTACCAGGTTAAAATACTGTGCCACAGCAGAAAATACACAAGCATATCAAAAGTATAACTGGGCCCAGTGAAGTTTCTGGTTGGGGGAAAGTTCCAAGGACCAAATTCAGATGCCTCGAGGGACACATTTGACCCCTGGTCTAGAGATTCCCCATATTTTTTCTATTTTAAAAATTGTATTTTATTATGCTATTTGGAGTTTATGTTTAAATAGATTCTGAGCTATAGCTGCTTCTGCTTTCCATCTCCAGAGCATTATATTTGTACCTTCCCCCAGTATTGCCTTGCAGCTCTTAAACTACACATTCATTCTTGCTTTCCTCCTTTTATTTTTATTTTATTGGTGGTATTTTAAAATTATACTGTGTTTTTTTTTATGTTAGCGGTGGCAGTAAAAATAGCTCTTTCCAAATCAAAGGTTTTGTATTGGCTTGCAAAATAGCAAAATGAGTTCGGTTCCTAATGTGTTTGCTCACCAAATTTTCTCTTTTTGCTCTTCCTCTGTCTCCTAGCTTTGCTTCTAAAGAGAAGGCTCCCAATTCTATTCTTGCACACCAATTGCAAAAATAGGTTTTATTCATGTTTGCCTTTCTGGTGCAGCTGCTTTTTTTTATCCTCCATGTGGCCTGGCACCTTCTTCTTTTTAAAAAATTGCTGATACAGCTTATTTTGTTTTAGGCTCTCTGAAAGTGTCTACATTTCCTCCTCACACCTTAGGACCGGTGAGACATGATGGGATAGACCATTCACATGGTCCTGTAGTCTTTGCTTTATGTGGGCATAGGTCTCACATAGAGCCAGTGTGGTATAGTGGTTAAGAGTGGTAGTCTCGTAATCTGGTGAACCGGGTTCGCGTCTCTGCTCCTCCACATGCAGCTGCTGGGTGACCTTGGGCTAGTCACACTTCTTTGAAGTCTCTCAGCCCCACTCACCTCACAGAGTGATTGTTGTGGGGGAGGAAGGGAAAGGAGAATGTAAGCCACTTTGAGACTCCTTTGGGTAGTGATAAAGCGGGATATTAAATCCAAACTCTTCTTCTTCTCCTCCTTCATCTGTAGCATGGATGGGAAACATGAGGCTGGAATAATTGAATATGGACCTCCAGGCCTTTTCTGACTGGCCCTCAGGACTCTCCACAGGCCACACCTTCCATGAGTATTTCTGCCACAGTAAAATGTATCCTTTAATCATGATAATGGCTCCTGAGCGAAGGATAGGAGAGTGCTGAGAGTTAGGAGAAAATCATGAGGCCTGAGGAGACGTTGTAGAGGCGCTGGTTGGAGCAGGACGGGGGGGGGGGGAGAAGTTGCAGGAGTTGTCCATTGACAACTGTACCATAACTGATTTGAGCATTAAAGATTTCGGCAGAAACTGTACTTCAAGCTTTTCCGTCGGTGGGAGCTAAGACACAAAGCTACAATTCTTGCAGTGGTTAATGATCAATCCCTCTTCCTAGGGAACTCTAGGAATGTTAGCTCTGTGAGGGTAGCAGCATTCTCTTAACAACTCTTAGCACCCTTTTAAAAAACTACAGTTCCCCTGATTCTTTGGGCAGGGGAAGCCTCACTGTTTAAAGTGGTATCATCATACTTTAAACATATACAGTGGTACCTCAGGTTACATATGCTTCAGGTTACAGACTCCGCTAACCCAGAAATTGTGCTTCAGGTTAAGAACTTTGCTTCAGGATGAGAACAGAAATTGTGCTCCAGCGACGCGGCAGCAGCAGGAGGCCCCATTAGCTAAAGTGGTGCTTCAGGTTAAGAACAGTTTCAGGTTAAGTACGGACCTCCGGAACGAATTTGGTACTTAACCAGAGGTACCACTGTAGTAGGGATATGGCCTATGTATACCAACTAGTCCACTGTGCAAAGGTAGGGTTGCCATACGTCCGGACATTACCATGTATTTTGTAGGCAGATCTGATAGCTTTGTTCCGGATTTTAGGAAAGTCTGTTGACAAAGTCAATCAAAAACTTTAAGGGTCTCCTGGTTTTTACTTTTTGAAATATGGCAACCCTAGCAAAGGTAACTTGTACATTAATTGAAATGCCCTCTTTTCATCTGGCCCCAGCCATCACTGGTGAGAGATTGCAGCTCTCTGGCAAAAAGTGGTTCCCCTACCCCTGTGTTATTTAACCTCATAGTCCTTTTAGTAGCCTTTTCAGAGTGACTTTGGGTTTCCTGGTGGAGCATGATGCTTGATATGACTCAGATGTTCTGAACCACCAGCAACAGACCCTCCAAGTCTCCCTATTTTCCTGAGACATCCCTGATTTAGAGAAGCCATCCCGATTTCTGATTTGATCCTGGAATGTCCTACCTTTCCTTAGGATGTCCCTATTTCCATTGGAGAAATGTTGGAGGGTATGAAGTTATCTGATCCCTGAGCTGTCTGAAGGCAACCCTGTATAGGGAAGCCCCCCCCCCCAGTGTTTAATGTTTTATTATGTTTTTATATATGCTGGAAGCTGCCCAGAGGGGCTTGGGCAACCCAGTAAGATGTGTGGGGTATAAATAGTAAAATTATCATTATGGAACGGTGTGTCCCTATTTTCTATTATTTTTATTATTATTTTCAGTTTTACAATTACACCATTTCCCACTCTTATACAGGAGTTCTTTTTACATCTTGTTTAGCTGCATATACATTAATTCCTTTATCTTATTTTCCACACTCTCTTATCTTTTATGTTGTCAATTGTTGGTCACAAAGTATCCCCTACCTGGAATTTATATTTTTGGTCATTTTTTTTTAAAAAAAATGTGTTTCCCTAGATACTCCCACTCACTCCTTGTCTGTTTGTCATCTTGATTTCTTATTTTAGATGTCATACTGGCAAGCTCTGCATATGCAATTAATTAATTTAGCCATTGTTCTTTCCCTGGGGTCTCTCTTTTGTTTCCAGTACCTAGCATATACTATCATTGCAGCTGTTGTTGCTTTCATTTCTCCCATTTTCATTGCATTAATGTTGGAGGGCATGCAGCAATTCAGAGAAAGTTTCTTCAGTGCAAGGTGTGTGTATGGAGGGAGGTGGGAGAAATAGCTTTAAAATAAATGAATAAATGCATTTTCCCTCTGTGGCATAAAGAGGCAGAAAGTAGGACACAGATGGCAGAGGGGCCTGTGGGAGCTTTGCAGGCCTTCCTTGCTGTGGTTTGGCTGTCCTGTTTGCTCCTGATGGGTGGTTTTTGAAAAGAGTGGGGAGGAATGAGTCAGTGGCTGCTAATTATGGCACTTGGGACCCATCTCTCGGATGTGACATAGTTCTCCTCTACCGCTGCCACCAACATGCTGGCCGGTTACAAGCAGCTTTTTCTTCCCTGTCTCATAATGTTGGAAGATTCAGGACAGGCAGAAGACAGGGCTTCTTCACCCAGTGCATAGAGAAACTACGGAACTCTCTGCCACAAGATGTGGTGATGGCTGCCAACACAGATGGCTTTAAAAGCATATTCTTCTTTTTCTTCTTCTACTGCCGTGTTTTTATATGCCACCTTCCTTCCAAGTTGGGATTCAAGGTGGCTTACAACCTTTTAAAGACATCATTATAAATACAAAGTAGTAAAAATACACCAAAGTAGTTAAAATACACCAAAACACATTTAAAACGAGCATTAAAATCCAGTTTGCTCCGACAGCAGTGGTCAGCATTGTATGCACTTAGTTTTCAAAGGCCAAGAAAGACCTTGGCGTGCTAGAGGAAGGATAACAAAGAGGAAGCCAGTCTAACCTCACTTGGGAGGGAATCCCACAATCTGGTCAGCCACAGAAAATGCTCTTGTGTCACTACCAGCTGTGCCTCTAACATTGAAGGGACTGAGGGAAGGTGCTCACCCAAGGTTCTTAACACCTAGGCAGGTTCATAAAGGGAGACATGATCTTACAGGTGGACTGGTCCAAGCCATACACTGGTACCTTGGGTTACATACGCTTCAGGTTACAGACTCTGCTAGCCCAGAAATATTACCTCGGGTTAAGAACTTTGCTTCAGGATGAGAACAGAAATTGTGCGGTGGCAGCATGGCAGCATCGGGAGGCCCCATTAGCTAAAGTGGTACCTCAGGTTAAGAACAGTTTCAGGTTAAGAACGGACCTCCAGAATGAATTAAGTTCTTAACCCGAGGTACCACTGTATAAGGCTTGATGGGTCATAACCAGCACTTTGAATTGTGCCCAGAATCAGAAGCCAGCAAAGGTTAGACAAATTCAGGTGTGTGGTGGTGGTTGCGGCGATCAGTGGTCACCAGTTATGATGCACTTGGTGAAATTTCCTCTCCTGTAAGTCTGTTACCTTGTTTTCTGTTATACTTCGGGTAACCTCGCTTGCCCCTTTTGGGGCCTGGAGTATTTTGGGGGTGGTTTTGCCTGCCAGCTCTTTATATAGAACCTTCCAGAAAATGGGCCAGCCTCAACTTTCCTTGCGGCTATTTATATGCCTCTGGGTGTTGCCTTGGCCAGTGGATCTTTGTGGTTCTGTAGAGAAGGCTCCTCTCTAATTACCTCACAAGCAGCTCTTTGGGAGAATAACACACTTGCCTCAGAATGGAAGCATCTGTGCTGAGAGCTATGAGATAAAGGGCACTCTCTGAGGTGGGTCACCACAACAAAGCTTGAGGAAATTCATTACATGGGTAGTGTGTGCTTGTTCAACATGTGTGTGCCTGTTCACACACACCTCCCTTTGTTGGTAGCACAGATGTCGCAGTAGTGACAGGTTTGGTGTCAAAACCTGGGAGGTAGAATCCAGTGTAAGACCTGCTTGGCCCATTAAATTGATGGAGATGACGTGAGTCAGTGTGGTGCAGTGGTTAAGAGTGCTGGACCAGAACCTGGGAGATCAAGATCCGAGTCCCCACACAGCCATCAAGCTCACTGGGTAGCCTTGGGCCAATCACACACTCTTAGTCTAAACTACCTCACAGGATTGTTGTGACGATAACATGGGGAGGAGACCTGTGTACAGCTCTTACAGCTCCTTGACGAAGGTGAGAAATAAAAGTTAACAACAACAACAACAACAACAACAACAACAACATCATCATCATAAAGGTTAACTTCATCCATTTCATTGAGTAGAATTTAAGCCACAGCTTCACCATACATTTAAAGCACTCTTATACCATGGCTCACCCTGAAGAATCCTGGGAAGTGGGAAAGGTCATGGCTCAGTGGCAGAGTATCTGCCTTGCATGCAAAAGGTCCCAGGTTCAATCCCCAGCATCTCCAGGTAGGACTTAGAAAGGCTCCCTGCCGGAAATCCTGGAGAGCTGCTGCCAGTCAGTGTAGACAGTACTGAACTACATTGTCCAGCGGTCTGACTCAGTACAAACTATTTTTCTATATTCTTCTTATTCCTATAATTTGTAAAAGGGACTTGTTAGGAAACTCGTATTCCCCACCCCTTTGCTCTAATGCAGCAGCCTTCTCTGATTCTGCCATGTATACACCTTTCTTCCCCATTGTCACTATATTTGTGTCTTCACCCAAAAGAAAAGCGATGCCCAACCTGGTGATACAGAATAAATGATGTAAGGAGGGAGCTGCAGCCCAAGATAGGAAAAGAGCTAGTAAGGGAACACCTAGCTACTTAAAATGAATTCAGATCTCCAGGATATGATGAGCTGCAGCAAAGGGTATTAAAGGATCTTGTGGATGTAATTTCAGAGCCTATGTCTATGATCTTTGAGAATTCTGGGAGAACAGGTGAGGTCCCTGCAGACTGGAGACAAGCAAACGTCTGACCAGTGAGCTTGACATTGATACCAGGGAAGGTCCTAGAACAGATCATTCAACAGTCGGTCTGTGAGCATTTAGAAAAAGATGCTGTGATTACTAAGACCCAACATGGGTTTCCTAAAAAAATCATGCCAGACCAATCTCATTTCTTTTCTTGATGGAATTACAAACTTGGTGGAATACTGTGTCCCACTCTGGGCACCACAATTTAAGAAGGATGTTGACAAGCTGGAAAGTGTGCAGAGGAGGGAAACCAAGATGATCAAGGGTTTGGAAACAGCCTTATGAGGAGCGCTTGAAGGAGCTGAGTATGTTTAGCCTGGAAAAGAGGAGACTGAGAGAAGTTATGATAGCCATCTTCAAATATTGTAAGGGCTGTCACATGGAGGAGGGAGCATGCTTGTTTTCTCCTGCTCTGGATGATAGGTCTCAAACCAATGGCTTCAAGTTGCAATAAAGGAGATTCCAACTAAACATTTGGGGAGAAATTCTGACAGTAAAAACTGTTCAGCCGTGGAACAGACTCCCACGAGAGCTGCATCACGAGAGGTGGTAGACTTGCTTTCCTTAGAGGTTTTTAAGCAGAGGTTGGATGGCCATCAGTCATAGATGCTTTAGCTGAGATTCCTGCATTGTGGGGGTTGGACTAGATGACCCGTTTGTACCTTCCAGTTCTAAGATTCTATGATTCCATGAGTCTGTTTAAGAACTTCTCCTCCAGCAGCAACTTGTTTGGCCAAAGTTTTGGTGAGTGCCATGAATTCAGTAAAAATGGCATGCATACACATCCTGAGATTTTGGCTTCTGGAAACTCCTAACATAATCACTAAATTGCCAGGAAGAACAAAGTGATGCCAGAGAGTCCTGGTGCGAGGAGGAGGAGGAGGAGGAGGAGAGGGGAAGGAAATATCCTTGCCATCCTCCCTTTTCCCTTGGAATGTTGATACAAATCAGCAGTTGTGGCATCTTGGGACCTAGGCCATCCTTGTGGTTTCTTCTCCCGATGGTATGACAAAATCCCACAAGGGGAATGGCCTCTAAGCTGTGGCCAAGTGGGCAGGGCCATCCATCACCCCCAAACTCTGAATGCCCATGCTGAGCTAGTCCATTGAATTGAGCACCCTGTCCTTGATCAGAGCACCATGGACTTCTTCTGCATGGGCTTTCTGTGGATGGGCTTGTGGGGTGTTGGACCAGCCTCCAGCACTTTCAAGGTAGGTGGGAATCTTAGTCTATCCCCTGAATTATTGTTGCTGTTGCTGTTTTAGTACTACTATTTTGTTTTTCTTCCTATTGCCCATAACTTTTTGTTAGTAGAGCCATTGTGATGTTGCCAACTAAGTTCCACTCACAGTAGACCCATTGAAATCACCATTCATTTCAGTGGATCTGCTTTGAATAGTACTATCATTGGATTCAACCCACTGAAATGAATGGGCATGACTAATATTCCAGTGAGTCTACTCTGAGTAACACTTGTTAGAATGAGCCCTTTATCGTTAAACAGTGGATCATCATATGCTCATTGTTACAAATAATGACAAATTTTGTTACTGAGAGGATAATTAACTCCTCTTTAACTTTAAAAAAAATGTGTGGGGTGTGTGTCTATTTGCGCTCTTTTAGTTGTACACATATTCATATTACTTAGAGAAAATCATCCTGTCATCCGTCTCCCTGTTCCAAACTTGATACGGTTAAGTCAGCTTGAGCATTCACCCATTCCAAATGCTTTGTGAGACGGTTTCTAAAATTAGAAAAAGGCTTTTTGGGGATTTGGCTTGGTATGATATCTTTTCTCAGTAGCAGTTGAAAAGATTTGCAGCCCCATTCTGTGCATGTTTTACTCTGAAGTAAAACCCACTTAAAAACAATTGACTCCAAGGTAAGTGTGCACAGGATTGCAGCCTTTGAGTGTAATTCTTTACCCTAGAAATGCAAAGTGTGGATCAGTTGCTGCAGGAGATTTGTCATAGCTACAGGTGGGGGAGAAATTTGATTCAGGCCACATATAAAGGTGAAGCAACCTAATCTGTGCTTTTTAAAACAATACATGAAACTAAACTCAGCTATCCTCTTTAGATTTGCACGTCTCCCCATTTAGCAGTGCACTTTTCCAGCCAACTGATGTGTACAAAATGCATATATTAGGGTAACAGTGTGCATCAGAATGTATGTAGCCCTGAAAATATCATGCCCGAATGTTGTTTATATTAGGGGAAATTGCTTTACAAGAATGTGTGTATTAGTCTAAACTGCGAACAAAAAAATGTGTGTATTCGGAGAAACTTGCTCAAAAATGCTGGTGATTGTCATTTTTTAAAAAACAACAACAGAACAATCAATTTAGATCAACAGTGCAGTTTTTTACAATAGCAGAATAAATGATAGAAAAAAGTTTAGGTTGTGGCTGGTTCATCAGAGGAGAGAGTAAGGGAGGGCAGAACCTGTTATCGAAAGAGAAGACTGAGTCACTTTTGTTAACAAATTGAATAAAAGTACACCAAATCATCATAAATTTATCAGTTTTGATCTCCCCCAATGCCTTCCTCCTCTCCTATTTAGACCAATGTGGTATTGGTGCCTGTTGAAAAGTTAGGCAGGTTGCGGATCCAATTTCGCCATACAGTGCATAATTTTATAAACTTCTATCAAGCTGACTCTTACTTACCTTTTCTCCAAACTAAAAAGTCCCAAATGCTGCAGCCTTTCTTTATATGGGAGTCACTCTATTCCCTCAATCATTTTGGTGGCCCTTTTCTGAACCTTTTTCAAATCTGCAGTATCTTTTTGGAGATGTGGCAACCAGCACTGTACGCAGTAGTCCAAATGCATATGCACCATAGATTTGTATAATGGTATTATGATATTGGCAGTTTTATTTTCAGTTCCTTTCCTAATAATCCCCAGCATAGAATTTGCCTTTTTCACTGCCACTGCACACTTGATTGACATACTCATCGAGGTACCTACTTTGACCTCAAAATCTCACTCCTGGTCCATCACCTCCAGTTCAGACCCAGACTTGCAACTGCTCTACAGGGTTTAATACAAGAGGGGGTTTTTTACAGCCCTATCTGGGTAGACCAGTGAGTGAGTCTCAGTCTATCTGCATACAAAGTACATGCTCTATTATTGAACTACGGCCAAGTGACAACAAAGGCACCTTTTTACCTTTCTAGTCTGCACAAGCATGAATCACTAGAATGCCGTTTTCTCTCTTATTTATAGGGCTCAGAGCTTGCTGATTCAGATGTGGCTTTGAAGTCTCCTATGGTTGAACAAAGAGATCTTCAGAAGAACCCCAGTACATTCCCCAGTAGAAGCCCTACAGCTTCAGACATGGCTTCCAAAAGACCAAAGGAGGATGGAGAAGAGGAGGGGATTCTCACTTTCAGAGAAGAGCCCCCAAGCACCACTTACATGAAAATGACTAGATCTAGAATGCTTGGCTCAGAGAAGAAAGGAAATACTGAGGGCTCCATTGCCAACAGTAACTCATGGCCCTCTTCTGAGCTCCAGGATCTTCATGTGATTAGTGACAATGGTATCCCTTTTCGAAGCCCTTCCAAAGAAAGTCAACTGGGTATCAAGAAAGTGGATATCACAAGAGCCCTGGATAAGAACACTAAAGGAAAGCCGAAGGGGGAGCAGTTCCCAACCACCATCATAGACCTTGACAGCCCTCTCACCCTCTTGAAAATCCCTGAGGATGGGAATGAATTGCCTGAAAACAAACCTAGAGCCTTTCTTCCTAACTCCAGTGTGAAGGGTGCAATCTTTGTGGATAGGGGAGTTGTACTTCACCCTTCCAGAGTTTCCGTAGCACCCGCTGGTGCCACAAAATCACTGAAGACTCCCTCTGGCATTGTCAAGGGACATGCCCATAGACAAAGGACTTTGACTCTGTTGAAAGGGGTTTCCACTCAGAACTTTGGTCCTACCCACTCTTTGCAATTGATGGAGCAGCAAAAAATACTCCTTAAACCAGGACCCCATGGGCTACCTGGGCCACCAGGTTTGCCAGTAAGTAGTAGCTGCAGATTGGCCTCTATGTGGATATTGACACATGCAGTCATGTTCAGTTCTGGGACTCCTGGTGTATCATGAAAAAATAACTAGTGTTGCTCTTCTTTCTAAGTCAAGTTGAGCTATCGGCTCTTTGTTTGGTGCCAAGTACAGTTCCTTGGGAGAAGTAAAGGAGGAATACTTGGTCAATGGGTCAGTCTGACCGTGGAGGAGTTTTATCAAAGTCTGAACATGTACATTGTGTTTTCTGTTTCCCTGACTCCTGAGTTGTTTCTCATTGAGTCTGATAAAATGGAAGGTGGGGAGCCCAACAGGAGGTAGAACCAGAATCAGTGACCAGCAGAGCCAACTAATTCTAGTTTTCCCCTCTCCCTGCTGAGTTCTGCAAGAGCAACCCTGAGAGGAAGCTAGTCAGGGACACTCCTTGAACAGGTAAGAAGGCAAGTAGGTGGCCTGGGGAGTGGAGACTGGTCAAGGGTGAGTTGACATCAGTGGGGCAGTGGGCTGTTTTCCCTAATGGATCAGCCTCCACTGCTGGGTTCCCTTCACCACTGAAGAAAGACCAGCCATTTTTGGCATATTACTGGAGATTTCCCCTGCTGTTTATTGGAACTATATTTTTGCTTCTGCTTTGGAAAAGCATCTACCACTGAGTGGTCCCTTCCCACACCTTAGCTTAAGATGACCTGCGATGCACCCTCATTCAAGGCCATTGATGTGAATGGAGCTCCCCTGGTGTGCTTTGTGAATAAGAAGTAATCTAGAAGACATTTAAGACTGTAGATTGCCAACTCTCCTCATTTAATGTTGAATCCCAACATTAAATAACTTGGTGGTGTCTGTGTTGCTTTGCAGGGCTGTCCAGGGAGAAAAGGAGCAATGGGACCAAAGGGAGAGAAGGTAAGATGACTGGGAAGTGCTTGAAAATAGGTGAACACTGTCAGTTTATAGATTAAAAAGATGAGTTATTTTAAATTCTCATTTACAACCATTGTGCTCTCTCCATTAAAACTTTTGAGCTCATCAGGTGAGGCTGAAGACAAAGTCATTTTATAGAGAATTGGAAAATGCATAGTTTTCTATGCATATACCAGGGATTTTTTTCTTAATCCTGTTGAGAGCCACACTGTCTCTTGCCTTACTTTTTGCATCATAGTTGCAGTGCCCTCAAGGCTCTGTGCCCAGTGTGCCCAAACTGGTCATGCTTCCATAAATCCACCTCTGCTGGCAACCTCCCCTGAGGAAGATTGTTCAATCCAATGTCCTAATCTGAAACTTGGGCACAATAAGAACTTTTACCAATGGGCCACTTAATTAATTAAGCTCTTGTCCTCCTCTTCCTCCATAATTGTCTGTCCTTCACCCTAAGGGCCCTGGGCAAGTTTTTAATACAGTATTAAAATCAGTCCAAAACAACTGAGAACCCCAGAAATAAGCTGGATACTAAAAGAAGAAAAATGGGACTCAAGTCAAAAGCTAGGGTAAAGAGCTGCATCTTCAGCAAATTCATGGAGGGTAAGACTATCAGTGGCTGCTAGCCATGGTGCTAATTTCTCCCTCTACTTTCAAAGGCAGTATAGTATACCTTGGATCCTGAATGCCCTGGAACTTGGATTGTTCCGGTTTGTGAATGTTCTTTTGGAACCTGGATGTCTGACAGGGCTTTGGTTTTCGAATGTTTTGGAAGTCGAATTCCATTCGACTTCCAAGGTATGACTGTATGCCTCTGAATACTAGTTGTTGGGAATCACAAGTGGCAGAAGACTGCAGTTGTACTTGAAGGCTTCCCATTGGGGCATCTGGTTGGCCACCGTTAGAACAGGATGTAAGATTAGCTGGGCCTTTGATTTGAACCATCAGGGCTTTACTTTATTTATTTTTTCTTATAATGTTTCTCCCTTCCTTCTTCTAAGCCAGGCATCATTTTTATACCAGGCATGGAGAAGGAAAAGCTCCCTTATTGTTGTTTAACATAACTACAGTTTTAAGGCAAGGGTGCACACCCTGTGGCTCAGTAACTCATTTTTGTGTGGGCCATGAAGAGTCAGTGGGACCCTTAGGGGCAGAGCACACCAGCATGGGAAGTGAGCTAGGTCTAAGCTTCTGCTCTAAGCTGTTTCTTAGCCACATCTGAAGAAGGCACAAGGCCTCCCCATGAAACAGCCCTCTTTAAAGAAAGAGAAAGAGAAAGAGAGAGAGAGAGAGAGAGAGAGAGAGAGAGAGAGAGAGAGAGAGAGAGAGAAAGAAAGAAAGAAAGAAAGAGAAAGAAAGAAAGAAAGAAAGAAAAGTTTGTGCGGTAACTGAAATTCCTCATGTTATGAAACTGTGTGGTCAAGGCTTGAAACATCTTAAAGAGATTCCTCTTTGTTGATTTGGTACAATCTAATTGTTCATAGCAGCCCAGAGTGATGCTACATTGGGGACATTGCAAGAAATTGCTGCATGCTGCTCATAAACTCAAAACAGAAGACCTATGACAAATGTCACTGAACTCTGCCAGGCCCCCATTAACCCCCAATGCTGCTGACCTGATCCAGAGGCATCTCTGTTACTGCAAGGAAGTGACAGCACAAATGGGTTCCCTAAGCCAGCTTTGCAGTAGGATAAGGTCAGGACCATGGATAGCACCAAGGGTGCTAGATCAGAGTTCAAAAGCAATGGTTTCAGGACCACAATGTCCTTTGAGGCAGCCATTGGCACCTGAGCAATAATGTTTGGGGCTGCATACAATACTCGTTCTACTCAGAGCAGCCCCATTGAAATATATGGACATAGCTTAATTGGTTACAACCCTTAGTCTGCAGGTGCTCTTCAGGATTCAGGGAGTCAGAATTCCCTTCCTCAGACTCCATAGCAAAGAAACATCATTGGGGTTTGGAGTGGGGAGCTAGGTATGGAATCTGATGCTGGATTCAGGATGGGCCAAGATGAGCTGTTACTACTCATAGAGTCTTATGGCTTTGGGACAAGAGCCCTGACAGATGCTGGGTGCTAACATCATGCCGGATCCTTATCCGCCCACAACACCTGCTTACCTTTGACACCACTGTGAATCTACATAAGGATACATGGTAAACTATACACAAACAGTGCTATACTGTGCTACAACATTGTGTTGATGGGTGACTTGTAGCCATGATGGTGATGTTCTAACTCCATTATCGGTGGCAGTTTGCCTCTGAATACCAGTTGCTGGGGATCCCACAAAGGGAGAGTGCCACTACTGCGCTCGGGTCCTATTTTGTGGGCATCCTGAGAACAAGATGTTGTACTAGATGGGCCTTTGGCCTGATCCAGCAGGGCTGCTCTTATGTTCACATGTGGCAGATTGAAACAGACAAAAGCTCTGCTGTTCTACCAAAACCAAAATAAAGAAGGCACAATTTTCTTCTCTTTAGGGATACCCTGGTGGAATTGGACGAACAGGTCCTACTGGGGATCCAGGGCATCCTGGAGTACCTGGGGTCCCAGCTGTTGTTCTCTGGAAGAACTCAAAGGAGGATTGGCTGTCATTTACTGTAAGTTAAGAATTAGTGACCCTTGGGGGGGGGGCTGCCAAGTGTCAGCAATGGGCATAGCCAGAAGCATAAGTGTACACGGATAACTAGTCCTGGGCCCCAGCTGCACTATACATTTAAAGCAGTATCATTCCACTTTAAACAAGTCATGGCTTCCCTCAAAGCACACCAAGAATTGTAGTTTGTTGAGGGAGCAGAGAACTGCTGTGGTGGTGGTTTAGTCATTTAGTCGTGTCCGACTCTTCGTGACCCCATGGACAGGAGCACAACAGGCACTCCTGTCTTCCACAGAGAGCTGTTAGAAGACCCCTATTTTCCTCACAGAGCCACATTTCCCTGTGTTCCATAGGAAGAGACTATCAGGGATTGGTTTGCAGGGGAGGGGGGAGAGACAGGAATGTACAGAGAGCCTCCTCCTGTGCTGAGTAGATATACTTCGTCAGAGTCGGGGGAGGAGAGGCTGTCGGGAGACACAGAAGTTGAGAGAGGGAGGAACCCAAAGGCTGCTACCAGAGAGAGAAAGGAGCAGTCTCCATCGCTTAGTTTTTCACGTAAGGAGAAGAAAAGAAGGGGGGGCTTCCGGGGTTTCTCTGCTGGAGGGGTAACAGGCATGGAGCACTTCCGGGTTCTGTTAGCAATTGAGGTAGACATGCTTTTGAAACCTCTGCACTGTACTTAGTTTTGGACCTCAATAAATCATGTAAAAGACAGGCAGGAGTCCCGGGCTGTTATCTCCACAAGCAGCCATTAACCATTGTGACAGAGGCACTGATTGTTTAAAAAACTCTGGGTCACAGCTCTATGAGGGGAATAGAGGTCTCTTTCGCAGCACCCTCAACAAACTACAGCTCCAAAGATTTGGGGAGAGGGAATCCATGACACTTTTAAAGCAGTATGATGCTGCTTTAAACGTGTAGTGCAAAGGGCCCAGTATTAAGAGATTGCCCTGTTTCAGCTTTTATCATGGCTGCCTTGGATTAGAACTCTAAGATAGGAATGAGGAAGTGGGTGCAGTGTGGGTCTGAGTGAAGACTCACCCAGAGAATGCCTGTGCTGCTGCTATAATTGCATTTAAAATTAGCTTTAAACGTATAGAAAGGGAGTGGCAGCAACAGCAGTGGGCGGGCTGATGGACAGGAACAGTGACTGTCTAGCCAATCGGTCCTGGCTGGCACTTCAGGCAGCGGATGGGGAAGTGCAATCCACACCCTCCATCTACCACCTGGACTGCCTGGCTCAAGATGGGATCAGCCCTGTAAACTATGGAATTCACTCCAAGAGGCAACAGTGGCCACTAATTTGGGTGGCTTGGAAAGGGGTTGGGCAAACACACGGAGAAGGCCCTCATTGACTACTCAACCTGATGTCTGTGTTCTACCCCAAATGATGGAGCCAGCAATGATTCTGGATACCAGCTGCTAGGAATCTCAGGTGGGAAGAAGTGCTATTGCATTCCGGTCTTGTTTGCAGATTTTCCTGGACTGGGCACTGTGAGAACAGAATGTTGGACAAGATGGGCCTGATCCAGTAGGGCTCTTCTTAAGTTCTAACATCCTTGCATTCTTTTCTGTTTAAAATGAAGAAAGCAATCTGCCACTCCCCTTGTTTTTCCATATTGCCTTTTGATGCAAAAATTCTGCTTTACAGTGAAGATCCCTCAGCCCTTGTCTCCTGCGTCTGTTATTGTTGTTGAAAATAGAATCTCAATGTTCAAGTGAAGGATAATGTTTCTCCTGCTGCCACCCCCATAGTTCTACCCTCATGGCTTTAGAATGAAACATTTCCCAGATCTATAGTTCCTCCTGATGTACAGGAGTGTGTTTAGAGAGGAAAAAATATATTTAACTGGCCTGGGAGAAGAAGGCAGGGGAAGTGGGTAGGATATGGTTCCCCAGTCTCTCAGCCCTCCTGACAGATTGTCAGGGTTTTTTAATTTTATTTTTTGCCGTTTCTGTTCACATTAATCAATTTGGGATCAACTTTAAAGGAGCCAAAGAGGTCTGCTTCTTCTTCATCCTGAGCTGAGTTTGCTCATCTGTCAACTGTCCAAGAGCGGCTCTGTGCGGTTTTTTTATTAGAAATATTTCCATATGTTGAAAGATCTTTGGTTATTTTCCTAGAACAGATTTCTGAGCTCAGTTTCCCTCAATTCTCCCCTCATCCACTTCCCTCTTCCCCTATTTAGAATGATGTGCAATATCAAGTTTCCGATTTCTCTGATCTCAGAAATTCAGTAAAATAGCAAACATTTTTGCTCCTTTCCCTTTCAAAAGAAATCTGTCTTTTCTGGTTTAAACATTCCAGAGGATGTTGACCTTGTAAAAATCTTATTAGCTTATTTTTCTTGGAAAACAAAATTAGCAGTGTGTTTCTGTTACCTTGTCCCTCACTCTCCCTTCTTTTCTTTTTTTAAAAGCAAACCTCATTTTATCAGCTTCTTCGTGCGGGCTGGCCAGTAAGTATCCCCCCCCCCCGATGGTTGTTATAAAGGGTTCTAGCTCACCTTTCAAGGCACGCTGCCCTCATAAGGCAGTTTGCAAAGATTTAAGATACACAGCATGAAGACACAATACCCCACTAACCCCTCTAATGTTTTAGCAGCAGCAGCAGATATCTACAAAGCAAATTAAAAGTCTGCAGACCCTGGGCTGTATCCAATCTTAGTTCTTCTTGGAGGAGACCAACTGAATTTGATGGACATTTGTTGTTGTTTAGTCCTTTAGTTGTGTCCGACTCTTCATGACCCCATGGACCAGAGCACGCCAGGCACCCTTGTCTTCCACTGCCTCCCGCAGTTTGGTCAGACTCATGCTGGTAGCTTCAAGAACACTGTCCAACCATCTCGTCCTCTGCTATCCCCTTCTTCTTGTGCCCTCAATCCTTCCCAACATCAGGGTCTTTTTCAGGGAGTCTTCCCCTTCTCATGAGGTGGCCAAAGTACTGGAGCTTCAGCTTCAGGATCTGTCCTTCCAGTGAGCACTCAGGGCTGATTTCCTTAAGAATGGATAGGTTTGAACTTCCTGCAGTCCATGGGACTCTCAAGAGTCTCCTCCAGCACCATAATTCATGATGGACATTACTTAGGTGCATTTGTTTCAGAGTCTACTCTGAGGTGATACAGCTCACAGAATAGAACAAAAATGGCTTTAAGCTCCCCTTGGAGATCACCAATGAAAGGCCATTTTATTTCCTTAGGAAGAAAGTTTCAAAGGTGTGATGCCAAAATAGACAAGATATTGTCCCTGGTAACCACCACAGTATCACTGGTCCCACTCACTGGACCAGAGAGTGGAACCGCCAGTGCAGATCTTAAAGTTTGGACTGACTCATCCATGTACAGGTAGTCCTTCAGATAACCTGGTCCCAAACTGTTCAAAAAGTGTCAGCTGCTGCTGTTAGGTCAGACGGGGTGATGCTCCGCCAAGCTTAGTTAGCTCTCAGTCTAGCCCCCTACCTGCCTACCTTCTTACTTTAAGCCAGTTTGGAGCTACAAAGATGACCTCCCTCATCAATGAGCTGCTCAGACTAAGGGAACCCAGCAGATCTTGGAGCTTTAAAGCATGGTGCTGATAACACTAAGGTCACAGGTTCGATCCCCATAAGGGACAGCTGCATATTCCTGCATTGCAGGGCATTGGATTAGGGGATCCTCAAGGCCCCTTCCAGGTTCCAACTCTACAATGCTATGATTCTATTACATGTTACAGCAGGCCATAGCACTGGATTGGCTCTCTGCCATCACCTGATTTGTAGGGTCAATAGCATGGGTCGGCAAACTAAGGCCTGGGGGGCCAGATCTGGCCCAATTGCCTTCTGGATTCAGCCCATGGATGGTCCGGGAATCGCCACGTGGATCAGTGTGGGGATTCTGATCATTCGGGCTGTGCCATTTCCCCCCCCCCACACACACCATGGCAGCGCCTCCTCCCTCCCTCCTCCTGGCTTTTCCCTGCCCTGCCTAGAGGAGGAAGGGGGCTGGGTTTTGTTGAGCCGTGGTTGGCTGAGTGCAATTTTAAGCAGCCCCTCTCTAGAGCCAGCTCTTTCGCGCCACTCATCGTCCCTCCACCACCACCAGCCCCTGTCACTTGCAAGGTACAGGAGCCATGGTTGGCTGAGCACCATTTAAAGCAGAACAGCCCCTCTCCGGAGTTTGCCCTTTCATGCGACTCATCGTCCCTCTGCCGCTCGCAAGGCACAGATAAGCAGGCACCGGGGCTTGTCAGGTGCTGTGGAGAAGGGAGGGATTTTTTTTTTCAAAATATAGTTTGGCCCCCCACAGGGTCTGAGGAACTGTGGACCGGCCCCCTGTGGAAAAAGTTTGCTGACCCCTGGTCAATAGGATACTAGTAAGCTGGCCTGTAACTCCCTCTTCTTGCCACCAGGTGGCATGTGGAATTGGGTGTCACTACCTGACCCGTGACTACCTGACCCGTGGGGACACGGGTGGCGTGGGGACACGGGTGGCGCTGTGGGTAAAACCTCAGCGCCTAGGACTTGCCGATCGTCAGGTCGGCGGTTCGAATCCCCGCGGCGGGGTGCACTCCCGCTGCTCGGTCCCAGCGCCTGCCAACCTAGCAGTTCGAAAGCACCCCCGGGTGCAAGTAGATAAATAGGGACCGCTTACTAGCGGGAAGGTAAACAGCGTTTCCGTGTGCTGCGCTGGCTTGCCAGATGCAGCTTGTCACGCTGGCCACGTGACCCGGAAGTGTCTTCGGACAGCGCTGGCCCCCGGCCTCTTAAGCGAGATGGGCGCGCAACCTCAGAGTCGGACACGACTGGCCCGTACGGGCAGGGGTACCTTTACCTTTACCTTTACTTACCTGACCCACAGGGAAATGCCCTGAAGCATCTGACCCCAGATCACAACATGCTTACATGGGATTTTGTGTGTTTCTTGTTCACACGCTTGCCTGAAGTGGAGTTGTGGTGGGCGGGGGAAGAAGAGGAGAGAGAAAATAAATGTCTGATTGTAGTGTGTGTGTGAATGGGCCCCAAGTTTCACCAGGTTCATTCTCAGCAGTTTGGTGGGTAACTGTGTTGCTTTTTATTTATTGAATACCATCATCTAGAGCCAGCCTGGACCTCCTGGACTACCTGGTCACCCAGGAAAGCCAGGATTGCCTGTAAGTAGCAGTGGGAGAGAAATTATGTTTGGTTCATATTAAATTCACACATTTCAAAACTATATGTGAACTGAAATGCAACGGCACTTAGAAATTTGCATTTCTCCAACCAAACAATGTGTGTAAACATGTATATAGTAGGGGAAAGTGTCATAAAAATTCACTGGCAAAAACAATGTAACCCCCCATGTCCCAAAGAAAAGAAATTATTTAAAACTAAATGTCACAGCATATACCAAAAATATTGAGAACCGAAGCAGTGAATTCTAGAATAAAACCTTAATAACAATTGAGCCAAGGATCTACCGAGTCTGTATGTGGGAGCCAGGAGAGATATTGCTTCAGCAGCAATCAGCCTGAGACTTAGCCCTGTATGGGAGCAGCAAATGCATCCTAACTGCTAGCTCCTCCTTCATTGGAAAATATTTCTTCAAATAAAAAAGCCCAGTCCTGCTCCATAAGTCATTTACTCTGACGGAGCAGGGATTCTCTGGGGCTTCCCGGATGTAGTCCTCTGACTTAAAGGTCAGCAGTGCAACATTGTCAGGCAGGGCCGTCTTAAGCATATGTGGCACTGGGGTGCAAAGATGTGCCCAGCGCCCCCCCCAGGTTGCCCAGAGTTGTTAGCCTTTTTTTAGGGTGGGCCGGCGAGGCGCGCACGGCAGAGCTGGCCTGGCCAGCCACCTCATCAGCAACCGAGGAGCCCGAGGTGGCAGCAGCAGCAGAACAAGACTGGGACCAGGCACCTGGGAGGAGGGCGGGCAAGCAGAGCCCAGCACAACAACGGTCGAGCCTGAGGCAGTGGCAGCAGTGACTGAGTGAAGCTGGGCGCCTCTTGTGAGCAGCGTGCACTGGGCGGGCCTCTCGACGGCCCGTCAATCCCAGGCACGCAAGAGGGCAGAGCTGGCTGGCTGCCTCAGCACCTCGCTCACCTGCAGCAAAAGAGGTGCAGCGCTCCGACGGGCTCTGTTCCACTCGGCAATGGCTGTCGGCTCTTCCCAATCCCCGGACTCCAAATATCGGCCCTGGACTCTCAGTCTGGTGCCCCTGAGAGCCCAGCACCCAGGTGCCCTGCACCCCTAGCGCCTATGGGTAAGACAGCCCTGTTGTCAGGTCAGAGAGGCACTTGCATTGGAGACTCCTCTTGCAGAAATGTGTCTGGGGCTGATCTTCTCTGGAGTTCCCCTCCTTACCCAACCTCATTCCCTGAAGAAGGGGATCTTGACACCAGGATCATGGCAGGTGGAATATCCAATATCTTTGGGATATATTCTTCCTCCAGTGCAGAATTGTGACCCTTGTTTTGGGGGGCGGTGGGTGACGGGAGAGGGTTTTGCCTTTGCGATGACTGTATTTATGTTGAGCTTTTATCTGCAGGGACCTCCTGGACATCCAGGGGAGTCAGGTGTAAAAGGATGGATTGGATACCCGGTAAGACCCACACTGTTTCCCATCTCTTAGTATAGTGCAGGGCACCACCCCCTCTAGTCACTTACTCTCCTACTTTCCCTGGATCGGTCCCCACAGAGAAACAGTGAAGATGCATGCACACCCACACACATGAATGCTGCTTTTTCAAGGAAAATCATATCCAGTAGAGTTAACCTGGGTCTCAAAAAAGCACATAGAGCTGAAAGAGGAAGTGGGAAAGAGTGCAATTTTCCTAACTACCCTCCACACTGCATGGTCAAGGGTGCAGTGAATAGAGTAGCTCAGAGGCTTTGTGGGGCATTGGGGAAAGACAGCCACAGGTGGCACTTTGGCAACTCCTGAACTAGGGGATGCAAAGTAGGACTTCATGCATATCTTCCTTCATTATGGTTTTAATAATAAGCTGCCTCTTTCTCAAGGGTGAACCAGGGCCACCAGGCCTTCCAGGTCATGCTGGGTTTCCTGGTTCAGATGGACTTCCCGGCACAGATCAAAAGCCCGGACAACCTGGTGTCCAAGGTGAACAGGTAGGAGCCCAGATTTAATAAAGCACTTTCCCCAACCCTGCACTAAAAAATGGCTTTGCTTAGTGCTGACACTGAAAGGAAGGTTGGAGATAAGTCAGTACCTTGCTTACCCTGGTGCTAACATCCTAACATAAAATCTGCAAGTGGATCATTTTTCAGCAGCCAGGGCTGCCACCGGAGTTTGGTGTTATCTGAGAGCAAGATCTACCACCTTGCACTAGGGCTACTGATGATTCTCAGAGCCTCTACGTTCCTGGCTTGTAACCACTGCTTATTTACCTCCCCTCTCCAGTGTGCATGTAATGATCAGTGTGGAAATTTGACTTTACATCCATCTCTTGTCTTGGACTCTCTTGCACTTTACCCAGAAGAAGAGGTTAAATGAGCAAGCAGCAGCAGCAAGAAGGAGATGAGTGTACTGAGATCATCATGCTCAGGCACCCAGCAAAAAGAAACAAGAGCCAGCCCTGTCAATGGTACCTCCTGGAACCAAGCCTAGTTCCCAAACTTTCTGTGCTTAGTTATATGTGTCTGCCTTTCCCCTTTCCCTGCAGGGTCCACAAGGATTTAGGGGAGACTGGGGGCCTGCTGGAGACAGAGGAGATGAGGTGAGTTGGAACTATAGGCTTGTTGGAAGAACCCAATAATACCTCTTGTTTTACTACCAAAGTCACTTGCTATTAATTTGTTCGGGAGCTGCCAGTCCCATCAGCTGCATCTGGGCAACCAAATCATGATTTAAACTGTGGTACAAGAAAGGGTTTGGTAAACCCAGAACCACCCCACATCCACAGAGTTAGCAGCTAACAGCAGTTCTACTTAGCTGCTTACAGACGCTGGGAGCTTGTGACCAGGGGTATTTGTGAGGGAGGGCTCTTAAGAGGGAGGCCCAAAGTTCTGTCTCACAATGTGTGCATACCCTCTAACATTTCTCCGGTGAAAATAGGGACATCCTAAGGAAAAGCGGGACATTCTGGGATCAAATCAGAAACTAGGATGGCTTCTCTAAATCAGGGGTGTCCCTGGGAAATAGGGACACTAAGAGGGTCTGTGTATGTAGGACCAAAAGACATGGATGGTGATGGACTCACCATCCAAATCCAAAAAGGCAGGACACACAATAAAAAAGGGAATGGGAGGGAGGAGGAAAAAAGCAAGCTCAACTACAGGTTCTTAAACTTACAGTTGATATCAGTGGTAGTTCTGACTGCCTTGCAGTTGATAAAGAACAACCCTCCCCTGAAGCATTCTTCCATCACAGAACAAATCACAAAGCAGAGCACTGGACAGGGTCTAGCCCAGGAGGACAGGGGAGCTTCTGTCCCACAAATGTAACAGGAAAGGGAGGACTGGAGAGGCTGCTAGTGGAGAACTGAAGCTGGTCACTATTTCAGTTCATTAAGCTGAGATGTCATCATTGGAGCATTCCTAATGTACTGAGCTCCAGTTTGTTGTTTCTGCAAGCATCTGGGGGGTGGGGGGTAGGGACTACTTGCTTCCCTCTCCTGTTCTCCTGATCATAGCTGTCAAGCGTCCCTTATTTGGCAGGACAGTCCCTTATCCCAGCGCCATGTCCCGCAGCTGTCCCTTATTGATGATGTCCCTTAAATTTCCTGGGTTTCAAAGGAAGCAGCTCCTCTTCCTCCCTCCCTGCCGGCCAGGGAGGAGGGAGGCTCCAACTGTGTTGTTTGGCTGCGTTGCTCACCCAATAAGAAGTCTAAGAATGACTGGGGGGTGTAGCTTGCATGCCTTGTTCTGATCAAATCGGCTGCGTTGCCTGGGGACTCGCCTTTGCTCAGCGCTTCCCAGCGGAGAGGTGACGGTGGTTTTCCTTGAGGCTTGAGGCTTTGTTGGCTGCTGGCTGGGCTTTCTACCTTTCTACCTTTGGCTCAGAGGGGCTCAGAAGTTGAACATACCTGTGCTTGGAAAATCCCTTATTTTGGCTGCTGATCCCTTATTTTCGAGGCTGCTGGCCCCTTATTTTCAAATCTGTAAGTTGACAGCTATGTTGCTGATTAGCTTATTAACCATGTGCAACAGCCATCTTGTGATCTAAATAAGATTCATATTTTTCAACACAGTGCTGCAAACACTTGTGGAGACCAGGTTCACCAGTGGCAGGCAGTTATGAACCATGCCAAGTGCAAGTCATCCAAGCAGCAGACAGGGCATCCAGATGATGCTCAGAGCAGTCAGGGCAGCTGGCTCATAGACTGGTAATTTGTGTAGGGGAGCATTCAAGAACAGTTTCCCAACCCTACTCACCTGTAGTCTAAGAACTTAAGAAGAGCCCTGCTGGGTCAGGCCAAAGGCCCATGTAGCCCAGTACTCTGTTCTCACAGTGGCTGACCAGATGCATCAGTGGGAAGCCTGCTAGCAGGACCAGACTGCAACAGCTCTCTTCCAATAATTTGGAATTCAAAGGCAGACTGCCTCAAACGCTAGAGGGAAAAAAGAACCACCGAAAGCCTTGTCCTCCGTGTGTCTATATAATCCTCTTTCAAAGCCATCCAAGTTGGTGACCAACACTACCTCTTTTAGGCACAAATTCCATAGTTTTAACTTTGCACTGTGTCAAAAAGAATACTCTCTGTGTACAGTTCTGTCCACCTCATGTCCAAAAAGATACTGTAGAGCTGGAAAACGACCAAGGGGGTGAAGTAACTGTGGGAATGTTTAGGGATGCGGGGGGTATATATTGTCTAATATATCCTATCCCAACTTGTCTTTACAAGTTCAACAAAATCAGCAGAGTTAACATTCCCCCCTTTTTTTAAACACACGCACAGCAGGTAGCTTGCTCAGACTCGTTAGAGTCTCTGTAAATATTTCCTGGTATTTTCCCCGTTTAATCCTTCCTAAAATAAGACACTACACAGTCTTCTGTAAAGTATAAAACGTTTACTCACAAGTAATCATCTGTTCACACAAAGGTTCCCAGAAGGCAGACTTAAAAGGTTAGAACATAGTTTAAATATGGTGGCTATCTCCTTATGGGAGAAAGCCCCCCTTTTCTTCTCTTGGCCTGGAGCCAAGGGTGCATCTCAGTAGTGCTGTTGTTAAGATGGCACCGATAGAGACAAGAGAGACAAGATGGTAGCCAGCCTGTGGTTCTTTCTACTTCTTGAGAGGCCACACCCATCTCAAGTTACACATAGGAAGTTTCGTCTCAGTCCTGAAAAGCAAGAAGTTCCGGCTGGAGGACTGAGACAACCTTCATGTCTACTCAGCGATGTTGTGTTTGACTGCACCTGATTCTTACATCCCACAGTAACTCCCCTTTGAAGAAAGGTTGCAGCAGCATTTGGGACTTTTTTTGTTTACAGAAAAGGTGTATAAGATGATAAGTTTACAGAATTATGTATGACATGGAGAAAGTGGACAGAGAAGAGCTTTCGTCCCTCTCTCATAAGGCTAGAATTCATGAACATCCAATGAAACTGAATGTTGGAGGATTCAGGGCAGACAAAAGAAAGTCCTCCACACAGTGGAGTTAAACCATGGAACCATGGAACTCATTTCCCCAGGAGGTAGTGATGGCCACCATCTTGGATGGCTTTAAAAGAGGGTTGGACAAATTTCTGGAGGATAAGGTTATAAATGACTACTAGTCATGAAGACTATGCTCTTCCTTGATGGTGAGAGGAGTAATACTTCTGAATATCAGCTGCTGAGAACCACAGGATGGGATCCCAATATTACAAGAAGGCTGATTTCGTACAGCCACTTTAATCCCCACTGCCTCATCCTTCTGCATGTGTAGATCAGGCCTAACAGTTGAGGAACTGAAAAACGTGCATCCCATGTGTGTGAATGAACTCCGGCATCCAGTATCCAGATAAATAATGGAGGGTGCCTCAATAATTTTATCGTTTTTGTATATGTGTCACTATGGGGCCTTTGAAGTTGGGCAGGACAAATAAAATCAGCTGTATGTGCCTCTTTCAGGGTTTTCTGGGAGATCCCGGCCCTCCTGGAGAAAAAGGAGAAAAGGGGGCAAAGGTGAGTGTAGCGGATGAGACCCCGTCCACAATAAACACATATTTGATTGATTTATTTTTAAAAAAAATATTTTTATATTGGTGTTCACAAAATAAAATAAAATAAAAAATAAATCTCAGAGCAGTTTACACAGGTACCAGGCAAAAGCATTTCCTTTTCGGCAGGCCTTCGACTCTTATCTGTGACCTTGAGTGCGTGGGATCCTGCTACTTAAAAATACTTTTGGATTTTAGATTTTTTTGTTTGTTTCCCACCCTTTTATGTGTTTGTTTATATATTGTAAGACATATATTGTAATCATCAGCATCATCAACATCTGATCAGGTTGTCCCAGCCGCTCTGGGCAACTCCCACCAAAATATTAAAAACACAATAAGACCTCAAACATTAAAGATTTCCCTGCCCTCTTTTATAAACAGTGCATATATATTTCCACAATCTCCACCTCCTCCTTAAGATAAAATTGAAGAGCAGGTTAGCAGCCTTCAGAAGAACTGTGGAGGAACAACAACAACAATTTTATTATTTATACGCTGCTCATCTTGCTGGATTTCTCCAGCCACTCTGGGCAGCTCACAGCATATATCAGAACATACTAAAACATCAAAACATTAAAAACTTCCTGATACAGGGCTGCCATCAGATGTCTTCTAAAAGTGAGATGGTTGTTTATTTCCTTGACATCTGCCGGAAGGGTGTTCCACAAGGAGGCTGCCACTAACAAGAAGGCCCTCTGCCTGGTTCCCTGTAACAGTAAGAGAACCAGCAGCAGACCCTCAGAGGAGAACCAGTTTAAGCCAGCTGTACTCAGCTTCTCTGAAGGAATAACCTTCTGCTTGTTTCTTTCACACAGAGAAGCTTCCAGAACCCTCTTGAATTACCGTATTTTTTGCTCTATAAGACTCACTTTTTGCCTCCTAAAAAGTAAGGGGAAATGTGTGTGCGTCTTACAGAGCGAATGCAGGCTGCGCAGCTATCCCAGAAGCCAGAACAGCAAGAGGGATTGCTGCTTTCACTGCGCAGCGATCCCTCTTGCTGTACTAGCTTCTGAGATTCAGAATATTTTTTTTCTTGTTTTCCTCCTCCAAAAACTAGGTGCGTCTTGTGGTCTGGTGCGTCTTATAGAGAGAAAAATACGGTAATTAGAATATAAAAGATCTCTACACATCAGATCAATACTTTCTGTACCAAGAAATGCAAACTGACAGTTAGATGATCCCAGTTGCCACTCCCAGTCACCAGTCTAGCTGCCGCATTCTGGCTTAGTTGTAGTAGGATGTTTGTATCCTTCATTGTATGTCATTTTTCATTTTATGTCATTTTTCAGGGGGTCAAAGGAGAATGCGGACCTTCTGGACCTGTTGGGCTCCAGGTAAGCAATTTGGCTGTATCACTTTGGCTATTTAATCTATCTTCACAGCAGGGATGGGCAACTTCTCATGGTTCCTTAAATCTTTAGCAGAGCAAATGTATTTTGTCAAGACCCCTGAGTCTGATAGTGATCTGGGCTTTTGTCCAGATGTTAGTGTGACTCTCGGGTTCAAAAAGGTTCCCTTCAGTGTCATTGTCATCAATAAATAACATCACCTCCAAATATTATTACATGACATTATAGAGGTTTGTCTTACAGGGTTTGATGGGCCCTAAAGGTCTTCATGGTTTTCAGGGTCTCCCTGGGCCAAAGGTGAGTGGTTCCTGCTCTGCTCCTTTAGTCCTCTGTTCTAAGCATGATACTTTTTTTGCAGCCCCTTTTCATTCTAAGCAATATGTACTGATATCACTGTTGCCCATTTGCCTGGTTAATTTTTTTATTTGATTTGATTTATATCCCACTTTGCCTTCAAAGAACTCAAGGTGGTATCCATGCTTTCCCCCTCTCTATTTTATTCTCACAACAACCCTGTGAGGTAGGTTAGACTAAGAGTTTGGGGCTGGTCCAAAGTCACCCATTGAGCTTTATGACTGAGTGGGGATTAGAAGCATGCTTTCCCAGGTCCTAGTCCAGCGCTCTAACCACTACACAACCCTGGCTTTCTGTTGTACAGGCCTTAGTGTTAGTGGTTTTCCATTGGCAAGAACATTGCTTAATTTTGCAGCAGTCTCCAGCCCTGACTGAGTTTCCTCTTGCAATGGCATAATGAAGTTTGGATTTCTTTTGTTTTTAATTTGTTTTCAAGCTTTCTAACCTGCCTCTCTGGCAAGATACTTAATAGGGATAAAAGCTGTGTTTACTCTAAACATATTATATTATATTATTTAAATATTATCTATGTATCCCTTCATAATTCAACAGAAATCTCTAGCTAGTTTTTTAATCCCAGCAAAAGGCAACATAAGCAAACAATACAAACTTCCTATTCACAATCCAGTAACTACTAATCATCACCATTCCACATTTTAAGTAAGATAATGAGTAAATAAATATCTCTAAACAATGCGCATTAATATTTTTTAAGCTCATGAGAGAAACAAAACATATACAAAACATAAAAATGTATCAACCTGCATCAAAATGCAGCTTAATTTATAATGTATCAGAGAGGATCTATATGAAAGGAATCAAAACTAAGCACTAGCAAAAATTGATTTATGTGCATAGGCATAGTCACTCTTGTTCTGCATGATGTGTTTTGCTTTTGCTAACTATAAAAATATCAGGCTAAGGGTCCATCCTCTACAGAATGCTGTGACCCTCCAGATGTTGCTGGACTATAACTCCCACTATTGGTTGTGCTGGCTCAAGCTACAGAGCGAAGGCCTGTAGCCCAGTGGCAGAACATCTGCATTGCACACAGAAGGTCCCAGGTTCAATCCCTGGCACCTCCAGGAAGGGCTGGGAAATATTCCCTGCTTGGAATCCTGGAGAGCCTCTGCCAGTCAGTGTAGACAATATTCAGCTAGATGAACCAATGTTCTGACTCTGTATAATGCAGCTTTCTAGATTCTCCATAAGACTGAAGAAGTTGTTGTTTAGGAAGGTAGTGTCTAATTTAAACATTTTATCCTGTTGTAGGGAGATGCCGGCTCCATGGGCTGTTCAGGACCTGCAGGGCCTGTGGTAATAATTTCACGTTTTCTTTAGTTACTTGTAAAATCCCTCTTGTGCTCATCCTGCCCCAGTGTTTTTCATTAACCTGTAAAATGTCAAAATAAAGCAACAATGCTTTTAATAAGTTACCCAAACAAGCAGGGATGATAGATAGAACAGCAAGCTTTCCTCCCTCACTGATTCCTTCTTGACTAATTACTTGTTAGTTGTTTTTCTCTCAGACTCTACTCCTTCCTCTTTCTTCTCCAGTTCAATTAGTGTTAGAGCTTCCTTTGTTAATCTCATGACTTCAGGATGGCCACATGCCAGTTTGTACTCATAATAGCCTTGTTTGCCATGAGTTTAAGTTTCTTCTGATTAAAATGATGGGGCTGTTGAGTCATGAGGAGGGTTGAAAAAATTATCTAGCCCAATTTCCAGACTCCGAGAATATCTACAATGCAGATTTAAGTACTGGTTGGATAATAAATTACTCTCCTTGAGGAATTATCGGAACTGTAATTTTGTGAATGATACAAATATTGTCTAGCAGTTTCCAGGATTCTTTGGGAGAAGCCATGACAGTAATCAGTCTGTAGTTCAGATCGTCCATTAGGACTTTCCTTGGCCATCACTTTATATGGGGCAAGTGTGGGAAGAACTTAAGAGCTTTGGACAGATGTAAAATAAGCAAATCCCATGCTGGAGATCATTAGGAAAGGAATTGAAAATAAAACTGCTGTTATAATGCCTTTATACAAATCTATGGTGGGACTACACTGTGTATGGTCCTAGTCACCTCAATTCAAAAAGGATACTGTAGAATTGGGAAAGATCCATAAAAGGATGGCCTATATGATCAAGAAGACAGAGAAGATCCCTTATGAGGAAAGTTCCCACTGCACATCACCAATTTAGCACTTTTGAGAATCAGTGGAATTCAGGAGGAGTCTCTATTTAGGCCAGAGGATTGGCCCTTGAAGGCTCTGAAGTTCTCTCAAGGGGGGTGGAGCTTGGAGAAGGGAGTATGGAGTTGCTGACATCATTCTGTCACAAGAAACAATGGAGTGTGGCTCCAGGAGTGAAGTCAAATTGTTGGAGAATCACAGTGCATGCTGTGGCTGCAGAGACTGGTAACTCATAATTGCTGCCTTCTGCAGCACCAAACTGGCAAGCCTGGGCAGTGTGTATGGAGGTCCTGGGCTGCCCAGACGACAAGACCCCATCTTGGTCTCATTGATGTGGTCCAATGGAAAGCAGAGCAATACATTTGGCACCATCTTGGCTGCAGGAGGCATACAAGGTGCCATCCAACCATCTTAGAGTCAGGATGCTGTCAGCAAGTCCCAGCTGGTTGCCCAGGAAAGTATAAAGACAAGGAAAAGTTTCTGTCTTTGAGCTCTTTGCTCTCCTACTTTTAAGGCTCACCGGGTTCTGGGAGATGGAGGGTCTGGAATGCTTTCTAATGACAATGTGTCAGCTGGGTGTTGTTCCGGCTCTCCCAGGATTTCCCAGCTTTTCTCCTCATCTGCCTCTGAGCTGCTACCTCCCTCAAACCCCTGTTGTAAAGCTACACTGTCTTCCTCTTTCTCCTCCCTGCAAGGGTCAGGATGGGGAGGCAATTTCTGTCCGTACGCCTTTGAACCGGTGCCAGTGACTGGGCTCAATAACTAGTACTGCCCTGACTGGGCTAGGTGACTGGAGCACTTCCAAAGACCTTCCGCTCCTGAAAAACAGGTCTCAGTGCACTGGACTCACAACTGTGCATTGTGAACACCATACTCAGCAGAGTATAAACAACACGGAAGAAAGCTGGGAAGCATAACTTCTTTTATTTCTAATAGCTACTGCAACTAAAACTACTGGCTTGCATGAGTGTTACAGCTCTCACTCAGCCATCTAGTCACTACATAGATAACACACAGACTCCACACAGAGTCAGGCAGGAGCAGAAGAAGCGAAGAGCAGTTTCCACACACCCCCTTTCTGAAAACATCATATCAGGAGGTTCTCACAATGGGAGGGGGTAAAAATATCAACAGTTTCCACCATTTCTTCTCTGCCCAGTCCCTGACACTTAGGGACTGCACTCTGGATTTGCATAGGATTTACTCCTTAGCCTTTTCTTCTCCCAAAGATGTCCCTCAAGGCAGCAGGTAGGAAGTATGGAGACAGAGACATAAAATGTTCCATTTCCTCCCAAACTTTGTTGGAGCAAATTGCTCACTCAGAGCTATCTCCAGTCCACTAACCTTTGCCCAGCCTTGCCTCAGGTCTTTCACTACTTTCATCATGGGGTCCAGCATTGTTTCAGAACATGACAATAATGCTCCTCATAGCTGTATGTTAATGCTTTTTGTTTTGTTTCATTTCATACATGTAAAAAAATGCTTGCCACAAAGTTTCCCTTTAGCAGAGTCCTCCAAATTTGCCTCAGGAGATATTTGCAGTCAAATAGCACCTGTCAATAAATATTTCTTAATTGCACAACAACAAATTCAGTCACCTTATCTGTGTTGGTGTTTATAGGGTGAGCTGGGGCAGCCAGGACTGACTGGAATGCAAGGAGTTAATGGCTCCCAGGTAAGTGTTCTGGGAATATTGAGGGGTGCAAATGCAAAATGCAAAATTCCATCCTCAGAGAAATTATTTGAACAGCAGTCAGGAGGGAGGTGAGGGGGGGTAAGTGGATGTAAGATTAACAAAAGAACAACATGCTGGACCAGGTCAATAGGTCATCTAGTCCAGCATCCTGTTCTCATAGTCCACAACCATATTCCTCAGTGGTAGACTTGTAAACAGGACCTGAGCACAAGAGCACTCTCCCCTCCTGTGCTTACCAGAAGCTGGTTTTCCGAAGCATTACTGCGTCCAATTAAAAATTCCACATTTTGACAAGTGTTAACAAACCATTAAGGTTCTCCACTCCTGATCTGCAACCTAAGTTGTCTGCATTCGTCTGCCCTTTGGCACATTGCAAAAACATTCATAACTCTGCTCCCTCCCTCCCTCTCTCTGTCTCTCTGTACGTGTTGAATATCTACAACTAGATTTCTTCATTAAAAGCAATGAAAGCCGAACATAGTTTCAGCTCTGCTTACCAGTTCTTGGGTTCTAAAGTAGCAACCAGCACTCTGCAAATGTTGAAAAACATCAACACAGCTGGTGCTGTCCTCTGAAAAAGGGAATGGGCTGTGAAATATTTCCATGTGAGAAGAGGGGTGGGGTGCAGAAACTGTGGCCCCTTCAGTTGTGGTTGGACTCCCAACTCCCAGTAGTCCCAGTCAGCATGGCTGATGGCCAGGATGACTTGGTAGTCCACCAACAATAGGGGAGGGGGGCAGAGGATCCCCATCCCTAGTTTAAAAGGTTTAGATTTTTTTTTAAAAAAAAGGATGAATACACCACTCTCACCAAGAGAAGGTTACTCAACCTAAAAGTATATGTATCTATGTATTATAATGTGACTGTGTGTGACCGAAAGTTGTTGTTGGTTTTTGTTTGTTTGTGTGTGTGTGTTTGTCTGCTTCAGGGAGAAACGGGGCCTTCAGGCCTGCCAGGCCCACCAGGCTCTCAGGTATGTACTCATTTCTGGAATTGCTATGGCAACAGAGCTGAAATGCCCAAGGGGTGTTGGTTTCGTGAGGCAGAAAAGGCAAAATACACCCTGCCCCCTTGTGTTCTGTTCTGTTTCTTCAGAAAGAAAATACTTAATCATGAACTAAATCATTGGGATAGAAAACACAAAGTTACAGGCAGCAGAAGAGTGGGTGGGTTTCACATTGAAATCTGTGGGGAATTAAAATTAAAAGGGATAAAGAAAATGAATGAACTGCTTCCAAATCATTTTTGAAAACAATAAAAAAAGTGCATGAATGGAGGAACCAAACAACAATTTTTCTCTCTCTCTCTCTTTCTTTTGCATACCCTTCATTTGGTCTTGTACCACATCTGGGACTTCCTTTCACTCTCTTTAGGGCCCACAAGGCTTAGAAGGGAGGCATGGGTCCAAAGGACTCAGGGGATTACAGGTGAGTGGTCCATACCTTCCTTAGAGACATGGGACACAATCCTCCAGATGTCTTGCTGCCTGGTGATCCTTTGAAACAATCTCTCCCCCCCCCTTTATTGCAAATAAAATAGAAATTTTAAAGCAGCATCAGTTCACATTAACAATGAGGATAATCCATCCATCCTAATTTAATCATCTATATTAATATAAACAGTCCTTATATCCAAACAGATGTGCAAACAAGATTGGTGGTTACAAGCTACATGTTCAAGTGTAGAAAGCACAGTGAGATCTTCACTGAAAAGTGTATGGTCAGTATTTATCCTTCTAGCCAGGTAGTATGTGGTTTTGTAACAGCTTGCAGGATCCACTTTTACTGTCCATCTGCTCATCCTCATGTCACGGTAAGATAATCATTTTCCTTTTAGGGTCGCTTTGGGAGAGAAGGACCCCCTGGAGCCAAGGGACACCCAGTAAGCACAATATCTTTTTCTTTCGCCTCTTGCCTTTTAAACAACCAAAGAGTTGCTCTTTGTCCCAGTAACTGATTGGCACCTTTTTCCATCTTCACAAAAATCATCAGTGAGGAAAGAAAAGAAGAACCACTGATGGTTAATATAGTCCATCTCCACTGCCCTGAAGCACAGTATCTTCTGCCTAACCAAGATCTTATGAGAACCTTTTTTATCCACTTTTCTTTCTCTTGAAGCTACTGTGAGAATAGGATGCTGGAATAGATTCACCATTAGCCTGACTCTCCTTCTGTTCCTTTATTATTTTTACTAAATTTATAAGAACATAAGCACATAAAAAGGGCACTGCTGGATCAGGTGAAAAGCTCATCTATTACAGCATTCTGTTCTCACTGTGGTGAACCAGATGTCCCATAGGATACCTACGGGACCGCCTCTCCTGGTATGCCCTGTGGAGGACCTTAAGGTCCACAAATGGCAACACTTTGGAGGTCCTGAGCCTCAAGGAGGTTAGATTGGTTTCAACTAGGGCCAGGGCCTTTTCAGTACTGGCCCCGACTTGGTGGAACGCTCTGTCACAAGAGACCAGGGCCCTGCAGGACTTGACATCTTTCCGCAGGGCCTGCAAGACAGAGCTGTTCTGTCTGGCCTTTGGTTTGGACTCAGTCTGACCCTTATGTTTCCCTCCCCTTATGGTTTTGATCTATGGGCTACTTTTAAAATGAGGCTGCATTTTAACCTGTATTTTAAATTGGGTTCCCCCCCCCATTATGTTTGTACTGTGATTTTATTGGTGTTAGCTGCCCTGAGCCCGGCTCTGGCTGGGGAGGGTGGGGTATAAATAAATTTATTATTATTATTATTATTATTATTATTATTATTATTATTAGGAAGCCCACAAGCTGGATTTCAGTGTGACAGCAGGTCATCATCCCCATGATTTCCAGCAACTGGTTTTGGGAGGCATATCATGTCTGACAATGGAGGTAGCACAATAGCTAGCATAACTAGTAGCCCTTTGATAGCCATATTATCCATGAATTTGTCTAATTCTCTTTTAAAGATGGTCCACATCAGTCACAGTCACTACACTTTGTGGGAGTAAATTACATAGCTTAATTAGTCCTCAAGGATTCAAAGAAGTGTGTAAAACAAGTTTGGATGGTTGTGTTCTTAAAGCCAAAAACATAAGAGTTCAGCTAGATTTGGTCCAGTATCCACACCTCCTAGTGGCCTACCAGATGCCTGCCAGAAGCCTGCAAGGCATGTGTAAATATAAGAGCACACTCGTGATTCCCAGAAACTGGTATCCAGAGGCATGTATCAGCAGTAGGGAACCTGTAGCCATCCAGATCCGGTTGGACTATAATTCCCACAAGCTCCTGCCAAGTATGGTGCGTAGTCAGGGATGGTGGGCGGTAAAGTCTAGCAACATCTGGAAGGCCACAGATTCTCCACTCCTGGTATAAATAATTAAATTCCAGTGCCAAAGGAATGAGAAATAAAACAGATGTGCAGCTGATGCAAAGGACTTTGCATGCAGGAGGTCTTGGGTTCCATCCCTGGCATCTCTGTGTAGGCATGGAAAACACCAGGGGAACTTCCAGCGTTGACAAAACTGAACTATTTAGGTCAGTGGTTTGACATCGTAAGATAGCTTCTTGTGTTTGTGTGTCCTGTTTTCTCCATGCTTGTAATCCCTAACATTATGCTTCCTTTGTCATGTTTCAGGGAGAAAGTGGTCTTTCTGGCCTTAGAGGGGTGCATGGACAAGACGGCCTAATGGTATGTGTTGAAATCTGCATGGAGGGGAATGGTGTGCTCCAAGCGTACTAGCTGTTCTCCTTTTACTTACTTATAAAATTATTCACGTACTGCTTTTTCATAAAAAGGAAATATCAAAAAATGTTTACAACAGTAGCACATAAAACATTAGAATAAAAACCATATCAAAGGTTAAAAATTGACATCAATTAACTATTGTGGGAAAGGTCTATTCTCAGTTGCCTGCATTGGCCCAGTAAAATAAAAAGTTTTCAGCAGGCGTTGTAAACGTTGAAACAGAAGGTGTTTGCTGAATCTCTGTTGGCAGAGTATCCTGCAGGATTGGGCTGATGACACTAAGGGCCTAGTTTCTTGTTCATAGAAGTAGACAGAGGCACAGGGTCTTCTGAATAACCTGTTTATTCAGCATTCATTTGATTTAATTCTGCAAAGCTTATGCAGTGAGACTGGGTAGGAGTGGTTTGTGAGTATATCCTACAATATATCATTGCTGCAGCAATAGTGCATTTATACTTGACTGTCAACACAACATTCTGCTTTATTAGTTGTTTCATAATGCTTCCCCAGTGTTATTGTGTTATTCCCGTCTGGAAGGGCCCTCTTCCATTATAGAGCAAGAAAAGAAAGAAAGAAAGAAAGAAAGAAAGAAAGAAAGAAAGAAAGAAAGAAAGAATCCTGTAAAATATTACAGGATTTCAGCAAGAAGCTATGCTTGGAAACGAAGATTTTAGCTCTTCTAGTACATAAAGGCAGGTTTGGGGCTCTGTGCCAGTCGCTGAAGCAGAATGGAATACTCCCTTTCATTCTACCTAATCAAAATAAGTGAGAGACAAACAATGTGGGGTTCTTATGTTGTTGTTTTTACTGAAAACTATTTGAGAAAGTATTTGATTCCCCCAGTATATAATTTCTGTTGCCCACCTTCTCTGCAACTGGTTGCCTCGGGTTAAACAAGTTTCTTAAACAATATAACAGGCATGCAAAATTCATTTGCAAAAAGCAAAAGTTAGACTAAGTAGATACGGATGAGGGACTGGAGCTCAATGATAGAGCATATGCAAAAAGTTCCAGGTTCAGTCCTTGACATCTCCAAAGACTTTTATCTGAAACCCTGGAGCACTGACCCAGGGGCAGAGACTGTGATGATGGGGGGGTTGTTCGGCGCTGCCACTAAGTGTAGACAATAATGAGTATATTATAAGGCAGTTTTCTGATGTTTCCTATTTAATCCACTCCTTTATTAAGAACATAAGAAAAGCCTGCTGGATCAGGCCAATGACCTGTTGCCAGTGAGAAAACCCACAAGCACCAGAGCACTCTCCCTTCCTGCAATTTCTAGCAACTGTCATTCAGAAGCTTTGATGCCTTTAAGAGTGGATACAGAGAATGAGCACCTTGTGAAGAGGGGTTGATAGTTAAACCACTCTGTTTAAAGTGGTATCATAGCTCTTTAAATGCATGACCTGAATATGGCCTTAGTCATGTCCATTAATTCCACTGAAAACGCATAGTCTCTCAGTTAACACGTGGTTGCAAAATGACTTTCTTCTCACTCTTGTTTTCTCTCTCTATTTTCTGGTCACATCTGCACCAAACATTTAAAAGCACATGCCGTCTCTCAAAGGACAGAGGCATAAGATGGGTGGGTCCAGGGGAGTTCAGGGTCCGGGTGCACTTTTGTGCTCGTGCCTTCCCATGTCTCTGTGAGGAGAATCAGAGCTTATAGGGTTAAACAGCTCAGAGTGAGCGTCCTGCCCACTGGGGGTGGTCTCCATCCAGCGATCTGTTCTTTGGTCTGTGTGAGACTGGTTTCGGTTTTAACCAATGCAGGGAGACAACATGCCGTCTCCGGAGTTTCTGATTTATTTCTGCTATACAGTGGTACCTCGGGATGCAAACAGGATCCGTTCCAGAGCCCTGTTCGCATCCTGAAGCAAACGCAACCCATGTCCACGTGTCTGCGTATGTGCGGGTCACGTTTCGCCACTTCCAAGTGTGATTTCATTTTGACCCCGAAGTAATGCGCTCCGTTACTTCCGGGTCGCCGCAGAGCGCAACCCGAAAATACTTAACTTGAAGCACATTTATCCTGAGGTATGACTGTAAAAATAAAGCTTCTTAGAATTAGACCAAGAAGCAGCATAGACTCTCTTTTCTGCATGCCGGCACACAGAGCACATGCTATCGTACGGCAAGCTGAGTGGCAATGGAAGCGCACCGGACAACCCCCCATCATCACAGTCTCTGCCTCTGGGTCAGCGCTGACCCGGGGGAGGAGAGCAGGAGAGTGAATAGCAATGATGCCACCCACCCTCCTTGGCTGTGGTGCACCTTGCACCCGGCCACAACAGCTACACCTCTGGGTCAGGCCTGACCCAGGGGCAGATAGCAGTTTGAGGGTGGGCAGCGGCTTCCCTACCCCTCTACCCCTGGACTGTGATGCTCAGGAAGTGCAGCTCTGCCACTGCGAAAGGATACTGAAAGCTGCAGCTTGCCTGTGACAGAGCTACAATTCCCTGTACCCTTAACAAACTACAGTTTCCAGGATTCTTTGGCAGAGGCCATGTGCATTACATGGAAGCCATGTATGGTGTGGCTGTAACTTCTGTTAAGTGGCTGAGTACCATGTTCCATTGGGGATCTGTCACAACATGCTTTGCCTTCAGAGGATGCTAGGTTCAATCCCCTCCATCCCTAGGTACGTCTGAGAACCTGGAAAGCTGCTGCAGTCAATGCAGTCAATACTGGGCCAGTGGTCTGACAGTGTCCTATGTTCCTGTGAGCAGTGCCAGATTTATGTACAGTGGACGCTCGGGTTGCGAATGTGATCCGCGCAGGATGCACGTTCGCAACCTGCAGCATTTGCAACCTGCATTGCCACGTCTGCGCACGTGCGGGTTGCGAATCGGCGCTTCTGCACATGCGCAAAGCACGATGTAGTGCTTCTGCGCATGCGAGAGCACCAAAACCCATTCCGGTACTTCCGGGTTCGGCGCGGTTTGCAATCTGAAAACACGCAACCTGAAGCATCTGTAACCCAAGCTATGACTGTATAAGCTAAAGAAGCTATAACTTAGAGCCCCACTCTCTTGGGGGGAGGGCAAAAAAATAAATAAAGGGAAAAAACACTGGATATACATTTCCAAAATATAAAATAAAAAAATAAAATAAAACCTACATACAGCAACAGTGTTTTGTGTTGTGTAGGCACTTTTGATGTAAGTAATGGGCCCCACCTACTATCCTGCTCCCTAAAATATCGCTGGTTTGCTCATTTTTATATAGAGGGTGCCTACATAAAATATGTATTTTATGATAAAATACATATTTTGTTATGTGCAAGTGGCTTTAGATACCTATTAGTTCCATAAATTACCATATAGCATATCTTCAACACAAAATACAGTGACAATTTGTTGTTGACAAAGGAAAGCTGGACATATAAAGGGCCCCATTACATTTAGTAGCTTAGGGCCTCATCAAACCTAAATCCGGCCCTGCCTGTGAGTGTATATGCTACAAGCATATACTTTGAAAAAAAACTTTTTCTGCCTCCAGCTAGACTCCCTCCCCTGGGCTAGAAATGAGTTCCCTTAGGAGTTTTGCATCACCATCAGGAGACTTAAGTGTGATTGATTAGGTGTAGATTTTGGGTGTTATTCCTCACCCACCCTTCCTTCCAGCTTGGGTCTGATGATGTTCTAACTCAGATCAGGTTCCTCAGGAATGTTCCCTGTTTCTGAACCCTTTCTTCCTCTGTTTCTGCTTCTTCTCTTGTCCATCAGCTGATCAAAGCCCCAAGGTGACAGATGCTTGACATTGAGAAATGAGGCTGCCCCATCTCACTTGCACAAACTGGTAGCTTGAATGTGGTAACAATTTTCCTCCAGGCATTTCCTCCTGCAGGGAAGGGGCCCCTGGAGCTCAGTGGTTCAGCAGCTCAATGGTTTAGCATCTGCTCTGCATGCATAAGGCCACAGGTTCAGTCCCCAGCATCTTCAAGTAGCACTGGGGATTATGTTGCAGGGAATGTCCAGAGAAGTGTAAATGCAATACTTAGGTACCTAAGTTGGACTAAAGCTGGACAATATATACTTGCAGCCCTCAAACAGTTTGAGGCCAAATCCATTGTGCAGCTTGTATATGGTGCCCAGTTAGGGCCCTTTGCCAATTGCACACCATTAGAACTGGTACAATCTAAACTGTTAAGATCAGCTGGACAAGTGCCCAAACACATCTCCAGTGCTACAATATGTTTCAAAACTGGATTCGTAAGAATTGAGGCTAGAGTATGGTTTGCCAGACTAAATTACTGGCTGAGACTATTCTTCCTCCCAAGTGGCCTTGCTCCCTTAACTATTAAGGACAGTTTCCAGATGACGTGGAAATGTGCAGTGATAAACGTACAGTGGTACCTCGGGTTGCATCCTTAATGGAACGTAAGATGCGACGGCGCATCTGCACATGCGCGGGTCACGTTTTGCCGCTTCCGCGCATGCATGTGACGTCATTTTGAGTGTCTGTGCATGTGTGAGCAGCGAAACCCGGAAGTGATGCACTCTGTTAATTCCGGGTTGCGGTGGAGCGCAACCTGAAAGTGCTCAACCTGAAGCACGTTCAACCCGAGGTATGACTGTAATAACAACTCTAGGCCTCACCCCACAGATCCTACTCAACATGGGGTATTAACAAGCCAAAAAAGCCCCATCAAACAGCACGTGGAAGATACAGAACACCAAGCAAATTTAGCCAGGTCCCTGAAATTTTTAATCAGTGAAATCAGAAGACACTTCACCTCCCAGAAGCCATATATAACCAAACTTGAAATTCCAAAATAAAGTTTGGTGCTGATACAAATCAATACTAATCAGAGGTTCTGCCCCCTCTAACAAAAGCCTGCACCCCTAGCAAAAATCCTGGCGATGCCCATGCCATGTCCCCCACCAGTTTTCCCGCAGATGGAGAGATGGTGATGATCTACCTGTTTTGTATGTGCTGATTTCTAGCGGTGAGCCGAAATGTTTCCCCAGTTAAATATCTTAAAGGCTGTCACATGAAAGAGGGAACATGCTTGTTTTCTCCTGCTCTGGTTGGTAGGACTAGAACCAATGGCTTCAAGTTACAAGAAAGGAGATTCCAACTAAACATTCAGGGGGAAATTCTGACAGTAAAACTGTTCAACAGTGGAACAGACTCCCCCGAGAAGTGGTGGACTCTCCTTCCTTGGAGGTTTTGAAGCAGAGGTTGGATGGCCATCTGTCAGGGATGCTTTAGCTGAGATTCCTGTACTGCAGGGGGTTGGACTAGAAGACCCTTGGGGTCCTTTCTAACTTCTATTAATTTTCCTGTACCATTAGTGCAGTAGCTCTCAAACTTCTTTCTCTGGGCACACTTTCAGAATAATAATTTACTCACGCCACACCAGTTTTTTATTGATAAGAAATACATTGGAAAGCAAAAAGAAGCAACTCCTAGCAGTGCTTGGTTTTGAAAAGATACTTATCCATATTCTGCAAAAAAATTTAAAAAATACTATACTGTACTGAAATGTTTAAATGTTTATTTGATTGTCAATGAATCTTCCCACCACATTGCCATCCTCTCCTGCCACAACAATATGGCACACCACACCTTTTGAGAACCAATGCATTAGCAGGTGGCAAAGTTCCTGAGGGTAATCATTTTTTGTGGTCCTGCTGAACTATTCATAGGGAGGCAAGACTGTTCTCTCCACAGCTGACAGCTAATATTGGTCATTCTCAGGTGTCTTTGGGGAGGGGGAAGGGAGGCTGCCATTCCCAGAGAACACAGTGCCCAACAAAATATATGGTAACAGGATGAAGGGTATCCCCCAAATTTCAGAGCATTTAAATCTTCTTGGATAATTTCCAGCTCAGTCTTATAGCTTTCATGTGTTTTATTGTGGAAAGGAGGGGATGAAGGGAAAGTGAGGGCAAGATTCCGTGTCTTAAAGTTTCTTTGGCTTTTTTATAAAAAAATACCTTTTGTCTCTATTTAAGGGGTTGACCGGGAGCCAGGGCCCTCAAGGACCCCCTGGGGACCATGTAAGTGGCTTTGCTTTCTCCACCTGAAATAAATGTTCAGTGAAGTGAAAGTAATAGCAATGGACAGAGCACTCTGTTTCTGATTAATGTCAGTGTCACATGTGTTCAGTGCTAAATCCATCCTGTCCTGTTTCCACCTCAGTCTTCTTTTTTAAAACAAAAGACATGAAAATCGGCATCAACTTTTATCAACTTCCCTACCCATCACAAGATATTAATTTTTGTATATGTTATCCCTAAAATATGCATTTATACACACATAATTTTATCCTAAAATATGCATTTTATTGAAGCCAAGGAGCAATGATATCATTCTGATTCATCTGGGATAGGGAGGCAGGAATCTGTCAATTTCATTTTTTCTCAGATCCCCATTTTTCCAATCTTCAACTCAATTTCCTACATTTCAGGATCAGTATGCAATTTGGTGGTCCTCCCCGCCCCCCACTAAATTTTGTCAGTATTTGAAAAGTTCCATCTTAACCCCAAAGAAATGGCTTGGTTGAAAATTCAGCCCCACTGAGGAATAGACCAGGTATAGGCAAACTTGGCCCTCCAGATGTTTTGGGACTACAACTCCCATAATCCCCATCTAACAGGACCAGTGGTCAGGGATGATGGGAGTTGTAGTCCCAAAACATCTGGAGGGCCAAGTTTGCCTATGCCTGGAATAAACAAAGAGGAGAGTGCAATTCAAAAGATTGATTTGCCGAGGCATGAATGGGGCCTCTCAGCCTGGCCCTCAGCCCTCTCCCTATATTTCACACCCATCTCCTCATGAATCTGCCCAACACCCTTCATGATGCTTCAGTCTGTCAGATGTAATGCATTCTTGAACCCTAGTGATGCCTCTTGCTTGCTTGCCTGGATGAAGCCTGGAGAGAGGTGTATGCACACATGGATGCTACTGACTTTTCTGTGACTGGAATGTACAAAAGTATGAGTTGCATTTGCTATTCCACCCATTTTTTTTACTCTTGCCCCTTCCACCACTGGCCTGGAAGGTTGACCCCAAGGGGCTGGAGCCTTTGAGTTGAAAAAGGGCTCCCCAGTCCTTCACTAAAGGCTGACCAGGTCGTGCTACTACTGCCTGTTCTCAATGACCCTCTCATTTTAACCTCTACTCTTCCAGGGGAGCAAAGGACCAAAGGGAATAAAAGGGGATCTGGGACCCAAAGGTGACCAGGTATGGTAACATCTCATGCCCGGGGATGTGTAGCAGTTATTCCAGTGCAAGGTTCCCTTTCTGATATTGTTGCATGCTCCCTATTCTCCTGAGCAAGAAACAAATGCATTGTACGCTGAAAGTATCCGATTCCTGTCCTCAGCCAGCTGAAGAAAGGCCTCTGCTTGGGTCCCTGGAGAACAGCTATAAGTCACAGTGGTGGCTGGTGCCCATTGGGACTGGTAGGATGCCAGGCAGGGAAACCAATAGTAGGTGGTGCCAGAGCCAATGATTGGCAGAACCACCGCTTCACTAGTTGTAAGTGGCAGGCAGGTGAGAGCAGACTGAGGATGGTAGGGCTTTGCCAGCCTCTACTGAAGAGTCTCCAATCCTGGGCTAGGTAGACAAAAATTATATGACCTGATGTAAGGCAGGCAGGGGCATACCTAATGGTTGTGTAAGTTGCCCCCCCAATGGTGCAGGCACAGGGGGAAAGAAAAATTATATATCTCCCCCTTGTTCGGAGTGGCTAGCAGCCCACCCACCCATCTGTGTGCTCCCCAGGCCACACTTCTGTTGCTCTGGGTGGCCAGTCAAGGCACACAGAATCCTCTGGGTGCCTCAGCAGAGGCATCTGGTCACTGCCGTGGGCTGTTGCAACAGCAGGAGGCCCTCCCCAGTTGGCCGGCAGTGCTATTAGAAGTGTAAGCGGAGTGCCCAGCAGGGCTCAGAGGGAAGAATGACAGAGAGAGTGGCTGAGAGTTGCAGAAAGAGAAAAAAGGAAGGGAGGGAAAGAGGAGGCAGAAGGAAAAGCAGCGAGTGCAGGGAGGGAGGGAGACAGGCAGACAGATCGACCATTAGAGGAGGAGGAAGTGGAGGATATGGAAGAGGAACACAGCAGACCCAACCCTGATGGTCACAGAGGAAGAAGAAGAAGAAGAAGAAGAAGAAGAAGAAGAAGAAGGAGGAGGAGGAGGAGGAGGAGGAGGAGGAGGAGGAGGAGGAGGAGGAGGAGGAGTTTGGATTTGATATCCTGCTTTATTACTACCTGAAGGAGTCTCAAAGCGAGAGGAAGTCACTGGTGGAGTGAAAAAGGCAACAAAAGCTAACTTTTTGAGTTTCTGGTCTATGGTCTCTCCTGGCTTCACTGGTGCTGATACAGTTCCTTGCCAAGGGCGCAAGGAAGCCTAGGTATGCCTCCAAAGGCAGCATAATGATTGCTGCTGCTGCTACCAATACAGCATGGATGTTTTGCACATGAGCCATACATTTAGGATGAAGCAAATGAATGGTATAGTTCAGAGGCAGACTTTGGTAATATGGCACCGTGAGCAAGGACAGAATTGCCCCCCTCCCCTATTTCTTATTTTCACAATTCCTTTTGGTACAGCTGCTATTATTTTGCATCCCCTCAGCTCAGCACCCTGTGGGGAGGGGACTGCCTACACTGCCCTAAATCTGGCACTGTATAGTTAGATATAATCCTGATGTTCCTAAAGCTCCACAAATGATTTAGGTCTCCCAATTTCTTCTTTTTCAGGGTACGTTTGGCCTCCAAGGGACCAGGGGACTTCCAGGGGTTCGAGGTGCTTCAGGGCTTCCAGGGTTTCCAGGGGCCAAAGGAGTAGCTGGACCTCAGGGACCTGAAGTAAGGAAGGGTTTTTTTTGTTTTGTTTTATTAAGTTTTTAACCCTCCCAGGGCAGCAAGCAACAAAGCAGCAAAATCATTTCATTTTTACAGTGGTACCTCGCAAGACGAACGCCTCGGAAGACAAAAAACTCGCTAGACGAAGGAGTTTTTCGTTTTCTTAGCCGCTTCGCAAGACGCATTTCCCTATGGGCTTGCTTCGCAAAATGAAGCTTGCCCCGCAAGCTCCAGGGATAGCGGGGAAGCACAGCACGTCTTCCCCGCTGTCCCCGGACCCCTTTTGAACCAAGGGGCGGCAACGGGGAGAAGTGATCTTCTCCCCTCCGCCCCTTCCCTTGCTTTAAAACAGGTCCGGGGACAGAGGGGAAGGCGCGCAACGCTTCCCCTCTGTCCCTAGACGGTCTCCATAGGAACGCATTGATTGATCGGAAACCATGCTTCGCAAGACGAAAAACTCGCAAGAAGAAAAAACTTTTTTAAGAAAAGCATTTAAAAACCACTGAACATGCTTAAAAGCAATCTAATATATCTCCACAGCTAATCAAGATTGCAAGGAACACTATATTTCAGTAACAGCCAAATCTATTTAAGAAGTTCTGGAAGGGGAGCCATACTCATCTGCTTGCAGCAAAAGTATTGTGGAACCAAATATATATATATATTTGCCCTGCCATTGGCCATGCTGATGGGCACTGATGGGAGTTGTAGTTCAGCAACATCTGGAGGACCATAGGTTCCTCCACACCTGCTTAAGATTCCCAGGGATTTATTTGCCACAGAAGCTTGCGTGGTCTAGAGACCCCAGAGTCGGCCACGACTGGACCTAATGGTCAGGGGTTCCTTTACATTTACCTTTGCATCTAGGGCTGAGGGAAAAACACAGAGAACTAAAGTTAAGACTCGAAAAAATGAGCAAGTGATAGAAACTGAAATTGACAGATTTGCTCATCCATACTTTCAGCACAATCCTAACTCAATCTTAACTCAAGGGTGAGTCCTAGTGGACTTAAGTGGGGCTTACTTCCAGGTAAGTGGAGTCAGGATTGCAGCTTTAGTTGCTACCTGGTGCTCAATCCTTTGCTTTCTCCCATGCATCTCCCATATATTCACAGAGAATAACAATGACATAAGAGGTCCCCCTATTGGTGACTTTCAGGGGATTCAAGAAATCAAGGTACACACACACACACACACACACAGCCTTACTGCTTCCACATACCTGAGCTAAAATGTTTGGTCCCTAATTTGCAAAATTAATATATTCATATATTCATAACTGGAAGAACAAGAGAGTCCTGCAACAAAATGTTGCAGTGTATTCTAACGTCCTGAAAGGGATGCTGATATTCAGGGTCCTGACCAATCTGCAAGCCAGCCATTTAAAGGCAAGCCTACCTACTTTTCACTTCCAAAACCAATGCACCAATCACACCCATGAAATTTGCACTTCTCTGAATTTTGCAGTTCGGTTCTCCAGCAAAGTAACATGTACCGACAAATGAATTTGCTAGTGTAAAGCATGCATTTAAATGTGTTCTAGTTAGTAAATACGTCTATTAGGAAAAAATCATACAAAAATATGTTTGAGAGAAATTTTCCACTCAAAGGCTGGTGAATTTTCCTATGGGCTTTTTTTTTTTTTTTAGTGCAAATCAATATGTAGAGAACTGAACTTAAGATGGAGGCAGGGGGAGAGAAATCAAAATGGGCAGGTTTGCCCATCCTTAGTCTGAGCTACTTTCCATCCAGTCCAAATAAGCTGTTCCAACGTGGTTTGCGGTGATGAGTGTTGACTGAATCTTTTTGCCATTCCAGGGAGAGGAAGGGCAACTTGGTCCCCCTGGTCAAAATGGCACAGAAGGTGCAAAGGTTAGTCTAAACCTCTGTTGTTATCTGTGCTCTTGCTTAATAGTTATAATAAATCCTTCCTTAGCAGGTTCCTGAGACTGCTTGCTGGAATTGGACCCTTGCCAGGGACTCAAGTGTGTGGTCTTGAGCAGGTTTGACCCTTGATCTGTTTTCCATTAGCAAAAGGAGGATAGCAGTGAACAGGGTTGCTGTGACGTCAGATGAGCCGCTCCAGGGAAATCATTCCAGAAGCTCGGAGCCATGGCAGAAAAGGCCCATTCTTTTTTTAAAATAAATTTTTTATTAGGAATTACAACATAACATTTTATCATTTTATCAATAAAACATATCATCCTCATCCCCCCCCCATTTTCCCCTCCCCCTCCCCAAAATATAAAAACCCCACCCTTCTACACACCCCTCCCCAGGCTTCCCTCAGTTCCTCTCTCTGGTTTTTCCATACTTCTAATTCTCTGCATGTTATAAAATCGTAAAAATCCTCAACCTATCTGTCTATATGTTGTTAATAATAAATTTGTGAAAGTTTATTCAAAACCTGCCAAGGAGTCCAGTTCATTTTGTTGTTTCTTTAAATACTTTGTAAAAGGTTCCCATTCTTCTTTTTAATACTAATGATATATATCTTTTAAATCAAGAGATCTGAGTGTTGATCTTCTGGCTCTAACCTGGCATTTAGTCCTGACTTAAAAGGGGGGGGGTCTGTAAGGAATTCAACTTTGCATGAAATAACAGAATTTTCTCTCTAATCCACAGGGCAATCGGGGTCCAGATGGTGCAAAAGGAAGGCCAGGACAACGAGGAAAGCGGGTATGTCTCATGCCTGAAGTACCTAATTTTCCCTCAGGGCGGGGGAGGGTTTCACACAAAGAGTTAGTGGGAATGTTGAAAATATGTGAGGGATTTCAGGTATTGCTTTCACTCTGGTTTTACAAGTAATGTGCCCTACATAGCACAGGCGCTTTCTCCCACCAAATCAGGCTTGAGAATTTATGGCAGGGGCATAGCTGTCAACTTTCCCCTTTTCTTGCAAGGAATCCTATTCGGAATAAGGGAATTTCCCTTTCATAAAGGGAAATGTTGACAGCTATGGGTAAGGGTGAGGGGACCAGAGGACCTGGTGTGGGCAGCGGGAGTGGGTTGACTGCAATCCTCCAGGCCTCTTTGTAGCTTTCAGGATTCTCCCTAGTTAACACCGCACACGGGCCCTACTTTGAAACCACCTTTAGTGTTTTTATTTCTGACTAGAATATGCCCTTGGACTCTGATCAAGACCCTTCACCATCCTGGTTGTCCTCTTCTTGACATCCTCCCAATAGCCAATGTCCTTCTTAAAAATGTGGTGCCCATGTCTCGACAAAGTACTCCAGATATGTGATGTTCCCTCCAATGAAAGAATGAAAGAAACTGAGATTACAATCAAATACCAACACCAGTATTCTTGTGTTTGGTGGAACATTTTGTGTTGACTAATACCCAAACAGCAATGCATTCGTGGCTCAAGAGCACATGGAATCAGCAGCTCTCTGGGTATGTTGACTGATTAATGAGGAAAAAGACTTTCTTCAGACCACTTTTGGTTTCTCTCCAGGGCCGGATGGGCCAGCATGGGCTTGTTGGAATGCCAGGACCCCCAGTAAGTTATAGGATTCTTATTGTGACTAGCCTCAAACATGCCAACTTTGCTACTGAGGTTCAGAGAACAGTGAATGACAAGGGAGAAAACCTTTTCAGTGGTGGCTCCCCATCTGTGGAATGCTCTCCCCATAGAGGACTGCCTGGTGCTGTCGTTTGTCCTTCTTTTGGCACCAGATGGCAAAATATCTGAATGTCATAATATCTCTTAGACTTGCAGTGTTTGTAAGTGTTGTGAAGGATGGGGTGATATAAAAAATCAATCCTCCAGCCAGACTGGCAATATCCCCTCACTCACACAGTTTAGGATATTCCTGCATTCTTCAGCAGAGGTTCTTTTCATTCAGCAAAGTGAGTGGCTAATGTATATGTCAAACAAAGCTTTAAATTAAAGAAAACTGTAACACAATAGCATACTGTCTGAGAGAAACTAAAACAGCATCATGAGGCAAGAATGAAGCAAGAGTGACAGTTGATCTCTCTAACTGAACACCTGAAGGGAGGGGCCAATTCCAGAGCATAATACACAAGCCCTGCCCACCAGATGCCAGACATTCTACTATTCAAATTAGGCCCCAGTGTTTTTCTAACAGTTAGCTCTTGACACCTTTGTTAATCTAAGACAGCGATTATTTGTGTGTTTTTAGTACATATGATTTTTTTAATTGAAATTTTGTAAAGTAAAAAAAAAAAAGGAACAGAACTGATTTGGTACCATAACATAGTACTTAAAGTGACAGCATGTGCAGTAGAAAAGCTATCATAAAACACAGGTACACTTTAAGGCGGAGGAAAATTATAAACAGTTATCTTTAACTAGTATGTATATAACTCCTCCCCATCATTATATGGCTTGATGGAGGTTGTAGTAAATGTCCTTCTTTGTTAGCATATGATGTAAATGGCTACCATATTACATCAAGTTTACCTTTCTTAGCAATTTCTCTAGCTACTCAATTTGATATGCCTTCTGGCGGTTCCCTCATTGCGAGAAGTGAGGTTACAGGAAACCAGACAGAGGGCCTTCTCAGTAGTGGCGCCCACCCTGTGGAACGCCCTCCCTTCAGGTGTGAAGGAAATAAGTAGCTATCTTATCTTTACAAAACATCAGAAGGCAGCCCTGTTTAGGGAAGTTTTTAATATTTAATGCTGTATTGTTTTTAACACTTGATTGGAAGCTGCCCAGAGTGGCTGGGGAAACTCAGCCAGATGGGCAGGGTATAAATAATAAATTATTAGTATTGTTGTTGTTGTTGTTGTTGCTGCTGTTAGTGTGTGTGTCTGGTGTTTTGTACTTCCCTTTAATGGTTGGCTGGCTGTAAATAAATATTTGATTGATTGATTTGCTTTAAACACTCTGCAAAACTTAAGTAATATTGTTATGCATACTCTGCTCCCTTCCATACATTTCTTCCAGGGCTTGCGAGGCGTTCCTGGGATTGATGGTCCAGAAGGAAAGCCTGGTACACAGGTTCCCATTCTATACTACCTACTTTGCTATCCTTTTGACTTGATCTGGCCCTTGCTGTGCTAGGCAGGATCTGGGGTTCATTTGCTTGAATAAGGGTGGATGGTCTGTATCCAGCCCAAGTCAATTCCATGCGTATTCATTCGTAAGTCCATTCTGTATCAATCGGCACTTTGAAAAAAAGTAAAGAAAGTTTGTTTTTTTCCAGCCAAGGTATACTCAAAGTAGGAAATCCATTTGAATTAATGCACCTAAGTTAGTCATGCCCATTAACTTCAGTGGGTCTTCTCTGACTATGACTAATACCGAATGTAACCCATTTTTTAAGAAAGCATTTCCCCCACAAAATACACATTTTTGTATGGTAAGAGTAGCTCCACCCACGTTTTGCCTCTGGCCCTGTCTGCCACTAGCATATGACCGTTGGAAGGCTGTCCATCAAGGAATGAAAAAGATTCCATACCTCCTGCTCGCACCTCTAGCAGCAGTGCATTTCCCCCAGTAATTTTGGAACTTGCATCTAGTTACAGTACATTTTAAATTGCTTTGGGGTGCCACATGAGAAACCATTAATAAATGAAATATAAAATGCTGTTGCTGTTCTTAAGCATCCCTGCATAGCTTCTGCCCTTGGGTGGTAGGTCGGAATGTGGAATGGACGTCTTGATGCCATCTTAGCAGCAGAACATCTCTCTGCATACAGAAAGTCCCAGGTTCAGTCCCTGACATCATATCCAGATAGGATTGGGAATGACCCCTGCCTGAAACCCTGGAGAGCAGATGCCAGTCAGTGTAGACAATATTGAGCTAGATAGACTCATGGCATGATTCAGTCTAAGGCAGCTTCCTATGTTCAGTGGCAGACCTACGTCTCGCGGCCCTGAAGCTTGAACTGTTATAGGGGCCCCTTCGCAACCACCATCAAGGTCTGGGTAACCATCATTATCTTCTTCAACGTGTTTGTTTACAACAGTCTTTACAACATCTGGGCTACTGACTTGTTGAAATATATGCAGACACACAAAACAATCAATTTTCAGTCATGCAACTCAAATAAACCATTAGACCAGGCTTCCTCAACCTCGGCCCTCCAGATGTTTTGAGACTGCAGTTCCCATCATCCCTGACCACTGGTCCTGCTAGCTAGGGATCATGGGAGTTGTAGGCAAAAAAAAATCTGGAGGGCCGAGGTTGAGGAAGCCTGCACTAGACCCATTTTTTTTTTTAAAAACGGGGCCCTCTGAGATTTGGGGCCCTTCATTAGTTTCATAGTAGATCCACCCCTGCCTATGTTCCTATCCTTAACATTGTTTTAACTTATCCTGCAGGGTGTTGGTGGTGCTGTGGGGAGCTCTGATCAACACGGTCCGATTGTGAGTAGAATGCTGAATAGATTAACCATCCTGAGAGGGAGGGAGGAAAAGACCACCCCCGGGCACTGCTCCAGCTTGACTTTTCACCCCCCCCCCCCCGCCCCAGTATGATCTACCATCACCGGCCCCATGACGTTTTCATATGTTAACATTGCTTATTCTGTTCTACTTCACTTGTCGCAAGGGCAGGACATAGTGATCACTGCTTCATCCCCATCACCTAAATTGGTATTGCATGCAGTGGATCCACAGCTAGCTGCCAGCTATCTTTTCTGCCCTTTGTCCATCAGTAACAAAACTTCTCTCCTGCTGCTAGTAATGTCTGCAGTGTTTTTATTTGTTCTCCTTCTATTTTCAGGGCTTTGTGGGCTTTCAAGGTGACAGGGGACATGATGGACCTCCTGGATCAATGGTAAATAGAGTCTCCTACTGTGTGTGGATACAGAAATGCACTAATGCTCTCTGAAGTTTGCCTATGGGAAATGAAGCATTAAGTTTATTATGTTTATTATTATCATTATCATTATCATTATCGTTATCATTATGATATACCACCTTTCCTCCCAGGAGCTCAAGGTGGTATACATGGTGCTCCCCCCCCTCAATTTTACCTTCACAAGAACCTGTAAGGTAGGTTAGGTTAAGAGACGGTGACTGGCCCAAGGTCACCCATTGAGCTTCATGGCTGAACGGAGATTTGAATTCAGGTCTCCAGTGTCCTAGCCCAACATCCTAACCACTATGCCACACTGTAGCCAATAGAAGAGGTTGTGGTGTGTGCTTGGTTGCAGTTTTTGTATGGTGTCCCAACAGCTTTTCTGTTTTCAATGTGCCCATGATCCCTAAAAGTGTGATGAGCTTTGTACTGGTGGGGGGAACTGTGCAGAGTCAAAATCTGAGGGTTGTAGAGGGGACCTCCCCAACTTTGCTGGCTCTCTTCAGGGGATAGACCCTCTTCTCCACTCTTCGATGGTACCCCTAGAAGGTACCCCTAGAAGGTTTCCATCTCTACAAAAAGTAATGAAGCTGCTCCATTAGTTTTGTTGCCAGTACCACACCCAATTTAAGGTGTTAACACTGACCTGAAGAAACACATTTGGCCTCAAATGGCAGAAGGAGCACCTTCTCTCATCTTAAACTGCCCAGGTGTTAGGATCAGCAGCGTAGGTCCCATTTGTAGTTTTGCCACACGCTTTGCTTTGAAGGATGGTGGCACACAAAAGGGCCTTATTTTCAGTGGCCCCCCACATGGTGGTATGATCTCTCCTCTGTAGCGTATTCTGCACCATCACTTGCATGCTGTACAATGATCGGTTAGAAGATGGACCTCTTTACCCAGACCTTTGTTTGAGTAGTCTTCTCTCCACCGTTGTTACTGTGCTGAGTGGTGAATGTGTTGCCCAGGAATCCTGCAAAACTAGAGCTGGCACCGGTGACAGTTCATTGGTGCTCCCAGTGTTATGCATCACCAAAGTCAGCAGGTAGTTTTTCATTGCTTGGAAAGCCCGATTGCTTGGCTAAGCCCCAGATTATGCCCTCTGGAGAAAAACTTCCATCTATTAATTATCCAGCCTAGCACTTGTTTTGATGACTTCTCTTTCTGAACAGGGCTGTCCCGGAAAAACAGGGGTCAACGGAGAACCAGGTTCACCAGGACTGAGGGTAAGAGCTGATAAAAATAGATTAAATCTATTCAGATTTTATTCTCTCTGTATTATTTTGTCACACCCTTCATCCCAAAGGACAGTGCAATTAGACCAGGTAAAAACAGTTAACAATAAATTTCTAAAAGCAGTTAAACACCAGTTGATAACTTCTAAAAGCAATCACTTTCTATCAAATCTAATAATTTCAGGGCTGTCATGAGCAGTACCTTTTATTTTTCAAAATGCCTGGACACATAGGAATGTTTTAAAATTCCTTCTATGAAAGTTATTAATGCAGAAACTAACAATGATTCAAGACAGTGATTTGAGTTTCTGGGTTTGTCTTTTTTTTCCCTTCCCATTCCAGGGCCTTCCTGGCAAACCTGGTCTAGAGGGGCTGCAAGGGATTGTTGGCATCAACGTAAGTGATGGCTCTTATCCAGTGAAGGGATGAGAGACATTAAGTTCACTCCACATTTAAATGGGAGCTTACCTAATTTGCACTTTCACCAGCTGAACCACAGCCATTCTTCGAAATTCACACTTCTCTGAATTTTGTGGTTCAGTTCTCTAGCCAAGTAATGGGCAGAAAAATGTATGCATTGGGGGTAAAGGTAAAGGTAAAGGGACCCCTGACCATTAGGTCCAGTCATGGCCGACTCTGGGGTTGCGGCGCTCATCTCGCTTTATTGGCCAAGGGAGCTGGCGTACAGCTTCCAGGTCATGTGGCCAGCATGACTAAGCTGCTTCTGGCGAACCAGAGCAGCGCACGGAAACGCCGTTTACCTTCCCGCCGGAGTGGTACCTATTTATCTACTTGCACTTTGACGTGTTTTCAAACTGTTAGGTTGGCAGGAGCTGGGACCGAGCAATGGGAGCTCACCCCGTTGTGGGGATTCGAACCGCCGACCTTCTGATCGGCAAATCCTAGGCTCTGTAGTTTAACACACAGCACCACCCGTGTCTCTATGCATTGGGGGTAAAGCATGCATAAATCAAGCAAAAATAACTTTTAAAAGCACACCAGGTTATGCCCAACTACATTTTACTGAGAGTACACCTGCTAAAATCAATGGACCTAAGTTAGGTCCAGTGTGTTGGGTTGCACTGGATACAACCTATAATATTAGGGGAAATTGCTTAATATACATAGTCTTGCAGAGCAAGATTGCATACACTAAAAAGTGTTTATTAGGAGAAAATTGCACTGGAAGGCTGATGAATTTTTGTGAGGACTTTTTATATCACAAGCTGATGTAAAATGGTGGCACGCTGAACTTACGATTGGAGAAATGAGAAACTGAAATTGATATATTTGCCCATACTTACTCCAGAGTGGGGAAGATGGATCAACCTATTTCCCTTCTGACTTAGTTCTGCATGTACTCAGTCATGGCCTACTTTCCCGCTGTATGCATGTTTCTTTTGTAAACTGTATGTGTACACACAAAATCATGTTTAAGACATTTGCACTTCTTCTTAAAGCACACTTTTTGTTATACATTTCTTTTCCTATAATACATTCCTCTGTATGCTCCCGAGTGCAATTTCTCCTAGGCATGCATTTGTGTAAGCATTAGTTTAAAAAACTATTTTAAAAACTGTACCACAAACTTCAGAGAAGTCAGTTGGTAGTCAACCTCCAGTCCTCCTGTGCCCAAGACCAGCAGACTAGGAGTTCCCTTTAGGTTGTGGACCAAAAGAAGTTCTGCTTCATCCTTAGAAAGGAGGAGACCTGACCTGTGACAAGTGAGGTGGGCCACCTGGAACATTCCCTTCCCATCAATTCTTAGAACACCTTTTTGGAGTCATAGTATTAGGAATCATAGGATCATAGGATTGTTGAGTTGTAAGTAACCCTAAGCGCTATATAGTCCAACCCTCTGCAATACAGGAATCACAGCTTCAGAACCCCTGACAGATGACCATCCAACCTGTTTAAAAACGTCTAATGAAGGGGAGTCCACCACCTTCTGAAGGAGTCTGTTCTGCTGTTGATCAGCTCTTACCATTAGAAAGTTTTTCCTGATGTTTAGTCGGAATCTCCCTTTTTTTGTAAGTTGAATCCATTGGTTCGTGTCCCACCATCTGGAACAGCAGAAAACAAGCTTTCTACTTCTTCCATGTGATAGTCCTTCAGATATCTGAAGATGGCTGTCATGTCACCTCAACCATTCGCCACAAGGCTTGGTTTCCAGACCCTTGATCATTTTCGTTGTCCTCCTCTGCACGCGTTCCAGCTTATCAACATCCTTCTTAAATTGTGGTGCCCAGAATTGGACACAGGACTGCAGGTGGGGCCTGACCAAGGCAGAATAGAGCAGTAGTATCACCTCTCTTGATCTGGACACTATACTTCCGTTGATGCAGCCTAGAGTTTCATTAGCTTTTTCTGCTGATGCATCACACTATTGACTGTGTGTTAAGCTTGTGGTATACTAAGATCCCCAGATCCTTTTCACAAGCAATGGAGGGCTTATTAACTTGACAAGTGCTGTTAAACCCTTACATTCCAGGGCTATCCAGGATCATTTGGCGACAGAGGAAAACCTGGTCCCAGGGGCAAAAAGGTAGGGGCTGTCAGAACATTTGGCATCAGGAGATTAAATGTTTTCCAGGGCCAAGCAACATTACAATTTATTTATTTTGCAGATTTATGAATTCTTCGATAGCCAGAAGCCATCCAAGCAGAGCAGAATAAAATCAAATGGGATATGATACAAAAGATGCAGACCCTAAAAATGAGATAAAATTTAAAAGACACAGATTCTTAATAACACTATGAAATACAAAGATACAAAGTGCCATACTTTTCCGTGTATAAGACGCCCCCATGTATAAGATGCCCCCTATTAAGAAAATGGGGAGAGATGGCACAGAGTTGTTGAGCTTTTTTGTGGAAGATTGCTCAGAATTGTTCTGCTTTTTTTAGGGGGGAATGCCAAAAATCGCTCACCCGCACGTGTCACAAAATCCGCTTCTCGTCTGTCCCCTCACTGGCAGAAGCTGCCAATCGCCCACCCAATTCTCACAGCATCAAAATCACCCATTGATACAGCGACCAATAACACGCACAATAGCCACTGGCAGCCGTGGCAACAACCAAAGAAACGTCCACTCTATGCACTACCTATGTATAAGACGACCCCCATTTTTAGCAGGATTTTTACAGAAAATAAACTAGTCTTATACACGGAAAAGTACGGTATCTACAAGCAATAAAACCATTTCTAAAAATTGTTCAATTAATATTCTGTAAATGATTGTGTGGTTTTAAACAAATACATCGCCGGCTACTGCTTAGTGATTAAGATGCTAAGTACCTATCTTAATCTCAGCTGGTAGCTTATTCCAGAGGGCTAGAGCTGCAACACTAAATAGCATTGTGCATACTATTTAAAAATGTGATTAGGACATATCACCTCTCTTTCTTAACAATAAGCAGCTGTGGAGAGTGTGGGATCTGCGCTGGAACACGGGGAGATTGTTCCCTATGTGTCGTATGCAAACACTGACCTCATTTGAGGCAAGCCTTGTGCAGGGCTCAGGCTGAATGATGAAGAGGAGCAGTGCTCCAGTGTTGCTTCAGCAACAGCTAAGCGTAGACTGAGCCCAGTATAGGAGCAAATAGTTCAGTCTGAGTCATAAGAGCTACCAATACTAAACTGGGCCTTTGCCCAGCCTTCTCCAACACTCTTTCACTCTAATGGAGTGGGGGAGACTCTGGTTGTACTGGTGCTTCTGTGATGGAATCCTCTGAATCAGGGGAGATAGCAGTGTGATTTCCTTGGGCCTGAGGGGGCATTGGTACCAGGGGCACCACTTCTGGAAGTGTTTTTTTGTAGCATTGTATGTAATTTTTCTGAGCGAGAGTCTACAATCTCATCTCCTAATGAAGGGGAATTAGATCCTAGGGTTGTGACACCATGGAAATTTCCTGACGAGCTATCCCTCTTCCCCAACATGCTATTTGCTCACAAAAAAACCCTACATATTTTTCCGTGTATAAGGCTAGGTTTTTTTAAACCAAACAATTAGGTTTAAAGTTGGGATTCATCTTAAACACAGGTAGTGCTGAGCACTGGCGGAGGAAGAGGAGTGGGGGGGGAGCGCACCGCCCCCGGCAGCACGACCCCAGTGGGGTGCCTTCGCTGCTGCCCCCCTGCCTGTGCTGGGTGCCATGCCCCTGCAAGCGGCTTGCCAGGCCCCCAGGACATGCCCCAGCCCCTCCCCCGGTGCCGGAGCATGAAGCTCCGCCACTGGTGCTGAGGGGTGTTTTCTTAATTTGGAGTCCCCCAAAATATACATGGGGGCGTCTTATACACAGAAAAATACGGTACCGTATTTTTCGCTCTATAGGACGCACTTTTTCCCCTTCAAAAATGAAGGGGAAATGTGTGTGCGTCCTATGGAGCGAAGACGCCATAGCCCTGCGACCCTCTCCTGGCTGGAGAGGTAAAGCGGGGCTATGGCAGGAGCCTCCATAGGCGCGAGTTACCTCTTCACCTGGGAGAGGGTCGCGGGGGGGCTTCTTTAGCCCCGCGCACGCTCTCCCGGCTGGAGAGGTGACGTGCACCTATGGCAGGAGCCTCCATAGGCGCGTGTCACCTCTCCAGCCGGGAGAGCGCGTGCGGGGCTAAAGCAGCCCCCCGCGACCCTCTCCCGGCTGGAGAGGTGACGCACGCCTATGGCAGGAGCCTCCATAGGCGCGCGTCACCTCTCCAACCGGGAGAGTGCGGCGGGGCTAAAGCAGCTCCCCGCGACCCTCTCCCAGGTGACGCGCGCCTATGGCAGGAGCCTCCATAGGCGCGCGTCACCTCTCCAGCCAGGAGAGCGTGCGCGGGGCTAAAGAAGCCCCCTGCGACCCTCTCCCAGGTGACGCGCGCCTATGGCAGGAGCCTCCATAGGCGCGCGTCACCTCTCCAGCCGGGAAAGCGCGTGCGGGGCTAAAGAAGCCCCCTGCGACCCTCTCCCAGGTGACGCGCGCCTATGGCAGGAGCCTCCATAGGCGTGCGTCACCTCTCCAGCCAGGAGAGCGTGCGCGGGGCTAAAGAAGCCATAGCCCGGGACCCTCTCCCAGCTGGAGAAGTGACGCGTGACTATGGCAGCAGCCCCTCTGCTGCGCCTTTCCGCTGCTCCCTGACCTGCTCTTTGGGGCTGGTGGTGGGCTTCCCCCCGCCAGCCCCAAAGAGCAGGTCGAAAGGAACCTGAAGCCTGGAGAGCGAGAGGGGTCGGTGCGCACCGACCCCTCTCGCTCTCCAGGCTTCCAAGGTAGCCGCCTGAACGCACCTTAAACGCACCTTGTTTTAGAGCGGGAAAACAAGAGGGGGGAAATTCTCCCACTCTCTGCGCAGCGCCTCCTGCCGCTTCGCTGAAGGGGCGCTGGGCAGAGAGCGGAAGAATTTTTTTCCCTTGTTCTCCCCCCTCTAAAACAAGGTGCGTCCTATTGTCCGGTGCGTCCTATGGTGCGAAAAATACGGTACATCTATTATGAGAAGGTATTAGTGAGATCTGTGTGCATTTGTGCATGCACTAACCATATGGGAGGACCATAATACCACTGATGGTGCTGCTACTATATGTAAGGAAGTGATCTCATGGTAAACCATGCCTTCCTGTCCTCTCTTCTCTCTACTCCCCCCGCCTTTTGCCATCTTTGCAGGGAGAGCCTGGAATCCGAGGCCCCACTGGATTTCCAGGAAGATCTGGTTCCAAAGTGAGTGTCATTTTCTGCTATGCTCCCTTACTCCTAAATGGTTGGAGGCACCTTCTGTTGTGTGGGCAGGGTGGTCCCTCCCCTTACCTGGCCAATCCCCTGGCAACGCCTCCCCAGGCGGGATTGGGTGATTGGCTGAGGTGGAGATCTCCAGGTATCCAGCCTGGGGAGGGTGAAGCCGGCCCGAACTACCAGGAGCCACACTGGGATCCGGGGGGCTGTGTGTGACCACGCAAAAAGGCGCCCCCCCATTTGATGTGGGGAGAGGTCATTCTCCTGAAAACCAGTTTTGGGGAAGCCACACAAGGGGAGAGGGCTCTTGTGCCCGGGTTCTGCTTATGGGTTTCCCCACAGGCATCTGGTTAGACAGTATGAGGACAGGATACTGATGGGCCATTGGCCTGATCCAGCAAGGTTCTACTTATGTTCTTAACTTCCCCAGTTCTATTGCGCTACATTGGGATTAACTGGGAGATGAGTTCATTTGCAGGGTTAGAGAGTCCATTCCCTCCAACATTTTCCCAATGAAAATAGGGATGTCCCACTCCAGAATGATAATTTTACTATTTATACATCTTACTGGGTTGCCCCAGCCACTCTGGGCAACTTCCAACATATATAAAAGCATAATAAAACATTAAACATTAAGAAACCTCTATAAAGGATTGCCTTCAGATGTCTCGGTGGTCGGATAACTCCATACCCTCCAACATTTCTCCAATGAAAATAGGGACAGCCTAAGGAAAAGTGGGACGTTCCGGGATCAAATCAGAAACCGGGATAGTTTCTCTAAATTGGGGTCAGCAACCTAAGGCCCATGGACCAGAAGTGGCCCGCGGAGGTCATTTGACCGGCCTACAAACCGCCCCCGAACCAAGTTACCCACTTGCGCGCTGCGCTAAACCAGCACAGTGTGGCGGAGGACTTGCTTCCGCGTTGCCAGAAATCACATTTGTGCAGATGCCGAAAATTGTGGGCGCACGCACTTGCGTGCAATCTGGCCCACAAAGGGATCTCTGTGGGACCGATCCAGCCCAGGCAAGATAAACCTTGCCGACCCCTGCTCTAAACCAGGGACATCCCTGGAAAATAGGAACACTTGGAGGGTCTGAGAGTCCTGAGTGGTCACTTGGAAGCAGAGGGTTTTTTTTACCTTGTTTGGCTTTTCTCCCTACATAGGGTCCACCAGGGCCATCTGGCATGAAAGGCCTTCCTGGCCCACAGGTATGTTCCCCTCCTCACAAAGTTTTCATCTCCTTTTTTTTAAAAGTAACATCTATTTTATTTTATTTTATTTTATTATTATTTTATTCCATTCCATCATACATAAGTTGACCTGCTCACCCTTACACTAATCCTGATCACCTGGGCCTGCATAATGTGTGCTTTTGTGTGAAATCATAGCTGTGGGTGAGAGCATGTCTCTACACTAAGGGCGGCTAAACTATGGCCTTCCAGGTGCAACTGAACTATGACTCCCATAGTCCCTGGCCATTGGCTGATGGCAATTGGAGTCCCAAAACATATGGAGAGCCAGCCCCCACAGTTGTAGTTTTAATAAAGGAGAATGAAATCCTTTTCTTCTTATTCTTTGTGACCAAACAGACCTAACACAGCAGGTAAGTGATTAGATCTTTCAGCAGTGTGGGTGGGGTGGGCAGAGTCAGAGCTGTGGCACCTGCAGAAAAGTTCCCACTTTACTCTCACTACCACTGTCCATATCAATATGCCAATTTCTACTGATTAGCCACATTATTATTATTAACAGTCATTCATCACTTACTGCAGAAAATGCCTCAAAGCAACCTGCAATTATTAAAAAAAACCATACAAATGCAAATGCAATATTATAAAAACATACAACCTATTCCACCTTACTAAAAAATAAACACCACAACATTATCCTGCTAAAAGTGCCCATCCTGCAGTACCCTATGTAGAATAGTGGGTAGACATGGCAGACGACACAGCGATTTCTCCAAAGCAGCTCTTTATTTTGTAAGCTGCTACAGAAATTGAACAGCAAGCAGCTCAGCCGGCCTGCTTTTATAGGCAGCCAGCTATCAACATTGTAGCAACAACAACCCAGGGTTTCCCACCTAAAATAACTGACGTGGACCTGAGTGAAAACTATCTACAGTATCCCCCTGCTGGCCCAGGGTGAGAACTTCAGTACATAACACCCTACCCTAGTCAAAGATGAGCATGAAAACTAGAGGCTAGAGTATGAAAAGATGGTGTCCGCCCTCTGCAGGAATAACCTTCTCATTTCTTTCAGGGCAGAATGGGAGATGTGGGCCCCAGGGGATTTCCTGGAACCTTGGTAAGCATATGGTTACCTGAACATGGGCAGGGCCTCACTTAGCCCTGATCCTGCCATGCCCCTTCCCACAGTCTTGGCAAGAAAGAAGGGGATTTCTGCCATCCTCATCTCTTTATGAGCTTGCAAATGAAAATGTTCTTCTCGTCCTTTATGAAATGCACTTGTGCACCCTGATTTTCCCCACCTAGAAATGTTTTTTCCTACTCCATAGGGACTTCCTGGTCTACATGGACAAAATGGCATCCCAGGAAAGCCAGGACTAGCAGGACAGGCGGGGTCCATTGGTCCAGTGGGAATGACTGGTCCACTAGGGTGCCCGGTATGTACACATATGTATCTGTGCCTGGATGCTACGTGTTTTGGAGCTTGGTGGGAGCTCCAGGTTCAGTGGGGGTAAGAGGGTCTTCTTAGCCAGGCAGGACTAAAGGGATATCAGCATCAAGGAGTGCCCAGATGGCTTGTGTAAACAAGCCAACCCCTTTGTCCCATAGAGAAAATAATCGCCGGTCTCTCTGTGCTGTGAATGAAGGACAGTTTCACTGTTACATATGCCAAGGACGGAAAGCCCTGGCTTGGGTGCCAAAAGCAGTCCCCCAAGTCTCTTGAGATTCTCTCCAGACTTCACCCCTCACCATCCCTACTTCACATCCTACTTGAGTGTTTTTACCTGACTAGAATGGCACCATTGATAATGCCTGGATGGAAGACAGAGATGCGTGAGTGTATTACTAGTGTGTATGTGCATTGATTTAAGTGATTGCCTCAGGTTTTCCTGATTTAACTATTACCATCAATAACCTGTAAAGGGGGGTGGGGAGCATGAGAAGGAAGCACAATTAAAATAACAAGAAGAAACTCACCTGCTATTTCCAGGATTTAATTTTAGACATTTTCCCAAGTTTATCCTAGTAGGTAGGTGGAGTAGCAGATTATCATCATACGAACCAATCCTAATGTACAACAGGAGATGTCCACTTGTCCTTAATTGTAAACTGTGTACTGTCTTTACAGGGAAGAGATGGGCCAGCGGGTCTAGAGGGGCCCATTGGAGAGAAAGGAGAAAAGGTAAGTTAAAGGTAGAAGTAAGAGGATCTCACCCACACACTGGTCTTCCAAGGTTGCTACATGTCAAAGTGCTAAAGGCATTCTTTTGTTCTCGTAAGAGCTGGAATACTGATCTTAAAAGATCATCTCATCCCCTGTGTACACAACTGATCCCTGTGTTCTGCAGGAGAGTATCCTCTGCAAATGCTATCCTTTCATGAAGTACTTTCCACACAATGTTGGACTTTTGGAGTCATGTTAGAACTTAGAACTCCCTCCCATTGCATATCAGACAGGCACCTTCTCTGTTGCCCTTTTGGCACCTGCTAAATACATCCCACTTTCTATATATACCTTCTGAAATATTTATACCAGTAGGTGTCAGTGTTGGATTTGAATTGCTTGCCTGGAAATGCCTGGTATTGAACCTGGAGTTTTCTGTGTGCCAACTAGATACTCTACCACCAAGCTGTGGGCTTCCCCAATCTGAGCAGCACTGCTCTGTGTAAACCCATCTTTTGCAGCCTATATTGCTGAATACCCTTTTTTCTTTAGGGTGCCTCTGGAGGCCCTGGTGCAGCTGGTGTCAGTGGGCTAGATGGAGAGCAGGTATGGAAATATAGTAGAATGCATCCTCTTCCCTCTCTTTTTTGGTTTCTGTCAGGTGCTGTCCTGCTTACAACGCTAGAAACTGGATGGAGATGTATTTAAAAATACCTAAAGAGAACTCTGGGAATTGGAACTCTGTGAAGGGAATTCTGGTGATGGTGGTGTCCTAGCAACTCTCAGCACCCTTAAACTACAGTGGTGCAGACGGGGCCTCGTTATTCTATACACAAACATGCAAACACATTAACTTCAGTTCTCCCATTGCAAAAGAGTCTGCACGAAAATTTGTATCCATTTTCATGCAGCTTTTTCCTAATGTGAGTATTTTTTTGTACATAGTTTTGGCTAATATAAGCATTCTGACAAGCAATTTCCCTCTTTCAGAATGCAATTTCATATATGTGATTGCACTCTGATAGACAGAACTTGCTTGTCAAAATGCTTATACTAGCCAAAAGTGTCCTACTTTTATATATTCGACACACACTTTTTGTACATTTCTTTTAGAGGAAAATTCTGTGTTGCAAAATGCAGGAGTGTAGATTTCAAATGAGAACTGTGTCTTGTTTGCAACATGCAAATCCAGGAATATCTGGGGAATAAATTTATCCTCTATCCTTAATCCATACCGAAACCTTGTGAAATCCACCAGCCTGTGATATTTGTGCTCTCCTTTTTCTATGTGCATGTACAGAGTGCAGGATTATTATTGTGTGTTTCTTTTCCCTCTAGGGTGTCCCAGGCATACCTGGAGTGGAAGGTCAACCTGGGTTAAAAGGGGAACAGGTCAGTGCTAACAAGTTTTCTCTTGAACCACCTGGGTTTTGAGAATCTTAAAATTCAGAGGATGTTGCTCTTGTTCTATAGGAAGAAGCTTGATTAGCATTCCTCCACCCGTGGGACTCCCATTTGCCAAATTCATTCATCTGCTCAAAGGTTCTTGTGGCTACAGTTGAGAAAAGGTTGCAGCATTTGGGACTTTTTATTTTATAATAATAATAATAATAATAATAATAATAATAATAATAATAATTTATTATTTGTACCCCGCCCATCTGGCTGGGCTTCCCCAGCCACTCTGGGCGGCTTCCAAAAAAATATTAAAATCCTCTAATACATCAAACATTAAAAGCTTCCCTAAATAGGGCTGCCTTCAGATGTCTTCTAAAAGTCTGATAGTTGTTGTTCTCTTTGACATCTGGTGGGAGGGCATTCCACAGGGAGGGCGCCACTACCAAGAAGGCCCTCTGCCTGGTTCCCTGTAACTTGGCTTCTCGCAGTGAGGGAACCGCCAGAAGGCCCTCGGCGCTGGATCTCAGTGTCCGGGCAGAACGTTGGGGGTGGAGACACTCCTTTAGGTATACTGGGCCGAGGCCATTTAGGGCTTTAAAGGTCAGCACCAACACTTTGAATTGTGCTCGGAAACGTATTGGGAGCCAATGTAGGTCTTTTAAGAGCGGTGTTATGTGGTCTCGGCAGCCGCTCCCAGTCACCAGTCTAGCTGCCGCGTTCTGGATTAGTTGTAGTTTCCGGGTCACCTTCAAAGGTAGCCCCATGTAGAGCGCATTGCAGTAGTCCAAGTGGGAGATAACCAGAGCATGCACCACTCTGGCAAGACAGTCCGCAGGCAGATAGGGTCTCAGCCTGCGTACCAGATGGAGCTGGTAAACAGCTGCCCTTGACACAGATTTAACCTGTACCTCCATGGACAGCTGCGAGTCCAAAATGACTCCCAGGCTGCGCACCTGGTCCTTCAGGGGCACAGTTACCCCATTCAGGACCAGGGAATCCTCCACACCTGCCCGCCTCCTGTCCCCCAAGAACAGTACTTCTGTCTTGTCAGGATTCAACCTCAATCTGTTAGCCGCCATCCAACCTCCAACCGCCTTCAGGCACTCACACAGGACCTTCACCGCCTTCACTGGTTCTGATTTGAAAGAGAGGTAGAGCTGGGTATCATCCGCATACTGATGAACACCCAGCCCAAACCTCCTGATGATCTCTCCCAGCGGCTGCATGTAGATGTTGAAAAGCATGGGGGAGAGGACAGAACCCTGAGGCACCCCACAAGTGAGAGCCCAGGGGTCTGAACACTCATCCCCCACCACCACTTTCTGAACACGGCCCAGGAGGAAGGAGCGGAACCACTGTATGACAGTGCCCCCAGCTCCCAGCCCCTCAAGACAGTCCAGAAGGATGTTATGGTCGATGGTATCAAACGCCGCTGAGAGATCCAGCAGAACTAGGAAACAGCTCTCACCTTTGTCCCTAGCCCGCCGGAGATCATCAACCAGTGCGACCAAGGCAGTTTCAGTCCCATGATGAGGCCTGAATCCCGACTGGAAGGGATCCAAATGGTCTGCTTCTTCCAGGCGTGCCTGGAGTTGTTCGGCAACCGCTTGCTCAATCACCTTGCCCAAGAGTGGAAGATTTGAGACTGGGCGATAGTTGACCATCGTGGCCGCATCTAAAGATGTTTTTTTAAGAAGCGGTTTAATAACAGCCTCTTTCAGCGGGTCTGGGAAGGCTCCCTCACGGAGGGAAGCATTCACCACCCCACAAAGCCCATCGCCCAGTCCTTCCCGGCTAGCTTTTATAAGCCAGGATGGGCAACGATCCAGGAGACAGGTGGTTGGTTTCACTCGTCCAAGCAGCCTGTCCACATCCTCGGAGGTAACAGATTGGAATTGATCCCACTCAACTTGACTAGACATAACTCTAGCACTCTCCTGCCCCGGCCCTGCTCCCACGGTGGAGTCTACTTCTTCCCGAATCTGAGCGATTTTATCTGCAAAAAACTTTGCAAAATCATTGCAGGAGAACATGTGGCCTGTACTGGGCCCCGATGTTGCAGGTGGTTCCGCTAAATTGTGAACCACCTGAAAAAGTCTCCTGCTGCTGTTTTCTGCAGATGCAATAGAGGCGGTGAAGAAATTATTCTTCGCCGTCGCTATCGCCACTTGGTAGGCTCGATGTTGAGCTCTAACCTGTGTCCGGTCAGATTCGGAATGAGTTATCCGCCACCGGCGCTCTAGCCGTCTCAACGATTGTTTCATTGCCCTCAGATCCGTGGAAAACCACGGGGCTGTCCGGGCTCCATGCAATCGGAGAGGGCGCTTCGGAGCCAAACAGTCAATAGCCCTGGTTAACTCCACATTCCAGCGGGCCACCAGGGAATCAGCTGAAAGGCCATCAACATGGGATAAAGCATCCCCTACCACTCTCTGGAAACCATTTGGATCCATTAAGTGGCGGGGGCGGACCATCAGAATTGGTCCCACCTCCCTGCAGAGGGGATGGGTCGCAGAGAAGTCCAGTTGCACCAGGAAGTGATCTGACAATGGCACTTCTTTCATTTCGCTTTTACTTAGTGTCAGATCACCAACATCCATAGAGGTAAACACCAGGTCCAAGGCATGTCCGCGGCTATGGGTTGGGCCAGACTTATTCAGGGACAACCCCATGGAGGCCATGCTTTCCATGAAGTCCCAAGCGGCCCCTTGTAAGGTTGTGTCGGCATGGATGTTAAAATCCCCTAGGACGACCAAGCTAGGTGTCTCCAGGAGAACATCCGCCACGACCTGAAGCAGCTCGGGCAGGGAATCCTTGGTGCAGCGGGGAGGTCGGTACACCAAAAGGAATCCTGTACTGCCCCTATTGCCCAACTTCCAGAACATGCACTCGGAAAACTGGGTCTTCCCAATAGGACACCTGGTGCAAACTAATGACTTCCTAAAAATCACTGCAACCCCCCCTCCCCGCCCACATGACCTGGGTTGCTGTGCATAAGAGAAACCTGGTGGACAAGCAGCGGCAAGGACAGGCCCATCTGCTTCATCCAACCAAGTCTCTGTTACACATGCCAGGTCAAGTCCTCCATCCATGATCAAGTCGTGGATGGCAGTGGTCTTATGAATCATTGACCTGGCATTGCACAGCAGCACCTTCAGGTCATGTGGGTATCCCTTGCTGATTCTAGTATCCATCCGGTCAGGACCAGACCCGGAGGCAGGAATAGTCCCCAGACAACGACTAAACCTGCCCCCTCTGTAATGACATGGTCTAGTCTTAGCGTAACTCCTCCTCCTACCCGTGATCACTGAGATCGGTTGTCCCAGTGCATCCCCCCCCCCGTGGAACATGCCTCAGCCATTTTGTGGGCTGGGGCCCACTCCCCGGCAGCCCTGACTCCTCCCCCTAAGAACAAAATAACACCTTAAACAAACAAACAAAACCAATAAAACAATACAAACAAAAAAATGTAAAAATTACAAAAACATCAAAATAAAAAAATAATTCCCCAAGCCCAACCAAACATCCATCCCACCCCCACCCCCCACATACAAAAAATCCAAAAGAAATTTTTTTAAAACATTTTAAAAACACTCTGTGCCCCTCCGGCAGTAACAACTGTCCTAGTAAGGCCTGTCAGGCCCCGCCCTGGGCCAGGTGGTAAGTGGCAAGAGCAGGGCCCTCAGGCACTCACTCAGGGGAGTCCTCCTGGGCAGCGGCAGCAAGCAGTCCTTGTGAGGCTTCAGGCTCCGCCCCAGGCCAGATGGTAAGTGGCAAGAGCAGGGCCCTCAGGCACTCACTCAGGGGAGTCCTCCTGGGCAGCGGCAGCAAGCAGCAAGCAGTCCTTGTGAGGCTTCAGGCCCCGCCCCAGGCCAGATGGTAAGTGGCAAGAGCAGGGCCCTCAGGCACTCACTCAGGGGAGTCCTCCTGGGCAGCGGCAGCAAGCAGTCCTTGTGAGGCTTCAGGCCCTGCCCCAGGTCAGATGGTAAGTGGCAAGAGCAGGGCCCTCAGGCACTCACTCAGGGGAGTCCTCCTGGGCAGCAAGCAGCAAGCAGCACGCAGTCCTTATGAGGCTTCAGGCCCCGCCCCAGGCCAGATGGTAAGTGGCAAGAGCAGGGCCCTCAGGCACTCACACAGGGGAGTCCTCCTGGGCAGCAAGCAGCAAGCAGCACACAGTCCTTATGAGGCTTCAGGCCCCGCCCCAAGCCAGATGGTAAGTGGCAAGAGCAGGGCCCTCAGGCACTCACACAGGGGAGTCTTCCTGGGCAGCAGGCAGCAAGCAGCACACAGTCCTTATGAGGCTTCAGGCCCTGCCCCAGGCCAGATGGTAAGTGGCAGGAAGGAGCAGGGCCCTCAGGCACTCACTCAGGGGAGTCCTCCTGGGCAGCTTAGTTTAGAGAACTAATGACATGATAGAAGTTTATAGAATTATGCATAGCATGGAGAAAGTGGACAGAGAAGCACATTCTTCCCTCTCTCATAACACTGAATATTGAAAGATTCAGGACAGATAAAACAAAGGACCTCTTCAGTGGTGAGCCAGTGTGGTGTAGTGGTTCAGAACGGTGGACTCGTAATCTGGTGAACCGGGTTTGATTCCCTGCTCCTCCACATGCAGCTGCTGGGTGACCTTGGGCTAGTCACACTTCTCTGAAGTCTCTCAGCCTCACTCACCTCACAGAGTGTTTGTTGTGGGGGTGGAAGGGAAAGGAGATTGTTAGCCACTTTGAGACTCATTAGGTAAAGGGACCCCTGACCGTTAGGTCCAGTCGTGACTGACTCTGGGGTTGCGGCGCTCATCTTGCTTTATTGGCCGAGGGAGCTGGCGTACAGCTTCCGGGTCATGTGGCCAGCATGACTAAGCCACTTCTGGTGACCCAGAGCAGCACATGGAGACGCTATTTACCTTCCCGCCGGAGAGGTACCTATTTATCTACTTGCACTTTGATGTGCTTTCGAACTGCTAGGTTGGCAGGAGCAGGGACCGAGCAATGGGAGCTCACCCCGTCACGGGGATTCGAACTGCCAACATTCTGATCGGCAAGTCCTAGGCTCTGTGGTTTAACCCACAGCGCCACCCACGTCCCTCTTGAGACTCATTAGGGTAGTGATAAAGCAGGATATCAAATCCAAACTCTTCTTCTTCTTCCTTTTCATACAGCTCATAGTTAAACAACTTGGATGGCTCTAAAAGAGGACTGGAGAAATTAATGAAGGAGAAGGCTATCTATGGTAGTAGCCACAGTGGCTCTGCTCTGCCTCCACAGTCAGAGGCAGTAATGCTTCTGAATACCAGTTGCTGGAAGCCACAGGAAGGGAGAGTGCTGCTGCGCTTGGTTCCTGCTAGCAGTTTTTTCATGGGCATCAGGTGGCCAATGTGAGAATAAGCTCCATAGATTAATCATGTGATGCATGAAGAAGTACTTTATTTAATCTGTCCTGATACACTGAGTCTGGAGGAAGAACCCTTTGTGGTTTGCAGCTGCGACCACCATCAGTATACTGTGAGTAAATCCAGACTCAAGTGCAGCTCGTTCTAATGTCATACTTTCTTTTATTATTGCTTTCCAGGGTAACAAAGGAGCCCCAGGGGCCACAGGTGTTCAAGGTGACATTGGAGAGACTGGAGAGAAGGGCCCAGAAGGGCAGCCTGGTGGATATGGAGAGCTGGGGAAAGAGGTAATCTGCACACAATTCCTTTGAAGTGGGTTTTTCAGGCCAGGTTATCAACAGGAAGGGTGCATTCAGATGTGGGGGATGTTAAAAGGATTTTTTCTGGTTGTAATGCTAGACTTTCTGCTCTGTTCTTCAGTACTTCTTTCACATTGCAGGGCCTGTCGCCCTATGGAACTGTGGCTTTTGGACATGCCACACCAGTGGCGTAGCGTGGGGGGTGCAGGGGGGGCGGCCGCACCGGGCGCAACATCTGGGGGGGGCGCACTTGCAGCTCTCTGCCCCTACCTGGCTCACTCACTCTCTCTCACTGCAGTGCTGGCTGTGCGAATCCGATCCGAGCCGCCAGGTCGCCACCCACTGTGGAGGGGGGGGTCCAGGCATGCGGTGCGGTGCGGAGAGAGGGGGCGCAAATTACTTGCCTTGCCCCGGGTGCTACGCCACTGTGCCACACTAAATTTAATTCACATCAGTGGGCATGGTGTGACACAAAAAACAGACGCCATTGGCCAGTGTCGTTGGACTCAGTATTCAGGAAGCTGGATTCATGCATGGGGTTGCTGTGGGGAATTCTGAGCACAGGGTTTGATGTTATGGTGCAAAGCCCCTTTCCTAAACAGATGTGCTTCTCTTCTACAGGGTGACGATGGAGACCCTGGAAATCCGGGAGATCCAGGACCAAAGGGGAAAAAGGTGTAGTAGATCTGTCCTGATTTTCCCCTGTCTATCTCCCTCTCACCAATAATCTCTCAGAATGTTTGAGTGGCTTGAGGGTATATTTTCTCTTTCCTTAGAATATACCATATTTTTTCATCTATAAGATGCCCCCATGTATAAGACGCCCCATATTTTGGGGGACTCAGATTTAAGAAAATGGGGGAGATGGCTCCGTGTATAAGATGCCCTCTAATTTTTGACATTATTTTTAAGGGGGGAAAACCTAGTCTTATACATGGAAAAATACAGTACTTAAAACAATATCATGAACCAGCTTGAGCAGAACTGGGTATGATGAAGAGCTGAGACAAAATTGAGAAGTGGGAAGCAGATTTATAAATATATATATATATATATATATATATATATATATATATATATATATATATATATATATTGAAAGCAGTCATTTAAAGCATAGAGTGTTCCATTTTGACCACATTTGCATGTTTATTGCATTTATATTCCATCTTTCCTTCAAGGAATTCAAGGTGGTATACATAGTTCTCTTCCCATTCTGCGTTATCCTTGTGAGGTAGGTTAGACTGAGAGTGTGTGAATTGCCTAAGGTCACCCAGGGAGTGTAATGAACACTGGTTTGTTTGTTTTTTAAAAAGTCCAAACTTGGAAAACAATTTATTTATTATTATTAAATATTTATTGCATTTATATCCCAACTTTTATTCCCAAAGAGCTCAATCTGGCCTACATGGTTCTCCCCTTCTTCATTTAACCCCCACAACAGCTCTGTGAAGTAGGGTATGGATGGACTGGTCCAAGGTCACCCAGCAAGTTTCACGAATGAGTAGGGATTCAAACCCTGGGCTCTCAGGTCCTGCTCTGACACTTCATCCATTGTACTATGTTCATTCCTAGCGTATTCCTGTGGTTTCAATTTGTTTTGGCTATGTTTAATACTGATCTAAAATTTGTTGCAACACAAATAGGTAATTAAACAAACAAACAAACAAACAAACAAACAGCAACAGCATCAGCATCAGCATATACTGTATTGCAGAGCATGGACTAGATGACCCGGGGGGGGGGGTCCCTTCCAACTCAACAATCCTAGGATTCTAACATAGGACAAAGATGGAGAACCTTTGGCCCTCCAGAGGTTGGACTGCAACTCCCATTAGCGCCTGTCAGCGCGACCGATTATCAGGGATGAAAAACATAAGAAGATCCCTAAGTGAACCAGGCCAATGGCCCATCTGGTCCAGCTTCCTGTACTCATAGTGGCCAACAGTTAAAATAAAATAAAATGTTGCAAGTGGCTTCAGAGGAGAGTTTTATGACATGGGTGAGGAACCTCAGACCTGGTCCACAGGATTCTCTCTCTCTGCATCCCTCTGCATCCCTCATGACCATAGCTGTCAACCTTCCCTTTTTTGGGGGGGAAATTCCCTTATTCCAGTGCCGTTTCCCGCTGCTTCCCGCTGCTATCCCATATTGTTAGATATCCCATAGACTGTCCCCAGGACAGGTGAGGCTGCTGATCCCTTATTTTCGAGGCTGCTGATCCCTTATTTTCGAGGCTGCTGATCCCTTATTTTCGAGGCTGCTGATCCCTTATTTTCGAGGCTGCTGATCCCTTATTTTCGAGGCTGCTGATCCCTTATTTTCAAATCTGAAAGTTGACAGCTATGCTCATGACTCTCTCCAATCACATGCCCTTGGCACCCTCCTTAACTGTTTTGCCTGGCTTGAATTTATTCTCAAGCTCTGGTAATGCCACTCGCTTGCCTGGAGGAAGGATAGAGGTGTGTGTGTGTGTGTGTGTGTGTGTGTGTGTGTGTAGAAATTAGCCCACTGTACAGATGTCAAATTTATATTTATTACTCCACCTATTTTTGCCTCTGGCCCTGCCCACCACTGGTATATGTCCACCAGAAAGTTGCCCAGAACACAGCCCCTGAATCAGCAGGTGATCCTTAGAAGGTGACTAGCAGGTGATACCCCCCCCCCAGACACGGCACACCAGTGGGTTAAAGACTAAGAACCAGTGGAATAATAATAATAATCTTTCTCCTTCTCCTTTTTCTTCTGGAACAGGGCAGCGCTGGCAGCAGAGGACCTTCAGGGCTGCCTGGGCCACGTGGTACTATGGGGCCAGTTGGTGGAAAGGGTCGCAGAGGAGAAAAGGGACAAGAAGGTTTCTTGGCAAGTACACTAACAGCATTCCAACTAATGAGGCAGGGATGGGGACTACAGCCCCCATCAGCCCCTGCAAACCTGGCTGAACAGTCATGGACAATAGGAGAGGGAGTTGAGACCCACAAGTCATCCCACCACTGTTCTCCCGGGATTTATCTAGTTAGTGAACCTGGACATACAAAATTTATTTGTTTACAGATTTCTAGGCCACCCTCCATCCTGATGAATTCCAGGGCACCATACAATATTTCTTTACCAAAAGAAATAGGAATAAAACATTCCAGTAATATAACAACATCCTTTGTAACAATAAAACGGAGAAGTGACAAAAACATCACACTGATAAAGCAGGTGGATTTCCCTGCCCTTTGATGAGTGCTGTCGCTCAAAGCATTGTCTGTGTGCCTAAAAAGCATGCCTGCTCTTGTAAATGATTTTTTTTTTCTAGTGGGGAAGGAGCTAGGGCAGATTCTGTCTCCAGAGTTTCCATCAGGAGAATCAATTGAATTCATCCTGTGCCTCATTTTCTCTCCTCTATTTTTCCATAAAGGGCCAAGCAGGCATAGCTGGAACTGCAGGACCTGGAGGAGCAAGAGGAGCACAGGTAGGTCCCATTTCATAGCTGTGGCCTCACAGAGGTCATGCTGGACCTGCAAGTGATGCCACCTTGGCAAGGTTTAGGCATTGGCCAAGGTCCTTGAGCTGTGTTCTGGTCCAATGCCGAAACCCATAGGGAAAGCAACAGAGCCTGGTAGTGAGGCACATCCAGACTTGTACAGACAACAATTGGGGGCAGACGGAGGCCTTTTATGTTTCTGTCTCCAGACTATTTCTTCCAGCCTTCACCCCCTTGAGAGCCTTAAAGGGTCAACCCTCTGGCCTGAAGATGGGCACTTTTCCTTTCCATAGTCTCCCACCTGGTGGGAGCCCAACCACCTTTGTCACAATGGTCTCTCTATCTTCCACAGGCAGCTCTAAACCCAGCCCCAGCCCTGGCTCCCCATCTGATGCCCCTGCTGCCTCTAACTCTGTGTCCAGATCATTGCAGGATACAGGAGGCATGACACCTTGGACTGCTGAGCTGAGCTGCTCAGCGGTACCCCTGGATCCTAAAGAAGAATAGGAGGGCCTATGGCCCTCTAGATGTTGTTGAACTACAACTCCCATCACCCCCAGCCAGCATGGCAAGAATTAGAGGTGGCGGTACTGGTGGCCCACCAAAATAAACAGTGGTTTGATGTCAACTTGCTGCTGCATGCTGATGAAACTTCTACTGTGTTCTACTGCTGCTGCACCTCCAGGAGTCCAACATTCAAATAAATCAGAGCCTTCCTCAGGCCAGCACTGGAGCCCTTAAGCTGGGAACATGACACACATCAAATCCAGCCATAAGCCAGAGAGATGTGTCTTGTCAGTGACCTCTGCTCTTTTTTTGGCATTGCAGGGTGAAATTGGAGTCCAGGGGCTTCCAGGATTGGATGGTCCTGAAGGAATGAAGGTATCTCCATTTTTTGCCCATGACTTTGCTGGTAGAGTAAGGGATATGGGACAAAAATATGATTATGGGAGAAGTATATGTGTGTGCAGTGAGTCAGTATCGTCAGTTTAACTGAGGCAGCTCATCTGTTTCCCAGGTAGCAAAATGGTGTTTCCTATTTCACAATTCTTCCCACCCCTCCTTTTCTTCTTTCTCTCAGGGAAAGCCAGGACCTCATGGTGCGATTGGACCAAGTGGTGCTACAGGACTGGTGGTAAGGGCAAGGCACTTGGTACCCAAATCTCATTCTTCTTGAGCTATAAATAATATGTATAGGTGGATCACACTCCCCTCATAATGATAGGTCTGGAATACCATCAGTAGGTGTTTTGATACTGTAAACCGCCCTGAGATCTTCGGACGAAGGGCGGTATAGAACTTTCATAATAATAATAACATTCACAATTTAATAGGATGCTATCAGATTTGCATTTACTGGAATGCTATGCAAATCAAAACACAGCCATCCTTCAAAATTCACACTTCTCGAGTTTTTTTGCTACTAAAATAAATGTGTGCAAAACTAGACGTATTAGAGGAAAGCCTGCATGAAAAATGCACATACTGGAAGAATAAGAAATCAAGATAACATACTTTCTATAAAAGAATGGAAATGGTTTATTGAATATTTACAGATATATTGTAAACACATATAAACACTGTCAGGATTATAGTAATAATCTGCAGCTACATAAGAGTATATATTTAAAGAAGAGAAATAACTGAGTAAGTTTAGTTAATTTGGATATGCAGAAGATATTAAAAATAAATTTTATTAGCCGCAGAAAGAGGGGGAAGGAAGTCAAGTTTTAAAATGTCAAAATGATTGTAAAATCAGTGAAATGTATATATCTGATATGTATAAAGAAAATTTAAAGAAAAAATAAAAATGATGTGCTGGGGAAATAGTATACAACAGTGCATTCTGTAAAACAATATTGCTTGCAAAAAGTTGTGTAAATCAGATGTATAGCTGGATCACATTGTCCTCATAAAGATCTGGGGCACCAGGTGCTGTCTATTATTATTATTTATTAAATTTGTATATCGGCCTGTTTATCCATAGATCGCAGGGTGGTTTGCAACATAAAAACACAATGTAAGCATGGGCAAGAAATTTGCACTAGAAATAGGAGAACATTAAAATGCTGTCAGACGTTCAAGAGGATTTTTGTTTGTTTGTTTGGAAACTACAAATTAATGGAGAAATGTGGAGAGCTGACCTTCAGAGGGGAAAAAGAAGAAATCAAGAGAAACACATTAGCAGATTTATTCATCCCTAGCAGCCAGTGTTACCACAACCCTCCAGGCAGAGACTCCAGCTAGTAAATGTAAAGGGACCCCTGACCATTAGGTCCAATTGTGACCGACTCTGGGGTTGCAATGCTCATCTCGCTTTCTTGGCCAAGGGAGCCAGCGTACAGCTTCCGGGTCATGTGGCCAGCATGACTAAGCCACTTCTGGCAAACGCCGTTTATCTTCCCGCCGGAGTGGTACCTATTTATCTACTAGTACTTTGACGTGCTTTCGAACTGCTAGGTTGGCAGGAGCGGGGACCGAGCAACGGGAGCTCACGCCGCCGTGGGGATTCGCACCGCCAACCTTCTAATCGGCAAGTCCTAGGCTCTGTGGTTTAACCCACAGCGCCACCCGCGTCCCAGCTAGAGGCAGATGTTTTTCATAGAAATGTGGGAAATTGCCTCATCCAGACTAGACCACTGTTCCAGCTATTTCAGTATTGTCTGCACTGACTGGCAGTGGCTCTCCAGAATTTCAGGCAAGAGCCTACCTGGAGATGCTGAGGACTGAACTGGAGGTCTTTTGCATAGAAAGCATGGGTTCTGTCACTCAGCTCTTTGTCTTTCATCAAAGAACAAAGTTTGTTCTAAGCCCTCTGGGCTCTGAATAAAGAGCTGAATAAAACAGGAACATATGGAGGCTGCCTGGCCCAAGTCAAACCATTGGTCCTGCCTAGCTCAGTAGATCCTGCACTGTCTAGCAATGGCACTCTGGTGCTACAAAGAGGTGTCTCTCCCAGCCCCACCTGAAGATGCCAGAGATTGAACCAGGGACCCTGTGCAAACAAAACAAATACCGTGCCATTGAGCTAAAGCCCTTCCCCATGCCCTTTCACCAGCCCACCATGTATTTGGTGGTGGCAAGGAAGCAAAGTAGGTATAAAAGGAGAACTCTCTGGATGCCAAGATCCAGGTTTGAGGCAAGTACTTTTTGGTGAGAGAACACCAGCAGAGATTTAAAAACTCAAAATATGCAGCAAAGTAAAGTGTGGAAGTATATGCTGTTAGACCTTTAAAATATATATTTCCAAGTGAGTTCCAAAATAATCTCCTCTTCCCCCACCATAGGAAAAGACCATACATTTATTAAGTTACAATGGTTTACTTACAATTCTCCAAAGTTCAGCTTCTTGTGCCTTTCCATACATCAGCCAGAAAGGTTGCACGGGCAGTAAAACTTAGTTTAGTTTAGTTCCAAAGTGGTGCAAGTTCTTAAATTATTGGTATAGTAACAAATGGCTCATGAGAGCCATGTGGTTTGAGCTTGGCACAATCAGCTCAGTCCTCCCCACACACTGAGCTTCTTAGGTAGACTGGGGGAGAACAATAGGCTTGAATACCCATTTCCTCCCAATAGAAGGGAAGTGGATGTAGCTAAACCTGATAGGACAGCTTGTTGTTGTTTAGTTGTTTAGTCGTGTCCAACTTCGTGACCCCATGGACCAGAGCATGCCAGGCACTCCTGTCTTTCACAGCCTCCCACAGTTTGGTCAAACTCATGCTGGTAGCTTCGAGAACACTGTCCAACCATCTCGTCCTCTGTCGTCCCCTTCTCCTTGTGCCCTCCATCTTTCCCAACATCAGGGTCTTTTCCAGGGAGTCTTCTCTTCTCATGAGGTGGCCAAAGTATTGGAGCCTCAGCCTCACAATCTGTCCTTCCAATGAGCACTCAGGGCTGATTTTCTTCAGAATTTTTTAGGTTTGATCTTCTTGCAGTCCATGGGACTCTCAAAAGTCTCCTCCAGCACCATAATTCAAAAGCATCAATTCTTCGGCAATCAGCCTTCTTTATGGTCCAGCTCTCACTTCCATATATCACTACTGGGATAGGACAGCTTACTCTATAGTATTAACCCTGTCTTGCCTTAATTAGACTTAGGCATGTTGGTTATAGGGATGTGGGTGGCGCTGTGGGTTAAAGCACAGAGCCTAGGACTTGCCAATCAGAAGGTCAGCGGTTCAGTCCCTGCTCCTTCCAACCTAGCAGTTCGAAAGCACGTCAAGTGCAAGTAGATAAATAGGTACCGCTCTGGCGGGAAGGTAAACAGCGTTTCCGTGTGCTGCTCTGGTTCGCCAGAAACGGCTTAGTCATGCTGGCCACATGACCGGAAGCTGAACACCAGCTCCCTCAGCCAATAAAGCGTGATGAGCGCCGCAACCCCAGAGTCAGCCACGACTGGACCTAATGGTCAGGGGTCCCTTTACCTTTACCTTTATGTTGGTTATACTCAGCCACATACACACACAAAATGTTAGCAAAATGTAGATAAGAATCCTGACCTACCTTATATGGTTCTTCATAAGCATTTTAACAAAATAAAAGTCGCTGAAACATTTTGAACATGCAAGCATTGCATAAATAAAATATGACTGTGAATAAATATGACTGTTGTTGTTATTTCTTTATTTCAGGGCTTCCCAGGAGATGATGGGAGGAAGGGAGATCAGGGCAAGCCAGGTCCTTCTGTAAGTACTTGTCTATTATTATGGTTCAGGAAGGCAGAGCTCAGGAGCTGCTGCTTCAGCAGTGAAGCTGCTCAAATTAAGAGGGTTGGGGAACCTGTGCTTCCCCCCCCCCCATGCATTAGATGTTGTTGGACTTCATCTCCAGTGAGTGTGTGCATGTGTACGCACATTCACACATACTCTAGATGTTCCACTAAAGCAGTAAATACAAGGAAGATGAAAGAAAACTGGCAGCAATTGAGAATAATTAAAGCAGTTGCTTGATATTCTTGTTTTGTTTTTGTCGGAGTGGAAATAAGAGAAAAGAATGCTAGAAAAACTACATTTCCCACTATGCTGCTGGGATGGGGGACCATCTCTTCTTGCTGCTCTTTCTATGTACAGCATATTGGCAATTTCAAAAAGAAATGTAAAAAATTGTGCTGTCTCTCTTATTTGCATTCTCTAGGGTGCAGCAGGCCCTATGGGTATCAAGGGTGTTCAAGGTCTCCAGGGTTTTGATGGCCAGGAAGGATCGAAAGGTGATATAGGTGGGAAAGGAGAGCCTGGCCCAAAGGTAAGACCTAGCTCTTAGCTGATGATGGTGTTGAGTCTTGCCATCTTGATTACAGTGTATGGACCTTTCACTTTGAGTGGGAAACTGGTAAATGCTTAGTTTCTTAAGCAAAAGAATTGTAATCTTCCTTGATATCAGAGAATCTCTCTCCAGCCTTTGGGAGATGACACTGCAGGTTGGATGTTGCCAGAAAAGCGCTTTAGGAAGAAGTTTGCCATTTGATTTTGGACTCCGAAATAGACGGGTAGAAAACTGCACTGTCTTTGGATGATATAACTAAAACGGAGGATGCATAGGGGAAGACAGCCACCCTCTGGGAATCCCAATGGCAGATTTACCTGTTGCAGGAAGAGCCTCTTTGATTCCACTTTGCTCTGCTTGTATAAATAAAACTGATGCTACAGCCTAGGTCTCTTATGCTCTCTCATCTAAAAAAGACAATGCATTAAACCCTTTGGCACTGCCCTTAATTTTCTCTGCTTTGGGAAGTTGCAATATGTAATATGTAGCAATGATCTCACTTTGAGCTCACAACCCCCCTTTAGCAATTCTTGGGGCCATATGTTGGCAGTAGCTCATGCATAAAAAGAGAAACATCAAGGTTCAGACCTGCCTGTGCATCAGAAGATATGGGGAGCTTGATGTACTGGTGGAGCTAGGTGCTCAGGTGCATTCAATTGCTTTTAAGGGCTGAATCTTTTCAATGAAAAGTGTGTATTGCACAAAGAAAACTACTTTATCGTATCATAGATCTGAAGAGCATAAGAACATAAGCACATAAAAAGGGCACAGCTGCATCAGGCTAAAGGCTCATCTAATCCAGCATCTTGTTCTCACAATGGCCAACCAGATGTCCAGATGAAGCCTGCAGGACTTTAGCACAACAGCACCTTTCCCTACTTGTGTTTCCCAGCAGCAGGACACAAGAGGCACACTGCCTCTGACAGGGGAGGTAGAACATACCGTATTTTTTGCTCTATAAGACTCACTTTTTCCCTCCTAAAAAGTAAGGGGAAATGTGTGTGCATCTTATGGAGCGAATGCAGGCTGCACAGCTATCCCAGAAGCCAGAACAGCAAGAGGGATTGCTGCTTTCACTGCACAGCAATCCCTCTTGCTGTTCTGGCTTCTGAGATTCAGAATATTTTTTTCTTGTTTTCCTCCTCCAAAAACTAGGTGTGTCTTGTGGTCTGGTGCGTCTTATAGAATTAAAAAATACAGTAGCTGATATAGATGGGGCTGTACATCTTTTAACAGGCAGAAGGCATGATACAGCCACATAGTAACCTCTGCTGGCATCTGAGCTGTTTTTAGGGCAGCCACCAAAATTCCATAGCTGCCGATTTCAGGGACGGGAAGTGGCTCCACCCCCCTGCAGTGCCCGAAACGCCCAGCAACCACCGTGCCACCCAGATTCCCTCCCCCCAATGCACAGCAGCCACAGTGTGCACTACAGACCCCCATGGTGCCCTATGCCTCCCCGCCCAGTGCAGACTCCCTACCTCCCACCCCCCAGCCCCTGGCTAGCTATGCTGCTGGCAAGATATAATAGTTGCATACTCTGCTTGTGATTTTACAATTGAACATGTTTGTTTTCTCTCCCTTGGATTTTTAGGGCGATTGTGGTCCCCCTGGTAAAACTGGAGCAGCAGGGCTAGTTGGTCTTGATGTGAGTCGGTTCTCCTTGCTGTTTTTTCTATTCATTTAGGGGATCAGTGGGGAAGGATTTCATATAGGACATATATCTCTGAATACATGTGTGTATTCAAATAGAAGACTGGATTAATTAGAGATACATTCTGATCCACCAATGGGCATTCAGGATAAAGGGAAGGCTTTAGAGCAGCTGCATTGCCCCCAGCAACTCCAGGTGGGGCTGGAAAAGACAATCTGAAATCCTGGAGAGCTGCTGCCAGCCAGTGTTGACAATCCTAAGCTACATGGACCAATGGATTTGACTCAGTATAAGGCAGCTTCCTATCTTCCTAACCTGTGACCCTCTAGAAGCAACATCTGAAGATGGGAACCTGTGGATCTCTGTTTTAGACAAGCTAAATGTTTTTAGTTGATTCGCTGATTCATTGAATAAACTTTCAGCTCTTGTATTACTCTTTTTCTTTCTCTTTCTTCCTTCCCTTCTTTCTTTCAGGGGCCCCCAGGCAAGAAAGGAGATCTGGGACAGGAAGGGGCATCAGGCCAACAGGTGGAGTACCATGTATTAGAATCTAAGTCAACTTCTTCCATGGACCTCTCCCCTCCAGAATTCTGTTCACCCTAAGAAAATGGGTTACATGCTGCAAAAGAATCCCAATATATTTGCTGAAACTATATGCTTTGTGCAGAATCAGTCGGGATGCTTTCCTGTGGCTCTGTATCCCCCGCCCTGCCTTGATATATCATGCTTATTAGAGGTGTGCATACACTTTGCATGAACCCCCAGTCAAACCAGGATGCTTTTGGGTGTTTGGGGCAGTGAAGTCTGGTCCACTAGGGTGAGTGCGGCACTGCCCCTCCAAGCTCAGTGTGGCCTCCTCCAGCTCCTACCCACCTTCTCTACCTTTTTACTTAACAACCAGCCAAGGGGCAGGCTCGGCTGTCAGCTTCCTCCTCCTTCTCAGCCTCAGTGCTGCCCTTGTAGAACTCATCAGGGAAAAAGAAGGGAATGGAACTGGAATTAGTTGACTATGCCTTATATTTGCTCTGGCTCCACCTGTCATTTGCTCTGGTTCCGCTATTGGCCTGCCTATCAGTTCCCAGTGAGCACCAGCCTCGGGTGGTTTTTTACCTTATACAAGGTGAGGTGGAATCTCTGCAAACCCCACCTCCCAAGTTGAAATGGGACACCCCCCCCAAAAAAAACACCTTGATAGTGCTTGCCAACTTGGTGGCAAGAAAACCAAATGCTATAGGTGAACAAAAACTCACGGTAAGAAGAAAGATCCACTCTTCCTTCCTGCAGTCCTTAGTACCAACTGAGGCAGGGGAGAGAGAAATAAAGAAAAAGTGATAAAGGGTTTGTGCTAACCCCAGATTCTCTTTCTTTATATGTGTATTTCAGGGGCCTCTAGGTCTACCAGGTCCGGCTGGTCAGAAAGGCCGTAAAGGAGAAAAGGTATTTTTTTTCTACCATTTTTTATTTTATTTGGTTGACTAACTGACTTGACAGACTGACTGATTTGTATACCTGTTATGTACTGAGTTGAATAGGATCCAAACTGCAGCAGTCTGATTGGTCCTAGAACAATAGGATCCAAAAGGCAGCAGTCTGATTGGTCCTAGAACAATAGGATTCAGAATGCAGCAGTCTGATTGGTCCTAGAACAATGCAGCAGTATGATTGGTTGGCAGGAACTACCCAATCATGCTCCAGATAGAAGTGAATCCACAACCTGATTGGCTTACAGTAGAATTCCGCAATTAGCCAATCATGTGCAGCCCATTGTGTAAATAATGTATATAAAGCAGATACTTTGAGGGGACTTTCATTCATTCCTCCTCACCACTATGAGCTGAATAAAGAGCATGAAATCACTTTGCGACTCTGAGTATATTTCACTGGCGACGAGGATGGGATCCCGCTGAGCTGACTGCCACACACAGCACCGCCACCTGCCACACCTCTGCCTCGCACCGTGTATCCAGGCTTCAGCTCCGGGACACAAGGAACTCAGAATGGCAACTGACAACAGCTTCTCGCCATTCAACCCAGCATCTGGAGACGGGGAAGCGTACGCCTCCCGTTTCACCTTCCTCCTAGAAGCCAAAGGGGTCACCGACGAAGAAGACGCCAAGAAGAGGGCGATATTCTTCAGCATCTGCGGAGAGGAGACGTTTGAAATTGCCCGGGCTCTCCTTGTGCCTGAAGACGTCGCTACTGTTCCATACAAAACAATAATGGAACAGCTGAAGGGGCACTTTTCGCCACAGCCCTCAGTGGTGGCTCGTCGAAATGCCTTCTACGCAAAGCAGCAAGCCCCTGGGGAAACCATAACTGGGTTTGTGACCTCTCTCCGCCAAGCCGCCCGGTTCTGCAACTTCTCAGAGCTGGAGAACATGCTTCGTGACCGCCTCGTCGGTGGCCTGAAGGATGAGAAGCTGCAACGACGCCTCTACGCTAAGAAGGACCTAACGTTCCAGGTCGCTCTGGAGGAGGCCCTGGCAACGGAAGCTGCCAAGAGGTCGACACAAGAGGCACGGCCGAGCCAGCCGTCCCAACCGAGGGTCCACCACGAAGACCTCACTGACGACTCAGGATCCAACAGGCAGGAGGTGCACCGAGTACAGCAGCGCACTCAAGCAGCCCACACACCACAGCTGCCTCGACGAGAAGGAGGGAACTGCGCAAGCTGTGGAGAAAGTCACGAGAGGAGGACCTGCCGTTTCCGCAACGCAGAGTGCAGGCAGTGCAGAAAATCGGGACATATCACCCGGGTGTGTCGGGCTCGGCCCACCCGACGCCAGGCATCAGATGACCAATCCAAGAGCCCCAGGTCCTGGGGCCCAACGCACCAAGGCAACTCGACAGAGCTCACGGACTTCCAGGTATACCAGTTGCCCCACCCCAACGTAGAGAAAATTTATGTTGACGTACAGATAGAGGGGGCCCCATGTCGCATGGAGCTTGACACGGGTTCAACTCTATCCATAATCTCGGCAAGGACCTTAAGGAAACTGTGTCCTACTGGGGGTCCCAAACTCAGGCCGGCCCCATTCACCCTCCGGGACTTCCAGAAACGTAAGGTCCCCACAATGGGGGTGGGGACCTTCAGGGTGCAATACCGAGGGCGGACGCGGCAACTGGACTTGCTGGTTGTCAAGGGCCCCTACATTAGCTTACTGGGATTGGCATGGTTTGGACCACTGGGGCTAGCCGTCACCGAGGTGAACCACACTAGCTTACAAGTGGACGTGGACGCCATATGCAAGGAATTTCCGGGGGTTTTCGATGGGAAATTGGGACAGTATACGGGCCCCCCCCACTGCTCTACAGCTTGACCCTGCAGTACGACCAGTCAGGCTCAAGGCCCGCTGGGTCCTGTTCGCCCTGAAACCCTGTATAGACAAGGAATTGGACCGGCTCATGGAGCAAGGAGTGCTGGAGCCGGTGCCTAATGCCCCCTGGGAAACCCCTATCATCACACCCGTCAAGCCTAATGGTTCGGTCCGCATCTGCGCAGACTACAAATGTACCATAAACGAGGCCCTCACAGCCCATGCATACCCAGTGCCAGTGGTCAGCCATGTTCTTGCCACCCTGGCTGGGTCGAAAATTTTTGGCAAGCTGGACTTGGCCCAAGCATATCAACAGCTGCCAGTAGATGAGGCCACAGCAGAGGCACAGACGATTGTGATGCACAGAGGAGCATTCAGGGTAAAGCGGCTGCAATTCGGTGTCAGCGTGGCACCAGGCATATTCCAGAATCTAATGGACTCTCTACTTAAAGGGATTCCTGGCGTCACCCCCTTCTTCGATGATGTGTTGATTGCCAGGCCCACACCAGAGGAGTTTGAGGACCGCCTCCGCACCGTTCTGCACCGTTTCCAAACGGCGGGCCTCAAGGTGAAGCGGGAAAAATATCTACTAGGAGTGCCTCAGGTGGACTTTCTGGGATTTATGGTGGACGCAGAAGGGGTCCACCCGACTGGGGACAAGGTACGGGCCATTTGTGATGCCCCAGCGCCCAAGAACAAGACTGAACTTCAGGCCTTCTTGGGACTATTGAACTTTTACCATTCCTTCCTTCCCCACAAGGCGGCGGTAGCGGAGCCCCTACACAGACTCCTGGACAAGTGGGCCCCTTGGGTGTGGGGCCAGCGCCAGGAGGCCGCATTCCAGGCAGTCAAGGACTTGCTTGTCTCAAACTCGGTCTTGGCACACTTTGACGAGAGGCTGCCGGTGGTGCTAGCATGTGACGCCTCGCCCTATGGAATTGGCGCTGTCCTGGGACACCAACTCCCGGATGGAAGAGAGGTACCAGTGGCATACTTTTCCCAGACACTCAACGCAACCGAACGGAACTACTCGCAAATCGACAAGGAGGGTCTGGCAATCGTGAAGGGAGTAAAAGAATTCCATGATTTCTTGTACGGGCAGCCCTTCACCGTGGTGACTGACCACAAGCCGTTGCTTGGCTTGATTGCCCCTGAAAAGCAGACCCCCCAAGTGCTGTCTCCTCGCATCCTCAGGTGGTCAATTTTCCTTGCCAGCTACCAGTATGCACTGATTCACCGTCCGGGGAAGGCGATGGGCCATGCGGACGCCCTCAGCAGGCTACCACTACTGGAAACAGCCCCCGGCCCAGCACCTGCACAAGAGGTTATGAGCCTGGAGCTGCTTCCCGACTGCCCCATTCAGGCACAAGAAGTTGCACACCATTCCAAGAAAGATAGGGTCATCTCCCAGGTCTGGACTGGGTGTGGAGGGGATGGCCCAGCAGCAGCCCCGGGCCAGAATTCGCCGGCTACACAACCCGCAAACATGAACTGTCGGCCCACAAGGGGTGCCTGTTATGGGGAAGCAGGGTCGTTGTTCCCCAGCCCCTCCGCAAAAGGGTCCTCACAGCCCTACACGAGACACACCCATGGGTAGTAAGAATGAAGGCCCTTGCCAGGAGTTATGTGTGGTGGCCGGGGATCGACGGAGAGATAGAGGCCTGGGTCAAACACTGCCAGGCCTGCCAATAATCCCGCCCAGATCCCCCAAGGGCCCCAGTCCAGTCCTGGGAGTCCGCCCGAGCACCATGGTCACGCCTGCATGTGGACTTCACTGGACCTTTCAGGGGAAAACATTCTTCATAGTGGTGGACTCCTACACCAAATGGCTGGAAGTCGCACTGGTACCGTCCACTTCTACGTCCGCAGCCATCCGGGTACTACGCAGGCTATTTGCAACCCACGGGCTCCCTGACACTCTCGTCTCAGACAACGGGACTGCATTTACGTCAGGAGAATTCCAAACCTTCACAGTGCAGAACGCCATCCGCCACATCCGTTTGGCGCCATTCCACCCTGCCACCAATGGCCAAGCAGAACGCATGGTGCGGACCACCAAGGACACCCTTCGCCGCATGACGCAAGGGGATTGGGAGTACCGCCTTGCCACATTCCTTCTAGCACAGCACAGCACCCACAGCTCAACGACTGGCCGGAGCCCCGCTGAACTACTAATGGGTCGGCGCCTTGCAATCAGATTGGACCGCCTTCACCCCGATAGAGCTCAGGGTGAGGTAGTGGTGGGGGAAGGCAAGAACTCCCGGACCTTCGAGGCTCAGGACCCAGTGTACGCAAAGAATTTTGGGGCAGGCCCAGCATGGGTACCCGCAACAGTCACCAGGGTCACTGGCCCCGTGTCGTATGAGGTGCTAACGGATGGGGGGCAATGCTGGCGCCGCCACTGTGACCAGATACAGCGACGATTCCCGGGAGAAAACCAGGAGGAGGAAAGGGCAGAGGAGTCCCAAGGGAACAGAGGGGCAGTGAGGCCCATAGAGCACGAGGGGCCAGCAGGAGAGGCAGAATCAGTAAATACAGAGAGGACCTGCGAGGCCGAAAGGACACCGGAACCAGAACCACGACTGAGCGAGCCGGTTGCGCCAGACCAAACAGCCCCATCACAGCCAGCATCCTTGGAACACGAGCCAGAACCTGGACCCTGGACCAGGGAACACCCCAGGCCGCAATGCACACGTAGGCCACCGACGTACCTCGAGGACTATGAATGCGACCTCCCGGGCAGGACTGGAACTTAGAGGGGAGGGGTGTTATGTACTGAGTTGAATAGGATCCAAACTGCAGCAGTCTGATTGGTCCTAGAACAATAGGATTCAGAATGCAGCAGTCTGATTGGTCCTAGAACAATGCAGCAGTATGATTGGTTGGCAGGAACTACCCAATCATGCTCCAGATAGAAGTGAATCCACAACCTGATTGGCTTACAGTAGAATTCCACAATTAGCCAATCATGTGCAGCCCATTGTGTAAATAATGTATATAAAGCAGATACTTTGAGGGGACTTTCATTCATTCCTCCTCACCACTATGAGCTGAATAAAGAGCATGAAATCACTTTGCGACTCTGAGTATATTTCAATACCACTACAATGTAAAGCAATACAGCCATAAAACTACATAAAATATATATGGATCTCTAAGGGGAGACTGTTCCATAACAACAGAGAACACCCTTTTTTCTGATTGATGCCAGATGAATCAATTGTAGGTGCTTTGTTTTCTATCGCAGTGTTTTTCATCATGGCTTTGATGGTGAACCCATTGCTGAGCTGCTTCCTAGTTATTTTTGCTTGTCTCTGGGCTTGTCTACACTTCTACTTCTCCCATGCCCTTAACCAAAAGAATCTTAGACTTTTCAAAAGAAAACATTAATAAAAGAAATCAAATATTAAATGCACATTTAAAACAGCATAATTAGCAAGAGAATAAAATATCATAAGCATTGAATCAGTGCCATCTACCACTAACTTTTCCCCTCTCAGATTTTATCCCCCTCACCACACTTTTATCTGTATTGATCTGAAATTGTTTTTGCCAATTTGGTTTTAATTGTAGACATACATTCATTGCTTTATGTGTGTAATGCTTTTTTTGCCCAAAGCCCCACCAAAGCATTGTACAAATGAATACAAAAAAACACATGTTGAAATTACAGAAAATGCAAAAATGCAAAAGATAAGAAATTATGTAAAATAATTGAAACAAGGCACACTATGGGATTGCTTTTAACTTTTTACTGTTGGTGCTTTTCCTGTGAAATTGGTTTGAAGTAATTTATGATAAGCTGTTTTGTTGTTGTTATCATTACTATTAATATGTATTACCTTCAGTTCACCTTAAGGTACTAAGGGCAAGGTGCAGCAATTTTAAAATGCAACATTAAAGACAGTTTTTAAAACTTACAATTAAAAAAAAATTCAATCACAAAAAATGGGGTGGGTCCTGAAAATACCTGCACTGGGTGTCAAAAGCGAGGGGAGAATGGAATCAAATGATGGATCAACCACCCTTTTTTATGAGCTGCAGAACAGGTTTTTCCTTCCCATAGCTTGGCACAGGGAAAGGGTGTGTGCATGTTGAATTAAACCTGGTTTTAAAGCTGTGTCTGGAGTAGTCTGCCTTCACTTTTTGCCTCCATCTCTCTTTTCTCTCCATCTCTTCCCTTAGGGGCAGCGTGGATATGATGGGCATCCCGGGTTCCCTGGCAATCCAGGCAGAAAGGTAAGAAATCACACTGTAGCTCCTGCTTTTGCATAAGAGGTTGCTAGGCCTATATAAACTGGGCAGCAGAAGCTGCCTTTATATGGAGTTAGGCCAGTGGTCCACCTGCCACATTACTGTTTACACCGACTGGCATCAACTCTCCAGGATATTAGGCAGGGAGTTTTACCCAACCTTACCTGGAGATGCTGGGGTTTGAACCTGGAACATTCTGCATGCAAAGCAATGCTCCACCATGGATATACAGGGCGAGTCCTTTAAAAGAGGCCCAGTGGATACAGAGTACACATGTTCCACAGGGCCTTTTTTAAAAAGACTAACCCTGTACAGTCATACCTCATGTTACGTTTGCTTCAGGTTGCACATTTTCAGGTTGCGCCCCACGGCGACCCGGAAGTACCAGAAAGGGTTACTTCCGGGTTTCACCACTCACGCATGTGCAGACGTGCAAAATGACATCACACGCATGTGCAGAAGCGGTGAAACCCAGAAGTAATCTGTTAACAAATTATACTTTATCCTTGGTTTTTATTGTTAAAACTGAAACCCTGAAACTCAGGGTTCGACCCTGAGCTTTGGCAACTCACCTTTTTTTCTGTTTCCCTCTTTACCCCACCACCATCAGGGCAAGCGTGGTAAAGCTGGACCCAGACCTCCAAGAGGCTCCAAAGGCCCCAAGGTAGGCAAAACGCTTTGTACTCTTAATAATTATTCATTATTGCTGCTTTTTGTCGCCTTTATTCTTCTGAGACAGTCACTATTCACTTTTATACCCTGTATTTATTTCAGTGGTTGGATGGGTGATATGTATTAATATCTGTGGTGGCCATGACACTGATGTGACCCATCTTAGGTCTAGCTGCAGCGCAGTTGTGGGTCCTCTTCCACATCCTCTGGGCCTTTAATGGCAGTCTTTCCCAACGTGGTGTTTTCTATATGTAATTTTGTTCACACCTGACTATTGGCCCAAAATAACAAGAGGGTGCCAAGTTGAGTAAGGATGGTGGAACAGCCAGAGAGGGAGCTGCTGCTGGGCTTAAGCAAATAGTTATAGCCATTTCCCCCTCCTTTCCCTATTTTCTCCCTTCCAGGGCTCTCAAGGTGAACATGGTCTCCGTGGTCCCCGGGGACCCCAAGGCCCTTATGTAAGTATTGTTCACAAGGGTGGCTCATTGCAATTAAGTTATGCATAAGTTCAGAAGTCTAGAGGTAACAGAGAGGCACTAAGAGCCTTCCTGGGACACATTTGTCTTTGTAGCCCAGCTTTTCCTCCAAGGAACTCAAGGTGGTTTACAAGGTTCTCACTCTCATTCAGCCCCTACAACAACCCTGTGAGGCAGGTTAGGCTAAGAGGCAGTGACTGGCCCAAGATAACCCAGTGAGCTTCATGGCCAAGTGGCAATTCGAACCCTGGTCTCGCAGGTCCTAGTCTGCCAGCCAGCCATGCTTTCTTCCAAGATACTCCATTCCATTCCTCCTTCTCCTTGGCTTCTTTCATTCATTCACTCATGCACACACACAGCTACAGCTTTCCGTGGTCAATGAGCATGCTCAGCCCTCATTGGGTTGCCCCCTTAGAGCCGAGCCTGTTGGGATTGGTAGAGAGATCAGTGACAGGTGTTGGCAGCACTGAGGACAGGTAGGTCCAGAGCCCAATGACAGCCCATCCTTCTCTCAGCTGAGTTGTATAAAGCACAACAATGAGATGAATGAAGAAGTTGGCGTTCAGTGACACTCCCTGCTCCAATTGTAAGCAGAAACACAGGCAGGTGGAGCCTCACTGCGGGCAGACTGTGGTTGGTGGAGCAATGTCCCATTAACCCTAATAAACCAGTTGCTGCCTGCCCTTAGAGGGTTTTTCCCATATATATAGAGAGAGAGTTTTTCTGCAAACTTCTGGTTTCTCCCTGGATACAGGCAACCCCTGATTTGTGTCGGGGTTGCGTTCTGGGTCATTGCACACAACAGGGAAGAATGCATGTCTGCTCTGCCTCATTTTGCCCCCACCCCCGTTCCACCATGTTCCATCCCCTTCCCCGACACTTCCGGGTTGCCATGACCACATGCATCAACTGGTCATTTGCCTGTGTGTGGATACTTCCCTCTTGTTTCTCGGTAGCCTCCTTTGGGCTGCAAAGCGGTCATAACACATGAGTTCCCTATTGGTATAGATGTTCAGCGGCATAACAAGTGCAAGGATAGGCTGGTGTAATTTTTCCATAATAAAGATGTGTCATCCAGCATGCTCTGCTTAGAAGACAGCTTGGCTTGAAACCTTGCTCTTGGTTTGGAAGTTTTTTCCTCTGACAACAAAAATAATAATTGCAGGTTCTTGTAACTTTTCCTTCCTTCTCTGCCAAAGTTATTTTTGCACCAACAATGCAATCCTAGGTATGCACTCAGAGGTAAGCTCTGTTGCATTCAGTGTGTCTGGGTTGCAGCCTAAGAAACAGATTCCAAGGCAGGACCATGTTTGATTGGCTCCTCCTCCATGTTTTTCATTGAGTTTGTTGAGTTTGTGGTGCAGTGTGACTGTGAAGGGGAGTTAATATTGGAGCTCTATCCATTTCTGATGCATTCATGCTGTAGCTTCCCAATCTTCAACAAGGGCATCGAGTTTTACCAACGCATGGCCCAATTATGTTTTATTTTTATTTATTAAATTTTGATACTGCCCTTCATCTGATAATCACAGGGCAGTTCACAATAGAAAAACACAAAAAATGCATAGCAGCTTAATAATAAATAATGAAGCATAGTAAGAGAGTTTAAAAAGCCATATATCATTTAATTCACCAAAGGCCTGGGAGAGAAGGCCTTCCTGGGGACAGCTTTCCACAAACAGGGAGCCACTGCAGAAAAGGCCCTGTTCTCATGTTGCCACTCTCTGGACCTCTTGTGGAGATATGAGTGCCAGCTGGGCCACTTCATGGGGCCCCAGGAAGTTGGCACATATGTGTGAGGTGTTTTGCAGTTGTATGGTTGGCTTGGGGGAAAATCCATCTGCCAGGTGTGGATACCCTGGAAGTAACTAACTATGAAGCACTATAAATAATTGTGTTATTTGTCTTTTCCATTCACAGGGTGTTCCTGGGCTCAGGGGGGGCAAGGGAGTCAAGGGGCCCAAAGGAGAAAAAGTAGGTGCTGATTGCTACTGTCTCAGCTTGATACTACCAGCCTGCTAATGTACCAGCTAAACTTGCATTCACAATTGACAGCATAAGACATGAGTAGCCAAGGTGGTTCCTTCTATACTGAACTGCATCTCCTGTAACTATTGACCATTCTGGAGAAGGCATTGCATTGGAAGGCATTGCATTTGCTACCCTATTTTTTGAGTGGCTGTTGTAACACAGGTTACTGTAATTGACTGATTTTTTACATTGTTGAGAATCATTAATCCTTTTCCATTTCTTGGGCATCTTTGTGTAGGGCATCAAAGGCATGATGGGCTACCTTGGTCCCCCGGGGGATAATGGTTTTAAGGTACGTATGAGAATCTGTAGCAATGACAAACCTAGACAGCATCTTAAAAAGCAGAGACATCACCTTGCTGACAAAGGTCCGTATAGTTAAAGCTATGGTTTTCCCAGTAGTGATGTATGGAAGTGAGAGCTGGACCATAAAGGCAGCTGATCGCCGAAGAATTGATGCTTTTGAATTATGGTGCTGGAGGAGACTCTTGAGAGTCCCATGGACTGCAAGAAGATCAAACCTAAAAAATTCTGAAGGAAATCAGCCCTGAGTGCTCACTGGAAGGACAGATCCTGAAGCTGAGGCTCCAACACTCTGGCCACCTCATGAGAAGAGAAGACTCCCTGGAAAAGACCCTGATGTTGGGAAAGATGGAGGGCACAAGGAGAAGGGGACGACAGAGGATGAGATGGTTGGACAGCGTTCTCAAAGCTACCAGCATGAATTTGACCAAACTGTGGGAGGCAGTGGAAGACAGGAGTGCCTGGTGTGCTCTGGTCCACGGGGTCACGAAGAATCGGACACGACTAAACGACTAAACAACAACAAAACAACAATGAGAATGTGTTGCTGCTCATACCATGTTTGTGAAGGCTTCAAGATTGGCAAAAAGCAGTTTGAACATAAAAAGGGCCTAGTCCTTAGTGATTCCTTTTCCTCTCTTTCAGGGTAAGCGAGGTCCCATGGGCATTCCTGGGAGGCCAGGACCAAAAGGGGAGCAGGTAAAAACACTATATTAAAAACAGTAAAACTGTTATAAGAACAGAAACTCAGAGAACTGAAACAAATAATTGGGGGGGGACAGGACCCCATCTTCTGTGTTAGGAAAAGCCTGCACAAAAAGGTGTACTGGCGCCAATTCCAGGGGTGCCTGCGCACCCACAAAATTTTCAATGTGGGTGCCCAGCCACTGATGCCCGCTGCCTCAAGTCCAACTCTCCTACTGCGCTGTGGCAACTGGGCCTCTGTTGGGGCCCACTGTGGCCGCAGATGTGCTTCTGGGGTGCATCTACGGCCACAGTGGGCCCCAACAGAGGCTCTGCAGCAGAGGCAGAGGTTCCAGCCCTGCCGCAGCACTGGAAGGTGGCAGCGGAGGGCAGAGACCAAGCTGCACATGTCACGTCACGTCATGTCACATCATGATGTCACGTCACGCATGCTTCTGGGCACCCACAGTCTAGGGCCCAAGTCGGTGCAGATGTGTATAGTACTTGTTATCTTTCTTTGTCAACTGCTTTGGTATTAAGAGGTATATAAATATATAAGATATTATAGATAAATAGAAGCTTTCACACAGGCCCAAGTTGCCTTTGTAACACTCTCTCCTTCATTTTCAGGGTGTTGTTGGCCCACGTGGTACATGGGGAAATGCTGGACACCCTGGCATTCCAGTAAGCTCCCATCCTCCTCTTTCGAACTGCACAGCAATAAATTTGCTGGGCTTTGCTTTTTTGTTTCAGGGACTTAATGGGACATGTATTACTTACACATGAGGACAATTAAATAAATTCAGAATTCTGCACATAGGCAATATCCCCCCCCCCCCCCGTTGGGAACTATTATATTCTGCCACCTGTATAAATCAAGCAGAAGTTACAAATCTGCATCATTCGCTGGTTTTGCTAGTTGTAGGGAGGGTCCACAAGGCCTTCCCCCAAACACTTCAGTGAATCACTATAGCTCAGTAGCAGAACATGTGCTCTGCATGTCAGAGGTCTCAAACTCAATCCCTGGCATCCAGAACTTGAAAAACTCATTTTTAAAAAGGAGCTAGCTCTAATTCAACACGTCCAAAAAGGAGAGACTTAGTTCACATTCATCCTTTTACCAAAACCAAAATGCAATAGCTGGTTCAGTTTATCTCCTAGGATTATTTTCCAACAACTGTTATTTTAGGGTTGGGGGACCTCTTTTGGACAAAAGTATTGTTCCCCACTAGTATTGTCTTTCTTCTTCCTCTTCCCAGGGCACATTTGGACAAAAGGTAAGTAATCCTACCCCCCACGTCCCTGCTGCATACATGCACACTGCCCCACTGCCATTGCTGTACCCAATTCTCTTTATATGCACACTTGCAGTCCTCAATGCCACCACCTTCCATGATTTCACAGTTAGGCACATCAGCTGGTGCACTCTAACAATTTATGCAAAGCTCTTGCCCATTTCTGAATTTGAGAGGGCCCCGAAGCAGTGAGAGCCCCCAGCACCACCTCCACCTACATCAACAGACCCCAGTTGCCATTTTATATTCCCCCACAGTGGTACCTGAGGTAGTCTTGCACTGGGATATTGTGTGGCAACCCCCCACCCCACCCCACTCCCCAGCACATCATGGGCTCCAGGATGTCATGAGAAATTTATCTATTTGTTTATTTATTCCTCCCATTTATATCCCACATCTACTACAAGGAGCAGAAGGTTGCATACATGGTTTAACCTCCCCTCCCACTTTATCCTCACAGCAATCCTGTGAGGTAGATCTAGCTGAAAGGCAGTGACTGATACAAGGTCACCCATTGAGGTTCATGACCCAAGTGAAGATTTGAACCCTGCTCTCCCAGGTCATGGTCGAACAGTAGCAACACCAAATGACCAAAGGCTCCTAGCCCCAACTGCCTGATGCAGGTAGGAGTAGGGGGTGAGGGTTGCCACACTGGGTTTAAGATGCTTGAGCCCTGGCAGCTACCCAAGAATGACTGACTTTGATATGAATCCTGCCTGCCTATCCCTTTAGACATCTCAAGCCAGGGGCTCTTGACAGCAAATCTCTGGTTTCTTACTCCCTGCACCACAGTGGTAGCTTCAAAGGCAGGGAGCTGCTGCAGGGGTCCTAGCTGTGCTGTTTGCTTTTCAACCTGCACACCAAGCTTTTGGCACCAGCCCTCTTGGGGACTTGGGGGCAGGTCCACCTCCTCCTCTGACAATCCCAAGAGGCTCTTCCCCACAAGGGGATCCTCTGCATTTGATTCAGGGGGCCCTTGCCTGCTCCCCCAAGTCCTCAAACAGTAGAGCATCAGGTTCTTTCTCTGAGCACTCAATGTCTGGCCAGGACTAGGCATGGCAGTATAGGGCTAGCAGCAGGGCTCACTTTCAATCTGGTGCTTGCTGAAGCAACATCCAAGCTCTGTTCTCCTATAGCGCAGGCTGAGCCTTCCCTGGTCTTCTGCCCTTGCCTTCCCTGAGATCAATACCCACCTCAAAACACACCCCCACCCTATTTCCAAAATCAATGGAGGGCACTGCAAAAGGTAAGGGAGCCAGCCTCCCAACCTGCCTGCCCCACCTTGTGTGTTAAGTACTGTCCAAATCTCAGCGGTTCTTTAGTTGTCTCTTCTCTCTTGTTTTCACCAGGGCCTCAAAGGCTTGGAAGGTGACGCAGGACCAAAAGGTCTACCAGGCCTGCCTGTAAGTTAAGGCTGCCCTTTCTGTATTTTTCTTTCAAACCAAGTACTTGCAAGATTTCCTCCATGCGTACTAAAAACAGCAAGCATTCTTTTTTTTAAAAGAAAAGAAAAGAAATGGTCATTGTTATTTTTACTAGCTGGCCAGTTGAAGGCATTTCCCGGGGTGTGGCTACTGTCACATGCTGACAGCTTCTAGGTGCCACAGGTGAGAGCTGTGTGCAGGGGTGGGGGTCTAGAGGTGGGCAAACTACCCCAGAAGGACCATGGGATGTCTCCTACCAGAGGTACTACCCCTCCCTTAACACCCTATACGCTTCACATTTCCCCCTAATATATGTGTTTTTCTACATACTGTTTGGTTGAAGAACTGAACTGCAAAATTCAGAGAAGTGCAAATCTCTCAGGATAGTTTGTGTTTCAGTTTATGCCAGTGGTGTCCAAACTTTTTTCAAAGAGAGCCAGATTTGATGAAGTGAAGGGCCATGGAGGCTGGCCAAAGGGCTGACCAAAGTTGTTGTTGACCTTTTTTTAGGATTGAAGTTCTTGAGCTTTTTTTATTATTCAAACCCAAAGGTTTTTTTAGGATTTTACCCCAGGAAATAAATAAACTGCCACAGAGGCCAGATTAAACCGACTGGCGGGCCAAACTAGGCACCTGAAATGGACTTGGGACATGCCTGGATTATGCATTGGTGTGGATTTGGTATTTGTGTATTGTACTAGTTAGATAGTTCCTCATTCAGATGCAAGCAGGCATTTCTCGGGATGTGTTAAGTTTCAGGGCATGCATATTGAATGCAGAAGCATGTGTAATGCATGTCGTTTCGGAACCTCTTTTTCCCAAACTCCAGGAGTACCAAAGAAGCCTGAGGACCATAGCACTGAGCACCAGGCTTTCCAAAACAGGATTGATGATACTCTTTCTTACTTATAGGGCATGCCTGGTGTTCCTGGACCCCCTGGTGCTTCACTGAACATCTCCATGGAAGACTTGAAGGTAGTTATGCCCTGTCAGTTTCTTCCACTTTCTCATTTTCCCAATCTTAAGTTTTGTTTGCCATATTTTTGCACCACTTTCTGACATCATTTTTTAGAAGCTCTCAGGAAAGTTAATTAGCATTTTAATGTGAATACACACATTTTTACAAAACACTTTATTACATTTTTTATATTTTCACAAATATATGCATGTTTATGCACAGTTTCCTCTAATACTGTATATGTGTGCATTTTTTAGTTAGAGGAGTTGTTCTGAACCGCAAGCCCAAAGGAGGGCTCATGGGAGTGATTTGGTGCAGGATACCATGTCAAAAACACAAGAGTGATCAGTTCTAGTGCTTTGTTCAAGAAAGGTCTAGTCTTACTGCAAATCAGCCTGCCAGGTCTCTCAGCATTTACAAATGCAGGACAGACACCACAGCAAGAAGATGGCTGGTCTGCACCCAAGCAAACATGCATACATTCTTTATACACAAAGCAGCACTTTGGGCAGGCCTTCCCATCACTTCACCTGAACAGATGAGGGCATAGATGACAAATACAGATAGTTCCCCTTTCTGGGCTCAGAGCCCAGCACCCCAAGCCCACAGATAAGGATAGCAGCGAAACAATCCAATTAGCTTATATCGAAGCAAGTGAATATAAACATATATGAGCTTATTGTTAAAACAACTAGCAATTAATTGTGGGGTTATCGTGACTACCAAGATGGTGTTTGCAGAGCTTCTGGAACAGTTTACCTTTGGTTCAGCACAGGACTGCACACCAAAATTCAAAGAACTGCAAATTTCACAAGGATAGGGTTATATGCCATGTGAGTCTTATTCAGAGCAGATCTATTGAAATTTATGGGCATGACATACATTAATTTGAATAGAACTTGGTTGGATATAACTCACAGCTTCTAATTTTTTGGGGAGGATTCAACTTGCCCTCTGATGGAGAGCATGCACCTTCTCTAAGCATGATCTGCAGTGGCACAAAGCTTATTGTGGGGCACCCATGCATCCCCGTTCTTTATTATCTTCTACATAGTTTGATTAATATTGACATGGGACACCATACCTGACAGTAAAAGTCACCTACAAGTGGCTTGACTTTGTCTTCTGATTCATTTCCTTTTATTTTTATTTTGCTAGCATCTGATTTATTCAGCAAGCAAGTTGAACTATGACTATGTGTGGAGCCTCATGGATAGCTTGGGACGAGAACTGAAGCTCCTGGTAGATCCTCCAAATGGGACCAGAGACTACCCAGCTGCCACTTGCAAAGAGCTTCTGCTGGCACAACCCCATCTCCCAGATGGTAGGAACATAAGAACTAAAGAAGAGCCCTGCTGAATTGTAGTCAAAGGCCCATCTAGTCCAGAATCCTCACAGTGGCCAACCAGATGCCCCAACTGTTGACCTACAAGCAGGACCCAAGCACAACAGCACTCTTCCCACCTGCAATTCCCAGCCACTACTAGTATTCAGAGGCATACTGCCTTCAACCACGGAGGCAGAGCAAAGCCATCATGGCTAGTAGCCATTGGTAGCCCGATCCTCCATGATTCTGTGTAGGCCTGTTTTAAAACCATCCAAGCTGAGGGCTATCACTGCCCCTTGTGAGAGCAAGTTTCATAGTCTAACTATGCGCAGTATGAAGTACTTTCTTTCTGTCTGTCTGTCCTAAATCATTCAACAACAGTAAGAATTTGTGCTGGGCCCAGGAGTTAACCCGAGCCACGCGGTCCAGGTATGGTCCCTAATCCAAGGATTCCACGAGGAGTCAGTCCAACAGGGCCAAGGCAGGAAACTAGGCTAGGTCAGGCACAGGGTCTCAGGTAGGTTCTAGCAAACAGCAATGTTGCTCCCGCAACCTGGGGCGGGGTCCGGCAGCCTTTTATCTCTGACAGGGTAACGGCCGGTCCTGATCCCCCAGTGACCCACCTCCCTGTCTCACCTGAAGGCGAGCACTCCTCCTGCGAGTACTCAGGTCTCTACTTCTCTCAGACCTGAGTCTCTGCAGCTTGGGAAATGTTGGTGGGTTACTAGACCTAGGGGCCACCTCAGCCTCTCCTGACCCAACTGGTAGTGGAGCAGCTGTAAGTGATGGCCCAGCTGAAGGCAATGAGGTAATCCCCGCATCTGGAGCCAGGGTAGGCTCAGGCCCCCGACTTGGCCCAGCTGGTGCTTGTTGCAGGGGAACCTGTGCAGACTGGGGCTCTTCAGAATCAGGCCCTAGACTTGGTTCAGATACTGCCTGAGGGAGAGGATCCAGTGCAGACTGAGACTCCTCCAGCTCCAAGCCCAAGTCCCAGGCCATCACAGAATTATATCCATCGTTCAGCCCACTTGTTTATTTATTACATTACATTTATATACCACCTTTATCTTCCAAGGATCTCAAGGTGGTATACATGGTTATCCTCCTCCCTATTTCATCCTCCTGACCCTGTGAGGTAGGTTAGGCAAAGAGATTGTGACTGGCCCAAGGTCACCCAGTGGGCTTCATAGCTGAGTGGAGATTCGAACCCTGCTCTCCCAAATCCTAGTCTTAACATTCTAACCATTGCACCACACTGGGTCTTAATTTAAGAAGGAGATTGACAAGCTGGAGCGCATGCAACCAAGATGATCAAGGGTCTGGAAACGGTTGAGAGTGTTGGTTGTGTTTAGAGGAGACTGAGAGGAGTTATGACAGCCATCTTCAAATATATAAAGGATTGTCACATGGAGGATGGAGCAAGCTTGGAGGTGGTGGACTCTCCTTCCTTGGAGGTTTTTAAGTAGAGGTTGGATCTGTCACATATTATCTAGTTGAGATTTTTCATTGCAGGGAGTTGGACTTCCAGCTCTGTAATTTTATGGTTCTGTGAATCTAACCCACCTACACGGGCAAGAAACCCACCCGCAAAGCTTGTCCATGAGGAAGTTGTTATTTCCACCAGAATTGTCTGCAAATGGCTTGACATCCAGGGCATTGGGGGAGTGTCTGTTTGTGTGTGTGTGTGTGTGTGTGTGTGTGTGTGTGTGTAGAATGGCAACAGTATCCATTGAGAGCAACAAAATGTGACTAGTGGATAAGTTTGTATCCAAAAATCCCCACAAACATTTTCACTTGACTCTAGCTAGAGCAAGGGTCAGCAATCTACAGTCTGGGGACTGGATGCGGCCCACCAGGCTCATAAATCCAGCCCGCGGACCCTGCCACCCGCTCGGTCAGTCCCCGAGCTAAGCTAAACCGGTGCGTTTCCTTGATGCCTCGCTGCGGGGGGACTGACTTCCACGACGCTGGCACAGCTTCAGATTGGCTGCAGGAAGCTCCTGCAGCCAATCCAAAGCCGCGGACACCTCTGGGTGGACGGTGATGCTGGTGTGGCTTTGGATTGGCTCCAGAAATTCCTGCAGCCAATCTGAAGCCTCGCCACCCGTGCGCTGATGTAAACCTGGCGCGGCCATGGACGGAGAGGTGGGCATGTCTGGGTCGCGCTATGGGCTGCTGGTGGTGGCGGGCTCGGTGACCATGCTGGAGCAGCTGGGGGGTGAGCTATGTGCCGCCTGCCCGGCACACCACATGCGCAGCCTGCCCGCTGACCTGGCCTTGGATGACAGGCTGCAGTGCGTGGTGGACACCGCCTGGGAGCTCCGCAGGGATGGGCCGATGGAGCGGCTGCTGCTTGTCAACAACGCTGGTGAGCAGGTGGTGCCAAGACACACTCCTGAGCGCATGCAGAGTGCTTTTCTCCTTCAGGTCTGGAGGCAGCTGCAGGACCGGCTTGTAGGGTATTTCTATTTTTCAAAATATAGTCCGGTGCCCCACAAGGTCTGAGGGACGGTGGACCAGCCCCCTAATGAAGAAAAATGCTAGAGCTAAGAAGTCCTGATCTGGAAGTCCTTTAAAACTTGGGTTTTTTCTTTTTACAATTGCTTTGCTTCGCTGTTTGGTTGTTTGCTCTTTAGAAAACAAATCAAATAAAAATAAAAATAAATAAATATTACCATTACCTTGTAATGCAACTTTCCTAATAGCCTTGGATTACCAGAAATTCTATGCAGGCAAGTGTTCAGGCTCCTCTGCCAATCAGCTTGGTTCCCAAAACTGACTCTGCTCTGTACCCTCCTCCACAGGCCTGTTTGGTAGGAGGCCCATTTGTTTTATCAGCCTGCTAAGATCCTTGCCACCTGCCTCTCTATGCTGGCTGGGGAGAAGGGGGCTTCCTCTGTGGCCAGCATGAAAGCATGATGCTGCTTAGTCTCTTAGCAGGCTAGTTATAAAGGAAATCTGTTTCATTTCAGGGCATTACTACATAGACCCCAACCAAGGCAGCCCGCAAGACTCTTTGGTGGCATTTTGCAACTTCACGGCTGGGGGAGAGACTTGTATTTCTCCTGTTCAAAACCAGGTAATAATTCTAAGGTTTCTGAGCAGGGCAAAAGCTCAGTTATGCACCCAGCACCACTGCTATTGTTACTATTATTATTATTATTAAATGTATGATTCAGTGTATGATTCTCCTTTTACATGCATGCAATATAAACAGCTAACATATTATCCTTTTGCTTATTATTATTTCAATTATTAACCCACCCTTCACTGTAACATCCCAGGGCAGGTTCAAGCCATTAAAAAATACAATATTACAAGCAGTTGAAAACAGGTTAAAGTCACTGATTACATCATCGTTATTACTAATAAACATATTGATCGCCTTTTACATGCATCTCAAGGTGGTTTACAAACATACCATAAAACAGCTTTAAATTGTTGTTGTTCTTATCATCATCATCTCAGTTGGTAAAAGGATAGTGATGATAACGCCAGGGTTGCAGGTTGGACTAGATGATCATCAGGATCCCTTCCAATTCTACAATGCTATGATCATATGTGCCATTGCCACAGTGCTGCTGTGTAATTAATTGCAAAGTGCTTCTTAGTGTTGTGTGTGTGTTTAAAGAATAATATCAAAATACTCTTCCCTGCAGATCAGATGATCCTCAGGATCCCTTCCAACTCTACATTTCTCTGATTCTCTGATTACAATTTCTTACCAAACCTTCACCATAAAGTCCTAGGGCAGGTTGCAGCCATTTAAAAATACAATATCAAAAGCAGTTTAAAACAAACTACCATCACAAGAATACAGTGCGTCCATACTTTGGCCACATCATGAGAAGAGAAGACTCCCTGGAAAAGACCCTGATGTTGGGAAAGATGGAGGGCGCAAGGAGAAGGGGATGGCAGAGGGCGAGATGGTTGGACAGTGTTCTCAAAGCTACCAGCATGAGTTTGACCAAACTGCGAGAGGCAGTGGAAGACAGGAGTGCCTGTCGTGCTCTGGTCCATGGCGGACATGACTAAACGACTAAACAACACACACACATACACACACATAATGTCAAAGGCCAGGATAAAGAGATGCATGTTCAGCTCGTTATGGAAACTGCATAATGAAGGTGCCTGGCATCACAATGAAAAGACCTTCAATTATTTCCAGATAATGCAAACAGTGGAGTGGGACTGCCTGTCGTATCTCAACAGGGATGCTCTTCCCACAAATCAGGGGCAGCCACCCTGAAAGCCTTGCTCTGAGTTACTGCTCTGTACCCAACAGCAGTTTCTAATCACTGTAAAAACCTGTGATCTTTGATGAACTCTGTGTGTTTTTAAACCATCAGGTCCCCATCAAAGCCTGGTTGAGGGCATATGCTTTGGAAAACACCTTCCAATGGTTCAGTTCCCTGCCTGGTGGTTTCATGGTAAGCTTCTCTGTAAGCAACACTGAAGTTTCCGTCACAAAATTTTCCCTCCGGAAAGCTCATCAGCATTTTGGTACAAATGTCTCGTAACAGGCACATTTCTGGCTGCAGTTTTGGCTAATACGCACCCCTATGCAATAAATTTTCCCCTAATTGTAATACATTTTTATGCACACCATTCTCTAATATGTGCATTTTTTCCTACATGATGTTTGCTTGGAGAACTGCATTGCAAAATTCAGAGAAGCAAAAAATTCAAAGGATAGCTGTATTTTGGTTTATGTATTCATTCAAGAACTGTGAATTAGGTAGTTCCAATGCAAACAAAACCAAGCACCTTCTCCATCCCTACTTAGTTGTCATAACGTGGTACCTGACTTGCCTATTAATACATGCAATCCTCTGCATCAGGTGTGGGAAACCTTTGGCCCTGCAGACAGTGCTGAAGTACAACTCCCATCAGCCTCAGCAGGCATGGGAAATGACCAGCAATTATGGGAGCTGTACTTCAACAAAGAGGGGGGTGGGGCTTGCCTAAGTGACCTGGTGAATTTGAACTTATTGAGCAGAAAGGAGTTTTAGCCTTTCCCCTGACATCCTAGTGTTCCAGGTGCATGGAAATAGTTGTGAGAGAAAGCATTTGCACATACAATCCCTCTATCTGCATTTTAAAATGCAGTCCTAAATGGCAGGAGCACCAAAGCAGGTAGAAAGAAATGATGTGTTTGGTTGGAACCCTTCTCTCCTGACATGCTAGCTTTCTACATGAGGTGTGATGATATCCCCACACCCCTCAACACACACACAAGATAGTGTTCAGCCCTGCAAGCTTGACCAGCTTTGGCCAACTCTTAACCCTCTGTCCTCTCTTGGTTGCTGCAGCTGGAGTACCAGGATACAACCACTGTCCAGCTCCGTTTCCTGAAGCTTCACAGCAGCCTGGCCACCCAGAAGGTGTCGTATTCCTGCAGACCCCATCCAGATGGGGGCAAGCTGCAGCTGGAAAAAGAAATCAAGTTCCTTACCGACTCCCATGAGCAGAGTTACGTGGCTGTCCTTGAAGGATGCACAGTAAGTGGAAGGAAATGCATGACTGACATAGGAAGCTGCCTCTGAGTCAAACCATTCTTCCCATCTTGCACAATATTGTCTACACTGACTGGCAGCAGATCTCCAGGGTTTCAGTCTCTCCCAGGCATGCCTTGAGATGCCAAGGGTTCAGCCTGGGACCTTCTGCATGCAAGATAGTTGCCCTACCACTGAGCTACACCCCCTTCCCTACAATTTTAATGGAGTGGAACAGGGGTGAAAAACACCATCTATATGTCCACCCTAAAGTATGAGGAATTTCTCCTCATGCATAAGGGGAAAGTCAATAAAGAGGACACTAGGAGGGTCCTTTACTTGGTCAAACAGAAAAATGGCTGCTTGGGAGAACCTACAGAAGTGGAGTCCACAGGCCTATAAATTAGATAGAGGCATCACCTCACCTTAGCTTTATGCATGCATAAAAATGAGGCCACCTTCTCACAGGAAAAGCATGCCTGCATTATCTGAGCTGGGTGCCAGATTCAGCAAGAAGAACAGGGTGCCTGCTCTCTATTAGACTCACTCAAGGCTGGGTTTGGCCTGCATAAACATTCTTAACAAATTCCTAATATGATTTGATTAAGCTGATTCTTCTAACAATATCCTTAATGCAGTCTGAGTAAGGGGAATTGGCTGATTCCCCTTACAGTGGCCATGCCCACCTGTCAAAGTTATCTTGCAACAGGTAGGGCAGATACAGATCTGACCTGCCAGCACAATGGGAAATTATTCACACACATTTCTCAGCCTATCTTCAAAACAATATAGTCTAGCAAGTTGCATGTGTGAAGGTTTTGTGTTGCAAAATGAAAGATTTGGCTCTTGCCTAATAATTCTGCCTTGCATATTTCAGCTGGACAATGAATCTTCTATCATTGACACCATCTTCCATTTCTCCACGGAGGACCTTACCCTTTTGCCTGTGCGGGACCTAGCTGTATTTCACAATGGGGACGTCTCTCATCAGTTCGGGTTCACGGTTGGGCCTGTTTGCTTCAGCTAAGATTGACTTTGAACAAATGAGTGCATCTTTCCTCTTGTGGAAGTAAAACTTCAGAGAAAAGAGAGAAAATCTTGTACAGAACAAGGTGGCCCTTAAAAGCTACTGTTCCTATTTATGAGTTCTTTGTCTAAAGTTGCATTCCTCCTGAAGGATACTGTTTTACAACTCATTCCTATATGTAAAAAGGTGTTAATTTAAGTCCCAGTGGAGATGTTATTGAGTTACCTTGAGCATAGCTGTCAACTTTTCCCTTTTCTTGCGAGGAATCCTGTTCGGAATAAGGGAATTTCCCTTTAAAAAAGGGAAAAGTTGACAGCTATGACCTTGAGGGAGGCTGCATACTCTTTTTATGGTCTTTATATTTAACAATCACAGAATCCTGGTGCAATTTCTTTCCTCCAGTGTGCAGTGATGGGGAAAAATTGAACCTGTTGATTTTCAACCTGGTCTGTATCTATTAAAGTTGTTGTGCCTTTAGAAACATATTAACCCTTAATTACATTTGTAAAATTCAGCCAGTAAATTAATGCAGCTTAGTGGAGCTAAATGCAATCAGCATTAGTCCTATTTTGAAGTGCTGAATTGCACAAATAACCTGTGGTCCCTTTCATAGGGTCAGTCCAAGGTGACTTTGCTGTTGTTTTGTATACTCTGTGGCCCTCTGTTCCCATGAATCTGTTCTATTCTGAGAAGCATAACACTTAGCATGTTAAATTAGAGGTAAGGAACTTGATCCAACCCACGGCCCAGATCCATATATCCCCCACAGCCTGAAGGCCAACTCTGATGGGAATGGAGTAGAACTTCCCACCTGTCATTCACAGTAATGTCAGCTGACCTGTTTTCCTTTGCCCTCAGTGTTTGAATTCAGTACAGTAAGTTAGTTTCTACATGCACTCGCACACTCCTCTCTATGTCCCATCCAGACAAGCAAGAGGCATTATCAGAGTTCAAGGACGCATTTCAGACAGGCAAAAAGGACCCAAGGAGGGTACCAAACAGGGCTGGTGAGGGGCATGTCCTAGGGAGATGCCTGAGGGCCAGATAAAGAGGTCTAGAGGGCCACATTTGCCCCCTGTGCCTAAGGTTCCCTGGCCTAGGGAGAGGCCTGGTGGGCCACATCAGACCTGCCAGCTGGAGGTTCCCCTTTCTTGGTTTAAAACAACTTGAAAAGTGCAGGATTCCAGAACTTGGTTTGGGGTTTTATCTTATTTCAAGGACTGCAAAACCTGAGGCATATTTTCCTCTCTCTGTGAAAAGGCACAATTGCAAAAACTGGTCCACCACTGCCTCATTTTGTCCTTGTAAAGCAAAAGCATTCAAGTGTTTCTCCCCCCTCATTTTGGAGAGGACTGAAATGTTAACATCTGACTATGTGCCACTGCATGTTGTAAACATCAACAGGCAAATGCAGGAGATCAGTCAATTAAGATGCACATCACAAAGGGGATGTATCCAGGGGCATAGCTAGCTGCTCTGGCACCCAGAGCGGCAGGGGCGGGGCAAGCTGCCCAGGGGGGCGCCGTGGCAAGCTGCCCATGTAGTCCGCCTAGCAGACACAAGCCCCACGCTGCTGTTTTGAGCAGTGCAGAGCCCCGAGCCACTGTGTCACTCCTGGGGCTCGGGCGCACTGCAGGCCAGGCCCTACGGTAAGTGCCACCCCCTACGGGGTGCCATTTTGTCATCTCCCTCAAGGATGACACCCGGGGCAGGCTGCACCCCATGCACCCCCCTTCCTATACCCCTGGCTGCATCGCAAAACAAAACAAAGAGAATGAACTAAATTTGCACTTGCTGATATATGTGGATAGATGCCAATTTAGGAATAATGACTATAATTTAAATAGAAATACATTATATAGTGATCAGTTTTATTACAATTGAGGGGCATTCAAATTTTGTTAAACAAACAGGTAGATTTGGATTTTTGGAACAAGAGAATGCCTTCAAATAAAGAAGTGTCTTCCATAAACAAGGAAGGTCCTCTGTTTCAGGTCCTGTGCCCACCCTGTTTAATACAAGTTCCAGAGGAATCTGGAACACTAATGATGCAAAATGCCTCATGTTCCACGAGATGCCAAAAAAGTTTGTTCATTTTGTCAGTAACTTAATTTGTAGCCACTAGAGAGCATCACAGAGTCACTGAAGCTCCTTTCTAAGAAGGGGGGGATCATGTTTGGAGAGGAGAAGATGCAGAGAAGGAGGAGTCATTCGGATTGGATTTGTACTGCTTCCTATCAAAATGCTTGTTTTTATGGGTTTTTAATAAACGGATTTCTAGCTGGGGGAAAATAGCATTTTCTCTCTCCCTCGTCCTCATAACAATGCTTCCAAATAGAAACTAAGTTGGAAATGTTTAATTTTTCATAGGTAGAAATGGACAGTTGTTTTCTTTTATGTTCAAAAAAAGCCTTGCTAGGAAAAGGGTTAAATTGCTAAATTTGATGAGCTTTCTAAGAGGAGCAATGACTCATGGCAGTCCTAAACCTCAGATAGGAGAGCCCTTTGAGATAAGAAGGAAGGCATTTATTGTCAGAGGAGGGGGGTTATGACTTTGGTCTTGAAGATACTAGCTGACAATGAGAGAGGAGAGGAAGAGAACCTTTGGTCTTAACAGATGTTACTGAATTACAACTCCCATCATCCCTGGCCATTGGCCATGTTTGCTGGGCTGGTGGGAGAGTAGATTTGGTGCATTCTCTTCACTGCTATGCTGAAGGCCTTTATTGGAGTTGGTGTGATGTGCTAGTTATTTATGTGCCATCATTGTCTCTTGGCCTAACCTACCTCATAGGGTTGTTGTGACAACAAAGGGAAGGGATAAAGAAACCATATATGCCACTCTGATATCCTGGGAGGGAGGGCGCAACATAAATCCAAGAGAAAGGCTTTGCAGAGGAAGTCTTGCAAGATACTCTGGTTTGATCCTGCAGTTCGCACCCTGAAAACCACCCAAATGGTCCCAACCTTGCCGCTCACCTCTTGCAAAGTTCATCCCAGTCCTAGTTCATTTTTGGGGCAGAGCTGCTTTCCTCTCAAAACAGATTGGAAGATTTCAGGCTACACACCTCCTCACCAAAACCTTGCCTGGACTCCCCAAGGGGTGCTTCTTAACTGTAGCCTCACAACACCACTTTTCCTATCCCAGGACACAAGCAAAGAGCACAGCAACCCCTCCAGTAACAGTTACACAGATTATAACGTGTTTTTCAATCCGGAAGTGGCTGGGAAGCATGTTTCAACAGGAGGAGGACACCTCCCAGTCAAGGGCTGGCAGAATCTCTGAGAATGTTTCCCTGCTGTGTTTGCCAAGGAAAGCAGTGGTAAAACAGAGGAAATGGGATACCTTGTGCATACTGCAGGCACACTGCAGGCTGCAGAATCTTGCTCTCTCTCACCTAGGCAGCTCAGGCAGGGGGAAACACTGCATTTACAAAGTCTTGAAGATCATACCCAGGAATGGTTTTCGCAGTTTCTCTCCTCCTTTGCTCCTTGGCTACAATCTCAGTCCACATCAAAGGTGGGTGGTGTAAGGGAGGCAGACTGCTTTCTCTGCACGCCCCCCCCCATCTAGAACAGGGATGGGGAGCCTGTAGGCCTCCCTATGTTATCACAGAATTGTGAAGTTGGAAGTGACCATGAGGGTCACCTAGTCCAACCCCCTGAACTCACAACCAGTCCAACCCCCTGAACTTAAGAGACTCATGCTCTACCAACTGGACATAGGCCATCCTGGCTCAGACGGATGGGAGTTGGAAGTCCAAGAACATCTGGAGAACCACAGCTTGGAGAGGAGGTGCAGGATTTCACCTTCCCCTCTCTCTCTCCTGTCACTTGGCAAGGCACCTTCAGCTTGGTCAGTGAACTGGGACAGAAGAGAAGGTCTGGGAGCCTGGAAGAGAATGAGTGCAGGTGTAGGAATCTTTTCTGGCATAGATTGAAATATCAGGTGGGGGAAAGGGGAGGACGGTCTTAAGGATCACTTCTTATTTGAGGTGAGGATTACAGTCTCCTAAGATCCAAAAAGGGCCCCTGCATATGGGTGGTTTTTTCTGCAGGTATGTTCTACATGCCTCCGATGCAGTGATAGTGTGTTAGTAGTGGGCTGTCCCCACAGCATTCTGCTTTATTAGTTGTTCTGAGATGCTTCCACAAGGATGCTTGCCACGTTATTTCCAGCTGGGTGGTGTGCTCTTCCACTCTTCCAAGAAATGAATCCAACAAAGCTGAATGTTGGAAAATTCAGGACAGATTAAAGAGAGTCCTTCATCCAGAATATAGTTGAACTATGGAACTGGACTAGATGGGGCTGGATGCTGGACTAGATGGGGCATTGGCCTAATCCAGCTGGCTCTTCTTATGTTCTTAAAAGTGGGACAAAATGCCCCAATGTAACGTGTGGTATGAAATGTGAAGGATTTCAACATGAAGCGATGGGACATGCACAGACTGGAAACAATGCAGAATGTCCAACACTGAAATGTTTGCAGGTGCAAGCTGTTGAAAGTGGAATTGCCTATAGCTGTCCTGAAACCAGCATGGCATAGTGGCCAGAGTATTGGACCAGGATCAGGACATCGGAGACCAGGGTTTTAATCCGTACTCAGCCATGAAGTTCACGGGTAACCAGGGGCCGGCCACTCCCTCTCAGCAGTTCCTACCATGCATGATTAAATGGGGAGGAAGAGAACCATGTACACTGCTTTGAGCTCCTTGGAGAAAAAGGTGAGATAGAACAAAAATAAACCAATAAAGATAGAACAACAAATCAATAAATCACAAGCACAAATAATCACAATTGCACAATAAAAAGGACATCTGGCAGGGTCCAGAGTCTGAGCAATGCTGCTGATTATTTGCACCAGATACACCTCCCTCCTGACCGTTCTCTGTAAACCTTTATGGTTTGGGAAAAGAGAGAAATTCCAATCTTTAGGACGGGTGCTTGCCCAGGTTTACAGACTGGGCTGTGTGTCTACCAGAGAAGGGAGGAGAGTGTCCTGGTAGATTTGCTCAGGATTTCTGTTCAACTCATTTTCAGTTTTAAAGCTGGCCAGGAAGTCTCAAACTATGTACCTCTGTTTGCACAGGTCTGCTCAACCTTCGCTCTGGTGCCCAATTTAAATGGGAATCTTTAAGAAACGGCTTTGGGGTGGGAGGAAAGAAAGAAGCCAGCACACGAGAGCATTGCCCCCCTCCCTCACTTTTTCCTGTAAAGCAAACACCTCGATTCAGTTTTTCCACTTCTGCATTCATTTGGCACCTACCCACTAGGCCAACAGGAGGAGGGCTCAGACAGGAGACGCCTCAGCCATGTTCCTTTTGCAAAGTAGGTACTGGAAGAGGTGTGTTTACGCAAAGGGAGGGAGGGAGGGAGAGCACAGGCCATGGGCCAATAACTCTCCACCTCCCGCCCCCCGCCCCCAAGTCATTCCTCCCCACTTCTTTGCTTAGGTTGAAGTTCCCACACCTTCCCCTGTGTCTGGATCCTGTCTCTGCAGGACACACCTGGAGATTAGGGCAGGAGGAAGCCTGCACAACTGGGTTCATGAAAATGACTTGGGCAAGGGAACTCTTGCAATCGTGGCTGCGGCAAAGGCAGAAGTGCAGGGTGGGGAGATTTGGTTCCAAGAAGCAGCTGCTGTACACCGTGGTGGTAGTGGTAGGAGAGGCAGGGGCCCTTTTCACCCAGAGGGCCACACTCCCTTCTGAGCAACATTCCAAGGTCCACATATCCATGGAAGGTGGGGAAAGTGGCAAAAGTGAGCGTAGCAATGAATGTGAAAGTCAATCCTTCTACAACAGGAAAGTTCCTACAAACACCTCTCTGTCTTCCATCCAGGCAAGCAAGAGGCACAATGTGAGTTCAAGGGTGCTTGCCAGTCTGGCAGAAACAAGGATAGTGTGAGGCCAGGCCAATGATGGGTGTGGCCTGGGGAGAAGGGGACTTTCTGCATGCTAAGCAGATGTTATACCCCTGAGCTACAGCCCTTCGCCTTGCCCATGAACTTGGAGCAAAGCTTGCTCCTGACACACTCAGCGACAAGAAAATTGCAGCTGTAGGAGTTCTACGCAGCCTGGGTGCCAGGAAGTAATGGGGAGGTGCTTTTTTTGGGGGGGGGAATATAGAATTGTTCCACTGGGGAGGTTTTGCCATTTGTAAGATGGCCTTTACTTCTCAAATGCAAGAACATTTCCCGCCCACCTCAGACAAATGAGGATCTGTAAATAAATGCTGACTCCAAAAGACGGGATTTGATGGCATGTTGTTCCAGCCTCCTGGCTTCTACAAATGGGGAAAGGAATTGCTGGGGCACTGTGACACAGTCCTTTTCCTTGTGAGAGACGAAGCCTTTATGGTGCTTTGGGAACACATTTTTATTTATAAACTTACAAGTTGAGTGGGAAGGGAGGGGTCAGGAAAGTATCCAGTCAGACAACAACACTAGTCGTTAAAGCAACATAGTACCTACCTCCCCTGCCAGTGACCCTGTACTTAAGTCACAAGGAAAGATATATGATAGAACTATAGAGATGTAGAGATTTAAGGGACCCTAGTCCTCCCGCCTGCAATGCAGGAATCTCAGCTAAAGCATCCATGACAGGTGGCCACCCAAACTCAGCTTAAAAACCTCCAAAGAAGGAGAGTCCACAACCTCCCGAGGGAGACGGTTCCAATGTTGAATATCACTGTCAGAAAGTTCTTCCTGATGTTTAGTCAGACTTGAAGCCATTCTCCAAAGCAGGAGAAAACAAGTTTACTCTATCTCCCATGTGACAGCCCTTTAGATATTGAAAGATGGCTATCATATCTTCTCTCAGACTGCTGTTTTCCAGGCTAAACATACCCTTGATCATCTTGGTTGCCCTCCTCTGCATGCATTCCAGCCTGTCAATATCTTTCATAAATTGAGGTGCACAGAATTGGGCATAGTACTCCAGATGCAGTCTGACCAAGGGGGAATAGGTAAAGGTAAAGGGACCCCTGACCATTAGGTCCAGTCGCGGACGACTCTGGGGTTGTGGCGCTCATCTTGCTCTATAGGCCGAGGGATCCAGCGTTTGTCCATAGACAGCTTCCGGGTCATGTGGCCAGCATGACTAAGCTGCTTCCGGCAAACCAGAGCAGCACAGGGAAACGCCGTTTACCTTCCCACCGGAGTGGTACCTATTTATCTGCTTGCACTTTGATGTGCTTTCGAACTGCTAGGTGGGCAGGAGCTGGGACCGAGCAACGGGAGCTCACCCCATCACAGGGATTCGAACTGCCGACCTTCCGATCGGCAAGCCCTAGGCTCTGTGGTTTATTACTTCCCTTGCTCTGAACACTATACTTCTGTTGATGCATCCTAAAATAGCATTAGCTGTTTGTGTTGCTGCATCACACTGCTGACTCATGCTGAGCTTGTGCTCTACTAAGACTTGTAGATCCTTTTCACATGTACTACTGGCAATCCAGGTGTCCCCCGTCTTATCTCAGAACCTGACATTTATTCCTATTTAAATTCATTTTGTAATTTTTGCCCCAGTTCTCCAGTCTGTTAAAGACATATTGATCCTGATTCTGTCTTCTGCAGTATTAGCTACCCCTCCCATTTTGGTGTCCACTGCAGATTTGATGAGAATCCCTTCAATACCTTCACCCAAGTCATTTATAAAAATGTTGAACAACTCCAGTCCCAAGACAGAACTCTATAGCACCACATTTGTAACATTTTTCCAGGATGACAAGGAATCATTAGTGAGCACCCTTTTGGTCAGTGAACCAGCTATAAATCCACCTAAGTTTTACCAGCCAAAATTTTATCAGCTTTTCTGCAAAAGTCTTATTGAAATCAAGACATACTACATCCACAGCATTTCCCTGATCCACTAAGCTTGTAACTCTAAAAGAAAGGGGAAAAAATAGAGATTTGTCTGGCATTACTTGTTTTTGAGAAATCTATGCTGGATCTCAGTAATCACAGTATTTTTTCCCTAAGTGCTCACAAATTGATTGTCCCCATTGCTGACTACATTCCAGCCACCAATACTCAAGCATTTGGAGTGTGTCCAAAGCTAATAGCCACCAGCTGTCAAGGCTCACTTAAGCAAACAGAGGTATCGGGCAAAACAGACACCGCTGGAAGGTGGAGGACTCTCAGTCATTGAAGGTTTCTAAACAAATGTTGGATGGCCATCTGTCAATGATTCTTTAGCTGTGATTCCCGTGTTGCAGGTGGTTGTACTAGGTGACCCTTCCAACTCCATATTTATATTATTCTGTGATTCTATGAAAACATTGTTGGTACAGAAGTACTGTAGCAAGGAGCAGCCTTTTAACCAGGCAATTTGAGGCAGGTTCCAGGTTCCAGCAAGATCTTGCCAGAAATTGCAGCTACTTCTTTTCACTTCTCTGGCAATCTTGTAGGCACCCCACCACTGCCTGAGAAGCACAGAGAAGTAGCAATGGTGGCAGCTTCTTACAAGAGCCCTGTGAGATCTTGCTAGAAGCCAGAAACCACCACACAACCCCAGTAACTGAGGCTATGGCAGCAGTGGGGCAGCATCTTCTCATCTCACCTCAGGCACTGAAATGGAATGGGCCACCCCTGTCCATCACTCAGTGGTAGAGCAAATGCCTGACATGCAGAAGATCCAAGGTTTGATCCCCAGCATCTTCAGGTGGGGCTGAAATCCTGCCTGAAACTCTGGAGAGCTGCTGCCAGTCAATGCAAGCAATACTGAGCTAGCTAGAACAATGGGTCTGACTCAGTATACGGCAGCTTCCTCTGTTCCTAATCACCCTGGAAACCCTGCTGAAGGAAGGAGGAAAGGGTCATATCCTGCTGCTGTCAACAAGGTTTGTATTATCCCAATTTCTGTGACCTGTATACATTATACAAATCAAGTCGATGTGTATATATTATGTTATCATATTTACATAATTCTACCTTTGCTGGTCAAGGGGAAGGTTCAAGACTCTGAGATCCCTGCTTTTGTGTCCAATTCACCAAAGTTCATTTAGCTCTAACCTCCCGTCTTCCTGAGTTTCTTGAATTCCCCATTGAAGCCTTAATAGACCCAGAAACTGTAGGCAACTGTTCTCCATTAGAACAGCATCTTTGACTAAATGAGCTAAACGCCATTCTCCAGAGCTCTTCTTCTTCTAGTTGTTTGTGAAAACGCTTTGACTGATGGGACTCACGTCTGATGAAATGTACATAGGATCAATTTGCAGAAGCACAATCTTTTAATCAAGATGATTACATTTGCCATGGCTGTGAACACTCAGTAGGCCAGAAGTTATCCATCATTTCTCAATGCCATTCCCTCCCTCCTAGAATCCCAACATAGGGATATTTACAGAGGGCTTCCTGGGTGAAATTAGTTACAGTGCGGGGAAAGCAACAAGTCTGGTGGTACTTGAAATACCATCAAATTACAAAGGGTAACCATTCTGTGCCCTACTTAGAGATGATGGACAAGATGCACTTCGATTCCTTCCTAGGAGCACAGTCTACACACCACCAAGCAACGTATTGGCATTTGGGATGGGGGAGAAGTCTGATCAGTGGAAGACCTACATTTTGGGGGCCCTGAAGCTTGAACTGTTATGGGGGCCCCTTCACAATCCGCAGCAAGGGCTGGGGAGCCACTGTTATCTTCTTCAACAGGTTTGTTTGCAACAAGCTTTTACAACATCTGTGATACCGACTCTCAAACTTTGGGATTGTTGAAATATATACAACAACAAAATCAAAGAATTTGAGTCGTGCAACTCAAATTGGGTTTACTAGACCCAAAACGTTTAAGCAATGTGGTTCTGGGGCCCCACCGGGATTAGGGGCCCTGAGGCTTAAACTTCATTAGTTTCATAGTAGATCCACTTCTGCATCTGATTCAGTGTACAATGAAAGGCAACCTTCCACAGTTCACGCTTTCCAATACAATATGCAGATCAAATGATGAATATGCTTCAGCAGTTGAACTTTTCTGAATTTTGTTCAGAAAATGCTGTTCTCCAGTCAAGCAATGTGTACAACCCGCTCTCCCCCCCATATTTGTGTGAAGCCTACATAGAAGTGCATGTACTGTATTGGTGAAACGGACATACAAAAATGTATCCTATAAGGGGAAATTGCTTTGCAAAAAATACTAGGCAGAATTGTATACAAAAATGTGTGTATTAGAAAAAAAATCATCTTAAAATATTGATGAATTTGCAGGACTTTTTTAAAAAAAACTTTTTAAAATCACAAACTAATGTGGAAATCTAGAGAACTAAACTGAAGCCTGCAATAATGAGAAGGAAGGAAGGAAACTGAAACTGTCACATTGCAGATCACATGCCACGTGTTGATATAGCTCCTTTTAATTTTTTTGTTGACATGTCCAGATTGCTGTAAACCCAACAGAGAGACTGTGGCATATTAAAGACTGACAGATTTATTGTGGTATAAGCCAGAACATTGTCAAACAAGACTAATCTTAATTCTGTGGCAGCCCGGCCCTTGGAAGCAAGGCCCTCTTGTGCTCACTTCCTCCTAGGCAAATGAGAATGGGATTTTACCCAAAAAGGCCTGTCCTGCAAGCGGCTGTTTAGATGCTATGTCCCATGGAATCCAATGGGACTCACTTCCAAGGAAATGTATGCAGGATCGCAACCCACCCCAACCCAATCTTTTGCCGGGTTACATATCTGGATGTTTGCTGTAGAAAAACCACGTGTGGTATCCAGCTAAGTTCTACTGAAATCAACAGACCCACCAATTTCATTGGGTCTACTCTGAGTAGGGCTAACATTGCCTACAGCCTTGAGGCTGCATTTCCAGGCATGCTTTCCAGAGTGAGTCACATTCAGCTAAGTAGGATGTGCTTCTGTTAAGCAACAATCCTATGCGTGCTTACTTGGGAGTCCCATCAATCTCAGGGGGACATACTTGCAAGTAGACATGCCTAGGATCAGGTGGGGAAGCGTAAAGGTAGAGGGACCCTGACCATTAGGTCCAGTCGTGGCCGACTCTGGGGTTGCAGCGCTCATCTCACTTTATTGGCCGAGGGAGCCGACGTACAACTTCCGGGTCATGTGGCCAGCATGACTAAGCCGCTTCTGGCAAACCAGAGCAGTGCACGGAAACGCTGTTTACCTTCCCGCTGGAGCGGTACCTATTTATCTACTTGCACTTGACATGCTTTCGAACTGCTAGGTGGGCAGGAGCAGGGACCGAGCAATGGGAGCTCACCCCGTCGCGGGGATTCGAACCGCTGACCTTCTGATCAGCAAGTCCTAGGCTCTGTGGTTTCACCCACAGCGCCACCCTGGAAGTAAATGCTACTGCCCTCAAAGAGACTTTCTTCTGAGTGAACATGCACTTTTAAAGCTGTTCAAGTTGATGGCCATGGCGGCCTCTTGTGGAAGTGAGTTCCAAGGTTAATTAACCACTGTGTAAAGAAATGCTTTCCTTCATCTCTCCTCAATCTTCCAATGTTCAGTTTCACTGGACGTCCACAAGTTCTAGTGTTACACAGCAGAAAAAGTCTCCCTATCAACTTTCTCTGCACTGTGCATAATTTTATTATACAACCCCATCATGCCCCATCTTTCCTTTTTCTCTAAACTAAAAAGCACCAAACACAATAACCTTTCCTTATAGGGAACAAAGGAAGTTTGCCTTACTGGCCATAACTTTGGTCTATCCAGCTCAATACTGCCAACACTGACTGGCAACGGCTCTCCGCTCTTAAAAAGGGACCCCTGACCATTAGGTCCAGTCGTGGCTGACTCTGGGGTTGCGGCACTCATCTCACTATTGGCCGAGGGAGCCGGCGTACAGCTTCCGGGTCATGTGGCCAGCGTGACTAAGCCACTTCTGGTGAACCAGAGCAGCGCACAGAAACGCAGAGTGGTACCTATTTATCTACTTGCACTGGCGTGCTCTTGAACTACTAGGTTGGCAGGAGCAGGGACCGAGCAACGGGAGCTCACCCCGTCACGAGGATTCAAACCGCCAACCTTCTGATCATCTTAATCAACCTCTAATAGTTTCATGCAGTGAGCTGAACTAATTATATAACTAAAAATTAAATACAGTATTAATAATACTAAATAGTGGCAGAGTGCAGGTAGTTTTAAAATCAAATTTAATTGCTGATACAGTAAGCCTGCAGCCAACACACGTTTAACTTGTGCACATTCAGCTTTATGTGCTTGGCAAAAAAAGTTGTTAAAAAATTAAAACGGGGGGGGGGGAGAATGGGGGCTGACGTCTAGGAGGGGAAAGTCTTTCGCAATCCCACTCGCCATTGCGCCCGATGTGCTTTGACTCTACTGTATGCAATTTTGGCTTTAGGCACGATCCCCAGACTGTAACCCCATGTAAGTTGCAGTTCTTACTGTATTGATAGTGGCACAGCGGAAATCGGTTCAAAATAAAATTTAAATAAGAATACTATTTAGTTTCATAAATTTGCACAGTGCCGTTCGTCCGATGGCCACACTGCGGTTTGCGAATAGTGGCACAATTAAATAGTGGCTGTGGCACAGTGCAGAAAGTTTTTTAATAAAAGTTAAATAATAATAATAGGAGTGGCACACCGGAAACAGCTTTTAAATTTTATTTATTTTTAGTAAACGAAAAAAGAGAAATCAAGGCAACCACACCTCTTACACGCACACACGTACAATTCTTTCTTCTCTCGCCGCCGGCCTGTCTGCAAGGGAGCGCAAGAAATAATAAGCAAGAGGCGGAGAAGAAAGGGGGCGGTGTTGAAGGCAAAAGGCGTGTCCCGGGGAAGGGAGAGCCTGGGAGTTGTAGGCGAGTTGGGCGCGAGGCAAGGCCAGCTGGGACCAAACCGCGTCCGCCTATTCCTCGCTTGCTCATGGAGTGGGTTTCCTGGCGGGGCACGTCTTCGTTTTCCTCTCCTCGTCGCCTTTAGCCGGGGCTTGGCTTTTCTCCAGCCGCTGCTTCTTCCTTATCCTCTTCGTCCTCTCCTTGCGTCTCGATCTCTCCTTCTCCGCCATGGGGGACGTGATCTCGGCACACCTGGACGACAGCAGGCGGCAGTTCATCGCAGGTGAGGCGTCTTGGTTCTCGGCGCTGGCCGGCCGAGCATGTTGTCGGCTGCAAAACAACAACCCCAGGAAGTCTGAATTGATTATTATTATTACTTTCTTTTCGCATCCAATGCTAGCCCTCCTCCGAGTAGACATATTGGCACGACTAAGGGAACCGTGCCTCTCGTTTTTCACTGGATTCACTCAGAGTAAGGCTAGCGTTGGATACATCCGCCGTGTAGCTTGGCGATGGGGAGGGGGAATAAAACCCCCAAAACGAAGGATCAGCTCCAGCCGAGTTCTCCTCCGAGTCATAGGAGCTAACTCCTAGGGACCGAGGGGTCTTTGACTTCCTCAATAAAATATGAGTCCCCCCTAAAGTTGATGGGCATTGCTATTGTGTGTGCGTGTGTGTGCACCGCATCATGTGATCGATTATGCGGGGTTGAGCTTACCTGCCCCCCCATTTTATTCAAGTTGGCAGGCACCCCTGCTCAGAGTAGACCCCGTTGAAGGGAATGTGCCTGAATTAGTCTTGTCCTTATTTCAGCGGGTCTGTTCTGACCGCGACTAACTTTGGACGCAACACAGTTTGAGGGTTGTCACTGATGCTCCCCTTACTCGGAGTAGACCCCCTTGAAATTGGTGGGCATGGCTAACTTGGGTTCATTTATTTCACTGGGTCTATTCCGAGAAGAACTTGGTTGGATACAACTTCGAGTCATCCCCCCCCATGCATTTTTAGGCGTGGTGGGGGCTGTGCAGGGGAGGCTGCCCATGGAAATAATAGTAAGCTAGGTTAACTGAGTATTTCATATTATTCTGGCTACTGCAAAGTATGATATAATGTGAATTCCACTTGAGATTTTTTTAGGGGGAGGTGTTAACCGTCTAGCTGAAAAAAAAGTTTTCGGCGGGGGAGGGATTGTGGGGAACCAGTTGATCTTGGTATTATTTCAAATGTCTTTTTGCAGGGGGAGGGGCTACCTACCTATGCAAATGATTGTACTAGTATACTGAATATTGCACGCTATTCTGGTTCGATATAAGGTGACATTACGAGAGATGTTTTTGGAGTGTGTGTGTGTGTGTGTTAGAAATCTGAGGGACGTAAGAAGTGGGGAAACTCCTGGCTGAATTTATTTCAGGCTTCGTACTATCGGAGTCTGATTCCCACCCCCCCAACACACACACCCCATTTCTTTTTTCCCCTTCTCCACGTTGCAAGTCCTTTGCTTCAATCTCTCCGTCTCCCTTCCCCGCTCTGCCTTTGGAGCGGGGTGAGAGGAGGTACCGCCTCTTTTTAAGAAGCAAGTCTGTGCAAAGGCTTGTTTGGTTTACCTAATCTGATGAAGGGGAGAGTTTAAGGAGGATGGTTGGGGGGGGGTTGCCGAAGAAGCTATAGAGGGCGAATTGTGCTTCCTTTCCTCAGTCAAGGAAGAAGCTGGCACTCAGTTCCTAAAGACCAACTTACTTCTTCCCTTGAGAATATTTATACAGTGATGTTACAAGTATTTATACAGAGATTTTTGAGAAAACCAAATAGGTCTCTGTCCCAAGGAGCCCACAGATAGTGGGGGAAAGTATGAATATTAAATTAGGATGGGAGTAGATGGGACGCGGGTGGCGCTGTGGGTTAAACCTCAGAGCCTAGCGCTTGCTGATCAGAAGGTCGGAGGTTCGGATCCCCGCGACGGGGTGAGCTCCCATTGCTCGGTCCCAGCTCCTGCCAACCTAGCAGTTTGAAAGCATGTCAAAGTGCAAGTAGATAAATAGGTACCGCTCCGGCAGGAAGGTAAACGCTGTTTCCGTGTGCTGCTCTGGTTCACCAGAAGCGGCTTAGTCATGCTGGCCACATGACCTGGAAGCTGTACACCCGCTCCCTTGGCCAATAAAGCAACATGAGCACCGCAACCCCAGAGTCGGTCACGACTGGACCTAATGGTCAGGGGTCCCTTTACCTTTAAAAGGATGGTGGTGGTGATGATATCCTATTCTTTCCTCCAAGGAGTTCTTGGTAAAAAATGTGACTGCACACGTTTATTAACCTCATGGCAGCCCTGAAATTTAGTTCAGACTGAGTGACCTAAGAGCTCCAACTTAAGATCCACTGCCAACTATGTCTCCCCTTCCCCCCAGGCAGGAATGTCATCATGCATACTTTGCACTTTGGGAATGAGGATTATGGGGATAATTGTTCTGAAAAAGGTGGTTTTTGAAGAGGGAACCTGAACAGGAAGGGAGAAAGGTGTCACTTAATGCGACACACTGACCCCCCCTCCCAATTTTCTTAAGTAAGGGCTTTTTGGAGGGGTGAAGCAGGTCTAAGCTATTACAAACGGCATAGCAGGCTGAAATTGAACCGGATGAGCCCCCAATGCATTGAAGGTCAAGTGATGGGCAAGGTGCCACCTGATGGATTTCTGCCTCTTAATGGCACAAAGGGACACAATCTTGAAGTAAGAAGGGAATGCCTTTTGTTTTTAATGTGTTCTTGTGGGGGAATGGGGAGTAAAATGTGTGTTTTGGTGCTGTGGTTGTAAAATTAGGGAGTGGCAGGACTGAGGAACGGTACACAGCAGAAGGGTGCGCCTTTGCTGCTTGTGTGCACATGGAGCAGAAAGTGGCAATAAACTCAAGAAACTATGTGAATAAAGTGCTACAAACCCCTGAGACAGTTTGCTTGCAAGGTGCTTAGGATCACTGCTCAAAGCCCCCTATTTTAAATTTTATTTGAATCATTTCTTATCCACACTTCAACTAAAACCATGAAAGTTCCCAGAGTGGCTTCAAATATATTCTCCATGAAAAATCTTGGGTACCCAAAACTTTGCAGCTGGCACTTTAGGCCTTTTCACTTGCCTGCCCCTTGCAACCCACCTTCCTTAAATGCTCAGGGGTTGATGAAATAAATATGTAATAATCCTTTGAGGACTAGATCATGCGTTCAGCCTGCGTTCAGATAGGCTTAATCTTGGACTAGGATTAGTTGGGGGACCTCACCTGAATTATTACGACTGAGCTCTGGAGACAGATAAAGAGTGATGCTTCCCTGAGCATCTGCAGAGAACCTTTCCCACTTGTCTTTACCCATCTGCCATATCTTTTATGGCAAAGGATTTCCATTTGAGGAGTAAGGAATAGGCATGGTTCTCAGTGGACTCAACCTGTAGGCATGCTGGCAGGGGGTTTCTCTTCATCTGACGCATAGGGATCAATAAGTAATGTTTTATTTTCTGGAATTTACTGGTTTGGCTTCTTATCCCAAATCTCCCCCCAAGAAACTGTGGAAGGCATACATGGAGTGTGGTGTCCCTCCCCACCCAAAAAATATCCTCCCAGCAACCCTGCAAGGTTGGTCAGATAGAGACTGGCCCGTTAAACATTGTGGAAGTCCTGGATTGTGCCTTCTCCGTCTAGACTCTCTGGGCACACAGCATTGCCAGTTTAAATTTACTTTTCGTAGTCTGGCCTGTAGGGCTGTTGGCAAAAGCACTCTCTCCCCCTCTCCCTCCCTCCTCCCACAAGGCATAGGGTAACAGGATGTATGGCTCCTTGTTGGAAAGGCAATTTCCCGCCTGCTTTCCCTCCTGCTACTGCCTTTGGGAGCAGACTGTGTTGCAGTCAGACTTCGTGACAATTACTCTTTTGCCCTTGGAAGCAAAGGGCCTGATTATAGTCTGGGAAAACTGGGTGGGAGGCTCTGCTAATTGCTGCCTACAGAGGCTTGGTGGTTCCCTAATAAAGGGTGAAGAGGAGAGAGAGGTCAGGAATCAGTCGAGGCACACTCACTCTCCTGACTCCCCACCCCCCGCCCCCGCCCCCCCACCCCGGTAACTGACAAGCCAGCAGCCCTCATCTCCCAACCCTACAAATTCTCCCTTTTGACCTCTTGCCTTTCTAAGCTTCACTTCCAGCTTTTAGAGTTGTGCATCGGGGGGGGGGGGTGTGCGCGCGAGATCATCAGGCCCAGTGGTGCTTGTATAATGACTGGTTGTGGAGGGCGTAGGGTGTCCTTAATGGAAACCTACAACAACATCTCCACACACAACTGACTCCTTCCCTCAATTATAGCCAAATCATTCTTGCTATCTTTTCTATGTACCTGATCTAAGTCACAGTCTTCTTCTTCTTCTTCTTCTTCTTCTTCTTCTTCTTCTTCTTCTTCTTCTTCAAAACGTTTTTACTGGGGATATAGCAAAGCAGATAAGTGGAATATTTATAATTGCTCTACAATAAATAGTGGTAATCAAGGGAGGCGGGTGGTTCTGTGGGTTAAACCACAGAACCTAGGACTTGCCAATCAGAAGGTCGGCGGTTCGAATCCCCGCAGTGGGGTGAGCTCCCATTGCTCGGTCCCTGCTCCTGCCAACCTAGCAGTTCGAAAGCATGTCAAAGTGCAAGTAGATGAATAGGTACAACTCCCGCGGGAAGGTAAATGGCGTTTCCCTGCGCTGCTCTGGTTCGCCAGAAACGGCTTAGTCATGCTGGCCACATGACCTGGAAGCTGTACGCCGGCTCCCTCGGCCAATAAAGCGAGATGAGCACCGCAATTCCAGAGTTGTCCGCAACTGGACCTAATGGTCAGGAGTCCCTTTACCTTTAAATAGTAGTAATACTCTTGAGAGAAAATCTTCTTGCGTTTATTTATTTCAGGGCAATGATTTCTATCCCTGATGCAAACTGTGACATGAAGAGGGGATGGATTGAATCTCCATAGCTGCTATTTGCCTGCCTGTCCCACCCCCCACCTGCGAATGCATCTCATTGCTAATTTCACGAGTAATGTTATAATCTTTCTAAAAGAAGTGCAATTCATAAATATAGTCCAACCAGTCATGCTCCCCCCCCAATAGTACTGTGAAAATTGTAGCTGAAAGATAAGGGAGCTAAGCTCCCTGTTTCCAGCCCCCCACCCATCCAGCTGTGTACACACCGCACATTTAAAGCAGATCAGTTCGCCAAAAGAATCCTGGGAACTGGAGTTCACCCCAAAGGCTACAATTCCCAGAACCCTCAACCACGCTACAGTTCCCAAGATTCTTTGAGGGAAGTCATATGCTTTAAATGCGATTTAAACCAATGGTGTGTAGGCAGGTACACATTGTGATTTGAACACAGATCAGGCCCTTTAAGGCTCCTTGGCTCCCTACGCCACCTTCCACACATTCTCATGGCTATTTATTGTACTTCCGATAAATAATAATACCAGTTGCTGGGAACAAAATGCCTCCCTACGTGAGCTGTTGGCCTGATCCAACAGGCTCTTCTTATGAATGGCATAGAAGCTATAGATAATCAGCTATTGAAAAGCAAAAGGGCTGATCCTATGGTGGGCTAGCGCTTGTGTAGCTTTTTCCATATCTGCCTTACATTTTACTGTATATTTTGGAAAGTCCTTTGTTCACTCTGCATTTGGACACCTCTTCAGATATCACCATAAAAATTTAGCCCAAATTTGAGGTCAAGGAACAGGTTTTCGCCTGTGTTTGGATGACATTTTGAATCAAGATGGTGGACTGACTAGCAGATTTTACCCACTGATTTCAAAAGTGCACAGATTTTTGTTTGTTTGTTAGAAACTGCTACTATATTTTATTTTAGAGCATGCTTTGTTCTGTGGTGATGGGGGATTGTGCCAAAGCAAATATCCGAAGCCCCTATATTTGATGTTCTGTCATGTGTTTTTACTGTTGTACACCACCCTGGGATCTTTTGATAAAGAGCTGTATATGAATTGAAATAATAATAATAATAATAATAATAATAATAATAATAATGCTATGTTAAATCATTTTTAGGGCACAATTTCCAATGTTGCAAAAGTGAGGGAAGAATCTTTATCATCTACTTTTAAAACGTGGATTGTGGTGAATGGTTTGTTATAAAATTCAAGTGAAGATGGTGTGTGTGTGTGTGTGTGTGTGTGTGTGTGTTTGTGTGTGTATCTGTATCTGTCTTATAGGGAACTTAGCCTTATATCCTGTCAAATTCTGTGTCCATCAAACTAAGGATGCTGCTGATGTGGTGTCTTCTAGAGTTTGTTGGACTACAATTCCAGCCAGCCCCAGCCAGCAAGGCCAATGGTCAGGGCTGATGGGAATCGCAAACAACAACATCTGGAAAACACCGTTTTAGTGACCCATGGTTTAACCTAGTGCTGACGGTTCTGACTGGCAAGTGCTCTCCAGGGTATCAGAGGTTTTCTCCATCGTCTGCCACCTAATACTTTTTTAAGTGGAGATGCTAGGATTGAACTTGGGACCTTCTGCATACAAAGCAGGGGTTCTACCGCTGAGCTACAGCCATTCTCCAACTTAGGAAGCTTCCCTATACTGAGTCAGACCATTGCTCCATCTATCTCAGTGTTGTCTATGCTCACTGGCTCTCCATGATTTCAGACAAGGGGCACTCCTAGCCCTACCTGGAGGTGTCAGGATTTGAACCTAAGACCTTCTGCTCTGCTGCTCAGTTGTGCGCTTTCCGCAAATGACTCCGGAGTACCTAGGAATTTCCGACCCAAATCTGCTTGTTTCCACTGCCCCTTGGAAACTTCATGTTTCTGAAGTGCTGGTTGATATATCTCTGAGCATGTTTAAAGCAATTATCTGCATGGCACTGAAGTCCACCCGTGGCAGGAGCAGTCCTAAAGCAATTATCTGCATGACACTGAAGGCCACCTGTGGCAGGAGCAGTCCTTTTCATTAAGTATTTCATCTGCTGAGCACCTGATCTGCTGCAGCTGAGCCAAGTACCCAGATGTTGCTCAATGATGACTCAAGCTCCTTTGTGACTGAATGGAATAGATGAGTAGGCCTTTTAGTGGGAAACGGCTGGCTATTCAGTCCTTCCCCCTTGCAGAATTGTGAATCACACTAGGCTTCAATTCTGTGGAAGCTAGACACCTCATAGGACTAACTTTGCTGGTGTTGGTGAACTTTGCATTGTGCATTCACAGCTATTTGTTGCCTGTGATGGTATCAGGGGAGTTATATGTAATCATGCTTTCAGTACTGTTTGTACCTGCAAAAGCTTTGAGGTACCTACACTTATTCTTTTCTACTCTACAGCTTCCAGCTGAACTTCTGTAATTTCACAAATGTTTCAGGCTGTTGTACTTTTGCCCCATGTTTGTTGCATTGTAGTGTAAGACAGCAATAATACAATAACATTGGGTAGCATCGCAAGACAACTAATAATTAAATTTAGATCCTGCCCTCCTTCTCCTTGCTTCATTTAAAGATTTTCAGAGACTTTGAGACTAAAGATTTCATTTTGTACTTGTTATGGTTTGAAGGAATTATATAAAGATTGTCTATTGCGTATGTACAAGGTCATTGTGTTGCCTAGACATTGCTGACGTCCTCTTTGCAACACAGGGGTTTGTTTGGTTACTACTTACTTCTTCTCAAAGTGGCAGACATGAAAGTGATAACTTAATAAAAGCATCTTGAAAACAATTCCAATTTAGATGCAAGTGGGAAAGATTACTACTTAAAAGACTTCAGTAAGCACCAAAAAGATAAGAGATGGCATAGAATCATATAACTGTAGAGTTGGAAGGGACTGTGAGGGTCATCTAGTCCAACCCCCTGCAATGCAGGAATCTCAGCTAAAGCATCCATGACAGATGGCCATCCGACCTCCGCTTAAAAACCTCTAAGGAAGGAGAGTCCACAACCTCCTGAGGGAGTCTGTTCCACTGCTGAACAGCTCTTACTGTCGGAAAGTTTTTCCAAATATTTGGTCGGAATCTCCTTTCTTGCAACTTGAAGCTGTTGGTTTGAGTCCTATGCTCCAGAGCAGGAGAAAACAAATTTGCTCTCTCCTCCATGTGACAGCCCTTGAGATATTTGAAGATCGCTGTCATATATCCTCTAGTCTTCTCTTTTGCAGGCTAAACATACCCAACTCCCTCAACCATTCCTCATAAGACTTGGTGTGCAGACCCTTGATCATATTGACTGCCTTCCTCTGCACACGTTTCAGCTTGTCAACATCCTACTTAAATTGTGGTGCCCATAACTGGACATATTATGCCAGGTGTAGTCTGACGAAGGCAGAATAGAGTGGGTCTATTACTTCTCACAACACTTCTGTTCATGCAGCCTAGAATTACAACAGCTTTTTTTTTTTTTTTTTTTGCTTCTTCATCACACTGCTGACTCATGATAAGTGAGTGAGAATTTGATCCCTGGTCTCCCAGACACTGGTCCGACACTCTAACCACTAGGCCACACATAAAACGGGATGTGTGGGGGCGGTTAATTAAAAATCCATCATTAATGCATTAGTGTTGCATCAATTAAATATTGCAGAATAATGCACCTGCAAACCATTGCACCCCCCCCCAATTTCCAGGAATTATAAAACAGGAGTATGGGACGCGGGTGGCGCTGTGGGTTAAACCACAGAGCCTAGGGCTTGCCGATCGGAAGGTCGGTGGTTTGAACCCCCCCCCGACAGAGTGAGCTCCCATTACTCGGTCCCCGGCTGGAAGGTAAACGGCATTTCCGTGTGCTGTTCTGGTTCGCCAGAAGCGGCTTAGTCATGCTGGTCACATGACCCGGAAGCTGTATGCCGGCTCCCTCAGCCAGTAAAGTGAAATGAGCGCCACAACCCCAGAGTCGGCCACAACTGGACCTAACGGTCAGGGGTCCCTTTACCTTTACCTGTAAGACAGGAATGGCACACATTGGACCCTCCAGATGTTGTTGGACTACAGCTTGCCATTCCTGACCGTTGCTTTCATCCTGATGCTAAATGTTGGTTCTAGGCACCTCTCTCTGGGCTAGCAAGGGAGGTGGCTGACATGTCAACCTGTGGATGTTGCAGCTGCACATGCGCTATGCAAACCTCCCTGACCACACACACCCAGGCTTGGGAGAACTGAGTGCTGCATTCTGTGGTTTCTTTGTTGTTTTTTCATTAGGCTTCATTCCTATCTGATCTTCCTCCTTTGTGCCCAAACTGGCCCTGTTTCTCCCCCCCCCCTCCTTAGAGGGCAGGAAGGGAGGGAAAGAAAAATAGGTTGTAAATTCAGGAGAGGATTTGTGGTTCATCATGCTCCTCCCAAGAAGCATGATAAGCTGTCTCTTTGCACTTTAGCTTGTATTTATTTATTTTAAAAAAACCTATACACCACAATTTATTTATTTCTTAAAAAATCAAAGTGGTTTGCGAACAATATATATAAAATAAAAACATAAATATTAAAATTGCATATAACTGGCTAACCGTAGCATATTTTTTCTGTCTTACTTGAATTGTCTGCATAAACTGGTTGCAAATAAAATAAAAAAATAAAAATGGCAAATGTTTGTGCAATGCTAACGTGTGATAACTTGGCCACAATCGTGACTTTCCTGCAGGGGCACTTGTCATGTTATCCAAATACATTTGCATGTGGAATGGCCCTAGCTCAGGGTTTGCCATGACTCACTCTAGCAGTAATTACATTAAAGTAATTACTGATTTACTAATAATCATTTTTGAAATTGAAATATCGATAATGAGCAGTCTCATCTCCAGAGTTGCTCAGAAAGTGTAAGAAACCAAAAGATCTGGAACTGATTCTGTTCCACTTCCGAGGTGGAACATACTGTACGTAGAGAAGATGTGGCAGGATCCTGACAGTCCTCAGAGTTGACCCACTGAAATCAGTGGACTTAAAGCTAGTTATGTTTATTCATTTAAGTGTTCCTTCTCTAGGTCAGCCTAGCACATAGGCTGGATATAACCCTCTGTCTTTATTGTTTTAAATGAATTTTGGTGGGGTGTGTGTGTCTGATTTTGATTAGTGTCTGCTTTCTCAAATAAAGAGCATTTTCCAGCAGAAGAATGAGAGACATTCCCTTTATCAAAAGCATAGCGTGACAAGCACCCCGCCCTGTTTTCACCAGGTCCCACCTTTTCATATAAGTGTTAGATAAAGAACGTATAAAACCAGTGTGTGGAACTTAAAAATTTGCGTCTCTCTGGCAAAGCACAGAATTCTCTCTCCAGCATTTTCTTCTCTCATCAGTTACTGCTGATATAAAAAGTTGCAGTTCTGATAGTTGTTTCTTTATTTTGCCCACTCTGTAAGTAAACTATGGGCGCCTGGTCAGACCTTGCCTGATCTCTCCTTTAAAAGTCTCCAAATAATTCCTCTTTCAAAGCAACATATAAAGGGCAGTACGTGGCAACATGCTATAACTTCTTCAGTGTGGGCTAAACCATGAAAAGTATGCCATGAAAAGTATCCCTTCAACTGTGGCGAGAAGAAACATGGGAGGTGGGGTGAAAGCCACAGTTCTGGGGTGGCATTCTGTTGGGGTGGAAATTGACTCTTTCCCAGTATTATCAGATCAATTATTTGATGAGGAGGGAGGAGGCACAGCTCAGTGAAGGAAGGAGGCTGCGTGCCTGTGCGCAAGAGCGTGGGATAGCCACACCTGTTGCTGGCATGCCACATCCAGAGGGTTAGCTGAGGGTTATCCTTAGGGCCCAAAAGGGTTAGTCACCCCTACTCTCGGCCAAACATACTCTGCTCTCGGCTAAACTCTTAATCCCAATGTGATTCTTGGGGTATGAGAAATGATTACTCCCTTTGAACATATGCACAGTTGGTTTCTTTTCTAGAGAGCAGCCACAGCATATAGCTCAGGTTAAGTGGGAGAGGTTTCTCTGTTAAAATCAAAACAGTTGACTTGCAGGTAGATGTAATCCCCTGGTGCGGTTCTCTTCAGAAATTCCAGCAGGTCAGAGATGTTAACCTGTGGCAAGGAAACCAACCAAGTGCCTTGTGGCACCTGAAAGACTGACTGGTTTTAGATAGCTAGCAAGGCAAATAGACAGATAGGCGCCAGCTCCTAGGAGCCAATGGACTTTTGCCCCCTTCACCCCTTTCTTAGGGGGCCTGGCCTCCTCATGATGTTGCACAGTGCTCATGGCATCAGAACATTGTGTTAGACCCCTCAATCATCTTGAGAAGATGTTGCCTCTGGATAGATAGAATTTTGTCACGAAGTGGATGAGTGATCTTCAGGTGTCAGGTGTAATTGGGAAAAGAGAGGAGGGGATAGTAAACAATGGGCCCAAAAATCCATGCAAGGCAATGCTAGAGGTATAGTTTGTGATGTTTCTGAACAAGATAGCATGGGGACATAATATACTGCCATATATGATGTCATGCTATTGGTCCACCAAGCTCAGTTTTATTAACTATGACTGGGAGTGGCTCTCCCAATTTCAGACATGGTCTCTCTCTTCCAACTGCCCCTGCAGATACTCTGCCACTGAGCTATGCTTCCATCAGTAGCTGTGTCACTGCCAGCCTTCCCAACTTTGCTAGTTGTTCACTTCATCTGTAATGGAAGAGAGTTTGCTGACCTTCACTGAGCCGCAATTTTCTGCCAAACTAAAGTTAAGCAGTTTGTTTTCCTGTGTGGATATATATTGCCAGGTGAGAATGCTCCATGCATCTGGCAAAGTGGGCTCTGGTCCAAGATACTTCTGGCCCAATGAGACAGAGTCTTTCAGATGCTTCTAAACTTCTTGCTGAATCACAGTGAGCATGGAACCCAGAGAAAGCTTGGCTACCCATCATCAGCATTGCTCAGCTAGTCACCATAGTAAGGTTATTTAGACAGTCCTAAGTAATGTTATTCCTTACTGGGAGGGTCCTTAGTTCAGTGGCAGAGCACCTGTTCTGTGTGCAGAAGGTCCCAGGTTCAATCACTATATTCCTAGGTTGGGAATGTGGCGGGTTTGCAGTCTGTAATAACATGCCTTGTCTTGTCTTCAGGGACCATTGACTTAGTGCCTTTCTCAGAAGACTGCATTGCCAAAAGTAGGAGCTGCCCAAGTTGGGCAAAGCTGTGGCAACATCTGGAATACTGAGCTCCATTGCATCAGAGTAGGGTGAACACAGATGCTGGCCAGTTTTTGAAACCAGTATGTGACCTGTCAGCACCTCTCTCCTCACCATCCACCCCAGTGTCATACAGCTGGCCTGTTTTGCAGACAGTGGATGGTTTTTCTTGCCCTGCTTCATCTGGGGATGCTGGTTTGAGACTGGAGATGGCTGTGATGCGGAAGAGGAGGTTCACACAGTGCAGAGTTAGATGGTGAAACTTTCCCCAACGAGAGGAAGGAACGGCCACCAGCCTGGATGGCTTTGAAAGAGGATTAGACAAATTCGCTGAGGAAAAAGCTCTCAGTGGCTGCTAGTTGTGATGGCCATGTTCCACGACCACTGTTGGAGACAGTATGCTGCGTTGTTGGAGAACAGAGGAGGGAAGAGGGCTCCTGTGCTCAGGTCCTTTGCTGGGTTCCCAGAGGTACCTGGTTGGCCATTGAGAGGACAGGATGCTGGGGTGTGACGTCCAGCCTTGGGATTTTTGTGGCCCAAGTTGCTTCCTAGGGAATCTGCCTTGAGAAAGTGTCCATTTGTTTCTACTGACTGTCTTCATGTGTATTTTTTAAATCAAGTGTTTAAAAGATGCCTCAAGTCTAGGAGGAGCCTCCTGTTGACAGGAAATGAAACCTGGTAGCCTTGCAAATGAACATTATGTGAGCCCTGCTGGATCAGTCCAGTGGCCCATCTAGACCAGCATCCTGTTGTCACAGGGGTCTATGGAAAGCCCACGAGGAGGAGCTCCCTCACCTTCAGTTTCTAGCAGTTGCTATAGAAGCACTGCTGCCTCCCAATAGAGGCAGTAGCCATAACCCTGGAATGTCTCTTTGCTTGACGATGGTTGTGCTGGTGGCTGCTTTATGCAACACCCCTAAAAGAGGGCGAAATAGGACATGGCCTTGCAGATGCATTTTTTTTTTTATTCATAGATGCAAATTTAGAAGTAATATATATGTTACATATTTATGAACCACCTTCCATTTAGAACAAATTTAGAATTTAAAACAAGGCAATTTACATAAAACAACTAAAAATAGCTTTAAAAACTGTACCAAAACAACAACAAAACAAGCCGGCAACTAAATACAGGTTTAGGAAAGATATGGAATATCTCTTAGGTTCTGGCCAGGGCAAAACACCTGTCATGCATACTTAACCACCATAAGAATTCTGAGGGTGCTGAATTCTGCACCCAGGACCTAGGTGCAGAGCAGGACAGCAACTAAGCAGTCTCATGTCTTTTTTGCTCTTCCCTTTTGAGATACTGAATTGTAGAGTTGGAAGGGATCTCATCGTAAAAATAATCATATTTTTTTAATGAAACACCTTTTACAGTCATCTCTATGTGATTTAAAAACATACCATAAAACCAGTGTCTAAAACAGTACAAAAAAGGTAAATAATAAAGAGAAGTGTAAAAACAATGTGGAATAAACACTAAAAGCTGAGAGACCTTCTCAACCAGCTGGAAAAGCTTCTGGAAACAAAAAAAAAAATGTTCTAAAGAGTTTAGCTAGTGGGGTGCCTGCTGTGTTTCAACAGTGATCCTGTTTCACAGAACAGTGGCCACCACACACAAAGCCCTGCTCTTAGTTGATCCCTGGAAATCATTCATTAGGTGAGTGTTCGCATAATGAGCCCACAATTTCCATTTATTGCTGTGGGGAAATTTCTAATGCCTTCCTGACTGTGGAATTTTGAGCCAGCAAAGTTGGGGGGATGGAATGCTGATTTGTCCAGTCAATCACCCTCCCTTCTTCTGTTCCTCAGCCAGCCAGTAGAAGGTAGACAGGAAGTAAAAAATTCAGATATCTGAATTTTCGGTGTGTATAGCAAGGTTTTCATATACCGAACATTCATAAAGGGGGACCTGTGTGTGCATCTCGCCCCTAGTGGGGAATACTGTAACATGGTAGCCTGCTTGGGATAGGATTCCCAAGGAAAAAAATGAACATGTGAAAAGGTTCTGAAGCGGCCCACAGAATGCCAGTGTGTTTGAAGCTGTGTGCTCCTTCGTAGTTGTCACTTTGAATCGGACAGGGAGAAGCAGCTTCTTTTCCTTTGTAATAGCTTCCTGGAGGTTTTTGCATACTTGTGGTCTGCTGGATGGCTCCAAGCTCTTGATGCTGCCTGAAGTGCTGCCATGCTGGTTCTAGCCTGGGCTTTGCCTGGAACATCCTGTTCTGTGTGGTTGCCTTTCCAAACTGCTTGTGATGTGAAAGAGCTGCTTTGTGCCAGCCCCTCCTTTTTTCACTCTTTGTCCCCAAATCCCTGGTTGGTTGCTACTGCTGCAAACCCTGGATATCTGAGTGCATTGGCACCTCAGTGAAGAATTTGCTCACATGTGGCTTCGACCATAAACCCTTCCTAAGGCACATTTTTTATAAGTTAGTCTGCAAGACTAAACTAGAAAACTAATTAAATCCCGTAGTAGCTTTGTAAAAGCCCGAGACCTGTGCAAGTCTGGATTCAGACGCCTGATGTTTGGTATCTATGACTTCTGCGCCCCCGTCATGAGTTATGGTACTTTGAAGCGGGGGGAACACCAGTCTGCTGTTGGTTCGATTAATCTGTATCATGGATGGGAAACCTCAGGCCCAAATGCAGCCATCCATGTCTTTATATTTCTCCCTCAGAACTCTTCCCAGGCCACACTCTACACCAGCCATCTTGAGTGTTTTTGCTTGGCTGGAATGTGTCTGTTAACTCTGTTTGTGCCTCTTCCTTGCCTGGATGGAGGATAGAGAGCGGTGTGCAAGTGTGTGTAAAATCTAGCTTAGTGTATGGAGGTAAAATTTGCATTCGTAGCCCTACCCACTTTTGCCTCTGATCCCACTCACCACTTGCATGTAGCTCCCATACAGTTACCTAGAATTAAATGCAGTTCTTCGGCTGAAAAGACTCCTCATCCCTAATCTGTATTAACTGGCAGTCAAATGGCCTAGTCTGACATTTTGGAGGAGGGGGGTGGGTTTTACCTTCAGCAACGATGCTTATTCCAAGGGTTCCCATTTTTGCATGTCAAATGCTTTCTTCGTTTGAATCAATGGTCCCTATGTGTTCCCCCCCCTGTGCTAAGAATCTTCCAACAAATTCTGTGCCAAGCACAGCTCAGTTCTGTGACCAGTAAGAATTAAGCAACATGAGACATCACTCATGCTAAGAGCAAACTCAGTTGCTTAGTGTTAACAAGATTTAAGCCAAAATGGGACTATTGAGAAACAAGATGGGAGACATTGGCATGCTTGGTGGAGCACTATCATTTGGGAATATATATATTGTGACCCCATGAGTGTGAAACAGAATATGGGGTGGGAGGGAGATGACTGAATGATATGTGTGTGTGATAAGAGAGGAAATGAGCAATTGTCATTGAATAGATGAAAATCTCAAAACCAAGTTAACTGAAAATATATATTCATATTGTGAAGTATTTTGAAAAGTATTCTTTTGTGTAGGAAGTATGCTAGACTGACATTTATGTATATAATGGGGTGCTGAAGAGTAGGGTTAGAAAAGATAAAATCTCTTCCCAGTTGGATGGGGACCATGAGTGAGCAACTCCTTGTGCTTCAGGATTTCTGTGGCTTGAGCACAGGCATTTCCAAGTTGTTAAAAATAATGGCCTCTAATCTGGATTCTGTTGCCTGCTTCTGGGCTGGAGGAGGTGCTGGGGGAAACAGCTGGGACCTCTTTCTGATGCTGACAGGGAAGGCCACTCAGATCTGCCAGGAAGAGATCTGCTTGAAACTGTAGGCAGCTCTGTAGGGTGAATTTCTTGGTTTAGGCAGCGGTGAAACCTGCATGTCCCCTCTCATCCAAAAAGACTCATCTACTGTATTGCAGAATTCACTGGAAAGCTTGGGTGATGCAGCCATAATCAAAGGGATGTTGTGGAGGTATACCACTAAGAGACTTGTAATATTAGGTGACTTAGACATGGTCATACATAAATAGGTGCCTATCTGCGATTTGATTTTGGTATTAAGCTTGACCAAAGTTCGGCCATGCAGGGGGAGTTCATTCGTGAGTGAATTTCAGACCCCAATACCTCTGAAAATGCCATGTGCCACATGTGTGCAACTTCCTTTCCTATACACCTTTAAACTTTGGTTCTCCCAGGCACCTGGAGCCCAGAATGTGTGGGAATAATTCATTGACCTGGTTCCCTCCCTGGAAAACATCACCCAGGGCGAGAAAAGCGATCTACAAACCCAATTTACTCTGCTATGCTCAACCTCTAAGGCTAGAAGATTATATACAAGGATTTGTGTGCAGTTGCAACAGTGCTGTAGTGCATTTAAGCCAAAGTGCTTCTCAGTTGGCCACACAGGTATTTAAGGTAGAAGGTTGCACAAAACTGGATGCTCCCTTGGTTAGAGCGTGGGGCTGATAATGACAAGGTTGCAGGTTCGATCCCTGTATGGGGTGGCTGCATATTCCTGCATTGCAGAGGATTGGACTAGAGGGCCTCAGGGTCCCTTCCAACTCTACAGTCCTGTGATCATATGCGCAGTTGTCATAATGCTACTGTGTAATTAGTTGCAAAGTGATTCTTTGCTCGCTGTGGAGTGTGTGTGTGTGTGTTTAAAGAATATCAAAATTATCTTCCCTGCTGAACTGGCAGAAACCCCTTCTTCATATATGATACTGCTGCATCCCACTTTTATTTACACGCCCTAAAGGTGGCCAGTAAACACTTGCTTTTTCTTAGGTAGCATTTTAAAAACAAGTGCTGTGTTCTATTGATTTTTACTGGCGCTTAAAATATTCAAAGCGTTATCTAAAATTCAGATACATTCTAAATACTAGCTTTATGGCTTGGTTAGTTTTACTTCACACCGCCCTCCCCCCCAATAACTGCCGCTTTCCCATAAGCCACCCTGACTTTTTCTGAGATCACAGGTACTCCACAGCCAAAAGCTGGGACAACATAATATTTACTTCTCTAACACCTGGCCATTGTGGGGGCACCTCAGCAGTAATTTATTTGATTATCTGTTATTTGTTTATTCATATACACTGATGCTGGGGTGGGGAGGGGCACACCATGAAACTCAGGTATTTGATATCCCGTTCTTTGGAGAAAAAAGTACTGAAGCAAAGAAAGACAGCTAAGGAAGGTGTATTTAGAAAGACATTTTAAATACATATTGTTGCAGAATTTTGCATACTACAGAAGAGGAAGTCGTTGTGTAATTGGAATATTGTACTACAGATAAATAAACTACCCCCAGTACTTTCAGAGATAAACAGGATCCAAACCCCACCCCACAAATTACAATTCAAGGTGCAATATAAAATAATTTATATACCATTAATATAAACTGAATAGGCTGTCAAACACGTGGTTTGATTTTATTGCATGTGCTTATACAAAAGAGCTTGGCTGTCGACTACCAGCGACTTATAGCAAATTATGGACAGATTCTTTTATTTATCATCTCTTAGTAAGGTGACTTTCAAACTATAGGTTTTCTGTATCTCATATGAATCTGTTCTTCCATGGGCGGTAGGGGGAGAATTTATTGAATGTTTTTCTTTTTTTCTTTTAAAGCAAGATTTGAATATTATAGGTGATTTCTTCCATTACATTTTTACAAAATACAAAATTTTTGCCTGGCAAATAAGGAAAAACAAAAGATTCCCCCACAGAATTCAGGATACCCGTACCAGTTTTGTACATTATTGGGACCATCCCACTGTGTTCCTGTGCATGTGTATATCTGAAAAAGAGAAACCAAATAGTCATAAATTCATCTCTTTTCTGTTCGTGAAATTTTCTGCAGCAAGTCTGCATGCCAGTTTTTGTCATGCCAGTAGTTCAGATCCTTAAGAAAGACATTTATTTAGAAATATGAACTGGCTTGCTGTGGCCCTCTTCATTGCTTTTGCGGGTGGTCTTGAGAAACCTTCCCTGGCTTCAGGGGCAGGGGGGAAACAGGGACAGGGAGTGGGGAGGCTACTCTCTGACCATCAGCTTCTGCCTAGCAACTTCATCCGCTGACTTCAGCCTCCCAACTTCCATCTATTCATGCATTTCCCCCAGTTTCCTTGCACACATTCCGTTCATGCGTTCTCTCTCCATTCATTCACATTTGTGCCCTGGCTTCAACCCACAAATATCCACTCTTGATTGGCTTCCAAAGGTGAATTTCAGCTAGCTTACATCAGCAAACAACAGCCTACTTCAGCCTTATGACATCTCCTGGTTCCTGAATGCAAACTTCTCCCCACCTTCTGCCCACCGCCATCAGCCAGCTTCCTCTAGGTCCAATTTGAGACATCAGCCAGCTTGCAATGTGGATATCAGTCACCTTCAAGCCACAACCCCCCCTCACCAAAGCAATCCCACTCAGCAAGCAAACTTGGCTTTCTCTTGAATCCATAGCATCCTTCAGCCAGATGATTGCTTCCTTTCATTCGACAGTTCATTTCCTCCTTGTGGAAGATGATCAGCCAATATGGCATGTCTCATTTACACTGTTGCAAACTCTCCCACTTAACATGGCAGTTGTTCCAGAGGGACTAAGGTGAAGATCTTAACTGTCAGACTCAGTTTCTACTATGCAGAAATCAGGCTCAGGTTTGTCCTGTGCACAGAGCAAAATAGTCACAACAGCTGTTCCCTGCTGTGTTCTGCTGGGGAAGAGGACCTTAATCCACAGAGTTTTCCTTTGGTCCACTTTTATATCCACTCACAGTCATGTGACTTGGGGACGTCACAGACACTCTACAGCCAGTGGCAACACTTGAGGAGGCATCGTCACAATCTCCTCAGGCCTCACAATTCTGGGTTTATGAGAATGAAGCAGCAACTAGGGCTTCTAATTCTCATTTTTGTTCAGGAGGCCCTATTCCAGCTCTGTGAAAGCCAGAGGTTTTTTTGCACACATACCCCCAATCTCACCCTCCAGTTAAGCAAGAAGCATAATCACGGTTCAAGAAAACATTTGAACCAGGCCAAAGCATTTGAGGTGGAGGCAAAATGGAAGCATAGTTCTGGGGGCCAGATAGAGAGTTTGGACACCATGCTAGGCTGAAACTCTCCTTAGCTGCTGAGAGTAACCTGGGAGGCAGCACACATTCCCAGAGTCCCATCAAACCATTCTTTGGCTTACTGTGGCATGCAAAGCAGGCCTTTGTTTTGGGATTAGAGCAATCTATAAATTATCAGATAATGTCTCCCTTGGAAGCTTCTTTCTGTGTTTGTTGTGGAACTGTGTATCACTTGGCATGCTACATTGATGCCGGGGGTTTGCTGACGGAAATACGCTGAGTGAATCCTGTTTGGCAGGAAATTCTGCACATTCCAGTGCCTTTATCACCACGATATGGGAGAGTCATCATGGCCTTGAAGGGTCCCAGTGGGTGATGACCACCAGCTGTTCGAGCAAAACATATAGAATCCTATCATCTTGCCATGGTGCAAGGCTAAGAGCGGTGTTCATTGACCATGCATGTAGGTTTCTAGCCCTTCCCAGCTGGAAGAGATCACTTTCCCCTCTAAGTACCAGGTGCTAGGAATCACAATTGGGGAGAGGGCTGTCATATTCTGTTCCAGCTGCAGGCTTACCACAGGAATCTGGTGGGCCACTGGGAGAACAGGATGTTGGGTTAGACTGGCCAGTGGCATGATCAATGAGGTTCCTCTCGTGACCTTTTGTGCTTCTTTAGAAGCTTCGGCTATCTAAGAAAACTTCAGCCTTCAGCCTTCCCTCTTAACTATGGGTCATAGGCAATAGTTGTTCTACTCAGAGCAGACCCATTGAGATTCTTACACATGGTGAATTTAGGTCCATTTGTTTCAGTGTGTCGACTCTGAGTGGAATTTAGTTGGCTACAGCCCTATGTCTCCCATGCTCCTGCTTTTAACTCTCAGAACTGTTGTAATTTTAAATGGCTTCTAAGTTAACTTTTCAAAATAAGATGAATCATTGAATTGTAGAGTTGGAAGTGACCCCCTAGGTCTTTTTCACATGTACTACTAGTAAGCCAGATGTCCCACATCCTAAATTTGTGCATCTGGTTCTTCCTGCCTAAGTACAGAACCTTACATTTGTCCCTATTGAAATTCATTTTGTTAGCTTGGGCCCAGTTTTCCAATCTATTATAGTCATTTTGAATTCTAATTATGTCTTCCGAGGCAATAGCTACCCCTCCCAGTTTGGTCTCATCTGCAAATTTAATGAGCATCCCCTCAATTCCTTCATCCAAGTCAGTTCTGAAGATGTTGAACAACAATAGACCCAGGACAGAACCCTGTGGCACCTCACTTTTATCCAAGATGATGAGGAACCATGAATGAGTACTCTTTGGGTTTAGTCAATCAGCTACAAATCCACCTAATAGATACCTTGTTCAACACACATTTTACCACCTTCCTCAGAAGAATATCATGGGGAACTTTGTCAAGAACCTTATTTAAATCAAGATACAATGTGTCCACAGCATCCTCCTGATCCACCAAGCTTGTAACTCCATCAAGAAAGAAAGAAATGAGATTCATTTGACATGACTTATTTTCGAGAAACCCATGCTGGGTCTTAGTAATCACAGGATCATTTCTAAATGCTCACAGACCAACTTTTCCTGGTACCAATGTCAAAGTCATCAGTCGGTAGTTACCTGGATCTTCTCCCTCCCTACTTTGAAGATGGGGACAACATTTGCCCACCCCAGTCTGCAGGGACCTCACCTGTTCTCCCAAGAATTCTCAAATATCATAGACAAAGGTTCTCAGATTATATCCACAAGCTCCTTTAGTACCCTTGGATGCCGCTCATCAGGCCCTGGAGATTTGAATTCATTTAAAGCAGCTAGGTGTTCCCTTACTACCTATTTTCCTATCTTGGGCTTCAGCTCCCTCCTTACATTAGTTACTGTACTTTGTTATCACCAGGCCCAAGCATCACTTTCCTTTTGGGTGAAGACAGAGGCAAAGTAGGTGTTGAGTAGTTCCGCCTTCTCTCTGTCACCCAATAGCATTTCTCTGTCTTCTTCACACAGAGGACCTGTCATCGCTTGTTCTTCCTCTTGTTTTGCACCTCTCCTCAGGTCATACCCCTTGCTGCCACTGCTTTGTGCCCTTACTGTTTTGCCTTAGTTGAAATGTTATCTTTGAACTTTGATAATGCCTTTTGCTCGTCTGGATGGAGGATAGAGAGGTGTGTGTAGAAACTTGCCTACTATATACAAAGGTACAATTTACGTTGATTGCTCCACCCACTTTTGCCTCTGGCCCCACCAACAATTGGCATGTAGCCCTCAGAAGGTGTGGCCCTCAAACTGAAAAAGGATCCCCAACTAATGTAGAAGCTGCTGATTTGAAGTGTGTCTGTGTGCTTAAACTTTGCTTCACTGACAAGATAAAACCATTTCAAGATATGAAAGCCTTTCCTTACTCAAGAGCAGCTGGAGGCGAAATCGTCATGACAGATCAATTATGTGGGTGGGGCATTTGAAAATGCAGCTTTCAATATCTTCCCTTTCTCCTGGACTGTGAGGACCTAAAATGGGCCCATTCCAAAACAACTGCTGGCATCATATTAAATCTTTGTAAGATCAAGATTCTGCTTGATGAATCGTATGTAATTTGGCCAAGGATAATCTTCCAAGCTATGTTAGTGTTGTTGTTTTTAAAACACTTTAGCGTGTAAAACCATAGGCTCCTCTGGGATGGAAAAGATCCTTCATAATGTTACTGGTAGCTGACTTTCCATCTCTATAATGTGAGTTATAACTTTTCTCATTGGGTTTCACCAGAGATAGGGAACTTGTGGCCCTCCAGATCTTGTTGCACTCCAGTTCCCATCAGCCCAAGCCAGGATGGGCTCAGGTGTGATAGAAGATATAGTCCAGCAACATCTGGAGGGGCAAAGGTTCCCCACTCCTAGGTCACACCCTTTTCTTTCATCAGTCATGAATTCAACTGGGATGAGAAACCAAGAGGGGGGAATAAAGCAGCCCTGACTTCTTCAAATCTGCCAAATAAAGAAGAAGAATACTATATATTAATGGCACATAACAGGAGAATTTAAAATG